>NC_046300.1:13170787-15570787 GCF_004115265.2 Rhinolophus ferrumequinum
TCAAAGAATCTAACCCTGTTCTCTAAAGGGTTATCACACGCTTACCCTCTCTCCTGGGAGGACAAACACCCTAGTAGGAGGCCAGCCAGTCCAGAATATGCTCCCAGGGACCGCCACTGCACACTCTGTGTCAAGATGAAAACCATTCCCCACTTTAGCTTAAATGAAGGAGATACTAAGTGGAGACAGGAGAAAGCCTTGGAATAGATGTTAAGGCCCCCCGCCCCCACAGCTACCAATCTGGTCTTAGCTCTCATTGGCTCTGGCCCCAGGAGCCATGCCACAGCACTTATAGTTCTAAGGAGCCTATCAGCTATCTTTGCTGTCCCCTCTCTTCTTCCCAGAGAAAATGTCTCAGGATTCCTAGGTGGGGAGCCTCAGTGGACATTGGCGAAGCCACTCAGAAGCACACTCCAGACATTAGTCCCCATTTCTGGCTATAATCATGGAGCAGGGAAAGGCCAGCTGGAGCCCTGACCTCTGTGCTCTGGCTGCATGTGAGTCCCACTGTTGAGAAAGAGGATGGAGAGAATGATAGATGGGCATGTAACCTGTAAGGGCCCTGTGGAGGGTCCCTAAGACTCCAGACCAGCTGCAAAGACTACGCGCAGGTGCAGGAGATAATTAGGAGGCCACAAGTGTGCAGCATCTACTTAAATGAGACCACCCAGACTGTGCCTGGAAACAAATGGACAGATGGTAATGCAAATGTGTCACCACTGCTCCTCTCAAGGAGCTATGAACCAGCCCATCTCAGCAGCTCTGTGTCTCGGGGAAAAAGGGTGACAGTGGGACAGTAATAGACCTGCTTTGCAGCCAGCCAAGTGTATTTCAGTCCAGAACTAAGGTGGAGAGCTGGGGACAAGGGATAGGAAAGTGCTGGAGGAACCACTAAAAGTTGCTTATTACCTCCCTCAATTCTTAAGAGGCATCCCGGGCTTCCATCCTTGGCCCACACAAACCAGCACGATCCCCTCATCCTTCCTCATCCATTCTCCTACGTTAGCTTCCGTCCATTACCTTTCTCGTATCAGAATGCTTATCAAATTTTAAGTTGCATACAAACTATCTACAAGAGTTTGTGAGTAATTCAGATTCTCAGGTTCTTATCCTGGGTCAGAGGAAGGGCGCTAATTCTTGCATATATCTCTCAAGCTAAGACTCTTTAGTAGCTGGCAGAAGGAAATGGTCAAGGTTTGGACATAGAATGGCTAGAGCCAATACATTCCTCCACTGCAGTTGCTTCTCCATCACAAATACCAAATCTTGAATCATCACAGTCATAAGACTTATCGTCTTCTGTAATTCACTCAGGCTGAAGAAAAAAGTGGATGAGGTCCTGAGAGGCCTGAAGAAATCACAGAGGGAGACAGAAGGGTATTAGGAAGCTTGCTCTGTACTCTATAGTTTTGTGCAAAGTCTCACAAAAGGTACCCTGTCCTTCTCCACACAGGCATGGCATGAGGTAGCATTGATAAAGAGGAAAAAATACAACAATATGTCCTATATGGATGGAGGTCTTTGACTCTGGTCCACATTATCATTGTTGTGCCATATATTATAGGTTCCTGCTAGACGTAAAGCCTTAACTTCTTAAAAACTATTTTGGAAGTAAATATGATACCAGCTTTCACATCCAAGTTTGGGCCAGGCTTGAGACCTCTCCTGGGGAGGTCTTGGCTTTCCCACCAGGTCTCTGGGATTGCACATATGAACTCCAGCCCTATGGTGGCCTCATGCAGATGACAGCTTTGTCAAAGAAGATCTTTTCCAACTTCCTCATTTTGCAGGTGAGAAAGCCTCTCCAGGGACAAATGTTTCTGTGAGAACTAAAGGCATGTGTATCCTGAAGATTTCAGGAGTGGCTCTTTTAGAAACCTAACCATCTCCTCTCTGCTCCTGAACAAGATGGGTTTCAATTGGCCCTGATTACCTTGCTTTCTTCTGCATTAAATATTTATAATATCCCATTGTTTTTAAAATGGTTGGCTATTCACTTATGAAGAATTATTTGCTTGCTCAGTTCAAACAAAAATCTTTATACTCAGAAACAATAGCGTTTGATCCATTTGACAATACTCAGTGGTTTTGTGGAAGGATGTAAACAAGGCTCTTTTTTCTAGTACAGCAGTTTTACTAGAAGACTGAAAGTATAACGAAGCATGAAGCATTCTAAACTATTTTGATGGCACCTCCTGTCTTACCCAAGAATTCAGAATCCCTCCCCTCTCCACCTAGAGAGACCTTCCTGTCCCTTTAAATGAAATAAACAAACAAACATAGGTATTACATGAGCTGGTTTAAAAATAAAGGTGATTAAAGGGAAATGAGGGAGCTGGAAGGAGGGCAGAGAAAGAGATGGAGACTCAATGCGTTTGATGGGAGATGAGGTCTCTGGTGGCAATTCTGGGCTCAGTGGCAGATGACAGGAGAAGACAAGAACATTCCAGCAAGTATATGGCAGAAACTGTTCGCAAAGCTGCCCCCTCTGAGTAGCGTACTTAAGACAATTTGTCTCTCAAGTGAGTGTACCATGACATGAAAATGATGACATGGTGGGTATGTCATTCCATGGGGACATCATAGCTGTTTTATCTGCACTCTGAGCCCCCATCTTGACAGTCAATTCTTATTTGTTACTAAAGGTCATTTCTTTATGTATCATTTCTCTTTCTCTCCCCCGCCCCTCTCTCTCTCTCTCTCTCTCTCATTCACTTACCCTTCTGAAAAATTAGAGGGAGTGATCATAAGATTTTATAAATGGAATTCTGTGGAATGAAGATCTGTGAGGAATTAAGATTTTTTCCAGCTTTTCCATTGATGTGATGTGACATTTAAATGAAATAATGTGTGTAAAGCACTTAGACTCTGCCTGGCACATGGTAAGCACTACAAAAAAAGTAGCTTTTGCTCTAACTACTACTGTTACTACTACTTGAGGGTTAGGTAATAAACAGCAAGTGCAAAAATCTCATGAGTGGTACCCACTGCATTCTGATTTTTCTCTGGACCACAGTTCTGAGGGCCTGAAGAGGAGTGGTTGGGGGCGGGGAGGGGGTGTTAATGTCAGGCCCTTTGATCTGAGCCCAGAGGGGACACAGTGCACCTGATAGGTATGTTCTCTCTCTCTACCTGTGCAAAAATTCTCTAACCCTTTCCCAGCTATGACAACTTCAAATTTTAATGGAGAGATGCATGATAAAGTAAAAAAAAAAAAATCTCTGGTGGCTTTAAATATTTCCCTTTTATTTTTAGACCTCAGGTTTTTCCATTTTAGAGAACTAGAATCATAAATAACTCAAAAATCATGTAACAATTGGTTTAATCATTTAAATATTATATAATGGTGCTTCCCCTAAATCTTTAACCCTTCTTCCAAATTGTTGTTAGACAAATTTAGCAGCTGAATGATCAAAAACATCCCTTCACATATCAAAATTTTATAGCATAACATTAAGTAGCACTGACATTCTTAGCTGAAAAGGGTGATTAATCTCTTCCTTGAACCTATTGATTTAAAGGTGTAATGCTTTTTATAATTGTCATACCAAAATGCCAAATGAGAGGGAGAAACTGTTTAACTGTTTAGTAATGTGACAAAAATTTCACCTTGTGTTTTTCTTTACTTTTCTTAATAACTATTTTTTCTTTTTTTATTGAGATATAATTGACATATAACATTACATCAGTTTCAGGTGTGCAACATAATGATTCATTATTTATATATATTGTGACATGATCACCACAATAAGTCTAGTTAACATCCGTCACCATAGTTACAAAAAATTTTTTTCTTGTGATGAAAACTTTTAAAATATACTCTTTTAGCAAATATACAGTACAGTATTATTAACTATAGCCACTTGCAGTGCATTACTTTCCCATGATTTATCTATTTTACAACTAGAAGTCCTTACTTTTATGTTATTTATAGTCTTCCTCCCGTTGAGAATATGACAACACACTTCTGATTCCCTTCCATGCAGAATTCTATTGCAATAACAGCCACCTGATGGGATCCCATTATCTATTTAATTACACATCCTTCTTCTATGGATTCTGAACCAATTTAGAGGTTGGAATTTAATCCATAGTATCCACTTTATTATTAGCCATTTTGTAGAATATGACTCAGACCTGAGGTCAAACTCAGCTTTCAATGATCTCTTTCTACCTCAACTCAAATCTAGACCTTGCCACCACACAGGGGGTGAGTACCATCTGCAGAGGTGACTCCTCCAGTCACATGGATGAAGGATCTGGGTGTACCTCAAGCCCTACCAAGTCAGATGCATAAGAGGCCCAACCCAGGTGTACTTACCACCTCAAAGGAGGGCTAAAGGGAAGAAAATAGCCTGCCTCCACACTCTTCAGAGAGAAAGCCACTTCTTATAATCTCATTCAGCAACTAAGTCATTTCTCCTGCTATGCAGAAGGAGTAAGGGCAAAAGCTGGCTGCTCATGGAGAAAGTCCCTCCCAACGTTGGGGAAGTTGGGTGGGGCGGAGTCCCAGTGAGTCAGCAGAAGCTCACCAGGCCAATCAGATTCAGATTTGGCCATGGTAAGGGCGGGCTCAACCCAGGAAAAATGGTGTCTGCCTGCCAGCTGCAGGGGAGCAGGACTCCACAAAGGGAAAATGGCAACTATCCTCCAGACCTCCCTTTAATGCCCCCAAGTTACTGTCGCTTCACTGGAGCCCAAGGTGAGTGCCTGCAAGTGAAAGAGTCTGTGTGTGGGCCCTTTAAGAGAACGTCTGTGTTTCCCACAGACTTCCATCCCACCTGGATGGTTGTAATCCCCACTGTTTTTCACAGCCAGATATTGCGGGGACTCCTCTTCCTGGCACCCGTCCTCTGGGCTGAGGAGGCCAGTGTGGGGCTGGGATCTCTCACTCCCCTCATGGGAGCATCCGTGGCCAAGATATCCCACCCAGTTCTTAACCTCCACACAGAGGTTTGGGGCCATTTCACTTCTCCACCCCTCCTACCAGTCTCAACATGGCTTCTTTATATCCTTAGTTATAAAACTTCTCTTCAGCCAGACTTCAGATGGTTCTCCAGGTTGATTGTTCTATAATTAATTGTAATTTTAATGTGTTCATGGAAGGATGCAGGCAGTGTTTATCTACTCCGCCATCTTGGATCTCTTCAGTAGTTATTTATCTTATAACTGGACATTTGTACTTTTTGACCACCAGTCCCCCTCCCTTCATCCTCCGCCTCTGGTAACCACAATTCTGATCTCTTTTTGTATGAGTTTGGTTTTTTTGGTTTTGGTTTTTTTTGTAGGCACCACTTATAAGTAAGATCATACAGTATTTGTCTTTCTCTGTCTGACTTATTTGACTTAGCATAATGTTTTCAAGGTCCATTCATGTTGTTGCAAATGGTAGGATTTCCTCATTTTATATAGCTGAATAATATTCCATTGTATATATACACATACTACAACTTCTTTATCTGTTCACCCATCAAAGGACAGTTAGGTTGTTTCCATGTCTTGGCTATATTGTAAATAATGCTGCTATGAACATGGGAATGCAGATATCTTTTTAAGTTAGTGTTCTCCTTCCTTTGGATATATTTCCAGAAGTGGAATTGCTGGATCAATGATAGCTCTATTTTTAATTATTTGAGGAACCTCCATACTGTTTTCCATAGTGACTACACCAGTTTACAATCCCACCAGCAGTGCACTGGGGTTCCTTTCTCTACATCCATGGCAGCATTTGTTATCTCTTCTCTTTTGATGATGGCCATTCTAACAGGTGCGAAGTGATATTTCCTTATGGTTTTAATTTGCATTTCTCTACTAACTAGTGATGTTGAGCATCTTTTCATGTACCTGTTGTCTTTTCATATATCTTCTTTGGAAAGATGTCTGCTCAGGTCTTTGTCCAATTTTTAGTTGGGTTATTTGGTTTTTTGTTATTGAGTTGTATGAGTTCTTTATAGATTTTGAGTATTAACCCCTCATCAGATATATGGTTTGCAAATACTATTTTCCATTCCATAGGTTGTCTTTTCACATTGTTGGTGGTTTCCTTTGCTGTGCGGACGCATTTTAGTTGGATATAGCCCTACTTGTTAATTTTGATTTTCTTGTTTGCAGCACCATTGTTTGATTACTGACATACACTTGCAGTATAGAGTAGATTTCCAATACTTCTCCACTGAGACAATATTTCACTAGAAAATGTATTTTTAAAACTCTTTATTATTTTCTATATTTATAGTTATAAAATGTCAAAAAAAAAAGTTCCTTGAAATACAAGATAAGAAAAAAGAACTCACTTAAAACACAAACACTGGTAGGAAATCCCCCTCCAGTTCTGTCTTTTCCCTTAGTTCTAACCATACGGTATATAAAATTCTGCCTCTTGCTTTTTCCCCACAAAATCATTTGGTATGCTATTATATACATTTTGTAAACATCTTAGTCTAAAAAATAGACTGCCATATTACTAATTATTTTTAGTAATTATAAATTTGAGCTTATCTCAGTTAGAAATGGCTTGAGCTATCCAACAATAAGTTAGGGGAGATGAGGTCCAGAGTGGATATAGCAGCTCAGTTTTTCCACCATGAAGCCAAGCTCTTACTGTTTCCCTGCTCTATCATTCCTAGCAGGTGTCTTTTGTCTCCATATTTACATGTTCATTATTTGCTTTTAAAAGGGTTTTTAATGTGAAATTACTGGGTCAGAGTGTATGAATGTTTTATAAGGCTCTTGTTATATGCTTCCCCAAAAGTTTACATCTTTTTATTAATTTATAACACTATTGGATTCACATTTAAAATTGTGTTCACTTCAACTTTTCCAACATGGCACATTATAATTATGTCTACTGGATATAAATGGTGTGGTCTTAAATTGGCTCCAAAACACACAATGCAAGTACAACGCATTATTTTATTTTTATAAACCATATTAAAAATGGTTCGAAGTTCCCATTTGCTATACTGATGATGATCCCAATATCACTGATTCTAGGGTAACTTCATCCCTTCCGATGGTTATATAAGAGTCTTAGAGAACTAACTTACTAGTAGGTGGAGATGCCAGGATTTGAACTTAGGCAAACAGGCTACAGAATCAAAGCTTTTAAACATTATACTATGTTACAGTTCCAAAGACAAAAATTAAATGACATATATGAAGTAGAGTTATTGAAACAGACAATGCATAATTAATATCTTCATTAAGATAAAAGGACAAATTAGCAATATGATGCAGAAGAAGCAGTCGCAAAAAAGAAATAAGCATAAATAATGTACTCAAAATAAAGAACACAACAATAAGGATAAAGAGAAAATGGAAATAGCAAAGGAACAAATATGTAATTTAGAACAAATCTTGACAAACAATGGCCTACGGGCTAGGTCCAGCCCACCACATGAGATTTTATTGGAAAAAAATGACAAACCATTTTTGTTTGAAAAGATGTTCAATACCATTAATCACTATGGAAATGCAAATTTTACAAATGGTGAGATAATATTATCTACATGCTACATACATCTATTATCTCCATATCTAGTAGAACAAGTAAAATTTGAAATTGTGATGATCCCAAATGCTGGTCAGTATGTAGAGAAATGGATCCCTCCTACATGGCCAGTGAGAGAGTGTAAAATGATACAGCCACTTCGGAAAATAATTTGCCAGTTTCTGAAAAGCTAAATAAATATTTACCATATGACACAGCACCCATACTCATGAACACTTACTCAAGAGAAATGAAAACTGACGATCACAGAAAAAGCTGTGCACTAATGTACACAACAGCTGTATTTGTAAAACTAAAAATTGGAACCAACTCAAATGTTCTTAAATAGGCAAATGGTTAAACAGAACTGGTACTGCCGTGCCATGAAATAATATTTGATAGTAAAAAGGAACAAACTATGCATGCATGCAACAACTTGAATGGATCTCAAGGGCATGTGCTGAGTGATCAAAGCCAGTCTCTAAAGGTTACATACTGCTATGTGATTCCATTATATAACATTTTAATTAAAGTTTATTGGGGTGACAATTGTTAGTAAAGTTACATAGATTTCAGGTGTACAATTCTGTATTACATCATCTATAAATCCCATTGTGTGTTCACCACCCAGAGTCAGTTCTCCTTCTATCACCACATATTTGATCCCCCTTACCCTCAACTCCCACCCCCACACCCCTTACCCTCTGGTAACCACTAAACTATTGTCTGTGTCTATGAGTTTTTGTTTCTCATTTGATTGTCTTGTTCTTTTGTTGTTTTTGGCATTATATAACATTCTTGAAGTGACAAAATTATCGAGCTTGACTACAGATTAGTGGTTGCCAGAGGGTAGGAGTGGATGGTGGATTTGGCCATAAAGGCGGAGCACAGGGATTTTTGTGATGGTAGAACATGCTGTATCTTTTTTTTTAATTAAAGTTTATTGGGGTGACAATTGTTAATAAAGTTACACAGATTTCAGGTGTACAGTTCTGTAATACATCATCTATATATCACACTGTGTGTTCACCACCTGATTGTGGTGGTAGTTACGTGACCTACACACATGATATAATTGCATAGAACTATACACACGTGCTCACATGCAATGAGTACATATAAAATGTGAAATCTGAATAAGCTCTGTGGATTAATTTGATGTAGGTTTCCTGGTTTTGTTAAAGTACCATAGTTTTGTACGATGATACCTTTGCTGGAAATCAGTGAAGTGTATATGACACCTCTCAGTACTATTTTTGCAACTTTCTGGGCATCTATGATTATTTCCAAAAAAAAAAATTTAAAAAAATTCTTAAGATCGTAAAAGCCATTAACCATAAAAAGAGATTGATACATTGGCTTTCGTTAGCATCAATATGAGAGTGAAAAGGCAAGCGACAGATTGGGAGAAGATCTTTGCAATACACATAACCCACAATATTCTTATATCTAAAATACATATAAAGACCTTCCATAAATCAATAACAAAAAGACAAACTACTCAATAAAACATAGGCAAAATAACTGAGCTTCCACTTCACAAACTAGGAAATCCAAACAACGTCAAGCATATGAAAAGAAGCATAACATGGGTAGTAGTCAGGGAAATGTGACGTAAAACTACAGTAAGATACCACTCTATGCTTAGGAATGGCTAAGGTTAAAGACTGATTATAACCAAGAATTGTTAGGAATACGAAGCTACTGGAATTCTCCTTTCTTGCTGCAGCTGTAATTGGTACAATCATGCTAGATAACTGGCTGTCATTATCTAGTAAAGCTCAATGGCTGCTTGTTTACAGGGACAAATTCCACTAAGAGAAATGAATGGCTATGCCTACGGAAAACATATCATGCAGTTGTGGTATGTTCATACAACGAAATAATACAGAGTAATGAGGACAAGTAAATCACTGGTACATGAAACAACATGGGTAAATCTCAGAAAAGTGATACTGAGAAAAAGAAGCCAGACATAAAAGAGCATATACAGAACTACATGAAATTACAGAATATACAGAAACATACAGAATTTTATGAAATTGAAATGGTTATAAAAGTTGGAATAGCAGTTACCTCTGGAGCTTGGGGTAGGGGTAGGAGCTGACCATGTAGGAGCATGACGAGGTCTTCAGTAATCCTGGAGCAGTTCTATATCGTGATCAGACATGTACATATGCAAAAATTCGTCCAACTGTCCCGTTGAGATGTATGTTAAACCTCAATAAAAAAAAAAACTTTTCTAAATAGGTATTATGCAACAATCTTTGAGAAATAAAATCTAGCTCTAATCTTTGGAAATACAAATTAAGCCATTTTAATTTAATGTTGAACGTGAAATTAAAGTTAAATTCCTCTTCATATTCGTTAATGAAAGGATGAATCTTTTCATAAAAACAAAGCAAAAAACAATTCCTTCAAACAAAACAGCCACAGTTACTTTTATAATCTTTCCCAAAGTTTTATATTTAGGGCTTTTTCAATCTGTAGGAACTGAATTCAATTTCATACTTGAAAATCTTTCCCCTGCCAGATGCAGTATCTACCTGTTCACCGCTGATAACTTCAAGATGCTAAATTCAGATACATTCAAACTGTGTTTCTCTAGAGGTCACTCTTCTTTCTAGAGATGGGACAACTAAACTGAGCTCCTATTCTGCTGCCACCAGCCCTCAGATATCAAAGTTGAGAACTTAGGGGTTTGGAGAGGAGATGTCTTATGGGGTCAGGGAAAGTATGGCTTTCACAAGAATTGTGCCAAGTTTAATTTATGCTCGATAAAAGATTCATTTTTGAAGTTTGCTGGAATTAGTGATATTTGATGGCATTTTTACCTTTTTATTGGATAACTATCTGGGATGATTCCAAAGATGTCTCAGTATCATTTTAAATAGTATCCGTTTTTGAAAGTTTTTGCATGTTTTTGTTGAATCAGAAAAAAAAAAAAACGTTTAAGATTTTTTCCCCATATCGGTCATGCCTTAAAATAGCTCTGTATCCAAAGGCTAGCACTAACTTCACAGCAAAAAAGGACTGACCTTTGCCACAGTGGACACCGGTTGCTTTGTTCTCACAGCAAGTCCATTCCTCCACCACTGCCATAAGTTCTCATCCAGTATCCACCCCATCCCCCAACCCGTTGTATTTGCTTGTTTCAGGAGTTGCATCTGATTGTTTGTTTTTGCATTAAACTGAGAAATTGACTCAGCTTCTTTCCAGGGTTGGAATAAATAAAAAGCACTGCTCAGAAATTGTCGGTGGGCATATTTTCCACCAAAGCCGATACAAAAATGAGTACATGCCTGGCCTCCTGGGACAGCCTTCCTCTCAGACCCAGAGGGCTTCTTGACTATTCACTGTGTGCTATGACTTTCTTGATCTGAGAACATACGGGATGGTACATTGTCAACAAGGTACCGCAATGCCTAGATTGCTCCATTTCCTCGAGATTAATTTGATGCTACTACAGGGGAAGAGAATGAATGAATGTGAGGTTATTGCTCCTCTACTTAATATTACTCCTTGCTTGCTACTTTGAAATACCTCTTTAGAGAGCAGACAAAGCCTCAAATGAAAAAGGAGAAGCTGGAATTCAATATCACTGCCACCAGTCATCTTGGACATAAAAGAGGAACGCAGTTTACCTTAGAGGAGAAGCGCTGACCAAGTTAGTGTCAGTGGTGCTTCATGGTGGATGAAATTTTTGTTTGTCTTCTCTTAGTACGACTGGGGCCCAGAGTGATCCCTAGATATGTTTGCCCTTTGAAAAAGTTAAAGAATGGTTGCATCACCAGCATAAAATGGATAAAAAGTGGAAGGAAACCTCAAATTTTTACCCAATGGTATCTTGAGTAGAAAAAGTATTGAGTGTTGTCCAAAACCTTTTCTGATTGACATCTCTAAAGTTCTAAGACTTCCCCTCATATCTTTCTCAAAGGAACCTATGAGTTCACTTGGTACATAGCTAAGAGAAATGATTCTCCTCTGACCTTAAGCCAAAAATTCCCTTAAAATAGTCTGATGCTATCTGTAGGAAGTCTGTGAGTGAATTCAAAGAATTCTTATAGGTAGGCAATATGAAAGAGAGAGAAAACAAGTTGAGTACCCATGAGGCCTGCAGGAATGTGTGTTCATTGCTGAATTCTCAACATCTGGTGCAGTTTCTGGTGCGTAGTAGGTGCTTAATAAGTTGAATGGATGAGTGAATAGGTTTCATGCTGAAACAGAGACCAGTAGTCTAATTATTAGTTTTTCCCTTTTGCTTACTTCCTTTGTTTGCATTTGGTATTCTGCGCAAGATTTTAAAAGGTACAGTGGTTTGAAAAGTTTTTCTAAAAATAGTCAGAAAAAGTCAACTTTGCCCATTAAATGAAAAAGGTCTGAGCGTCACCTTTAGGACTCGTATTAAAATGCATGCATCCCCTAATGGCCCTCCGTGGAATCACACTTCAGGATTAGAAATGACCCAAATTAAACATAGGATGATCTTTCCAAGGAACATTGTAGTCTGGACACTGGCCCCAGGCATGCACAGTCAAAGGATGCTCTATGGCAGGTTTTGTGTGTTTTTGGTTGGCCCCCAGAAGTGACAGATTATCCCTATTTCTGAACAAGCTCTTTGTAAATTTAACGGGTGAGGTCCATCAATGTTCACAACACAAATTAATAGAAGCAATCGTTCACAGCTTTGACAATAGGCAAGTCTAGAATGTCAGAAGACCACACTGTAATGGCTTTTGGAAGAGTCCATTTATAGTTTGGTTTCCGGGAAGGGGCGATGGGGCACTGTCAGCCCCAGCAATCCTTCCAGTGCACCAGAAAAAGACGCTGGGGTGGACCGGGCAGGAGTGTGGTAGAAGTTGTTGGCCTCTCCTTGTCCCAGACTCTGCCCCTTCCATTCTCCCTGGGTCTTTGTTTGGAGGTGAAAGATAAAAATCATGTCTTTTCTGTAATACAACTCAGAAAATTGTTATGGATAATTATTATGGACGTGAACAAGGAGTCTATGGAGGAAGGCCAACGAATAGACGAAATTCTGAAAAGGCTGAGCAGAAATACGCATGCAGCAGGCTGAACCCAAGCATACAAGTCAGTTCCCTTACAAACCCCACAAAAGTGAGAGTTGAAGAATGAAAAGGTCATCAATTCATAAGAACAAAGAGAACAGAAGTTTAATCAAGCACAACCAGGGATTACTTATATTTCCATAAATTTTGAAAGGCTGGAAGTGAAATAGTTAACTGGTACCGGACTTAGTTAACCAGGTAAAGTTTAAAGCTGGTGCTGCAGCTGATGAAGGCAACAGGTAGCAACTGTCGACACAGAACCCGAGGATGATGCGGAAATTAGAGACTCCAGTTACCTATGAGGTGGGGGGCCTGGGAAGCTGTGGGGTGAAGCTGAAGAGGATTCGCTGATAGTTTGAATGAGGAGCTGGTAGAACCCACCCACCTCAGCAGCCCAAGACATCATGGCAGGAGAAGGGAGATTTATTTTCTGGAGAGCTTGCACAGCTGAGGATGGAGTGAGATGGTGTGCAGAGGACTTCAGCAGGCATTCTGGGTGACCTCAATCCGTGGACCTCATCATGGACCTCAGTCCCTCTCTGGTATGGGAACTCTGGTGTCAGACATATGCCTCTCAGGAAGGAGACTGGAAGACTCCTCTGAGGCACTGACCTTTAAATCTATGTAAGTGTATTAGTTGAGTGCAAATAAAATTAAACTAAAAAAAAAAAAAATGGTGGGGGAGCTGACACATGACTCACCAGGAAGGTTAGCTCAAGTTACAATTTATAGCAAAGCTCCTGGGTAGTCTACGTTACCGTGGCTGAGAAGGTTATGAGACGAGCACAGGAGAGTCGGCTCAGCTTGGGGACTCTGGAGGTCCTCAGTGAGGAAAGTCTTCTAAATATGCTTGTGTGAGCAGTTGAACTCATGCTGGGTGAGTAAGAGTAAGGAGTTTAAAAGCCTTAATTTGGGGATAAAGGGGAACAACTCTGGTCATGGGAAACCCAGGAAGAAGGGATTGGATATTTACAAGGAAAAGTCTCCAAGCACAGATCCACCCTCAGAGCAGTCCGTGGCCTGTGGGGTTTACTTTTTTAGTGACATGCAAGAAATTGGCTCCTTATGTCTCTCCCAGAGATGTATATTCTACTCTCTTAGCAGCGTTTAATGGCGGCAGGGTATGGTGGGCCCTGTTGATGCCGTACCTGGCATATCCATCCCCAGCCACTGTGAGCCCTGCAGCTAATGGCTTACATGGGCGAGCTCTCCAGATTGCCCTTGACTGGTGGAAGTTGTGTCACCAAGAGATTAAATCCCTGCCCCAGGGATGGGACCTGGGCAGACTCTGTGTCTTTCCTCTTCGGAACACTTGGCCTTTCCCCTGGAACTTGTCCACCAAGCCTCCTTAAATGTGGAATTACTCAAAGGAGGTGCTTTAAGAAGCACTTCTTACTCTTTGTGTACAGAGATAAAGTTTGCCCTAAGATTTATGGACCTCTTATCTTGGTATTCTTTCATTTGGTTTTGTTTTCAGAACTTTTAACTCTTTTTTTTTCAAGTTTTCTCAACTTTATTTATTTATTTTTTTTAATTAAAGTTTATTGGGGTGACAATTGTTAGTAAAGTTACATAGATTTCAGGTGTACAATTCTGTAATACATGATCTATATGTCATATTGTATGTTCACCACCCAGAGTCAGTTCTCTTTCCATCACCATATATTAGACTCTGTTTACCCTCTTCCAGAGTCCCCCTCCCCTCTTACCCTCTGCTACCCCCTAAACTATTGTCTATGTCTATGATTTTTTGTTCCTTCATTTGTTTGTGTTGTTCTTTTGTTGTTTTCAGTTTTATATCCCACATATCAGTGAAATCATATGGTTCTCTACTTTTTCTTTCTGACATTTCACTTAGCTTTATAATTTCAACCATCCATGTTGTCACAAATGATATTATTTCATCTTTTCTTACCTCTGAATAGTATTCCATTGTGTATATATACCACAACTTCTTAGTCCATTCATCTATCGAAGGACATTTTGGTTGTTTCCATGTCTTGGTCACTGTAAATAAAGCTGTAATGAACACCGGAGTACACATGTCTTTATGGATAAATGTTTTCAGATTTTTTAGGTAGATATCCAGGAGAGGGATTACTGGATCGTATGGTAATTCTATTCTTAATTTTTTGAGGAACCTCCACACTGCCTTCCATAACGGCTGCATCAGGCTGCATTCCCATCAACAGTGTATGAGGGTTCCTTTTTCTCCACAGCCTCTCCAACACTTGTTACTATTTGTCTTGTTGATGATGGCCATTCTAACTGGGGTGAGGTGATATCTCATTGTGGGGTTTATTTGCATTTCTCTGATGATTAGTGATGTTGAGCATTTTCTCATATATCTATTTGCCATTTGTATGTCCTCTTTGGAGAAATGTCTTTTCAGGTCCTCTGCCCATTTTTCAATTGGGTTGTTTGTTTTTTTGTTGTTGAGTTGTATGACTATCTTGTATATTTTTGATATTAGCCCCTTATTGGTGGCGCTGTTTGCAAAAATCGTCTCCCATTCAGTTGGTTGCCTCTTTATTTTGTGGATAGTTTCTTTTGCTGTGCAGAAGCTTTTAAGTTTGATATAGTCCCATTCATTTATTTTAGCTTTTACTTCCCTTGCCTTTGGAGTCAAATTCATAAAATGCTCTTTGAACCTCAGGTCCGTAAGTTTAGTACCTATGTTTTCTTCTATGCAGTTTATTGTTTCAGGTCTTATGCTTAGGTCTTTGATCCATGTTCAATTAATTTTGGTACATGGTGACAGATAGCAGTCCAGTTTCATTCTTTTGCACATGGCTTTCCAATTCTCTCAGCACCATATATTGAAGAGGCTGTCTTTTCTCCATTGTATGTTTTTTGCTCCTTTGTCAAAAATTATCTGTCCATATTTATGTGGGTTTATTTCTGAGTTCTCAATTGTATTCCATTGGTCTGTGTGTTTGTTTTTCTGCCGATACCATGCTGTTTTGATTATTGTTGCCCTGTAGTAAAGCTAAAGTGAGGGAGTGTGATACCTCCAGCATTGTTCTTTTTTCTTAGGATTGCTTTGGCTATTTGGGGTCTTTTGTGGTTCCATATAAATCTGATGATTTTTTGTTCTATTTCTTTAATAAATGCCATTGGGATTTTGATGGGAATTGCATTAAATCTGTGTATTGCTTTGGGTAATACGACCATTTTAATTTTGTTTATTCTTCCAATCCATGAGCACGGAATGTCTTTCCACTTGTTTGTATCTTCTTCAATTTCTTCTAAAAATGTCTTATAGTTTTCAGCATATAGGTCTTTCACATCCTTGATTAAGTTTATTCCTAGGTATTTTATTCTTTTTGTTGCAATTGCAAAAGGAATTGTCTTTTTTATTTCTTTTTCTGAGATTTCATTGTTAGTATATAGGAATGCAATGGACTTTTGTACGTTGATTTTGTAGCTGGCAACTTTACTGCATTCGTTTATTGTTTCTAATAGCTTTTTGGTGGAGTCTTTAGGGTTTTCTATATATAACATCATGTCATCTGCAAAGAGTGACAATTTAACTTCTTCATTCCCGATTTGGATTCCTTTTATTTCTTTCTCTTGCCTGATTGCTCTGGCGAGGACTTCCAACACTATGTTGAAAAGCAGAGGTGACAGGGGACAGCCCTGTCGTGTTCCTGAATGTAGAACAAAGGGCTTCAGTCTTTCATCATTAATTATGAGATTAGCTAAAGGTTTGTCATGTATGGCCTTTATTATATTAAGGTGTTTTCCTTCTATACCTATTTTATTAAGTGTTTTAATCATAAATGGATGTTGTATCTTGTCAAATGCTTTTTCTGCATCAATTGATATAATCCATATGATTTTTGTCCTTTTTTGTGTTTATGTGATGTATCACTTTGATAGATTTGCGTATGTTGAACCATCCTGTGCGCCTGGGATGAACCCCACTTGGTCGTGAAGAATAATCTTTTTAATGCATTACTGCATTTGGTTTGCTAGAATTTTGTTTAGGATTTTTTCATCTGTATTCATCAGAGATATTGGTCTGTAGTTTTCTTTTTTGTGTGCTTTGGTATCAGGGTAATGTTGGCCTCATAAAATGAATTAGGGACTGTTGTCTCTTCTTCAATTTTTTGGAAGAGTTTGAGTAGGACAGATATTAGATCCTCTTTGAAGGTTTGGTAGAATTCGCTAGTGAAGCCATCTGGTCCCGGACTTTTGCTTTTGGGAAGGTTTCAGATAACTATTCAATTTCCTTTCTGGTCATCTGTCTGTTTAGATTTTCCAGTTCTTCATGATTCAGCCTAAGAAGGCTGTACGTTTCTAAGAACTTGTCCATTTCTTCTAGGTTACTGAATTTGGTGGCATATAGTCCTTCATAGTATTCTTGGATGATCCTTTGTATTTCTGTGGCATCCGTGATAACTTCCCCTCTTTCATTTCTGATTTTGTTTATTACTGTCTTTTCTCTTTTTATCTTAATGAGTCTAGCCAATGGTTTGTCAATTTTATTAATCTTTTCAAAGAACGAGCTCTTTGTTGCATTAATTTTTTCTATCGTCTGTTTGTTCTCTATTTCCTTTAATTCTGCTCTGATTTTTATTATTTCCTTTCTTCTGTTGACCTTGGGTTTCATTTGTTCTTCTTTTTCTAGTTCTTTAAGGTGTAACATGAGGTTATTTATCTGGGATTTTTCTTGTTTCTTGATATAGGCCTGTAATGATATAAATTTCCCTCTTAAAACTACTTTCACTGCATCCCCAAAATTTTGGTAGGATGTATTTTCATTCTCATTTGTTTCTATGTATCTTTTGATCTCTCCTCTTATTTCTTCTTTGACCCAGTCGTTCTTTAAAAGTATGTTGTTTGATCTCCACATATTTGTGGTTTTCCTGCTTTCTTTTTGCAGTTGATATCCAATTTCAAAGCCTCCCGATCAGAGAATATACTTAGTATGATTTCAATCTTCTTAAATTTGCTGAGGCTAGTTTTATGTCCCAATATATGGTCTATCCTTGAGAATATTCCATTTACACTAGAAAAAATGTATAGTCTGATGTTCTAGGATGAAGTGCTCTATAAATGTGGATTATGTCCATTTCATCTAATGTGTCATTTAGTGCTTCTGTTTCTTTATTTATTTTCTGTTTGGATGATCTATCCATAGCTGTCAATGATGTATTTAGGTCCCCTACTATAATTGTGTTTTGGTCAATTTCTCCCTTTAGTTCTGTTAGTAGTTGCTTGGTGTCTTTCGGTGCTCCCTGATTAGGGGCATAAATATGGATGACTGTTAAGTCTTCTTGTTGTATCGTCCCCTTTATCATTATGAAATGTCCATCTTTGTCTCTTGTTAGCTTTTTTTTATCTTGAAGTCTGTTTCATCTGATATCAGTATGGATACACCTGATTTTCTCTGGATACCATTTGCTTAGAATGTCAATTTCCACCCTTTCAGTTTGAGTCTATGTTTGTCCTTGTAGCTGAGATGTGTCTCCTGGAGGCAGCATATGGTTGGGTTTAGTTTTTTTTATCCAATCTGCTACTCTGTGACATTTTATTGGTGAGTTCAGTCCATTTACATTTAGGGTGATTATTGATATGTGATGATTTCTTATCATTCTATCTTTGGTTTTCTAGTAAGACAGTGTCTCCATAGTTTCTTTGCTTTTTTGTTGTTGTCTATTATTTCTGTATGGTGGTATTATAGATTTTTCCCTCTGTTTCTTCTCTTATTACATTATATATTTCATTTCTGGATTTTTTTTGAGTGGTTGCCATTAAGTTTATGTAAAAGAAAGTTTGATATTTAGAGTATTCTATTTTCTTCAACATGCTGACTTTCTCCATTCCCTATTCCGGTTCAGGCCTTTACTCTCCCCCCTTTTATGTTTTGGTTGTCAGAAATTATCCCTATTTATGCTAGTCGAATAGCCTCCTTCAATATTTCTTGTAGTCCAGGTCGTGTGTTAGAAAATTCCCTCAGCTTCTGTATGTCTGGAAAGGTCTTTATTCCTCCTTCATATCTAAAGGATATCTTTGCTGGATATATTATTCTTGGCTCATAATTCCTCTCTTTCAATAATTTGAATATTTGATTCCACTCCCTCCTGGCTTGTAGAATTTCTGCTGAAAAATCTGATGATATTCTGATGGGCTTTCTTTTGTAGGTTACCATCTTCTTTTCCCTGGCTGCCTTGAGGATTCTTTCTTTGTCTTTAATTTTTGACAGCTTCAATACAATGTGTCTTGGAGAAAGCCTGTTGGGGTTGAGGTAATTAGGTGTTCTATTTCCTTCTTGGATATGAGGATCCAATTCTTTCCACAGTTTGGGAAGTTCTCATCGACTATTTGTTTGAATATATGCTCTGTTCCCTTCTCTCTTTCTTCTCCTTCTGGTATGCCTATTATTCTTTTATTGCTCTTTCTGATGGAGACAGTAAGATCTTGTAGAGTTCTTTCATTTCTTTTAAGTCTCAAGTCTCTTTCTTCTTCCATCCATGTAATTTCCATATTTCTATCTTCAATGTCACTGATTCTTTTCTCCATCTGGTCAACTCTACTACCTAAGCTGGCTATTTCATTCTTCATTTCTTTTATTGCGTTCTTAATCTCCAGAAATTCTATTTGGTTCTTTTTTAAAATTTCAGTCCCTTTGGTAAAATGTTCATTTTGTTGATTGTGTTTCTGAGTTCATTAAACTGCCGGTCTGTGTTTTCTTGCATCTTGTTGAGTTTTTTAAGAACTGCAATCTTGAATTCTCTGTCATTTAAGTCACATGTTTCTACGTCCTTAAGTTCATTTTCTGGAGACTTTTCATTTTCTTTCTGAGCTGTCTTGTTACCTTGGTTATTCATGACTATTAATGATTTATTATTTCTTTTCCTAGACATCTGCAGGAGTGAGTTCTGCAACAGGCTGATAGAAAGAGATCTTCCCTTTGTTTTCCAGTAGATGTTGATAGAATGTTTTATTTTCTCTCTGATGGCAGCCTTTTATTCTCTCTCACACTGTAGTGTTATATTTTCTCTGCACTATTCTGGCTTTTCACACAATGGGGGGGGGGGGAATTCCCTGGAAGGCAGGCTTCTCATCTGTGAACAGTTTGCCTGGGTCATAGGGCGCTGCCTCCATGGGGGGGATGTGGAGAGCTTCTGAAGTTCCAAAGCTCTTCCTGCACCATATTCAGAGCCCGTGTGTTTCAGCAGCTCTGTTTACTGGGATTGCCCAGATAGATGGGGACAGGGGCGGGGTGGGTTGTAAGAGGTGGCCCAGAGCAATGGCAGTGACCACCATGACAGCCAGTCCTGCCTGCCTCCACAGCTCCCTCCCCTTTGCCGGAACTAATTGGGCTGCGAATCTGTGTCTGCAGACCACAGTCTCAGAATTGCAAATGTTCTGTTCTTTTGATCTGACACTGCTACTGTTCTGCTTCTAGCACTAGGCAGGTGGGGGCGGGGTGAGCTCTGGGAGGGTAGAGAGAGGGCGGCTAGTCTCAGTGCCTAAGGCTTCCGTTTTCTGCTGGCAGTAAGGGCTTAAACCACCATTTTCAGCCTTCTTCCCTCAGTCTTTTCTCCGAGGTCTCTGCCGTGAGCGTTGGGTTCAGCCGTGTTATATGCTGTCCCCTCAGTCCTGTGGGCCATAAACGGAGCCCTAGCAGTCCGAGTTCTTCCCTCCCCTGCAGCTGCAGCAGTTCCGGGATGCAGCGAGCTCGGAGCACTGAGCTAGGTCTGCGTCCTGCACCCGTGTGGCTCCTTCTCCGCACTTCTCCCTTCCCTCCTCCCCTGCTCGTGCAATTTGCCCACCTTAAGGTGAATTCAGTAGTGAGCCTCTTCGTCTTGCCTGTCTGCTGTGCAGGGAGTCCTTTGTGGAGTTATAGTTGTTCCATTTGTTGTAAATTCCAGGGGAGATTTACAGAGGCTCACCTCATGCCACCATTTTTATGACATCCCAGAACTTTTAACTCTCCATGTTGACCATTAGCAAAGGAATTTGCCCTGGTTGTAGTGGCTTCTGAGAGTTTAGCCCTTACTTATGCTGCATATATTTTTTTTTAATTTTGTTATTTAACTAGTAGGCTTATTGCAGATTTGAGGTTTTGTTATTCTAAACCCTGTAGGCCCTGATTGAACACTGTGTGGAATGGGCAACTGTCACACAAATAGCACATGAAGTTGGATATTGAAGCCTTTCTCTTCAGCCAGATCACTTCACTGCCTCCTGCAGTAGCCCTATGCCTTAGCTGCCTAGAAGCAGAGTCTGAGACAGGAATTTGGGTGCATGTGGTTTACTGGGGGAGTGTTCTCAGGAGAAGGGGTGGGAAGGAAGCATGAAGGGGCAGGAGAGGTATCTGAGCAGGGATGTGGTCCCAGGTAAAAATCCAGCTGTGGAGCATAGATTTCACCCAGCATTGCCCCCACCTTCCAGCAAGGAGAGAGGGATTTGTAGTCTCATGTCAATCACTGGGTTGGGGATTAACCACTTAGGCATCTCAGGTGAGGAAGCTCTTTGAATCAAGAGCAATTCTGAGGAGAAGGTCATAGGGAACAAATGAAAATTCCTGAGAGAGAGTTTGGGGGAGTAAGGAGTCCTGTGGAGTTTGGCAAGAGAAGAAGAGAGATGATGTGGGACTTTGTAAATCAGGATGTGATTCTATGTGAGATAGGCATCATTGGATGGCCAATGTACATTGTTTGGATGTACATTTCAGAAGGCCCATCTGGGGGTCATATGGAGGCACATACAGATGCAGGAAGCCCATCTGAGAGCTCTGGGAAAGAAATGATAATTGTTTATGCTAGTTTTTGATAATGGTATATGCTGGAGCAGGGAATCATAAGAAGTAATTGGATTCAAATTTTTTTAAATTGATATTTTGAAACAAGCATGTTCTGAAAGCAGAGCCAATCTTATTTGCTTTTGCAGTGTATGTGTGAGAACCAGAGCAGCAGGATTGACTATAAGAGTTTTGCTCTGAGCAAAAATAGGGTGAGGGGGCAGGTTTGGCAGAGGAAAGGAGGGGATGTGGAAAGAAGAGCTTAGCTTTAGATGGATCAATAGTGCTTCCCCTTTTTTTGCTGAGTAGTATCCCATTGTACGGATGGAACACAGCTTGTCACTGATTGATGGATGCTTGTGTAGTTTCCAGTTTTGAGTTATTATGAACTAAAGCTTCTAAAAATATTCTTATATAGATCTTTAGTGGCTATATGGACAAATTTCTGCTCAGTATATATTTAGGAGTAGAAGTCTTGAGTCATAGGGTAATGTCAGTGATTATTAATTTTTTTTAATTAAAGTTTATTGGGGTGACAATTGTTAGTAAAGTTACATAGATTTCAGGTGTATAATTCTGTATTGCATCAGCTATAAATCACATTGTGTGTTAGTAATTATTAATGTTAGCATTTCTATTTGATTCTTGTTTATATATTCCAGTTCTCATAAAATTCTCTTTTCTTAAACATACTATTTATAAAAATTTAAAATCCCTCTCTGATAGCTCCAATAACTGTCTCATCTGCTTCTATTGTTTGTTTTTCTCTCAGTCTAGTTTCTTAGGAAGATTGTAATTTCTTGTTGAGTGTCATATATTGTGTATCAACTTGTAGAAACTCTGATGTGTTTAGTCTCCAAAAAGGCTCAACCTCTTCTCTGTTGAACAGGTAGTGAGGTGATGGATTACCTTAATCCAGTCAGGGACTAAGCTTGTTCAAGGCTGGGTTGTACTTTATGCACAAGTCAGTATACCTCTGATGTCCCTGCTTCTAGGATGTGGTCCTTTGGGGGTTTCCAGTTGAACTGCAGGGTGGTTAATTGGCCCTCTCTTCCAAGATCAGTCCTGAACTCAAATTTTTTTTCTCTCAGTAACATGAAAGCATAGAACTCTGCTTTGCCCTTTATCTTTCTTCCCAGTGTCTTATATCCATTATATCCCTTTAAGAATGTGACAAATGCCTCCAGGAAAACCAACAGCGTCAGACTCGCTTCCCGGTACCAGCTTCTCTCACTGGGGTCTTGTGGCTATTTGTTAGCTCGAAGCTCCACTTTTTTCTCTTCAGGTCTGTGAGATTGCTAGAATTTCTGCTTGTTTCTCTGGCTGTAAGCAATGGCTCTCTTATTCTCTTTGCCTTTTGCCTGAATTGGTGCCAAGGACTGGCAAATTCCCTGGAGGCCCAGTGACTCTAGAATGTCTGCTCACCAACCTGTAATTCCTTTTCTCCAGAATGTTGGCTGCCAGAGTCCTGTTACAGTTAATAAAGAAAGAAAAATAGCTAACACTTTACTAAACACCAGCACTGTTCTAAGCACTATACAACAGCTATATGATGTCAATGCTATTATTATTTCCATTTTATAGATAAAGAAACAACCAGGACAGATTTGGATAATGCATCTCAGCTCACCCAACTTGCCAGAGGGTTACACAGAAAGTGGTGGAGCTGGGTGTTAACCCAGGTAGTGTTGCTCCAGCGTCTGTCCTCTTCACTACCAAGATGTACTGTCAGAACATAGAAAGCAGTCAATACGTGTTAGCCACTATTATAAAGAAAGCCCAACTCAATATACAGTATTAAAAATGATGACAGTCGTATAATAATAAATAGGTTTTTGTTCATGTCAAAACATTACTATTGTAATAAAGTTGAAAATCTGGAAGAAATTGATATGTGATTGTGTGACAGCAACTCTTGTCTAGGACCCCTGCCCAGCCCTTATCTGTATGGATTTCTGGGAACTGCCCTAGTTTTCATTGTGCCACACTCTCTGGCAGTTATTCCTGTTTCCCTCCATCCCCCAAGCGCCGGATAATCACTAATCTACTTTTCTGTCGCTATAGATTTGTCTATTCCGGACATTTCCTATACCGTGTTTCCCCAAAAAATAATACCTAGCTGGACAATCAGCTCTAATGTGTCTTTTGGAGCAAAAATTAATATAAGATCCAGTCTTATTTTACTATAATATAAGACTGGGTCTAATATAATACAATATAATATAGTATAATATAATACAATATAATACCAGGTCTTATATTAATTTTTGCTCCAAAAGACTCATTAGAGCTGACTGTCCGGCTAGGTCTTATTTTCGGGGAAACACTGTAATGGAATCCTACAGTATTTGGCTTGCTACTAGTATGCTTGCCTTCTTCACTTAGCATAATGTTTTCAAGGTTCATTCAAGGTCATTCATGCATCAGTCCTTCATTCCTTTCTATTGCTGAATGATATTTCATTGTATCGATAGACCACATTTCATTTATCCATTCATCAGATGATGGACCTCGGATTCTTCCCACTTTGTTACCACTGTGAGTAACACTGCTATGAACATTCTGTACATGTTCTTTTGTGGACATATGTTTTCATCTCTCTCAGGTATACACGTAGGAGGGGAATTGCAAGGTAATACTATGATAACTCTTTGTTTAACCATCTGAGGAACTGGCAAGCTGTTTTCTAAAGTTGTCTGCACCATTTTCCATTTCCACCAGCAGTATATGAGAGTTCCAATTTCTCGACATCTTCACTAACACTTGTTATCTGTCTTTTTTGATTATATCCCTTCAAGTGGGTGTGAGGTGATATGTCATTGTAGTTTTGATTTGCATTGTCCTGATGGTTAATGATGTTGAGTACCTTTTTATGTGCTTATTGGCCACATGTGTAGCTTTTTTGGAGAAATGTCTATTCAAATGCTTTGCCCATTTTTGCAGTGGGTTATTTGTCTTTTATTGTTGAGATGCAAGAGTTCTTTATATATTCTGGATATAAGTTTGTTATCAGATATAGGATTTGCAACATATTTCTTTTAAACATGAAAAGTTTAAGATAATTATAGTTGAACCAGTTTACAGGGGTATGAGTCTTTTAGAGCACAAATATCTTGCTTTCCTATGGTTGAGTTGTTGACAGAGAATGTATAAAGTTTGTAAACCATTTGACTAGATTATAAATGAAAAAACTAAAGTAGGATTGGTGAGTTAGCTCAGTTAGCTAGCTAATCTCCAAAGACTATGTTTAATAATGAAATTTTCCACGTTTCACTTCAGTAATTCAATTTTTATAAGGAATAATTTCATTTTTCTCTATGTCTTAAGAAGAAATTTTGTTAATAATGCACATAGTCCCCAAAGTAGGATAACTATGTCAGAACCTCTGATGAAAAATTGACAATATGTTACATTTTTAAAAAGAATTTAATCAAATTCATACCCTGATTCTCTTTTCTAGCCTAGGCCTCCATATAGCAGTGACCCACATCAAAAGGCACATAGGGTTGTCACTAACACACTGTGTTAGGGAAACCCATCAACAAAGAGACTGTTGCAATGATCCTGAAGCAGATTCTCATACTCAAAGCGTTCATTTATTCCTTCAACAAATAATCTATCAAGATTTGCTATATGCCAGTCGTTCTAGACACTAAGGTGGCAATGGGGAATAGTGTCTCCACATTATGGGGAAGATGCATTAATGAAATGACTACACCGTGGAATGTAGTATTACAATTGTGACAGTCTATGCTGGAGCAAGATAAGGGATGATCAAAGACAGCTACTTGGAGGCCACGACATTTGAGTTCTTTCTGAAGACAGAGCTGGAGTTAACCAAACCAACGGAGGGCTGGGAGCCGCTGACTGCACTGGGCTGGTGTCAAGAACTGGAGTGAGCCTTGGATAAGTGAGGAGCAGAGATAGCCAGCAAGCTGAGCAGCGCTCCCTGAGCAGGTGTTCCAGGTGAGGCTGAAGGTGTAAGCTCAAGCTGGCCGGTGAAACAGGTTTGGGTCAGATCTCATTCTAACATGTTTCCCCGAAAATAAGACCTATCCGGACAATCAGCTCTAATGTGTCTTTTGGAGCAAAAATAAATATAAGACCCGGTCTTATTTTACTACATAAGACTGGCTCTTATCTAACATATATAATATAAGACCAGGTCTTATATTAATTTTTTCTCCAAAAGATGCACTAGAGCTGATTGTCCGGCTAGGTCTTATTTTCAGGGAAACACGGGAGTTACCTCCAGCTGTGTGACTTTGGATAAGTCGTTTAACCTCTCTGATCCTGTTAAATGGTAATCATTCCTACCTAACAAGATTGCTGTGAGGATTAAAGGAGATGCAGAAATAAAATGCCCAGAACAGTGCTTTGCCTCTAGTGGCCACCCCAAATGTTTAGGGAGAAAATATAAGCCAATATGAGATTATGGCTTTCCCACCTCACCTCTGTCTCAGTCCTGGGCCCCCTGGTTCCTGATGCCAACCTGGGAAGCCCTTGAGCCCCTCACTGCTTCCCCTGCTTAAGTCCCAACTTTTCTTCTCCATGATCTGTAGCTTTTAAAGGTCTTCATTCCTAAGGGAGGCACACTTCCACGAGACCTTAGCTCAACAGAGCCCAATGTTCTGGAGTGGGAAGGAAAACTCTGCTAGTGTAATAACGAGAGGGATCACTACCACTTTTTTCTCAAGCCCTGTATGTCAGTTACAGGTTGAGAATATATGACACATCCTGAAAGACAGCACCCCAAACTTGCAGGGTTTTATTTCCCAGTTGGCAACACAACCATTTTAAGGGGCCAGCTCCTTCTCAGTTGTGGAGTTGATGAAGAGGCCAGAGTATTCCAGAGGTGAGAACCAAGTGTCATACTTTGCGTGCTGTGAAATGGGTTACTCAGTCAGAAGCTATGTTGTGAGGCATACCTGATGAGTTATAAAACATTCAATAAATCCATGGGTGGTGGTGCTGATGCTGGAGGAGAAAGCAAATCCATTCTCTAAACAGGAACCTATTCCAGTGGGGACAACTCCCTGCCACTTCCACGCTGAAATGAGTCCCGTGTTATCAGCTTAGTGTTCCCCAGTCTTCCACTAAAATTTGCATTAATAATCATTCTGGAAGAAATAAATTCATCTACTGTGCATGTGTGTGTGTGTTTACACATACATGCTTATTTGCATGGCTTTTTTTTTGTTTTTTTGTGGGGTTTTTTTTTGAGGGAGAAATTTTTAAGGAAAAAAATGCAAAAACCTAGAAAATTCAAAATAAAACAGGAAGTCCTAATTAGACAAAAGTTTTCAAAAAAGAGGCCTTGATCAAATATAGAATTATCCCTTGTTCCCGCCCTGCCCACCTCCACTCCAGCCTCCGTACCCAATGTAGTCAGTAGCCTGATCTTGCAGAAATAGCACTCTGGTAGTTTCACAGATTTGTAAGTCTCTGGCCAGATGTTTAACACCCTGTTGAAAGTACTGCTTGTTTTAATGATGTCTTAGCTATACTCGCCTCCGGTGGCTCGCTGGTATAAGGGCATCAGTCTATTTCAAGTAATTTCATATCTGTGGAAAAGTTGGCCCACCATGAGAGGGACTTGGGAATTGAGTTTTCAAGGAGATAGCAGAGTTGTAACTTTGTTTTTGCTATATAAGGTTTTTACATGATTTATAGGCCGAATCTGATGTTTGACCATTGCTTGAGATATTCATCTCTAAGTATCTCAAGTGTTTTTGTAGGCTTCCAATGCTTTGATTACTTCATCTTAATCTATCCTTTGATTTCGTTTCCGTTTTCTTGCTCACACATTTTGCTCTTGCGTGGCATGCCCCTACTACAAGGGCTCCTAAGTAAGCATTAGATATTGACTGCTTAGCCCACAACTTTGTCTAGATTCTGACTTGGTGCTTTGAGTGGAAAAAGAGCCACAGTGGGCCAATTATTTAATTAAGAAATAAGAGTATTGACTGTTGAGCTCTCCTGTCTCCAGAAAGACATGTTAGCTAAGGATTCCAACTGACTGACCAGCTAAGGGCTCGTAATGTTCACTGCAGATTTTGTCCAATTATAAGATCCCACCCCCAGATTTTTCAGTCCAGAGATTTGATGTTACCCATGTTCTAAAGATGATCGTGGTCTAAAGAATGGGCTCACACATCACACTCTCAGGAGATTGGTGACAGGAGGCTTTGAGGTTCTCTCTACATGGTATAATTATACAGCTCAGATCTGAGAGTGAACCTGAGCCCTGAAAGACATTGGATTCAGTGGTGAAGTTGAAGTTCTACGTCTGGCTTTGCTGTTCTTTAAGGAGGGCCTGTCATTAACCAGCTGAAAGACCTTAGCAAGGCGCTTGTGACTGGACTAGATAACCTACGGTCCGACTCATAACAATTCTAAAGATGCCAAATATTTATGTCCAAATGCAAGACTTACAGATTTATTTGTTGTTAACATCTGACAACAAGAAGTTGGTTATTGAGAACATAGAGAAAAAGAAAACTAGGACAAAAGCTGTTTTCATGTACGGTAAAAAATGATTCAACTTCAGAGAGAACATACAAATATGCCTGAATATATTCCATCTTAAGCAAAACAAAACAAACACTGCCTTAACTCCATATCTACCTCCAGATACAGCCACATGTTCTATTCCTCTCAAAGCCAAACTACAAAATATTGCCTACAGTGTTTCCATTTCCTCACCTCTTGTTTCTCTTCTTCCCACTGCAATCTGGCTTCAATGCTACCACTTTCCTGAAATTTCTCTCATCAGTAATAACCAACAATCTCCATGCCACCATATATAATGGATACTTTTCAATTGTTATCTTAGCCTCTCAGAATCATCTGGCATAATTGGCCTCTCTGGTTTTCACAAAACACTCTCTTCTCCTGGGTTCCATGACACCACCCTCTCCTAATCCTACTGATCACACTTTAGCTGAATGACTCCTTTCCTAGTACCCTTCCCCTAGCTACCTCTAAGAGTTAGACTTCTTCAATGTTCAGTTCTCAACCTTGAAATTTTAATGCTGTTCTCCCAGGTGGCGTATTATTTGATTGCTTCCAGCTTGGGTCATATGCCTACCCTATTGGGAGTCATGATTAAAATCCCCACTGGTTGTACGTGGAGTGGATAGAAAGTTTTCCAAAGAAATCAGCAGGAGATTGAGTGAGAAAGATGCTGGGTGAGCTGCTTTCCCCTGTTGCCCTTAGATCAGTTGAGAAATTAATTACAGCCTCTCCTCCCATGGTACTAACCCTCTGGAAAAGTGGCCCCAAATGCTGGGTTCACGTCTCTGTGCTCTGTTCTCCTCCCAGATCCTGGCCCTATAATTCTTCCATATGTTGTGAGTTCTCTGATGCCTCCAAACAGATTATTTAAAAACGCTTTCTTCTATTTTTATAGTTCTCAATGAGAGGTTGGTCTGAATTACTTAGGCACTGTTACCAGAACTGAAAATTCTTGAGGTAGAACTTTTGTCTCACAAAAACCCAAAAGTTCATGAAAGTTTGTGGTGACTGATTCTCTAGCCTTATGACCCCATATGCTCTGGTCATAGACAAAAATGCCCTCAGTTGCTTCTCTCTTTGTTAACTACAGTGTCTTTGCACAAACACTGTTTTCTAGAGTTATTAGATACTTTGAGGATGGAAGAAAATGTTGTTCTGATTTTTACATTAAAACCCACACAACTCGAAGTAGAATCTGGGTTGAATATCCTAATTTTCCAAAGGCGGTATGGCATTTTATCTGTTAACTAAAGCTCATTCTTGGTGAATCATAGCTAGAGAACCTAGGTCACACACCAGTGATTTTTCTATTGATGTAAATAATTTGCAGAGGTAAAGCTGTGACTCTCTGTTAGGTGGTTTGGTTAACAGCAGGGACTTGCCTGATTTGTTGGATTTTCACTAAGCACTGAAAACTCTGGGAGAGTATGAGTGTTCTCATTTTGAAATATTTAGTCCATCATCTGCTGGGTGTGAGTGTTATTTCTTTTGATCTAAAAAGGACATGATCCTTTACCCAGATAAAGCTACCTTGTGTTCAAAAGTCACATCTTATTAATGCCTCACAGAGTTAATTTGGTTCAGTTTATTCATTCAGGAGAAAGAAAAGAGAAAGCAATATCAGAGGCATTTAAGAGTAAATACAAGCTTTTTTCGGTAGCTAATGGTTCAAGTGGGTGAGACTGAATCTTTAGGCTATATCTGTGCTAGTAAAGCCTTCTAAAAAATAAAAAAGAAATGCTCCTCTGTATGTCTCTACAATCAGAGCCACCCACTAGCACATGACAGGATTCCTGCAGGCTCACACAACTACTGGACACCTTATGTGGAGGAGAGGACACCACTAGGCAGGTTTAACTGACAAACAAATGCTCTCAGGCAGATGTCCCTGCCAGCTTCTGCATTTCTAGGCATTTCTGAATGTCCTCACATTCAACTAGGACCCACTCACCCAATACAAATTCCTAGTCCTTACAGCACACCCTTCATATTTGCTGTCAAAGATTACCATCATCACCTCTTGAGAATAGACACATAGAGTCTTAATTGGGACCATTGGTGCATCTACACTCAGCTCACAGGGATTCGGACTTTCACATGTCATGTGGGATGACTTCCCTGGTTAGCTCTGCCAGTCTTTAGCTTCTGAGCCACTATAGTTTAGAAGTTCTGCTTCTGGTATGGTGATGAAAACTTCCCAGATTTGATGAAAGACATAAATTTAAAGATACAAGAATCTCAGCAAACACTAAACAGGATAAAGAATACGAGAATCATGCTCAGGCATATCTTAGTCAAACCATTGAAAATCAGAGATAAAGGAAAAATCTTGAGAGAAACAAGAGAAAAATGCTAAATTGCATGCAAAGAAATATTTAAAATATTGCGTACTTCTCATCTGAAACCACAGAGGCCAGATGACAATAGAAAACACTTTTAAAGTGTCCAAAGGGGGAACCCCTGTTAACCACCATTTTATATCCAGCAAAAATATCGTTCGGGAATTTTGGCAAAATAGAAACATTTCAAATAAAAGAAAACTAAGAGAATTTGTCATCTATACATGTGCTCTAACAGAAGTGCTAAAGGGAGTTCCTCAGAATGAAGGAAAATGATACCAGAGGAAAACAGATTGCAAGGATGTAGGAAGAACATTAGAAATGATAAATATTTGGGTAAATGTAATAGATATTTTTTCTTATATTGTTTAAAATACATGTGGCTGTTTGAAATAAAATTTATAATATTATGTTGTCAAATTTATAGTGTATCAAAATGTACTACATTTGACAACTATAGTATGAAGAATAATGAGGAATAACTGAATCCACATTGCCAGGTTTTATATTTTACATAATTCACCATGATAGTAATTCTAAGTAGACTGTGGACATTTACTATGTTACATGAATAGAATTTAAAATTTTATGGGGCTTTCACAAATATTTTGCTTCCAACCATCTTAAGGCAAGAAAAGTTTTCATTACCCTCTTTTAGATTAAAAAAAAAAAAGGCTCAGATCCATTAATCAATGAGCCTGAAGTTACATATTTATAAAGAATACAGATCTAACTCATAATTTAGGGACCAACTAGTCCATTTTTCCTCTCATTTAACCTCATCTTGGTTGAAGTTTATTATGGATTCTTCTGTGATGTTCCCTCATCAGTGGCTATCGAGGTCATTTATGGGTTGAATTGTGCCCACCCCCCAAATTCATATGTTGAAGTCCTAACCCCCCCGGTGCCTCAGAGTGTGACTTTATTGGGAAATAGGGATGTTGCAAATGTATTAGTTAAGTCAGAATGAGGTCAGTGTGGGCCCCTACTTCAATACGACTAACGTTCTTATAAAAAGGGGAAATTTGGACACAAACACACACATAAGGAGAATGCTATGTGAAAATTGAAGTTATATTGCAACAAGCTGAAGAACTACCTGGCACAGACCTTCCCTAAGCGCCTTCAGTGGGAGCATGACCCTGCTGATCTCAAACTTCTAGATCAGAAACATCTAATCTCTAGAACTATGAGACAATACATTTATGTTGTTTAAGCTGCTCAGTTTGTGGTGCTTTGTAATGGCAGCCCTAGCAAACTAAAAAAAAATGTTAGTGGAGTTATTGATCCTCACATACATCTGTCTCATCTTTCTTGTATTACTGTCTACAATCATCATCTTACCACATCCTCTATATCTAATGTGCTTCTGAGTGTGTCAGGAAGCCAGGTAGCCATAATTATTAAATTTATCTGAAAACATAGAGGATACATAGGCTTTGACTAGGAATATGACAGACTCAAGAATTTAGATTTAACTTTTTATAAGAGAAGCAACAAAAGATGAAGAACTTGGGCGTTGGTTGACAGACATAGATGGTTTAGGTTTGGAATCAGACTTGGTGACCATCTGTCAATGAATAATGCCCTAAACTCTCCCAACCACTAAGGCAGAGTTGTGAACAATCGAGTGTCCAGAATCCAATCTCTGTTTCCTTCTCCACTCTTGTAATGCAGCATCACTACAGTGACTGCTTCCATTAAATGCTTTTGGATTTAAAAAAAAGGCAGTAAATATTTAGAGCTTTTATAGAAAATAAAATGCACACACATCAGAAGTGATAGGTGTGGAGCTCAAACTTGGAAATTCAATAGCTTGGAGATATAAGCGAATGTCCCAAAAGTTAGTTGTGGGGACCATTTTGTTTGTGCTGTGAATTTCAAAGACAGCTTGGCCTTGTTCTCAGAACAGCTTTAATAAGGCCTTTGAGCTATCATACTACGGAGCCCAAGCAGCCAATTCCTAATTAGATTATTTTTAATAGATACGTCATTAATTTCTTCAGTAACAGCTGCTTCCTGTGGTAACCATCCCAAAAGCTTTGCATTCCACTGGCTTCAGTAACCATGGCGGTATTCACTGACTGACACTGCTTCCAAAAATACTTTAGGCTGATGGAGTACCTGTCATCTATTGGCCTGCATCTTCTGAGAGTAATTCATCCTTAACATCTGTGAGAATAAGAAGTCTTTCCTCCTGATTAATGAGTTGATAAAATGGTGGCATTAAGACTTGCTTATTGCTAAACATAAGCATTTGGCAGATTTGGGGGGAAATGTCAACAGCAAACACATTTGGGGTTTAATATTTGCTCCGTGTCATTCTTTTTTTTCTCTTGCCGTGCACCACACTCCTTCTCCCCAATCTGTTCTATCCCCTAGTCTAACCCCGTCACTCTCTGTGATATGTTTTGCAAATCTGAGATGCTTTGGGTCTACTTAATGATGCATTTGTGATCATACCAGAGACCACATGGGAGGCAGGGAGGGGAGGTGCACAGCCCTAACCGAGTATTAAGAGATTCAGAATTCTAGTCTTAGAGTTGGGATCTCTGTCCATTTGGTAGAGATTCTATTGCTATTTTTCCAAACTGCTGTCTCAGGTACTGCTGTGATGAAGGGAAGGAGGAGAACGCAAAAACCCAGTTGGCCTTCTTGTACACACACACACACACACACACACACACACACACATCTTAGGCAGAAAAACTCTACATTCTATTTTTTAAAAAAATTAGAATTCCACTGGATTTCTTGGAAATATTCAATTTATATGGAAATTTTTAAAAGTTGTGTATCCAGATGATTGAGAGGACCTTCACTAAGGTTTCAGGGGTGTTATGAGCAAGCTCCACTTACAGACTAGAATGTTTGCCTTGGATGGCGCAGCCTCCAGACTCTTAAGGTTTCTCAAGGTGCCTGTCTTGGAGACAATGAAAACCTCCCCCTCACTTCATTTAGGAATTTCCTGATCTCCATGGGGCGGGGGGTGAAAGAGAAGAGTGTCTTCTGGGGGAGGTGTCAGCATCACTGTACCCCTCTCCACATTCATACTCTCCTCACATCTCAGTGACTCTAACCCTGGAGGTACAGTTAGACAGCTCCTCGAAAAAGTCCTGGATTGCCAGCTTAAGTAACCACTAGCCCCATAAACCTCTGCCTCTCCCGCTTCACTTTTTTTTTTTTTAATTTATTGGGGTGACAATTGTTAGTAAAATTACATAGATTTCAGGTGTGCAATTCTGTATCACATCATCTATAAATTACATTGTGTGTTTACCACCCAGAGTCAGTTCTCCTTCCATCACCATATATTTGATCCCCCTTACCCTCATCTCCCTCTTCACTTTTGGGAATTATCCTGTGGGATCTTTTCATTCCCCTCCGGACCCACTCTCCACCCCTTCCAGTTTGTTCTCTTCCCCAGTACACTGACTTCTGTGGATTACCTTAATAGATTCTTTTGTCTTCTGGCTACCAGCTGCATTCAACCAACGGGAAGTTCCTGGAGATTGAAAGGCGGGAGGACAGATATGGCAGGGAGATGGGCACTAGTCAATCATTCAGGGTCTTGTGGACCATCAGAAGGATTTGGCTTTTAGTCGAGTATCATGGTAACCTGTGCTAGGATGTCAAGCCAGAGAGTTAATCTCATTTGCACACAACCAAGATCACCCTAGCGCTACACTTGATTAGGGGTGGGGTGCCAACAGTAATGGTGGCTGGTGGGTTGCCAAGCCTCTAAGCAGTCCCCCACTTCACAGTTTCTTCCTCCCTGATCCAGTGGTTGAGCACAGGAACTGTGAAAGTTCCTGAGCAGAGATACTTTGAGGGTAATGGTCACCTGAGAAAGTCGGGAAAGATACTGGCAAATGTTCATCAAACCCAGATGGCAACACTTACTCCTTTCCTCTCCATCCTGAGATGTTCCTGCCCCATTTCTTCATACAGCTGAGATAATTGTTTAAAAGTTGCTCACATTATGGTTTAGGCTTATCATATCCTTCCTGGGTCACATTAAGTCAAGTTAATTCATAAGACAAAATAACCCAACATCTAAAATATAAGCACCTTTTCAGAAAAGCAGTCTGAATGAATTATATTAAAGGAGGCCAAATTTAAGAACTGTACAGAGTAAGAATTTGAAGTATATTTAATATATATCCCCTGAGCATTAAGAAAGAATTTTTGAAGCAAGAAACTTCAACAATTATTAAAAAGGAATCAATTAAAAATATTGAGCATGAGAAAGAAAAAAATGGCCCAAATCTGCTCTAAGAACTATTACCTTTAATGTAATTAAAAGTTAATATGAAACAAAACACACTGTTTGGCTATATATTTTTCTATGACACTGCAATGGCATTTCCTTTTTATAGACATTTGGGTTGTTGCAAAAATTTTGCTCTTGTAAATAATAAAGGTATTATCATCTTTTAGTTAAATCTTTTCACGTATTCTTAATTATAGTCCATGCTCTTTCTACTCTACCATGCTGTCAAATTTGTATCTCATATATACATATGCTAACAAGGAAATACATCCAAGACACTGTGTTAAGTGATAAAAACATGTTGAGGAACAGTATGTATATCAAATCCCACATCTGTTAAAATATATTTATATGTCTTTATATAAGCATAGAACATTTCTGAAGTAACACCAGAAATGTTTTAGCTTGATTCCTGCTGAGGAGTTGTTCTTGAGAGTCCAAGGTAAGCAGAAGGAAACTTCATTTTATGTGTTTTTGACTGTTACACTTTTACCACTTGCATATATTACATTTATAATACTTTCACTGCAAATTATTTAAGAACTCGTGGTCATAATTACTAGAAGTATTAGAAGCCAAAGTCTTAGCAATATTGTTAGAAGCATCAACACTACTAAAAATTACAGTAAGAAGCATAAAAAGAGATAAGCACAGGACAATCGGTAGCTCTCTTCCTCTGTCTCTAGGAGTTTTTAGAAAGTCTGTTACTTCCCTAGCCTCCTAGCAGGAGTGCTCTGTCCCTTCAAGCTTGGGTTGCAGAATTAAATATCCTGGCCAGAGAATATTCCCCTGTCTCCCCACTACTCCTGAGTCTGTCTGAGCCCTGAAAAGGCAGAAAATCAAACCATTGTGTAAATCACATAAAATCTAGGAAATGTACTTCTTCCAATGCTTTAATCATCACTTTTGTAGAGTTTCCTATTCCTCAGCTGTTTGGACTTAATTCAGTCTATAAGTTGGGTGAAGTAAAGGGTTAGCTGAGAGTGGAGGCTGTAGGGTGATTCACATGCGACCACGACCCCTCAAAGACATGGGATCTTGTGTTTAGTTTTCCAGCATTCATCGCCAATGTCCAGTTATGGATTTTCCGTTACAGTATCAAAATGCTCACTTATATAAAGCTGATCTCTGAAGTTTTTACCCAGATTATCTCTACCAGGTTGGCCTCAAAGGAGGAATTGGAAGTACAGGACTTGCTTTCCCCATAGTATACTTTTCCCTTTATACACTGGAAAGGATGCATGTCCTACTCACTGTGACCTTTACCTGCAGGTTTTAGGTGACTATTTGACTGTCTGTTCAAAGAGAGCATCACAACCCTGGCAACTGGACACCATGGTGGGGATGGCAGAGCTAACCTCCAAAGGCTGCCTGATGGGGACACATTCGAGTGCTGCAGGCAGAGGCACCTCTTTTCCATAGTTGACAGGACTTGAAATTGAGCCCAGTTCTGCAACGTAGAATCTTTCCCTTTCCTGGACACAATGGGGCTCTCAGTGGTTTACCAGGTTAACCAGCCCCCCTCTCACCACCCCCAAATCTAGCTAGTGTTCAACCTTTGCTCCCTACCTAGGTCACAGAATCTAGAGAGTTAGTATTCAAAGTGCTGAGGATAATATGTCATGGCTCCTCGCAGCATGACAGTGAGCTGTGGGTGAGTTTGTCAAAGGTAGCAGCTTCCATGATGAGGTCCCTTTCCCTTCCTCATTAGCCCCACATGGCATTTCAAATTCTGGTCTAGTATTGAGGAGACTTGGAGTGTCAGTGTCACACTAGCTGTGAGAATGTGAGCATGTTGATAAGCCTCTCTTAGCATTCTTTATTTCTGAATTTCATCAAGCCTAAGATGGAATATTAAAGTATGGACATGCACTTTATGAATGATGAAATATATTAAGTAGGGTAGACTAAATGCTACAACAGATAAACCTCAAAATGTCAGTCATATAACAGCAGATGATTTCTTGCTCATGTAATTCAGTGATTTAGTGATTAATGATCTCAGCTCTTTCAATCATGGAGCTCTACCCTCATGCACATCCTCAGACTCCCTAAGTCATAACATAAATAATTTCTGCTCATCTTCTGTTGGCCAAAACTAGTCGTGTGACCATGCCTAGTTGCAAGGGAGTCTGGGAAATGTAGTCTCACTGTGTACCCGCTGAAAAAAGAAAAGAGGTTTAGGTGAACACTTAGTGGTCACCACCACAGTCTGGCAGTCTATCAAATATCCAACTTATTCTTACTCCTGCATAGAGAACTCCCAAAATCTCTTTGACAAGGGAGACAACTTAAAGTCCTATTGTGACCTTGCACACCGTTCAAAGTCCAGGATCTCAGGGTAATGTGAAGCCCTCTCGGTTACTTTTACTCTTTTAGGAATGAGGCACCTGACACCCAGTGCAGCAGAGACATTGACTTCAAATTCTACGTGAGACACCCAGACATCTTTCTTAGGAAGACCTAGAAGCTCTTGAGGAGAGGGGAGAAGCTATAAAAGGACTTTGAGTTCTGGATATGCAACTAGCAGCTCTAAATCATTTATCCATTGCCATGCCCACAACCTCACGTGCAGTCCTATGCTGGTAAGGACTTGAGATGTTCAGGCAACAGCATCAAAAATAAAAGTGAAGAGAGAATTGTTAGGTGACTTTCCAAAGGACACATGGCCAGAGAAAACCTTCCAGAATGCTTGGGATTCTTGCATATCTCATTCGTATAGTGTCTATCAAGCATCATCTCTCACCCTCTTCAGTGATCTCCTAAAGACCCAGATTCTCCTCGCTGAGCTGACTAGACATCTTTTCTGTGGAACCTTCCATGACAGGTTGCAACCATATATAATATAAATGTCTATGTATGAATGGGTGTGTGTGTGTGTGTGTGTGTGTGTGTGTGTGTGTGCTTCTTTCCATGCTCCAGATAAATTGGCATTGCAGTTGTGCCATCCTCAAACTTGTGGCACCCTCTCTCCTTCCTGTCCTTTCCTTCCTGGTACTTCACTGAGGGATGGGTCCATGCCTTGCTTTGCCCAGCACTTAGCACAGCACCTATTTATTTCAAAGAAGAGGCATTTCAAAGAAGGGTCAGCAGTATTTCAGAGGGCAAGAGAGCCCTACCTTACCAGAAACAGGTGACTGGGAATGTCCTAGCCCCATTTCTGCTCCCCACATGTAGCATGACCTTGAGAGGTTCCTTTCCCTTCTCTGAACCTTGATGTGGTTTGTTCTGGTTTGGTGGTTTCTTTGCTTGGAAAATGAGAAAATTGGACACATCCATTTGAAAATATCTTCCAACTGGAATATACCATGAGCCTATAAATAGGTTCCGCTGACCTTTTAAAAATCAGTTGGTTAATTGTTTCTCTTTCTTCGTAAGTTTTACAGCAAGAGTCTAGAGGCTTCTCTCCCAGATCTTGCACGTTTCAGTTTCCACTTCTTATTATGTCCACGTCATCACACATAATTCTTTCTGACCACTACACACACACACACACACACACACTTATTGTTCTCTCCAGAACACTTGGCTAGGCATCTTTATGATTTTTCAGAAAACGTCCTGAACCGCCATGGAAAAGAAATAACATTTTATTAAGTGCCTGTTACTTACCAGGCACTTTACATTTACCCCATTTAGTTCTCATAATTTTCAAAGATAGTTCTCATAATTTTCAAAGATTATATCCCTGATACACATGAGGATATTGGGGCTCAAATATGTAACTTCAAAAAAGTTTGGTACCACCAATTTGAGGTATTAGGTTGTGCATAAGTAATTTCGGTTTGAAAAGGTTAAAAATTGCAAAAGCTGCAATTACTTTTGCACCAACCTAATATTAATAGAAACTGGAGTCAACCTCAGGTCTATCTGATTTCATAGCCCTGCCTCCTCATGACAGTTTGTTCCTGTTACAATAGTCCTGAAGTCTCTCCCTCACTGGATCACAAACCACATATTGAATCAAAGAAAATGACATTTCAAAAGTGCTTAGGATGTCCTTGTTTCTTGTGCCCCTCAAACCATCTTTAATTTCATAGGCGCTGTAGCAGCACTATGGGCCCCTACGGGGTTAGACAAGGGAGAGTTAGAACCAGGTTTCCTTCAGGTCTGGGAGACGTCAGTGAGGTCTCTATGAGAACAAATAAGAGGCTACTTTATATGTCTGGTCACCATATAGCTTCTGTTAGCTAGTGCTATGGAAACAACAGGGCTGGGGGGCTCTTCTTTTAGTGGGGATATCGTCACAGATTTGATGGGTAAGAGAGTGTGGCCCATAGGAACGTGTTGCTCAGTAACAGGAGGGCTTCACTGTTTTCACGGGGAATGGAAAAGGGAAACTGTAGAAAATATTTGATTGAGAAGACGAAGTAAAGTCCAGACCTGAAAATCAATGCTCCTGTTTTTACAAACTCCCCTTTTCCACCCACTCTGAATTAGCTGCTATGTATTTTGCCTTCAAGGTGAGAATAGCAAAAATATTAAACAGATTTTTTTCATTTTGCAGAAAAGTAAATTAAAGCCACAAAGAATAATGGCTTGTTTACAAAATGAACATCCTACTTAGACCAATATGCTTATACTCTGAGCAAATTTTTGCTTTTGGGGAGGATTAGTCTGACTCCTATATATTCCTTTTCATAAATGTAATATGTCATTTTTCTTTATAGAAAAACAATACATATTTATTAAATATAAGTTAAAAATAGGAAAATGGAAAAAATCCAAGGTCCTTCCCTACCCCAGTCATAAATAACTACTTTTGACATTTTGGTTAATTTTTTTTTATCTTCCCTAATATGTGAGAAATTTTAAATACGGTATTTATACTATAAATATGCATAGTCATTTTTTAAAACTTTTTATTGAGATAAGATTTATATACAGGTAAAGTCACCCTATTTAGTACACAATTCTGAGTTTTGACAGTTCATGCTTGACAAATACATGACAAATGAATGTGATTATCTCTGCAATCAACATGTAGAATCGTTGGATCACCAAAAACATTCTTTTGTGCCCTTTTGTAATCAACCTTCCCCATATCCCCAGTTCCTGGAAATCACTGATCTGTGTTTTTTCCCCCTACCATTTTGCCTCTTCCAGAATGTCATGGAAATGGAATCATACAGTGTGTAGCCTCTGAGTCTGGCTTCTTTCCCTTAGCCTAATGAATTTCAGGTTCATGCTTGCTGCTGCATATATTAATATTCTTTTCCTTTTATTGCTAACGAGTATTCCTGTGCATGGCTGCAGCACAGTTTGTTTATTCATTCCTCAGATAAAGGACATTTGAGTTGTGTCCAGTTTGAGGAGATTATGAATAAAGCTGCTGTAAATATTCCCGTACAAGTTGTGTGAACAGAAGTTTTCATGAGTCTTGGATCTTTTTTTCCCTAGGAATTAATTAATTTCATGTATATTTTCAAATGTCTTGGCATAAAGTTGTTCTTATTGTTATCTGAATGTCTGTAATGATGTCCCTCATTTATTCTGGATGTAGGCTATTTGTATTCTCTCTCCTCTTATCTGCCATCTATTTATGTTGGGAGTTGGGGCAAATGCTATTTTGGGAAAGACCAAGCAGGACTCCTTGGGTCTTGGCTTAGCACTCGCACTTCCTGACAGGGCCTGAGAAAATGGGATCAGAGCTTGGAGTCACCCAAGCTAATGGATAGCTGTCCTTGGCAAGTTTCATCCAGAAATGGTCTTCTAATGCAGGTGTTTCTGAGGCACCTCCACGCCTACTCCCAGAAAGATGGACATGATCTCTCAACTCCCTAGATGAGTCCCTTCTATGCTGTTGTTCTCATAAGGTGAGGGGACTTTGGAAGGATAAGACAGGAGCTCAGCCCAAGGACTAGGGATGGGGTTATGCAGGTGAGCAGAGCAGGGCAGAGCAGCCCTTCGTGTGGGGGAAGCCGGGCTACGGAAGACATAGACTTCAATTTTCAAGACATTTCTATTCTATGTTCTGTTCTCATCAACTACAGCTTTAAGTATTGGGGCAAGACTATAACCTTAGGTATTTGCTCCCTAGTCTGGCCTCCTTTCCTCCTCCCCTACTATACCCCGCACCCCCCATGCCCCCCCACACACACACACACACTATATCTGGTTAAGGATAGGCTGTTTTGGCTTTGGGCAGGAATAAAGTCAGATGAGGCCTCTGAGAGCTCCAGTTCTCACGAAGAATGGAAAGTCTTCGCTTTGGAGTAAACACTACAGATGAGAAAACTTGAGATGCTGGATTTCCCTATATTTGTGGGGCAAGATAAAACCCCTCATGACCCTATAAGTGAGGAGAAATATATTGGCCATTTAGGGCCTAGGCAACTGCCTCCTTGAGAAATTCTGTCCATTGTGGCCCAAAAGTCTTATTTGGAAAGCACAAGTCCCTGCTACGTTCCCACAATCCTCTTTGCATAAACACAGGGTCCTGGAAATTAGGGGGAGGAAAGGTAGTCGTTGTGAGGTTAGGCCAAGGCATTCAGCACGTCTGCCCAGTCCGCTGAAGACGGGCCCACTCTGTCCTCCATCCCTCCGTGTGCCCCGTCCATTGAAGTCCTTTCCAGTTGCATGTGGTTTTCCCGAGACCACCCTGACTCTGCTTTATCGCCTTTGTTTGGCTATCCTATCATCCTTGGACCCATCAATCCCCTTTCTAGAAATAGTTTCCAAAAATACACTGGCAAAAAATTGAAATCAGTTAGTAGTCATAATATTGATAGAAAACCCTTTCACTAGGGTTACTGTTACCATTGATTGTGTGCCAATCTCCAGGCATATTCTAGGTTCTTAATAAAGAGCAGCTATTACTATTTCTGGGCCAGATGTGAGAGAAGGAATGTTTCAGAATTAGGTTGTTTGGAAATGGAATAAGGATAAGAGTATAAAGTTTAAAAACTCCACTGAAATTCTTTCTCCTCCTTCCCTAAAGCCTGAACTGTCCTCCTTGGAATGCCCTTTCTGGCACTGCTGAGCCGCCACCATTACATTCTAAATAGCTATATTGATTTTTCCTTCCCTTTACCAGCAAAATCCTCCAGGCTCTGTTGGCAGAGCAAAGCACACGCTCTGCTTCTTTCAAACACTCTTCAAATGCACTGCACTGCGTCAGCTCTTCATGCGGGTTTGTGGAGAGAGCAGCTTGAGGATGCTGCAGGATCTTTGCAGATTCCCCGTCCATTCCTGACCAGTCAGAGTCGTGCAAGTCAGGGACAGTTGGAATTGACTCGGGCTCAGAACCCGGGGAGGTGTGGAGGCTCCTTTTTTTATTTTTTTTTACACAGTATACAAAGGGAATCAGATGAAATTCCAGATCTCTGGTTCACTTGTGTTTTCCCTTCAGACACGCCCAGTGTTTCACACACTCAATCTGGTGGCTGCTGCCATCTCTTGCTGAGACAATGCCCAGGCCAACACCTCACCTCCAGTGTGTGATTCAGCCAGAGCCCAGACCTGGAGAAGGTGGCAACATGACCCACCTGGAGAAGGTGGCATATTGTGAGGACCAGCCCATCGTCTGGCCTGATGCCTCCCTCTTCATGTTTGCTAGAAACATCTGCCCATTGGATAATGTCCACTGGGAGTGATGGCGAGATAGAGGCCACCCTCCACTGCCCTCGCAGCCTCAGAAGCTTCTCCCCCGGAGCCTCTGTGGTCAGCAGCCCCTGGGCAGGTCAGTGGGGCAGCTCTTCAATCCCTGAGACAGAGGATGGGGATCAGGGAATAGAAATGACATGGGAAATCAAGGTGTGAGGAAAGGAAAGCCCAAATGAGAGACGGGAAGGAACTCTTACCTGAATACTTTTCTTCACCTTCCTCCCCAGAAGTGTGGGAATAAGGAAAGGATAGAGAAAGCGCCTCAGGACTATCCAGAACTTTGGGTTCTCCTTATTCATTCATTCATTTATTCATTCGTTCACTTGAATTCTTGCTTAGTGTTTTATATTATGAAATATAACAAAGACATACAGAGCAGTGCTCTATCATGAAGTAAATGCCTACGTAATTACCACATAGGTAAGAAACAGAGCGACATGCCAGGACCTCCTTAGTACTCTCTCCCCGTCCCTGCGCACCCCTCCTTCGCACAGGCAACCACTGGCCTGACAGGTGTGGTCATTTCTTCCTGTTTCGCTATGTACCTACACTACCTAAGCATTCTTCTCTCAACACTCTAGCTGAACTTGTCTGTCTCGCCATTAAAACTTTTTAATAAATAGAACCTTTGGTTCAGTATCATGTTTATGAGTGGCATCACGTCGTCCATAGCTGCTGTTCAGTCAGTGTCGTTGCTCTACCATATTTAGATAAATGAATACACTGTAAGTTACCTACCTGTTTTACTGTCGCTAGGCGTCTGGGTGGTTTTCCGCTTTTGTCTGTTAAGAATAGTGTTGTTGTGGACATCATGTCTGTTGATTCGCATGGCGTATTAGTGGGGGTTTGTACTGAAGAACGTGATTATGGAAGCTCATAAAACCATATCACAACGATGTGGAGGAGCATAAGTAAGAGGTAGTCAGACAGGGGGAGGGGAAGGGCATTTCAATCAGAGGGAACAGCACATGCGAAGACCTAGACATGAGGAGAGGTAGCCGGGTTTGGAGAACTTCCTGATTCATGCTGGCAGGAGGAGAGGGTTCAGGTGGAGAAGAGGCCGTGTCCTAACTGTGAAGTACTGGGTTTCCATCCATTTTCACTTGAACCTTATTCTTAAGCTGACGAGGAGCCTTGGGTGGGTTCTGAGCTGCAGAGTGAAACTATACGGTGCTACTATTTTAGATGTGTCATTCTGTCTGTGTTGTGGAGAATGGATTGGAGTGACAAAGACGTGGCAGTGGGAGAGCTTTTGGAAGGTTGTTTTAGTGACTCAGTAGAGAGCATGGTGGCTTTCTCTTGGGTAACAGTGGGAGATTAGGCGGAAGTGGACTGTGTCGTGAGGTATTTAAGATGCAGGAATTGACGTGCATGAAGGTGGGGGGCAGTGAGAGAAAGAACAGAGCATTTGTAGCGTAGATAAGACAGTGAGGAGGAGAAAACAGAGCCAGCCCTATTCTTTTGTTACAAGAGGTGGATTTCACCAGAGAGAGCAGCCCGAGCTAAAAATAAACAATGTGCATTATTGACTTTTTCATAAGCATGGGATTGGGTGGCTGCCAGACCTGGCTTTCCCAGAGACCATCTTGCTCTCTGGACACAGAGCCCCAAGTTCAAAAAGAATTGCTTTTGTTTAAAATTCCAAACATACCGAACACTCTGAACACTCGCCCCACTCAGAATAGTTGGTATCAGCCACCTGTCATCTGGTAAAACATCACCAATAATAACAACACAACAAGGAGCTGGCCACCAGCCTGGTCCTGGGTCAATTAGCTGCAATTCAATTTGTCATAAACAAATAGCTTTTAATTAACTCATCCAATTATCTACTGATCAATCATTGATATCTTAGCTGAATAATACTTCACTGCAAACTCCCAGGCAAACAGACCAGAGGAAGGCAGCTCTCTACAGGATTTCCCAAAAGGCAGGGTAAGTGCAGGGGAAGCCGTGTAGAATATTGTAAAATGTTGTGTGTTGTATGATGTCATCCATTCCTCTATGAAATCAAGAGGCAGGAGAATGTGCATGCCAGGGTAAGGCCAGGGATTGTGCTGATGCCCAATTAAACTTTTAAAAAATCCTTAAAGATTTAGCAAATTGCTCTTTTAGTAAACTGGCTTTGGAAAATTAATTTTCAGAGCCTTGGCTTTTTTGGAACACTTAATTTTTTAAGTCTGTTTTCTCATCTGTAAAATGAAGATAAAAATAATACCTATACTGAAGAGTTATTGTAAGTATTACATGAAATAGTAAACCGAAATTACCAAGCACTGTGCCTAGCCCATAGAAAGTGATTGACAAATAAGTGGTAGCTGATACTACAGCTCAATAAATAGTTTTTGGAATTAATGCTATAAAACCTGATGACTATAAAAATCAAATGCTATAAAAATCAAATCAGTCAATGAAGAATGATTGGCTATCCCGTGCCATGGATCTAAATTCCTTATTCAAGCCTCACGCTGTTGCTGTAAAGCAAACAGTATCGGCCCTGCTTACAGGTGAAGGATGTGAGGTTTAAACAGGTGAACCGTGTTCAATGGTGAAGGACCTGCCCTTTTGAGCAAGTGATGGATCCCACGGCAGTTTAACGTGTTGGTTAAGTCAAAGCTTTGAATTCAGACAAGCCTGGGTCTCTTCTGAGTTCCAACGCTTACTAGCTTTCTTAGACTGGGTAATTTATTAAGTTCTTTGAGCCCCAATTTCCTTATATACAAGGCTGGTACAATGACACCCACCTCGGCGGTGGCGTGAGGCTCCGAGGATACAATGGGTGTGAAATAGTTCCATTGTGTCAGTTGGGCTCCCCTTTCCCAGCACCCAACCTATGCTCAGTCAAGTGTGCTCCCATTTGGGGGGAATGCCTTTTTGTTGCCAACAGTGTGTTCTGCCACAGTGTCTTCTGTAAGTGGAAGATCATGACTGGCCTTCCCAGTATTTCCAGGGGATGTTCAGAGGCAGGTTGTCCTTTCCTGATGCCAAGCAAAAAGATAATTACTTAGGCTTAGAATCAGGTTTTGTCCCCAACTGAGTCACAATAACGTGGTCACTCAGTCTCCACTTGACCACTGTCGTTTTTCCTTTTTCTTTACAAACCAGATGGTGAGGTTAGTTTTCCAGATGTGTTGGAGGAACCAGGAAGTGTCCCAGATCTTTAAATTAGTTCCTCCTTCTCTTGCTATCCATCACCCATGGTCCTATGAATTACCTCATTATGTCGGGAATCTTAGTTAATGAGAAGGTCACAATTCACGTGGTCAGTGACTCAATAGTGTCAGTGACACTAAAACAGATGCATGAGCTTGATGGAAAGCCCCCTTCCCCACAGTTAAGGCAACTATAATCCTTAATACTCTTTAGTACATTGCTATTATCATTGGTGAAAAGAAAATACAGGTTAATTTATTCTACATTAATTACAGATTTGGGGGAATCTAGTGGGCAGTGTGCATTTGTCTGAGAACGAGGAAACATGAATTATTAATCTGGTTTTCTCAACTATATCTTTGAGAAGTCACTTCACTTCTCTTGGCCTTAGTTTTATCTTGGGAAAAATAAAACACTTTGGAGAATGCCTGCCCAGCTTAGCTCAAGGAGAATGGGTCTGAGGAGATAATAGATTTGAAAGAGTTTAGGTGGAAAAAAAAAGTGAAAGCATTATATTTATGCTAAGAAGAACCATAATTAGAAAACGTTTCTTATTGTTGTATAAAGGGCATCAGACCAGACACTCGGAAGGGAATTCAAAATTTGTTAATGTAGATAGAAGCTTATGTCAGCCAATTAGCCGGAAGCAGGAGGGAATATTTTGGAGCCATTTTTTGCAGGTCTCGCACAGAAGCTTTAGAAAACGGTGATTCTCAAGAGAGAACATGTATAAAATTCTGTCCTAGGGGAGGGAGTTTTTTTGGCAAAATGAGAATTGTCCATGACAATTAGGGATTTCAGCTTATAACACCAGTAGAGCTTCACATTAGAGTAATGAATTCATCTCTGTCTCACTCCTTGTGTGTCTATGACTGCTTATAAGACAATCTAGAGTACAAAGAGGAGGAAAACTGAAGAAACGTCAGTTGGCTAAACTGCATGTGATTCTTTCCCAGTTAACTAGCCCTCTTGTTAATTCAGAATGACTGGCAGGCCCCTAATCCATGAGATCATCAACTATCAGGGCTGGGAGGGATCTGGTAAACATCAAGTGCAAGGACCTCCATTCTGCTCTCTGAAACACTCCCATTGATCTCCCTCAAGGGCTGTCCCAGGAATAGAGAAAAGGCCGAGTAGACAGGTTCGGAGGTCCCCCACAGGCTATACTCCCAAGTTTATGCCAGAGCAGTTCAACTTTGTGACTGATTTACACTTGGAATTCTCTGAAAGATGTTGATGGCTTTGGAATGATATGAGTAGAGCCTCCAAGTTTCTGTAGGAAAATGGTGACCATGTAAATTAGAATCTTTTCACATATCCTCCAGAAAACAGGCCATTAAAAAAAAAGCAAAGCAAACCACATTTTACACTTAAGCCATGACATAGCATAACTAGATGACAGAGACTCCATTATCAACTTACATGTAAGTAGGGGAATCAATATTCAAAACAGCAAAGCCAGAGCCAGTTCCAGAACTCCCACCCAAATGGAGCATGAGCAGAGATTTCATGGGAAAGAAGAGGACAGGCAATGCCTAGATGGATGAAATACAAATTAATGCACACCAGAAAGACATGGTCCCACCCTAAGTGAAGAAAAATGAGAACAGACCTAAAGCCTGGTGATCCAGAGCACTGGCTAGGGATGGGATTTGGGGTATCTATGGGGAAATTGAAATGAAGAGATGTGACAGTCCTCCGAGTCAAAATGGATGGCACTGTTTTTGAAGGATAAGGAGGCAAGAGGTGGAAAATAAGGGCTTTGGAGAAACAAAAAGGCTTCTAAAATTTGGGAGCTAACTAACCCCTCTTCTTTCCTCCCCCAAGAGGCCACTCATTGAAGAAACTGCATTTCATCATGCCATTAAAGAGGGCAGTTTTGAGCTAAGAAAGCCAGTGAGCTATCCAAATTCCTTAGCCCCATCGTTATTTCTTGTCCAGACAATATAAGCATTTTAAAAATGAACAGCAAATGACACAGCCACCTTTAGAAAAAATGAGAATAAAACATTTCACCTAACAATATTTTTCCCTACCGTGAACCAGCCATAAAGCAAAAAAAAAAAAAAAAAAAAAAAAAAAAAAAAAAAAAAAAAAAAAAATTACATGACATTCCATCCTGTTAAATATTAATAAACAAGTATTTGTAATTATGAAAAATCATCTTGAGTCAGAAATTTTAAAACTTATTATAGAAATGGACAAAAGATAGAAATGTGAAATGGGAGTTGACCAAATTCACGAAAGAAATTGCAAAAAAAGGCAAAATCATCTCAGAAATGAACTAAATTATAAGGTCACAAGAAAAAATAGATTGGACCAAAATATAACATGAGCATTGAGGAGAGGAATAAAAACAGCCAAAAGAATAAAAGCAAAATAAAGAGGTAAAAAGAATCAAAAAGAAGGTAATAGAGATAGAAAACAGACAAGAAAATACAAACATAGATTGGATTGGAGTCTTTAAAGAATCTTTTAAAATTTGAACAAATTAATATGTGGAATTATACTGTAAAATATATTTTCAAAAATAAAAGAAGACCTAAATCTGAAGATTGAAAACTGACCCAAAATGATTATAATTCAAGGTAAATCTTATTAAACTTTAGAAATATCAGAAATGTTCTCCAGTAGAACATCTTTAAAAATAGGGCAAGAAAGAAGACAGCAGGGAAAAATAAAATAATCTAATTGTTTGCCACATAGTTAAGAATAAAGGGATACAATGTAAAGCTGAACAAACTTTACATTTATATTTAGTAGAAGCCTAAGTAAGATAAGGGACTTAGGACATTGTAAAAGGCATACATGTAAAGGTAATGACTACAACAAAAATGCAAACTTTTCTAAATACCGAAAGGAATACAAAAAACAAATCACAGAGACAATGGACCGCAAAGAAATATGACATAATTCATAGAGTAAATATAGCATAAAATCATATGATAGAGTTGAGAACAGACCAAACAAATCAATTCTATTTTTAAAAATCCATAGCTGTAACTCATCTACCGTGGTTCCCTGAAAATAAGACCAGGTCATATATTAATTTTTGCTCCAAAAGACATATTAGGGCTTATGTTCAGGGGATGTCATCCTGAAAAATCATGCTAGGGCATATTTTCTGGTTAGGTCTTATTTTCAGGGAAACACAATATTAAAAAAAAAAAAATACAATCTGGGGATTGACTCACAGAGCAAACCTGAACACTACACTGTATAAAACTGTCATTCCTGAGATGAATCAAGAAGGCTCAAAAATCAAAGGATGTGCAAAGATATAAGCAGCAGATGCAAACTAGGTGGAAGTAGCTGGCACAAGGTGGCATCCCCGGGAAACAAAGGCCAGGCGTAGTGAGCAGAAGTGTCAACGTGTCATAAAAGGGAAACTGTAGGTACAGGTCACTCTGTTGAGAAGGTTGGCTCTGAGGCCAAGAAGGGCACAGAAGCTGGGCTTTGGGGCTGTCTGGAAGGCGAATTACGTAGACTGAAGTTTACATTCAACAGGACAGGAGCCAGGAGAAAAAGAGAGCTCTTAGGCTCTGAAAGAACATAGATTTTTGTTTATATAAGATGAACTTGAGAGATGAATTCTGTAAATTCTCAAAGAGTTTACAGCCTAGTAGAAGAATTAAGACATACGAGTAATACAATTTGGAGGATCAGCATTCCAAAAGAGAGGTCAAAACAAAGTGTTCTGGGACACAGAAGAGGGTAAGAGACATCCCCACCAGGGAAAGGAGTCCATAAAATCTCCTGGAAGGAGGTGACATTTGAGCTGAGTCTCAAGGAATCGCAATGGAAATCTTATTTGGTATAAGAAAAAAGATGCTCTAGAATTAGGTAGATAATCAGGAGACTCTGCCCAATGTGCTGTATTATCCTCTCCACACTCTTATGTAACTTGTTTCATGCAACAATGTATTACAAACATTCTTTCACCACATCATTCATTTTCCTTTTGCATAACTATTTTAAATGATTGTATAGTGTTTCATTATACTTGTTATACTTTCTGGACTTAATTTCTTGACCTAATCTCTTATTATGTAATGAAGTCATCTCTATGTTTTCTATACCATCAGCATCATAAAGGACATCCTTGTTGCCATATTTTTGTGCATACCCACATTCTATAAACATCAAAGGCAAATTTGTGTACTATTTCTGGGTTTTGCTCCAAGAAAGCAGTGCCCATTTGCACTCCCACTACCGTGTTTCCCGGAAAATAAGACCTAGCCGGACCATCAGCTCTAATGTATCTTTTGGAGCAAAAATTAATATAAGACCTGGTCTTATTTTAATATAAGACTGGGTATAATATAATATAATATAATATAATATAATATAATATAATATAATATAATATCAGACCAGGTCTTATATTAATTCTTGCTCCAAAAGACACATTAGAGCTGATGGTCCAGCTATGTTTTATTTTCAGGGAAAGATGTTAGCTGTGTACAGAAGATAACAAGAAGATCCCTTCCTGCTCAAAAGTGGGTCCTCTTCTGTATGATATTATGGCACTTTCCTGAGCACCATTATTAAACAGGGCAGTATCATATCCTGCCCAACACATATGCTTCACCATAATCCTCAGGAGTATTGAAGATTAAATAGAATGATATATGCGGTACCCCACATAACAGGAACTTACTAAATGTTTCTTGTCCCTCTACGTTTCTTGAACTCAGTTGTATTTCTTGACTTTCAGTCCCGTAGGAATGAGTCTTTCCATTTTTATGAAGCATTTCGTTGAAAAGGACTGTCTTATTATACCAACTTTTCCTAGGGCTAGAGCTGCTGTAACTTCCAGACTTCACCAACACGGCCACCTGTGACTGATTCACGTCATTTCTGTCTCCGTAAAACTTTATACTCCTTGTCCTTCCCTTCAGGTCGCTCCAGCGGAAGCCCTCTTGCCTTCATTGTCTGTTCTCTGGGAGTCCACCTATCTCCTTAACCAGCAGAGCCTCCCCTCCCTGTTCCTGTTCAAAGAGCTGCTCTCTTCCTCCACGTTGGCAACTTGAGAAGCAGAGTTCTACCTAGCTCCCCTGCTGTACTTGGAGTCTCCAGTCAGGGCCCAACTGACTCATTGTCCTCTTAAGTCAATGAATCATAAGCCACTGGTGACTCAGCCTTTTCCTTTTGTTAATATAATGAGGAAGTCTCTTCACAGAGCCATGGCATTCATTTTCAGAAAGAAAATTCACTGAGATTAGTTGACAAACACATTTTTATTCACTACAGAGAAAGGTCACATTAAAATGAAAAACAGAAAATCAGATCTTATTTTATAGGTGATATGGGAGGGAGTAAAATAGACCAAAGTGACCTCTTTGAATGAAACAGAATTATTCTCTATCCTCAAATGAGATGTAATGACTTCAGTCAAGGTAAATTTTTGAACTGAAAATGTGGCTAGATGGTGTGAACATAACAAAAGGCTATTAGATGTGATTTTCATCTCTGACACACTAAGAGGAATGACATAAAAAATGAATACCTAATAGTTACACATTTTTATAAAGTAGTCGATCTCTGAGACTTGAATTGCTCATCAGCAAGCTCTTCTCTTTTGAATTTCAAACACTGATAATCTATCATAAAACGGTTTTGGAAGTTTAATATGTAAACATAGCATCGTATTAAACATAGGAAGACAAGATTTTGTATCATCTTTTTAAAAGCTCCTAATTGGTTGGACCCCAAATTCATGTATACATTTATTCATTCACTATTTTAGTGCCCATCATGTAGCAGGTATGCTGGGGGTAAATTAAGATGAAGGGAACACATCCTGGGCCTTCTGGTCTCACAGGAAAGTGGTCTCCTATTTCAGAGGCACATTATAGAGATGTTGGCATGGCCTACCGTCTTTCAGACACTCTGTTGAATTATCTCATTTGTTTCTTACAGGACAGTGAGGTAGGTGTTGTCATCCTATTTTACAAGTGAGAAAACCAAGATTTAGGATTGTTAAGTCACTTGTTCAAGGTGATACAGCTACCCAGTGTCGGGGCTGGAACTTGAACCCATGTCATGCCACCGTAAATCCAGGCTCTTTTACGTATGCCGTGCTCTACCATGTCCCAAGGAAATGCTCTAAAATTTCATGTGATAGAATTGAAGTGGAAGCTGCTTCTTCCCTCTGGCTTTGGGATTTAGTTCCTTGGAAATGGAATGAAATTAGAGTTGATATTTTCGTAGCCAGATTGGCTGGGTGTGGATTGACAGTGCTTCATACTCTCACAGTCACTAATGGTAACAGGAATTAAGTTTAGACTGACAGCTAATTTTATCATCAATTTGTCTAGCCATGGGGTGCCCGGATGTTTGGTCAAACATTACCTTGGGTGTTTCTGTGAGGGTGTTTTTGGATCAGATAACATTTAATTCAGCAGACTGAGTAAAGCAGATTGCTCTTCATAATAGAGGTGGGCCTCATCCAATCAGTTGAAGGTCTGATTAGAACAAAAGGGCTGACTCTCCCCCACGTTGGAGAGGATTCCTCCTGCCTTCATGCCTTTGAACTGGGACATCACCTTTTCCTGCCTTTGGACTTGAACAGAAACTCCTTTCTGAGTTTTGAGCCTGCGCCTTTGGACTGAAAAAATACCACTGACTCTCCTGGGTATCCAGCTTGTCAACTCCCCCTGCAGATCTTGGGACTCATCAGTCTCTATAATCACCCAAGCCCGTTGCTTATAATGCATCTCTTTACATAGATGTACATCTTATTGATTCTATTTCTCTGGAGAACCCTAATCACAATCGAAGAGTCTTATTAAAGGAGAATGGAGTCAGCCATTCAAACAGCTCAGCTCGAGCAGTGTCATTCAGTAAAACTTTTTGTGATGATACAAATGTTCTATATCTGGGCCTTCCAATATGGTAGCCAATAGCCACATATGGCTATTGAGTAATTGAAATAGCTAGTGAGACTGAGCAACTGAATTATTTTATTTTAATTAATTTAAATGTGTATTCAAATCACCACGTATGAGTGTGAGTACCATACTGGACAGCACAAATTTAGAATATTAACTATCCCTATTAACTGAGTGTGTGTGCAAAATATTTTTCTATCTATATCATATATATGTATATATGTATGTCTGTGTGTATGTGTGTATATATATATATATATATAGAGAGAGAGAGAGAGAGAGAGAGAGAGAGAGAGAGCTATTGTTTATTTTCTGTCTCCCCCAACTAAAATATAAGGTCTTTTAGGGGAGAGAAGTTGTCCACTTCATTTCCCAGACTAGGACCTGAAAGTAAATTGGACCCTAATAAATATTTTGTTGAATTAATGATTTAATCCACAGGTATTTATTAGTAATCTTGAGGCAACGTGCTTTGAATGCCCAGAGATTTGCATTGGTTTAATTAATTGTCTTAGAATATCAATATTTGCCTTTATTAGCCCTACATAGCTCTGAGCCATCATTATAGTTTGTAAATTTTAGGCAAAACTTTGGGATCTTCAGGGCCGGCCCGGTGGCTCAGGCGGTTAGAGCTCCATGCTCCTAACTCTGAAGGCTGCCGGTTCGATTCCCACATGGGCCAGTGGGCTCTCAACCACAAGTTTGCCAGTTCAATTCCTCGAGTCCCTCAAGGGATGGTGGGCTCCGCCCCCTGCAACTAAAATTGAACACGGCAGCTTGAGCTGAGCTGCTGCTCCCAGATGGCTCAGTAGGTTGGAGCGCGTCCTCTCAACCACAAGGTAGCGGGTTCGACGCCCACAAGGGATGGTGGGCTGCGCCCCCTGAAACTAGCAACGGCAACTGGACCTGGAGCTGAGCTGCGCCCTCCACAACTAAGACTGAAAGGACAACTTGAAGCTGAACAGCACCCTCCACAACTAAGATTGAAAGGACAACAACTTGAAGCTGAACTGAACGGCACCCTCCACAACTAAGATTGAAAGGACAACAACTTGACTTGGGAGAAGAAAAAAAAAAGTCCTGGAAGTACACACTGTTCCCCAATAAAGTCCTGTTCCCCTTCCCCAATAAAATCTTTAAAAAGAAAAAAACAACTTTGGAATCTTCAAAAGTGAGGTGTTATTCTTAGCTGTGGAAAGTCTAAACTGAGAAAACATTTGGGGAAAACGCTGAGTGGCATGAGCACCCTGAAGCCGGCCATCTTTTCTGTTTGGCTAACGTTTATTTGTGCTTTAAGACTTTCTCTCATTCAAGAAGTCTTCCCCAAATCCACTCCACCACCATCAGTAGCTCACTCGGTGCCCATCTATGTACTCCCATAGCTCCCAGGAACCCCAGGCCTCTGTGACAGCACTTAACTCCCGAGGGGGCAGTGATTCTTTCTTGCCTTCTTCACCATTGACTGAACTGAGAATTAAGGATTCCATCTCTTCACCACTGGATCCCCAACACCAAAGGCACTGCCTGGAACACAGGACATGCTGGGGAAATAATTCCCATGAATGAAAGGGAGGGAGAGAGGAAAGAAGGGTGGAAAGAGGAAGGAAGGATGGGAGGGAGGGAGGGTGGGAAGAAGGGAGGGAGGGAGGAAGGAAAGAAGGAAGGAAGGAAGGAAGGAAGGAAGGAAGGAAGGAAGGAAGGAAGGAAGGAAGGAGAAGGAGAGAAACCCCAAGCTTCTGGTGGTTCTCACAGTATAAGGAAGAAGCTGTCCAAGGTTCTCCTAATTTCTCTGTCCTGGCAAGGAAAGGCCAGCGAAGGATCTCCTTACCACACACCTTGATTTCCGTGTCATCCCTATTCCCTGCCCCCATCCTCTGTCTCAGGGATTGAAGAGCTGCCACACTGACCTGCCCAGGGGCTGCTGACCACAGAGGCTCTGCGGGAGAACCCTCTGAGGCTGTGAGGGCACTGGTGTTGGCCTTGTTTTCTCCGTCACTCCCACTGGACGTTACCCAATAGGCAATGTCTCTAGCAAACATGAAGAAGAAAGCATCAGGCCAGATCATCAGGGCCAATCCACACACTATGTTGCTTGACCATTCGGCCACCTTCTCCATCTCTGGGCTCTAGCTGAGTCATACACAGGAGGGGAGGAGTCAGCATCTAGTGTCCTGGGTGTTGTCTCAGCAAGAGATGGCAGCAGAGTAAGTGTGTGAAACACAGGGCGTGTCTGAAGGGAAAACACAAGTGAACCAGAGATCTGGAATTTCATCTGATTCCCTTTTTATACTGTGTAAAAAAAAATAAAAAAAGGAGCCTCCACACCTCCCCGGGTTCTGACCCCAAGTCAATTCCAACTGTCCCTGACTTGCACGACTCTGACTTGCCCACACTGGCCAGGAATGGACGGGGAATCTGCAAAGATCCTGCAGCATCCTCGAGCTGCTCTCTCCACAAACCCGCATGAAGAGCTGACGCAGTGCAGTGCATTTGAAGAGTGTTTGAAAGAAGCAGAGCGTGTGCTTTGCTCTGCCAACAGAGCCTGGAGGATTTTGCTGGTAAAGGGAAAGAAAAATCAATATAGCTATTTAGAATGTAACGGTGGCGGCTCAGCAGTGCCAGAAAGGGCATTCCAAGGAGGACAGTTAAAGCCTTGGAGGGTGCCATGCCCCAGCCTTCGGAGGAGGAGAAATGTCCAAGGAAGCAGATTTCTAGAAAAGAGTAAATGCTTCTACGTTAATCTTGTCCCCAGCTTCTGAAACACCTTCTTTGGAAGGATTCTTACCCCTTTCATCCTATGCAGCAGCACATCTGCAGTAGCTCCCAGCTCTCAAATATTTCCCATTCATTGGGCTTATTCAGCATTTCCCTGTCTTGGGAAATACACTAAGCACCTGACACACAAACGTAGATGCAAATATTGTCTCCAATTTACATTTAAGGAAACTTGCCCATCTTCACACAGGCAGTGAGTAGCAAAATTCAGTTTAAGTCCAGGTGAGCCTGATTTCAAAGCACACACTCTTTATATCTTAGCGTGTCACTCCAGCGAAAGTCACCTGAGAGGTTTTCCATGAGTTGGAGTGGGTTAATGGTTTTGGAACGTTAGGGAGGGGAAAATTCCCCCTCTACCCTTCTTGAGTTCTTGTGGTGGGCCAAACAATAAAAGTGACACAAGATTAGATTAACAGGAGAAAACCAACTTAATACATGTGTGCAGGAAATCATAAGTGAGGCTCTCAGAAATGATGAACCAGCCAGCTTTCTATAGTTTTTAAACAAAGAAACAATAAATTTGGGACGAATTGACAGGACAAAGACTCTTAGGTTTACCCGAACTGATTGATTAGTGAGGTATGTAAACAAAGTCTGGACTTGGCTAGTAAGTTAGTAAATGAGTAGCAAGATTAGTTTATGTAAGCTTTTTGGCCATAGATTCCTTAGCTCTAGCGATTAAGGGTGTTTCTTTTAGGCCCCTCTGGAGCAAGAAGAGCACTTTTCACAGGGAAAATTTATTTCCTACATTCAAGGATACAAGGAGCGCTAAAATGCTGCTTGCCGAGTAACTTTAATTCAAAGTAATCAATATGCTATCGTGGGATACTTTTGGGGTGGCCTGTCCTGGGCTCCAACAGGAGCTTCTCCTACATGTATCACTTGGGTGTTTGGCTATAATTCAGCCCGTAAGCTACTGTGGGGACAGAGCCAGAAGAGCAGTTTCCATGCTCTCGGCCTCATGTGGAAAGGTGCTGGCTCAGTTATTAGATGGCCACCAGCTGTAATCAGATGGCCATCCGCTGTGGCTGGTTGGCCATTGGCTGTTACCGGTTAGCCATTAGCCACTAATATAACTGCCGTGGTAGGCTGGTGGGTTGGTTGGTTGGCAGAGAAGCACTCGGCGGATTGTGGTTAGCAAGTGTGGTTAGCAATCAGATTGTGGATTGCAGATCATGTTGATCCTACTTCCTGTGTCTCACCCGGCCACCAGAGACTGCGGTGCAGGAAGAACCCTCGTTGGGGTACAGGCAGATGCTTGTTTTTGTGTCTCAACCGGCCACCTGCGAGAATATAGCGGTATGAACCCATTGTTATTCCTTTTTGGCCTCACTATACTCTGTGTTCACCCGCCAAGAGCAGGACCAGAGATGAGACCCTGCATGACAGCTATTATGGGACATCTCACTTGTCATCTTGGCAAGGATAAGGGGTATATCTGTGGCTGCAGAGTGGTGACCATGTTAGTCTTTGGTAACTGATTTAAGATGCCTAAAGTCTTTGGTGCCAGGTCTAATGGTCAGCGGTCCATGTCCCATGTAGGAGTGGGGCTGGTGCTCGCTGGAAATTTCAGGTCCAACTCAGAATTTGAAAGAAAATATACAAGAACCCTCCAGTTGACTTTTGTGTACGTGTTGTCCTTATCTATAAAAAAGTCCTGAGCGTGAAGCTGTCAGTAGGAGTGAAGGGAAGGTAGAAAAACAGCAGTAGCAAAACTGATGTGATTGCCAGAAAGAGAGAGGAGGAAGGAGAAGTAAAGGACAGAGCTGGGAGATGGTTAGTACCTGCCCTCATGCCTTTGAGGGGCTACGTACACTCTCGAATGCTTCCTTATATTCCGCGTGATGTGTCATGGGAGATATGTGGTCTGACTGTAATTATTCCTAGTCAAATTTTATAAAGAATTGACGAGGAATCTGTCACAGACACTTGGGAGCTTGAAGCTGCCACAGATATAAAAGCAGGCAACTGAACCTCGTGTGCTGCTTTGCAGACCATCTCATTACACTGGCTGCAGATTTCCAGCTTGCGCTTGCTTCGTTAGCAGAAGCAGCCCAAGCTCCTGCAAGTCTCACTCTAATTTATCTTGGATTGTTGTCGTCCTGTGACTCAGGCAACAGGCTGCATTTCTGTTTCCAATTAAGGCTTGATGAGCTCCTAGGCAAGAAACCTAGGTGAAAAGCTGGTAATAGAGAAAGAGGGGGTGACACCTGGCGGAGCATAACTCAGAGCATTTAGCAAACCCGGGCCATCCTTTGTCTGAGTTTGCCCTGTGCCTGTGTGGCTCTGCCTCAGAATATCAATAAGAAAAAAAGAGCAAATATGAATTGTCCAGATCTCCGGGAGGGCTCTGCATACCTGCTCACTCTTCCTGAGCCCACGAACCCTTTATAAATGCTGTGACCTGTGCTGTGGCCTAATGGTCACAGGACGTGCTCAGACAATGTTGCAGAAGGGAAAGAACTTAGATTTGGGAACGAAAGCCCTTACATTGGAATCTGGGCTCTTTCACTCACTAGCTGAGTTACCTCGAACTCATTATCTACCCTCACCGAGACTGTTTCTCCACCTATAGGAAGGTGGCAATGATACCTACTTGGCAACACCGGCCCCTGCCCCCAGCATGGCACCATGCTGACGTGAGCCGAGTCTCAGCTTGGGCTCTCTAGATGGCTTTGCTCGACTTCATTAGCTACCTGGACACTTCTAGAACTTGAGTTTGCAAGCCCTGACCTGGCACAACCAGGTTACTTACTGTTTCTGTGGGGAAACTGAGACCCTGAGGAGTAAGGGAGCTGGCTGCAGCAATCTGTCTCTCAAGTACCATTTAAAATGACCCCATAATTTGTGTCCTCTGTATGGCCACCACGGCAGAAACTGCTGGCGGGCAGGAGGTCAGGAATAAAAGTACCCCTGAAGGGCTCCTCAAAGGGTGGGCCCCAGACTATCAGCGTCACCTTATGCTTGTCAGAAATGCAAATTCTCAGACCCATTCTGAGATGTCCTGAGTCGGGAATACTGGGTGGAACCCAGCAATCTGTGTTTGGCCAGCTCTCTGGGTTACTCCACTGTTTGCTAACATTTGAGAACCACTGGTCTAAGCAAAGCCTGGAGACAACACAGACCTAACTTGATAGTCTCCTGTCTGGGAAATGGAGACAGCGAAGGGACTCTGGTGTCCCCACCAGAAGTCATGGGCCACCTCTCAGGAGACGGCCCACTGAGAAACGTGACACGCAGCTTCCTCCTGTGATTCCAGTGCCTTGGTCTGGCATTCGAGGCTTTCCAGGTGGCGTCTTCTTCCGCTCTAAACTTACCTGCAAGCCCACTCTGCTCCAGCTCCATTTCTTCTCTCTTGTGTGGACACTCCTCACTCACTCATGTCTTCATTGAGCCCGTAGGGTGTGCTGCCATCTTTCACAGAAATTCCATACCTGTGATGGCCCTTCCAAAGTGTAGAGATCCAGATCAGCTTTGCCAAAATGTGTTCCTCTTCTTGTCAGTAGGTGTTACTGAAAATAAGCTCCGTGGCCAAGTCAGTGTGGGAAATTGTGGCTTACATGTGTTACTCGATGCAGGAGGCAGCAAAAATTTTAATAAGTTAATGTCCCTTGTAAATTCCCAAGGGAGTAGATACAAGAGGTAGAATTTTCCAGACTTATTTAAACACAAAACTCCTTTCATAAAGTATTTTAAGGGCTATCCATAAGAAAGGCAGCCCTACAAGGGAAACAAAAGAAAAAATAAACAAATAAGATTACATCAAACTAAAAAGGTTTTGCACAGCAAAGGAAACCATCAACAAAATGAAATACTGTGTACTAAATGGAAGAAGATATTTGACAATGATACATCTGATAAAGGGTTAATATCTAAAATTTATAAAGAACTCATACAACTCAACACCACAAAAACAAACAATCCAATTAAAAAATGGGCAGAGGACCTGAATGGACATTTCTCCAGGGAGTACATACAGATGGCCAATAGACATGTGAAAAGATGCGTGACATCACTAATCATCAGAGAAATGCAAATTAAAACCACAGTGAGCTATCACCGCACACCTGTCAGAATGGCTGTCATCAATAAACAACAAGTGTGGCGAAAAGGGAACCCTTGTACATGCACTGTTGGTGGGATTGCAAATTGGTGCAGCCACTCTGGAAAATGGTTTGGATATTCTTCAAAAAATTAAAAATAGAAGTACCTTATGACCCAGTGATTCCACTCCTGGATATTTATCCAAAGAAATCCAAAACACTAATTCAAAAAGATATATGCACCCTACGTTTACTGCAGCCCTATTCACAATAGCCAAGATATGGAAACAACCAAAATGCCCATCAATAGACAATTGGATAAAGAAGAAATGACATACATTTCTTCTTTGGAATATTACAATGGAATATTACTCAGCTATTAAAAAAAATGAAATCTTACCATTTGCAACAACATGGATGGGACTAGACTGTATTATGCTAAGTGAAATAAGTCAGACAGAGAAAGACAAATATCATGTGATCTCACTTATATATAGAACGTAAAGAACAAAACAGAAACAGACTCAGATACAGAGAACAAACTGATGGTTACCAGATTGGAGGGGGCTTGGGGGCTGGGTGAAAAAGGTGGAGGTGTCCTGGGAATGTAAAGTACAGCATAGGGAATATAGTCAATAACATGTAATAGCTATGTATAGTGCCAGGTGGGTACCAATCGGGGTCATCATTTCATAAATTACATAAATGTCTAACCACTACACTGTACACCTGAAACTAATATAAAATAATATTGAATGTCAACTATAATTGAAAAATAATTTTAAAAAGGAAAGGCAGCCCCAGCCGTACAGATTTTCATGTAGTTTCATGCACAGTTATTTCGTTTTCATGAACCCAGTCTCCCTGTCTAAGCCGATGACACAGCTGTCTCACTGTGCTAACGCCAAACTCTGTGCACCTTAGGTGGTCAGTAAGATTTTGCTGATGCTATTACCGCTGTTTACCATTTGAATGACATTTTTGAACGAGCCATTTAATCTTCGCAGTGTCTCTCTTTAATCACTGTATGATGAAGTGATCTTTAAAGTGCTTTAAAATCCAGGTAGGGCAGTAGATAGCCTCACATGTTGAAAAGTGATATTGGCAGGATGAGCTGGACCAGAATCTAGGTGCCCTGATCCCCAGCCCAGGTTCAGCTGAGTTTCAACTGGCTCTCGGGGAGGAACGGGTCTTGGGAGTTTCCCATAGGCCTGAGCGGCCCACTGTCAACAGAGGGTGGAACATGGTGTAAATAACGGCAGGAATCTGTCTCATCTTCTTGCTCCTCATTGTCCAGCATTAAAAATGTTTGAATTGCACAACACATTGTACACCTTAAACTTATACAATGTTATATGTAAATTGTATCTCAATAAAGCTGGGGAGAAAAAGGAGAAAAAATTGGCTTTCAGCAAGCACCACGCAGCAATTATGGCTTGCCTAGAAGCCTAGAAGGAGACTTTCTTGAAAAAATATTATCAGAAGAGCTGATTAACTAGGCAATCAAAAGGTAGAGAAAGGGGACAGTGATGGGATTACGGCATGAGGCCATCCTGGTTTCCCTGTTGGTCAAGGTGCTAGTTGGCCTACCAGCCCACAAAACACTCATCATCAAGTCACCAACCACTGGACAGAGGCAAGTCTACGTCTTAATATCTGGAAAGGGGGATTTGCTGGGCACTAAGGGGCTTAGGTCTGGTCAGGGCACTGCCATTGCCCAGCCATTGGGTCTGTCTACCATGGTTTCACTAAGGCAAAATGCTGGTAGTGTTCAAAATATTCTCTGAATGCCTTAAATGAATCTATTTTTAGCACAATGACATAATAGATACTTTGCAGATCGCCCCATTCATTCCAGGACACTCAGATTTTAAAGGAAATTTAGTTTTTGGACTGTTGTGCTTGCAGGAAGTAGGGGAACATCTCCAAGGAACCCTCCCTTCTAAAGAAAGGGTAACAAACTGTGAACCAGGACCAGAGCTGGGAGCAGTGAGTGGTGACTAAACTGAAGGAACAGGTTGCCCTGAGGGCTGTGATTTGCATCATTCGTGATACCAAACCTTGGGCCACAGCAAAGAAGGGAAACTGAACAGAAATGTCAGCATCACACAAAGCCCGCCAAGACCTTAGCAAGTCTCTGGCTTCCAGCAAAAGCTGATGCACGTTGTGTTAATGTGTTTAAATAACTGCAAAATACAGTCTCCCTGTGCCCTACTCATCGTCCTTCCCAGGATTTCTGTGTCTATTCTCACAAGCTTATGTTTCAGATAAATTTTATATTGCGGTGTCAAGTTTCAACATGATTTTACAGATTGTTTGAGAAAGATCAACATCTTTACAATGTCAAGTCTTCCCTTGTAGGATATGTTAGAGGCACTGTCTTCAAGTGCAAGGGTCTCTCACCCCTGATATCGGTCACCACGTGCGTTGACGAAGGTGGCTTTGGTGAGGGTGAGCAGGCTGATCAGAGAGAGAGTTGGTTCAATACATTATTGAAACGAATGGGCATTCCATCTAAAAGCCATTCATTGAAACCAAAGCTGAATAATATGGAATGTCAACTATAATTAAATATATATATTTAAGTATATATGTATATATATGTATACATGTGTATATATGGTCACAAGATGTGGAGTACAGCATAGGGAATACAGTCAATGGAATTATAACAGCTGTATACGCTATCAGAAGGATAGTTGATTGGAAGAGGGGGTTATCACTTTGTGAAGGATATAACTGTCTAACTATTCCATGGTTTGGTACACCCAAAACTAATTTAAAAAATAAAATAAAATAAAAACCATTCATTGTAGTCATCCCTTGGTCCAGGCATTGTATCACGTGCTATGATGGAGGCTACAAACATGAGTAAGAACCCATTAGGATGGCTACTAGTTAAAAATGAAAGAAAGAAAATAACAAATGTTTGCAAGGATGTGGGGAAACTGGAACCCTTGTGCCCTGTTGGTGGGAACGTAAACTGGTGCAGCCACTGTGAAAAACAACACAGTGTTTTTCTCAAACAATTAAATTGTTCTCTCAAACAATTAAAAATGGAATTACTACATGGTCACCTATTCCACTTGTGGGTATAAACCTAAAAGAATTAAAAGCAGGGTCTCAAAGAGATATTTGCACACCTATGTTCAAAGCAGCATTATTCACAACAGTCAAAAGGTAGAAGCAACCCAAGTGTCCATCAGCAGATGAATGAGTAAACAAAATGGGTATATGCATAGCCTTAAAAAGGAAGGAAATTCTGACACATGCTACAACATGAATGAACTTGGAGGACATTACGCTAAGTGAAATTAGCCAGTCCCAAAAGGACAAATAGTATATGATTCCACTTATATGAAGTACCTACAGTAAATAAATTTATAGAGACGTCAAGTAGAATGGTGGTTGTCAAGGGCTGTAAGGGAGAGGGAAATAGGAATTATTATTCAACAGGTAGAGAGTTTCAGTTTCACAAGATGAAAAAAGTTCTGGAGATGGATGGTGATGATAGTTGCACAACGTGAATATACTTAATGCCACAAAACTGTACGCTTAAAATTATTATGATGGTAACTTTTATGTATGTGTATTTAACCGTAATTAAAACTAACAAGAACGAAATAACTTTTCAAAAGATGAGTGACAAGAAGCGTGTACATGCAGGGAACTCAATGGAGAAAGGATAATGGCAGGAGGCACAGAACACAGCGACCAGGCCAGTCACAAGTCTCTGGACAACAGCTATGTGACACATACCTGCCTTCACAAATGGCTAACTTCCCAGCTCACAGAGGCTGGTGCCTCAGGGAAGGACTCCAGGCTGACAGAATAATGGTCAGAAGAGGCTTCTTCAGAGCACATCCCAAAGACCACCATGGCATTCAGTTTGTCATTTGGTACGTTCATGAGCTCCCAAGACAGGTGTGAGAACTCCCACCCAATGAACAAGGACCCTAGAGGGTGGGGCTACTCGTCCCTGTATGCGTGCGACTTTGTATTGTCAATATGGCTACTCAGCCCCTGTCATTGCCCCTCTCTCCTGTCTCATCAGGTTGCCTCTGGGAGTGAGAACGTATGCTCTGAGTCCTCTCTGGCCCCATCTTCTGCCCCTGGAAAGCCCCCTGAAATCTGGCCAGGCTCCTTTCTTCGGTGAGTACCTGTGTGACCTTGGCTATTGCACACACTGTCCATGGAGGCCGTTCTCCTGGCAAGGCCAGCATGCTCTCCAGCAGTGTTAGCCACTCAATGCAGAGTCATTAGTATTGTCACCATGGTTCATACTCGGAGAATAGTGGCCCCGCAAGTTCGTTTTCCCTATCTGCCAAGGAAGGATAATATTCCCCGACTTCCCTGCTTCCCAGGGCTGCTTCAAGAAGCTGGTTAATGTGTCTGTCAGACATGTGCACATGGCCCAGCCACGGAACATGGTCAGTCCCCTCCAGAGCCAGGCTGGCTACTTTGTTTACTAGTGACATTATTTAACTGACCTGTGCATCTCTGTCTGTACAATGGGAATGGCAGAACTACCTCAAGTTCAAAGTTACAGTGAGGATTAGATAAGATAAGGTATAGTGCACTGCATGGCTGTAACTTGAATGCAGTAAGCATTCAGTGGAAGCTCTTTCTTGTAACACGAAGGGAGATGCCTCGTTTTTATTGCAAAGCTCGACTGGAAAGGGATGTTGTCTCTGTTTCTGGAACTCTCTTTGCTCAGTGAAGAGGAAATATAGAGTACCTGGACAGGCTCCACTGGTGCAGATCAGGATTCTAAGAGCAAAGGGGAATCATGGAGGACCCTAAGTAGGGGAGTAGTTTCTTAAAAAGATAACTCGCGTTCCGGAGCGTGGAGACTGTATTACGTGGGGACCACGTATGGAGGAGACAGATAGGAAGCTGTTGCAATGGTACAAGAGATGGAGAGACGTGGATGGGATCCATCAGGCTGGAGGAAGTGGAAGCGATGGGCCTTAGTGACTGGCTGGATGATGTGGGAGGTGAGGAGAGGAAGATGCCTAGATGACTTCATATTTTGAGCCAGAGGAAATATTGCTTCCCTTTCCTGACTCGAGCTCTGGAGAAGGTAGAGAGAAGAACGCTCAGTTTTGACCTTGTGGAGTTTAAGACTTTTCCAGGGGACACCTGCCAACATTCCTCCTTCTCCACTTTGACTCACTCAAACTCCCCTCAAACCCCAGGCTTCCAGCTGCCTAAGAAACTGAGAGCCCTTTGTAAAATATTTGTCCTTCCGGGAGCCTGACCTCCTTCCTTATGGGCAGCTGGGCCAGCTCACCAAACACATGGGGATGCTTCTGCTCCCTCAGCAGACTCCTGGCCCTGCACCGACTCTGCCTAAGCCAAGAGAAGCCTGGGATCTGCTGCCCGTCGAAGATTCTTGCCTACACAGAACAGCCTCCTCTAGAAAGGCCACACGTCGCCAACCTCCTCCTCTCCAGGAGGAGGGGTTTGCAGAGTTTGCACAACATACACCACTTAGTTTTACAAGGCTATCTTCAGTTGGGTTCCCCTAAGAGCAAAGCCTGGGATAAGGTCTTGAATGCAGATAGTTTAGTGAGGTGATTCCAGGGAACAGAAATGAGGAAACTGGGTGAGGGAGAGAGGGAAAGAGGAAAATGTAGTATCAGGTTGTGTTACTGAGGTCACAGCTATACGGGACCCGATTCCACTGAGAGGTTTCCTACGATCTGAAGGTCGTAGGCACATGCACTTGGCCACTTCCAGGCTGCCTGTGACTGTTGTTCCAGCTTCCTGGAAGAGGGGCCCAGGGCAGAAAGACTCAGACTGTTGAGGTGGGACATTGTCAGCAGATGAACATGAGCCCACCCAGAGCTGCCCTTTATAGTTGCAGCTGAAGTCTGAGGTGGACGAACAACACAGAGGTACTGGGAGAAAAGAACCTGTCACACTCCATGCCCTGCACACAGTTTTTTCGCTGAATTCTCATGGCAACTCTGTGAGATGAGACTTATGACCTGCTTCTGACAGATGAGCAACCTGAGGCTCAGGAAGACCAGGTCACCAGGTCACACAGCTCCTAAGTGACAGAGCCAGAATCCCCAGTCAGAGCAGTTGGACCCCAAAACTCTTCTTCCTTCTCACCTCAGCTTTGGCTGCCTGATCTTCTTTGAGTCTCTTGTCTCTGAATCACCAGATGACCTCAACTGCCCCCTAAGTCCAGCCCCACCTATTCAGTTCTCTGAAGATACTTCTGTCCTAGGAGACACCTCTAAGAGAAGAGCATATGCACTGCAGGTGTGCTCCCGGGGGTGCGGAAATTCCTGCCCATTTGGTGCTCAGTCACTCAGCAGATGTTCACTGAGGACCTACTGTGTGCCAGGCCCTGTTCATGGCAGTGAACCACACACACTCTCACACACTACACACACATACCTGCTCACACATTCACATACTCACACACTCTCACCACACTTTCTCTCTGTCTCTCTCTCTCTCTGTCTCTCTCTCTCTCTCTCTCTCTCTCTCTCACACACACACACACACACACACACACACACACACACAGTGTATGCTCATTTTCCGTCCCTTATTGATTTGTGTGAGCTCAAATTGATCTGGTTTTAGTCCTAGAGAGAGCAAGAGCCCCTCATTTTCCCATTATCTTTCAAAACAGAGTAATCAGGCAATCCTAATTTTGAGCCGACTAAGGGTAATGTAAAAGTGGCCCAAGAAAAGGTTTCCCTAGAGGGCAGGGCCATGAGCTTGTTTTATCCCCACAGAATCCAGCAAATGCATTTACATGAAGAAACAGTTTGCTGAGAGCTGTGAGTGTAAATGAGATTCTAGGGAAACTGTTTAAGCTACTTGACAGACGAGCTCCCTCTAAGCATTCTAAAACTAAGCATCTTAGAGGGAAAATTTAATCATAAATCAGCTTTATCTGTTTCTTAATGAATTTTCCTAAGTCCTTCCCCCCACTTCTTTAAAGATACAAGAAAATCCAGGTTTTTTCTAATTCAGCCTCTATTGCAGAATTGGTACAATTTCTATGTCTGTACATTCCATGAATCTCCAGAAAAGATATTCAGCCTTAACCTTTGTCCTCCATTATCTCTACATCCGCTGTCATTCTGCTTCATGGAAACTTCCTGGGGTCCCGTCAGCACCAAGTAAATGAGGCAATTCCACATAAAGAACAGATCATGAGAGAGTTAGCCAGGAGAATTCATCAGATAGGCGTTTTCTATTTTATTACTCTTTTCCTCATTCCCAATTGTGTCCTTAATGAGCGAAAGTGAAATATGACAACTGTTAGATCAGTTTCCAACAAAAACTCTTGCCACGTCTCTGAGAACATGGCTTTCCACAGTAGGCTCCTGAGAAGAGTGCACATTCTCTCCGTACGAGGGGAAAATACAACGTCCTCTTGCACCACGAAGAATTAGTAATTTCCTGGAAGTCAACTCCACTCTCTCATGAATGTCGGTTAAAGAAGTAGCAATAACTTATGTTCACTGAGCACTTACCATGACAATCACAGTTTTAAACACCTTTTATACACCAGGCCATTTAACCCCCACAAAAATCATGAAGGATGTAACTGAGATTATTCCCATTTTTCAGAGAAGGAAGCTGAGATGAAAGGAAGTTTGGAAACTTGCCCAAAGTATGTGAGCGGGCCCTGTGCCCTGCACTCTAACCATTAACTATCTTGTGACACAGCTTCTCTCACGGACCTCCTAGTCTGTCTCTCCTTCCAGTACCTGGACGCTAACTTTCCAATCAACCAGTTTGGAGTTTCTCTGCTCACGTTCAGAGTCAACTAACTCACTAGGCCCGTGTAAGCAAATTAAGGCATATTAAGTGATTTAACTCTAAAGATATCGATCTTCTTAAACAGGTCATGTTCGCGTCATCCATAATAGGTTTGAGAGGAGCCACAGATTTGCTCAGTGTCGCGTAGCTAGAAAGTTGCATTAAAAGTCTTACAGCGTTCGGCCTTCACTGGGCCACCTCCATGCCCTCCAGCGGCCACAGCTGTGTCAGAGATGTGGTGCTGCAGAACAACGGGAGCATAACTTATATAAACGTCTAATCACTATGATGTACGCCTGAAACTAATATGGTATGTCAACTGTAACTGAAAAAACAATTTTTTTAATTAAAAAGACAGTGGGAGCCAATTGGCTGGAACTGAGCTCGCCCAGCTTCTCTCCTCACCAAAGCCCCAAATAGGACTCTGGGCTTCTGAATCAGGGTCCCCCCTCTGACCCTGACTCTGTGATTCTAGAGGCTTAGCTTCCTTTGGCTGGTGAAGAACAAGCCACTTACCCTGGGGGAGCAGGGCGGGTCAGGAGGCCTGAAAATGAAGAGGAGAGAATGAACCCAGGGCAACCCAGAACTGACTTCTGCAAGTCCCTGGGGTCGGGGGACAGAGTACCCGAGTCCTCTCTGCAAAGAACAGACATTAAATACCCATAATAGGCACGTTTTACAAAGTCATCAGAGAAAATGCACTGATGACCCATCAGCCTTCACAGTTTCCCCCACTGTCATTTTCCTTTGCTCTGAAGTCTCTCTTTTATTACATTTTAAATTTTCTTTTTATTCTTTTGTGTTGCCCATATTTCTCTAACTTGTCTCAAATCTCCTGTGAGCAAGATGAGGTGTGGAGAAATGAACAGGAAGGAGTGAGATGCCTGTTGTGCTCCTGGGTGTTCGCTAAACGCAGGCCTTCCCGTCTCCTCAGCGAAACATCTTGCAGAGTCAGAAAGAGCCTGAGCCTAGAATTCTCTGCTGCTGGAAGAAATAGCCGATGATGGATGCAGTCGTTTGCTTCCTTTCATGAACTCAGCCACAGGTTGTTCAGAAAACTTGTTCCCAGTGGCCCAGCTAGGAGGAATCTGCCCACAACAGGGGACCTCAGGAACCCTCTGGACCCAGGAACTCAGGGGTGGGGTGTTGGATGTATATCTGTGGCTGTCTCTAGATTTCTAATCAAGCTGTCCCAACTGGTGAGCATCTGAACGTGGAAATGAATTTGGTGCTTCTCTGAGCGAGCATCTGCTGGAAGCATGTGGCTGCCTGTTAGGGCTGTTGGCCCCAAGAGAGCCTGCTTGGTTCCTTCTGCCTCTGCCAGCAACCAAATGTGCTGTCGTTACAAAACAGTCTTTGGACAGAGAATGCCTTGGGCACTTGAGGCAGAAGTGCTGTAATGGACAGGGCTCTCGGCCAAGACACATCTGAATGATCCTTGATAATAGTATGAGCACCTTTGTTTCCCCAACCCAGCTCTCTGTGAGCAGGGATCTTGCCAGTTGGGCGAGAAGCCACAATCGCCTCACATGTTATGGAGGGGGATTTAGAAGCGTGGACACATCCAGGGTACTAACTAAGGTCATACCTTTGGTCTGTGATGGAGGTGACTTCCTCCTGTAAGGCTGGTGTCCTGTTTGTCCTATGAGGACACCTACCTTCATGCAATACCTGTGCTGTGTGGAAGCCGCAATCAGCCTGTGGCACAACTCACCCTGAACATGTGCTCTTTTGAAGAAACCCTGTGATAAATCCTTAAAGAGAACTATTCTGCTGAAGTGCCTCCCCCACACGTCCATCCCACTCTGACTTCACCACTGTTTATCGCTTTCTGGGTCACAGAATTCCAAACGACGGCTCTGGCAGATGGGGTAGGTTGCAACCTTAGATATCTTTGTGGTTCAAAAGGAAAACATCCCATGCTTGACAGGTTTACGTTGGACTATATCAAACAAAAAGTAGCAACATCAAGACCAGGAACAAAATCAGATTCATGTCCCTTCTTCTCTTCGTTGTCATAACTGGCCAGCCAGACATGTCCTGGTCACCAGTTAGGCTCCTATGGAAGTTGAGTTTTCCCTTGAGACTAACACAATGTTGAGCCAGTCCCATGCAGCCTTTTTCAAGGATTCTAATGAGGATTAAAAGCTGCAGTACTGCTGTACTGGATAGGCCAGTTGTCATTTCTCTGCCCACATCATTTGGGGCAGGGGAAGTAATCCCTTCCAGAGTTCCTACTGAAGGGATAGCCTGAGGCTGGTCATAGTTGACTAAAGATGGACATCTGATTCTGAGTCGAGATAGGATGGGGTGGAGAGCAAACCCATGGTCTGGGCTGAGTCTAACAGGCTTGTCCGTCAAGAATGTGAATTATGAAACTCAGACCCTGTGATTAGACCTTGGGTCATGTAGAGTTGGGCCCATGCTGCTGCCATGGTGAGCCAGAGCTGCAACCATTGCCTAATAGTTACTATCTATTATGTGGGGGAATCAGACAATGCAGAAATGGGAGAGGCCTGTGACGCAAGAGTTAGAGACCTCAGGTTCTGCCTTAGCAGGCTGTGTCCCATGAGCTTGGCTGACTTTATCGACAGCCCGTGGAAGCCTGTGCAGTTATCTCCTTTTCTTAAACCTCCACAAGGGGGATGCTGTTTCTTGCTGCTCTGCATGCCCTAAACAAAACAGCTCCTTACCCCACTGTGAAGGTTAGTAACAGTGGGATGTGTGGTCCGGCCAAGGGTGCTGCTGCTGGGGGCAGAAGGCATCCTGAGCAGCCGCTGTCCCCTGAACCAATGCTGTGTCTCACGGGGGCAGGCACACACTGGCCAGCTGAGAGCTGCTGGAGGCAGAGCGGCCGGAGAAAGCGCACAAGAAGGAAAAGCAAAACTGTTCAAATGAAGCAGATCTAATGTACAATTGACCCTTGAACAACACGAGTTTGAACTTCATGGCTCCACTTAGATACAGATCATTTTCCATAAATACATTGGGAAAATTTTTGGAGGTTCCCTTACTACTGTGAAGCAGTCATGTTGATTACACTAGACTACCATAATTCAATCACGTTGCTGCTTTTTCATCCTCAATGAATGAATCATTACACCTGTAAATAAATATGAACTTCTTTTCACATTATTTTTTTCATTTTTTATGTCTGGTGTTAGTAATACGAATAACATCTACATTGTTTAGTATCATATAAGACAGTATTGATGTAGATACTGAGTGACAGACGATGTATTGTGTAAACAGACGATGTAGCTTATAGTACCAATAAATACAGTACAGTACTGTAAGTGTATTTTCTCTTCCTTACGATTTTTCTTAATAACACGTTCTTTTCTCTATCTTACTTTATTGTAAGAATACAATATATAATACATAGAACATACAAAATATGTGTTAGTTGACTAAATATGTTAACAGTAAGGGTCCTGTTCAACAGTAGCCTCTTGGTAGTTCAGTTTTTAGGGAGGCAAAAGTTATATGCGGATTCCCCACTATGTGGGGGGATCGGCACCCCTAACCCCCACATTGTTTAAGGGTCAACTGTGTTTCATTGACTCTAGACCATACCTTTTTTTTCTTCCTGGTTTAACATTTGTGAAATCAGGTTGTGTTTCACCATTACCGTCTGCCAGCTAGAACCACTATAGTTGTCATAAACAAACTTGGCCACTGCTGTTCACAATATTGTCACTTCAACTGAATTACGTGTTGTCAGAGCTACAAATGTTGAGTTCATTATTTAAAATATCTTCAGAAACATTTTGCTATGATTTGGCAATCAAACAGAAAAATCACTGTTTGCAGAAATGCATGGGAACGGAGCAGTGGAGTATATATTTTATATTAATGAAGCAAATATTTGTTGAAGGAATGATTGCAGTCTCATATTTCTTTCAAAGCAATAACTAAGTGTTTTAGAAACCCACAGGTGGAAGAAACTGTGGTATATTTTGCCACTGAGATAAATGCACAAAAATGGCTTATCACCCACCAACACAAGGCAACCGAAGGTGGGAGAAATTACCAAATCCCTCAGAACAAAGGCAAGACATTTCAAAGAACCAAGAAGATGGTGTGCCCAACCCCTGCGTTGATCAGGAACATTGTTAAGACTGCATCCTACTGTAACTAGCAATGTTTTTGCTTTTGTTTTCATTTTTAGTCACATATAAAATAATGGTCTGACTTACAAGTGATGGACTCTTAATAGATGAGATACAATAATAATAATCAGCAAACTGTGTTGAACAGAATTACCCCCGACCAAGAAGAAAACCATAGGCAACTTGTATTTCAGCCACCTACTTATCCACAAAGGGTAACAATAGGAGAAAGCAAAGGATTTCACATAGCTCTGCAGAATGTCAAAGGCTTTGTGACTATTCGAATTTAAAACCTGAAACACGCCATCTGCATGACAAGCTCAGTGCAGGAACCAGAGCTCAGAAACTTCCGCTTCGTCATGGCTGTCTGTCAGATTTAATTAACATGTGGCTGAAGATGAAGGGAGGTTACAGCATCCTGTTTATCTCTTCACTTCAGACTGAGTGCCCACTGCCGTGGCTCTCCTTTTCCCTTCCTGCCTGTACCAATCCCTTTCTTTCTCCATCTCTCCCCTCCCCACAGCAGCAGCCTATCCACACTGAAAAGAGAGGAAAGCGTAGGTAAGATGGGGGCAATAACTAGGGACAGACAATTCAGTAGGTTGGCATGTGTGTATGGTGCACACGTTTGTGTGCTGATATGTGTATGGAGCCAATATTTCTTTTCTCATTCCCAATAGGGTCTCCAGAAGTAGCAATGTGAAACCATGAGTTCTTCTCCATACCAAAAAAAAAAATCCCTTAAGAGGAATAGATATGTGCCCTTGATAAAACGCCCCAGTCTGAAATACCTTCGTCTTCACCTATTAAGATATACTTTCATGTATGTGGAGACTAGGAATCCTAATATTGCATTCTCTCAAATAAAAAACAACTTAGTCCAGCATGGTATATTTAAACACCTGAATTGAAATGCCAACTGTGTCACAGATCAGTTGTCATACATTCTAGGGTTCGTGCTGGACTCTGTGTTCTGCCTCACAGACTCACATTTACTATTATACTGACTTCTAATATCAGTAAGTTTTATATGATGAATTTTAATGGCTGGTAAAGCAAATATGCAGCCATCACTTTACTTCTCAAAAGTGTTTTAACTATTCTTCTTTATGAATTGTAAAGTAACCAGTTAATTTAAAAAGTTAGGATTCTTCTATCAATGGACATTTTAGTTGTTTCTATGTCTTGGCTGTTGTGAATAGCACTGCAATAAACATAGGGGTGGATATTTTTTCGAATTAGTGTTTTGGTTTTCTCTGGATAAATATCCACGAGTGGAATTGCTGAGTTATAAGTAGCTCATCGGTAGATGACTGGATTAAGAAACTGTGGTACATTTATACAATGGAGTAATACTCGGCCATAAAGAAGGAAATCTTACCAATTGCAGGGGTATGGATGGACCTAGAGAACATTATGCTAAGTGAACTAAGTCAGACGGAGAAAGACAAATACCATATGATCTCACTTATATGTGTAGTCTCAAAAACAGAATAAATGAACAAACAAAACAAAAATAGACTCAGAGATATGGAGGAAAAAAACTGATGGTTGCTGGAAGGGAGGGGGATGGGAGACAAGGTAGAGATTAGAAAGTACAAATCAGTAGCCACAATATTGCCACGGGGATACGAAAGACAGTTTAGGTAATATAATCAATAATGTTGTAAAGATTTGGTAGGGTGTCAGATGGGCACTTGTCTTATTAGGGAGACCACTTCATGGACGGTGTAGATGCCTGACCACTGCAGTGTACACCTGAAGCTGAAGCTGAATAATACTGAATGTCAACTATAATTAAATACATATATAGTCACAGGATGTGGAGTACAGCGTAGGGAATAGAGTCAATGGAATTGCAATAGCTACATAAGATGTCAGAAGAGTAGTAGGCTGAGTTATCACTAATTTATCACTTTGTGAGGGGTATAAATGTCTAACTATTACATTGTTTTGTACACCTGAAACTAATAAAAAAAAAGTTAGGATTCTTATTGGAGTTGTATTAAATGTGTATCTATACATATAGTTTGAAAATATTAATATTTTCATAATATACCGGGGGTACAAAAAAATGTATACAAGTGGCCACTTTGGTCAGCGTTGCTCAAGCAGTAGTTCCCCGTAATCAGAAGTGTCTGGGCGATGATGGTAACCAATTTGAGCACCTCTTGTAATTGCAGAAGTCAAATGTGACTTGTATTCATCTTTTGGTATCAGTATATATTGAGTATTACAATTTGAATACAGTTTTCCCTTCTGAAAATGTGTATACGTTTTTTTGGCACCCTCTGTATTTTCCCAATCAGATATGAAGCATATCTCAGTTCGTATTTTATTTTACTTCCAGTAATGTCTTGTGGGTTTTTCTACTTGGTTGTTGTAGTTTTTTATTTTATATTTTTGTTACTATGGAGTATCAGATTTTAAAATTTTCCGTTTCTAATTGGTTATTGTTTATGCAGAGAAAGCCATTAGCATTTGTATTTACCAGTAACTCTGTCACCTCACTGTATTTTTAATTAATTCTCATCCTGTCAAATAGAATCCCTGGCGTTTTCTAAGTACACAGTTTTAACGCCAGCAAATAAAAATATTTTTCTCTTCTTTTCCAAAACTTGTATGATTTCAATTTCCTATATATTGTATTAGCTAAAATCTTCAAAGTAATTTTGAATCACAGAGCACTCCTTTCTACTTCCTGATTATTAACAGCACTGGCTTTATTTACATTTTTTCCATTTATTACGGTGATTGCCACTGATTTTTCATCATTAGATAACACTCTTATGTTTTGCTTTTGTTTTTTTTTCCTTTCTGAGATTAAGTTAACATGCAAAGAATAAGTATATATAATCCTATGAGTTTTGCAAATGTAACTAATAGCCCCCAAATGTTGATTCTTTAATGCTGCATAGAAAATTGCATCAAAACTGAGTGACTTAAGATAATTTATTATGTCTCAAGACTCTATGGATTGACCTTCTCTTGGTGTCAGTTGGTGACTGAGATAGCTGGAGGGTCCAACATGCTAGCAATTAGGAGCAGCTGCCAGCGGGGACTACAGACCTGGGCCTCCGTTCTCCTCAATGTTGGCTTCTCCATGTGGCTGCTTGGGCAGCTGGGTTCCAAGAGGCAAAGATGAAATGGAAGCTCCGTTAAGGCCCAGCCTGGAAAGTTACACAGCATCGCTTCTTCATTTGGTTGGTCAAAAACCATCAGAGCCCTAGACAACATTCAAAGGAAGGAGAACACTTATGGTGTGAAAAGTGTCAAAGTCACACTACAAAACAGCATACAGAGTAGGACATATTGTTAGGATCATTTCTGGAAGATGGTCTTTACCGTGCTGATCTAGATACAGGATATGTCTATCATCTGAGAAAGCTGCCATGTGCTTCTCCTTCCCGTCATTCCCCACCCACCATAGGCAACTAATGTTCTGTCCCCATAGATTAGCTGTATCTGCTCTTAAATATCATGTATATAGAGTCACGTGTTATGCATTGTCCTACTCGTGAGTATTTGGGTTGTTTTCAAGTTTTGTCTATTACAAATAAGGTTGCTGTGACCATTCTTGTTTGAGTCTTTGGGGGATATATGTTTTCATTTCTCCCGGGAAATACCTAGATGTGGAATTGCTGGGCCATATGGTAAAAGTATATGCAACTCCGTAATACTCTAAAACTATCTTCCAAAGTGGCTATACCGTTTTTTACTCCCACTAATGAGGTGTGCAAGTTCCCAATGCACCACACGCTGGTTGGCATTTGATGTTATCAGTCTTTTTCATTCTTTTAACGGTGTCTTTCATAGAGTCCTTTTTTCTTATTTTGATGATGTCAAATGTATCAACTTTTAAAAATGGACCATGCTTTGAGTGGGTAGGTTGACACTGAAAGTGGCATGTCTAAGAATTCTTTGCTTACATCCAGGTCATGAAAATTTTCATGTGTGTTGACTTAGTATCCTACAAACACATTAACTCATTTAAGCTCTAGGAATTTTTTCTGCAGGTCTTGGGACTTTTTTATGAAGAAATCATGTCATCTGCAAATGGGGCATTTTTCTTCTTCTTTTCCAATCTCTATGCTTTTATTTCTTTTTCTTGCCTCAATGAGCTAGCTAGGACTTACGGTGTGATTGATAAATAGGCGTGGTAAGGTCAGATGTGCTTGCCTTGCTCTCAGTCTTAAGGGGAAAGCATTCAGTCTTTCACCATTAAATAATGTTAGCTATAGGTTTTAGGTAGATACCATTCATCAGATATTAATAAGATTCCTTCTAATAGAACTCCATGAGAGTTTATATAAATGGATATTTAATTTTGTCAAATACTTTTGGCACCAATCGCTATGATTGTGTGGTTTTCTTCATTAGACCATTAATATGGTGGCACTTATTGATTGATTCTCAAATATTAAATCAGGTTGACAATCCCAGCCTGATTTGTTAATGTTTTATTAAGAACTTTTGCTTGTATGCGCATGAGAGATATTGGTCTGTAGATTTTTTTTCTTATGTTATTCTTTTTTGTTTTCAGTTTCAGAGTAATGCTGGCTCTCATAGACTGAATCAAGAATTCTTTCCTCCTCCTGGGTGAGTTTTGACAATCTGTCGCTTTTGAATAAGTGTTCATTTTCATCTAAGTTGTTGATTTTATGTGCGTAAAGTTTTTCATAATATTTCCTTACTATTATTTTAATGGCTATGGGATCTTTAATGAAATCTCATCTTACAGTTTTCCTTAAGGTTTATCAATTTTATGATCTTTTCAAAGAACCAGCTTTGGTTTCATTGATTTTTGTCTATTGTTTTCCTGTTTTTGATTTCATCGATTTGGGCTTCTATCTTTATTATTTTCCTCCTTTTTACTTTGATTTCATTTTGCTCTTTGTCTCCTAGTTCCTTCAGGTAGAATCTTAGACTATTGATTTCAGGCTTTACTTCTTTTCTAATATAAGTATTTTAATGTTATAAGTTTTTCTCTAAGCACTGCATTACCTGTTTCCCACAAATTTTGATATGTTGTATTTTCATTTCCATTCTGTTCAAAGAATGGTTTAAATATGCCAGTTGAAAGACATTATCAGATTGGACAAAAAGCAAGACTCAACTCTATGCTGTCTGTAAAAAAAACCCATTTTAAATATAAAGATATAAATAGGTTAAAAGTAAAAGGATAGAGAAAGAGATACCATTTTTTATACTAATCAAAGAAAGCTGGAGTCGTTTATTAATTTCAGACGAAATAGATTTTTAAACAAGAAAGATTATCAATGACAATATGAAACAATTTTTTTTAATGTAAGCTTAATTTTAAAATGTATTACAATATCACACAAGAAGAGGAAAAATTAGTTTCAGGGAATCTTAATGTTCAAACTGAACTTTAATTTCATATATGCTTTCACTTAGATTTTATTACTGTGTGCATACCTTTATAAATAATTACTGACATTTTGTCATCTAGAAATATTGACCAAAGTCACATATCATTCTGAGTCCCACAAGTAATTTGTTACTTTGCAGAAAGATTTTATCTGTTTAGACACATTGGTAGGGAAACATACCAGTGTTCCATTGAAAGTGTTTTAGGCTGTGGGCACATAATGTAGTCTCTTCTCATTGACGCCTGACAGAAGCACACATGGAAATCCAGGTAAGATTGAACTAAATTACATTCTTTGGGCATTGGGAGTACTTTTCATGTTTGTCTGAAAGTAGAGAAGAGAAAACTCTATAATTTTGTGTCCTTTTCTTGTAATGTTTGCTCCCGTGGGAGAGGTTAAAATTGGTACAAGAGCCTTTGTGCATATCTGGCAGTAGATTCCAAGTCGCTTTGTCTTTGAGTTAAAGGATAATATTACTTATGAATTTATGGAGGATCATTTGACTGTTAATCCTTGATTTAAAGGCTGGATTAATGATACATTTATAAGTAAATCTTACTGTCGATGTGTAGTAATATTCAAAGGGCTTATAAATAATGAACATACATTTGCAACTTGGGGCTATTATAATGCCCCAGCAACCACTTTTAACTAATCTGATTTCATTGACATTATGTTAAGTGTTCTAAAGTTCCTAATAAAGGGTCAAGAAAGAAGGATTCCCAAGGGTGGTAACTACAGGTAGTAGTGATTGTAATACGGTCACTAATCCATCTATAATGAAATAGTTATTGACTAGATCTTATGAATGATTAAAGTACCTGAAAGAAAATAATGCATGTGGGCAGACTGTTACCTTGGAGCACCTGAAAATAGTTTCATGGTGTTGATAACATTAATATTAATGATATTCCTACAGGACTATATGCAAATACTTTCTGCAAATGACAAAGCATTTAATGGGCTTCCGGCTCCTCTGGGGATAAAACAATCCTAGCCAGCACTGGAGAGCCTTGCATTCTGATTTTACTATTGTTGTATTGTACAAGTAGAGGCAAGACACTAAAGCTTTGCATGTGTGCGTGTGTGTCTCAGTTTCCTCGACTGTAAAAGGGTATCAAATGATTTCCGAAAGTGGTCTCTCGGGTCAAATTACATGAGATGACAGATAGAACATATATGAGAGAAGATTAAAGGGTAATATTAAAAAGTAATCGTAAAATGTGGGTGGAAAACATCGGAATCACCTCATAATTTAGAAGCACAAATGCTTTAGTTTCATTTATTCTACTGCCTGCCTAGACAACATGGCTGCTTTGATGTCACGGTTTTAAATAATCAATTGTCTTTTTACCCAGAAAATACTTGGTAAACATCAATAGGTGACAGTGGTGTTCATGTTAAACTATCGCAAAACAAAGGAACTACTCTTCTTATTTCTGGGATTATGAGTAGACTATAAATTAATCCAAAGTGCACCAGTTGCAAAGATGAGTTGCAATGATACTGAAAAATCAAAGAATTAAAGTGATTATTTTCTTCTGTCACATTTTATTTTATTTTTAAAATATATTTCATTTTAAATGTAAAAGAAGATAAAGGACACTGCAAAGGGAGGAAATGAACATTTGCTGACAATTTTGTGCGTGTTATACCTTGACTCCATTGTCAGAGAAATTCCATCAGTTTGTCTAAACTCCCTTGATTGGATCTCCTACGTGTTTTGACCAGCCCCAATCTCATTCTCTTTCCAGCATATCACAATCTGTGAAAGAAAAGGCCAAGAACAGAGTTCAAGTCTTTTGAAAACGATTCCGTTTCTCTATTAAAAACACTGTCCCCAAAATATTCATTTTTAATGTATTTTCAGTCTTCTTTCTCCATGGCATCCACTGAGTCTTGAAATTCTTAAAACTCCTTTTAATCTTGACCTATTTCTGAAATTTAAGAAGTCGATTTTACAGTCAACACATTCTTTAGAAAGATGCAACACGAATACTGACATTTCCAAGAGCTCCCGATATGAAGTGATTTCCACCTATTTTAGTTAAGTCTCAAGCCACCAGAGCTCTTGTCCAAAGCTTCACTTGCCCAAATTCATATGTGAAGTGAGAGAGAAGCCAGGATAGTAGTAATGTCTTTCATTGTCCATGGTGTTTTATAAAGTTTTAGGTTTGGACATTGTAGCTACAAACCTCAACATATACTGTAGAACCAGGAATCCTAGGTATGATTAAATCAAGTTAGAACACTTGATAGAAGCTTTCCCAACTTATAAACATGCCCCATATTTGAAACTCACAACCACGCTAAAACCAGCATTTGATAGGTAGCCCATTGCTAGAATCTGGTAAAAATGTTCACGATGATAAGGCAGCTGAATATAGCCAAACAAATGTCAATAGGTCGCCCATACTTCACCCCAAGTACCAGCCCTGCTTTGCTTTGAAAGAAAGCAAAACTTTCCTTCCCTTTTCCATGTGTGTTTTCTATAGCAATCAGTCGTCAGAGTATCTGCCTGTTTGCTAGCTGGGGGCCATACCTCAGCGTGGCCTACGTGTTCTTCCCCATGCCTGTATCTTGTGGAAGAAAGTCTTTGGTACGCAATTTTGGACCGGTGAGGCCTGTGGCTTTGTAAGAAAGCCACATGGTCTGAGAACTTGGGAACAAGAGAAATAAGATTTTTCCCTTGATGGCCAAATTGTAAATTCAGTGGATAATACAATGGAGAAAACTTACCTGAAGGAGTCAGCATGTTGGATCTTCATTTGGCAGGTCCTCACTCTAATCAGATTGAACATAGTGAGGTCAATCTAAAGAATCAAACCCCCTCAAAAGAGGGCCTGCTTCAACCATGAAGAAACAGAAGAGGCAGGTGAACACTGGATGATGAGAAGCTAAACACTGTTCAAGGGACAAAGGTTCACACAGAGCATTTGAGTTCTTCTCTACTCTGAAGATGGTGTAGACCTGGTGAATCATTGCTGACAGGCTGAGTATTCCAGCATCATAGACCATCCCAACCATAGAGGAAAGCATCCCACTGTAATACCCTCTTGGCATAGAACATTCCTTTTATTTACGTTCCCTTATTCTGCTCAACTTTTGGATTATTTGGCTTCCTGCATAAGACAGCCTACAGGAGTACATATGGATCCCTTGGGCTTCAGAATTTCCTCTCCAATGGTAGAGATTTCTCATTGAAAATCAGAGTTGGAAAAAAGAATAAAAGAAAGAAAATCATACCTCATATTCAATTCATTAATAATCTTAATCGATCCTTTTCCTTTCCATAATGTAAATTTTGAGCTTCTCGGGTCAGTTTTTTGTTGTTTTCCTTGGTACAAACTAATGGAATTCTAGCACTTGGCCTTGATATTTACAAGCTTTCCTAACAACGAGTAAAATAAATCTCAAAGAGAAGAAAAAAGTGTTCGTCATATCCTAAAGCTGCTGGAAAGCTTCATAAAACTGTTTTTGCAGATGTTATTTCTAACAAAGGAGTCTCCTAAGAAATTTGAACTTCAGCACTTGTTGCTGTAGCCTATGAAAGTTGTCTTGGACTTCTAAAAAGTCTGTAATTATGATTTACTGACTTAATATTTGTTGCCTTAGTAAAAAATATTTAAGTTTACGCTTTGGGTGAGAGGGGTTGACAACAAAGATGCCATGCAGGGACATTTTTAGGGTACCCTGTCCTGTGCTGGTCCAGAGACGTTCAGTGCGATTTGAACCACAGAAAGGTGGTAGGTGTGTCACTGAATAAATAAAGAAAAATAAAAGTCCACATTGACTCAGAAGTGGAAGCAGAGCTATGTCAATAGGCAGTTCAGCCCTGTGCTGGAGGAAAGGAAAGTGTCAATGAAGAGGTTTTTCATAAACAAGATAAGAAGGATTGAGCAGTGCCATCAGTAAAGATGCCCGAAGTGTGCAAAACAAAGCAACAAAAGCAGGAATGTCTGAAATTCCCGTTTCTGAGAGAATGTGTAATAATTGGATTTTACCTACTAATACGGTGAACTTCGTGTCACAACTAACTCTTGGCAGAATATTTCTACAGATAGAATTTAAGTTCATAGACCAGGGACCCAGTACGTGGGGACAAGTGAGTAGACAGGGAAAATGGAGAGAAAAGAAATGTCACTTCTTTTGAGCCTCTCTGGGATACCAGGCAATCTTGCATCCCTTAAAATATAATATACACTAATGTAACATCCCGTATTCCTTTTACTCATTGTTATGCTGGTGATAATCAACCACCATTTATCAATCCACAATTTATTATTAGTTCTACTGTGGATTAACATTCAAGTTATTTCCAATTTGGGATTATTATGAGCAATACTGTTATAAGTATTCTTATACTTGTCTATTGGTGCACATGAACACGATTTTGTCTAGAATGGGTACTAAGGGGTAACAATGCTGAGTCAAATCCACGTGATGATGCCAGTGTTTTTCAAAATGATGGTATCAACTCATGCTCCCTTTAACAGTAAGTGAAAGTTCTTCACGCTGCACATGGATTCTAACACTTGAGATTGTCAGACTTCATCATCTGTATCAATCTATTGGCTGTGTGATGGATATCCATACATTTAATGATATTTAATTATAGTCTAATTTATTATGTTATTAGTTTAAGACAGAGATTTTTCATGATTATTGGCCATTTGCATTGCCTCTCTTTTGAAATGTGTTCTTGAAACTTTTGCCCATGTTGATTAGGTTTTCTGATTTGTGGCAAGTCTTTATACATCTCTGATATTAGCGTTTTCTTAGTTAAATACATCTCTCACTCTGTGTCTTGAACATTTGCTCTCTTTAGAGTGGTGAACAGAAGCTCTTAACTTTAATATAGTTAAATTTATTATTCATTACATTGTTGGATAGCATTTTCGTATCTCATATTCAAAATCTTTCCTTATACAGGGTCATGAAAATATTCTCCTATATTGTCTTCTAAAATCTTTATAGTTTTCACTTCAATCCATTTGGAATTGACTTGTGTATATGGTGTCAAAATGTATCAGATTCCTTTTTATTTTATTGTACGGACTAGCAAACACTGTTTATTTAAAAGTCTTTCTTTTTCCAGTGATATTCCTTGCCTCCTTCCTTAGATATAAAGTGTTCATATAAGAATGGGTCTGCCTCCAGACTCTCTATTCTGTTCCACTGGAATATGTTTCTATCCTTATTTCAATACCAAACTGTCTTGACATCTAAAGTTTTGTATCAATCGTGATATCTGGTAGGGTAAGTCGTACCTCATTCTTCTTCAAGTCTCTCTTGGCTATTATCTGTTTGTAATTCCATATAAACTTTAAAATAAATTTGTCAATTTCCACTAAACCAATCTGTTGGAATATATAAATTAATTTAGCATATATATATATATATATATATATATATATATATATCCAGCAAATTGCAAAGTTTTCTTATCCATTCTAATCTATCGATGGAGTCTTCAGTGTACATATCTGTTTAAATGTCAATTTTGTTTCTTTATTTTCATTTCTGGCTACGATGTTGGGAGTCCAGTGGTAATGAGGGCATCTTTGTCTTGTTCTGGGCCTCCCAGGTAAAGCTTTTAATCTTTCACCATTGAGAATAGCATCTGCTGTGAGTTATTCATAAATACTCTGCATAAGATTAAGGAAGTTCTTCCTAGTGTGGATTTGCTAATTCTTAAATTACAAATCAATGCTGAATTTCATCAGATGCTTGTTCTGTGTTAACCAAAACAATCTTATGATTCTTCTTCTTTAATCTGTTCCTGTGGTGGGGTACATACTATATTAATGTTCTTATTGTTAAACCAGCTTTATTCTCCCAGATTAGCCCTACTGAATCGTTATGTAGCATCTCTTTCATACATTGCTGGATTTAGTTTGCTAATAATTTAAATCCACGTTCATAAGTGATACTTGGACTGAAATTTTCTTTTCTCATGCTGTCTGAGAGGTATTAAAGATAAGCTATCTCCTTAAAATGAACTGAGAAGTCCTTTTTATATTATCTCAGCGATTGTATAGATTAGAATTCTTTATTCCTTGACTGTTTGGTAGACGTTACTAAAGAAGTTCTTTGGACACCTACTTTCTTTTGTGGTCATAAGACTATCTGGATATTTGCTACCATATTTTTGAATAATATAACTACCTGACATTTCTTGATGTATCAGTTTTAGATGCCTTAGCTTCTTTTTAAGGTATTTGAGGCCTTTGCTTTTCCGTACCTCAAGCTCATCCCTCATTCCCCTCTTCTGTCTTTCCAAAAGAGTTATATTATAATTTTTGTTTACATTTTTATAAATAGGATTTTCTCAAACACATTATTGCTGCAGTGAGACATAGGAATTTGCACATTTAGTGGAAAAACTAAAGGCTGCAAATAGCCTCATGTCATTTCAAATCAGGTTCTCCCCAAATGAGTTTCAGTAAGACCATGTTATGCAGCTAAATGAGCTTGCAAAACAAATTTATTTCAGCTTTCCAACCTTTGTGGATTTTGCCTTTACCGTTATCTCCAAGTGTTAAACCTCTGGCGAGGATTTGATGTAAGTCTGGCTTACATTTATCAGTAACACCCAAGTCATCCGCCCACCCCAAAGATCTCATTGCTATGGATAGAGTAAATGGTGCAGTAGGAAAGTGGAGAGCCAGAGAAGGCCCAGAGTAGGTTTATTCTGTGCAGAGAATTGAGTGTGTCCAGGTGTCCCGCATGTAAGATCGTTAGGGTTTTTTTTAAGTCTTTGGAGAGAATTGTTATTAAGCCTTTGTGGATTGGAGTTTTCTTTCACATCCATTTCTCAGTAGGCTCTGAGGAAATGGCAGATGGACTTATCTATGAGGAAGCAGGGTTCAGCCCACTTCAATTTCAACAAGTGTTCGTTGTTCGCACAATTTTCACAGCTCTGGGTTTGATTTGTGTGGAGTTAAGAAATGAATCTCATATGATTCTTGCCGTTCCTCCTGGATCTCAGTCTAAATAGGGAGAGAGACACACACAACAGTATTTGACCTACTTGACCAAGGGGTCTGCACTCATCTGAACAAAAGCTCCAGAGCCCAAGACAAGGCAATTATTTAAGACACAAAGAGATGGAATCTGCTTTGGCACCCCCCTTACACTAGGTCACCCCAACTGCACAAGTCATGGGGAAAGACTAAAGACAGAGAATGTTTATAGGATTACGCTCCATTTTGAAATTCCTTGCTCCAGCCTCATCCCCATCTGCAAGGAGGGCAAGATCAAAGAAAGCAATACTGGAGAGGAAGGATTAATGCTGCCTTTAAAACATACAATTTTATGATGATGGAAAGTCCTCCCAAATGCAAATGTTTTAAGTGACTAAAATCAGAACACAAGTTGTAGATAACTTAAGTAATACATAGTTGGGTTCAAATTTTTCCTCAGTCACTTCTTAGCTACATTATACTGGGCAAGATACTGAAACACACTAACTTCCATTTTCTTATCTGTAAAATGGGGAAAATAAAAATTAATCTCACAAGATTAAATGAGAATTAAATCATTAAATTAAATGGATGAAATGACCTCGTCTCTGTAACCTAAGTGTCCCCCAGTCTTCCAGCCACAAACGTTCATAGTAAAGATAGGAGATAACCACCACTCACTCCAAATTCCTCCTGCTGATAACCCTGTTTGTTGTCTTGGGCCCTCTGTCCACCTCACTTTGCCGGAAACAAGGAACAGCCATTCTAGGTCCATTCTTCAGCGCATCATTAACCCAAACAGGTGTGTAAAACAGGTCTTTACTACCTTACTGAAGATTCTGGACTATGGTGGGTAAGGAGTCAGAGAGAGGAAGTTTACCTACACTCAGCGACTCTTACCCTGAGACCCTGTCCTGTTGACTTCTGGTCACCCTGCCTCCTCCCAGCCTTGTTGCCCTCCCCTCCCTGCTTTGTTCTTAGTGTGGGAAAGTCCCTCCCCCTTTACTTCCCAGAGTGCCAACACCAACCTAATGTGTCTTACGGACGTAAGTGGTTAATTGGGGAAAATGAAAGACAACTTGAGCAGAACAGGGGACAGGAAACATCAAAAATAAAATATTTGACATTTACTTTCATCCCCACCACAGAGATTCATCTGAGTGATGCCTTTTTTTTCTGGGACACTGCTTAGCAGTATCCTTCTTACCACGATTTTCTCCATCTCAGTACTTCTAGTCCCCAGGAGCCCCCAGACCTCGAGGATAACTCCTAAATGTGTTGCTTTATTTCTTAGAGCAATTAATTTTCCTTCTGTTCTATTTATCTAAGTCCTCACATTTCATAACCCTAAAACCCATCAAGGTATTTTCCCATCAGTCAGAATAGATCCAAGTGAGAATGAGCAAGGCAGATTGAGAGGCTGGGAGACACCGGCAGAGAAGAGAAAAGGCCAGGTAGGGTGGTGAAAAGAGCATTAGAGCAGGTGCCAGATAGATTTGGGGTTGAAGTCTAGTTGTATGACCTGTGGCAACTCACCTAACCTCTTCGAGGCTCAGCTTCCTAAACACTAAACGCACAATACCTCACAATATTGTTGTGAAACTTAAATACCACCACATTTCCATAACTCTATCACTGTATTCCACAGAGTTTCATTACCATGTGAATATCCTCAGAGTCCTAAAGATGAAGTGAGACATTCTTTACTGTTCTCTGGCCACATTCAGTCCATCCAGAGTTCATCTCAGATGGGTACCCAAAGCCTCTTCTCTTTGGTCTCCTCCTACTTCTGTTACTCCCCAGAGACCCAGTGCCATCTTGCCACAGTCCTTGGTGAGGGCTGGGAAGACCTAATCTCAACTTCTTTCTGTGAAGGGTAGTCAAGATTCAATGAGACAAATAAAAGCACTCTAGATAAGATTGACTGCTTCTCTTAGCAAAAGTTCAGTATAAGAGTTCTCGATAAGGGTAAGAATAGGCAAGAATAAAAGCAGTGAAAGAGAGAAGAAAGTTCCCCCTTCTAAAATGTAAATGACCTGGCACCTGGGAAGTCCCAGTGCACTGTGGCCCCCTGGACTAGTCTTCTCCTTTTTAGTACCAAACCATTACCACACTTAAGAACGTCGTATGCAAAACTCTTTCTGTAATTCCAAGGTTTGCTACTACTACCTTCCCGCATATCCTCTTCTTGGCATCTTTCTGTAAGTCGAGACTTTGTTGAGTTAGGGCCAAGCTAGCAAAAGGAGCTCAAAGCTGTACGTGCCAGCAAAACACCTTCAGCTCTCATCTCTGCAAGCTGGTACTTTAGCGGGAAGCACCAGAATGTCAAGTTAGCATAACACAATCCATTCCCAGTGATCTGGAAATGGATTAACCGCTTTGGGAGAACATTCCTGCTCACTCCAGTACTTCCTCTTTTCCTTGCATCTAGCAGGTTCTAGGTCTTGCAGGAGCAAGAAGCTAGACCAAAGAACAGAGACTCCCAGAGGCCACGGCAAGTGGACTCTTAATGGGCAGCAAGGAGACTTGATATGTAAAAATATGAAAGTAAAGACCTGATTCGCACTCTCCCTCTTGGCCTGATGCATTTTCTGGATCAGAGTCCAGAAGCAAACCTACAAAACTGCTTTATTCAAAGTAACAAGTTAATAGATGATGCTGTTTTGTGAAACTAAAACATTTGTGTTGACTTAATAATAGAAAAATGAATTTAGGGGTTGTTTAGGTTTTGGTTTATTAAACTTGTTTGCATATTTTTATTTCGAGCATGCTGAGTCATTGCTATTTTTTCATTTAATTTGATGTTCATTATTATAATGACCCAATCAATCAAAATCGTGCAGTCCAAATAATGAGAATATATTGAAAATCTTCACAGCTGCTGCTACTAAACTGTTTGAGTTGATAGCACAAAAACAAAACCAACAAACAAAAACCATGAGATCTGCACAAGGCTTTTCCTTTCATGAGTATATTTCTGCCTGTTGTGATCGAGGTCTTTGAGTTCAGCTTGTCTGTCACAGAGGTGTTGAGTGAGGACTCAATTCTCCTACCTCTTTTCTCCTTTGCAAACACGACAGAACTCTTTCCTGTTATGTGGCTTACTCAGCTCAGTATATTGTGATGCAGCTTTCACTTGCACGGATGCATTAGTTATGTAATATTGTTCTGTTCGCATTAGCCTAAGAAGTGAAAGAAATGAAATGAAAGGTAAATACGTTCCTCTTTTGCAATCATTTTTATGATGTTGAGTTAGACTCTTAGTCTGCAATATAACTTATGACTCTAAAGCCTTCTCCTGTGACAATGCTTTCAAATGCGTGTTATCGCTGCTAAAGAGAAAATTGATCTTTATAACATGAGTACAATGGTAATTATAAGTCAGCTGTTGTCATTTTGACAACACCAGCCTAAGTCATCCAGAGGCTTGGCCTCACGTTAAAAGTTCAGTGCTGTCACTTAGAGACGGATCACTCGGTACCAACATAATTGTCAGCACAGCTCAGAAACTGCATGGCAGAAGCTGGTTTTGAGTGTGAGTGTATCACCCACATGACTGAGAATATGGTTAAAATAATCCTGTTAAGACTCTTAGCTTTTGAGAACCTAACTTTTTCAGGAAGATTGTCTTTTGAAAACAGAAAAATATTTCAATTCTCCTAGAATCCCCCCATCCACAGATACCAATGCGTGATAAACACTAATCTCCGTCATCTTCTTCATTGTTCAGAGGAGGAAATAGGCCAGGAGAGAGGGGAAGCAACTAACTCAAGGGCACACAGCTGCTTCATGACGTGGCTGGAACTGCAACCCAGTGCTTTTCCCATTCCATCCAGCTTCGTCTCTGGACCGTCTTGGCTCTTGTACCCCATGAAGCAAGTTTGGTCTCACTAAGTTCAGATATACTAAATCGTAGTGTTAAAGGATATTTACTACTTTTTAGTTTAGTTTTTTAAATATATATTCTCTGTGTCTCCGTTAAAACACAGAAACTTGGAGTCCCAGTTAGCATCAATTCATGGGGAGTCATTTTGATTTTAAGCTGCAACCAGAGCTCCCTCTAATGGCTGTTTATTTGGACAGCAAATTCTTGGGGAAATGAAATAGCCCTTTTCTTTCCGAACTGAAAACTTTATTATTACTGTTTAATGAGTCATTATTTGCCTTTCCAACTAAATCATTTGCACCCCATTTCAGGTTATAGAAAACTATGATATTCTTACCTCTGAAAATCATATTGGTGTAAGTGAAAACAAAACTTAATGGTTAATTTTATGTCAGCTTGACTGAGGCACAGGATGCCCAGATATTTGGTCAACTGTTTTTTGGAGTGTACCTGTGTGTTTTTGGATGACATTAACATTTGAATCAGTAGACTGAGTAAAGTAGATTGCCCTTCCTACGGTGGGTGGCCCTAAGCCAGTTAGTTGAAGGCCCAGATAGAACATAAAAGCTGAATAAAAGGGAACTCATCCTGCCTGGGCTTTTGGACCTTGAGCCCAGCAGTTTTTGAACTGAAACATACTTCTTGACTCTCTCAGGCCTTCAGACTCAGATGGTAACTGCAACATCAGCTCTTCTGTGTCTCCGGCTTGCAGCTGCAAATCTTGGGACTTCTCAGTCCTATAATTGTGTGAGCCATTCGAATATAAATATAAAATTCTGTTGGTTTCTCTGGGGAACTCTAATACACTTGATTTCAAGGTGCTTTAAAAAGAAAAACATGAAAATCGAAAATTATTGTTCCACAGTCAGTAGCAGTGGAGGGTAGCTCTCCTTGACATCAGTCTACTTACCGTGATGAATGATTTTGACTAATTAGCTGTCTAGTCATGCCGACAGGGATGAACACAAGAAAAGTGAGGTCTGTCATCACTGATTTTTAAAAGTACTACATAAAAATATATCAAACATAAAAATATATTCTAAAAAGAATATCAATTGTACTGATATTGTATTTTACATTTCACATTTACTATCACATTTGATTGGATCCTCACAGCAACTCCGAGAGATAGAGCAAATATCCTGAGCTTAACATACAGATTCATGACCGGATCCCCACGAGAGTAACTGGCCTCTAACATTGTGCCTTTGCATTATAACCACAATATCACTCTGAGTCATTCTCTGTCACAAACCAGAAAGACAGAATCCCTAGTTATTTGTCTAACGATATAGGCTATTGATGATTTTCAATCCAAAATGTGGGTTGAAACCAAAGGAGCTACCCAAGGGCGATTTTCTGCCTGACTTGGGTCAATAGCCTAGAATGGGATATAAATAATCCCAAGCTTAGGGTTGAAATTTCTATTTAGAACAAGTGACTTTCCTCCATTGAATCGGCACTGAAAATACTCCACCACTGTACAAATAAGTGATTTGGGTCTCGTATAAGTGATTTGGATCCAAAGTGACTTAAAGTCTGGGTAAAACAGTTAAATTATGTCTCCCCAACTAAAGTGATTTCCTAGAAGTCAGGAAGCATATCTTAGTTATCTCTGTCCCCCCAAAGCCCTTGTGCAGAGAATATGCTCTATGAACATTGATTATATAAATAAATGGATGCATAAATAATAATAAGTATTACTATCTGGTTATCATTTGTGGTACACCTACTAAATGTCAGGACCTGTGCTAAACACTTTACATTCATTACTTCTAATCCCTTCAACCATCTTCTTGAGGAGATAATGTATTTTATTATACAGGTAAGGAAACTGAGGCTCAGAGAAGAGATGTGCTCAGAGTCTCACAGATGAAAATGATGATGCTGGGACCTGTCTCTCACCTGTGGGTTTCAAAGCCCACACAGTCTCCACACCACCCTGAAAGTTTCCCACCATTGATGAGAAACAAGACAATTTCACAGCCCACAGGAAGTATATTAGTACCATCATGTTGGTCAATAATCGTCAGAAATGACCAAATAATCCATGCATCAGGACTAGAGCCATCCTATCTGAAGCAGTACCCTGAATAGCTCCTCTTTCCACTTCGTTAGTGTATTTGCATAAGGATAGCAAATGAGGCCTGACAATTAGGTTCGTGAACTTGTTGCAACGATGTTGCTAACCTTTTTTTTATGTCAGAAGGGATTATTCATTATGAATTTGTATTAATTGGACAAACAGTTAATCAATCAGCACTTTACTATTGGAAGGGCTGAAAAAGGCTGCGTGAAAAAGTTAGACGATCTGAACTTTTCCCCAATAATTCATGGCTCCTGCATCACGACAATGCATCAGCTCACAGGGCACTGTCTGTGCGGTAGTTTTTAGCCAGTAAACAAATAACTGTATTGGAACACCTCCCTACTCACCTGATCTGGGCCCCCAATGACTTCTTTCTTTACCCAATGATAGAGGAAATAATGAAAGAAAGACATTTTGATGACATTCAGGACATCAAGGGTAATACGATGACAGCTCTGATGGCCATTCCAGAAAGAGTTCCCAAATTGCTTTGCAGGGTGGACTAGGCGCTGGAGTCAGTGCATAACTTCCCAAGGGGAGTACTTCGAAGGTGACCATAGTGATATTCAGCAATGAAGTATGTACACTTCTTTTGGATGAGTTCGCGAACTTAATTGTCAGAACTTATATGTCCAAAAGTGGGATTGCTGGATCATATGGTAGTTCTATTTTTAATTTCTTAAGGAATCTCCATACTGTCTTCCAGAGTGGCTACACCAATTTATATTCCCACCAACAGTGTACAAACGTTCTCTTTTCTCCTCATCCTCACCAACATTTGTATCTCTTATCTTTTGATAATAGCCATCCTAACAGGTGTGAGGTGATAGCTCGTTGGGGTTTTGATTGGCTTTCCCTGATAATTAGTGATGTTGAGCATGTTTTCAGGTACCTGTTGGCCATTTATATGTTGTTTTTGGAAAATAGTCTATTTTCTTGATCTTCCATAGTCACCTATATTTTCAGAAATAATAAATTCATGCATGTTATTACATCTCTCTTATTATCTTGGGTTATTAACACTTCTATATTCTTGGTTATTTTTTTCTTTTTTGTTCTGTTATGGACTGAGAAAAGTAAATTAAAGTCATCTACTACTGTATTTTGATCTTTGTTTACTTTCATATCCCATAATTTCAGTTGACTAAATGTTAATGTTGTGTTATTTATGCAAAGATATTCACTACACAGTAGTGAATCTGCACGCTAGTTATATAAGATTATCCAAGAGCACTAGTCTCACTTAATGCTTTTTCACATTCACTAATATTCTTGTTTGATATGAAGATTGTTACCTTCCTTGTCTTTTTTAGTGAAGGGAGTTTTTCAGGTGTATCTTTGCTCATCCTTTTAGCCTTTCAGAATCACTCAGATGTGTTTTTTTTTAACTTTTTTTTTAAATTTATTTTTTAATTTATTGGGGTGACAATTGTTAGTAAAAGTACATAGATTTCAGGTGTACAATTCTGTATCACATCATCTATAAATTACACTGTGTGTTCACCACCCAGAGTCAGTTCTCCTTCCATCACCATATATTTGATCCCTCTTACCCTCATCCCCCACCCCCAACCCCCAGATGTGGGTTTTTTTGTAGTTTGCTTTGTGATCCAATCTGAAAATATTTTTCTTTTAATAGGTGAATTGAAACTCATTTACATTTAGTAATATAGCAAATATATTTGAGCTTCGTTCTGTCATTTTATTAAAGGTTATGTTTTCTCCATATTTTTAAGTTTTGCAGTTTGGTGTGTGTGTGTGTGTGTGTGTGTGTGTGTCTTCTTCAGGAGGTTTGTGGGAAAGCTGGGGTTATAACGGGTCTGAACTCGTCCCTCCCTCCTTGGGGCTGCTTGAGTTAGTTTTGACCCTGGCTGGAAATCTTACAAATATTGACTGATAGAATTTACTAGTTAAAAGATAAATGAGGATATTGGAGGCTTCCTTTGTACTGAGTTATTGCTTTTATTTTCTTTTTCTATGTGACAACTCACATTATTTCTCCTTTGGGTATTGCATTTCCACTTGGTAATATTCCTTCATAGTGGCAATTGATTTCTCAAGATTATTTTTAACTAACGACAAAATATTTAATTAGAGAGTCCATCTATTACATTGCAAGTTTTCTGGTATTCTTTATCTGATAAATTTTGCTGACTTTTTAAAATTATATCTTTGCACTTATGCTGGGTTGGCTACTTTTTATTTGTCTCAGCATAGAATTGATTTTCCTGACTGTCTGTTTGCAGAAGGTGTATATTTTTAATGTTTTGAGTTTTTCTTTTTCTTTTTTTATGTTTTCTGAGATTCGCCATAGCTTGCTATTTACCATCCATTCCATTGCCTTTCCTCTCCCATCCCACATAATTTCCACTCAATCTCCACCCTACCTTCCCCCATCCTTCAGCCTTTGACATGTGCAGGAAATGTGTTTATCACGTCAGTGTGTATCCTTATCTACGGGAAATATGTTTTAGACATCCACTGTCGTAGGGCCACCTTTTTACTCACTTTCCCTAAGCAGCCTCTGAGTTTATTTTAGTTACCTTTTCAGCCCTAATTTTTTGGAACTTAGATCTAAGTTCCAAAAAGTTTTGGAACTTAGATCTAATATCTAGCTCTAGTTTGTTTAAAATGATGTTTAATAGATTTCTCCCTCCTTTGTTACTTTTTTATGACACACAAGAGCAGAAAATTACTATCTCACATAAACAAGTTCATGTTGAAATTCCAGATGTATTTTTCTTCAGAATGATTTAGTTTGATCCTTCTTTCCCAGAAGTTCCTGAGTGGAAATCCAATTATGTGGTTCTCCTAAAAGAGTTGGCTTTATCTTTGGGAAGAAAGCAAAAATGATTCACGCCTACTAGTCTTACCATTTCACTTCTTCTGAAAATGAGCTGACTTGGCAAGGAAATATTAATTCCATGGAGGTGGACTTATCTCCTGTTTTGCTCCTATACGTTTGCTACATGCCATCCACACTGAGCGAATTGGAGACCCTTCCATGCCTCTGCATGACCATACACAGTATTACCTAAGCTTGGAATGTCTGGTCCTTGGGAAGCATAGGGACAGGGCAGATGGGTCTCTATGCCATCTGCAGGAGAAGAAATTTACTCTAAGCCCAATGGATAAAGTGCTATCTACTCTTTCAACATTAGACTTTATTCCCTCATCAGCTCTTTCCTGGACATTTGCAACAGCCTTCTTCTATTTGTTTTTCCTGTGAGTCTCTCCCCACTCAAATCTGTCCTCACAGCCTCAAGAATGATATAACTTACTAAATTTTTCTTAATGATTAAAAAAAAAGTCTCGAACACAGGGTCAGGAAGTATGGTTTCCAGCACAACTTCTCTGAGAGACTCGGGGAAAATCATTTACCCTCTCTGGCCCTCAGTTTCTTCACCTGTAAATTAGGCATGTTGAACTATATCAACTCCCACGTCAACAGTTGTGTTATAGGTCTGTAATTACCACCTGTGTCACAAAGTAGATGACACCTATTTATGGAGACATTTCTGACTCCAAAACTCCCCTGCTCTTATAAAAAACTGTGGAATCCATTCTGTGTAGCACTAATGCTAGTGACAAATTAATTCCGGCAAAATGTTTTGGGGTATATAAGAGACAGAGAGAGATTGACCACGTGATGTGAGAGACAATCGGTGTGGTACACCTGTATCTTGGGATGGTGGCATGGAGACCATAGGTATTAGAATTCTGTTAGAGGAGCAAAGCCAGAAGCAGGAGATGGAGCAGGAGAATCTCCGTATCAATAAGAAAGAAGTCACTGCCCAAGACCTAGAGGGAAAGCTGGGTTGGCTACAGGAAGTTCAGATAGTGATGCAAGAATCAGGAAGAAGCAGAGCAGCATCCAACACTACACGATAAAAATCCATTCAGTCTGAGTAAGGAAGCAAAGCAAGGGAGGTAAGAGAGTGAGGGGTAGATATGTGTGTGAATTTCTATGTGGAACATCATTTTGACTCACCAGCCTGTGACTACAGAAATGTGATAATATTATATTAATACTCCAAAACAACTTCAAGTCCCCAGCTGTGAAGGAGGGAATGTGAACCCCTCAAAATACCCCTGATTTTCTGAGTGATCTCAGTGGGGCTGACAAACCAGCCTTCCTCAGCAGTTGTCATTGCAGTCTGCCTTTTCTTCTCTTCAAGTTGATGTTCACCATCTGCAAAGGCCGCCATGTCTCTGGTTTACTGAAGGTCTAGAGATGGAGCCTTCTGGATTTTTTTTTTTTTTACATATATCCAGGCTATAAGGGTTCAATGGAGTCCAGAGCAGGATCCCCCAAATTGCCACAAATTATGTTCAGTGGCTTAAAAAGCCAGCAAAGGAGGGATATTCCTGTTGACCCTCTTTCCAGGGGTCTCAACTTTTCTTCAGAGTTGCCAGGAATAAGAAAGACCGTTTGTTTAGAGCCATGGGATGTCTCAATCACTACGAATCCAATTTGACTCGGAAGCCCCAAGGGTGAGTTCTCACAGTGACACCCATAGGAGACTTGCAAGGCAAGCCTGCCAATCTGAGTGACATACAGCGACCATGGGCAATGCTCAGAGGCTCAAAAACACCTATCCTTGGATTTCTGTGTTTTCACAAAGCCCAAATTCCTCCTTTTTGTGCCTCCCTTAATCCCATCACTTCCCACCCATTACCTCCATCACACCATCCACTGACCAGTCCCACGTGCTGCTGACTTCTGGCCCAAAGCAGGCCTCCGCCACCTCCTCCTTTGGGGAAAAAGGTTTGACCTCCTACTTGCATAGGTTTAGCACTGTGCTGCCCTTCATTGATGAGAAACCTATTGTTAGTTGGCTTTCTTCCAATTTTGTATGAACCATCGTATGTGTCAAAGATACAGATTTTGCAAAGTACCAAGTGTTATCGTGTTATCATAGACATCAATCAGTGTTAAAGTGACCTGTTTTTCTCTTGTGTTATCATTTAGTTCTCATAGACATCAACTGGCATTATATTAATGTATTTTTTCCAAAGTTACCCATTATCATTTGACTTTCCGTTCCTTCAGTTATTTCTTATACCTCCTTCATTTCAAAATCTTGTTAGAAAGAGAAGCTCAGTTAAAAATTGTATTTTATGGCATAGTTTTCCTTTATCTTTTTCCTTTTACATTTTAACTAGTTTTGATATTTCTTCACCAACATGCTTTTTTTTTTCTGTTCATCAGTGTCCATTTCACATCTTATGACATCTATAGAATTTCATCCCCCTGTCGTGAAGCAACACGCCTCCTGCAAATAGAGGCGCTGGTTCTGATTTGCCATCTGAGGTGCACACCCACATGGTAATAAAGATAATGTAGCAAGAGTCCCTGCTTGGGCAACGTGAAGTGTTTTTGGATAAATGGCCATAAGCATCATGACATAACTGGCAATAGTGTGCACATGCTGGCCAATTGGTCAAACTCAGCGTGGCTTTTCAGGGGTTGCCTCTATCTGCTATCCAACCATGGCTGGCAATGCTTAGGAAGGAATTTATGGCTGGGAAGACGAGAGAAACAACTCTGAAATATCATCTCTGGCATCGCCCGAAATGCCAATTCTCTCCAATCTGCTTGCATCCTTTTCTATCAAATAAAACCACATTTCCCAGAGATCTTTGGAATACTGATGTTCTGTGATACCCCTTCTGATTGTGTCCAGGTTCTTCTCCTTATAGAACATAACAGCATCCTGCATTTTCAAACTGTTAGTTATAAGAACTTAAGCATAAGTCTCATATAACTTGCGTTAAGCAATATACAGCTTCTTCAGTAAACAATTTCAGAAACCGGGTGTGTTTTTCAGGCAATTCTGTTTTATCTTCTCTCTTGCATCACTGTGGACTTATGACTCTCTGATACCCTAATGCAACTTTGCTTTCTTTCAATGTCTAGAATTCACAAACTAATCCTGATTTTTTTTTTCCGCCCTGTCCGGAAATATGGAATCAACTATCCTCCAAGAGTATTTGTTCCTTTCATTCAGAGAATAGATTTAGAAGCCACAGGCACTAGTTCTACAGATAAGCTTGTTCCACATTTTGCCTAGAATTTGGCAGGATGGCAGCAAAGATATTCAATAGTATAAGTCACAGTAGGGACAGGACAGATAGAGCCTCCTTTAAAAATGTCCGTGCAATTCTTATTGATATTTCCACTACACCTCTGTTTTAACAAGTTCTTCTTGACTTACTCTAATAGAAGAGTTTATGAATCCATTTTTTTTTCAGTTTTCAAACAATTTATTTTTCTTGTTTTCATTAATGTTAATTTTGAAATGATATCTATTATCATACCAAACCACAGCTCTAAATTTCAGGGTTGCCTCCCCAAACTTCAGAAGGCTCCGCATCTTCTCCTCTTCCTTGACCCTCAGTTCGGCCATCCTGAAACGGGCTCACAGTGCAAGTGCCACTGATTTGTTTGCTCAGCATCTCCTTAGCACCAATATTTGAAAGAAAAGAAACCCTAGCCTCCTTCTAGGGGAACACCAAAGAAACTAAGAGTTCAGAACACTCAGTGTGACAGATAACTTGTTTGCTTAATAAAAGAGAATAATAAAATGTAGATTATAGACAAATACCACTTCTCAAAATTTCCAAAACAAAAAAATCTGAGCTCCATTTGAGCTCCCCAATTTGAATTTATTTTATTTTCCCTTCATATTTTTCGTTTGACGGGTGCCTTTATATTTTTATGCAACAGAATTTTGAGAAAAAAACTGTAGCTTCACCGAGGCCTATGGGTACATACAGTGGTCTGTACCAACGCAAGAGTCAACTGTGCACATCTCTTCCCAATTTCGCGTCCAAGACACATTCATAGCTTGCAGTCGGCCACAGTGGAAGTATTTACACCATGGAAATTGGCGAACACTGTAAATCAGGATTTTTCACCCAGAGAGCCGGTTGTTAAGCATTTACAGTTTTCCCAAAACCAGTCAAAATTTCAGAACATAAAATCAGTTAGCATTAGAATTATCAGAGTAATACACCAAACATTATGGTTGAGAATTCCCACTCAAGAAGTTTACATAGAATAGCTTTTGGGGTTTTATATAATTTCTGCAATATTCACCACATAATGCTCCCCAGAACCAACAAAAAACACAATTAGACTACCGTAGATTTTAGTTATAATATTCAAGGCACATTACATTTAGTTATCCACCAGTTTCAAGTAATTTCCAGATTTTTTTGGTCCATCTCCAGAGGGTTTTATTTCCACAACAGACAGTCATAGAGAATTCAGTAATTTCTAGTTATTAACATTTCTGTGCTAGCATCCAATGTCTTCCATGAATTAATACACACTATGCTCTCTCCTCCCCAATTTTGCACTCTACAGTGACTGCGTATCTTCTGGATGATAGGGAGGACAGAGCCTAGCAAGCTCTGAGTATAGGGTCTGGCTTTGCCCAAAACTAAAATGGACAGAAGAAATATTATGTTTCCTTACTGGGGCTGAGTGGGACTGGCCCACCAGTTTGTTCTTTCTAGTAGTCTGTCATGGTACCCCTGGTGTTATTTCCAGGAACGTCATGGCCTCAAATAACTCAACGTCAGAAACTATTTATAGTAGAGGTTCTTATCTTGTTGTTTATTTAGCACCTGAATTTAGGCAGAAGAAACATTTCTACCTGAAGGCTCTGTGTAGTTGAATGCACCTGCCTTTTTATTGCCACTTCTCCAGAGAGTGATGGCCTTCCCAAGTGAGGAAGCCAGGACACCCAGGCCTCGCCCTCCAGCTGCCTGGGGACAGTACTTGTCCGGATTCTTCTTTCCAGGGGGTTAGAATTCTGAGCTCTATCTCATCTAAGTCTACCACTCTTCCTCCCTACTCGCTGGCATTCCCTCTCACCCCAGCCTCACACCTTGAACCGGACTTCCTCTGGCCTTGCCCCCATATATGTACTTGCCCCTTTAACTTGGCTGGTTCTGGCTGTGTTCACTCAAGGATGCAGAGCCATGCCTTGTTGGGAGATTTGGGCATCTACCTGTGCTTGGCCACCCTCGCTCCCAACCCAAGACTGCTCCAGATGCCCTCTTTCTCCTTTACTCCACTTAATACTGCCCATCTTACATCCCTCCACATTCTGCAACATTCCATTATCTTCTACTGTGTTTTCCTACCTATTACTAAAGTGAGGTTGGGAGGGAGGGGGTATTCTAATTCTTTTCTTTATCCCCTGTGTCATAAACCTGCAGAAGCCACAGTACAATCCAGATCTAAATGGACTCAGAACCAGTGTTTTTGTGTTCTAAGACTTGTAACCTTGGAAAGACCCCAGGCTTATCTTTAGTCTCCCATTTATCTCTCCAAAAACATTTGTGCCTGGCTGATATTGTTGACCATTTCTATATAGCATTTCATTTCTGTTATTTCTTCAAACCAGGAATTATTTCTTTTTTTTCCTTTAAACTAAAGTTTATTGGGGCGACAATCTTCTTTTTGATTTCCAAGACAATAGATGTTTCTTGGACAGTCTTTTATTTTGTTGTCTTTTTTTTTATACTATTGCATTATAGAGAAAGTGTGAGATCTTATGGTTTCTGCTTATTTTGGCCTTTATAGTATTGTGGGTTGTTCAAATTTATGCATAGGGCATCATATTGCATTTACCATCTACTATTTGCTTTTCAGATTCCTCATTTTGTTTTCCCAAATTTATCTTCCTAGTATGGGTATATCTGATTCACTTGTTTTTACTGCTGTTTAGGATTTTATTTATGAATATACTATTATTGATTCATTAATTCTCTTATTGGTAGACATTTTTATTAATTTCTTCCTATGGCTTTCTCTTCTTTTTTCCAATGGCAAACCATGCTTCACTGAACAGATTTATATGTATTTCCTTTTTCTATGAATGCAAGTTTTCTCTAGTATTGGTGCCTAAAATCATAATTGCTTGATCGTAGGTTATATAATATCCTGCTTTGCTAGTATTCCCAGATTTCACTCCAATGGTATTATAGTAGTTTATACGTTTTCATCAGGAGCTTATAAAAATTTTCCCCACATCCTTGCCAACACTTGATAATTTTTAGCTTTTGACCATTATAAGGGTATCTTTTTCTGCACATCCCTGAAGTAAGATATATATCTTCAGATTGATGAAACTTGAGTCCTGAGAAAAATAAATAACAATAAGTCCATACTTAGTAACATCATAGTGAAACTTTAGAACACCAAAGACAAAGACAAAAATCTTAAAAACAACCAAATGGAAAATACAATTTTCTTACAATGGAAGGACAAGTAGAATGACAGCAGATTTTCCTATGGCAATTATAGAGGTCAAAAGACAATAGGATGATATCTTCAAAATGTTGTTGGGGGGACAAAAAAAAAAAACCTATCAAAGTAGAATTCTATATCGTTCTCCTAGTGCTTGGATCTGTACATTCTTGGTTGATCTCCCCCACCTTCTTCAGAAATATGTACTGTCCTTGACAAAAAGGGTAGGTAGGTGTCTGGAGCTGGGCAAATCCTAGGACCTCATTCCCTCTACTCACATGATTGGCAAGAGTAGGCACATAAGGAAAGACTGCAAGAGTCTGGACACTCTCAGCCTTGCTGTCTCCATGTTTTGAAGATGCATATTCTTTGTTTTGGCCCCTTGCGTCTGAGAATTCAGAGAGGAAGCTTTTCAAGGAAGAAAGAAAAGCTTTGGTGCTAAATGCTTTGGACTACAGATATCCTCTTATCAGGACCCTAGTAGCTCACCAAAGGGAAACTTACACCAAAAGAAGAGGAAGATATCACATGAGAAGCTGGGTTCAAGCATTTGGCTGAGGACTTTTGGAGATTTGAGACAAGTAACAGCAAATTGAAACTATAGGTGAAAACAAGTTAAGGAGGTAGATTCAGCAATGCTGTAACCATCGTCTACAAGATATGATCGAACCTTGGCACCAGGCCATTTGGGGAAGTGAATAGAACCGGGATTTTAGAGACCTGAAGTCAGAATGTACCTGGTTGGAGGTCGGCAGCCCTGTGAGGAGCCATTCTTGGTCACCTGACAGTGGGAACCTGCGTGAGTCAAAGTGATGCTGGTTTGGGCAGAATTTCAGTTAATACCTGGAAACAAGATCTGAAGAAAGCAGTGAAGACAGTGTGAATCCCAGGACAATGAAAATGTAGAAAGATTGTTAGTAGCTCTGCCAGAATTCTAAAACCCAAGATCTTTTGTGAAGTTGTAGAAAAACAGAAGAGTGAGGGAGAGAGATGGAAGGAAGACAGAAACTAAAAGAAGGGTGGCAGTTGGAGGTTACACAAGCCCCTGAAGTGGAGAGAAGGGTATGGTCTCCTTCTGCCCCTAGTTGTTTCTGCCCTCCCAGCCCTACCTACTGAGATCAGTGAGCAAACCAGAAAAGATCTTACGTCTCAGAAGTGGTGGCTTAGAAAAATAATGGAGTTGACATTCTAAATAAATACGTTATGCAGCTGAAACCACTTGATCTTGATCTTTGCATTGGAGGAGAAAAATCTTAGGAAAGGAAATGGACAGGATTGTTTTAAAAATAAAGAGTTAGTTGACAGATTACCATAGTAAGAAGATGAAAAGTCAGGGAAGTCAGGTGGTACCGAAATCCAGATTATCAAGAATTGAAGAAAACAAACATTTAGATGCCAAGCCGAACAATGAGGTGTCAGCAAGACATGAGCTTAGAGAAGAAAGTTAGAAAATGATTCTTATTTTTACTGCTTGCAGCCAAAACTCTGGTTGAAAATAAATGCAAAATCTTGCAGCTAGCAATAGAGATCCTTAATGATCTCCAACAGCAGAAAACTAGGACTCTCTTAAAGGGTCTGAGTCAGAAAGCTTACAAGCCAGAAGAGAAAGAACAGAAGCTGTCAGCTGCAAAGGGCGATGTTCATAGAGAATTTAAGAAATGGAGGGTGAATTATAGTGAAAACAGATTATGTAAAAATCTGATGGATCACCATGTGGGAAAAAAAAAAAAAATCCCAGAACACCAGGTGTTTTTCTTTTTGGTGCATCAAAATTTCTCCCTATAGAGAAGAGATGCTGCCTTCCTGAGACAGAAAGTGCAGGTAGCAAATCCAAAGGTTGGTTTACTTCAGAGATCTCAGAAATAAAACAAAATCCAGGAAGATCTGTTAAATAACTCCCATCAAAAGAGGTCCTGGAAGCCAGGCTCACTCGCATGGGACACTCCTGGTGACTGCTGGGGCTCCCTGTTCCCCACTGTACCATCACCTTTTCCTTGATATGGGAGAGGCATGTCTAGAAATGAATTACCTGTGAATGGACTTGCCCCTTGTTCCTAGGTAGAGGAACACATGAGGTGTCAGGAAAAATACCCTCTGATCTGCATGCAAACATGATTTGATTCATGAGCAGTTTCCAGAATGTCTATTGGGTCCCACACTCTCTGATGACAGACTACCCAACCCTCCTTAATAGTGGACACAGGGATATCTCCATTTCATCATTAATCAAATAAATTTGCCTGGATGTCAACACGGAGCTGTTCATGGACCACCACCTGGGCCAAGCTACTATTTTCAATATCTGATAAAATAGCTACCTTTAATATTGGCCCCAGTGTGGCTTCATTAATCAAGAATGGCCCAAAAAGCCCTTACTTTTTGCAAATAACTTTTGGTGATGCAAATAACTTCCTATCTTTACCAGGAATGTCTGTCATTCACCCAACCCAGAAAGGACTTCCACCACCATCAACCATTTTCCCAAAAATGGACCCAGACATTCTTTCCCACCCTGTCTTCCTGGTGAGCTTACATCTCCTGACTAACTGAACCTTTAGAAATTTAGATCCTCTTGCTACAAGACAATATGTCCTTTCTAGACCCTAATTACTTGAGATTATACACCTTTCTCTCTACAAAATACTTATAGCCTTTGGGTTATGGAAAGGAGCCCACCAGCCTCTCCAGATACCACCTCTGGGTCCCACAGGCTCCCACCCACAGGTTATGAATGGACTCCTAGGACAGTTAATGTTTTTCAAAATCCAATGTGAATATCACTTTGGTAATTAGATTTAACATTTTTTTAGAACTTAGTTTTATTATAAAGAGATCTTTTTGAGCCAAATCATTCAAAACTGATAGATATTTGATTTGCTATGAAGTAAGGCCACCACTTTAGTTGCAGTCTCCCATTTTCTCCACTCTCCTCCAACATGCTTTATGCATTAGCAATGTAGTTTATACAGTTAATGGATCATATGCAAAAGAAATAAATTTTAGTACCATGTTGAATGTAATAGTTTTACATAAATTTGTTTCAAAGTAAAAGTATAGGTATAATTATCAAGACTGTTTGCTAATCTATGCTTCTGCTCATTGTACTTTGAATAAACCTAGCCAGCTGATGAAAAGTCAAAACATTCAGCCTGGTGGTCGGTGAACTGTTGCGTAAGAAGAAATAAGTAGTCACCAAAATACCAGTCAACTCAGCCCACGCCTATGATGCAATGCCAGATAGTACACTCTTCAATTCAATAAATCATTTAGAAAATCACTAACCTAAGTATTCCATCAATATTTGCTTTCAATCATGAAAAGTGGAGATTGTCAGACTCTTTTACCACAGTGGAACCCTTTATCTACATAAAATTAGAAGTTGACATAGACTCTAAAAACTGCCTTGGACGATGTGAAGGTGTGGCCAGGATCCCTGTTACTTCATCCCCTCTCATCTCGTAAGGTGGCCTCTCCAACTACCTTTGGGCTCTACTAAGCTCAGATTGGAAACTTCTAGGTTGCAGCATGACGACGATAAGGTCAAGGTCATAGTTTCAGTGATCCTGGGGGCCAGGACCAACCTTTCCCGTTTACAAATGCAAAACACCCTGTACTAGAGGGGGGATCCATAGCTGATGCTCAATGAAAAGAAGCTATTTTTATCACTATCCTTAACCAACATTCCTGCAAGTATGTACTGTGGTACAAATAAGAAGAGTGAATATGCAAACCCTCTCCAAATTACAACTGTACACCCTACTGTTGGATCAACAGCATCATTTCCGTTCATTCAGAACACTTCGTTTTATTTAAGCAGAGGTAATAAGTACCTGTTCATGGTGTTATTAGTGGGACTGAGACATGTGCTATGGAGTCAGGCAGGAAGCCCTCCTAGGACCCTTCCACGCCTGAGATCCCACATTTCTCTGATGTTAGACCAGCAGCCCAGATGACAGTCAGCAAATTACTGTTTCACAGCATAGCTCCATCTCTCTGCAAACTGTCAGAAACGTTGCAACTTCCCATAGTGAAAGCTTCCCTGTGATTCTTTATTCCTTAGCAAGATTATACTTTGCCTTTCTTTATCCAGCATTTTCATCTTCCCTCTGAGAACATACAGATCTCAAGTTTAGACCTGGGGTTTACATCTAAATATGAAAGTGTAGGCATCAACATAGTGGCAAAATAGTGCTTTGAATTGTTAATTAATTAATTAATTGAATTCATCTGGAGGTTTTTCAGAAGATTTCAAAGACCTGGGATGAAGTGATTTCTTTATAATCCTCCCTACTGGTCTCATATCTCTGACCCCGACACCAGCACCCCTCTTTGTGAATAGGCCACTTCATCTCCTACTTCAAGAGAAAATCAAAGCCACAGGTAGGAATTGACTCAAGCTCCTGCCACTGACCCTACAAATCCACTGGAGTCTATAGTTTCCTTTCTTCCTGTTTCCAATGAAAAGGGACGCTGATCCCTTCGTCTGTGTCCTGGATTCCCCTTCCCACATCCTCAGTTCTTGACGTCATGAATTATCTCCTCCTCCTTCTTACACCCACTCTGCTGCATTCACCATGCTCCAGTGTCTCCTGAGTTCCTGGAAAACCCCAGCTCTTCCCTGTCTTCTGCCCTTCATGATCAAGCTTAGTTGAGGGGTTGCGTCTACCTTCATGAATTCCTGTTCCTCACTTCCCGTTGGTTCCATGCAGAGGATGCCCGACCAGTCACCAAATTTCCTATTACTAAATACAATACCACTGACTCCTCAAAAGCATGTAAGCTTTTGAAAAATTATTTCTATGAAAAAACAACAAACATCCATTCATTCAACAAGCATTTATTGAGTTCTTACTAGTGCTGGGAACTGAGGACGGAATAGTAAACAGGTGTTGGCAATCCTGGAGTTTACATTAGGAGGGAAAAGGGAGCCAAGCCATAAACAAGTGACGAAATGAACAAGATAATTCCAGAGGGTGATAAGTGTTGTGAAGACAAACTCAAGTGATGGACTAGACAGTAACTATGGAAACCACTATGCGTTTCCAAGGGAAGCAGCTCTGAGGTGATATTTGAGCTGAACGCACCAGTGCAAAGATATTAGGCCAGAGCATCAAAGGCAGAATGAGCAGCAACAACAGAGCCCCAAGATGGGCACAAGCACTGAGTAGATATGACAACATCTTGTTTCCACATGCAGAAAGAAAGAACAAAAAGAAGGCAAGAAAATGTGGTCTTCTGGGTAGGGAAAGCGCTGCTGAGTCATAAGCGAAGGACCCAAGAACCTTGTATCCTCACTATCTGGGGCCTGGCTCCACATCCCCTCCATGGGTCTCCTAAGTAGGAAAGTGTTGGAGGAGATGGGAAGAAGTGGGGGAAGTGTCTATTGCCTGCGTCTTTCACCCTTTAATTCCAACTTTAAGAGTCAATAAACAAATCAGCCAAGCCTGAGCTTAAAACAAGCTAGGGTGGCATCTGGAATGAACCCCACTGGAGCCTGAAGAGAGATGGATCCACTCCAACTCCTCTCCTTCCACCCCCAGCTCTATGCTGAGTAGGGAAAATGGCCAAGAGAGGATCCTATAAGGCCACTGCTGGGCACACAGTGCAATCCTAAGCCAAAGGCAGGACCCTGAAGGGAGTATGTTAGAGTGCACTCCTCTTGTGACCATCTTCAGTGGTCAGGGTCCTCAGGGACATGGAACCGACATGGGACTTGGAGGGTTCTCCAGTATTTGTGCCTGGGAGAGAAAATGAGAGCCCAAAGCTTTTCTCCCAAAGCCAAGTTCCCCAACACATACACACACACACACACACACACACACACACACACACACACACACACATACACCAATCCACAGGATGAGCTGTGAGGCGTCTCCATTTAACCTGTGGGCAAATTCCCTCCCTGCAGATCTGTGTGTGTGTAGGAGGTTAGTTCCTATGGCCCTGACTCAGAGACCTGAGACCAAAGTCCTTCCCAAGACACTGGGGCTACAGAGAGTAGAGTAACACAGGAGAGGTGGGAAGTCAAACCCCACCCTGCTCCATTATAATTGGGTTCAGACCCTCACACACCCTTGAATGGCCTTCTGTACAGGCAGGGAAGTCTTGGACTGCTTAACCGCCCCTAACTCTCTTAAGTGGAAGGAGTTCCACTTAATTATCCTCTCCCCAAGGCCCAGCTCCTCTTCTATTTTTCCTGATCCCACTGTGGTATCAGACCAAAATATGAAGGGTCCCAGCTACAGAGAGCACAAGGGGACCAGGTTTCAACCCTCTCCAGGAATTGGGGCATGTGACCCGGAAACAGAAGGGGCATGTCTGAGCACCCCTTCTGATTCTGTGAAAGTGCCCTTGGGTCATCTGTCCGTGTGGCAAAGTGAACAGGTAGGAGGACAGTATCTCCTGCCTCATGGAGGACCTATCTTAGCAACCCTGTCTCCAGGAGCCCTCAGGAGAGAGGACAGGCATGGGGCATCATGGGTGCTGTTGATAATCTGCCGAAAGCTACACAATTCACAGAGCAATTAATTCTGGAGTCGAGGCCATCCCGATGGGCTGGGCAAGCTCAAAAGCAGTGCCCTAGAGTATTGGCTGTCACCCAGGCAGGGACAAGAAGGAGACATTCCCAAATCCCTGTGTGAGGTTGGGGACAGGCGCCTGGGGAATGGCAGGGTGCTGTTTCTTCACGCCTTTTCTCTCAGCTTCTGGCATAGCACATTGTCTGCATCTGACACATAGATTTAGAAAAGTCAGGACCCCCTGGGAATGTCTTTGCATCTCTGGATCATTTGCTAGCCAGACATCTTACTCAGAAAGAATGTGATCTTCCCCAGAGGGAATTGTGCTTCTGACTGTGGGCTAGCACAGGGAACTGATTAGGGAGGCCAAATGGAAACCAAATGGCACAGGGGAAAGAGAAACGCAAATCAAGGACTATCTGCATGTAAGGATCTAAACAGGGTCAAGGACTGGGAACAGGATGCCAGGGACAGGAAGGAGTAGAAGTGGAGGACCACACATGGGCTGGCACTTGAGCCATCCTGATCCAAAGACCCTGGGCTCTGTACACATCCTGGGGGAGAAGGGACTGCAGGTGACACCAAAAGAGCCATACACTGATTATGGAGGCCGAGGGGTGCTGCTCGGACCCACTGACTAGAGCATAACACAGAGATGCCGCTCTCACCTCCAGACAGGCTGCCCGGCTTGAGCATGGGCAGTTGGCACATCAGCAGGTGTCAGCCTCGGCATCATACTCAAAGCTGGATAACTTGCCCAAGGGCACGAGGGTCAGGAAACAGTGAGTCCATGAGCTGAGGCCATCCATTCACTTGAAACTCCTCTTTGGTCACTTCTTTCTTGGGGTCGGCTTGCTCCTCCTTTTTAATCTGATTTACAAAGAGAAACATAAAAAACCACAGCACTGGTGAGTGATACACTCTCTCTCCATGTTCAGTGAATGTAATTGTGAATTTGTAGACTAGCTTTGAGTTCATTATTATTCTGGGAAATCCAGCCTTAGAATCCCTCTCTTTAATTTCTCAATTCTGGTAAATCTTGCCAAAATAATAATGATATTTTTTTTCCTGGCCTGAGCCTAGGAAAGATATCCTTTAAAAGTCCTATTTTTATTGCTTTTGTCTTTAATCATTGCAGGTAATTTTGAAACACAGAAAAACACAAAGGAAATCAAAGTACCAACCCAGTCCTAAAAACAATAGTTTTACTGCCCATAGATAGAAGGACGTAAATGTACACACACATACACATAGGGTATATGCACTCACATAATGAAATTGTGACCATATTGACATGTTCCTATTTTGATGGAAAATAGACTTTTCAAGAAGGAAATAAACAAAACCCAGGAAAGATATTATGAATATGTGGCCCCAGACAAGCATTGCTTGCAAGCTTCTTCTCCACCTGAGAGTTATATTCTATTAACTGCCATTTATTTTATACAACAGAACTTTATGTGACAACTTTCAAAATGAGGCTATGTCAAATAGTTTCAGAACATCAACCAGGTTCTCAATTTAAAAACCAAGAAAAAAAAAAGAACACAGAAAAAAAAAAAACAAACACAAAGATGCATGCATTAGGAATGCAGGAATATTTGTACACTAAAGACTGAACTTATGGGAATCACAGCTTTTCCTATCATTTGAGGGGTTTAAAAAATTAGAAATAAAATTCATGTTCATATCCAGGTATTAACAATAGCATGTTCAAAACCCCAAATTATACATCAAGCTAATCATGCCAGTGCCTTTCAGGCAGGATTGAAGCTACCAGGAAAAATAAGGACTCATTTACCAAAATTTGCAGAGTGAGTTGTAGCCTGGACAGTTGGAACACGTCCCTTGAAATTTGGGAGGGAATCCTTACATTTTGGATTGGCTCTATGACCTTCCAACATGGGACAGTCTGTTCCTAGAAGAACTCCACATAGATCCTGCTGAATATACAACCCTGGATGCTGACAGTGGCATAAAAGCCCACAGATCCAGGGCATCAGCCTGTTCAGGTACCACTGCAGTCAACCACTGTGGCATCTTAGATAATATAAGCATCTAATTGTCTGCAGGGCACTTCACTGGCACTGGCAACCACACTGATGGCCTGGGCGGGGCCATTAGTGGAATTCAAAGCCCTTGGATTCCATTTCAACAAGTGGAAGCCCCTAAGTTGGGGAGGATCTGCTAGTAGTTAGGACTAAATGACACCCTGTATCCATGAAGTAGCAGTTCTAGTGACATACACTTAGATGTGCTAGTACTAGAAGGTGATCAACGAAGCACTTTGTAATGACAAATAATGAAATAGATGTCTTCGTTTTACAGATGGAAAAAACAATGTGCTTTTGAGAGAATAAGTAACTTGGACCCGCAGAAGAGCTCAGACTCAGACCTGGTGCCAGAGCCCTTGCCCTTCCCACTGGGCCAGACGAGGTGTATTTCTAGGCCTCACTTTATCCATAACATCAGCCACGCCCTGAGTCAGGTCCTGGGGGAGTGAGTGTAAGAGAGCGTGCCTACTGCTGACTCATGCACACTCCAGCAAGACAGACGGACACTTGGGTGTCTGAAACGTAGCAGTGGAGGTGCAAACTGAGCCCCGGGACGGGGTGGTCATCTGCTCTCATCTGGTTGGGCTCTAACCTTGGGACTCTAACCCTTTTGAGTGACCCAGAAAGCCAATTTGTCAAGCACGTAATCTTGTTAAAATATTTCTCAGAAGTCAATGTTCTCAGCGAAAGAACAATTTAAACCATACGCAAAAACTAAGCATCCAGATGTAAAGTAAAAAGTAAAACTGTCTCTGTTGCCAGACAACATGATTGTGAATGTAGAAAATGCCAGAGTCTACCAATTAAAATAAAAAGGTAGAATACGTAAGTTTAGCAAGAGCACATGATACATGATCAATGTACAATAGTCCATTGTTTTTATATACTAGCAATGAACAATTAAAAACTGAAATTGAAAAATGTACTATTTCAGTAGCACCTAAAAGTATACAGTCCTTAGATATAAAGCAAACAAAATATGTGCAAGTTCTGTATACTGAAAACTACAAAACAAAAAAGACCTAAATGAATGGAGAGATATATACCATGTTAATGTATTCAATAGTGTTACAATTCTCCCCAAATTGATCTATAAACTCAACACAATTCCATTCAAAATTCTACCAGGATATAGTGTAGAAATTAGCACACTGACACTAAAATTTATGTAGAGAAATAGAGAAACTAGAATAGCTGAAAACAATTTCAAAAATGAAGAACAATGTTGGAGAATTCACACTAATTGATTTTAATAGTTACTATAAGGCTACAGTAATCAAGTGTTATGTCGGAGAAAGGAAAGATACATAAATCAATGGAACAAAATAGAAAGTAACTCACATGTTATGGTCAACAGATTTTCGACAAAATTGCAAAAGTAATTTCATGGAGAATCTTTTCAACAAGTGGTACTGGGACAATGGAAAATGCACATTCAAAAAATATTGAACTTCAATCCATACCTCACATTATTTAGAAAAAATTAACTCAAAATGCATAATAATGTATGTATATGTAAAACCTCTCTGGCTAACCCAGACCTCTGCACAAGCACCTGCTCTGTAGACATTGTGCTGTAGGGACCGCCATGGGTGCAGAGGCCTTCTCCTGAATGGGAAAGAATTTATGACTTAGATAGAGCAACATTCAAGAGATCAGTCATCCAAACTCACAAACACAGTAATGCAACCTGAGAGACAGGCAAGGCAAGAGAACAAATTGCTCAGGCCACTTTCCTAATGGCTGTTACTAGAAAATGACAGGTGAATTTCTGATTTTGTTTGGCTGACGAGACCAAAACTGATTGCCAGGGCATAACCATTGAGGTAAAACTAAGCATAATATATGCCTGGATGGAATTTTCCCAACATGTAAGAAAGAAGGTCTTTCTAAGACATGACTATAGAGTCAGTGTTTGTTGCCTGGAGAAACAGAGGGAGGGCTCAGAAAAGGGGCTGGAAGGGCTAGTTTACCCAATCTTGCATGAGGAGAGAATGTCCATGGCTTTCTGGAAGGAGAAAATGTAGAGTGTACCTCTTGGCATCAGGAAGGACAAAAGGAAGACAAGTCATGCCATAGAAAATGTCTGGGGTAAGTTTGGGTCTGCGTGGCTGAAAAGCAGGCAGGCTACCTCTGCTTAACAGCCTGAACCCGATACCTGGTTCTGTCAGTGCATATTCTCCAACCCCTCATACTAGCTCATGGGTCAGTGCTCTTCTGAAGTAAAGGCCAGCTTGTCAGGTATATAAGTGTGTATAGTGCCTCATCCTTTGGCAGTCCTGATCATTCCAAACAAACCCAAAGCAAGATACAAATAGGAATCTTCTGTAGTTACAAGGGGAAAGGGAGTGTTTCTGCTCCATTTACCAGTATAACCTGCATGCGGTCCTTCAGCTGGTGTGTGTGTCCTAAGCCTCAGAAGCAATGTGCTGCCATGCCTAGGCCGGATGGTGGGTGGTCCGTAAAACCCCAAACCTGGCTGGCTTCAGTTTGAGACTCAAAACTAGAGCATTCTTTGTCTTCTAAAAACTAACTACCATGGAGCCGGAGCCCACTTAGAACCTGTACCTTCTAACCATCAGTTATCTTTCCTCGGCTTTGATTTTCCCATCTGCTGACGTGAGACAAGGGAATGGTGGTGAGGGATCGGCTGAGGGTGGAGACAGCCAAGCTCAGGGTTGTTTCTGGAACGACAGCAGCATCACCAAGGGATGAGCCACTTGTAAACCCCACCAAGCAGCTAGCCCCAGGGCGGACCTTGCTTCCCTTGATTGCCCAGAGCCTGCTGCAGTGCTGTGCCCGTGGTCTTCATGAATAGGCCATAGGTCGGTCCTCCAGGCTTCTGGTGTGCAGGGCTCGATTTGGTACAAGATATGCTGTAAAAAAAAGCATTCAAGGCACACGCAGCACTGCCCAAATACGTGTGACTCACAGCCACAGTGGTTTTCAGACAACCACAGATCCCAACTCTCCGAAGTGCAGGACTGAGAAGCCAAAAGCTGCTCAGCCCAGAAAGCTCATGGTAACCCTTGAAGCAAGGACAACCTGTGAAATCCTAAAATCATGAAGAGAGCAGAAGAAGCTAAGAGGGAGAAGCCAGGGTTTCCTCACATCAAATATGAGAACGCTACTATATTCAATGCAGATACAGAGAGTCACAGATTGGATCCAAAATTTATATATTCTCTGGATTTTGAGAAGATCCATCCAAGAGAGTTACTAAATACTCAAAAGGCCTTTGTCAAAGTTGTTTCACCTCTAAAGGTCACACCTCAGGAACGGCACCATTTCAGAAAGCAAGGCTGTTTCAGAAAACCTGTCGTGACCCTTTCTTCAAGTGCAATTTAGTAGCCCTGCTTAAAAGTAAATTTTTCCCCCCGTTAACCTTCCCCTCACCCTCTGATTTAGAAGGGCCAAAGAGTATCAATAGAAGGAATAAACAACATGGTGGAGTGATGACTCCAGTGAGTTACCTTAGGACCTCTGGGAATCTGAGAAGGAAAAACGAGTGTCTTAGGAAGGGCTTAGATGGTGCACTGTGACATTGTGGGACATTATGAATGGAGCGCATCAGGTCCCTGGGTCCCAGGTAAGGGACAATGATTGAGGAGGCAATGACAGCATGTAATGGTGCCTCCTCTGATAGCTTCTGAGAACAGTTAACTGAGGGAGTCAAAATACGCCAACACGAAAATATCTTTTGAGTTTAGGTAAATAAAACCAGCAAGGCTGGGTCCACATTAGTCTTCGGCTCCCATGAGTTTGCTCTCATTGTCTCCCATCTCCTTTCCTTGTCCTACTTGAACTCCATCTACCAAAGCCATCACACAACTCACTTTAGATGATGGCTTGAAGCCACCACCACAGATGACATGCCTCTTATACAATGAATTTCCTCTGCACATTTCCTAACCACTTCCACACATCCAATCTTACCTGTTCTAGGCCCCTTTTACTCAGGTCCCTTAGGAGACCTATTACAGTTTTAGTGACTGGTAGCCTGTTACTTCCTTCACAAATTAACCACCTGATCTTGCTCTCTTTAATGCTTTCACTTTTGGAACCATAAATGTGTCACCTTCCACATTTCTTTACTGCACATCACAGATAATGTGGATCATTGATTTATGAATGAGGTAGGTCATTGTTTTTCAAAGTGTGGTCTGTGTACTGTGGTCCAGGTCACGATGCTGGGGGAGGGGAGATTGCTTGTTGAAACTCCAGACCTCACCAATAACTCAAGGAATTAGATTCTCTGGGGGCATCTTTAATATGCTCCCCAGTTGATTCTTCTGCGTACTAAATCTGTAATCATCATGTGACATGTGCACGCAGTACTGCACTATACAGGGGCCGGGTATCAGAGTAGATGTGAGAATCTATCCAAATACAATGAACACCCACTATTAACTTATAAAACGGATCCATTTCCAAATATTAAAAGGACTAAAAAGTTGTCCTGCCATGTGTGTGGGCAGGGAGTATAAGGGAAATCTCTGTGCCTCCTGCTCAAGTTTGCTGTGAACCTAAAACTGTTCTAAAAAATAAAGTCTATTAAAAAAAGAAAAAAAAAGCTGACCTGCCTCAGATGGAGCAGATGAAAATCTGGCTCACCTTTTCTCTCTACATGGATCCCCCTGCTTTTTTTTTTTTTTTTAATTTATTGGGGTGACAATTGTTAGTAAAATTACATAGATTTCAGGTGTGCAATTCTGTATCACATCATCTATAAATTACATTGTGTGTTCACCACCCAGAGTCAGTTCTCCTTCCATCACCATATATTTGATCCCCCTTACCCTCATCTCCCCCTGCTTTTACTCGTTACTCATCCCAGCCTAACTCCTCTGTGAAGCATAATCCTGCTCCGGGCTTCTATCGCCCAATGTACACACTGATTGTGATAGTATCGGGGCATTTACACCCTACACTAGGACTAGCTAATCTCTTGTTTGGTCCTGGTGAATCACAAACAACCTGGCTTGTTCACTGCCATATTCCTTCCCCCAGCGTGGTGTATGGAACTCTATAGGTATGCCATCAAGTTTATTGGATGACTGAGTAAGTGGGATTAACATCCGATGAAGTGTGTTGGGAGGATGGATGGACAAAATGGCTGAATCTCTCCTTTTACACACACACACAGTATTCCTCAGAGTGGCCATCCCTCCTTTCTCTGAGGCACAGGAATCAAAGTCCTCTCTGACTCAATCTGTTACTGTGATCAATACTATGCATTGATGAATTAATAACTTCCGGTCCTACTAGGCAAAGAAAACAACGCATACTGCCATCTGAAGTATTGTACCAATGGTCTCTACGAGGAAAACAGAAGCCACACTAGGTATTTCAAACAGAGGGAATTTAATGCAGGGAACTGATGACACAGGTTTGAGAGGGCCATTGAGATAACCCAGATGTTTGTTAGTCAACACAGGAAGCAGCTACTAACCTTAGGGCTGGGGGAACAAAAGGGAAGAGATGGTGTTACCAGAACCTAGAAGCTTTGAGGGGGGACCCCCCGCGGCTGGTGCCTGGCCCTCTTTGGGGGCTGCTGCGCGGCTGCTGCTTGGACTTCTGAGGGGAACGCTGCTTGGCTGGTGGTGGTCGGACCTCTGGGCGGGGGCGTGGCTGACGCTCAGACCTCGGAGGGGACCGTGGCTCAGACCTCCTCGGAGGGGACCGTGGCTCAGACCTCCTCGGAGGGGACCGTGGCTTGGCTGGTGCTCTGACCACCGCAGGGGGTGCAGCTGGCTGGTGCTTGGGCCTCTGAGGGGACGTTGCACGGCGGCTGGTGCTGAGAGGGCCAAAAGAAGCTGGAGGCTGGAGCCATGGCTCTCCTCTGCTGCTTAAGGGATGCTGACAGAAGCTGGAAACAGGAAGGCAGGCCCTGCCCCCCTCCCACCTTCCACTCTCCCTCTAGTACTTTCCAACGGCAGAACCTAACAGGGAGCCAACTGTCAGGGGGCTGGGGGAAGAGAAGCTTGCAGAACCCCGGCTCCCGCATCACAGAGTAGGGAGGGCGGGGCTTGGAGCTGAGCGACAACAGGCCAACGCCCAGTCCAGGTGCAGCGTGGTCAGTGCAGACCCCTTACCTGGTCTTCTGGCAGGCACAGCAGATCCAGTCCTCTTCTTTCTTCTGGTAGAAGCAGCCGCTCTTACAGATGCTGTATTTCCGATCCACAATCTCGCGTTTGGAATTGAGGAAGGTAAATGGTGGGCAGCAATGTATGCTGAAGTGCTCGGAAAACTTCTGGTTCTTGGAGAGTCTGGGGCCCTCCTTAGTTGTTTTCTGACTCATCTCACTGGAAATCATCCATGCAGGGAGAGGTAGGGAGACATAAAATAGCATGTCACATGAGGGAACTTTCTACTCAAGGAACACACTCCCTGCTACTCTCATAGTCCAACTTAATGTTCGGTGTTATTCTGCATAACAAAAACCTGGAATATCAATATCCTGCCCAACTGTGTGGAAAAAAACTAAATTAAGGGTTTATTAATTTTTGTGTATTTTGTAATGGTTTCTGGAAATGGACTCTTTTTTCCCTTATGTTTAGTGACCCATTTAGGATAGAAAAAAAAAAATATTACAAAACCAAACATTACTAAAGTACCTAGTGTATGGTGGTTGCTTTATACACTTTACCTCATTTTTATGATAAGGCATTATCACCAACAAACTAAAGATGAGAGAAGCTAAGAAAGATGACCAAGTTCATAAAGCCAGTAAGAGGCAGACAGGGGGTTTGAATCCATGTCTGTGTGACTCCAATATCCCATGTCCTTTGGCCAGGGCCAGCACTGTCTGTGCCCCTGTGTCCAGCCGTCCTCCCCCAGGAGCAAGAGTCCAGGCGTTGGGCCCAGACTGGACTTTGGGGGACTGGAGACGGGCCAGGGATGGGATAAGAATGTACTGTCTGTGCCCCTGTGTCCAGCCGTCCTCCCCCAGGAGCAAGAGTCCAGGCGTTGGGCCCAGACTGGACTTTGGGGGACTGGAGACGGGCCAGGGATGGGATAAGAATGTACAGGTGCATAGCTCTATGTCCTAGTGTAAGAAGACTGAATGTTGGGGAAACAGCTTTCTGAAAAAGGAAAGGTAGAGAATGGAGTTTAGAGACGTCACACAGTATGGTGGCCAGGACCTCCCTGTTAGAGCAAGAAGGTTCACAGTGGGGGACTAGAATGTAAACGTGGAGAGGGTCCTGAAGGGAATGTGACCCATAGATGTTGCCTTTGTTCTTCCCCCACTGATCCTTAGTAGTTTTTAAATCTACATTCACTGTTGAAAATTAGAAAATTTGGATGAATGAAAATAATAAAAATTCCTAAATTCTTATCCCATACTTAACCACTTGTAAAATATTTGAATATTTTTTAGTATATTTACATGTAAATATATACTTAATAAAAAGTAGGACCATACCTTATATACTGTTCAAATTTTTATACTTAGAAAATCATTCATTTATTAAAAAGTTTTATAGATATAGACATAATCTTGTTTATAGTATTCTCTTATGGCTTTTAAAATCTGTAATAAATATATAGTTACAGCTCCCTTTATAGTTTACATATTTGCATCTTCTCTCATTTTTCTTGATTAATCTTGCCATAAGTTATTTACTTTATTATTTTTTTCAAAAACAAGCTCTTGGTTTTCTTGCTTACCTTTGCTCTTTTTTCTAGTTCATTAATTTCAGGATGCATTTGTTACTTGTTTTCTTCAATTTTTTTTAAGTTTATATGACTGTAACTTTTCCATTAAGTACAACTTTAGCTGCATACCACAAATATTAACATAATTCATTTTCACTTCATTTTAAATATGGATGGATTCTTCTTCAATTCATCAGTTATTTTTTTAAAATCTGTTGTAAAATTTCCAGGTGTATGGAGTTCTTATTGTTACGTTGATTTCTATTAGGATGGAGCAAAAGTAATTGTGGTTTAAAAGGTTAAAAATAATTGCAAAAACTGTAATTACTTTTGCACCAACCTAATAATTCTGGTGCATTCTAGTCAGAAAGTGGTCTGTATGATCATGACTCTGATATTTGTTGACATTTGCTTTGTGAACTACTACATAGTTAATATTTTTACATGTTCCATGTGTGCTTGGAAAGATTGTGTATTTTTAGAAACAATTTAGAGTTATCTAACAGTTTAGAGTCATCTAATAAATTGCTTAGAAACAATTTATTTTATCTAAAGATAAAAATAGGCACAAACTACAGTCTAGCAATCTATTCTTGGGCACAACAGCCACCTTGGATCATGGCTCCACCTTGTAGGTGAGGCCCCCTGATTGAGCACAAAGCCAGAGGAGCCTGAATCCTTGATGACTGTGGAGCCACTGCTCTAAGCCTTGACTCTTGAACACTGAGCACCTTTAACATGAGACACGATCCAACTTCCACCTTGTTTAAACCACTATTATTTCAGTTACAGGTAATCAAATACAATTCCAAATTAATATATTCAGTTTGGGCAGCTTATACACAATAGAAATTTGTTTCTCAGAGTCCTGGAGGCTGGAAAGTCCAAGATCAGGGCCCCAGAAGGTTTGGTATCTGGTGTGGGGGTCCATTCCTGGTTCACAGACCAGTGAAGTGGGCGAGGTAGCTCTCGGGAATCTCTTCTATAAGGGCACTAATTCCATCCATGAGCTCTCTGTTCTCCTGGCCTGATCACCTCCCAAAGGCCCCACCTCCAAATACCATCATACTGAGGATTAGCGTTCAGCATACGAATTTTGGGAGAACACAAACCTTCAGTCCATCACAGAGGGTAATAACAATCACAATACTTAACTCAGAGGCCTTTGCTAGTATTAAATAAAATAAAGTAGAATCTAACACTGTACCTGAAATACTTGCTTAATAAATTCCATTTCCCCTTTATTAAGAAGTCATTCAAATGACCCAACTCCATTGAATTCTTCAGACATACTCCTTATGTATCACATCTATCTCTGATGACATTTAATTCAAGCATTAGTTACATCTGTACTTTAGCGGCTAAAAACAAATCATTATAAACACCACATAATGTTTTCACTGAAGATACCAGCTCATTACAGAGCAAAGATAATTATGAACTAACTGTTCGTCAGGACAAAGAGAAAAATAACTGAAATTGAAACTATACAATATAATCTCCAGGCTTTCCAGATGTTTCAATCGAGTCTAAAACTAAAAAGGAGGGGAAAGTGAGGCAAGTATTTGAAGAAGGAAAAGGAAGTAGACAGATACCAAAGGGAGGAGAACAAGAACCTCCCCTCGTTATTTATTGAACACCTACTATGTTCTAGACGCTTTATGTCTATTATTTTTAATTCCCAAAATAACCCTTCCAGGTCATCTCTACTGTCCCCATTTTAGAGATGAGGTGAAAAGGCCTGAGGAAGTTAAGTGAACTCTCCAAGATCAAATAATAATAATAATAATAATAAATAGCAAAGTCATAGTGGTCAATATGACTAGCTGACTAGCCACTACCCACTCTACCCTTCTTCAATCACAAACCTTGATTTTGTTTGGCAGTGTGATATGCCCAGTTAAATATATACAACTCCCCGTGTGACCACATTCTGGCCAATGAGATGTAGGCAAAAGTCCATGGGGAAGATGAGTTTTCTTTAATACTAAGGCGTTTATTCAAGAAGGGACCCTCCCCTGGTAGGTGCATCCATCCCAATCCAGCTGTTCCTAGCCCCCAAGAGGTACGATTATTTCAAGCCTTTGGGCCTTGTCCCTTAGGGGTCCTTACCCTGCTTCCTTCCCACCCAACAATTAAACAACAAATGCCTCCATGACTGTAGAGCTGAGCCCAAAGTCAAGTCACTTGTTTGGGAGATTTTCCAGAGCCTTCCCTTTCGCAGAGGAGAAATGGTCACTCCTCCCTCTTTTGTGCCCTGACCTTGTTTGCTGTACATAATTCTAGGACAGCATCTGGAATCTTTAGTGTCATCCTTACTATGTCTTTGTCTTCTTAAATTTTCTGTCCTCAGAGCCTTGTACAATGCCGAATTCAGAGATGCTCGATGAAAATGAAAGAATGAACAAAGACTGTCTCTTTCAACAGCTGCAGGGCCCCTCAGCTTGTCCCTGCCTGTCCTCAGATGCTCTCTAGCAGTCCCACGTCCCCTCAGGGACCTCTTCTCTGGCTCAGGCAACAGTGGCTGTTCAATGAAAAAGGACCTTTCTAAAAAGAAAAAAAAAAAAGGACCTTTCTAACTGACCTTGAAAGTTATAAAATGCTGCTCTTTAAAAAGCAAAAAATTGTTTAGACTTTATGAACCCACTATACCTTTTCCTAATTCATGCAAATTAATTAGGAAGCTTTAATCAACACACACATTTAATTATGCATTCCAGAGATGGCATTAGCATCTCTGTGTAACCACCTGTGTCATGGCTATCTTTAAACAGAGCTTCACTCACCCCTAAGGAGACTGCAGGTGGCGATTAGAACCCTGAACATAAAATGCATTGGCTTCCTTCCATCCACCATTCTTTTCTTTCTATCATCTTCTCTTAAAAGGCAACTGAGATGTGAGGTAGTTATTTAATAGAAGTGGCACGTGGCCCTAGTCTTGGGCAGTCTTCTGGAAAGGAAATGCAATGCAAGTAGTAAATTGTCATGTTGCAGCCCATGTACGCCTTCACGTCTACATGGAACCACAGGAAGTCAAACATGGAAATGGGTACAGGCTCTGCAAAGTGAAGGGTGGATTCCAGTCAGTATTTGAAAAACAGAACTGTTCTTCATGTCTTGTAAATCAGGTCCCTCAGAACCATGAACAAGGACCTGCTTTTGTCTTATATGACGAACTCAGCTTGGGAGCGGCAGGAGACAAGCCCTGACTCTCCAGGACCCGAACCATATGTGAGAAGACTAGCATTCCAGCTTTAGATATCAAAACTCCAAAGGAAGATTAAGACCTCTTAATATGTTACATGGATTAAGGAATGGAAAAAAATTAGGTTAGCAAACAGAGCAAGAAATTTCAAATTTATTCGAACTCAGTTCAGTTTTACAAAAAAAAAAAAATCACAACTTTTTCATTTCTCTATGGTTGTAGAATTGATGCAATAGTACAAGCCATCCCATGCTGCTATTGGCCGGGAAAGAACTGGAAAAGGAGAGAGAAATCGAACCTCTGAGTTTATACCGCCTTGATCACTTCTGGCATAAACTCTGTCTTCCTAATAAGTAGTCAGTTAAAGCTCAGTTCCCTCACAAGACTATTCTTTACCTCCTTCAATTCCTTCTCAAGGTGGACAGGAGTATGGGGAAGCTGAGAGTCTCATGGCAGTGAAGGAAGGGGTGGCTGGCCTGGGTGGTGTCCTCCTCTGCTGGACTGTGCCATAGGGCGCCTCGAGTGGTCAACCCCCTGACATGTTACTGATGACCACTGGACGCCAGAGTCCCTACTCAGAATCCTCCTGTTCTGGTCCAGCTGTCCTCTCAGCTCATCCACATCCACTACAGGTAAATTCTGGTTCCCACGCAGGCCATGCACTACATATAGGGAGTCAATAGCCCCATCTGGGGGCCACTGGCTTAGACAGCTCCCCATGCAAAGCTGTGCACTCACTCATAGGCCACATTGGATGTAGCTGAGGGCAGACCTCCCCCAGGGGCTTGCAGCTTGTCCCCTCTATTCCTGTGGAAGCCTGTCAGTAGGAACCCCCATCACACACACACACACACACACACACACACACACACACACACACACACACTTTCAAACCTCTCTGGATAGACATCTACCACATCCCCACCATGATTTTGAGTTTTCATCTGGAGAAAAGAGAGAACTTGGGTGTCTGCCTCCTGAGCTTTTTCTCTCTCCCCCGTGATTGTGCTCCATAGGATGCTGGATTCCCCCATAAATTCACCAAGTAGAGAAGCCTTGAGCAAAGGAGGACATGCTCTTTTTAGGCCTTTTCTTTCCTTTTCTCAACTCCTTTCTATCCATGGTGATAATCTCTCATTAAAACATACACTGCCACTCCTTCTGCCCTCAAAGGATTAGGAATAATTATAGAAGAGATGGAAGTAACGGGAAATTGCAATTTTTATAGATTGGTTTCGAGAACAAGATGAAATGTCTACCATTTAAAATACCATATTAGTTCAAAGCATGAAGACTTAACTTCAAGTGCTTAAAATATTTATAAATTTTGAATGAATTTCTGTTAGACTCTGCCTCCATTTCACAATTTAATATTTATTCTCTGAAAATCAAAGCCCTTGAGAGCAATATCTTTTAACCTTTCATTCTATGAGAGAGACAAAAATATAGTTTCAGTAATACTGTAAGGCTATGGATGAGAACAGTAAATGGAATTTTACTTACTGGTAGGGACAGAGGGGCGGGGGTGGGAGAAGTAGTAGGAAAATCCCAAACTTAATTTCTGAATATTACCCCAAATTGTCATGGTCTTTCAAGAAACTGCCAGAAAGAAAAAGTGAACCATTCATAATTCTGTACATTTCTTAAAATCAGGCTAGTTTATTAAAGGAGAGAGGATAGGCAAGGGAATCCTCACAGTTTTATAAAACTACAATATAAGCAATAAAGCTTTTATTTTTATTTAATTATTAATATTCTTATCATTGATGAATCAGGGCAATATTAAGTAGCCATTTGAAGACCAACTATATTAGGCGGTCATTTTAAAAGGTGCTTATGAAGAGGTTTACTGACATGAGAAAATACTTCTGTAATGTCAAGTGAAGGCAGCAGGAAGTTAGGTTATTTACTGTATGGCATCGACTCCTGGTAGCCAGCTATCCCAGCTGAAACCAGTGGCAAACCACATCGAGTGCTCACAGCTCTCGCAGGTCCCATCAGATACCTCCAGAGGCAGCACCCTCAGCATGGGCCTGGGACAGGAGCCGGGGTGGCCTTAGCAAGAGAGAGACACACACTCAGACCCTGCCTTGAACAGATGAGATACTGGTACTCTGGAGACCAGGAGCCATCTTAGGCTCCTGTTGGTGGGAGCTGTGGAGACAGTTAGTGACCATAATGGACCCCATTGACAGAGGGGCCCAAGTGGCATCAGGCTACCTGTGTAAAACAATGTGTACCGAAGGCAAATGCAGCCAAATACAATAGTCACACTCAGCCATTCGTTCAAGTACTCGTTGAGTGGCTACTACGTGCCAGTGATAAACAAGACAAAGAAGATGCTTGGATTCATCATGGAGCTTAGGGTACAGCAAAGGGAACTTTAACAGACCATCTCATGAACAGTGTAGTCAATGTCTCATTGAAATGTGATTAGACTTCTGGGTACTAGGAGAGAATATAACAGTGAGATCAACTTAGATTGAGTGGCTGGGCTGGGGAAGGATTCCTGAAAAAGAAACATTTCATTTGAGTTCTAAAGGGCACTTGGGAGCCATCCACGTGCAGGGGAGGAGAGAGTCCCAGACAGAAGGCCCTGAGACTTGGTGTGCTCAAGAAACCAGAGAAGGGGCTGTGGCTGGAGCATCGTGAGGCTGGAGGGTGAGGTGTGTGCAGGATAGTCCAGGACCTTGACGGTGAGCTAAAGAATAGGAAGGCACTGACAGATCTTGACAAGAGGAGGCAAATCTCCCTATTTATGTTCCATGAAGACCACTCAGGTTTCTGGCAATGTAGATTGGAGGGGAGCGGGAGTGAAAGCACGCAGACCAGTGAGGGAGGACAGGGCAGTGAACCAGAGCAGCGGCAGCAGAGATAGACCCTGGAAGCACAATTAACAGGATTTGAGGATCAGCTGGATGTGGGCTTCATTAGAAAGGAAAGGCCCAGGACAACTGCCTGGCTTCTGGCTTGAGCAGATGCCGAATGGAGCAGTTTGCTGAGGTGGGAAACGCAGCGGGGCTGGAGAGTAAGGGTATTGTTTTGGACATTCATTTATTCGACAAATATTAACTGAGCACCCACTTTGTGCCAAACACGTTAAATCTGAGATGCCTCTGAATATCTAGTGCTGATGATGCCACACAGTAGACTGGTCTAGAAGCATTGACATATGCCTCGAAATTGCTAAGGATCAGAGTACAGAATGAGCGACACAGGAAGCCCAACAATGAACAAGACATGCAGATGGATTAATGGAGGCAGGAAAGAAGCACAAACAGGATTTCTCCAAGGGAAATTAGGTTAGATGAGGAATCATTTTACTAGGATGGAAACAGACTTAAGGATGGGGGAAGGGAAGAATCAAGAGTTCAGTCTCAGGTGTGTTCAGTGTGAGAAACTTAGGAAGCCTCCAAGTGGCTGTGAAAGAAAACGACTGGCTACGTAGGTCAGGAGATAAACCGAGATGGAGATAGAGATGGAGACAGAGATGGAGACGAAGACAGAGATAGAGATAGAGAGAGAGAAAAATTTAAGTGTATTTTGACATGTACATGAGATTTACAGCCAAGGGAACATAGGAGAACACTCAGGGAGAGAGGGAATATGGAAAAGAATAATTGGAAAAAAATTTTTATTCACACTAGCAACAAGAATCCTGAGATACCTAGAAATAAAGTAAAAGTTAAAATGTGTAAGTCCTTTGGGGAAAAATTTCCAAAACTTCAGTGAAAATATGAAAGAACATGTGAATAAATAAAAGGAAAACTTTTTCATAGGTGACAAAGATGCACATCATAAAGATGCAATCGTTGCCAAAACTAATTCACAAATACTATGCATTTCTTACTCAAATTACCAAAGATCTTTTCTGGAACATGACAATCTAATCTGATGAAAGAGCAAAGGACCAGGAAATACCAAGAAAATTCTGAAAAGAATAATAGGACTTTTTACACCAGATAACAAAACATATCACTAACAGACAGTAATTAAAATAGTTGGTATTGGCTCAAAAATGGACCGGTGGAAAAGAAAACAGAACTCAGAAACAAATCCATTATACAAGAGAACTTGGTATATCATAGAGATGTTATTACAAATCCGTGGGGAGAAGGCCGATTTGTCAACAGGTAATGTTGATATCGTTAACTTCCCAGACGATATAATTGACAATTATACCTCAAAATGAAAACCTACTGTATGTCAAAAGAACCATAAGCGTAGACAAAACATTAGCAACACTGGAAGAATACAACACATATTACATACAAAAAATTACTATCCGGAATCTTTAAAGAACTTACAAATCAATAAGAAAAAGACAGCCCAATAGAAAATTAGGCAAATATGAACAGGCAATTTAAAAAAGAGGAAGCAGTAGATCGACAAGCATATCAAAACACATTGAAACTCATCAATTGTCAGAAAGGCACAAATTAAAACAACAATTAGGTATCATTCTACAAGATTACCACATTAGTGGAAGTTAAATAGCGTAGGGGGCAGGATGCAAAAGGTGAAGAAATTAAGAAGTACATATTGGTAGTTCCAACATAGTCACGGGGACGTAAAGTACAGCCTAGGCAATACAGTCAATAATATTGTAATAACTATGTATAGTGCCAGGTGGGGACTAGACTTATTGGGAATCACTTCCTAAGTTATATAAATATCTAATCACTATGTTGTACACCTGAAACTAATATAATAGTGTATGTCAATTGTAATAGAAAAATTAAAAATCAAAGGAAAAAGAAAAACAAGTTAAATAGCCTAACATCAGATGAAGTGAGGCTGTAGGCCAACCCAAACTCACACACAGCAGTGGGCGTGTCACTCAGAAGAGCCACTTAGGTGTGTGGAAACCAGCAGACGTAGTCACACTGCACGTGTGCGTCTAAAGTCCCAGGAAATCCACTCCTGAGTGTATGTCTCAGAGAATCGTAGTACATGTGCACAGAGGGGTGTATACAACAATGTGGGCTACAGCTCCATTTGAAACAGAAACAAAAGACACAAGACATAAACATGTTCAGCAGAGAAATGGATAAGATGTGTAAATTCATGCAAGGGGATTCTGTGCAGCAGTTTAGAAGAATTAACTACATCTCTCTATGTGGCCCTGAATCCTCTCTCAAAACCCTTCCTTTAGAATGAAAAACAGTGGCAGAAATGAACAGAAGATAAACTAGAGACTGTGTGTAGATGCATCTTTGACAATATCTATCTTATCAATAGAAACTCTATTATGTGTTTATTATTTATTTTTATCTTCCTTCATGAAAATATGAGCTTCATGAGAGCAGCCACTTTGTTTTCCAGTCTACTTCAGTGCCTTCTACAGTTCTTAGCACACAGAGGGCCTTCAGTAAATATTAGTTATCACTGCATTTTAGTTTGTGGATATATACGTTTGTGGAGGTTGATGTGTGTCCTTTTTCCACTACTTTTTGCAGAGTGGAATAATTGGTAGACCACTCTTTCCATAGAGGACACAAAGAGCTTCCTCGTTCCTGTTTATCTGCTTCAGACTCTATTATCAGGGAGCATCATGATTTCTTCAACAAGTCTCCTATAGGTGAACAATTTGATTGTTTCCAGTCTGTTATGATTACAAATGATGCAGGAGTGAATGAAGTGGTGTACCCATCATTTCACACATGTGCAAATATCTGAGGGGTGAATATCTAAAAATGGGGTCAAAGAATCTATGCATTTGTCATTTTGTAGATGTTGATAGGTTTTTCCACTTGCTCTCCATGGGGTTTGTACGAATTATCATTCTACAAGCAACATATGATCATGCCCATTTCCCCATTACCTCAACAATTAAGTGGGTTATTAGAATCTCAGATTTTTGCCAGTCTAATAGGTAAAATATTTCATAATGCAAACTAGAGATGGTAAATCTCAAAATAGTTTAGATCTGGAAAGTCTGTAAGTATGGTTTACAGATTATAGTAACAGATTAAGGGGAAAAGTATGATCAGTAATAGAGTCTAAGAAAGCATTCACTGAAATTCAGTATCCACTTATGATAAATAATTTTAGAGTAGTGAAAAAGGAAAGGAATGCCCTTAACATTATAAAAAGCTGGCTACCAAAATATTTATAGTAACAGCTTACTGCTGGTGAAATCTTAGAAACATTTCATCCAAATCAGGCACCCCAAGAAGGATTATCATTACTACTATTCAACAGAGCACTTGAAATTTAAACCAATACAACAAACAAAACAACAAAAATAAATCAATAAAATACAACCAAAAAAATAAAACACAAAAATTATGATACGCTACAAACTATTAGAACTAAAACGACAGTCCAAGGAGATTTCTGGACCCAAGATCGATATACTATGATCAAAATCATTTCTATAGATCAGGAAGATCCAATTAGAAAATGTAAAATAAAAAAAGCTATTTACACTGGTCACAAAACCACAGGACACCTACCGGTAGAAATATAACTGATGAAAGAACTGTAAGACCTTCAAGAAGAAATTTGCAATTCCTTTTTGAAGGCTGTAAAATATTCAATATCATAAGTATGCTGAATATCTCCGAATAAATCTATAAGTGTAATGCAATTCTAATAAATGTCATATTTCATGTAATTGATAAGATAGATCCCATAGTTATTACAGAAGATTAAGAACCAAGATGAGCCAAGACAATTTTGAATAAGAATCAGGTCTTGTCCCACCAAGTTCCCACACTCATTATAAACTATACTAATTAAAACAGTAGAGTATTGGCTTGGAAATAGACCAATAGATCAATGGGACAGAATAGAGCCCAGAAACAGACCCACGTGTGTATAGTATTAGGTTGGTGCAAAAGTAATTGCAATTTTTTGCAATTATTTTTAACCTTTGAAACCGCAATAATTTTGTACCAACCTAATAACATGGTTCCTAACAGAGGGGGCATTGTTTTATGGGAAATGGATGAATTACTCAAAAGAGAGACAAAGTGAAAATAGACCAAAGACCCCAATAAGAATAAAAATAGCAAACACAAGTCAGGAGATATTATTCAAGGGCTTTATGTATTTAACTCATTTAATCCTCACAACCTCAGAATAGCACCATTTTGCAAATGAGAAAGCTGAGGACATAAAGGACCCCAAGAGCCCAAGCAAGGTAGACTAGTCTACATTGCTAACCCTGAACCATGCAGCTTCTAACATGGCAGAGGTGAAGAGGAGAGAAGGAAATCAAAGACGATGGTTTTTATAGAATAAAAGATACCACGAAGTTGCAAGTGAAAAGAGCTGTACCAGTAGAGAAGAAATTATACTAACACATAAAAGTATAAAGTGTTAATAATCAAAATGTTTAAAGAAAAAACAAATTATAATTTTTAAAAAAAAAAACAGGCAAATAATAGAAAAAGATGAATCTTTAAAAGGCAGTAATCATATACAAATATGATTAACTGTAAGACTAAAGAGAAGGGAAATGGCAGCGAGGAAGTATCATTCCGATTAGTCCCCAAAAGGGGGGGAGGTGACGTTACAGGGTGGGGAGAAGGCAGCCAATCAGAGCACCGGAGAGGGGTGCACGGGGCAGAGACATTCAGCAAACAGGAACTGGGCTGGAGCTCGCCGCCAGGAACCATCCCAGCGTGTGAGCCCTAGGCTGTCAGAAGGACGCCCGTGGCTTCCTGCAAGTGAAGAATGCATGCGGGAGCTGCTTCTGGAACTAAAACTGGGGGTTCAAAGCTTCCACTCCAGGCCCTAGCTTCTTTCATCTCCCACATCTTTCCAAAGGCTGCTGAGCCCCAACTCCTCTGCTATGAAAAGCATCACTGCAGAGCAAATTCACTCCACATTCACCACCTCCCTTAGAGACGTTGAACAGGTTCTAAAACCTTGCTATTTCCCCCTCAGTTCAAGAGCTAATGCTTTCCTCTGAGTGCAGATTTGCACAGTAAAAGACAACGGCTGCCCTGTTGACCAGTCCACAGCAGCAAAAATACATGTAGGAAGTGAACTTTGGTTATAAGTACTACCCTGTTTCCCCAAAAATAAGACCTAGCCGACAATCAGCTCTAATGTATCTTTTGGAGCAAAAATTAATATAAGACCCAGTTTTATTTTACTACAAGACCGGGTATAATATAATATAATGTAATACCAGGTCTTATATTAATTTTTGCTGCAAAAGACACATTAGAGCTGATTGTCCGGCTAGGTCTTATTTTCGGGGAAACACGGTACACGCTGTCTCTAAGGATATCTTTATCTACCTACTTGTCCTGGTTTATCCATTTGTGCCCTTGGCAACCAAAATGTTTACATATTAGTACAATGAACATTAAACATTAGATTCTTGTTTGCAAACCAGTTCCGGGTAAGGAAAACGTCATAGAGATACTGATTTTCAATCAGGGTGCTTTTACCCAGAGAGCAGCATCTTGCCAAAATCCAATACCGATTCGAGGACCTGCAGAGGCTATGAAAACATAACAGCGTAAGCAGGTCCCGATTGTCTGGGAATTGACAATCCATTCGGGAGACAAAGCAAAGCCCTCACTGCTTTGCTTTGCTCCTTCAACGAGGACAAATTAAAGTGGACCAAGGACCACACTGCCCACAGAGTTCTGCAAAAGCCCTTTCTGACTGAACAAACATTACCTCTGACTTCGGCTAGTCTAGAGGAGGGACCAGGTGTGATCCACGATTGGTATCCTTAGCATACAGACAATATACTTAGCAAATGTTTTAGGAGTGAAAACCTGCTGATTATAGTGAAGCCAGATAAACATGTTAAAAGTAAAGTAATTCTGTTATTCTGTTAACATCCAAAATTATACAATCCATTGTTTTAGCTTATGGACATATGAACTTACACTAGAACTGTATGTGGATGAATAATTCGTAATTTTTTACAGATAGGGAAAGGACCCAGGAAAAGGAACCAAAGGCATGAGTTTGTCTCCTTGTTTGTCCATCCCCCTACTCAGAAACTTCGGAGGTTCTCCCCAGTTACAGAGCAAAGTCCTGCTTCTTAGTGAATATGGCACACAAGACCCCTCCTGCCCACTTTTCCCCTTTATCTCCCACCACCACCCCTCACTGCTATAGGTCAGAAACATCAACCTGTGATCAAAAGATGCCCCTTTGAACATGCTGTTCCCTTCTCCTGGAATGCCTTTTCCCCACCATGTTTGTGCAGTGAACTTCTCTTTATCCTAAACAACCCGGTTAAGGTCTCACCTAGTCACAGGACCCGCCCCTCCTTTGGGCTATCTCTATAATTTGTACATACTTCTATTGGTGGACACACCATACTATGTTACAATAACGTGGCTGTGTGGCTGTGATCCAAGCCTGAGCTCTTTGAGGAAAGGGCTTCTGTCTAATCCAAAGGGTTCTGCTGTGCCCTCTGCTCACTGAATGAGTGTTACCTATGATTGAATTGAAGGTGCCTTTAAAAAATCCCCGGGTGCCTCTGTTCCCCGGGGTGTTATGTAGAACTCAGGCTGCTTTTGTCAGATTCCAAGCAGGGTTATTTTAAGAATTAAGGTTTTAACATAAAGTGGTCTCTCAGTAGAAAATATTTCTTCAAGGTGTGCTTAGTTTTACAATCATTTGTCTTTCTTAATCTGTTTGTGATGTACGAAATAAGAATTGTGTTTCTCCCTCTCTGAAAATGATGGGATTTTGAATGTACATATATGTAGGTAAAACAAATTCTCTCTCAGAATTCTTCTGGGATGAAAGAGAAGCCAACCAATCGTCCAGATTTGCATTTTCTTATAACCTAAGTGTTAATTTGGGCTATGGTCCTAGCAGGGGGCTAAAGGAGAGAACCTAGATCACCTGATGGGCTGCTGTATCGCACCACTGGTAGCTAGTGGAAGGTGAGACCTGCTACAGGGCCTTGGGTTCTCCAAGGGTGTCAGTTTCGGGGAAACAAAGAGACCAGGCTGGAGACCAGCTAAAATCAGCACTGGATTGCTGGCCACCCCTTTTCCTAAATTTTGAGTCCAAGGCCATCATCTGAGTCACCCAATGGCAGTTACACTGGTAGACTGCTTCGGTTGGATGATATGCAACTTATCTTTGTTCCATTTTGTAATTTATATGCCTCTATCTTTATATTTACCACGTTGTATTGAAATTATTCATTTATTTTTAAAAAAAAGCAAGAGGAAGAGTCAAGGGGGACTGTAAGGTATGTAGTTTGAGCAACTAGGTGGGTGGTGGAAGCATCTACTGGAGATGAAGGTTTGGGGAAAGATGCAGAGTCATGAGTTGAGTTTCGGATGCATTCGAGTTGAGGTGTTAGAAGGGCATCTGGATGGAGACATCAAGTAGAAAGTTGAGAGATATCTGGGCGGGAATAGAATTTGAAAGGTGGAATTGAAGCCATGAAGATGGATGTGATGCCCTTGGTGGCAGAACGTAGAATGAGAAGAGGGTGTGACTATGCTTTGGGGCACTCCCACGTTTACAGGTTAGAGGGATGAGGAGTGATTGGCAAAGGATAAAGAGAAGAGTCAGAGAGGAAGGAGGGAAACTGGAACATGTGGTATCATGGAAGCCAAAGGGAAGGAAGCCAGAAGAGGGAGTGGTCAACTTTGCAGAATGATTCTGAGCTGTGGTGTGACGTGAAGATATGAAGAGTACATGAGATTCAGTGACATGGAAATAGTTAGTGACTTTAACAAGAAGTGTTCCCATGGAATGATTAAAACAGGAATTAGAGGGTTTGTGGGAGGAACGGTAACTGAGGATTTGGAGAGAAAAACTATAGTCAACTCAGGCCAGAAGTGTGAGAATGAAGGGGAGCAGAGTCATGGTAGCTAGAAAAGAGTTTTCCAGAGTGTTTTTTGAGGGTGGGGTGGGGTGAGGGGGCGGGGTGTTGTTTTTATTGTTTTTGAGGATGGAAGAGGGGTGATTGGTTAGTTTGTTGATTTTTGTTTTTGTTATGACGAGAGCATACGTAAGTGCTGATGGGTAGGGTCTAGTAGCGAGGAAAAGATTGAAATAAAATCCGAAAGTGGAAATAATTAGTATTCTTGAGGGAAAAAAAGGAGATGGAATGCAGAGCATCTGTAGAATGGTTGGCCTTTGTTGGAAGAGGGAAAACAGTTGGCTGTATGAAGTTCCCATCTAATACCTTTCATTTGTCCAGGGAAGTGGGAAGTGGGAGCTGAGAATGAGAGAGCTGGAGATTTCAGAATAAAAATGGGGTTTAAAATAGATTTTGCACAAGTTTGGAGACCAAGTTGCCACATAGTTTTGATTGACAGCCTAGTTGTAATTTGTAGTGGTGCCAATTGCCTACACTGTGCTTTTCTCCAACTGTCCTCAGCAGCTTGGGTGCAGACATGGAGAAGACAAATAGTTTCATCCAGGCTTGGGATTTGCCAAAGAATTTGCAAGAGAATAATTGAAGTGATGAATCCTAGAATCGATCCATAATGAGAAGAAAATAGAGAAGGGTGAGGATGAATGGGTAGGTGACTGGATTCTTAAATGAATGGACAGGTGGAGGGGCAAATCAACTCGCAGTACTGAGTGGAAGAAGAGTTGTAGTGGGGCACTTAACAAAGCAAGTGAAAGAAAGGAGGTTGTGAATGAGTTCCTAGGTGTTTGCACTATTTGATTCATAGACGGAGTAGTTTCAAGTATTGACAAGTTCCACTCATGACAACGAATGATTGAGGCAGAGTGCATAGTATCTGGTGGCTTAGGTCATACTACCTCTGATGTATAGATTTTTTTTTTTCAAATTTCTACTCCCAAAACCTAGAAAACTGTGAAACACCTGAAATAGTTATTTAAAGTTTTTAACTCTTACTCAAAGTTTGATTGCTTAGTCTTTTGCTGATTCTGCATTCTACTTTGACATTCTGAATACTAGAAATCAGTATACAATAATTCAGATGCAGATCTAAAACAATATAAGGCATTCATTTGTACCTGTATTTTCATCCGTACACATCTGATGATTAGATCTCTGTTATGAGCTTGTCTTGGTATCATTTGCTTCTTTTTTTTCCTGAAAGAGAGGCAGTACAATGTGTCCTGGTTACTAATTTAATGTTTTGGTTACTTAGGTTGCAGTTAATTCAAGTGCATTATACACAGAGCTTCGCTCTCACAGTTCTAGGATCTTGATGATGGATATAGATGCTGTCAGTCAATTGGAGGGTAGGGGAAAGGTTTCACAGTAATCACAAAACACATGCAAACTTTTTAAAGCCCATCTTTTCATTACAGAAGAAGAAGGCTGTATGTCCAGTTAATTCACTGTCATTAAGTAAAAAATCTTTAGTCATTTCTGCTAGTACATCTGAGCTCTATAAACCTGATTTTTGCTTCACCACTAATAAATGAAATTTCTGAAATGAATGAAATTTCAGGTCTGTATCCAAACATGCAAGTGTTCGCAATTAAGTAAAACACCTGAAGAAAGAAGTTGAAGAACTGTCTCTCCCCTCCAGCTCCGGAAGAGAGATGTGTTTTTTGTGTTATAAACACAGTGAGGGAGTCCAACTTGATAAAGCATTCAATTGAGAACTTCAAAATATCCATCTTGTTTTCCCATGCAATATGGAGGTTTATGCGATTATTCATAGCCATTGTCCCATACTTTTAAAATATATATCAGATCTTTGAAGTGATATTTGGACAAAGGGGTCTTATAAGATTATGAAGATTCTAGACACAAAAATAACCTCCAAAAGAAACCTCTTATTCTGATTGGTTGTCTTTGTTGACAACTGCTAAACGGGGAAAAGAGCTTAAGCAGAGAGAAGAAGAAACAGAGATCAGAGTTAGGGGTTGCTAAGACTGCAGGGATCTGAAGAGGGTGGAGGGAAGAGTAACAAACAGTAGGGAACTACTAAGAAGATAGTTTCTCTCAGATACTTAGCCAATATCAAAATTGTGCAATTGCAGAGTGAGACTGTGGGAAGCCTAAGAAAAAACAGTTGCTAAGAGGCTGATAACTGAGCAGAAATACCGCAAACTTCTGGCCTCAGTTGACTATAGTTTTTCTTTCCAACTCCTTAGTCCCTGTTCCACCCACAAACCCTCTAATTCCTGTTTTAATCATTCCATGGGAACACTTCTTGTTAAAGTCACCACTTATTTCCATGTCACTTAATCTAATGTACTCTTCATATCTTCACATCACACCACAGCTCCGAATCATTCTGCAAAGATGACCACTCCCTCTTCTGGCTTCCTTCCCTTTGGCTTCCATGATACCACATGTTCCAGTTTCCCTCCTTCCTCTCTGACTCTTGTCTTTATTCTTTGCCAATCACTCCTTGTCCATCTAACCTGTAAATGTGGGAGTGCCCCAAAGCATAGTCACACCCTCTTCTCATTCTACATTCTGCCACCAAGGGCATCACATCCATCTTCATGGCTTACCCTGCCTTGCTCAGTCCTCCCTGCAAAAGGGATACAGTAGAGTCTCTGGCCCATGCTTTCCTCGCTCTTTCTGGCTCTTGACTGACCCTGGTGCTTCCCCATCAGGCCCTTCTTGGTCTCATATGCCCCCTCCTCTTGGGAACTGTGAGTAACAAGCTATCTTTTCAATGGCAGTCATCTCTGGATCTGCTGGCCTCACCATACCTAAACAGAAACAAAATTCCAGGTACATTTAACAAGATATTGGTCCCTTAACCACCCAGAGCACAGCTAGTACCAAGTTTTTACCTAACGCATTATAACAGAAGCACCAGAAGCCACAGAGACCTGCCCCGCCCATAGAAGAGACCACTCTTGGAGCCCACGTGACGGAACCTAATCCTAGGGTTCCCTAGGGTTCCAGACTTCCAGGTTGTGGAAAGCAACTCAAATCCTATCCACAAAATTCTCCGGGCCTTCCAAGTCTTCCATGCCCTGACCCCCAATTCTTTTGACTGAGCGAGAGAAGGAGGCCCTCATTTTCCACCCCAGAATGGCCCATCATAGGAACACATCATGCTTTAAGTAAAAAACACTTTCTCAAACTCCAGAGTGACTTCTCTCGCCCAGATAAGACAATCAGAATAGCTAATGCTGCATTTTCCTAAAAGCTGAGTTCCTCAAGCTGAAATAGCACCTCGTGCAGAACTCCAAACTTCTCATTTAATTCCATATGTAGGATTGAAAGTACTTATCTACCTCATCCAGGAAATAGTCCTGTTAAAGTCATAATACATTCACTTGACTACAAAGATCATATAACCAATTCATCAATTTCCCCACATTTATGATGATTATGATGACTTCAGAGTTTTCTCTGAGGAGAAACATGGATGATTTATATTTGTATATCTAAAGAGACTATTTTAAGAATCGTAAAACTGCCAGCCACCTCCAAACAGACATTTTCCCACTTACAAACAAACAAAATGAAAGTTCTTTCTATCAGGTACCCTGTCAACATGCTAAAAGGGGCCAGCAAGCCTGGAGTGGCTATTTAGGACAGCTCTTTGTTGAACTGTATCTGTTTTCAGCAGATTGTTTTGCTTAGAAAGGAATTTCCACATTTATGAATTGAATACTCACAGCGTAATAGACATGAATTCAACACATACAAAGAATCTAGGTTAAATACCTCACTTTAAACCTTTCAAGTTCACTTACGTATCAGTGTAATTACCATTTATGAATAAAGGGCCGCGCTTATACATTTCTGGTGAATTTTGGGAATTATCAATACAAAGTCTTGGGCTTTCAATTTTTCTATTTTCTTGTAGGATTTTAGGTACTCATTTAAAATCCCAGTTACTATTAGATAAACAAGAATTAAAAGTTTGTACAGTCAGATTTAGGTTTTAATTTGTAAATGTATGATCTCAAATGCAAGCATATCTTTTCCAAAACTGCATAATCTGGGCCTAATCACGAGAAAACATCAGACCCAAACTGAGGGACCTTTGGCAAAAAAGCAGGCCTGTACTCTTCAAAATTGTCAAGGTCATATCAAGGTCTGTCAATAGTTCTTTCTCCATGTTAATTTCCAGATTTTGACCATGTCTGTAATTTAATCTCAAATGGCTCAGAAAAATATATATGTGTGTGTACACAGAGAAAGAATGATAAAGCAAATGTTGTAAAATGTAAACATTTGAACAATCTGGATACATCTGGAATTTTTGTATTATTTACAATTTTTCCGTACATGTGAAACAATTTTTAAAATCCACTCACCAAGGCATTCTCCTGCTATTCTAAATAAACATAAAATAGCATAGCTGAACATCTGACAACAGTCTGTTTTCTGCCTCACTGATTTATTCACAAAGCATTCTTTTCCCCAATTTCTTCCTAGAACTCCAGCCAACTTCATGACTTTATTCCCCTGACACAATCTTTTCTTTCCTTTTTCTATCAACCACAAAACTGACAAAACCCTGATTTCTGAGATTCTGTACAAGATAAAGCATGAATGCATTTCCAGTTAAGGTTTCTAATCTATAGGGAGCAAAATTCTTACAAGATTTGGACTTCATTGTTCTATTAGTATCCCCCACACATAAACCCCGCTGTGTGTGGGAAGGCATTGTTCCTAAATAAGAAGAAAAACTCATTTTCAATCATAATAATAAAAGAAGAAATAGACAAAAAAGAAGCCATTCGCCCCATTGATCTAGCTCCAGGAACATGGAGCTGTATACCTGAGAGAACCTGAGTTAGCCTCTCCCAAGGCTCAGCCAGTTCCCAAACATTAGCCAGAACATTCCAGGAGGGCTCTCTACCCACATCAGCATAAACTTGGTGTCCTCTGTTCTTGTTTTCTCCATCCTTTTATGTCCTCCCAATCTTGGCTGCTATATAAGTAAATGGCCCATACAAAAATGTGCACTTGCCACTTGAAGATGAAGATGAAAACCAATGGAATCCCCTTACCTTCAAGTAGCAGTTGTGTGAAACAGCTTCCACGTCTGTACCAGGTCCCTGGGGAGGTTGAGGATACTCAAAGCCTGCAGAATATATAGGGAGAGATTATATATCCTGGGTTCTCATTACACAAGGTGTTTTTGATGGGTCCTCAGCCAAGATCCACTTAAAAACAAAAGCTACACAAAGACTACAAAAAGGCCACACAAAGTTTAAACAAAAGGCTAAAGAAAGGCCAAACAAAAGCCAAAGAAAGTTTAAACAAAGAGTAAAACAAAGACAAAACAAAAGGCTAACAAAGACCAAAACAAAGACCAAAACAAAGGGCAAAAGAAAATCTAAACAAAAGCTATATGGTTGTAGCTTAGTAAGAACCATATCTCACACACATACACACACACTCACAAACCACAGCTATACTACATCCCCACACACACTCATATATTCCGGTCTCCCACGTTCCACAGCCCACGTAATTAATGCCTCATGACAAACCCCTCACCAAGGCTCTCTCCACACCACTCTAACCTATGTCAAACCACACGCCAGTTCCAACCACACCACACCACACCCCAGCTCACCCCACCACACCACACCCCCTTCCGCCAATGTGGTACCCCCCACAACAACCATCTCACCCCCCCATGCAGTGCCTCACCACACATGCCACAAGCCAAACCCACAAGCCGTGAACAGAATTGGAATAACACTGACAAACTCTTATCTTTGGGATCCTGTTGTTACACTCTCCGCAGAGTAAATAGCTGTCCACACTCTCCTCCCTAACATATCCCGCATAAACACACACACACACATACACACACCCGACTAACATTCACACATACATTCCCTCACATAATTTAACAAGAGTACCTCAGTCTAGTGACAACTGAGATTGGTTCTGGAAGATTCTATAACAGTTACCATTTGCATTCAAATTTATGAAAGTTTTTAAAAAACATCTCTTGTGGTAGATGATTTCTGTAAATGATAAATCTCATTCAATTAACATGATAATATTGGCTTCAGTCTCAGATATCGGCATTGTCTTATCATTTTTCTAAAATTTGGGGTCACACCATTGAGTCCTACTATTATGTGCCTCTGTTAAATTTCACGGGTCCTATAACCCAGAGCTTTTGCTAAATTTCATTTTATACGCATATGTGTAGAGCTACATACTAATGATTTGAAAGATGAAAGGATATTTCTGAAACTAATCCAACCATCAGCAGCCATAGCTCCCTGCATGACGGTGAGACACAAATGCCAACATTGTCATTAAGTTTCCTTTTAGGTTCTTGTCACAGTTTATGCAAAAAAGAATCATCCTAGGGGACCTTGAAGAGGCAGTCCAATGAGACGGCAAACATCCAATATACATCTCATCATATACTGACTTCATGACTAACTAAACATCCGTGGTCTGAGTAACCAGTTGTACGTGTTTGCTGGTTGATTCACTCCTGCTGCAAGGCCAGCCCTTTGCTTGTGCTGCGGTGGTTGTGTTTGAAGGATGAGAGCAGACCCAGGTGGTTCAGAGCATGGGCTCTGGAGGTCTCAGGGATAGTCACTCGGTCGGTTAAGATGTCACACTGATTGGAATCGTGCATGGCACATAAAGCTGCATCAATGTTAGCTATTGTGGTTCTGGCCCTAAAGAAGCCTTGCAAAACGGGTGGGCAGCAGTTATAAGGACACACTTCTTAGTTAGAAAACAACGGGAGATGAATTCAGGCTCTGGTGAAAAAGTGTAAGATAAAAGCAGACTAAATTTTAAGCAATATTGGAAGACATAATAGTAGCAATATGGACCTAAGAGCATTGTGGGAAATTCACATAGTTCAAATGGTGTAGTTAGGCAGTTTCTTAATACTATGGTGTGCATCTAATTAGGATCGACTAATTTTACCCCAAATTATTTATTTTCATCAAAGAAAGCAATCTTGAAACTTCTAGATATCTGTGGTATTAAATATTTTTATTATTTTTATTTACTTGTTCTTCTGGCAGATCAAAAGGGATGTTTGGATATTTCTGATGTGAAGTAAATATATAGAAAATAATGGACTAGTTGAAACACTTTATAAATTTACATGCAAATGAGTTGGAAAAACCCACTACTGTTATTGTGATTACTTTTTTTGAAGTGTACAAGGAGGGTTTATTTTTTGATTGCTAAACATTTAATAAAGTGATACTTTTCTTATTAAAAATGTACAAGATAGAGTGGGTAGATTATAAAGATTCATCTTTGTTAAAGGACTCTACTTGTCAAACTTTTATGAAAAAAGTCTTTAATGGCAATTTTTTATGGAGTCCCATCTCATATCTTCTACCCCATGATATATGGAGTGACATATAATTTATGCAACCAACATATGGAGGTCCCACAGAACACTCATTATGTCATCTCTTTTTATTCCTATTTAAATTTTGGTGTTTGCCTCTCATGTAGTGATATTCTCAGACCCAGAAAATCAACTTAGGAGGCCACATTTGAGTCAATGTCATTCCTTTGAATGGCAGAACTCCAAGGGGACTCAAGGCCAAAACTAAGTAACTTGTTACCATTATAGGTAATTTCTCCATAGAACCTTCGGCTGCAAATGACAATCCCCACGTGTTATAGGCTGAATTGTGTCCCCTCCAAGTTCATATTTTGCAGACCTAACCCCTAGTACCTCAGAATGTCACCTTGCTTGGATACAGGGTCTTTACAGAGATAATTAAGTTAAAATGAGGTCATTAGGGTGGGCCGCTAATGTCCTTACAAAAAGGGGAAATTTGGACACAGAAACCCTGATAGAAGGGAAGACGCAGGGAGAAGATGGTCTACAAGCCAAGAGGAGCGATCTAGAACAGATCCTTCTCTCCAGTCCCCAGAAGGAACCAACCCCATGACATCTTGATATCACACTGCTAGCCTGTTTCACACTGTGAAACAATAAATTTCTGCTGTTTAAGCCACCCAGTTGTACTACCGTGTTTCCCCGAAAATAAGACCTAGCCGGACCATCAGCTCTAATGCTTCTTTTGGAGCAAAAATTAATATAAGACCGGGTATTATATTATATTACATTACATTACATTATATTAAAGACCCAGTCTTATAGTATATTAAAATAAGACCGGGTCTTATATTAATTTTTGCTCCAAAAGATGCATTAGAGCTGATGGTCCGGCTAGGTCTTATTTTCAGGGAATCATGGTATGTGGTACTACATTATGGCAACCCTAGCAAACTAATACACCAGTTTCTATAAGTATATTAATTGGTATTTATCAAAATAATACTTGCAAAAGTCATGATAGTATTAAAAGGCTTATGTTGAAAAACAATAGCGCTTTTTGCCACGTCATCCCACTCCTTTATCCCACTCACCAAAGGCAACCACGTTTAACTTCTTTTAGCTATTTTTTCTCTATTTATTCCAATATTGTTAAATGACTCACAGAAACAGCCACTTATGTGCTCATTTATTGTAGGCTATTGGCTTCCTATTGAGGGTTTAATTTTCTTACAATCTAGTCCTTCCTCTCCCTTTTCCCTCACCCACTGAACAGTTATATCAGTATTTATATTATTATAAACATGTAAATATTCCTACACAATCTTGTGATCAATTATGATTGTTTCCTTTCTTTGTACAATTTTGTTTTTCCTGGAGTTAATAATTGTTCTGTTTTTGCTTTCATTTAATTTGCTTACTTTTTTATTTATTTATGACACATTTTTTCCAAATATTCAAACAGATCTGTCCAGTAACTATTAATTTTTTCAAGCATTCTGATATGTCAGATAATTGTTTACTTTTATTGTCTTCTGTAATCCTTGATTTTCTTGTTCTGTTCTAGACTGGTTGTTCTCTAAGCCTGATGAAGGACTGACTTTCCCTTCATTGCTTTGCTGTGCTAAAATTAGAGTCGTAAAATATTTTTACAAGCACAGGGCATGTTGATGAGCGATGTAATGGGCAGCCATGCTGGCCTTTCCTTGGGCAGACCTCAAAATCTAAGTAGCTGGAAGATTTTCCATGATCATTCAGTTTCTTCAAGGAAGAGCAATCCATTTTATAGCTTGGCAGCAGTAGGGAAGTCAGGGGAGTTTGAATATCTTGCTAATGATATTCTGCGATCAAGGTGGGTAAGGGACCCATATGAATATGTGGACTTGTCCCTTTTCTAAGCCCTGCCCATCATCCCTGCCCTCCACAGTTTGAGTCTGGAAATTTCTTCAGAATGAACTTCCAGTGAGCAAGTTCGTACGGTGAACCTGGGAATCTATTTGGAGTGTGCAGCTTCCCCAGGCCTCAGCCCTGCTTTCCACTCTACCTGGCACTCCACGGGTAGAAACTGTTGGTGTTTTGACACCTATTGTATACATGCTGTTCTCTGGCATCTCCTCTACAGGCCCTTAAAGGGGACTTCCTCCATTCTGCCAAGTCAGTTACCATCCTCCACCCTTTTTCTATCTCCCAAAACTGTGTTATAATCTATCCTCTTTTTATGTTTCCTTTTCTTTGGAGTTTAAAACCTTTTTAAAAATTCTCTACTGCCCCTATGGAGTAAACTATTTTTTAATTCTTTACCTTTAAAAATATTTTACTACTATAATTTTAGTAAATTTTTGGAAGAAAAAGTGGATAAAATAAGCACGTGCAGTGACCTGCCATTTTTAACCAAAAACATTGTAATTGTTTTTATTGAAATATAATTTACATATGTACCATAAAATTCAAAATTTTAAAGTATAAAATGTAGAGATTTTTAATATATACAAGGGTTGTGGAGGCATCACCACTATCTGATTCTGTAACATTTTCATCACTCTAAAAATAAATCCATACTCACTAGCAGAGAAACATAATACTATTTTACATGAGCACATAGAAAGAGTCAAGCATAAAAAGGGCTGGAGGGTGTGGCAAACATTTGTTACGGGGATTACTGAAAATTAGTATAAAATGAGTGAATCATCTATAAAAGGAAGTTATCTTAGGGAAGACACTGGTAAGATGATATCTCCATTATTTCACCTAAAAACTTATATGTACATCAAGTCATATCCACAATTAGATAACTGTTTACCTAACAAAATTGTGTATCAAAACGTGTTGTAAAAATTAACTTTTGATTAGAAAGATAAAAGACAGTTCAGAGATTTTTCAGATTCATGATAGCAATGCTATTTTTCCTGTGGAAATAGGAACAGATGAGCTATAGATAAGCTATGATAATAGATGATAGATGAACTATGAATAGATAAATAGCTATAAGACCATTTAATTATTTCAAGGTATATAATGAATTGGTTAATCAAATCTGAGAGAAACAAACCTAAATGTTTTTTCATTTGCCCTCCAATCCTCACTTCCAGAGCAAATTTGTCTCCTCCAAGACTTTGGCCTTGATCTGACAGATTTTTAGCTATACAGTCCCCAACTTTCAATGGTAAACAGAATACGACACCAACCGAGCTGCCAGCCAAACAGACAAAGCCTCTGTGTGTTCCCAAGTTTCACACCCAACTCTCCCTTTCTCTCTCTCTCTCTCTCTCTGTCTCTCTGTCTCTCTCTCTCTCTTTCTCTCTCTCTCTCTCCCCTATGTCACAATTGTGTTCTGGCAGGTGGTGACCTGTGTAATAATGTACATTATGTTCCGTAATTAAGGGACTGGCTTTTACTCAAATTGTTGTGTTAAAACTTATTCTTTAGGCAACATGCTTCTCCTGTTCAACTTTCTGTGTCCGATTCATGGATTTTACCCCTTGCAATATTGCAATTAGAGAAGGAGAGGGTGGACACAGGGTAGCAAGATACAAGGATTCTAGCAAAAAAGAGAGACGCAGAAAAAGAAGGTATCAGTGTGTTATATTAAAGAAAACCAGAGCTGAACATAGTGATCTGATTTCCTTTTACCTCCAGCTGAGCGGAACTTTGTGGAATAGGGTACATGGCTTCTGTAATATCTGTTTTTCTACAAGTTTAAAGATGGAAAAGCTCTTTAAGTACTCAGTGCTTTAAACATAGTCCCCAGGTTTGGGGATTTAAAGAATTTAGATGTTGGGTGTTTGTTTTTGCTTTTTTTTTTCACTCTTTCTATAACAAGTGTAACTTGTTGATCATACCTGTAATTTCAATTAAGCCAGTCCTAGTTTTCTATGAATATGGGAGAAAACTTTGGTTGCAAAATGTCCTTAAGCTATGGAAAACATCATTTTAGCATGGATTTATGCTTCCTTAGGCAGCCACTCAAATTAGTTCACATGCTCTGAGAATATACTAACTTGAAAATAAAGAGAGTTCCAGATGTTGAGTCTGGAGCACAAGCCAGGATTTAAAACACGGGATTTAAAGCACAACCTAGGATTTCAAGTTTTCCCGCATATATTCCATAAAATAAATAATTCGAGTCTAAGATAATTTGGAATTGGCAGCACACACGAACAGTTGCAATTATGAATTTTTCAGGAACATCTTTAAAGCAAATAGCTATTACATTTTTCTGTTTTATTGGAGTTATCAGCATGTGGTATTTCACAATTGTTGAAACATATTTTTGAATAATAAAATAAAAATATGTTCCTATCCAAAGAATGTTGTGAAAACTGCCACATGCGAAAAGTGGTGAAAGAAAAGATAACCGTTCCTGTGACGTCCCGGCAGGAAGAGGGACCCGGGCTCCTCAGGCCAACTGTATGAACAGAGCTTAGAGCTTTCATAGGTGGTAGTGACATGGGCCTGGGGACATGAGCAGAGAAAAATTCTGACATTTTCTATTGGTTACATGGGGAGTTTAGTCCCTATGCCGAGCAAAAGCGGTTGGTTATTTGAAATCACTGAATCCTGGCCAGTATTGCCCCAGCAACCAGCACAAAGATTGGATGGATCCCCGTGGTTTCCAAGTCTACCCAGTTTTTGGGTAAACAACTTATTGAATCAAGAATGATTGTGTATTATATAATTCATAAGCCAGAGGCCCTATATTTTTGCAATCACTATATTAGTCATCCCCTCTTTATAGTTATTATCTTCAGGGGCCCAAATTACATTTGTAGACGAGGGAAGTTATGGGAAACACACACAGTCTGAGGACCAGGAGGCACCAGCCCTCCCGAGTGTGGGCCCAGCTCGGTGGGCTAAGCAAGGACAGTCAGGCCTCGACAGCCTCTGCCCTGGCCCTGCAGCCTGAGGCCATATGAAGTAACCTTTTAGAGACCTTTTCCCATCACCTATCGGCGGCTGTCTGACGCTACAGCCCAAGAAGAAGTGAGTCAGGCTCTGTCTGTGACCCGTGTCTGGGAGTGTGATGGAAGGAGCTTTGTGCTTTTCAGAGGGGCAGGTACCAGTCTCCATCCTGCCACCAAGCATCTGGGAGACCCTGGGAGGCGGCCTCACTTCTTTATCTGTCCATTCCCGTGCTAAGTTTTATCCAATCACTCGGGGAACTTGGAGGCCTGGTCCATCAAGATTACTTGGGAGAAAAAGGAGCTTAGATGGCACTTAACCAAATCCCTTATTTTGTAAGTAAAGTGACACTCTCAGGGGCCTATTGGTTTTATTTTAAATCTGACAAAATATGCAACATTTATGAATATAACATCACCACGGTCCAAGATTCAACATGACCATGACTCGCTTCCTTCCCTTTCTTTTTCCTTCATCTCTCCCTCCCTTCCTTTCTTCCTTTCTTTCTCCTTCTCTCAGTGTTCTGACTGATTAAAGGATAATTTTTAAAATACAGTACAGCAGTAAAGAAATCCTCATTTTGTGTACTTGAAGTTTAAAATAACTGACTAAAAAGGTGATTTTAATATTTCTGAAACTTTGATGACCAAAAAGCTGGACAAAGCAAGCTTTCCACAGCTACCTTCTTTGGCAGTAAGTGTGCAATTGAATTTGTGGTTCGTGTAGAGCTTTCTAGTGCTGAGGGGGCTTTCTTCAGTGAGCCTTACCTGACATGCAGGGGTGACTCGCTGAGACATTATTATACATTAAAAAATGCAAGTGAGATCAACACCCCTGTTTTAATAAAACTATTAGGTTATATGAAAAATAAGGATAAATAAATTAGGTACAATATACTAGAGAATGAAAAAGTGGCTTTATTTTTCTATTATTAGTTTCAGGAGTACAAAACAACGGTGATTAAACATTTACCCCCTCACAAAGTGATAACCCCAAGTCTACTACCCATCTGACCCTGTACACAGCTATGACAGTACCATTGGCTATATTCCCTGTGCAGTACTTGACATCCTGTGACCATATATGTGTATTTATAGTTGACATTCATTATTATTTTATGTTAGCTTCGGGTGTACAGCACAGCGGTTAGGCATTTATATAATCTATGAAGTGATCCCCCCGATAAGTCCAGTACCCATCTGACACCATTCATAGCTTTTACAACATTACAATTCTCCATACTGTATTTCACATCCCCATGGCTATTTCATGATCACCAATTTGTACTTTGTAATACCCTCACCTTCTCTCCCATCCCCCAACCCCCTTCCCATCTAGCAACCATCAGTTCTTTCTCTGTTTACCCATTGTGTTTTCAATTGTGATGATCACACTTTTCATTTCTAGGTTGCAAGAGCACAGAGTATTGATAGACATTGTTTGGAAAAAAACAGTTTACTTAACAGCATTATATCTAAATGAAATGATATACACTACTACCAAAAGAAATCCTCTATCAAGGATTTTGAAACAGATGTCAAACCAGCCCATTCTTCCTTCAGGCTCGAAAGCCTGTGAAGCCCCTGTGCAGAGTCCTGTGTAGGCTGTGATGGCCTGGGGGACTGTTTTCCCGGGATGAAGGCTGTAACTGTCTCTTGCAAATCCTACATGGGGGATACCCCTTAGGGTGGGATAGTGTAGTGGATGGACGGGAAGTAGAGGTCAGTGGCTGTGAGTGGAGGACCTTCCAGGGGATGTGATGATGGACACATCTGGTACCACGGGGTGCCCTTTGCCTTCTGAACCAGCCACCCATGGAGAGGGGAGAGTGCTCCTTGGGCCACAGTCTTTCAGCGAGAGTACAGCAGGGGGCAGAACTGGGGTAAATGTCTCTGTAGCTAGCTTTGTTTCTGGTCCCCAACTCATTTCCAGAAATATCTAAAGGAGAGGATATCAAAAACTGAGGTGTGTTGGACAAAGAAGGTCTACACCTTTCACACAGACTGGGGTCCAGGAGACTCCATGGCTTCCGGTAAAGCCCCCCCCACCCCCACTCCCCACAAGGGCAGAACCTCTCTCAGCTCCACTTGGTGAGGCTGAGTTGAGAGTCCTCCTTCCAGAGGGGTTTCTTGGGCTCTCTTTTGACTCTCCCCAATGACGCTCTCCATTTGTCTCTCTTTTCTACAGCGTGAGGGCTGGGATTCTTGTTTTAGACAAACGTTCACGTTTCCGTCATCCTCACTTCTGTTCCCATGGAAAACAGATTGTTAATTTGTTAGTTGTCTGCCTCCCCATTCAAAATATAACTGCCATGAGGTCACAGCTTTGTCTTCACTCCCTGCTGTCTCTCCAGTGCTTACAATGTGTCTGGTCCAGAGTAAGTGCTTAATAAGTATTAGTTGAATGCTGAATTATTATTTCCCTTGAGATTCTTTGCAAAGGCAGAATGGGGTAATTCTTGGGTTGTTCCTAAGTCAAACCCACTGACCTTAGCATAAGTAGAGGTACAGCAGGTTCTACTCTACTGAGTACAGTGTTTGGCCTGTAGGTTTAGAACAGGTTTTTCATGGGTGGAATTTACTTCTCTCATCCCTGACTTGCGCAAAAGGCCTAGAATGCTCAGGCAGGATCAGAAGTGTCGTGGCAATAGTGACATTTATCACTGGATATCTGTGTTCTTTAGAATAAGGACTAAGCTATTCCAACAGGATCCCTAATAGTAGTTTCTTAACAATTTAAATATCTTGTACAATTTAAAACACCTTGAGTATCTAGGAATAAACATCAAATAATGTGCAAAACTTCTTTGGGAAAATTATAAAATTTAATTGAGGAAGGGACATAAAAATAAGAAACTGACAAGACACATGGATTTTTTTCATTGACTGAATCAAGCCATACTGCTTTAAATTACAAAATGGGGGCCGGCCCAGTGGCTCAGGCGGTTGGAGCTCCATGCTCCTAACTCCAAAGGCTGCTGGTTCGATTCCCACATGGGCCAGTGGGCTCTCAACCACAAGGTTGCCAGTTCAACTCCTCGTGTCCCGCAAGGGATGGTGGGCTCTGCCCCCTAAGATTGAACACGGCACCTTGAGCTGAGCTGCCTCCCGGAGGGCTCAGCTGAACCAGATTGAACATGGCACCTTGAGCTGAGCTGCAGCTGAGCTCCCGGATGGCTCAGTTGGTTGGAGTGCATCCTCTCAACCACAAGGTTGCCGGTTTGACTCCCGCAAGGGATGCTGGGCTGTGCCCTGGCTTTATAGTAGGACTCTACTAGTTGGTTAAAAATGTATCAGACAATACAAAAGGTTCAACGCTAGTTGGAGAAGAGGAAGGCAGGAGAAATGGCCCATCCACTGTCATAGTAGAGTATACAATTCTAGTCAAGAGGAAGGATTGTGGCCTTGGCCCAGGGACAGACTCACAGAGCAAGGCGCGTGGGAGGAGAATAGAGAGGCCAGGCTCAGGCCCGGCATGGATGGACCCTGGATTTTTGAGAAGCAGCAGTTATGACCAGTGAAGAAAGGACTGTGCTTTCTACAGAAAGTGCTAAGAATTGTAGCTGTGTCTTTGTAGACTTCACGTGATTGCGAAATCCTTTGACACTTTCTGGTGAGTCAGAGTGTAAAACCCACAGATGGGAAATTTCTGTGTACCAGATCTATCAAAAATGTTCAAAGTAGCTCTGTTGGTAATGGCCAGATCATGGAAACAACCCAAAGAGCCACTGCTGTACACTGACGTCATGAATGACTCTACAGCAGCATGGTAACGGTATTAAAAGCACGAAAATAAGATTGAGGGAAAAAAGCTAGTCACACAAGAAGATAGGATTCCATCTGTAGGAAGCTGGAAAACAAACAGGGAAACTAAACAATTGCTGATTGAAAAGAGCATACTTGCGTAAACCGATGGAGTCAACCAGGGGACTGCAGGAGACAGGCAGTGTGACCTCACAGAGGGGCAGAGAGGCGCAAATGGAGACTTTCTCAGGTCCTGGCACCTTTCTATTTCATAACCTGCACGATGGTTACACGGGCTTTAACTTGATTCTTCAAGAACATACGGCTATGTCTGTATAACTATCTGCATGATTGATACATTTACAATAAAATTTTTAAATTATACAGTAACAAAGGACAAAGTGATCCATAGAATGAGTGTTTGCTACGTCCCCAGACCCAGGCTAATTGCATGGCAATCTCTGACTCACAACCTCATGATTGTCCCCATTTGATGCCAAGGGCACTTGGGCCAGGAGACATGGTCTCTTGCCCAGAGACACACTAGGAATGGGCCAAGCAGCGCTTTCGTCTCAGGCATTTCCAGTTCCCACATTCCTCTATCGCCCTCATTACTCAACACATGATGTCGCTGGTAATGCAATGGCCAGAGACCCCTCCCAGGCCACCTGGATGTGAGGGTGTCCTTGGTGCCAGCCATGCCCAGCCCAGACCCAGTCTCACCCACCCACTCACCAGGAGACCACAACCCACCCGATCTGGGGGGAGTGCAGCTCATTCTCAAAAGACCCGTGGCCAACAGTAGGGGACTGGATTGTAACAGCCCAGTGACGTTCAAAGCAGATGATACAGCCCCCCTGAGGGGAGCTGTGTGCCCCTGGACACCACACAAGTCTCAGGCTTGCCAAATGGAATTCACCGCCAGCTCGTTCTCAAATGCTCTTTTAAGTCTCTGAGATTGATTCGTCACCACTTCCCCTATTCACTCAGAAAGTACTTACTAGCATCTACCAAGTGTCAACTTCTGTGATAGGCTGAACCCAATGGGGATGATTCACCTTTGTATTGGGACTCACTAGGAAAATGTGTTCTATGAAAGCTTAGAAAAATGGGAAGGGAGAACTCAAAAGTTGTACAGGATGGGGATATAGTCAATAATGTTGGAAAGACTATATAGGGTGTCAAACGGGTACTGGACTCATGGGGGGATCACTTCTTAGATTATATAAATGCCTAACCACTGTGCTGTACACCCGAAACTAATATAATAGTGAAGGTCAACTGTAATTAAAAATATATAGTCACGGATGTAAAGTACAGCATAGGGAATAGTCAATGGTATTATTATAGCCATGCACGATGTCAGAGGGGTAGTAGACTTGTTGGGGTTATTTTGTGAGGGGGGTAAATGTCTAATCAGTATGTTGTTTCGTACACCTGAAACTAATTTCTAAAAAGTTCTGCGTGGGGTTCTGTTTCTATTAGCTTTGAAGACAAAGCCCCACGAAGTGTATCAAGAGCTGGAAGCTGTGATAGGAACAAAATCTTAAGCTAGAGGGTAAATCTCATGTTTCCACAAGAAAATAAATAAAAACACGTAAACTATGTGTTATCTCCCAAGCTGTGTTTCTACGCTCAGGCAGGACAAGAAACTGAATGAGCTATTCCCAGGTAAACTGCTTCCCAGCAGACAGACGGAGGGAGGGGTGTTAGGGGAAGGTGGCTCCCTGGGGCCAAACCCAGGGGAAGGTGGCTCCCTGGGGCCAAACCCAGTGCAGTGCGAGGGCTGGGCAGATGGCGTCCCCTTCACTAACCCCAATGGGGGAGAGCTGCCAGGGGCAGGTTGCGGAGTCAACACCTGGTGGTACAAGGGGGCCCTATCACTTAGATGCAGCAGTGCTTCTGGACTGCCCTTCAGGTAGACAGCAGGCTGAGAATCCTAGGCTTGGACTGGTTAGTCTGTGCCAGCTCAAGGGCACTGCCTCCACATCCATGGGGCACCTACTGAGTCCCAGAGTGGGGTGACCTCAGGTCTGGGCCAGCTTGTGGTTCTGGGTTGGGGCAGGATCTGTAGCAGCTGTTGACATGATTTCCTTCTCCAGGAGGCAGAGATGGTGAGGTCCTGGGCCAGCTAAACACAGGTGAAGGGAGTGGGTCAGTTTAGGATCTCCGGGCTTCAACTATGCTCCTCACCTTGCCAGAGGACCTCTCACCCCTCAACGGAGATTTCCATGGGGAGTGAAAGGCTGTTGATGAAACTCTTGTGGCAATGCCAGAAGGCAGGCAGCCCAGCAAGAGGAACACAGCAAGGTCTATAGGTTGGATACTATATTAAGACGCAAGACTCAAGGCAGGTTGAGGTACAGAACAGGGTGGGCTGGGTAGCCCTGGAGGGGTCAGCTGCACATAGGAGTCAATCTGTGGTGACAGGATGTTGACAGGACTTAACTTTCCACAATACAGATGAAATTGCCAGGAAATGTTTTCCTATTCCTTGTTACCGAAATAGTCTCCTCCACCCCAGGCCATGCTAACAAATGAGATTTGTATCCCTTACTGTCCTACTCAGGCTCAACCCCGCCATGCCACCCAGCCTCCCTTCCCCAGTGCTTTCCTTCAGTCTCCCACCCCAACCCCCTGCTTTCAGCCATCCCAATTCCAGAAATTACTGCAGGTGTTGCTGACCACTTGGCAGCTGTGGAAGCCACCATGAGTTCAAGATCCACACACTGGAGCTTCAATGATGGTGCAGATTTGTCTCAACTTATTTTTGCGTTTACAGAGCCAGTGGCAGATTTGCTGTGGAGTGACTGATGCTCCAGCTGCGGGGTTCCCTCACTGCCTCAGCACCACTGGTAGGGGCCCTGGGAATGGAGTCACCCGGACATTTATCTTGTACATTTTCCAAGGGTATAATGGATGAATCAATGTAAATAATTCAGGCTCCTCAAAACCTGGATCCACCCTATTTCCTTCTCATTCAAGACAGTGTTTTTCAATAGGCTTAGTGCTACTACTGATTCATCAATTCTATAGAGCCACTTTTAATGGAATCGAAATGCATGGAAAATGGAAAATATGGAGAGCATAATGTAATATTACATAAAATTTTTATAACTTGTATAATTAACCCTCTCCCAGACCCTGTAGGTAGACCAGGTGACAGGAAACAGATGTCTCTCAAAGCTAGGTAAGGCCATTACCCCTCCAGAGGTTCCAGAATTGGAGACTACATTCTACCTTTGCCCAAGGTGTGTCTTTTTAATACCAGATGTTATTCATACATTGGCCACACAGCTGGCAAATAGGGCTGTCAACGAAAACCGAATTACTTTAAAATCTGGACTCTAGAATTTACTTATAGATATTAGTAAGTTAAGATTATCAGGATCTTGGAAAAACATTTCTAGGGTTAACATTTATGTGTTATTATTCACATCTCTTTTCAGAACAGGTGTTCCTTACACAAAAAGGAAGCTGAGGAAAACTCCCAAGCGAAAAACAATATACTGTATCTACAGTGGGCTTTAGAAGTGAAAACAGTATCGAGACCGAAAGTAATCTCAGCATCTTCGTCTGGAATGAAAAACTGAAAGACGTAACTTTTTAGAAACTGTTTATTTTCCATCAACCTTATTTCCATTTTGCGTACGAGTTTGTGGAAGAACAGCTCAGGACCACTCAGTGGTCGTTCCCACCCATTCAGTGGCCTGAGCAGTGGGGGCTGCAGACCAGTCTTCAGTGGCAGGCTGGGCACTCCAGTCTTCTGTTAAGAAAATACCAAAACAGCCATGAGCTCTGTTCCCATGTCACCTCACCCCACCACCATCTGCCTTGCATTCCATCAGACACACATTTCAAGCATAGACCAAAGCCACACCACTTCAAACGAACCTGAATTCAACATGTCAAGTTATTAGCAGAGCTGCAACATACTGAGGTCAACTCTTAACAAAGCCACGGAGATCATCAGACTGAAAACTCGTATGTCCCAAACCACAGCTCGATGAACTTGTACCATGACACATACCAGTAGGAAACTGCTGAATGGGGACGGCGGGCACCTGAACGCCTTCAGACCAGTCCGCGACCTCAGGCTGAGCAGCAGTGAACTCGGGCGCTGGAGCGGTCCATTCGCCCTGGAACTCCTCCTTGGTCACGGCCTTCTCAGCGGCGGCCTGCTCTTCCTTTTCAATCTGGTTTAAAAAGAGAAAAGGTTTATAGGGACTGACAAATTTTACCTCCAAGCAGACCAAGGTGTCCAATTTGCTTATGTGACAGCCATAAGCCTTTGCAGAAACTTACCTCCTCAGGGTCTCTGTAGAAGTAGAGATCAGGCATGACCTCCCACGCGTGCTCACGGGAGATGGTGCCACGCATGCGCAGGACTTCCCGGGCCAGCATCCACCACATCAGACCCACGGAGTGAGCGCCCTGCAAGAGTGTCACCTGGTCACAACAGCAAGCACCTCCCCATTCCACCTAACCTGGCTCCACGTCACCTAGGTCCTTGGTACCAGGAGAACAGACGTGTCTTAGTTTAATAGCGTAACAGAGAAGATTATTTAATAAATGCATCAGTTGGTTCTCAACCCTGATCGCCTCTGGAATCATGCAGATTTTAAAAAGCACTATATTGTCACGGCTCCACCCTAGGCAACAAAATGAACATCCCCTGGGTACAGTGCCTGGACATTGGTTATTTAAAAAATCTTTGAAGGCTCATAATACCAGCCTGGGCCAGGGGGCTGCATCCTACACAACTAGACTGAGAAACAACGGCTTGAACCGGAGTTGGGGGTAGGTGAAAGAAGGAGGGAAATCTTTTTGAGTGACTCAATGTGGAATTAGGGTTTTGAGAACCTGGACAAACTTGAACCATATGCAACCCACCTTATGCTCTTATAGCAGGATTCATCGGTTGGTCTGAAAACAGAAAGGCCAAGTAATGCCTGAGGCCCAAGACAACAAGAAATATAGAGAAAAACAGAAAACAGACTATTTTCCATCCAAATTCTAATACATGCAAATCACACTTGTAGCAAGGATTACTATCAAACTCCACTCATTGGGCCAGAGACCCTTGTGGTGGTAGCGAAAAACTTGCCCTTCATGTAGCACATCACCTACACTTGGGAGTTCATCGGCCAGCCAGGGGCCTCAACCCCAAGCTCTAACAATGTGCAGAGGAATGCCCAACTGTTTCTAGGGGGCTCATTCTCGAGCTCTGGTTTACATCAGTCATTACCTTGTTGTTGCAAGGGATGGCAATGTCCACGTAGCGCAGAGGAGAGTCTGTGTTGCACAGAGCGATGGTCGGCAGGTTAACGTAGGACGCCTCTGTGAGAGGCTGGTGGTCAGCCCGGGGATCGGTCACCACCAGGAGTCTCGGCTCCCGGAAGGCTGCCTGGATCTGGTTAGTGAAGGTCCCAGGAGTGAAGCGGCCGGCGATAGGCGTGGCTCCGGTGGCAGCGGCAAACTTCAGCACAGCTCGCTTAAAGAATTAACACTAAGTTAGCAGTGCTCCAGATGGGCCGTAGCAAGCCTCCGAAGTGTAAATGTGCCGACAACCAGTTCTAGCGTCACATGAAGCAGCCTATCTAGTCAGAACCCCCAAATAGCCCTTCCTCAAAAATGAAAGCATCAAATCACAGCAATTCTTCTGTCCTCCATGCTACCTGACAAGTACTTACAAAACCAGAAGCGAGGAAACATGCTGAGCATGTCCCTGTCCCCAGTCCCCCTGCCTGGAATGCTCTCCCCGGTCCTACTCCCCTCAGGTGTCTGAGGCTCACTGGCTTTCTTGCTTCTGGAAGCTCCAAAGCCACACTGCCTGGTGTCTAGTCCCAAGCAGGCCGCTTGTTAGAGACTTAGGCAAGTTACTCACGTGCCAAGTTCCTCATAGGGTATAAATTAAACAAATCAATACACATAACACAGAGGAGTGCCTGGTACCCAGGAAGTACTTCCCGCCTCTGGTACAACTTCCTCACAGCTACCCTATATTAAGCAGAAATACACCCAGCTTTCCTTACCCTCCCCTACTTTTTTCTCCCAGAGTTTATTTCTTGCTTCCCTCCCCAAAGGCAGACTAGCCATTTTCTGGCTATATCCCAAGCACCTCACAACACTGCTTAGACGAGTCTAAGTGTGTGGTACATTTTTGCTAAGGAGAGCGTGAGTGGTCACTGAGTTTACTCTACAGCAGTAATTAAAGCTGGCTTCTACCACGCACCAAACTATAGGGGTCCACTCACAAGCCAGCCTCTGGGGAATAACCCCCTGCAAAACGCATCGTAAGTTCACGGGAACTAGTTTTACTGTCAATCTAAACAACAGATACAAAATGATTCTTCCTACATAATTTAAAAAGTTCTGTCCAAATCCAAGTCAAGCATTTAAAAAATCAGAAATGGGGTTAATAAAATCCTTGTTGGAGCTCATATAAATCAATTCTTATAGATCCATTAGTTTTCAACAGAAAAACAACAAAGAATTGCCAGAACAGAAATAGGGCAACTATTTTAATAAGGGAATTTCTTGATGTTTACAGGCATAATACATGATATGATAAACGAAGCTCAACCTGTCAGATACCAAGTGGTATGTTGAAAATATCCAATATTGGCAATTTAAGATTTCCAAACAGTGAAATTACGGGTTTTTTTCATACTCTTCTCTATAAGCTAAAAAGTCTATAAGCTTTATTTCATACAATGAAAACCAAGCATATTGTTCCACAAACCTGGCCAGTATTTCTGGACGATATGACACTGACATCAGCCGGGTTTTCAATGGCAACAATGGCACGAGCTGCCAGCAGAAGCTTCTCCCAGGTTCTCTTCAGATTTATGATGTAGATGCCTAGTTAACAGAAGGCTTTAAACACCTGACCTAGTTTTGCAAATGGACAATCTTCTAAAAAGTTGAATGTGGCAGAAAGTACTATCAAACTCCAGTCAGAGGCAAGCTCTACTGGTGTTAGCAAAAATCCTGCCATTAATATAGCACACTTCCGACACTCAGAAGTTCACTGGCCAAGACTGACCTCCACCCTGAGCTTTAATAGTGTGCAGCCTCGATTCAATAGGCCAAGTAAATCTCCTCTCCCTGTAGTAATTCTCCACCAGGCCCCAGTTGGATTTCTACAGGGTCTTGCCCACTTCCTGGCTTACCATTGTTTCTTACCTGCCTTGATCTCAAATTCAACCTGAAGCTCATTTCCAGTATAGCACTCTCAGGTTTAAATTCTTCAGTGGTTCTCTCTTGAAGCTTAACGACTGCGTCACCCATCCTAATGCCTCCCATACTCGTGTGGCAACCTCCCTTCCCTTTGCTAATACCTCCCAAGCCAAAATGTTTATCCCCATCTCATACTTTCCTCACAATTCAGTTGAGCCTGTATCAGTACCTATGAAATATAAGGCACTATGTGAGAAAAGTTATTAGGAACTCAGCTAACAAGCTTCCTCATCTTCATATCTCACACCTCCTTCGTGACTCAAGTCCCATAGCCTCGCATATGCCATACTCTTCCACTGGAGCCCAGAAACCTTTCTTTCTCAAAACAGCCAGGACACTTTGAATTTGAAAGCCCATTTCCAATGTAGGGATCTGGTTTCATTTATCATTTAGCAGAGAGCCAAGGAAGATTTACAAATTATTACACCGCACTACCCGTCAGAAGAGCAGGGTCAAAATTTGTCTTCAAGCTGGAATAGCTAGAAAGTTCTAACGACTGACCATCACTTTTCCGTTTGTAGATGTACTGTTCCATCTGGAAGTCAAGGTTAGTGCCACCTAAATGGGTTCCTGCTGCAAGGAATTTGAGGACATCCTCCTCTTTCATTTGCAGGACATCAAGGGCTCCGGACATTGTGAAAGATTCCCTTTAAGTTACGTGGGAACCTGAAAAACAATAGGTTGAGAATCTAGTCCCTTTCATTCCAGTGACTTAAGTGGGGGAAGGGAGAATAGGTGAATTCAACCACTTGAGTCAAGCAACTTCCTACTTAAATGCAACCTAGTAGAACACCTAGTGTCAGACTGAGCTCAGTCCAGTGGGGCGAAACACAATAGGACAGACATGTTACATCCAGAACTGCAGCAAGTCTTGCGGAGGAAAAAGTGGTGTGGAGATGGGCAAACTCGGTCATTAAATGAAAATAGTGAATTGAGGCTTTTAACACTTCTCAAGGTACCCAGAAGTTAAGCAGAAGTTATAGAAGAGCAAAGATAACCACCAGATGTAAGAAAAGCACCCATGTTGGGGAACAAGTTGAGCAAAGGTGGTGGCGATGTGAACTGGTTTATCTTCAAACAGATTGTATATAGGTGGGCGCGTTGGAATTCCTCTTTCCTGCGGTCACAACTCATTTTCTCAAAACCCTGTCAAGAACCTTAACACCAACAGGAAAAACCTACGAGCCCAAGCAGCTGGAGTAACGTGGCGCGTAGGCCTCTGGCTTCACTGCCGAGTGTCGGGGTCGGGTCCCAAGCGAAAGCAGCGCTGGACGCCGGACGGGCTTTCGGAACCCCCGCCCCGTGCCTGCGATCCAGCGACCTCAGACCTCTCCGGGGGCACCGTGGGAACCCGCGGGCCCAGCCCGGCCACGTGCGGGCCCCAGGCGGACTGCACCGGGCCGAGAGGGACCCAGTCTATCTCCTGGCTCTCGTCCCCAGTCCTCGCACTCCTCATCTGAGCAGGGCGGTCGTACCGGTGGCCCAGATTGGCGCAGGGGACCTCGCAGGGGACCTCACCGGGGAACTCACCGAGTACAACGCCGTGTGGATCCCTCTCTGGGTAGCGCGGAAAGGACAGGCGGGCGGAAATGACGTAATTATATACTCCGCCTCCAGCCAATTGCAACGAAAGTCGGGCGGAAGAAGGGCGGAGCCGGAGGGGCGCTTGGGTGGGCGGGCTTTCTCTTTCCGGAGGGCGGCCTGGTGGCGCTGCCTCGGGTTCTGGATAAATGGCGGGTAGGGGCTCCCTGGGGGGAGCCGGACAGCTTGCGATTTGGGGGAACTACCCGCGGCGCGGCCGCCAGCCAGGATTCGAGCTCTTCCTCAGCCTTTCGTATCTACCAAGAACTTGAGCGGGTCCCTCACCTAAACTGCAGTTTCCTAACGTGGGAAGGAGTGTTGAACCCAACAAGCCTAAGGGTTAGATGAACAAAAGCTGCAGAAATTACTTTCATTTTTTGGGAGGACAATTTAGCAAGTTCATTTAAGGGAAGTTTGCCTGAAAAAATAAAGAGGACAAGACTGCACAGATGCATGAGAATTTTTATTAGTATAAGAAAAATTACAATATCCAATAGATTCGTTAGTAAAAATGTACTCCATCGATACAATACTATACAACTATTAAAAAATAAAATTCTATGGTACAAAAAGAGTTACAGGATGAGAGGGCGATTATTTTAAAAAATAAAAGCCCTATGCGTTAAAGATGATTGTAAATAAGTAGCCAAATTATTCACAATTATACAATAGGTTTCAACGCTAGCTGCACTTAGAATCACTTGCAGAGCTTTCAAACATGCCCAATCCCAAACCAAGAAAATCTGATTTTTAAAAAATAGCTCCCTAGATAGTTTTAGTGCAGCCAGGATGAGAATCACTTTGATATACAAGTACAGAAAACGGTGGGTTTTTCCCCTCATTTTTCAGTATTTTTGAAATTTTCTGTAAGGTCCACAGGTTTTTTTAAACAAAACCCCACCGCGTTTAAACGAAGAGCTGACATGGGAAAAAAGTGAACTTAGTCATGGCTTTCAGCATCTTTGCTGAAAATACCTGGAGACATTTTGGCTCTCAAAAAAAGGGAAGACTTCAAAATAGCTATATGGAGAATGAATGGCTGGCTTTTATGGACAGTTTTCTGTCACTGCAGGACTTCTCTGGAGGGCCTTCTAGAACAATACCAAACCATATCAGCAGCTTCCTCCCCTATGCACCAGAGTTTCAAGAATATTTCCATTAGGACCATCAGGACATCCCCATAATTATGTTTAGGTGTTTGTTTCTCCACAAGACCTTTTCCTACAAAATAACTTTGTCCTTAAGAACTGATCTGCATGATGAAAATTCCTGGTGAAGAAATGAGAAAAGTCCAAAGATGAAAAACGTACTGCAGGGACAGTAAGCCACGGTGAGAGCCTTTGGCCTAAGAGGCACTTGTCAAAGAATGACTGTAGCTCCCAGCCTGCTGTCCTCCTCCCCATCTCGCAGCCTCCTGGTCCTCTGCACAAGTTTCTCCATCATTTTTTATTCATGCCCACTTTTGATAAACAAAAATCTCAGAGCCTTCCTTTTGGAAACTTTGGTTTCTGGGGTTTGTATTTAAAAACTGAAAAACTGAGCTTAATTTTTTTTCCAAATATAAAATTGTGCTAAGGACTGTAAGTTTTTTTGGACTACACTTCACATGGGTGGTTAAGAGCCCTGTTCTGATTTGAAGCTGAGAGAGTAACTAGCCCCAGACATCGAGTTCGTCTTGGGCATCTTCCCACCTCGCTATCTGACCAGACTTCTTATTCCTCTTCACCTGTTTGCCTGGTATCCAGTTATCCCACAGTCCTCCGTAGTGGCCTAAGCAATGTTCCAAAATCACTTTTCCCTCCTTTGTCCCAAAGTTCTTATTTCTTCAGTTAAATGGCATGGTCCCTTCTGTCCACTGAAAGCATTCTGTCTTACAACTTTCTCTGTCACTTGGTACTTTGTTCGTGTATTCGTTCATGCACTAGAATCCCAGCTTACTGTGACTGTAAACATGTCACTTCACCTCTCCCAGGAAATAAGAGCTGTTGATATTTCAGCTGATGCCATCTCCCTGAAACGAGCCCCTGTGCCTGGAAATCCTACAGATGCAAGTGAATGGAGAAGGCTCACCTGATATTTTATGAACAAAGGAGACATTTTAATTCTCTATAAAAAAAAAACAACAAAGTTACATATTAAATACCAGAACTCAAAGGCTTAAAAATTAAATCACATATACTTAAGAAATGACATTAACTAAAAAGGACACAATTATCCCTGAAATGGAGACAGGCCTGAATATTCTGTGTTACTTCAGTCAGTGTGGCCCTCAATCTTCACAGCGTTCTCACCAATCACCTGTATCCTCACACAGGCCCAAGAGTCTTATGCAGCTGCTAGCTTGAATCCTGAGGTTGAAGGAATAGCCACATCTGCAGAATGTTCCTAAGAAGTCAGAGTTCACAGGTCCAGCGGGATGAGTTCTCAGTCAGCTGAGCCAAATCTCCTTTTAAACAGATGGGGAAACTGAGGTCCAAATATAGTCCAAAGTTACAGAAAACGTTAGAGCATAATTATAATTACAATTAAAATTCATGCTCAGTCCACAGCTTGTTTCTCTAAAAACACTGGTCTACATACAGGTTTTCTTTATAGTGGGATGGAACCCAACTTGCATCTTGAAGAATTCAGGGTATAGAAGCACACAGTGAGAACAAAGGGCATTTCAGGCAGAGAGAGTGAACTATGATGTGATAACATATCCAAAAGTGTTCAGCCAACATTCATTAATCCACAAGCCCAATTCTGTGAGAAGGGATTATGGAAGGAAGGGCAAATCACCTGGTATGGCCAAGACCCAAAGGGTACACAGGTACTTCAGGTTAAAGCCTGACAGAGAAGGACTTGGAATATTCTCCTAAGGGAATCGAGAATATTCTGCAGGCAGTGGGGAGTCAAAGGATTATTAACAATGGTATGGGTTTTATACAGAGATTTAGGGGAAACAGGTTAACTTCCAACTTGTTCCATTAAAATGTCCATGGGACAGGCAAGCAGGTGGGGTTGACTCGCAGGTGGCTAGATATGCACCGAGGTCATGAGGTGAGGTCCGAGGAATGGATGAAATAATGAAAAGACAGAGATTTGCTAAACATTTATGACAGGGCTTCTCTGTGTCTTAAGGCATGGGTGGAAGCTGGGATACACTAATAACAACACACACGGCCGGTGCCTTTCGGAGCTTACAACTGAAGTGGAGATTAAACAGCCACTACATGGTCATTTAAGTACAGTAGTGCTAAATGCTATAGAAGAAAAGTATAGGGTCTCTGAACACTTAGAAAGAGCTGACCTAGCATGAGGAGTTGTGGAAAGCTTTCCTGTGCAGGTGATGCTTGAACCAAACTGTGAAGGATGGAAAGGACCTATCTACCTGGGGTGGTGGAACAGAGTGTTCCAGACAGTGAAACCTGCAGTTCAAAGGTACTGAGGCAGCAAGGAGAAAGCTGGGGAACGGATGAGGGTGAAAACATGAAGGCAGCACGGGCACAAAGTACAAGCGGAGACACCCAGATAAGACTTGAGGATGGCATACAGAGTGGAAAAGGAGATCAGTCTGGCTGCAGAAAACAATACAGGGGAAATAAGGCGACCTAGAGGACAAGACCACATAAAGATAGTTCTCGAATACTAAGCCAAGAAAATGAGGCTTCGCACCAGCACCAGATCGAGATGAGAAAGGAAGGGGGGTAATAACAAGAGACGCACATGATAAAAACAGTACACACGTAGAGCTGGGCTTCCATGTTTTGATAACAGTTTAGGGAAAAAAAATGTCAGTAAACAATGATCTTTAAAAAAAAAAGTCAAATTATTTACAAGTTCCAAACAAGTAGTTAAATCTTAGAAAGACATATGTATATATGTATATGAAATAAATCGGAGAAATATAACTAGTAACAGAAATGATGCAAAGTGATAACCATTAGCACTACGCTACAAAGCCTCCCAGTTCTTTACAGAGTCTCCTGTGAAGCAGTCCTGATTTTTAAATCTTCCCGACATCAAAAGTACACGGATCTAGTTAGAGTCGATTCCATTACAAGTGACACTTTTATTGGTTCTTCATGTAGATAAAATTCAGTGTGCACCACTTTGTTATTCACCTGCAAGAGAAAAGCACAAACTGTCCCAAAGAATGTAACAGCCCTGAGCAAAAGCCTTTTAGTAAACCCCACTGATGAGATGGCAAAATTCTGACCCCACCAGGAAAACAATGCAAACGTTATAATAAGGAGATATCCCAACACCACTGTGGGATGGAAAAGCACTGTATTCAAGAGTCCACAGACAACTGGGCTCAGTCTCAATATTAAACCAGGTATTAACCCTTCCTGAGCCGTGTAACGTGTGGTAAGATGAAAGGGTTGGATTATATTATATCCAAAGTATCCAACAGCTCTACAATTCCAGGATTGATTATAAGCACATGTCATCTGCTATCTTACTGCGACTTTAATGCAAAGGCCACCTCATGCTCATCTCCAGACTTTTTCTCACCAGTGTCTACTCAACAAGTGCTTTAACCTTGAAGAGTGTTCAATAAAGACTTAATGAACATTAGTCAGCAGAACAGTTTTTCAGCTAGCATTAACTGAATGGATATCTATTTACAGTCGCTTAAATCTTTATTGTTGTTACACATTCCTGAGATGCTGACAAGAAATCTCTATTTTCTTAAAGAGAGAAATTGAGCAATATGAGACATTTGGGAAAATGGTTGGAATGACTGTCAAAATTGTCCCTGTAACATTTTTCCCAACAGCTTACCTAAATCATGTAAAAAAAGAGTTTTGAAAGCTGTTAAGCATCATATGTAAAGTATTAACATTAATTTTTTTTTAAGAAATAAAAATAGTTACCGTCCCTTGGAGAGAGGTGAGGAGTAATTACCGTATTTTGCCGTGTATAATGCACACTTTTTTGCCCAAATTTGTGAGGGAAAAATAAGGATGCACATTATACGTGGGTAGTACTAATTCCATATCTATATAAATGTTTTAAATTCTTTTATTTATGCTTATGAGTTAAAAGTGTAACTCTAGAAATCAATAACTATATCCTATACAAAATAATACCCTGGAATATGATAATTGGTTTTGCTGAATTTAGGACAAACTTGCAATGACAAAGAGTTCTTGGCCTTGTATGATGCGTAAATGTCATAAATTTGGTATCGGTACATAAAATTTCTTGTACTTTGTGTCTGTTCTTGTGTTTTGTAATTATTTGTTACATAAAATTTCTTGTACCCTATGTTAAAAATAAATGCTAAAATTCCTTTATAATAATAGCTAAAATGCTAATAATTCCTTTACAAAAAACAAGTACCTAAATGTAAATAAATAAAAATTTGAATTAAAAAATTAAAACAAAAGATTTCTATTCTCCTGAAAGTTTGAGCCAAAAACATGGGTGCACATTATACACGGGAGCACATGATACACGGCATAATACGGTAATACTTAATTGTGATTAGGGCATGAACTCTAGAAGTATTCTGTCTGGCCTGGAATGACAGCTCCGCCACTTACTAGCCCTCCATCAGTGTTAGTGGATACAAATCCCAGTACCTACCTGTGAGGTTGTTGGGGGGTGCTAAATGGATTAATATCTGTAAAGCCCAGAGAACAGTAACTGGCACAGTGAGCCATGCCACAGATGTTAGGATTGTTGTTACTGTGTTCATTTATAGCTTTTTCTAATTAGCTCTCTTTGAGGGTAAAAATCCCAGATTAAGAAGAAAATTACTCTTCAATCCTGCTATAATAAACCACTATAATCAGGCCATTCTCCAAACTACGGTTTGTGTATAAATCTGCTACAATTCCTGGCCACTCATTCACCCAGTGAACACTGACCACAGGCTACAAAGTGGGGAGACACATGCGAGCCAGTGTCAGCCCTTAAGGAAGCCCTCACTCAGGTCCTCCCCTCTCCCAGTTGAGTCAGGCCGAAGCCAACTGCAATGACAGAACTAGAGAGCAGGTAGGAACTGCAAAGCTCATCCAATAGGACACTCACACATATTACCAATGAACAGAAAGTGTCACTATCAGTTTTCCTCGGTGTCTGGCTCAACCGTGTCTTCTGAACAATGCAGCCACAGTCCTCTAAACTCACGATCAGCCCACAGTTTTCAAGCAACTTCTCAATATCTCTCCTGTTTTCATGGCTAAAGTCGGTCTCCTCAGGAAAATGTTGTCATCAAGTGCATTAGCTTCAGAGTGAACGTGGTCACTTGGAATTTACTTACTTTGGTGAAAAAGTCAACGATGTGCCACTTATTTCCATACTGTTTAAAGACTTCAGTCATTGCCGCGATCATCACAGAGCCACTGCGGGAGTGCCGTAAAGCAACATGATCTACAAAGAACAACAACAACATCTCGTCCATTGTCCTCCTCTACTTGCAGCTCAATTGTTCTCTTACCCACAGTTAAAATCTAGAAAATGGCTTTGAACTGAGAGTACAAAAATACTCTTGCATTAGCAGGAGTGTGTCTGGGGCCATAACAGACACGGGCACAAACAGAGGAAGCACCTGAGCCTCACAAGGGACTCGTGTGACAAAAACCTATCAATAGAGCATTCTTTTTAACATGGATTTTTTAAACAAAAGTTTTCAAATATACACAAAAATAGAAAGCAAAATTTAACAACCCTTCATATAGTCATCCTTCCGATTCAAGTTATCATTTTGCCATTTGCTTTGCTTCATTGTATCCTTCTATATTTTTATTGCTTTTACTATAGTATTTTAAGCTAAATACCCCTAAATATTCCATATGGAATTTATTTTATGGTCCTCAAAAGTTTAATTATTGAAATTACTTTATTATTAGAATAAAAAGCATAAAACATGTCTGTTTAATGTGGAAATTCAATGGGAATATCAAAATTGCACCCCTCAATATAAATCTGGGTTGGAAATGAAAAAATATAGGACATCTTTGCAACTTCAGTGTAGGCAAAGGTTTCTTAGAACACAAAAAACATAAACAAAAAATTTTGATAAATTGGACTTAATCAAAATTTAGAACTTTTGATTTATGAAAGACATAGTTAAGAAAATGGAAAACAAGCCACAGATTGGGAGAAAATATTTGTAACACATACCAGAGAAACGACTTGTATCCAGAATATGTAAAGAACTCTTACAACTTAACAAACAAAAAATATAAAATTGGGGAAAAGAATGGCCAAAAGGCACATGAATCATCATCATTATTAGTCTTTCAGGAAATGCAAATTAAAACCACAAGGTGATACTATTATACACTCATTAGATTGTCTAAAAATTTAAAAAACAGATCCTTCAGTGTTAATGAGGATATGGAGCAACTGAAACTCTCAGACACTGATGATGGGAATATAAAATGGTGCAACCACTTTGGAAAATAATTTGGCAGTTTCTTTAAAAGTTAAACATATACCTACGTTGTGAACCAGCCATTCCACTTCTTGGTATTTACCCCTCCATCTACGCATATAACTGCAGTTTCAACCTCTCCCAGAAATGTAATCTTAATCAACCAGTCTGGAATTTTCTGGTCAAGCACCAATAAGGTAATCTGTCACATGGGCCCTCTCCATCCACCTTGGAAAGAAGCAATCTGCATGATAAAAATCCCTTCCCATTCTCTTCCCCTCTCCTGAAAAAGATATCCCAGCCCCAAAGTAATCTTAATTTGTTAGTAACTCCCTTGCCCCACCCTTCTTCCTATAAAAAACTTCCATTTTGTACAGACCCTCAGATTGCCCTTCTAGTTGCTAGATAGGATGCTGCCCAATTCGTGACTCACATAATAAAGCCAATTAGATCTTCAAATTTACTCAGTTGAATTTTTTTCCTTAGTATTACATTTAAAACTTCCCCATGATGATTCTTTTCAACTGCTGCACGGTTCTACTGTATGAATAGTCATGTGCCACATAACAAGTTTCAGTCAACGACAGGCCACATATACAACGGTGGTCCCATAAGATTATAATGGAGCTGAAAAGGTCCTATCGCCTAGTGACATCATAGCCATTGTAAGGTCCTGGCACAACATATTACACAAATACTTACCACTGTGTTACAATTGCCTACAGTATTCAGTACAATAACATGCTCTACAGTCTAGGAGCTGTGTGGGAACAGAATATGTCTGTTTGGCATAGGATTATTTTAGGCTGGTTAATTTTAAGAAGCAGCAGAAACATGGGAGAAGCTCTGAAAACCAAGCAGAAGTTACCCTTTGTAAAAGACATTCACATTTGTAAGGGAAATCTCCATTTATAAGGGTGTCTCCCTCTTTGTACTAGAAAGAGAAGAATGACCCTAAATCTCTAGAAACTCTTATCAGAGGAGAAGGCAATGACTTAAATCTGCATAACAGATTTACCCTTGTTGACTGTGCTTTTCCTTGTAACCTCCCATCACTGACTCCCCCCAGCACCACCATCTTCTGTCTTCAGCTGAAAATGGTATTTAAGGTGGTGGCTTCAGCCATTTTGGTGAATTACTCAGTTTTCCTGGGTCTCTCCCACGCATACAAAAGGTATACATGTTATGAAACTTTTGTTTTTCCCCGTTAATCTGTGTTAGATTATAGGGCTGTCTCAACCAAGAACCCAGAAGGGGTAAGGGAAATTATTTTTCTTCCCCGACAGAGCAATAGGCTCTAGCTACCATATAGCTTACGTGTGTAGTAGGTTCTATGACCTATGTTTGCACTCTATGATGGTCAACGTCATCGCCTAATGATGCATGTCACAGAAAGTGTGCCTGGTCCTTAAGCAGCCCGTAACTGTATACCATTCCCAGTGACTGTCAGCTCCTCCTCCACTTCAGCTCTCCCTCCTGTAAACTTTCAAAGGAGTACCCACGTTAGAGTGACCAACTCGTCCAGCTTTGCCCACTCGCCCAGTTTTAGCACTGAAAAGTCCAGGATCCCAGGAAACCCTTCAATCTCTGGCAAACTGGGACAGTTGGTCACCCTATCCCAGGTATACACGTACTGAAAGGTGGAGGTTCCAAGACTTTCTCAGTTCACGGTAGCCTTAGCGTCTCAGTAACTTTTGCACAGTGCTCCTAGGCCAAGAAAAATAGAGTTCCATTTAAAAAAGTAGTTAGGATATAAAAGCTAAGTTTAAAGCTAATAATCTATTGGCTACTTGGGTACAAAAATAAGATAACTGTGCATGAAATGTTGAAAGAAAGAAAAGATGAAATCACAAGAAGGAACAAGTAAAGATATTGTCAAATAGCCAGATTTGGGTATAAAATGAATTTACCACCTATAAATCTTCCTTAAATTACTAAAGGATATACTTCAGGAAAAAAGAAAATAACCCCAGAAAAATGATCTGAGATTCAGGAAGTAATAGAGAACAAAAAAAAATGGTAAACACAAATATAGACAGCGTTAAATATTACAATAATGTTCTAATTTATGAAGTTTTAAAATAGGAATAGGCATTACCTAGAATAGTGCTTGCCATCCTAGTGTATGCCAACATATTTGATAAAAATGTGTTAATGTCTTAATTCAGAAGAAAATCAGGGGGAAGGAGAATTAAGTAATAGAAATAAATGTTAAACAAAAGTAGCACTCAAGTGTGCAAGGAGGTGATGAGAATTAATGTTCTAACATTCCTTTTATCATCAGGGAGTAAGAATAAGCCTTTTTATTAATTCTCAAGTAAGTACACACGTATAAAATTTCACAGGTAACCATGAGAAGAAGAGATATGGAATGTATCAAGTCAGTAGGAAGAGAAAATGTAAGAATAACTAAACTCATACTCAGTGAAAAACAAGAGCAATAAAGGAGTGGGGGAAGCAAAGAAAAATAGGACAAATAGCATAAAGTAAAATGATAAAAGTGCAAATATATCAATAGTCACAATAAAGATAAATTGTCCTAACTAACCAGTAAAAAAATTGATAATGTCAGACTGGATTAAAAAACAAAATCCAGCTATATATTTTTTTAAAAGTCTAAAATATCAGAGCCCAGAAAAATTAACAGAAAAAGATCTGAAGGAGATATAACAGGAAAATACGGACTAAAAGGATACTGGGGTGTCTCCATTAATATCACACAAAATAAATTATACCAAAAAGCACTATTTGGGACAGTAGATTCACTAAACAATGATAAAAAATATTTATTTTATCAAAAAGTGTAACAATTCTAAAATTATGCTCTATTAAAGTTGCCTCAAAATACTTATATAAACAAAAATAAACAATAGAAAATGCAGAAGAATCCGACAAATTCACCATGATAACATGACATATTAATTAAAACACAACCTCAATTACTGGCAGGTCAAGCAGACAAATTTAGTAGAGACATAAAACATTTGAACAACAAACACAATTAAGCTTAATAGAAATAAGTGCACTCAATAAGTGGAGACCACATATTCTTAAACTTCTATAGAATATTTATGGTAATCTGATAGCCATTAAAAAATTTACTACAGACCAAGACATAAATCATCAAATCTCAACAGATTTCAAATTGATATCATAGTCCATAGTCTTTCTCAGTTCATAGCACACATAAATTAGATATTAATAACAAAAGGATTAATTTTAAAATTGCAACACCAGAAATTTAGAGACATATTTCTAAATAACTAATTAATAGGTAAAAAAAAAATAATGGAAAGTTAAGAATTCTTAGAATTGAAAGATAAAAATGTTACACATTAAAACGCAAGTAATATAGTAAAAGCACTACTTAGAGCAGAATTATAGCTTTAAAATTCCTTGTATTTTTGAAAAGATATAAAATAATGAGTCAAATACCTAAGTGAAATAGTTGGAAATAATAGAATAACCCCTCCCAAAATGGAGAAACAATGGAAATATGAGCCAAAAATTAATGAAATAAAAAACAAACATAATACTAGAGAGGATTAACAAAACTAAAAATGGGATATTAAATAAATAAATAAGCCACTGGTAAAACTCATCAAGAATTAAAGAAGCCACAAATATTAGAGATAAAAAAGGCAAAAGAACTATAGATTAGAGCTTTCACATGATTAAAGATACAATGAACCGTGCCAAAAAAATTTGCAAATAAACTTTTTTGCCCCCATTGAGAAGCAACCCCCCCACCCCCGCCCTGAACAATTTATTGAACGGTCCATTCTTTCACCATTGATTAGTAATGGCTTCCTTGTTGTGTTTCTACCTTTCCTGTACATTTGGTTCTACCTCTCAGTTCTCTATTCCATCCCAATGGTCTATTTGTCTGTACCTAGGCTGATAGAGTTTTTGTTATTCCTTTATACCTAGTACTCATATTTTACAAGACACATTCTCTCAAATAACTGTACAGATCACTCTCATGTCCTTCAAGTTTCTACACAAGAATCAACTGAAGTTGATTCTCAGTTGATTCTTGTGTAGAAACTTTTCAGTTGATTCTTCTCAGAAACATCTCTATACATCTCATTTTAAAACTGCAATCTCCACTCCTACCCCTCAACACTCTCTATCCCATTCCTGCATTATTGTTCTCTGTAGCACTTACCACCATCTAACATATTTTATTTAATTTTTGGTAAACTTTTCATTGAAGGGTACGCATCATACGGAAAAGTGTGCAAAGCCTAAGAGCATATAATAGCTCAATACATTTTCATAAGCAGACACACCCACATAACTGGCACGCTCATCAGTAAACAAGATGGTTCCAGCACTCCAGAAGTCCCCACTTGCCCGCTCTGATCATTACCACTCCAAACACTCTGCAGTATGCTGACTTCTAACACCACGGATTAGTTTTGCCTATTTTTGAACTGCATACAAATGGAATCATAAAGGAACACAATGTCTATTTTCCCTGTGTGTGTATTGTCTGTCTCCCCACACCTAGAACATAAAACTCAGTGGAGACAGAGATTTTTTTTAATCTTTCAATCATTACTGAATCTCTAGCCCTCAAACATATATAGGCTAGGATGTAGTTGTAAACTTCATTCATTCGGCAATATCGGAGCACGAGGTTCTTTGTCTTCACCCTTAATTATTCCATAATAATTTTGTGATTAGTTTGTCACATTCCATGAAAAAAGAAAAAAACACTTTGGAATTCAATTTACAGATTAATTTGGAAAAAACTGACATTTCTATGATATTGAAGTTTCCCATCCATGAGCATGGTATTTTTCATCATTTATTCAGGTATTGTTATTTTCTCTAATAAAGTTTTTGTTCATCTTTTATTAGTCATCCCTAGCCATGATTCACTAAAGCAAGAGAAATAATGTGGTATCTTTTTCTTTTCTATTATATGTTCTAACTTATCATTGCTGCTGTATACAAATTATTAATTTCTAGAATACTGATCCTTACACCTCTTTCTATTACGTTAAAGCGTTAGCGAGGACCACCCATGCCATGCTAGATAGCAGTGGTGATAGTGGGCATGCTTGTCTCACACCTAACTTTTAAAAAATCTTACAGCTTTATTAAAGTATAATTGACAACTGGCAATCATCTATATGTACTTTAAGTGTACAATTTAATAAGTTTTGACATATGTAAACTTCCGTGAAACCATCACCACAGTAAAGATAATGAACATTCTAATCAGCCTCCCAGTATCCTTTGTCCCTTTGTAATCCTTTCCTCCCACTCCATCCTCCATCCCTTACACCACCGATTTGCCTTCTGTCACTATGTATAGATTGGTTTGCATTTTCTATCATTTTATATACATAGAATCCCACAGTACGTACTTTATCTGGTTTCTTTCAGTCAGCAAACTATTCTGAGCTTCCTCAATGTTGTCGCTTATAACAAGAGCTCATTTCTTATTACTGAGGAGTATTCCATGTATGATATACCGTGATTTGCTTATCCATTCACCTGTTGATGGTCATTTGGGTTGTTTCGAATTTTTGACTATTTCAGATAAAGCAATGTGCAAGCGTCTACAAGGATGATGCTTTCATTTCTCTTGGGTAAATAACCAAGGAGTGGAATCTTTTTTTTTTTTTTAATTTTTATAAGAGCTTATCTGAGCCAAACAGACAACATATGCTGGGAAGCAAGATCTCAAAAGCTCCTCAAGGACTGGAATTTTACATCTAACTTTTAATGGAGAATTTTTGTTTTCTTTTTAAAGAGGGCGCAGCTCACAGTGACCCATGCAGGGATCAAACCAGCAACGTTGGTGTTATTAGCACCACGCTCTAACCAACTGAGCTAACCGGCCACCACAAATGGGGAAATTTTTAATGTCTCACCATTAAGTATATTTCATTACTGCCCTTATTTTCCTTTGGTTCCATTTTTTCACTAACGTTTTATCTTGCATTGCGTGTGTGTGTGTGCATGTGTATGTGTGTATTTGCAAACTACCTTAATCCTTCTTGAAGAAGGTCAAGGGAAAACCAATTAAATATATGTCCTTCACCATTTACTACTATCTTCTCTACATTTTCCTGTTTCTCCTCATGAGTGAATCAAGTCCATCCATCACACAAGATTGTTTTAGACTTTAACTTATTAGTAGTAATAGTATTAGTAATAACAATGTTATTTGCATAATGTTAGTAATCGTAGTAGCTAATTCTTTTGGTATTTATTACACGTTACTATGATAAGCGCAATATCTGCATTACATAATTTATATAACATCCTAATGACATAAGTAAAATTTATCATTCTCATTTTACATGAAGAAACTCATATCTCTAGAGGATAAAAACTATTGAAGTTCTCAAAGATAGCAAGTGGCAGAGCTAGCCTTTGGGCCAACACCTTTTTCACACGAGAGCCAATGCTCTTATTTACCATGTGATATTTTGCTCAGCGGTTCGTATCTTCGTGGAAGAAATGCACAGTTAAGATGCCAACCTGCCATTCTGAAAGTGGGAACATTTTCTGAAGGGAGATGGAGGGGTTAATGAAAATTTCTCCTTATAAATGTCAATTTGTAAAGCACAGATCACTTTTTTTAAAGATTTAAAAATCATTAGCAAAAACCCAAACCCTCTGGCACAACCTGTATTTCACGGTCATCTACCCTCACTGTCTTACCCGGCTGGGTGGGATAGATGATGAAATAGTCGCTGAACGTGGGCAGCCGCCTCCTCTCGGATATGTCATCCGACTCCATGGGTTCATCATCTGTTTCAATACCATTATCTTTTCTCTCTATTTTTGAGGAATGAAAATACAAACTACAATAATACATCACTGACATCAGGAGCCCTTAATGAAAGTCACAACAAGCTTGTATCTCCACAAGAGAGAGAAATACCCACAAAAGCTATATAAGTCGGATGTCAGTCCCACAAGCCACCTGGAATCACGTGGATGGCGGGATGTCTCTTGGAAATTGCACATGCCTGTCTCAGAATTTGAGGTTCTCAGACCCACCTCACGTAGGACCATCCCTCAGCCTAAGTTAGCTATTTTAACCCAAGTAAGTTTTCTGTCCATCCCTTCCTCCCAGGTCAAAGTCCCCAGCATACTGCATAACTGAAGTTATATCAGCTAAAGGTCCTCTAATTTAAAATATAATATTTACATATATATATATTTTTTAACTGACTTACTTTCTTTCCTCAATCATCAATATGAGAATTCCCTAGAAACTTGGCTATTACAAAGCACTCTTCACTTACCTCCTCTGCAGGCCTGAATTATAAAGATCTTTGGTTTCTCATGAAGTGCTGGACAATTTTTATTGTTAAACATTTCAAAAACATCTTCCAAGCTGACTTTGTCACCATCTTTCATTTTAATAAAGCCTTTTTCTCCATGGGACATAAGAGTGACAAGGCAACAGGCAATTTCATCTTTAATTTCATTTAATCCATCACGAAATACAGTTAGTGTGTCAATTAATCCCTGTAATATAGGATAATATATTATAAAGAACTGAAGGTGGGAAAAATCAGAAATGCTAGAGGTGTCCCCTTTACTACTAGGTGACCTAGATGATAAATATGAAAATACCTACATCTCTAACAGAATTAGTATGAGGTAAATAGTGTTTTCTTGACTTGTCACTCCCTTTTGATTGCTCTCAGAATTCATCTGACTTCTTCTTGTGTTCCTGGTTCTTATTTGACAAAAATTAGGGCATTTCTGATTCTCTACCACAAAATACAACAGTATTATAGTTCTCCAAAGGGTTAATGTATTTAAATTTTATATTATTAACTTATCTTAATATATAAAAATATGACTTTATAAAATTAATATTCTCAATAGGTAGAAATGGAAGGGAATGGGGGAGTCCACCCAATAGTTTACACCTGCCAGGATCTATCAGTAGATGTCATCAGAATCCATCCCATTAAAAGAGAAGGCAGGAATGGCTGCTATCACTACTCCCATACATGTAATAAAGATCCTACCCATCTCAATGAAGTAAAGTAAAAATTAAATGAAATTTAAATATTGGAAACAAAGAGCCAAAATTCATTATTTACAGATAATATGACTATCAAGAAATATAAAATAAGTCAACTAAAAAACCATTAGAAGTAGAGATCAGCAAGTTGACTAGATATAAAACTAACTTACAGAGATCTATATTTCCCCAGTTGTCCAGCAATAATCATTTAAGCCACATAATGGAAAAAAGGATCCCATTTGTGGTCATAATAAAACTAAAATACCTAGGAATAAACCTAACAAGGAATACACATTACCTAAATAAAGAAAACTATAAAATAAACTTCAGTGAAGAGGCAATATAAACAAACCATGATACGTCAATGTTTCTGACTGCGATGCCACAATACTATTAATTTGCTATTATAATTCACTCCAAATTCATCTCAGTTCAATGTCAACAAAAATCCCAAAGGATTTCCACAAAACTTAACCAGATGAATCTCAAGGTCATAGATGAAAGATAATGCTCAAGAATAGCCAAGAATTTAGAAGGAAAAATAATAATAATAATAATAATAATAATAATAATAATTGGGGGACAGGTCCTATCAGATATCAAATTGTACTATAAAATCATGGTGAAAAAAAGCAGTGCTATACTGACATAAATATAAACAAATATATGAATGGAATATTTTAGAATCCAGAAATTAATCCAAGTACTATACACAGGAATTTAGTCCATGATAAAGGTGGAATTTCAAACATGTGGGTGAAGGACATATCATTCAACACATGTTGAGACCACTGACTATCCATCTGGAAATAAAGTTAGACCTCCTATATACCACAATGTTCCAAAAATAAAATTCCAGAGTGTAGAAGGTAAACCTTAAACGATAAAAATATCACAGAAAAACTAATTTTAAAATTTCCAAGTTGGGAAGGCAGTGGAGTTTAATCAAGACACAAAACCAAGAAGCTGACAAACAGACTGACAAGTTTACTCACAAAACTTCCATATGACTTAAGACAACAAGTCAAAAGGCAACTAACATGGTAGGAGAAAAATATTTGCACAATATTCTGCGAATGAATAACGTTCAAGGAAATAACTATAAGATAAAAGAAAGAAAATCCAGTAGGAAAAAGGCCAAAGGATACAAACAGGTAATTTACAGAAGGAAAAAAAATGGTCAAAAGAGGCCCAACTGGGAAAATAAAACTTTATAACCTTGAGAAATGGAAAATGAAACTTAAAACAGCTAGTAAATATTACTACATATTTATAAATAAATGTTGACAGGATGTAGAGAAAGAGACCACTTTTGGACCTTTGAGAGAATAAAAATCAAAAGAACATTGACAATGTCTGACATCTGAATGGAAGGGGCTTGATTAAATATCATGTATAGTAGAAGAGATTCTGGTACAATCTTTGGGGAAAATGAAGAAGTGTGTTTTTAGCTTTGAAATAATAAAATCAAAATTGAGCAGTTACTATAAGTCAGCTACTATTCTGAGAAATTTTACACATAGACCCTCATTTCATCCTCACAACAACCCTACAAGATAATTTCCTATCATCAGCGCGTCCCCACCCCCTTGTAGAGATAAGAAAGTAGTCAATTAATTTAAGGCAGGGTTTCTAACACTGTTGTACTATTGACATTTGGGGCCAGATAATTCTTTGCTATAGAGGGCTGTCCTGGGCATTGTAGGATGTATAGCAACATCACTGTCTTCTATCCACTGGATTCCAGTTTTGACAACCAAAAATGTCTCCAGACATTGTCAAATGCCATCTGGTGGGGGACAAAAATCACTCTCAGTTGAGAAGGTAACACAACTAGTAAGAGACAGGATTCCAACTCTGGCAGTCCACTCTGCATTCCAACTCTGGCAGTCCCCTTTACTATGCTTTCCTTGATGTTCATTAGCAGTGACTTCTGGAAACTTGAAGGGCTTTCCTATGTCATTATCCCAAAATACGGGAAGGTCTAGGCCATGATTGAGCTAGGGTCAAAGAGATCAAAATGGAATCCATCCACCACCACTATTCTTCAATCTTATTTTTTCTGTGTCATCTAGTTAAGTCACAATGCAATTCTGCCCAGGACTCTCAGAGTGCCCCTCTCCCCTAACCCCTGATATGGTTCCAAGTAAGTCCCACAAGGACTTTTCAAAGCCCATGGGCTCTGATGCTGCTATAATCCCTCTGGCCTACCCTCCTGATGGCCTCTCAAAGCTGTTTCGTTGGTCTTCCCTGCTCCCAAGTGCCCTGGACCTTACCCAGTCTGGACTCATAGCTTCTCCTTGGGCCTCCTTGCCCACCTTGCCTACACACCTTCTTGGGTTTCCTTTCCCTCTTCAATGGCACAGCCCTAGCTCAGACTAAAACCCAAGAGGTCCTGCTTGACTGGAAGGAGAGCTGGGGTATCACACACTTAAGATTACAAAAGTATTATGAAATTTCATCAGGATATACATGTCACTGCTCAGTAGATCTTGGTTCTTGCCAGGTAGTAAAAGCCCATTTAAAAAAGGAAGGAAGGAAGGAAGGAAGGAAGGAAGGAAGGAAGGAAGGAAGGAAGGAAGGAAGGAAGGAAGGAAGGAAGAAAATAATCCAAGCTACAATTTTTCATTGGTTTTTAATTTGTTACCTTTTTGTCAGGATCGATGCATAATGTCCTTTCAAACTGGCACTGGTCAAGCCAGTCCTCCATTCGTTGGATGTCCTGGACAGACCCTGGCCTGTCCTTTTTTACACACATGAGGAAAGCCTTCCGCTTGCCACTCAGGTCATAATGGTCCTGTTTTCCAGCAAAGCCAAGAAACAATATTTAAACCAAACCACACTCAGAAAACCAAATACACCATATACTGGTGACCCTCGAACCACCCAGGGCTTAGGGGCACCGACCTGAGCAGTCATCCCTGACCATTCACATTTACGGATTCCCACCCGCCAGCTGACCCTTCAACAACATGGGTGGGAACTGTGTGGGCCAATCCTGAGATAAGTGGACCCGTGCAATTCAAACCCACGTTGTTCATGGGTCACCTGGATAGGAAATGATGAGTTTCTTCTGGGATTAATGGGGAGGTTTCCCAGTTAGGATCAGGGCACAAAACTGATTGCCTCTCTTACCAGTTGTGGGGGAGGAGGGAAGGAGGCGTGACTTGGTTTATTTATAATTCTTTCAAATACCTTTCTCAGCCTTGCACTACTAGGGTAATCTCATTAAGTTCATATATATATATATATACATAACTACCAGTTTAAGGAAATAGCGCTGATACAGGAAAAAGATTAATAACAATACAAGGCTGCAGTCATCAAAATCCAGAATGTGGGACATTCTACAGGACAAATAACCTGGTTTCTTCAACAAATAACTGGAAAAGGTTAAAAAGGGGAGAAGTATCATAAATTAAGAGACTTAAAAGACAAACCAATCAAGTTTAATTGTGTGGACCTTTTTTCAATCAGAACTCTGATTCGAACAAACCACGAACTCACTGTGAAAGATATAGGAACCAGTTAGGGAAACGTGGATGCTGACTGCATCTTTGCCGAGACTAAGGACTTTGTTTTCGTTTTTGATTTTTGAGGTAGAATAAGGATATCACGGTTTTGTTTTGAAAAAAGTCTTTCTCAGAGATACATACTAAAGTTTATGTAGATGAAAGTGATATGATATCTGGATTTCCTTGCTTTACAAGAATTAGGAGTGGGGAGCAGATGAAACAAGACTGGCCATTATATTCCTAATTGTTGAAGCAGGATGATAAATACGGTGGGCTGAAGTTTAGAAGATTCATTTTTCTCCTCTCGCTATTTTAGCGTATGTTTAAAATATCCATAATAAACAAATGAGAAACAAAAACTCATAGACACAGACAATTGTTTAGTGGTTACCAGAGGGTAAGGGGGTGGGGGGTGGGAGATGAGGGTAAAGGGGATCAACTATATGGTGATGGAAGGAGAACTGACTCTGGGTGGTGAACACACAATGGGATTTATAGATGATGTATTACAGAATTGTACACCTGAAATCTATGTAATTTTACTAACAATTGTCACCCCAATAAATTAAAAAAATATATATCCATAATAAAACAAAAAAAAACAACAACTCTGCAGCCAGCAATTTATGTAGTTGCCTAAGGCCATGCAACCTATTCTTTTATCTCCAGTGTCTCACTTTCTTTGATGTGTAAAATGGAGATAGTAACAGTGCCTAGTTCTTCCAGTTCGTAATGCATGCACAGTAGTTTTAACTGGCTGTTTCGCTTTTATAACGGAAAGCAGTGAGATCTGACCACTTCAGACAACCACAGAGGTAGGCTTACCAATTCATTTTCCACACAGTCAAAACTTCTCTTCAGAATTTTTCTTGGGATCACTGAATAAAGGTTCATGAAAAGAGAACAGAAAAAGAGCATTATTATTTTTTTTTTAAATTTTTCAATCAAGATCTGTTGTCCCTGTTAACAGGAAGCTCTCTGAAGAAATTCGATTATCTCTTATGTTTGGGCCCAGCAGGCTTCAATGGATCTCATTTTAGAACAGGTTCCTTGGATTAGGAACACCCCCTCCCAAACTCATGAGTCTGGAAACCTAAAACAGATCTCTTAGAGCCCCTCATCAAGTTCAGGGGCAGAAAGACCCAAGCCACAGATTGAAAGGACAGGGACTAATTGACATTACTGCACATGCACTTCCTGCAGAGTAAACGACGACATCAGGAAAGGGAAAGATGAATTAAAGGCACTAGACCCTATTTTATTTTTTTATTTATCATATCTTAGTATTGAATTCAAATACTTACTGGGTGCCTACAGTGTGTCGCCATGACATTGTATAGTTTGGATGATTCTGAGAAAGAAAAAAACCACTTTGCTAACAGCAAGTGACTCACAGTCTAACCTGGGGATAAAAATGTGATACATAAACAACTGACCTGGGACGGGTTACGTAAGTCCTGTACAGGTGCAGTAAAGGAACGGAGAATCAAAGGCTCAATGGGGTCAGTAGCCTGCCTACAGGACACGTTTGTGGGCAACTACAGTTCTCATTCATTACAAATGGACAAAAATCACCCCAATAAATTAAAAAAAAAATCGACAAAAATCAGCAACAGCTACATGACTCAAAACTCAACGAGATCATATCATAAGCAGGCTGACAGCACAGACCATCAAGAGTATATTTTAATGTCTACCTCAGTGCTTCTCTCCATGAACAAATATTACCGTATTTTTGCCGTGTATAATGCACACTTTTTGGCCCAAATTTGTGAGGGAGGGGAAATAAGGATGTGCACTGTACATGGGGAGTACTAATTCCGTATCCACGTAAATGTTTTGAATTCTTTTATTTATGTTTCTGAGTTTAAAGTGTACCTCTAGAAATCAATACCGATATCTGTATGCAAAATAATACTCTGGAATATGATAACCGATTTTGTTGAACTTACTACGAACTTGCAACAACGAAGAGTTCTTGGCCTTCTGTGAGGGGTAAATATCGTAAATTTGGTACCGGTACGTAAAATTTCTGGTACCTTGTATCTGTTCTTGTGCTTCGTAATTGTTTGTTACATAAAATTTCTTGTATCGTAATGTGTTAAAAAAATAAATGCTAAAATTCCTTTATGATACAAAAAACATATACCTCAATGTAAACAAATAAAAATTTGAATTAAAAAATTAAAATGAAAGGTTTTTTCCCCCTGAAAGTTTGGGTCAAAAACGTGGGTTCGCATTATACATGACAGCGCATTATACACGGCAAAATACGGTATACACACATACACCTAAATTGAGGGTAGGGGAAGCCCTAACCTCCCTCAACCTGTTAAACACGGCATTTCTTGATCCTAAGCCACACTCCCAGATTTAGAGCAAATGGTCTAACGGTGTATAAGGAGAAGAGGAACCCAAAAAAAACACACCCACTGGAGATGTGGCAGAAGGCATCCCACCCTGGGTTTCTCTGCATCATCTAAAAATCTCCCATATCACAATCACTTGGAGGTACTTGTCAAAAATGCATCTCAGGCCTTTTGAGTCAATCTGATTTCTGAGCTCACCCCCAAACGAACTATTATTAGTAGACCCTGATGGCTACTCTTCCACTGGACACTCGGATCCGAGCCTGGGAATGGTGACTCTCCTGCCGGCTTACTCCCGGGCTCCCACCTCTCGCCGCCGTTCCACTTGGTCCCTCAACGCCTGCATCCTCCTTGCTCTGATTCCCCCTCCCCTTCCCGCGCCGCTCACCCGGGCTTCCAGCACCCCCTCGGGACCTGCCCAGGAATCCCCGAGGCGGCGGGACCAAGCCCCACGCTCCCCTGGAACCCCCGCTTTTGTATCCGCCCTGCCCCCCGCCCCAGCCCAGGACTCGATGGGCCGCGGGGTCGTCTCCGCGCTCACCCTGGCTGTAGGCTGTGGGGTCGCTCTGCCAGCGCGGCAGCAGGTCGGCGCGGGGCAGCTGCTTCAGCACCTTGGTGAGGACGCGCGGCGCCGCCTGCAGGTAGTAGTGCTTGGCGAGGAGACCCGCCAGCCCCGATGCGGTGCGGCCCTCCAGCTCCAGCTGCACCGGACTCACACGAGGCTCCTCGTCCACCTTCTTGAGGATGGCGCGGAAGTTGCTCAGCTCCTGCGGGGACAGCACGTCCAGGGTCTCTCGCAAGCGCCTCTGCAGCTCCTCCATGGCCCGTGCGACCTTTGGAGGTGCCCAGGTGACCGCGAGCGTCAGCCGCTCCTGGGGCTTCCCCTCCGTGGTCGCCCAAGCTCCCAGGCCGAAGGGACCAATCCGAGGAGGCCCCAGCACAGCGCGCCTCACACGCCACCCGCTTCTCCTCTTTGTTTTGAAAAAAGGAGGCGTTTCCGCTAGACTGCAGCGGCTCGGTCCGCGGGCCTCCGCAGCAGCCAGGCAGCTCCCGCCTTCCCTCCGCTCGGGCCCCGCCCACGCGCGGAGCCACGCCCCTCACCTAGGTCATCTCTTCCTCCCTCGCGGTTGCGCAGGGGCTCTGCTTCCAGCGCCACCCCAAAGAACCGTTCCTTAATTAACCCTTGGAGCTCGGGTTGAGGGAACTGAGTGGTGAATCCGGCCCTGTAGGGTTCCTCCGTGGTTCTCTGCCTTGGCTGAGCGTTAAGGACCTCTTGGGGAACTTCTAACACTCCTTGTGCCCAGGCCAGTCTAGGCTGATTACATTAGAATCTCTGGGTGGCAGACCCCAGCATCGGTTGTTTTTAAAGCTCTCCAGATGATTCCAATGGGCAGCCAGCTTTGAGAACCACTGATCTTGGACTCCAGAGTGTTTATCAGCTATCTAAGTCAGTTCCCAAGGAACGAGAACTCAGAAGCTGAGATAACACCTAGAGGGTGTTGCATTGAACCAGCCCAACTTTTTGAGAGGGCGTGGTGACAAGGGCTGAGTTTTGAGACTTTGATGTCAGCAAGAAGCTAGAAATGCGCACTGCTCAGCCGGGGGAGCGTGTAGGGGGCGTTGCCTTGGTGAGCAGATCTGACTAGCTTCAAAACCCCCCATAGTCACTGCTAGGTTCCCTGACTTGATTAGGCCCTCATAACCATGGTTTGCCCCCAAACTACTCACCCTTTTGAATAGATGAATCTCAAAACCTGTTTGAATCCTGATTCAAATAAACCCAACTGAACACATTTTTGCGACAATCAGGGAAATGTGAATATGGGCTGGGTATTGGATATGCAAAAAAATTAACTTTCTCCAAGTGGGATAACGTTGCAGTTATGTAAGAAAGATGTCCATAGTTTTTAGAGATGTGTAATGAAGTATGGAAAGGTGATGTGATGTCTGGGGGTCTGCCTTGAAAAGCTTCACAAAGGAAATGAGTGGGCGAAGACTGGAAATAACAAGCAAGAGTGGCAGAGTCCTGATAACTGTTCCATCTGGGTGATGTGGATGAAAGGCAGGTACCATTGGCTCCCCTCTTGTGATTATTTGAAAAATTTCACAATATATTTTGGAAACTGAGTATAATGGCAGCTTGAAAGCTTTGCTTGTCCTTTTGGCTCTGCCTTACTAAGCCATCTCTCTCTAGTTGCCAGATGACTGTTTCCTCCCACAAAGCCCTGCCTCTAAATAATTTACTTAAAAGCCTGAGGCAGCCAAGAATGAATAATGAAAAAAAAAAAAAAGGGCACTGAGCCACATTTACAAAGCTGGCTGAAGCTCACTAGCCACTTCCTTTCTGAAGTTTAATACCCGTGGCAAACTGCAAGAGAGGAAAAAACAAATTATTGGGAACTGACATATGCAGATCTCAGGGCCACTTGCCTCTGGCATCAATGTTCACAAAGGGCAATTTCAGTTTTACCCCGTTTAGAGAAAATTAGACTATTTCTCCAAATCTAATGCTTATTTGGCCTAAAAAGAACAAATGCGGAGCACAGAAGTGGTCTCTGGTATAAGATGAGCTTATCTGCACTGGGAAGAAGCCCACACCTCTGCCCCTCTCCTCCCAGGGTCCCCTGGCAGGGCCCTCAATGGCATTAGGCCTGCAAGGCCCAAAATGAGGTGTCAAAGGAGACTGAAGAGGCCCTGAACACCCTGCCTCAGAGTCTAAGCTCAAAGGAGGCAGCACTCCATCCATCATTTGTTAACCTGCCTTCCCTTCAGTCCTGTCCCAGCATTCCATCTCCAGTCCTAAGCGCTCCCCTGCTTTGCCCAGCACAAGGCCTCACACACAGGACACCAAGCACCATGGCTTGGGTGCCACTATGAGTATCCTACTTCATTCTAGCCTATATTCCTCCCCATATCATTTTTTTGAATGGAGCCTTTCAACCTAAAACGGAAAGTATAAACTTAAACTTATAAATCATTGAACTGAATATGTGTTACGGGTTGACTCGTGTCCCTCAAAAAGATATGTGGGAGTCCTAATCCCCAATTCTTATGAATGTGACCTTATTTGGAAATAGGGTCTGTGCAGGTGTAACCAGGTTAAGATGATGTCATTGTGGAGTGGGTGGGCCCTAATCCAATGACTGGTGTCCTTTAAAAGATGGAAATTTGGACAGAGACACACACAGGGGAGAAGGCATTGTGAAAATGGAGGCAGAGATTGGAGTGACAAATGCCAAGAACTGCCAGTATTCACTAGAAGACGGAAGACACAAGAAACTACCCTCCCCTAGAGATTTCAGAGTATGGCTCTGCAGACACCTTGATTGCAGACTTGGAGGATCCAGAACTGTGAGAATAAATTTCTGTTGTTAGAAGCCACCCAGTTTGTAGCAATTGGTTGTGGCAGCTCTAGAAAACCAATGCAATGTGCAGAAACATTTGCTCATGAACCCTCACCACAACACTAGGAGTGAAGACATATTACTATTCCCATTTCCTAGACAAAATTTCAAGTGTGTCTGTGTAAGTGGAGAGCCAGGCTTTCACCCTGGGCCCACTACAATGGCTACATTAAATAAAACGGACAAGTGTTGAGGAGGATGAGAGGAAATCAGAACCCTCATACACTGCTGCAAGGAAGGTAAAATGGCGTAGCCACTTTGTAAAAGTCTGGTAGTTTCTCGAATGACTAAGCATAATTGCCACATGATCTAGCAATTACATTCCTAGGCATATACGCAAGAGAAATGAAACCACACAAGCCCTTGTATATGAATATCCATAGTGGCATTATTCCTGAGAGCCAAAAAGTGGGAATTCAAATATTAGTCAATTGATGAATGGATAAATAACATATGGCATAGGCATATAATAGGGTATTATTCAGCCATAAAAAGAGGCCAGTTTGAATATCCCATATGGTGAGTAAACCACAAAAGCACTGTGTACAGACAAGGCAGATTTATAGACAGAAGGCAGGTCAGTGGCTGCCTGGAACTAGGGCTTGGAAAGAGGACTAATTGTAAATGAGATCTAACCAGGGGATAAATGTGTTCTAAAACTGATTTATGGTGACGGTTGCACCAGTCAGTCAAGTTACAAAAGGGGAATTATATATTTGAAATGCATGAATTGCTAAGTAAAATAAAGCTGTTTAAACTTTCTTTTTAGTTTTTAGGACCTATATAGCTCAAATGCCAGCCACCTTAGACTATTCTGTTATTTTAAAACAGAGATATGACACTATTTAGCTTTTCCAAACAGTTTTCAATGATACAGTGTTTTGTTTTATTTATCTGAACTTCAGCTGCAGAAAAATGCCAGAACAACTTAAGAGTTCACACAGCTGGGGACAAGACCAAAACCTTTTATTTGGACACTTAGAGCCTAGGAAACCACTAGGCTTCCTCCCTTCTCCAGAGCCTCGGAGATGCTGATTAGGAACCGACCGAATAATGACATCTTTTCTTCCTTATCCAGACATCACTACCATCTCAGATGCAGAATTCAGCCTGGTGACAGTGACGCCTCACTCCACAGACCCAACCTCCCCAGCTGGAGCTCCCCAGCCACAGCTTCTGTGGCTTCACGATCCCTTGCTCAAGAACAGGTGTCCGGCGGGGTACTGTGGTGTAGGTGGGTGGCTGGAGCCACTGACAGCTCCCTCCCAGGAAATGCTTTCAGGTAGCCTCGCAGGGTACGCAAACCCTTTCCCTACTCCCCAGTGCGCTGTATGTATCAGTGACTCTCCTTTTGAGAGATTCTGAAGCCTTGAGTCAGGCCCATCTATTCTCTACTTCAACTGGGTAACAAGGTGACACATCTGCCTGGCTTTCCAAATAGGGCTTCATCGTACTCCAGGACAGGAGGATGAAGCAGCCCTGGCAGAAACCAGGCAGGGCAACAGATCCCATCCTCTGTCAGTGCCCTCTCGGTCAGGATTTCAGTCCCATCTTGGCCATCATCTCTTCATAGACTGTCCACGCCATGGCTGCCATCAGAGTCCTGCGGAGGGCCCGGGGCACACCGCCTTGGAAGAAGCCACGCAGCCCATAGTCCTATGAGGAAAATGAACGTCGAAACTCAGTTCATTAGTAAGGCAATTATACACCTGGCATGACAGTGAGGATCTCTCTGGGGTCTCTGAAACTAAGACCCCATTTCTGAGTCTTAGTTTTTAGACTTTTATAAATAATGTCAAAACTATGACTAATGGGCCTAAGGAGACAATGGCCTTAAACTTTTTTTTGAACAGTTGCTAAGCTTTATCTTTTTAGGCTTGCTCCATCCAGGGGAATTTATTTCTTAGCTGAAAGTCTTCATACAGGGTGGCTGTGTCCAGGTGTACAGCTTGTGCACAGAAACACCAGACCCCAAGTGGCAGCTGACATCCAGCCAAGGTCGGGTCGCCGAGCCCTGGGCCCTGGCTCCAGGCTGACGGGAAGGTGCCTTTTTGACAATTTGCCTAGAGGGAGCTTTATTACCATTTGTATGAGAGCAAACTCCTAGAAACAAAATGTGTTTCTGATTTTTTCCTGACCATTAATTTCCACCTGGGTCCTTGATGAGATTACTAGGTCCTCCCAGAGGGCCTGATTCAGTAAGTGTGGGGGAGAGCCCAGCAATCTGCATGCTTATCACAGGTTGTCCTAAGGTAGGGGCCCCACCCAAAGAAAACCAATCATAGGTCTTTGGCAGCGATTCTCAACCTTGGCAACACACTGGAAACACTGAAGAAATTAGAATACTGATACTTGGGCTTCCCCCGCCAGAGGTTCTGACATAATCAGCCCAGGTTGTGACCTGAGAATGGGGATTTCTAAAAAGCTTCTCAGGTGATTCTATTGTGTAAAGACCTACTGCTCTAGGGAGGGAGAGAGCCTTAACCACAATAAGAACAAATATTTATTCTATAGCCTTACTTTGAAGATGATTGTCACTGCCTGACCAATCCACTGAAATTTCATTGGGGAGAGCTGCATATGAGTTTTGATAACATCTGCAGGTTGAGTTACCAGTGAGGCCAGAATTCCCGCAAATATCCCACAGCTGAAATTTACAACTGGAATGAGGGCTGTATCCAACTGGTCTGAAATAGGACAGAGGCAACATTCAGTTATAAACAAATCTCACATTCATCAGACAAATATCAATGCCAAGTTGCCCACTAATTCTTCCCAAAAGCCAGAAGGTCTGGATTCAAACAAGGTTAAGAATTAAAAATTTAAAGGTATGACTAATAAATGTAGATGGAATAATGAAGTTAAAAGTCCACCTTTTTACAATTATCATCATCGATTCAGGCAAGAATCAACGACTGATGCTAAAACATGGCTGAAAGGAATAAGGTGTTTTATATGGATTTAGACAGATTCAAAGTATCTTCCTACAGAGACACTTACGAATTACAAAAGAAAAAAAATAACTCAGTTTTCAGTGAAGATGCTATCTTATCCAAGCGATAAGCATCATGTCTGCAACTTACTCTTAAATGATTTGGAAAAAACAATTAAACACATAAAAAGAAAATAATAAAAGGCTATGGAGTTCTTTGTATTATTATTGTGGCTTTTTAATAAGTTTAAAATGATTTCTAAATACCAAATTAAAGAAAACTTGTAAAGATGGATTGAGAAGTTAAAAATGTACATCCAAGTTCCCTTATTGCCTTAACTTTCTTTCTACTGCAAAACAAGGCTGTGACCTGCAGTGTCACACCTCCTGGAGCCTGGGGACAAGCAGCAAACCTCCCAAAGCCCCCCAACTGCCGCTGATCACCACTGTCATGGTGCTGCCATTCCAGCTCTCCCAGTTATTCCATGACCTTGGTAGCAATTCTTTGCTCAGATCATCCAGACACCTTATCGAATGCAGGTTCATTCTACAGGATGTATATCTAGCAATACCTGGCTCACTTGGGTGGATTTTACTGCCCTTTGATTTTTGTCCCGGTCTTGCCCACCATGAGCTCACTGGTAGGGTGGGCCTGCCAGAATGCCTGAGGTTTGGCACCTTTCTTTCCACCCAAATGGAGGGCTCAAACCCACGTTAACTGGGCACACAGCAAGAGAGGCGAAAAATCATATTTTTCTTCCAGCGCCTAATCCATTGGCAGATCCCCAGCTTGTCTGATAAGAAGCACATCAAGTGCTTCTTGAGAAACAGACTCCCAGGCCTTACTCCAAAGCTTCTGATTTCGGAGGCCTGGGGTGGGGCCCAGAAATCTTAAGATCAGGCAAATTTGGGAAGTATTGTTGCAGAACCTATGAAAAGTGCTTCATGCTAGCCCTACCCCCGACTCAACAATCCCAGCACCCTCTATACTCTGCCTTAACAGGCTCTGAACTCGGAAGGCAGGGACCACGTCTGGCCTGTCCACCACTGCAGCCCAGCACCGGCTCATGGCTGCCACGAGGCTCAGGCTCAGCTCCTCCAACTCTGCTAAGAATGTGGAACTGCTAAGAGCAACAGGTAGTCTCATATCACAGAGAAAGTGGTGAGAACGTTTGTCTTGGGGATATCACCTCTCCACTACACCTGCCTCTATCCATACCGTGGGGCACGATGTTTTTGGTCTGGTTGTAAAACATTAGGTAGATTCCAGAAAAGGGTGCATCCCGAAGGAGTGTCGCTGTCAGGCCACTGAAGAGGCCCCGGTGCCCCTCGCTGCGATAGATGCTCCTCAGGGCTGCGTAGACGCTCTCATAGCCATACCTCCCGCTCTGCAAAGGAAGCACAGAACCAGTGACGGGCCTGGCGGCCACGGGTTCAACCGCTACACCAAGCCAGCTTCACAGTAGCAGGGCACCTAATCGGGGGTCTGGCTCACACGTGGCTTGGCCTGCCCACACAAATGGGTTCTCTGACCACATCAGCCTCGATGTTAGATTACAGATCGGGAGTGGACATCAGTGGCTACTTGATTCAAGAGCCCAGCACTTCTGCTTAGCCACCCCGAGGGCCTAAAGCCATCAAACTCACCTCGTAACGCGTCTTGATCACAGTGATGGGCAACATACAGACCCCTGCAATTGAGCGAGAGCCCACCCCCAGTATGACCGACTGCATGGCAGTGGGGGGATGGCCTCGCAGGAAGTACTGCTTCAGAGAGTAGAGCGTGCCAAAGTAGATTCCAACGCCAGGGACACAGCGCACGATGGACTGCGGAAAGAGTCAGGGGAGGAAAGGAGACCCACACTGTAAGAGATGATCTTAGCTGGGTTTTCCCAAAAGACCCAGGACTGGCACGCAAGCAGTTGATTTAAGGTGTGGGAGAACAGCAACGGGAGAGTGGGAAGTAAGGTGGGAGGGATGGCAGTCAACAAAGGGTGTGTTATCTAACCAGTTACTGCCATGGGTGAACCTAATCTCTTTGGGGAACTCCGGGCATCAGTGTAGCACACGCTCCGAGTAATTCCTCTACCGGGGGAGGGCAGTGAGGTCTAAACATCACCTCTCACCTTTCATTGGTTAGGGGCTGCTGTGGGGTTGGGGTGAGCAGTAATTCCCTGACACTTCCAAAGTGATTTCCTAAGGCCAGAAAAACCCTTCGGGCCACGGAGGCCGCAGCCCGCTTGCACTGAAGCGGGCAGAGCAAGGACATGCTAACGGCGGGGTACCAGCTGCGTCTGCTCTAAAGACTGTGTGCTGACTAATAGCTCCCTCCGAGGGCGCACAGCTGTAACATCCCCGCCCCCGCCCTCAAACAGAAGTTAGCAGCAGTATAAGGCGGGCAGGAAGACCACAAAGGGCCTCCCACCACTTCCAACTCTCACGTTTGCTTAAAGGAAAGGACACTTGAGGTAGAGGAGAAATGGCTAGTTATTAAAGGAGAGAGTGCAAGAGAAGATCCAAATGGCAGCTTACAGGGGACATCCCTTTCCAAAGGCCCAAAAGACTCTCCGTGCGGACCACCTGCAGAAGCAGAGCCAGCATCCCAACACGTCTGGATCTGAGGGCAGACAAAATAAGGCAGGGGAGGAAAACTCTCAGACCACAGCATCATAAACGAACTCGCCACTCAAAGACTTCTCTGTTTGGACTCTTTTCTAGGGCCCTTAAGAATCTCTATAATGCTTCTCGGAATCCTGCATTTCTTATGTGTTCATGATTTGACACTTACGTGTTCATCCATCTGTTCAAAGCAATGGGATAACGTTCGATTTCATATCCTTCCATTTTATATTTATTTTCTATACTTCCCACAATGCTGAACCCAGTATGGGGGCACAAAAGGGACAATACTTACGTTATTTCTAAACAACCACCTCCTATTCGTACCAGGCAGCACAGTTATGACATTACAGGCTAGCACAATAAATGCAGATGTCACTGAGGCAGATTCCAGGAAGCTGCTCAGGGAAGGTCCCCATTTAATGAACCAGAAATGTCAAATATAAAAAATATCCACAGAATATATAGAAAACCCATGAGTATTGGGCACGGCCTGCTTCTCTTGGAGCATCCAACAGAATGGAAGTTGGCTCAACACAGTAAAGATACTCCTGTGTCTGAGCGAAGCTGTTGAAACCAGTTCCTCAGTGAAATGGGGGGAGGAGGCCTTACCCCTGGGCGGAGGGCTGCAGAGTCTGCAGGCGTGTTTTGAGGAGATCCAGGGGCTGGAAAAGGAGGGTGGAGCACGTCCCACTGATGGAGCCACACAGGAAAGCTTTGATCACTGGATGCAACTGCAGGACAAGGAACACTGTGTCAGCAGCTGTGCCACAGCAAGTCTCATCTCTTAGAAACTCACCCGGTACCACCTTCATGCTTCAGAGAAGAGAAAGGCGTAGCCAGGAATGAATAGTACTAGGATGCCGAGAACACCTTAAACTGCACGATGGAGCTCTCTGGTCTTCGTAGTCACAATACCTCTGCTCCTGCCGAGCAACATGTCTATTTCCATCTGTGAATTATGCCACCAACCACACTTCCCCGTGTCCCAAAAACAAAAGTTATTTGCCCCCTGTCTTCACAAAAGCAAAATCAATTGAACATGGTGTTTTAACTCTGAACTGCTGGTTTCCAAGCTCCCTCGGCTACAGAACCTGTAAATACGTACAGGAGCAAGATAAAGGAAATGAAACCTTAAGCTCAGCCACAAAACAAATGTACCACTTCCTGTAACACCTATGGATTTCCTTACTTTAAAACTTTCCCTTTGTCTTACACCTGCCCAGCTTTCTGGGACCTAAGCTGCCCACAGAGGGCGCCATGGACCAGTGGCCACTCCTGGGTTTGCTGGCTCTCCTTTAAGCCAGGACAGACACATACACGGGAGAATCCCGAGGCAGCCCCGGAAGGGCAGGGCTCCCTCAAAGACTAAATGTACTTCCCCCGGGGCCCACTCTAGTGCCCCCACCGCATGCCCCAGGATCCAGCCTTAATCACATAGGGTTGTGAAAAGGCACTCTTAAAAATCTAATGAGGAAAGAAAGTCCTCTTTGCCAGAGGAGATACGGGCAAGCTCCATCCAAAAAGATCTCTCCCCTCATTATTTCTAAGTAAATGGCATACTAGTGCCCTAAAACACTGTCAGATGAATATGAAGTCGCCTGTAAGACACATCACATAACCAAAACGTTTGTAATCTGTGTGGTGTGGTTCCCAGAGAAGAGACATTACTCCACATTCCACCAAATGAGCAAGTCTCAAGTTATAACTGGAATTATTTAAAAGACTGTTGGGGAAAGGACTAGATAAGTTCTGATAGTAAATACCAAGTCTCCCTGAAAATAAGACCGGATCTTATATTAAGTTTTGCTCCAAAAGACACATTGGGGCTTTATTTTCAGGGGATGTCTTATTAAAAATCACGCTAAGGCTTATTTTCCAGTTATTTTCAGAGACACGCAGTACTGGAGCTTCTACCCACGTTCAAGCAGCTTGTAGCAGTATCAAAGGGTGGTAGAATCGCTAAGACAACAAGCGACACCGAGCAAAATGTGTACATTCAATTGACAGATCTTCACCCACTTGTGTCATCTCTCATCCACACTTCTGCTAACCCATGAGGTTTGTTTCTCGGTCTCATCCTCGACTTCGTGACCTCCACGAGCCATTCTTCCCCCTTCCAGTGCCATCTTCTCCGCTGCCTGGAAACAAGCTTGAAGGGCCCCCTATCTTTCCAGCTGCCTGGAAGGGCCTCTCCTCTCCGCTTGCTAGCCACTCCTCAGGCCCCCACCATTTGCCATCCAGCTATAACAACGCCTCTGCGCTGAAGCTGCCCTGCGTGCTCATCAAGGACCTGCCACACCCCAGGACCCCTTTCCACACCTACCCTTCTCTCTCTCTCTCTCTTTTTATTACTATTAGTTTCAGGTGTACAAAACAACACAGTGATTAGACATTTACCCCCCTCCCAAAGTGATAACCCCAACAAGTCCACTACCCCTCTGACATCATGCATGGCTATTAAAGTACCGCCGACTGTATTCCCTATGCTGTACTTTACATCCCGTGACAGTATGTATATATATAATTATAGTTGACGTTCAGTATTATTTCATATTAGTTTCAGGTGTACAGCGCAGCGGTTAGGCGTTTAAATAACCTATGAAGGGATCCCCCTGATAAGCCCAGTGCCCATTTGACACTGTTCATAGCTTTTACAACAGTATTGACTGTATTTTCCATACTGTATTTCACAAATTTGTACTCCCTAATCCTTTCACCTTTCTCACCCATCCCCCTAACCCCCTACCACTGACCAGCCACCAAAATGTCCTCTGTGTCTCCTGCGTCTCTTACTTGGCCGCTCTGGTGCATTTCCAGCAGCTGACCGCCTCGCCGCTCAGTTTTGGGGTTCTCTCTCCTCTTCCGGCTGCCCTTCCAGGTCTCCTCTTCCTCTGCCTGCTTGTAGATATTGCTGTTCCTCTTATCTCTGGGGGCTTCACACAGCCTCTCAGGGCAACCTCACCCCACCCCACCACACCCACATGCTGACAACACCCATGGCGTCATCCCATGTGGTTTCTCTCCAGACTCTGCTCTTCCCACACCTCCCACTAGCACACAGGCATCTCAAACTCAGCATTCCACAGTGGGAATTCAGTCCACAGTACTGCACACACTTGCCTCTTCTCCAATTCACACTGAGATATTCCACTAGGAAATATGGGAGACACATAACACTCTTCAATCTGCTGAGTGCTTCGTGACCACGTCCCGCTGATGTCCCTCGTCTTCCCAGAGCCTGCCCCCCACAAATCCATCCTAGTGGCCTCTTTGGCAGAACCAGGGGAGGCGTCTATATCCACAACCTCAAAATCTCCTAACACTCTTAAACCCATTTTACAGATGAGGAGAGCTCACAGAGGTTACAAATGGTTTGAAGCTATTGGCCAGGACTCAAAGTTAATGCTCTTTTTTCACCACACCCCCAGGGTCAAGTGGAAACCCAGGGCACTTCGCAGCCGCTCAGCAGCGATCCCCGGTTGACGCTACTGGCTCCTCCTTGAGATGCTCCCTTCTTCGGGCTTCGAGGATTCCCTCCAGCTTCCCTGGCCTCTCCTGTAAGTGGAAACCCCTTATCTCTCCCTGAACAATGCTCCCACGCGCCTTCACCCACTCCTATGGCTCCAATCTCCACCTTCTACCCACATTTGCAACCTCCCTCCAGAGCTTCAGACCCACATAAGCACTTACTCAGGCTCTGGGAAGACGAGGGTCATCAGCAGGACGTGGTCATGAAGCACTCAGCAGATGTCCCAAAGGCACCTCAGACATTTCCAAACCTGAACTCATCTCTCTGTCACCCCCAACCTGCTCCTCTCCAGGGTACCCCATCCCAGCGACTACCCTGCCATTTATCTACTCAGCTGCCCCAGCCAGAAACCTGGGCAGCACCCCTGACTCATTTTCTAATGCACTTGCTCATTCTACCTCCTAAAAGTTCTCAAATTCACCTCTGTCATCCCAGCTCAGAGCCCGTCATCCTCGGCGACTGCCACCACCTCTTCACTCACCTCATCTCTTTGCTCCCTCTTATCCGTTCTCTATCCTGTAGCCAGAGCCATCTTTTCAAACTACAAATCTGACCCCACAGCTTCCAGGTGCAAACACCTTCAGTGAGACACTTTAATTAAAAATTTAAAACAATATCCTTTAATTGTTTCATATTCCAATCAGGATAAAGTCCAAACTGCTGGCTTGCAGGGCCTTTCATGAATCACCATGGTCCTCCCTCTTATACACTCTGCAGATATAATGGACTCTTTGCCTTCCTCACCTCTGAAAACCCTGCCCTAGCTCCTCCCAGGTCCAGTTAATCCTGAGGGCCTCTGCTTAGACCTTACCTGCTCTGGGAAAGCCCCCTCTCAGTGCTTCCATCGCACCTGAGCCATCTCCCTTCCGACTGAGGGTCCAGAACGAGAGAGGCCATTCACTCCTGGTTTGCAGTTCATGGTGGTACCTCCAGTACTGACCAGAGTTTGGTGCACAGTAGGTGCTCAACTGTCAAGAATGAATGAATCAGCTACCGGGAAACCCGCACATGGCTTTCCCTTGAGCATAATCCCACAGGATAACATCCCCTGGCTCCCTCTAGCCCTTTGCTCCAGCAAGGATGCAGGAATGACCTGTAGTTACAGCTTCCCAGCAGCTCTCCTAGGGGCTGCTTCCCCAATGCTTTCACAGGTATTGCATGAAATTTGTTTTAAGGCTGCTATCACTCACTCACACACACACACACACACACACACCCTCCCCCATTGCAGGAACTATCCTCTTTATGTCTTTATTTTCACAGCACAGTGCTTGGACACAGTGTTGGCTCCATAAGTATTTGCTGAATAAATGAGAAGAGCCCAAACTTTTTTAACTTTATAATTTTCCCGGTCTACTAGCATGCAGCAGATGCTAAATATACACTACATCCATGTAAGAACGTCCAGACCTATAGAGAATTTTTATAAGAATTTGAGCCAAACTGACCGACAATTGTTGGGAAGCAAGATCTCAAATGCTCCAGAGAATAACAGTTTTGCAATTTATTTTACCGTGTTTCACCCAAAATAAGACCTAACTGGAACATAAGCCCTAGCATAATTTTTCAGGATGACATCCTCTGAACATAAGCCCTAATACATCTTTTGGAGCAAAAATTAATATAAGACCTAGACTTATTTTCAGGGAAACACGGTACGCATTTGGAATTAAGGAGGGAAGTAAAGATTACATGAAGGTAGGAGAAAGCAGGGTGGGACCTGGATTACAGGATAGTTAACAGGATTATGTGCTCTTGAGGATGGTTGTTTCAAGGGTGTGCTAACCTTGATGCACAGAAACAACGGACAGGGCTTGCTTAAGGCAAAGATAAACCTTCTACTAAAAACGTTTATATGCCTGGTGCATGACTACCCACCATCACCTGCCCACTTAGGAATTTATGATCAGATCACCCTGTGAGGTTCCTTTCCATAGAACTCCTTTTTCATCCACAACTAGTGGTATGGATTAACCTGTTTAAAAAAATAATTACACTTTTTTATTCTGAATAGTCTTAAAATATTGTCAATGGCACATCCTTTAAGGACATATTTGATTTTTTCTAAATAGTCCAAAGTTATTCAAGTTAAAAAAAAATGCGTAATCCAGTTTTTTTTGTTTTTTAGAGGCGTGGGTAGGGCAAAAACAACCAAACAATACTACACAGGTACACAAAGGCAATAAATAGCAGTTTGCAAACATTCCCCAAGCAATTCCTCCATCCCTTTAAAAAAATAAATTGTATATCCAATTCAGAGAGGATATACAACCGAGGCCAGAGCTGGAGGGCCCAGAAAGAGAAATCCGTAAGCATGTTTTCAAATATGTAAATGTACAGCTGCAGCCGCCTTTTTTTAAGGATAAAAAAAAAATCCGCACCCCAACCCGGGCGGAAGTGGCCCCGAAGGACGAGGCAAAGCTGCTGCCGGCCCAAGGCCTCCGCAGCCCAATGCCTGGCTGTACTCTCGCCTCCACCCACAACCAGCAGCAACTCAGCTCTAGCGTCGTAGCCCCACCTCCGCCTCCACCAATGACGGCCCGGCGGCCCGACCACGGCAGCCAATCCAGACGCCTGGGGGCGTGGCCTAGCAGCGCTGTGGCCCTTACCTAGTCCGGCCCGGCGGGGGCGGGGGGCTGGAGATCCAAAGGTGCCCCTCTCCCCGCCCACAGTGACCCTAGCTTCTCGGGCTTGGCGCTATTACTGGGCCTTGAGATGGTCCAAATATCTGCGCGGGTGTTCTCCCACCTCTGTCACTCCAAGCATCCAACTTTGAGCAACGTCCCGTAGCGTTCGCACCTCTTGCGGGGCCTCTCAGGCACATTCCCCCGAAACCCCGCAAGGCCCCGGCAATTCCTCCGTCCCTACTCTGATACCACTGCAGCAGCGCGACCCTTGCTCTCCTCTCCCACGCGACGGGCTGCAGTCCTCGCCTTGCTCCTTCCCCGCCATCTCTCCCGCCAAGTCCCCAACTCCGCGCGCATACGGAGGAGCGCGGAAAAGTCTCCCCTCGGACCGCTGCCCCTTGGCAACCTGCCCGAGCCGGCGGTCCTGGAACCCCTGCCCCCGCTTCCCCGCAGTTTACCATAAGCGTTTCCACCCTGTCTCCGACATCCTGAGGTTGCAGCAGCGCCGGGCATGACTTCTGAATCATTGGAGGAGGCCTGCGAGTGCACTGGGAGCTCAGGTCCGGCCCTGGGGACCTTGGAGAAGACAACGTGACGGAGGGAGCCCGGGCGACGCGTTCTAAGGCCGGGCTCTCTACCGTTTGTCGGGTAAGGGACCTGCGCGTCCCGGGGCTCCGCGCCCACTACCCGCGCGTGGCTCCAGGGTGCCCACCAATCCTGCACCCGGGAACTACTTGCGGATCTTCACTTGCTCGACAGACACCGCGGCTATGTTCTCCGACACATCCTGCGTGCTCGGAGATTTCGGGGCCTGAGCTGAATTGGCTGAGTCTCCGGCGGGGGGGGTGTGGAGAAAGCCGGAAGAACTAGACAGAACAATGGGCTTTAGCTTCCGGGTCGGTAGCTCGCCCAGCGGTGGTGAGAGTGTGCTCTTTAGTGCCATCTCGTGAGGAAATCCGGAACTGCAGGATCCACAGTTTCCGCTGAAACCGGAGCTTACTTGGCAAACTTCTGCGGGGAATTTTGTTTTGGGGGGCAACGTCTGAATGTATTTACGTCGAGACAGGTAGCCAGCAGCTACCAGATTTGTGGCTATTAAGCACGTGAAATGTGGCTATTATGACTGAAGAACTGAATTTTTAATTTAATTTTAATTAGTTTATATTTAAAAACAAGTTGTGTGGAATATTTTTCTGTTAAACACATCTTTATTGTTTGGCAGACCTATATTTCCCTTTAAACGCCGAAAAGTTAGCATCGGAATTGACATGTGCTGTAAGTTAATGTGGACGAAAAAAGGGGCCACACACTAAACCTGACAAGCTCAGGGGAGACCTGCATGGCGAGCCCTACAAACTCAGACAGGGAAAGTAACCACATAGGATAGTGTGAACATAAAAATTCCGAACTAAAAGCGTGGCTGGTCGTCACATCCTTGGCCTGTAGCTTCCTTGACAAAGGTCAACCTTTACCTTAAGTGAGTCTGTCTATTGTCTTTTTGCATCTACCATACATAGCCTTGGAATGTCAGAGTAATCCCCCTTTTCCGTGACCTCTAAGGGCATAACCAGCCACACCAGAACAAGAGACCACAGAATCCCTCATTGCTATTCTTGTCCTCTGATTACCATCTCTATGTGCTGTAAAGTGCTATTAACTATCCTGTACCCACCAATGTAAAAGAAGTATCTGTTTCTCAAATTTACTTTCTATCTAATCCCATAGATTGGGCCCCCCCCCTTTTGCTTTCTCCCACCCCCTTAATCTACCACTAATGGATTTCATGTAACCTTCCTGTTTTGATTCTAATGTATAAAATAAGTTGCAAAACGGCCATTTTCCAGACTATTTTCTCAATCCGCTGAGATTTTGCTTCAGGGCAATTGTCGCCAGTGTGGCTCAAATAAACTCATAAGCTTTCTCTTAGACTGGATGTTTTTTTGTCAACATTAGTTGTCCACACACCGGAATTCTAAGACTTGTATTAGTAAGGCAAAATATCTCTAATAATTTTTATATTATTACATGTTGAAATGATATTTTGGATTTTAGGGTGAGGTAACATATATTAAAATTAATTTTACCTCTTTCCTTTTACTTTTTTAATATGACTCCTAGAACACTTAACATTGTTGATAGATATGTAGCTATTGCCATTTTGTTATTCATAATTTTTATTTATTTATTTATTTTTTGACTTAAAGAAGTCCCTCTAACACTCCGTGTAATACTGGTTTGGTGGTAATGAACTTTTTTAGCTTTTTCTTGTCTGGGAAGCTCTTTATTTGTCCTTCAATTCTAAATGATACCCTTGCTAGGTAGAATATTCTTGATTGTAGGTCCTTGCTTTTCATCACATTGAATATTTTGTGCCAATCCCTCTGGCCTGCAAAGTTTCTGTTAACAAATCATTTGACAGTCTTATGGGAGCTCCCTTGTAAGTTACTAATTGCCTTTCTCTTGCTGCTTTTAGGATTCCCTCTTTGTCTTTAACCTTTGCCATTTTAATTATAATGTGTCTTGGTGTGGACCTGTTTCGGTTCATCCCACACTTCCTAGATTTGTATGTCTATTTCCTTCACCAGGTTAGGAAAGGTTTCAATCACTATTTCTTCAAATAGGTTCTCAACCCCTTGCTTTCTCTCTTCTCCTTCTGGTACCCATATGATGCAAATGTTGTCATGCTGGATGTTGTTCCAGAGGTTTCTTACACTATACTCATTTCTCTGGATTTTTTTTTCTTTTTGTTGTTTTGATTGGGTGTTTTCTGCTACCTTGTTTTCCAAATTGCTGATTCAGTCCTCTGCTTCATTGAGCCTGCTAGTGATTTCTTCTATGCATTCTTTATTTCATTTATTCTAGTCTTCACTTCTGATAGTTCTTTTTAATGGTTTCTATGTCTTTTTTATGCTTGCTGTCTCTTTGCTGAAGTTCTCACTAAGTTCCTTGAGCATCCTTATGACCATTGTTTTGAATTCTGTACCTGGTAGGTTGCTTGCCTCCATTTTGTTTAGTTCTTTTTTGGATTTTTTTCCTGTTCTTTCATTGGGGATGCATTTCTTTGCTTCCTCATTTTGGCTGCCTCTCTGTGTTTGTTTTTATGTATTAAGTAGATCTGCTATATCTCCCAGTCTTTGTCGAGTGGCCTTTTATAGTAAGTGTCCTGTGGAGCCCAGTGGCACAGTCTCCCTGGTCACCTGAGCTGGGTGTTCCAGGAGTGTCCCTTGTGTGGGTTGTGTGTATTCTCCTGTTTTAGTTGACCCTTGATTGCTATTGGCACATCAGTGGGTGGAATTGACCCTTAGGCTAACTGCCTGTGGGGCAAACCACATCCATAACTTATGAGCTGCTGTGTGGGAGGCTTACCCCACTGAGTAAGATTCATCCCCAGAGGCCCTGGTGCCTGCTAGAGTGCTCTCTGTATGTGCCACTTTTGGGGCTAATTGGGCAGTGCTCTGCTCTGGTCTAAACCACCTCCAAGTGTGTTGGCTCTGGGACCTATTGAGAGGAGCTCTGGTGCAGGCCTGGGTCAGGGACTGACTTTTCAGGGGCTACCTGGTAGGAGCTACAAAGTGATCCTCAGTTGTTCACTGCCTGTGCTGGACCTGGAGGCCCGTGGGAGAGGCCATGCTGCAAACCGAGCACGTCTGCCACCAGTACCATGCCGGGGACTCCTCAAAAAGCCAGGACACCTGGAGGCCTACTGCCACCTGCCAGCTACCTTAAGATTCAGCCATGATAAAACCTCCTGCCATTCACAAATTGGGTGAACAGGGTATCAGGGAGTCACTAGAGTGGGAAGAATTGTGGTCACCAGGTTAATGTAAATTCTGGTTTGCTGCCAGTGCTGAGCCTGGAGTTACTCAGCAAAAGTCTCAGAGTACACCGAGGTCAGTGGCCACCCACCTGGATCCTGCTGGACTCCGACAGTTTTTCAAGAAAGAGTGCAATGTGGGCAGGGTTAGCTGCTTTGGGAGATAGTGCTGAGTGAGTTGTGTGAGTTGGGTGGGGCAGGGTCCCAGCTGAGTCAACAGGGTGGAGCAGCAGAGCTCAGGAGGCCAATCAGATTCAGATTTGGCCCGTAGGGGGTGGGCTCAACACAAGCAAGATGTTGAGGCCAGCTGCACAAGAGGAGGATTCCTCACAGGGAAAATACCGACTATCCTCCAGTCCTCCCCTTGCAGCCACACACCTCAGTCTGACCCCAGTATTCTTACTCCCTGAGTTACCATCCCTCCGCTGGAGCCCAAGGTAAGTGCAGGCGAGCGAGTGAGTCTGTGCATGGGCCGCAGGCCATTTAAGAGTATGTCTGGGTTTCCCTCAGTCTTCCGTCCCACCGGAACAGTTGGAATCTCCACTGTTTTACACAGCTAGATGTTGTGGGAGCTCCTGTTCCCAGCACCAGTACTCTGGGCTGGGGAGCCTGGTGTGGGGCTGGGGTCCCTCGCTCCTGTGGGGAGAACCAGTGCAGCCCAGATATTCCTCCTGATTCTCAACCACTACATGCAGGTGTGGGGCTGATTCCACGTTTCTGCCCCTCCTACCAGTCTTGACGTGGTTTCTTCTTTAAATTTTTAGTTATAGGACTTTTGTTTGGCTAGATTTCAGATGGTTCTCTGGGTTGACTGTTTTATAATTTAGTTGTGATTTTTTTTGTGTTTGCGGAAGGACACGGGCATGCTCTGCCATCTTGGATCATGGTGCCAGGTCTTGAGAGCACTAGCTCACCTTTGTCTCCAGGCTTGGAGCCATTTCCTTAAACTTCTACTTTCTCTCCTGGAAACACCTGTTCATGTCTCACTGGGCTTTGATGTGCGCAAGCAAGTGAACGTCCTTGGGTTTGGTAACAATAACCTCACAACACCTTACTCCTAACTTGAATCCAGATAAAGAAATAGACCTCTTGAAGGTGATGGCCATGGTCACTGTAAAGACCACTTTGGCAGTACAGTATGCCATCATGAAAAATGTGGTGTCTATCATGGTCCCCAGGGCAACTCTGTCGGCCATATGAGGGGAGAAAGGGAGAGAAAATAGTGTCCTGGGACTCCGCTCCACACGGCCAGGATCTCAGTTCAAACTGACCAGTAGAGGGAGCATACGTTCTGTTACCAACAGGTTCTGGCTCCTGGCTTCAGGTGTGTCAGCAAGATACCTGACTGCAGCCCACTGGTAGTGTCGCTGACCTACCAGCCTTAGGTGTACCAAGGTGAAGGCACTGACACATTCCCAGGCACTGCCCCGTCCCAGTTCCTCATTCATATTACAGCTGTCTGGTCCGCAGGAGAATGTGGGGTGGGCAGGCATAAGGAGACGCCAGATATGACTAGAGACAGGGGTGGAGACAAAGCACTGAACCCTGAGTCAGGAGTTCCTGATTCTCGTTCAGGCTCTGCCAAAAACTAACTGTATCATCTCTCTAGGCCTCAGTTTCCTCACTTATACAATTGATGCCGGAAGCTCCCAGGGATGTCCCAAAGTGGGCTCAACCCAGAGCAGAACCAGGTTCTTGTCTTTGTGTGAGAAGGAATTCAAGAGTGAGACAGATGCAGGAAAGCGCAGGGAGTTTATTAAAGAAAAGAACACACCGGAGAAGGAATTGCAGGTGAACTCGGAGATCCAGTCACATGGAGAAGGTCTTGATTAGGGATTTTATCTCTTAGGGGCAAGAATTTAGGGACATCACCCTGTCTCCTCCTCTCTAGGGGTAAGATCTCTGTTTTCCTCTTTTTGTCCTCATTTAGTTCCTCCGGAACTGTCATGGCATCAGGTACATGATGGGAGTCAAGGTACCCACAGTGTAAATAATACCATTAAAATCAGCTAAAGGTCAGGCCCAGTTCATGGATACTGGCCCTGCTAGAAGAAACTGGTTCTTGTTAATGTCTAGCTGGAGGTGTCTGTTGCGATTCCTTGTTTGTCTTCCTTGATGGGAGGTGCCTCGTTAGGTATTCCGGAGGGGTGTTGATACCCTAGATTATGTATCCTGCCTCATAAATCCCCCCTGAGAGATTTTTCGGACCCATAATCATATGGGTTGTTGAGGGACTAGAGGTTGGTTTTCTGTAGCTGCTTCAGGCTGAGGCGGGCGTTGACCCTTCCTAGCCAGGGACGAAAAATCTCTGCCTGTCTGACCTAGGGTGTCAAGACCTCCCTCCAGTGTGGTTTCTGTTGAGGCCACCAGATGAAATCCCTGGAGGACCATCATTTTTATGTGGAGCTGCTGTAACCTGGAAGAGACAAATTTGACAAGGAGGTTGAAAAGACAGGGTCCAAACAAAAATAGTAGTTGGAGATCAAGGGTCCTAGCAGGGGCAGAGAGCAAAACATCCTTTAGAGCCTGCCAGACTGAGTCAGTGGTAGGATTTCCCTTTGTGAAATCATAAAGCCATTTAGCTTGATCATATATCTTTTTTTGTTAAATTAAAGTTTATTGGGCTGACAATTGTTAGTCAAGTTACATAGATTTCAGGTGTACAATTCTGTATTACATCATCTATAAATCCCATTGTGTGTTCACCACCCAGAGTCAGTTCTCCTTCCATCACCATATATTTGATCCCCTTTACCCTCATCTACCACCCCCTTCCTTCCTTACCCTCTGGTAACTGATCATATATCTTTTTAACACCTTCTACCTGCCCGGTAATATTAATACAGGTGCAGTAAGTTTGGTTAATACTGCGCATACACCCCCTTATTTGGCCGCACCAGATGTGGGAGATGGGCTGGGGCACAGAGCGCCCTGAAGAAAATGCACAGGCACAAGCAAAGCTTTGCCAGCAGTATCGCATTATTCAGAACCCCGTCTGGCCCAGGTTAAGTCCTGATATAGGAGTTTGGATTTACCAGGGAGAGCTTTAGCAATTCTAGTGAGGTCTGCCTCTTTAAATAACTGCATAGAGCTCCAATAACCTGGAAGTCGTATCCATCCAGTCTTCTCCATGAGGTCGTCATACAGCCCCACTTCGACGGGGTTCCAGCTGACATTGGGGACAGAATAATCCTTTATATAGGGCTGGAGGTGGCTGCTTAAGACCTGGAAAGTCTAAAAGAGGTGGCAGATTATGCCTGATACAAGTCCAATTTGGTTCATTAACTCCTGCATTTATATAACAGATGGGCCTGTTTTCATCAGGCAGAGCAGATACAAATGCCCAGAAGTGAGAAAGAGCATGCCAGGTTCCCAGAACTGTATGAGTGGTAATATCTAATGGGAAGGAAAGGAGACAAGGGAGGAGGCCAGAGAGAAAACCTGGGGCCTGAGCCACCATGTTAGAGAATTTGAGCTGTATTTGGAAGAGTTATGAGCAGGAGGATGAAATGGTTCGATTTGTGTGTTACAAGGCTCCCTACTTGCACATGGGAACTTGTAGTCTGGTCAAGCCTCACTGACTTTGGGGAGTCTGGCAATTCAAAGACAGTCTTTTCCCTGCCTCTTCTGTCTGCTGCTCCCCAATGCCCTCCAGGCTCTACTCCCAGGACCATTCACCTTGGTTGACTCTCTGGTGTATTATGCCTACTTTCTGTCACATTACAACTGGTGGCTCAACCAGAGACTCCCTTTTCTGGCAGACAGAGAAGACCGAGTCCAGGTGGCCAGCCCTCCTCCCAGGAACTTTGGGTAATCCAGCAGATGGCAACACCTTCTTGTACTTTCTACCTGGTTATTGTTCGTATTCACTGGTACCAATCAGTCCTTGTTTTTGTAGTTTTTACATTTTTTTTTTGGGGGGGGTCATGTATCAGCTTACTCACGGTTCCCTATATATACACTTTCTTACCTACTCTGATGGAGAGAAATATAGATTCTTATGTTATTTATAGACAGGCTCTTGGGGGGTGGGCTCCAAACCTAGGAATGATCTCCAATCCTTATTACCCTCCTGCAAGGGGCTCTTTTGCCCCCTGTAGTAGATGGTAGTAGACGGCATTTAAATTCAGTCTCTATAACTTCTTCCTAAGAAATTATACTGTACTTCCTGCTGTTTGTCTCTTAATTGCTCTGAGCAGTTTTCAAATCTGTAACATGAGGACCACACCACCCACCCCATAGGTTGCTGTGAGGACGGCATGACGTATGTATGTATGTGCACGTACCTGGCTCAGCACCTGACCCAGAACACGCATGCCAAGAGAGTAGTTTTATCTGAATCCAACAGGAAGCGTCTCCCCTTTTCTAGTTTGATCTCAAAGAATTCTTTCCTAGATCACATAAAATCAAGCCTGGACTCCAATATTTTTGGAATGAGGTTCTTATGAAAATATGAAAGAGTGACATCCAATTGAGGCCACTTTTTAGCATTTAATTTGCATACAATTCACTTTTAATTCTGCCTCCTATTGTTTTCTTTGTCCAAAATATACCTCATTAAAATAGAATTATGGCTTTTCCTTGAGTTGCCTCTGATCAGATTTTCTTTCCCTGACTCTAGGGATTGACAATCCAACTTTCTCATATAGGAAATGTTCAACAGGGTCTGTAAAACTGGAGGGGCCCCCAGATGTTGCCTTTAAGCCCCCTGGTTTGAGAGCCCCACCCCTCAAGGTAGGACAATATAGCCAAGTGGAATGAACATCTTCTAAGTATCAGGAGTCCAGAGTCTGAGTCTCCATTCTGCCAATAGCTGCAGTGGCCATGGGTGGGCCACCTTATATGTCATGGCCTCAGTTTTCTCTTCTGTCAAAGGAGAGCAGATGTCTGAGGTCCCTTCCACCTCTCTCAGTCTGGGACTCTGTGGCCACCCTCACAACTGCCCAGTGTCTGCTAACCAACGAGGATACTCAGTAATAGACTGGCTGGGCTCCAGGCTGACCTGGGTAGCTGGAGCTGGCCAGCCAGAACTCGGAGAAGAGGTGCTGCATGTCCTTGCCCCACCAGCCATCTGAGACCTCTCTGAAGCATGACATCCAGCTGAGATTTGCCAGTTAAACCTTACAAAGGCAAACGTTCCTCCTAGCCGGGGTGCATTAGCCCGAGGCTCAGACTCCGCTGATCAGAGCCTGTCTTTGTCCCCTGAGGAGAGCAGCACATCCACTCCATCTCTCCTCGCTCAGGAAAGCAGTGAGGAACAGAACCAGAAGGGGCGTTAGGCAATCCTGATTTAGTAAATTATAAACACATTTGATGTGGGAAGCTGCCAGACATAGTTTCGGTTGTGTTAATCAGGTTCCTAGAACAGCTGAATCAATCTCAGAATGTTTTGCGGGCCAGAGTCCCTGGGGTGACCAACAATTACCAGGAACCAGAGTGGATAACCTCAGTCTCTGCATGTGAAAACAGGTGGCTCTGGGTACCTCACCCTAATTCTTAGCTCTGTCTTGTTACAGGAGTCAGTTCATTTATCCTCTCAACAAATATTAATTAAGCACATATTACGTGCCAGGACTGATCCAGGCTCTGGCAATACAGCAGTGAATAGAACAGATGAAGTCAATGTCCTTCCTCGTGGGGCTTACATCCTAGTAGGTAATAACAGGTCGTTGTGCTTTCTATATCCCAGGCACTGTTCTCTGTTTTCTCTCTTCTAATACTTATCTTAACACTCACCTTATCTCCAGCTTAGGATCATATATTTTAGTTAGTTGTCATGTCTCTTTAGTCTCCTTTAATCCACAGCAGTTCTTCAGCCTTTCCTTGACAGACATGTTGTTAACACATTGCATTCATCCCCCCAGACATATACAGGAGTGAGCTCCAATTCTTTCTATCCTCTCTGTAGGTGACTATTGTTACTGCTGGTTAGTGAAAGGTAAGTGGCGTCAGAAGACAGCTTCATAACCCTGTATAACCTTCTCATGTGAATCAGTTATGCATTTCACACATAGGGAAACCGAAGCACAGAACAGTTAAAGTAAGTTGCCCAAAGTTACACAGCTAGTACACGGCTATATACTGTGTATTTTTAGTACAGTAATAATTATCAACATTTTATGTGTCCAAAGAGGTTTACGGGTTACAGACTGGACATCAGGCTGTTCTGTGGAGCAGGAAGGATAGATGCCATCATCACCCCCTTCATCATCCTTATCTTATAGACGACTTTCTTGATGCTCAGAGAGCATTATGGTTATTTAACTGACCATAATGAAGGTTAAATGGTCAGTGTAGGCCAGCTTGTAAATGAAGGAACAGGGCCCAGGATGGGACTTCTGAGGTGTCCTTTGCATGGGACAACTCATGATTCAAAGAAGTATTCACAATGGAAAATAATGTAATGGAAAATTAATAAAAACTCTTTATGACAAATGTATAGGATACAGCCAAAGCAGTGCTTAGAGGGAATTTTATAGCTTTAAAGATGTTAGGCACGGCTGGAAGAATGAGTGGCCGGAGACCAAGATTGGTCTATTAGAATTTATTTGGCAAGTTTGAGCTGCGGGAGGTCAGGCTAGAGCAGAGGGAAAAGATGGTAACCTCCCCGAGCAAACAAGGGTGTGGAGTTTTATAAGAGGGGGAAACGAGGCTGTTCCCTCTTCAATGCTTCAGGGGGTTTTCATTGACAAAGGGTTTCAGGGCATGACCAAGCCCTCCAGCTACACCCTGGCTCCAGGTTGCCATCAGACTACCAGGCACACTGATCACAGGCCCCTAGGAGATAAAGCAAGACAGGATCAAGACAAGATGGCTTTGAAGATAAGGTTTCTGCTCCTGGCCTAAATATGGCTTAACAAAAGGCATCTTTCAGAAATGAACAAATGTTGACAATCAATAAGATTCCATTTCAAGAAGCTAGAATAAAACAGCAAATTAAAGCCAAAGGAAGCAGGTAAGATAAAGATAAGAGCAGAAATTAATGAAAAGACAAAAACAGAAAATCAAGAAAGCCAAATGCTGGTTCTTTGAAAACATTAGTAAAATTGATAAACCCCATCAAGGGAACAAAAAGAGAAAAAACATAAATGACCAATATTAGCAATGCAAAGGGACATTACTTTATATCCTCCTGCATTGAAACGACTATGAGAAGATATTAGGGAAAACTTTATGATAATATGTTTGACAACTTAGATGAAGTGGGAAAATTCCTTAAAAATCACAACTTCCAAAAGTGAGACGAGGAAAAATAGAAAATCTGATTAATGTCAATCTGTCAAAGAAACTGAATGCATAATTTGAATTCTTCCCACAGAGAAACCCTGGATGGCTTTACTAATTAATTTCACCAAACACTTAAGGGAGAAATAACACCAAATTTTGTACACAGACTCTTTCAGAGAGTAGTGGAAAAAGGAGTACTTCCCAATACATTTTTTTCACGTCAAACATGATTAGGACATTGTAAGAAGGGAAATCATAAGACAAAATCTCTTATAAACACAAATACAAAAATACTAAGGGAATCCAATTATTTATTAAAATGACCCCCAGGGAAAATACAGGTTGATTACCATAGAAAACCAATCAATGCAGTTCACCACATTAACGGAATAATGGAAGAAAGTTATACGATCACCTCAATAGATAAGGAAAAAGCATTTGATAAAAATTTAAGTTCATATATGACAAAGACACTTAGAAAACTAAAAAAAAACAAAAACCAAAAAAAACTTACAACCAACATTTTACTTAATAGCATAATATATAAACTATTTCCAGAAGATAGTAACAAAGTCTTTGAAAGTTGAGATTCACTTGCAGTAGTAGGAATTCATTTAATCTGAAATGTATCTTGTGTCCGTAACCAAATTTCCAAGAGTATCATTTCATGGCACCTCAGACTCCAATATAAATCATGTCTTTTGAAGGAAGAGTGGTGGTGAAAGCAGAAGCTCACCCTGAGACTCCCTCCTCACAAAATGTAGTCCGTGGTGGAGGAACGGAAGGAATGCTGAAAGGAGGATGATCTCTCCCAGCCTTCTCTGGGGACTTTTCTCCCTACGTAGAGGGAGATGTGGTTGCCAATTTTCTGAAATATTTCTGAGAGGTGTTTCTTGAACTTCTCACCCATGAAAGCATAGATAATAGGGTTCACACAGCAGTGAGTGAAGGAAATGGTTTCTGTGACATGGGTGGCATAAATCAGCCTCTGGCTCATGACACATCCATCCAAGATGTGCATGTTATGCAGGGAAGTGAGGAAGAGGACCACATTGAATGGGACCCAGAAGAGTAAAGATGCGATGACCACCAGAAGCACCAACTTGATGGCCTTGGTCTTGTTGTGGTTTTGGCAGCTCTTCAGATGGTGCAGGATGCTAATGTAGCAGAACATAAGGATAGTGAACGGGATCAACAGGCCTAAGATATTCATTTCAAAGTGGATGAACAACTTCCACTTCAAAGTCTGATGGTTGTAAGACGGGTAACACTGTAGGATGTCGTCTTCAGAGGCCACTTGGTAAAATACCAGCAGTGGGCTGGTGGCCATGATGGCGGTCAGCCATACTGCCAGGCTCAGGGCTGTGCCCAGTCTGGCTGTCCTCACTTTCATGGCATACACAGCATGGACAATTGCCAGGTACCTGTCTATGCTCATGAGGGTGATAAAGAACATGCTGCTGAAGAAGCCAATGTAATAAAAGCCAGACACCACCTTGCACATTACAGCCCCAAACACCCACTGGTAGAGCTGATAGTGAGTCTGAAAAGGGACGGAGAAGACAAAAAGCAGGTCGGACAGAGCCAGGTTCAAGAGGAACACATCTGTGATGCTCTTCAGCTTCTTGCAGATCACAAGGACCAGGATCACCAGGCTGTTTCCCAGAAGACCGAAGACAAACAGGAGGCAGTAAAAGATGACAAGAATCAACTTGCTCCCTTTCTGGATGAGTTCCCCATCACAGGGGCTTGAGATGATATCAGGATAGTAGTAGTCAGTTATTGTCACATTGGGCTCGAGTGTATAATCCATCAAGGCAGGAGGACCTGGTCACAGAGGCACCTAAGAGACATTCATTCCTTAAAAATGTTTTTATTTAAAAATATGGACTGAATGTGTCCCTCCCCCCAATTCATATATTGGAGTCCTAAAGCCCTGTTATGGACTAAATGTTGGTGCCCCACCCCTAAATTCAAAACGCATGATAGCTCAAGTCTCACCCTTAGCTGATTTAGATGATATGTAGATGAGACTTTTGACTGGGAATTGATGCTGAAATGGGTTAAGACTGTGGGGGATGCTGGGATGAAGTGAAAGTATTTTGTATGTGAAAAGGACATGAGTTTTGGGAGGCCAGAGGGCAAAATGTTATGGACTGAATAGTGTCCCCCCAAAATTCAGGTATTGAAGCCCTAATTCTCAGTGTGATGGGATTTGGAGAGAAGGCTTTAGGGACATAATTAAGGTTAAATGAGATCATAAGGGTGGGCCCCTGATCTGATTGGATCTGTGCCCTTATAAGAAGAGGACAAGAGACTAGAGTAGAGACCTCTCTCTCTTTGCACATGTGCAGAGAAAAGGTCATGTAAGGACAAACAGAAAAGACACTTACCAGGAACCCAATCTGTCGGCACCTTGATGATCTTGGACTACTGGCTTCCAGAACTATGACAAACAATTTCTGTCATTTAAGCTACCCAGCCTGTGGTATTTTGTCATGACAGCCTAAACAGATAAACTCAAAGGATATATAGGAACTCGCAGTTTCTACCCAAAAAAATTTTTTTAAAGATTTTATTGGGGAAGGGGAACAAGACTTTATTGGGAACAGTGTGTACTTCCAGGACTTTTTTTTTTCCAAGTCAAGTTGTTGTCCTTTCAATCTTAGTTGTGGAAGGTGCCGTTCAGCTTCAAGTTGTCCTTTCAGTCTTAGATGTGGAGGGCGCAGCTCAGCTCCAGGTTCAGTTGCCGTTACTAGTTGCAGGGGTCGCAGCCCACCATCCCTTGCGGGAGTCGAACTGGCAACCCTGTGTGTGGTTGAGAGGACGCACTCCAACCAACTGAGCCATCCAGGAGCTCAGTGGCAGCTCACCTCAAGGTGCCATATTCAATCTTAGTTGCAGGGGGCGCTGCCCACCATCCCTTGCGGGACTCGAGGAATCGAACTGGTAACCTTGTGGTTGAGAGCCCACTGGCCCATGTGGGAATCGAACCGGCAGCCTTCAGAGTTAGAAGCATGGAGCTCTAACTGCCTGAGCCACCGGGCTGGCCCCTACCCAAATTTTCTGTAAACCTAAAACTTCTCTAAAAAATAAAGTCTATTAACACTTTTTTTAATTAAAAATTATTGGGGTGATATTAACACTTTTTAAAAATTGAAAACTGCCTTAGCTGAATAAATAACACAGGGGGTTGGGTGGGATAAGAAAAGCCACATTTTAAAAACAAAATTTAAAGACCTATAGTTCCACAACCCATATATTAGCAACTGCTAACATATTGTTTATATTTATTTTTGGTTCTTTTTTCTTCATTTCCCTTCCTCCCTCCCTCCCTTCCTTCCTTCCTCCCTTCCTTCCGAATGCAATAGAGATGAAGCTAAAGTTTCCTTTAACTACAGTACACAACTTATCCCTACACCCCAATTTTATATGTATCATTTTAAGCAATTTCTCCCCTTACTTTTACATGCCAATATGTATCCATAAACTATATGATATTGTTGTGTTCACTTTTAACTCACATAAGTGGTCTAACATCACATCTTTCACATTCTTTCTTTTTTTTTTTTTTTTTTGAGATTTGATGTCTGACCTTATGTATTTTTTACTCTTAGAAAATCTCATTTTTGGCTGGACTCAGATGTAGAGGTAGAAGCTCTCAGAGAAGACAGCCTTCGTCTCTTGGCAATCTGTTCCTGGTATTTTTCTTTGGCCTCCTTCATCTTCTTGGCCAAAAATTTAACATATTCTATAGCCTCATTCTTATTTTTCTTAGCATAGTGTTTCTTAAGAGCAATATGCCGATGTTTCTGTTACAGGACACGTGGAGTAACAAGATGCTGAATCTTGGATGCTTTGGTCCTAGGTTTCTGACCTTTGTTTAGGGGCTTTCTCACAATATATTGGCAGACATCATCTTCTTTAGAGAGATTGAAAAGTTTGCGGACTCTGCTAGCTGTTTTGGGACGAGGCACAGTAGCTATGAGTGAGACCAAGAATATCTTTCTCCCCTATTTTCACAATGACCAAGTTGAGAACACTCAGCTTGGCATCCACAACGCAACTGCAAACAGATTTGCGCTTTCTTTCTCCAGTCTTCCTTGGTCTATAGCAGGAATTCTCCTTACTCAGGAGCAGGCGAACACAGCCGTGGGTCAAGATACCCTGCTTCATGGGGCAACCTTGTTTGTCATTCCCACTACTGATTTGAACCACATAACCCATTTTTCACCCAGAGCGTCCGCAGCAACTTCTGTGGCCACACGCTTCTCATAAAACATACAAAGTTTGCGTTCATCGTCCACTTCCATGAGTTTCTGGTGGCCAGTGGCCGGGAAAGAGAAGTTCAGCTTCATCCTGAAGTAGCTGATCGCCTCCAAGGTGCCACGAAAAAGAGGACATCTCTCATTTTCTATCTTGCTTTTCTTCCCCCAGCATGTTGTTTTAGAACTACAGCCATGCAATACTAACAAGTTTAGCTCATTCTTTTAGCTGCATTCACATGCACCATAAACAACTAATTTAAAAACGCAATAGAAAAAATGACCCCAGTCATACTGGCCACAAATACTGCTAGGCTGATTAAGAACAAACCTGATAAAAGCTGCAATTCAGTCATGTAAAGTTTTATAAAACTTCATTAAAGGACATTAAAGAAGACATGATTAATGGGAAACATGTACTGTATTTATGGAAAGGAAGACTCGACATTTAAAACGTGATAATTCTCAAATTGCTATAGACACTCAAGGCAATTTCAATCTAGACATTATTTGTCAAAGCCTTTGATTACTGAACGTTCAGGCACCCCTAGCCACGACGCCACCTTTCTATAATTTGAAATGCCAAGCAAGCTAGCCATTTTTAAGAATACTAATTTCATTTAAGTATTTACCCCCGCATATATTTTTTTAAAAGTTTCTGAAGTATGGAGGTGGGTCTTTTTAAAATTTTTTGTGGCCAGCATCTCTCAAAAACAATAGTCTCTCCCCCTACGTTTTCCTTCCTACTCGTCTTGTAGAGTTTTGTTGTTTTTTTTTTCCAAAAACAATTGGTTCACCTTCCTTTCCTTCTGCTCTCCTAACACCCTAGAATAAGAGTAAGTCCTCAAACCTGCTTTTTCCCAGGTCCCTCTCTAGTGACACTGAATCCACACTCCTCCAAGCTCTTTTGTCAGTACTATCCATGGGAAGTCTTACCAGTACCTACAATGTACTACAGTGAGCCAGGAATCTTAGCTGCATTGCAACATTTTTCTCTCCTGAATCCCTGTGAAGCAGGGATATTCATATATCCTTTCCATTTCTGGAGTTACGACTTTATCTGAACCGCAGAGCGCTCTGGCCAGCGCCTAAAGTTACCCAGTGAGTGGAAGGATAAAGCCGCGACTCAAAACCACATGTGTCTACCCCAAACCCTTTTTCTTTTCTGCATTTCTCCATGTTGTGGGTAGAGTAAAAAGCTCCAGTCTTGTGGAGTCTAGGCCACCTGACTTCCAAGTTCTAGATTACTTTATAGTCAAGTAAACTTGGCTTGTTTTTCAAACTGAGCTTCAGGTTCCTCATCTATTAAAAGGGGCTAATAAAGCTTTTCAGGGTTTGGTGAGAATTGAGTGAAATTATTTAAGTCAGCATCTAGTCAGGGATAAATGTTTGATTGCCAGCTTTCTTCCTGGAGAACAAAACCCACATGGCCTTCTGCTGTCTGATAGAAGCATTGTACTCAGCTCAAGGACGATCCCCCGATAACTATCTTTTCTTATCTACCTTCCCACTCTTGTAGGAGCTTTGACTCCTTCCTAACACCCTGAAGACAACACTGGCATGGCTTGCTTCCCTCAACTAGAGCTGTGGGGCAGCTACCAAGACATGCAGGAATGTGCACTCTGGCGACGTGCAAAGATCAAAAAACAAAAAGCACGTTTTATGCCAGATCTTTGAAATATTGACCTTCTTCTTCCCTCTTTCCCAAGGCCATAAAAGTGTCCCTGCCTACTTAGATCCTTCTTCCCCCAGGATGCTTTTAGTACATACCTTTTTAGAGCCTTTGTTTCAGTTGTTGCTTCTGTCTTGTCAGAGTCCTGAATCTCAAGGTATGAGAACAGCTCCTCTGAAGATACCTATCTGTGGTTGAGTGGTAAAATAGGGTTGGGTCTGTTGCTTTCTTTTCGTTTCTTTTAAGTCATGTTTAGATGTTTACCTTTTATATCCCTCACATAAAAGGGGAATATATGTGAACCCCCTCCCCCCATCCACTATCCCTCTGACATTGCACACAGCCATTACATTTCCACTGTCTCATCCTAATGCTGTACTCCGCTTCTTGTAAGCGTGTGTATATATATATATACACATACATACACATACAAACTTGTAGTTGACATACATTGTTGTTCAGCTTCAGCTTCAGGTGTACAGTGCAGTGATCAGGCATCTACATCATCCTTGAGGTGGTCTCCCTAATGGGACAAATGTCCATCGGATACCCTACAAAATCTTTACAGCATTATTGATTACATTCCCCAAACTAATTTTCAAAACCCCCTGGCCATCTTGTGGTTACTGATTGTTTTCTAATCCCCTCACCTTCCCCCTTACCCCCACCACCCCCCCTGCCCATCTAGCAACCCTCAGATTTTCCTCTTTGTCTCCAAAACTGTTTCTGATTAGTTCATTCACTTATTCTTTTCTTTAGATTCCACATATAAGTGAGACCATATGGTATTTGTCTTTCTCTGTCTGACTTATTTCACTTAACATAATGTTCTCTAGGTCCATCCACGTTGTTGCAAATGGTAAGATTTCTTTCTTCTTTATGGCTACGTAATACTCCATTGTATAAATGTACCACAGTTTCTTAATCCAATCATCAACCGATGGGCATTTCGGCTGTTTCCATGTCTTGGCTATTGTGTATAGTGCTGCAATAAACATAGGGGTGCATAAAGTTTTTTGAATTAGAGTTTTGGATTTCTCTGGATAGATACCTAGGAGTGGAATTGCTGGGTCATAAGGTAGTTCCATTTTCAGATTTTTGAGATACCTCCATACTGTTTTCCATAGTGGCTGCACCAATCTGTAATCCCACCAACAGTGCACAAGGGCTCCCTTTTCTCCACATCCGTGCCAACACTTGTTGTTTGTTGATTTATTATGATAGCCATTTTGACTGGGGTGAGGTGGTATCTCATTGTGGTTTTTATTTGCATTTCTCTAATGATTAGTGAGTTTGAGCATTTTTTCATATGTCTGTTTGCCATCTGTATGTCCTTTTTAGAAAAATGTCTCTTCATGTCCTCTGCCCATTTTTTAATTGGGTTGTTTGTTTTTTTGGAGTTGAGTTGAGTGAGTTTTTTAATAAATTTGTGATATTAACCCCTTATCAGATATATCATTGGCAAATATCTTTTCCCATTCAGTAGGGTCCCTTTTTGTTTTATTGATGGTTTCTTTTGCTGTGAAAAAAACTTTTTAGTTTGATGTAATCCAACATACTTATTTTTTCTCTTACTTCCCTTGAGTGAGGAGATATATCAGTAAAAATCTTACTCCGGGTAATGTCTGAGAAGTTTCTTCCTATATTTTCTTCTAGGAGTTTTATGGTTTCAGATCTTACATTTAAGTCTTTAAGCCATTTTGAATTTATTTTTGTATATGGTGTAAGGAGGTGGTCCAGCTTCATTTTTTTGCATGTGTCTGTCCAGGTTTCCCAGCATCATTTATTGAATAGATTGTCTTTATCCCACTGTACATTCTTGCTTCCATTGTCGTAGATTAAATGGCCATATAGGCATGGATTTATTTCTGGACTCTCTGTTCTGTTCCATTGATCTATGTGTCTGTTTTTATGCCAGTACCATGCTGTTTTGATTACTGTAGCCTTGTAGTATAATTTGATGTCAGGTATTGTTATACGTCCCACTTTGTTCTTATTTCTCAAGATTGCTGAGGCTATCCAGGGTCTTTTATGGTCCCATATAAATTTTAGGATTATATGTTCTATTTCTGTGAAAAACGTTGTTGGTAGTTTGATAGGAATTGTGTTGAATATGTATATTGCCTTAGGCAGTATGGACATTTTAACTATATTAATTCTTCCTATCCATGAACATGGTATGTGTTTCCATCTATTTGTATCTTCTTTCATTTCTTTCTTCAGTGTCTTATAATTTTCTGAGTACAGATCTTTTACTTCTTTGGTTAAATTTATTCCCAGGTATTTTATAGTCTTTGAAGCAATTGTAAATGGGATATTTTTTTTTTAATTTCTCCTTCTGATATTTTATTTTTGGTATATACAAATGCAACTGATTTCTGAATATTAATTTTGTACCCTGCTACTTTACTAAATTCATCTATCAGCTCTAATAGTTTCTTGGTGGACTCTTTAGGGTTCTCTCTATATAGTATCATGTCATCTGCATATAATGACAATTTTACTTCCTCCTTACCGATTTGGATGTCTTTTATTTCTTTTTCTTATCTGATTGCTGTGGCTAGAACTTCCAGCACTATGTTGAATAGAAATGGAGAAAGTGGGCAACATTGCCTTGATCCTGATCAATGGTTTTAGCTTTCCCCATTGAGTATGATGTTAGCTGTGAGTTTATCATATATGGCCTTTATTATGTTGAGATGTGATCCCTCTATTCCCACTTTCTTAAGGGTTTTTATCATAAATGGCTGCTGGATTTTATCAAATGCTTTTTCTGCATCTATTGATATGATCATGTGATTTTTATTTTTCATTTTGTTAATGTGGTGTATCACATTAATAGATTTGCGGATGTTGAACCACCCCTGCATACCAGGGATGAATCCCACTTGATCGTGGTGAATGATCTTTTTAATGTATTGCTGAATTCTGTTTGCTAATATTTTGTTGAGGATTTTTGCATCTATGTTCATTAAAGATATCGGCCTGTAGTTTTCTTTTTTTTGTGGTGTCTTTGTCTGATTTTGGGATCAGGGTGATAGTGGCTTCGTAAAAAGTGTTTGGGAGTCTTCCCTCCTTCTGGATTTTTTGGAAGAGCTTGAGGAGAATTGGTGATAATTCTTTTTTGAACGCTTTGTAAAATTCACCTGTAAAGCCATCTGGTCCAGGGCTTTTGTTTGTTGGGAGACTGTTGATTACTGATTCAATTTCCGTGGTGGTAATCAGTCTATTCAGGTTTTCTGTTTCTTCTTGAGTTAGCCTTGGAAGGTTGTACGCCTCTAGAAAATTGTCCATTTCTTCCAAATTGTCAAATTTGTTGGCATATAGTTGCTCATAGTAACTTCTTAAAACTCTTTGTATTTCTGCAGTGTCCGTTGTCACTTCTCCTCTTTCGTTTCTGATTTTATTAATTTGGGTCCTCTCTCTCTTTTTTTTAATGAGTCTGGCTAAAGGTTTGTCGATTTTGTTTATCTTCTCTAAGAACCAACTCTTGGATTCATTGATCTTTTGTATTGTTTTTCTGGTTTCTATTTCATTTATTTCTGCTCTGATCTTTATTATCTCCTTCCTTGTGTTCCCTTTGGGCTTATTTTGCTGTTCTTTTTCCAAATCCCTTAAATGTGAAGATAAACTGTTGATTAGTGATGTTTCTTGTTTCTTTAGGTAGGCCTGCAAAGCTATGAATTTCCCTCTTAGGACTGCTTTCGCGGCATCCCATAGATTTTGGGTCGTCGTGTTTTCATTTTCATTTATCTCGAAATATCTTTTGATTTCTTCCTTGATCTCCTGCTTGACCCATTCATTATTTAGTAATAAGTTATTCAGCCTCCATGAATTGGTGTGTCTTCCCGTTTTTTTCCTGTAGTTCATTTCTAATTTCATAGCATTGTGATCAGAGAAGACAATTGGTATGATTTCAATTTTCTTAAATTTATCAAGACTTGTTTTGTGGCCTAACATATGATCTATCTTGGAAAATGTTCCATGTGCGCTTGAGAAGAAGGTGTATTTTGCAGCATTGGGGTGAAATGTTCTGAAAATATCGATTAAATCCAAGTGGTCCAATGTATCATTTAAGGCTGTTGTTTCCATATTGATTTTCTGTCTGGAAGACCTGTCCCTTGTGGTCAGAGGTGTGTTGAAGTCCCCGACTATAATAGTGTTACTGTTGATCTCTGCCTTTATGTCAGTCAGTACCTGTTTTATATATTTAGGTGCTCCTATGTTGGGTGCATAGATGTTTACTAGGGTTATGTCCTCTTGTCGGATCGATCCCTTTATTATTATATAGTGCCCATCTTTGTCTTTTAATATGTTCTTCATTTTAAAGTCTATTTTGTCAGATATAAGTATTGCAACTCCAGCTTTTTTCTCATTTCCATTTGCATGAAATATCTTACTCCAACCCTTCACTTTCAGCCTGTGTGTGTCTTTTGATCTGAGGTGAGTCTCTTGTATACAGCGTATACAAGGGTCTTGCTTTCTTATCCACTCAGCCACCCTATGTCTCTTGATTGGAGCATTTAATCCATTTACATTTAAAGTGATTATTGATAGGTACATAGTTACTGCCATTTTTAAATTTGTAGTTAGATTGTTTTCATCTTTCTTCTATTTACAGAAGTCCTTTTAGTATTTCTTGCAATGCTGGCTTGGTGGTAATAAATTCCTTTAGCTTATTCTTTTCTGGGAAGCTCTTTATCTCTCCATCAACTTTAAATGATAGCCTTGCTGGATAACGCAATCTAGGTTGTAGGCTTTTGTTTTCCACCACTTTGAGTATCTCCTGCCACTCCCTCCTGGCCTTCAATGTTTCTGTAGAAAAATCATTTGATAGTCTTATGGGAGTTCCCTTGTATGTAACCCTCTGTCTTTCTCTTGCTGCTTTTAGGATTCTCTCTTTGTCTTTAAACTTTGCCATTTTAACTATAATGTGTCTTGGTGTGGACCTGTTTGGGTTTATCCTGGTTGGAACTCTCTACACTTCCTGTATGTTGGTTTCCTTCATCAGGTTAGGGAAGTTTTCGGACATTATTACTTCAAATATGTTCTCAATCCCTTGCTTCCTCTCTTCACCTTCTGGTATTCCTATGATGCGCATGTTGTTGCGCTTGATGTTATCCCGGATGTCTCTTAAACCATCTTCATTGTTTTTATTCTTTTTTCTTTCTGTTGTTCTGTTTGGGTGATCTCTGCTAACTTGTCTTCTAAGTCACTGAATTGATCCTCTGCTTCATCTAACCTGCTGTTAATTCCTTCAAGTGAGTTTTTTATTTCAGTAATTGTGTTCTTTATTTCTAACTGGTTGTTCATTATGATTTCTACATCCCTGTTTATGTCATCTCTAAGCTCCTTAAACATTCTTTATCATCAGTGTTCTGAACTCTGTCTCTGACAGGTTGGTTACCTCTGTTTCATTTGGTTCCATTTCTGGAGGTTTCTTCTGTTCTTTTATTTGGGACATGTTTCTTTGTTTCCCCATTCTGGCTGACTCTCTGTGTTTGCTTTGATGTATTAGGTAGATCCCCTAGAGTTCTTAATTCTTGCTGGGTTATCTTATGTAGTATGTGTCCTTTATATTTGACTTGCACTACTTCGTTCTTCTCCTCTGCGTGTGCTGCAAAGGTAACTCTTGCGTTGTGTATATTGTCCTGTTAAAGAAGATCTTTAATTGCTTTTCGCTTTTGAGTCGGGGGTTAACCCCTAGGCTGACTAGTTGTGAGACTTGGCTCTGCCCACCACAGGGTGTTCTGTTACGTGAGGGTTGACCACTTAAATGTGGTTTGGCCTCTATGGGCTCTTGTGCCTGTAAAGAATTCCCCCTGGGTGTGTCACTTGTAGTGGTTTGGTCTGGAGTTGGCCTCTGGGTATTTTAAATCTTGTGCCTCTTAAGCTGGGCCTTGGTGTAGGGCAATTTCAGAACAAAGCAAATCACCAAGCACAACAACAACAACAACAAAGAAAAAATCAAATATATTCACATGTGAAAACAACCGACAACCCCCACTCAACAGAGGCAAAGATATCAAAGATATAAAGACAAAACAAAACAAAAGAGAGAGAAAAAAAAGTAGCGCCAGTCTTGGCTTAAGCCCACCAAGTAATCTCCAGGTTGTCCTCTGCTGTACCAAAGAGTCCTTTGTGTATTGTACAGGCAGAGCCAGTCACCTGGTGCCCAGAGTGACGTTGGGACTGCAGATTTAGATGCTTGGGGCTGAAGGGTCTGGATGGTAGTTTCTACAAAGTCAGTGCAATTTCTGCCCTTGCCTGCACATATGCGAACTGAGAGTAGCACCACCAGCCCTGTGTCCAGGTCTCGTGAGTCTTACTTAGGGCACTTCTTCTGTGTGTGTGTGCGTGCGTGTGTGTATGTGTGTGTGTGTGTGTGTGTGTGTGTGTGTGTATGTGTGTGGAGGGCGGGAGATTTCAGAGTTGCTGAAAGCCCAGAGCTGCGTCTGCTGCCTACTGCTGATCCCTGGGAGTGTCTCCGCAGTTGTAATTGCCCTGTCCTAGGCAGGCCAGAAAGGGTGGGGGCTGGGGATGGCGGGGTCTTCTCTCTCCAAGACCAGCCATGTCACACTCTTCCCGCAGGCCAGAAAAGGTGGTGGCTTGGGGTGGAGGAGTCTCTTCTCTCCTAGCCCAGCAAAAATCACACTCTTCCCAGCCTCTTCCCTGGTTTAAAGCTGCACGCCGGTCTTCCCAGAGCCTGAGCACTAAGGCTCCTCTGTAATCTGACACTACTCCTCAGTTCAGGGACCAGTTTAAATCTCTGTAAGGGCAGAGGTAGGATTGGAAGAGCGGGGAGAGGGGCCCAGGTATGGAGTTTGTGTCCTTTGTCCGACCTAGGGCCCAACTGGCTGCACCCTCAGAGGGAGAGATCAGCTGTGGGACGCAGGGAAAGAGCCTACCTCCTGGCTTTTATAGTCTCTGTTCCATCCTGGGATCCCCTGGGTCTCTGCAGCTGCGGATGCCAGCGGCGTTTCCACAGCTTCAGATGCGGGCCACATTTCCACTCCGCTCCCTTTCCTCTTCCCCTGTTCACCCAATTTTCCCACCTTCAAGTAATCCTTGCACAAGTCTCTTAGCTGTTCTGTGTGATGAGCAGAGAGTCCTTTGATGGGTTACAGATGTCCCGTCTGTGATAAGATCTGGAGGAGAACTCAAAAAGTGCGCCCCACTGCCGCCATTCCTATCTGTTGCTTTCTAAATACTTCAGAAAGTGGAGAGCTTTCTGTTTACGATGCTGCTGAACATTTCAATAAGGCCAAGTAGCTTTTTTTTTTTTTTTTTTAAATATGTATAACATGGTCATTGATTTTTAATTTTTAAAAATTTATTTTTCAATTACCGTTGACATTCAACATTATGTTAGTTTCAGATGTACAAAACAAGAGAGTGATTAGACATTTATATACCTCAAAAAGTGATAATCCCACTAAGTCTATTATCCATCTGACACTGTACATAGTTATTACAATATTTTGACTATATTCCCTATGTTGTACTTTACATCCCTGTGACTACTTTTTTCAATTATAGTTGACATTCAATATTATTTCATAATAGTTTCAGGTATGGAGTGTAGCGGTTTGACATTTATATAATTTACGAAGTGATCCCTAGATTATACTAGTACCCACCTGGCACTATGCATAGTTATTACAATATTATTGACTATATTCCCTGTGCTGTACTTTACATCCCCGTGACTATTTTGTAACTAACAATTTGTACTTCTTAATCCCTTCACCTTTCTCACCCAATCCCCTGAACCCCCTCCCATCTAGTAACCATCAGTTTGTTCTCTACATCTATGAGTCTGTTTCCGTTTTGTTTCTTCATTTGTTTTGTTCTTTAGATTCCACATATAAGTGAAATCATATGGTATTTGTCTTTCTCTGTCTTATTTCCCTTAGCACAAAACCCTCTAGGTCCATCCATGTAAGATTTCCTTTCTTTTTTATGGCTGAGTAATACTCCATTGTACATTTGTAGCATCTCTTCTTTATCCAATCGTCTACTGATGGGCAGTTCAATTGCTTTTGTAACTTGGCTATTGTAAATAGCGCTGCAGTGAACATAGGAATGCATATATCTTTTAGAATTAGTATTTTGGATTTCTTTGGATAAATACCCAGAAGTGGAATTGCTGGGTCATTAGGTAGTTCTATTTTTGATTATTTGAGGAACCTCCAAACTGTTTTCCACAGTGGCTGCACCAATTTGCAGTCCTGCCGACAGTGCACGAAGGTTCCCTTTTCTCCACATCCTCGCCAACACTTGTTGTTTGTTGATTTATTGATGATAACCTTTCTGACAGGTGTGAGGGGATATCTCATTGCAGGTTTTATTTGCATTTCTCTGATGATTAATGACATTGAGCATCTTTTCATATGTGTATTGGCCACCTGCATGTCCTCTTTGAAGAAATGTCTACTCAGGTCCTCTGCCCATTTTTTAATTGGGTTATTTGGTTTTTTTGGTGTCAAGTTGTATGTGTTCTTTATACATTTTGGATATTAACGCCTTATCAAGTTGATCATTGGTGAATATCTTCTCCTGTTCAAGAGGATGTCTTCTCGTGTTGTTGACAGTTTCTTTTGCTGTGCAAAAGCATTTTAGTTTCATGCAGTCCCTCTTGTTTATTTTTTCTTTTGTTTCCCTTGCCTGAGGAGATAGATCAGAAAAAATATATCACTAAGAGCAATGACAGAGAATATACTGCCTATGTTGTCTTCTAGGAATTTTATGGTTTGGGGTCTTACATTTAAGTCTTTAATCCATTTTGAGTTTATTCTGTATATGGTGTAAGAAGGTGGTCCAGTTTCACTTTTTTTGCATGTATCTGTCCAGTGTTCCAAGCACCATTTATTGCATAGACTGTCTTTACCCCATTGTATATTCTTGCTTCCTTTGTAATAAATTAAATGACCAAATAGGCATGGGTTTATTTCTGGGCTCTCTATTCTGTTCCATTGATCCTATGTGTCTGTTTTTATACCAGTACCAAGCTGTTTTGATTACTATGGCTTTGTAATATAGCTTGATATCTGGTAGCGTGATACCACCAACTTTATTTTTCTTTCTCAAGATTGCCATGGCTATTTGGGGTCTTTTATGGTTCCATATAAATTTTAGGATTATTTGTTCTAGTTCCGTGAAAAATGCCATTGGTATTTTAATAGGGATTGCACTGAATTTATAGATTGCTTTGGGTAGTAAGGACATTTGACTTATATTAATTCTTCCTATCTATGAGCATAGTATATGCTTCCATTTATTTGTATCTTCTTCAATTTCTCTCTTCAATGTCTTATAATTTTCCAAGTACAGGTCTTTTACCTCCTTGGTTAAATTTAATCCCAGGTTTCTTTGTGTTTTTTTTTTCATGCTATTGTAAATTGGGTTGTTTTCTTAATTTCTCTTTCTGATTGCTCATTATTGGTGTATAAAAATGCAACCTATTTCAGAATGCTAATTCTGATTGATTTCTAGTTTCCTATCATTATAGTCAAAAAGGATGGTTGACATGATTTAAATCTTCTTGAATTTATTGAGACAGGTTTTGTGGCATCATAGGTGGTCTATCTTATAAAATGTTCCATGTGCACTTGAAAAGAATGTCTATTCTGCTACTTTGGGATAGAATGCTGAAAATATCAATTAAATCCATCTGGTCTAGTGTGTCATTTAACGCCACTGTTTCCTTGTTGATTTTCTGTCTGGAAGATCTGTCCACTGGTATCAATGGGGTATTAAAGTCCCCTACTACGGCTGTGTTACTTTTCATCTCTCCCTTTATGTCTGTCAATATTTGCTTTATATATTTATGTGATCCTATGTTGAGTGGGTAGATGTTTCTTAGGGTTATGTCCTCTTATTGGATTGTTCCTTTTATCATAATGTGATGTCCTTCTTTGTCTTTTATCATAGTCTTCATTTTAAAGTCTATTTAGTCTGATATAAATATTGTTACCCAAAAAAACACATACAGATGGCAAATCAGTATATGAAAGTATGTCTAACACATTATTTCATTAGGGGACTGTAAATTAAAACCAAAGTGAATTGAAACCATAAAATTTCTAGAAGAAAACATAAGCAGTAAGCTCTCTGATATCAGTTTCAGCGATATTTTCTTAGACCGGTTTCCTAAGGCAATGGCAACAAAAGCAAAAATAAACAAATGGGATTACATCAAACTGAAAAGTTTTTGCACAGTGAAGGAAATCATCAACAAACGAAAGGGCAACCTATTGAATGGAAGAAGATATTTGCAAATCGTGCATCTGGTAGGGAGTTAATATCAAAAATTCATGTATAACTTACAGAATTTAATATTTTAAAAAGCAAACAACCTGATTTTTAAAAATGGGCAGAGGACTTGAATAGACATTTTTCCAAAGAAGGCATACAGATAGCCAATTGGCACATAAAAAGATTCTCAACATCACTAATCATTAGGGAAATGTAAATCAAAACTACAGTGAGGTATCACCTCATACCTGTCAGAATGGCTATTATCAAAAAGAGAAAAAATAACAAGTGTTGGTGAGGATGTGGAGAAAAGGAAATCCTTGTGCATTGTTAGTGGGAACGTAAATTGTTGCAGCCACTATGGCAAATAGTATGGAGGTTCCTCAAAACCTAAAAAAATAACTACCGTGTTTTCCCATGTATAATTCACACCCATGTTTTTGGCCCAAACTTTCAGGGGAAAAAAGTCTTTCATTTTCATTTTTTAATTCAAATTTTTATTTATTTACATTTAGTACTTGTTTTTTGTATCATAAAGGAATTTTAGCATTTATGTTTAACATATTATGGTACAAGAAATTTCATGTAACCAATAATTACAAAACATAACAACAGATACAAGGTACAAGAAATTTTATGTACTGGTAAGAAATTTACCGATATTTATGCATCATAGAAAGCCAAGAATTCTTCGTTGTTGCAAGTTCGTCGTAAGTTCAACAAAACCGATTATTATATTCCAGGGTATTATTTTGCGTACAGATATCGTTATTGATTTCTAGAGTTGCACTTTTAACTCATAAGATAAATAAAAGAATTAAAAACATTGATCTAGATATGGAATTAGTACTCCCCAGGTATAACGCGCATCCTTATTTTTCCTTCACGAATTTGGGCCAAAAAGTGCACATTATACACGGCAAAATACAGTACCATACAATCCAGCAGTTCCACTTCCGGGTATTTATCAAAGAAAACAAAAACACTAATTCAAAGTTATATATGCACCCCTATGTTCATTGCAGCACTCTTTACAATAGCCAAGACATGAAAGCAACCTAAGTGTTCATCTATAACTATAATATATGAAAAAAATCATTTTATGTACATAATAGAGTATTACTCCGCCACACACACACACACACACACAAATGAATTCTGGCCATTTGTGACAATATGGATGAACCTACAGAGTATTATGCTAAGTGAATTAAATCAGACAGAGAAAGACAAATACTGTGTGATTTTACTTATATGTGTAATCTAAAAAACAAAACAAACAAACCAAAATGGAAACAGACTCATAGATACAGAAACAAACTGGTGATTACCCGTGGGAGGAAGGGTTAGGGGGCTGGCAAAATAGGTGAAGTGAATGATGAGGTAAAAGCTTCAGTTGCGAAATAAGTCATGGGGATATAATGTATAGCATAGGGAATAAAGTCAGTAATATTGTAATAACTTTGCACGGTGACAGATGGTACCTAGACTTCTTGTGTGATCATTTTGTAATGTACATAACATTGAATCAGTATGATGTAAACTTGAAACTAATAGGATATTGTGTGTCAATTATATTTCAACAAAAAACGGGAGATATCGCTACACACTGATTGGAATGGCGAAAATCCACCACACTGATAACACAAACGCTGGAAAGGATGTAGAGCAAGACAAACCCGCTTATTGCTGGTGGGAATGCAAAATGGTACAGCCACTTTGAAAGGCAGTTTGGCAATTTCTTACAAAGCTAGAAAAGGCTTAACATATAATCCAGTAATCATGTTCCTGAGTATTTACCCAAATGAGTTGAAAACACAAAAGCCTGAGCATGAATATTTATAGCAGCTTTATTCATAATTGCCCCAAATTGGAAGCAACCAAGATGTCCTTCCATAGATGAATGGACAAACAAATTGTGGTAATGTACACAATAGAACATTATTCAGTGATAAAAAACCAGTTGTCCTGTTTCCCTTCCCCAATAAAATCTTTAAAAAAACAAAACAAAACAAAAAAACCAGTTATCAAGCCACAAAAAGACACCTCCTGTGTATATTGCTAAGTGAAAGAAGACTAGAGTATTTGGAAATTCTTCCTGGAAACCCAGGGGAGGGCGGAGGAGTTCCCACGTACAGATGACACCCGTTTCCCGGTTACACTTCAACTTCTTCCTTTCGATGCAATTTGGAATGTCTAAGTATTCCTCTATGTCTTGCTTCAGGACCCCTGAATCCTATCTATTTTGCCTAATAATTTCAACAGTTAGAAACAAATATATGATGATTCCTGAGTTCACACCTGGGTAACTCCCCCCACCAACATTATTCGTGCTCTGACGCAGTTTGGGGAAAACCCCAGGTTTTTTATGAGAGTTTTGGATGTGATGAGCAAAGATCAATGTTTCAGTGATACTTACGGCCAGTATGTACTGCTAACTCAAGACGCGGTGGTGGAAACTATGATACCTGCTTCACCCACAGTGGGGGGAAGGTGCGACACACCCCCTTCCAGCCCAGACAAGCAGTCTGAGAGACGAAGGTGGAATACCCCCAAGCCCAGTTTCCAGGTTGGGCCAGAATTACAACTCAGCGCCTGGCAGAGAAGGGGTGCTTTGTACGAGGTGACTGAGTGCAGGCTGTGGGGAGCCAGTGGAAGGGGCCTGGCTTCCATCCACATTTCCTGAATGCCAGGACGCTGGACCACTTGGTAGCGGCCTAGTTTTACTGAGGAACTTGACTTGGACAAGCAGTCAGGAGAGGGGATTCTGGGGCCGAGTTCTACCCCAAGGAGTCTTTATTGTGAGTTTCTTGAGATCCATTTATGTGCTGTTCCTCCATACGTGGCACAGTGCCTGGTGTACTACAGCTTCACAGTAAACTGTTGAATGGAGTAGGAGGCAAGATGCAGATGTGGGGGTCAGGTGAAGGTTGGGGAACAGGGCTGCATAGCCACGACTGAAGGACAACCCCCTCGCTGTGGTTCCAGGCTCTCTGTAGGACTGGGCACCCATCTGCCTTTGCCCTGTGTGGTAGTTTATATTGTGTTTTTGGAATTAACCCCTGGTCGTTCGCAAAAGGTGAATGAATTCACAGCCTTAAAAAGTAAGAGATTAAGAAAGGTTCTTCAAGAAGAAGGATGCCGGCATAGAAGTTGCTGGAGCAGACAACTGCACCTAACTTTTTTTTTTTTTTAATACATTTTATTAGGGAATATTGGGGAACAGTGTGTTTTTCCAGGGCCCATCAGCTCCAAGTCGTTGTCCTTCAATCTGATTGTGGAGGGCGCAGCTCAGGCCCAAGTCCAGTTACCATTTTTCAATCTTCAGTTGCAGGGGCGCAGCCCACCATCCCATGCGGGAATTGAACCAACAACCCTGTTGCCTAGAGCTTGTGCTCTAGCCAATTGAGCCATCCAGCCGCCCCCTGCACCTAACTTTAGGTTAGCTATTTCTTATGTAGGAAAGGATAGGTAAATTTCCTGACAGTAGGAGATGTGACATATAGACTGAAGTCATCTGATTGACATATGTTGGTTATATAACTAGTTTCTCTCTGCGCATGCTCTTACCCATTATGCATACATAAAAACCCACGGGCGTGGCTTTAAGCAAGCCTTATTGTTCATTTTATTTTCATTATATTATTATGAGGCTAGAGTTCAAATAATGGACCGGTTCCAGCAGTTTGTGCAGGCGCCAAAACCAGATTACTCCGGTTAGGGCCTTATCTCCTCTTTTTAGGAGTGTTTGGACACCTTTGATTTATTCCTAAGGGATGAGCCTGGGTCGTTCCTGGGGAGGGGACGCAGGCGTGGGCAGTCCTCCTTCAGGATCACTTTTCTTAGCCCTTTTTTTTTCCTCATCAGTTTCCTGAGGCTGCCGTCCTTCGCAGGGGACACATGATGTCAGTTAGTCCCAGTGTTGGTGATATTAACCTTGGTCATTGAATTAAATGTCTGCCAGGAGTAAAGTTGCTCATTTTTCCCTTTGTCATTAATAAGCCATTTATGCAGAAAGGCTTCGAGACTATGAAAATATCCCATTTCCCATCAAACTCTCACGGGTGCTGCTCAGGAAGCTTTTGTGGAAGAAATTTACTCAAAGATAAAACATTGAAAAATGTCTGTAGGGCCTTAGCTCAGGAGGTATGAATTCTCATTATTATCAGTTTCTTTTCATCACTTTCCTGTGTGGGAGCATTGTGGTTAGTGACTAGTCAGGAGTGGGCGAGTCTGGGCCTCACGTGCCAGCATAGAGAGAGGGGCAGGGCAATGGGGGGAAATCATGTGGTCATTTCAGTAGATGCAGGAAAATTGGTCAAATTCAGAAGCATATGGAGCAAGTGAAACTCTCCAACTCTGCCAGTGGGAGTGTAAAACTCTTGCAACCACTCTGGAAAACGGTTTGGTATTTTCTACTGAAGTGCACCATGTGCATACTCTGTGGTTTGCCAGCTCTACTCTGAGGTATACATCCAACACAATATATACACTTCCCAAAAGAGAAGTATTAGATATTCACAGTAAACTACTGGTAATTACTCAAATACCCTTCGAATCGTAGAACAGATACATAGATTCCGGTATATTCATACAATAGAACACATTACAGTGGTGAAAATGAATGGTCTACAATTATACAAAATACTATAGATGAATCCCACAAGCATAATCTTGCACAAATGAAGCCAGACACAAAGACAGCATACTATAGGATTCCACATATACAAGGGACCAAAAAACAGTTATCATGACCGTGTCGCATCAGAAGTCAAAAAAACTGGTTACTTCTATTGGGTGCGTGATAAGATGTAAAAGGGCTTCTCAGGCTCTGGCAGTATTCTGCCTCTTGATCTGGATGCTGGTCATTCAGATGGATTCAGAAATTTCATTCTGACAACACCAAATGTTGGCAAGGATTTTGTAGCTATGGGAACTCTTGTACAGGACGGATGGAAGTCTAAGTTAGTTTAATCCCTCTGGAAAAGAGTTTGGCTTATCTAGAACAGTTAAGTGTGGGCATCCTCTGTGACCCCAACATTCCATAGATGGAGAGTTGCCTAGTGCACCAGGACGTATGTGCGGGACTGGTCACTGCAGCATTGTGCATATTAGCAAAGTTCCCAGATCAACCCAAACATCCATAACGATGCAGTGGCCAGACAAACATACATCCAGTATTCCTCCATTTCTATAAAGTTCCCAAAAGGCAAAGCTATTTACATTCATGGTACAATTGCAAAGAAGAGAACAGGAATCCTTCATAACAAAGTCTGGCCAGCTCGCCTCTGAGTGAGGGAAGGGAAGGGGGCATGACTGGGGAGAGGCACGAGGGAGACTTAGAAGCACCTTCATGTCCTAGTTCCTAACTTGGACAGTGAGTAGAGTGGTGTTCATTTTATTATTTTTTAAACTGTACATTGACATTTTCCTGTTGGAATATTCAGTGTACCTCAGGATAACTTTTTTTTTTTAAATCAACAACCCATAAACAGAAACAAAAAAGAGGGAATTGGACTAGATAATATTTATGGCCTTCTTCAGCTCTCATTCATTGGTACAAGAAACATTTGGGGAGCACTGGGCTAGGTCCTGGGGATTTCAAGAAGAATGAGAGATAACCTGGTCCATAGCTGTCACCATGTAGTCCCAGGTCCACTAAGGCCTCTCACGCGGCTGGCATGGGTCAGTTCTTAGCTTCAATATGTCACCCCAAGCCTCTGCTTTGTGCAAAACAGAGCCTACTCAGCACTACCCACCCCCCCAAAAAAACAAAAAAAAGGAAAAGAAAAGAAAACAAACAAAAAGCAATTCACACCACCAAGAATTTAGCAACTTTACCGTACCACTTCCCAGGAGGTTCTGGAACTCTCTTCATTCTCAGGATCAACATAAATTCCTCCTTTTGCACAGCAGTTTGTTCCCATGGCTCCACCCCAAGTGACGTAGCTCTTCCAGATAAATCCAATGGCCACCCCAACAAGATGCTTAGTGATTCCATTTTCTCTGCCTTGTTTCAGTTCAAGGCCAGATGCGTTCACTACTGTGACAGAGGAGCACATCCAGGGCTTCAGGAGCAAAAGCAGGGGGCCTTATTGTGCTTGGGCCTTCCAGGTAAGAATGTAGAAGTGGCTCATGCATTACCTTGAAGGATGGGTGTGCCTTCAAGCAGAAAGTAAAGCATTATTGTAAGAAAAGCATTTCTTTGGGAGTCTCAGAGCCTGGGTTCTCATCCGAGCTGAGCTCCCTTGTTGCCCTGCACTCGGGGAAAGCCACGGAACCTTTCTTTTTTTTTTTTTTTTTGTTGTTGTTGGTACTCTTTACTTTTATTTCCCATAGTTTTTTTTTTTTTTTTTTAATTTATTGGGGTGACAATTGTTAGTAAAATTACATAGATTTCAGGTGTGCAATTCTGTATCACATCATCCATAAATCACATTGTGTGTTCACCACCCAGAGTCAGCTCCCCTTCCATCACCATACATTTGATCCCCCTCACCCTCATCCCCCACCCCCACGGAACCTTTCTGAGTCTTAGTCCAGTGCTTCCACACTTTCGTGTGCACACGCACCTGGGGAATCGTCTTAAACAGCAGATCATGATTCAGCAGGTCTGGGCCCAAGATTCTGTATGTCTAACCAGCTCCCAGGCATGTTGTCTGCAGATCACATGTTGACAAAGGGTTACGACCTTCATCTGAGATAAAGTGGGGATAAAGCCTCCATGAGGATGTCGTGACTTGATGAGATCCTACGTGTGAAAGTGCTTGGAAAAATTTGGTGCTCCTAAAAATGTAATGGAGTGTTATTATTGTGGGGCTGGGGTGCTCCAAGGCTTGTCCAACAAACAGGGAGTGGCACCCCCTCACCTCCACTGCTTAATGCCACAGCCAGCAGACATGGCAGCTGAGCCCACCAGAAATGTCAGTTGTGCCAGGAGAATACACCACTCAGACACACAGTGGAGAGACTGCTGGAAAAGAAAGAGAAGATGGGAAAGCAAGGTGCTCTGCAGTAACTGACAGACGTGCATGAGTCCAGCGACTTCCAGAGCTAACGGGGTGGGGGGAAATCTCTGCACACGCAGGAAGTCCTGCAAGACAGCAAGGAAATACAAACACTGTCCAAACCCAGAGAGGGGCTCTTATTTTAGTTTTACGGTTTCTCTAAAGGCTAGAAGCCAATTAACCCTAGAAGCTCCGTAGAGAGCTTTGCACACAGCCCAGTCGAGACGGGCAGGTGCACAAAGGGGCAGATGGTGGGGTGGAGAAGGTGAGCCAGGACCACTTTGGTGTTGAACTCAGGACAGAGACCCTCCACAGCCTCCTGAGCCGACATCTGAGAGCCTTTTTGCCTCCCAGGCACCAGGTCACCACTTTCCATGCTGGCACTTTGCTCTCAGATGCTGCTCGTTTTTGAATAGGCTGCAGAGTGGACTGCCAGGTAGAAAGAGTTTAAATAACTCGCCATAGTCACAAAGGTGAACACACCTTTGAAATACTAACAGCCAGTAAGGGCCCATCCCCTGTGGGCTGACACTAATTCCAAAGCAAAGGGAGTTGTTGGGAGTTGAGCAGACACCCCAGTTGTGCCTCCTGCTCCTCACAGAGGCCCCAGAGGTTGAGATATGATCACAGCAGCCAAAACAAGAAGCAGCCAAAACAAGTAAGGCAGAATGGACATTGGCCAGGGCACATAGTACTGCTGTCCGGCTAGCTATGGCCAGCAGAGGTATTACATAGCACGTCATCTCTGAGAAAAGCTGGAACCCACGTGCTTGATGGTCGGTGATGGGTGGCAAGGAACTCTCCTTCTAACTTGAGGCCAGAGAAGGAAGGGATAGTCTAGCTCAGGGCTTGTAAATTTGCTGTGTATACACATCACCTGGGCTCTGGTTAAAATGTGGAGGTAGCTTCATCAAGTCCAGAGTAGGGCCAGGAGTATGCATTTCTAACAAGCTCTTACATGATTTCAATGCTTTGGTCCATGGACCACATTTCCAGTAGCAAAGATCTAGAACCGTGGTTCTCAACATAGTTACATATTAGAATCACATGGTGGGGGGGATTGCAAAAAACTCAGGGGTTCTGATTTCGTTGGTCTGGAATGGGACCCTGACACTGACATTTTTAAACACTCTCTGTAATTTTATAAGCTGCTGAGATTGAGAAATACTGATTTAGAATGTGTAAGAATTGTAACTATTATGTATTTACCTTGTAAGTGTTGTTTATGGAAGACAAACGTGGTTAAAGAGTTAATGACTGCACAGACAAAAGATGAGGATCATATGTAATTCTCTCCAGGTGAGGTTGGAAACGTCTAGGAAGGACCACCCTACCTGCACCCCTACCTCCTGAGATGGCTGCTGATAAAAGCACCCTTGCACCTTAACCACCAGCCAGCTGCAGACAGTGGTTTCCAGCAGGAAGGCCCAACTCAATGGGTTATGGTTGCTTTGAATTTTGTGTGTGTAGGAGGAAAAGAAGGGTGCGTGTAAGTGTGAATGCAAGCAGACATCTCTGCCTCTGTGATGGAAACTGCATAAGCAAACACACCGACTGAAATGTCCCTGATACTCTGACGAAGCCTTCCTCTCTCAGGTTTCAGTTTAAAAGTTGTTTTTTTTTCATTTGACACAAGACAATGATGGCAGTGCAAGACCAGTCACTCAGTTCAGTTCGTGTTTTTTGTATTGTTTTCCTAGGGCTGCCATAACAAATTACCAAAAACTGGTGGCTTAAAACAACAGAAATGTATTCTCTCACAGTTCTCGAGACCAGAGTCCGAAATCAAGGTGTTGGTAGGGCCGTTCTCTCTCTGAAGACCCAGTGGAAAATCTGTTCCCTCCTCTTCTCAGTTTTTGGTGTTGCTGGCAATCTTTGGTGTTCCTTGGCTTGTAGAAGCATCACTCCGATCTCTGCCTCCATTATCACATGGTCTGTATCTCTGTGTACATTCTCATCTTCTCATAAGGACAACAGTCATATTGAATTAAAGGCCCACTCTACTCAAGTATGACCTCATCTTTTTTTTTTTTTAAATTTGTTGGGGTGACAATTGTTAGTAAAATTACATAGATTTCAGGTGTGCAATTCTGTATCACATCATCTATAAATCCCATTGTGTGTCCACCACCCAGAGTCAGCTCTCCTTCCATCACCATATATTTGATCCCCTTTACCCTCGTCTCCCACCCCCCCCCCGACCCTGTGGGAACCACTAAACTATTGAAGTATGACCTCATCTTAATAACATCTGCTACGATCCTATTTCTAAATTAGGTCATGTTCTGAGATTTCGGGAAGAACATGAATTTTGGGGGGATACCCTCCAACCCAGTACACTTTTCTTACCTCTAGGTGGACAGATTCCTAAGGCCACCACAGGTACATAATTAGAAATGCTTTGCCCAAGTACTTTGCAAGATGACCCTTAAATATGAGTCTTCTATCTAACACCCAGTCCATTCCCTTTCCAGCAACTTCTCAGGCAGCACTATGTACTGGAAAGAATGCAGAACACGGGGCCTGGCAGACCTGAGGTCTAATCTCCACTTCACTATGTGACTTTGGTGAAGTTGCTGAAAGTCTCTGGGGTTGCACGATCTGTAAAATGGGGCAATAGCGGAGATAACCAAACATCTGTTGGGTACTTTCTTTTGTGGGATACATCACATAAGAACCTTTATTGTTGTTATTTAATTAACAGAAACATTGTCCTCATGAAACCGTGAGGATAAATTAGTTAACATTGCCTGATACATCGTTGGTGATGAGCAAGGATTAGTTGTTGTTTTTTATGTTACTCTCTACGCCAGGTGCTGACGTTTCTCACACTCCGGACCCCAGCATCCCTAAGCAGAGTCCCCAGGTTACTGCCCCTGCACTTCTGATGAGCAGCACACAGCAGGAGACTTGGAAGTCAGCTCCGCCAGGGACTCCCAGTGTGACTCGGGCGAGTCCTTTAAACTCTTTCTACCTGGCAGTCCACTCTGCCGCCTATTCAAAAACGAGCAGCATCTGAGAGCAAAGTGCCAGCATGGAAAGTGGTGACCTGGTGCCTGGGAGGCAAAAAGGCTCTCAGATGTCGGCCCAGGAGGCTGTGGAGGGTCTCTGTTCTGAGTTCAACACCAAAGTGGTCCTGGCTCACCTTCTCCACCCCACCATCTGCCCCTTTGTGCACCTGCCCGTCTTGACTGGGCTGTGTGCAAAGCTCTCTACGGAGCTTCTAGGGTTAATTGGCTTCTAGCCTTTAGAAAAACGGTGAAACTAATATAAGAACCCCTCTCTGGGTTTGGACAGTGTGTGTATTTCCTTGCTGTCTTGCAGGACTTCCTGCGTGTGCAGAGATTTCCCCCCACCCCGTTAGCTCTGGAAGTCGCTGGACTCATGCACGTCTGTCAGTTCTGCAGAGCACCTTGCTTTGCCATCTTCTCTTTCTTTTCCAGGAGCCTCTCCGCTGTGTGTTGTCTGAGTGGTGTATTCTCCTGGCACAACTGACATTTCTGGTGGGCTCAGCTGCCATGTCTGCTGGCTGTGGCATTAAGCCGGGGAGGTGAGGGGGTGCCACTCCCTGTTTGTTGGACAAGCCTTGGAGCACCCCAGCCCCACAATAACACTCCATTACATTTTCAGGAGCACCAAATTTTTCCAAGCACTTTCACACGTAGGATCTCATCAAGTCACAACATCCTCATGGAGAAGTGAAATAGTCCAGTCATTGTTGAACTCTGTTTTTAAACAAACTCTCAGTGTCTACTGCAGATGCCCTTGGTGCCAGGCCTGTGTGCCCTCAGCCGACTTCTGAGTTCATCTCATCCATGGGGGACAGTTCCTGAAAGGCCGGCAGCTTTCTGCCTCTTGACTCCCTGCCTGAGGGCTGGAAGTGCCAGGATTTAATGACCCAGGGGCAATGTTCAATCACTGGGGGAAAGGGGCAGCGACAAGATACCCCACCATCCCTGTTGCTTGATGGGACCATTGTGAGGAGAGTTCTGCACAGTCTCTCAGAGCAGGGCAGGGACTAGGAGAAGGGAACAGAGGCACCGGCCAAGTGCAAAGTTGAACGCAGCACTTACAATCAAGGTTGTGCCAGAATGTCAGCACCTAAAAAGGGAGTGCCTCCTTAAACGTGGCACCCTGAGTGCCTCATCCGAATCCTGGTCCCGTCTCGAAGGTCCTTAGCCGGATTAGGCCCCAGGGGCTCACATCAGAAGCTACGCAGCAACATCTGGGGTCGTTTCCTTCCCTTGCCTGTCTCAGTTTCTGATTCCTGCTGCCTGGGACCACCTCTGAGATAAATCACTCACACCCAAGTCTTTATCTCAGGCTCTGCTTCTTGGAGAGCCAAGACTCTTTCTAATTTCTCCTTGTCAACTGTCAGCCTTATCTCGTCTACTGTTGAGATGATTGGGGTACAAGATCTTCACAGGGTTGGGCGTTTTAGCAAATCCTGCATTTAGGTTTCAGTCTTTCTTATCGTAAACTGGCTTTTCTCTGGTGGCAGAAGCATGGCTGCTAACGCTCCTGAGCCTGTCATCCTGCCAGCAGCAAGGGCAAACCCTAGAGATGGAAGCGTCCTAGCAACATTGGAACCCCTAGGTCCACCCCTGGTCTTCCTTCAGTTCTCTTAAACTACTTCGCTGACATATAATCCATATGCAACTCACCATTTAAAGTACACAATTCAATGTGTTTTTACATATTCACAGATTGCAGCCATCACCACCATCAGTTTGAAAACATTTTTACCACCTCAAAAAGAAACCCTGTACCTTTTAGCTATCACTGCCCGTCTCCTCCTGTGCCGCACCCCCATCCCAACGCAAAGAAGCCGCTAATACACTTCGAATCTCTATAGATTTCTCTCTTCTGGACTTTCAAATGAACGGAATCACATAATACGTGGTCTTCCTTCAGTTTTAAGAAATAACCCCACAGCTGAGGCGGTAGGCCAAGACCAGGCTGGCAGTTTCCACACCGGTTTTAGGGCTCTGCCTTTACTCTCTCCTGCCTGGCATTCCTACCCCCTCAGTTTCCAGTTGCCTGGTGGCCCCGAATTCTGATCTCTGTCCCTCAACACTGAACACAAGATGCCCGCCTGACAGAAGCAGACACAACCATACGTGTCCATGCTTATCCACGAAGTAAGGTCTTGGTCTGGAGATTGGGGCAATAGAGGAAAAACTGTGGGTACAAATTACATTTAATGAAGGATTTGGGCTTGAGAGCCAGAAGATGACAGATGCAATTGTGATTTTGTAGAAAAGGAGGAATCCAGGGAAGGGATTATTCTAGGGTACTGGAGTGGGGCTATTCTCTGCCAAGAAAACAAATATCTAAAAGCAATAAAATCCTCTGTCATCACCTGCTTTCTTGGATCACTCCTGGCACTGACTGTTGCAAGCTGGCTGCCCCAGGAAGCAGACTCCCAGGTGAAAGTTGGAGTGCAGGCATTTATTAAGGGGTGCTCTCAGGATCAACACCTGTGGAAGGGAGGGGAGGGAGGCAAGAACCGGGGAGACGGCGAAGGTAAGCTGTGATGTGGTCTCAGTGATGGCCTCAGTTCAACCCCCAGGGAGTTCTGAAGCTGAAGTGCCCCTGCTGAGATGTCTCATTTTGGGTTGAGGAAGCCAGGCCTTGATGACTGGATATTGGACCAGTCATTGCATGCAGGCTGTCCCAGGAAGGGGTCTGAACTTTGGCTGGGCTGACAGCAGGAGTCCATCTGCCAACAGCACTCCCAGAAGCTGGGGGGATAAGTTTAGTCTGAAGGGAAACAGAGGTGCGGGGTGTGGGGTGTGGTGGGGAGTGGTTTCTGATATCCAGTGCGGTTCCTCTTCACCTGGGTCATTCTCTCCTGTGCTGCACAAAAAGCTCCTTACAGAAGACACTGGAAGGAATGGCTCAGAGGCTACCTTCACATCACACAGTGGACCTAACAAACAGTAAGGCTCAGAGCACACTTGTTGGGCTAATGAGGTTGCTGAACAGCACTTCCTCTGACTTCAGAGAGCCTGCATTCTAAGAAAATCAGTTCAGACATGGCATGCTAGTGGGAGTCTTTATCAAATTCAGAAACTCACTATTACTGTGCCTTGTGAAGTGCTGGTTCCATTCTTGTGACTGTGGCTGGCTTGTGGGCAGGAGGAAAAACCAAAGAGGAGGCAGGAGGGGAAGAGGAGGAGGAAGACTGATGCCCAGAGGGGCGAATGTGGGGGCCAGGGCAGGGAGGTGGCTAAGGAGCAAAGTGGTTGGGAAGGCGCCAGTGAAAATTCAACCAGCGTTAGAAACAGGACCATGGTCTGGGGAAGCAGAAAGGATACTTGAATTCCCAAAAGACTAGAACCTCCTGCCACCTCTCTCTCTCTTACACTCACTCAACCAAAGCTCAGCTCCCCTAAACCCACCTTCTTCCTGCTCTACATCTACCCCCACACAACAGCAACTAGCGAAACACCGGTAGCCTCCCTTCTAGTGACATTTATTTCCTGACAATAAACCTCAAGTAGGCTTTTCAACACTTCCAGGAGATTCTACTCACTGTCAGCCTACCAGCCTCCAAGACAACCATTTCACCCCTGATCCTCTGTCCTCATTCTCAGCCGATGTCCGTGCTTCCGATTTCACTGAAAAAAAGAAAGATAGAAAGAAAGAAAAACGAATGAAAGCAGCTTTCTCACATACTGCTCTCCCTTACTGATTTCAGGCTGTATCAGGAGATTGCAAGCCAAGCCCTTGGACCCCTTCTCTTTCTGTTGACCCCGCTAGGAGCAGTCGTGCCTTCCTATGGCTTTAATACCATCAACAGGCTGGTGAGGCCAACATTTATTTCCCTGGTCGAGCCCACATTTCTTCCTTAAACTTGATTTGTACTGGCAGCTACCTACTCAACAGCTCTATCTGAGGCATCTAAGTGTAATGTATCCCCCAAAAAACTCTCAATGCATGTTCCACAAACCTGGGCTTCCCCTGGGAATTGCCTCTCCACAAATGATATGTACATCCCCTGGATGCTCAGGCCAAAAACTTAATTCACTCTTAACTACTGTGAAGTGCAGTATGGGGAATATAGTCAATAAGGTAAAACTGTGTATGGTGTCAGATGGGTGCTGAACTTGATGGGGGGCTCACATCATAAGTTGCGTGGATGCTTGGCCACTGCGCTGTATGCCTGAAACTAACATAAAATAGTATCAAATATGTCAATTATTATATATATATGGTCATGGGATGCAACATACAGTGTGGGGAATATAACCGATGGTACTGTAATAGCCAGCTACAGTGTCAGAGGAGTAGCAGGTTTATTGAGGTTATCGCTTTGTGAGAGGGTAAATGTCTAATCATTGTGTTGTTTTCTACACCTAAAACTAATAATAAAAAATGGGGAAATTAAAAAATAAAAAATAAAAAGGCAATGTAATAGATTATCATGGTGATAGAATTATTCTGCATCTTGACAGTATCGATGTCAATATCCTGGTCGGGATATTGTACTACAGTTTTATGAAATATTGCTATTGGGGAAAACTAGGAAAACGGTACATGAGATCGCTTTGTATTATGACTTATAACTCCATGTAAATCTATGATTGTCTCAAAATAAAAAGGCTAATTTAAACAAACACACACCACTATCCATGTGTTTTCTATATACCGGTACAACCAGTTGTATCATTAAAACTTTTTTCATTTATTTGAATATTACAGGTTGGAAAACTTTGCATATAGATAGCATTCTGTTCTATTTCTTCTGATATATCCTTTGCCCATTTTTCTACTTAGTTGCCCTTTTCTTTTTGACATATAAAAATTCTTTATATTTCATGGTCATCATTGCATTGTATATGCTATCCGTATGCCTCTAAGAGGAGAGCTGATTTTCTTTTTTGTTCATAGTTTTTTAAATAATCTTTTTATTTTTCAATTACAGTTAGCACACAATATTATATTATTTTCATGTGTACAACATAGTGATTAGACTTTTATATAACTTATGAAATGATCACCGTGGTAAATCTAGTATTCACCTGATACCGTGCGAGCACATAGTTACTCCAATGTTATTGACTACTCCTATACTATGCTTTACATCCCCATGACCATTCTGTAACTACCAATTTGTGCTTCTTAATCCCATCCCCTTTGTCACCCATCCCACCAACCTCCCTACCATCTGACAACCATCGAAATGTTCTCTGTATCTATGAATTTGTTTCTGCTTTGCTTGTACATTTATTTTGTTTTTTAGATTCCACATATATGTGAAATCATATGACATTAGTCTTTCTCTGTTGACTTATTTCCCTTAGCATAATACTTTCTAAGTCCACCCATGTTGTTGCAGATGGCAAGATTTCATTTTTTTTTATGGCCGAGTTCCACTGTGTGTGTGTGTGTGTGTGTGTGTGTGTGTGTGTGTGTGTGTATCACTTTTTCTTTATCCATTCATCTATGATGAACACTTAGGTTGCTTCCGTATCTTGGCTATTATAAATAATGCTGCAATGAACATAGGGGTGCATATGTCTTTTTGAATAGTATTTTGGGTTTCTTCAGATAAATGCCCAGAAGTGGTATTACTGTGTCCTTCTTTGTCTCTTGCTATAGCCTTTGTTTTAAAGTTTATTTTGTCTGGTATAGTAAGTATTGTTACCCCAGTTCTATTTTTTTTTTTCCATTTTCATGAAATGTTTTTTTCCATCCCTTTACTTTCAGTCTGTGTGTGTCTTTTGATCAGAAGTGAGTCTCTTGTGGACAGTATATGTAAATATCTTGTTTTCTTATCCATTCAGCCACCTTATGTCTTTTGATTGGAGCATTTAACCCATTTACAGTTAAAATAATTGTTGATAGATATGTAGTTATTGCCATTTTACTACTCATATTTTTTTTATCTTTTTTTTTTCTTCTTCTTCTTCTTAAAGAAGTCCCTTAACATTCTTTGAATACTGGCTTGGTGATGATGAATTCCTTTAGCTCTTACTTGTCTGGGAAGCTCTATGTGTCCTTTGATTCTAAATGATAACTTTGCTGGGTAGAGTAATCTTGGTTGGAGCTCCTTGCTTTTTATTACTTTGAATATTTCCTGCCAATCCCTTCTGGCCTGCAAAGCTTCTGTTGAGAAGTCAGGGACAGTCTTATGTGAGCTCCCTTGTAAGTAACTAATTGCTTTTCTCTTGCTGCTTTTAAGATTCTGTCTTTGTCTTTAACCTTTGAAATTTTAATTATAATGTGTCTTGAGTAGAGTGTTAGGAATTGAAAAATCTATTTGAAGAAATAATGAGGTCGCTGTTTGCATGTCACTGGGAGGAATTGACCCTCAGGCTGATTGGTTGTGAAAACTGGCTGTGACTACAGTGGAGGAACTGTTGTGCAGGGGCTGACCCTGTTGAACAGGATTCGCTTTACCAGAGCTCTGGTGCCTGCCCAGTGTGCCCTTTGGGTGTGTCACTTGTGGAGGTGGTTAGGTGGTACTCTGTGGGGTTTGAAGCTGGCCACTGGGTGTGTTGGTTCTGGGGCCTCTTGGGAGGGGCTCTATTGTAGGCCAAACTTAGCCACTTCTGGTGCCCTACCCATGGTCACTTGGCATGAGCTACAAAGTGATCTGCAGATGGTTGCTACTTGTGCTGGGCTAGGAGGTTCCTGGGAGAGGCTAAACTGTGAATAGAGACCAGCTGTTGCTAGTCTTGGGCTTTGGGCTGCTCAGCAAGAGGTACGGCATATGCCAAGGCCAGATGTCACTTCTTTGGGGTTTGTGAACCTTTGAGAGATTTTAGGAAAGTCTGCAGCATAAGCCAAGACAGGGTGTTTGTATGTAAAAGCCATTGGAAGAGGTTTGATTGGGCCTGCAATTTGGGTGGGACAGGGTCTTAGGTAATCATTAGGGTGGGGTGAATGAACAGTGTTAGCCAGGTTGATCAAGATTCAGATATGGTGCTCCTCTGTGTCTGCACCCTGGGAGCATGGAGGACTCAACAAAGAAACAATGGCTTCTGCCAGCACTTCTGTCTGGGAGAAAGCTGCCCCTCCAGTCCTTGCCCTGAAGTCAGACAATTCAGTTCCTCCCCATATGTCTCTGGTACCTTTAAAGCTGCTGCCCCAGCCCTGGAGGTCAGAGTGAGTGAGTCCATCAGCGAGTGAGTTTATGATCAGTCCCTTTAAGAGGAGCACTTGGGACACTAGCAACCCTCTGTCTCATCCAGCCACAATGTCCACTGGTTTTCACAGCCAGAAGTTGTGGGGACTTCTCTTCCCAGCACTGAAACCCTGGGTTGGGGATCCTGGTGTGGGACTGAGACCCCTCACTCCTCAGACGGGACCTCCACAGCTGAGAAGGCAAGGAACTGAGCTCAGATCTGAACTCCAGTCTATCTGATACCAACCCCAGGAAATATTATTTTTAGTGTTACATTATCTTCAGTATGTGCTAACTGCATATACAGGTTATTTGCATAGGATCAACATTGTTCTTATAAATAAGACTGATCATAACTAATTTATTGACCAATCTAAGTAAATACTACATACATTGTCACATACATACATTGTCCCATTGAATCCTCACCAAAACTCTAAGAAACAGGAGCATTATAATTGTCTCTATTTTGTGAATGAGGAAGCAGAAGTTTAAATCAGTTAAATAACTTGTTCAAGCTCACCGAGCTAATAAATGGCAAGATCAGCGCAAACCCAGCTGCCCTAGCACAAACACTCTATGAAAGTGTTAGGTTCCAGGGAATACTGGGGGACCTGATGTAGATCAGAACTGTTAATGAACAAAAACTGGTTTAAGGTCGAATTCCTGGGAGGGACTGAAATCGTAATTAAGTCTTGGTTTGTTGTGCTGGGAGCAAGCAACTTCACCTTGGGCCTTTCGTTTCTTTCTTTCTTTCTTTCTTTTTTAAACAAACCCTCACCCTAACCAACCATTTTATAAGTAAGTCACATTTCAACATTCTTACCAAAACAACACGCCCACTATCTGGTGTGAAATGAGCATTCTCTCCAGCCCTTGATAACTGTCAGGAGCTGTACAATTCAAGGAAGGGAGAGAAGAACGACAAAGCCCTTCATGTGAGCAGGAGAGGTCTAGAAATCTCTGAGATCATAAATGCTAACACCTCTCCAGGTATGAGTCAAAGAGTTCATTGAGAACTTCAAAATCCAGATAAACATCAGAACAGAAATAAAAATAACTATCTGACCTATGAGACACATAAAGGTTAATTCATATGCTTTCCCTGGGGTGGAGGGTGGTATGAAGGGGATTTTAAAATTATAATTAATTTTTACTTGTCTCCCAGTAATATATGCAAAACTTAAACTGTGCTAAAAGCTTATAATAAAATATAGCTGTCTCCAAAAAAAAAAAATCACCAAAACCTAATTTAGCTGTTTTTCCCCTCTGGTACCTACCATCAAATTTTCTAAATAATATGCTTACACTGCTACTTCTCAACTCACAGCTTTTAGTTTTGATTGATTTCCTGTTGATATGGTGGAGGATTTAGTTCTGTTACCCTTCCCTCTCCTTCAACCTCTCAAAATAATTATAACATACAAGTAAAAAGTATTGTTATGTTTCCTTTCTTAAACTATTTATTGTTTTTCCTTTATTAAGTATCTTCATTTTATGTGCCTATAATTGATTTTTTCAAATGTTCCTATAGGCCTACCCAGTGACTTTCAGTAATTTTTTCCAAATGCCCAGTGTTCCCTTGGTTCCTTCCCCTGTCCTCTCCTACTCCAGACCAGTCCTGGTCAGCCCTTATTCCTCCTGACCCATTCTGCTCTTTATGCAACAATTAATATTCTTGGATTTTCCTTCTCTACCTCCTGGCTGGAGCTCCTGTTTTTTGGACTCCATATCTTGATTTCTTGGTTTTCTCTCTGTTTCGCTGACGCACACCCTGCAATAACTTCTTATGAAAGGACATCTGGGAGGCAGTTTCATTTAGTTCTTGGCATGCCTAAAGAGTCTTTATTCTACTCGTACAGTTGGGTGATCATTTGCTGGGTAACGAATTCTAGGTTAAATGTCATTTTCTCTTAGAATTGTAAAGGCATTGCTCTACTCTTCTCCAGCATTTATTTCTGCTGGTTAGTCTGATGGCATTAGAATTCATCAACTTTTTAAAGTGACCCTTTCCTCCTTCCTCTCCCCACAGCTCTCTCCCACTCCTCCAGGGTCTTTCCGTTATTCCTAGAGTTTTGAAATTTTGTGACAGTGTAACTTGATGTGATTCTTCTTTTATTCATACTCTTTCAAGGCAATATCTTTGGGAATTTTCTTCCCTCTTTTTTCTCTCTTTCCTTTCCAGTACTGTTGATGTTTTAGATTATCTAATGGAAGCAAAATCTGTTGTAACCTTTCTGAAAGCAATTTCACAGGGAGTATCAAAAATCTTAGAAACATATGTATTTTGATTCATTAATTCAACATTTAAGAATCTCAAGGAGATGTTGAAACATGTTTTTAAAAATGTATGTTCAAGTGTGTTTTCACAACATTATTTACAATAGAAAAAAAGTGATACCAGCCAAAATTCCAAAATAAGGAAGTAGTTAAATAAAGACTTCTGTACGATTAAATATTATGCACAAAATGCAATTTTTAAATATCTTTTTGGATATGTCCCCTTGAGCACAGAAAAAAAAGCAAAAATAAACAAATGGAACTATATCAAACTAAAAAACTTCTGCACAGCAAAAGAAACCATCAAAAAATGAAAAGACAGCCTACTGAATGGGAGAAGATATTCACAAATTATATATCCAATAAGGGGTTAATGTCCAAAATTTATAAGGAACTCATACAACTCAATAACAAAAAAATAAACAATCTGATCAAAAAATGTGCAGATGACATGAAGAGACATTTCTCCAAAGAAGACATACAGATAGTTCAACATCACTAATCATTGGGAAATGCAAATAAAAACCACAATGAGATATCATCTCACACCTGTCATAATAGCTATTTTCAAAAAGTCAACAAATAACAAGTGTTGGCAAGGATGTGGAGAAAAGGGAACCCTCGTGCACAGTTGGTAGAATTGTAAATTAGTGCAGCCACTATGGAAAACAGTGTGGAGATTACTCAAAAAACTAAAAATAGAACTACCATACACCTAGGAGTTCCACCTCTGCGTATCTATCTGAAGAAAACAAAACCACTAATTCAAAAATATATATACATCCTATGTTCGTTGCAGCATTATTTACAATAGCCAAGATAAGGAAGCAACCTAGGTGTCTATCGATAGACAAATGCATAAATAAGATGTGCTACATACACACAATGGAATATTACTCAGCAATAAAAAAAAATAAAAACTTGCCATTTGAGACAACATGGATGGGCCTAGAGGGTATTATGTTAGGTGAAATAAGTCAGAGAAAGATAAATACTGCATGATTTCACTTATATGTGGAATCTAAAAAAAAAACAAAAACAAAAACAGACTCGTAGGGAACAAACTGATGGTTGCCAGAGGGGAAGGGATTGGGGGATGAGTAAAAAAGATGAAGGGGAATATAGACAATAATATTGTGGTAACTTGTTACTATGTGATGGATTGTAGTCTGGTGAACACATTGTAAGATACGTAAATGTCGAATCACTATTCTGTACACCTGAAACTGATACAATATTGCATGTCAACTATACTTTAATAGCAGTACTTTAAATGGCATTTATGAAGAAATTTTCAATGGCATAAAAAGTGTTCATAATGTATAGTTAGGTGAAAAAATTTTCCTAGGACTTAGAAGTCTATATACAGTATATTGTCAAGGTTGGGGGTAAAAATAGCCACAGAAAATACACTAGAGGGTATAAGGGTAAATAAGAAATAAAAACAAGAGGCTAATTCTTCTTGCTACAAACAAGGGAAGAGTCTTCTCTCCCCTCTCTCTTTTGTATTGGAATTGCTTTGTTCTTTTCAAATATATGTACATCTTTATAATAACCAGTCTCACAACTAAAGTTTTCATCAGGGACCTGGGAGCCATCTTTTTGTGCGGATACCTATTCTACTGAGTCTCCCCATCAGTTTCTATAAACCTTTCCTTTCCTTTGTGCTTTTAAGCCTAGAGGTGGTAGCAGTTCGTTTTGCTATTATACTGTGGGAACTAGGTCACTGCACTCATCCCTGTGTGCCTTTCCTAGCCCATACATTTGTAAATAGAATAGCCCTTTATAAACAACCATCTGTCTCTGGTTGAGCTCCCATACAGGACCCAGCCTATGGTTTCCCTAGGACAGCTCAGCCTTCTGGCTGTGGATGAACAAGGGCCACCTACTAAAGCTGCAAGCTCAGGGGATGCCAGCATGGTGGGCATTACAAACCCAGAGACCAAAAATAACCACATAAGATGGTCTGAATATAAAAGTTTCTAACTAGAAGTGGGTCTTGGTGGATAGTCTCATCCTGGGCTTGTAGCTTCCTTGACAAAGGTCAATTTTTGCCTTAAGTGAGCTTATCTATTATCTTTTTGCATCTAAGATAACATACCTTTGAAATTTCAGAGTAATCTTTTCCAGACCTCTGAGGGCACAACCAAGGGTACCAGAGCATAAGACCACAGAACCCTCATTTTTATCTCCTTCCTCCCACACCATCTCTTTGTGCTGTAAATGTTAATTGTTAACTATCCCGTACCCACCAATGTAAAAGAAGGATGTGTCTCTCTGTTTTGCTTTTTATCCAACCCCAGAGATTTCCTCACTTTGCTTTCCCCCGCCTCTTTAATCTACCACCAAAGGATTTCATGTAACCCTCCTCCTTTGATTCTCATGTATAAAGTAAGCTGCAAAACTACCATTCTCCGGAGCATTTTCTCAATCTGTTGAGATTTTGTTTCCTGGAAATTGTCAATTTTGCTTAAACAAATGCATTATAAATTCTCTACAGGTTTGGACATTTCTTACGTCCATATGGCCTTCTGAATACTGGCTGCTTCCCAGCCAGAGTGCCCCAGTGGTGTCTCATGCAATCTCCACCCTTGTAAAGTCCAGGCCACCACCTCCCTAACCTGTGTCCCTAACACTGCCATATCCAGCCTCCCCAGGGATGAGGACGCGGCTTTGGGCAGGCTCCATCATGCCCACAGTACCTGGAGACATGGCAGCTCTGCTTCCAACTCTGATCTGCCCAGGCCCACGGAGACTCTGGCTTTCCCCGGGGCTAGCCAGAGAGCCCAGGTTACAGAGCCCAAAAGCGCAGAGAAGTTGATGCCCCATGGGGGAAAAGTGACCAAAGAGACACAGGAGAAGAGAAAGAGCTGAGCGTTGAATTGCTTACCCTTTGATCGCACAGCCAACTGCTCCAAGAGGCAGTGGTTCCATGGGTCTTTAGCAGAGGTCCACATGACCAGGTACCAGTCGTACTTTCTCAGGAAGCTGTGGCCAGCTCAGTAACACACCGCTCTATATTTGCTTTCTCTCTCTCCCAGCCTCACTTCTCCTTTTTCCTTCACTGTGTTCCCTTGAATCACACCCCCATGATGGCAGTAGTGCGCAGACTTTGCTGTAGCCTCTGTTTTCTAAGGAAGGAGCTAAGGCCCTTTGGGGGTACGGGCTTTGTGTGGGCCTCAAACAACATTCTCACCCTTCCCAGCCAAACCTTGTCTCTACCCTCCTTGTGCATGAGTGTGACCCATAAAGACCAGGATCCCCACTTGAGGGCCCAGAGCGGGCCGGGGCAATGCAGGCTCCAGCCTTCCCTCACCTCTCTGGATTTGCATCCTGGCCTCTGAGGATTTCCCTTACCTTTCTGCCTTATTGTAAAAGGTATGTTTAAATAATTATCCAGCATCTTAGGTGTTCTATACCAGGAGGTACCTCTAGGTATTTTTGTGGTCTATTTTAACTGCAAAATTGCTTCCTTTCTCCTTTTTTTTTTTTTTTGTTGTTGTTCCTCTCTCCCTCATTTTCCCCCTCCCCCATCGGCCCACAGTCTCCATCCCTCCTAGGATATGACAAAGGTGTGTCTCTGGAAAGTTTCCAGACTGAATCTCTGAGATTCAAAGTTCTGTACCCCGCACCCCAGCCTCGGCTCAGGGCTCCATGTAGTGTAACCATAAGAGAATTTTATAAATCTCCTAGAACTGGATAGTCAGACACAGAGCAGATGGGCACACTGGTTATATAGAGCTGGACAGGTCCTGAAGAGGATGTGGTTACTCCTCCCCATTGTGCAGAGCAGGAAATTGACGCACGACAGGTAAGGCCTAAGCCCTCTAGCAAGGCTGAACCTGCTTCTCACACAGTTGCAGGGAGGGTTGAAAGGAAAACAAAAGAGCAATTTTCAGAATAGCTGTCAATGACCCCTCAGCCAGCTTAGGGAGAGCTCTTTCCTGTGGAAAGAGACACACACTGTGTCGTTTACTCACAGTGAAACTCCAAATGAAGTCCCCCAGTGGAACCCAGCTTCGGCCTTCCTGTGCCACTGTCCCTATTGTTCATAATCAACTACCCTGAGCGCATGGAGGGTCAGGAAACAGCATGTGCAGGTGAAGACGGAGAGGAATGAGTAGTTTCGTGACTCCTCTGTGTGCCAGCTGTCTGCTCGGGAGGAGAATTTCTGAAGGTCTTCTTGACTGTTTCTCTAGCCCAGGTGTCACCTGAGTGGTATTCCTGTGTGGCCGCATCACCCACAGTGCAGTGTCTCCAAATCCTCCCTTGGGGATCGGTGTCCCATGGGCAAAGCTGCATTCACACTCAAGAGGTGTCACACAGGTTTTCTATCGGGCCTCCAGTGAAAAATATATACAGTACAGGGGGGAATCTTGGCCACTTGTCTGGCTGTCTTAGCCTTTACCCAGAACATGAATGGGCCCCCTGGATAGTCCCCAGGGCACTGGACAGGCCCCACGCTTTCCCTCCCCACCAGGCCCTCTGACCTTCTAACTTCTGTGAACCCTCCTCCATCCAATAGCTTCCTCCTTCAGTTGTTTTTCTTTCTTTTACTTTTTGTTTTTGTTTTTGTTTTTTTAAAAAAATTAGTTTCAGGTGCACAAAACAATGTAATAGTTAGACATTTATCATTTATACCCCTCACACAGTGACAACCCCCCTCCCCCATCCACTACCCCTCTGACATCGCACACAGCCATTACATTTCCACTGTCTCTATTCCCAATGCTGTGCTCCGCTTCTTGTAAATATATATATATATATATATATATATATATATATATATATATATATAAACTTGTAGTTGACATTCATTATTGTTCAGCTTCAGCTTCAGGTGTACAGGGCAGTGATCTGCAGATCCCTTCTCTACTCCTGTGGTTTATCATTTTCGCCATCTTTGGCAATGTTGATGGGTCCATGTTACTGTCACTTCTGTGTGTTTGTGTACAAGGCAGAAGCCTAGCCAGGCAGGACTTGTTGTGAGTACCCATCAAGCTGTAGGATGTGCATAGACTCTGGTCTGCCCGCATAGGGCTGTCTCGTGTGAGGTGGGCAGGAAGGCTGCTGGTGAGTTAATGACATGTTCTCCTCAATTTTTCCTCAGAGCCTGCTTTTCAGACTTCTCTCCCAGGAGTCCTTCTGAGTCAGGCATTTGCTCTTCTGAAGGTGAGGTTTGCCTTTCTCTACTCTTACTCACATTCCTGCTTGTCCAGCTCGTCTTCTGCCAGCCTGGTCTGACTACAGAGCTGAGCACTCTCCTCGCTGGTCCATTCCCCCTGAGACAGGGAAGGGCAGAATGGGCACCTCCGGATGCTGTGTAGGGCCCAGTTCTCTCCACCTGGAGAGGAGGGAGGGCGACACCCCCTGGGCTTTACAGAGTTTACCCAGCCTCGCTGAGGCTCTGACTTTAAAGAAGCATGCTGGATGCAGAACTGGGAAGGGTGTCAGTACAGCACCGGGAGCTCACTGGATGAGGCCTAAGGCCAGCTTCGACACTCTTTTCAATGGGTGAACTCTGACTTCAGCTCTGTTTTCTCATCTCTGGCACAAGCTGAGAACACGCTGCTCACGGCCCAATGGGTCGAGGGTTAAATGAGCCTCCCACTAAGGCATGTCTGGCCCAGGGTCCGACTCGGATAGGTGCTCTTGGTGCCCTCTCCGGAACCGTGCTTCCCACCTGTCTCAGGCCAGGCCTGGGCCAGAAGTTCACGTGACAACCACAAGGGGGAGCCCCAAAGCTTCCGTTGAAGAAATAGTTCCTCTGACCAAATTCCCAAACCATTCCCCTGTTTGCTCTGCCTGATGCTCTCCCAGAGCCAGGAGGAAAGCCCGTTAGGGAGGAGCCATGGTTGCCCACCCTGAGTCTCTTTCTTTTCTTGTATGGACACCAGTCCTATTGAATCAGGACCCCACTCATATGACCTCATTTAACCTGAGTCTGCCCAGAAGGCATCTGCTCTGGGTTTGGTACCCTGGAGAGAAATGGCCTGACACTGAATGTAGGTAAATCCCTGGCCTGGGTGCAGTCCCTGCCCACCCCCCAACCTACCAGCTGGGTAGCCTCGAGTTCCTCCTCTAATCTCCCTGAGCCTCAGTTTCTTCACCTGAAAGGGCACATGTGGGAGTGCCTATAACCCGTGGCCGGAGCTGCACCGGCACAGCTTGGCTGACCTGGCCATTGTTCCCATTGGGTGGGTTGAACTATGTGGGATGCCCTAACATAAGGAAAGAGGGAAAACAGGCTTGCTAGCTGCCTGACCATGACGTTCCTACCTAAACATCACAGATGCTCAGACAAGGTCATTCCATAACCACAAAATGACCAAACACCCGCACCTCTGGCCAACATCAGTGAATCCTGCCTCTTTCCCAGAGACAACTCGAGCCTACTTCAATCCTGTCACCTTCTAGGTAAAATGTACTAAGACACACAGTTACCGAATGCCCCTGCTGCGTGACAACATGTCATCCAGAACTGAGCCTGCCTCCTCTAGCCCTCTTGAGACTCATCTAGCACAAGCCCAAATCCTATAAGAAGAACCTCCCAACTCCCCCGACGGAGACACTCCCTGGATCCTCTGGTATGTGTCCTCTTTTGCTGCAGCAGGCTAAACAAACCTAGCTTTTTGACTAGTGGTCGTCAGCCCTTAAATTCTGCAAAAGAATTCTACTCTGATTAATTGACGTCAAACTTGGTGTCCTAGTCTGCTCGGGCTGCCATAACAAAATACCACAGACTGGGTTGCTTAACCGACGGAGTTTACTTCTCAAAGTTCTGGCGGCTAGACGTCCAAGGTCAAGGTCTCGGCAGGTTTGGTTTCACCTGTGGCCTCTCTCCTTGGCTTCCGGATGGCCATCATCTTGCTGTGTCCTCACATACACACCGATCCCTGGTGTCTCTTCCTCTTGTACGGACACCAGTCCTGTTGAATCAGGACCCTGCTCTTATGACCTCATGTAACCTCCTTAGAGGCCCTAGCCCCAAATACAGTTACATTAGGAGTTAGGGTTTTACCATATGAATTATTGGGGGGACACAAATGCTCAGTTCATAATACTCGGATTTTAATTTTTTCTAAGCATCACAAAAAGGGCATTTGGGGAGGAAAGGGAGAAGATTGCCTGGGAGGGTGAAATAGAAAAGGTCACTGTCACTCAAAAATCCTTGCCGAGGGAGCAGCCTGGGATGGAACAGGACCAGAAAGAGTGAAGACAGTTCTAAGGGGACAAGGCAGCTGCACATCGTCAAAGCCCTGGCCCCCAGGAGAAGGGGACCACATTGAGCAGCTCCCTGATGTGGGAAGCCCTTCACCCTCTTGACCTTTGGACAGCATGGTCCTTCTCCCGGCATGCCCTGCCCAGGTGAATGCATCCACCAAGACCTCTTAGAAAAGCGTGTTCCTTCCTCCCTGTGTCCCCAGAACACAGATTTTTAGTACTCTCATTACACCATTTGGGACCTTCTTGCTTTGAGTATTAATCATTTCCTGAGGGCCCACACGTTCCAGGTACAGTGAGAAGGACTTTACAAGTGTCATTCCTAATCCTCACACCAGCTTTGCCCCATGGGTTTTATTGTCCTGGTTTTCACAATAAGGAAAGTCTGGCTCAGAGAAATAACTTGACTGAGGTTACCCCGCTTGAGTGGCAGAGTCAGGATTTGAACCAGGACAATGTGACTCCAAATAATTGTCACAAAACTACAACCCAAAGGCTTTCCAGCTTCACCTGCACATACCACTTCCCTCCCAAGAAAGGCAGCGGCCACAGGCGTTTTTGTCAGCAAAGCTATATGCTTTGAGTGAAACCAGTGAAAGAAGGGGTGTCCCTCAGCCAAAGATTGTCCATTGGCTGGGCCGTTGTGTCTGCTGATGGGTCGCCCAGCCGGATGCCCATGGCCTTGCAGCATGCTGGGGGACAAGCAGAGACCCCAGGAAGGGAAAGACAGAGCTCGGTGGGCAGAGGCAAGACAGGCCACTGCTGTATCCTTCTGATCACTGCCTGTTGCCTAACATTCTTTGCGCTGTCTCTTTTTGCAACCTTGAAGAGTGGAAGCCAAACAGAGACCATGGAGGGTTAGGGGAGAGACCCTGCTCCATTCATCTTTGTGCTGCCAGTAACCAGCCCTGAGCACAGGTGTGGCCTGCAGTAGGTGTTTAATAAACACCTGGTGAGTGATTGAACACGAGTCATGCGATGATGCATGGTGTGCATAGAGTGCAATGCAAAACAGCACGTGCAAATGACGACTTGTGTTTTGGACTAAAGGGACATGTTTGCTCAGTTTGCAGTGATCCTTTAACCTATCCACCTCAGCCTACTGAGGCTTAGAAATAATTCAACCCAAATGAGACTCCTGGAGGAAAATGACAGGCACATTTTTCCCAAGTATTTCTTTTTTTTCCAGCTTCATTGAGATGTGACTGACCTATAACGTTGTGTAAGTATAAGGTATACAGTGTCATGGTTTGATACACATCTATATTACAAAATGTTTACCACAATGAGGTTAGTTACCATATCCTTCACATAATTACCGTTTTGTTGTTTTGTGGTGAGAACATCAAAGCTCTACTCTCACAGCAGCTTTTAAGAGTCTAAGACGGTCCTGTTAATTACAGTCACCATGCTGTACATTAGATTCCCCGGAAAGTGTTCATCTTATAAATGAACATTTGTACCTTTGACCAACATCTCCCCATTTCTCTCACTCCACCCCCACCCCAGGCTCCTGACAACCACCATTCTGCACCCTATTTCTCTGAGCTTGATGTTTTTAGATTCCACATATGTGAGACATACAGTGTTTGTCTTTCTCTGACACATATTTTCGCATATGAATCACAGGTGGATTTCATTTACTTAAAAAAATATATATATCCACACTATTCAACACACACACAAGCTTTAGAATGTGACAAACTGTTGCCTCATTCACATCCTACATGCCCCATCGGAAGAGATATCCCAATCCAGGAATTATTGCCATGGTGCTGATGTACGCATTTGCCTTCAACAAATGTTGGCCTCTTTATGGAACCCAGAAATACACTTCAGCTACGGGATATGTCCTGGCTTCAAGAAATAGAACTTTTTAGCCTCTTTTGCAAGCAGGTTAAACTGACTTGACATTGTAGATTTACAAAATCTCCATCACTGACATAAAACACTTTTGAAAAGAGGAGTTTGAGTAAATTTCCCATTTAAAGCCTTTCAAAATATGGAAAGCTATGCCTCCTTGTTCCCAGTTCAGATTCGAGAAGATTCCCAATTTGTTTGAAGTGAAAACACTAATGGTTCTGAAGTAACCTGAGGTCTGTTTACCAAGTGGAATGTGGGAAATTTTGAAGTAAGACTTCAAAAAAGTAAAAAAGTAAGTACAGGCTGCTACTGGAGTCCTTCCTTCACCTTTGTACTTCATTATGAACAGCTTGGTTTGTATTATTGTTGGAATGACAGTGTTTGCGATAAAGAAGATCTTGGAAATGTGAGTTCAGGAGATCTGTCACTTCTACAGTCACAGATGCCACATATAAAATTATCCTGCAGGTGCCCTTATGCCTTGGGCAGCAGCCTTAACTGATGGCTTATTTTCAATAGCTGATCAATGACAGTGACTCAGGATTTCTGGAAATTATTGCCCCTAAGTACTGAGCATTATGTCACCCATACAGCGACAATAGGAAAAGCTGCTTTAAGGACATTGTTTGCCAGAGACAACCATTACTTAATTTTTTTCTTAAAGCCAATGAATGTTCCAGAACATCAGAAAGCCATAGAAACACATTCTAGGAATTCCTTATGTAGTTCAAAGGGCTAAAATGGACATTTTTTTATAATTCAAATTTGTAGTTAATTTACTCATTCTTCCATTATTCTCTATTAGTCATTTCTATGTTATTGGGAAAACATACCATATTTGGGGGGGAGAGCAGATTTTTTTTTTTTAATATGGTAAAGAAAATAGGTCATTGGGAACTACTCCCACTGGAACGCTTTGCCTGGTCCTGTTAGCTTTGTTCAAAGAGGAATGCTTTTGATCACTGTTGAACAGAATTTCAGAAACAAGCCTAGGAAATTGCAACAAATGATGCTAAAAATGTAAATGGGACAGAGGGAAATAGTAAATGGAGTTTATTTTGTCTCGATTTACTCCTTTCCAACTTTCTATAAAAGGGGAAAAGAGGAAAGAGAAACTTCTCTCTGCTTCTGAAAGCTCTTTGCACATTGCTATTGACTGACAGCCTTTGAATGCTCACTCGCTCCTCAATCTGTCCAATCTTCTACCAATTCTGTGCGTCCTCCTTTATCACAATCCCTCCTCTCTCCTCTGCCATCTTCTCACTGAGCTCTCTGCCTGCATTCCAATTCAGGAAGTTCAAGTCCCGACCTGGCCCTTTTCCAGCTGTGTGGCCTAGGACCCATTGCTTTCTTCTCCACATGTTACCATCTGAAATGGAAATAATAATACCTAATTTGAAGGTGAAGGTCAAAAAGACATATGGGCAATGTACCTGGCATGGAGAAGCATTTGATATATGTAGTTCCTTTCCTTTTATTCCAATAGCTTTCCCTCCATTCAACCGTTGGTTTATTTTTTTGACACTGTCACTTTTGTCATGTTACTCCCTAACCCTAGGCTTTAAACATGAGACGCAGCAGAGTATTCTGATTAACAGCTTAGACAAGGGTTTCTCAACCTCTATTTTTCATTATCATCCCCCAATAAGATTTTAGACATTATATTCTTTTTTAACTTTATTTTTGATTTTATTTTTCAATTACAATTAACATACAATATTATATTAGTTCAGGTGTACAACGTAGTGATTAGATATTTATATAACTCAAGAAGTGATCACCCCGATAAATCTAGCACCCATCTGACACCATACATAGTTATTACAATATTATTGATTATATTCCCTATGCTGCACTTTCCAGCCCCGTGACTATTTTGTAACTACCAATTTGTACTTCTTAATCCTTTCCCCTTTTTCACCCAGCCTCCCATTTGGCAACCTTCAAAATGTTCTCTGTCTCTATGAGTTTGTTTCTGTTTTGTTTGATCATTTATTTTGTTTTTTAGATTCAACATATAGGTGAAATCATATATTGTCTTTCTCTGTCAGACTTATTTCCCTTAGCGTAATATCCGCTAGGTCCATCCATGTTGTTGCAGATGGCAGAATTTTATTCTTTTTTTATGGCTGAGTAATGTTCAGCCAGAAGTGTTCTGGCTTCTGGTGTTCTGGTGTTCAGTAATGTTCAGCCAGAAGTGTACCACTTCTTTATTCATTCATCTATTGATGGACACTTAGGTTGCTTCCATATCTTGGCTATTGTAAATAATGCTGCAATGACCATAGGAGTGCATATGTTGTTTTCAAATTAGTGTTTTGGATTTCCTTGGATAAATACCCAGAAGTGGAATTGCTGGATCCTTCTTTGTCTTGTTACAGCCTTTTTTTAAAAGTCTATTTTGTCTAGTAAAAATATTGTCACCCCAGCTTTTTTATTTTTTCCATTTTCATGCAATATCTTTTTCCATCTGTTTTACTTTCAGTCTGTATGTGTCTTTTGATCTGAAGTGAGACTCTTGTAGGCAGCATATATGAGGATCTTCTTCTCTTATCCATTCAGCCACCCTGTGTCTTTTGATTGGAGTATTTAATCCATTTACATTTAAAATAATTGCTGATAGATATGTAATTATTGACACTTTATTATTCATATTTATCTTTCTTCTTCTTCTTCTTCTTCTTAAGAAAGTCCATTTAACACTTCTTGGGATACTGGTTTGGTGGCGATGAACTCTTTAGCTTTTTCTTATCTGGGATAGACATTATACTCTTAATCACCTCTCATGCAATTTTAACAACATAGACATACTTTCTATCTGTTAATATACTGTGTGCCTATCTGGGATTTCGACATAAAGGACAAGAACCAATTTTCACCCCCTTGGAGGAAATGTTACCCCACTGAGAATGCATGGCACAGAACATGAGACTTAAATGTTAAATTCAAATCCGGGCTGTGCCACGTATGAGCTGTGTGAACTTGAGCAAGTTATAAGACCTCTCCTTGCCTCAGTTTCTTCACCTATAAATGAGAATAAGAGTACCTGCTTCTGGGGTCCCTGGGTTACACGTGTTCACATGCATAGAGGACTTAGAACATTGCCTGGCACACAGCCATGCTGCATAAAGATTTGCTGTGGTCATCCCAAAGCTTCCCACAGCCTGTAGCATAAAGTGTAACTATCTTAGCCTGGCATTCAAGACCTAATCGTATCCGTACTTCCCTTTGCCATGTTTCTCCCACAAAACTTGACTCAAACTAAGTCTCCGGTCCTCACCTGCCTTGTATGCCTGTGCCTATCCCTGCCAGCTGGTCCCACCATCCTCATGGCCTCTCCACCATGGCTCTTGCTTCTAAACCAGCCCAGCACACCCTCATCCCGCCACCCAACAGAAATCAGGCTATTATCAGCAGTTACCGTCTCAATTAGAAGAGAAACTGAGGGTGATAAAGAACTTGTTTTCAAGTATAGGAGAGGAAAAATAATTTTCCCCCTTTGCTGGTTTCTGCCAGTTTTCCCAGGATCCCATCTGCAAGCTCTAAGCGAGTGAGTTGTCTCAAATGTTCCACCCAAATCACCAGGAAATGTAGGGGAGGAAAAATAATTTCCCCCCTACCCTTTTGAGGTCTTGGCTAAGACTTCATAAGAAAAGACAGATGAACAAGGGAAAAACAAACAGAAAGTTATTAACATGTATACCTCATGTATAGATGGGAGATGCCCAGGGAAAAATGAGTAACTTCTCCGGGTGGCTTAGAATTCAGGCTTAAATACCAGTTTAATAGGGAAAAGGCAGGAGGGGATGTAGACAATTTAGGGGAGAGTAAGTGATTTTCAAGAAAGATGAATGGGCCATTAGGAAAAGAGATGGAGGTATGATGGTTTGTGACAAAGTTGTGTGGGTGTGGTGTCAACTTCCATCTCTCCTGTGACAAGAGTCAGTTGTCTTAGTTGATGAAACTCGCGGAGAGGGGAGTTATGACAATTGTGTTCCTTTTAGAGGATCTGTCATTAGGTAGATAGGAGGAGTTTAGAGAAAGCCTCTCCCTGCATCTGCTGTTTTTCAAGTGTCTACAGCTCAAAATAATTGATATGTTGAAGTGGAATAATTTTGGGGCGGCACGTTCTGTTACCTTTCGTAAGAAACAGCTCAGACAAAGGGTGAGACCAAAGGGGCCAGGGAGGTAAGGAGTGAAGACTGGTGTAAGGAGTGGGGCAGCACCCAGAGTAAGAGGGCTGGGGAGGGGTGGACAGGGCTCCAGGGAGGAGAAGGGCCCAGGGCAGAGACAGAGACATCTTTACTGAGGCCCGTAGAGGTGTGGTGGGAGTGGGAAGGCGGCTGAGGCCCCCCTGTCTGGCCAAGTGTGCCATGAGTGCAAAGCTCCAACCGCTCTTTTCTTGGCCATATCTCAGGGTGGCGTTTGCAGTCTGAGTGTGGAGGTAATGTGTCCCTCAGGGCCAGAAACTCGCCTGCCCACTGCCTGCTATAAAGGGCCGCCTTCCCCGAGTTCTGAGTTCCTTTCCCATCATACAGCTTCTTCATGTACAGGTGTCCATCTGGGTCCACCACATCACCCTGTGGGATTTTGGAGAAAAGGGAACTGACACAAATATGCTGCTGGCTGGGCCATGAGTCATAAATTCCTGTCTTCCACCAGCATTGGTGATGAGTAAAGGCTCCTTGTTAGCTTCAAAGGACGGTAAAATTGAATTCCAGGTCCCCCAGCTTGATGAGGTGGGAAGGGAAGAGCCGCCACTTATACACCGGCTAGGACATCACTCCAGAAAAGCTGGAGGTGGTTAGAGCAGAGTGGGAAGGACAAAGGGGTAGGACCAGGCAGAGGCCATGCTTACATGCCAAGGATTTGAGCTACAGTGAGCAGAACGGTTGGAGGGTTTATGCGGTGGTTTGGGTTCTAGAAAGAAGTCTCTGGCTTTTGAGTGGAGACTGGTTGATGGTATAATTGACAAGAGGTATGAGGGACATGGATGGGCATCGGAGGCCATGCAGGCCCTGCTGGAGATGGAGACGTGGCCACACAGGTGGTCACTGACGTGGAGATGAGATTGTCCAGGAAGAGTGTGTGACAAGAAGAAAGTTCTGGCCAAATCTCAGAAAGGCGCACTCGGGGAAATGGTACAGGAGTCAAAGGCAATGAAGAAGGTCTAACAGTGAGGCCAGGGGCAGACAAAGAAAGGAAACCGGTGGTGGACTTCCTCAAACACCAGCAGGTCCCCAAGCCTGCAGCACTGCAGTCCCAGCTCACCGTTCTGTCGTGGCCGGGCCGTGATGGGGACTGAGGAGCAGGTAAGGTGGGGAGCACACAGTACACCCCTGCCCTCAGGAGACCACAGGGACAAGAGCTAAGGCCGTGCTGGGGCTCCCGCCTCGAGGTGGGCTGGGAGGAGGAGTCCCTGACCATTTAATACATGTGGACTGAGGGTCCACTGGGGTCAGACCCTGGCACAGGGATGGACCTGAAGTAGTAATTGCCTTGACTATGAGTCAGACAGCTAAGGACACGAGGAGAAGGCAGTGAGGACACTGGTGGTTGACATGTGTGTTGCCTAGAACAAGTCCTCTGGGGCAGGGAGCAGGAGCGTGGCCTGGAGGAGTCAGGGCTCCCTGTCCAGCTGGAGTAGGGGTGGCAGTGAGCGAGAACGCAGAAAGGAGGCTGGCCAGTTTGTGAAGGGTGACGCTTGTACCTATCCGAGACGGAACTTACGGTGACTTGACAGCCGGGTATAGGTAGCCACTAAATGCCTTGAAGGAGGGCGGTGAGGAAACAAATAGTCCTGAAGCTTCTACCAGGTGCCAGGCACTCACTTGGTGCTTTCTGTGTCAATGCTTCTCAAACTCAACGTGCTTACCAACCTCCTACGAAGCTCATTAACATGGAGAGTCAGATTCAGTGGTCTAGGGAGGGGTCTGAGGAGCTGCATTTCTAAGAAGCTCCCAGCTGGGACCACATTTTGAGGAGAAAATATGTAGATCATTTAATCTGCACCCCAATGTTGTCCAGTGAGTATAAGGGGCTCCTTTTCATGGCAGGAAAACTGACGTTCTGTAGGCTTTCTTGGCTTGTCTCAAGGCATGCCATTCAACTGCACTGTTCCCTGCCCTCCACTCCTGTGGGGGTAAGAAACACAGCCCCCAAATCATCACCGCCTCCATTGCCCCCTTGGTCTGCCCCCAGGCTTGGGTCTTCCAGGTTTGCGAATTCAGAGCCTCCTGGGGTCAGCTGACCTCCAGGCTGGCGCTTGAGTCTGCCCGCCGCACTTTCTAAAGATACCCTACCTCACAGGAAACCAGACAGTATTGGCTAACTCTGCAAATAAAGATGCCCGCAGAGGGAGGAAAAGGGAAATACTCTCTGACAGAGTCTGCGTGGGACAAGGTGGCTGATTGGCACCTCCAAACGTTCCCTTCCCCAGCCCAGCCCAGGTAGGTGCAGAGGACAGGATCAGAACCTGTGGGTGTGCAGGGCGGGGCACTGTGGTCAGAGGTCAAGTCGGGTAATGATGCTGCCAGCAAGGGAGGCCATGTACCTGAGGCTGTTCCAGTCTCAGTGACCAAGTGGCTTGAGGAGTCGGGGGTGATCAGATCATTTACAATACGCTCAACATGACGGAATCTGATCGGAAGCATTCGCAGGTACGCTTTAGGGGCATGGAGAAATGCTCGTGATTTGACATTAATTTTTTTAAAAGGCATCATTTGAAAATGCATCTGGATGATATTGAGGAAATATTGTTAATTTTTTAAGTTGAAAAGTAGTATTAAAGTTATCATTATTTTTTTAAAGTCCTTATTCTTTTTGAGACTCACACTGAACTGTTCATGAGTGAAATGCTATGACGTCTGGATTTACTTTTAAATGATACAGTAGGACGTGAAGGGGAGAATAGATGAATATTGACCAGGAGATACTAATTGTTGAAGCTGAGTGATGGGTGCATGGGGGGGTTCTCTCTTTTACATATACTTGAAAATTTTATAATAAAAAGCTTTTAAAATAGCATCTGAATTTTAAATATAAATCTACTGAATATGAATATAAAAATATGCATAAAGATTGGATGGAAAAAAGCTAAAAGCTAGCTGTGGTTGATTCTGGAAAGTTGGATTGTGGACAGTTTGGTTTTGTTTTCTTTTTATTTCTGTGTTTTTTTGTGCACCTACGTTTTTATAAAGAGCATCTATTGCATTTATTATATAATGAAACTGATTTTAATTACTAAATTGCTGGCACAAGTTTGATGTTCAATATTGACATACGCTGTTATAATCATTGTGAGGACACTTAGTGTCGTTGGAAAACACGGTCTTCATAGGGAATTTTGAGTGGATACCCTTATGAGTGAAAGACAGGAAGAAATGTATTGAGTCCCTCGCTGAGGACTGGTTGCGACCTGTCATTTCTCATTGCTTAACTCCTATCTGGCCATTACAGCCTGAGCGAATGCTGCAGTGTCTGCTTTGTAAGTCCATAGCATAGCCCAGAGAAATGCCTGGGACATTTAGGATTTTCCTTCCTCCCAAAAAAGGTTTTTTCCTTTTTCAAATACCTGAGATAGAAAACTTAAGGTACACTACATAAGTAAGTAAACAAACAAAGAAACAAACAAACTTGAACCCAAAGGAAAGAAGAAGATTGGACTGTGTGAAAAGCAGGCAAGAAAACTTCCCTGGTTAGCCAGGGCGCCAGGGTCTGTTCAGGGGACTCTGGGCTTTGTGAGAAGATGCAGGTGACACCTGGACTTCTGGGCCTTGGGGAGCACTGTGTGTGTGTGTGTGTGTGTGTGTGTGTGTGTGTCCTGGGTGCATCCATATCGGGATGCAGGGCAGGAGATAGCCTCAGCTGCATCTCAATTGAATCCCTCTTAGCTCTCAGGCTGACTTGGCTCTTCGCCACGCCCTTGAGAAGAGAGCACTGACTGTGTGTCAGCCACATGCCAGCCATACCCCCCACCCTGCTCAACAACTGTCACTCTCCCCGCTTCACAGATGGGGCGGAGGAAACAGCTTGGCTTTGGAATGAAGCCCTGGATCTGTGCTTGACCTTGCTAAGCCCAAGTCCTGCTTTTAAAATGGAGATCAGCTGTGAGTTGATAATCTGTTGAAGCCGAAGGCAGGTGATGGGTCCAGGTTGAGTTTCTGTGAGGATTAAGGCGGGGTATATAAAGTTCCGACCACACTGCCTGGCCCCGTATCTGGTGCACAAGAAACAATACACGTTGTCATTATGGGAAACTGAGGCTCAGGAAGTTTGTGCACATTAAAATCATTGACTACTTTCAAATGAGGCTGTGACAGGCGGGAAAGAAAGGGACATGCCAGAGCTAACCCAGTGCAGGACCATCTTCCAAACCCTTCCCCACCTCCCATCTCCCAGGAGGCACCCATTCCCACCCTGGCTGGGCTGTGGAAGGGCAGCAGTGTCAGATACCCTGGCCTCCAAGACTCCCTGGGGTCTGGTACAATGATTGCTCCCTCCGCAGCCAAACCTCTGACCTGGAAGAGTCCTCAGCTACCCCTGTAATCATCAGGCTCAAACGTTCCCCCCGGAAAATGTTCAGAACCAGCACCTGCAGTGGATGAGCTTGACAGGGAGGGGAACACCTGCTGTCCCATCACGGGTCACAGTTATGAAGCAGTGGAGCCAGGCGGCACGGGCCAGGTCTTTGCTGACCGTTCCGAGGACTTGCTCCAATTCCCAGAAGCACAGTGCAGGGATCCCATGGGCTTGCGCTCTCTTGCGTCACTAAGGCTGCCCAGGAGACCAACGGAAGACTGAGGCTTCCGCTGGACCGCATCCTGCCTGACTGCCCGCCTTGGGGGCTCAAAATACACTGGCCACTGCAAGGGCTGGAATTCTTGTAGCTCTCCAGCCACAGTGGGCCCTTCAACCACCTCATCTTGGGGTCTGGCCAAAGGGCAGCTATTTGGGATTGTGGGTCTTGGTAGGGAAGAAAACCTGTATCACATCTCTTTAAATATCTTCCCAGAGCCTCTTTGTCCTTTTAAACCTATATTCATTGTGAAACATACACTCGAAGAGCAGTGTGCCAGTTAGCGACTTATTATAAATTTGTCTCCAGGCAGCAAAAGAGAACCAGGCCAGTTCCCAGCAGCCACCCTTGGTCCCTCCGGACCACCACCACTACCCTCCCAGAAGTCACCATGATCCTGACTTTTATGGGCCTTCCTTCCTTGCTTGTTCTTATAATTTTACCGCCTAGATATGCATCCCTAAACAATACGGATTATCACTGGGATCTGGGACATCCAGCTGCTTCTTTCCCGTCATACATGTGGATTCATGCAAGGATCTGCTTTTCAGTCTGCGTTTTTAAAATGCATCCACGTTGTAGGAGATGTAGACACAGACTCACAAATGTTGATGGCAGTATTGCTCACGGTGGCCCCAAACTGAGAGCCGGCTGGGGTGTGTCCACAGTAGAATGATAATCACCATGGAGCTCTCACATGGTGGCATCTTGTACAGCAACTGGGATGGACAGACCACAGCCTCAGCAATAACATGGATGACATCCTTCCAGAAACGCTGGGATGAATTCACAAATAAATGCAAAATTGGTCCCTGTCTACAAGGCGGTTGTCTAGTGCACCTCCACCAGACACAATTTCCATTTCCATGAATAAGAATCATCTCATTGCCGTCAGTCTCCCACAACTTACAGAGCTGTCAATTAGCTCAGACAATAAAGGTCCCAAAGGGTGTGCTAGACAGGACACCAGTAATTGTTTTCTCTTTTTTGCCTATTTCAAAGTCATTTATAATTTCTCCTTAGAGTTCCTTGAGGGCATTCTGCTTACCCCTCTTCTACCTGCTCGGTCTTGGCTCTCTCTGCATCCTTACAGGAAGCCTCCTCCACTCAGATTAAACTGGACTTTTCCTGAATGCTCCGGAGACAAGCCGGCCCCTCCTAACGGCACAATCCTCATGTCCTCCTGATTCTAGTATATTCCTTCATGCCCTCTCTGCCTGGCCTGGGCCCCAGGAGAGCTGCCCACGTGCAGACGCTCAGTGCATCTGGCTTCAGCTCCAATCCCCAATTCCTATCTTTATCTTTGCCTTCCTGGAAGATCCTCCCAGCCTTTAAGACTCAGCTTGAATGGTCCAATTCTTGGGTTTCCCATAACTTTTCTTATATTGTTACGAAACAATAATAAAAAGTTACAGAGACTGTGTCTTAAACCTTTTTACCTCCCCAGAATTTAGCACAGTGCCTCATGTTGGGAAAATATGATTAAAAACAAAATCTTCTCCAACCTAGGAAAATCTCTCCACAAAGAGAGTAGAAAGAGAAAACACTTTTATTATGAAATAAACATTAAACCAGAAGATGATGTATATCACTTGGTAATCCACTAAGAGATAAAATAAATAAATACTCACCGTATTACATAGCCACGCCGATATAACCCCTTATACACCTTCTCAAGATAAACTATAACCAGTCCTCGCGTCAGAGAACTTGATAGTCACACAGAGTTCACCCTAACTTTCCGATGGTGATTGAAGTCCCCATTAGTGTTAGCTGATGGGATTTGTCCAGAGAAGAAATAACTACTCCTATCTCTCTGATCGTAGGTAGTTTTGCAACTTGGAGCCATGCACCCACCCACATTAGGCACCACAGAAGCTGGGAGAATAGGCTGCTGTCTCTTGATGTTTACACCTCAAATTGATGAAACACTGTGTTTCTCCTTGAGAAAGACATGCCTGGGTCATAAAGCTGAGGGCAGAACCTATCACGTTTTCCAAAGGATCATATAATTTCAATGAGAGGAGAGTGCTGACAGTGACCAGTTTTCCAAGGCAAACACGCTATGGAAAAGGAGGCAGACGGAATCGCCTCCCATACTTTTAAGCCTCTTATTTTTACTTTTAATTTTTCCTTACGCTAGCAGATGGTAAAGATACGTAATTGATATTGGCTTAATAAATAGTGAATTCATTAACAATTCCATCTCTTCGATTGTTTTTTAAAAAAGCCGTGTGAAGCATTTCCTTTCCACAGTTCATAGTTTACTTTGGCAGAGATAAACAAACACCACAGAGTGCTTTGAAAAGGGAAGGACAAAGCGGGCTCTGTAAGGGGTGGCTCCTGCAGCACAGGCTTCACTGCCAGGTACGGTTTTCTCCTGTGGCTGGTTTGGGCTTGGGTCGTGCGTGTGGCCTCATGTAAACGCTGGCGTGTGGGTCATGCATGTTGTTTTAGGTGAACGCTGCTACAGAAATACAGATCCAGTCATCTGCTTGCCCAGGCGGTGGGATGCAAGTGGTAAAATGTGCCTCAAGAGCTGCTTAGCGTGCAGTTCAAGGCCCTTCCATCTGCCCCTCTTCTGTCTTCTCAGCCTTAGCTCTCCCTGCATCCTAACAGAATCTCATCCGAACGCTCTCTGGCAGTCTTCACGCCCAGAAGCTTCACGTTCCCTGGGCAGGCTGCTGGGCAACCCCTTCTGTTCACACTAGGCCACACTTTCACTGACCCAGGACTCGCGTTGATCTTTAAAAATACTTCTTTCTGTTCAGTTCTGTTCGAAAAATTGAACATGCAGAGCTGGCCAGTCCCTTAGCGATGGTCTGCTCCAAGGATTTCATTGGACACATCAAGAAACTGAGGCAGAACTGGGAGTGAGCTTCCCAGGGTCCCAGCCATCGTGGGGTGTATGGGCCCTTATGAAGTACACGGCTCTGAAAAGCATTGCCATATATTTGCGGGCAGGACACAAGCCAACCCTTCAGCCTTCAGCTATTTCTTCTCCAGAGAAAAGGGTCCTGATTTCCTCACCAGCATTGATGAGAGTTAGATTCTGGGCGTCGGGCAGTGAGAACCCCCTAGTTGCAGCTGGAGAGGTAAATGAGAGCCCCACGCTCCATTTCCTACCCAGTGTTTCATGGAGATCAGCCTAGCAGGTGCTGAGTCCAGCAGGGAGATACGCAGAAGAGTGTGCAGGCTTGCGTCATGAAGCATCTTCTTTTCAAGGTGTGTTAGGACTCCCAGGTTTTCGTTCTAGTCCTCGAGACATGTCCTGCAGTAACCTGCACATCGCGTGGTGCAGGGAGCAGGGCTTTGTGCAGAGATGCCTCTGAGTTGACATCCTGGCTCTGTTGCTCCCTTGAACAAGTTTCCCAAATCTCTCTGAACCCCTGTTGGTTAATTTGTAGAGTGGGGAGTGGAAAGGGTGGAGGTAATCAGTTCTCATGTGGGGGCGTATAGAGAAATGAAAGGGATCTTGTGTATGGAGCATGACGTTTAGTAGGATGTGCTCCTTCTAAACGGGGGCCTTCTGAGGATCATCTCAGGTTCCGGGCCCTCAACAGCCACGTGGCATCTCCACAGGGAACGCTGGTATCAGGGCTCAAGCAATTCTCTACTTTCCTTTGGTCCAAAGGAAAAAAATTAAACCTCACAATTTTCTTGGCATTAGACTGAACCTCAAACCCAGTCTTCACTCAAGGGCCTAAAAAGCCATACACAGAGACCACGGAAGGTTTTAACAAAATAAATAACAGATGCACTGGATCTAAAAAGCAGGAAGCAGCACTGGAAGCCAAAAGACAGAGGAGTACGTCCGCAGTATCAGATGGAAGAAGAAAATAGATATGGGCCACCTAATGAGAGAGGAAGTATGAAAAAGGGAAGCTGATAGGAAACAATGGGCAACGATGACCAAAAAGAAAAACAAAGTTAAACAATAGATGAGTGGGCCTGAGAAAAGGAAGTGGGCCAGAGGAAGTAGCAAAGGATCGGCCCGGGAGGCGAGTGGGTGGTTTCTTTTTAAAGCAGGTCCTACAAAATTCATTTTTATTTGGGTATGAAACGCGTGTGCACACAAAACTCTGCTTCTAGGTTCAGCTCAAACCCTCCCGACTCAACACCATTTAGTAAACGTTTGACTTAAGGGAAAAAAGGGTGAGAAGGCCTGAGAACAGCCTGGGGGTCACGTTCCTGCTGGCTTCCGCCCTAGGCTGTGCAGTGCAGCCTCTGTTGGCAGCGCCTGCATTCAGGCTTCTCCCACACATGCACCCTTTCTCTTGCAACCCTGTCTGTATGAAACCGAGCTGAGTAGGCACTGCAAAGGCTATCTCACTGGATTCTTGTATTTGGTTTCTGGTGTCCTCAGGGGCCCAGAAAGCCAGTGTCCAGCCTGAGTGAAAGCCAATTTGATCCCTGGAGGCCTTTGAATCTCCCCTGAAGGCCACCCTCCAGGACTGCCCCTATTGCCATCCGCTGCCAGGAGGCCCTACCTCCAGATTCATCCCCAATCCCTGGACGTCTCAGAGGATCCAGAAATAAAAGGTCCATCCAGCTTGGGCCCATCCTTCCTAAAACGTTCCCTTGATTAAAGTTGTCAAGTTCAGCAGAATAACTATGTGAAGGAGAAGTGCTCATCTTTCCATTTCTGACCTAAACAATGTCCTCACGAGCTCTGGGGCTGTCATCTCACAAGACTAGGTTTGAACTGGCTCGAGCACTCAGACAGACCTCAAATCCCCTTCCCAGCCGTGTAAGACCCTGGGCCCCCGCCGAGTCACACCGTCCAGGCCGCAGCTAGGCCTTGACATCTGCACAGAAGAGAGAACTGAAATTGCTGGTGCTGGTATCTCTCTCATGATCAGCTACCGTACATTCAATAGCCATGCATCTGAGTGTGTTGAGACGAGCAGCTGTGCTTTCTAAGTTTTTTTTCTCACTGTGAAGAGCTGGCGGGCCTGTGCTTGTCTCCTGGGGCTCTGCAATGCAAGGCTGATCTTTTTCTTCGTTCACTTCCCTAGGCTCATTCACTCATTCATTCGTTCATTCATTCATTCAATACACTAGGGACCCGCTAAGCTGTCAGAGTCCACGAGCCCCTGGCCCATGATCAGAAAGGATACCTGTGAGCACCTCTAGGAATGGGGCAATTGAAGGCCTGCTGTCGCCATTACCCCCATGGAACTCTTTGGGATGAAGGCCTAGCGTACAATATTTATCCTCCTACAAATATTCCCATGCATTTGCTCTGGGCCAGATCTCTCCCTCTGTTGAACAGTGGCCTACGGAACTGAAGGGCACACTGTTCTCTTAGGAACTCCCAGTTTGGGGTGAAGGGGATGGGAAAGAGATGTAATACAAAGCTGGGGAAAAATGCTGCGACTGGACACATCTGGGCCCAAACTGCAGGCCTGCCACATGCCAGCTGTGTGGCCTTAAGCAAGTTACTCACCCTCTCTGAGTGCATCTACTTGCCCCCAAAGTAGAGATAATAACCTTTTTATGTGTTGGCTACCACTTATGGAGCATGTACAACATGCTGCTGGTTACTGTATTAGGCTACGAGGAGCTCACTGAAAGCTGTCCCTCCCATTCCTTCCTCCATAGTGTGGTGCAGAGTTGTTCATAACAGGGGACCCCCACATGCTGAGTAAGCACCTACTTTGTGCACAGCACTGTGCAAGAGCTCAGGCAGAGCAGTGGAAGATCGGGACAGTTCTGGGGGTCTTCGCCGAGGACTCTGAGCCACCAGGGAGCCAGGACGAGACTGGTGGATATTGCTGAACCTTCACCTGAGTGGATTGTCTGGATGGCGGGTAGTAGTCCCACGTTGGACTGATATGGCCCTGACCACCCATTTTGCTCTCGGTGAGCAATGAGACCAATGGTCAGGTGACATCATCCCTCCCATAGCTTACCTGGAGTCACATTCTACCTGCAGAGGATGAATTGACACACTTCTGAATTCTGTCTACATCAAAGTCTTTGTCTATGGGAACTTTCCCCACTGAGATGAAGAGCCCGTCTATGGCTGAGACTGCCTGATTGATCTCTCCATGTGCCTCCCGATGAACCCAGTGCCTGTGGGGACTTCTTACACTTTTGCTGAGTGGATGTTGAAGCCCCCCAACCAAGACCACCTCTGGCTTATTTGTCGTCTTGGTGCCAGTTGGAGAAAGTATCGCTGTGCATGTGGCAGCCCCGAGCCAGGGCACCCAGCAAGGTGAGGGGCGGGATCTGGACCTCCTTGCCACTCAGCCCTGCAGTCAGCTGTCTATTTCTAACGTCTCCACCTTCTTCACCCGCTGGTCCCAGCCTTTCCCTTCCTCCCATCGTGGATATCCCTGGAGCCATTCAGCCGGGCAGTGAATTAAACATGGGACTTTCTCTTCAGAATTGCAGGGGGGACTAACTGCAACAAGCCTGCCAGCTTAGTAAAAGCTCAGCGAAGGTTGGCTTACTCCCTCCTCCTCCCCCAAAAAAGTTCTGATAAAAGTCATTTTTTTATTTCAGAGAGGAAAAATAAATAAAACAACCTTTACAGACCAAATTTCCACAATGTCTAGGGTGGGAGTGAACCATGAGAGTCCACAGGCAGCCTGGATGATTCCAAAGGTCTAAAATGCCTCCACTTCCTCACCTAATGCATTTAGTAGGTGCCTGCTGAATGCAATGCACGGTGCCAGGTGCTCGCCTCAAAACAGCTCTGTGGACAGGCATGAGAATGAACCCCAATCTTGCAGGTGAGGAATGTCAGGCTGAAACATTCCAAGTTCACCCAAGGTCACTCAGCCAGAGAGGGTAGACATGGGATGCAATTTCAGCAGTGCCCGAGTCTGCAGCCCTCACCCTTCCTGACCACCTCCCTGTTCTCCTTTCTCAGTGACTCAGGGACATCTGTCTGAAGATTTTCAGGAGGTCTCTGTGCGTAAGGGACAGTGCCAAGAGTGGAAATCAAACCCACCTCATGCAGATTTGGCAAAGCAAACCAGTCCAAAAGCACGAAGTTCCTGGGCTGCAGGACTGAGCACAGGCACTTAAAAAGATGCAAAATGATTTTTACTGACTTTGGCCTCCTCTCGAGATCAGCTTTGCTAGTTCCTTTCACTGTAGGAAGGAGAGAGAGAGAGGATCCTTAACTTATGACTACCAAGGGCGGGACTATTTGCCTTCCGATTTGCGTGTCTGGGAAGCTATGCATCTGTAACAAGCCACCTGCACCAAGTAGCAATTCCTCTGCCTCCCCATATCTCAAGTTGTGCCATTTGAAACCAGCATTTGTGTGATTCATAAGTGGTTGCTTGTCAGCCATTTTATATGGTTCAACTTAAACGGTATTGATTCAGGTATCAGCCAGAGATTCCTCTCCGAGGAAAGGGAAATGCAGCCTAAAGCAGAGAAAGCAGACTTTCCCTGGGGTTGAGAACTCCATCCCAGCCTGAGATAGCCCAGGTCACAGCCTTGGCTCACTTCCTTCTGGAAGCAGTCTGGGTCAGATGCAGAGATGGGCCAGGACACAGAGCCGAGGCTGGGAAGGGAGCAGCAAAGCCCTGGCTGGGTGGGCCCTCACTTTGGTAGAGACGCTGTCTTGGTAAAACCAACCTGAAAAGGAAGCAGTAGGGTGTGGACACTCCCTTGGTTAAAGAAGCATGAGCTTTGCTTTTAGTTGTGGTGGGGAGGGAGGCAGTAACAACCAAAAGGTGTGCTCGGCATACAGTTGGTGTTTCTAAAGTGCGACTGCTGTGGTATCACAAGAAAGACGAGAAGGCCCCAGAGGACCAGGGCGAAAGGGCAGTGCTTGCAGCCTCTAGAATGAAGGAGGAGCAAGTCCCGGCTGGGAGGAGAAGGGGGAATGGGACAAGTGTTACTTCCCAACCTGTGCAGAGATGTCTTCTCTTTCCATGTTTGTTCAGAAGGAAACAGGAAATCAGAGTGGAGAAAGCCAGGCCAAAGCGAAGTGTGTGGCTGGTAATTATCTGGTTCATTAGCCACCCAGGCCCAGCGCCAAGGGCTGGCTGAGTACAGCCCTCCATCACGGATCAATCAGCCCTTTCATGGTGACAAAGGCCCAGATGATGGCCATACTTCCTTTTCACTAGGAGTTATAGGATGCCCGACCTATAGGTTCTGCTTAGAACCCTATAAGGGTTCTGCTTAGAAGTGAGGGGTTTCCGATTTAGTAGACCGTCAGTGCTAAACCCAGAAAAGTCCTGGGCAAACCAAGACAAGGTAGTCACTGTAGAGTGTGTGACTGTGTCGTATCCCTTAAGGAAGAGAAGGACTTGCTGAGAGGTTGAGGTTTCCCAAATGGCTCCCCAAAACAAAGATGAGGGCCTCTGGGTGTGAGTCTGGTCGGGGCTCTGGAGAGGGTCTGCAGCCTCTCTTTCTCTCCAGTCTCAGCTTCACGCAAGCGATTAGGGCCCAGAGAGTGGAGGAGGTGGGAAGAAGTGAAGGGGGTGGAGAATTGCTTTAGAGAAGTTTGGACTGGAAGTGTGAATTATGGCGGCAGTCTCCACCATCCCACCCCTTCACCTCCCTGCCCATGGTCCTCTCTCCCCTATCCACACCCTGATGAAGCTAGCTACCTTCTGGACAAACTTGAAAAATCAGAGGAAAAGAAGAGGTTTGTCTCACGCTTCAAAAGGCCTAGATTCCAGTGCCATCTAGCCACTGACTGTGTAGCTTTGGGCCAGTCACTGTCAGAGACCTGGCTTCCTCTTCTGCCGAAGGAGTCAGTTACAGCCTCCATCAGAGACTGTCAGAGGGATTCAACACGACGGCATGTGTGTGATTGGGAAATGTCCTGGGTGGGCACCAGCTAATACTTGTTTCTTCCAGCCTGCCGGTGTTGGGGGGGCCAGACAGAATTCCAACTTTGTTACACGGAGAACTCATGCTGTTCCTTGTTTTCCTTTCTGATACAGGCCCTCACCATGCCCACTCTTGAATCAACTACAGAAGGCTTTCAGTACGACGAGAGTGCAGAAGTTTGTAACCTGGGGGACATTGTGACCTTCGGGACTGCCTTCCTGTCCATAGCGTACTCTGTTGTCTTTGTTTTTGGTCTGTTCGGAAATTTGCTGGTGGTATTTGCACTCACCCACAGCCAGAAGCCCAAGACTATCACCGACGTTTACCTCCTGAACCTGGCTTTGTCCGATCTGCTCTTTGTAGTCACCTTGCCCTTCTGGGTTCACTATCTGATAAGTGATAAAGGCTTTAACAACGCTGTGTGCAAACTCACTACCGCCTTCTTCTTCATTGGCTTTTTTGGAGGCATATTCTTCATCACCATCATCAGCATCGATAGGTACCGGGCCATCGTCCTGGCTGCCAGCTCCATGAACAACCGGACCACGCAGCATGGCGTCACCATGAGCTTAGGCGTCTGGGCAGCAGCCATCTTGGTGGCAGCACCCCAGTTCATGTTCACCAAACATAAGGAAAATGAATGCTTGGGGGACTACCCCGAGGTCCTGCAGGATATCTGGCCCGTGCTCCGCAACGCGGAAGCAAATATTCTTGGCTTCTTGCTGCCCGTGCTCATTATGAGTTACTGTTACTTCAGAATCATGCGGACACTGATTTCCTGCAAGAACCACAAGAAAGCTAAAGCCATTAAACTTATCTTTTTGGTGGTCATTGTGTTTTTCCTCTTCTGGACACCTTACAACGTTATGATTTTCTTGGAGACACTCAAACTCTATGACTTCTTTCCCAATTGTGACACGAAAAAGGATCTGAAATTGGCCCTCGATATGACTGAGACAATTGCGTTTATCCATTGTTGCCTCAATCCCTTTATCTATGCATTTGCTGGAGAGAAGTTCAGAAGATATCTTTACCACCTGTATAGGAAATGCCTGGCTGTCCTGTGCGGTGGTTCTGTCCAAGTCAGTTTCTCTTCATCTGAATCACAAAGGAGCAGGCGCGAAAGTGTCCTGAGCAGCAGTTTTACTCACTATACCAGTGATGGCGAGACATCCATGCCTCTCTGAAGAGATTCCCCAAAGCCTTGTCCCTACAGAGAGCCTGGAGTTCTTGAGTCTGACATTGATACAATGAAGACAGATTTTGTTTGCTTGTTTGTTTGTTTGTTTCTTACATGCAAGAAATGATGGACCCAATGTCTCCAAAACAACCCTAAAGTGTTTTGAAAATTGTGCTCAAAATTTGAATGATAAAGGGGAGTCATGTCTCTTATTGCAAAAGTCAGGACTTTTTTGTTTACAAATGACAAAAGTTCAATCAGACTAGCTTAGCTGAAAGGGAGGTGGTGAGTATTGTTTATATTGTGGCATTGGCAAGGGAGTGGCTGAGCCGTCAGAGTGTGGAAACTCGGGCTTGAATGTAGCTGGAATTTCCTCTCTCTCTGACTCCCAAATCTCTAAGTGGTGACAAAGCTCCCAGACTCACATAACACGGCTTTGTCATCAGAAAAGGACTGAGATCCGTTTCTCTCTGGTCTCAAGGCCAAAACTCCCAGGGAAGTTCTCTGATTGGCTAAGGTTGCATAAGATGCACAGCCCTAGACCAGGTGGTAGTGTCCATGGGAAAGACACAGATAAGCTGCCACAGATATGGCAGCTTCCATTTCCAGGCTCATGGCTACAGGTTCAGCGAGACATTATTTCCAAGAAGTTGGAGGGGTGGGTGCTGTTTCGATCAGACAGAACAAGAGCTACCCACCGTCTTTACCATGTATCTGGCCCAGCCTCCTCTCCAATTACACTAGCACCATGCGTTACCAGCCTCCTCTTCCTTAAACCCCTTCAATCATGTCCCCAAACCTACAAAGATTCCACTGCCAACGACACTGAGTCCAAACTCAAATGCCTGGCCTATGAGACCCTCCATCATGCTGCCCCCCCCAACAGATTCCCCATTGGCCCTTCCCAAAGGACTCCCCCCAGCCTGTCATCCAGGTCTCTCCCATCTGACCCATGCATCTCCACATGCCCCTGGGCCTAAAGGGAGAAATAGAAAGAACCCTGGCCCAAACTGAGAAGGGATGGTTTCCAATCCCAGCTCTGTCACTTGCCCACTGGGTAGCTTAGGGCCAACCAAGCTTCAGTTTTCTCATTCGTAGAATGGAGATAATAGTACTTTTCACGTGGCTAGCATCCTTTCCAGTATGAGGAACCAGCCACCAACTATTACAGGTCCCAACACACTTATCTGGGTCCCAGACTTCAGCTTGCTACCCACCTGGCCCTGTGCTTAAGCCGTGGTGTCCACAGAGCTTAGGAGAAATGCCAAGTCTCTTCCAGATAGTCCTACTCACTTTAGGCTTATTCTATGCTCATTAAGTGATCATCTAAGGGAGAAGTTGGCTTCCCAGGGACCTTGCCATGAAGAAAAATGGAGGATATACGCTTTGGGTTACTGGGAAGAGCCCATCACCCCCCGGAATCCACTGCATCTGGAGTGCGTATAGGATCTGGTGGGCTAGCCATCATCTCTCTGAGAAGCTGTCCCTGAGCACCCAAAGACAGAATTCACCCCTGGCCCCACAAAGCCAAAAACTATACCAGGGACCATGGCAACCTGCCTCTGAGAGGTTCATCTTGGGTACCACCTAGCCCCTAGATGGTATCCCATAGTCCCCTCACAACTGGGCTGTCTGTCCCAACTCAGAAGCTAATTTTCTTCTCCACCTGTACCCCACTGCCCCAGATCATGGAGACCACTTCAATTTCAACATCACTTGTAGTACTGTTTGCTTAATTTGCTGAGTTAGCAACCACATTTTGGACTACCCCAAAGGAGTATTATCTGAGAACAAGTAAGAGAAATAGTTCTCAGCAAATTTAGAAATATTTGGCTTCTCTTCAAGACACCCTCCATCCATAGGAGGGCCCAGTTGTTTTCTCAAAGATACGCAGTGCCACGTCCCCATTCTGTTGTAGGAGGACGTTGTTAGGCAACAGCCAGAGTTCCTCCACACACATGCCCTAGACAGCTCTAGAAACCACACAACTGTCTCGGCAGGAAAATTACTTTTACCCATAGTTCCTCATTTATTTAGGCAGAAATAAAAATAAATTTGAATTTGTATTTGTTGGAATATTAGGTAAGATTATTCACTTTTCAATGTGTTTGTTTTATATTCTTTATATCGTTTTCTGATTATGAAAAATGCACAGCCATAGAAAATACAAAAAGTAAAGCGGTGTATAAAAATTTTAAATTACACAATATTCCACCTCCCAGAGGTAACCATTTGTTCATATTGAGACTTCCTACCGTGTCTTTCTCTGCAGATAGATTTTTTTTTTAAAAAAAAGATTTGAGATCATTATATACATACCATTTTTACATCTTGTTTTGTTCACTTTACATTATAGCATAAACATTTTCCTATGTATTAGACTCCAGCATGATTTTTAATGGTTGCACAGGAGTCCATGTTGACTTTCTCTAGCTATCCGAGCCCCTACAGATGGACATGGGTGCAGCGCCCAGTTCTTCACTATTATGCACAAAACTGTACTGAACATAAATCTTTGCGCATATATTTGTATAAGAGAAATTACTAGATTAGTGGATTTAAGCATCTGTGTGTCTCTTGCTAGCTACTGCAAAATCACTTTTCAGATAGATGACACTGTGTTGCTGACACTCCAAGAGCCCCAGTCCCTGACTTTAGTGCACACACACACACACACACACACACACACGCGCGCATGCACACACCTTCCCAGTCTTTTTGGTCAGGATATTGTGGGCTTTTGTTATCCTATGAAATACCAGCTACTGACTTCAAGGGGGCATGGGGAGAGACTTCCAGACTTGAGAGGGGGTGGTAAGCCTGCATTGTAGCAGAGAGAAAAGGAAAGAAAAGAGGATTTTAAAAAGTGACAAATAACACCACAGGAAAAGGAAACAAAGACTGCTCAGGACTTGGGTAAAGGGGACACAGGAGAGGTCCTCTGAGTCATGCAAAATCTGGGGGGAGGGATCATGGAAAGTCATTGTCTAATGGGTCCAGAGTTTCAGTTTTACAAGATAAAAAGATTTCTGGAAATGGATGGTGATGATGATTGTACAATAATATGAATGTACTTAATACCACTAAACTGTACACTTAACCGTTAGGATAGTAAAGTTTATGTTATGTGTATTTTGCCACAATAAAAAAAAAGGAAGAGAAGGAGATAGTGATCCTGGCTCTGGAGAAGGAGGGGTATCTTGGAGGGAGAAGAAATAGAGATGAAGGGGGAACCCATCGAGTCCTCGGGCAATTAGGATGTTTAAAAAATTCACTTCTATACAAAATATAAACAAACTGTGAAAGGCAAAAAAGAGAGAATGTATTCGAGATTTAGCACAGTTGATCTCAAGAAAGTTGGCTTTCAATGCAAGCGTCATCGGCAACACACTGGGATACCGCCATCATAGTGTAATGTAGAGCTCGTTACCTGCAAAATGGAAGGAAGGAAGGAAGGAAGGAAGGAAGGAAGGAAGGAAGGAAGGAAGGAAGGAAGGAAGGAAGGAAGGAAGGAAGGAAGGAAGGAAGGAAGGAAGGAAGGAAGAAAGAAAGAGAAAGAAAGAAAGGAAGCCACCAAGCATAAGCAACTTTATTAACATTGCTAGTAAATTCTCGCTGGGTTGCATTTCACAAATTATTTACACCTTCGATGGAAGTGAACTCATTAGAAACCCAAACCACAGTGACTTATGGACACCCTATAACTCGGGCTTTTGTTCCTAGAGGTGATGCTCCAATCAGCAAGGGAGCTCCATTAGGACCAGTTCTAAGGACTCTTCCACTCATGCAGGTACCCACTCATGCAGGGGTAGCAAGAGGATGGCCCGCTGTCAAGCTGGGAAGTCTAATATAATAGATCTAATACCACTTCCATCAGTAATGGAGAAGTGCCCGTTTCAAAGCACACTATTTCACTGAGAAATAGGAGGTGAAAATATCTTCCATATTGGCATTTCTGGAAATTCACCAGAAAAGAATTTCCACAGGCTCCCCCCACACACCTACCTGCAGCTGTGCCCACACACTCTTCCTTGGCTCCTGGTCCGATGGAAGAATTAATTGTCCCTGCTCTTGCCTAAAACCAACCCTCCACTTGTGCACTAGAAGTCACCCCCTCCTAACTCCCCAAGACTGTATTCCTGCATTTGTCTCCTCTTCTGCACAATTTCTCCTCTCTGCTGGATAATTCTCAGTTACCATCCACATCTTCTCCAGCTTCTGTCCCAGGTCTCTACTCCATTTAGAGATACTCAAAAGTGTTTTCTTCAGTTCCTTGGGCCGTCCCCCACTCTCTCTTGAACTTTCTTCTCACCACTCCCTCAGACACACTCTTGTCACCAATGCTCTCTATGTGGCTAAATGTGATGGCCCATCATCAGGCCCACCTTACCTGACCCATCCACAGAAGGTGACAACGTTGATTTGGTGCTGGAGGTACCTCACTGTCTCCTAGTTCTCCGACCCCCTCACTGGATGCTCTTTCACAGTCTCCTTCGCTAGTTCCTTTGCGCCTCCCTGACCTTAAGCCATCAAGAGCCCCAAGGCTCGGTCTCCAGAGCTCTGTGTCCTCTCTATCGACACTCACTCCCCTGGAGAGTCAGCCAGGCACAAAGCTTTAGACACACTCTCTGTACTGACAACGTCCATTTTCTTTCAGTCCAGACATGTATATTCAATTCCCTAACAATTTCCCTTGGCCAAACAATAAGCATCTCCCAGCACTCATCACAAAACTCTGCAGTCTTCAGTCTCAGGAAATGAAAACTCCATTCTTCTAGCTGCTCTGGTCAAAAACCCTTGGGGGGAGGACGCCCTTCTTTCTTCCACATCCCATTTCTAACACACCAGCAAGTCCCAGCCAGTATTGTTTACAAAATGACACCTGTACCAGATCAAGTCTCATTACTTCCATCACGGCCCCTTCATCCAATACATTACCCTCTGTCCCCTGGCCATCTCTGCACTCCTCTCTCTGCCTTCACACCACTATCCATTCACTGCACTGCCCCCAGGAGGTCCTCTTTGTACTCTAGTCCGGTAATGTCTCCTCCACTCGAAACCACCCAGCAGCTCCCACCTCCCTTAGAATGAACCCAAACTTTCTACGAGGATCTAGGAGGTCCTACGTGGTCCAGCCCTTGCCTCCTTTCCCAGTCCTGTATCCTAAGACTTTCCTCCCACGCTCCATTTGGCCAACACAGTCCTCTTAGCTGTTCCTAACACAAACTGAACTCTTCCCTACCACAGGCCATTTGCACTTGTTCCTTCCTCTGCCTTGGAGGCTCTTTTACCAGATCTGTGCTTGGCTCACCCTGCCACTTCACTCAGCCTCTGCTTCAATGTCACCTCCACAGATAGGCCTTCACAAATCACCCCATCGAGGATATAGACCTCATCACCACCCTCACTCCCTATCCTTATTCCTGGCTTTGTTTTCTTACTTTTTTCTCTACATGACCTTGTATTATATATTTGTCTGTTTCTTATTTATCTTCCATATTGGCATGTAAAGACCAGACCCACCATGCCTCAAATGGTGCTTGTCACATAGTAGGAACTCAACAAACACTGACTGAGTGAATTAACTTATATGTTTGTGTGAGTTGCCTCTTGGTGTCTTTGCACATGTTTATTGGTCATATTTCACATTTTAAGATTGATTTTAAGAGCTCATAATAGAAGAAATATAAGAATCTTTTGTCTGTCATACATGTTACAAATATTTACTATTTTCCTGTTTCATAAGGCAAACCTCACAGTGGTTTCTCTTTTAAAAATGACCCTACCTTGTTCTAAGTGCAGGTTCCTGCCCAATTCTGTCAAGGTTGTTTTCGGTCTTAGGTCTTAGTCTGTGGTATTACTGCGCATTTTCATCTTTTCCTCTGTATCGATTAGCATTTTAATGAAATTTTAGAAGGGGCTGCCCAGAAGCTGCTAGCCAGATGCTCTGTTCAAACCTACAAGTCGAGAAATTGGCTCTTAGTTCCAACACGTTTACCGCGGTCAGCAACGTAGGGTGATCCGAGGGAGAAGAAACACACTGTGTCAGTTCATCGTTACTCAGAGAACAGGCAGGTACACACGGGCTGGGAACTAAATAGCAGCTGATGCAGCTGATGCCAACGGCTGTTCTTTGGAGTACTTGTCACACGCCACTGGGCTACTTTCTAAAGGCACGCAGGTATTTTAGCCGAAGAGGTATGACCCAGTAAGACAGTACCAAAACTTTACAAAAGAAGGGTTTTGAAATGTTTGGTCTCGGAATGATACCTTTGCAGCAATGAAAAACTGAGACTCTACAATCTCTTGTCCCTTTACTGGCAAAAGAGGACAATTCAAAACTCTCTGTGCAGACCCTCAGTGTGATGTGAAGGAGACTTAGGAGACACGAGGAGCCTGGGTTCTCCACCTCAGTCTTTTGGGAAGCTCCACTCCCCTAGCCCTGGCCACCTATGGCCACCAGGCTAAGGGACCACCTGCCCCACACACTCCTTCCTCCTTCCAAGTCCTGCAGATGTGTCAGCCACTGGACCTGTCATCTCTGACTTCATAGAGTCTTCAGGGAGACGAGCAAGGTCCCAAGGCCATCTTGCCACTGTCTGGTCCATGGGGACACAGGTGGCCTTTATTCTAGTGTCTAGGAAGTTGCTCACAGGCCCTCAGTTCTCTTCCCTTTTCAGGAAAGTAGAATGGGGCGAGGACACGTAGCCTGTGGTGATATCCCAGAATGCCTACGCTGCATGGGCAGAGTTGTACCCGCCTTGGGGCTTACGGGGAGGCACCTGAAGTTTTATACACATTTTCATGAACACAGTTCTGCTGATCAGAATATGAAGGGTGGAGAGCGTGAGGACGTTATTCTGCTCCGGCGTCAGCATGAGTGGGCCCTTGGAAATGTATAACTTCTGTGTTTAGTGATATGTGCTGGGGAAATTCAACAGGCACTATTCAAAACGTGAAAAGCAGGAATCAAGTAATAAAGGTTGTTACTGGCATGAAATGAATGCAGCAAGAAAAGTAGTGAGTAACCAATGGAAACATGGACAAAGGACCCGAATAGACACTTTTCCAAAGAAGACATACGATGGCCAACAAGTACATGAGAAGGTGCTCAGCGTTACTAACCATCAGGGAAATACAAACAAAACAATAATGAGTTATCCCCTCACAACTGTTAAAATGGCTATTATCAAAAGACAAGATTTGATAAGTGCTGGCAAGGATGTGGAGAAAAGGGGACCCCTGTGCACTGTTGGTGGGAATGGACACTGGTGCAGCCGCTCTGACGAACAGTATGGAGGTTCCTCATTTCTCCACGCCACAACACGGGCCCAGAATTCACTCTGCTGCGTTTATGCCGCAGCCCACCAGAGAGCTGGCCTCCCGTAACGCTGGTTATAGCTCCGTCTGCCTAGATGCACTCCTTCCCCAGGCTCTTGCCCCTTCCCAGGACTCTGCTCAGGGAGCAGGGCATGGGTCCCCTGTACCCCTGGACCTCACAGATGGTCATGGTGCTGCAGCATCTCCGGGGCTCTGGCAGAAGGCAGGGGCAGGGCCTCCCTCTCTGAGAGCCACCAAAGTCCAAAATTCCTGACCGCCTGGCTCCTCACCCCACTCCCTCCTCCTGACCAAGGTATCGTTTTAGGGTCTAGAAGGACAAGAAAGGGGCAACTCTCCTCTGTACCAATGCTGAAGGTGTTTGAAAGGTGGAACCAGAAAAAAAATTAGGTGAAAATTCCCCATGACTTTCCATGTCCCCTAGAGCCTGGTACAAACTGGGTATTGGGTAGATGTGAATAGATTGAAAAAGAAGGAATGAGAGAAAAGAAGGACAGTATGGCTGGGGGCATGGCAGAGCCTCAGGGCCACCCCAGGTCAAAGGAGGGAGGTTTCGGGCAGAAGAATGAGGCAATGTGGGCACTGTGGTTGCAGCCTCAGAGACCAAGAAGGCTGGAAGAATCTCACAGGTGGGCCTGGTAAGAGTCTGGTGTGTCAAGTGTGGATGGGGTGATGGAGGAGCCGTCGCAGAGGCACAGGGCACAGCAGCTGAAGTCCCTCCATGCCCGCCCTTCACAGCCAGCCCAGAGTGGCCCTCTCCCTGCTGTCCTGCATCCCCGGGGCCTCTCACAAACAGCCCGGCCCTGCTGTCACGCTGAGCAGCCTCCATTCACTCCACTGCTGACGGTGACCTCCTGCAAACCGGAACCTCCTGCCTCAGTCCCCAGCCCTGACCTTATGACCACTCATCCCCAGGCCTTCCCAGTCTGAGGCCACAGCCTGAGAGAGGACATGGGGATCACCTTTGCCAGTGTGCCTTTCCTTCTTTCCATCTCCTCAAAAGGCCACCAGCACTAGTGGTCTTTATGCCACCATCAACATTGTGACATTGTCACTCTTCTTGTCCTGAGAGCTGTACAGCCAGGAGTGAGTGGGGCAGAGAAGAGTCCCCAAGTACCACACACACACACACACACACACACACACACACACACACATAGCTTCCCAGGGGCAAAAAGAAGGGTAAGCTTTGTAGAGGGCAGTGGCCGTGGCTTAACACCATGGAGGGGTGGATTTTCTGTCTGCAGAAGTGGAAGAGGGAAGCTCCATGAGGGTGCTCTGGGTGGGTGGGCCTTCAGACCACCATGCACGTGTATCCCCCGTGCTGGAGAGAGGGAAGGACAGTTTGGGCAATGCCACTGGGTGTCATGGAGCCAAAGCCACTGCTGATGTCTGCTGGGAATGGACTTGTCCCAGTGTTCCTGCCACACTCCTCACTGGATGGGGAGCCAGGACAGAGCGCAGTGGTCAACTACTCCCCCAGTCAGAGGTCTGAGGGCACTTTCTCACACCACCAGAGCTGTCAGATGAACTAAGGATCTGCTTAGCTCTGGTAGAAGTGCTTAGAATAGAGCTGGATTGATACTGAGCCTCCACAAACGTCTCCAACGGCCAGCCCTCTGGGTCCACCTTCCTTCTCCCCACTCTTCCATGCTCCTCTCAATGCCTGTCCCCCACCCCTGTTTTATTCTTTTTCACTTTTCTTCTTCATTTTTCCTTTCTCTGTAGAGTCCCTTCCCAGACCTGCCCTCTAGCCACAGTCCCCAGCCACAAAAGCTGCAGAGGAATAGGTGGGGCTTGGACGGCCCTAAAGTGAACAGAGAAGGCTTGGACCAACTGCCCACACACCGCCTCCTCCCCAGGCTGGACCCCCAGCACAGTGTGGTCCACACAGGAGGCTGCCTCTAGGATTGTGGCCACGCTCCCCGCCTACAGGACTTGCACCTGGGCCTCTAAACGACATTATTTTCCACAGGGAGGCTTTGCCAATCAGCATTCAGCCTTCACCTGTCAGCCCTTCAGCCGAGAAGGGAGAGAAGCTGAGAGCCTTCAGTGCTTTCACCCTCTTCCCTGCGAGATGATCTATTTTAGTTTCCATGTCCTACTCATCACCAAGGTGGTGGAGTCATCAATCCCCGTAGTCAGGGGGAAGCTGAGAAAGCCAATACTTCTCCTTTGGGGTGAGTTGCAAAACTCTTCCTCAATCCCCAGCATAATGAATCCTGTTTTGACTTTCATAGCTATGTGCAAAAATACACATCGCATCTTTCTAAGACTGGAAAAAAGGAGCCATGACATCCTGAAATGAGTTTTCAAGGCCCTTGGAGGAGCGAACTGAGAGAAGGGTCACCTTTATGCTTGACGGGACAAGAGAAGTGTCATGAAGCACTCTGAGGGGACAAGCTGACTCCCTCTCTTGTGTTTCAAATTCAAGGAACCTCGCCGGGTTGGGCAGTCTGGGAATTGTGCATACTCCAGAAGAGTGGCATTGCCCAGGGAAACGCGGCATCCTAGTACAACCTGACTCAAAGAGAGGAACTACCGTGTGTGTGTGTCTGCCACGGAGAGGCACTGAGCTAGGTAACCGTGGCAGGGGTGTCTGCAGCCCTCCACAGCCCCTGGCCTGATCGGCACCCAACCTCAGAGCAGCCCCCAAAATCCGAGAAACTAGTCCCAGTGTCCTTCTAAGTCAGGGTCACACCCCTGTGCTGGCTGTTACCCACAAAAGGCTAATAAAGAGGTTTGGGGGGGTCTGACTTCAAGTTGACAAAGTCAAGTGTGTGGTCTTTCCCTGAGCTCACTCCCTCCCTCCCTGAGACTCTCTGGTTCCTGCCCCCACAGCCGGCGCAGGGAGCCTCTCTGGCTGAGCTGACGTGATAGCCACCCTGGGGACTCTCTTCCCGTCATCAGTGGGGTTGGTGGGAGATGAGAAAGCACCCAGATGTTCAGGAGGAATTGGTGCAGGCACATACCCCCGGTGGAAAGGCCAGCTCGCGAGGACCTGCTGGCTGGCCCTCCTGCCACCCAGAATGGAATTTGATGGACTTCTATTTCATTCCTTATAAAGGATCTCCCCTGTTGTGGATTGGGGTTGTCCTTGCAGATACCGTATCTGGAATGGTCCAATCGTAGGGTGACCACTACGGGTAACACAGAGCGTGATCTGCCTGACGGTGTTAAAGGTCGATGGGCATAGGGACTGGCCTCTGCTCAAAACCCAGCCACCAGCCAGCTGCCTTTCACCATAACTCCTCTCCTTAAGGCCACATCGGAATGGTACAGGAGTGACATGTAGGAGCTCCAGGGGGACACAGCCTGGCAAATCCTAGCTGTTTCACCCACCAGCTGCAAGACTCTGGGCCAGCTCTTAAGGCTTCTGGACTCTTCCTTCCTCTGTAAAATGAGAGTGACCTGACAGCTCACCTCCCAGTCCTGACAGCTCACCTCCCAGTCCTGTAGGAATTCAATGGATTCCTATTGGTGAAGTTCTTAGACCTGGACCTGGCCAACATCCCATGAATATCAGCTGTGGGACGGGTGGTTGTCATCAGATACGTGCAGCTACCAGAACGTGGCCAGGCTGGGACTTGAATGCAGTACCATGTTCCTGTGTAGTCACACCCTTTCCACTGTTTTTAATTTGGAAACTTCCATTGCTTAAAGTTCAATACCAAGCGTTAGGAACTAAAAGGAGAGGTCACCTCCTCTCTCGTGGTACCAGTGTGTAACTGGTTGTTTTTCAGTTATGGTAGCCTTCCCTTTCAGCCAACTGGTTGGTGTCGCCTGGACCTCACCCAGGCTGCAAGCACCTGGCTCTTTCCTCTTGAACAAAAATTATTGTTCTGTCTACAGGAACGCAAAGTGCGTGTCAGAGGGACTCAGGAAATTAATCTCAAATGTTTTCATCCTCAGATTTTGAAACAATTAAATGAACGGCTTCAAGCAGCCTAAAAACTGACCTCTGGAACTAGATTAAGAATTAGGATTAAGAAAGTTTCTTTCATTAATTTCCCCCATTTTTTATTTTGGAAAAAAATCTCAAAACTAAGAAGGCAAACGAGTACTACAATAAACACCATATAACCTTTATCTGGATTCACCAGTTTTAACTACCTGCCACGTTTGTTGGATCTCTCTTTATAGAGACAGTGGAGAGAGATTAAGAGAGAGAGATTGGTTTTTCTTTGGCCAACCCATTTGACAATGTGTTGCAGACATCTTGACAGTTAACTCCTGATTACATCAGCATGTATCTTCTAAGGGGAAGGACTCTTATAATGTCCTTCGGACATTATAATATACACAAGAGATTTCACATAGATTAAAAAAATTCATTTAACATCGAGTTCATATTTGAATTTTCTCCAATAGTCCCAAAATTTTCCTTTATAGCTTTTTTTAAAAAAATCCAGGATCCAATCAAGTTTCAGCATCGTATTTGCAGCTGATTGTCTTGTCCCTTTAGACATGTTTAATCTAAAGCAGGGATTGGCAAACGTTTTCTGTGAAGTGCCAGATAGGTCTTTTTCTGTGAAACAGATAGCTCTGTTTCAATTACTCAGCTCCACTGTTATAGTGTGAAAGCAGCCATAGACAAAATGTAAACAAATGGCTGTGGATGTGAGTCAATAAAATTTTATTTACAAGTACTGGAGGTCGGCCAGATTTGACCCATGAACTGTAGTTTGTCAGCCCCTGAGCTAAGACATTTCCCACCATTTTTGTCTTTCAAAACTCTGACATTTCAAAACCATTTTTTAAAATTAAAGTTATTGGGGGTGACATTGGTGAATAAAATCCTATAGGTTTCAAGTGTACAATTCTATAATACATCATCAGTATATTGCATTGTGTGTTCACTACCCAAAGTCAAATCTTCGGTCACCATGTATTTGACGTCCTTTACTTTTTTTTACCTTCCCCTATTCCCTCTGGTAACCTCTAAACTATTGTCTGTGTCTATGAGTTTTAACATTGACCTTTTTGATGAATCCAGGCCAATTGTCTTGAAGAATATCCCTATACTAGGTTTGTCTCATTGTTTCTTCATGATTAGAAAAGGTTAGAAATGTTGAACAAAAATGCAAGGTAGATGAAGCTATGTACTTCCCATTGCACCACACCAAGAGGCCTAGGAGTTCAGTTTGTCCCATTATTGGTAAAATTAAATTTGACCCCTTGGTTAAGATGATGTCTGTCAGATCTCTCCACTGTAAAGGCACTTTCTTCCCCTTTATAATTAAAAAGCAATTAAATTAAATTAAAAAGAGAGGAGAAACTTCCAGACCAGACCACATGAACATTTTGTTTCCCCCAAACCTTTTACCTAATGGTTTCAGCATTGATCATCCATGCACTGAGGGTCCTTGCCCGGGTCACTTATTACACTGAAATTTGCAAAACTGATGTTCTAATTCTATGACTCCTTCTATATTTATTACTGGCCCTGGCAGAAGCGATGGTGTGCTTTCCTGATTCTCCCCCTTCGGGACTGGGCCACTCATTCCTCCAGCTCCTCAGCCTGTTCCCTGCTGAGGGTTCTCAGCTGAGCCCTTCCCAGGAATTACCCTCAGTGGGAAGAAACTCCCTTCCTCATGGTTATGCCACTCCCCCAAGGCAGCCCTCATCTCAAACACCGGTGGGAGGGAATACAAAGGCTCAGGCCACTCGCCCCGACTTGGGCTAACTCTGTTGGGTCATCTCAACTCCAGAGCTCCTCCTGAAAACAGCTATTGATCCTGCGATGATGACATCACAGTTCACCTCCCCCCTCTGCTAGTCCTGCTCTTCTAAGTCCCCCATCCTAGAAGCCTTCCCCAGTAAATGTCTTGCATACAAATCTCCTTTCTCTAGTCTGTTTCCTAGGGAACTCATCCTGTGATATCTATTCTTCTGTAAAAGGTGCCTTTCTCCCATACTCATACTTATTTTCCCCCACACCTGATTTTTACTATGGATTCATGGATTTTTTTTTTAATTCAGTGTGTTATAATTATTTCCCATCATTGTTCTTTTTGGATGCTCAAATTCTCCCAGATTTGGTCAATGGGATTCCCTTCAAGCTGGCTCCTATGTCCTTTTCACATGTCCCCATTAGTATTTGAGCATGTCCTTGCTTTCTGAACTTAGATGAAACAAGATAATCTCATCTCTCTTTCCATAGAGACTAGCTCAAAAACCATGCTTAAGGCAATCAGCTATTGAGATTTCCCTATCTTTTGATGAGTTCAAGAATAATCCAATCAACATGAAGATCAAGTGTCTCATTCCAGAGAGTATGGTGTGACTGTAGGAAGCCTGTATCTGCTGCAGCCTGTTGTCACTGTGAGGGCAGCCAGCCTGAAAAGGAAGTTGGCTATGGGCAAAAAAGAATGAGCAGAGGAAATGTCAGAGAAATAGAACTCGAGCCCTGATCAAACCGTATCTGAAGCCAACACACCTCTAGTCTTTATATTTATGATTTAAACTGGTATGAGTCAGATTTTCTGTCACTAGCTTCTGCGAGTATTTGATCTGATACACATGAAGGGTCCATTTTACAAGCTGATTTTGAGATACCTGTGAGATGTCTTAAGTGGTGCTGCCAATTGCCTGTTGTTCTAGAGTCCGTTTTTCTTATCAATATGTGTACTCTTTATGTTTTTAAGACTGTTAACCATGAATTTGGAAAATATTTTTGTCCAATTTTCTGTTTTCACTTTGGTTTTGTTTATCATGGATGTTGACATCCAAATGCTTTTAATTTTCAGTTAGCTAAATCTACTAATTATTTCCTTTGTGAATACTTTTATGTCAGAAATTCAGGAAGGACGTTGATATACTTTCAACTGTCCAGAACTTCAATGGACCCCACTGGGGAAACCATCATATTCCACACCTCTGGCTACAGAGCATGGTAAGTGCCTGTTCCAAGATGGCCCAATGAGAGTCAATTTCAGGGCATCATGAGAACTGTCAGGAAGCAAATTTTCTCTCTCTCTCTCTCTCTCTCTCTCTCTCTCTCTCTCTCTCTCTCTATCTCTATCTCTCTCTCTCTCTCTCTCTCTTCCCTGGCCTCAGCTGGTGAAATGGAAATCTAGACATGTTTATCACTGTTTTGTTACCACTAAGTATCTGCTAGTGAATGAGGCCAACACAAAGAAAAGCAGAACCAAAAGATGATGAAAGAGAGACTGAGTCCTGATGACATAGCTTAAAAACCTGAATCCCATCACACCCAAACTTTGGGACTTTTCATTACATAAGCCAGTAAATTCCCCTTTTTTATTTACTTCAGTTTGATTTCAATTTTCATCACTTACAACCTAAAGAATTGGGCAATAAAGAACATGGAACATAATCTCGCCCTGAGATAGCTTTTAGACTCACCTTTCTCAGCCACCTTTGCCTCAAGTTGCCTTTATCCAAGCTGCATGCATGCACACCCTCGAGGGGCTTTGCTTGCCTGGGACACTGTCATTGTCCAGTTCAGCTTGGCCCCCTGATGGTCTCCTGATGAGTGTTATTTGGAGGGGGATCAAGGACAGCCTGACAGAGGATGAAAGGAGAGACGGATCTAGTAGAGTAAAAAGACCCCTTTCTCCTATTTCAGCCTCTGACTCAATGTGAGGGTTCTCCATCCTGATATGCCTGCCTTCCAACACCTGTTTTCCCTATGATGTGGGCAAGTTTCTTAATCTTCCTGTCCTTCCAGCATTCTCAAAAGTATACGCACAATGGATCCAAATATATATATCCTATTGGTTATATATGTATTATGCGTGTGTGTGTGTGTGTTTATATATATGAGAGAGAGTTACTTTAAGGCATTGGTTCACGCATACCTGGCCTGGCAAGTGTGAAATCTGCAGGGCAGTCTAGAGATAAAATTCCTTTTTCCTCGGAGGGCCTGTGTTTTCTCTTAAGGCCTTCACCTGCTTAGACGAGGCCCACCCACATTATAGTGGGTAATCTGCTTCACCCAGAGCCTACTGATTTCAGTGTTAAGATCATATTATAAAAACACTTTCACATCAAGAACTAGACTGGTGTTTGACCAAACAACTAGGTACCACAGCCCAGCCAAGTTGCCATAGAAAATTAACCATCACAAGCCCCAATGCAATGTAGATATTCCAATACAGGTTTGTTGACGTGAATTCAGTTGCTCCCCAGCAGTCCTACAATGTGCTTTGAAGTTTAGCTTAATAATTCTTTTTTTTTTAATGTATTGGGATGACAATTGTTAGTAAAATTACATAGATTTCAGATGTACAATTCTGCATTACATCATCTATAAATCCCATAGTGTGTTCACCACCCAGAGTCAGTTCTCCTTCCATCACCATATATTTGATCCCCCTTTCCCTCATCTCCCACCCCCCATCCCCATCACTGATAAGTGATGTTGAGCATTTTTTCATATGTCTATTTGCCATTTGTATGTCCTCTTTGGAGAAATGTCTCTTCAGGTCGTCTGCCCATTTTTCAATTGGGTTGTTTGTTGTTGAGTTGCATGAGTTCCTTTTATATTTTGGATATTAGCCCCTTATCGGAGGCACTGTTTGCAAAAATCTTCTCCCATTCAGTTGGTTGCCTCTTTATTTTGTCGATGGTTTCTTTTGCTGTGCAGAAGCTTTTAAGTTTCATATAGTCCCATTCGTTTATTTTAGCTTTTAGCTTAATAATTCTTCAGTAATTAATAGCACAACATTTTGCTGTTGATAGAGCCCTTTTTGATATGGCGCTTCTTTGCAGAAGTCTGGGTGCCTGGCGTGTGGCAGGATTACTAGCTTCATTTTACAGATGACAAACATGAGGTTTAGTGAGAGGCAAATCCTCAACAGCTCACTACAGCCTCCTGTGGCCTGTGCTCTGACAGAGGTGGGCACAGAGAAGTACAATCCCCCTTGTTCTGGCTTTGCTTCGGTGCCAGTAAAGCAGATTGGAGGCTTGGTGTACATCCCACTCCCTTTATTACCTGTCTCTCAGACTATTTTCATACTTACTCCACATATAAAGATTACTTAATTCATTTATTTTAGTTTTCCTGCTGGATAAGGAGTATCCTCTGTCCTTTGCTCAGGGGGGCCTTGACATGGCCCACGTGATCCCCAAAGCCCAGAAACGTGGATTCCTTTCTGCCCAGAGGCCCTTTATCTGACTGCTAACCACCGAAACAGGGATCATAGTCCCAATGCCGACAGAGCCAAGCAAGTAACATAGGAGTGAGTAAATTGAAGTAGGCATGTCCCATCATAGGATGACAGCTGTGACATCTTCAGGACACAGTGCTTTGGGGAGCTCAGGACCTGTGTTTCCAAATAGTTTAACATCTGGAAATAGGAATTTTTTAAAAGTGAAATCTCCTTATGTGAATTGGCAGCCAATTCAAATTGTTAAAACAACAACAAGAACAACAACACTGTGAATAAATAAATAAATGGGCTAAATAAAACACAGCTTCAGATAACCAGTCCTGCCCAGTGGTTAAAAAAGAAAATAAAGCCTGCCCTCCCGTGACTGGCTTTGCACGTATACTATCTGTCCATTTATAAATGAGGGAAGCAAGAAGAGTACATTTGCCTATTTCTTGAGGGCAAGATAAGAGGAGGATCTTCCCTGAGAGATTCAGAGGCAGAGAAATTGGGGGCCTGGCTCCGCTACATGTCCACCAGCCCCTCCATGGCAGAAACGGCGCAAGTGTTGCCTGCAGAAGGAAGGTGTTCATTTACTTCGGGATTTCACTTAATTCAGGATTTCACATAAGCTACGCATATGCCCAACCTCCTGAGAGTCAGAGAGAAATGGAAGAGCCAAAAAGGGTCTTTCACTGAATAAAAGAGACCAACGCCAAACAAATGACACATTTGTTGAGCACCAACATTCTCCTTGAATGTACACGCGTAGACTCTGTGACAGGGCGTGCAAGAGACTGGTTACAGAGGGTGCTACTGGCTAGGGCGCGGGGTGGGGGGCAGGGAAGTGAGGAAGACTTCCTTCCCACCCAGATTCTTTTGTGCCCTTTGAATTTTTCATTATGAATATTCATTTACTTTTCAACAAGGAAATGTCTGAAGCAAATCATCAATTTATCTTGAATGTGATTTTTTAATTTCTTATGAGCATAAGACTCTAACTGTTGCCAAAAAAGTTTCTTCTGGATTGAATATTGTCATAATTATTTATTAGTACACATTGAATCAAAAGTACATATTTATGTATTTTGATAGTGAGCATAGAAAATAACGTTTTACTGGAATTGCATCTTAGTGAAATAAAAGGTGTGTTTTTTGCTAACTAGTTCATGCGTCTGTGGGTGAATATGACTTATTGCTAGAATAAGACAGTTTGGCCTCAATTCTATTTCTATTATTTAATTATTTAAAAAAAAAAAAGAAGGGGATGGAAGGGGTTTGTTTTGTTTTGTTTTTTAATAGCGTTTACACTCAATTTTTGGAACGCTTTCCAGGTGAAACATGAAAAATTGTGTGATAATCCATCATAATCAAAATATATTCTAGTAATCTGTCAGCTGCTAAGTCCATTAGCTCCTTCCTCAATTTTGCTGAAAGCACAAAAAGACACCTCTTAGCCGTTCCCTCTGAAAACAGGAAACAATTACGCAAGATCTCGTGCTCTTCCTTAACCTCTAAAGATGGTTATCATTTTCATAAGACCCTTATCTTCTTCCACTTTCCTTCCAGGATCTGCGAACACTTCGGCCACTTCCTCCCTTCCCAAGGCCTGATCTCACTTCCTCCTCTGATGGTCACATGCCTAATCACAGATTATGAATTCCATCACTATTTGGTGTCCACTGTGACCCCAGCTCTCATTTCTTCCCAGTTCTTCATTTCCTCTCTGGGCTGAGTGCTGCTTTTACCGCCCCGAGTTTACTGCCCTACAGTGGTGTATCAAGAACATCCATAAATGTCCAGTTTCTCTAACTTGTCAATCACCATGGATGCCTTTTCTCCTAGGTGATGGAACCTCACCCAGGAAGGTACATCTGTAATCATCACTTGAGCAGCAGCTCAAGTCCTTCCAACCAGGAGTCTGCATGGCACCCAGCCAGACACACTAACCCAGGCGGGGGAGGGCAAGCAGCAGCTCTGGAGTGTCCCTCACTATGGGGTGTGTTCTTCTCACTTTTCAACTGCAGGAGACACCCACAGGCTGCTGGGGTCTCAGTAGGTATACAACTCTTAGAAGGAAATAGAACCACTCCCTCCGCAGCCTCTTTTCAAAGAAATGTAAACGCTGACTCTTTGAAGCAGAAAGCATTGCCCTGCAGTATCGCTGAGTAATCTCTCAGTACGTCCTAAGGTCAACATGTTTTTTATGTTTTTGTCTTTTACTTATTTTTCTCCAGCACGAGTTCTTCTGTGGTTCTCACACACCTATCACTTGCCTGCTGTGAGTTATATTTCCTGCCTAGAAAGAGAAAGGAAAAGTCTGAGAATATAGATGTCCCCCTCCCACCCTTCGGTGCCCCACTCCTGGCAGAGAAGGCTCTCGGCCTCTTCTCCAAATCCTCGTCCCCAATTCCCCATCTCAACCTGAGGTCCTCCCTGGATGGAGTAGAATAGGCATGTATTTTACATAATTATTCATATGGATCCCACACAGTTGGAAGCCTGGAGGCAGAGCTAGTGAAAGACTCTGCCTTCAAGTAGTTCACCATCTACCTGGGGAAACCAAGAGGAAAAATGACCTACCATGTTTCCCCGAAAATAAGACCTAGCCGGACAATCAGCTCGAATGCATCTTTTGGAGCAAAAATTAATATAAGACCTGCTATTATTATATTATATTATATTATATTATATTATATTATCCCGGTCTTATATTAATTTTTGCTCCAAAAGACGCATTCGAGCTGATGGTCTGGCTCACTCTTGTTTTCAAGGAAACACGGTACATGTGGTGTGACACGATTTGTATCAGCACAGCACAGGGCAAAGGCCTCCAGCCTCACTGTGAAGAAGGCCCGAGATCAGAAGAGGTGCTAGCCCTTAGGAGCTGATCCAGGAACTAAATTAAAGGCTGAGTGGAAGTTGGGAAGGGAAGGTAAGGGGAGCATCGAGTCCAGGAGAACAGCCTGTGTATATGGTGGTCAGCCCTAGCCTCTCCAGTTGGTGGGATTGGGGGACACAGTGGGGGTGGGGGAAGGGGTTTCTGCAGATGGCAACACCAAGGGAAGTTAAGAGTGGATTTGTAAGATAAATCAAGGTGGACACAGGAGACAGAAACTCTTTTAGCATAAGGTCTAAACATTATACTAGCCAGGGGGGTTATCAAGCATGTATGAATCTTTTTTAGTAGTGGCAGAAGATCAACCCAAGCAGTGAGAAATGTCCAAATTTTAAAGGTAAAGGGTAGAATGCAGAAAAGAAAGCCTTCTTCCCCTGCTCCCTGCCTCTCCCCGGGCACTCGCCCATCTCCCAGTGGTTACTGAAGGAGAGGGGAGAAAGGAGTTGTGATGAGACCAGGCAATTTCCAAAGGTGGAAAAGGAGTCTGAAGGCTTGCAATTTCTAGGAAAGGAATCATGATCCAGGAAAGGGAATCAAGGTACTTTGGGGACCCAAGGCTTTGACCTTTCTAAGGTTGAAACAAGCCCTACCCTCGAACCCCTACACCCTGTGGTGTTAGTGGAGACCAGATAGGAACCTGGACTTCCACTCCCAACAGGAAGTAATGAGACTCCCCTCTTGCTTCCTGCTATGGTGGTGTCCAGTGGAGGCCTACTGGAGAGTCAGGGCTTTTACTACTGCCTAGGGATAATGAGGCCACCTACTCCGTGTAGTGTCAGTGACAATCACATGGGAACAGGAACAGGTACTCCTACTCCTTCTGGACAAAGAGGTATCATGGAGGCCAGCTGATTGAGCCGGAACCCACACATACACCCATCAGTAACGAGCAGTTTCCCTCCTCAGGTGCCGACAAAGGCCAACTGAGGAACCTGGACTTCCAGCTTCCCCAGGAGTAATGAGGCAGCACCACCTCTTCCCCTGCTTGAGTAGCATAAAAAAAAGCCAGCTAAAATGAAAGGTTTAAATAAGATCCAGAGTCCTAACATAGTACCCCAAATGTCCAAGGTTTCAATAAAAAACATCATTCATTATACCAAGAACCAGGAAAATCTCAAACTGAATTAAAAGACTATCAGTAGATGCCAACATGAAGGTGTCAAAGATGTTAGAATTATTTGGCAAAGATTTTATTTTATTTTATTTTATTTTATTTTATTTTATTTTATTTTATTTATGTTTTTACTGACAAACATTTTGAAGTAACCATCATAAAAATGTTTCAACAAGCAATTACAAACATGCTGGAAACAAACAAACCAAAAAAATAGAAGTCCTCAGCAAAGAAATATAAAGTCTCAACAAATAAATAAAAGATATAAAGAAGAAACCAAACAGACATTTTAGAAAAAAATCTTTTGGTTATTGTAGTTTCTCAGTTCCAACATATCAATAATGACATTAAATGAAAATGGTCCAATACATGAATTAAAGTATAGAAATTGGCAGAGGGGGCTTTAAAACATGACTAAACTGTATGCTGTCTACAAGAACTTCACTTCAAGTATAACCTGAATCTCACACCTTATACAAAAATTAACTCAAAATGGGTCACAAACCTAAATTTAAAACAGAAAGCTACAAAAATCTGGCTCTGCAAAAGACTCTGTAAAGAGCTAAGAAGACAAGCTACCGAGTGGGTGAAAGTATTTGCAAACCGCATATCCAACAAAAAACTAATATCAATAACATATTTTTTAAAACTCTCAAAATTTGACAATAAGAAAGCAAACAGCCTCATTTGAAAATGAGCAGGACACCAGAAGAGACAGTTCAGCAAAGAAGATATACAGAAGCAAATAAGCACATGAAAAGCTGTTCTATGTTATTAGCCATTCGGAAAATCCAGATTAAAAACAAATGAAATACTACTGTATATCTATCAGAATGGCCGAAATAAAATATAGTGACACCACCAAAGGCTGGCAAGAATGTGGACCCTGGATCACCCACACACTGCTGTTGGTACAGACACTCTGGAAAACAGTTTGCAATTTCTTTAAAAACTACATATGCAAGTGCCACATGGCCCAGTAATGGTACGCCTGGGAATTTATTCCACGGAAATTAAAACTTATGGTCACACAAAATGCCTGTATACAAATGTTAATAGCAGCTTTATTTCTGATAGCCCCAAACTGGAAACAACCCAGATATTTTTCAACAGATGAATTAAACAAACTGTGGTACATCAATACCATGGAATACTCCTCAGCAATAAAAAGAAATGAATGATTGATACATAGTTCATTATGACGGGGATGAAGCTCCAGAGAATTATGCTGAAGGAAAAAAGAAAAGCCAATTCCAAAAGGTTACACTCTCTATGATTCCATTACATAAAGCCATTCTCAAAATGGCAAAATTATACAAATGGGTAACATTAGTGGTTGCGAGGTTAGGGGTTGGGTGGTAACATTAGTGGTTGCGAGGTTAGGGGTTGGGTGGAGCTCTTACAGGGCAACACCAGGGATCCTAGTGGTGATGAAAATACTTTGTACCCTGACTTTGTCCATGTCAGTCTCCTGGTTATGATTGCACCATAGTGTGTAACACGTAACCATTTGGGGAAACAGGGTAAAGGATCCCTCTGTATTATTGTTTTACAACTGCATGTGAATCTACGGTTATATCCAAATAAAGACTTCAGCTAAAAATAATAAAAAAGAAAACTGACAGAAGAAAATTCTAAAGCGATTTTTAAAAATGCCTCTTGACACCACTTCCCCTTCTGTAGCACAAGTCAATTTCTCTCTTCTCCTTTAAGAAAAACTCTTTAAAAAAATTTTTTTTTCTTCTCTGTTTATTGACTCCAATTCCTCTCTTTCCATTCTCTCTTCAATGCACGCCAATTAAACTTTGCCCACATGGTTTCACCCAAATAGCTCCGGCCAAGGTCCTTTACAACATTGCTAACCTGTCTGGTCAATTCTCAGCTCTCATGTTACTTAACCATTCGACACAATTGATCAACTTCCTACTTCTGGACACACTCTTTGCCTTCCTTCCAGAACTCCTCATTCTCTTGATTTTTCTCTTACCTGGCTGGATGCTCTCTCAGTCTCCTTTTCTGGCTCCTCTTGTCCCCAGTCTCCTGTTTTAGCATCCCAGGGCTCTGTCCTTGATCCGTCCATGATTCTGTCTCCATTCACTCCCTCGGTGCTCACCCAGGCTCATGGATTTAAATATTATCCATCTGCTGATGACTCTAAAATTTATATGCCCAGCCTGGCTATCTCTCCCAAACTGCCGACTTGTATGTCCAATTGTTTCCCTAACATCCCCCTCCGTTTGTATGTTAATAAGTATCTCAAAGTAACATGGATAAAACTGACCTTCAACCTTCCACTCAAAACGTGCTCCTTCTCAATATTCCCTATCTTGGCTTAAGGCTTCTTGATCCTTCTAAGTGCCCAGACCCCTAACCTTGGATCATCCTGGACGCCTCTCCTTCTCTAACTCCTCACATTTAACCCATCAGCAGATCTTTCCCAAGGTACCATCAAACGATGTCAAGACCCTTAACCAAGAGAAGTTGAGAGCCGCAAGCATTTGGTGGGAACTCATTGGGCCTCCCTCCTCCCTGTGGGTGATTGGGCTTCCATCTTCCCCTTAGTCAGGGGTCTGTCTGAATCCCAGGCTCCAGCCTAAGACCTGCTTCCTGCTCCTAGATCCTTGATGGCTTTGGTCTACCTGCACCAGGATCTGCCTCCCTGCCCCCGTCCTCTCATTTCTGTTTTTCTGGCTTTCAGAGGTAGTTCAGGAATTGCATGTCATCCAACCTGGGCCAACTATTGAGGAAAGGGTCCTGTCTTCCCAGAGGAGTGTGCTCCTAAATCTAAAGATGTCTCTGGCCATATTTGCCACAACTTGGAAAGAACAAGCCTGGAAATGAAGGTGATTTAGAAGAAAGCAGGACCAAGGAATGGAGAGACAAATTCCTGATCGCAGTGTTGGAATTCCAGGATCCATCTGAGTCTGAAGCCAGACTGAACCTTGAACATTTCAGATATTTATGTGTGCAATTAACTTTTCCATCCCTGCAGTTTGAATTCAGTTTCTATTTCTTATAACCAAGAGTCCTGGCTAATCCACTCCCTCCTCACCTCTAGCTCCAGAAATTTGTCTAAGCATTTTCAGTGACTGATAGAATCAAGTTGTTTGCCCTGGGCCATCAGCACACAGACCTTCTCAACACATGTAGCAACTGGAAAATTCTTTTTTTTTTTTTTTTAAGATTTTATTGGGGAAGGGGAACAGGACTTTATTGGGGAACAGTGTACTTCCAGGACTTTTTTTTCCAAGTCAAGTTGTTGTCCTTTCAATCTTAGTTGTGGAGGGTGCCATTCAGCTTCAAGTTGTTGTCCTTTCAGTCTTAGTTGTGGAGGGCACAGCTCAGCTCCAGGTCCAGTTGCCGTTGCTAGTTGCACGGGGCGCAGCCCACCATCCCTTGCAGGAGTCGAACCGGCAACCTTGTGGTTAAGAGGACACACTCCAACCAACTGAGCCATCCAGGAGCTCAGTGGCAGCTCAGCTCAAGGTGCCATATTCAATCTTAGTTGCAGAGGGCGCTGCCCACCATCCCTTGCGGGACTCGAGGAATTGAACTGGCAACCTTGTGGTTGAGAGCCCACTGGCCCATGTGGGAATCGAACCGGCAGCCTTTGGAATTAGGAGCATGGAGCTCTAACCGCCTGAGCCACCGGGACGGCCCGGAAAATTCTTAACATCAAAGTTCCAGGTCATATAGATTCAGCACCCAAATCTGCATGCTGCGATTTCTTAAATAGGTAATTCATTTATTCAACAATTTTTCGAAAGCCTACTATGTGTCACATACTTCTCGAGGTGCGAGGGAGACATCCGTGAACAGAGCAGGCAGACTCCTTGCACTCACATAGCTTGCATTGTAATGAGAGATTGATGATAAATATAAGAAGCTGATATAATATGATACAAGCAGAGCTGATATTCATCAGGTATGTACTGTAAGCCAGAGCAGTTGAAATATGCCCTCACCTCTGCCCTAAGGCCTGAATGTCGCTAGCTTCCTTGACTCTTCCCAGAAACGCCATCCCCGCTTCCAGATCTCCCTGTGATCCAGCAATGAAAGGGTCTCTAGGATCTAGGTCTTATTCCATACCCTCGTTCTATGCCTACAGTTTAGATTGTTAAATGTTTTGAGTATCACCCCAGCTAAGGAAATGGTAAATGCTATGGAAAAGAAAAATGGAGCAAGGCAATGGGGGAAGAACTGCAGTTTTTAACAGAATGGTCAGAGTAAGTTTCATCAAGAAGGTGGCGTTTGAGCAGCGGTCTGAAGGCTGGAAGAGAATGAGCCTTGCAGTTTCCTGGGAGAAAAAGCAGTCCAATCAGAGGAACGGCGAAGAGGGGCAGAGCAGTAGAAAATGAGATGTGAAGCCTTGTAGGTCATCGTAAGGACTTTGAAATGTACTCTTCTGAGTGAAATGGGAGCCTTGGCGGGTGCTTGGCAAAGGCAGGACATGATCTAGATAACTTTAATGAGATAATTTATATAACGTATAATTCATACATTTAAAGCGTACCATTCATTGCTTTATAGTATATTCACAGAGTTGTGTAACGATCACCACCGTTTTCCTCACCTCAAAAAGAAAACCCTTACCCTTTAGATATCACTCCCCAGTCTTTCCATCACCCTCCCCACTGCAGGTCCATGTAACCACTAACCCACTTTCTGTCTCTATATATTTGCCTGTTCTGGACAGTTCATATAAATGGGATCGTATAATATATGGTATTTTGTGTCTAGCTTCTATCACCGAGCATAATATTTTTGAGGTTTATCTATGTTGTAGCATGTCTCAGTACTTCATTCCTTTTTATGGCTGAATAATATTTCATTGTAGAAATATACTACATTTTGTTTATCCATTCATCAGTAAACAGAGTTTTGGGATGTTCGTACATTTTCAGCTATTGAATAATGCTGCTAGAAACATTCACATACAAATTTTTATTTGGACATCTGTTTTCATTTGTCTTGGTTCTATACCCTGGGAGTGGAATTGCTGGGTCAAAAGGTGACTCACATGTTTAACTTTTTATGAAACTGCCGGACTGTTTTCCAAAGTGGCTGCACCATTTTCTCACCCCCCAGTGATGTATGAGGGTTCTTTCTTCACATTCTTCTTAACACTTATTATCTTATTTTTATATTCTAGCGGGTGTGAAGTGTTATCGCACTGTGGTTTTGATTTTCATTTCCCTAATGACTAATGATGTATAGCATCTTTTCATGTGCTTAGTGGCCATTTATGTAATTTCTGTGAAGAAGCAGTTATTCAGTTCTTTTGCCTACTTTTTAATTAGGTTATTTGTCTTTTTATTATTGAATTGTAAGTGTTCTTTTACAGACACTACTAGATTCGTAAATATTTTCTCCCATTCTGTGTTGGGGGGGGGATTTGTTGTTGTTTTCTTGGTAATATTCTTTGAAGCACGAACGTTTTTAATTTTGATGAAGTCCAATTTATCTATCTTTTTCTTTTGTTGCTTATGCTTTTGGTGTCATAGCAAAGAATCCATTGCCAAATCCAAGGTCGTGGGGATTTACACCTATGTTTTCTTAGAAGACTTGATAGTTTTGGCTTTTACCTTTAGGTCTTTGATTCATTTTGATTTCATTTTTGTACGTGGTGTAAGGTAGGGGCTCCAGCTTCATTTTTTGACATGTGGCTGTCTAGTTGTGTCAACATCATTTGGTGAAAAGAGTATTCTTTCCTCATTGAATGTTCTTCACACCCTTGTCAAAAATCAGTTAACCATAGATCCAGGGGTTTATTCCTGAATTCTCCGTTCTATCTCATTGCTCTATATGTCTATCCTTAGGCCAGTACCACATTGTCCTTTGTAGTAAGATTTAAAACTGGAAAGTGTGAGTTCTCCAACGTTTTCTTCTTTTTCAAGATTGTTTTGGCTACTGTGGGTCCTTTGAGTTTCCATATGAACTTCAGGATTCACTTCCCAATTTCTACAAAGAGGTCAATTGAGATTCTGATAGGGACCACATTAAATCTATAGATCAATTTGGGGAGTATTTGTATCTTAACAATATTCAGTCTTCGGAACTATGAACATGGATGTTTTTCTTTTTTCTTTCTTTTTTTAATTTATTGGGGTGACAATTGTTAGTAAAATTACATAGATTTCAGGTGTACAATTCTGTAATACATCATCTATAAATCCCATTGTGTGTTCACCACCCGGAGTCAGTTCTCCTTCCATCACCATATATTTGAGGATGTTTTTCCATTTATGCAGATCTTCTTCACTTGCTTTCAACAATGTTTTGTAGTTTTCAGAATAGAAGTTTTATACTTCTTTTGTTAAATGTATTCCCAAGTGTTTTATTTTGGTTGATGCTATTATAAATGGAATTGGTTTCTTAATTTCATTTTTGTATTGCAAGTGTATAGAATTGCAGTGGCTGTTTATTTATTTATTGTATTAATTTCAGGTGTACAAAACAACATAGTGATTAGACATTTATATATCTCACAAACGGACAATAAGTCTATTACCCATCTGACACTGTACATAGTTGTTACAATATTTTTGACTATATTCTTTATGCTGTACTTTATCTTCCCATGACTATTTTTTTTATAATTGACATTCAATATTATTTTATATTAATTTTAAGTGTACAGCATAATGGTGAGGCATTTATATAACATGTGAAGTGATCCCCCCAAAAAGTCTAGTACCCATCTGACACTATGCATAGTTTTTACAATATTATGGACTATATTCCCCATACTGTACTTTACATACCCCTGACTATTTTGTAACTACAAATTTGTACTGCTTAATCCCTTCACCTATCTCACCCAGTCCCCTAACCCTCTCCCCACTAGCAACCATCAGTTTGTTCTCTATATCTACAAGTCTGTTTGTTTTGTTTGTTTATTTTGTTCTTTAGATTCCACATATAAGTGAAATCATCTGGTATTTGTCTCTCTCTGTCTGACCTATTTCCCTTAGCATAAAACCCTCTAGGTCCATCCATGTTGTTACAAATGGTAAGATTTCATTCTTTTTTATGGCTGAGTACTACTCCATTGTATATATGTACCACCTCTTCTTTATCCAGTCGTCTATTGATGGGCAGTTCAGTTGCTTCCGTATCTTAGCTATTACAAATAGTGCTGCAGTGAACATAGGGGTGCATATGTCTTTCCGAATTAGTGTTCTGAATTTCTTCAGATAAATACCCAGAAGTGGAATTGCTGGGCCATAAAGTAGTTCTATTTTTAATTTTTTGAGGAACCTCCATACTGTTTCCCACAGTGGCTGCACCAATTTGCGGTCCCACCAACAGTGCACGAGGGTACCCTTTTCTCCACATCCTCTCCAACACTTGTTGTTTATTGATTTATTAATGATGGCCATTCTGGCAGATGTGAGGTGATATCTCACCATGGTTTTTATTTGCATTTTTCTGATAATTATTGGTATTGAGCATCTTTTCATATGTCTATTGGCCACCTGTAAGTCCTCTTTGGAAAAACATCTATTCAGGTCCTCTGCCCATTTGTTAATTGGATTGTTTGGGGGGGTTTTGGTGTTGAGTTGTACAAGTTTTCTACAAATTTTGGATATTAACCTCTTATGAGATGTATCATTGGCAAATATCTCCTCCCATTCAATAGGATGTCTTTCTGTTTTGTTTATGGTTCCCTTTGTTGTGAAAAAACTTTTTAGTTTCGTGTGGCCCTGTTTGTTTATTTTTCTTTTGTTTCCCTTGCCTGAGGAGATATATCAGAAAAAATATCATTAAGGGTAATGTCTGAGACATTTATTGCCTATGTTTTCTTCTAGGAGTTTTATCATTTTGGGTCTTTCATTTAAGTCTTTTTTTTTTTTTAAGATTTTATTGGGGAAGGAGAACAGCACTTTATTGGGGAACAGTGTGTACTTTCGGGACTTCCCTCCAAGTCAAGTTGTTGTCCTTTCAATCTTAGTTGTGGAGGGCGCAGCTCAGCTCCAGGTTCAGTTGCTGTTGCTAGTTGTAGGGGGCGCAGCCCACCATTCCTTGCGGGAGTCGAGGAATGGAACTGGCAACCTTGTGGTTGAGAGCCCACTGGCCCATGTGGGAATCGAACCGGCAGCCTTTGGAGTTAGGAGCATGGAGCTCTAACCGCCTGAGCCACCGGGCTGTCCCCTCATTTAAGTCTTTAATCCATTTTGGATTTATTCTTGTATATGGAGTAAGAAGGTGGTCTAGTTTCATTTTTTTGCATGTATCTGTCCAGTTTTCCCAGCACTATTTATTGAATAGAATGTTTATCCCATTGTATATTCTTGCTTCCTTTGTCATAGATTAAATGACTATATAGGCGTGGGTTTATTTCCAGGCTCTCTACTCTTTTCCATTGATCTATGTGTCTGTTTATATGCCAATACCATGCTGTTTTGTTTACTATGATAGTATAGTTTGATATCAGGAAGCATGATACCTCCAAATTTGTTCTTTCTCAAGATTTTTGTGACTATTTGGGGTCTTTTATGGCTCCATATACAAGTAAATTTTAGGATCATTTGTTCTAATTTTGTGAAAAATGCCATTGGTGTTTTGATGGGGATTGCATTGAATCAATAGATTGCTTTAGATAGTAAGAACATTTTAACGATATTAATTCTCCCTATCCATCAGCACCATATATGCTTCCATTTATTTGTATCTTCTTCAATTTCTCTCTTAAATGTCTTTTAATTTTCCAAGTACAGGTCTTTTACTACCTTGGTTAAATTTATTCCTAGGCTTTTTTTTTATGCAATTGTAAATGGGATTGTTTTCTTAATTTTTCTTTTGGATAGTTCATTATTGTGTATAAAAATGCAAATGATTTCTCAATATTAATTTTGTATCCTGCTATTTTACTAAATTCACTTATCAGTTCTAACAGCTTTTTGGTGGGATTTTGGGGTTCTCTACATATAGTATCATGTCATCTGAAAATAATAACAGTCATACTTCTTTCTTTCCTATTTGGATGCTTTTTATTTTTTATTTTTTCTTGTCTGATTTCTGTGGCTAGAATTTCCAGTACTATGTTAAATGAAAGTGGTGAAAGTGGACATCCTGTCTTGTTCCTGATCTTAAGGAGAATGCTTTTAGCTTTCCCCCGTTGAGTAATGTTAGCTGTGGCTTTGTCATATATGGTCTTTATTATGTTGAGGTATGTTCCCTTTATTCCCACTTTACTGAGTTTTTTTTTTTAATAATAAATGGATGCTGGATTTTGTCAAATGCTTTTTGTACATCTTGCAATTGATTTTTATATATTTCTCTCATATCCTGTAAACTTGGTGAACTCATTAATTAATTCTAATAGTTTTTAGTAGATTTCTCAGAATTTTCTGTATACAAGAACATGTCATACACAAATAGAGATAGTTTTACTTTTTCCTCTCCAACTTGAATGCCTTTTATTTCACTGTCTTGCTGATTTATGTTTTAACAAATCCCTCTGGCTGCCTTGTTGAGAAGACATCAAATCATGTTGAGAGTGAAGCAGGAGTCCAAGTGAGAAAAGGTCGTGCCTTGGACCACATGGTAACAGAAGAAATGTCACCGAGTGGTTTGGGGCGTTTCTGTTTTGTTAGTCTCTCCTTTATTTCTTCTTTGTGTTAGGGACCATCTTGGCGATTTGTTTTATTTTGTTTTATTATTTTATTTTATTTTATTTTATTTTGCCTCAGCCAACAACACAGCCAGTAGTAACTTTCTTAAAATCCCCCTGTGGTCAAGGTCTTAGTAAGCATTTCTGCATGAAGGAAGCAGACACCAGACAGGAGACTGAAGAAACCCAAACTTTACATGTCCCATTTCTGCAAGAACAGATCCTATAAGACTAGTTGGACTGAAGGCCTATTTTTATGAGAGGGGAAAAGAGAAGTGTCCATCACCAGGTCTCAGAAATGCTGCAACCCTCAGCAACCAGCTAAAGATAACCCAGGCAAGGAACTCTGTGCCCAGTCTTGGGGGCCCCTCGATGCTCGGGGTACACAAGATAATTCAGGCATCTCTAGCGAGCAACCATCCCATCCTGGGGAAACTAGCTTAACCAGCCTTCCTTAGGAACTAATTTCTCCCTGAAGGTAGCCACACAGGAAAACTCCCCATAAGCCCCTCTCCTTCAAGCCTGATATGACCTCTCCGTCCTGGTGAGCGGGACCCTAGTGTTCTAACCTAGATGGGCTAAGAGTGAAGCAAGGGAGGTACTAGGGTACTTGCATGATACTGAAAGCAGGACTTCCTAAAATGCGCAGTCCTAGGCCCTTCTCCCTAGTGGCAGCCTGATTCTAATCCCAGCTCTGCCACAGGCAGATCACGTAAATGGGACAAATCCCTCATCTTCCTCGCTGGGCCTCAGTTACTCATCTGATAATTGAAGTGCTGGACTTAGACCAGTGTTTCCTAATAATGGTCCACGAACCTAACCTGATCCTTACTGCTAAATGTTCTCACTTCTTAAAATCTAGAAACAGATCTCCCCCGTGAGAACTTAATGTATGACTAGAGAATGTAACAGACATGTTTAGGGTCCTTCGTATGACTCACCCTTCTTAAAGAGACTGTTTCATCGTATCTACAGCTTGTAGGGCTCTCCCCAGAAACTGCTGAAACTTTGCTCCCTGCCCTGACGAAAGGTGCTTGGACCAGAGATAGACCCCAGATCCAAGACGAACCAATTTATAGTTTAGACTGAAACAAGCAGAGTATCGCTCTCAAAACATGGACAATGTAGAGATTCCATAGCCAATAATGGTGTGCAGGCCAGTGGTCAAGTCAAACAACGGAAGCTGGTGGCCGTGGGGCCCATGTGCAGCAAAGGAAGCCGGTTAAAAGAAGGAGGCAAAGAGAAGCAGAAATGAGTAAGTCTTGTGGCCTGTGAAAGATGAGAAGTTACTTGGCTCTTAAGAGGTAGAGAGTGTCCTCAGTGCCTCACTTTCCTGTTCTAGTGCCAGCCTGAGGCATGTACTATTCTTGCATTCTTGAGTTGTGTCTTTATACAAACCACAGCCAAAGGAACTGTGATGAAAGCAGAGGAAAGGACAAACTCTTCAACAAATATAATTGATTGCTATACTTGGGGAAAGATTGAGACAGATTTCTGCCTCATACTGTAAAGAAAAAATTCCAGAAGGATTAACAAATAATTTTTAAAAAGAGAACTTAAGGGGTGGCCGGTTCGCTCAGTTGGTTAGAGCGTGGTGCTAATAACACTAAGGTTGCCGGTTTGATCCCTGCATGGGCCACTGTGAGCTGCGCCCTCCTTAAAAAGAGAGAGAGAGAGACAGAGACAGAGAGGCAGAGAAACAGAGAGACAGAGAGAGAGAGAGAGAGAGGGAGAGAACTTTAAAAATCATATTCTTTCCTTCCCTTCTTCCTGGATCAGTTAGTCTTTTCTTCCTTTCCCTTCCATCTCCTTCCCTCCCCATTCCTTTCCTCCCCTTCTCTTGAAGGTGGTAGTGATCACAACAGTAACAGCAGATGGGCTTGGGAGCCAAGGAGGTGGCCAGCATGGTAGAGAAATTAGTTACAGACAGAGAGATTGAGTATATAAATAACCATATTGAAGATAATGACAGACAGTTATCTTGCTGACAGAGAAGGGATTTACATATGAGGAAAATTGGAGGTACCAGTGCAAACTCATGGGCCTTTAAATAAATATATATATATATAAAATACATATATATATATATGCATGTATATATATATACATACATATATACATATATACATATAGATAAGTATAGAAATAGTTATAGTTCTACATAGAACATACATGTATGTGTACATGCGTGTATGTTCCACCTCTGGACCCAGAGAAGGCCCACAACTGATGACATCTCAGGAGCCATAAGCAATCAAATACCCTGATTTTAGTTTCATTCCAGGACTCCTTGGAGAAATAGTTGATTACAAGGCTGAGGCAGGAAATGTACAATATAAGCCTGGAACACTTTCTTGTGCTAGAAAGTAAAGAATTGTTAAAAAGAAAAGAATTATGGGGACATATCTAAAGGACACAGGAGCCAATTTTGATGAGGCTCTCCTGCTGGCCAAAGCTGGAATGATTTGATATAAAAATAAGTAATGAGAATAATGCATCAAATCCATTGAATAAAATAGGAATCTATGAGCCTACACTAATGTAAATAAGTGAAGGAAAAGGGAAATCTCTTCCTTATGGAATGCCAAGTAGTAATAAGTGTACTGGTAGTAGAAGTCAATGTAAGAAACCTCCAAACCTTTAGAGAACTTTAATGAGTTTATTTGAGCCAAACTGGTGACAACTGCCAGGAAGCAAAATCTCAATGGATTAAGAAAATGTTCCAAAGAGTGGCGGGTTTGCAGTTTATTTGATACATTTAGAATCAAAGGAGGAAACGTAAGGAGGGTTACATGAAATCCATTGGTGACCAAGGGGGTGGCAGAAAGCAAAACAGGGAATCTCTGGGCTTGGATTAAAAAGTAAAATGGAGAGACACATACTTCTTTTACATTGATGGGTGCAGGATAGTTAACAATCAACATTTGCAGCACAGGGATGGTGTTGAGGGAACTAGGTAACAATGAGGGTTCTGTGGTCTTGTGCTCTGGCACAGCGGTGTGCCCCGAGGGGTCTGGAAAAGGAGATTACTCTGACATTTCAAAGGTATGTCATCTTGGATGTAAGAAAGACAGCAGACTGGTTCACTTAAGGTAAAGACTGACCTTTGTCAAGGAAGCTACAGGCCCAGGATGTGACTACCTGTGATGACCTGCTTTTACTTAGGAATTTTATGTTCAGACCCTCCGATATGGTTACTTTCCATGTCTGAGTTTGTGAGGTGCGCCATGCTGTCCTCCCCGGAGCTTATCAGCTTTCATAGGTGTTTTTCGTCCACATAGGAATGACAGTAAAAGAAAATGGCCATTTGGCAACCATCGTAATAGGGGTTAATTCAGGCAAGCATCATCGGGTGGATCTTAAGTCAAATCAATGGAGGTTGAATGAGATGCAGGACATGGGTGTAGTTTGAAAATATCTTCCCACAAAACACTTATCGATTACAAAGACGAAAACTGTGACTGAATGTGGAGAAACCTAGCAGACCCCAGACTGCCCACGTGATCAAGGTTAAGGGTGACCAACAGCAGGACTGGTCAACATCACAGGCCCCCTGTGGCAATGCTGTGAGAAGGGGAAGCATCACACCTGTATCTTTCTCACGAGAATGCGTGTCTGAGCCCCGTCCTGAGGAAACCGGGCTGAGCTACATCCTACCAAATGGAAGGCTTGCACTCTTTAAAACTTTTCACATCGTGAACAGGAAGAAACTAAGGAACTGTTCCAGATTGAAGGAGGCTAAAGAAATGTGACTATTAAGTGCAAAGTGTTATCCTGGACCAAACAGGATAGAGACATTGTTGGGATAGTTGAAATCTGAATAGGGTCTTTGGATCCGGATGTCAGTGTTATAACTGCCGACTTCTGATTTCCTGATTTGGAGGTTGTATGCTGTTTACGTAGAAGAGTGTCCTTCGTTTGGGAAAATGTGCGAGGAAGATCTTGGGAGTTTGAGGCATCGTGTTGCAAATACATATACTTCAGTATTTGTTTATGCTTTGTATTTTAAATAATATATGTAAGCAAATTATATGTATATGACTATTTATTATCATTGGTATCCCCAGGGCTATAATCTGTAATTTTATCCTTCAGTCCTACGGTTGATTTTTTTTCTCAATTTAACAAATATTTCTAATTTCCTAGAATTCTTTCTTGCAACTTTTTCTGTAACCATCTGTTCTTGTTTTACAAACAGAAAATGTTCTCAAGTCTCCCTTCAGTTCTGGACATTGCCAACTAAGCATTCCAGTTACCTCAGTATGAGGCTGCTCAAAATGAGCCATGCCGTGAGAAGAGGAAGCATCACGCCTGTATCTTCCTCATCTTTGCCTAAAAACCTGGGGCTCCTGCAGTCCTGGAGGCCACTGAAGGCAATAGCTTTCTCTCTGTGTGGCCCAGGAAGCCACTGAGGGGTTTTGAGCAGAGAAGTGACGTGATAAAATTTGCCCTTCAAAAGAACCATCCTAGCTCCACTGAGAATAGACTAGAGGGAGGCCAGGAAAGAAGCTGAGCCCAGTTAGAAGGAAGATGAACAACTATCCTGGTTTGCCCAGGGGCTGCGAAGTTTACTGAGACTGGACTTTAAGTGGGGAAACCAGCAAAGTATCCGGCAAACTGAGACGAGGTGGTTATGCTAGTTACGATGTTATTCCAGAAGGTCCAGGTGTGAAATGAATGTAGCATGGGCCAGGGTGGGGGCGGGGGGTGAGTATAAGATGTCATATTGTGGATATATAATGGATATATTATACACATGTAATGCGTGAGATGTACCTTGTGACGAAGAGAGGTTTCTTGTGTTCTTAGAGTACTAGGAGACCTAAATTACCATTTACTGAAAGAGGAGGGGGCTCTGAGAGAAGCCATTTGGTGGGGGGCAGGGAGAGGTTGGAGATCGGGAGCTCAGTGTTGAACTTGCTACACATGAGATGTCTATTTGACATCCAAGAGGAGATATTTAATAGGCAATAAAATATATGAGTCTTGAGATCAGAGGAGAGAAATCAGGACTGTAGATATTGTATATAGATGGTCTTTTAAAAAGAGTTCATGAAGCATGTAGGTAAGAGAAGAGATTCAAGGACTGAGCCCTGAAGATTCCAGTATTAGGAGGTGGGACAGCTGAAGGAGACATACGAGTGGAGAGTGACAAGAAGCTGCAAGTGAGGTCAGAGGAAAACCAGGAGAGTGTAGAACGCTGGAAGCCAAATGAAGACAGTGTTCAAAGAAGACAGAGTGATCGATCACCTGAGTCCCACATACGACGAGACCTGAGAATTGACCACTGGATTTAGTCATAAGGATGTCATTGCTGGCTTTGACAAGATTTGTTGGGGTAGAATGGCGGGGGCAAAACTTTGATTAAGAGAGTAGCAGATGAAGAGTCAGAGGCAACAAACATAGACAAGTTTTTCAAGTTCATTGCAAAGGGAGGAAGAGAGAAAGGCAGTATCTGGAGGGAAAAGGAAAGGATTGTTGTGTTTTAAGATGTGAAAAATAACAGCATGGCTACATGCTGATGGGAATTACAGTGGGGTCGGGGGGTGGAGATGCAGGAGAAAGGGAGACAGTGGTGAAGCTATGTCCTTAAGGATGGAGAGATGGATGGGATCTAGGTTATAAAGGAAGGAGCAAGGCTAAGCTAAGAGTGGGGACGATTACTCTATAGTAATAGGAAAGAACATAGATTACATGGGCAATGGAGAAGGTCATCAGGTCCATCTGGTGGCGGGAGCTTCTGAAACTTCTGACTCTTCTAATTCTCAGGGAAATCAAGGTAATCAGCTGAGGGTAAGGATGGGTTACACCACATTGGAGGTCTGAAAAGAGAGGTAAAGATATAACACCATTGTGTAGGGGAGGGAGGGAGGGAGTGGAATAGGGAAAAGAAAGACAATTACTGAGTAACACTCTGGGCCACTTGAGGTTTCAGTAGTCGTGGATTTGAAGAGAGACGAGTCAGCACTTTGAAACTTTCAGTTCCCTGAATTATACCTGTTTGTCTCTGTTTGCTCATCTTGGTCCTGTTTTGCTGTTCATTTTGCAGCAATGTCTGCCAGTTAGCGATTGACTATTCATATTTGAAATGAAGGTCTGGGTTACTTCATGTAGGTGACTGAATACGCAGTCTTTGGATGAAAAGGCCCTCCAAGTGCTGAATAGAAAAACCCCCACAAATAGACACTCCATGGTTAAGTTGCAGAACCACGCATGAAGAGGCAATCTTAAAAGCTTCTAGTACGAAAAAAAGTAAATGGTAACAGCAGTAAAGTAGTCACTGGCAAAACAAAAGGTATCAGAATGCCATCAGCAGCCAGGGGGCTAGAAGGCAAAAATCAAGCCTTCAAAAATCTAGAATTCTAGACCCAGCTCAATTACCAATACAACAGGAGAGTAAAATAAGCACACCTTTAATAATAGGCTATATTTCAACAAAATAAGGGGAAAAAAACTAGAGAAAGAAAAGGGCAAGAAATAGTAAATCCATATGAGAAGAGCAACGAAGGGAAACTCTAGGACAGAGGCTTACTTTTCATTACTCTTAATCGCACACCTTTCCTAAGGTTTAAATGTCCTTACCTTGTGCATTTATCACTTTTGGAGCCATTTTTATTTAAACAACTGCCTACTGTTTACCTCTCAGATCATCAAACTTCTGAACACTGCAACTTCTCCCCTTTCTCTTCCCACATGCCTTGAAGTGTTGGAAAAATATGGGTGTTTACTCCTTCCTTATTCATTTTTCAAACCAAATTTTGTCCGTGTTCGTATTACCAAGAGTATGTAACTGGTTAACTATTTAAACCAGTTTCATTGTTCATCGTTGCTCCATACATAAAATGCCTCATTGCAGACACTTTCTTCATTCTAGTTTATTTTTCATTTGACTGAATCCTTTCAGCCATATTATGTTTTTCTTTCTTTTTTTTTTTGAATTTAATGATCTTTTTTTTTAATTAAAGTTTATTGGGAAGACAATTGTTCATATGACGTTTTTCAGGAAGAGTTTATGAGTGGAACACTTTCCAAGTCTCTGTGTGTCCAAGAATGTCTTCTTGTGACTGCATAATTTGATAATTATACAGTATAATTGCTAAGGTTACACAATTGCTAAGGTTACAACTCTTATCTCCAAAACAATGCTCAATTGACTGCCACTGTTAACTTGAAAGAGGGTGTGTATCTGGCTTTTTAGTAGAATTCACACAAACGCACACACCAGGAACTAAACAGGACTCCCAAGATTGAATTCTGCAAGCTCCACAGCCCATCTGAGCACTAATCTTGAACTATAACCATGAACGTCCTCACACCAACTGCCAAGCACAGAAGCTGAAACGCTAACCACACCCAACTCTAATCCTAGACCAAACAAAACAAAACACTAAAACTCCCTCTAATCCCCAACCCTTTACCCTAAACTAAATCTTCACCTAAACCTTAATCCTGATGTTGCAATTTTAAAACAGGAGAATTTGGTACATGCGTGAAGTGGTTTATCAGCATAGTGAATAAGAAGGAATCTGCTTCGACTCTCTCCTTTGCTCACTCTGCTCCAGCCCCTAGCCTCCTGGCTGGTCCCTCACTTCCTTCAGGTGTCACCTTCCTCAAAGAGTTTAGGGCCAACTGTCCAGGGCAGATAGATAGATAGATAGATAGATAGATAGATAGATAGATAGATAGATAGATAGATAGATAGATAGATAGATAGAGAAAGGAGGGTGAGAGAGAGAGACAGCACAGATCTAGAAGAGATGTCAGCAAACTTTTTCTGTAAAGGATCAAATAGTAAATATTTTAGGTTTTGTGGACCTATGGTCTCTGTTCAACTCTGCCATTTTAGCACAAAAGCAGCCATAAACAATACTTAAAAAGGTGTGGCTGTGCCCTAATAAAATTCTATTTACAAAAACAAGCAGCCACACAATTTGGCCTATGGGCCATAGTTTGTAAACCCCTGATCTAGAGCATTGTTTGTTCCATAGTAAATATTCAATAAGTATTTGTTGAGTGAACGAATGCAAAGAAGGCTAATATGACAGCATGGTGAGCTGGGGAGGGGAATGCCCTGTCGGAGGTAATCAGGAGCCAGAGAATGTAAGGCCTATCGCACAGGGATTTTGTTTTAAGTCATTGGAGGGATTTAGCAGGATAGTGATAAAATCTGATATAGCTTTTATAAAAGATCACTGTGATGGATGGCACACAGATCTGCCCCAGCACCCTTTTCAGAGCTCATTTGCCCAACTGCTACGAATGCTGGTGGCTGAAAGCTCTCAAGTGAGTCTCCAAGAGCTGCTCAGGGCTGAAGGAAACTGCTTTGCCCAAGGTTGCACCCCCTTCCTGGAGCCAACCCACATCACCAATGTAGGAGCATAAAGGCCTGGCTCTCTTGCCCCGTTTGCAGACAATTCTGAAGGGCTACCCCAGATCCAGAGCTCATAATAAGACTGGCAGCTCTGACCTTGGTTGCAACTGCAACCTTTGTTGCAGCTGCACTGCAATTCAGCTGTCTGCCCACCCCTCACTGGAGTCCATCTCCTTCCATTCCTCTCTCACAAGTGTTGATCTCTTGAAGACTCCTCAAAACACTTCCCGCGTGCAAACCTGACCTGTGACAGCTGATACCAGGAGCAGTCTGAGAAAGCAGACTCTTGAAAAGGGATTTTGGAGCTGATGATCTGCCAGCCAGCTGGCAATGAGAACCCCATTGCTGGTTGTAAGTAAAATACAGATGGCCCTTGGCAAGCTACAGCTGTGCAATTGTCCAAACTGATGGTGAACTGGGATGATATATGGAGAGTGGGGTGCCCTGGTGGGTTCAGTGCATCAGGTCTTTAGGAGGTATGGAAAACAATAATTATAAGGACAATGGAAATAGATGCTCCTGCTGGGAGCCACGAAAGCACTAGAGAAAGACAAAGCCAAGGGTGAAAGCCAGACGGCCTCCTTGGCAACACATAAATCCTCTCATATCCTGCATCCAGAGAGGAGAAAGGCTGGAGGGCGGGGGCAGACAGGGACACCAGTAAGCAGGCCTTTGCAACAACCCAGGCAATGGATGGGACTGGCTTGGCCCAGGAGGCCAGTGGCAGAAGTGGGGAGAAGCGGTTAATCCTGGCTACATTTCAAAGATAAAGCCAACATAATTTGCTATGGTGTTTGCATTAGTTTCCTACCGCTGCTTTAACAAATTACCCCAAATGTACCAGCTCACAACAACACAAAGTTATTCTTTACAGTTCTGAAGCTCAGAAGTCTGAAAAGAGCCTTTTGGGGCTAAAACCAAGGGGTTCTCAGGGCTGGTTCCTTCTGGAGGCTCCGGAAGGAGAATCTGTTCCTGGTCATTCCAGCTTCTAGAGGACACATGGATTCCTTGTCTCATGGCCCCTTCCTCCATCTTCAAAGCACATTGTTCCAACTTCTGCTTCCATCCGCACATCTCCTTTTTCTGACTTTGACCTTCCTGCCGTCCTGTGATGACTCTGGGCCCACTTGAATAACCCAGGGTAATCTCCCCATCTCAAAATCGTTAATTTACTCACATCGGCAAAGTCCCTTTTGTCATAGAAGGTAACATATTCACAGGTTCCGGTGGACATCTTTGGAGAGCCCTTATTCAGCCTGCCACAGGGTCGCCCCTGAGGGTGAGAGAGGGAAGATTTACGAATGACCCCAGTACGTTGAGGCCTGAGCACCTGGAGGGATGGAATGGCCAAGACCCGTGGAGAAGACCCGCGGCTCAGAAATGCAGCCAGCTCTTCTTGGGAAGCTGAGTCCTGCCACTTTCTCCCAAAGGTTTCCCTGTGTTAACAGATAATTTTCAGAAAAAGGTATGACTCTCATACAGACGAGAACACATGTTGAGGGATTTATTTCACTCATGTGATCGGAGAAAACCAGGCTGATGTCATAACAGATTCAAAGGAAAGCTCAGAAGAGCCCAAATTTATATGGAGTAAAGGAATGTTGAGATGAATTGCAAATAGGGATACAAGTGATTTTCCACAGTGGGGAGGAAGTCGCTTAAAATCACTACCAGACAGGGCAACATTTATAAACTAGTTACTTACAACTTACAAACAGTTGCAAAGCTGCTCAAAGGCAACACACAGCTAGACTCTGAAGCCCCAGTAAGGTGTGTTACAGGTGGGGCAGTTTTCTATTGAAGCACAAAATGCTTTTTTCTGCACCTGATGTTATCGTCAGTACTCACCATGTACATCCCAGGCAAGGTGGCTTGAGTTTCTGGCAGGAGGGGAACAAGGAGGTGGGTTTGCTGTCTGCTGGCCAGATCTAAGGACAGGCAGGAAGAAAAACAAAAATGACACATTTGAACACAAACGTTTTGCGTGGGATTCATTACAACACTTTTTAACTGGTTCATCTTTGTTTACATAGAAGCTGTTATGGACTGAATGTTTGTGTGCCCCACCTCTACCCCCACACATAAATTCATATATTGAAGCCTTAACACCCAATGTGATAGTATTTGGAGGTGGGTTCTTTGGGCAGTGGTTAGGTTTACAGGAGATCAAGAGGGTAGGGCCCCATCGATAGGATTAGTGTCTTATAAGAGGGTGCAGAGAAAAGGCTGGCATCTGCAACCTAGGAAGTGGCCCTCACCAAAGAGCGGAATCAGCAGACACCTTGATCTTGGACTTCCGGTGTCCAGAACTGTGAGAAATAAATTCCTCTTGGTAAGCCACCCAGTCTAAGGTATTTTGTTATGGCAGCCTGAGCAAACTAATACAGAGAAGCTGCTGTGGTCTGGGTTTTTTTTCTGTCCAGTCACTGTGTAATCAGCCACCTGGTGACATTTTGCATTCCATTCAAATGCAGTTAGACCAGACTGAATGAAAACAAGCATAATTCATCCACTCTCCTGGCCATTGTCACTTTGGAACCAAGAAAGCATTCCTTGGTTCCAGCCACACTCCCCAGCACACATCAGCCTTTCATGACTTGTGGCTAAACTGGAGGTACAATGATTTGTATACATAAGTAATAAATTTAGCAGTATGATCTCTTACGTGTTCTCTGTTTTCCATCTCTTCTAATCCAATTAACATGCATGAGAGAAAGAAAGAGGGAGAGAATGAGTGAACTCTTTGCTACGAAATAAAGTTGGCAGAGCAGGAAGATAGAATCTAGCACCCAATAGACAATCTTAGACGGTCATTCCTACTTTTGTTGTCAAGAGGAGAATGTGTTGGGTGCCTGTGAGTTAACCAACAGCAAATAGATTAATGGGACAGAAGACAACATTTATCTACCAGGGAGCCTTCAGGTGAATTGGCTTCTCGGACATCCAAAGACAGATGTTTATAAACCCACTTCGTAAGGAGAAAGGGAGGGGGAGAAAGCGTCTGTGGAAGAGCAAATGGAAGGTAGGACAGTATCAGATAAAGTTTGTTTAAGCAATTTCTCATCTTGCTGAAAATGGTTAATCTTCTGTCTGTAAACCTCCCAGAAAAGGGATTTACAGCTGCTGTATTTTCAGGAGGTCCTGCTTAACTCTGCAAAAGAAGTTTCTATAAGCTTTTTTTCTGCAGCTGCTGTTTGTTCAGATGATTTTAGTTTAAAATAATCTTTATGCCATTGAGGTGCATTCTGAATCCCTACGGTGCATGCTTCATGTAACTAGATTTTTCAAAGGGCGTTTCCTATCTCAGAGATTTTGGCCAGAGGTACGAGAATGCACCCTCAATTTGGAGGGAAGTCCAAGACTTGCAGAATGATGGCAACCAAACTGGTTCTTGACATTGAGCCCACCACCTGCCAGAAGGCAGAAGCATGGGGCTAGAAGTGACACTGGAAAGAGGGTTTCTTGAAGGAAAAAGTTGTCCTTTGTCCCTCAAGATTAATGGGGGGCCTTCAAGCAAACCACCCAGAAAGCTTGGCCTAAGTGCCCCAGAGCTGCCTGGAATGTAGGAGTGAAGAGGGCTGCTAAGATCTCTTGTGAACACACTCAACAGGATGTCTACAGGGCAAGAACCAGTGCAGACGGGGACTTGTAAGCAGCTGGCTTGAGGTTATGTCACCCTGGTCAGGGAATGGCACACCCATGGGTGATGTCTTCAATACACTCTCAGAGCAACCCACAAGAGGAAGAGCCAGTATTTGGGTCATCTGATCTCCCCAGAGGACACCACCAACGTTTTTCTGCCCCTTTATCTCTCCTCCCTCTCCTTACCCCACTCTAAGTGAGTCTGAATAGGTAAAGGGTAAAGAGGACCGAAAGTAGGGAGAAGGAATAGTGAGGAAGCCAGCTCCACCGCCCTTTCCCACTGATTTTCCAAGCCCAGCCAGGGCAGCCTTCCGTGGCCCCACCTAGTCCCCTCTCCTTCCTGCCCAGCTTGACCTTCAAGTGTTCTGACCCCTCCAGAGTTAAAAGTCAGGGTGGGGCAGGAAGAGCCCTCAGGGCTAGTGCTTTCCCAAAGCATTGCTTCCTGAGTTTGGCAGCTGTTCAAGGCTGGCTCTTTCTATCATGGGTGTTTGGAAGGTTGTCTGGGGACCCTCCCAGTTCCACAACTCCTGCAATTACTGACATGGGTGGTGCCCTTTCCAGCTTTTTCCTGGCAATTTCCATTCAGCAACTAGATCTACTTCACCTCCAAAAAAGCTCTCTCTTTGGGAGTCTCAGAGGCCCTCCAGGCAGCCCCCTCGGGCAAGTCCTTTGAAGATACATCTCTCCATGTCAGGGTACCTGGGACCCCAGTATTCTCTACTCAAACACCCCAGCTCACTTCCAGAGGCTGTGTGGGTCTCTTTTCTAGGTCCATCCACGTGAGGGAAGACTATTCTGCCAGGGCACGCACATGCAGGCCTGGAGGGTGGTCAAGGAGAGGGAGTTCATGGATGTAGTGTGGCCCAGCAGTCTGGGGCACCCTCACATACACACAGTCCCTCACGGTGCAGGACAGAACAGGGACGGGAATAGAAGGATGGCGCCAGGGGCCCAGCTGTGCTCTTATCTCCATCTGCAAATGTTAGCGAAGGGAAAAGGAGAGGAGAGGCCTGAAATGTCCTGAGCAGCTCAGCAGAGGGGGAAGCAGAGGCACTGAGACCATGAGGTGGGAGAGAGCTTTGTGCATTCCGAGGACAGGAAAACGAGGGAAAGAGAGCTCTGTGAGCTGGGGCTGGGGACACGGGGGCTACACTGCTCAGAGCCTTGTGATCCCTGCAAAGACTCTGATCTGGTCCCAGGAATGGCAGGAAGACTTGTGGTGGGGCAGGCACAGGGAGCCTGGCATTTAGAGAGACCCTTCTTGCTGCTCTGGCCCCAGGGGTCAGGGTACCAAGAGTAGAGAGTAGAGGGAGAGCTAGGTTTCTGATAGAATAGTGAGACAGGAGAAGCGGTGGCCTGGGCTAGGGCAGAGCTCTGGAGGTGGCGTGTGTGTGGACACCCACAGGCGCATTGCCCCGGGGCTGCCCCTGGACCTCTCCCAGCTTCCGGTGTGTCCTTCGTAGCCATTCTTCTATGGAGATTCACAACGACTGAGGAAAGGGAGGCTAACAGTACATGGAATATACGTAGAGATGAGGTAAAGAGGTGAGACACCTGGAGCCAGGTCACCTGGTCGCACCTCCAAGTTTAGATGAGCCAGTGAATTACTGTCCCTTGATCACGGTCTATTTCCTGGTTGGACAGTCAAGCCCCTGGTAGCACAGACTGAGTCTGCTCAGTTTCTCCTACATCCCCATCTCCTAGCAAAGAGCCCACAAGGAGTAGGCCCTCACGGGTATTAATTTAATGAACTGTATCTATTGCTGCATGACAAACCACCTCAAAGTTTAAGTGGCTTAAAATGGCAATAATCATTTAGTTTGCTCACAATTCTGCAACAAGGACAGCTCCTCTCTGCTCAGTGTGGTGTCAGCTGGAACAGCTCAACTTGAGACCGGAATCTCTGCCTCCAAGATGGTTTGCTCTCATGGCTGGCAAGTTGATGCTGGCTGTTAGCTGGGAGCTTAGCCAGTGCTGGGGCCTGCGGGGCTTGTTCATCTCCACATAATCTCTCCACAAGCTGCTTGGGCTTCCTCACAGCATGGCGACTGGGTTTCGATGTCCCCAGAAAATCAGCTGGGAACCGTATTGCCTTTTATGGCCCAGTCTCAGAAGTCATACAGTGTCTTTGTTCTGTAGTCACAATCCAGCCTGCCTGGATTCAAGGGGATGGCACATAGACTTCTTTCTCTCTGTTGGAGGAATGTCAAAGTCACAGTATAAGGAGTACATATGGGACAGAAGATATTGGAGTGACCACCTTTGGAAAATACATCCAATCTGTTCCATGAATAAGCAAATACATCACTTAGTGGATGCGGATAATTCACTTATTTGTGTTACTGCCTCTTTAACCAAAATGTAGGCTCCATGAAGATATCTATCCATCTATTTATCTATCTACATTTATATCTCCATCTCCATTACTATTCTACATTAGATAGATAGAGATATTAGATTATAGCTATAGATATAGATGTAGATATATAGATAGATATAGATGATATAGATAGACAGCCCAGTACATAGTAGGTGTGCAAAGAATTCTTGTAGAGAATAAGTACTTGAGGTGATGAAATGCCGAGCCTGATCCAGTGAGATGTGTCACTTGATGAGGTGCTGCCACCTTCTGGGCACGGGCGGCATTGTCAGCCATTTCCACCACCATTTCCCCTCCGGCCTCGGAACCACGCATCCCTCTCTTGCCTGACGCTGCTGTCCGTTTACAGGGCACTTTCCAGAGGAGCGATTGATTTGCTTTTTAACAACAATCTTGACTCCATATTGATTTGCATTTGACCAATGAGAGCTGTGAGGACCAGAGGAGTCATTTATCAGCCTCCTCTCTCCCTGGTGATCCCACATGCTCACCCCAGCCCTCGGCAGCCCTCTACCGTCTGGCTTTGCTTCCTCCACCTCACGGTGGCTGCTTTCGCCAAAATCCTCAAGGGCGCCCTTGTTGAACCCGGCAGCGCCTTGCCACTCCTTATCTCACTCTGTGTAGCACTGGACACTGTCGTTCCCTTCCCCCCTCAAAATACGGTCTTCCTTCAGCGTGTTCCATGACTAACTGCTCTCCTGGTGTTTCACTGCCTCCCTGAATGTCATCGCTCTTCTGCCACTTCTTTAGCGTCCTCTTCTCCCAGGTCTGTCCCTGAGCCTGCTTCTCTTCACAGACCCTGGGAGGTCACCTCCCTTTTCAGCCTCGATTCCCGTCCGCACACAAACGGGCCACTAGGTCTCCATCACCAGCCCAGTCTTCTCTCCAAGCTCTCGATCTGATCATCCAGCCCCCTGAAGACCAGCTCTGCCTGGGAGACCCTGGCATCTCACGCTCATCTTATCCAAAGTCAACTTGTCATCTCCCCCTCCGCCACCCACCCTGCCCTTCCCCTCACTTCCATCGCCCAGCTTAGGAAATGACATCCCCACCCACGAACGTCCCCAAGCCAGACAGCTGCGATCCCCCTGAGTGCTTCCTCTCCTGGTTTGCAGTTGCTACATCTTGTAGTTCTTCTAGGTTTTGTCTCTTCTACCTTGTCGGCATGGCTCCGACTCAGCCCCTCCCCCCCTCCACTCTGCCATCATTCAGAGCATGCGCTGCTATGACAGGCCCTCATCACCTGCCTCCTGTGACCCAAATTGCCCCCTGATTAAAACCCTTCAGGAGGGGCCCAAACCTTTGCCTGACACTCACGACTCAGCCCCCGCCTGCCACTCAAGGCCACTGTCCACCCTCTGCCCTACACTCCAATCGCACTGCACACACCACACCATCCACACCTCTGTGCCTTTGCCCACTCTCTTCCCTCTGCCCAGAATACTCTTCCTCCATCTGCTCACGGCCAAAGCATCCCCGATGTACAGATAGAAAAACTGAGCTCAGAGAGCTGACACAACTTGTCCAAGGTTGTGGAGCTGGCAAATGATGGAGCTGGGGTCCCAAAGGAGGACCATCTGAAAGCAGCTCCTTTCTCTACTCTGCAGCATCCGGGCTCTGCTGCAAGCCTCAGTTTGCCTCAAGTGCAAAATGGGAGGAATAAAAGACTGTGGGTTCTTCCTGCTCTGACTTTCCCTAACCAGTATTTATTTCTTGATTTTTGAGATGCTCTGAGGCCCTCTGCTGGTGACCTGGGGGTACTGAGCATAACCACCTAGGAGGCCCTAGCCAGCCACTTGGGAAAAAATGCTTAGGCCAAGCTCCGGGTGGACTGGGTGACTTACAAGTGGGCAGGCATGCCCCATGGCTGCTGCAGTTTCCATTCTCTATTGGTTTTCTGTTGCTGTGTAGCAAAATGCCACACGCATAGCAGCTTAAATGACACCCATTTATTAGCCCACAGTTCTGCAGGTCTGAATCCGGCACGACAGGGCTGGGTTCTCTACTCATGGTATCATAAGGCTGAGTCCTCATCTAGAAACTGAAGAAAACTCTTGTCCCGAACTCATTCAGGCTGGTGACAGAATTCACTTCCCTGAGTTGTAGGACTGGGGCCCCCGTTTTCTTGCTGCCTTTCAGCGAGGGGCCTCTCTCAGTTGCTTAAGGAACCCACATTCCTACTCACATGGCCATCTTCAAGTCAGTGATAGTGCACCAAATCCCCCTCGTGCCTCAGATCCCCTGACTTCCTCTTCTGCCAGCGGTTGGAGGAAACGCCACTGTTAAAGAGCTCACCTGATTAGGTCAGGCCCACCCAGACACTCTTCCTTATTTTAAGCTCAACGGGGAAGCACATGTCTAAATCTTCAAAGCAACCACATGATAGAAGCTCAGTATCACCTCACCGATGGGAGAACCTAATGTAGCAGATGCTGTCAGTAGCCCCCATGACTCCTTCCCCCGCCCCAGGGCTCACCTGCTTCAATGGACTGTCCCTGTACAGGACTACAGCTTCAGGACATCTCCAACTCCTGCATCTCTCTGCCTGAGGTGTGGGCCGGGAGTGTCAGGGAGTTAGTGCTTCCAGGAAGAGCTCTCAACCCGTGGCTGAGGATTAGTGGATACATACCCCCGCCTCCCAAACCCAGCTGAGGCATGTTCCACACCAGTTCTCAGAGGGTCCCCTGCGGGACGAAGCCCAGTTGCCCACAGAAGTACTTCCCCCTGCTTTCCTCCCTCCCCCAACTCACTTTGTGACTCTAACTACATTCCTCCTCTCCAGTTAAATCACTTGCACCCAAACACTCATCTCAAATTCTGTCACTGGAAGATCCCAAACTAAGATACTAGGGTGCAGAGAGCTGGAGGACTCTCAGAGGTCATATAAATAGGAAGGGACAGGCTGGCGATTTGATCTCAGGCAGTCTGACATCAGATCCCACACTCAAACACCATGTTCTGCTGCCTCTCCTGCAATAACCACAACAGTCCCATGGCAGGAGGGTGCAGCACTCCTTGCAAATCAACCCACGCTTTGAGCTGACCCCAGAGCAGAAAATCCCTTCTCGGGGTTCAGGTGATTTTATCAAGAGGCTGAGCAGGCTTGTCTCCTGCAGGCTTGGAACAGACCCAGCCTGGCCTGTCCAGAGCTGTCCCTTGGCACCAGGGTCTATTTCCTGGGTGAGGGAAGCCAGGACTGCCAGCCAGTGCCTTGAAGGGCACTTGTCTTTGGACCAGGAGGATATACTCAGATCTGGGTCCTGGAGAAGCTGGGGGTGGCCAGGATCCGGGGAAGAACTTACTGAACTTATTCATATATGGAGTTTACAGTGTGCCAGGCACTATTCGAAATGCTGTGGGTGTGTGATGAAATGTATATTCCTCACAGCAACCCTTTGAGATATGTACAATTGTTATCCCCATTTTATAGATGAGGAAACCGAGAAACAGAGAGGGTACATAACTTGCCAACGTTGCACAGCTAGTACGTCTCACACGTAGTCTGGCTCTTAATCATTGCTGGATGCTGCCTCTCCTGAAACTTGAGGTGAGCCTGCTGCCAGCTACTCACTCTGAGCTCTGCCTTCAAGTGCCAGCTCTCCAAGGAGACTTAGGCGTGAACTTCCAAACAATCCCCAACTTTGGTGGAGCCCCACTTGGAAGGAGGGGCTGGCAGGGGAAGAAGCCCTCAAGACTGAGAAGCAGTCGGCCAGAAGGAAGGACTGTGGTTGCCAGAAGACAACACCCTTCAGTCTCCACCTCCGCCCCCAAGTCCCCTCTGCCTTCTAATCAGCACAGCCATTCATCCTCAATGTGTTTATTTATCCCTAGCCTCATTCCCAAAATAATTGAAGGGAGCTTGAAAGGATAGGTGCACGGTATCTCCACCAACGATACTCCCATAAGTAATGCCTGGCTTACTGCCTGAATGGCCTTGCAACTGACACCTGGAAGACTTGGTAGTGTTAGATCATCACACATGGGGTGAGCCACCCTTCCTGGTTTTGTTAGAACTTTCCCACTTCTAAAACTGAAAGTCCCTTGTTCTGGGAAACCCCTCAGAGACGGGCAACAGGGACAGTTGGTCACCCTCGTTACACAGGATGCAGGCCACAAAATCTACTTGCTAGAAGACTGAAAATTTAGGTCAGAGCTTCCTAAGAGCCAAGGCAAAGAGAGAAATGCCATCTGTTAGGAGATTTTTAGCGTCTTTATAGTACTGTCCAGTAGAACTTTCCACAATGATGGAAACGTTTTGCACTGTCCAATATGATAAGTACTGGGTACGTGTTTCTATGGAGCACCTAAAATGTGCCCAGTGTGATGGAGGAACTGGATTTTAAATTTTATTTCATTTGGATCTATTTAAATCGTCACACGTGACTAGTGGCAACCATATGGGAAAGCACAGTTATATGCGATAAAAACAAACCAGGTGGTCAGGAAAAGCCTCTTTCTTAACACTGAGGCCTCAGAAATTTCTACCATGACTCATCACACGTAAGGGGAATACAAAAGTGGGTTCCACCTGGGTGCTTCTCTTTTCTTACACGTGTAATAGCAGCAGGCACTTCTATAGCATGTGCTCTGTGCTAAGCACTCTTATAAACCCTTTCCTATGTTAATTCATTCAGTTTTCAAAACCATCCGAGCAGGAAGGCACTTGGGGCATCCCCAAGCCGAAGGCTCCCTAAGGGGATACCTAAGACTCCCCTTCCCCTAGCCTTTACATCTCCCTGACCTTCCTGGGAACAGCCAGGAACTGGGGAGCAGGCAGAGGGATAGAAAAGGACAGGGGACACCAGGAGGATAGAAGACCAGGGAGAGGGTTTCCTGGATGCCCGTCTCCCTACCCTCAGGCCAACACTATGAGATAGAGGTTGACTCAGTGGAAAAATTGAGTAATGCCTGGTATCACTCCCTGGCACCACAGGGCATTCGGGATGTCGGAAGGAAGATCCTGTTCTGCCAGGTGACAGAATGCACCTGTACGGCCTTAGACATGCAGCCTGGGCAAAATGCCACCTTTGCATGTGCTCTGGACGATCCCCGATGCCCCTTACCACACCGGCCCCTTCCCGAGCCTACCGTAATTGCCAGGATGTCTTTAGCCTGCTAAGGCCTTCAGGCTCTGGGCAGCGAAGGAGGGGCAGGCATGACCCCCCCCCCCACCACCACCACCTCCTTCTGTGGAAAGCTGATGACTCCAGGGTCAGAAATAACCCCGCAGTCAGCTCCCCGCCTGCCACTCCGTTCCCAGAAAGTCTGGGCCCTGAGTCAGAGGGAAGAGCCCAAAAGTCAACAAGGGCCCAGATAATCTGCTATGAAAACCACAGAACCATTCTGTGGAATTCTCTGATAAACCAGGGACCTAGTGAAGAATTGAGGCCTGGAAATTCAGATGATTTCCCCCAAATCCAGCTGCACTCAGGGCTGTGTAGATCTGACCTGCGGGGCATGAGGAAAAATGGGTATCTTTAGTGCAGAGGGGGTGGGGGAGGACAGCGGGGACTTACTCTCAGAGGTACCCAGGCCGGGACCAGGGGAGGAGGGCACAGGGGGCACACACGCGTCAGGAAAGCTCAGAGGCCAGTCCAGAGTAGGGAAGCGGGCTCACAGGACTAGGCAGGGCTGTCCCGGGGTCAGCTGTCCCTCCTTATTCATTTCCTCAGAATAGTCTGGGACGCCAGCGCCCGACACCTGACTGAGTCACTGAGCCCAGTCCTCCGATCAGACTTGGATGAATGAAGTGCTCCCCTCACTCCTGTGCACCTCCCGGCAGAAAGGACATGTAACCGATTCCCCAGGATGGAAGAGTGACTTCCACAAGCCCTAAAAATAACTGAACCACTTCATATTCTGAACTTAGCCTCTCCCGCCTGCCCCCACTCTGGCCCACCCCTTAGCCAGCAAGATAAAGGCAGCTGCTGGGACTGGCAGGGGACAGAGACCCGGGGCCAGGGCAGTGAGAAGGCATCTGACGGAGCCAGCAGAGCAGGACCAACCCCAAGCAAGAAGCTAGAGAGGAACGACAAACCTTAGGCTGCCCCGCCACAGACCCCAAGCACGCCGTCAGCCAAGTGGGACCCTCAGGTGAGTCACCTGCTTTTTGTCTGTCCATGGCAGGACTGGCTCTCCAGGCTGGGGTCCACTCTGCACCCTCCGGATGGTTCTCAGGATACCGTGTATTAGGGGTGGCAGAAGGAAGTTAAGGGGCCGTGCAGCTGGACGTAGGTGAGTGGAGAGGTCTCTGGTATAAAGACTCCCTGAGGACGTAAAGGGACTGGTTGCCACAAGCCTGACGCCCGCAGAAGGGCCAAGTTCTTACCAGTCTAAAAAAATCCAGAAAGGCTTTCAGGAGGAGGTAGCCTGGAGTTTTGATTTTCAAAATACAGGTATGGAGTTCTTAAGGCTTCCAGGCTTCCTCCCAGGCAGCTCCAGTGTCTGGAGGAAAGAGGAGGAGAGGAGAGGCGGGAGGAAATGCAGGTGGAGGTGGGAAGCAGGCCCGACTCTGCCTCCTTAGTCTCCATGAGCCAGGGGCAGGGCTGTCTCAGCAGAGGGTCCCACTGCCCTCCCGTCTCCCCCCGTAGCTGTCACCCTCACACTCTCCTAGGGGTGCCTGCTGGGGAGCAGGGCGGCACCACAGCCGATAAGAAACCTTCACACTCTCTTATTTCTTGGGAGCCAGGCCCCATGCCCAGCTGTTGTGGGTGAAAGTCTTGGCATAACTGGTCCCAGGAATGTCTCCCCAGGGCTGGCCTGAGCCCAGCTCCCCACATATCATGGCCTAGGACCTGGGCTGGGATGCCCAGACCATCATCTTGCCCAGTGGGCAGACGGGGGGGAGGAGGGCGGGGAAACGGAGGACAAGCAAGGGAGACCAGATCTGAGTCTGCCAGACCAGATGCAGAGACCTATAGTGGGGCTATGCCAAGGCAGGGCAGACTGGGGACAGAGGTGGGGTCATCCTGAGGGGCTAGCCAGCCCGAGAAGGCCATGTTCTGGAACACTTCTTGGGGCTCAGGCCCCTAACCTTAAGTCTGGTCCCAGTTCTGAATTCTGCCCTCCTCCTCCTCCATCCCTGCCTTCTAGAAACTTAAGCCTAAGGGTCTTAGGCCAGGCAGGGGTGAGGCTGGGAAAGCCAGGAGTTGGGGAACCGGCTTCAGGCCTAGCTACTGTTTTGCAGAGCCTCCTGGGACAGCTCCTCTCCCCTCTTCGGGCCCTAGTTTCCCCATCTGTACAATGAGGGGTCAGGTTCAGTGACCTCTGAGGGTCCTTAGGTCTGACATCCCTGGACTCCATGCTTCTAACTGTTTGGGACCATAACAGGGATTCTAGAGATTCCTGGGGTTGGCAGAGGGGTGGAGTTGGTGGCCTGCATATGCCATCTGCTCAGGACACACTGGTGGTGACAGGACAGGGAGGAGGTGGGGACAGGCACAGTTTGCCTTTGGCAGGGGGTCCTCGTTAGAACTCAGAGACTACAGCGACTCCCCCAGAGTTATGGTGAGAAGGGGCAGGACCAGGGAGCCCAGGGTGGAGAAAAAGCTAAGGTGAGCCAAGGCGCTCAGGGCCCCACTGGCCGAGCCTGAGCCTCCGTCAGGAGGGGGCCCAGGGCGGCCATGCGGAGGCCGGGACCTTGGCTATATTTAGCACCGAGTATGAAGCAGAGCAGTGGGTCAGGGGCAGCGGGAAGGGGACATGCTTCTCATTCTTTCCCTACTGGCCTCTGGGAACTGTTAGTACACCTGTCACAAGACAGATAAGACACAGAGGACAGAGACCAGAGACCAGAGACCAGAGAAGGGCTTGAGGGGTGGGAGGCCATGAAGGGGGGCCGGGTGAGCTGGGGGGAGGCAGTGCCTTGGTGAAAGCTGACTCACCTGAAGAGGAAGAAAGGAGAGGAGCACAGAGCCAGCGTGAGGCCGGTTGCAACACCGTCGGGACTGAGTCTCCATGAGCCAGGGCAGCACTGTCTTTGCAGATGGTCCCATTGCCCCCCTCCCTGTCGCTGTCACCCTCACACTCTCCTAGGGGTGCCTGCTGGGGAACAGAGGGACACCACAGCCGATAAGAAAGCTTCACACTCCTTACCCTCCTGTTTCTTGAGAGCCAGGCCCCAAATAGGGTCTAGGAACCCCAAGTCAGCACTGCCCGTTACTCATTCACCAAGCTCTGACCCCTTCTGGGCCTCCGTTTCTTCATGCTTAATTACGAGCGTTTGGGCTAGAAGACCCTTGAGATACCCCAGGCTCAGACGTCTGAGTCTTGGGGTATGGCACAGAAACCCCTACCTGGGAATCAGAATCTGGCTCTGCCCAACCATGAGATACCTGGTGAGCCTCTACTTCTCCCACGGTAGCATGGGCTGCGGGCCCCAGCTATGCATCGGTCGGCCTGGGACAGGTTGGAGAGCCCCAAAGGGATTGGGCAAGACTCCCAGTGAAAGTGGCAAGCACGCCCTCTGGTGTCATGAAAGGGCATTTTCTTCTCCATGGTAAACAGTCACCAGTTTAGGGACCGACTGGTCCCTGACTAAGACCCCATAAATCACGATCTCCCTCCAGGCCACTCACCTGGGACTCCGCCAGGGAAAACTGATTTTGGTAAAGGAAGGGGAGGATGGGGCACGTCCAGTTTGTCTACTGAAGGTCTGAGCATCCCTTGTGGGGCTGAAGGACAGAACTTCATGGCCAGCAGCGCCCTGCTTGCTCCCTAGCAACCCAGGTGATTCTGGGGAAGCCAGGACCCACCTTGTTGGATGGCTCCATATGCCCTAAGTTCAAGACTTGTCACACACCAAGCATACAGGTGGCAGAGTGAGACCCAGCTGAGGTCTGGAGAGGGCATGTTACCTCAGGGCCTTGGGCCTTGCTCCCTGCCTTTTCTCCCCAAAACTGCCCCTCCCCCCGCCCCGAGGCCCCCAGCCCCACCCTCATCTCTGCCCCTTCTCCTCAGGAGGATGGCCGACACCCAGACGGGGGTGGCCCCCACTCCAACCATCCAGATGGCAGCTGCAGAGGACCTGCCCCTCCCTCCACCACCAGCTCTGGAGGACCTGCCCCCGCCACCACCCAAGGAGTCCTTCTCTAAGTTCCACCAGCAGCGGCAAGCTAATGAGCTCCGCCGCCTGTACAGGCACATCCACCCTGAGCTCCGCAAGAACCTGGCTGAGGCCGTGGCTGAAGACCTGGCTGAGGTCCTGGATTCGGAGGAGCCCACCGAGGGGGACGTCCAGTGCATGCGCTGGATCTTTGAGAACTGGCGACTGGACGCCATTGGGGACCATGAGAAGCCAGCTGCCAAGGAGCCCGTGCCCGGTGGCGACGTCCAGGCCACTTCCCGTAAGTTTGAGGAAGGTTCCTTTGCCAATAGCATAGACCAGGAGCCAGCCGGACCTCGGCCATCCGGAGGGGACGTTCGTGCAGCCCGCTGGCTGTTTGAGACAAAGCCGCTGGACGAGCTGACAGGCCAGGACGAGGCACCAGAGGGTACAGAGAAGGAGCCTGCAGCCAGCGGAGATGTCCAGGGTACTAAGATGCTTTTTGAGACACGGCCACTGGACCGCCTGGGCTCCCGCCCCTCCATCCAGGAGCAGAGCCCCTTGGAGCTGCGCTCAGAAATCCAGGAGCTGAAGGGTGATGTGAAGAAGACAGTGAAGTTGTTCCAAACAGAGCCGCTGTGTGCCATCCAGGACGCAGACGGCGCCATCCATGAGGTCAAGGCCGCATGCCGCGAAGAGATCCAAAGCAATGCGGTGAGGTCAGCCCGTTGGCTCTTCGAGACCCAACCTCTGGATGCCATCAACCGCGATCCCAGCCAGGTGCGGGTCATCCGGGGTATCTCCCTGGAGGAGGGCGCCCGGCCTGACGTCAGTGCAACTCGCTGGATCTTTGAGACACAGCCCCTGGATGCCATCCGGGAGATCCTGGTAGACGAGAAGGACTTCCAGCCATCCCCAGACCTTGTCCCTCCTGGTCCAGATGTTCAGCAGCAGCGACATCTGTTTGAGACCCGAGCACTAGATACTCTAAAGGGGGAAGAGGAGGTGGGGGCAGAGGCCCCACCCAAAGAGGAAGTGGTCCCCGGCAACGTACGCTCCACACTGTGGCTATTTGAGATGAAGCCCCTGGACACTCCCAGAGACAATGTCCAAGTGGGTCACCTGCAGCGGATGGGTCCCCAGGAGAGTGAGGGTCTCCTGTACAAGCATCTATCTGGTGACAGCTCCGCAGCACTGTCCCTCTCTCAGACTGACCCCCAGAGGGATGAGGCGAAAGGGGATGTGAAGACCTTCAAGAACCTTTTTGAGACCATTCCCCTGGACAGCATCAGGCAGGGGGGGCCTCCAGCCCCCAGGAGTGTAAGCAGAGCAGAAGGAATTGATTCTGCTGGGCAGTCTCAAGACACAGGGTCCCCAGTGTATGCCATGCAGGATGACAAAGGCCACCTCCATGCCCTGACGTCTGTCAGCAGAGAGCAGGTCGTTGGAGGTGATGTGCAGGGCTACAGGTGGATGTTTGAGACGCAGCCCCTAGACCGACTGGGCCGAAACCCCAGTACCGTCGACGTGGTACGGGGCATCACCCGGCAGGAAGTGGTGGCCGGAGACGTGGGCACTGCCCGGTGGCTCTTTGAGACCCAGCCCCTGGAAGTAATCCACCACCGGGAGCGGCAGGAACGACAGGAAGAAGAAGGAAGGAGCCAGGCATGTCCCCAGCCTGAGGCAGTCCCCAAGGGTGACGTGCAGACTCTCCGGTGGTTGTTTGAGACATGCCCCATGAGCGAACTGGCAGGCAAGCAGGAGCCAGAGGTCACAGATCCCACATCTAAGGCCAAGGCACAGTCCTGCACCTGGATGTTCGTGCCTCAACCCCAGGACAGACCAGAAGGCTCCAGGGAACAGCACCTGAAGGTTAGCCAGGTCCAGGCTGGAGAAAGACAGACAGACAGACATGTCTTTGAGACTGAGCCTCTGCAGACTTCAGGCCGTCCCTGTGGAAGAGGGCCTGTGCGATACTGCAGCCGAGTGGAGATCCCTTCAGGCCAGGTGTCTCGTCAAAAGGAGGTTTTCCAGGCCCTGGAGGCAGGCAAGAGGGAAGACCAGGGGTCGAGGGTGACCCCGGAGCCCATCCCTGCAGGCTCTGTGCACAAGTTCACCTGGCTCTTTGAGAACTGCCCCATGGGCTCCCTGGCAGCAGAGAGCATCCGAGGGGACGACCTCCAGGAAGAGCAGCCTGTAGGCCCATCAGACAGCAGGGTGCTGGAGAAGCAGGAGACTGCAGCTGAGAGGACCCTGCGGACTCTGCATGCCATGCCTGGCATCCTGCACCGGGGAGGCATCCTCATGGAGGCCCGAGGGCCGGGGGAGCTCTGCCTGGCCAAGTACGTGCTCCCAGGCCCAGGACAGGGGGTGCCCCACATACGGAAGGAGGAACTAGTGTCTGGTGAGCTTCCCAGGATTGTCCGCCAAGTGCTACGCCGGCCAGACCTGGACAAGCAGGGGTTGCTGGTTCAGGAGGATCCAGTGGGCCAGCTCCAGCTCAAACCATTGAAGCTTCCAGCTCCAGGCAGCAGCAGGAATGTCGAAGACATGGACCCTGAGTTTCAGCAGTTGCTGGCTTGTGGCTTGGGCACCTCGGTGGCCAGGACTGGGCTGGTGATGCAGGAGACAGAGCAGGGCTTGGTCTCACTCACTGCCTACTCTCTGCAGCCCAGGCTGACCAGCAGGGCCCCCGAGAGGAGCAGTGTTCAGCTGCTGGCCAGCTGCATAGACAAAGGAGATCTGAGTGGCCTGCACAGTTTGCGGTGGGAGCCACCGGCTGACCCAAGTCCAGTGCCAGCCAGCGAGGGGGCCCAGAGGCTGCCCCCAACTGAGGGCATCATTCATGTTCCCCCTCTGGACCCCAGCATGGGGATGGGGCATCTAAGAGGCCCTGGGGCCACCCCCTACGCCCCACAGGCCATGGGCAAAGCAGTCCCTCTGACTGGCAAAGAAAAGCAAGAAGACAGTTCCATTGGACAGAAACGGACGGCAGCTTTGGCACAGTCAGAAGGAGCCACGAGTACACCCCCAGGGCCTGGAGCCCCAGACCTCCAGGCCGCCATGCAGAGCCTGCGGATGGCAACGGCTGAGGCCCAAAGCCTGCAGCAGCAAGTTCTGAATAAGCACAAGCAGGCCCCCACCCAGGGAATTATCTCCCCCCACTTCCAGGATGGTCTTCTGCAAGCACCCGCCACAGCCACTAGGTCTTCCCAGAGCAACACTGGGCCTATGGCTGGAGGTGACCCCAGGATCCCAACAGCCCCCATAAAGGTCAGTGGGGAACAGAAAGCACTGCCTGGAGGGCTGCCTGGAGGGTGGGTGACTATTCAGGACGGCATCTATACTGCTCAACCTGTGAGGACCTTTGACCTACCTGGAGGTGACCAGCCCTCTGAGGGTAAACCCCCACCAAGGGGCAGGGCGACTGTCCTCTCCACCCAGGCTCCCAGCCCACTCCAGGAAGGCCCAGGTCGGAGTCTTAGGCCAGGGTGGGAGGAGCCTGGGGGCTGCACACAGACGGCCTGGGGGCCTCCAGAAAAAACAATGGCAGGAATGGGCCCAGGGGGCCTCCGAGCTACAGAGACCACCCCGAAGGCTGCCTCTTTAGCCCACCATGTTCTGGTCTCTGGGCCTCAGGCCGCAGGTGCCAGCCTACACTCCCATAATGCCTCTGTTCCCCCTCCTCCTCTCCCAGCTGCTGTGACAGGACCTGACTTCCCAGCCCACCATGATGAGGACTCCATCCAGCAGGCGTCCGAGCTCCTGCAGGACCCCCTTCTCCACTCCCACAGCAGGCCTGCTGGCCAGAGAACCCCTGGGGAGTCACAGACAAAGACCCCGAAACTGGAACCCACCATGTCCCCAAGGAAGAAGCCCCAGCTGCCCCCCAAACCTGCCTATCTAAGCCAGATACCCCCTCCTCAGAGGCTGCCCAAGCCCTCAGCTCTATCTCCCAGCTCCTTCCAAAGACAATACAAACAAGGTGAGAAAAATGCAGCCATCCCTCCACCGGCAAATGTCCCCACCACTGCAAGCCAGGGATGCATACCTCTGGCTGGATGTCCCCATGGTCAGAGTCAGCCCAGCTTTCGACATGGCCCCAGCACCATGGCCCCCAAGCCCACCACCAGTCAAGCTGTGGGCAGCAGTTCCCGGAGCCCTGAGCCCCCCAAGCTCTCAGCTCTCAGCAGTGAACCCACCTCACCACAGCAGGGCCCCAGGCCCCTAGGAGAGAAGCCCATGGAAGGTTCCCAGCAAGAGGTCCCTGAGAGCCCTGACATTCTGCAGGAAAGCCAGCAAGAGCTACAGAGCCTCCTGAGCCAAGTGCAAGCCCTGGAGAAGGAGGCAGCAAGCAGTGTGGACGTGCGGGCGCTGCAGAGGCTCTTTGAGGCCGTGCCCCAGCTGGGAGGGGCCCCTCAGGCTCCTGCTGCTCCCCGCAAGCCTGAGCCCTCGGTGGAACAGGCCTTTGGAGAGCTGACAAGGGTCAGCCTGGAGGTTGCCCGGCTGAAGGAACAGACCCTGGCCAGGCTGCTGGACATTGAGGAAGCGGTGCATAAGGCCCTCAGCTCCATGTCTAGCCTCCAGCCTGAGGCTAACACCGGGGGCCTTTCCCAAAGACCCCCAGAGGACCACAGTGCCTGCAAGGTCAGTGTCGTGGGCAGCACTAGAGCCAGGCCCAACTGCTCAGTCCAGGAGGTCGGGGGTCAAACTGCAGTCACGAGCCAAACCGAGGTTCCATGCCCTATTGAGGTCCAGAGTCAAACCAAAGTCAGAAATCACACAGAAGCCAGAGGTCAAGCAGTCTCAACTGCCACCAGGAAGCTGGAGACATTCAGCCAAGATTTAGGCCTCCCTCGAGTCTTGCCTTGCAGAAGAGATTCACCCTCTTCCCCAACCTTCATCTCCATTGAGTCAGCCACAAGGAAGCTGGCAGAGGCCCCCAGCCCCAGGGACAGCCCAGATGTTGTGAAAAGCACACACCAGGCCCAGCATGTGAGCCAGGTCCTGCTCCCGCAGAAAGGTGTCCAGGACAAGGCCAGGAAGAACGAAGTCACCCAGTGCTCTGGACAGCCCAAGGCTGCCCCTGCCTCAGCCAGTCCCCTGCCCAGCGAGCGGCAGAAAAGTGTTCTGGAGCTGCAGACAGGGCCTGGTGGCTCCCAGAGCTATGGAGCCGTGACAAGTGTCACTGAGCAGTATGAGGAGGCGGATGAGTACAGAAACACAGTGCTCACATCCTCCACCGCGGTCACGGAGCAGGCAGGGTCGCCCAGAGGCCCAGCTCCCCACCTCGGGCTCCACACCTCCCCCTTGTTGCGGCAGTTCCTGCATAGCCCAGCTGAGCTCAGCGGTGGCTTGGCAGAAGCCCAGAGGGTTCCCAGGCCCCGTGGCCACTCCCAGCCTGCAGCCCAGTGAGGCCCTCCTCCTCTCACCGCAGCTTTCCACCTGTCCCTGGGGCACTTCCCTCCAGAGGACTGAGATGGGTGCTACCTTTTGCACACATGAGGCCAGGACCAAGATGAAAGGGCATCTTTGGAGACCTGTGGGCTGTTTGCCGTTTGTTGGCTCCATCATTAGGCCCGGTTCTTGCAAAGGAAGGAAGAAAGATTAGGAAGACGTCCACTGAGTTGCCTGGGCACGGGGTAAAGTGAGGGCTCCCAGCTGCTACGGAGGGTGTAATATGTGCCGACACACACATGCTCCTCACACGGACCTGACCCACGCGTCAGTCTGCGTGCCACTGCCGCAGATGGAGCCCCCTGAGTGACCCATCACCCTCGGCCCTTATTTCTTTTATTATAAGTCGAAATGTTCTCAGCCATCTGCTCTTTAATTCCTGGAGACGACAGGGCCAATTAGGCACTGGATTGGTCTGTTGGGGACTGGTCTGAAGGCCCCAGAAGGGCCCTGCGGCCGCCCCTTTATCCACAGCTCCATCCATCAGAGGGGTCATCCTGGCAGCCCAAAGGCCACACAGACAAGGTTGGCAATCAGAAATGCCCCTAGAAGCCAAAGGTACTGCCTCCCCGCCCCCACTACCCTTCACTCTGCATCCAAATGGGACGGAAACAGTCTGAATAAACCCAACTTTTATTCTCTCCTGTGTGTGTGTCTGACTGTTTATGCATCTGTTCCAGAGTCTGGGTTCCCACTGTCGGGGAAACAGCCACAATTTCCAGGTACCCTGTTTTCCTGGCAACAGCAGTGTTGGAAGGCTGGGAAAAGCTACCCCTTCTTCTACCATCTTGGCTGGGACCCAGAAAGTCCTGCCCACTCCTTGCTGCCCCTCTACCTTTGGTCTCCCCTCCTTGTGGCTCTTGCACATGATCCGGGAATGGCATCTGACCAGAATCCTGCTCCAGGCCCAGGATCCTTCCCAGGGGGCCTCACGCCAGGAGAACTCCTGTGACCAAGATGGCTGGGCCACTTCTCTCTGCTCAGGTCAGGTGCTGTGTATGGAGCAGGGGTTCCCGGGAAGGGGAGGGCACAGATCTTGGCCTGGAAAGCCAGAATGATTAGGTGAAGGGCCCTTTTCACCCTCTCAAAAAGCATTGAGCACCTGCTGCCTGCCAGATCTGTTCTAGGCAGCAGAGATACAGAAGTGAGTTCTAATGGGGTTCTGCTCTCAGCGAACTGACTTTCTTTCAGAGAGACAATGAATAACCAGGAAAAGCTGGATCACAAATCAGGACGAGGCACTGGACTGGGCCACTCTCTCACTCTGGAGTTGGGGTCTTAAAATATAGTGATGTGACAATGACAGGTGACTGCCTTAGAGGACTTGACCAACGCAGACCTCTCGAATGAAAAAAAAAAAAAAATCTCACCTGAGATCTGAATAATAAAGAGCCAGTTATGTAAAAATCAGGGGGAGGCGCATGCTAGCATGCTAGGCAGAGGGAAGAGCACATGCAGAAACCCAGAGGTGGGAGGAAGTTTAGTGCCTGGATTTCCTGGATAGCCCTCTGTAGGAAGGGGCTTTAGCAAATATGATTGTCCGCCCCGCCCCACATCCTGCCTCCTACGACGTTATGTGGAAATTTGCCCACACTTTGCTTCAGTTGAATAGGCACACCCCTATCCTACAGCCAGCCAAGGGCTCCCCCTCCACACTGTCACAGCCCCCACCCCATTGCCTGCTCTGCTGATATGGAAGGGGGGGTCCCCTAGGGCAGCAGAGCTCCGACCTGAAAGGAGCCCGTTTCCTGTGGAAGACTGTGCCATGTGGGAGCTATCAAGATACCAAATCTACCCACCTGGTCCCCATACCCACATCTTGCTGGGCCCCTCGCCACATGTCCACTTCCCCTGCCCTCTGTAGGACCTCACTTGATTACAGGGACCAGCATCTTATAGTGTGATTGTCCTCAGTGTTCTCATCTGTAATATGGGCACAATTATAGTACCTTCTATGGTGAAGATTAAGTGAATTAATATATATAAAGTGCTTGGAGCTATGCCTAGCATCTGGAACTCAAAGACACACACTTTTAGTATTATTGTAATTATTAGTTTTAACATATCTTTTCTCACCTCCAGGTGGAGTCCCTGTCTTGTTCATTTCAATATCTCTAGTGCTTGTCACAAGTGCCTAGGACTCCATAAATCTCAAATGAACGCATAGATGAATGAAATGATTAAGTGAATTCACTGATTCATCCAACTAACATTTATTGAGAACCTACTTCATGCCAGGTTCTGTTCGGTGTGCTGAGAATAGAGACGAACAAGGCAGAATTTATCCCTAACCTCGTGAAACTTAGGCTTAAAGAGGGAAGACAGTGTATTACACGCAGATAAGATCATTTTAGAGGGAAGCGATACTGTGAAGGAAATAAAAACAAGGTCAGTCCACAAGAAGATGTTGGCAGTTACTTTAGCTTGGTGGTCGGGGAAGGCATCTCTGCGGAGGTGACCTGAATGACAGAGGAGCCAGTCCTAATGGCTGGAGGCAGCAGCCTAGGGGAAGAGTGGGAGAGGCAGGTGGAGGGTGGTGAGCAGGCGGGCGTGAGCGTGTATCAAGGAGAGAAGCGGCCGCTGGTGGAGGCCTCACCCAACGCACTGCACACCTGCCGCCACACCTGCCACCGACTCCCCGGCCCCGCCTCTCCCCAGCCGGGGAGGGGGCGGGGCTGCAAGCGGGGCTCGCCGGCCGAAGGCGGAGCGCTCCCGCCGTGGCCCCGCCCCCGAACCCGGGGGGAGGGACTGCGTTCCCACCCGCCGTCGCCAAGGGGACGAATACGTCACCCAGGCTGCCTGGTTCGGAATGTTCGGGCGGCGGCGGTCGTTGCTGGGAAACGCCAGGCAGGCGCGCAGCCAGGGGCCGGCTCCGCGCCACAGACACCGGACGCCAGTACGCGCTGTCCTGGCCGGCTCTGGCTCCGAGCCTCCCTCCGCAATTCCAGAAGGATGCCGGGTTCCGGTCCTCACCCAAGTCGCGGTTCCGCCCGGGACTAACCTGCTGACGCCGCGCCTCCTCCCTTCTAGTTACTCTCTGTCACTGCCTGTGTCCCAAGTTTGTCTACCAGTCCCCATCTTCACGGCCATCATCCTGCCGCAGGCCTCCATCCATCCCCCCTTTCGCATACCACTACCATAACCTCTCAAGTGGTCTTCCTGCCTTAGCCCTGTCTGTCCTAACAGTCTGTCTGTCATCCATCTGGTAGCCAAAGCTCTTACCAAAAGTTTACCAGACTAAGTCACTCCTGTATAATACCCTCCACTGGCTTCCCAGCTCACTCAATCTGAAATTTAACTCTGTTTTTCAGCAGCCCAGAAGAGCAGAATGACTTGCTTCTCTGCTTTCCTCTCCAACTTCACTGCCCCCATTCACCTCACCCACATCCCCCTAGTTACACTTGACCTTTGTATAACTAGACTAAAGGTCTTCTTGACCTTTACAAAACATGCCAAGCGGATTCCTGCCTCAGGGCCTTTGCACTTGTTGTAACCTCTTCCTGGAAGTCTCAGATCTGGGCTCCTTCTCACTCAGATTTCAGTTCAAATGTCTCTCCAGAAAGGTCTTTCCTGATCCATACTTACCCTGCCTCCCCTGCCAACCCCCTCTCCTGCACCCCCACCCATCCAAAGAGGCCTTCCTCCAAATCATCATGCAGTTTTGTTTTCTTGAGGACCCCTCACAACATGAAATCATCTTGTTCATATATTTGCTTATTGTCAGTTTTCTACAGACTATTCCTGCACAGCAAACCACCTCAGACTTAGTGGTTTACACAACACCCGTTTTATAATACTCATGAATTCTGTGGGTAAGGAATTTGGACAGAACACAGTGGGGATGGCTTGTCTCTGGGCCACGATGTGTGTGGGGCCTCAGCTGGGAAGTCTCAAATGTTGGGGTGATTGGACAGCTAGGGTCTGGAAACATCTAAAGAGTCACTCACTCACATGTCTGGCAGTTGGTGTTGGCTGTTGGCTGGAACCTCAACTGGGATGTCAGCCAGAACACAAATGCTGGCCTCTCCATGTGACCTAGGCCTAGAACAGCATGGCAGTCTCAGGGCAGCTGGACTTCCTACATTTGGTCTCAAAGCTCCAAAGGCAGAAGCGGCATCATCTTTTATGATCTAGCCTCAGAAGTCACACAAAATCACTTCTGCTGCCTTCTGTTGGTTACAAGTAAGTCACAAGTCTGCCTAGATTGAATGGAAGGGTATTGATACCACCTTTTGACAAGGAAGAGGCAAAGTTCTAGAAGAACATGTGGCCCTCTTTGGAAAGTTCCATCTCCACAGTCAAGTCTTCCCCCACTGGAACACCATCTCCATGCAAACCACTTCTCATTTGTTTCTTGTTGCATTTCCAGTGCCTGGAATGGTGCAAAAGCACACAGTAGGTGCTCAGTCCCTGTTTTAAAGTGACTAAATGAAGGTTGATCTTTGAAGGAGTCACTCTAGCCCAGCTCTTCTCCTTGGAAATGTATTTCCTGCCCCAACCCTCGATTTTGGCCAGGTCTGCTCTGGAGGAAGCCCAGTGTTTGCATTGGAAGGTGGGAAACAAGTATGGTTTTTTGTTTTGTTTTGTTTCTGGTCCGGGAGTGGGCAGGGGTGGGAGGAGGGGAGATACTGGGGATTGAGAAATGTGTAGCCAAATGAGGTTCTGGAACAGTGTTCTACTATAAAGGGTGTTGAAAACCCAGTCTGTTTTTTCTCATTCCGAACTCTGGAAATGCCCAGGAGAGGACTGTGGTTTTGTCCTCTGGGCCACGGGGAGCAGGAAAGTGGCCCAATGGGAATGGAGCTTTGGAGAAGTGCCTCAGGCAGCAGTGGGAAGGGAGGTTGTAATGCCTATTAGGAGGAGCCATTGCAGAAATCTGGGCAAGAGGTGGCCCTGGAGCCACTCACAGGTCTGTTACGATAGATAAATTCTCCCTGCTGTATTGATGAAGGACCTTCCATTTGATCTTTCCAAAGTCCTGAAACACATACCGTTTCTCCTGGTTTTCTCCTGTTCCATGAGGGGCAACAGCAGAGGGGCAAGCCAGAAGTCAACCCAGGCGTCTCCCTGCCCCAAGCGCTCACATCAATCTGTTCTGGCTCCCAAATCTCTCTGCCCCTTTCCCCTGCCTTCCATCTCCACTGTTGCTCAAGGGTTTGAGAGTTTGGATGTCGTATGGTGGCAACAGCCATGCCAAAGTTCTTGCCACCTCCAGTGCCACCCCCAAACTGTGACTCCTCCAGTCCAGCCCTGCAGCGGCCCCTCACCACCTCCACCGTGACACCCACACTCCTTAGGTCTTCAAGGTCCTTCTGTGCAGCTGCTTCCTTATTTACAGCCTCTCCTCATCCATCCCCCATGACCATTGTACGTTCTAGGTGCTTTAGTGTTCTATCCAGGGTCACACTGCCCTGGCTTTGCCCAGGTCCGGCTTACCCACTGGGCACAGCAGGCATGGAGCTTCAGGCCCACCATACTTTTAAGGGCCCATGAAAATGTTTTAACATCTTTTAAAATCAGAAGGAAACAAAAAGAACTTTTAAGTAGAAGAAAATGTTTTACTACGTACCATGAATATATTCATCTTTATACCACAAGTTTGGGAAACATATTTTTAAATTTGGAGAAGGGAGCCCATGAAGGCAAAAGTGCCTCAAGGCCTTCAAAAGTCAGAATGCAGCCCCGGGTTCGCTTATGCTGTGCCCCCTTATTCTGCCCCATTTCTGAAAGACCTGGTCTTGGAGATTTAGCTTGGAAGTAAACTCTTCAACAAAGCAAAAGCCAGCGAGTGACCTTTGACCTCCCTGCCTTACGAAGTGTTTAGTAGCTTGGAAAACCCCCTTGTAACCTTTCGGTTTTGTGTGTCTCTCCCCTACTGTACTGTTAGTACCTGCAGATCAATACCTCCATCCCCCGTTTTCTCCATCTTGGTACCTGCTCCCCACCTTTGGCAGAGATGCCAAGTTAGACGCCAGCTCGCTTCAAAGAAAACTCTGGCAGAGTCTCAGCCTGGGCGCACTCGGGAATAGCCCCCGGACCCCAAACCACGAAAGATGGGGCCTGGAGTGCACGCCCAGAGCCACCCGCGTCCGGGGGGAAGGGCGTGCGTGTGCCTGACTGCAGGCCGCGGGGGCGGGTACACAGGTCTCGCAAGCTGCATCTCTGCCACACGTCCCTGCCAGCTCCACCCGTCCCAGATCGGAAGGAGGAAGCCAGCGAGCTCTGCTGCTCTCTCTCTCTCTCTCTCTCAATCTTCTAGCTCAAAAGCTCCGCCCCCCTCTTCCGATGCACCCCCTTCCTCCTCCTCCCCGCCCACCATCTCCGTTAGGTTTCTTACGAAAAAGTGCTGCTGAGAATTCCCAGAAGGTCCCGGATGTGAAGTCACTGGCGTGAGGTCACGGAGCCTGGTTCCAGGAATAAGCCGCTTGTGGGGGAGGAAGGAAAAGTGCAGAAAACGAGGAAGGTAGTGGAGCCTTGGGTGCTGTCAGCAGCTGGGTCCCGGGCTCTGTCTCCAGCCTGTTCTCGAAAATTCTGACACCTGGAGAGGTTCCCAAGGAAAAGATGCTTCACTTCTCCCATACTATAGAAATGCTAATTAAACCCTGTTATACCGATCCGTGTTAACCTAGATCAAGAGGTTGGAACAGGTGGGGAAACAGGAGTATTTAGCCACCGTTGGGGGGAGGGGACAAGACACCGGACTGGCCCTTCCAGTTTGGAGAACAGCTTGGCAATAGGATCAGAATTTTAAATGAACATGCCCTTTGACCCAACCAATTACGCACACAGGGCTTTATCCTACAGGCAGGAACACAAGGATAAAAGCGTAAGGTGGTTCACAGCAGCGTTGTTTGAAATACCAAAAGTTGAAAGCCACCTAAATGTCCATCGGCAGGGAACTGGTTAAATAAAGTATCGTACTTCTGTACCCTGGGATACTTACTATGCCTTGTGGAAAAGGATGTGGCAGTGTGTATATGGGCGACCCGTCCAAGCTATAGTGTCGGGTGAATAAAACCAGGGAGCATCCTCCGAAAACGTCTGTCTGTGCCCCCCATTGTGATGATGTTTTAAAGATACATATTCATGTAAAAAATACATATTGAGCACCTGCCAAGTGCCAGGCACACTGCACATGCTGAGGATACATAGCAGTGAACAAAACAGACTCAGCCCCTGGATTCCTGCAGCGTGTGGGGGTGGGGGGTAAACTCATGAAATGCGTTGGGCGTGATAAGTAAGTGCTATGAAGGAATGAGAGCAAGGAGTTCAGAAAATGTTCCAGGTTGTGCCGTTTTAGATGGAATGGTCAGGAAAAGCCTCTTGGACAAGTTGACATGAACAGAGAATGAGGGGAGAGAACTTCAGCTATCTGTCAAGCAGAGGGCAGAGAAAGTGCAAAGGCCCTGAGGCAGGATTTTACTTGGCATGGGAGAAGCAGTGGGGAGTCCAGTGTGGCTGAGGCAGAATGGGCAGGGGGCACAGTGGTAGAAGGGAGTGTAGCCAGGTTGTGGAGGTGATGGATGGGGACTACGGAGCTTGAATGGGAAGCCGGTGGAGGGTGTTGAACAAGGGAGTGACATGATCTGAACTAGGCTTTCATAGGTCACTCTGGCTGCTGAGTGGAGATGGATGACAGAGGTGTGGACTCAGAGCCCAGGGAGGAGGTCGTCGCAATAATCCAGGTGAGACACAACAGTGGCTGGACAAGAGTGACAGATGTCAAGCCGTGATGTGCTTCTAGATGTGTTTTGATAGTAGAGCTGATAGAATTTGCTGATAGACCAGATGTGCCTGTGAAAGAGGAGTCAGGAGTGACTAACTACAAGCACGGTGTTGTCATTTATCGGGACTGGAGAGGCTGTGGGAGGAGCAGTTTTAGGCAGTGGGGTGAGGAGTCAGTCGTCTGAGCTGCTTACGCAGGTCAGGGGTTCCGGGGTAAAAGAAATGTGAGAGTTGTTTGGAATTTATAACAGAGAGGGACCCAGAGGGAAACAGCTGGCGCACTTGGATTGAGAAATTTGAGAAGCGTTTAATAAAAGGACTCTTTACAGAAGTGTATCAGGGTGTAGAGAAACCAAGAGGACAATGTAGGACCCTGGGGCTAGCAGCAAAGGGGACTTAACCATCCATAGTTCCGAAGCGGTGAGAGGAGGGAGTTGCTGGAACCTGGGGACAGAGAGCTAACTGGACAGGACAGCATCCAGACTTGGGAGATGTCCTCCGAAGAAGGGAATTTGCTTTTGATACACAAATTTGAATGTTGCCAACTGACAGGAGCTGAGGCCTTTTGTGGAGGAGTGCAGCCAGTGGATGGCAGCCCTACAGAGAGAACGTATATTCTCACCTCACTCTCCCCCGCCCCCCTTATGACGCATGTCTGTGTTGGCCGGTGGTCAAACCCCATGGGAAACCAGAGGGACATGGAGCCCACTGAGGTGGCTCCTACAGGTCAGTCCCCAGGCACGGAGCTGGGAGGAGAAGGGGGGAGAGTGGGTCTGGAACAGCAAGTGGAAGATGCCAGCATGGGGGTCAGAGGTAAAGATGATACACAGAGCTGTGGCTGCAGAAGGGGCCACTTAGGGGGTGGACATAGATAGAAACGGGGCGGAGGTCGCTGCCCTGAGGCCATCTGATATTTAGAGATTGAGAGATAAAATAGAACCAGAAAAGGATCCTCCAAAGGATCAGTGAGTGAGACAGGAGTGAGACAGGAGAACAAAGAGCCGTACCAGGGCCAAGTGACGCAAGTGTGTCTAGTAGGAGAGAGGGAGGGAGAAGAAGGGAGGGCTGGCATAAATGCTCTCCACAGGTCAAGTAGGATGAGGGGTGTCCATGCCCATGTGTGCGTGTGCATGTGTGCGTGTGTGCGTGTGTGTGTGTGTGTGTGTATAATGTACCTAGACTGTTTCTGGAAAAAAGACCACAAGAAAAAACAAGAAAAACAAACAAAAAAACAACCTAGTAATAGTGCCCCGAGTAGAGAGACCCAAGGTAAGCAGAAGGAAGGAGACCCAACTTTTCACTTTTTTCCAGCTCGGGTATTTTTCACCATGTACCTGTATGAATTTTGCACATCCACAATTTTCCCAAATCATCTGGAAGACAGGCTTGAGGTCTCCCTGGGACTTGAGGAAGACAACTGATGGAGTCTGGGAGGGCGGCCGGAGAAGAGAGATGCTGGAAGGATCTCCCTGTGTCAGTCCAGCCAATGGCTTTAGGAGCCGTGACATGGACAATCCACTGAGCCCTGTCCTGTTGCTCACCAACATCCCCCAGTTACTTGTCCACCCACCCACCTCCATCTCGCCCCACCCCCGCCTCTGCCCAACCCAAGATGTCAGGGAAACTCTTCACATCTTGGTATCATATCGTTTCAGTAATTTTGCATGTCATGCTTTAAGATTCTCAATCTTGTATATCAAAAATAAATCCCCGTCCTTGGATGAAATTGCACAAGCTTGGATATTGTCATCTTGGAAGACAGTGATTCCTCATAATTCTCTTTCTGATGAAGCTGTACTTTCCACAAGGTATTTCTCAGCAGAGCATAGAGTCCTTTGGATTGGAGCTTTTTTTTTTTTTTCAGTTAAGAATCGGCTCCAGGTGGAAATTATTTCAGGATTGTGCACAGATTCTTATTGCAGATCCTGAAGATGGGGACCCACTTAAGGGTCCCAGTAGAACCTGACTCTCAGGAGCCTCAGGCCAACAGCAGGAGGCTTCTCAGCAGGTAGGGGAATGGTTATAGGAGGGGGCTGGTGGAGGTGCCATTGGGAAACCTGTGTCCCCTCTTTTCCTGGGCTGCTTCGTTGGGCTGTTGGGCTCAGAAGGGGGTCTCCCAATCTAACATGCTTAAGACAATCCCCTATCCACACACACACATAAAGGGAAGGACCAGAAGAGGGAAGGAAACCACCAGCCCATCTGTCCTCTTGGGGACTGATTGTGAAGCCCAGTCGGCTCCACTTCACTCTCCATCTCCCACTCCCCGATTAACTCAAACTTCTCACTATGCTCTAGCCTTTGAGTCTCTCTGTCTCTGTCGTGCTAAAAAGAAAATTCCAGGAGAGCAGAGACCTTGTCTGTATTATTTGCCACTAATGATCCGTGACTAGAACAGTGTCTGGTGTAGTTCAGTACACAGCATGAGTGAATGGGCAAAATGAGTTTTCCACAGCTCGATCTGTATTTCACGGAAGAAATCTGGAAGACTCCCCAGATCATCCCTCACTACACACACTCTCTCCATCATCTCCTCAGAACAGAGGTCCTGGGCTGGCAGCCCACGCTCGGCGGTGTACTGGAGCCACAGCCGCCTGGAGCGTGTGCACACCTCTTCCAATTTCGCTTGCAGTGCCAGTAGCTTGAAACCAGCCATGGTGGGAGAATTTACACCGTGGAAATTGGCAACACTGCAGATCATAACTTCTTTTTTTTTTTTTCTTAATCCCAGAGAACTGGTTGTTAAACATTTACGACCAGCATACCACTGCTTCGGGTCCTGTTCCTGCCACCATAATTCAGACAAGTCAATCAGTCACTCTGAGCTTCCATTCTCCATAAGACGGAGCTCCCGCAGAACCTACCTAACAGGATTGTCTAGAGGATTAAATGTGATTACAATCCTGTAATGTGTTTAGCACAATGTTTGGCTTCTAGTAAAAACGCAATCCACCTTAGTATCGGTCCAGTTATCTATTGCTGCATAACAAACCACCCGCACAATTTAGTGGCTTGACACACATTTATTTTGTTCCAGAATCTATAACATGGGCAGGACTTAGTGAAGATAGTGCATGACTAAAGAGGTATGAAGGCTGGGGCTTGGAATCATCTGAAACCACATTCACTCATACATCTGGCATTTGATACTGGCTGTCAGCTGGGACCTTAGCTGGGGGTAGAGACCAGAACGCCCACACATGGATTCTCCATATAACCCGGACTCTCTCACAGTATGGTGGCTGGGGTGCAAGGGTGAGTGTCCCCAAAACGCCAGCCAATAGCTGCATCATCTTTTTAAACTTACCTTGGAAATCACACAGTATCATTTCTTCCACATTTTATGGATTAGAAGCAAGTCACTAAGGGAGAGGAATCAGATACCTCCTTTTGATAAGAAGAATGTGAATCCGTGGACATGTGTTTAAACCATCACAACTAGTATTATTGTGGCCCTTAGTATACTCCGGCTTCTAGCATGTGAATTACCTCACACACTAGCCTTAGCTCCCTGTGGGAGGACAGGGATTCATTGGATCATTAAGCCCCTGCCCCCCTCGCTGCTCCCCAAGTGAATTTGGGCCCTGTCCACTGCAGAGTTCAGTAAAGGTTACAGACGTGAATTTCCTCTCGCAGAAGCTGGCCCTGACATTTGTACTTCAGTTCCTTTGGATGACATCCCTGTTGGCCTCATAGAAACTGAGGGACAGGGCACAGCCCTGAGGGCAGGTGGTTTCACCAGCAGAACTGTGACCCCCATCAGGTTGTACTCATTCTGGGGCGACCATGAGGGTAAGCTTAAGCCTTAAATAAACTCCTTCACAAGCCGGCCCTGAAGTTGGGATGGCAAGATCACCGTCTGGGAGTCAGGTCATGAGCTTGTGGTATAATTGCTTTCTTGGCCTTAGGTTTCCCACTCTGTCAGTTGGGAATAAGTAAAGGTCTTTGGTTGGGCATTTGGAACAGATCATCATATTATTTAGAAAGCTGGGCTAGAAGCCAATCTCTTCTTCTGGCAATGGTTGACAGGGTCACAAGCTGCTCTCCTAGGAAATAGGAAAAGACAAAGCAGAGAGAAATCTCCCGCTTTTTTCTATAGGACATGAATCCATCTCACAGTGTCTTTGAGATCCACAAAGCTAGGGTCTAATCACAGTGTGTGTGTGTGTGTGTGGTGATTAGGGGGGATTTTTTTTTTTAGAAAAGACCCAGAAAACCTTCATTTCAATGGTAGGGGCAGGGAAAGGAGGAGCACGACGCAAGAGCTGGAGAACAAGCTGGGAGCGGCTCAGGGGAAGAACGAGGTGCAGAGTGGTCAGGCCCAGCTTCTCAGCTGGCCCCAGGCCCCTCCAGCCTCAGCTGCCCCTCCTCTTGTTCCTCTGCTGCCCCAGCTTATGACAGCAGGTTTCTGTCCTCTCTCTGGACCTTCCAGGTGAGTCTAAGAAGGACCAAGGCCCCTGTGTGTCACGCCTGCATCCAGGAATTCTATCAGACCCTCCAGTCAGCCTCCACGGGCATTAGGACCTCTGGCCATGCTGGTTCCATCACAGGGAACTCCAGGACCAACTGTACTGGGCTACCTCTGACCAGAGAGTGACCCTGGGCCTCAGGCTTCTCATTTATCAAATGAGCACAGTTGTCTAGAGCAGTTTTTCCTGAAGTGGGATTCACGAGTCTCATGGGCAGTAAGCATATTTCAGAGCAAAAGCTGCCCTGGGCTCATTTTCCCCAGAAGCAGATCCTGAGACAGAAATTTGAGGGCAGGTGTTTCACTTGGGAGGTAATCGCAGGAAGCACTAGTGGAGAAAAGAGAAGGTAGATGGCGAAAAGAAGGGAACCAACTCAGGGTGTGTAGATGAGTATTTGCTGCGGTGGGAAACTACAGTTCAGTACCACTGGGATCTCTGGGACACAGTGTGGAACAGCCTCAGGGCACTCCATCCTAGCCCACTACGGGTTAAAGGCTACAGCCGGGGTATCAGCTCCCTGACACTTCCAGCCTGCCCTGTGTGCCAGCTGAGCATGGTCCTGTGGCCAGAGAAACCTCCCGGGGCTGAGAGTCACATGTGTTTTCAGGGAGAGGCCATCGGCACAGGTGAAAATTGTGAGCGTGAGGGGAGGTGAGTAGGGCATGGCAGGGTCTGCTACACAGACAAGCAATTTTGTTCGTGCACTTTTCATAAATGTGAGATCAGCGACAGTTTCCATAGAAATCCATTACCTTTGCAATAATTATTATGGTCTTGTGGGTATCCCTGTGCCCCCAGAACTCAGTCGGCCAGTTCACCTCAACTCATATTTAGCAAAGAGAATGCCATTAACTGTTATTCAACTTGCTAAAATATTTTCACACCATTTTCATGTTATTGCTTATATTTGTTATACTGTCATTTTATTGTTACCATCATATGGAAGTATGGCTCCAAATCATAAAGATGGATCAGTAGGTCAAAAGAGGCTCGTTAAAGCACAAAAGCAGTATTGAAAATAGTTAACAAAAAATGCAATATGAAATGGGATTGTGTATACCAGTGCAGATGAGGTTGTAGAATGAGACACTTTTATACAAGCAGGAAAAAAGTGTGAATCAGAAAAGACAGATATGGGAATGAACGTCTGAAAATGGGATTTTGTTAACTGGTAATACATTTCCTCAGGTCCCTAAGGCACCATGTATTATGCAACTTTGTCAAATAGTGGCCCAAAGCCCATTGAGACTTTTGCATCATCTTCACAGCAGGCCCTGTAAGTCAGTTAGAAAACCGACCAAGTCTCTCCAGAATATGGGTCAAATAATAATGTCCGGTGTGATAGCGAAGCATTTTGTCATTAACGACAGAGAAAAGATCAAAACCAGAGAAGTATCATTAAAGTGGTCTGACTTCCAGTGAAAACCAACACAGTTCACACTGTGGCTGATAAACTGAGTCATGGGCTACTGAGGAATAAGTATGATCAGAGAAAAAGCAGAGCAAGCCCTTGGCAAAATTCCTTGATCAAACAACACTTTTGGATGTCACATAAAATCAATAGCACATAGTGTGAAAGAGCAATTGCTGTCCTGAGTGAGTGCTAGCAGACAATTGGCTTTATTGTTGACTAAAACCACTTGTGGCAAGCTTTGTTCATTGTTGATCCAGAATTTATTCCATCCCTTCTTTCTTGATAACAGACCCTTGATTTTGATCCATGCACCAAGGTCTCCAGTCTCAGGCCACTGATGACAAGTGACCTAAATCGATCATGACCAGCCCATGTCCCACTTTCCCAGTCTGCCTTGCTGCTGGAGGACACCATAAGACCCAGTTCTGTCCAATGAAATATGATGGGAAGTCTGCCGAGGGTACTTTTATGAGAATTTTGGGGTTTTAAAAATAAAATAGGCATACATGCTAGGACCCCTCATCCCCCTTCTTTGTAACTTAACCATAGTCATGATGTCTGGTGCTGGGCAACCATCTCGCAAATATGAAGCAACCAGCACAAGGTAAAGCCTGAGAGAATTCTAAAGACACCAGGACTGACATCATTGGATGTGAGTGACCGCCTACTTTCATCCTTCCTGTGACGGCACAGAAGTAAGCCTTTCTGTTTGAAGCCACTCTATTACCGGCAGTTAAAAGCATTCCTAATGGGTGTCCCACTGATGTGTCTGCTCTCCACATATTTTCAGAAAACACATGAAGGAAATGTACCCGATGACTTTTTGTTCTATTTATCACTAAATTCCTTTGTAAGATAAGACGAATGAGCTTCTGAATTTCAGTTGGGTTCAGCAATGGGGGGAGCCCCAGCAGGAAAAGGAAAGGGAAGAGACTGAGATCAAGCCATTTAGTCCTCTGGTTCCCTGTCTGTGAGTGTCCACATGTTGGAGGAATCCTTCAGTGAGGGCCACTGACTGTCCCAAGGCAGCCGGCCCACTCTGCTCAGTTCTCTCCTTCTAGGGGGCCCCTTCTCCCCTTTACCCTTCAGACCTGTTGGTAGTAACAGCTCTGCTGCTGCTCATCCAGGTTACTCCTACACCCACATATCTGTAAATTGTCTTTTTATAAATAAGCTTTCCTAAAAATCATCCTATTTTGAATGTGCCATTATCCGCTGGTACACTGACTGATCAACCAGCATCAATTCATGGATTTAAAAGCACACACACACGCGCGCGCGCGTGCATCTGAACACCCACCACACACCACTGTATTTACAAAGACCAGCTGTCAGGTAACAATCTGGCTCCTGATCTTGATATGTGTAGAAACAAATAGCAAGAAGGGTCAATGCCCTCGATTCATGTCCTCTCTAACTATGTCTTTTCAGACACTGTGTGGAGAGATGGACAGCAAGTAAGAACAAAGTATGCTGCCTATCGAGGGAAAGATATTCACATGAGGTTTAGATATACGAGATGAGATGAGATGCAGCATCCCTTTGTGCCATAGGTGGCCAGCGCAAGCAGCATTTCAGTGGCATGTTTAGAATCTTGATTACCCTGAGCCTTTGGCTTCAGGGCAAGACTACTGCCATTTTTCATGTTGAAGATAAGATATCAAGAATTTGAAGATAGAGCTGTGGTGCCAAGGTTTGGCCTTTGAGAATATGACTCTTTCCCTACATTTGAAGGTTTTCTTCTCTTGGCAGAGAAATAACTCAATATAAAGGCAACTAGAAAAATTAAAAACAGACTATAAACCTTCAAATCATCAGACAAAAATACAAACACATGTGTGAGCACACATGCATATCAAAGAAGACAAAAAATACACATAGTAAAACATAGAGAACAGAGGGAGCATTAAAATAGAAAACATAGAAGATAAAATGATAGAATTAAGGCTAATATATCAGTTATATCAACAAATGTAAATAGGATAAACCCGTCCTAATAATAGAAACAAAGATTCTGCCATTGGATGAAAAAAACAATGTCCTATTGTGTGTAGTATAAAGGAGATGCATCTTTACCAAAATAACTCAGAAAAGTTAAAATAAAATATAAACGAAGGTACATAAGAAAATACTGAGCTGAGGCTGCAGTGCTACAATCAGTCAAGGTTAAATTCAAAATAAAAATCTTAAAGGAGACAAAAGAAAGTTAAAGAGAAGAGAGAACAATATCTTCATTAAGAATCTCGTTTTTAGAAATCTCTACACACCAAATAGCATAACTTCAAAATTAATGGTAAGATATGACAGTTAAGAATAACAATACGTAGAAAATGCAAGTCGAAATTGGATGAAACATAAGAGCACATTTTAATGGACCCCATCAGCTCATGACCTATCAAGAAAACAAAAGATAGGGAGCAATGTGGAGAATCTGAATAATATTAAATATGATTGAACTTGACATGCAAAATCTCAAATAAAATATTAGCAAATATAAATGAACAATATCTCAAAAGAATCATTCATCATATCCAAGTAAGTTCAACTTAGTAACATCAGGTGGTTGAATGATATTAGAGAATCTCTAATAAAATTGACCATATTAATAGATAAAAAAACTATTTAATTTCTTCCAAGTAGATGCCAAAAAGACATTTGAGAAATATCTCATACCCAGTCCTCCTTAAAACAAACCAAGCCATAACAAAATAGCAAAACGATGTACACATGATGTGACTGAAAAATGCTCAACTATCAGCGACAATAAGAGAATTCAGATTAGAGAGACCACTTCATGGACGGTGTACGTGCCTGGCCACTGCAGTGTACACCTGAAGCTGAAGCTGAAGAATAACGAATGTCAACTATAATGTAATATATACGTAGTCGCAGGATGTGGAGTACAGCATAAGGAATAGAGTCAGTGGAACTGTAACAGCTATATATGATGTCAGAGGGGTAGCAGATTGGGGGGTTGGTTATGATCTTGTGAGGGGTATAACTGTCTAATAATTACATTGTGTTGTACATCTGAAACTAATAATAATAATAACAAAGGAGAATTCAGGATGATGGTAGTTTCCAAGATTATTATACAAAACTCAGTAGCCCTACTCTACATTAAAAAAAAAATACAACTTAGAAAATATAATAGCAAGAAATTGAAGTGACAGTAGCACTCAAAAAGATAAAATATTCAGAAAAATATTTAATTGACATATAAGGATGGATGAGAAACAGAGGATACAGAAGGCAGACTGTATATTTATTGAAAAAAGTCCACGTATAAGGGCACCTGTGTAGTTCAAACCCATGTTGTTCAAAGGTCAACTGTGCACTCATAGGGTTTTTTGGTTTGTCAGGCAGGGAACTTGTCAAAAAATCATATGAAACTCAAATGCGGAAATAAATAAGAGCCAGGAAAGCCCTGAAAAAGAAAACTAACACGATGGGACTAGACCTATGTAAGATGATAGAACGCATTATGAAATTATAATTTATAAAGCAATTTGGTACCCAAAGATGAAATAGATAATCTAGTGGACCAGAATAGAAAACCAAAAACAGATCCCAGTACACATGAGGATTCAATTTCTGTTTAAGGCAACATTCAAATTAGAGGAGAAAGGTGGTAGGAAATGTAACTATTCTTTTTTTGGGGAAAATTAAATGGAAACCCGATCCTTAAGTCAAAATGAATTCCAAATGGATAAAGGATTTATATATTAAAAATAAGATTATAAAACGCTAGAGAAAACAATAGGTGATTAATTTATAATATTATCATAGGAAATGCAGCACACCAAACCCAGGATCCCTAAAGTAAATATTTAAGAAATTTAAAAATGTAAAACTTCTGTATGGTAAAACATACTATAAACCAAGATAAAAATACCAGGAATAAGTGTGACCTGTGTGACAGGCAGAAGGGCTCATTTCCTCAATCCTCAAAGATCTAAAACAACTCAATACAAAATAAGTAAAGAATATACACCAGCAGTTTAGAGAGAAATACAAACGACTTATAAAAGCCTCAACTTCACTCATAATTAGAGAAATGCCAACGACAACAGTAATATATCTGCTTTGTTTCTCCTATCAGATTGGCAGACATCACTACATTTGGGACGGTGTTGGGAAACAGTCATGATCAGATACTACTGGTTGAGAATGAGACTGGTTCAACTTTTGGCAATATCTGTCAAAATCCTTTGACCCAGAATTCAACAGCTCAGAATTTTAATTCACAGATGTACACTCAAAACTCTTCCAGTTTAGATAAACAAGAATGTTCAAGAAATGTGCTTGAAGATAGTCCCCCTTCCTGGGGTTTGCCCTCCGAGGCCTTAGCTCAAATAAACTTTGACTTGCACTAGAATCCCAGCGTTTCTGATTCAGTGGGTCTGGGGAGGAGCCAAGAATCTGCATTTCTAACAAGTTCTCAGGCGTGGTCTGGGAGTCACGCCTTTAGAGACTAGGGTGGGTGTAGGGATGGGGGCCTGGAGAGGTGAGTTCCTTTGAGGGAAAGGAAGAAGAGGCAAAGTGGAGAGGAACAGGACTCCCCCCAGGACTGGGGAGAAGAGGTGGTGGGGTGGAATTTTCCAGAGAGGGCTGTTTGAGCATCCTAAGGAGACAGGTTCTTGGTCCCTATTCCCAGCCTCACGGAAGACTCCTCCCTTACCTCCCCATAACCAAGGGTAGGGAAATGGCAGAGCCACCGCCTACTCGTGGTGAATCCATAGGCTTGGATAAGGGGCCCACTAGCTGTGAGCAGACAACCTAGATAGAAAATCAGAGAGCCAGCCCTCCTGGACAGTAAAAGGCACCTCCATTCCTCAGACAAGACTTGGGGGGCGGGGGACAGTTGAGGCAGCACAAGGCAGAGTGTCCCTGATGACTGAACTTGAAGTTCTCCTGGGACTCAGATGTTTTGATTTGATTTTGAAAAAGAACATTCCCCCCCCCCCCCAACAAACGGTGCTGGGAATACTGGATATTCATATGCCAAAAAATGAAGTTGGACTCTGACCTTGCACCACATATAAAAATGAACACTTACGTCAAAGACCTAAATGTAAGAGCTGGAACTATAAAACTCTTAGATGTAACGTAACATGAAGATCCTTGCACCTAAGAATCACGGTGGAATAAAAGTTTTACCTGTTACACTCATTTAGACGGTGAGAAACCTAAACAGTTGAACCTGACGGGTGAGCCCCAGGTATCCCGCACTGGTCACGAGGTAGCCTTACTGATGGAAGGCTAAAAACAAGGGCATTCCTTTCACAATCGTCATTGTAGTGCCCTAATTGTAAAAGGGATCCCCTCTTCCTCTTACCAAGGCAAAACTTTCATACAGAGAACAAATCTGAAGTGCAGAACGTGAAGTTTTACAGATGTACATACTTGTCCAACCACTGCTCAGATGAAGATATAGAAAAGCTCCAGCGCCCCAGAAGGCTCTCCTGTGTCCCCTTTCCAGGCGGTACTCCCAAAGGTAATGTTATCTATCTCTGTGCTTTAGTTCTGCCTGTTTTTAAACTTTTTATAAATAAGTGGAATCATAGTTATTCCTCTCTCGTGCATGGCTTCTTTTACTCACTATAATGACAGGAATTCATGCCTGTAATTCTATGAGGCAATGGTTTGTTCTTTTTCAGTGCTGTGCAATATTCCGTTGTGTGACAAGTCACAATTTGTTTCCACTCACCTCTTGGACATTGGGTTGCTTCCAGTTTTAGGCTGTTATGAATAAAGCTGCTGCTATAACATTCTCGTGTCTTTTGGTGGACATCAGCCCCTTGTTTCTCTATCTACTGAGGAGTAGAATTACAAGACCATAGAGTTTACCTATGTTTGGCCTTAGTAGGTACTGCCAAGTTATCCAAACCGACGTATTAATTCTCCTTCCCACCAACAATGTATAATAAATCTGGTTAATTCTCAGTCTTGCTACATTTAGTACCATTTTTTTTTTAATTTGTCCTTTTCAGTTTTTCTGGTGGGACTGCATCATTAATTTTTACAAATATTTATTGATAACTAGCAATAATCTTTTATTCACCTAAAATGGGTGGCCGGTGGATGCTGAACGTTTGAGAAACTCGTTGGACTCTCCTAAGTATTCAGCAATTCCCTGAGGATGTGTGGGTGTGTTTCTGCCTATGTATGTGCCATAGTCACAGATGGTTGCTGCTCCGGACCCCACCCTCCTTGCCTTGGAACAGACCCTTCATTTCCACACCCCAACAGGAAGAGCTTATTTGGGATCCCAGAGGGAGATGTTTCCCTTCACCAGCAACATCTGGGCAACATCTGGTGAGCCCATCCCGGACAGGGAGATGCTTTTCTGGAGAAAACACATCACTTATTAGATTCTTTTTTATTCTCCTATATTCTCTCCTTTTCTTCTTGCCGCCCAAAACCCATCGCCCATTGGGCTCCCTGCTCTAAGCCCCCAATCCAGCCCTTGCCAACTCTCTGCCCTGGTTTCTGTCCAGTCTGGTTTCCCCAATACACAGCCCAACAGGATGCAAAGCTACGTAGCCTGAGAGACCCTCAGTGACTCCAGTGCTCAGCCAGTCCCAGTTCCCTGATCTGGGAAGCAGCAGCTTCGTACTCAAGGAATGTTGAAGCTAGTGGGGCTCTCTGGTCCAGTGTCCCCCGTCCCTACTACCATTTTACAAGTTGGAAGACTGAAGAAGGGAGAACTAGAGGGAGGGAGAGGAAAAGGGAGCGAGGTGGGGGAAGAGAGAGAGAAACTAGAACTCCACTCTAGGTCACAGAGACTCCCTTTCTCCTGGGGACCTGGCCAGAGGATTTGAGGCAGGAAGGAGGAGGCAGTGGAAGAAAAGATTCCTTGGGACCAGCATGAGTGTCTGACGGGGGTGGTGGTGAGCATCATACTCCTAAGGGCTGAGTCACCACTAGCAACGGACACCCAGTTCTGTAGCCTTTCAACTGCCTTCTGAGCCGTCTCAGCCACCAGCCATGGCTTTGGTGTACCAGCCGTGTGCTGACGACCCTTCCATATCCACTTCCAGCCCGTCCTCTCCTTGAGCCCTATGTCCCTGTACACATTTACTAGGTACGTTTAATTGACTCAACAAGTTCTGATGGAGCATTAAGGACAGTCAGACACAGCCCCTGCTCTCCCACTATTCACAGACAACACCCAAGGAAACGCACAAGAAAACCACACAACCAAGTGGGCCCAAGGCAGGTGCAGGCTGGAGATCAGCATCTTTGGAAGTTTGAACCAAGGTGAGCAGAACACACCCCAACAACATTATCAAGGGAGTGGGATGGGACTATAGGCTGAAAGCATAGGTAAGGCTGAAAGAAACTTGATGACATACAAAATACCTCACGTGTGTATTCAAACTACGTGCGGTTGTATCAATGTTGCAAGCATAATGTACAAATAAAAAGAACTGTACACAAAGACCTTAAAATGGAGGAGCAGGAAAGGTAGTGGGGGATGGGAGTATGAAGAGAGAAGTGAGGCTGTAAAGATGGGCAAGGGCCAGATGATTCCAGCTCTGTAGGCCCCAGGGAACTGAGATGGCATCCTCAGGGCACTAGGAAATCACTGGCAGTTTGGATCTAGCTGTCCAGACACCTCCTGCTGCAGGCCCTCCAGGTCCACACATTCAAGGCACCCAGGAAGGACAGAGGCTGTAGCTTCTCCTAACTGGCTTCCCTCCTATTGTTCTTCCCAGGAAAGGTAAAGTGCGGGCAGACCCCTCCTGTCCCCCTCTACATACACACCTGTGGCTGAAGAGGGGCCTTCACCATCATCTTCACCCCAGAGCCATCCAGGCAGCACAGGTCACCCCAGCCCCCACCTGAAGGAAGGTGGAAAGGAATCCTGAGGGCTGGGCTAGTCACTGACAACTTTCATCTAGGACATTCAGAGAAGAACCCAGAATGCAGCGGGAGCAGGACTGGGAGGGGGAGGGTCAGGCTCCCAAGAAGACTCCCTGGAGGAGGCAGCGCTGGCAGCGGCCTTAAAGGCGATGGAGTTCTTTTAAGTAGCGAGAGGAACGGCTGCAGCAAAGGTGTGAGGGAAGAAACGCGCGGTGGGTAGGGTCGCATCTGCGGTTGGGAAGAGGGGCAGAGGGTGGGGTCCTGGGCCAGGACTCGCTGCTGGGCCTGCACACACTTTCCCCTGGGCAGTAATACAGGGAGAGTTGGCCTCTAGTCAGGAAAGGCCTTGGCGGGAGCCAAGTGGGCCATTTTAGGTGGCCAGGGTCTGGCTTGGAAGAAACCAGTCCTATTTTATATATTTTTTTTAAGGAGGGATGGGGTGGGTGGTCGGGGAATGGTTCCAGGAACCCCTGCACAGGGCTTCTGCAGGTCTCTGGCCCGTGGGCAAAGGTGAAATTCAGGCCCATGGATTACCCACACCTGCCACCCTAGGGTCTTCTCCAAGTCCGTTTACTTTTGTGGCGGATCTGGGGGTGAGTGGTAGGGAGAGCGCGGAGAAAACGTTTAGATTGGATTATAGTAAACTGCCTCGGGAGGAGTAGGGGTGAGGGCGTGTAGGAGGCCCCCGCTGTGCCGCCGTCCCAACCTGACCCACGCTCTGCGCCTCAGCCTACCCATCTGTCAACCGGGTACGTGGGGTGAGATGGGGATCTCAACAACCCTGCCGCGCCGGCTTGGTGCGTCGGCGACTTCGTAAAACTGCGGGAGCAAGGCGGGGGGAAGACGACGGACGGGCGGAGATGGGAGGGGACTGAGGGCGGAGAGCGCTGGCGGCGCCGTAACTGGGCAGAGTCCGCGGGGAGGCCGGCGGCCGCGGCGCCCGGCTCCGGGCGGGGGAGGGGGCGGTGCCTCCGGGGCGGGGCGGCGGGCGGCCTGGCGGGCGGCCGGGCGTGCGTCAGCGCGGCCAGCCCCGGAGTTTTCCACTGACGACGAGGGCGGAGCGGCGGGCGGGGCTGCGCAGACAGTCTCCCGCCGCCGCCGCCGCTGCCGGACGCGCAGAGCGGAGGGGCCGCCGGGCCGACTGCTGCCGGCCGGGTGAACACGGGTCGCGGTGCGGAGGGCGTCCCCGGCGGCGACGCGGCTCGCGTCGGGGTTTTTGAAGAGCGCCTGGTTCGCAGGTAAGCGCTGTGAGGCTCCGGGCTGGGCTGGACGGGACTTTGGGGCGGGGGTGTCCCGCGCAGGTGGCACTGCTCCTCCGGCCCCTGCCATTTGCCCCCTGCCACCCTGAGCGGACGCGGGGGCAAGGACACCCCAGCTGGGCCCCAAACTGAGCGCCACAGACGGGGTCGGGGGCTGAGAGGCGCAGGTTTTCCGCTCCCCTCCCCCGCCCAGCCTCCGGCACCCCAAGAAGTCGCGGCGCCCCGAGCCCGGTGAGGGTGGCGAGCGAGCGGAGGCTGTGCGCTGGTGGCGGGGTGACGGGGTGCGCGTGTCCGTGGGTAAGTTTTCATTTGACCCAGTTGCCTGAGAACTTTTCAGAAGTTCCTCGCGTGGCCGGAGCAGGTGACATTTGTCGCCTTCATCCTCGGGCTCCCCCCCGGGGGCGGGTACCAGGGCTGCCGCGCGTGCCCGGCCCCCCTGGGAGGCGGGGATCAGGGAGGGATGAGCGAGGAGTGAGGCTCCGTGAGTCACGGACCCTGGGAAGGAGGGAGGGAGGAGGGATTGTGTTGTACGCTCACCTGTTTGTCAGTCGCCGTCACACGCAGAGGCCACCGCTGTGAGTCACGGGCGCAGCTCCCCCGGCCACCCTCGGACACACGTAGGCTCTCTCCCACGCACTTTTTCTCCCCTTTCCAGCACGTACTTCCTCCCGGTCCCCAGTTTCCCCTCCCCGGGGACCTCCATAGAGATGCCCACTCCACAGCAACCATCACCAGTTAGTCACAACTGCTCCCTGGCACAGTCACACACTAGCCCACACTTCTGACACAGAGCGCCCCTCCCTGGCTCCACTGCCCACTCCACACCTCCACTCAGATGTGTCAGCCCTCTGAAGTGGAGCTCATCACGTCACCCCCAAATCCTTGACATCACTGCCCTCTGTGGTCTCCACATCCTGAGGTCACCAAGTCTATTCCCTGCTCTCCTGTGCCCTTGTCCTGTCATCTGTCACTCTGGCAGCAGGGTTTAACCAGTCACACCCCCTTCAGTCCTAATGCTGAGCTATCTTTTAAAAATGCAAATCTGGTATTGTCACTCCCTACTTAAACCCTGCTGTGGCTTCCTGTGCCCTCAGGCTAAAGCCAGCCGGGGCGCCCAGGCCACCTAGACCCCGCCTCACGGCCCCTCCCCCCTCCCCATTCTGACTCTCCCTCTCTCGAGTCCCTCATACTTGCTGTGCCCTTTTCTGGAACTCTTCCCACATCCATTCCTGGGACAGACCTGTCTTCACCCTCAGCTGTACCTCTCCTGCCTTGCCCCTTCGACCTTTCATCGCAGCACACAGCAGGGGTCCTAAACTTTAATTACACTCCTGCCCACTAGACTCAAAGCTTCAAGGGGCGGCACGAGTGTCTGTCTTGCTCCCTGTATGCCTGAGTGCCTGAATAGTGCTTGGCACATCAGAGGAGCTCGAGAAATACTTGTTGAATGAATGAATGAGAGTGAAAGAGGCCTCCCTTGGATGGAGGAAGCAGTTGCTGTCAGGTGCCGTTTCCTTGCTGCAGAAGCAATTGCCTCATGTAGCCAGCAAACGTTTGGCACCTAACCAGTGCCAGGCGCTGGAGGCCAAGGCTGAAGAAGTGTCTCCTCCCCCCGGGATCACTTTCAGAGGAAGGGGTGGGGGAGGGGTGTGCCAAGGCTTCCTGTCTGCCCTCTGGGCTGCCCAGGCTGTTTTTCTAGCCAATCCCAGTGGGGGCCCAAGGTGCTCTGAGGTGCCCTCCCCTTCTCCCAGGAAGTAGTTCTTGAGGGCCAGGGGTCATGTGACCCCAGGTATTGGGGGAAACTGACCCAAGGCCTGGGGCTCGGAGGTTAACGGACACATTCTTCAGATTCTTGGGAGTTGGATGGAGGCACTGAAGGGGCCCCCTCCCCAATACCAGCTCTTGGCTGGGGGCTGGGGCTTTGGGACTACTGAGATGCACAGAGGAGTGGGCCGGACTTCTCAGAGGCCCTGAGATGCCCCTCTCCTCCCCCCACCCCCCAAATAGCCTTTGTTTGCTTGGTGCCCAGGGTGAGGTGGCCTTCCCTGGGTTCACGGAGTGTGGCCTGAGTGTGGAGACAGTTGTGGCGAGTACAGTAAGGAGGTGTGCTCTCTGAGTCCCGGCTGTCAGCTCCTGTGTGTGGTGGCAGGAAGGCGCCCTGATTCTCAGGGCCCAGGCAGATCCCGGAAGAAGTCTGGTTCTCTTTGATTCAGGGCCTGTCTCCAGGGCTCCTGGGGGTGTGGTATTTCTGTCTGAGCCAGCTCCTGGGAATTGCTTTTCCTTCCTCCAGGACCCCAGGAGGGGGCTGTGCTCACCCTGGGAACTGTGCCACAGTCGGGATCTTGATTCCTGGGTAGCTGCTGAGGGCCCCTCCCCCACCCTCTGACTCACTGTCTGACACTTTTGGACTCTTCCACTATCTGTGTTTCATTCCTTTTTCTGACTTGGCCTCTCCTTGTCTCTGGCTGAGTCTTTTTGTCTCATCCCCTGCTCCTGCCTCTCTCAGCCTCTGGATTCCCAGGTGGGACAGTGGCTCTTCCCCTTCCCCCTACCGCAAAGGACTATCAGGGAGGACATTTCATTCCAGGTCCGCAGATGGTGCCAGGGTTCATCACATTACCTGCGGCACTTCTGTAGCTTCCCTGTGTCCACCTCTCACCTTAAGTTCCTGTTCTGTAGGTATCCCTGAGGCAGGACCAAGGTGTCTGGCTTGAACCTGCTTCCTTGACATCTCTGTTTACTCATCTGGAACAGAGAGCCTCCTGAGATACCTGTGTTGGCACCTGCCTGCAGCCTGAGCTTTCTTCTCCTGCCCCCAGAGCCACCCCCCTTCTGGGTACCATTCTTGCTCAAACCCTCTGATGTAGACTGGGGGATGGGCAGGCATGTGCCGACCCTCCCCCACCCCTCCCTTCATTGTGACAGGAGCAGGTTACACTGACTAGTAGCCACCACCACAAGAGACTTCATGTGCTTAAATCTTGTTTCTGTGTTTATATATGATATGAAGCGCCCACCTGCCAACCTCACATGGCCCTCAGGTGCCTTCTGTATGACAGACTGCTCTTAGGCAGGGGCACAGTGACAACCAGGCAGAGAGGCCCTCAGCCGGACGGGACAGACCTGAAGGAGCTGAGCAGTGAGGCGTTTGCAGGGTGGGGGGTAAGGGCTGTGACGGGGCGTCCCGGGCCCGTGGGAACCCAGAGAGGCATGTAGTCAGGGAGGTTAGTGGGGCTTTCAGGGAGGGCCTCTTGGAGAGGATTTCTAAATGGCGGGGGGTGAGGCTAGGTTCCAGCTGTGCAGAGGCTAGGAGGTGAGCGGGGGCACTGCAAGTTCAGCTGGAGTGTAAAGTGAGTGGGGTGAGGTGGGGAGAGTCTAGCAGGATGAGTGTGGCGGAGAGGCAGCATCTAGGCCTGCTTCAGCCTCTCGGAATTCTGGACTTGACCCTAAGGGGAGCCCCGGAGTGATTCTGAGCATGGGGGTGGCAGGTGGATATGTGATTTAATAAGATCACTCTGGCTTCAGGGTGAAGAATGGCTGCGGGGAGAGGACAGGAGCAGAGGCAGGGACATGAGTAGTAGCAGTAGGGACAGAGATATAAGGGTAATAAACTTTTAAAATTATACGTGACATACATAAAATACACGATGTATATGAATCTTCTGTGTACAGCTGAAGATTTTGGTGGTTTTAGACACCCATGGAATGAGTTACATCCCAGATCAAGATAAACCATTTGTGGACACTATTCTGCCCCCCAACACTATTCTGACTTGTATCATCGCAGATTGAGTCTGCCTTTTTCTTGAGCTTCATTCACTGGTATGCTTGTGTCTGGCTTCTTTTACCCAACACGCTATCAGTGAGATTCATCTGTGTTGTGTGTATCCAGGAGCTCATTCTTTTTTTCACAGTGTAGAATGACACATTCACTAAACACTTATCACTGTTCTTAAGAACTTGGCGTGTATTGATTCACGTAAACCGCCTAACCCAGTGAGGTTTTAAGACAAAGAATTGGAGTGGTGAGGTTAAGGAACTTGCCCGGGGTCACCCAGCCAATTAAGAGGCGAGCCAGTGTTCCAATGCAGGCTGTCTGGTTCTGGAGCTACAGTTCTCTGCTGGGCGGCCTCCGTAATTCCTGCCGAGTCTGTGCCTGGCCTCGTGTAGATTAAATGAGCTAATGTGTACTTCCAGCACTGGACAACGAGAGGTGGATGGAGGGGGAGGGAGAAAAGAGTTGAAGATGACTCCAGGTTTCTGGCTTGAGTAACTGGGTGGGTGGCAGTGCTGTTACTAAGATAGGGAACACAGGAAGAGGAACAGATGGCACGGGTGGGGGGTTGGGGAATAGAGACAAGGGGTTCGATTTGGGGCCTGCAGACTTTTATGTTTCTAAGGCACAGCCAGGCAGAAATACCAAGTGTTCATTTGGTTTGGGAGGAGGTGTCTGAGGCCTGGGGGTGGGGGTGGTGATTCGGGAGGCACCCAGTACCCTGTAGACAGCATCTGGAGCTTGGGAAGGGATGGGTTCTCCTAGTGGGACTGTGGGGACAGCATGCCTGGGTGCGGTTTGTTGGTGTGTGTGTGTGTGTGTGTGTCTGAGTCTCGGGTCTGCATGTGTGTATGCGTATGTATGCCTGGCTCTGGAGCTTGAGTTCCCCCATCTCCTGGGAGAGCCGGCAGGTCAGCTGGGAGCGGGGTTGTTTTTGTTTGTGGTTTAACCCTGGGAGGCAGGGTACCAATCCTGAGAACCTACCCGTTGAGCAGCCCCCACAGGCCCCGGAAACACCTGTGTGTCCTTCCCCGGCGCTCCCCTCCCCCCCAGCATGGAGAGTTTGCAAGGAGGGGAGACTGTTGCTTCTCTTGTGCCTGGAGGGAGAGGCTGTCCCTGGAAGGAATTTTGCCCAGTAAGTCTATCCAGTAAGTCAGTTGACAGCACTCACTCCAGGTCTAGGATTCAGTAACTTCGTGGGAGGCTTGGCGAAGGAGCAAGGGGTGTTTAGAAAGGACACCTGAGGAGGGGAGATCGCCAGCCTTCTGCTTAGTTTTTCCTGTTCTCGTTTCCTGTGATGGCAGTGGGGGAGGGGCTCCCCAGCACTGGGGCCTCTGCGCCCGTTTCCCCTTCCTCCTGCTGACCTCCTGGGGGCCCAGCCCTGAGTGCCACGGACGTGCAGAGACAAGGTATCTGTGCTCAGCTCTTAGGACTGAGTCCTTGGGAGATTCCGAAGCACTGGAAGGGACTGTTATTTGCCGTGGCATTTAGGGGAAGGAACCCTGAGTCCCCTCCACTCGGATGGGGCCAGCTAGGCTGAGACCCTCAAAGGGCAGGCATGAGTGGTGTGTCCTGGGTGGCTCCACGTCACCAAGCTACAGACGGGAGAGAGTGGGACATTGGTTTAGCAGCTCAGTTTCACTAGAGTTCTTTTTTTTAAGGGGGAAAAATAATTTCCATAGGAAGTTAATTAGAACAAACGGCTAGATATTGGGAGTAGAAGGCAAGATGTAGGTGACTTTGTAAGATCAAACAGGAGATGTGGAAGAGACAAGAAGCCTCGGTGGCTCTGGGTCCCACAGTTAGGCCTGGAGGCAGGGGACTTCTGCGGGGCGGGGGTTTCTGAGGGAAAGTCTGGGCAGCTCCTTCTCAGGAGAGGAGGGGTTCCGGAAAGTCCAGGGTGTGGGAACCGGGGCCAGTGTCAAAGCCAGCCTGTTGCCTGGTGTCCTGGTTCGCCGGGCCCTGGAGCGAAGGCTGCAGCTGGGCCTGTGCCTGTGGGTATGCTTGGAGGGGAGGAGGAGGTGGTGGAGGAAGCAGAGCCACTGTACAGGGCTGTGCAGCCTGTCACAGAGGGCCTCACACACACAAAGGCACACAGATGCGAGCTGTGTGAATCACCCAGCCGGTGAGTCAGCCCCGAGGATTCCTGTCGGGGAATCAGCGAGGCTGTCAGTCCATCTGGTGGGCTGCTGTATGTGTGTGTGTAGGTGGGTTGTAGGAAGTAGTGGGGAAGGTGCCTGGCAGTGTCCTGGGAGGGCTTTCAGGCCGAGGGGGTGGGAGACTGCGAGAACCAGGAGGAGGGTTTGGGCCTGGATGTTCCCTCATCATCATATGCAAAGAAGCCTCCTGCAGATGTGCCTCCTGCAGGGCCTGGGGCGAGAGGGCCTGGGAGGCCTGGGGTGTGAGTGGCGGAGATGATGACCCTGGGCTGCCAATGAGACCAATGAGAGCGTTCTCCTTCCTACCCAGGCTGTGTGTGCCCAGACCCCACAGCACCCCTGCACCACCATGACTGGGCTGCTGAAGAGGAAGTTTGACCAGCTGGATGAGGACGACTCCTCGCTCTGCTCGTTCTCTTCTTTGTCCTCGTCGGGCCACCGCTCTCTCTCCTGCTCCCCAAGCTCTTCCGTGTCCCCAGCCTGGGACTTGGAAGAGGAAGGCCCCTGGGATCAGATGCCCCTGCCTGACCGTGACTTCTGTGGCCCCCAAAGTTTCACCCGTGAGTCCCTTCTCCCCTGGGAACCCCACACACCCCTTCTTCCTTCCTGAAGATGAAATTAGGAAGCCTGTAAGAAAGCCATTCTGGTCTCTCGAGATCATGCGCCCCATAGCTTTAGCTCCCCTCCCATGCTCTCCACCTTGTCCACTTCCTGGAATGCAGTGGTCACTCAGGAATGCCCACTGTCCAGAGGCACTTGGCTAGATTCACCCTTGACCTTAGGACTCCCCTGTTTCGGAGTCCTGACGTGCAGGATGGAGCTCTTCAGATGGCCCTCTGCCTTCCCACCCGGGCTCCTCCCTTCTGTTCCAGTTTCGTTTCTCCAGCTTTTGCCCTGTCCTTCCAACTGCACCCCTGTAGTCCCACGCCCCACACTTCTCCGCCAAGAGGCCTGTCAAGCCGGTCCCTCTCCTGTCAAAATGCTGTTTGGCTTTGCCTGAATGTAGTGAAGTGTTTTTTCCCAGTTATTTTTCAAGCTGGCATGATTCTGATTCCAAACTAAGAGAGATGGCCCTGAAGCCGTGTTTCTCAACCTTACTTTTTATTATCACTCCCCTCCACACCAAGGAGGCTTTTTAGATATTTTTCCCCCTAATCAACCCCAAATGATATTTTAATACCACAGAGATGATGTCTGTTTATATGTGCATTGTATGTATATCTGCATTTTACATAAAAAAGTGTGATTTTGAGCACAGAGAATCTAAGTATATTAACTGACTAAACTACTGTGAGTTTACGCTGGAAATACAAGGATGGTTTAATATTATAAAACCCAACCATAGAGTTTACCAAATGACTATGTCAGAGGAAGAAAAACATAGGAGCTCTTGATGCTGGAAGAATATTTGACAAAATGTAATGTTCCTTCTAGATAAGACTCTTGGTAAGATGGGAATAAGTGAATTCTACTTAAATGGTTTAAAAAAAAAATTGGTTTCCACCCAAAAGCTGATTCTGATTAGTGAGGAAATACTGGACTCCGTCCCACTAAGCCAGGAACAAGAGGAGGACGCTGTCTGTCATCATTGTTGGTTAACATTGTTCAGGAAGTGCTAGCCAATTCAGTTCACTGAGAGAGTAAGAGTTTTCTGTATTGTGTTGGCACAGGCAAAACTGCCATTATTTGCAGATGGTTGGCTACCTGGTAAACTCAAGAATATGAACAGAAAACATTCCCTTTTAGAAGGGAATTCCCTCAGGTAGTTGGGTACGAAATTAATATATTAAGTTGAGTTATATGGAATTGCCAATATTCAACTATTTTATGGTAATTTCTTATGGTTCAACCTAATAAAAAGCAATAATATACCAGTATATGTATTGAATATATACCACCAATAACTTACGAAAGGAAGGCTTTTCTAAGCCTGTGGCAAAACACAGAAGCTATAAAGGAAAAGATCGATATATTTTTGACTACATAAACCTTAGAAATCATTTTGTAAAATGCCATGAACAAAAATAAAAGACTAAAAGATTCTCACAGATAGGCCAGACAGATGATTAATGTCTCTACCCTGTTTCCCCAAAAATAAGACCTAGCTAGACAGTCAGCTCTAATGCGTCTTTTGGAGCAAAAATTAATATAAGACCAGGTCTTATATTATTATTATATTACATAAGTCCTGGTCTTATATTAATTTTTGCTCCAAAAGACGCATTAGAGCTGATTGTCCGGCTAGGTCTTATTTTTGGGGAGACACGGTAATATCATATATAAAGAGGTCTTATAAATCAATCAAAAAAAAAAAACTATAGAAAACTGTAAATGGCTAATAAAGATGGGAAAGATGTTGAATCTCACAAATGCTCTCATTTGGACTGGTGAGTAACAATAAGGCAGTGTTGGCATAGGGGCGGTGTGTTCAGTTTTACCATCTCCAATCCTAGCCAGGCTGGCTCCTAAATTCAGATCCATTTCTTTGTTGGGGTGGGAGGACAGAGGAGGAGGTATGAGGAGAGTGCAGCCTCATCTTCCAGGGGGTTGTGCTATGCCTCCCAGAGAACTCATGCCCTACCCCCTCCCTGTCTGCCTTCCAGCCCTTTCTATCCTGAAGCGGGCTCCCCGGAAGCGCCCAGGCCGCGTAGCCTTCGATGGCATCACTGTCTTCTACTTTCCTCGGTGCCAGGGCTTCACCAGCGTGCCCAGCCGTGGTGGCTGCACTCTAGGTATGGCCCCTCGCCACAGTGCCTGCCGCCGCTTCTCCTTGGCCGAGTTTACCCAGGAGCGAGCCCGGGCACGGCGCGAGAAGTTCCGCCTACGCTTGAAGGAGGAGAAGCTGGAGGTGCTTCGATGTAAGGTAGGCAGACTCCTCTCCAAGGCCCACACAGTAGGGCAGCTCCTGAAGTCCTAGCCTTGAGGGGAGGGGTGTCACGGGCGGGTGCCGGTTTGCTCATTATGGATTTGGGGAAAGAGGCCAGTAATTGCTTGGTCAGGTCCTGTCGCTTGGATTATCTGCAGATGGAGTGGGGTGTGCCAGGTATCAGGTTTGCTGTAGGGCCTGAATCTGTCTGACCTCACTGGGGAGGGAAATGCAGAATTGATGGACATTGGGGGTTGGTGTATCTGTCTGGCTGGGGAGGGGGTTTGTCCGTGCACTGGGGAAGGGCATGAACAGGAAATCTCTTTGCACATGCCGTGAGGGCAGTGTTCTGAGCTGTGCCAGTCACTAGGGTATCCACAGTGCTCAGCCCAGAGTAAGCACATCCGGAGGGTTTGTCTGGTGACTGATGCCTGTGGGCACTAAGACCGTGTATGTGTACCGCTTACATCCCTCCTCCTTCCCGCGAATGCAGCTTGCAGAGTCTGGGGTACCTGAGACGGAGGCTGGCCTGCCACTGACAGTAGACACTATTGATGACGCCTCTGTAGAAGAGGAGTTGGCAGCGGCTGTGGCCGGTGGCCAGTTGGAAGAAATGACCTTCCTACAGCCCTACCCAGCCCGGAAGCGGCGGGCCCTGCTACGGGCTGCTGGTGTACGGAGGATCGATCGGGAGGAGAAGCGGGAGCTGCAGGCTCTGCGTCAATCCCGAGAGGATTGTGGCTGTCGCTGCGATAGGGTCTGTGACCCTGAGACCTGCAGCTGCAGCCTGGCGGGCATCAAGTGCCAGGTACGGTGGCTGGACTTGGCTGAGAAGGGGAGCCGAAGCTTGGGGGCTTCTCTGGGCTCCAAAGGATCCTCACTTGTTCCTCTTCTTTCTCTGCAGATGGATCACACGGCATTCCCCTGTGGCTGCTGCAAGGAGGGCTGTGAGAACCCCAAGGGCCGTGTGGAATTTAATCAGGCGCGGGTTCAGACCCATTTCATCCACACGCTCACCCGTCTGCAGCTGGAGCAGGGGGCTGAGAGCCTTGGGGAGCTGGAGGCCCCTGCCCAGGGCGGTCCACCCAGCCCTGGCGAGCAGGTCCTGGCCCCTCCTTTCCCACTGGCCAACTCCCCTATGAGCAGTGAGCTGGGAGACCACAGCTGCAGCAGCGACATGACTGATGGCTCCACAGCGTCGGGCGCTAGCGAGGCCCCCGACAGCCCTGCCCACCCGGCCCTGCCTGGCCCTGGCTTCCAGCCGGCTGTGGATGACGACAGCCTGGAGCGGATCCTGAGTTTCAGTGACTCTGACCTGGGTGGAGAGGAGGAGGAAGAGGAGGAAGGGGGTGTGGGGAGCCTCGACAACCTCAGCTGCTTCCACCTAGCTGATATCTTCGGTACTGGTGACCCCGGCGGCCTGGCTAGCTGGACCCACAACTATTCCAGCTCTAGCTTCACATCAGGCATTCTGGATGAAAATGCCAACCTGGATGCCAGCTGCTTCCTAAACGGTAGCCTTGAAGGGTTGGGAGAAGGCGGCCTCCCTGGCCCCTCAGTACCGCCCAGCATGGACGCCGGCCAGAGCAGCTCAGTGGACCTCAGCTTGTCTTCCTGCGACTCCTTTGAGCTGCTCCAGGCCCTGCCAGACTATAGTCTGGGGCCTCACTACACCTCTCGGAAGGTATCCGACAGCCTGGACAACTTCGAGGCACCCCACTTTCCCTTTCCTGCTTTTTCTCCACCTGCGGACGCCAGTGTTTGCTTCCTGGAGTCCATCATGGGCTTGTCCGAACCAGCTGCCGAGGGCCTGGCTCCCTTCATGGACAGCCAGCTGTTTGAGGACACCGCCCCAGCCTCTCTGGTGGAGCCTGTGCCTGTGTGAGGACTAGGGTGCCTTTTCCCGGCCCCAAGAGCCCTGTTGCTGCTGTATTATAATTTGGGGGCTCCCCAGGGTCTGTATGTAACAGTCTCCCATTGGCTGACTCACCCACGTGGACACTCCTAATTCTCATGCAACACTCTGGATTTATTTATTTTTTTAACTTTCTGTGCTGAAGAGAGGGTGGGAGGGGGCTTCCCTCTTCAACCCCCCTGCCCCCCCCATGCCCACACAGTCTCTTCCACTTCCACAGCACATGCCAAGAAGAGGAGGACATATGGCTCCCCTGGAGCTTTGCAGACCCCTTTTTGGTCTTGTATGATATTTCTTAGCCCGAAGACAGGGCTGGAATCAGCCACTTCCTGCTTCTGCCACCCTGAGCCGTGGTCCCCTGGGTGGCTGAATCCTCTGGACTGTGAAGACTATAATTTATTTCCATAATTTATTTGGAGACTAGGTGGCTTAGGCTTCTGTCTGGCTGGTGGGCAATGCTGGGGTGGGTGGGGCACAGACCCCATGAGCCCCTTTTGCCTTGTAGTCCTGCAGCCCTGCCCTTCGTGGTCTCAGGTGTAGACCAGGTGTGGATTTGAGCCCTGTGTCTACTGTGGCAGCTGCCTGGCCCAGAGGCTGAGCAGGCAGGGGCTGACCCGGGACAGTGTCTGGGCAGGGGAGGGGCTGGGCTGACCAATCGTGACCAAAACCCTCTTCTACTCTGCTCAGCCCCCTCTGCTTGTCCTCTGCCCCATCTCTCCCCTCCCGCAAAGGCCACAGCCTTTCTTCCTGGCCCATCGATGTAGGAGGGGGAAGCAGGAGGCCCAGAGATGGCAAGGGGGTTGCCTCAGGGCCCACAGCATGCCCCTGACAACTCAGGGCTTTCTGGGCACTGCACTCCAGCCCGGCCCACCTACCTGTGCCCCCAAGGCCAGTTGGCCAGGGCAAGGGGTGGCTCCTTAGGGCTTCTGTGCCCATCATTTGCTGATGTTGAATTTTGTACCATAATTTCTACATTGTCCCTGAGTATTAGAACTATAATTTATTCATTTTTCTCTGTGTCTGTGCCAAGAAGACCAGGCTCTGGGCCTGCCCTCTTGCCCAGGAGGCCTTGCCAGCCTGTGTGCTTGTGGGAACACCTTGTACCTGAACTTACAGGTACCAATAAAGAGGCTCTATTTTTAACGGTATGGTCTGTATTTGTGGGACGAGTAGGATCACACGTACACCCTGAGGAGGGAGGAGGAGACAGGCCCTGCTGATCTCAGTGTGGACACAGGCTGTCGGGGGGGCTGTAGGAGTGGGGGTGCAATACTTTGGGCTTCCTTCCAGTCAACCTGGAGACAGGAAACCTGCTAAGAAAGGCTGGCCAGGCACATGGAGCAGTTTTTCCCTTTGGATGAACCCATCTCTCCAGTAGCCTCCTGGGGTGGTGGTGGGACAGCAGCAGGGCAGTCTTCTGAGACAGGCTGTCTGCTTGGATGGCTGAGGGCACACTCCCCACTCACCCACACTGAGCTGGGGCCTGGTCCTGAGGATGGTCACCGACCCCCAGGTGGAGGCAGGCAGTGGGGTGGGGTGGGTGGACGCCTTGCATGGGGCTTGAGCACCGGGCACCAGAAGCTGTAGAACTTTATCCTGCACCAGCCAGACCTGTCTGTCCTGTCCCAGGTAGCCTGGGCTGCAGGCCAGAGGAGCAGGCTGCAGTCTGCCCCAGTCTGCCGGCCTGAGGAGCAAGGCCGACCTCCCCTTTAGGAAGGGCAGGGGGACCAAAAAAGAAGACCTGACTTGGGTGACTTGGGTCTCCTTTTCTTGTTCTAATTCTCTGTCTCTTGGTCTGGGCTGCGCGCCCTTATTTCATCTCTGGTTTACTGGTTAAGAACATGGACCCCGCGTGCCAGGTTGGAATCCCAGCTCTTCTACTCCCCAGTGAGGTGACTCACACAAATTGTTCTCCATCTCTGCCTGGGTGTCCTCAATATTGTACAAATAACACTGCTCACCTCATAAGCTTGTTCAGTTCATATATACACAGCTCTTAAAAGAGTGCCTGGAACATGCAAGCCTCATGTGCGTCTTTGTGACTTCCGTTCTGTTTTCTTGTTTTCTGCCTCTATGTTTTAGCCTTTCTTTTTTTGCCAGTTCTGTCACCTTGCAGGTACCTGTCTCTTGCCTCTGGACATGCATGGACATGGCCATATGGCCATTTCGTCAGTGGCCACTAGAGGACTCATGGCTTGGACTCTGGCCTACCTCTAACGAGCTTAGGCCCGGACCTAAGCCAGGTCTTAGGCTTCTCAGGGTGGACTACCCTGGTACATTCAGTTGTCCTGTCTCCCTTCTCACTGGTCCCTGGGAATCCTTTTGCAGATACTGCTTCAGCATGCATGCTCCAAAAGCTGGATCTCCCCAAGGGCCGTGAGGCTTTGTTCTGACTAGCCTGGGGTCCAGGTGGCAGCCCCCAGCAGCTCCAATACCCTGGCTGGAAGCCCCTAGAGGCTCTTGCTATGGACAGCCCATGGCTAGACTGAGTCTGCCCATCAAGAGGGTCACTTCTGGGCTTTTTTTTTAAAAGATAAATGAAAACAACTTGGGGTTTACAGCAATAAAAATGTGATTAACGCACAATCCTTAGCCTCATTCTCCATACAGACAGACCTGTCTCTCAACACAACCCGCCCCGAGAAACTGGGTTATAAAGTACATCATCATAAAGAGGCCTGGTTTCCCATAAGATGATGGTAGTCACCTGAGGAAAGCATTCCAGGTCATTGACTCATACCAAGAGGCCACACACATGACCACAGTGTGCTATAAAAACAAGGCTCAACAGCCATCAAGGACAACTCGGGCTGTTCTAAAAGGGACCCTTATACCCGTTCACTGTTCCCAAACCTTAGCCACCAGACAACCTCTCTTGAAAACTCTGCCATATCTGCATTCTACCGATACTAAGTATTTTACTTTATATCGATTATGTCAATATGCTTAAAAGTTAGAGCCATTCTATGTAACAAAACCCACAGATTCATGAGTTTGTTGTGCTATTTTTCTCCATTATGTAAAAATATTTAAACACATAATTATTCAACTTTATAATGTTTGCTGAATATCATTGGCAGGGATTCGTACCATGATTTGGGAACACACAGATCTAGTCTAATTTCCTGCCATAGATGGGGACACCGAAACCAGAAAGGGGCAGGAACGGTCTTGGAAAGGTCACGCAGGGAGATTCTAGACCTCCTGACTCCCCGTTCTGAGTTCCTTCCCCTGAGGTCAGACTGGCCCATTATTGCCATCCTGAAAAACAGGAAGAGAGGCCCTGGGAGCACAGCAAAGGTGACCTCTATCACCCTCTTGCCACTTACAATTAACATTATCCATCTAAATAGGGACCACGCTTTTGTCCCCTTAGGTGTTAAAAGGGTTTCTGGAGGATGAATTGGTGAGTTGGCCAGTGTCTTTCACAAAAGCTGAAGTGGAAAGTAATTTTTCTCGGGATGTACTCCGCTGTATCAGGCAAGGGAAATCAGGTTTCCCCAAAGCTGTGAGGACCAGCAGAGGCCAGCTGAAAACTTGGGGAGGAGGAGACAGAATGCATGGGACAGAGTGGGCCAATGACCCTCGCAACCTGCAGGATGACAGTGTCCCTCACACAGCGCCTCAGCTGTGGGGACCTTGTACAGTGGGTCCCCCTGTCTGGACCCACTACCAGGGCAGCCGCAGTGAGCAGCATGGCAGGCAGGAGCGCTGTTTCTTTAGCTCCAGGATTCAAGGGACCAAACAGGAGAGGGGGGAGGTATTTCTGGCCTGACATAACAATAGTAAAATAGTTGTAGGGTATTTTATTTTAAACCACCTCTTTGTTTCCCATCTGCCCCCTCAGAGAGTCTGGGATAAAAGTGGGGTCTGTTAGAAGGTATCCAGTGAGCCCAGCAGAAGCTAAGTTGGTTGATGTCTTTGTTCCCCAGAGCAAATTGCTTCTTTTGCCTTAAAAACATAAAGCTTTGGGCTGCGCCGCCTTAGACCAGATAAGGCATGATTCAAATAAATCACTCACTATGAAAATGGGGAACAACTGACCCACATCCCACCCCCTCCATGAAATGTCCATAGGCTGACGGTTTCTACCCACCCCATCTCTAACCACAGCTACGGCCTCAGAGACCCTTGGGCTTTTTCCAAAATTTCTTCTCTGATTTTGGGGTAGTTGGGGTGCTCCCCTAGGACCTAAGACAGAGAGAGAAAGGGGGTGAGACATTAGGCAGGGGTCCCCGCCACTACACAAAGGCCACTGCACAGAGTCCCCCCACACCAGGCTTACCTGGTGGCAGACTTCAATGGCCTCCACGAATCTCTTGTCCTTCAAGTAGTTGAATGCTAGTTTGAAGCCTGTCCAAGGGCGGGGAGAACACAGACAGTACATGGCACGCTGATGACGTGAGAACCCCTCTGGTTCCCACAACAGCCAGAATACAGGACTTGGGTTCTGGGGTCGGGGTGGTGGTCCTCCTGCCCGGCTACTCCCTGCTCCCACGTGCACCTTGGCTGGCTGCCTTACCAATGGCAGGGTTGGCATGATGACTGTACTTCCAGGCCAGCTCGTAGTTGGTGGCTGCATCCTTGTAGGACTGCTCCTTCTCCATGATGAAGCCCATGTACTCATAGGCCTTGCAGCAGGACTGCAGAGAAAGCTGGTCAGAGCCTCTATGGAGAGGAAGCCCCATCTGGTCCTAGCGTCAGGGCACCCGCAGCCTTTCTGCCCAAACACCCCTCCTGGACCGACTGACCCCTGAAGGCCCCTGGACCCTTGAACCCTTCCCTACTCCCTCCCTCATTCTGTGTTCCCCGCTGGCTGCCAGACCCAAGACGCCTTTTCTTGCCCTGCCCGTGCTCCGGGTTCCCATCCTGCTCTTCTCATCCTGTTCCTACCCCGCATCTGCTCTGCCCCCAGCGCCACTCGAGCCTCCTGGCCTGCTAGGCCCGGCGTCCCCCACCGCCACCACCCTGACGGCAGCGCGCCCTCGCCTTGTTGTATTGCACGCAGCGCCGAAGCAGCTCGGAGGCGAGGTCGAACTTGCCGCCCTGGCAGTAGATGTCGGCCAGCAGGAGCCAGCTTTTCTCCAGGTCCTCGGCCTCAGCTAGAGCCCATGGGGCCTTGGCCAGACGCTTCAACTGCGTGCGCGCCTTAGGGATCTGCTTCAGCAGCACGTAGGCCTGCGCCACGGCCAGCAGCGCGGGGACGCTGTCCTTCTGCGCGCGAGGTGGGAAGCAGGCGTCCGAGCTGGGATCTTCGGTCACCCACACCCCCGACCCCTTCCCCCGCCAGCCGGCGCACCTCTGCCTGCGCCATATCGATGAAGGTGCCCAGCGCGGTCTCCACGTTCGCCTTCTCCCCAGTGGCCAGCAGGCAGAGGCCTTGTAGCAGCCGCAGCTGGGTCTGGCCCCAGGTGGTGTGCGGGTAGAACTCACGCAGCAGCTTCTCCGCGGTCCGCACGGCCTCCTGCTGCTCCGACTCCTTCCTGCCAGGGGAGCTGCGGACTTTGCGCTGGCCACAGGCCACCAGCCTGCCCACGCGGCCCTCATCTGGCCTGGGCCCAGAGGCCGCAGGCTCTCCCCGCCTTCCCCGGGGTCCTGCCCTGCCCCTGGGGACCCGTTGGGCCCTTACTTGCTCTCAGACACCACGTTCTCGAATGCCTCTCCGCCCACGATCTCGTTGTCTGGGTTCAGACAGATCTGTACCATGTAGTAGGTGGCTCTCTGGCCCCAAGTGCTGTCCTTGCGGGCTTTGTTTAGGAACTTTAGGGCTTCGTTGGGGTGCCCTATGTGCCTAGTACAGGAGAGAAACACCAAAACTCAAATGGGGAAACTGAGGCCCAGGGAGTGCAGGGATGCACAGGGGCCCCTCCATGGGTCTGCACAGAGCAGGGGCTGGATCTCTGGTTCCCCTGCCTCCTGGTCTGGAAGCGGAATCTCTGCTTCACTCGTGCTGAGCAAAAGCCCAGAGTGTCTGTTAGGAGAGAGCTTCCAGCACATACCTGCCTGACACACCCACTCCCAGCTCACCAGCAATAGATGCCTTTGCAGTAGTTGAACCCTGGCTCCAAACATACTCGGCTGGACATCTTCTTGGCCAATTCAAAGAAGCCAGGGGCATCTTCAAGTTTGCCACTTCTCCGTAGCAAATCGATTAGTTTATTCAATATAGGAAACTTATCTGAAATAAGAGAGCAGAGATCTCCAGGCTGGGAGAAGCAGGGAGGACCAGGGAACACTGCCCACCTGGGCTGAGCAGGGACATTCCAGCGGCTCCAGTGTCTTCACTGGTCTCCAGTGTTGAGAGAATAATAATAATGATGCTTAAAAGGAGTAATCATAAAAGCTAACACTTATATTGTACCTGGTATTGTTTTACCGCATCTTAAATATACAATGAAGTAGTTACTCTAATTGTTCCCATTTTACAGATGAGGAAATGAGACACAAAGAAGGTAAGTGATCTGCCAAAAGTTATACAGCTGATAAGTGGAATAGCAGGATTGAGACCTAGACAGTCTGGCTCCAGGACCTGCACTCCTAACAGCTGCGATCTGCTGGGTCTCTGAGCAGACTCTGCTGTGGGACTCCTGTGTCTAGCGCCTTCCCCAGCAAGAAGGGGTGGTTTTATGCTGCAGTGAGAAGCAATGGAGCTACATTTCAGGGGAGACTTTCTAGCTACTTCCAGGTGGCTGTGACCTCCGAAGGGGATTTATGACGATCCCCGGTGTCTGTGATTTGGGGACAGACAGGCTGTCCTGGGTCCAGTGCCAAGTACTTCCCTGTCTGAGACCAGGAACTGGCCCCGTGGACTCGAGAAGGACCAGCACGTTCCACTGTGGCTTTATCAGTTTCCTGCCTCTCTGGGAACAATCAGAGAGGAAGGGGCTTCCTCTACCCAGTCAGGAAGGAGGGGAGAGGGCCCACCCTTCTGAGGAGAGCAGCCCGTGCTTGGTGGGAACTGACACAGGCAGTGTCAGTGGGCAGTCTCCATGCAAGCACTACCTGGCGCTTTCTCCAGGATTTGGCGGTAGACATTGATGGCAGCTTCATATTTCTGTTTTCTAAACATCAGGTCGGCCATCATCTATGAGAAAACACACAGTGCTCCAGAATTCCTGACAGCAGCTTGTATGGGTGTCAGGGAAGACAGAAAGGGAGGGGGGTAAGAAAGGAAGGTGAAAGAGGATTTCTGAGGTAGCCTCTCTGGGCACTGGGAGAAGCTGCCCCAGAAGGAGTCCAGAAGGTAGGGCCTGCGTGGGGGAAAGGGGCAGGCCTGGGGTGAAGATGGGAGTGGGAAAGACAGTCCAGTGGGAGACACCACTGGGACCTTTTGGCAGGTCGTAGAACCAGCCCCTTTACCCGTGTGTGAGGACTGCCTGCTCCAGGCATGGAGGTAGAATGGGGGTCCCCTCCGCTGCCAGGTGGCCCTGGAGGTGGTATGGGTGACGGGGAGGAGAGAAATAGGACTTGGGAGGGGCTTTCCTCAAGCACTTCCCCAAGCCCCAGGAACCCATCCCACCCTTGCCTTCACTGACAGTGGGTGTGGCTTCCCCTGGAGTAAATCAACCTCCCCACCTCCCCTAAGTTGGCCCAGGAGGTGGATGCTGCCCTCTGCTGTCAGCCCATCCCTCCGATCTGAAAGACGGCAGGTTCACGCCGAGTCTCATCTGCCTGACAGCCTCTCAGAGCTGGGTCAGCCAGGCATGGAGGTTATGGGGCTAGGAAGCAGCCTGAATTGGTCACAGGGAGCCTGGAGAGGGCAGGGAAGAGGTCCAGAGGTCCTCTTACCATGGAGGCGGACTCATGGTTCTTCTCAGTCTGTAGGAGGATGGAACAGTGCTGTTTACACAAGTCCAGGTGCCCCTGGAGCAAGTAGAGCCGTGACAGTTCCAACACCACCTGGAACAAGATCGGAGATAATAGCCTACCCAATGAGCATCATGGGAAACCCAGGCACTGATGCCAGGTTCGTGCATACCCCATTTCTCTCAGCTCTGCCTTCAAAACACGGCTTGAATCCCTTGGGATAATGGCCCTCCGCTTCTCCCACTCAATACTCCAGTCATACCAGGCGTTTTACTAACTACTCTGTGAAAACTGGGGGCTGGTCACCTCGTATTCATCCTGCGGCTTCGGCTCTGCCCTTACCTCCTCTGGGAAGCCCTCTGTGCCCCAGAGTCTTGGACAGTTACCCTTCTTCAGAGTTCCTGTAGTGTCCTGACCCACAGACAGGCATGGATCACATGGTATTAGAACTGCATGTGTACCTGTCTGTACCCCCTTGCATGATGGCAATGCATGGGCAGGAAGCACGTCTTGCCCCACTGTGTCTGCAGGGCCTAACACACTACCTGGCACGTGTTGGAAATCTTGAAATGAGGGCACAGTAAATGAATGGATAGCTCTGTCACTAAGCCCTTCACTTCCTCTCTTAGCATACACTCCAGCTGTCACTTCCTGTCTGGAGCCATACCTCCCTCAGCACTCGGAACCTCCTTGGAAGCTTAGCCTGGGCTTCATGCCCAAAGAGCCCCTAGCAGCCACACTCTCATTGTCTCCCCACTTCCAAGGGGGACCGGAAGATACCTGACTAACACAGCTTTCAGCAATGTCTTCCCCACTTCACCCTCCACAAATGGCTGTCCAAAGTGGGGCTTCCCAGCCTTGCTCCAAGGGCTGTGGTGGGGAGGGGGGGCCTTGGGGTCAACTAGAGCAGGCTCCCCACACCAGGGGTTCCCACACCAGGTGTACACCTGAGCTCCTCAGGGAGGTACAGAGAAGGAACTGGCCTCTGCCCTGGCCAGGGCGCTCTGCATGGCATTGCACCCCAAGAGAAGAAGCAGGGTCTGGCTTTGAGGACCACACCTTATTGTCAGTGGGTGCGTAGGAGAGGGCATCCTTGTAAGACCGCATTGCCTTGGCATACTCCTTCTCCTCCAGGTAGTGCTCCCCCAACTGGACGCAGATGGACGCTGCCAGTTGCTTCTCGGAGGGCATCCTTTCTGGTTGCTCCAGTGGAACACGCTTCAGTATCCGAGACTGGAGGTCCATGGCCTGGGGAAAGCAGTGAACGCAGGATCAGAAACCCAGAGGCAGATGTGCCAGACCTCCGGCCAATTCACAGCAAGTCCCCACTTCTCATTTCAGAGCCTGGAGTGTTATAAAGGGCATCTCAAGTGCCCTTGAACAAATCTGGGTCACTCTGGACAGGCAAGGCCACTGGCTGAGTACTTGGGAGGCAAGCTGGCACTGCCTCTGGGGCAGGAGCAGAAGCAAAGGCACTCAAACAAAACACTCTATTGTACCTGACTTGTTTACCTATTTCCATCACACCTTGGCACTCACTATGTCTAATTTGCTTCGGCTGTCCTACAGGCTACAACAAGCACACAGTAGGTATTCAAAGCAGGCTGGCTGTGTTTTGATGGATGCATTGGTTTGGAATATTGTTCTGCTAAGAATTTGAGGCAGCCCCCCACAACTGTCCACGACATACAATGACCAAGCGAGTAACCAGAGAGCATCGAGGCTTTAAATGATGATGCCAGCGTTAAGTTTCAGAAAGAGGGCACAAATCAACCCGTTAGCTCCCTGAAGGCCAAACAGAGGAATGGGAACCCCGTGGGAAACAAGGGAATAAACCCGGCAGTCAGAGAGTGGGCTTCCCCTCCACAACCACAGAACGTACCCCAGAAACAAGTAACAGGCGGCACCCTTGGATAGAAAGAGTGAGGAAGGCATGGCAGAAATGGCCAGGACCTGTTTCATCAGAGGCAGCCCCGTGGGGAAAGAGTGTGGGTTGGCACAGGCCAGACTTAATTCAAATCTCAACTCTGCCACTTATTAGCAGTGTGACTCTGGGCACATTTCTTAAACTTCGTGTGCCTTATCTGTTAAATCGGAATGTCACAGTGCTTTTCCCAAAGGGCTACAGTGAGGATGAAATGAGAAAGCTGAAAGCCTAGAACAGAACCCAGGATGGAGCTATGGGCATTGTCTAGTGTCACCACCAGTGGCATCCTTGAGGACAAAAGCACTGTCTTACTCCCTGCCTTCTCCAGCCCAGCCCAGCCCAGCCCAGCCAGCCTTGGAGCATTTTGGTGCACCACCAATGAAGGAGCAAGAGTGGGGAAATAAACGGAAGGTGGAGCTCAGAGGTGTAACCTAGATCATCTTTTGAGGACCAGGCCTGGAGTCTTCCAGACCTGCAATCCTATCCTTCCTTCTGAAGCTCCCATCAGCAAACGACAAAGAGCTGGCGTTTACTTGTCAATTACCTTGTTCAAAGTTTCCAGCACATCTTCTTTTTTATGGCTCTTGTAAAACTTTGCCAGCAAAAGTAAGCACTTGACATCATTCATCATGGATGGGATGTCTTTGCCTGAAAAATGGAAACTCAAATTAGCGTGCTCTGGCCCCCGGGAATGTGGGTATGGGGAAGGGGGGCGCTGGGTTCAGGACCTCAGTGAATGCCCAACACGTGAACCATTCTGTAAGAGAAGAGAGGGGGTGAGGAGCAGTAGGCCCACTCCAAGTGCTAGGGGAGGAAGTTAGACTGCTGCCTCACCAAGGTCATGTTCCAGTGCCTGCTTCAAAACTTTTTCTGCTTTGCTGAACTTCTTTAACTTCAGGAGCAGTTCAGCCAGATCATAGCACAGAAAGTCCTGTCCGCTTATCTTCTGGGCAGCCTCATAATAATTAATTGCCTTAGTGCAAACAGGAAATACTGGCATCAGGCCTGGTTCTGCACTTGAGCACCTCATAGTGTTTCCCTCAGCAACTACCACAGCTGAGGCTCTCCCCGGAAACACAGAAGCCCAAGATGGAAAGGCCCTCCCAGCCTGAGCAGGTGTGGGGGTATTGGAGAGTTGCTGAGTTCTCCCCTTGGCTCCCCATTCAGCAGGGAGCTGGGAGGGTAAACTCAGCCACTCCCCCCCCATCCAGACCCTCCCACTCATGCACCCTCCTTGATCCTCCCCTTCCTACCCCTTCCCACCCAGCCTAGCTTGACCTTGGGGTACTGGTGCGTCTTCACGTAAGCTTGCCCAATTCTGCTGACCAGGGAGGCGTCGTGTGGGTTCTTTTTATAGGCCTCATCATAGACCTCCAGGGCCTTCTCGGGCTGGTGGCGACAGTGTCAGGGGTCTCTCTCTCCTCTCCCACCGGAGAAGTAAGATGGGGGGGGGGGGCATTGGCAAGGCCAGGAGGCTCTCACTCACCTCCTGAATGTTCATGAAAGCATCGCCCAGTAGCAGGCTGCTGTGGGGTCCAGGCAGATGTTCACAGAGCTCCCTGCAAAAGGAACCAAATGCTTCCCTCAGACCTGTGTATCATCCTTCGTATTCCTGAATCCATCTCCTTCTCTTCTTTCCCACTAATTCGGGCTGACATTCATTCATCCAGTCACTCGTTCATTCATTCATCATCCAGTACCCATTGAAAGCCCACTGTGTGTGAGGCATTGTGCTAGCTGCCTTCGTTCAGGCTCTCTCCATCTGTCATCTGGACCACGGCCAGAGCCTCCACCCATTCCCCCGGCCTCCACTCCCAACTCTCCAGACCGCTCGCTCTCCATGAAGCAGCCTCATTGCTCTTTCTATGAGGTTGGTGCAAAAGTAATCGCGGTTTTTGCAATTGTGTTTAACCTTTTAAACCGCAATAACTTTTGCACCGACCTGACAGCGCTCCGATCTCACCATGTCACCACACTGTTTGCTGGCTTCCCACTGCTGTTGGCCTAGTGTCCCCTACCCTCCCCCCTGAATTGCCTAGATGGAGTTTTGCCTGAGAAAAGGGACTGGGAAGGTACCCTCAGGGTCTCAAGGTCAAATTATAGAGACAGTGGCTTGGAGCTTCAAACACACTCTCCGTCCTCTTTCACCGGACACTGGTTACATCCAAGTCATTGGACATTGCCTCAAGGACGGGCAAAGCCAGGGGCCAGGGCAGAAGTGCATTCCCATGGTTCCCCCCACAGAATGTGAGCCCTACAAAGGGTAGGGTAGGGCGAGCAGGGCGCATGGCAGATTCAATTGTCCTCAGTGTCCTCAGAACTCAGCACCAAGCCAGCCTGGCTGACCTATCATGCTACAACTCTCATCCACAGGAAATGCCATACTTTCATCCAGCACACTCTCAGGATACGTTCTGGAGACGCAGGCTGAGGAAACACAACCTGGAGAAACCGCTTCCTAAAACACGTCGTAGAAGAGGCTGGCAGTGTGCTACCTGGGGCTTACCGGTAGCATGCGATGTAGAGGCGGGCGTCTTTGCGGGTCTGCAGGTAGATGCTGGCCATCTTCTCCTTGGCCTCTGTGTAGCAGGGCTGCTGGGGCGTGACGTTCCTCAGCATGCTCAGCGCCATGTCCACGTTCCCCTTGCTCAGCGCCAAGTCCACGTTGGCGATGGTGACGCGGATCTCCTCGGGGGTGCCGCTGAACTCGTTGATGGCATCCTGCATGACCTTGGTGGCCTCGTGCTAAGACGGGAGAACCCAACAGACCCTCCGTTTGCTGCCACCCACCAGAGGTGGCCTGACAACACTTTAAACGTCTTCTAGGACTCTTAACGCAATCCCCCTTCTCACTGCTGGCCCGAGAAATGAAACATGGAGATGGGTGGGAGCCGTCCTGCTACATAGGAGTTAAGGATAAGCTAGCCCACATGCACCTGCGGGGCGGCTTCAGTGACAGGAAGGAGAGCACGCCCTTCAGTGTCCAGGGCCTCTGTTCCTGGAGGGCAGAGGGCAGGTGCCTGGCTAGCTGGGGGGTTATAGCAACCCCCAACTATAAGAAGCCGTCTGTTCCTTAGCCCCTCTATTGTCAGTTCCTTCCTAGGGGAAAACCTATGGATGCATCTCATACTTTCCTGCCTTCAGTCAAACATACTTTAATGTCATCGCATTGGGCACACAGAGGTCTATTTGAACTATATCTTCATTGTATTTGTACCTTTGATTATTTTAACACAATTACTCTCTTTGCCCATTTTGGTGATTTTTGCCTTGCATTCAACCTACCCAGACATTTCTTCCTCAGTCTCTGCTTTGGTTTTGTTTGCCTGGTATGTTTGTAGCAACTTTTAACTTTTATTCTGGGCCTTTCGGTTTTTGGAGTATAGGCAGTAGGGGGTTCCATTGTTTAAACGGCTGTGAATGTCTTTTTCATTTAATAGGTATATTTATGGCATTTACCATTTTATTATCACAGATCTGTGCTTTGGGGCTTTCTGTCAATTTATTTTATTTTCATTTTTATACTCGTATGCTGCTTACGGTTTGCTTCATTTCTGCCTTTGACATGCGGCCCTGCTGCTTTTCTTCCTAAGTCTTGATTAAAGTGGTGGAAAGAGTCTCTTTTTCATTCTACTAACAGTCATCTTTCAAGAAATATTTTGTGTAAACTTTTATTTCATATTCTCTTCTACAAACATGGAAAATATTAGCATGTTTATAGTACCCTCCCTGCCACTTTCCCTTCCTGTCCCTCTCCCTGAACTTTTTTCATGGGATATTGTTATTTTTGACTTAGTAACTTTTATTTCAAGAACTTAGCAATTTTACTGGCTTACAGTCAAAATGACTATAGTTATTTCAATGTAATTTCATTTAGATTAGTTCTATATTGAACTGAACTTAACTCTGTCCTCTTATACTCAAATTTTTTCCCACTTATACAACTTCACTGTATTTCACGTTTTAGCTGTCTAGATATCTCCAGCTAACGTAGATTTTTCAGAAAAGTTTAGTTAACACCGTAATTCTTGAGTTGTTCCATTTTTTAGCGTGTCCTTTATTAGAGTACCTTTCATACACGAAAGAATCCTGGGGGACATCCTTCTCCCCTCGACACTTCGTAAATATTGTTCTGTTGTATTCCTGAATTCAGTATTGTTGAGTAAAAGTCTGAGGCCAAGTTGATTCTTTGTCTCCTGGTGGGTAATATGCCCTCTCCCCAGATGCTTACAGGAGCCTTCATTTACATTGCTCATCCTTGATTCCCGTTAATTACATCAGGCTATTACTACTCAGATATTTCTTGGTCTTAATATTTTACTACTGTTTCTCCAACACAGAGTGCCGTTCTGAGTTATGATCATGTCTTCTCTAAAGGAACTGTTCTCCTACTACATATTCAATGCTTTCTCTGCTCCATCGCTTCTCTCTTCTTCACGAACATTGGTTATGCCTTTGTTGGAGGTATGTTGTCTATCTTTCTTATCCATCATCTTCTCAAACCACTTGAATCGTTTTCCTGGTTTTCTCAACCCTTTCCTGCAGACAGAGCACTTCAGTGAGGGCTAGCCTACTTTCTACTCTTTCTCGTGGGATTCTAATTTTATAATGATATCATTGTTTTCTGTAGTTATGCTTTTTACCTCTGCCAGCTAACTTTTCATCTTTCTCTGTTTTATTAGGACCCCTTTGTCAATCTCTTGTGTTCTAATTTGGATATCATTTTATAAGGTTCTATGTTCTTTTTCTCTTCATTGAGTGCAGAAAAGGTTTTTTTTTTTTTTTTTTTTTTTAAGGGGAACAGGACTTTATTGGGGAACAGTGTGTACTTCCAGGACTTTTTTTCCAAGTCAAGTTGTTGTCCTTTCAGTCTTAGTTGTGGAGGGTGCCGTTCAGCTTCAAGTTGTTGTCTTTTCAGTCTTAGTTGTGGGAGGGTGCAGCTCAGCTCCAGGTCCAGTTGCCGTTGCAGCCCACCAACGGCACAACGTTACAGCCCACCAGCCCCTGCAGGAGTCGAACCGGCAACCTTGTGGTTGAGAGGACGTGCTCCAACCAACTGAGCCATCCGGGAGCTCAGTGGCAGCTCAGCTCAAGGTGCTGTGTTCAATCTTAGTTGCAGGGGGCGCTGCCCACCATCCCTTGTGGGACTCGAGGAATCGAACTGGCAACCTTGTGGTTGAGAGCCCACTGGCCCATGTAGGAATCGAACCGGCAGCCTTCAGAGTTAGGAGCATGGAGCTCTAACCACCTGAGCCACCAGGCTGGCCCAGAAGTTTTTTGAAAAAAATATTTCTTTGTATTTTTTTTAGAGTACTCTTTCTCCCAAAGTGTAATCTTGTCTTTTACCTGTTATTTTCTCCCTCCCTCCCCTCTTTCCTTCCTTCTTTCCTTCTTTCAATGACCTATGTTCCATGTCAGACTGCTTCCTATCACCACGCATCCTCTAATGGGAAGAGCTCCATCTAACCCTGCCCTTTCCTCACGAATGAACGAGGCTGGGGAGGGAGAGTGCTCTAGCACAGCTGCCCTGGGAGCACACCTCCCCTTAGCTTTCTCCCTTTGGAGAGTAGCCCTAGTGAAAAGCTAGCGTCCAGATGGAACCCTCTGGTTCACAGTGAAGCCACAGCTCACAGAACCGTTATCTTAGCTGAGCAAGCTGCAAAACTGACATCAGGTTCCTTTCCTCTGGCCGACCTCTCCTATGAAGGAGTCTGGGACAGAGAAAACCATGGATATTTCAGAAGGGAGTTCTCATTCAGTAGCCCCGCCTTTCTATGGGCTAGAAATGGGTTCCTCCAGGGATGTCCCTTCTTTTCCTGTGGCTTGACCATATCCCCAATTCAGAAAGTTTCAAGCAAATACTGGAAATCCCCGCCGCCCCCATTCAGCGCACCCTGTTTTCTCACTCTCATCCATGGTAACTTCTGAAAGGAAAGGGGCCTTGTGGTCTGTTTTCCTTCCTCCCCAGCCCCCATCGCAGTGCCTGGCATACAGCAGGTCCTCAATCAATAAATGAATAAATAAGTGACTGATGGAGTCAACTATTCTTAGAGGCAGCTGTTTTCTAATTTTGTTACAGATGGAGATTCCTTCTCTACTTTTAATCTTTTTGTTCCTTTTGGCAGATTGAAAGGAGGGAAGAACCATAAACAGACTTCCACATTCCTGTCTTTCCCAGAAGGCAATTTTTAACTTTAAGGAGAAAAGGCCTCATGGCTGATTCCTTCTATATGCCAGGAACATCACAGGAAAATGCAGGAGGCCCAGTGCAGGTGGTTTATGGAGGTGGTCCTGGAGCTCTGCTGACAAACCCCTTCCCAGGGAGCAGGTGAGGCCGGTGAGGCCAAGGGAGCATGCGGAGTCCGGCTGCCGCCTGGCCCCTGCCTCTGCGTCCCCTATTGCTGTCGAGCACCGCCCTTTGCCCCCAAGTCTGCCTCACACAGTCGCAGATTGAATCCTGCAAAACTCCAAGGGGACACAGTCCCTAATGATTATGGTGTGACTGGAATCCACTGGAAGTTGTGCACTGCCCAATCACCACCACCTGTGGTGGCCCGGGTGGGCCTCTGTGCTCCACCTCCCTGAGATCTGCGGAGGGGCACTCAGGTACCAGTCAGGTTTGGAGGGCAATGGAACCACTGAAACCTTTTAAGCAGAAGAGCGAGATATGCTCCCAAATGAATAAAGGCTCAAATAATAGCACAAGTAAACATCCGCCAGAATCAAAAGGCTTGGACCCCAGGCTACCTTGGACCTCCATCCTGCCCGAGTCCCAAGGGAAGGGAGCATAGCCTTTCTTACCAGCTCCCCATTCATCCGGAGGGCATCTACCAGTTCCAGTAAGATGGACACCCGCTCACCGGGCTGCACGGAAGGCCGGCGGAACTTCTTGCCTTCTTCCATCTTCACAGTTGGTAATTTTAAAATCATTTTCAGTGTCTTTATGGCTTCTGGATAGTCCCCAGACTTGTTGAGAGCTCTGGCCTTGATGAAGTGGTAGAGGGGGTGGTCTCGGACCTAGAGAAGCATAGCGGAGTGTGGGGCTTCAGATCACCATGGCCACTGCTGCTCACAGCACCCCGAATGGACAAAACCACAGGAGCCCGCTGAGCCTGCCCCTGTCTTTGGGCCAGCAGATGGGTCTGAGGGATGCAGGTAGCCCCAACGCAAGTGGGGGCTGTAGCTAGCTGGGCTTTGGGATACTGAGTAGGTGACAGGGCACAGAGGACCCCCACCTGGAAGTTGTGGCTGACACCCAGCTCTAAGCAGTGCGAGCACATCGAAAAGTTGCCCTGAGCCAGGTAGACCTGGGACATGAGGAGGTGGGCATCCGCAGAGGTGGGGTCCAGTTCCAGGCAACGCTGCAGAGTGCTCTGGGCATTCTCCAACTCTCCTAGAAATAAGAAACAAACCTCTACATCCAGGGATCCTCGGGGACTCCGGGGACCCAACATGTAAAGGCAGAATGAATTTTACATGTCCTGTTACCCAGAAATCCCCAAGTGGGGCATTTTACCCAGTTCTGTTCTGCTTCACTCAGAGGTCTCCTCCAAAAATGAGAATGACACAGTTTTTGCCTTGACTGAGGCAAAAGCTAGGAAACTCAAATCTCAGTGTAACACCTCCCTTCTCTCAGTAACCCTCAGGGAGATGGCTAAGTCACTTCACTACTCCATCTGGAAGCTCCAGGGAACACTGAAGTCTCGATTCCCACACCTAAGAGCAGAACAAAACCTAATAATAACAGCAAGAATAGTCACCACAACTTATGAAGCACCTGCTCAAAGCCCAACACATGCACTTCAGAAAGTCTGGTTTAATATTTGCTCAGCCCTGCAAGGTTGGTATTACTATCCTTGCCTTTCAGATGTAGGACTGGGACTCTAGTGACATAAGTCACGGAGCTTGGAAGGGACAAAATCAGCATTTAAATCCAGGGCCCTCCAGCTCCTGAGGCTGAGCTTAGAACGCTGTGGCAGTGGCAGTCCAGGGATGGGGTGCAGGGAACTGGGGGGAGAGCCCTCCTCCTTCTGCACTCAGGTCCTTCAACAGTTCCTGCTCCAGGAAAAATAAAAATTGAAAACACAAGCTCAGGGTCACCGAAGGCTGGGAGCAAAACATGTCATGGGGCAGTCAGGTCCCTCAACAGCCAGGTCTCTCTGCCACATAACCTAGTGGGTGGGGAGCACCTGCTCCTGGGTCCCAAACTCCCTGCTCCTTCCCTGTGTGCTGCAGAAATGTGAAGATGTCGCCATGGCAACCCAAGCAGCTGGAGACCTTGCTTTGGCTCTAAACCTGCTGGCAGCTGCCAGCATCCCTGGGAGGTGTTCCTGCCCTTGCTTGTACCAAGGAGACCTTGAAGCTGTGGATAAACCTGCTGCCCAGAAAAGCACGGGGAGGCCCGAGGATGAAGACAGGGGAACCCTCATCAGAGTGCCACCCACGCAATGCAGCGCCAGAGGAGAGACACATGCCATGGCATTCTGGGTCCTTTGGAAGCCCCCAGGACACCAGGGATCAGCTTGGCTTTCAAGCAGATAGGGGTGAAAGGCCGCAGAGAGACAGAGGACAAGAGGACACCGACCAGGGTTCTCTCACTCTTTCCCTCCCTCTCCAGGATCTGGGCCTTGAGCTGGGAGAAAGATGCCACTCTGGCCATCTGTGGGCTCTGAAAGTCTAATGGCGCAGGCTCTCACCTCCCCATGAGGCCTTCTGACCACCTGCAACCTAAAACTGCAACCCTGCTACCCCCACACCTCCTACCCTGTTTCGTTTTCTCCATAGCATTATCATGTCCCCAAAACAACACAATGTGCTTAGTTGTTATATCCTTTCTGGAATGCAAACTCCATGAGGGAATTTCTGCCTTTGAATACTGCTGTATCCTAGTGTCAGAGCCGTGCCTGCACATAATGGAGTTCAATGAAAATTGCCTGACACAGACCAAGCAATCAGCAAAAGGCCTGGGTGGGAGAGACCCCTGCTGGTGAGAGAGCTCAGGAAGTTTTCTGGGGGAATTGGAGGCTGGAAGGAATAGGCAGGTCTGTGAGTGCGTGCGTGCGCGCGCGCGCGTGTGTTTGTGTGTGTGTGTGTGTGTCTGTGTAAAGCATCCTAGGCAGGGAGCCCATGGACACTAACCCAGGGACAGAAGTCCTTCCAGGTGTCCGAATAGATGAATAGATGAGGGAAGACGCAAGGCCCCACCTGGGCACCAGGACCCACAGGCTCACCTGAGAGATAGTTGACCTGAGCCATCACATATAGGGGGTCGATCAGGGCTGGTGCTGCTTTCACGACAGGATTCAAGATCACAGCGACTTGTTTAAGAAGTGGAGACAGGATCTGGCCCGGTGACCGGGGCTGTAGGAACATGGGGGTCGGCTGCTATGTGGTTTGCAATTCTAAGAGACTCCTGGAGCTCTCGGACAAATGCTTTCTCAGTCAAGGACCTTTACTTTATTCCACACATATTTGTATTCCACTCTGTACCATCTGGTGCTAGAGCATACGCTCCAGAGAATGGGGACTTTATTTTGTTCACTGTTCTGCCCCCAGTACCTAGCGTGATGTCTGGCACTCAATAAATATTTGTAGAATGACTCAATTCAAGGCATGAGGGTATATTGGGTGTGTAAGATATTCTCCTTGCCTACAAGGAATCTTGACTGGCTGGGAAAGCAGGACCAACAAGTAAAGATGAACATACTTCTTAGAAGACTTCTGGAAAAAAAGGACCCCAGTTCTTCTCTAAAATAAAGGCAGGGGCATGGGCCAGTGAGCCGCTCCTCCAAGGGAGGTCCCTGGACCCGTGGCGCTGGCATTACCTGGGGGCTTTGTTTGAGATGCAGGGCTTCTACCGAGTCAGTGTCTGCACTGGAACAACTCCCACGTGATTTGCATGCTGCGTGAGCAGGTTCGAAAAGCACTGGGCTCCCCAACCACCTGGGGCTCAGAGCAGCCTAGTGATGGGCCTGGTGAGGTCTCTGCCTCTGTCCAAACCTGTCCTCCAGACCCCCACCATGAAGATGTACGTTTTTCTAACCTGCTTAGGGCAGAAGAACAAGTACTCCCTGGCGATGCAGACCAGGAAGAGGGGGTCCAGCTTTTCAAAGTACTCGGAGCCCAGGGGGAGGTCCTGCATGCCAGAGAAGTGCAGCTCCACAGCCTCCTTCAGCAGCGCCGTGGCCTCCTGTTCTCCTTTGTGCTTCCTGGACGCCAGAAGGGCTTGGAGGAAAACCAGCACCTGTGGAGGCAGGCCCAGGTCTTGGAACCAGCGCCACCTGGGCACAGTCGGTCGACGACGGTGAAGCGGAAGTCCAGGCCATCTCAGGCCTCTCTACTGGAGATTGGGGGTGGGAGGAGGGCGGGGGGGGGGTACACTTCGGGAGCAACCCGTGCCCCCAGAGAGCTCTGACCTCAGACTTCCCCAGGGACTGCTGCACCTCCTTCAGGAATTCTAGCTGGTGCTCAGCCTCCTCCAGGTGGCCGTCTAAGATCTGGCACCAGATGATGCCTAGGAATGGGACAGAACAAGGATGAGCAAGCAGCCAATTCTGAAGCAGAGCCAGCAGTCCAGCAGGCCAAGGAGTATGAGTAAGACAGTGGAAGGAAGGGTTTCAGGGCAGGAACCTTTTTCTCAACTGAGGAGTGATACCTGCTCACGGTAAAGAATTCAAATCCCAAGGCAATATAGCAAAACCTCCCTGGCTCACGCTTTGGCTTTAACCATGTTTCTCTCCAGAGATAACTACCATGAACAATTTGGGGTAAATTCCTTCAAACATCTTTCTAAGCATTTATATGTTATAAATGTATACACATATTTTTCCCATTAGTTCATACAAATCTACTCCATTCTCTTCAGTGATGACATAATTTTCCTGTGGGTGTAACCATTTATTTAACTATGGCCCTATTGAAGGATGCCTCATTTCACATTTAGTTTATTTTCAACGTTCAGACATTACAAGCCACGGTGAACATTTCTGTGTGGTCCAATTCCTGAAGTAGAGTTGATGGGTCAAAGGGCACGCGTATCTCAAATACTGATAGATAAGGCCAACTTGTCCTCCAAAGATATTTGAATTAATATTACTATCAAGAATTTGAAAATGTCCTCTCCCCACTTCCTTGCAGACATGCTTTACTCTTTGCCAGTCTAAAATGAATAGTAACTCATTTTAACTCACATTTTTTTGATTATCAGGGAGAATGAACAACTTTTCATATATTTAATGGCCTTTACTTTTCTACTGTGAATTTCCGGTTCACAGCTTCTGCTTGTTTTTCTTTTGGGGTGATTTTTTTGTTCTCTTCTCAGATTAAGATCATTAACCCTCTGTAGCAAATATTTTCTATTTGTTTGCCATTTACCTTTTAACTATTTTTACAGTGTCTTTTGCCATCCATTAGGTTGAAATTTTTACATAGTCAAATCGGTAAAATATTTTCCTTTACAGCTTCTGAGTTTGCGGTCATGCTTAGAATCCCCAGAGAACCCAAGACCAATTTAATTTTTATGTTTAAATACTTAATTCATCTGGAATTTATGTTGAGTATGGTGTGAGATAGGGACTTACCTTTACTTTTTTCTTATTGGATAGCCAGGTATCCAACCATGAGTTCTTGAAACTCATGGTTCTATTGGTTTGAAATGACATCTTTATCGATAAGACCTATTTCTGTCCCATTTTATCTATTTGTTTATTCCGGCGTTGGTCTCAAGCTGACTTAACTACTATTTTATGATACTTTTTGAACTTGGGAGGACAAATCCTTTCTGTTCCTACTAGTCTTCTTTTATAGATATTTCTCGGCCTTTTTGGTGTACTTATTCTTGCCTGTACTTATTCTCTTCCTAATCACCATCTTGGTTTTTAATTATATCTGTCTCTCTATTTGGCTCAACTACGGAATTTTTCACTTTGCAATCACATTTTTAATTTTCAACAACTTTTTTGTTCTCTGGTTTTTTTCATGGTAGCATGTTCTTTACTTATTGACATCGTAGCCTCTGGAGCCACCCAACTCTGGATGCACCTGAGTGGGCTCGGCCTGGGCTGGAGTGCGTGGGATGGACATCTGGCCAGTGAACTTCCCTCTGGCTGACTGGCTGGGGCTCTCCCTTGAATGAGGAAGTGGGGAAGGACTCAGCCCGGTGGCGGACCATTTTAGGAGATTTTGCCTATGTGCCGCGCAGCCACGTCTTTTTGTCCTTCATGTCCCTGTGATGCTGGGAGGTCATTGGGGGCTCTGCTCTGCTCCCTCTGGAGCTTCCTTGATTCCATCTCTGGTTGTCAATAATCCTCCTGTTATCTCGCTGACTACCCTATGGCATGTTTGTTCCCAACCTCTGGTGACCCTGAGCTTGTGTTTTCAATTTGTGTTTGCCCTGGAGTTCTCTGGGGAGAGCTGGTCTACTCAGTCTCCAACTGGCCCATGTCTGCCTCTGCTGGCTGATGGGCTTCCAGACCTACCTGGAGTTTCCATGCATTGGATGCTATCTGCTTTATATCTTCTAGAAATGTAAGGTTCTCAAAGTTTCTGGTCCACTGAGGGCAACTTTCCCTGTTTCTAGGGCTGTATTGCCTTTGTAAAATATCTCCCATTATTCTCATGGATTCGGGGATGGAGGAAGAGGTGTGGTCTGAGGAGTCAGCATGACATGTTGAACCAGAAATCAAGACTGACCATTCTGACAATTCTGCTGCGCCAACAAGGAGCCTGGTGTGTAGGGAGAAGTAACTTGCCTCCAAAAGACAGTTCCTCAGAACCAAGGCAAGAAGCAGGCCCGCCCTGAGCACTGGACCATATGGCTACCTCAACCCGAACTAAACACTGATGGTTCAGAATTCTCGAGAGACCACGGATTGGAGGGTTTTTAAGAAAAAGTGTAAAATGAAAATTGTGCTCTAGAAAATTAATGTGACACTTACATAAAGGGGGTGGGGAAAACATCTGGACAGATAGGGAAGAAAATCTCTGAAAAGTACCCATTCCACCTCAGGGGCCTGCACAGGGAGGGTCTGCAGAGGTGAGGCTAGAGGCTTTGGGGCGGAGTGTGCTGGGACTCGGGCTGTCTCCCACACTGGCCTGTGGGGCCTGACAAGAAGCAGGGCTGACCAAGCATAAGGGGCAGGCTGTCAGTCTTCCAGGGGGTCAGGGGATGGAACATTGGTGGTCTGATGGAGATCAGAGTGGCTTTGAACACACTTTTGAAAATTTTTGTGCCTCTTACTTCTGTGCTTGTAGATTCATGGAAAGGCATCCTGTCTTTTGGACCCATCAAGGCCACCCTGCTTGGCTCCCAACACCCGTCCCCTCCCACCCCTCCACCCTGCCTTGCACAGCCTGTGTGAACCTGTCAAGGCAGCTACACTGCTCTCATCCAGTTTCATGGCCTCCGAGTACCACAGAGATGCCTCCTTTACTTGGTCCTGCAGGATGAAGAGATAGCCCAGCTCCATGGCCACGTGGGCGTAGAAGGGTGTCGCCATGAAGGTGCGCTCGATGAAGCTACACACTAGCCGTAGAATCACCTGGTTCCTCCCACACTGCAAGGAATGGACAAACGGGGGTGGGGAGATCAGTCACTTCAGCCTGTCTGAACAAGGCCATCTCAGAAGTGGGGGACACTTTGACAGGACTAGGGAGGCTCAGGAGAGTCCCAGAGATACCCTATGCCCAGGCAGCTGGGTCTACATGCTGTTCAGCTTCCAAAGAACCATCCCATTGGTCCTCAAAACCTTCCTCCAGCCACAGGGCCTTCTGAGGGACCCATCCTTATCTGACCACACTAATTGGTCCACCGAGTCACCAAGAGGTTTCTCAGAAATTGAAGCTGGATGAGAGAAGCTTTTTATGTCTCATTGATGAGAAGTGGTTCTAAAGGCTGCAAGTAGCCACGTTCCCCGCCATGTGTGGAGAATGAAGCAGAGAGAATCAGACACAGACATGGAGGGAGAGAAGGTGTCCCCATGGCATTGAATCCCACAGTTCTGGTTCCTGAGCTGCCTCTGTTCTTATGGCAAGTCCTTCTAGTAAATCTTGCTTTGGGGCTAAAGGGTCTGACAGAGACAGACAGTTTGGTGGCCTGGTCTGTTTGCACCTTGCCTGAAGTCAGAGAAGCCTAGGCAGGCCAGCCTTCCAAGGTCACTTCCGCAGAAAGACTATGGAAGTTGGGTGCCCAGCACCCTGGGGCCAGAGCTGGGCACAGCTCTGTTGTATAACAGCCATAATCCCACCCTCTTTCCCCGGATAAGGCTCCTCCCACTCTGTAAGCACTGTCAGACCTCATCTCCCTGAACTTCCTAGCATCTCTGAGGGGCACTTGGGTCAAGGATACGGAGTCCACTTGATACAGGTATTGGCCAGAGGCAGGGACGGGCCACAGGGTGTGGGCCATCAGGCCTGAGAGGCAGGTCTGAGCCAGAGAAGGGAGGGGCAGGATACTCAGGGAGCTTCCAGGGGCCCTAGGGCTCCCGTAAGGAACAGAGGGAGAAACACTAGTTCAGAAAACCAGGGAAGAGCCTTCTTACCAGTCTGCTAACCACAAGAATTTTTTTAAGATGGAGGCTTGGATTTTGGGGCTCTCTTGTGTCTAGTGCCTTAATCAGATTTCTAACGTGATCGGCAGCCTGCAGGGACAAAACAGACAATGTCAAATGCAATAAGTCAAACGGGCATTGGGCAGAGATTCTCAACCTTGGCTGCACGTCACCATCAGCTGGGAGATCTTAAAAATCCCGGTGTCTGGGGGCCAGCTCCAGAGGTCAGATGTAACTGCACGTGGGTGGGCCCAGGCATCGCAGCCCCCCAGGTGGAGATTCCAGGAACATTATTCACCCAAGAGCTGACACTGCCCCTTTGATCAGGAATTTGTGAAGAGGCGCTGCCCTTTCAAAGCCACCCAGGCAGAGCCGAGGAGCCAGCTGTCACTGTGCTCACACTGCAGCACACCAGGCTGGCAGCTGACCATCTGAGCTGGCCCGAGAGCAGATGGTCAGGACGGGACCCTGGCCCTGAGCCTCTGCTCCATTGCGACATGAGCCACCACACCAATGCCTCTCTGTCATTCCAGTGAATCCTCCCAACAGACCTGTAAGTCAGCGTAACTCTCCAAGTTTTCCAGGCCAGCAGCTAAAGGGTTGGAAACGTTAGGTAATTTGCCCAAGGTTACCCAGCCAACTAGGTGACTGACTGACTCCAAAGCCTGTGTTCTTTCTGATTGACTCCTCTGCCTACTCCCTCCGTAGGAGGGAATTCCCAAAGAAGTGCCAGAAGAGAAAACCCGATGGAGTGGGTCCACTCTACTTAGTAAGTTCAAGCAAGATTAGAACTCCGCAGCCTGGGCTGGGGCGAGGAGTAGATAGATCCCAGGGTTTGAAGACGGGGCAAAGGAGGGGCATTACATACTAACTCTGCCCATGAAACTAACCCTTAGGCCTGGCCCCAGGAAGGAAGGCCTGCCTAGGGCTCTGGGGTCTCAGGGAGCTAAGGACAGGCCTGTTCTCTTGTTCCCACCCAGAGATGGTGCTGGGGTCATTTCTGAGGGCTTCTCCCAAATATACACTGTCCCCTCCACCTCATTCCACCCCACAAAATCCATAATCCCAGGGCTGCGCAGAAGGAACCAGAAGCTTCCTCTTCCTCCCACGACCTCTTAGAGACTCTTGATTCACCACCCTCTCCACAAATGCAATGTATTTATTCAAAAGGCAAAGTTGTGGCTGAAAACAAACTCTTCTTGAAAATAAGAACCTGTCTGGTCATTGAGGTTTTCATTAAGAATTCTAGGTACTTTTGACTGCATTTGAGGGCTATTTCGGGTTTCTTTGGAAAATTACAAGGCTTAGGTGCAAGTCTGGGGCCAGGTACTGCCTGGTCAATATCTGAGCAATTCCAAACATTCCCTAAAAAACGGCATTTCCTGAAATCTGAAACACAACCACAACTTCTATCGGTTAACGTAGATCAGGTTATTATAGTGTATCAGGCACTGTTCCAAGTTCTCCCACTTGTCATCTCATTTGGTCCTGATCACAACCTTACAAAGTGGGTAGAATTATCTCCATTTTACAAACGAGGATCCCGGGGCTCATGCAGGTGGAGACACCTGCCCAGGTGTACACAGGGAACACGTGGCAGAACCAGAGTCAACCTCACTGCCTGCCTTTAGAACTGTATTGCACAAAGACCAAACCAGAGCAGACCTCCTTGGCAGGGAGTATGAGGAAGAGGGGCAGGAGGGAGCTGAGATCCAGAGAGCACCCTCCAAAGCCTTGGGGATGGTGGTGTTTGAGGGGTTCCTCCTTGGTTATGTTTGTTTCAAGGCTCAACTTCTGAGTCTTGAAAGAACTTACTGTGGTCATGTTTCCTTCTCTTGCAAGCTCATGCATAGCTAGAATTTGGCAGGCATCAATATTGTTTTCATCTTTTTCTAGGATTCTGAAATAGAAAGAGGAAACACATGACCTGGGGGTATTTATAGGCACAGCTAGGATGATGTGATGGCAACTTCTGGTTGTTTTCTAATATCCATTCTCCCCTTCTTTTAATAAGAGAACTCCCAAACTGGCGGGGCATATGGTTACCCAGAATAAAGACCACATTTCCCAGCCTCCCTTGGTAGCTTAGGTGTGACCCTGTGATTAAGTTCTGGCCAATAGGATGTACAGGAAAGTGTCCAGTGTGACATCCAGTGGTGCCTTTCATTTCTTCTCTGTCCTCCTTCCTGCTGGATGGAAGGTGGACCATGTGAGAAACATCCTAGGAATGGTAGAGCAGGGAGGCAGAAGGGGCTTGGGACCCTACAGAGTTAAGCTGCCGTCCCAGCCCTGGACCATCACCCAAACTTTTCCCTGAGATAGAAATAACCTTTTATGTCACATATTAAATAACCTTATTTAAGTCACATATTTTGGGGTGTCTTTGTGACAGAAGCCTATTTATATCCCGACTAACACAGACATGACCATGGTACCAGGGTCCAGGGGTGCAGGTCACAGAGGTGCTTGCAGCTGTAAGATGGAAAGAGCACCTTGGTTTCTACCATGTGTCATTGTAAAGATGTAATTTCTCATCATATTATGCAGTTTTCAAAATTCTGTTTCTTTATAGGAAGCTATAAAGAAAACTATATTTTTCAATCTGGTCAGGGAATGGCCTTCTGTTTAAATAGGCGTACTCTAATTAACATATAAAATTCTAACATGATTAGGCATAGTCAACATTCAAGGAGTTCTAACCATTTATGATGATTCTAAAGGTATTGTTAACCTCATACATTTCAAAATTAAAAAAAAAACACTTTTAAATGACTTATGGATGAAAGAAGAATCGGAATGGGTATTAAAAAATTCTTAGAACCAAATGGTTCTAAAAATACTACACATAAAAATGTGTAGGTACTGTTAAAATGGTACCTCAAGGGATAGTCGTGGAATTGAATGCTTATATTCTAAAAGAAGATTGACAATGGACGAGCCAGGCACCCAACTCAAGAGTTAGAAAATAACAACAGAATAACTCAAAAGGAAGTAGTTGGCAGGAAATAATAAAGACCAGAAATTAATAAATTAGAAAACAAATATATAACAGAGAGCATCAACAGAACTCAAAGCTGGTTCTTTCATGAGACTAATAAAAGAGACAAATTATTTTAATGTTGATGAAGAAAAAAAAAAAGAGAGAAGGGAAAAATAAGTAATATCAGGGATGACCAGAGAAACACACCGAGAGAGAGCAGAGATGTAGAAACAGTGGGAGAATTCTGTGACCACCGCTAGCTGTGAAAGCTTCCGTAGGGAAGGCATTGGGGTGCTGGGCTCAGCCTGCTGGCACCAAACACTGTGTCCTCCATGTGGGGGCAGCGGGAACTGGGCAAGGGGGGTCTCATATACCCAAGGTTGTGGCCTTTGGAAAATTACAAGGCTTAGGTGCAAGTCTGGGGCCAGGTACTGCCTGGTCAATATCTGAGCAATTCCAAACATTCCCTAAAAAAACGGCATTTCCTGAAATCTGAAACACAATCACGACCATGATTCTAAAGGTATTGTTAACCTCATACATTTCAAAATTAAAAAAAAAAATACACTTTTAAATGACTTATGGACGAAAGAAGAATCAGAATGGGTATTAAAAAATTCTTAGAACCAAATGGTTCTAAAAATACTACACATGAAAATGTGTAGCTTAGGTGTGACCTGTGATTAAGTTCTGGCCAATAGGATGTACAGGAAAGTGTCCAGTGTGACATCCAGTGGTGCCTTTCAAGCCAGGTGCTTCCAGATATCCTGTTGGCCCAGGGCCGAGCCTCCAAAGCAAGCTCTTGACCCAGCTCCTGCCAAGGACACTGGCCAGGTGTCAAGAGAGAGGGGGACACTGGGGCCACACAGGCGTTGCTCCTGTGGGCCCCTCTGGGCTGAGCAGGGAGGGATCACTTTCAATTTCTTATCAGCACCTCTCTCTGAGACTCAAATTCCACTAGGAATTATCATCCCTCCACAGGGAAGGAAGAGGTTTGTTTGTGTTTTGTTTTCTTCAGCATCGTGCTGGACATTACCATACAACTTAGAGCCAATTCACAGTGATGACTTGGCCATTCAGAAAAAAAATAGTCCATTAACTCTTTCCAGGGAGAAAATTAGTGTTATACATTTCAGAATCGCTTGATTTAAAACAAAGCATTAGAGCTCAAAGACGTAAGCTTCAGTTATCTAGAAAATTCCATCCTCAAAAAAACATCCCTCGAACATCCCTCCCCCTGAAGCTCTCTGTATTTCTATGCACAATAAAAATGCTTCAGGCTCACCCTACACTCGGCGTCTGCCTTCCACGTCCCAACAACTCCTGAGCTCTCCGGGGTCTTGCTGCCGTGCCCAGCCTCAGACTAAAAGTCTTCTCTCAGTCACCAATGACCTTTCCCCTGAAGTTTTTATTTAAGTACATCACATCCATAGTTTTAAAAAATTAAACACTAGAGCAGTCCCTAGTCCCGTTCTCCCTCTAGCCTCCCTCAAGCCCCACTCCTCAGAGCAGCTGCTTTTCACCCTGTAGCTCTTGTTGCTTTGGGTTCTTTGGCAGCTCCCTCCACCTCGTCCCTCAACGATATGCTTATACCTCTGGACATGCCTGCATCTCGATTTGCCCATCGTAGGCCTCTGCGGCTGGCTTCCTGCCATGCAGGTAGGTGTTTAGTTTACATCAGTCCGCGCTTACCAACCCCCCGCCTCCCGATAAGATCCTATCAGCACTCGCAACTCCTCTAGCGGCAATTTTGACTTCTGTGTCTTGTTCCACCAAATACACAGTCTCTCCCATCACCCCACTCTGTAAGATGGGAACATATTAGCAGCAGGGTGGACCCTCGCCCCTTACCTGAGTCCTGTTTCTACCGCCTGCTCCCAGTCCTGCCGAGCCAAGAACAGCCGCATCTTTAGGACCAAGGCCGGCAGGAAGCTCCCTGAGGCCCCCGTCACCTGGTTCACCACCTCCAGGGCCCCTGAGTAGTTCTGCTGCGTCATGTAGTACGTTGCCTGTCGAGAACCCCAAGAGAAGAGCCTCCGTCAGGGCCCACGAAGGAAAGTGGGGGTGTCAGTGTCCCCACTGGGACAGGAGCAGAGCCTGACACATGGGCACTCAGAGTGACTAGTCCAGGTCCACAGCGGTCTTGGGTTCCAGGTTGGGCAAGGCAGGAGCTGCAGGAGACAGCTGAGCCCGAGCAGGCCTGGGCTAGAGCAAGGCCAGGTGAGGCCCCCCCTGGGAAGAGAGGTGGGGCCACTGGGCACTTTCCAGTTCCACAAACGGCCCATTCATTTTCCTGAAGTTCATCACTGAAAACTGCTCCCTGGAGCCCAGGGCAGTAACTTGGTGTCAGTTACGGTTTGCAGGTAACCCTGTCTATAGTGAGGCTGCAGTGCTTTTTCTCCATCAAGGCCCACTGAGCTGGAGTTGTAGCCTCTGTGGGCCAGGCAGCCACCAGGTTCTCCTGGGTGAGTCATGTCACAGGTGGCGGAGGGGCAGAGGGCAATGCTCCTAAAAGACTAGAAACTGAACTCTGAACAATCTGAAAGGATGGCTTATGCTACATCTACATACAGTAACTCTCCATGAAGAGGCTTATTAAAAACAAGGGGAAGACTATTTTAAATATTTACGTATAAACGTGTTCACTGCAGATTCTCTCTAAGTGCTCAACTGGAAACAATCTCAGTATCCAAACAATAGGAGACTGGGTCGACAAGTTACATTAGGTCCATACAATAGGGGACTGGCTTTATGTAGACATTCAACATGACATTTGCTGATGACAAAATCTTACACGAAGAAAAAGAAACCAAATGATAGATTGCCCTATGATTACACCTATGTTAAAGGAACAATGTATATCTCCCACCTTGCTGTGGGGACTGTGTGTGATCCCCTTCAGGACCAGGAGAGTTGGCAGCTGGTGGCTGTTAGGGGAGCCTCCCTGCTGGCATTGCCCATGGCTGAAGGGAGCTGCCCGGTGCCAGGTCACACCTCTCCCTAGGGGCGGGGCAGCCCACACCCAGCATCTTGTCAGTGAGGGGGACAGTTAGGGCTGTCCCAGCTCCAGAATTCCAGGGAGCGTTTTCAGAGTCCTTTCTGGGACTGCTGCCTGCCCAGCTTCTCCCTCTACCCAGGTCTGCTGCTTCTGATTTCCCCACAGGTGTTGGTTCCAAGGGTGCTCCTGGACAAAGCTTCTGCATGATAACCTCATGGCTTCTCCTTCCCAGAAAACCAGCCTAAGGCATATGCTGAACCCATGCACAGAAAAAAAGACGGGGAGGCACGGCCCTAAAACATTAACGTGAGCTGTTTTGGAGTGGTAGGGCTCAGGATGTCATCTTAATTCATCTTTCTACTTTTTTAGACTTCTGCTTTGTTAAATGCGTATGTATTCATTTTATAAGAAAGACAGAAACAAACAGAAGAGAATAAATGGATAATTTTTCTCTTAGATTGATTCAATGAAGGTCACACAAGAGAAAAAGAACTTCATTTAAATTAAGAGTAGAAAATACAAAACATAAAACATATCTCCGTTCTCTTATGGCCGACTGAGTGAATTTAACAGGTGAGAAGAGAACGTGTGAAAGAAACTGGCAGAGTAAAGGAGCAGTAAGTGAAACCAAAAGGCACACAGACAAAGCCTGAGAGAGCTACGGAAGGACAGGCCCTGAGGGAGAGGTCCTGAAGACCCTACGCAGAACGAGACAGAAACGCAAACCGAGCAGGAAGGAGGTGAGCATTGGAGCAGGCCCTGGGCTGCTATGTGACCCTGACCCTCTCTGGGCCTCTATTCCTCATCCTCCAGGTGAGGGTCTGGCCTGAGGTGGGTTTCTGGCTTCAGAGGCCCAGTCGGGGACCCCCCACCTCCCCACCCCTCCCCAGTGCCCACCTTTCCCATCAGCCCCAGCACATCTTTGGTGTCCTGAGTTCCTTGTTCCAGGTACTTGATGGATTTCTTCACAGCGTGGGGCTTGTCTGAGGTGAGGTCCACCCAGCCTCTCAGCACATAGCCCTGAGATAAGAACAAGATGAAAGATGAAGTCCATGGTCCTCCATAGCCTCGAGCCAGCCTGCCTCTCTCGCCTCACGTCCACCCTTTGTCACTCCACACCCTGAGGCCCTGCCAGGCACAACTGTTTGCACATCCTGGGGCAGCCCTGCTCTCTCTCTCACTGCCAGTGCTTCTTACCCATTGTTCCTTGGCCTGGAATGCCCTTCCCAACACACAACCCCCCAAACCAAATCCTTTCAGCTGATTTACTACCACTAGGCTTTAAAAGTCGGCTTAGGAGGCCTTTTGTGACCTTCCAGGCTGAGGCTGGGCCCTTGCTGTGACCCCCCCCAGCTCTCTCACCCCTTCCTTACTGAGGCATCTTTGCCTGTTTACGTTACACCTGGCTTGGAAGGCCCACCTGGGGCACCTGGACAGGCCGCTCCTGCTCTCTGCACACCTGGCCTGCATGTGAAGCCCGGAACGCCCTCTGAGCGCATGAGCAGGGGCCATTCTGAGCTCAGGGGCCTTGCCTGCTCCCCTCCAGCATTTGCTCAGCCTCTCTGGCAGACGTGGCAGGCCAGGCCTGACAGGGAAGATCCCAGGGGCTGCCCACATCGCCTAGACTCGTGTCTCAACTCTCCTCCGTTACTGCCCTCCTAAGGAAACTTTAGGTAGTTGTTCCCTAATCATTCCTTTCCCCTCTAAGACATTTGAATATCACAGACATACTGTCTACGTGTTGTATGTACATCTGTGTTTTATACATGAACAGTAAGATTTTTTCACCTCAGAAATAAACTTTTACCCCCCTTGGGGGTGATCTCCCCCCTGCTGAGAACGCATGGCCTAGACTGAGGCTTCAAATCCTGCCCTGAGTGCAGACCCACTGCATGTGACCTCCATGGTACATGAGATCTACTGTATGAGCAGATCACTACAATGAGGACGTGCAGGCCCCGTGTAGCCAGGTCATCTAGTTTTTCAAAAGAACCAGGAAATATGGACCGTTAGGTAAAAAAGTCTAATTTCTAAATGTCAAGAGTTTTAGAATATATAGTACAAGTCACAGAACACCTATGTGCCCACTGGACTCCACACAAATGCCAGTGTATACTGGGCTAAGCCCGGAGACAATGTGGGTGGGGGCACCGTGAGACCCAGGATCTTGTCAGTGCCTGGGTGGGGTTCTCCCCCAGGCCCAGGGCCACCCTATTGCGATATGTCGGGACGCTACTTTCTTTGGCTGTTGCCCCAGGATGCCTGCGGTGAGTACCTCACTGGAGCTGTTGGAGAGCTTCAGCATGCGGTCAATGTACTCCCTGGCCTTGTCATGGTGGCCCATGAGCCAGAGGAAGAGGCCGGCATAGTACAGGGCAGTCCCGCTGGCCTTCTTGCGGATTTCCTTCAGGCTGCTATGGAGCTCCTGAATTGCTTCTTGGTCTGTGAATCCCAAAGAGGAGGAAGAGGGTGAGTGAGAATGAGGAGGTTTGCCTGGTGCTGCAGGGAAAACTGAGGGCCCAGGAGGTTGTGTCTGGAGGCTCTGGACCTCCCTCAATACAAGGAGCCAAACACACACCAGCCTGGGGCCTGGAAACCAACAACACTGGCTCCTGAGACACCATGGGAGCTGCCCAGGCCTGGACTTGGGCTTGCTGTCTGAGATTTATACAGACACACCACACCCGAATCCCCCACCTCAAGCCCACAATCCGTTCTAGGTGGAAATAGTAGTTTGTGGTCTCTTGGAATCTCTCTAGAGGAGTGGAGACTAGCAGTAGAATTATTTACATTAGCTTGATTTTGTCCCATGAGATCTTGGCAAAGGAAAGCAGGGTGTCTCCCCAATTCTTGGAATCTGGAAGGAGGAACCCTCCCACTGTCATGCTCTCTTCCTGTGGCTCCTACTCAACTGCGCCTAGGCGTGGGGTGATCTTTGAGGTCTCTGGGGGGAGGGGAGCGGCAGTCACTCCTCACTGGCCAACAGCACCCGCAGTCACCAGGGCACACACCTTCTGCAGCCCTGGAGGGGCTGTGTCTCTGGAGGGGGGCTCTCTTTCCCAGGTGGGACCAGGCTCAGCTGAGCATGGCTGCACTCACCGATGGTTTCGCAGCTCTTGTGAGCATACATGAGGGCCATGGTGGAGCACAGGGACACGTCTGGGTGATTCCGGATGCTCTCCAGGTTGCTGATGGCATCCTGGATGCGCTCTGCAAAGAGAGCCCACATGGTTATGCTTTTGGGCTCTATGCCCAGAGGGCAGAGGGCTCCGTGGCAGATACATGAGAGTCCTTCTCAGGGTAACCGAAGGTTTGACACCACCTATCTTCACCCAGAATCAGAGGACTAACTGGTCCAAAAGGTCCCCAATGGCCTGAGGTCCCTAAAGACTGAAGTTCCCTGAAAAGACTGCTGGCACCGTGGTCCAGGCTGCCAGGGGCTGGAGGACTTGGAGCCGAGGACGTACCTGTGAGTACTAGCAGGGATACTTGTGAGACTGAGATTTTTGGCTGGGGGTCAGTTCTGAAGAAGGACCTCAAGGTATTTGAGCCACCGATTACATTTACCCCTCCATGTGCACAGATGTTGGCTATGGACAGCTCAGCCGGCCCCCAGCCCAAGACCACTTTCTGAATGTCAGTGAGTCAGCACCTGCACGCGCCCACTCCTCTCCTGCACCTATGCCATACCTGCCAGTACCCACACTCGCCACTTCCTCCTTTTCCTGCATTACTGGCTCTCAGCTTCCAAACCTGCCATTAGTTCAGTAATCATGCCATTATCTCTCCACCCACTCACTGTAGAGATGAAGAAACTGAGGTGCAGCGCAGCAGTTGTAAATTCTCTGAGATCCCAAAGTCAACTAGATATAGATTGCACAGGCTTCTGTGGATTAACCTGGGGATCTAGGCACTGACTGTTAAGACTGTTTCCATGACTGGGGTAGAAGTGGGCATCTAGGTAGAGCCAAGTGTTAGTGCTAGGCTAGTGCCCAGGTCAGGAGACCAACACTGGTGAGTCCTTACCTTCCCTGAAGACTCCATAGGCTTTAAAGAACTGCAGCACGGAGTCGTTGCTGAATTTTTCCAGGCCCATGGCTGCAGCCTGCTGCACATGGCGGAAGTACTTTTCCTGGCTGTAGTAAATGATCCCAGCCTAAGGGAGGGAAGACACAGTTGCAATAGCCCTTCTCTGTCTCTGTCCTGACCCGCTCACGCCCCTATTGCCTGCTTCTCCTCAGTTCTGTAAAGGGAAGACAACGAGAACATTCAGGCCACATCCTGATCTTCACCAGCCCCAGGGGCAGCTCTATGCAGTTTCCCTGGGAAGGAATTTGGAAGTGTGTGTTTTGGAATTATTGCAGATTCTGTTTCAAATGTGATAGAGAATTCAATTCAGGCTGTCCTAGGAAGGAACTAAAGAGAAAGAGAGAGGATCAATAATAAGAATAATTACACCAATAGTTGGTTACAAGTTATTGTGGGCTAACCACCTGCTGGAAGCTGTATCCAGGGCTTTACCTCCATTATCTTCTGCATTATCCTCTCCATACCTTCCCAGGTAAGGGAGCTGAAGGCCATGGAGACTGTGTCTTGACAAAGGTCATGCAGTAACGGGCTGAGATTTCAAAGTAAATCTCACTTCCCCTAAGGTTGGTGGGTGCTGGGGTTGAGGACAGATGTGGTTGGATTGTAACCAGGCTGTGGGCTATATATAAGGGCCCAGGCGCTATCCTATGGATCATAGGAAGCAGGCGGAATTGCTTTAAGCAGGGGAAGGGATGTATGCACATGTGTGTTTTTGCAAACACCATTGGTTTTTGTGTATGTGGGTGGGGGCTGGGGGGACTGCAGGTGAAGGAGCTGAAGCAGAGGAACCTGTTGGGAGGGGAGCTGTTGCAAGTGCCTAGGGGAGAGATGGTGGTGGTCTGGGCTAAGAGATAAAAAGAAGTGGGTGAACTCAGGAGACATTTAAGAACTGACATGACTTGCAGATAGAATCGGGGGATGGGAAACAGGTTAAGGCTGGAGGATCAAATGGTGGTGGGGGACACAGAAGAAGAGGCACAGGCAGGGGAAGGGGACATGATGGCAAGATGATGGAAATCGGTTTTGGATGCATTGGTTTAGGAGAGCTGGGGCACAGGACTGGGTGAGGATGTTGATTTGGGGCTCAGGGTGCACAGGAGAGCACCAGAGAGGATGCACTCACCAGGGAGAGTGAGGCGGCAAGGGGCGGGGACCGCCAGTAGCTGCCAGGGACAGCAAAAGGCGGGTAAAGGGGACAGCAGGAACTGTCAGAGGTGGCAGGAAAGCAGCAGGGCGCGGGGGTTACCGGGCTGGGGCGGAGAATCCGGGCTGGGGCGGAGAATCCTAAAGGGAGAGGTCGGGCAGGGTCTGGGCCACGCACCATAAGGGAGGAGTCATTGCTGCTCATCACTGGGCTCTCGCGGCTCCGAGAGCGGGTCTGGTGGGGCCGCGCGAGGCCCGATTCCCGAGTCAGGGTCCTGGGCACGCCTCTGGCTGCCGGAAGTGGGAGGTGCGCGCGTCCTTGGAGACGGAGCGGCGGGCTGGTTGTTAAGGGCGTCAGAGTCAGGAGTGGAAGTAGAAAGGCGCTCACGTGACAAGGATCTGGTAATCGAGCGCCGAGAGGGCTAGTACGCGCTGGTGTGGCTGGGGCCGCGCCGCGGTTCCGGACCCCGGCGAAGGAGCCGGGCCTCTGCCATGGGTGTGGGCGCCAGCGCCGAGCAGCCCGCGGGCGGCGCCGAGGGCTTCCACCTGCACGGGGTGAGTCGCCCCCGCGGCGCCGGTGACTTGGGCCGGGCGCCCGCAGGGACGCTCCAGTACCCCTGATCGCGGGCCCGAGAACACTCCTGGTCCTAATGCAGCAGCCAGGTGGAGAGTGGTGCCCCCTTCGCGGTGGGAACTGCCCGCGAGAGGCGGCCCCGCAGCGCTTCTGGCCCCCCGCGGGTCTGCGGTCGCTGTCGGCGCGGCGCGCGCCGGGTGCCAGCTGTTCAGGAAGCGGGAGCGTTTCCTGGTCGTGTCAGGCCGCCCCGGAATGGCACTTTTCCCTGGTGAAGATTGCACCAGGTCCAGTCGTACGCATTTGTAGACTTAAGTCGCATTTGTGATCGCCTGCTGTGTGCAGCGCTTGGTGCTGGGCCTGGGGAGAGAGCCATCAACTCCGAGGCTCCGGCGATCCCTGCTGGTGGGTCCGGGGTAACCAAGTGGACACCAGCCGCGGGGGGCCTGTCGGCGCGTATCCCGCCAGCTGTGGGGTCAGAAAGCCTTGCGGGACTCAAGGACTAGTGCAAAAGAGCCAGGGAAATTGGGAGAGGGAGAATGCCGCAGAATGCACGGGGACAGCGTCTGCAGCTGAGGTAGGGTCCCAGGTGAAACCTCGCGGAGAGGCGCGGTAAGGTTGCGGCTGAAAATGTCCTCTCCGTGTGGCTACAAGGAGGTCTGGGTGAGCAGTCCTGGGGAACGTGGAGACAGAGTGGGACTCCTCGAGTCTGAAGGTGAGGAGAGGGGCCCGCAGCCAGATGGAGATTTGGGGTCGAGATTTGTAGAGGGAGGGGCTGTAACGGAGGTGAGGGGCTGGAGGGACTCTGGCTGGAGTGCAGCGGGGAAGGACCCCTTTTCTCTTGTGCATCCTGGGAGGCTGCAGAGATGGGTGCAAGCTCCTCAGTTTGGTGCCTGGCTGTTGCCTGGTTTCTTCATTGTGATGGGAAGCTCTGTTATCAGCCCTGGGGTGGGGTAGGGGGCATCTGAAAGAAGGGGTTTTCTAAAATGAAAGCCACCTTAGCTTCAGGACCCAGAGGTGACAAGATTTGTGCTTGGTGATGGTCTTTTTCTGGTGGACATCATGGTGAGGCACTGCACAGGAAAGGTGGACAATGGAATACATCCAGCAGGAGAGTCTTCCAACAGCTTTTATGGGAAGGCAAACACATTGAGGATATTGGCAAACAGGAGGCGTGGCGTGATGGTGGAGTGAAGACTGGAAGGGCCTGTTGGAGAGACAGAGTGGAGAGATCTGCAGATTGGAAGTCTTCGCAATCTCAGGTAGTTTTGATCTACATTGTGGCAGTGCACAGATACAGCAGTGGAAGAAAAGACACTGTCCTTGTTCTCACGGAGCTTACATTTGGATGCCGGCAGGGAGACAAGGGAGACAGACCAGAAACAGAAATATATGGTAGGTGGTGATCATTGCGAGGGAGAAAAATAAAGCAGGGCAAGGGGACACAGAGTGATGTGTGGGTGCTGTTTTGGGTAGGTCTGGAAAGGCCTCTGATCAAGTAACGTTTAAACAGACACTTTGAAAGGAAGGAGTGGACACAGCAGATGTTTGGGGGAAGAGCATTCTAGACAGACGGAGGCCCCGAGGATGGGTTGTGCTCGTTGTGTTTGAGGAAAAGCATGGAGATGGAGTGGTGTGGCTGCGTAAGGAGAGTGGTAAAGGATGAGGCCTGACTGCGGGGACCTGCATGTTGTCCCAAAGATTTCGAATTTTGTCCTGACATGTGGAGCCATTGGGAGGTTCTAAGTGGAGATGTGACATTACCTATTTGCATTTTTAAAAACTGAAGAACAAGTGTGCTGCCTTCTATAAATATTGGCGTTCCCACTGTGTGCCAGGCACAATGGAGACGTCCCTGCCTTCAACGAGCTTGGAGCAGTGGAGGATTCCCCCAGAAATGGCTGTTACAGGGCAGTAGTTAGGAGCAGGCCCTGGGTTGGGTTTCTTGGATTCAGATTACTGAATCACGGAGTACTTTTCCTCCTCTGTAAATTGGGGGGTTAGTAAAAGGGTTAAATGACAGGTAAAGCAGGTGGCGCAGTCCCCTGGCAGCCAGCCCACCCTCAGGGAGTGGTAAACTGCTGTCATTGTCAATCACAGGAGGTTCTCTGACAGGGATTGCAGTGGGGGGAGGGTTCTGGTTTGTGGGTGTGTGGGATTGGGTGTCATGGGAACCCTCATGGGAGGGCCAGACAGAGGGCTGTGATTGTTGTGGGAGTGGGGGTGCAGTGGGGGTATGGTAGGCAGGAGCCATAGTGGGAGATGACAAAGCCCAGGAGAAGGGCAGTGATACAGCTAGCCGGACAAGGCCACAGGAGAGGGTAGGCAGAGACACTGGTTGGGCTGGTAGACGGCCGGGCCTGGGGATGAGGGACCTGAGCCTCTGGACCTCATTGGTGATGGAGGGCGGCTGACACACAATGTTGACAGTGGTACCAGAGGTGGAGTGGCTTGGGAGTCGCCCTGGGCAGGGAGCAGTACCTCTCCGCAAGCTATCCCTGATGAATTGTACTATGGTTTTCAAAAGCCACCTTGTCCCAGCTTTCCCCTGAAAGGGTAGTAGCTCCCTGGTTGCAGGGCCTTAGAGCAATTGCCCTGAGCCAGGCTAACTAGGGCTCGAGTGGTTTCTGAGCCCACTCTATTTTTTTTTTTTTAATTTATTTTTAATTTATTGGGGTGACAATTGTTAGTAAAATTACATAGATTTCAGGTGTGCAATTCTGTATCACATCATCCATAAATCACACCGTGTGTTCACCACCCAGAGTCAGCTCCCCTTCCATTACCATACATTTGATCCCTCTCACCCTCATCCCCCACCCCCCAACCCCCTTACGCTCTGGTAACCACCAAATTACGTTCCCCAGATTAATTTTCAAGCCCGTGGCCATCCTATGGTCACCGATTGCCCTCCAATCCCCTCACCCTCCCCCCCACCCCCCACCCCTCCCGTCCATCTAGCAACCCTCAGTTTTTCCTCATTGTCTCCCAAACTGTTTCTGATTAGTTCATTCACTTATTCTTTTCTTTAGAATCCGCAAATAAGTGAGATCATATGGTACTTATCTTTCTCTGTCTGACTTATTTCACTTAACATAATGTTCTCTAGATCCATCCATGTTGTTGCAAATGGTAAGATTTCTTTCTTCTTTATGGCTGCATAATACTCCATTGTATAAATGTACCACAGTTTCTTAATCCAGTCATCTACCGATGGGCATTTTGGTTGTTTCCATGTCTTAGCTATTGTGTATAGTGCTGCAATAAACATAGGAGTGCATAAAGAGTTTTGAATTGAAGTTTTGGATTTCTGAGCCCACTCTTACTGGAAGCCATGGTGGCTTCTGGAGGTGGCGATTGGGCTCAGTTGGTGATGCTGCCAGGACGGAGTACTGATTCCAGGGCAAACTGGCCTTGATCCGAAGGCTCAGCAGTGAGCTCTCCTTCAGCGTGGGGATCCAGGATTGGAGGGGCTGTTGGGTGACAGAAGCCACAGAGCCCTCCCGTCCAGAACCTGAGGCCACATGAGCCCTGTGCTCTCGGGGCTGGGACGGGCCATGCTTGTCCAGCAGGGCATCAAGAGCTCACAGCCAAAGGCCTGAGGGTGTGGGGCCCACCTTCAGGGTTGGGACCTGGGGATAAAGGCTGCATTGTTTGAGCAAGGCTCTGTAAATGGGGCCTTTGAGATGGATTTCTATGTAGAGGCGAGGCCTGCTTGTTGTGCTGGTGGAGGCAGCAGTGAGTTAAGGAGTTCAGGGCAGGGCAGAGAATGGATCTCGGAGGAGATGTCCTACAAGGGAGTGGCCGCTAGGTTGTAAGAAGGGACTGGACACTGCTCACTAGGCTCCCTGGATCAGGCTCCTTCCTGCCTCTGGGGTGTGCTGTCTTCAGCCACCATTCCTCAGCAGCAACCCACGCCTGTTGGACTGGCCTTGGATCTGTTACCACAGGGTCTGGGGTCCTCTGGGGTCTGGCCACAGGCTGCCTTCCCCACTGCCTCTTTCTGGGCACAGCCCTGGTCCCATCTATCCTGGGGCCTGTCCGCTTCTTCCACTGTGTGTTGGGCCTCCCTTCTTGTCCACAGTTAAACCTTTCTGGGAAACCTTCCTGGCTTTCCCCATAGGCCTGTGCCACCCGGTCTCCATGTGGCCAACTGGTAGCCCCCAGGGCCGACTGAACTCTCCTGTGAGGCATCTCTGGAAGCATGTCCTGTGGATCATGATCAGGAAAGAGCCATTTTCCTAGAGGAAAATTTGTGCCCAGGAAGGTAGCGAGAGAGGATGGAGTTTACCTTGACAATGGCCACGTGTGGCCTCTCCAGAAGAGTTCATGCCAGTGCATGTGTCTCGTCAGGACACAGGGAGTGGTGATGGTCTCTGAAATTGAGGGCTGGGGGCTTCATTGGAGTCACGGGCCTGGCGCGGTGACTGGCCTGTGCTTGGGACAGGTGCAGGAGAACTCCCCGGCCCAGCAGGCGGGCCTGGAGCCCTACTTTGACTTCATCATCACCATCGGGCACTCGCGGCTGGTGAGCTCCCACACCCTGCTTTGCTTTGCTGCGTGTGTATGTCCTTCTGCCCCACCGGAGGCCCCAGCCTGGTTCCTGCTTCCCTTTTCTTCTGGAGGGAGGCCCAGCCTCATCTCCCCTTCTTCCAGCGCTATCTTAGCTTGATTGGGGCCCTGCCCAATTCTCAGCTCCTGAGCTCTCAGGGGTGGGAGGGAGGCAGTGGACTCTTTCTTGGTGGCCCCAAGGCCTAAGGGGCCTGCCCTTGGGGCATGAGAGATGTGAGGCTCCGGCCAAGGGCAGCTGAGTGGGGCAGTCCTGCAGTGCTCTGGACCCAGGAGGCTCTTTGCTTGCTCTGCTGTGTTTTCTGGGGGGGTGAGGGAGGCAGGTTGAGCACTGCTTGGAGGTGGTGGGGGGCTCAGCAGCTGCTGGCCCAGCCCTGGCCTGTGGACCTGGGCCCAGCCACTGCTCCTGCACATCCCACACCAGGCCCTGCGGAGGCAGCTGGCCACCAAGGCCCCATCTCAGACCTAGACTTATCTGAGGGGACCGGCTGGGGCTTGGGGGAGGGCTTGGAGTCAGCCCCCTGCCCCCGCAGAACAAGGAGAATGACACGCTGAAGGCTCTGCTGAAGGCCAATGTGGAGAAGCCCGTGAAGTTGGAGGTGTTCAACATGAAGACCATGAAGGTGCGCGAGGTGGAGGTGGTGCCCAGCAACATGTGGGGCGGCCAGGGCCTGCTGGGCGCCAGCGTGCGCTTCTGCAGCTTCCGCCGGGCCAGCGAGCATGTGTGGCACGTGCTGGTGAGTGGGGGCGGGGCGGGGCGCGGATGTGGGTGCCACGGACCAGGGGCTATATGGGTAACGCATGTGGGGGAAGGTGGCGGGGCCAGAACATGTGAGGGTGTGTGTAGGAGTAGCTGCGGGTCAGGGTGGAGTGTGAGGGCAACTGAGATGGGCCAGCAGCCAGTGGGTCTATTAGAGGGCTCCCCAAGGGCAGGGTCTGGCCTCACTCATTCCAGTGTCCCAGAGAGGACAGCTCATCATTACCTGCACGTGGCTTCTTATTGGCCACGTGACTTTGGGCACTTCTTACCCTCTATACCATGGTTTCTTACATTGAAAGGTGGAGATACTATGTACTGGAAGGGTGGTTACTCTTCCAGAATGCTGCTGCTGCTTTTAGTCTTTTTTTCCTCCCCCTTCTTCTGCCTCAGCCCCCACTCCAGTTCAAGCTGTTGTTTCTCAGTCTAGTTGTGTAGGACACAGCTCCCCGGCCCATGCTGGTATTATGAGCCTTATGCTCCCTTGGCTGAGGCAGGCGGTCGGCGGTCGGCCGCTCACAGCAGCCATGGCATCTCTTGCCGGCTGCCAGCCACTCACGACAGCCCACGGCAGCTCACAGCAGCTCACGGCAGCCCAGCTCCAGGGACAGCGGTTGTTTACAGTCTTAGCTGTCGAGGGCGTAGCTCACTGGCCCATGTGGGAATCGAACCAGAGACCTCGGTGTTAGGAGCACGGCGCTCCAACCACCTGAGCCACTGGGTCGGCCTGATTTTAGTCTTTATATATAGAGTTTTTTTTTTTTTTTTTCTTCTGGTGTATTCTATAGGATGCCAGTACCATGTGTTTTCTGGCAGGTCCTCTGAGAGCACCTTTGGACACTGGGTTGGTGTGTGGGGTCTGAACCTTAATGAATCTGAGTTTCATTGTCACAGATGTTGCTGTTAGTGTCTGTTCACAGACACACATGCACATGTGACATGTACGTCCACTGATAGTGCCCAAGTTCTCAAGAATGCTTGGTCCTATGGCTTGGTGGAAGGACCGTGCCCTCAGCTGAAAATTGGCTGATTTGGTTTCTAGCCTTTTCTAGTGTTCACTGACTTCTTGGGGGCGCCTTCTCAACCTTTTCAGCCTGCTTCAGTTTGTCCATAGGAGCGATGGGGGTGATGGTGCCAACCCCTTTGCGTTTCTCTGGGAGATCAGGAGTGGTAGAGTTTTCCAAGGACCCTCTCCAAGGGAGAAAGCGACCCTTGTACCCAGTTCTGCTCTCTGCCCTCACCTCCAGCCCCTGCCCACGGTCTTTAGCTGCACACCCTGCAGCAGTAACAGCAGTGCAGTTAGGCACTTACTGTGGGCCAGGGTGTGATTTTCATTCTTTACATGTATTATTTTTAAAATTTTCTCAGCAACCCTATGTGTAAGCACTACATATCCTACTCTTAATTGTGGGGAAACTGAGGTCCTGAGGGGTTAAGTGGTGTCCCTAGTCACCCAGCTAGCCGTTGGTGGAGTCAGCAATTGAAACCAGGTCAGATTCCAGAGCTCAGTGCTGTGAGCTGTGCCATGGCACTGCCCTCTGCTGGGCAGCCTTGGACCTGGGGGGAGGTGGAGAATTAGTAGGGGAGGTAGGAGAGTCCCCTGGGCCTTGGCCTGGGGATACGACAAGTGTCCTCCTCGCTACCTGGAGAGGCAGCTCCCCTGGCCTCTCCCCATCGCCCCCCTCCAGTAGCAAGGCCGATAGTTCGAGATTCTTTCCCCAGGACGTGGAACCCTCTTCGCCTGCCTCCCTTGCTGGCCTGCGCCCCTACACAGACTATGTGGTTGGCTCAGACCAGGTCCTCCAGGAGGTGAGGAACCTGCGGCCTGCCCTTCCCCAAGTCCCCCGGATGGGGTGTGGAGAGATGGGTGCTGTCCGTGAGAAGTGCCTCATTTTGCTGGGAGCAAGGCTCAGGCCCTGTGTTTGTCATAGTCTGAAGACTTCTTCACGCTCATCGAGTCCCACGAGGGGAAGCCCTTGAAGCTGATGGTTTATAACTCCGAGTCCGACTCCTGCCGGGAGGTGACTGTAACTCCCAACGCAGCCTGGGGTGGAGAGGGCAGGTACTTCCCACGTTCGGAGGGCTGCAGGGTGGGGCCCTGGTGGGGCCTTGGGTGGGCATGGAGCTCCAGAGCCCCATTGGGGGGTGGAGGGCTGGGCCCTGGGCCCAGGGATCCCGAGGCTGACCATTGGCCCCAGAGGCACCCTTCCAGGCCCCTCACCGCCGTTAGTGGGTGTGATGGCAGAGATAGAAAGGGCTGTGGGACAACTCCTGGATTGAATGTTTCTGGCCTTTGGCAGTCTGGGCTGTGGTATCGGCTACGGGTATCTGCACCGGATCCCAACCCAGTCCCCCAGCCACCACAAGAAGCCACCTGGTTCCCTGCCGTCTGGTACCCCGCCACCTGGTACTCCACCCCCTGGTGTCCCCCTACATGGGTCCCTGCCACCTGGTGCCTCACCACCTGGATCCACCCCCCAGGACTCGCCTGCCCCTCCTGGCCCACAGATGGGTTCCAGGCAGGATGACTACATGGAGGTATGTGGGGAGCACCTGCCAGCCGGGGGCAGAGGGGAGCTTCATGTCGGCAGAGGGGCCTGCCGGCCGGGGCGAGAAGCCTCTGGAGACTGCGTCACAAGGGGCCTGTCTGTGGAGCCCTTAGGAGGCCCGTCTGCGTCTGGGGCCCAGTGGGAGCACAGGTGCCCATTCTGGGACAGTGGAACCCACTCAGGTACTCCTGCTACTCAGGCCTGGAAGTGACAGTAACGACAAGGCACTGGTTGTCATTTCATGAGTGGGAAACTGAGGCTCAGAGGTGGGCAGAGCCTTGTTCCATGCCTCAGTGCATGTGGTAAAGTTGGGCCAGGGGCTGGGCATCCAGAGCCCTAGTTGGGCTGGTTGTATGGCCAAGTTTGCAGGGGGGCGCCCGTCTAGCCTTCACGGCCGCTAAGGTCCCTGGGTGCCTTGGGTGCTGGGCTGGTGCCTGGCACACGAGGGTTGCTCTCCAATCACGCTGGAATTCAAGCAAGGCCTCCTCTTGTGGGTCATTGATGGGGCCCGGCGGGGTGGGCACCCGGGCTCCCCAGCAGAGTGGAACAGTGCTCCGTCGCCATGTGGCACTGCAGGGGAGGCCAGCCAGGCTCTTCTGCCTGACTTCACATGACACGTAGAGGACGGGGCGGATCACCAAGGCTCTTTGCTCCTTCGGGCAGAGCAGTACTTCTGGGGCAAGCGTGGGCTGGGGGTTCGATTGGACTACACTGTCCCGACTGCCGTCTCCCTGTTCGCTCTTCTTCCCTCACTCCCCTAGGCCCTGCTGCAGGCACCCGGCTCCTCCATGGAGGGACAGCTTCTTGAGCCTGGGAGTCCTGGCCATGGCGTGCCACGTTCCATGGAGCCTCCGCCTCCAGTGCAGCGTGTCATGGACCCAGGTAGTGAGTGGGCCTTGCAGAGGAGGCTGAGGGAAGTGCAACCCTGGTGCTGAAGGGGCCCTTGGCTCGGGCTGGACTTTGGCGGCAGTGCCAAAACCTTCCTCAGACCTGCTGAGCCCTTCTATCTCATACACACCAAGGTGGCTGAGGGTGATCCAGTATGGATGGGGAGACTGCAGTCCAGAGAAAGGAAGTGGCCTGCTCAAGGTCACACAGCAAATTGGGGACAGAGCACGGTCTGGGCCCACTGCCACTGTGCTACTCCCACGATGCTCAATGCCAGGCCCCTTTCTTTCCTCAGAAACAGGCAGTGGGGAACCTCTTAGGGGTTGGGTGGGAGGCATCACCACGGGCTGAGGAGATTAGCCTCAGGTTGGGCCAGATGCCCCAGGAACGGGGCAGAGTGAGCCCAGGGCCCCAGCCTTCAGCAGTCAGGGTTCTGTGCTGGCAAAGAAGTGTGCCCCTTCCCCTAGGCTTCCTGGACGTGTCGGGCATCTCCCTCTTGGACAGCAGCAATGCCAGTGTCTGGCCCAGCCCGCACTCTTCCACAGAGCTGACCGCCTCAGCTCTCTCAGCCTCAGGGCTGGAAGACGTCTGCTCTAGCAGCGGTTCTCAGGAGCGTGGCGGTGAGCGGCTGGCCCCTTGTGAAGCCTTCGGGGAGGGGTTGTTGGGAAGGCTGCCCCCGATGTCTCAGGGGGTTAGCGGCTGGCCTTGGGGAGGAACACAGCCACTTCAAGGCATCTGTACACTAGATCTCCTTGCCCCCACCAACGCCGGGGTGAGATTTGGGGATCGATGGGGTTAGTGCCCTCGGCCTCAGTGGCCCCGGGTTCTGCAGGTCCCCTCAGCCCCACCCTGTGTTTCAGGTGAGGCCACATGGTCCGGGTCAGAGTTTGAAGTCTCCTTCCCGGACAGCCCCGGCGCCCAGGCCCCGCCGGACCACCTGCCCCAGCTGACCCTTCCTGACAGCCTCACCTCTGCAGCCTCACCGGAAGATGGGCTGTCTGCTGAGCTGCTCGAAGCTCAGGCTGAGGAGCCGGCAAGCACACAGAGTCCAGATTTGGGGCCACAGGCTGAGGCTGAGGGGGCACCCAGCGAGGCCAAACTCTCTACCCCCGAATAATGCCCTGGGCTGTGACAAGGCTCCTGATGGCATTTTGTGAGGCGCAGATGTGGGGAGGCAACTCAGGCCATGCTATGGGCCGTCCCTTGCCTGATCCCAGCCCGGTGTGTTCAGTTTCTTAATAACTGTGGCTCCGTGTGATACGCAGGGACTTCTGCTAGCGGGGACTTTTGTATCCACTCAGACCGTACTGGTCTCCAAGAGATGACTTCCCAGCATTAATTCTGCACGATGGTCCTGGCTTTGGGGAATTGGGCACTTGTTTGAGAAGGTCAAACATCCTTTTGGGGAAGCAGCACCGCAGATGAAATGTTTTGGGGGAGCTAGGGTAGGAAAGGTGGCGTTGCTGCTTGTGTGGGCACGGAGCCGCACTGGGTAGGCACAGGGAAGGGCATCTTTTGGCCATGTGCCCTTACATCCAGTGCTTGCTCCTGCTTGGTCGTGGGCTTGCCAGGAGACGGCAGGCTCCAGCCACGATCAGGTGACGACGGGTGAGGGAGGAAAGGGTTGCCGTGGAGTGTTTGCCTCACTGCTCTGTAGAGGTTGCCTTGATTTTCTTCCCGCACAGCTCAGCCAGCTCTCTCTATGCTGGAAGGCACCGCCACCAAGTCCTGGGGACCCCTGAAGCCCCACTTACTGTGTCTTCTGTCATGTGCCCTCATCGCCTTGCTACACCGCACAGCTGGCTCAGGCTGACTGCCGTGCCAGTCGCAGATGGCGAGGCAGTGAACTTGCCCACCTTCCCTTGGGGAGAAGGGCTGAAAACTCTAGGCCCTTTAGCCGAGGCTCACCTGTGCTTGGACCATGTTTCTTCTTCCCCAGGTCCTACACTGACGGACCTCGTAGCCCAGTGCTGACTCCCATCAGCTCCCAAACTTACACAACAACCTAAGTATACGAGGTATCCGGCCCAGCCCCCATGCTGAGTAAGTCGTAAATTTAAGTTCACCATCCGAAGTACTCTCAAAGCCAGTCCTGAATGTATCTCTTTACACACAGCTCCCACGCACGCACGCACGGGGGAATGTGGGCCCTTCTGCTCTTTCCCATAGTGTGGGGGTGGGGGACCCGTTCCTCCCACCTCTAAGTGCCCTGGGAGGCTAAGGCCAGGTTGGGTATTCTGCTCGGCCCAGCTCCTGCCGGAAGAGAAGGGCTCCACGCAGACATCCCATCATCACCTGAAGTCCTCCCGCCTTGGCTAGTCCCCCACCTTCCCACTCCTTGCTGATTACCATGAAAGCCGCCTCTGTCCATCTAAAGTCTTTCGTTTGCTGCCTGATTTGTAATGTCTGCACTTACGAGGAAATGGAGAGCCAGGCCGGCTTAGGTCGATAGGGCAAGGGCCGTCTGCTCTGCAGGGCACAGACCAAGTACACGGAAGGAGGACCCCAAATCCGCGAACACTTAACTTTCTAGCACTGTGACTGCATTTAAATTAAAGCAAGCCCTTGTCAAGCCCACCCGGGGAGCTGATAAGCTTTGTGTGCGAAGCCGGTGCTGGAGCCTGGTTCCTGGATGGTCTGGGAGCCCAGTGTCTGTCCGCAGGAATCCAGAAAGTAGGGCGGCTTCCCTGAACTGGAGCCTGGCAGTCTGACCCAAAGCCCCCCTCCCCCAGGGGGTCTGGTTCTTCTTCACATTTACATGCTCCCCTCCCTAAACTGGGGGACAAAATGGGTATTAATGCTAATGATTTCCAGGGCAAACACGAAATCAGAGGTTTCTTAATTTCTATGTAATCTATTATGAAGGAAAATGACAAGTGAAAAAAATAAATGTGTACTAGGAAATATTTTAACTAAAGCCTTTATTCTATACAACTGTGAAATACAGACTTTTGCCCTTTTGGCATTGCAGACTCAAATTTTCTGAAAATGGTTACTGGTTTGACTGGAAGAAGAAAGTACAACCATGCTGGGGGTCCGATCTAGGGCAGGAAGGGAGCGCAGCCACCCCTCGAGGCTCCACACACAGGGCAGAATGGCCCAGCAAAACCCATTCCTTTAGCCCAAGGGCCCCTCATGCAAACACAAGTGATGGCTGGTAAATGAGGTGTTTTTTTTCCTTTTTCTTTTTTTGACATTAATTCACAACCATTGCTAAAAAATGTGCACCAAATAGTGCACTGTAGTATCCAACAGATAGAAAGGATTTTTTAAAAAAAGAAGCCGGTTGCTCTCTGCATAAGGGAGAAAGACTCGGTAGAGACGTGACATGTCTCTGCCGCTTCTTGAAAGAGCCGGAGGCTATGACCTGTCCACTTTCCAAAGGAGGCTGACCAGCAGTGAGGGAACCCTGTCTCTACAGTTGTGCGATCAGAATGTCTCAAACAGTAAGGTCTGGACCCAGGCCCATCAGCTGCCTCTAGCTGAACCTGTGAAGATGTAGAAAAGGAAAAAGCTTCCCTGCGCCCTCCCTAGTCCCTGCGGCTGTGGCGACAGACTGCACACCAGCTGGGGAGGCAACTGGACTGGAATCAACTGCCCTCTGAAGGCACTTGTGCTTCTGGCTTCACACAGGAGGCTTGTCTCATGTAGTTTCATGGGGGTGAACCACTGTTCTGGTCTGAATACAAATGACCTTGGGGAGAATCCAAAGTGTGTTTTTCTGCCAAAAGTTGAAGTGTTTATCCCCAATAAGTTATGTTCTATACAAGATCCAAATGATTCTATGAAAGCTTTAGATCGTTAGAACAGTGAAAAGAAATCTGCACACAGGTACAACAAAAACCTGCATATAAATCCCTGGAAACACAAGTATGCGTACCTCCAGGATGTGAATATCAAATTAACTCACCATGACATCTGTTCACTCTGACACCAGGAGTTTTAGGTAGCATTTAAATGAAATTAAAATTTCATCATGGGCTTAAGTTTTGATGGTGTCGTGCTGCTCTCACCCTGTGACGTCACCTAGCCCTGCCCATAAATAAAACAACAGTACAGGAGGCAGTAAAAGCGCTGCACCTCCCTGTGGCTGCCGCACGGTCCGGGGGCCGTGGCATCACTGGGCACAGGCAGGGCATATTCTGGCCTGGCAGTCCAAGTGCTAGGATCCAAGTGCAGGCCTGGAATTTCACCAGCTCTTCCACAAGAACACATCTGAGATGCAACATTAAAAACAAGCCCAACAATAATCATTTATTATGAAATGGGCTTACTCTTGAATTGTGCAACGGCAAGTTCCTGTTAAAAATAATTGTCTTAAATGGTGAAAACAAATTTTTTTTTTTAATGACAAACTTGGAAAAAGCCTTCAAAGGTACTGCGTGAATGGAATGTACTCTCTTAGAAAAGCTACAGTGTGTGGGTTTGAAGTTGAAACACGGTGACAGATGTGGCCCTACCGACGTGTCCCTAACAAGTGCTAACAGACAAAGATTAGGTCCTTTGAAATAAAAGGAGAAAGCCGAGTCTGCGCTGGCCTGTCGTCAGTTCTCTGTACATCTCATAAGACACGGTCTGCTGGGGGCGCTTCTGCTCTCTCTGCCTCCCTGGGGACAGTTTAATCTACACAAGGAGACTGGTTTCTATATTACATCTCGAGTAGTCACTTCAACTGAAAGAGAATCTCGGTCCATACCAAATCGGCCGTTAGAAGTCTTGCTCCCGCTGGGGCTCAGTGGGCTTCCTAGGACTACTCTTGGGGCCATAGAGGAAATGAATACCCAGGAGCATTCGTTCGCCCACCCTTCACGTGGACTTCTGCCGGTAATGGAGGGTGAGGTCCCCACCGCTCTTCCATATGAAGTGTTTCACTGTTCGAAGGTCCATATTTGGATCCAAAACCTGAATAGCAAATAATAAAAACTGTGAAAGCTTCTAACAGCTAAGACTGTAACTGTTTACTCAGGGACTCTCCTCTGGTGACCCAGCTTGTCGTCTCCTCCCGCCATGCCTGGTGGCCTGCTCTTGCTGACACAGCTGCCATGCACGCAGGCATGAACGCGGCACCGTGACACGGGTAGCTTGTGGCTAGGCCAGCGCACCATCTTTAGCCACTCCTCTGAAGAAAGGCCTTGAGTGCACCCTGATTTAAAACTGCTCCACCCACTGCCTCTTCAAACCTAAACGCAGCAGATGCTGCTTTGCAAGCCAGAGGATCCTGTGTCTTTTTCTTGCTAGGGGCCTCATGAATAGGTGGGACAGACCCAGCGTTCCTTGAGTCTCTCTCAAAGCAGAAGCCCCCAAAGCAACAGACTTGGGAACCGTAATCACACCACATTAGGTAACTTTTTGAGCACCAGCCCTAGAAAAACGGGGCTGTGGTCCACAAGTCCACTTACCTGGTCCTGGCACAAAAGTTCAATTTTCTCCTCTGCCAACACAGCAATATCCTCTTCTTTTTCCTGTTCTGGTTTTTCATTATTAGAAGAGCTGGTGGTTTGAGACTCATTATCCAAGTTGATGATTTTCTCATAAACATGTTCCATTACTTTCCGGACTTGGAGCATGTCACTAGCAGAGAGTCTATCTCTGTAAAAAGGGCAGATTGTGACATCAGGAAATCACTGGATATTATCCCTATTCTTTGGTGTTAACATTTAATAAAGATGAAAATATACCACAGAAACATAAACCAATAAAAGTTTTTAGTCACTGTCTTTATCCGTTTTTAGGACTGTCAACATTTTCGATAGTGTCCTTTGAGGACACGGATCATGTGTAACTAATTAAATACATGTTCTTAAAACTTACATGAAGAATAGCTTCCTCAGTTTTACTCCCTTAAGGCCGCTGCCAGAGCATGGGCAAACTAAGTGCTCCTGGAAGGGAGGGCAGCACCCAAGGGCTTACCAGGTGCCACGCTCTTGCCACTCGTTTCTCCCAGGCTGTTCCTCCCCACAGCTGAGACCTGGAGTCTCACCTCCTTCCTAAACTCCAAACCCACAAACCCAACAGCTAGCTGGGTATCTCCAGTTGGTGTTCCACAGGCATCTCAAAGTCTGCATGTCCACAACTAGATTCATCCACTTTCTCACCCCCAAACCTATTCTTCCTACATTTCTGACGTCAGTTAATAATGGTCAAGCCAAGTAGCTCAGGCTCAAACTCTGAAAGCCAGCTTGAGCTTAGGGGTCATTAAAGCAAGTTGAAGTGACATATAGGATGTGTACGTGTGTGTATGTGTGAAGCAAATGTTTAGCAATGTACTGCAAATTACTAAAGCTGATGGAATAATGGGGGTTCACTCTCCTGTTCTCTTTTTTTGTGTATCTTTGGAAATTTCCCTAACAAAAGGTTTTAAGGTCTTATTGATTTTATTTGCAAGGATATACATGAAACTTCTTCATTTCTTCTCCGCCTTTCCTCCTAGTATTTTCCCACCACTCCTACATCCAATGCTGTGGCTACATAGGTCCTTGCTAATTTCTAATATTTTGTGCGTGCTCTCACTTCCACACCTGATCAAACCATTTCCTGGACCTGGAATCTCTCTCTTTTGAAGTTCTATCCATCCTTACATGTCCAGCTCAAATTCCATGCCTCTGGGACACCTTTCTGGAAAACTCCGGCCCAAAATTCATTTCTTTCCTGTACTTTCATCATTCCCTACATATCTGTAAAAGCAGTTATTATACACAGAATTGTGTTCTAAATTATGAATTATGGCAAAAGACAAAGGTCCACGTCTTATTTATTTTTGAACATCTGTAGCCTACCACACAGTAGACACTTGGTAAATGGTTAAATTGGATAAACTTTCAATATTATAAAACTAGCCTTAGATCTAGTACTTACTGTAAGTACTAGATCTAGTACCTCGTTAGCTATAAAAGCAATCATAAGGAATAAAAAAACCTCTCTAGTAATTAATTAGATCAAAGCATCACATGACGCTATACTTACTTTTTTAAGGTTTTTGCTCCTGAAGATGCATGAGGTTGGAGGTAGAAAGGAATTTTGTTGAATTTGGGCATATTTTTCTGAAATATTAAAAGTAAAAAAAGTATAATAGTTTCTATTAGCTGATAAATTAAAATGATATAATAGGAAAACATGATTTACAAATTAACAGTTATTTTACAATTAACGGTCACTTTCAATGAAATTTATAGTAAGCTATCAAATTATCTAAGTCAGCCTTAGACAAAATGTATCAGAAAGGTATAATGTTTAGTTTTGTAATAAAAGATAATACGTAATATCAGTGGCAATATGAATTTGCAAGCATGGCTCTTTTCAAATAACAATTTAAGGTATTAAAGGGAAACAAATTTTATTTTTAATTATTTAAGCCACACACACCAAAATCTCAATTCTACATTCAAATATTAGGGCTGATACCTAAAGGCCCAAACAAAAAATTAAGTGTCTTGAGAGAAACCCACAACATTCACCTTGGAGCAAAACCATACACTCTACGCTGGTGAGGCCCATCATCCAGCTGAAAGGCCAATCAGGTCCTCCCACTTTCTCTCCCTGTGACATCAGAGTGAGGTCTGAGGTTTGAAACAAGAGTGCAAATTTCAGCCAACCACCTAGATGTCTACCATGAAGTAAACAACATACTTAGATGAAGGATAAAATTAACTGGTCATCTTTTCTCTGGGTATTAATCCCCTCCGAGCCTCCATGTCATATCCTGTCTGGATGTCTCCTCTCAGGAATAAGCCACAGGCCTAAAGTCAGCAATGCATCCCAGGTGAGTGTCACACACAAAGGAAGTGATGGTTTATGGGGAGCTCTGACTTAGAGAAGACCATAGAATATCCATCAGGTGTCACACTGGCTTTAAGTTCTTGGAGGTAGTATATCTGGGACAGAAAACACATTTTCTGAAGGTTCCAGAGATTAAATCTCTTTTCCTACGGCTTTAGGAATATACAAAATAGGTCAATAACACATAAGAGAGTCTAGAAACAGACCCATGTGTATACAGAAATTTAGCCTATGATAAAGACAGCATTTCAAATTAGTAGAAAATGGATTATTCAAAAATTGTGTTGGCACATTGGCTATCCATTTGTGGCAAGTTAGCATCATACTTCACATCAAACAGAATAAATTCTAACTGATTAAAGATCTACACATAAGCAATTATCATAAACATACTAGAGGAGAATGCAGGAGAACATTTTTGCTACTTTGGAGTGGGACATACCTAAGCAAGACATGAAACTCAGAGCCATAACGATTCAATCGTGTTATGTAAAATGTAAAACTTTCTGCCTGACAAAAGACATCACGAACAAAGTAAAATTTCAATTGAGAGGCACAAATAATAGGCAAAGGGTTAATATTCAATGTGAAAAACTCCTACAAGTTAATAAGAAAGACAAATACCCCAATAGAGAAATGAGTAAAGAACACAAACAGGCAATTCACAGGAGAAATACAAATGGCCAATATGAAAAGATGCTTACCCTCACTACAATTAAAAAAAAACCAACAACAACGTATTAAAACAATGAGATAATATTTGCCTATCTTTTAGCATAGATTAAAAGTATCCAGCGTTGGTGAGGGTGTGGGGAAACAGGCACTCATATACTGTTGGTGACAGTGTAAACTGACACAGCCTTTGTTGGGGGCAATTTGGCGATATCTATCAAAATTTAAAATGTGCATACCCTTTGATCCAGCAATTCCACTTCTAGGAATTTATCCTAAAAAGTACACAAAGATATATGTACAAGGATGTTCACTGAAGCATTGCTTGTAATAGAAAACATTGGAAACAACCTAATTGTCCATTAATAGGGGACTGCTTAAATAAATTATGGTATATTTCTACACTGGAATACTATACAGTCATTAAAAAGCAATAATCCTTATGTGGAGACATGAAAAGATGCTCAAGATATATTTCTAAGTGAAAAAAAAAACCAAGTTGCAGAACAATATGTGTAATAGATCTTGTACAAAATAAAATGAAATATATATGCATATACAGATAATATATGCTTATGTATGCATAGAAAAAAGTACTAAAGACCAGGCACTAAACTATTAATAGTATTACTGCTGGGGAGAAGGACAGGGAGTGAATGGAAGAGAAGGAGTGATTGAGAAATGGATGGGAGTTTCACTTTATTCACTTATTTTCTTTAATAAGCATATATTATTTTATAATGAAAAAACCCACAAAGATGTAAACAGATAAACAAATAATTATCAACACTACTTCTGCAACTTTCGAACTTCTGGAAGCAGGAGAGGACTCCACTTGGCAGCCTAGCTTTTATTAAAGTTTCAAGTTACATAGTCTAAAGTGGTTCTAAATTTCCTTCATGATTTGGAAAAAGTAAAAGGGCAAAGTGGGAGTGCAGGACACTTACATCCACAGTGATGTCAATTACCCATTGTGGCACCGTCTCATTGAGAAGCATCGACTCAGTCTCACCTCCGGAATCTCGGCAGAGCAGCCTGCACACATCCATCAGGTAGTAAGTGACACAAGCACAGATGACAAAATCACTGTTACAAACATTAGATGGAGGGACCCTTACACAGTTAATTTAGGAAAACCCCCACTTAGCTGAGGACATAAAGTGCAGCCAGGCCGATTGACTCACTCAGCTAAGAGGGACAGCAGGCCCTAATACTCAGGTCCCTGGATTCCAAGGCCAGGCATCCACTACCGCTGCCTTTCTGAATCATTGGGTGATGAAAGGAAACTGGGTGCAGGCAGAGCACTCAGCAAAGGTCCCCTGCCAGGGCTATAGTGCATGGCACAGGCCTCCACAAATAACAAGGGTTAGGATATTTTTGGTAACCACACTCTAAGGAAAGCACCATAAAGGAAGAGAAGTCTGGGCTCCAGGGCGAGACAAGCATTTTCCTTGTGGGGCCATACGGAACTCTAGTGAGCTCTCCCCACGACGCCCCTTGGGCCTTGCTGGCTCCGGATGTAAAGCCAGTCTGCCTCTTCCCTGCAGAGCCTCCAGAAGGGCTGCCTCGCACCGCAGGTGGGGCCAGAGTGGGCGCAACAGTTCCCAGGAGCAGCCTAGTCCGTCCTGCCTGACCCAGCTTGATGGAAGTTACCTACTCTGACGCTGTCCTGCGGTCAGGGACTTCTGGTGATGCCATCTGTTCCCTGACCCCGGCAGTCATGCTGGGTGAGAGAAAGTGAGAGTTTCCTGCAGAAACCACTAGAGAAGCTGCCTCGAGGCAAAGGAGCAACCTCATTTTAACACTAGAGGCTCAGTTCTCAATTAGAATGTGGTCTAACAGTACCAGACACTTAACTATCTTATGGAGATGGAAAAGCTTCCAAATCCCTGACACCCCCAGATATTAGTAGTAAATAATTTATAACATCTGCCTGAATCAATGCTTCTTAGTAAATGGAGTGCTTTCGCAGGCAGGGCCTCCAGCCCTCCTTACTCATACCTGAACAGTGTGCGACCTCCAGCTTCACCGAAGATCACAGGGGTGTGGGGGGGCACTTGGAAATAGCCGTTTCCCTTCTGTACTCGGTTCTCCTGCTCCCCATTTACTGGGAAAAGATGCAGATGATGTCAGATGCAGAGTTAGTGCTAAGAATGCAGATTCTAAACATTGTGTTTACACAGGCTTCAAACACTGTAAGATTTTTAAAGTCAAAAGTCTTATAAGTCAGCCAGAGTCAGACATAAAGGCAAAAAAACGAACCAAAGTTAAATTCCTAAAAATAAGAAATATGACAACTTGTGATGTACCTCATGAGAAATGACTGCATTTTAGAGGGTTTTAATAGAACAGATTAATGATTGAGATTTGAAACAAAAACAAAACCATCGACTTAAGCCTAGGACACCCTGTTTATAAATGGCGATCTACTTTTTTTTTTTTCAGTAGAACATCAAGCTCAGAAAAATTTCTTGTGCCAGAAAAAAAAATTATGTTTATATTTCAGTAACTAATGGCAGAGCTATCAGTGAAAAATAAAATCCCCAAAGAGGTCACAATTCCACTTTTATTGTTCTCTACAGATTTCATTTCACTTTCTTTGTGATCTTTTGACCAAAGGGCAGCTGACCCCCACTCAAATGCCAACTTGTCCATAAACCCTTCCCTCATGAATCTGGAAGCCATCTCAGCCTCTGAAATCCCACAGCACTTTCCTAACCTCTTACAGAATCCAGCACTGGTCGCTGATCTCATGCTTTATGTAAATAACTCTCTGTTCTACCAGAATGGCAGGCCCTGGAGGATAGAGTCCAAGGCCATTTATCTTCATTACCCCTACCTACAACTCACTGCAGGCCTCTGAACACTTGAGCTGCTCAACAAGTATAATCTAAGTAACTCTTACGTAGCCAGTGAGCACGGAGCAGGTGCAGATTATCAGACAGGTAAGAGTGTGCAATGAGCTGAGCTCTGGCTGCGGAGATGGGTGGGCCCTCCATTGCCTTTACTGTGGCCGTTTGATTTTAGGATGATTTGGGGTTTCCTGTCACTTTCTTGAGTCCTCCAACTAAAGCCTTGATCCAAGGGGTGCTGACTATAGCACTGTTTCTTGATTACTTAATCTTTATCGTCTGCTTGGGCCTCTGAGGGCATCCTGTCTGTCATGCTATAGGTAGAGGACAAGCCACGAACAGGAAATGACAGACCCACAGCTATAGAGCCGCTTAACGGCAGAGCCCACACCAGAACCCAGCACTCTCAGCTCTCTATGGAGAGATCTTTCTATTGAGTTTCTCTGGCTCGCAGTTCACTGTACAATTATGATGGGAAGCAAAGTGGGCCAGGTGACATAAAAGAGAAGCCACCAAGTGTGGGGTTAGTGCCCTCTCTCTGACAGGGACAACAGAAGACTGGCTTTCAGGGAAGCATGTCATCCTTGCAAAAGACATGACAAAAATCATTACAGATGAATCAGTCAGCCAGGACGAAGTCTCTGGCAGGAGGCCGTCATCGCTGCTGACCACCAGGAGTGTGCAAATCTTCAGCAGAATCTTCTGAGAACCCAGACTCTTAAGGAGAGAAAGCCCCCAGGAAGCAGGCAGAACACAAGGACTCTTCACCCTTTTCCCTTTTCTGTAATCAAACCGAGCCAAACTCACACATTCAAAACATATTCGCCTCTGCTGCCCAGAGAAAGCTGCTGCCGTTGCCTACGGCACACACAGCTTTGGCATGTCCTCAGTGACATTAATTCTTTAAACATACTTGTTCACTTCCCCTGACATTTCTGAGTTGCAATTTGATTTTTTTGAAACATTCAGAGCCCAAATCAGGTAGCTCATCAGAGTAGGTAACAGCAACATTTCAGGCCAACGCGAAGTATCATGACTACATAGGGACAAACCTGGCTTTCTGATGCACCTAATTAACTAGCTTTGGAGGTAAATAGAGCATATCCATGGATACTCTGAGAAATAGCTTTGGAATAAGCCTGCTAAGCTGCCTACTTTTAAGGACAAAGGTCATTGGACGATATAAGGTTTATTCTATCTTGAGCAGTTTCACTGACTGAAAGCTCCTTGAATCCCAGTGAAGACGGGATGGAGGTTCTTACTTGGAGATGTACAAGGGAGGGCAATGAATTGAGCACACTACAAATATTATGTCACAATTCAGCAAATGCTTAAAATGGTTCTTAAACGAGTCTCTTTCACTTCTGAGTAATTTTTAATCAATTATCTTGATATAAAAGCACGAACCATGGTTTACTTCATTTTCTTCTTCATCCATTGGATTCACATGTGTTCGAGGCCAATATTCTAGGAGGGCCTGGAGTAAAAGTCCTCCTAAGTTCACTGCAAAAGAGTTGATTAAAAAGAAAATTAATGGAAAAGAGAGTTGGTAGTTTTTACCTAAAATAGAAGGAAAGAAATACAAAATTATAAGTTTTCACACATTCTGGATGTTAAATTCTCAACCCAATGCCAATGATGTTTAAATATAAGACTTTAGAGATTTTGCCAAATCTATTAAAATTTTATCTTAAAATGTTCACAGCAATGCTATTACAGAGCAAACAGATAGATATCCTGTTGGGTTATTCAGATAGAGCCATTCTTTAAAAACGAACAAACATAAACAGGAGTTGCATTCATTAAAGGGCTAGTTCCATATACAGCCACTAAAACTGTTATTTGTACACATCAGGTGTTTCTACATGCTACATTCTTAGGAGAATGCTGACCAAAGAGATCAATAAAACAGAACAAACTTTTATAAAGATGAGCACATAGCAGAACACAGCACAGACCCACCTTCTCTTTCGCAAGGAGGAAGAGAAGGACACAAACTCACGTTTTGGATCGGACCCGTCTGGGCTGCTGAAGCCAGCATCTTTTGCAGAAACCCAAGCAGCAAAACAGTCACTCTCATCCAAAGTAATAGTCAACATCTGTCAAAAAAAAAAAAAAAATTAAATTAAAAAATATCTTAGTGGCATTCCACTGGAATATATTCCAAATAAATCTCTAAACCTTCATTTATTTGTACTATTTAAAGCGCTAAGACACAGATTCAGGAACAAAATGTGCTTCACGGGATTCAATGCAACTACTATTTACTGGGATACCAAAGGCATTTAAACTGCATTTTGCAAGTATTAACATGCATTTTTTTTCACTTTCATACTTAAAAACATAGGACTGTAACTAATAATACTTAATTTGTAGCTATATAGCTATATTAGAAAATTTCAACTATCCCAAATTGCACAAATTATCAATTGCTACCTTACCCCTGTTTTTAAGTCTACTGAGAACCAATTTGGCACATACACCATCTTAAATCTTTTCTTAATTTCATCTTCAAAATCCACTTTGCCCAGATCTTCAACTTTACACGCCTATACATCAAAAAGAAAATATGACAAAATTAAAATTATCAAAATTAAGTGGCAAATTAATTCGATTCTGACTTAGCTCTTCAAAATTTTATACATTTGCACATTTGTCTAAATAAACTGGAGTCTCAAATATATTTCAAAAAGAAGGTAGCCAAATATTTTTATCTTACAGCTTTTTTCCTTTAAGTAACTATTAAAAATTTAAATTTAAGAAACCTACAAAATATTCTCTTTGGAAACTGTAATTTAATTTTGCTGATATTGATATAATATACTACCACACTCACCTGGAAGCAATGTCAAATGAAGCAAAACAATCTTCAAGGAACAAATAACAGTTACTAAGTTATTAAATAACTTTAAGACATCTCTGAGGCTACCTTCTGATAACAGCTGTGATACAATTTGTAGTTTCTCTTTCTTGACCATTCTCATCCTTCCTTGTTCTCTCTCGATCCCTAATATATGGGCTCCCCAAAAGCATGCCCTGAACTTCCTCTGGTGCTATGGAGCATATCAATCCCGAACAACTCATCTCAATCCTGAAGCATATCACAGAATGCTCTTTCCACCTCTTCATCCTAACAGCAACCTGGCTCTTTCCTCAGGGTCCCAGTTCTTCCGTCGTTTTCTCAAAGGGTGACTGCTTCTTCTCCTACCTCCCACTGCTCCTTATTGGCACAGAGAGACCATTATCCATCATCTCTATGTAAAAACTCCTTTTTCTCTGAGGAATGTCATTTAGCTACAGTAAACTACCCGCTTTCCTCACTGCTACTAGCAAGCTGTGGTCACTCTCCCTCACTATGGACTTGAGCTCTAGTTCAATGCCTTGCAGTCCATCTTGAGTTCTTGCTTTCATACTGGACAACACAAAGGACATGTTGGCCTCTCAAACCCTGACAACATTCCTGCTATAAATGTATGATCTCCAACCTCAACTGGATCATTACTGCTACCCGGGATGGCTTCTGCTTCCAGTCATTTCTCCACACCTGACTCTACTCTCCTCCTGTCTTTGACCTTCCTACCTCCCTCACTACCCTCAGCATGTGACTCTGAGCTCTACTCCTCAAAAAGAAAAGCCTTGACAAAATTCTCTTAACTTTCTGCTACCATTCTCCTGGTGGACGGAAAACAGTGGTCCTTCTTGCTGTGCTCTGAATTTCCTCACATCTCGCTTCTTGGGGACCTTGTCTCTTTATAGATCCTCTCCTGTCTCTACTGGCTTCTTCCCAGGAGCAGTGAACCACATTCAAATTTCTCCCACCTGAAAAATTCCTGAACGCCGAAACAAAACGTTCCTTTGAGCCGCTCATCCCTAAACCCTCTCCAGCTACTGCATCTTTCTGTCCACCTCACCGCAGTCAAATTTCACCAAAGAGGTCTCCACTCACATTCCGTTTCTTCACCTCCCAATCACCACTCAACCCACCCCGTCTGGCTTTTGCCCTTGGGACTCCCTAGAGACTGCTCGCCCCAGACACCATCCTCTTCACTGGTTAAGAAAACATGCACATTCCACTCCAGATTTTCCACGAACTCTCAGTGGGCCAATGCTGCTAACCATACGCTCCTTTCAGAAATGCCTCATTAGTTCTTAAGCTGCCACTGACTCTTGTTTTCTTATCCCTTTTTATTATACACCTAAGTGGCTTCCTCTTTATCTAACAATTCCTGAAAGGGCAACGGCCAAGTTTGTTCTTCTCAGTATAGATGTGTCCCTTGGAAACGCTGCCATTTTCCATGACTTTACAATCCCCAGGCTGGTGACTGGGGAACCCATTTCTCCAGCCCAAGTCTTTCATCTGGGCATTAGCTATAGAGCTGTCTGCCCCGCACACACCTCTCCAGAATCCCACTCAACTCAGATTCACTGTCTTCGCCAGCACGTGTCTTTCCTCTAACAACCCACTTTCCGTCTTGTATTCCCTATATCACTTCCACTCACCAAAATGTTTACTCCAGAAACCTGGGATTCACCTCTGCTCCTTCCTTTCCTTCACACGCCCTTTGATTCAAGCACCACTCTCACGTACAGGCCTAAATATCTTTCTAATCATTCTGTTTGTTCCCCATCCTCTTTGTTCCCACCCTAGTCCAGATGAATATCTGGTATTTCCCCTCTAGTAGTGCAAAAGCCTCCTAACTACTACCATGTGCCAGCCACTATAAATACTTCTTGAACATCCCCTTAATATCACCAGGAAATAGGTACGAGCACATTTTTGGAAGAGACAGAGGCTCCAAGAGGTTCAGCATGTTCTGAAGCTCGCTGGGCTAGTAGCCGGCAGAGCCAAGATGAGAGCGCAGCTCTGCCCAGCTTTGAGCCTCTGTCCCTAACTCCCCCTGACTTCCTTTTTGTGTAATGCTATGTTCATTACGTCCACTCACTTGCGCTGCAATCTTCAAGGACTAGTGTCTGAGTATGGGAAGCTGCCAGGGACACAGAAATGCCAGTCACGGTACATGCCAACTCAGTGTCCCAGCTAAGCAGAACTACCTCCCATTCAGACAGCGGGACTCTACTGAGGCTTCGGCTAATTAGACCAAGACGACATCAGACCCATAGGAACAAAATCAGTAAGTCAACCCACAAAGAAGAGCTGGCCCGATTAGATTTTGTTAGAGCTTCTGGGGAGCCTCAGGTGCTGGGCAGCATGAGGTGAAGCCAGCCCCAGGGCGGACCTCGGGCCACATTAGTGGTGGAGTATCCAAGCTCCTGCCGAGGCCGCCTCCCTCCCCCACCTCCACGGGACTCCATTCCGAAACAAATGTGAGTTTCTAGTTCCCTGATAAGCATTTCTCTATTGTAGAGAAAAACCAATACGACTTTTGGAGCCTGCTGCAATTCAACTTTCCACTCAACTAAGCCCTGTTGTTCTGAAGCCATGCTCACCAAGCAGCTGTTTTGTAATGTGACTTCCCACACAGTGCCTCACAGGGAGGAAAGTGTTAGGCCTCGGTTTCTATTCAGACAGCCCTCTTTTCCCAGAAAGTAACATTTATCTTCTTCTTTAGCTCCAGAAGTTAACTTAAATGAGTATTTGTTCCTTACAAACGAGAGCCTAACCAAAACCCCAGATCTTTTCAATTCTTCCTTTATAATGTATCTAACACCTGTCTTTTCCTTTTAGATTTCCCCCAAAGCATCATGCTTCAGACAAGTGTCTTCCAGCTTCTTTCCTATTACACATACTAGTACTGCTTTGAATATGGGATTTTCCTGCTCTAAAACCATTTAAGATTAAGATTCTTTAAGGAGTATCAAAGAAAGGCCAACTCTGCGGCCTGCAATTCAAGACTCTTTGGGAAATGACTTGGATCTCATCTTTCATGCTTACACCCTTAGGACTGACTCCCTTAGACTCAAGCTCCAATTACACAAACTGCTAACCTGGCCCTAAATAAGCATGTACCTTCCCTCTTCTGTGCTTCTGTCACTCACTCCTTCTTCCTAGGACACTGTGCGAACAGAGCCCCAAAAAGCAGTTTCCAGGCTCTCAGCCTCACATAGAAAGGTGCTGGCTCAGGTAGTAAATGGCCATCGACTGTGATCAAATGGCCATCAGCTGTTGGCTAGTTGGCCGTCAGCTGTAACCAGTGAGCCATTGGGCACTAATATAATTGCCATGGCTATGCTAGCAGCAAAAGGGGGGGCTAGCAAGAAGTTGGTGGCTGAGCCTGCAAGCGGCACAGTGAGGGTTGAGAATTGTGTTGCTCCTGCTTCCTGTGTCTCCAACCCAGCCGCCAGCGAGAGTATAGTGGTGTGACTCCCCTACTTATGGCTCCGTGGGTGTTCCTTTTTGGCCTCACCATGTCCTGCGTTCTTATGTGGGGAGCGGGACCAGAGACCCCGCCTGACACCCCGCACGACAGACACCCTCCCACTATTCATCTGCTGGAATCCTTTAGGCCCCTGTTCAAATGATTTCTTGACCACGAAGCTCTCCTGATTTCTCCGGTCGTAAGTAACTGCCTGTGTCCATAAGCTACCCTGTGATCTGTTTAAGGCTTTCACATTCCCCCGCTCTTGCCCCTCCTACCAGAAGGGACAGACTTATCTGTCATCTATGACGCGCAACACAGTTCTCTGCACACAATATTCATTCAACATTCATCCAGGAACTATCTGCTGAACAAATATACCAACAACACTAAGAAGCGGCATTTGTCAGAACTTCTCTAAAAGCAAACTTTTCAAACTCTCTACACACCCCCCAGCGCTACTGACAACGTGGCTGAGCAGCTTCATACCCCTCAACTGTCTCAGCGGGGTCACCGTAAGATGATCCAGGGCTGTAACCGAGGCTCACTGTGCTGGACGGAAACCCGGAGAAACAGCCACACTTAGCTGTGCCCTCCAGTGGCTCCCAACCCGGGCGATGTTGCCTCCTCCTTCCTCCTTCCACCCCTCAACATCGGTCAATGTCTGGAGACATTTTGGGTTGTCACAACCGCAGTGGAGGGGCGGTGACTGGCATCTAGTGGGTGGAGGCTGCTAAACATCCTACGGCACGCAGGACAAGGTCACACTCCTTCTCACCCCCAGCAAAGACTTATCTGGCCCAAAATGCCAACAGTGTCAAGGATGAGGAACTCTTACGTATTCATTTTCAGGTAAGGCAGCACGTAACACAGTTCGTAATATACTAAACAGAGAAAATGGTTCCATTCAAATTTTAGGTATTTAAAAAGACAAACTATGGCCTTATCTAACATTCACATAAGAAAGTATCCACCCCCCGCCCCAATAAGGTATTATTACAATTAAACCTTAATTTATAAATTTATTATCTCGGTTTTTTACAATAAAAAAATAAATGGGATACATGATCCAGTAACCTATATTTAATACAAAAAGATACTCACCTTCAATACATCCCAATATGCCACATTATTATTGGTATCTTTGGTTAATATATGCCTCTTATCATTAAGAATGTGGCACTGAATAATACTAGCACCCCCTAAAGGAAAAAAAACCCACACAATTAACAAAACAATCCTTCTACTATTCAAATTCACAGTAAGGCAATCATTGTTAACTAGTATGTGACAGAACATAAATCATACTAGCTACAGGAAGGAGAAGGCAAACCAGAAGACTATACATACTTATATTCAAGGCAATTTAAGGCCGATTTTAATAATAGATTATAGATTAAAGACTCCTCACTTCAAAGAGCCGACAGTGGAAAACTGTTAAGGGCAAGCAGTTTTATCCCCCGGGGAAAAGTCCAAATGATGACAGGAAACCTCTGAGGTAGCCCCTTTTCCCACTAACTGTTGTGTCCTATCTTCCGTCTCTTTGATGCCTCCTGAAGTGACATTCTATTCTAAAGGTGACAGCATGGACATGACACTCAATGTCGCATTCAATATTCTAATCCCCAACTCTGACATTCAAGTCAGAGGTGCCATTCCAGCTGCAGCACATAGAATTCCAGGACCAGGTCTGACCTTTTCTGGCTTGCGCCGAAAGATAACATTAAACTCTATGTATTTTTCAAAATGGCTGTTGGCTTTACCAAGATCATGACTATTCTGATTTAGGGTAAAAAGATTAACTCAAGAAAGCCCAGTTTTTAAAGTCACTAAATAGCAGTTTTTAAATGCTTTTCTTCTATTAAAAATACACCACTATGCTATTAAGAGTCTTTTGCTGACACTAGAGTTACATTTAAAGGTAGGTCATCTCCTTTATTTTTGTCAATCTCTTAGTAACTATAATTAACCTAAATAAAAGGCACCATAACCTTCCAATTTCCTTACTCACCTTTAATAACCTGGTCAGGTTGTGTACAAAGGGGTGTTATAGGATTTGTACAGTCATTGTCATAATCTCCAGAGGCTCTAAAGTTATGAATTCCCTTCAACGTCTGAAGGAACAAAATTCATTATTTAATCATTTTATGCTTTATAAGCTTTGCCAATCTGTTTAAAGTGGCAAGAAAAACAAAGAACAAACAAATGAGAAAAACCCAACGATAACAACATCAATCAAAAAATTGTTACAAAGTACAATTATATACCATGATTAAAAAAAAAAACTACAACAAATATTAAGAAGAGCATGTTGTCTTTTTGGAGAGAACATTAGGCAATCTTCCAGGTAAACTATGTTGATCTCAAATTGGCACAATGAAATTTAGACAAGACATATAACATTTTTTATTAGTACAGGAATAAATGCAAGCGCTTCTTTTTTGTTATCCACAATTGGTAAGCAAGAAGAAAACTAAAATCTTCTTTAATTAAGATTTAAGAATAGTACTTTTGATGACTCTTCTCTGCTCATCCTCTATTTCTACTCCTGTTCTTCATGTTGAGAAGAAAAAGGAAATGAATCTGAAAGCACAATTTTCTGCTTTCTCTCTGTTTGGAAAAACAGAATCCTAGGAAGTTTCCCTGCTGTGCTGGCACCTGTGCTGCCTACTTCCAAATGCAGCAGCAAGAGGTCAGAAGCTGTACTAATATTTACTAGTTGTATCAGGCTACAGTGCTTATTCTAGCATATCAAGTATACTTCTTGGCTCCTGACAAAGAAGTCAGAAGCTTTGAGTATTACTTTAATTCTAGACAACCCTTAGGTTCACACCTGCATTCATAGAGGCTTCCAGATTTTTGCCACTGTCCAAAGCATGCTGCGAGTCAGGTTCATACTGAGCATTTGCTACTGCTATGTGGCAGGTCTGTGACAACAAACCACATGTTATAATCCTTTGCCAGGTGTACAGTGGCTCACTTACCCACTTATTTACTGTAGATTTAGTTGTTGCAACCCAGATTGCAGGAGGGGGATCAGCTGACCTATCCAGCTCCATCTGAAAACAAAGCATAAAAATAATTGCTTTGCGGAATGTTGACTCTTTTGAACTGCCAGGAAGAGCTATACATTATTAAATATCAACTCCTTCATTCATCATTTGTGCGCTGACTATACCATGGCCTGGGTTAAAAGCTAGGGACACACAGTGAATGAGGGAGTCTGTGCTAAACAGATTCACGGTCCTATAAAAGTACAATAGGAGAGGGGTGACTTCTCACCAAAAACAGTGGCTTAAAGTTTTAAGTGTGGTTAATTTACGGGATCTAAATGGATACAATCAAAAGGATGACTTACCATAATTTTTTGTTTTTGTGTTCTTTCTTAACAAAGACGTATGTTTCTTTTTTCTTTGAAAATGTTTGTAGTAAAAAAAGAAAAACCATTCGAACACCACAACAAAAGCGAAAAGGACCCATGTAATTCAGTCCCCTCACCTACGGGGAGTACACTGTGTGTCTTCCTGTATTTTTAAAACACTATACATGTAAAATACACAACTACCCATACATTCATGCACTGTTTTCCTGGACAGGAAATTGCAGGTGTGGAGTTGTGGAGACGGGACTGGACTCCCAGCAAGCAGGAACCCTCTTCAGTTCAAAGTGATGTCCCTTGTCACACACGGTTCCGTGTGCGCTCAGTTCATTTTCTCCACAGCCAGGAGATCCTGGCAGCTGCAGGACTCACAAGGCAGTGTTTCCCCTTCACACCTGTCTCGCCCATCAGCCTGCTTCCTGCACACCAGCTGTGTTTGTACAATTTCAGCCCCAACTCGCTTGCTTCTCTGAAGGCTTATTGGTCTCGTCCACTAGGTTGGCCCTGTTTCTAAGTGCTGTACTTGGCCAGTTTTGTATAAGCTCCTAGACTTGGGCGTCCTCTCAGCGGTCTCATTCGACCTCTGTTCCCTGTCAGTCCTTCCTCCTAGACCGTGGTATGGGTTTCAGGTATTGCTCAGTTTCATAGATGATGGCTATTTGTAGTTCTGTTTCCTGCTTTCCTTGTTTTCAGATGATTTCTGAGAAGAGGGGTTAGTGTTGTCTTTATGCCTCCATTTTAAATCTGGAAATTTCCTCACTGTTGTTTTAATGTGTAATTCTGTGACTAACAGTGAGCCTGATCTTGCCATATGACGACTGGCCATTTTTGACTCTTAGCAGGTGTCAATACGGACGGCTTCTCAGGTACCCTTTTACTCACACCCCGATAGACCCTGACTATCAGAATCAGTTTGCGGCAGTAATGGCGTGGAGTACAAGCCAGCTTATTGCCTTTAGGCTCCTCTTCCACACCATCCCTCTCGAGGCACTGGACACCTCGCTGCTTTGCTGTTCTCACACAGATACCTGAACCCCTCATATTCCTCCTCTAAGGACAGGCTAGAAAAGCCAGGTGATCTCAGGAGCAATGCGGGGCAATCCCACCAGGATTCCCTGGCAGGAGAGCCCGGCATCCCTGATGTACCCAAGAGGTCAACATTTCTTCCAGGTGACTAACCAAAATGTTAAGATATCTTTTTGATAACCCCACAGTTGATTCATGTATTAATATAGCTTTGGCTGTGTTTGGCTAGCACATGGAACAATCTTAATTATAAAACTGAAATATATGACATACCTTGAGAACTGGTGCTTTTTCTTCGCAAATGAGCACTCGAATGTCAGGGCTTCTTAGGTCTGTACAATAGATCTTCCGGTCCCTTCCTCCAGAATACACGTGTGTGAAGGCGTCGTTGACTTGCAGAGCCCAAACACCTTCGTCATGGACTCGGTACGTTGCTATACATCTCTGCTGACCAAGGGACCAAAGGCGAATGGTCCCATCAGAACTGCCGGAAAGGCACTGGGAACAAGGAAAGTTAAGGTTAGAAACCAGCCCCGAAGTTCCTGTTTTCCTGTGCTTTGCACTTGGCTTCTCTCCTCACTCCACGCTGTCAAACATACACCTCTACTCACCTATGTTCCCGCCTCTGAAAAAGACTTCTGACAAGCTTGCACCACAGGTTGAAATGACCAAAGGCAACTCAGCATATGCTCAAGCAGGGGAAACCTCTGAACAAAAGTGCCTTCATCCTCTCTACGTGGCCACCTGCAGCATTAGCATCCCCTGGGAACTTGTGACAAATATAAATTCCTGGATCCCACTCCAGACCTAATGAGGCAGAAACTCTGATGGTCCAGTAATCTGTGTTTTGACAGGCTCTCCAGGTCATTCCGGTACACTACGTTTGACAAGCATGCACTAGGCCAGCAAGCCTTTTGGTGCCCTGAGTCACACCTCTGCTTTGTCTCCTCTCATGGCTCTGGATTTCTGATGACCTGCCTGGTCTCTTGGATTCTACTGAAAGGAAGGAGTCAGAAGCAAAATCTAGTCGCCGGTTTACCACTCACTCTCTGGGACCTTGGATTCTTCCCATACGAGCCTCAAGTTCAACATCTATTAATATAAAATGTGGACCCTCAGCATTCTGTTAACATTAGCAATTCTGACACTTTCAAAAGGCTCAGGAGCATCAACTACACAGAAGTTGCTGGCATACAAATGAGGGCTGAACACACTGTGAGTGTGACAAACAGGCTGAAAGAGCCACCCCACATTTGCATTCAGAATGCCCGGTGTCTCTAGCAGTTACCGTGGTGACTTGCATAAGAGGATAAAAACTTACTTCTTTGGGGAAAAAAATAGCCCCAAGGAGAAAGCAACTGTTGGCTGGTGCTAGTGTATGAAATTAAGTAGGCAACAAGCTTCAAAGGAGAGAGGATAGTTGTGGGCTTGGGGATTTGCAAAGTGTTTGAATAGATGAGGCCTTGGAATCCGCCAGGACTTCCTGGCACGCCCTGTGACTGGAAGGGGCCTTCAGAACTCTGGACACGCTGCATGACATGAACACGTACTAGGAGACTCCCCCACAGGCTGCCAGGAGCATCAGCATTTTAATCACCTATTCCAACGAGTTCACAAAGGAACCAACAGACCAACCAACAAAGAAACTGTCAGGATTAAGGTTACAAGCAGACCGTCAGCACGTGTGTGGGAGAACTGCGGCAGTCTGACAGGGAGAAGGGAAGGAGGGCCTCCCCACCCCAGGGAGAGACGCTACTCAGAGGTGGCAAAGCTCTGACTACTCAGATCCTAGACCATGTACCTACAGGGAGTAAGGTCTGACAACTTTAGATGATGGGTTGAAAGTCCTCACAGCCTGGGCGACTTGCAACAGGAAAGAGGTAAGTCTAAAACCAAGAGTGCACAGCTGAAAGCAGATGAGGAAACACAGAGTTCTATCAACCCTGATATAGAAGGTAGTATTCTAAGACTGCTAAATATTAGGCCCCCAAATTGACAGTAATCACTTTTGAAGTGCAGTGTTGGCAAACTTCTTTGCAGCGTTTGACAGTATGGTTGAAGGATGTGCCTATTTCCTAGGAATTCTAGTGCCTGACAGCTGGTAGAAGTTAGAGGGCTCATCAAAGCATTTCCCACTGCCTCCACCCTTCCACTGGATAACCACAAAGACCGGGTTAATATAATATAATATAATATAATATAATAATATCAGGTCTTATATTAATTTTTGCTCCAAAAGACGCATTCGAGCTGATGGTCCGACTCTGGGGTACCAGGACAGAATGTCCCAAATGGTTCTGCTAAAGCAGGCTTAGGAGTGCTCTGTGTTTTTGCCAGTGGAGATGAGAGCTACCAGTTTATTGGGGCCAGGCTACCGTTGGCCAACACAGGTGTTTCCGGGATGGTCATTCATACACAATTACAACTGCCAAAAGAGAGCAGCCAAGTAGGCAAGGTAAGTCAGGGTCAAGGAGTGGCCTAATGCTGGAGATCCCTAGGCCCGTAAGCTAGATTCAGCAGGACTTGTATTACCAGAAAAACCCTGTGAGCGACACAAACCAAGATGGCAGGTGGTCCCAGCTCCTCAAGCAAATGACTGAGCAAGTACAAGGAATGACAAGTGGCCCAGCCCAGTAATGTTGACACCAAGCAGAACAACTGCAGTGGTGACAGACCTCAAATAGTAAGGTTTGCTAGTTAAGGATCTTACTCTACAACAAAAAGAGGCAATAGGTTGATGTGCATGGAATTCACTGGCCTATTATATATAATCTTAAGTCCCTGAGTTAAATGCCACCAGAGACCCTACATCAGAAGCCTGAAGGTCAGCTCTGCAGGTTGCAATATATACTCTGGTCCAGAAAGTGATAGCTATCTCTTCCGTATTACAAGAGTTTTGAGAATCAGTAAGTAAAGGTTTCTTTTTGTCCCCCTCTTTTTCCCAAATAAGGAGTTATTAGTTGTTTTGTTGATTAATTCCCTCATGTAAATACGCTCTGTTGTTGATGGCTAAATTTACATGTAGTGTAGAAGGGCCAGAAAGGAAAAGGGATGGAAGAGGAACGAGAGGCGCAGTGCTATCTGCTTAATTATGCATTCTAAGGCTGACAGGCAGCTTTGCGCGTCGTACCACATACCACATCGCTGTCCCTGCTTACAGTAAACAGGCTGACTCCAGGGAAGAGCACATGTAACTATACTTGCTACTTAAATCATCTTGGATATGAGGACATTCGTAAATACATATACAGGAAACAAAGCATGGAGTGTACCAGACAGGAGGAACTTTAGAAGATCTGGCAGGCCCAGAGCCCCTGACCAGAAACCATCTTGTCTGGAGCGCCTACTTAAGGAACGTCCCACGGAGACCGTACGATCCAGTCCAGTCCTGGACACAGCTAAGAGAACAAGGCATGGGCACCCACCCCAAGTGCAGCCTAGCAGCTACCCTACAAAACAGTAGGGAGCTGCCCACGCGGACTTCTTAGACTCATGAAAATGGGGCTGGAAACAGCTCTAGAAAATGCATGGCTTACAGACAAGCATATACTTATTACTTCTCGTCTTCTCATCTAAATACTGTGAGTCTCACTTTGCAGTTGAGCAAACGCAGAACCAGCAAAGTGAAGCCCTCTCTGCAAGGCCACGCAGTACATTAGCACAGAGAGCCTTCCCATCTCCACAGACCTCCCCGGGCATCTTCGAGCCTTTCTTCACCTGCTTCTGAAAATCACCTCCTTCCTTTGGCGAGATTTTCAAACCTTCCTTTCACTCCTGGAGACAGAACTTTCTCTAACTGATGTGCAAGGCAATTTCCCTGACAGCATTTCCATAGGAGTAACAGTCTGACCTCGTCATCTTCCTGCTCCTCAACTCCATCATAACCAGTTCCAATCAGCTGTGAACTTATCCCTGCCCTATGAAAAAAATGGCTGGGGGAGGCAGGAGGGCGCGGTAGAGGTACAGTGGTACCTCAGTTTTTGAACGTAATCCGTTCCGGAAGTCCGTTCGAGTTCTGAAACGTTCGAAAACCGAGGCATGGTTTTCCCATAGCAAGTAATGCAAAATGGATGAATCCGTTCCAGACCTTTAAAATCAACCCATAAATCAGCAAATTTAGCATGCATTTTACTATCTAATGATACCGTAGACCCATAAAATTTACGGCATTCGTAAACCGAAATGTTCATCAACAGAGACGTTCGAAAACCGAGGTACTACTACTGTATGTCAAAACATAAAATGGTGCTCAGCTTTTGTTTGCTATTATCCACATTGATGAAAGATCATTTTTATATTGCTACAGAACAAGTAGAATTATGATTTCTAATTCAAAAATTATGTCGCCAACAGAGTACTGGCACATGTTCAAATACACCAAAGTATTTTTCTTGGAAATGCTGACTCTGAGCACTATGTTCGATGACTAAACCCACGGAATGAACCTACGAACTGTATCTACACAGTCAACTGACAAGATCTGCCCCAAAGGCAGACCCACTATGAGGACATTTTCCACTTCACACACTGGTAGAATGCATTCAATACCACACCACAGTTTCTTTCTGTTTAACACAAAAGTAATATTTTAAATTATTTTAGCCTATACCCATCACAATTGCTTTTACTCATCTGCGTTAGAATTATCCTGAGGAAGTTCCTTATTTGGCCTTTATTTAAAAATGATACAAACAGAATACTTTCAAAATTTGGATTATTATATGTGCAACTGAGTATTTTAAGGATTTAAAATTAGAGCACAGTTTATAATATATGTAGCTTTTCATTCAAGTCAATAATGCAACAGTATACGAAGTGGGGGGATTTCTGCTTTGTGAAGTTTTGACAAAGTCATTAGGTAAATGTCCGCATGAAACTGAATACCTGTGTGCCATCTCTGTTCAACAGCAATGCTTTTACATTATCCGTGTGCCCTTTAAGCTTCATTAGTTTTGCACATGTTCTTGGGTCCCATACCCTTAAAACCTGTAAATTGTAACAAAATATTACGTGAGTATACACATGATCAAATTTAAATAACAGATGTGTAAGTCAAATGACAGCCATTAAATTCTGAGAAGGAAACACGGCTTCTGCCAATGGATACTGTCTAAGGCTCCCAACCTTTTTAACTCAGAGGAAGCCTTTTTAACGTCAAAAAACACACGCCTCCTGCCCCCATCCACCCACCCCAGCACCACACACAACAGTAATTATGTGGTTATACTCTGACTTGTTCTTTTAGAATCTAGATTCTTTTAGAATCTGCCAGGCAAAACCACTGTCTATGTATTTAGGAATTACACGATAAAATATTTTGGTTTCTTCGATTTCTACTGTTAAAATATACCCTTTATTGTGAGGGATGAAATGTCTATTACGTTGTTTGGTACACCTGAAACTAAAAAAATATGTATATACATATACCTTTTAAGCTTCCCCTTACCTTCTCAGTGGACCCCGATACAATGATTGTTCCCAGTTGATTCATTGCCAGGCTATAAATGGAATCTTTGTTCCCACTTAAAGAAGAAGCTATTAAGGATAAACAGAGCTAAATGTTAACAAAATCATCAGCTGTTTAGTAGCTAGTCAGCAAAAATTGCAAGTTTATTAGATTTAGAAAATCTTATCTTTATAACAGCTCTAAGGAAAAGAAATCTACCTATAATGAAGATAATTCTAAACAATGTTGCTATCAAATTATACATCTCTTCTGGATTTGAGTATACACAAGTACTCAATAAATATTTGCTAAATTGAATTGCCCTGCCATTTAAAAACTATCCACATAAGTAATGTATTTTCAAAGATATACATGTGCCAATATATGTGAACAATATGTCCAAACTCACTATTTTCAAGGATACACAAATCAAAACAAAAATATAATTTTCACCTACAAAATCAGATTAAAAAAACAACACAAGGTAATAGTTAATTGTCAAAAAAAACACAGTAAAATGGCACTCTCATACATTACTTGTGGGAGGATAATTTGGTAGAACTATTCTAGAAGGAAATTTGGCAATGTATACCAAGAATCATGTTCATGACCTTTGATTCTGAACAAAATGTCACTGAAGTGGAAAAAGTTACATGTAAAACTCTATGTAGTAGACCCTAATTTTACAATAAAGAATAAATATAAACCAACATACTGAGAAGTGATAAGTAAAGGAGTTAATACATGTAAAGTATTTAGTAAAGTAACGGCTTATAGGAAGTGCTCAATAAATGTTAGCTATTAGTATTATTTCTATAATCATAAAAAAAAATAAAGCTTATGTGAAATCCTCTCTAAACAATTCTAAGCAAGACATATTTGTTGCAGAATCTGTAACCACTAAGCCTGGTCTCTGACCTTGGGACAATCCTGCTTTTTTGCTTTGTTCCCTCTTATAAGTGTCTCTTTGAGGCAGGCCTTACATCTAGAGAGAGCTAAATGATGGATCCTGACAGCCCCCTGCAAGGACCAGCTGCTGAATCACTGAGATAGTGTACAGGTGAAAAACCAAGAAGAACAAGGGGAGAATAGTGTTTAGACCTTCCCATAGTTCTTGGGGAAAAACGCAAAACAATATACAAGATAATTATAAACACCAGCCTCCCACTTGCCCTTCTTGGCCCCTAAGTCAATGTGAGTGTTCCACAGTCATGACCAACCGTTATCTATAATAATACAGAGATCTAGAGAGTTCGGGCCCATGTCCTGAACACAGACCTTCCAGGCTTAGCCAAAAATGTGCGAAGAGTTCCTCCTGACACCTGGCCTAGAGGACTCCAGTAGGCTGGGCAAGCAGGAAGCTGAGTTTCAAGTCTAGACTTGCGTGGGTCTGACCTGGTAATGTGAGCCCTCCCAGTTGATGAGGCACCCGTACTTATTAGCCTGCTGTGAATGTCTCTGAATTGCCTCTTGAAGCCCCCTAGCCTTCCTGACCTCTTCTGGAATTGGCTGGATGCTTTAGGGCTGCTCCGAAAAGGTCCTGCAAAATTAGCACAGAAAACCTTTTCTTTCTTTGCTTTGGCTATTCTCCATCTTGGCCATTAACTCAAAAGCTCTTACTATACAGTGACACTTTTAAAAGTCAGAAACTGCCTACTTTGTCAGGCAATCCCCACCTGCAACAATAATATCTGCTGAGTTTGTGGGTTTGGCCAGGCAATGCTGTGGGAGATACAAAGTAGCACTAAGACAGACTCTTCTGCCCGAAGCGCAGGAACTTACACTTTAGCTAGGGAGCTAAGACATGCATATGTACAAAAATACATAAATAACCAGGTTACACCTGGAGAAGTTACCATTTTTAGACTGCAGTGAGGAACTAGCTCCTTGTTGTTCAATCATACTCTTGGGGGCTAGAACGCTGTAGGTAGAAGCACTCTCAAAATATGAACCACTGTCTCGATGCAAACCTATTAAAGACGTTTTATAAACCATTCTTTATTTATGTCAACTTGGAGCACTTTCAAAGAAATTTTTTTCAAACACCTTACTTGTGACAGTGTTATTTGAGGCAGTCAATGCTGTCAGAGTATTCACATCCCAAAGGAATATCTGTCTGTCCAACCCAGCTGATGCTACCAGTTCTTTGTCCTTGGCATATGCTAAGGCCTTTACATAGTCCTGTAATAAAACACACGTACTGTGATCTCCTCTGTAGGGCAATAAGAAAATGAGCCACATAAAGCACTGAGATCCCAACACTACACTAAAGACACTGAAAACTATGTCTGTTGTTTTACCTTATGTGTCCTTAATGTTGACATGCAAAATCCCTTATGTGCATTCCATACTTTTACTGTCGTGTCAGAAGAAGCAGATATTACTAGAAGAGGCAAAGAATAAATAAACCCCTTAGTAGTATAAATTATCATCATTTTAAAGACTTGTAAAATAATGTAACATTGTTTCAAACTAATGTTCATCTCCACAGATAGTATACTTGAATATTTATATTTCTGACATCAGTTCAAAAATCTGTTAATGTTCATATACACATACACACATCATGCTTATAGTATATCTAAAAGCTCTTTCTAGAACCTATTATATTTTGTCTCAAATATTTTTTTAAATAGGCAGGGCAAACTTTTTTTAATGTTCCAGTTGAATTAATATGATTGAGAAAATTTCTCTAAAACAGACTGAAAAAAATCAAGAAATGGATCTTACCATAATAAGAACAAAAAGAGACATTAAAAAAACTGAAAGAAGAATACGTATTGTATGAGTCTATTTACATACAGTTCAAATGCAGGTGAAACTCACTTATAGTGTTTAGAAGACAGAAGAACAGTTACGTTGGAGCAAGGGGCAGTGACTGAAGGGGTGGCATAGGGGCTTCTGGTGATGTTTTCTGATACGGGTACTGACCTTGTGAAATTTTACTAAGCTCTTAGTACTCTCAAGGTGTGCATGCTTTTCTGTATGTATGTTATACTTCAATAAAAAAGCTCACACAAAAAAATGAAAATATCAAATTGAATTAAAAACTTCCTAAAGCCCGATAATCCAAAGACGTACTTACAGGTTTTCCCATTACAACAGAGTACAATGTCGTTTACCCAATCAGTATGGTGTTCCATGGATGCTATATATGGATCTTGCTGAAATTCAAAGAAAAATCAAGTCATTAGTTTATGTTAGAGATGAAATATATTACAAATTATAGGCATGTTTAGATTCTTTGGTTAGTGTGACACACGTCTCTAAGGCCTTAAAATTGACAACGAATTCAGAGCAGAATTTCATCAAACGATTGATGCTTCCAGATAACAGATGCAAATCGAAGTTTTGTTTCAAGACACTTTTATCACTGATGGAAGCCTAGATTTACAGGAGAATGCTGAATTTTTGTCTTGAGTTAGTGAAGGCAACAAGATCTGGGCCAGGCACTGGGTGTGACACACAGTCCTACGGGAAGGGGTTTACTAGAAAGGACAGGACGAGAACAAATCTGCAGGCTGCCCGGGGATTTGAATCAGCAGCAGTGGGGGCCCCCAGCAGACAGGAGGGGCAGAAATGAGGCTGATGAGAATGGTGACGAGCGGAGCCTGACTGCGGAAGCAGAGGCACACTTTTGGTTTTAGCTTCCTACTGTGGTTTTTACCTTCTGAATTAAGACTTTTCCTCATGATAGCTGCAGTGCTTCAGAGAAGAAATGGAAGCCAAGGGCTAAAGGAGTACTACTTGAGTCACCATTTCAATTCAGCAATTTGAGATTCTTCTATTCCTCTCACTCGGCTTAATTACCAAGAGAGCTCTCTTAAAGAAGAGTATTTAAGTTACATCCTACACCTAAGACAGGCAAGTTCAAGACACTTCATGGGCAAAGAGAACAGCTCTCTCTACAAGTCTGTTTGACAAAAGATACTATACAATCTTGTCGTAAAATGACGACCAGAAAAAAAGATGTTTGAGGGCAGAACAGGCAGCTTTCTAGATTCCTCCAGGTTAGTTCTTGTGTTTTCCTTAATTTGTTTGAAATACTGTTAACTCCCAGAAAGGTGACATTGCAATTCAAATATAAGTTCCAAAAAGCGCTTAAAAACCATGGTTTTCTTACTTTTGATGTTTTTGACATTGGGCCACCATTGTTTTCACTGGTTAAAGAATACAAAGCCCACTAGACCGAAGTCCATTTAAAGAAACATTATCCAGCAACTGTGCAAAACAGTGGGTTTTCTTTGGACTGAACATCAAACTTGCAGAGTTTGCTAAAAAGACACACAGTTTTAAAACTATGGGATTTAGCATCAGGGTTTTGAAGTTAATTGGGCTCTAATTCTCAGCCACTTACTACCGTGTTTCCCCGAAAATAAGACGCAGCCGGACCATCAGCTCGAAAGCGTCTTTTGGAGCAAAAATTAATATAAGACCTGATATTATTATATCATGTTATATTATATTATATTAACAAGACCTGATATTATTATATCATGTTATATTATATTATATTAACCCGGTCTTATATTAATTTTTGCTCCAAAAGACGCATTCGAGATGATGGTCCGGCTGCGTCTTATGTTCGGGGAAACACGGCAGTTATTTAACCATGGATTTCTCTAAGCCTGTTTTCCACTCTATGGAAATGACTCATAACAGCTGCTCGAGGATTACTGTGAGAATTAAGACCATATTGGATACGGAAGTGCTAAGAGTGTATGGTACATAGCTAGGAGCTCAATAAATGCACCTTTTCCTTCCCCGGATATTCCTTTCTATGTCATTCACAATACAAGCAAACAAAATACAAAAGGAGTTCCTTGCCATTTGACTGGGGATTTATCTATACGTGTATTTAAATTCTGGTCCCTATTTAAGAAAGCAGACTTTAAATCTCCTACAGGAGGGGAGCACGTTCTCTTCATACTTTTAAACCAACTTTGTATTATCAAATAAGCCCTATGGGTTTTGTGGGCACCCTAATCACTTTTAAATAAAGAAATCAAATATTTGTTTAAGATTAATTATAAATGTAAAAGCATATTCAACCTTTTCTTAGTAGCAGTGAAAAGGATTGCCAAGAAGCTTTTGAAGAACATGTTTAATGCCAAAAAATAGACTATTGACAAGTAATCCCCCTACCAGACAAACCCCTTGTTTCTCTGTAGCAGAAAGCTCTTAGCACAGACCTAGTTTATGGAGTCCCTGCCTTAGCTAAACTACTGCTAAAACTCCACGTGGGGTGTTTTTCTCAAAGGCTCATAGAATTATGATTGCAATGTTTTTGTACAGTGTACCAAATAACTCAGTGTTCAGGGAGATGACATCTGAAACTGTAAAGGGCATAGTATTAAACAGACTGAAATTTAAGAAACACCGATTTCAAACGTGAACTTGACCCCTGCCTTACCTTGTGCTGACTGACGCTCCATATCCTTATGATGGAGTCTCGACCTGCCGTGAAAAGTCTATTGAGTGCTGGGTCCAGCTGCAGCGCATTGACTCCATTTCGATTGTACTTCTCCACTTCATCTCGAATAACATAAGAAACCTGACAAACAAGTCAACATTTGCTTTTTATGAAATTACAAAACATGCAATAAAATGTAGCCTACTAGTAGGGCCGGCCCGGTGGCTCAAGCGGTTTAGAGCTCCATGCTCCTAACTCCGAAGGCTGCCGGTTCGATTCCCACATGGGCCAGTGGGCTCTCAACCACAAGGTTGTCAGTTCGATTCCTTGAGTCCTGCAAGGGATAGTGGGCAGAGCCCCCTGCAACTAAAATTGAACATGGCAGCTTGAGCTGAGCTGCCGCTGAGCTCCCGGATGGCTCAGTTGGTTGGAGCGCGTCCTCTCAACCACAAGGTTGCCGGTTCGACTCCCGCAAGGGACGGTGGGCTGTGCCCCCTGCAACTAGCAACGGCAACTGGACCTGGAGCTGAGCTGCGCCCTCCACAACTAAGACTGAAAGGGCAACTTGAAGCTGAACGGCACCCTCCACAACTAAGATTGAAAGGACAACTTGACTTGGAAAACAGGCCTGGAAGTACACACTGTTCCCCAATAAAGTCCTGTTCCCCTTCCCCAATAAAATCTTTAGAAAAAAAAAGTGTAGCCTACTAGTGGCCAATCTGCAATTTGAAATCTTGTATTTTCCAATATAAAACTTATTTTTCAATACAATAAAATTTTTGTTCAACTCTATGGAGACTGAAGGGCTGCAAAGAGAAGGATGACATTAAGAAAAGCCTCATCTAAGATCAGCAAGTATGACGCAAAACTACTGCCATCACTTCTTAACACCGAGTTGTCTTTAATCCATGTCCCACAAAGCAGCTAGAACCATGTTTACAAATGTAAACTGGAATGTGTCTGACCCCAGCTCAGAAACCTCTAGACTCACGATTTGATCTGAACTCCATAACATGGCCTCAAGTGCCTTGTCACCTCTCCGGCCACTCATCTTTGCTCTCTGCCCCCGTTCCTGGCACACACTGTACCTCCAGTCACACGTGCTACTCCCCTCTCTACCTCCCACTCTCTCTGGCCAGCCTTACTGCAATCTAGATTTGTCTAAATGATGCTTCCTCAAAAAGGCCTTCTCTGACCTGGCAAGCAAAATGAGGTGTTGTGTTCCTCTAACTCACTAAATTTTTCCTTCAGAGCACTTACCCTACTTTGTTACTATAGGTAAGTGTCTGCTTCATGTGAAACCCAAGAGAATCAACCAAAAGCAATTATAATTATGAAATAAATAGTCAACAAGCTACCTGCAGCCAAAGCAAAACTTTTCTAATTTAATGAAATAACCAGTTAAGAATATAATGGGGGGTGGGGGAAAGTTGGGGGGGAGGCCCAATTACAACAGCAACAAGAATACCTAGAAATAACTGACAGGACAAGGTACATAAAGGAAAAACTTGGGCCGGCCTGGTGGCTCAGGTAGTTGGAGCGCCGTGCTCCTAACGCCGAGGTCGCTGGTTCGATTCCCACATGGGCCAGTGAGCTCTGCCCTCGACAGCTAAGATTGTGAACAATGGTTCTTCCTGGAGCTGGGCTGCCGTGAGCAGCCAGAGGTTGGTGTGAGCTGCCGTGGACTGTTGAGTGCTGCCGCAGGTTACCGTGTGCCACCATGAGCAGCCGGTGGCCAGCGTGAGTGGCCGGCAGCCGACCAGAGCTGCCGTGAGCTGCTGTGAGCGGCCGACCAACGACCGGTGACAGACTGCGTCAGCCGGGGAAGGGGTGGGAGGGGTGCAAGGCTCATAACACCAGCATGGGCCGGGGAGCTGTGTCCTACACAACTAGACTGAGAAACAATGACTCGAACCGGAGTGGGGTGGGGGGCGGAAGTAGGGGGGGAATAAAATAAAGGAAACGCTTCAATAAAGGAGACATGCCATATTGTAGCAGAGGAAGATTCAAAATGAACAATTCTGGCCCCATGAGGCTCTGCAGATGAGTTCCTCGGGTATCTGACACAGGCTGGCAGAAGGCCATGCAAGCTACAGTGGGACAGCTGGATGTGAATGTCAGGGACATCACCACAGCGGCTCATCTATGGACAGGCTTTGTGCCTGCGGTGGAAGATCACCAGAGACATTCCAACTGCAGAGCAGGAGAACGGATCACACTGTCTCACTGCCTGCCTTCACTGCATCTGAAGATGAGTCGACAGACAGCTAGGAGAAATCTTCTGGACCGCACGCCTTCAGAACTCAGAAACTGAGATTAGAGTCTGCCACACCGATTAACCTTTGTTGTCCTTCTGTTTCCATAGCGATGCCTCCTTATTAAACACCTGAGTGCCTGCTTGCATCACAGGCTTAACTTTGGGAGCCTCCTGACACGAGACACAACTGTTGAACTGAACTGAACTTTTCTCAAGTCTGAGACCAGTTTAATGAGATACAGAACAATCTAGCAACTCAACCTCTGGAACGTGCACCTTCCCGGGGAGTTTCAGAGGAGGGAACTGTGGGGATTCCGAGCGAACCACAGTCTCAGTGGTATGTAGATTGTTTTGAGCTAAAGGCAATTTTAGCTTCAGGCTCAAGAGAAACTTCTGCCCCTCCCTTTAACTACCTAGAAAAACTTGAATTAGGAGCCTTGCCCTTAAAAAGAGAATATCAGCAATAGCTTTTGACCCACCTGTATGGCAGAGAAAATTTTTATTTACTAAACACTTGCTCTTCTTGCCGCCCAGCAATGACCCTTTGAAGCCCCCAAGGATCACGACCTCATCCCTAGCTTAGGAGGTCCTATACACCTCGATTCCCCTTTCTATCTGAACCTCTCCCACATGGAGGGTCTCCGACTTTCTCAGGTTTATGTGTGGTTCCCATACATATGTATGTATCAAATTTGGTTATTTTCTCTTGCTAAAAATAAAACAAAATAACAATTCTTTCCTAAATTTGTGAATTTAAACCAACCTTGGTCAGAATCCCATTGGATTTCTTTCTAGAAGTTGACATAATATACAGTACAATGTTTTGAGGGGAATACCAAGTCATTTTTTTAAAATGAGAGCATATTCTTTAAAGATCTTAAACTGTATCATAAAGCTAAAGCTACCAGAATTACAGTGAAGTACCACAATAGGAATATATAAGTGGAACAATGGAATAAAACAAAATTCAGAAGCATATTTTCCTATTATAAATTTTTTATTTTGATATAAACATAGTTTCAAATCAATGTGGGCATGATAAATTATTTAATAAATTATCAAGGAGCATCTAGTGATTCTATTGGGAAAACTTATATTCTTTTTCCAAATCTCAAACCAAAATGAATTTTCATGTGAACTAAAAATTGAAATTGAATAAATGAATCATAAAAATATTTTTAAAAAGACAGGCGAATATTTCCATAGTCTCTACATTGAGTAGGCTCTGCTAACATGACAAGAAAGACTGCAATTCTCTACAAAGGAAAAGAGCAATGCTGATCTGACCAAATAAAGTCAAAACCTTTCGTATGGACACAAATGTTCACAGCAGCATTATTCACAACGGCCAAAAAGCAGAAACAACTCAAATGTCCATCAACTGACAAAGGATAAACAAAAAGTGAAGTACTGACACATGCTACAGCATGGATGAATCTTAAATACATTATGCTAAGTCAAAGAGGCCAGTTACAAAAGGCCACATCTTTTATGATTCTACTGATTCGAAATGTCCAGATTATGTAAATCCACAGAGAGAGAAAGCAGATTAGTGGTTGCCAGGGGTTTTGAGGAGGAGAGAATGGGGAATGACTGCTAACGGGTATGGGGTTTCTTTTGGGGTGATGAAAATGTTCTGGAATTCGGTGACCAATGCACAACTTTGTGAATATATTAAAAATCACTGAATTGTATGCTTTATGTTATGTGAATTTTATCTCAGTAAAGCTGTTATTAAAAAACAAACAAACACCTGAATGTCAAAGAATAATATGAGCATGGTTAAGAACCAAACATCTAACTGGGAAAATTATGAAGTAAATATGAAAGACAAGTTTACTCTTGACAACAGATTCCTTACAAAACAGTAAGAAAAAAGTTCAACTCTCTAACAGAAAGAGGAACAAAGATCATGAAGAGGAATTTTTTTTAAAAGAAAGGAAAACGGCCAACACACATAAATAAGAGACATGAGAGGGGCCAGGATTGTATATACAAAGACAACAAGTATGTTGCCTTAACCCAGCCTTTGGAGCAACTGTAACTGAAATCTACTCAAAGCAGCTTAAATCAAAAAAAAAAAAAAAAAAGAAAAGGAAAAGGAAAAGAAAAAAATTAACATAAGGATACGAGGATATCTAACAGATAAATAAAATCATGACACTGCTCTGAAGCCTTGCAAAGGCCTTTCAATGCATTTGAAGTTTCAATTCCTCACGTGCTTTGGTTCTATACCCTGCATCCACACTCACCTCCAACTTCCAACTAACTTGCCCCAGCTTCTCTCATGACAGTCACACCAAACTCCTTTCTGTTCCTCAAACACATGAAGCTCTTTTTCCCATCCCTTTGCATCTACTGCTCCCAGTGCCAAGAAGATTCCTGGCCTCTCCAATGCCCACAGGAACTCTTCCCCCACTTTTATCTTGTCTGGCTCACCCCCACCCTTCAGAGCTCAGCAGAAAGGTCACCTCCTCTGAAAAGCTTTGTCTGATTTCCTTTCCCTATCACTTACCCGACTGATTTCTTTCACAGTTCTTACCACATTCCATATTTATCTTTTTTGTTCCATCTTCTTCACTAAAGTTGTAAGAGAGCAAGAAACGAGTCTGCCTTGTTCCTCCCACCACTGTATCCTCATTCTAGTGTCTGGCACAAAAGACATTTAATAAATATTTGTTCCATGAATCAGATATTAGAAGCCATCAGGAATCAAGTTGGCTTCAATATCAATTTCAGTCTCTCTCAATCTCTTTTTCCCTGGGGCTTCAAGGCCTTTTATCAGCTTCTCTCAGCACATTTCCTTTAACAGAGAGACTATGTAGCATATGAATCTTACTTTTCAAATTTCTGGGAGATTATCTGATTGGTCCAGTGGGAAAGGGTCAGAGTAACATCAGTGTCAGTTCCTCATTCCAGGTGAAAAGTAATTTTTAGCCAAACAAGACTGGGCCAACCTCTTCAAGGGTATCTACTACAGACATATCCTAATTGGATACATTTTGGCACACACATCTATAAAAGAGCATTCTACTTAATCATGGAAATGTTGATGCAGATCTAGACTGACTGACATGGGAAGAAAGCTGTGATATATTTATATAAGTGAAATATGTGTGGTCCAATACAGCAATATTCATTACTGTGTAATAATCATTACTGTAAAAGTGTTTCAGAGTATCATATATTTAAAAATACCGTTTTGAAGGGCATCCATACATAAAACTACCAGTAGTTATTCCTGAGTGCTAGAATTATGCTGTCACTCACTCATGCCTTTTTTATACGGTATGAATGTTTTACAATGGGTATATATTACTTAGTTTTTTTGAATTTATAATTTTTATCCAAGCCATTCTTGCCAGTATTCAGAACACCAAACAGTCCTGAAAAGCCATCTACCTATTATTGTCTGCTTAACACCCCCATCCCAGTCTTGATCGCTAAAGGTAACTAATTTCAACTCCTGGTTGTTTCTTCTGGATAGTTACTGCATTTCTTGAAATATTGTGCTTACCCTACAGCTCTCTGGCTTATCGGTTTTAGATTTACCTGTTTACTCAGGCTATAGTATATTAGGGTGTGGCTCAGAAACTATCCCCAAAAATTCCTCCCTCTACCCTTCCGATAGAGATTCGCAGATTGCTACTTTTGGTTGCATAAATAATCAGTGCTATATTGTTTGACTTTGTAATTGCTAGGTACTGAGCAGCCAAGGAATATATTATGAACACATTTCCTTCCTCAGAGAGCCTTTTGTTTTCCCTAGAGTTCTATCTTTCTTTGTTCAATGGTTTCCTCTAACTTCAATTTTCTTTCGTTGCTGCACCACATTAGATATTCCAGCCAGAACCTGCCCCACGTCCTTTTCCCAGAAGGCTTCCCCCTCAGAACCCTCCAACGTCCACTCCAGCCTGGGCTGGCTGCCCTCTAGGTCTGCTGGCACCCTTGTCATCTTCCGCGCTTCCCTTCACTGTTTTTCTGGGTTAGAGCCATTGTTTTCTGAATCCCAATGTCTCCTCCTTTCTTTGTTTACTCTCAGTTTTGCTGAAGTACATCCCCCAGGGCCTTTACACTTGATTCGGCAAGATGAAGAAGTCCATGTAGGAAAAAATTCCCTTCGCTTTTGAAGGCACGGCTCTAACTTGCTCTAGCATCCAGCTTTGCCACTGAATTCAATGCCATTCTGTTCCACTCAACTTGAAAGTAATCCTGCTTTCATTCTCTCCTGTATCACTACCAGACCCTCTGGGCCCCGCCCCAAGCTTTTAGGATCTTCTTCATCATTATTATTTTTTATTCTTTTATCATTAATTTTGGTACGCATTTAGAAAGCCCTTTCAATCTAGAAACTTGTCTACTTTAGCTCTGGGAAATTTTCTTGTATCAATTCATTAGTAACTGTTTTCTTTGCTCCTTGAAACTCCAGTCAGTCAGATGTTGGAACTTTCAAACTGATCTTTCATCTTTTATGCATCCTATTATGACCTATCTTTGTCCTTTCGTTTACTTTTGTAAGACATCCTGTACTATTTTATATCTTGATTTTTTAAAAGTAAATTTTAGTATGATGGACAAAACAGAAACAGTATCTTCAATAAGGAAATGGCTAAATTATGGTACATTCATTCTATGTGGTCATTAAAGAGTGGAGATGAACTATATACAGTGATAACTTCCAAGACATATTACACTAAAAACTTATTAAAGAAAAAAATTGGCTATAGATAGAAAAAAGGAGTCAATTCTTTCAGCAAATACTGATTAAGCAACCATCAGTAGTCAGGCTGTGTTCTAAATGCTGAGGAAACCGTAGTGAACACAAAAGTCCTTCTGGACTTTTTCATCCTAGGGAGATAGAAAACATAACTAGAAGTGATAGCAAGTAAAGTTTTTTCCCCAAGATATAGGCAAGCTTTGCAGGCAGAAGAGATGGACGTAAAATAAAGAGAAAAGTAGAAGGTGCTGGAGATAGAAGCAATAAATGAGTGAACAAAGTCCTGGAAAAACTTCATTTAAGACAGAGAAGAGTAGGGCTCATATAGGACTGTCTTGATATGCTTTAAAAAAAAAAAAAGAGGAAGAGAGGGTACTATAAGAACTGTACAAGGGATGGAACCTTCAGTAGGAAGTATGCATTTTGGAAGAGACAATTAAAGGGACCTTGACAGGGAGAAATAATAGAGTAGTGCCCGAGCAGCAAGTGTCCAGTTAAGTTACACTTGATATATTTGTAGCTGGCTTAGTAAGCATTGTTTAATTTCTCCAGCAATTCTCTGGGAGCCAAAACAAAGAAATCAGATAGTGGGATAATCCACTGAATTTCTTGTGGTCTTTCTCTGCATTTCAAGCTTATATACCCCGGAGTTATTGGTAATGTGCCAGAGGGTAGAAACAATCAGGAGAAAAACTATCTTTGATAATTTTATTTCAAGATAATTGGATTAGTTTTCTACTGCTGACATAATAAATTACCCTGATTTAGTGTTTATTTTTGGGTCAGAAGTCAGGCAGGGCTGGGTGGGTCCTCTCGGCTCAGGGTCTCGGCTCAGGGTCTCGCACAAGGCTAAAGTGACAGGGGGTCTTTGTTCTTTCCTGGAGGCTCTAGGAGAGTCTGCTTCCCAGCTCGTTCATTCAGGTGGTTGGTGGAAGTCAGCTCCTTGAGGGTGTAGGTCTGGGGGCCTGTCTCCTTGCTGCTCATCGGCCAGGGGTCCATCCTCGCTCCGACAGGATGGCTGCATTGTTTCTCAAGCTTTCTATGTGCCCCCGCCTACAACAGGCGGTCCCTGTCATGCCTCAAATCTCTGACTTCTGCCTCCAGCTGGAGAAAGTTCTCTGCTTTCAAGGGCTCATATGATTAGATTGGACCCACTGGGATAATCCAGGATAATCCCCGTTTTAAAGTCTGTAACCTTAATCATACCTGCAAAATCCTTTTCATCATGTAACAACATGTTTACAAGGTCCAGGAATTAGGGTTTGTGGGGAGGCATTCCACCTACTACAGTAACTAAAACAATTTTTATATGAACACAGATGTGGACATATTATGGAATAAGTACCAAATTCACAGTGTTTTTAAGAACAGAAGCGTGTCAGGCTCACAGAGGGGCCACTCAGGCAATCTGTCCAGGCTCCCCCAAGGGGGGCATTATCTCACCTGCTCTTGGATGTCTGACAGACATCTTAATCATGGCACATCCCAAGCCCAGCTCCCGGCTTCTGCTCCAAACTCGCTTTCCCTGTTGTCTTCTTCACTGATGGAGTTAATGGCAACTCCATTCTCCCAGCTGCTCAGGCCCAAACCTTGGTGCCATTCTTACTTTAGTTTCTCCCATCTCTATCTTGTCAACAAGTCTTGTCATTCAAAATTCAACCACCTCTCACCACCCGGGGAAGCCACTATCATGTAGCACCTGGATTTCTTGAATAGCCACTGGTCTCGCGGCTCTGCCCTTGCTCACTTGCAGTCTCTTCTAAATACAGAAGCCCAGGTGATCTTATTAAAACACACGTACGGGTATGTCATGTATATTCCTTTGTGAAAGCCCACCACCGTTTCCCATCTCACTCCAGGGGCAAAGCCCGAGACCTCACCATGACCTGCAGGCTCAACGTGATCTAGTCTGCAGTCACCTCTCTGATTTCACCTCCTCCTGCTTCCTCTTCCCCTCACTCACTCCATGCCAACCACAAAGGCATAAAGATGCCACAAATAGGCCGGGTACGTCCCCACCTCAGGACTTCTGCAGCTGACATTCTCATTGGAATGCTCTTCCCCAGACGCTAATCTCATTTCCTTGTTTCCTTCAGATCCTTACTCAAAAGCCAGCCTCTCAGCAAGGCCTTCTCTGGCCACTGCAACCAACATTTCACTTCCCCATCTTCTGCTGCTTATCATTACTTAACCATTGTTTAACCTTTAAAAGCTTCTTTTTCCCCAACATTTTACCATGAAAATTTTAAAACACATACAAAAGTTGAAAGAATTACACAGCAAACACCCATATACTTACTACATATATTCTAGTATTAACATTTTCTGTATTTGCTTTATCTCATATCCATCTACCCGTCAAAGTAAGTTACATTATCACTAATAACACATCCCCTTAAATACTTCGGTATGGATAGCATTAACTAGAGTTCATTATTTATTATGGCTCATTAGTAAAGGTAAAATTTACAGAGTGAAATGTACAAATCGAAGTGTACATAGATCCTTCTGACAAACGAATGTACCAGCGTAACACAAACCAACCCTGACCAAGATACACCGAGCATCATCATTATCACCACTCGAGAAAGTTGCCTCATCCTCTTCCCGACGCCTACACTCCACTCCTAGGCAATCTAGATCTGACTGTTTTCACCAAAGATTAGTTTTTGCCTGTTCTGTAACATCCTATAAAAGCAATCACACAGCTCTTTTGTGTAAGGCTACTTCCAGCTATCAAGCTAAATCAAGCCCAGAAAAATTGTCCAAATATCAATAATTCTCACATCTGTTTTTCCTGCTTAATCTTGTGGACCAAGACTTTCTGTGAGAACCTCTATTTCTAGAGTGTTAATTTTAAAAAGTATTCTGAAAAGCAGTCTTGCAAATAAAAATAGGACACCTAGCCTGACTTCTAGTAAGGGCTTAGTAAAATCTCCTCCAGGGGTTAGTAAAAAACTGTCCATGGGCCAAATCCTGTTTTGTAAACAAAGTTTTATGGGAACACAGCCACACCTATTCATTTAGGTATTGTTGCGGCTTCTTTCTTGTTATAATGGCAGAGTTAAGTGGTTATGAGCAGTACAATGGCCTGCAAAACCTAAAATATTTACTATTCGGCCCTTTAGAGAAAAAGTTTGCTGAACCCTGTTCTAATGGAGGTCGCATTGGTACCGCATTTTTAATTACTCATCCTAAATAAAAAGTAACTCACCTTGGACATATGGCTAATTTGTAAGGGTCTTTCCTTGGGAAGTCAGGATTTGGCATCATTCTACGTCCTTAAAAACAGTATCAAAGATTTAACCAACCAACCAACGAACCAACCCACCCAGAATCAGGACTCAGAATCAGGAGTAAGGAACACACTGAGTTCTGAATAGGTCTAGAATAACTAAATATTTGGCAGGGTAAGGAGGGAAGTACTGGTAGAACAGACATTTGTTGGCTGCCTCTCCATTCCTCACTTCTGCTCCCAACATTTGCTTAAGGCAAGCAAATCCCACCACAGGGCTGCATAAAAGACCCTCTGTTACATTGGGCAGCGCTGTGAAAGGACTCGAGATCTGGGGTAGGTGCAGCCACCGTGCCACCCAGAGGGAAGACCTGGAGCTGGAAGCTTGGGAATAGGAGAGGACACCTTGTAGGCAGCCCAACATAAAACTGACTTGAAAGCACTTCTTAGTGGGCCCTCTGATTCAAACTTTGCATGACACTAGCACTACCTCTACAGTTTATTTACATTAACTAATACAGTGTTTTATTATGTGAGCCTGGGTAAGCTGGATTTTGGTTCTTTTCCAACCAAAGAATCCTTCTGTTACAAAAGGCCAAGTATTTATATTCTTGAACCACCACTGAGTACTAGGGCATGGCTGTTGCTCCTAAACCAGAAATACTGGTGACTTTTGTCCAATATCACCCCAAGAATTCTGAAGTAAACAAGAGAAGACACAGTTGAAGGAAAGATGGAGACAGAGAGCCAACCAACAGATTCAGGTTGCTGGAAAATAGTAACACTAAAGAACCAGCATTGAGTGAAAAGACTTGCTTTGGTATCTTGATTACCAGGAAAATTGTTGTATCATACATCGGAATTCACAAATTGGATTGTCTGATCGTATAATCTGACGATCACAAACCCTTCCCTCCCCCTCAAACTCATCTCCAGTCTCCTTAGAAGTTGAAGATAGTGGACATGTGCTCATTCTTCATTATGTCCATAATTAATAAACAGTATGTTTGGATCCCTCTCCGCTGGTTATTTATCAATATTATGTCTCAAGGGTTCTTTTGACCTATAAATTTGGTCATGGAGCACAGGACTACTGCCTCTTGGTACAAGACACAGACAGCCAAAAGGCAAAACGTATTTATGTAGCCACATATACTTTTCCAAAATGGAAAGGTTTTTTTTTTTTAATTTATAAGAGTAAAGAATGTTGTAAAAAGTTCAAAAATATAAAGGTTCATATATGTTAAAGATATCCCATTTCCTGTCTTACCCATAATCACATAATCTAATACCCCAGAGATAATAACTGTTAATATCCTTCCAGACTTTTTAAATGCATTATTTCCTTTGTGGAAATGGGACTATGCTACGTTGACTTGTTGTTTTGACTTCTGGACACTTTTCCTTCTAAATAATACAGATGTAGCTTGTCTTTGTAACAACTGCAAATTAGTCCACTACATGAACATGCCTAACTGATCTGCCAATTGACTACTGATGGATAGATTTTTGTTTTTTCACAATGACGCATTCCTACAAGCACCCTTGCATAACTAGAGAAAGATATATACACGTGTACTTTTGTAAAACAATTTTTAAATGGGGACTAGCTGGGTCAAAGGTAATAATATACATTTAAAATTTTGACAAGCACCAAAACACAAAATGAGTACTATGACTTTATTTAGAGTAAAAAATCACGCAAGTTGGGTACATATGCACAAAGAGTTATAGAACACTGGTTTTCAACCAGCGTCAATTTTGCCCTCCAGGGACATTTGAAAACGTCTAGTCATTTTTGGCTGTCACAACTGGGAAGATGCTAACAGCTAGAGGGTAGAAGCCAGGATGATGCAAAACAATCCCTATCCCACCCCAATGAAGAATGATCTGGCCCGAGATGTCAACAGTGCCCAGGGTGACAAACCCTGGTTTAGGATTATATATCACACTGTCCACAGTAGCTTTTTTTGAAGAGTGGAGGACAATTATCATTTACAGTTTTGTATTGTTTGTGGGGTTTTTTTTTAAACGTTGTATTGTCTTAATATCTTGCTTTTTAATTAAATTTTATTTTACTTTTCAATTACAGTTGACATTCAATATTATTTTATATTAGTTTCAGGTGTACAGCATAGTAATTAGACATTTATATAATTTACAAAGTGATTCCCCCCGATTAGTCTAGCACCCACCTGGATGTACAGTTATTACAATATTACTGACTATACTCCCTGTACTGTACTTTACATCTCCATGACTATTTTGTAACTACTAATTTGTACTTCTTAATGCCTTCACCTTTTTCACCCAGTCACCCCAGCCCCCCTCCCATCTGGCAACCCTCAGTTTGTTCTCTACCTAGGCATATGAGTCTGTTTCTGTTTTGTTTGTTCGTTCACTCTATTCTTTAGATTCCACATATAAGTGAGATCATATGGTATTTGTCTTTCTCTGACTTATTTCACTTAGCATAATACCCTCTGGGTCCATCCATGTTATTGCAGATGGGCAGATTTCATTCTTTTTTATGGCTGAGTAATATTCCATTATATATACAGAAGGTGCCAAAAAAAGTATACACATTTTAAGAAAGGAAAATACTGTATTAAAATTGTAATACTCAATATATACTGATTATAAAAGATGAATACAAGTCATGTGTATACATTTTTTTGGCACCCCGGTACATGCCACGTGCCACATCCTCTGTATCCAATTGTCTATTGATGGGCGTTATTTGTGGCTTGTTTGCAATGAACATGCACTAGTTTAAAAAACACTTCCATCAACAAAAGTTCTCCCTCATGTTGAGATAAAATCAATCTCTGTGGCTTCTCACATTGGTTTCTAGACCCTGGGGACAAATTCTGAAAGCAGCTAAAAAGAGTTACCGAACCTTCTCTTCTGCAGGCTAGTCTTAGTTCTTCTGAATGTTCTTCATAGGAAGTGGCTTCAAGCGACTTTGGCAATCGACTGCTATACTTTATTAGGACAAAGTGATAAGTGTTAACCTCAAACTCTAGTTTTGTGCTCTGACCAGTGAATCGTGGAATTATCATCTCCCTCATTCTACATGCCATGGCTCACATTCAGCTTATTAAAACACTCAGTTTTTCCACACACACTGCAGTTAACTTACATTTTCCCTGTCCTATACTTTTATATTCTTTTAAGTCTAAATACAAGAAACTGATTAACTTTCTTGTAATTAACTCTCCTTACTACCCTAAGAAGTGTATCGCTCTGGTATCTAGAATACAATTAAATTACAATTTTGAGTTACACTTTAGTCAGGAGCAGACATTCTCACTACCTGGCCTGCATGCTGGGGTTACTTAAATCCTGTCACTGATGCACTTAAAAGTCACCTAACAGGGTAAGGTATTGTAGATTTTTATTAATTTCACTCAATTCAGCAAGCATCTACTGAATGCTCAGGACACTGTACTTACCAAAGAAATCAATAAAACAAAGAAGTGAACTGCCCAGAAGACTACGGCTTATAGCAATTTGCTGTGGTATCTTACTGAAGAAAGCCTTTGTCCTACCCTGTTTCCCCAAAAATAACACCTCGCTGGACAATCAGCTCTAAAGCGTCTTTTGGAGCAAAAATTAATATAACACCCGGTATCATATGTTATACTATATTATTACATAAGATCTGGTCTTATATTAATTTTTGCTCCAAAAGACACATTAGAGCTGATTGTCCGGCTAGGTCTCATTTTCGGGAAAACATGGTATTAAACACTCAGATTTCAACTTGTAGAACTACATATATATGACGTCTGACAATTAAGTTCGCGAACTCATCCTAGAAAAAGGGCATCCTAGAGAAAGTTCAGCTCACTGCTGAACTATGGTTACCTTTGAAGTACTCCCCCTGGGAAGCTATGCACCAATGCCAAGTGCCTAGTCCACCCTTCAGAGCAATTTTGAAACTCTTTTTCTGGAATGGCCATCAGAGCTGTCATCGTATTACCCTTGAGTTCCTGAATGTCATCAAAATGTCTTCCTTTCAATATTTCCTTTATCTTCGGGTAAAGAAAGAAGTCATTGGGGGCCAGATCAGGTGAATAGGGAGGACGGTGCAGTACAGTTATTTGTTTACTGGCTAAAAACTCCCTCACAGATAGTGCAGTGTGAGCTGGTGGATGCGTTGACATGATGCAAAAGCCATGAATTATTGGCAAAAAGTTCAAGCCGTCTTTTACACGCAAGCCTTGTCAGCACTTCCAAATAGTAACCTCGGTTAACTGTTTGTCCAGTTGGTACAAATTCATAATGAATAATCCTTTTGACACCAAAAAAGGTTAGCAACATCTTTGCAACAAATTTGTGAACTTAATTGTCAGACCCCATATAATGCTGTTTTTATAAAGAAAGCCTGGTGGCTACTTATTCCTATACTGTCAATTCTTTGCACATTTTTGGGACCAAACGAAGTGCTTAGTAATGTTTACTAAATAAGGTATAAGGTACGTAGTACCATATACCTGCAGGCAAACACCTGTAATACAGGGCTTCTACTCACTCTTTGCATCGCTTAAAATAATAGGTACTCTTAAAAGTACCCAAAACAAAAGCGGATTCACGAAGGCATAAAGCACCCACGGAAGGGTTAGATAACCTTTTACCCTTGGATAATAAACTACAGAAATAGGAAAGAAGAATCATGGATGCACATCGAAGATGAAGAAATGGGGAAGGCGAAATGAAATTCCGAAACAAAAATGATATTCTCCCCACTAACGCTGGCACACTGTCACGTCGTTTCCACCACACCACGGGGAAAGCGCCCGCATAAAAAAAAAGGCAGGGGACGTTTTTTATGCAGAATCCCCGCAGAAAACCCGCAGGGCGGTCCGCACTCCGCCGCCCGCCACGCCCCCGCACAGGCCCACGGTCTCCTTCGCCGCCTGCCCACGGGGAACGCGCTCGGAGGCCTCCGCTCCGACGCGGCTGGGGCTGAGCGCTCCGGGGGAGGGGAGGGAAGGGCAGGGCAGGGGAAGGCAGGTGGGCGGGGAACGAGCCAATCCTCTCCCCGCCGGCCCAAGCCCACGAGAAAGCGGGCGACCGGCAGCCGCAAGCTCCGAAGCGAGCACTCGCGGGGCCCGCTGCGGGCCCAGCCCGGAGCCCCCGGCCCCTTCGTCCAGCCGTTAGCGCCGCGGCCCCACCCCTCGCCGCCGGCCGCGCCCCGTCCCACTCGCCCCCAGCCGCCACCCCGGCCCACCGCGGCCCGCGCCGTCTGCTCGCTGGAGGTGGGCCCGGAGCTGCCAGCCACGTCCGCGAGGGCGAGGAGCCGGGCTCCCATACCTGCACTTTCCTCCGCCCCGCCGTGTTCTGCCGGTGATGGGCCGCCATCTTGCATGTTGACACTCCGACGTCACTTCTGGAAGCAGCTAGGTCCGGGCGGATGTCCCGCCTCTTCCTCTTAGGCCAAGGGCAGGTGGGTAGGCGGAGGGCGTGCTGGTCGGGGGCTGCCCGACTGCAGTGTGTGGCTATGGCCGGTGGCCCTGGGGTGAGGGAGGAGCACCGAAAAATGGTTGCGTGCGTGTAATGCTGGCAGAGCCAGTTTTGAGCCGAGGGAGCAATCCGAATCCAACTCTGTGTGCCCCTCAACCCTGGCTTGCACTGTTCTCTGTCTGGGATGCCAATTCCAGAGGCCCAAGCAGGCTTAAGGGAAGCGCTGAAAGATTTAATAATGCTGGACACGGGCGGCTGGCACGGATTTCCCACACCCCCAACTTCCCTAGGCAGCCAAGGGAACTGACAGGTTTTCCATGACATATCCCAAAATGCAGAAAATTATAAACTGGTCTCGGAGAAATAGAAGTGTTTGGAAAGGAGGCGGCCCCCATCTTCAAGGAGCATCAAAGTATGTATTTAAATAAGAAATAAAAGGACGTTAGGAAGGCAACATCCTTTAACACTGGTTAAAATTGTTCTCAGAGACAACTTTCTAAGTTGCAGATCCTGAAGGAGTTGTGCTCACTCTAGAATCTTATACTAGGGCAATTAGCCCTTCTGGGTGAAGGTTTGACTTGAAGTTTTCCTGACACTAATTATTGGTGCTGAGGATAGTCAGACTCCCTTGTTTTTTTTTGTTTTTTGTTTTTTTTTTTTTTGTTTTTTTTTTTTTGTCAGACTCCCTTGTGAAAGGGAACCCTATAGAACTGCACTGTTTCATGTGTGGCTCTTGAGCACTTGACATATATGCTAGTTCAAATTGAGATGTGATGAAACTAAAATGACCACCTAATTTCAAAGACTTAGTACAAAGAAAAGAATGTAAAATACCTGAATAATTTTCAGCTTGATTACATCTTGAAATAATGTTTTGGCTATATTAGGTTAAAATATTAAAATTATATTTTTGTGTTTTATAATGTGGCTCTTAGTATATTTAAAGTTACATATATAGTCACTTTTTTTGCATAGTGCTAATAAAGAAATAATGCTTAGGAAAGTTCTTGTCTAGACAAATGCCTTTCTAAATTAATAAAGAAATATGAATTAAGAGTCGTAGAAACTGGAGGCATAAAGCTTCTTAAGCAAAACTGGCGGTGATAACTTGTAGATAAATGACCCATACTGCATTTTATTACAGATACATTCATTTTTCGTGTATTAATTTATTTGACAAATATTATTTAGCACTTGTTAAGTACTAGGTACTATATTAGGTGCTGGGGATCAGTAGTGACTGTATATAACCATAGAACTTAGAGTTCCAGGGTAAGACATAACTTGATTATGCATATAAATGAATATGGAGATAAATACAGTGAAGAAAGACATTTATAAGATAGGAAACGATTCTTGAGTCAAAATCTGAGAATCGGGGCAGACGGGTGGCTCAGTTGGTTAGAGCGTGAGCTCTGGGCATCAGGGTTGCCAGTTCGATTCCCACATGGGCCAACAAGCTGTGCCCTCCGCAACTAGAATGAAGACAACAACGAGCTGCCGCTGAGCTGCCACGGAGCTCCCAGGCAGCTGGATGGCTCAGTTGGTTGGAGCGCGTCCTCTCAACCTCAAGGTTGCCGGTTCCACTCCTGCAAGGGATGGTGGTGGGCTGCGCCCCCTGCAACTAAGATTGAACAACCGCAACTGGACTTGGAGCTGAGCTGCGCCCTCCACAACTAAGAAAGGACAACTTGACTTGGAGCTGATGGGTCCTGGGAAAAACACACTGTTCCCCAATAAAGTCCTGTTCCCCTTCCCCAATAAAATCTTTAAAAAAAAAAAAGAAAAGATCTGAGGATGGAGTTAACTAGACAATGAAAAGGAACAGTCTGAGCAAAGATTTGTGGCAGGAGGGAGCTTGGAACATTCCAGGAATTGAGGACCAAGCCTAGAGTACAGAGAAGGGGAAGGAGTATGCAGAGACCACACACAGCTGGGTCTTTTAGATCAATGGGAACCTGTTGAAAGGATTTAAGCAGGAGAAGCATTTGATCTGCATTAGAAACAATAATTCAACACATATCCATTGCACACCCATGATGTACCAGGCACCAGGCAGGCATGTTGCCCTGCACAATATGCTGGTACCTGCCAGAAATGGATGCTTAGGTTGTTGTGGTCCCACTTTGCACCTGAAGAGCATTGAAGTTGTGGTCTTTTCAGTGGGCAGAATATCTAGCAGTATGTCTTGAAGTTCACTTTACCTGAAGGAGAGATGGCCTTGGGTAATAATTAATGGTCCAAGCCTAATTGTTTGGCCAGTTGGTTCAGGACATGGAAAGAGAAAGATTGGAGGACTAGTGACAGGAAAGACTCAGGAAGGGATATCCTCGACCTTGCAGAATACATCTTAAGAATTAAGAATTTATTGAACAGATGACATGAACTGCTCTTAGATGAAACTCAGCCTCCTTATCCAGGCTCAGTGCAATCATGAATGAAATGGCAATAATAGCAGGATTGGAGCTATGCGTGGCATCACCAAGCCACTGCTGAGTGTTCAGCTTGCCAGCAACAGTGGCCAGTCCTGAGTTGGTGATATACCCCAAGCTCCGGGAGGATCAGCCAACCACTTGGAGGCAAGTCGATTCCATTGGCCCTTCCCGATCGTGGAGGGGGTAGTTATTTGGCCTCTGAAATACACTTACTCTAGACTTAGATTTCCTTTCCCCGCTTGCTGTGCTTCTGTCAGCACCACCATCGGGGACTTAGGGGATGTGTCATATACTGTTACTGTGTTTCACACCATATTGCTTCTGATCAACAAACTCACTCTGTAATGAAAGCAACTCTGTGGGCTATTGCTTGTAGAATTCATTGGTCTAATTGTGTATTCTATCACCAAGAAGCACCTGGTCTTAATTGAAGACTTAGTTATGGTGCCTTCTGGGAGATAACCCTTTTTGATGCTGTCTTACAGGATGCAGTATATGCTTTGAACCAGTGTCCAGTGTTTGGCACGCTTTCTCCCTGTGCTTATCTATTGCTGCATCACCACGCAAAACTTACCGGTTTAAAACAACTACAACATCTACTTTGCTTACAAATCTAATTGGTGCAGGGCTCACCAATTAGGGGACAGCTTGTCTATGTTCCACTTTCCACTTGATTCAGTTGGGGCAGCTAAAATTGGGGGGCTGGGACCATCTAAAGGCCCACTCCTTCGTATGTCTGGTGACCGATGCTGAATTTATGGCCAGAACATCTACTCATGGGTTTTCCACTGTGCTGTTTGGTTATTTACACAGTAGTGCATGGGTTCCAAGGGCGAGCCTCCCCACGGAGAGAAATTCGGGTGGAAACTGTAATTAATGCTTTTTCTAAAGTAGCAGTGGAAATCCTGCAGTGTCACTTTAAACCACATTTAGTTCATTAAGGCTTAATCGCTAAGGCTGGTTATATCTAAGGAGATTCCATTTTCTTAAATGGGAAAAGTGTCAAAGAATTTGTGGATATGTTTTTAAAACTACCACACTTCCATAGGCAAAATGAATGGATTTAGGAACAAAGGAATATACCTAATGACTCCAACTTAAAATGTTTTTAACTGCTATTCTTTGAAATTCTGGGCTTTGCTGGTTTAGAGGTTTGTTACCAAAGAAAGGAATTCTTCCAACAAAGCCTGAACATTTCCATTGATTTGGAGATGAAACTGCTATCTAACTATGTTGCCTGTCTTATGTCACTGGATAGGCAAGAGAAGAAGGACATGGTATTGGTGGAAGTGATTAACCCTGAGTATCAAGCAGAAATAGGTTTGCTGGTATAAGCAGACAGGTCCATCAAACACTCAGATCCCTTAGAAACGAAGGTATTGGTTGAAGATAAAGGAACACAGAGTGGCTGGTGGAGAAAGGAAATCATAAATGAAAGTGAAGTCCTCATGATCAGGGGAAGAAATGAGAGCTGTCATCTTTATTGGTATTTCTTTTATTGATGTATCATGTATACTTTTATGGGTTTTAACTTTTTTTAACCCTTTATTTCACTATTGTCTGTAGGGTGTGCTATTCCTTGTAAATTTCATTATTTAGTCCGTAAGTTGCAGAGAAATGGATATCAACTAGACGTTTTGGACTTAGAAGTGGATGGATGAATGGGGTAATTGATGAAACACTGGGTTGACTCCCTTGGAGGGTGACAGAGTGAATACATCTTTGATTGTTTGAAGGATAGTTGCAGTATTTTAAGTGACAACTCTTGATGGATAAGCATTGAAAGCAGTGGGTATATTGGTGTTGGGCAGCCAAAGGGATGACTGCATTTGAGATTTTTGTGGTTTTATTTTCTGCTGCCCACCATCTGAGTTCTCTTTCTGAGTTTGAGGAATTCCCCACGATGTGTGTTTCGGTGATGGTGAGTACTGCTTACTTAAAGTGAGAAAGACAGTTACTCACTTTTTTTTTAGACTTCTTACAGCAAGAGTGTGTGGATGTGACTTTAGCTTGATTAATAAAATGGCATCTTGACTGTAACTTTATGAGAAACTCTGTGCCAGCACCATTCAGCAGAACTTCTCCCAAATTCCTGATCTATGGGAACTGTGTGAGATAATAAATGTTTGTTGTTTTAAGGGTCCTGGTTATGGGAAATTCGTTATACTGCAGTAGATAACTAATACATCCTCCCTTCCCCACGAGGACGGGAAATGTCACAGCAGCTTCACAATTCTACAAAGATAATCTTCATTTAACTGTCTTTTCTGTGTAACTGCCACGAGGCTTATCCTGGCAGAATTCCTTCATCAATTCCTTAGCATTTCCTACAATGGAAGATTGGCATCTCTACTCAAAATGTCAGCAGGCCTGACATCTATTATTAATATATTGTTCTCAGATTTTGAGACCTCTGATTAAAGCCCTAGACACCATGAAAACTTTCGCATCCTGAAAAGAATTCATACAATAAGTAAATAAGAGTCCTAGAAGGCTTCTAGTTCCAAATAAACCAAATTTGTTCTTGTTTAGTCTTGCTCTGGAGGTTGGTCCTTCCCTCTGCCAGTTATTTGAGCAAGTCATTAACTTCAGTTTCTGTATCTGTAAAGTGGAATAACAACGGTACCTATCTCCTCTAGTTCTTATGAAGGTAAATGAAATAACCTTAGCACAGTACCTGGCATGTAGGAAATCTTCACTGTATTTTAGGTATTATTTTTAATCATCACCTTGCTGGGGAAACATTGCCCAAGTGTTGTAACAGCATTGCCAAAACATTGTAACTTCCTAAGGTAGATTGTCTCATAAGTTTTATGTACTATGGGGTCTCTTACTTGTAAAGATTTTCCAAATCAGCTTGACATTTTAATCTTTTATTCTTGCCTCCTCTCTTCTTCTCAACAGCCTGGAAAAAGATTTGTGAAATGAGAAGGCCTTTTTACAGATCGTCCTCATGCTTAAACACACGTTTTCTGGCTCATGATGATCACTCCATTTACTGAACAAAGTGAAGGTAACCAGGTGTGTCTTTGCACCATAGCCCAGAATTGTCATTACCAGGGGGACACATGAATGTTTTGGTTTTTTTGTTTTGTTTTCATTGTTCAAGAGGAATTAATGCTCTAAAAATGTGTTTACAAACACAAAACCATGTAGAGCCTTGGTTTGCAGCTACTATTATCTGCTGATACTTCATGCATTAATTTGGATATTTTAAAGATGAATTTTGAAAAGAAGAGTATTTTAAGCTTCTTGGAGGTAATGCAGAGTGCTAAATAAACTTTTTCATGCAAGCCTGTCATGATATCAATCAGATTCATGCGGAGAAATGGAGAAGCTATATTATTTCCTTATTACTTTAATGATTCTTTACTAAGAAGGGTGTTATAGAATAGGCTACAAGACTATAATTAAATAAGTATGCATTAGTAAAGCAAGATGACATAAGTAATAAATACAGAGACTCACAGTGCTTAAAGTGTTTATGTCCGAAGTGTTTATGTGCTATTTTATGCCTTGTCAGCAAATCCTCAGGTTTAAATACAGTCTTAAAAGGCATGGTACTAAACGAATCATCATTCAACAGGGCACTTATTTCTGAACACACTGGGGGCGGGGGAATAGCCGTTAGTTGTTTTTATGGCTTTCTATTTTTTTCTTACGTGCAAGTATGAGAAATACACACCAGTCAGTCCCTTTTCCATTCCAAAAATGTGTCCGCCTCTGTGTAGCTTATACACTGGGGGGCAGTAGAGAACCATTCAGCCCATCCCTGATTGGGAGCCTTTCTGACTCAAATGTGACAAGTCAGATCTTAAGATGCTTCATACTTATTTCCTGCTGATAAAATGTCATAATCAAAGTGCCTTTTCAGGAAACCTATTTGCTCCCATAAAAAGCCATAATTTATTGTGAAAATAAAAGAAAATAAAGGAAAATGTATGCATTTGTAAGCGTTTACTAAGTGGGGAAAAATATGAAAGCTACATCATACATGTAGTACTTTTTTTGTGGTGGGATTTCTGTACAAGAGCTGAGCTGACTGAGGCTTCCTAAAATACTCATTCAGAAAAGTGAAGTGGGTGTGAATCTTATTCCATAAACTCTGATATGTAAAGGTGTCATAGTAGATTGTTAAAATTAATTATAATGTTGAGCTCTTAGCCAGCCACAATGGTTGAAAAGGCAACTCCAGTCATTATTAAGACTCCCCTGGCCACCCTAGTCCTCCCTAAGGGGTCATGTACCTACTGGAAGCACCAACAGTTCTGAGGCCACAGTGGTTAGGGCAGAGATACCCAGTGTCCTTTGAAAGTGGCCAGGCCTCTGGTCTTTTCTTCCTTTGGGACTGGGCTTTTTGGTTACAGCTGGAAATCCCAGTGTCTAGGGCCCCACTTCCCTACGATCATCTGCCATTGTTGCCCAGGTTCTGTCACCAATCTGAATGCTTTCAACAATAGTCACAGGTCTTTACTCTTTGCAGAACCTCCTCCTGCTTTCACTGCCTTCTTCTCTGCCCTCCAAAAACAATGGATCTGTCTTTTGCACACCTTTTCCCACCCAGATTCATAGCTCAACTTCAGTGAGCTTGGCCTCTCACTAAAGGCAAGATCAGAGGTATTTATTAAGCAGCTTCTGCGTAAGGCCCAGTACTATAAACCACTCCTGAGATCAGCAAGCACTGTGGACCGGCAACCACCAGCAGAAGGTGAGGAAGGAAGGAAAATTGCAGCAAAAACAAAATATGCTCTAATGTCTCAACCAATTATCCTCCACAGAAGCTGGAGCTGAAGATAATTCTTTTCCTAGTAATCTGCCTACAGAAACCACAGGCATTCTTTATGCCTCTAAGCACCTTCAAACTGCATTCAAATTAGGGTTGTGTGTCTAGAAATCTTTCTTTGCTAATTTGTTGTACATGAATGCCTGCAGAAGCCTTTGAATGGTAAATGCTGTGGGAGGGGCAGTTTCCATGGTGACTCTTCAATGCACCCTTTTTCTTGCACTCCAGTTAGATCTTCAGTGCTGAGCTGCTGTGAATGAAAAGGTAACAAGTCAGTCCCATCTGGAGGGCAGGAGGAGATGTGAGAGATGCAGCCTGTCTAAACACAGTTATATTCTGAAACTACCGAGTTGTGCTATGCTTGCTTCGCACCATTTCTTCATAGTTGCCCTAGCCGTACTATGGGAAAATATATTTGCAACACACATGACAAAGGGCCAATTTCCTTAATATAGGAGGGGAGCTTACAAGTTAATATAAAAAATACCAAATGAGAAATACACAATAGGAAAACAATGGACAATGGACATAACGAAGCAGTTTACAGGAAAAGAAAATTAATGGCTTATATTGTCTGAAAATGTGCTTGATCTCATTCGTAGTGAAGGAAATGCATATTTAAATAAGCTTCCATTTTTCACCTACCAGATTGGAAAAGATCTAAAAGTTTGATAATGTACAGTATTCCGACACTGTGGAAAACCCATCATTATATACACTCTTAGTGGGTGGGTAAATTGGTGTAATCTCTTTGGAGAGTGATTTAGCAGTTCCTCTTTTAGAAATCCATCCTAAAAGCGTAATCGCATTTAACTTAAAAACACACGTAAAAGAATATTTATTGAAGCATTGCTGAAGCCAATGACTGGGACAGATCAAACAAGTGATTGATACATCCAGACAGTTATTCACACAGGAGAATGCGAGACAAAAATGAAGTTGGGTTTTTTCCTCACATCCAATGAATTGTATGCTCAACCTGTTTGCTAAACACTCTAAAGGATAATTATGGGGGGAAAAAGTAAAGTTTTTTTTACTTTATATCTGTAGATACAAAATGGACACATATTAAAGTCATAACTGGTTCAAAGGAGAAATCAAAGAAGCACAAATTCACGTGGGGTAAAGGAATGGTGAAACGAATGTGCAAATGGGGGCAAGACTGGTTTTTCTACCTTACAATTGATTTGCATGTAAATAGATAGGAATTATTTTGCATTGCTATCAATCTATAATTTACAAGATTATAAAATAACTCTCCTAGAAAAAGAATCGGTAATGATATAGGGTGTGCTACAGTGCAGTGTTCCATTGGAGCAATTTTCTGTACAAAATTTAAGTGATAAATGCAAGGAATCTAACAGAGTGTAAAATACGGGGCTCCCAATGATACATAAAAATAGGACATCCAAGTATATGTACATGTGTATATCTATATATATATATGTTCACATCCACCTTGACTATTCCTCAGTGGAGATAAAAGAAATTGGTGTTTGTGGCTGACACTGGAGAAAGGAACGAAAAGTTGGGAATCTGAGATGAAAGGGAAATTTATTTTTCACTGTATACCTTTATATACTGCTTGATTTTTCTTTATTTTTGCCATGAGCATATACCAGTTTTTTCAAGAAAAATAAAAGGAAACCTTTTATAAACCTTAGTGTGACAAATAATAAAACAACGAAATATATAAATCAAGCATTGCAGAAAATACAAGGTAAAAATAGCTAGAATGTAGTAGTCATGGCAGGGAGAGCCCTTACCAAATCTCTTTCTGGTTTTGACAATTGAACAGACGAAATAAGTGAGGCTGTGAAAAGCAGTTTTCAACAGGGCTGCATATTAAGAACAATTAGAGAGCTTCTTTAGAAAAGTGTATTCAAACATATGCAAAAGTAGACAGACTAGTCGGATGCACCCACATGACCTACCACCCAAGTTCCAGTTACCAAATTCATGGCCAACTAATCCCACCCACTTTCCCTCTTTGCATTTTGATTAGTTGACGTCTCTCTCAAATCTCTTATAATCTATATATGATGCGGGGGAACTTCTAGAAAATATTGTTGTCCAGGCTCCATCCTGACAATGTTGAATTTTACCTGAGCCCTGTGCTCCTGAAAAACAGTGATAGCAAGAAACCCACACACATAGCCTCTTTTGTATTCTAGAAAAGACTTACTGCAAAGAACCATCCTTTCCCATATAACTTAGTTGAGACTCACATATACCGCCCCTTGTATACCTATGACAAGGCCAGACACAGACCCTCTTAAGTTTCCATTCTTGGCCTCTTCTATAATTAGCCGAACTGCTTGTTCCCCCTGAGCAATCAGAACCAAATGCTTGTTAACCAAACTTTGGTTAAGATGCTCTCCTTCTGCCAGGTTGCTGAGGTTTGGCGCACTCTCAGCCTGAGCCAGCACACCACTGTCTCCTCAACAACCTCTCCTGACAAAAGGCTGGCCCAAGGATTAAACATTCTCTGATCCTACTATCCTATCCCCATCTCCCTTTCACCCCATTTCCCCACACCTGATTCTTTCTTGTCCTGTTCACTCCTCTCTATAAATGAAAAATTCTTTTTGCCTAACCCTGGAGATCATATGGCCAGGGCTACTGCACTAGTCCTCCTCCCCTTTGTGGAACAGTCCCCCCTCCCCCCTCTTTGCAATAATCTTTTAAAGTCTCTCCTTACTAAATCTGGATTTTTTAAAATTTGACAATCTCCCCAAATTTTGCTATTATTTTTCTCAGTACATTATGAAATGAGATCTGAGAACCACTGCTTAGAGAACTGAACAATACAATTGCTAGGATAATCTAATACATATATAGCTGTGTTAGTCTGTGTTCCTCCAGGAAGCAGATTCTGAGGCGAGGTCTTGGTGCAGGTGGTTTATTTAGGAGGTAATCTCAGGAAGCACAAGAAAAAGAGCAGGGACGGCAAGACAGGAAGGAGGAAAACCCCACTCAGGGTGCATAAATGAGTGGGTTTCCCTTGTGGGTAACTGAAGCTCACTTCCTCTGGGGATTCTCTGAGGAACATATAGAGTGTAGCTTAGATTTGGTCTCTCAAGGGACAGCAAAGCTGGAAACCACTTTCTCCTGTCCCCCACAGGAGACAGGTTGAGAATGGGTTCTGAGGATTCTGAGTTCAAAACCCTGCTGGGCATCTCCAAGTAGAGAAGCAGAGATATATATAGGTTCCCCTGCAGCTGCAGGCAAAGTCAGAGGGGGCCAACGAGGTATGGGGCTGGGATCAAAAGCATGTGCTACTGAATTGAACTTTATACCTACAGAGAATTTTTTTCCTTAATTCTTGTGAGCGTCAATAGAACACCAAACATTGATCAAAAGCAATCCTCTGTAAATTCCCCCAAATAGAAATTTTAACTAAGATTTGTTGAATATTTACTGTGTGCTAAAGGTTTTACATGTGTTATCTGAATTTAACTCTTAGGGCAATCATCTAAGTATTATTATATCTCAATTTTACAAATGAAGAAATTGAGTCTTGGGGTAAATACTCTGCCCAAAGGGATTTAAATTCTAGCCTTCTGACTCAAGAATGCAAGCTATTAACCACTATGGGGTATGCTTCCCAAAAGCTGTTAGTCATAAAGTGGGAAAACTACAAGTTAATAATAACGGTGTAAATGATCTCACAATAAATACCCAACCATTTGGGGTTTTAAAAAATTTCTCTACAGAGAAAATGAAAGCAATAATGAGAAAAACCCTGTATGGCAAAATTTATGAGTTATAGTTAAAGCTGTGATAAAAAGGAATATCATATAAATAAGAAAGAGTGACATTATATGAATTAAACATTCTACTCAAAAGTTTAGGAAAAGAACAAATTAACCTTGGACAGTGGAAGTAAGGAATTAAGAAAAATGACAATACAGAGGACTTCCAGTTCAGATCAAGATGAATAACTGGAACTGGATGTACCCCCTGTGTGGACAACCAAAAAACAGACAAAAACACATGAAACAAGACACTCAATATTAGGCAACAAAGGACAGTGATCCCTGATGGGAAACAAGGAAGGTGAGCCATATCTTGAGATAGTTTCTAGGCCCTGTTGCAGGAAGGGGAACCCAGGCAAGAAGTGGTGGACTCCTTGAGTTGAAGGAGCTGAGAATCTGGAGGAGAATAAGACAGCTAGAGTTCTAAGGACAGGCTACCAAAGAGGGGAGAACTGCACACCGAGAGAAACCCAGAGACCTGTAGAAGGTTCTTCTCAAGTATTCAGCAGACTACTGATCAGTGAATGTATGTGGGAAAGAACCTGAGGTCAGGGAAAGTACCCAAAAGAGTGAGAGGTAACAATGACCGGTGATCATGCAGAGGTTGGAATAGTGTCTGTTCCCACCAGCCAAACTGGGAAACTTCATGATTCACAGGGCACTGGGTAAAGTATACAGAAGAGTCTTGCCTCAGTAATGGAAATAATTGGTCCTAGAATGAACACGGTTGAAGTCCCACCTAACACTTCTCACAAACAAGACCCAAAAGGTTCAAACTCTTTCCAAGTAACTTAACAGTATCCCAGAACAAAGCTCGGGGAATATTTATGGAAGATAAATATCTGCACTTAACAAAGTAAATTTTACAATGTCAGCTATCCAGTAAAACAAATTGCCAGGAAATGCAAAGAAGTAGAAAGATATGACCCATAGTGAGGAGACAAGTTATTCAGTTGAAACCACCAGAATTGACACAGATATTAGAATTAGAAGATAAGAACATTAAAACAGTTATGATAGCTTTATACATATGTTCAAAAACTTAAGTAGAGATGTGGAACATGTAAAATTTTCAAATAAAGCTTTCGAAGATGAAAATGATAATGTAAGTGGACTGTAGCAAAACTTCAAGTAGCCTAAAACAAGCACAGTTGATGTTTCCAAAGGAGAGGAGAGAGAGGGAAAGACAGAAAAAATTATTTAAAGAAATAATGGCTGAAATTTTCCCAAATTTGATGGAAACTATACATCTATATATTGAAGGAGCTCCACAAATACTCAAGCACACAAAAAAAAATTGAAGAAAAACAACACAAGGACACATGATATGCAAATAGCTTAAAACCAATGATAAAGTTAAAAAGAGCCAGAGAAAAAGGTATGTTACATATCAAGGAATAAGGATAAGGACTTCAGATTTCTTGTTGGAAGCTATGCAAGAGGGAAGATAATAGAGCAACATCTTTAAAGTACTAAAAGAAAAAATACTTGTCAACCTAGAATTCTATACCCAATCAAAATACCTTTCAAAAATGAAGGTGGAGCCCCTTGCAGGGAAAAGTCAGCCCACCCCAATGACTGGTTGAAGTAGGCGTACAGACGAGGTTTCTTTGCCTCGGTTCAAAACAATTTAAAATGTCTACTCTAGCTCCAGAGCTCCCTAAGGAGATGGATGAGGTCCTATTGCAACTGTATTACCGTTCAAGCTTACCCTCTACTCAGTCCTACTTCCCTCATTTCCTTGCAGAGAGTGTTTTTGAGAGAACTTTCAAGAATCTACATGCGTGCAAATCTGTTTCAGAGTTGGTTTCCTGGAGAAATTTAACACAAGACATTTGGCACCAGAAGTTGTTTGAGGAAGCAGATTCTGAAACCACACTTTGGCTGAATTGCCCACTGTAGACTGGAAGTGAGAATCACATCAGCTGTGCTGTACCAGAACAATTGCTCAGTTTTCATCAGTGGTAAAAAGTGATGAGATACACCTGTAAATGAATGCAATGGCAGATGAAATATCTTTTTGGGGTAGGAAGTATTTATAAGGATTAAGGTGAATAATTAATGCTGAAGGCAATCAAGCATTGGAAAAAGTTAATGAATGTCTGAGGGTAATTAATCAATTTAAGGCAAGTGAAAAAGCCAGAGGACCTCTTTGACACCACAAATATTCTTTCATCGATATAGCAAGAGCTAAATACCAGGTCCAGGACTCAATTAAAAGGGAAGTATCTGGAGATCTGAAGTTGGTTGAGAATTCAAGTCCGCTCTGTCAAGACCAATTCCATTGTTGGGTTTGAATGGGGCCTTGAGACTTGGGTGGAAACATCTGGGTTGATGCACTGAAAATATTAAGTCCCTATCTTCCCCTTAACTCTCTGGGCCGGCAAAAGTACCCCATGCTTTCCAAATTAACACTGATGCTCCTCCTTAACCTGAAGAGGATGCAGAGGCCTCTGCATTGCAAGACGACGCCTGACCAAGCAGGACCTACTGACCTACTCTCCTCTTCACTTCTGGCCACCAGACCAATAACAAAGGTGGGGTGGAAAGGGATCTCATGCTGAAGGAGCTTGAGACCTAACATGAAACCACAGTGCAAAATAAATATGAGTCTGGGTCTTAAGAATGCTGGATCAAGGAAAACAATGTTAGAGAGAGTTTATAGATATGAAAGCACTTTTCTGTTATATGGGATTGAAGGCCCTGACAGGGATTCTGGGAAATACAAATAACATGCTGTTTGGATGATGTTGTGCGGGAGATCCTGCTCGCTGCGCCATTTGTCATGCGGGGTGTCAGGCGGGGTCTCTAGTCCCATTCCCCATATAAGAACACAGGACATGGTGAGGCCAAAAAGGAACACCCACGGAGCCATAGGTAGGGGAGTCACACCACTATAGTCTAATTGGTGGCTAGGTTGGAGAAATAGGAGCCACACGATCCACAACCCTCACTGCACTGCTTGCAGGCTCAGCCACCATCTTCTTGCTAGCCCCCATCTGCTGCTAGCATAGCCACAGCAGTTATATTAGTGGTCAGTGGCTCACTGGTTACAGCTGACGGCCAACTAGTCACAGCTGATGGCCATCCAATCACAGTTGATGGCCATTTGCTACCTGAGCCAGCACCTTTCTATGTGAGGGAGAGAGCCTGGAAACTGCACTCCTGGCTCTGTCCCCACAGATGAACTTGTTAGATTCTAAGTTTTTGGATGCTTGGAACAAGTGAAGGGCTACACTAACTAAAGTAGAAAAGCCAGAAACTGTGGCAAATAGAGGAGGAAGGGATCAAGTGGCTTAAGAAATTGATGTGTTAGAGTGGACATCCTACATAAAGATAAAGATAAGACAAAAAAACAAAAAACAGCCAGTTATGTTCCGCTGAGGGTGGGGAGGAGACACGATTAAGAATTAAGCTCCTTGATACTGTTGGAATGAGAGGATCTGAGACAACAGAGTACAGCTGAAAAGCAAAATGTGTGCAATTGCTGTTATGAGTGGAAGGGGTGAGAATTTCAACCAGGATCCTGACCTGCAGAGATCTTAGAAATGGTTAAAAGAAAAAAATGTCCCCAGGAGCAAGATAAGTGGGGGACAGCAAGCAAATTGTTTTTTAAAAAAAATGAAGGTGGAATAAAGAGGTTTTCAGACTTACAAGGCTGAAAGAATCACTGCTACATCACACACAACCAGAAATATTAAAGGATGTCCTTCAAGTTGAAGGAAAATGCTACCAGGTGGAAATCTGGGTCTACCCAAGGGGATAAGGACCACCAGAAATGCAGTCTTTTTAATGCTTAGTTTGTCTGCACATCTCTGAGCCAATGTGGGTGTTCAGGCAAGGCCTCATACTTGCAACTTTCTCAGGAATTACCCTTGAAAAGTTGAAGCTGTCTTCCCCAGAGGTGCCCGGGAATTGTGCTGCTTTCCCTATCTTGGAGCCCCACAGCCAGTGACTATCTCAGATGCAAGTACAAAAGCCTTTTTCCTTGGCCCAAGGTGGGAAAAATTCTGTGTAGGGAGGGTTTCTCACAAGTCATAACCCACTTGTAAGAGTTTGGCTTCTCATCTCTGTAATTTTGGCTCCTTTTCTCTAGAAGTCTTCATTTCCAAGAGTGGAATGCTTCCACCGGGATACACAACAATGGTTCTGTTGAATCGGAGGCATCTCTACACAATGGAGACAAAAGAAAAGTCAGTGTGGGGGAGAGGGTTAATAGCAATCCCAAAAGGCAAGTTTGTCAAGGACTGAAACCCATTAAAAATGAAGGTTGGGGTTGCCTTATTGGGCAAAGAATTTCAACCCACCAGGATTCTGATGAAAGCAAGGGTCACGTGAAATGGGGAGTTACGGAAGAAGGATGTGATAAATATCGACTATGGCCTTGTGATCAGACGTGAAGCTGAGATATGCTTTCGTTTATGTGTATTTTAATTAATGATGCCAACCCTCTGCCCCTCTACCTGTGTTTTTTTCATGAAGAGTTTTAGTGCTACTTAACTTTATAATTGAATTCAATGGCAACCAGGTTATGAGGAGATATACCCCGATCTGATGGTGCTGCATGTCCCTTGGCGATCTGAGACTTGATGTGGATAACATGATAGAGGGGATTTTGTGTTTCTCCTTGTAGGGGAGAAGCTGAGAGCATCTGTATTTGTAAGACACACCGTCTGCCTAACGTTTGCGTGTGTCAGTCCCTGCCTATTAATAGTGATACCATGGACTCACCTGGGCTCTATCACTCTCAGCAAGCTTCTACCAACATTTCCCCCGTGGGGGCCAGTGTTGTGGTACGCCTGAGGGCCACACAGCGAGGTCGCGGGAGAGCAAGCATACGCCGACCTAGGGCTCTGGCTTTCTTACGGTCTGAGGGTAGGCTGTCTAGGGTTTTGTGGGTTCACTCTCTATTGGCTAATTTAAAGCATTAAGAGCAGGAATTAGGGGACAGGAAGGGAGAAGCGGGGTCATTCCAGCACTTAGTTATCTAGGTTGCCCAGGGTTTTCTGAAAACGAGGCTTTCATGGGTGGGGGTGGCCTAATTCCTTATCTGGTTGTTTTGCTAGTAATTGTGTCATATAGCTGGCAATATGTTTATTCAAGATGGATGTCTTTCGAAAGGGATTCCTTGGCAAACAAAGCTTATGTCAGGCACTCACACTATAGTTCTGTGTTAGGTAGAAGCACAAAATTGTTTTGAGAGTCAGGTATGGGTAGCTTGCTGAGGAGCAAAAGGGAGGGACTGTGCTCATCCTGTGTTTATGTATGCCTCGACCTGTCCTGTCCCTTCTCTGATTGCCTGGGGTTTGCCCCCTGCAGGCTGCATTTTCCAGGCTCTCATGTCAGGTGGCTTCTGGCTGGGTTCAGCCAATGAGAAACACTACTAGGAGACTGGAGAAAAAGAAAGGAAAAGAAGACAGGAAATTTCTTCCTTTTCCCCTCTGTTTCCTCTCTCTTCCTGCTTCCTCTCTGTGCCATCTCTGGCAGGGGCCGTGTCTCCTCCATAGCCCAGCTATGGCACATACAAGCTTTTGTGTATGTGAAAGTTTGTATGTGTGCTAAGCCTTTGAAATGTGCCTACGTTTGCCCTGTCTGCCAAGAAAAAAGATTGGAAGACACTGTCAAAGATGCAATCTATTAAAGGTGGTTTTCTCTAAGTGGTAGCATTATTGATGACTTTTATCTGGTTATTTTTTTAAAAAGAGAGAAGTATGCCCCCTTTCACCTCCATTAATGCTCTTTGATGAATAGTGCAAACTGGCACCTGGTATTTATTTTCATGAGTCCGTAATTGCAGCTAATCAAGCATTTACCTTTGCATTTAAAAGCTCTTGCTGCAGGTACATTTTTAGCCATCCTCAGTAAAGAAACATAATTACAGTAGAAACCATAGAAATGATACCATAGCAAAAGTAAGAGATGTATATCATCACTTATTACTGAAGCATATTTCCTTTTTTCTAGCCACATAGATATCAGGAAGAGAAAACAGCATCTTAAATAGAATTTGTGACGCAGGGAAGCGGTTGGCAAGGAGCCCAACTAAAAACATCATGGCATTTGCATGTAAAGAAACCGTATCCAGTACACTAATTTAATTCAGCAAATAGCATTATATGTTATTTAATTTGTAAATCTCAAAGCCCAAATCAAATATTTCCTTTTCCAAAATTTTTAAATTTCTCTTTTAAAGATGAAAGAATTTCTATGTCTAGATCAATCTGACCTGCCTTTACCATTCAGATTATTGGTAGAACAAACAATAATTTTCAGACTTAATTTGAATCTTAGTGTCATCATCAAGTGGAGTCCTCTTATTTGTGAGGAAATGGAGCCCGAGTGCTTTTGGACGAGTAAGTGGCAGAGCTAGAACCACAGACCACTCTCGACTCCATCTTCTCTGCTTCCTATAAATATTAGTGGTTCTCAAATGAATGGTGGTTTTTCTTCAAACCACACGGACCTCTCCCCAGCAATCCCAACCATGTGTGATTCTCTTATGTCCCCGCTGCTAGTTGAGAATCTTTTACTTTTCAAATCAAAATTTAAAATCCCAAATGTACTATGATGGTGGTCTCTGAACCATAAGATTAAGCTGCTACCTCTTATGAACGAATCAATTCCATTTTTTCCAGAATCTATTCTTTTTCCACAGAAAAATAGATATGTAAGATATGGAAATAACTGGACCATCTCCATGTCAATCCTCAACAATTAGATCATACCTATATGCTAGGAGCTAAAGAAAACTTGCTCTTAAGAAAGGCCTATTCTTAAGAAAACTTGTTTTTGTTTGTTTCTCTTCATTCATTCATTTCCTAAAAATTTATGCCCTGCACATCATGCCCCAGGCTCTGTGATAGGCCCCCGGGGCACGGGGGTCCTCACCCATAGAGAGCTGGGTGTCCATGCAGAGATTTTCAAAGTGGAGGTCAAGAAAAAAAATGCTAAAACTTCTCCTTGTATTATATTGTTCCTATTTTCAGTTTTGTCTTGAATAAAATCATGCATGATTAGAGTCAGCGTCAAAGAGCCCTGCAGGGCTTCTTGGGAAAACACCAGCCCCTCGCCTCCATTTTCCTCTCTCCATGGGCCACCACTTCCGCTTCTGTTGGCAGGCATTTTATGATTTGCTTCTGTATCTCTCAACGATGTGCTTGCATTTCTACATCTTCTTTTTCAGAATTAGTGATCTGTTGACTTCCCACTGCAGGGAATGAGGACTTAGCTCTCTTTTGCCATCAGCCTCCCTTTAACCTCTGTCCTGTCCCCCTCCCCGCCCATAACCACCCTCAAGAGAGCACATCATCTTGTTAACTATCCCGCACTCCAATGCCCGCCTTACTTCCTCCCACCTTCATGCAATCTTCCTTAGGTTTCTGCCTCAATCCCAAATGTGTGGAAGACACTGAAAAAAGGGGCATTCTCGGAGCATTTGAAATCGTGCTTTCCAGCAGTATCATCAGTTTGGCTCAAATAAATTCATATAAAAAAAATTCCCTACCTGTTTGAGAACATGTACACCTTCTTACGTTGACAGGTAGCCGACGATTTAACTCAGTGCTGGCTCCATCTACCTAGAAACAGTGTCAAATCCCACAAGCTAAGGACTCAGTCCTACGAGACTTTCCCTACTTCAGACAACAATCACACATACAGGTTGTCATCTGGGCCTCTGACAAGCTACACATTGGAGGTTCCCACAACCTTCACCTCAGGTTTGATTAATTCTCTCGAGCAGCTCACAAAACTGAGGAAAACCGTTTACTTACTCTTACCAGTTGAGTATAAAGGAGGCAACTGAGGAACAGTGCGATGGAAGTGACGTACAGGGCAAGGGATGGGGAAGCAGGTGGCGCTTCCACGCCTCTCCAGGTGCCTTACCTTCCGAGCACCTCCAGGTTGGTGACCACCAGGAAGCTATCTGAACCCTTTTGGGGTTTTATGGAAGCTTCCTTCTGTCGGCATGATTGATGAAATCTTTGGCCATCACTGATGACCTGAACTCCAGTCTCCCTCCCCTATGTGGAGGTCAGAGGGTGGAGCTGAAAGTTGCAACCCACTAATTCACCTGGATGGTGCTTCCTGGCAACCAGCCCACATCCTGATGCTATCTAGGAGCTTTCCAAAAATCACCTCAATAACATAAACTCAGGGGCTTGTGATGAATGACAAAAGGCAGCCCTTTCACCTTTATCACTGTCGAGCTATTTTAGGAATCAAGAACAAAAGATAAAATATTACAGAAAAACATCCCCTCATCACTCTTTCTCACGCAGGAAGATACAAGGGTTTTAGGAGTTCTGTTCCAGAAACAACAATGACCAAATACATATTTATTATAAATTATAATCTCAGAAGGGCATAGGTCTGGCCACCAGTGTTCTGGAGCATTCTGAGGGAAGAGCACCAGGCTTCTTAGCCTTCAGTAAGTAAATATTTAGTCCTCCTATTTTCAAATGGTGCCTGTTGCAGACACTCTTGTGCCTGTTGATCCAGGACCCCTCAAATCCTCTTTTGTTTTTAAATTTTTAATAAACTTTATTTTTTAGAGCAGTTTTAATTTCACAGAAAAATTAAGCAGAAGGCACAATGATTTCCAAAATGCTTTCTCCCCCACACAGTTTTAGCCTCCCCACTCTCAACGTCCCAAACCAAAGTGGTACACTTGCTACAATCAATGAACGTACATTGACACAGCATTATTGTCCAAAGTCTATAATTAATATTAGGGTTCACGCTTGGCATTGTACATTCTATGGATGTTGACAAATGTATAATGTCATGCATTGACCATTACAGTATCATACAGAATAGTTTCACTGCCCTTAAAATCCTCTGGGCTCTGCCTATTCGTCCCTCCTTCACCCCAAACCCTGACAGCTGCTGATCTTTGTACCATCTCCATAGTTTTGCCTATTCCAGAATCATACAAAAGTAAGCCTTTTCAGATTTACTTCTTTCACTTAGCAATTTGCATTTAAGTTTCTTCCATGTCTTTCCATGGCTTGATAGCTTATTTCTTTTTAGCACTAAACACTATTCCATCGCCTGGATGTACCACAGTTTATTTATCTATTTACCTACTAAAGGACATCTCGATTTCTTCCAAGTTTTAGCAATCCCTTTTCACCTATGGGCTTTTGCTTGTATGAATCATTCCAGATGGTGCAACTCAGATCTCTTTTTACTTCACAAACTCATTCCACTCACACAAAGCATCTATAAGTAAGAAGAATGTATTATAGCACTGTTCATGGGGCATATTATGAGCAAAATAAACTTACAAGTACACAACTTTACAATATTTGCATCTCATTTAGACTTCTTTGTGCCTTATGAAGAATCATTAGTCATATTGCAAAACTTACTACAAACTAAAGTAATCAAAACATTGTGATACTGGCATAGGATGGTCATATAGATGGATGGTATAGAATTGAAAGTCTACAAATAAACCCATACATCTGTGATCAATTGATTTTTGACAAAGATGCCAAGACCATTCATTGGGGGGAAAGAATGGCTTTTTCAAAAAAATGGTGCTGAGACAACTGGATAGCCACATGCAAAAGAGTGCAGTTGGACCCCCTACCTCACATCATATACAAAAATTAACTCAAAATGGATCAAAGGCTTAAATGTAAGAAGTAAAACTATAAAACTCTTAGAAGGTAACATAGGTGTAAATTTCCATCTTAGATTGGACAATGGTTTCTTAAATATGACATCAAAAACAAGCAATAAAAGGAAAAATAGATAAATTGAACTTCATTAAAAATAAAACTTTTGTGTATCAAGGAAGTGAAAAGACAACTCACAACATGGGGAAAAATATTTACAAATCATAACATCTGATAAGGGCCTCACATCCAGAATATACAAAGAATTCTTACAATTAAACAACAAAGAGACAGACAACCCAATAGGTGTTTTTTTTTTTTTTCAGAACATATACACTTAGGATAAGAAAATTAATTTTCCCTCTACCCTTCTAGGTTCTTGGCTTATACCCCCCAGCTGTAATCAAAAGACAGATTAATAGGAGAAAACAAATTTAATTATGTGCATTTGTACAGGAACACCAATGATGATATGAGACTCAAAGAGGGGACCAAAGCAGCAAGATTTTATAGACAAACAATAAATTTTAGAAAAAGAAACAATAAATTTGAGAAGAATTGACGAGGAGGGGTGGGGCTGGGCTAAGGGTAGTAAATGGTGCAGAAATAACAAGATTTGTTGAACAACCTTCTCAGCCCTAAATTCCCTGTCTCTGGTGATAAGGATTCTTTCTAACCTCCTGGTACAGGGAGGGTACCTTTCACATGAAATACGTATCTCCTGCTTTCAGGGAGACAAAAGAGGGTCAGCATGACCTTCTTGCACTTGCTGTTTATCAGTATGCCAAAAGAGATACATTTTGGGGTGACATATTGTGAACCCCTACATACAAATGATCGATATGCACTTAAAAAGATGCTCAACATCATTCGTCATTAAAGAAATACAAACCAAAAACCATAATGAGACACCCCTTCATATCACCAGGATGGCTATAATCCTAGAGCACAGCATTGTGAATACACTAAAAGCCATTGATTGTACACTGTAAAATGATTTAAATGGTGAATTTTACCTCATTAAAAAAATACCTGAGTTCAAGAGGCTGAGGTAACTTTGGGCTATTTGGCATGATCATGGTATTTATTAATTCATTTAATAAATGTTTAGTGAGTATCTTCAATGTGCTAGGTAATGGAACACATGCTAAATGAGATAAAATCATGACAGTTGTGCCCAAAGAGCTTGAGTCTAGAGGAGGAAATGGACCATTGAATAATTAAGTTGCATGAGTAAAACTTATTTTAAGCACAAAAGAGAGAACAAAGTTGGGGAAAGTTGAGAAAGTCTTTCCAGAGGGGACGTTTAAACTTGATCTTGAAGGAGAACAGTTTGCCCAGTGGAGGAGAGGTGGGGTGGGCCGGCAGGATAAAGACGATGTGCAAAGCCACATATGAAAGAACAAGCCATATTCTAAGGATGAACTTCCCTCGTACTGTGCAAGACTTAAGGACCTGTAGAGCCAGACTCCACCCAGTCCAGACCAAACCAGACACAAATCCAGAATCTCCCAACAGACTCCCAATAGAAGGAAGGGGTTTGAAGCGTTGCCAAACCTTGCAAAGCTCCTGTGACCAGACACAGCTAAGCTAACCTACCCAAGTCATAGGCTGCAATGCATTGCCCCCTAGAGTCGGTTATAATGTGGACAACAATAAAATTGGAAATCAAGCTTAACTTCAGTAGATGGCAGTAGTCACAAAGCAGATGTTTGTGGGATTTTTTGTTTTGTTTTCTGTTTTTCTTTTTTTTTTTTTTCCAGTACTTTAGGTGTTGAAGACAGCCTTAGGGCTTCAACACACAGGGCCTGGAAAGCAGAGCCTGGATGGCTGGGTCCCTCAGCCAGCATCACATAGGTTGTAGCTGACCACCGTTAGCCCTGGTGGACCCATCACACTTCTCCCAGGGGAGCCCTTTCACCCAGAAACTGCAAAGCTAACTCCTGTTTTTGAGTGCAAGGGAACCTCATTAACAGAGTATTTGTTATTGGAGTACCCAAAGTAGAGGTCACCCCGACATGAAATGCTCAGTAACAAACAGATCTGTAAAGTTAGGCACCCCCTTCGCACCTCCCTCTGCTGTCACACTAGCATCTACCCCACCTAACAACAACGGCAGATGTTTTCGCTGTGATTACTATGCCAACCAGTTGCAAAGTGAAATAGCAGTCTTGCAAAAGATGTAGGATTTAACTAAGATAATGAAAGTGATGATGGAGGACTGATTCAATAATTATTAGAAAGCCTCTTAGAAATGAGGGACTGGCAGAATTTTTTCTGGTTACACCTGAAAAAGAGAAAATCAACAAAGATGACAGACATACTGGAGGCTTCAGAAGGGGATGATCAGAAATTCAAAAAAAAAAAAATGAGAGGTTCCTGGGGAAAAGTGACAAACTCCTTGACAATTTTATAAAATTTACTTTCTTTAAAGCCTTCCTGTGAAGGTCAAATGAGAAGTGATGGGTATTTTGTTCTCTTCCAATGTTTTTCCCCCAGAAAAAAGCATGCCCAAAGCAAGTGTTGATTCATTTTTCTGTTCTAAGAATTAGTCCATACTTGCAATTATAATAAAAATGTGGTTAAAGATAAAATAAATTTATCCTAATTTTTAGTTCTTTTTAAGATAAAGTTCCGATTTAACGTCCAATATTTACTGTAAAATTTTGCTTCCCGTTTCAGTGCATTCACTTAAAGTGAACTTTTTCCCAGGACCAATTATTCCCCAAAACTTTTTTCTAAAGAACTGCTTAATTCTACCCCGTAAGGGCTTATAGGGCCCACTAGGCATGAAAACATTCTCACTGTGCTGGGTGTTTGTTAGTGGAGATTGCAAACCTGGCTTCAGATCACTGCCCAGCTCCTTCCCACAAGAAGCCTGAGGTTTTCTTATGACAGCTGCATCTCTGTGCCCCAGACCCGAGTCATGGAAATGCTGGGTGACTAACAGAAGCTGTTCTCTGGGCTTTGTGAGAAATTCAGCTGCTGACATGACTGGCTGTCTTCCTCCCTTCAACACTGCAGCACATTTCTTAAAAAGTGATACACGTAAAAGAAAGCTTTAGAAAGTGAATCAATTCTAAGGGAGGGGGGAAGTTTATATTTAAAAAGCATAGAATCCCCCTTTTATGGGATGTAGATGTTAAAGCAAAGAATCCCTCCTTTTTTGGAAGGGGATAATGAAAGTCCCTCCCCCATCCCTAAGTATAGATATTTAATGTATTTATTTGGTAAATCTGGTGGCAAGGGTTGAGGCAGGGAGATCAGTTAGGAGGAGGTCATTGCAATAACGGAGGCAGGAAGTGATGGTCACTTAAACCCAGGTGGAATTCCTTGGTTGGCTTAGAAGGTAGACCCAGCATTTATCCTGATGCATTGGATACATGATACAAAAGAAAGAAGGGTAAGGGATGATACTCAGTTTTTTGGCCCCTGAAAGGATTGAGTTTCCATCAACGGACATAGGGAAGACGGTGGTTTGAGCATGAGAAAATCTTAGTAGTTTACCTTTGGATATGTTAAGTTCGAGATGTCTACTAGACATCCCCGTGGAGATAGTATATAGGCAGTTGACAATACGAATTTAGAGATTAGGAGAGAGTTATAGCCTGGAGATATAAGTTGATTGTCATCAGCAGATACGTGGTAGTTAAAGCCGTGTTGATAAATGAGATCACTAGGGGTGGTAGGGAAGAGAAGAGGCCCAGGCTAGACTCCAAGGGCACTACCGTGTTTCCCCGAAAATAAGACCTAGCCGGACAAGCAGCTCTACTGTGTCTTTTGGAGCAAAAATTAATATAAGACCCGGTATTATATTTTATATTATATTGTATTACACGGTCTTACAGTAAAATAAGACCACATTAATTTTTGCTCCAAAAGGCGCACTAGGCTGGTTGTCTGGCTAGGTCTTATTTTCGGACAAGCACTTATTTTGGGGAGAATAGGAGGACGTAAGCTCGAAGACTGAGAAGAAGGTGCCAGAGAGGTAGGAGGGGAACCAGGAGAGTATGGTGACTTGGAAGCCCAGGGAAGAAAGTGTATGTGAAAGGAGAGAATGATCCGCTGTGTCATACGCTGCTAAATGATCAGAGATGTGGATGGGGAACTCGTCATTGGGTTTAACAACTTGGGCGTCACTCAACAGGAGAAGTTTGTTACAGGGACAGAGGCAAAAGCCTGGCTGGAATGGGTTTCAGAGAGAACAGGAGGAGAAGAATCAGGGAAAGCGAGAATAGACAACCCTTTTGCCGCAAAGGGAAGTAGAGAATTGGGGCGTAAACTGGCAGGGGAAGTGGAGCCCAAAGAAAGTTTTGTTTTGTTTTTTAATACAAGGACATAGCAGCATGTTGTAAGCTGCTAGAAATGATTCATTCCAGTGGGAAACATTTTCGACCCAGAAGAGAGAAGGGAGAAATGAGACAGTGTGTTTAAATCTACAAGAGGGGAGGAAATATGTGCACGTGGGCCCGACAAGATCACGGAGAGTCCATTCAAAGTAATAGGGGCTGTATTACTTAGCTTATTCTGGCCTAACAAATCACCCCAAAACTTAGCGGCTCAGCAGGTCAGCGAGGTGATTCTTCCTGTCAAGACTGGCTTGACTGATCTTTCCCGGGCTTGCTGTGGTCAACTGGTGGATCGGCTGAAAGTTGGATGATCTCAGGTCATCTGTTTGGCACTCACGTGTCACTCATATACCTGGCAATTGTCTGGCTGTCCACTGGGATGTCTCAGTTATTTTCCCCACGGTCTCTTATCTGCTGGGAGGCTAGCTTGAGCGTGATTCACAAGCTCAGCAAGGGAAGGCAAGCCCCAATGTACAAACATTTCTCAAGTCTATTTGCATCAATTTGCTAATGTCCTACTGGCTAAAGCATGTCGTATGGCCAAGCCCAGATTCAAGAGTTAGAGAAATAGATCTACCTCCTAATGGAAGAAGCCTACATAATTATATTGCAATGGGACATAGGTTGGGGGAGGGGAAGAATTTGTGGCCATCTTTTCAATTTGCTACAGGAGAGAAGCAGTGAATATGGATGCAGATGCCAGCAGGCAGGTAGAGGTAATTGTGGGATTCTCTTCTGCGTGCTTTAATTTTCTCAAAGGTAAGGTCTCATGTCCAAAGCCCATGGCAGGCGGATGTTGATTTATTCATTTACAATGAACAACTAAACTGCCAATGAACTGGGTCCTTATGGCAGCTTCCTAGAGTCTTCCGTTAGGAAAATGTTTCCTGGAAGCCACCTAACCATGAAGCCTGGGATTTCTGTGTTCCTGGGGCTAATTCAATAACTGATGGCTGATGTCATGGGGCTTGACAGCAAGATGCACTCACTCATCCTTGAAAAGGACAGACTTTGCAAGCCGACTGAAATATCCTACTAGTCAGCCCTCACTCTGAATAATGTTGCATGGGTGCTGCTTCACTCTGCTCTTTGTATTTCCTCTGGATCAGCCCCTGTATCCACCTACTGTCTACTGTATGTATTATCAATGAGGTTGCAATGGACTCCTGTTTTTGTTGCTGTGGTCCTGGGGGGCAGTTTGATTCTTCAAACATATTCATCCCAACCTCACCTGTTGAATCTTATTAGTTGAACTACCAGTGTCCTGAGAGGTATTTACACTTGGGTTTTTCCTTCTTTGAATGTGTAGAAATTTTTTCAGACTTCTGTTTCATCTGGATGTATAGTGCGTCCCTGTAATTTTATGAACTCTCATTTAGCTAGAAGCTTCTATTGGCCAGGTTTTATAATCAATGCATGATTTATTTCTTGCAGTAAAATTAACCCCTCTCCTGTGTAGTATAAAAGTATTCGGTTGGAAACTATTAATTTTAGAGGGAGGAAAAAGGAGCCAAAGTCAGCTTTGTGGACTGAATGCTTGTGTTTCCCCACCTCCAAATTAACATATTGAAACACTAACCACCTCTAATGTGATGGTCTTAGGAGGTGAGGACTTTGGGTGGTAATGAGGTTGAGATGAAGTCATGATGGTCGAACCCTCGTGGTGGGATTAGTGTGCATATGAGAAAAGACCAGAGAGCTTTCTCTCTCTACTCCACCCATCCCAACCCCAGCCCTTAGTGAGAAGGTGGCTGTCTGCAAAGTAGGAAGCGGGCTCTCACTAGACACTGAATCAGCCAGTACTTTGATCTTGGACTTCCCAGCCTCCAGAACTGTGAGAAATAAATTGTTGTTTAAGCCACCCAGTCTCCGGTATTTGTTAGAGTAGCCCAAACTGACTAAAACAGCATAACTTTGAGATACCTAAATATGCAATGACTCGGCTGGGAAAAGGCGACACAGTTTTGGTTCAGTGCCTCTACGTGGCACTTGAGATACACTTCTGGTAGGGCTCCCTTTCTCCTGATTCTCATAGCCTTGGTCCTAGATTCTTCAGTGAGTAACACACCTAGGAGTGCCCCAGGTCTCGGGGCCATAGCCCCTCACAAAGCCCTTCAGAAAGGTTCCTTCCACTCTCGTGGCCACCCGAGAAGTCCAGGTGGATCCCCAACCATTTGGGAGTGACAGTCATCCCAAACAACCCCAGTCACAGGTGATGGGAAGCGGGGAAGGGCCTTGGGAGAATCAAATTTTCCTTTCCTTTTCTCAGTGCAACCCTTTTCAGGGGCTGAGTGGGTCACGTGCAGCACGAACCACTGGTCCTGAAAATGAGTCACCTCTACCTTTCCTTGGAAATCAAGGAAAAGCAGTGGGTTAGAGTCAGATCCCACATGGACTGTGTGATGCCTACAAGTCACTTAATCTATCTGCATATTGGTTTCCTAATCTCTAAAATTGTGACTGTGCTGCTCTGATGGGATCACTCTAAAAATTCATTGAAATTAAAGGTGTGAAAGAGTTTTTGAATGACACAATGACTTTGAGGGTACTTGTACTATTTTAAATGAACCAGGTAGAAGGTAAAGGGATCCCCCCTTTTGTTGACACATGAGTCATTCATATAATATTCCCGAGCAGGAGAGAGATGTCACGGGAAGTTGACTGTCAGGGGAGGAAAATAGATCAGTCAGAGCATTGCAGGTTGCCTGTAAAGACAGATAACAGAAGTCAGCAGTTATATTTAGTAAAACTATCAGCCTAGGGGAGAGCAGTGTGTGGTCTGATATATCAGTGTTTCGAGGCAGAAACGCACAGAGCATTCTTGAGGACGATGGAGCTGCCTGAATGATTTGGTCACAGCGAGTCCTGGATAGATTTTTGAAATCTAGGTCTTTACTCTGTTGACTTAACCGTGATGGATCAATTTATCAGGCCTTCAGTGAAAACTTCGCTGATAGAGGATGTGTGGAATGTCAAGGAGGTGTTAGACTTTGTTCCTGTCCTTGAGGACCTTGGGGAGAACAGAATTGTGAAACGACTGGCAATTATTGGCAATATAAACTACAGACGGCAAGTTCAACTGCTTACTAGGACCCAGTGGGTGGTGGAGCTGAGGAAGCCCACCAGTTGTAAGGAAAACAGTAGCGTGGAAGCAATATAAATGGCAATGACCTTAAGGTGAGACTATAGGGAGTGGTAAAGATGGAGGCAAACAGAGTGTGTGTCCTGTCAAAAGGAAGCAGCCTCAGTTCAGCTTCCAAGTTGCCCGGGGGGTGGGGGGGTGGGGGGGGGTGGGGGGGTGGGGGGGGGCGGGGGGGGGAATCCATGCTTAGAGTTGCCAGATCTTCTGGTTTGGTTGAAAGAAGTAACACATCCATATGTTTATATGAAATTTCTCAATTTCTGTACATCCTCACTTTTAAAAAATTGCAACACATGGGTCTGTAGCTCTCTTCGTGATCTCTTCAAACACGGGGTGCTCAGTGGAAAGCTGGGGAAGCTCAGAGGAGAGAGAAGAGAGGGTGGGTGCCCTGGACCTGAAGGATGGGCCCTTTGACTGGCAGGAAGGTGGCTCCCCAGCTCTCTCTGGGTGGAGGACAGGAAGCAGAGGCTCATCTTTCCTTTGTTCATTTTTTTACAAAACAATACGCAATTCTAAATGTGATTCAAGGCAAAATTTTCTCACATTTGGAGAGTATAAAATAAAAAGTAAGAGCATCCTTTCTTTCACTTCACTCCCCTCCATTCCCATTTCTAAGAGGTAATCACCAATAACATTTTTCTATCATTTCAGAAATTTTCTAAGCCAGTGAAACCATATCCATGATTTCTATTGTTCCCAGCAGACAGAGGAGAGATGTGATTGGCCATCCAACAGAGTCCCACCTCTGTGCCTTTGTGTGTGCAGCCCTCCTGCTTGGAAGGCTTGTCTCACTCCTCCTCTCCTTGCGTGACTGCCTTGAAAGGCAGCACCGTAGTGACAAAGAACACAGACCCCGAGTCAGACTTCCTGGCTCCACATCCTGGCTTTCTCCTTTACCAGCTCCAATTCTAGCTGAATTACTCAACCTTTTCATGCCCTGATTTTCTCATCTGTAAAAGGGGATTAAAAAAAGTAGACTCTGTCCCAAAGAGTTGTTACAGGAATGAATGCCTTAAAGAATATGAAAGGCACAAAGCAAGTAGTGTATAAGTATTTATGATGGTTCTCAAAGGTTTAACACTTGTTTCCTTTCTAGTAGGAAACCTTCCTCAGTTATCCCTAATCCTTGCTCCTCTCTCCTCCAACCTACCTCTTTTAGTGCTAATGATGCCACCTGCTTTGGTGTATTGTTAACCTGTGGAGGGCAGGAGCCACGCCTCTCACTTTTTCCTGTTTCTGCAGCGGACTTGCATGAACAGGATTGGGGCAGGAGTGGAGGTGCCTCTGTGTCTGTGTCCTGCAGGGAGCCTGGGCCCCCGCTGCCCCTCCCCTCCGGTGCCTAGGGCGAGAGGGAAACTGAGTGCTTCTCTTGCTTTGAGCTGCTCTTTATATTCCTCAGAAAGTTCCTGGCCAAAATTTAGAGCAAACCGTTTCAGAAATGCTCTGCTAACACCAGAGCCCTAAGGGCTGCGATGCTCGGCACTTCTGTCCCCAGGGAGCCTCTGAGATCATCTCAGTAAAACTTTAATGCCTGGAAGTCAATTAGAGTGTAGAATTCTCCTGTAATCAAAGGAGGCAATGCTTTTATTGGAAAGGTGCAAACTAGAGGGGAAGGATGACAGCTGTGTGAGGCTCTGTAGAGCTAAAGGCTTGGGCTGGGAAATTATTGTGACAGAGTCAGGCCATAGCTACTGGGCAAGGGGAGGGGCCGTGTCCTGGGCAAGGGGAAACAGGCAGTAGGCGGCCTTCGTGATTAGCCTTAGAACGTGCTGAGGAGTTCCCAGGGGGGGATTACGCCTTCACTTTCCTGGGTCGCCCATCAGGTCCATGAAGTGAGATTTCCTCTCTAGCTCCCATTTTATAGGGGAGGAATTGAAGTTCAGGGACGTTAATAAGGTCCCGGAGTTGAAGCTCTAGCCTGTCCACTTCTTCTCAGAAAGCAGACCTGACTAGCGTGAGGAGTGTGAATGAGAAAGGGGAAGCCTTGCTCTCTCTAAGCACATCCTCCAAAACTGGCACCTTCTTATTGCCTCTTAAGGGAATTCTGAAAAGCTGTTAGAGGATGTCAGGTGAAATTTATGACTTAAACATGAGATGTGCAGGTTGTATGTGTCTGTTCCAGTTACGGCTGCATAACGAATCACCTCCAAACTGATTGTCTTCCAACAACGATGTTAGTATATTCATGGATTCTGAGTCAGGAATTCAGGTAGGACCACCCTGAGGATGGCTTCTCTGTTCCATGATGTCCTGGGCCTCCGCTGGGAAGACGTATATACAGAAGGTCAGTTGACAGCTGGGGGCTGGAATCTTCTAAGGGTCCAACTCGTTGGACATCCAGGATTGCTCATCACATGGCTGGAAGTGGATGTTGGCTGTCAGCTGGGAGCTCAGGGGGGACTGTTGACCAGAGCACCATGTGTGGACATGGCAGTCTCAGGGTCTTTCGTGCGCGTATATGGAGACTGCTTTTCCCCAGGCTGAGCATCCCAAGAGAACCAGGCAGACCTTTTTTTGACCTAGCATCATTGCCACCCCGCTCTGTTGGTTGAAACAGACACAAACCTGCCCAGACTCAAGGGAAGGGTCACCGACCCCCCATCTCTCAATAGTGCCAAAGAATATGTAGCCATTGTTTTAAACACCACTATGTTGTCTGATTCCTTCATGTCCTTATTCCTCTGTGACCCCCGTTGAAGGAATTATCTCTCAGGAATTATAATTGGAGTCAGCAGGTGCTGGAACCCTGCCTTGGCTTTGCCACGAACCAACTGTGTGACGTTGGACAAGTCACCTAATCCATCCAAATGTCTGATTTCTCATTTACAAAATCACTTATTACAAAACAAACAAACTTTCAGATATCTTTTATCACTTACAAAGTACCTTCAAAATGTAGCTGTCCTATACAACTCTGAACAGAATTAATATAAGGGGTTGGAATAGTCGTAAGCTGCTGGCAGGACTCTTTTATTGAGCAGAAGCTTGGTGACGATGGAGGCATGGGGAGGGGCCTGGAGAACAATGGTGGGGAGATGGAGTCGGGCTGGACAGAGGTGAGAGGCGTGTGTGAGGACCACCTGAGGCAGGAAGAGACTGGAAGGCGATCCAAGAGGGCAGGTGTGAGCTGCAGTGATGCCACTGCTGCCCAAGGCAGGAAGAGAACTGTAAGAAGGAATGAATATTCTGGAAACTGTGATGATGGAGACTACAGGATGTGGACCTGGCCTAGGCTTAGAGAGTGACATATACAATAAGTAGAGGAAGGAAGAGTGTTTCTCCTTCAGAGTCCTGTATGGCTCAGCCCAGGGCTGGACGAATGTCAATGGCAGGTGTCAAGGCTGTGGCCTTGGGGGTAAGTAACAGGCAGTGTGTGCCACCTGGACAGTCACACAGCGCCTTGCACTTGGAAGGGCTTTGGGTTTGGGTCTTGGTCCTTTATTCAGAGAAGTCCTCTTTGAGGCCCAGCCTGGGGCAAGAGGGTACCTTGGCTCCCTGAGAGAGCAGACTTGGGTCTTCAGAGGGGCTGGTGTTTTTGTAGTTTTAAGGTAAAACTCAGTAAATCTGATCAACTAGACTTCACTGAAGTGTCAGTGCCCAGAGTGAGTTTGATAGTTTTTACAGGTTGACCATCTCTAGGGGTGAAGTTACCACCCTTCAGATCACATGGGCAGATACCTGCCTCCTTCGTATGTAGCCTACTCATGGGAGGCAACTTTTGGGTCGCAGGGTATCTTGGGGAGATCACTACTTTCCTCAGCTCTTGACCCGCATTCCTTCGGAGATCTCTGAGAGGTTTCCAGCACGGGGAGAGACCCCGTCCCCTGTGCAAGGAGCGTAAGCTAGGAGTATGGACCTCAGGCACGTCTGTGCCATTAGCCAGCCCCACAAGGTGACAGTGACTTCTGTAAAGGCAGGACAGGTATGTGTGTATGGGGGGGGGGAGGGAAAAAAGGAGGGAGGGAGAGAGTAGAGAAGGGAAGACAGAATAGCAAAGGAGAGAGGAAGGATGGATGAATGTCTGTAATGTTAGTTTTCCCATCCTCTCCTTCAGAAGGTAGCCAGCCTCTCTCTTCCCATGCATTAGTCACTGTATTTTAGTGAATAGATTCACATTTGAAATGTTCTGTGCGGTGGGGGACAGAGCCTTGCTTTTTTCGGTCTCCTTTTTCTTGGCTGTATTTGTGCGGGTACAGGAAGGAAGGTGGGAGAAGCACAGAAGTGCTGGGGACCACATCCCTCCTTGACCACAAGGAGGGATGTGGTCCCGTAGCTGGGAAATGCCATGTGACTCTATATCCCTGCTTCTAGAGACTCAGTGAAAACCTCAAGCAAGAAGCTGAGCTCTGCACAGCCACACTGCAAATATCATAGGGTTGCAAGACTCCACTCAGGCTACCCTGGAATGATATGGATTTGGTTCCTCTTTCAGTCACTCCTTGTCCTGTGTTTGCTCCTCTCCAACACCCTTGATCCCTCACTCAGAGCCACTGAGTCCTGCTGCTCACCTTTCCCAGCTCAATACACAGAGGAGAGAGAGGTGGAGAGGAGAGATGCTTGCATCTTCACACTGACTAGGAGCCTTGGTTTTTCTCTTTTCCTTCTTCAGCTTGGGGTTTCCTCTCCCTTCTGTTGGTCACCTCTCCATTCATCAACTCTGGTGGGCTCCTCCATATGTTCTGAACCCCATGAAGGAATCTAAGGGGATTTTGACAAGTAGGGAAGAAGTAGTGTCTGTTCAGCCCAGCTCCTCCATTAATGGGGAACATCCAGCTGAAGTCCATTCCACACATCTGGAATTGCTCCCTTTGACTTGTGTCTATCTCTTATAATCTGACCCTTCATCTCCAGCCCCGCTTTCTCTCCAATTCCTTTCCGCTGTCTGTGCCCCTCTGACACACCTACTGGCTCTGTCTGTACTGCCTTCTGGCATCTGTGTGGACTGTGAGAGGCAGCCACCAAGATGGCCCCTAGTGATTCTTGTCTCCTGGTATCATATCCCTGTGTAGTCCCCTTTCACACTGAACAGTAACCACAGGATGTTGTGGGAATAACGGAGTATGACTTCTGAGGCTAGGTCATAAGAGGTATTATGGCTTTTGCCTTACTCTTTGACATCACTTGTCTGGAGTGAGGCAGCTGCCATGTTGTAAGGACACTCAAGTAGGCTGTGGAAAAGGTCCAGGTAGTGAGGAATGGAAATTTCCCACCAACGGCCAGAACAACCTGTCAGCCAGCGAGTGAGCCTGTTCTGAAGTGGATCCTCCAGCCCAGCCAAGGCTTTGCGTGACTGCAGCCCCAGCCAACATCTCCTGAGAGACTGTGAGGCAGAAGCACCCAGCTAAGCCACTCCTGAATTCCTGACCCACAGAAACTATGAGATAACAGTTTACTGTTATTTTAAGCCACTACACTTTGTGGTCATTTCTTGCTAGCAGTAGATGTCTAACACAGACTTGTAAATGATAAGCATCTCTCTCCCAATTTTCCCCACCGTGGAAAACGGTGACTCCGTCTACTCCATGGTTCAGTCTAAAACCCAGGAATCAACCTTGATTCTTGTCTTCCTCTCACACCTCATGTCAGCAAGTCCCTGAAGGCAGCTTTTCCTTGAAACTGTATCACCAACCTGTTTGTTGTCTCTTCTCCATCTCCACTGCACCCAAGCCCCTGTCACCTCTTGCCTGCGCTCCTGGGACAGTGTCCTCACTGGTATTTCTATTCCCACACTCGTCTCCCCCATCAATTCTCAAGACGTCCAGCCAGAAAGACATATATGTTTAAACGCAGAGTATGTAACTCGTCTGTTCAAGCCTTCTAGTGGCTTGTGCCACATCGTCAAACCCAAACACCTCAGTGTCGCCTAGAGACAGACTCTCCGTGGTCCAGCGCTGCCCAATGTGCTGCCTTCTCTCTAACCACTCTCTTACTCACTCATGCACTCACTCAGCTCTAGCCATACTGGCATCCTTGCTGCTCCTTGACTATGTTCCCACTGCAAGGTCTTGACGTTTTCTGTAACCTTCCTGGAATGCTTCTCCCCAGACCTTGGCCCGCCTCGTTCCCACACTTTGTTGAAAACCCAGTATAAATGGTATCTTCTCAGGAAGGCCTTTCTTGACAACTCAGCATAAACACATCCCTTTCACCATCTACTCCCTTACCCATCCCATGTTGGAGTCGGGTTCTTGGGTTGCTGTCAACAGAAACCAACTCTTTCTGCAATTATGGGGGCATTCATTTGACTGAAGGCAACGCTGAAGAGCAGAAAGAGGCAGCTGTCACGCAGCTCTGATGCCACCCCAGCTGAACAGAGCACCTGTCTCAGTTGGAGAATGGGTAAACCCAACTTGGGGGTATGCAGTCTAAGAGGGCTCTTAGTGAAAAGGACCTGCTATTTATCCAACAGGACCCTGGGATTCCTCCTGTGGCCTGGCGGCTGAGGAAGGGAGTCGTGGGGTGTGGGGGGAGAGGTTGGAGAAGGATGACTGTTGTAGAAGCCTTCCCAAAGCAATTGGACTACAAAGAGTTAGCAATGTGATGAGCAGGACTTTATTTTACCCCATTCTCCTGGGAACAAATCAATGAACCGATCATTATTTTCACCAGCGGCCCATTTAGAAAAAGAACATTTGAAAAAGCACACAGAACTGATGGGTTTGTAATGTGTAAGTTTATCTGTAAGTAATTTGTTTCTAACTTCCTGGTGGGTGAAACCCAACACAAGCTAGCTTAAGCAGAAAGGGGCTTTCTTTTTTAAAAATAGAGACACGTCTTTCTTTCATAAAACCACAGGACTGTCATGATGGCCAAAGGAGTAGGGCCAGAAACTTGAGTTTTTAGTAACCCAGAGAGATTCTTATACTGCTTCTTGCCACCTCTCTATAAAGTAGGGCTACTCTTAACTTATAGATAAGGAAACTGAAGCACAGAGAAGTTAACTAACTTGCCTTAGGGTCACACTTCATCTTGCTTTTAGGGTAGGAAGCTCCTCGTTTGTCTTGGCACAGTCCCTGGGGGTTTCAGAATTTCCTTGTTCATTCCTCCATTACTTCCTTTCCCCATTCAAATGAGACCCAAACTGCTGGCACAGGAGATGGTTCAGTGTCTGTGGAACCTCTATTTTACCGGGCACAGTAACACCCTTCCTCAGAGCCCAAGGCTCCTGCTTCCTAGAAGTCCTAGAGGGGGAGAGCCTAACACCCTGCACCCTTTGTCTAAGGCCTGAATATAGAGCAATGGCCTGACTACTCCGGACAGAGTGACATGGAGCAAAGAACATCAGCTCTCGGGTGGAGGAGGAATCATTGAGGCCATCGAATCCAGGCACCACAAACCCACATGCTGTAAGAACCACTCGGGTACCATAAACAAAATAAGCAGGAGAGTAGGAGTGGTGAGAGCTGTAGCTACCGGTTTCATTGAAAACAGCCTGGTTTCTACTCAGCTGTGGCTAATTCTGCCATGTTGGACTGGTGTCCAATGTTGTCAGACTTTCTGATTTTTCAAGAGAAGCCAGAAATGGCTTTTACAACTCCTATCTGAGATTATTGTGACAATTAAAGGAAGTGGCCCACATAAAGTGCTGAGAACATGTGTCTGGCGTATGGAGGGAGCTCTCAATATGTGTCGGTTGCTATTATTATTACAGTACTTCACAGATGTGGAAACCAAGGCTCACAATAGGATCCCCGAAGATCACAGTTAGTGGCAGCAGGTGTTACCTAACAGCCCAGGCTCCTGACCCTGGGCACAGCTCTTCTTTCCTGGTTTCCGTCTCCCAACTTCACCCTCCTCCTGAGGCATCAACCATCTTCATTGTGTAGCACGACACGTTTTAGGTAACCACACAATGCCTTGCCATTGTATCCTTCACTCAGTATTTCTCCTGATCCCCTACTTTCAGAGAAATCTCCTTCCCTTAATAAACAAAACCTTTTTAGAAGTTTGTTCCAGTAGAACAATCCACAGGGTTCTGTCATCTCCCTTTAGCTTCATAAAAGAGTGGCAGCTTTAAAGGAGCTCCCCACCCTAATTTATTAGCTCTGCAGAGCTGAATTATATAAACTCAGACTTCTCCATTTCAGTCAGGGGTTCACCTACTGTTTACCCAGGGCCCATTAAACCATTAAGAAAAACGACACCTTTATGAGTCAGGACTCTTTGTACCCTTTGGTGGGAATGAAGCTAATTTCCTCTTGCTCTGTGGAAAATGCCCTTTATACTCATTAAAAGTTTGAGCAATTCTGTATCCTAAGCTGGTCCAGGTTGTTGTCCCCAACAGACCAGGCAGCAGGGTGACCGTTTCCTCCTGGGCACTTGGCTTCGTGGCCCTCACGGCTCCAAACAGGGCCTGGTGTTGGCCTCAGTCTGTAATTTTCTCTTCTACTTGTTCCCATGGTTCTGAGTTAATGCTCTCACTTCGCTCTCCATGTCAGATTCATCCCACTCACTGGAAGGTCTGACGTTGGATGGGGCCACTCACAGTTTTTTGAACTGGAATTGTCCCTGTGGATTGCCCTGCTGCTGGCTTCATCCTTTACCTTGGGGTGGTCACTATGGCACTTGACCTCAAAAGTCTGCCATGAGTCAGATGGCCTGCTGCCCTTTCTGGAGACTACGGGTGAAGAATATAAAAGGGAACTGGAGACTGACCGCTCAAGAACCACCATAAGAGCTGGACCCGGGAGGCACTGGCTGCCCTGGGTTTTCAGTCCTTCTCACCTGACAGAACGCTACTTCCTATTGGAGCCAACTTTAAGCCATTTTTCAGGTCTGTTTTTCTGAACTACTTGGAAATATGATTAAGGTACAAGGAGAGACAGTTACACTCTTTGCATTTGTCCATCATATAGGGAGTGACGTTCCTGGATAATAAGAATTTCCATAGCAGATGGGAAGCCGAACTCCAGAGAAGGCTTGTAAACGCGTGGTTGATGGCATTAGGGCTTTTCCAAATGAGGAAGATAAGGAGCCATGTAAAATAAGCTGTAATCTTGGGAACTATGACATGCTAATGACAGATGCAGGCAGAAGGGTGGAAGTCTATAAAAAGTTAGACAAAGGAAGATCAGAGCAGACCAATGCCGAGGTTTGTTCAGCTGCAGCCAAGGGAGTGAGATCCTATGTCTGGTGTTCCGCCGGATCTTACCTTGGATCGACCAGTTCTCCACTGCATCAGAAGTTTCAGGCACTGTGTAAGTTTTGGTTAGGAAAACCTGAGAACCTAAACATGTCTATGACTATCTGTTCCCCTTCAGCTCACTTCCAGCCTCAGTGAGTAAATCTCTGGTTATTAATTTGGTTTCCCTGGAATTCAAATTGCTGGGAAGAGGCTGTCCCAGATGGCGGTCACAACTATTTTGTGAGCTAAATGAAGTGCTCTGACCCATCAAAGCTGAGGACAAGATTCTGGGTCTGACCTGACCCATCTGTGAGCTCCTCCCTGCCAGCAAAACCCACTTACCTGAAACTCGAGAAGCCCCTGAATCTCTCCTGGGCTCAGATACCCTTGCAGCCTGGTTATAATACAGCACCCTCTCACAAATCTCTCCCTGCCCTCTTGCTTTTCCGAGGCATCCAATTTATAATCTCCATATTACAGAGTTGAAGAGGGAAGTGAGCTGCCTGGGCGGGACAGCTGTGACTCCTAACTGCCATTAATGACCGAGGTCACTGGGTCACGGTTGCCCGAAGTAGTCTTGGGTCTTCTGTTGCACTGTTCACCCATTAACTTCCTTTCCTGGAAAGATGTTTTAGGAACCACTTTGCCTCTGAAAGTGAGTCCCCTTGTTTCTTCCATTGTTCTCTCTGAGTACCGTGTTCCATAGTTTTCCCAGGATCCTTATAAAGTAAACGGTTCTATTCTTTCAAGGTAAATTGGTCACTTTTTTCTCAAAGAAAGAAGAAATTGGTTCTTCCATTCGCATCCATGGAGTTATGCTAACACGGATGCCTACTCCTAGGATTTTTGGGCACTGAGCAGCCAGGATTGCCTGCTTCTCACGTGTGCAGACTGACCCTAGGTCACCCACACTCTCCTGCTGCCTGGTTCCCAGGGGCCTGGCACTGGTGTGTACTGGTGTAGGGTGTAGACAGGCAGCAGGCCTGGGTGGAATCTCAGGGTGGCCACAGAGCAACGAGCAGCTTTCTCCCTTGTTTAGCAAAGAGCCTGAACGGGTGGGTTGGGACCACACGGAAGAAGGCCTTTAAATGTTTGCTGGGAGTCTTGTTGAGATTTTGTAGGAAACTGAGAGACTTTGGGTTTTTTGAGCTAAGAAGTAATCTGTCCATGCATGAATTTTTGACAGTGTAGAGGACTGATTAGTAAAACAGTGTAGAGGACTGATTAGTAAAGACAAGGGCTGGAGAGGTCTGCTATCATGGTCTAGATGCCAGAGGACAAGAGCGTGAGTTAGAGATTGGCAATGGAGACGGGGAAACAAAGTCAGAGCGGTTTTGGAGAACTCTATGCAGACTTGGCAAAAAAGTGTTTTATGAAGGGTGAAGTTTAAAAGGTTCATGGAAGTGCGTTTTTAATTATACTAGTTATATATTTATTTTTACATGTTGAAGTCCCTGCCTGCCATGGTTTCATGGGAATGACATGGCATAGGTCTGCAGAGAATGGGCATGGAAATGGCAGTATCTGGAGGACTCAGAGGTTCAGAAAGTTCTGACTCTCAAACATACCCTCTGTGCCTCTGTGGTCCCAGGAAGCAGTTCTGGCTTCACTGGAAAAGTATTGCAGTACCTCCCATGCCTCATGATGAAATTGGAAACACAGAACTTGAGTAGGGAAGAGAAAAGTTATACCCACAAGGGATTGCAAGAATTTCCTACTTTATATTTCAAAAATCTAAGAATCATTCATTCATTCATTCATTCATTCACTCATTCATTTAGCAAATGCTATTTCACACCTACAATGTGTCAGGAACCATACTTAATTCTGGAAATTCAATGGTGAGCAAAACCAGGAGTGGTCATAGACTGTGGAATTTACATAATCCAGAGGGAGAGAGAGATGTTAACTGATTCCATAAACAAATGGAAAATTGCCACAGGGATAAGTGCTAAGGAGAGATCCACAGTGCTCGGAGGCCTGAGGGTGGGAGGATTTAGCTCCATCAGGGAGGTCTGTGAATGTTTTTCCAAGGAAATACCTTACACTGATATTTGAAGATCTGGAAGGAGTTTAAGTAAACTAAGAGAGTGGGGGTTCTGAGCGAAGGAATAGCACGTACAAACACCCTGTGGCTGCAGGACACATGGTAAGTCCTAAAGACAGAAAAAAACTGTTGTGGCCAGAGTGGAAAGGGCCAGGGGTAGAATGAAGGGGCCCAAGGCTGGAGGAGCAGGGCCAGACCACACCAGGCCTGTGAGCCACGTTAGAGGGCTTGTGTTTATCATCGCTTACTATGCTTAAAATCTCATTATATAATGTTGTCTTCACTTTATTATTTTTAGGGTTACTTTCTCTTTATGGCGTTATTAGTTTTTAATGGATAGTAGGGACATACATGTTTTTAAACAGAATACATTTGAGATTAAAAATTGACTTGATTTAAATAAAAATGATAATAGTACTGTCAACAATTGTGAACATAACGCAGAGATAGCTGTTGTGGAAGGAACGTGAGTGTTGGAGGAAGCAGACCTAGACTGAAATCCTGGCCCCTCCACTACCAGCAGCTCTGTGACCTTGTCTGTAAAATAGGAAGGGACTTCCTGTTTTACGTGGGTGGTTGTGATGAGTAATGAAATATCATGGAGGATTCTGACAGTGCTTGGCACATCACAGGCAATCAGTGAGTGTTCTTCTAGGGGGAAAAGAATTTTCTGGAGGCACTGGGGATGGGCTATTGGTGAGGAGAGGATGAGGATAGTCTGACTATTCAAATATTCCTGGCAAGAAATGAAACAGATTTGCTCGAGAGTGGTAGACAGAAGAAGAAAATCTGGACAGAAAGTAACACTGGAGTTACGCCTTTCGAAAATGGCCCACCTGTCTAGGTATTAACCATATGTAGAGAGAAAAAGCATGCAGCCCAAGTGGAAGTTACAGAGTGAACAAAAGTGCAGGAGTGGGAATTCATGGGCATGTTTAGGGGGAAGGGAGACGATCCAATCTGGGTCTCAGGTGGGAATGAGTCCAGAAAGGTCGTTGAGGGTAAGGCCTACCCTGGGCAGCTTTATCTGTAGGGTAGACAGTTGTGACCAAAACAAAACTGAACAAAAAAACAACACACACAGTGGCGACGGCTCCCATTTGTTGAGCACTTAGAATGTGTCAGGCAGTACTCTAAATGCCTTTCCAGTTCTAACTCTTTATTCTCATATCAACTTCATGGCCTCATGTAAATTATTTTCTATAATTTACTGGTGAAGAAACTGAGGCACAGAAAGGTTTAGCAACCTGTTCAGGGTTATGTAACTGTTATTCAATAGCTAGTAGGGAGTCTTCCAGGCCTTCTGAGTAGTCTGGGTCTCAGAAGTGGTGCATGCAGCAGGGACGGTAGGAGGAAGAGGAGTCGGCCTGGCCAGAGAGGAAACTGTGGCAACATTTCAGACAAATTATGAGAGTTGGACTAGGCTGGTGGAAACTCAGAGTGGAGCAGAAACCCACTGCTCCACTGTTTTGTTTTTGTCCTTTTTTGTTTTCCAGTAATCACCGTGTACTCAGCCACAGTAATTTCCCTTATGTTTCCTCTTTTATTTAAGAGATGTACATGATCCAAATCCCCCATAGGACACCTGCTTAAGAGAGTCTGATGGGAGCTCTCCAGAGGGTTTACTTCTCTTTCCCAGTTAGAAACCACTGCTCTTGAATGATCCACACTCAGAGCAGTACCAGATACTAAATTATTTCTTCGGCTTTGTTAGTTCTACATATAATGATAAGGCACTAGCTTTTGTGGGTCCTCTGGGTTTGGATAGAGGGACCGGAGAAAACTGAATTCCTGGGCTTGAAGAGCAGGAAGAATTAAAGATCCTGGTTGCACGCAAGAGCGCTGGGGCTTTGGGGAGTGTGACCAAAGAACTGTTAAGATCAGGCGTGTGCAGTCTTTGATTTGAAAGGGTTTGTATTTCTGTAATCTCCTTCAGCAAAGTCTCCTGCATTAGAAAATGTCTTCTTTAAGCTTCACACTTTCTAATCTAAAAACCATGATTCCTTTTTTTTGTTAGCATTTTAATTCAGTGTGTGTATGTGTGTGCGTGTGTGCTATATTTATATATATACACACACACATGTATATAAATGCTAACAGAGAAAGGAATATGGAAATGAGATTTCCCCCCTTTATTTGTACTGACTCCTGACTGCAAGGAGAGCTTGTGAACCTCTAATTAACAGGCTTGTGAAAAAGCTTTTTCTCTTGAGATCACATTTATTTACACACCAGCTTCACTGAAAGGAGAATAGCAATTAAAAACTTTTTCTTGTGCTAAAACTGAAGGTTGAGACTAGTCCTTAAATATAAGATTAAATATAAATTTAAGTGCAACTTTAGGAAAAGGGACACGGTCTTCAAACGTAGACCTGTGTTATGTCTTATAACCCTCTTTTTCTATTTTGGTAAGCATACACATGTCTTTTGGTAGCGTTCGTTAAATGGTCTTGTAGACGTGTAGACTTAAACACTTCACTGTTGTCTCCCATGTCATGTAACTATAACTCTCCAAGCCTTGCTAATTAATTGTCATGTAAACATTCCTTGAGAAATCCTGGTCTGCAGCAGTGCTATATGTTTTTCAGTTTCTTTTTTGGCTGATAGTGTTCTCAGGCTTGCTTTACCTACCTCTTCTCCCTTTGGCCACAGGATTATTATAAAATCCCAGGCTCTAACAGATTCTTTGTCTTAAATGAAGTGTTAGAAAGATTTTTTTCTATGCAGCGCACGCTGAGTTCAATATGCATCTATCCGTCCTCCCCACTGATTAAAGACAGAAGCTCTTACTGTCTTACTCCTATCTGTGTCTCCTTTGACACCCCCTTCCCCACTAAGTGTTTTATAATTTAGTAGGAGCTCAGGCTATGTATAGTGAATAAATAGAAACAGAGGGGGAAAAAATAAGTCAAAATCCAGGTTTTTGAAGGGAGATGAAAATCTGCTGTTGAGGCCATCTGGCTTTCTGGAGGGTGAGCGACATCTGAGTTGGGCCCAGTGGGGGCAAGGTTGGTGTTCAGAGCCCGGGGCATCATTGGGGGACCTCCTGCCACTCAGCCCACCCCTTAGGCCACCTGGCTGCCAACAACTCCAGCCCAAGGAGGACAGAGTGGGTAAAGGGGACCTGACCACCGCAAGAGGCTGGGGAGTGAGGTTGGCCTACGCTTGTCGTCTGGCTTTGTACACGATGGCTTTGTAGTCATGGAGAAGCTTCAAGCCTGAGATTGCTCCCATTTCCCACCCCCATTCAGGCAGGCCCAGCATTTTGTTCCCTCCAATTAACTGTGCATAACAACAAGGAGTGAAACCAAGTGATTTAAGTAATAATTTATCATATTCAGTTCACCATTAACAGCCATCTAATGTTTCCCTTGCCCTTTTAAATGAGACTTTGTTCTGATGCTCAGCTCTTCTGTGTATTCCATAAGCTTTTAGTGAGCGTTTTCCCTCCCTCCCTGTCTCCCTCTCTGCTGCCCTCCTCCTGCTTTCCTTGAGCTTTGAATCACAAGTGTCTTTCTGGAAGCAGCTGAGCCATCTCCCATCTGGCATCTTTCACCCCATTTAACAGAGGACTTGAATGTTAATTTATGAGCATCAACTCCAGTCTGGGTGCTGAGAGATGCAAGCGAAGAGGGTACAGTCTTTTCCCTGGACCAGCTTTCAATCTAACTGAGTAAATGAGGCTCATCCAACGTGAAATGGTCACAAGAGGAAGGAAGGGACAGTATTTGTCAGTGCCAGCAACGTCAGAGCTTTCTGTGAGAAAGGCTCCTTGAAAAAGCGGACTTGACCTGAGTTCTGAGTGTTGGTGTGAACTTGGGGAGGAAGTAGAGGAGAGGGCAGCGCATACAGGGGTCTGGTAGGAGCGCGGTGTGCATTTGGGCGTGAGCCTCCATCTAGCGTGCGAGTAGGTGAGGTGAGGTCAGGAAGGTGAACCAGGCCAGTGCCAGGCAGGGGGGCCCTTTGTCTCCCTGCTTGCTAGTTGGTTTCCTCTTTGGGATCTCCTGGCCTATGAGCTTCCCTTTCTTAACTCCATGGTTTTTGGGGTGTGGGGAGCTCAACCTTACAAAAGAAATCAAGTCGTGGCCCCAATGAAGTTTTAGATTTTCTGGGTCTGTCAACTTTCACAGGTCGGTTCTGCAGGGCTGTGTGTGTGTGTGTGTGTATGAGTGTGTGTGAGAGTGTGAGTGTGTGAGAGTGTGTGCGTGTGTGTGTGCGTGTGTGTGTGTGCGTGTGTGTGAATGTACCCCTGGGCTCTCAGGGATCTCCATCAGACAGTAGTGTTTCTGGATTTGGGGCTGGGGAGGTAATAATAGAACTGTGCAGCAGAGGCTATAGCTTTGAGTCACTGACGGGCTGAGACCCTGGGATCCCCACAGGGGCCCTGATCGCAGCTCTGCCTCTACCTCAAGGCCTGTTGGGCTCCCTGTGGTGGGGGATGGCCCCAAGGATGCGGAGGAGAGGAAGCCAGGGCCTTCAGAGGGGCTGAGGGAGCACCCACTAGGTCCCTCCACTAGAGCAAGGTCCCATGGTCAGGGTGTGCCCACAGCCCACTGCTTTCATCCCTTCTCAGAAGGAAACACCCTGCTGGGAGCTCTGGGGGGGGGGGCACTCACTGGCTTCTGAGGAGCAGAGGTGCAGACAGGACTGCAGACAGGACTGGCCAGGGCACAGAGAATCCCCGAGAACGAGCTGAGGAGGGAGAAGCTCTGGAGGGGCCCCAGTGGTCTGTATACATATGCTCAAAACCTCAAGGTGGGTTTTGACTCAAATGTTTTAAAAATGAGGCCTCAAACAACAACAACATTAACTAAGATTTCTGGTATCTGTTTTAATTTCTAAAATTAAATATAAAATTGACAGTAAAAATAGATATTATGAGCTTTAATTCTAAAGTATGGCACTTCACTGATCTGGAGACACATGTATTTAGTAAAATGTCTTTTGGGGGGAGCATATTATTTATTCAAAAGAAATACTCAGGTGAATTTCTTCAGATGGAGGGTAAGTCCCCAAGCTCAGGCATGCAAAAAAAAAAAAATAGAGGGGGACGTCTTTGAAACTGATATGCTGAAGGCATTGAAAGAAATTTGCCTCATTCCTAAGAGGAAAGATGGTAGGAAATTGAGGTGAATATAAAGAGTTGGGAGTCCAGTGGGGTTAGGGAAAACCAAGAGAGACTCCCCCAGGACAGCCAGAGTGAGTACGGGTACCAGCAGAGGGATAGATAAATAACGTGCATGCTGCAGATGAAAGGAGACATACTTTTAATGATGACAAGTGGCCACAGCTCAAGCACGCTGAGGGTTTGCTTGGGCCACCTTACTTGTATACAAGTATGGAGGTAGTCAGAGGAGGTTTTGTGCTCAGGGTTTTAGAGAGAGAACTGAGCCTCATGAAGTTTAGGTTTTGGCATGAAGCCATTAACCCAACCGAGGCCATGTGGCGAACTGAGAGGGGAGGTCTTCCGATTTCTCCTGTGACACCCACTCATTCTGTTTCTGAACTTGGATCTCAGCAGACATTGCCTCTCTTCCATGCACATTGTCAACTCATTTCCAGATGCATTTAACTTGCTCTAAAATACCAACATCCACTTTCCACCTACCCAAGAAAAAGCAGAGTGAGCTGAAATGACAACTGAAGATGAAGTGAGGCATTCATCTTTAGAGGACACTGAACCACAGCCCCTGGACCACCTTCAGCTGCTAAAGGATGACGAAGGGGGCCAGGGAGGAGGGTCAGGGCGGGGAGTCTGGGAAGGCAGCTTCACAGTCAGGTCAGATATGTTTCTTCCTGTTGGAACTCCCTTCTTCTGTGTGTTCTCTAGGAGTGGCAGCACAGTTATCCGGCGGCATGGCAGGTCCCTGAATTTTTGTTCAGAGCCTAGACTAGATCCTCTCTTTTACAAGCTTGGAGCTGCTGCCCCTTTAAGACTTTTCCATACCTCTTCCCTTCCCTTCCCTCCCTAACAAGGGCACAATGAGAAGAATGAAGAAAATATTTGAAACCTATTAAGCGTGGCTACAAGTTTATAGTGATTCCTAAGTTAATTATATCCTTTTTGACTTCTGGCCAGTCCCTTCACTGAGCTTCCATATAGACTTGGCCACCTATCCCAGCCTCAGGCTGGCAGCATGCCTGCCTTGTTCCTTCCCTCCGCCCTTCCCACTACTTATTCCCTGCTCCCTCCTGCATAAGTAAGTCAGCAACCTGCTGTAGCTGCTACTTGGTGGAGCTTAAATGTGGTTGGGGTGGTGGTGGGTCTTTGACTTCTAAGTCGTGTGTTTCTCTTCTATACTATACTGGTTTCCAAACAGCAACAAAATTGTTGTGCCTTTGTATAACATTTACAGGTGGACAAAGGGAAGTTCATACATGTTGCCTGATTTATCTTTAAAACATTGTGATCTTGATGCTGTCCCCATTTGGGAGTTCTTCAGAATTTGTTCCTCCCAGATCTATCCCCAGGCTGGCAGTCAGAGCTACTTGACCTTCACTGACTATTTCAGAATCCGCCCCCTGAGTCAGGTGGGGCCACTCAGCTCCTTCCCCAGGAATTTTGTGTCTGAGAATGAAAGGGATCAACATGTAAACGCGGTGAGAGTGGCCGTTTTCTGTCTGGTCAATGAGGACCAGAGAAAGCCAGTGTACAACAAGACTGGAGAGCGTAGAGGCCGGGGAATGACAACAGAAACAAGAGACAAGGAGAGACAGAACTTTCCAAGGTTCCAAGGTTTTGAAGACAAAATCTTCAGTCTTTGGTTCTATTCCATGAGGGTCTCTTTCCTTGGTTTCTGTATAACAGCCCTGTTCCTTGCCTTGCTAATACTCTATGCTAGGGTTAGGATTTTGATTACTTGCAGCCAAAAAAATCCCCAATAATACATACCAGAAAATGGAAGCAGAGTGAACTAAATGTTATAAACTGTGGAAGTGAGAGGATGGAGCATTTTTCACTGTTGTGTCGCAAGAGACCTCATTGATTGGACATTAAAGTCTTTGTTCAGTACCTACGTGTATGTGCAGCCCTTTGGCAAACCCTGTGGTGGGGGAAGAATACACAGGAACCATCTTTTAGGAAGTTTCCAAGCATAGCAGATGCTTTTGTGACCCCTGTCACATTCCCTTAGCCTCCCTCTGACGTCCTCTAAAGCTATGGTGCACAACTTCTGCATTCTAACAGCATCCCACCTCAAGGGTCAGCCTTGCTTCTCTTGGCTTTTGTCTCAGTGCTTTCTCCAAAGCCCTGGGAACTCTCAGGCCATGAGCAAGCATAGCCCAGAGATTTGGAGATCAAAGGGAAGTGAAGCCCTAACTGAGATTGGAGGATCTGCTTGAAGATGACTTACTTCCATGGCTAACAAATTGGTGTGGGCTGTTGGCAAGAGGTCTTAGTTCCTCCCCCACGTGAAATCTCCAATATGGCTGATTGAGTGTTCTCGCAGAATGGTGGCTAGCTTGTTCTCAAGTGGCAATCCAAAAGAACAAGGAAGAAACCATCTTGCCTTTTATGACCGAGCCTCAGAAATTACACATTGTCACTTCTGCAATGTCATGTTGGTTACCCCTGTTCAATTTGGGATGGGACTACATAAGAACGTGAATATCAGAGATAAGGGTCATTGGGGCCATCTTGGAGGCTGGGTACCAGGATGTCCCTGTGGACAGCCGTCAAGTGATAGGGGATGTAAGCAGAGGGTAAATGTCCAAACTCCTAATTCTCAAGTGCATTCTGCATGGTTCCTCAGAGGTTCCCCAGAGAGGCTGAGCCCCAGTTGGCCAGAACAGTAATCATCTCAAGTGCACACCCTTCCTTGACTTCTCTTTCTTAGCCTTCTGTTCCTCTTTCCCTCACTCCTGTTTCCTGTGGTCACTCCCAAGGAGACTCCTGCACTGAGTGCTTGTCTAATGCTTTTGGAGAAACCCAAACCAAAACACAAAGGTAATTTCTAAAATAATTTTGAAACGGTGTGAAGCTGATCATAAAAGTATACATTGCACTGTGCTATTGGAATATTGATGATTGATTGTGTAGAGGGAGCTCCCAGAGGGATAGCGTGGTCAGGAAAGTCTTTATGGAAGCAAGAGGAAATGGAGGGATTGGGAAAGCAGTGAGGGAAAAAGCAAGAGGGAGGCAGCTTTAGCACTACTCAGAGTGAGCTCAGGGCCTGAGCAGGGTAGGGCACAGAGAAGAACAAGATGTGGCTGGGGCAGGAGCAGTCAGTGTGTGGGACAGCCTAGCAGGAAGGGGCTGACAGACTGCCCATGGGGAAGGCCATTGTGACAGTCTAGATGAGAGGTGACAAGGGCTTGTGCAGGTGAGGCTGGCTGGAAATGACGGATGAGAGTGAAGAGCCAGACCTCACAAAGGAGGCCTTGCCAGGGCTTCCTGTCCAGAACCAGATGTGTAGGATTGAGGAGCCAGGGCTGGGTTTCAGAAAGGACTGAGAGGAGGTTAGCAGTTCTTTCACTTATTCACAAATAATTATTAAGAACCTGTTAAATAATACGTACTGTTGTAAACATGGCGCCATCGCAGTGAACAAGATCATGAAACTATGTCTTCGAAAACATGTTTTCTATAAGGTCCTACCAAGGAATCTCTCTTAGAACTGTGAAGGCAAGTGCTTCCTAGGAAATGGATTCTGTACTTCCTCAGAGCTGTGTCCCAGAATCAGTCATAGCCGGTTCTCCCACAAAACGTTCTGTTCACTTTGGCTACTTACACCTTCTGCTGTGGCATACGTCATACCCTCAGCATCACCCACTGACATCTGTTTATTTACATGGAGGTCTTATTGTCCGTGAGAGGTCAGCAGTGGTGCACATTAGGGAAACAGAAGGCTGGGTGGTTATACATAAATAATTAAAAGCTGAAGACAGTGCCGGTGTCATGTCTGTGACTCTATACAAGTTCAAGTTCAAACTCCGTAGTGGTATTCAAGTGGTATGCAAGGCCATGCAAAGCATCCCTTCGTTGTCGCCTCCCCTTCTTCTGTGCCCCTCCCCTTGTCAACACTCCATCGTCCTGGAATCACTTGAGATTCTCTACACATGCCCTGTCCTTCCAGGCTGGTGTGTCCTTGCTCATGCTTTTCCTGGAAAGCCCATCCCTACTTTCTCCTCATGTTGAGTTTGTACTCATCCTGTGAGCCTCAGCTCAAATCCCATCTCTTCTTGGAAGCCTTTCCAGAAGGAGATGCTCCTTGTTCCATGCTGTAAAGGCCTCTGGTAGCATCTCGCTTGCAGCTTCTTGATGGTCTCTTTCTTATTTTTTAGTTCTTGGTATACCTTTCCTTGTCACATAATGGACTGCATGCTCCTCAAGGGCTCAGGTCTTATTTTGGTATTTCCAGGTGATCTGCAATAGTGGAGGGTCAATGTCATCTTTGCTAGATAAACAGATGGGAGGTGTGGCTTCTGCTAAAGCTGGTGCACCTCTGACCACTGACATTGAAGCTGGTCAGCTTATCAGATGGCAGGACTGAGACTCGCAGGCTCGCTCCTGCTAGCCTCTGAGGGTGAAGACGCTGTATGGCTCCAGAGATGCAAATGTGGAGTCATCCTGACCATGCTCTGACGTTGGTCTTCTTTTCTCGTGAGTCCTCAGCACAGGTGCTCTGCTCCATCTGTCAAGTGTAAGGAGAGGTAAGTCTGGGGCAAGTCCTGGATGCAAACCCATCCTGCTTGGGTGGCCTGTGTTTGTATATTACTCTGTCACTTAAGTCTTTACATTTTGAATCATTTACATTTACCTCAAAGATGGAACTAGAAAGATTCTCTGAAACTTCAGAGCGGGAAGTCTGCATATGACTTAATAGCTTACAAAAATAATATCTGCAAAGAGTTTATATTTTAAAAGGTCAGAGGCTTTTAAGATAATGGATTTAGAGGTCTCCTTTACTTCTTTAAACACACAGTTTTTTTTTTTAATCCATGCAAAAAATGCTTGTTAATCTAAGTCCTTCTCCTATTCTTTGGTCTTCTCTTATCCTGAGAATCACCCTCAGACAAGGGCTTAGAATTTCTGATCACTGCTTTAAAAAGTCAGGTTACATACACTGTGCCAGGCTAGGTACTAATCCCATGTCAGATTTCAGTACCTTTCCGTGAGATGTTGGTGTTTAGTCAGCAGAGGGAGAAAAGCAACCGCACCTTTTCCTTCTTAAAAATTAACTGATCTTTTTCCTAGTGTTTGCATCGTATTTTGACAGCTATTATCACATTTGCTTCTGAAGACTAAGGATGTTTGAAAGAATTATCCCATTTTATAGGGAGAAAATTAAGGCTCAGAAATGGAATGATTCATCTAATATCACTCAGCTTATAGTGGTAGAGCTGGGACTTAGGCCAATTCTTTTTTTCTTCTTTTTTCTTTTTCTTTTTTTTCCCCCACAAACAGCCCCATAGTCCTACTTAAGGCCTGGTGGGCACCACTTTGTGGACCCTGCCTTGAGTCAACAGGTGGGATGTGATTGTGAATTAGATGGAGCGGGTCCCGTGCTCCATTATCAGCACATAAATAAGCCCCAGCACAGAGAAATGACAGTGTGCAAAGCTGTGTGCACAATATTTGCTGCAAAACAGAACTGAATATTAGTATGTAACAGAAGTAGGCTAGTGGTCGAATCAATTTTGGCACAGCCAAATGATGGACGCCAAATGAAAAAACGATATGGGGCAACATTAAATGACAATGAAAGACAGTCACAAATGGACCCTTTGTACTACATCAGAGCATGCAGCAAAAGAAGTCAAACCCACCCACCGACTGACACAAGTCCTAAAAAAAAAACCCAAAACACAAAACCAATGCTGGAAGAGAAAACATCCAAGTGTTAAGAGTGATGTTATTTAACAACTTCTTGAGTTGTTTATAAAGAAGCTTAGGAGAATGCCCAACATGTTACAAATATTTAATTCCTTTATCCAAGTATTTAGTCTAAGTAATGAGTAAATGAGATAATTATGAATGTTCTTTAATATCACGTAATAGGAATTTTTCCTTACTGTGACCACTGTTTTAGCATTATCTATAACAGCTATTTAATATTCTATTACATGAGTGGCCAATGATTTACTCAACCATTTCTCCATTGTTGGACACAGATTTTTGAACAAAATCATCTAAAATGTTCCCAAGTATAAGTTGGCTTTTAAACTAGTGATTCTAAGTCTTCTGGAGTCTTGCAACTCTTTGTGAATCTCATGAAATAAGACTTTGCCCCCAATTTTTTTTAAAAAAAGGCACATGTAAGAATGAGTGCAAAACACCCACAAGCATTTTCAGTGGGCCGGGACCCCTTCACACCCCGAGGCCAATTCTTTTGACTGGTAGTTAGTGTCCCTTCTGGCGGGACCGAAATCTGCCTGTGATTCCATCCAACACCCCTTTGATCACTTACTTTCTACCTTCTGCCTTTTTGTATACATCCATCTTGTATCCTTTATCACAGTTGGCTGTCAGCTAGCCTCTGCAAGGTGACAATGGCTGAAAATAGCTTATGGGGTGACACTGCCCAGAGCGATTTCATGTTCCCCCAAGAATTAACAAAACAGAAGCTTACATGAGGGAGTTTGGGTTTGGTGACAGATCCATTGTGGAGATGCCTTGGTGACCAAAGGGTCTTCTTGGTGTTCTTACTGAGAACCGCATAAGCAAGCATGTATTTTCCTTGGTCTGAACCCCCTGTGTGGATGGCACAAAAGCAAAGAAAGGAGGAGGAGCTGAATGGGTGCTTTGTTTCATAATGTGAACAGTTTCACATTATGGGTCTCAGGAGGTCCTGGGGTATGAGACCCTGGTCCCCCAGGTCAGGCGGCGTGCAGGCTAAGCTAATGCAGACGTACAGCCTGGCGTTCATAGACTTTTCTGTATTCTCTCTACCACTTGGATGAGGCCAGAGAAAAAAAAAACAACAACCTGTTTCTTTATTAATGATGCTTTCTGCAGATAGATTAAGCACTGATTAAAGGCAGATGCTTCCAAAGTATAAATGTAAGTACCATCTCAGTCACTTCTCTGGTTACAGGGTTTCCTCCACGATTCTTTAAAATCACTTTGGCTCTCTTCCCATTTGCCTTCCTCCACACTCTCCACCCAGCTTCTGAGCTGCTCCTCCCAAAAGGGCTCCAACTGCCAGCAGCAGGAGCTCAGACTCTGTGGGAGACTTGCCCCGAGGAGAGCTTCCAGAGGTACCACGGACCACACGGCTGCTGTCTGGAGCCGCCTTACCAGAAGGCAGGTGAGTCCTCTGTTCTCTGCCTCCAGCCCTGTTCTGCCATCCTTTCAAGGCTGGACTTGCCAGTATGGAACTTGCTCTGTATGTTTTGTTTTTGTTTTTGTTTTTAAATCAAGGTGGAATACAGGCCTTTTGTAAACATTTCCCGCTCAAATCAGAGGCAGAGACCAGGTACAAGATATGTGGCTCAGTGATGGGGACCCTCAGGTGGTTCTCCTCTTTTCAAATGCTCTGGGGGAGGGGGGACATGGGGGCATGGGAACAGGAGATGGCTGGTTGGCTGGCCTCATAGGTGCTCGCAACACTGGACTTTGTGTCAGGACTTGGGCTTTTCTAGTAAATATGTTCTCAAATCCTATCTCCATCTGAGGCTATGGTGCAAATCCTCCAATTATTTTTCTGAATTCCCTGTGGCCAATTAACTTAGTCAGAAATTAATGTATACCTTTTTTTCCCCCGAAGAGTTAGCAAACTGTGGCATTGGTTTTGCACTGAGATCAATTGTGTTAAAGTCTGTCAATGTTCATTTGCTTTCTGATTTTCTTATGTGATCTCTGCAAGAGGAAAGGGATATTAGTTTTTACAACCCATATTAATGAACATGGTTCATGTGTCACTAAAGTTAAGAACTTGTTCAGACCACCACCTGAAATGGACAAAGGGGCGTCCTAGGGTGTAGCTACCATTGGGCTGTCTGGCTTGGAAGGAGGGTTAGGGTGTCATGGTGGGGCCAGAGGAATGCCTATGGGAGTGACATATGATTGGGGAGGTGGCAGTGAGCCTGATGTCCGGGGAAGCATGTCACACACAGTGAGGGTGTCATAAACCCAGCCCAGCTGGAAGCTGTGTGGCTTTCTCTTTCTGACTTCATTCTCTCACTTCCTTGGGATGTCGTAGTCTTGAGTATGAAGAACTAGACAGGTAGGTGGATTGCATGCTGGTAACTTGGGGTTGAAATTCTTTAGCAGTTACGTATGTGATCATAGGCAAGTATCTCAATTTTTCTAAGCCCTAATGTTTTATTTGGTAAAATGGGGATGGTATAATAATATTCACCGTGTATTCTTGGGAAATTATGAGAGATAATCCATTTAGAGCACTTGACACGGTGCTTAACTTATAGCTTATAGCTTTTATTAACCTCAGTGTGGACCTTTGGTATTTCAGGTTGTGTGGACCAGATGCCTGTCAAAATGTTCTGGGCGTGTAGTTGTAAACCTTTGGTGACTTCCCCAGTGACTTCGCTTACTGGTTATGGTAAAGTGTGAGGATCAGGTTGTCCAGTTTTGCTCCTTACCGAGCGAGAAAGCTACAGAGAAACACTAGTCAAGGAAGGCATAAGGTTAAAATCTCTGTCTCTTAAGAGAAGGTCACAAATAATTCACCTTAATTCCAAATGAACATTAAATGGTACTTATCATTGTAGAAATGTTTGTGATAATGCATGAACTGAAAAGTTCATGACATAAAATTGCGCATGCATGGCAACGTACATATGTAACTATGTACAAAAGGAAATATACCAAAATGTTAAAACTTCCATCTGTTGGGTGGCTTTGGCTTCTGGGTGATCATTTCCTTTTCTGTTTTCTAAATTTTATTTAATGGATGACTCTGCTAGGGCACTGGCAGGAAACAGATGGCACATGGAAACTAGACATTTTGAGGATATTTTATTAAAGGGACATTTTACAAAGATATGGGCAGAGGTCAGTAACAGAAACAAGTGAGGGTGCAGTTCTCAAGTGTCGTGAGAGTGGGTGTCATTACACCCTACATCAGAAGGAGCAAAGGCAAGGAGGTGCGACATGACTGGAGAGAGAGCTGTGTGGACAGGCCACCTGACAGGAAATGTGGCCCAGGGCCACCATCAAGGAGAAAGTTGGGGAGGAAAACCCTGACCTCACTCTCTACCAGTCTCTGGGTCTGTTGCTGGTGCCTCCCACTGGCCAAACTCAACTGGAAGGCAGAGTTCAAGGGACCCCGATGAGGGGTTCGTGTAGATCAGCTTCACGGGCACTGAGCAGGGTGGATGAGGATGGAGAGAGAGCTGTAGGGCCAACGGAAAAAGTCCAGTACAGTGAGGTTATGTCACGTCTATAATTGTGGGGAAAGTCATAGATAAGAAACAAAAGGCCCTTTCCTACCCTCAGAGCTTTCACACATGCATACACCTCCCTTTCTCCTCCCAGCTCAATGACTTTTGATTCTCCATAACCAGGCGCTCCGGGCTCCCACAGTACCCAACGCTTCCCCTGGTGCAGCCACACTCATTGTGTGGTTTCATCCTCTGGCCTTGATTTACCTGATTCCCCACATCACTCTAAGAGTCTTGAGGACTAAAAAGTGTATTATTATCACTTTGCAACCCCAGCACCTAACACGTGAAGGAACGAATGCTTGGAATTCTGATCTGAGTATCTCTACAAAGCTTATAGATTTCAAGTAAGGCCAGAGCTACCTAATCTTAACTGCAAGTCAGTTCCTGAGGAATGTAGGATCCCTGCTTAGGGAAGGGAGGCCTTGGCCCTCTTTCCTAGGGGAGCATTTGTCTTGCAGCGCCTCGTCACGGTCCTCCCCGTCTCTGTGATTTCCTAAGTTAAATCATAATTCACATGTCGTCGGCCTCCTGGTTTAGGACTACAAGTTGAGATTATGCTTACTTCTTCTGTGACTCAAGGAGATTTCGAGCCTGTCACTGTACTGACATTTTGACTCAGAGAATGTTTTGAGCCCTCGAAGGATTTTTATGTTCCTTTGCACTTCGATAAAAGTAACACATACATGCACATACATCAAATAGCTCAGAACGAAAATATATTGGGAAGGATCTAACATGAAAAATAAAATGTCTCCATCTTCACCTATATATACTCAGTCCCATTTTTAACCATTTCAGTTTTTCAGTCTTCTAACCATACTTAACCTCAACCGTGACCCTAGCCCTAACTCTAGTTATACTTCTGTTCCTTGATTTATCAAGTTTAGCTAGAAGTTATTGAATTGCCCCTATGTGAGATGAGGAATTTAGCTTACTGGCGTTACTCCTTCTGCTGTCCTCATGATCCTTTCCATTTTTGTTACTTACATTTTAAATTTGGTTTTGCCATGATTATCTGCACAATTTGAAGGGATAGACTTATACGTATATTCCTTGATCCATCAGCCTTCCTTAGAATGCCTTGATTGTCCAAGTGTTTAGGATGAGGAACTTGGTGACTTCGAGGTTTCCTTTGTCTTTTTTCTCCAACTCTAGCTTGCAACAAAATTTTATAACGTTTGTCACATTTGAATTCTATTCTGTAACGGTAATGAATTCTGCTTTATCTATAGGATGACTGTTAAAATTAAAACCTAACATAAAACTTTTATGATACAATAATTTTGTAGCTACTAGTCTTTAAAACCAAGTATCATATTTGGACCCATAGAGAAAGGGACAGACTCTGATATCATTAACTTATTGCTGCATGGAGAATGTTCTAAGTGTCAAGGTCAAGTGGACTCTCTTTTTTTTCCTATTCTTATATTGTGTCTGCTACTTAAGCCATTTAGTTGGTTTCATATGTAAAACATGACTTTCTGAAGAATGAATTGTTCTGATGGAATTTCTAATTACCTTTTTTTTTTTTTTTTTTTTTTACCTATCAAGAAACCAGTTTCTTAGTCATATTCTTTGGTATAGAGAATTTACCTTATTCTTGAGGGTTTTTCTGAGGGCACCCTGACTTCTAATTCTAGTTGAATCAATTGCTGGTTAAGCCAATAGAAATGCAGTCACCCTAGAATTTTTTTATTGCACTCTTGGGTTAGGTACACTGTGTCTTGGATTCCATGCATCGTCCATTTTTTTGGATTCTCTTCATAGTTTGGGACCATACACTTAAATAATTATTTCTGTAAAGAGTCATTTAGTGTCTTAAAAATTTGCCTTCATACTCAATTATTAGTAAGTCTTGGAAAATAATTACACTTAGCCAATTTGATTCTTCAGCCAATTTTCCATGCAATGCAATCTATTTTCTGTACAGAAAAATTTCCAAATTAAGTATTTTTGGTATAAATTTCATAATGAAAATTTGAATCACCCCCAATTTTACCAATTATAGTATGTTCCATATTGATTTTTTATTAATTTAGTTAATTTTGCATGTGCAACCTCTATTTCCACAGCCCAATTTTCCTTTTATTAAAAATAGTCGATTCTTTGATCACTTTTTTTCAGTTAATAAGAAAATTTTACTGCATGTGATTTTATTTTGTCAGATTTATTTGAGTTGCCAATTTTTATAAAGTCCTGTTTTTCCTGGGTCAATGTTTGCCATTTTCAATGTTACCTTTAAGATGTGGTTCTTCAGTTATTTCATCATCTATAACAAACTTTAATATGTGCACTTTCAGGGGTTGTCAGTTTCATTTTGTGTTATTTCTATCAAATCTCTTTTCCTCAAAACCCCAGGCAAAATATTCCCAGGGTCAGAACAGCAGGGTCAGAGTGTCCAGTTTCTTTTTTAATAGTCTCATTATTATGGCAGCAGCCTTCCAGTGGATTCCTTGCTGTAAGTCTGCATAAGGTCCAGTTTTTGCATCCAAGGTCTTTCTCAGCTCATCCATTTTATAGGATCCACTAACATCCATGTGCAGTTGACTGCAAAAGACTTCATCCCTGTCTTAAATGTCTTTCTTAAGCTCTAGAGCCAAATACCCACAGAGTCTTATTATATGCCCACTTCATTTATACAAATTCGGCTATGTATGTTTATGAGAGACAGAGGGGTGGAATGGAAGGGAAGAAGAATGGAGAGGATGGCAGGAGAGACAGAGTAATTTAAGTAGTACGGCCAGTTACATCGTCCAGGCGCATCCATGAAGAGCTTGACCCTGAATGAAGAGGACAGAAAGCAGTGAATCTACAATTCCACATTTCATTTCAGTTGACATAGAGCTCACACGTTGTGAATATCGCATCACCCTTCATGGGTTTAAAGACACACACATTGCCCGTATTATGTCCCTTAGACACAATCCAACTACTTTGGGGATTAACTGGAGAAAGAGTGATGGGCTCTGGCACTAGGAGAAAAGCAGGCTGTGTTGAATTTGTTGACCAATGAGTTTGGATGCCTCTTCAATATGATGCCGTCCTGAGGGATTGTCAAGAGAAATTTTGACAATGTTTTTGTTTTTGTCTTTTTCTTATGTGCTGTTTTCAAAGCCTAATGTGTGTGAGTTGTGATTCCTCCATATTTAAGTGCCACCTGGTTCTCCCCATTTGCAGGTCCCACAAGCAGCTTCCACTCCGCATGTTTTAACCAGAATTTATTCCCCCAAAGCTTCCTCCTTTCCTCGTGCTCTCTATATGAGTGAGTGCCACCAGTGTTGACCCAGCTGTCCAAGCCAGGACATTTGGTTCCTTACTGTCCCTCAAATCTCTCCCTTCCAATTAATCACTTGTCAAGGCTATTTCTTAAACGACTGACAAGTCCATCCACTCCATTAGGTCATCCTCAGTGGCTGTGATTTGTTGCAATAGTTTTCAAGGTCATTCTCTGATTCTAGCCTCCCCACCTCCTTCATCCGCCATGCTAAGCCCTATTCCTTCTCACCAGTTAGAGGGATATTAAAAAAAGAAGAAGCCTGACAGTGTTACTCTGTAATAATAATAATAACAACAGCAATCCACTCTTTAGCAGCTCCCCGTTATCCTCAGGGTGAAGTCCATGGTCTTTACTAAGGATGATAGGACCCCACGTGCTCTCACAATGCTGACTGGAGCCTTATCTGACCATGCCATGCCACAAAATCTCCTTTCCGGGGAAAGAGAACTTGTTGATGGACACCATGTTCTTTCTCACCCAGAGGCCCCTATACGTGCTCCTGCAACACTCTGATGTCCTCTTCTTGTGTAAGTCCGAGATCTCCTGCAGGTCTCAACTAGGAGATTAAAGCATTGGTAGGCCATCCCTGGTTGCCCCAAATTACTTAGCGGCCTCGCCTATGCACAGACATAGCATCCTCTACTTCTCACTATAGTAGCGTTTGTCTTACTCCGTCATAATCTCCTGTCTTTCATCCGTCTTCTCCATTACCCCCAGGCAGGATAACTGTAGGCCCAGGAGGAGGGACTGGTTTATTCCCCATTAGTGCCTAGCACTGTGCCTAGAACAGACTCTGAACACGTGGTTAATCCTCAGTCTCTTGTTGGAGTCCCCGTCATAGCTCCCTGGACTGGTTAGGGGGACAATCCCAGATTGGCATTCAGTCAATAAGAAAGGAGAGGATGGCTGACACGGGGAATAAAGGCATTCAACTTGCAGGTTGTTGCTTTTTCTCAGCCTAGTTTTAAGCCTGGGCTATAGAGAAAGTCCTTGTGGAAGAGGCCGCCAGGGATAGGGGCTGGGAGAGCTATGTCATTCCATGTTAGAGTGTTGCTATAAGCTTTGATAAATCCTTTGTGTTTTCTTGGGGTCTTGCTTCTGCGAAATCTGGGTCTCAGAAGTAAGAGAACTGGCATAGGATCATAGGTGTTCATACAAATAGTCATTCCTGTGTTCGTGGGTCTTTTGTTTCTATCCCACATACTTTAAGAACTTTGTTGGGCCACCAGGTGGGAGTGCAGTGCTCCTAACGCTGAGTTTGCCAGGTCGATTCCCACATGGGCCAGTGAGCTGCGCCCTCTACAGCTGAGATTGTGAACAACAGCTCTCCCTGGAGCTGGGCTGCTGTGAGTGGCCGGAGGTCGGCGTGAGCTGCGGTGAGCCGCAGGGGGCTACTGAGTACTGCCGCGGGCTGCTGAGTGCTGCCATGGGCTACCGTGTGCCACCGTGAACGGCTGGTGGCCAGCGTGAGTGGCCGGCAGCTGGTGAGAGCTGCCGTGAGCTGCTGTGAGCAGCAGACCAATGACAGGCAACTGACTGCCTCAGCCAGGGGAGCTCAAGGCTCACAATACCAGCATGGGCCAGGGAGCTGTGTCCTACACAACCAGACTGAGAAACAAGGGCTTGAACCGGAGTGGGGGTGGGGTGAGAGGTAGAAGAATGGGCGGAAGAAGAACTTTGCTGACCAAATGTGAGAAAAGACCCATGCACTTAGTTTTGATTTTGCAACCCATAGATACGGGCCACTCGATTCCCTGCTCCTTCCTTTCCTGTTCACACTGTGGTCACTTATCTATCATGTGCAGGCCTCACTTCAGTAGCTCAGCTGGTTCCATTGTCTTGCTCCATGCTTGGGTCTTAATTTTAGAGACTGGGCTTCTTCTGCCTCTTGCTCCTGAATTCAACTTCCCACCTCTCCCCAGATCCTCCAGGAACGACGCCCTGCTTTGGTCTTGCCTATGCCCAAAGTTCCTGCTACATTCACAGTGGTGGCCACTTCTGACCTGTCCCACAACCAGTACACTCCCGAGGCCCCTCACCTCAGTCTCAACTCTTGTAGAGCCCCACGACATCGTCCTCGGAGCGTGGAATCCCACGGCAGGCTGTGTGATTTCTGCCTCCCGGAACTCTCTGAGGGTCTGTCCCTTATCTCTGTCCCGAGGGTGAAGATGGATGACTGGTACTACCCAGTGATCTTCCCAGATGCGCGGAATTTCCGCCCCTTCACTTCTGACTCTCTGGCTGCAATTGAGAAGCGGATTGCCATCGAAAAGGAGAAAAAGAAGCGCAAAGACGCGACAGCAGCAGAACCCCAACTTCGACCTCAGCTTGATCTAAAGGCCTCCAGGAAGTTGCCCAAGCTCTATGGTGATATTCCCCGGGAGCTGGTAGCGAAGCCCCTGGAAGACTTGGACCCATTCTACAGAAATCATAAGGTAGTCCCATGGGGTGCCTGGGGTGTTCTAACCACGCTGTTATAACTGGTGTTACAAGGATCTCCAAAAACCGATCTGGGGGTTTGCAGAGGGCAGGCTGTACTATTCCTTTGTATTCCTGAGCACCCCTTTCTGTCCTCATTTTCTCTCTGTAATGCATGTCATGAAGAAGAACGTGAAGAGTAGGAGCAGCAGAAAGGTTAAAAGGAGAACAGAGAGAACATAAAATGGTGTCAGGAAATAGGACTGGATTAGCAGTCAGAAATATTGGATGTAGGCCATTTCAAATGATTGGCTTTATGACTTAGGGTAAATCACTTCACTAATCCTCATTTTTCTAATCTGTAAAATGGGAGGAATGCCTGGTTTCCCTACTTTACAACATAGACATGCTATAGAAGTACTTTATAAACAGTAAAGCATTATACTGATATGAAGGAGTAATACTGCTCTCCAGAAACATCCAGTTCAGCAACAAGAGTTTACCTTGAAACAGAGTTTACCTCTAAAAAGCCTCAGGAAATAGGCTTTTTAGGTTATTTTAGACTTATGATGGTCAAAACCAACACTTGACACATAATCAGAGCTCAATAAATAAAGTCTAAGAATATGGTAATCAAGTAGGCACATGCAAATTATATGTAAATCCCACGCCAATATTGTGATAGGTTTGCTGTTTCATCTACCTAAATATAGTTCTTGCAGGGAAATTCCAATAACAGTTCCTTAAAGCAGCCTCTGAGGAGGCAATATGAGCTCTGGATTCCTCTGATGGCTGTTTGAAAGCCTGTGAGGGGCAGTGAGGACAGTTATCCCCTTTCAGGAAAGGCTAAGAAGACCTTGCCACCATCATCTTACTGTGTGATCCAGCAGAGAATGGAAAACCCACCTCACCAGACTGCGAGCAGGGAGGAAGGAGGCTGGGGAGGCTGGGAAAAGTCCTAGAAAACATGGGATGATGAGAGCATCTTTTGCTGGCAACCATGAGAACTTGAGCTCTCCAGAAAAAGATTACCTGGTTTGTATGTCTTTGAATTGACTTAAGGTTAGCAGGTAAAGTGGGGACCATGTGTATAGAGGAAAATAGGGTATGCGTGGGAAAGATAAGGAAGGGGAAGAGAGCAGAAGGTGCAAAAATACTCTGGTATTCCTCCTTCTCCTTATGCCCCAGAATTCCAGGGGCTTCTTGGAGGCAGAGTTGTGGAATGTGAGCTAACTGCTGAAGGCCTCCTTCTGCCTCAAGGCTGGCTAGGAGACCCAGCAGGTCGCAGCTTGGTGTGTTGTGGACAGTCCTGGGAGGATGGGCTCTGTTCCAGCCTGGGTGGATGTTCTAGAACCATCTCTTCTCAGCCTGGGTTGTCCCTTCAAATCAGAAGACATGATACTTGTCTAGAACTCTGCACACCCGTGATCCATGCTCTCAACAGTCATGTGAGGTACGTGTGGTAACCGTTAACACTCCACCTTGCAGACGAGGAAACCGTAGACTAGATGAGGAAGTAGCTTATGCCAGGTCGAACAACTAGTAAGGGGTGGAGCTGGGACTCAAACCCAAAGGCTCTTTCTATAGTCGCAGGGCACTTCTTCTCTTTAGAAACTTCCATTTTGAAGAGCTACAGAGAAAGGGGTAGAGATGTGTCAGCAAGCAGACGGAAGAAGCTGGTACCTATCATTTTAATCATTAAAACCCTGGCAAGTGTAGTTAAATACACCATTAGTTGAAATATTTAAAGCAGTCAGAGGAGGCAGTAATAAAATATCAAAATCAAAGGGCATAGAAACAGAGCCATATCATGCCACCTATTAATTTGGAGTGACCCCCCTCAAGGAGAGTTTTGCTCTGTGCCCTAATATTGTCCTTCTATCCAAAGGAAGGGCACAGAATTCCCAGAGTGGGTCTTGGGCTCCCGAACTCATAGCTTTTAAAGAACCCTGTGGCTCGTTTAATTTTGTTATGGAAGCAATGGAAAAGACCCCATCCACAGGTTTCCCTGCAGCCAGATGGTCAGCAGGCAGGTAAGTTCCTGCACCTCAGGGAAGGACGGTTGATGGCTGGCAGTGGCTGAAGTTCTGGTACCTCAGCCAAGGCGGCACCTTCACTGCTGTCTTGGGCCTTGGTGACAAGGCCTGTCTTTCCTGTCTGAGAACCTTCTGGATTACGTGTCAAATAGTACTTTTTGCATATCTCAAAGGAACAGTTGCGTAGGGAGACAGGAATGACCCTCGTTCTGTGAAGGCTTTTGTAACTAACAGCCTTAAGGACACATAAAGGGACAGCTGGAGTACAGTTACATGGAAAGAAGGAGGTCTGGGGGCTGATGTTAGAAGCCTGTGAGTGAAGGTTGCTGTCGAGGCCTGCTTCCTTCCCAGAGTCCAGGAAATGTGCTAAGAGGAAATGGGCACTCGTTCGGAGTTCTTCAGTGGAGCACAGTTGGGTCCGATGGAGGGGACAGTGCATCATTTGGCAGGTTGTTCCTGGCTTTGGCATCCCTGGACCTACTCACGAAAGGCCAGTGGAGGCTGCAGTCATTGTGACAGACAACGAAAAACACCCGCAGGCCTTGCCAGATGCTTCTGTAGGCCTTCCCCTGCCAGGTGAAAACCATAGGCAGATTTGCCCCTATGTCCAGGGGGGAATGGAAGAGCAAGTCTGGGAACCTTGATGACTTTTTAATTGAAGATCCTCAGGGTTAGAATTGATTGACAGGCTATCTCATGTAGAACTGCTCAAGCATCACAATATGGACTCTCTCGGTCCCTGACTATTCGAAGATTCATTATTTTCAGTAGTAATCACAACAATTTAAAATAATCTGCTGAGTATGAACGTTCAGTTCTACTTCCATCTCTTCAAGTTCTCTTCTATAATAGTTCTTGTCTCCGTAGATACATACCACGGAGTACAATACGAAGAGCTTTGCTTTACCCAGTTATTATTCTTCATCCCTATTTTCTTTATTTTCAGGACCCATGTGTTCCATCTCTGGGGCTTCGAGAATATTCCACTGGGTGAACAGTCCACATCCCAGCACTTATCTTGGGCCTCTGAGTGAGACCCAGGCTTCCAGAGTCACAGTATTGGCTGGTCAGAAAGTACCTCGGGCTTCAGAGGGAAAACTCTCCAATCAGAAGCTGTAGTTATCGTAATAAGCCAAGCTGCACCTCAATCCGTGGTTCCACTGAATTTTCTCTAAATGCACTCATGATAAATATTGTTTTGTCACTGCATGTAATTCCTGTTGTGTTTGGTCTTTTGCAGACATTTATGGTGTTGAACAAAAAAAGAACAATCTACCGCTTCAGTGCCAAGCGTGCCTTGTTCATTTTGGGGCCTTTCAATTCCATCCGAAGTTTAGCCATTAGGATCTCAGTCCATTCATATCCTTTTGTTGCGTCTTTTACTACGTCTAGATCCTATGAAGAGTTTACGAGCCGAGCCTCAGGGTTTCACATATCTATTGAGTGGAAACGGCTCATTCTTTCAACAAATACTGGCTGAGTGCCTCCTACTCCATGGCAGGGTCGTGCTAGTGCAGGATGTGAACAAAGGCTGACCCCTGCTCTGGGAGCCTGTGGCCTCAGAATGAGCCGGGTCAAAGGCGGGTGATTTCCTTAGTGAGGTGGGCAGTTTGGAAATGGTAGTATGGAGAGGCGCCGCTGTGCTTTGGAGGCAGCAGGGATGGCTTCCTGGAGAAAGGAACAACTCAGTGGAGACTGCAGCAAAGGTCTGCACCCTGTGTACAGTATTTAGCCAATAAATGCATTGTGTTCGTGTGTTTAAAACTCTTGGGAAACACTCTCTAATGTTGAGAGTCCAGGTTTCCAGCTTCTTTTGAAAAATGGAACCTCTGTCAAGGCTTGGCCCGCGCTGCTACCTGGCAGATCAGTGTAGTGAGAAACCACTGCCTCGTAGAGGACAAGTGCAAGCTCTGTTTTGCCACATCTCCACCCCTCTGGGACCCAACATCAGCCTCCTTCTCCCAGTTATGTGGCTTGCCAGGCTCTTAGGACTTTGAGTTTGCAACCTCAGGCTTAACGGATAAAGACAGATAGGAATCATTGAGCACTACTGATACGTGCAGTGGGGGTGCGGTGGGGGGTGGTCAGACACTAGGCAGTTTTAGACTGGGGGGGGGGTGAAAAAGACATTTGGTAGACATAATGGAATGTGGAGGAGAATGGAAAGGAATAACTGTTTAGGTTGTGTTCCCGAGAAGCAGAGACTGAGACTGGGATTTTCATTTAAGTGATTGAGTAGAGAAGTGCTCTCCATAGAAGGAAGAAGGGAAACAGGACGGAGCCAAAGGAGGAGGCAATCAAGGACGGGGTCTGAGTCAGCCTGAGCCCACAGGGAGCTGCCCCGCCTGGAAGCCAGGGACCAACTGTTTGTAAGAGTCAGTCAGACATGGAAGGGAGCTGTAGCCCTCTAGGAGAGGTGTCGGCCATTCAGCCAAGGGCGGTTCTTCAGGGGAGGGGACCGCTGTGAGCTGTTCTCAGCCAACACTGAGACAGGTGCACCTGCAGAGAAGGGGACCTGGAGGCCACCGCAGCCCTTTCACTACAGTCAGTAATGACACATGCCCTCCTGCAGTGTACCTGCCTTAACGGATGCTGATCACATTGTTTACCATGTTCATCATTTGCACTGTCGTCATCAACTGCGTGTTCATGGCCTCAACCCATGGGAAGGGGTACATCGGTTTAGACATCGACAGTGCGGAGTAAGTGTGTGTCCCAAGGTTCTAAACAAATACGCCGGGAAGAACGATAACTCATCAGAGTTTAGATATACAGAGAAAGAGAAAGTCACCCGTCATCCCAATTCCCCAACACAAATGCTGGCAGAGTCAATTTTGTTTTTGTGTGTATATATATATATATTTTACAATTGTCTTTAAAGGTCTTTTAAAATTATATTGGTAATTAACAGCACACAGACAAATTGTATGTCTAGCTCTTAACTGGCTTTCTTTCTGCTTACATAGGCTTTCTAGGAATTATTTGTTGGCTGGATGATATTTTATCAGGTGAATAAACCATAATTTATTTAACTATTCTAGTGATTTTACTACTGTAAATCACATTGCCACAAGCATCTTTTTCTGTCAAGCTACTTTTTCAAAATTGTTACTTTCTTAGGATAGAGTCTTAGAAATGGGTTTACTAGTCAAAAAGTACATTTGAATGCTTTTAAAAATATATATATTGACAAGATGTTTTCCAAAGAGTTTGTAGCAATTTACTCTGCCATCAGCAGTATATTCTGATAACCAGTTGTACTAAGTTCTTGCCAGTATTGCATTTTGTTCTCCTTTAATTTATGGAATTAAAGATATTTGCATTTCCTTAATTTCCAGATGGGTTGAACTTTTTTTCTGTCTTCATTTGTGAATTGTGCATTTCCATTTTTGCCCATGCTTCATTTTTGTTTTCTTCCTGGTCAGTGTGAGTGAGTTCTTTGGACAATTAAAATATTAACTTTTTGTAATTTTTAGTTGGTTATTCAGAGATACAAGTTAATTTAGAATGATCTATATTTTGATAAATATTCTCTTATGTGTTGTCCTCGTTTTAGTCTTTCAGGAACATATTGAATGATGCATTGAATTTATCTCGTATTGTTTAATGTGAGACCTTTTACTTCTATCACATATTTCGCTATGGGATGGAGACCACCACAATCAACATACGGAACATTCCAACCACCCCCAAAAGTTTCCTCATGCCTCTTTGCAGCCAATCCCTGCCTCCCACTCCCAACCCCACGCAAATACTGATCTGCTTTTGGTCACGCTAGTGTTGCCTTTCCTAGAATTTCGCATAAATGGAATAATATGGCATGTATGATAACATACTTTTCTGTCTGTCTTCTTCCACTTACTGTAATGTTTTGAGATGCATTCTTCCTATTGTGTGAAGCACTAGCTTTCCTTCCCCCTCTTTTTTTGCTGAGTTGTGTTCTGTTGTATGAGTGTACCACAATTGGTTTCCTCATTCTGTTGGTGGACATTTGCGTTGTTTCCAGGTTGTTGTTGGTTTTTTTGTTTTTGTTTTTGGCTATTATAATTAAAGTTGTCATGAACATTTCTGTATGAAAGGCTTTTTTTTTTTTTTTTAGGAGATTTTGCATTTTCCTTGGATAAATACCCAATAGTGAAATTGCTAGGTCATATGATAAGTATATGAGTAACTTTGTAAGAAGCTGCCAGACTTTTCCAAACTGGCTGCACTGTTGTACATTCCTGCCAGTAGTGTGTGGAAGTTTTGATTTGCTCCATATAATTTGCTCCTTCAATTTACTTTACTTCGATTTCAATTTGCTCCTCTATTTCTAGCTTCTTAAGGTAGAAACTTAAATAGTTGGTTTTAGATCTTTCTTCTCTTCTTGTACAATTGTATAAAGTTATAAATTTCCATCCAAGCATTGCTTTAGCTTCATGCCACAGATTTTGATACATTGGATTTTTGTTACCTTTCAGTTCAAAATATGCCCCATTTTTTTCTTGTGAATTCTCCTTTGTCCCATATGTTTAGAAGTCTGTTTTTTAACTGCCAAATATTTCATGTTTTTCTAGTTGTCTTATTGTTATTGATTTCCAATTTAATTCTGTGTGGTTAGAGAATTTACTCTGTAAGATTTCATTCTTCTGAAATCAAGAGAAAATTGTTTTATGGTCTACCTTGAGGAATGTCTCACGTGCACTCGAAAAGAACGTGGATTCTGCAGTTGTTTGGTTTGATATTCTGTAAATAGTTGGTTAGTTAGGGTGGTTGGTAGTGTCATTTACATCTTTCATACCTTTACTTCTTCTATTAATACTTCTATGAATTACTGAAGAGTGGCTTGAAATCTCCTTCTATGATTGTGGACTTGTCCATTCTCCCTGTCTTTTCACCAAATTTTGCTTCATGTATTTTGAAGCACTAGTATTAGGTACATGAACATTTATGATTATTACATTTTCCTGATGTATGCATTCTTTCATCTTTATGAAATGTCCTTTTTCTCTAGTAATACTCCTTTTAATATTTGTTTTGTCTGATATTAACGTAGCTGCTTCAGCTTTCTTTTGAACATTGTTTGCATTGTGTATCCTTTCCATTCTTTTACTCAACCTTTTTGTGTTTTTGAATTTTTACTGTATCTCTTGTAGAAAGCATATAGTTGGTTTTTGTTCTTTGTGTGGTCTATCAATCCAATCTTTGCCTTTTGATGCAATGTTTAGTTCACTGGCATTTAATGTGATTTTGGATATGCTTGAATTTAGGTCTGCCGTTTTTCTCTTGGTTTTCTATTGATCTCATCTTTTTTTTTCCTTCTTTGCTCTTGTGTTTCTTGGTCCTCCTTTCCTGTCTTCTTTTGTGTTAATCAGGTATGTTTAGTATTTCGTTGGAATCCTCTACTGCCTTTTTAGTTTTACTTCTTTGCATTATTTTTTAGTGGTTGTGCCCTCTCTGTTGCTGGGTGGGCCCTGGAATCTGGTTAAGGCCAGCCAGCTCAGGGGCTGTGCCGTGGAGCAGGGAGGCATGAACACGCCTGGGAATAGAAACCATCCTGGCAGTGTCACTGCGGAAACGTCTCCCCTTTGGAGAGTTGGCTGTTCCACATGAGGAACTGAATGAGAGCACAGAGGCGGCTGCTCATTACGTTCAGCAGCCTCCCTGGAAGCCTTTGTGGTCAAAAGAGTGGGACCCATGGAAGAGACAGTTCCAGGAGGTGGCATTGCCCCCAGAGCAGTGGTTTGCCCTGCCCAGCACTTCTGGTAAGATATAATGAGTCCTCTCTTCCCATTAACTGGAAGCGGTGGTCCAACTGGAAGCTAATTTGCTCAAGGCCATTTTCACTACGAAAAGACCCGTAAGGCAGAGAGATGAAAAAACCCTTGTCTAGGCTTTATGGAATCAGAGAGGCTGGAGGTAGAGGTGGGAAGTGGGGGAAGCTGCTGCTGTCCCCTGGCGGCATTTAGACCCTGTAGTGGATGCATGAAAGTGGGGCTGGGAGGAGGCTGGTGAAGATGTCCTCATAAAAGGAGACATGCAACTGAGTGGGGGGAGACTTTCTTCAGTTTCTTCAGTTAGAAAACATTTAAATGGGGAAATTGAATCCAAGTTAATAACTCTCAGAGAAGGAATGCAAAAGTTCCCTAGGACCAAGTAATGGTGTTCTGTTAACCTCCTTGGACGTTACCATGGCTCTGCTGGGTCCCCGAAGTGTGCTTGAATTGACAGTGACACGCTCCAGAGGGCTTCTTTTGCCTGATGGGCTGGGGTCTGCCCATCGTGGAGCTCCTAAGTCCTGCTTCCTACTGGTGGGCATGGCTCTACTCCATGTCAAATGTCATCTTGGTCTGCCTGTCCCACCATGGGCCAGGCTTCTGCTGAAAAAGAGAATGGTGGAGGTGGGAGGTGGAGGCTAGATGATCAGACTGAAAAGGCAGTCAGGGGGGCTGTCTCTTTGGCTTGAGAGCTAAAGGAAGACTGGCAAAATCTCACAAATCTGCAATTGCAGCCTTTTCCCCAAATACCAACAACGTTATAAATTTTGCCTGAGCTTAAAAAGTGGCATTTAAGAGCAGACGTTAACTAATCTGCTGAGTTCATCTGTCACCTAAAAGGTGATCAGCTTAAAAAAAGGCTGAAGTAGAGAGGAGCTCTTGCTTGTGCAGCATCATGACCCTTTCTTCTCTTAGACTTGGCTGCTTTTGGATTTTTCAAGTTCTCAAGACCTTAGTTCTTTTGCTTTGAGGGCTAACAATGGCTGGATATTCTATCAGAAAAGGTCCGCTTTTTTTACTCTGAACTAACAGATCGTTTGACTTGATTGTTCTGGTCCCCAAAGTGGAACGTGTGTGTGCCTGCATGGGCACGCGTGCAGATCTAGCTTTTCTGACAATTTGGGATTATAACAAGAGAGATAGGGTATGGTGTTTTGTGTTATTTGGAGGAGGAGGAAGGGGAAGAAGGGAAATAAAGGATAGACATGATGAAGGACTCAGGGAAGAAAATGGAAATCGTTTTTTTTTTAAATTGTGGTAAAATGTACATTATATAAAATGTATCACCGTAACCATTTTTAAGTGTACAGTTCAGTGGCATTCAGTACATTCACATTGTTGTGAAAGCGTTACCACCATTCACGTCCAGAACTCTCTTCGTCTTGTAAAACTGAAACTCTGGGCCTGTTATACAGTAACTCCCCGTTCTGTCCTCCCCTTCATTCCCTGGCAACCACCATTCTGCTTTCTATCTCCATGGAATTTGACTACTCTGTGTGCTTCATATAAGTGGAATCATACAGCATTTGTCTTTTTGTAACTGGTTTATTTCCCTTAGCATAATGACGTCAATGTTCATTTATGTTGTAGTATGTGACAGGATTTCCTTCCTTTTTAAGGCTGAATAATATTCCATTATATGTACCACATTTTATTGATCTATGCATCCATCAGTGAATATTTGGGTTGCTCCCACTTTTTGGCTCTTGTGAATAGCACTGCTATAAACTTGTGTACGCAATTATCTCTTTGAGACCTTGCTTTGAATTTTTCTGTGTATATGCCTAAAAGGGGGATTCCTGGATCATATGGTAATTCTATTTTTAATTTTTTGAAGCATCTCCATACTGTTTTCCATGGTCGTTGTACCAATTTACAATCACACCAATGGTGCACAAGAGTTGCAATTTCTCCATATCCTCACCAATACTTGCTATTTTCTGCTTTTTTGATAGTAGCCATCCCAATGAATGTAAGGGGATAGCTCTCTGTGATTTTGATTTGCATTTCCCTGATGATTAGTGATATTGGGCATCTTTTCACATACTTGTACATTTGTATATCATCTTTGGAGAAATGTCTATTCAAGTAGTTTGACCATTTTTAAATTGGATTATTTGATTTTTTGTTGTTGAGTCATAGGAGTTCTTTAATATAATCTGGATATTAACCTCTCATCAGATATATGATTTAAAAACTATCTTCTTCTAGGAGTTTTATAGTTTCTGGTCTTACTTTTAGCTCTTTAATCCGTTTTGGGTTAATTTTTTTACATGATATGAGGTAAGGGTCTAATTTCATCCTTTTGCATGTGGATATTGAGCTTTTCTAACACGAGTTGTTGAAAAGACTGTCCTTTTTCTATTGAATAGTCTGGCATCCTTGTTGAAAATCATTTAATTATATGTGAGGGCTTATTTCTGGCCTTTCTGTTCTATTCTAGTAGTCTATATGTTTGTTTTTATGCCAGTACCACACTGTTTTAATTGCTTTAGCTTTGTGATAAATTTTAATATAAGAAAGTGTTAGACCTCCAACTGTGTTCTTTTTCAAGATTCTTTTGGCTATTCGTGGTCTCTTGAAATTCCATATGAATTTCAGGATGGATTTTTTTTTTGTTTCTGCAAAAAGTGTCATTGAGATTTTGATAGAGATTGTTTTGAATCTATAGATCACTTTGAGTAGTATGAACATCTTAGCAATATTGTTTTCCAATCTGTGAACATGAGATGTGGAAAGATCCAGTTTTTAGCCTTGTCATTTACTCTCTGCATTCCTTTGCTGTCATCCCCTTCTGTACATCAGAGTAACAATTCTAGAAAAGCAGTGACAAACTACAATCCCCAGTCCTAGGGCTCCACGTGGGCTGAAACTTCTGTCACAAATATGGCTGTGAAGCCAGCCACTGAAAAGCAGTTTTACAACTTTATCCATGGCTCTGTTTTCAGAATTTGCTTGAGGAGCTTGCCTTTCTGAACTCTGGTTTGCTGAAGACCAGAATGTTCAATGTTCCATCATAATGGGTAAAACCATGTCAAGGCCAGATAAAACAGGTGGGCTCTCTGCTTTTCATATAATTTATCATGTTCCTTCTTGTTCTGAATGATTTGCTTTGTAGGTATGTCTTCACTGGGATTTATATTTTTGAAGCTCTGATAAAAATATTGGCAAGAGGTTTTATTCTGGATGAGTTTTCTTTTCTTCGAGATCCATGGAACTGGCTGGACTCCGTTGTCATTGCAACAGCGTAAGAATATTAAAGGTTTTTATTAAAGAGACTTGGGGTGGGAAAGAAGCCCCTTGTCTTGCATCAGGGCTCTGAATCCACTGGAGTGGCTAAGTGTGGCCTGATAATACCTAGAACTCTGAGTACAGTTTTGGTTGGCCCTGAACAGCACCATACAGCTAATTGACCAGAGGCTTCTATGCACAAATCTATTTTTCATTCTCTCATGCTCTCATTCTTTCAGCGTTCACTCACTGAACACTGGCTTATTATGGGCCAGGTTCTGTGCAAGATACAGGGGTTGTGATTATGAAAAAACAAAACAAAACAAAAACAAACAGACATCGTTCTCACCCTCTTGAAGCTCACAGTCCAGACAAAAACAGAAACAATTAATGACTATTACAGTCCAGGAGGGTGAGTGGTAGGATAGGAGCATGTATCAGACTGTCAGAGCACGTAAGAGGAACCAAGGAGACTAAAGAACCTTTAACTACTACAGGGTTACAAAGAGTTTCTCTCATGTTGTCTTCTAGAAGTTTGATCGTTTGTGCTCCTATGTTTAAGTCTGTGATACATTTTGAGTTCCTTATTGTGTATAGTGTATATGACATGAGGTGAGAATTGAAGTTCTTCCTAAAGGAAAGGACATCAATTCGGTATCCGCATGATGAGGCGGAGTCAGCAAAATAAAAAGCAAGAGAACAATTGTCAGCACAATAATAAGAAACCTAACATTACTTAATGCGTGCCAGCCATTATTTTAAGCACTTGCCTATATTTTCCTATATAATATCCATAACCCTTTGAGATAGATATCATGTGCCATTAATTTCACAGCTGTACATTTGAAGTTCAACAGTTGGGTGCTGTTGGTTATTGAAAGGTGGTGTAGTGCAGTGCTGAAGAGTGTGGGCCCTGTCATCAGACTGCCTGGGTCCCTTCTGGGCTCGGCCACATAGTGAGACCTTAGGGAAGGGCACTGAGGCCTGGAACTTGGTAGCCAGGCAACAAATGTTTCGATTGATTTATATTATTGGTGGTAGCCACAACTACATGGATTATTTCAAGGAATCCTCCCCTTTGTCTAAATATAAAGATTAGTTGAGAACAGCCTCCTGTGCAATCTATGGTCCATAGCAATAGCGAATGGTATTCGGAGACCCTGAGATGAAGGTGGGCCTGGGGAGGTGAGGCCCTCGATTTCCCCTGGGGGGGCCCAGGGCCCAGGCTGCGCCTACTTGTGCCTTTATGGACGTGTGCAGTGCCGCTGCAGGATTGAGCAAGCCCAGGCTTTCCCTGTGCCTTGTTTTGTAGGTTTGTCTACTATTTACCAAACGTCAGAGGCAGCGGCATCAGTCTGTCATCCCTGCGTACTTTTCGAGTGTTCAGAGCTTTGAAAGCCATCTCAGTCATTTCAGGTAAGTCACTCTAACTTTCAACGCTGGCTCTTAGTGGGAGAGAATGTTCTTTTGTATTTAAAATGTCTCTACGTGTCATGTAAACCAAAAACAAAAAAAAACAAACTGCTTTTACTTTTCATTTGATCGTTCAACAAATACGTATTGTCCAGGCTCCGTGCTAGCTGCTTGGGATATGTCAGTGAGCAAACAGACAAAGAGCCCTGCCCTCATGGAGTTTACGTTCTAGAGGGGGCGCGGGGAGGGAGACAGGCCCAAGGTACTAGTTACCGTAAGTCAGTAAATTATCTAGCGTGTTAGAAAGTGACGTGTGCCATGGAAACATAAAAAGGAAAGATAAACAACATGAAGGCTACTGGAAGTCACAGGGATTAGGGAAGCAGGTTGCACTTTTCAATAGCGTGGTCAGGATGGGTATCACTGAGAAGGTAAGATGTGAGCAGATTTGAAGACGGCGATAGTTTCACCAGCAGATATATGGTAAAGAGTGTTCTGAGAATAGGAAACAGTCCATCTAAAGACCGAGGAATACGTAGGATGCAGATGAGGCTGGAGCAGACCGAGTGAGGAGCCAGCTGGTGGAGGCGGGACCACGTGGCTGAAAGGGCGGCTTGTCAGCTGGGAGGGCTTGGGTTTGCGCTTAGAGAAACGAGAGACATGTAAGGTCTTACAGCAGAGGAGTTACCTGATCCGACTTAGGTTTTGAAGGGATTACTCTGCCTGTCATGTGGGGAAGAGAATGTGGGGGAGCAAAGGTAGGAGCAGGAAGCCCAGACAGGAGGCATGGGGGGCACCATGGAAATATGCCTCTCAGACCTCCTGCTGCTGGGAACATAGTTGACTAATGGTCCCAGCTGCCACCTCTCTGGATTCCCCACTGCATTCATGTTCATGCCAAGATCATACTTTCTCTACATGTTGGGGACACTGTTCCTGAAGGCTATGGGACTCCTCTATTGGGGGACTTTGACTCAGGGGCTCCCCAGCAACCTAGTTGAGACTGTCACAGCAGCACTCCAGTCTGAGGCTCTTTCTGTCCAATCCTGCTTCCTTCCTGCTCTGCTTTCCCAGGTGTCAGCCCTGTGTCACAGTCTGGAGCTCTCTCTGCCAGCTCTACTCCTTCCCCCTTATTCTTCACAGGCATTTCACTCCACAAATCTCTTGCACATATGGTCCCAGAGTATCTGCTTCTCAGCCCAAACTGACAAAGAGGCCACTGCTGTAATCCAAGCAAGAGATGGTGGTACTCTCAGATCACATGGTGCCAGAGGCGTTGGTGGGCAGTGGTCAGATTCTGTATAAATTTGAAGGTAGAAACAGTAGGATTTCCTGATGGGTTGATTATATACTGGTGTGAGCAAAAGCAGAGAGTCAAGGATGAGTCAAGGGTTTTGGCCTGAATGACGGGCAAGACGGAGTTGTCATTGACTGAGACGGGGAAGGTTGTGAGGAGAACAGGTCTTGGTGGTCAGATTAGGAGGCAGCATGGAACACGTCCTATGTGAGGTGGCTGTGAGACATCCAAGTGAAAGTTTCAAGTGGCAATTGGATATGAGTCTGCAGTTCCGGGGAGCAATCTGGGCTGGAGATGTAATTTTGGAAATTATGAGCCTAGACATATTTAGAGCCATGAAATCTGACAAGATCACCAAGACAGTGAGCGTAGATGGAGAATGGAAGAGGGCAAAGGTCTGAGTCCTGGGACACTACAACCTTAAAAAGGAGGGCAGAAGGGGAGAAACTAGGCAAGGAGGTGAGCAGGAGCCACCAGTTAAGTAGGAGGGAAGACAAAAGTGATCTCCCTGAAGCCAGGTAAGGAAGGTGCTCCGTGAATCAAGATGAAGCCAAGCACAGGTTGTGAATATGGGTTCCAGTTTGTAAAAAAAAAAAATGAGGTTATTATGGCACACTCTTCTCCTTTTCTTCCCCTTTCCTCTCTTTCCTTTACCAAAAAAACCCCATCTTTACTAAAAAGTCTCTCTGATGTCCTTTCCCTCCTCCCTTCCCTTTTAGTCTCTTCTATCAACGGCTTAGCTCCAATACCAAAAGAACAGGCAATGTGGCTCTTTCCAAACAGAGCAGTGGGTTATTTTGAAAGTCCAGAATAACAACTGCATAGTGATAAAGAAACTGGCAGTCAGCGGACACTTATGTAGAATTTGTCCCTCCTTCTCCTTCTCTTCCTTTTTTGCGAGGTGGACCTTGGTTTCCCAGTGCCTTTATGGGCTTTCTGCATGAACTGAGTACCTTATATTTTCATACATGTAAAATACACATTCAGGCAGTCACTTGTAGCTTTCATGTCCCCTTTTTCATCTCCAAGCAGGTGAACATAGTCTCCCTTTTGACTCATGAACACATGAGATCCCTGGATGCTTTTTGGAAGTAAAGGTGTGAGGTACAATCTTTTAGGAACTATGTAAACATTGTTTAGGAATCACAACCATCTTCCCTCATTCAAATCTCTTTGGAGAAGACTCAAGCCTCTTATAGATTAAATTCGGGCTTGGATGAGATTGTAGTAATTTCTTGTTTGGTTGCAATTGGGGACGTAGTAAAGGGGGACATAGCTTGGCCTCAAGGCTCCTCCCCATGTGGCACCACACTTTGTGGGAAGGTCATCCCCTGAGGGCTCCTGCTGCCTTGTATTCTCAAGTCTACTCATCACAGTTGACACCAATCCATGGCAACTTTGTCCCTCAATGTCATCTCACATATTGCAATTCACATCTGGTTGTTTATCTCTCCAGCTGTGTTGCGAGCCCAGCCCATGGCTCAGTGTTGTGCTGGGGCGGACGTGTTCTGGTTCCCCAGCAGATTGTGCATATCTGTTCCCAACTCTGCGTCCAGCAACGTCATGTTGGTAGCTTGAAACCAACTGGGGGACCTGAGTGTATGGAGGGAGAAGAGGAATCTGCACCACAGAATTCAGCAAACAAGGGAATCTGTAAATGCTACAGATGAAGACTTTCCTGCACGCTCACCAACCCCTCCCCCCAGGGAGCTGATTTTAAATATTTGCCAGCATACCACAAAATTATGTTGTTCTTATTTTGTAACTTTGGTAGCCTGCCATGGACACAGGAGGTACTTAGTAAATATTTCTTGAATGAATGAAAAAACATCCCTATTGTTACTTGTGGACATCCTCATTATTTGAGTCCAGACAAAGCTCCTCCTTCCAACTTCCTGTCCCCCAATTTAGCTACATTTCATGACACCTCATGTACCTTGTAGTAGGTAGTGACTACTGAATGTGAAATGTAGCTCTGACTCCTTTTCTGGGGTGGCCTCCCTCTGGCTTTAGTGACACATGTGACCCCCAGCTGTGGAGGTGCCTGCACAGCTGTCCTCAAGTTACTCATCAAGACTTCTGCTCAAAGTCTTCTCATTTGCTCTTCAGAGCAACCCTCTGGCAGACATAGGGCAGGGATGAGGAAGCCGAGTCCTAGACAGGTGGACCACGCTGGTGATGCACGACTTGTGAGGCACAGAGTTGGAACTAGAACTCATGGCATCAGAATCCTAGGCCAGGCCAGTTTCCAACTCCAAGCTGCACTAGGAAAGCTTCCGAGGCGTTGGCTGCTCCCTCCTGGATCTGCCCGCTGCCTGTGTCCGGTGTGTGTGAGTGGGCACTTCTCCCCACACCTGTCCTCCTCCTCAGGTCTGAAGGTCATTGTGGGGGCTTTGCTGCGCTCTGTGAAGAAGCTTGTCGACGTGATGATCCTGACTCTCTTTTGCCTCAGCATCTTCGCCCTGGTAGGTCAGCAGCTCTTCATGGGAAATCTAAACCAGATATGTGTCCACAAGAGCTGTGAGAATCACAGTAAATTTGACGGTAAATATCCCACCTTTTATTCCTTGGTTTGTGCGTGGTTCATTTTGTTTTATCCTCTCTCATACTATCTACAACCTGCATTACAGAGTCTTTTAGGAGCAAGAGATGACTTCATCCTTCCAGGGTTCTCATGCAGGCAGGTGTATGTCCTAGAGACCTGCCTCATTTTTTGGGTCACATCCACAAGAACAGGGTTAGCTCCCGTCCTTTCCCACCTAGATTTCTGTCCATCTCTTTTTTTTTTTTGCAAAAGTCTTCCGAATGCCTGGATTTTGATCAAAGGGAATCAGCAACTTCCCAGCCTCCAACCCCAGTATTTTCTCCAATGAAATCACTTCTTTCTACGCTGCACCCTCTCCACACTAAGCTTGACCCTAGGCCAGTTGCATGTGTCCTGAATCTCACGTGGCGACACTTTCCCCGTGTCTGTCTTGGTTTATGAGGTGCTCATGGGCTGAACCCGTGTCTGTCTTCCCTGGGAGGTGGGCAGTAGTTCAGTTTTCTGTACGGAAAGGCAAAATGGTGGCGGCGTCACTGCTTCCTCCTCTTCTTCCTCCTCCTCCTCCTTTTTCCTTTTTCCTTTTTCCTTTCCCTCTTTTCTCTTGCTCCTTTGGATGGTGTAGACTCTGTTTCCTCTCTGGACACCCACATTGAGCATTTTAGAGGGTTCTGCGCCGTCTGACATATTTGCTATTCTTCTTCATTTCAGTGGTTTGTTTTTTATCTGAATTTATGATTCTTTTCTTCTCAGACTATTGTTTTGAAAAGAAAAGTTCCACTGAATTCAGACTCTGTGGCACCTGGTTGGGTACAAGGTAAGGAGCTTATGCTCTCCATTTGTCTCCCAAGCAGAGCAACTCTAGACCTTTCAAAGTGACGTGGCCAACAGTCTTCATCTAATGACTTTGGAAGCAGTGATGGTAGTTGTCAAACAGTACTGATTATTTCATGTGTCTAAGCAAGTTTAGACGTGCGTTATTAAATTAAAAATTATTTCCAAGTGTTTAGAGCAGCATTCTACCCCAAATTATGTTGAATTTGTAACTTATTAGAAACCTACTGAATATGTGAAATTTTGACTCGATAGAGTGGCTATTCAAGACTTTCAAAGGTAAGAAAGGATATTCTGATTGAGAGCCCATGAAATTCTTGTTTCCTGTTCTGTGCGTCACCCTGGTGCAAAGCCATCTGAACGGGCTTCTTCTGTTTGCTGATCTGTTGCCTACTACTGCCTCTAATTAGGTACACAGTTGTATGTGGGTTCTTCCACATTCATCCCAACAACTGGTAACTAACTCTCTGGCCCTTTGGGGATGCCCTTCCTTCATCAAGCATACCAGTGCTCTCTGTGGTGAGAAACTCAATTCAGTGAAGATTTATTGAGTGTATTTCAAATTAAGGTAATATGCTAAGCACTGTGATGAAATAGACTACAGTCATTCCTCAATAACAAGTAGGTACCAAGGGTTACAGTGTGCCAAGCTCTGTGTTGGAACCAAGTATGAACAAGGGAGCTCTACCTTCTTGAGATTTCGCAGGGAAGAGAGATATAGAGTAAATCTTTAAAAGTGTGATGAGTGTTATAAGAGATGTGCAGATACTGAGAGAGATAACAGGGGTTGTAACTCTGCCTGTAAAATTAGGGAAGGCTTCTCTAATGCCACTTATGGTGGTCACAGGTTCAGATTAGATCAAACTCACAAGATATAATAGGCTTTAACCTCATACGAGGTTTACTGAGATCTCTAGAGTGATCCTTAACAAGACATACTGCACCCACGGTGTTTTAATTTAATGAGGGACCCAACAGCTGTCACATGCAGTGCTTCTTTGACTCCTCATCCACGCAAGGCAGGTATGTTTACTGTAGGTAAAATACGAGGTGGGGTGGGCCACCTAGAAACACAGAAGCAGCAGCCTTAGTTTCCAACTGGTCTTTATAGTGTCCTTGTTTCTCCAAGCTTCTGTCACAGTCACATTTCTTTCAGTGTAGGTATAGTCTCAAAGCTCAGGAGTTTTATAGTAAACCAACTCCAGCGTCCTTCCACACTGATCATAACAGGGCAGTTTTCAAAGAGATGGCAGATCCAAGGTCACTTTCCCAGACAGGCTGTGTTGTGTTCAGGGCCCAGGCCTGGTTTTCAATCTTTGCTCACTTTCTCCTTCCCTGAGGACTAATGAACTGGTCACTACAACGTGGATCTGAAGCATGAGTGGAAAACTCGGGTAGGTGAGGAGATCGAGAAAATAATACCATCCAGTAGAAACAGCAAAGGAAAAGGCCTCGGGTGGTGTTGGGGATGGTAAGAAGCTTGTTACGCAGACGGGCAGGAGACCGGAACCAACCATGCAGGACTGAGCAGTCCATCAGTGCCAAGGATTTTGACCTCGATCACAAAGGACACAAGACTTGAGCAGATTAGATATTTTTAAAAGTCACTATGGCTGCTACTGTGTTTCCCCAAAAATAAGACCTAGCCGGACAATCAGCTCTAATGCATCTTTTGGAGCAAAAATTAATATAAGACCCAGTGTTATGTTATGTTATGTTATGTTATGTTATGTTATGTTATGTTATGTTATGTTATGTTATGTTATGTTATGTTATGTTATGTTATATAAGACCTGGTCGTATATTATAGTAAAATCAGACTGGGTCTTATATTAATTTTTGCTCCAAAAGACACATTAGAGCTGATTGTCCAGCTAGGTCTTATTTTTGGGGAAATACGGTGTGAGGAGAATTCAAGGATAGAGTAGACGAGGCAGACAATTAGGAGCCTATGTTAGTACAGAGAAGACTCATGAAGCTGTACAGTGGAGATGAAAAGACGTGGATGGATGAATTCCAAAGATACTGAGCAAACAGAAAGAATAAGACTCGTGAATTAGAGAGGAGTGTTGGGGTGTATATATGTACGCACATGCCCACATAAGGTAGTGGTGGGAAGTGCAGAGGGCAGAAAACTATTATAGGTGTTCCTCTTGTTTCTGGTGTGAGTGACTGGTGACGCCTGAGATGGGGACACTGGCGAAGAGACTTAATCTCCTGTATAGGTTGATGGGAAGGCATATCCAGAGAGGGGGAGATTGGGCAAAATAAGCTTATTTTGAATGGTGACCAGAAAATGAGGGAAATGAAATATGGTGGTAGATCAGCCCCAATAAGTTCCTGGAAGATAAGGGCACTGAAACATCACAGAATTTCATCGAGGTCTAGTGGGATGTCCTCCTTCCGAGTCTTCGTAAAGCAAAAACCTACCACCGACCAAATCCCACTCTGCACATCAAGCCGATGCCCAGTCAGCTTGTTAGGACCTCTGATTAAATGTGACCGAAAGCCCAGGCTTACCAGGCAACTGAAGAAAGCCTTTGGCATAAAGGATGCCAAGATAAAGAAACAGAAAAAGTAATCCTCGTCTTAGTTCAGGCCGCTATAACAAAATCCCACAGACTGGGTGGCTTATAAACAACACATTTATTCCTCACAGTTCTGGAGATTGAGGTCTAAGATCAGGGCACCAGGATGGTTGGGTTCTAGTGAGGGGCCTCTTCCATGTTGTAGACGGCTGTCTTCTTCTTGTATCCTCACATGATGGAAAGAGGGCTAAAGAGCTCTCTTTGGGTCTCTTTTATAAATGCTCCAGCCCCATGACCTAATCACCTCCCAAAGGTCCCACATCTTAATATCATCACATTAGGGGTTATGATTTCAACATATGATTTGGAGGGGACAGACATTCAGTTCATAAGGACTATGGACAAAACAAGAACCAAGGTCTTTTAAAACTTTAAATAGGGTCCGTGGTGAAATTTAAAGAGATATTGTGTACATAAAAATAAAAATAGCTTGTTTTGAAAAAGGAACTGTCAAAGAACAAGGAAGACCTTTTTTGGTAACATGATTACAAAAAAACCAATAGTAGAATTAAAAGATAAACTTGAGGAAATAGCCCAGAAAATAGCAACCAAAGACAGAGACAGAAAATGTGAGAATAAATATCAAGCTGGAAGTTCCAACTTTTGATGAAGTAAGAATTCTAGAAATAAAGCACAGAGAAAACAAAAGGGAAGAAATTAGCAAAGAAATAATACAGAGAATTTCCCTGGAATTAAGGATGCAAGTCCTTTAGAGTCCCATAAACTGCCCAACACAATGAATGAAAAGGGACCATGCCAAGTGCAGGATCACGCCATTTCAGAACCTTTGGGGGAAAAGACCTTAAAACCAAAGAGAAAAAGCAGGTCATCCACAAAGGAACCCAAATCAACACGGCATCAGAATTCCCACCAGCAACACAGGACAATAGCTGAGCAGTGTCTTCATATTTTTAAGGAAAAATGATTTTCAACCCAGAAATCTATTTCTGGCCAAACTATCAATCAACTGTGAAGGTAGAATAAAGTTATATTCCTATATGCAAAGATCACCCAATCTTCCGAAGAAGCTATTTGAGATTTGCTCCAGAAAAATGAGGGAGTAAAAAAACTTGGAAAGAACAATACATAAGCACCAAGAAAAAATGCATTTGACCCAGAAGAGCCATCAATCCAGACCACAGTATTTCTCTATGAAGAATGATACAAGTGTGATGCAGAGGGATGGGATTCTCTACCGTAGCAGGACATTCATCAACAAGGACCAGATGGATAAATCGAATATCAGTATAAGCGCTATGTTTAGTGATGTGGATGTATAACAGTTAAAAGTTACTGAATTGGGGGTGTGTAAATGATGGTTAAAAACGGATGGTATGGTGTTCATTGCCATGTGATTTTAAAATCACACCCAGGTATTACTTTGATAAATATTTTGTATTAAAAATTATGAAGGTACATATGCTTAGTATATCATATAGAAACACTTGATGCTTTGTGCTTTGGTGATGCGGACAAAACCTTGTGTGCAGGATGCCCATAGTCTGTAGAATAAAACCCAACTGTTTGTAAAGCCAAATGACTGTTAACGACTGACATGTAAATATTCATTATTCGCAAAGCAGTTAGAGAAATGATAGGACTGTAAGACAGGAAAAGCAATGAGCTGTCTCCCTGTATGCTGATAAGGAAAAACCTTTGAGCTATATTGTTCCGAGGAAAGAGCAAGGTGCACCACAGTGTTTAAAGAACTCCCATTTCTCTATTATAGACCATGTTGTTGATGTAGATGTGTGCGTCTATATTCGTAGGAGACTTCTGGAAAGTTACAAAAGTAACTTCAACTGCTGCTTCTAGGAAGTGGGAGAGAGGGAGACATAGTTACCGGATGCCCTTTTCTACTCTTTATTGTTCACTACGTCACTGCACTTAATTTTTCAATGAAAAACTGAAAATATGAAATTACCAATCAATCAATTTGGAAAGAGTCAGTGGGTGCCCACATTCAGGTATAGGCTGGGTGGCTTGGCAGACGGGGGGATGGCCACCCTACAAATACTCTCTTCACCCGGGACTTTGGGGTGTGAGAACATGGCCCGTGGAAGAACCAGTGCCATGAGGGGGAAAATGGAAGCTGGGCTGTGTGGAATGTTATTCTTTCTCTGTTCCCTTGTTTCCCATATCTAGTGCCTGTCTTAACACATCAACATGCAGCCACACCGAAACCAACCCTGACTATGGCTATACAAATTTTGACAATTTTGGCTGGTCTTTTCTTGCCATGTTCCGGCTTATGACCCAAGATTCCTGGGAGAAGCTTTATCGACAGGTTATCTTCTTTTCTTATTACCTCCCCCCCCACACACACCTAGCTATCATTTATTTATAACCTACCATCTCTTCTCCACCGTTGTCATTTATTCCTCATTCTTAACAGTCATGCTGTCAAATTCTGCTTTAGAAATTCTGTTAGAAATATCAAAAAAAAAATTATGAACATGATATCTAGAAGAATAGTGCATAAACCCTCCTTCTTCCTAGAAATATTACAGCTCTCCTAATTCCCTACTGCCTGAAGTCTCACCACGAGCGCTTTCGTTTTCATGAAGCATTGCTATTCCTCTTGCCCTTTTAGTTATAAAATGCAAATGCTCTGCAGAAAATCATAGTAAAGTCACCGAGACTTCCATGGGAACGTATAGGTGGCCTATCCTCCCTGAGAGACGCATCCCGAGTCCCTGGGTGACTGGGAAGGCGGTAGATGAAGCTGCAGGCAGCTGAGCCAACCAGTACTGTCCCATTTCTGCCTGAAGTGGCGCTCGGCCCTCCGTGGAAGAAGGCCTCTGAGGCCTGTGCTCTGTCCCTTGCAGACCTTGCGCACTTCAGGCCCCTTCGCAGTTTTCTTCTTTGTGGTGGTCATCTTCCTGGGCTCTTTCTACCTGGTTAACTTAACCCTGGCGGTGGTCACCATGGCTTACGAGGAGCAGAACAGGAACGTAGCTGCAGAAACGGAGGCCAAAGAGAAGATGTTCCAGGAAGCCCAGCAGCTGTTAAAGGAGGAGAAGGAGGTATGGGCTGGTGACGTCAGATAGTGGGCTCTGCCTAGGGCCACTCCAGAGGCCATGAGGCACTCCTGAGGCTCCGGCTGTTGGAGGTGGCCTGCTCACAGCACTCGCTCTGCTGGTGCTTTGCTGCAAATTTAAGCCCCTTGCAGACTGGCTCTGCTGCTATGTCTCCCTAAGATGTCCAGGCAGAGGGCTGTGGAGAACAGGCAACTCTCAGTTTTGTTGCTCTTCGACCTTCTGAAACCTGGGCCTTCTAAGACAGATTCCAAATTGCTGGCTAGAGGATAACACACACACACACACACAGACGCACACACACACACGTAAATCGAGGCTCTGCTCCAGGATATCTTTATATTTTTCCCATTCAAGTCTAAGCTTTTCAGGGCAGGGACCATGGTTAATACATTTTCTCACCCTCCACAGAGATTTGTCGGGGGGAGTCCATTGTATGTGCTTATTATCTGCATCGTCAGACACAAACATTTACTCAGTGCCTGACACATACTGAATATTATGTAAGGGTTAGTAATACAGAGATATGAGAGTGCCCCCTGCCTTCAGAGCTGCATTCTCGTGGCCAAATGAAACATGTTCCCCAGATAAATGATGACAAAGCTGGCATTTTCCAAATAGGTGATGAGCGATGTACATGGTACAATGCTACCAGAAAAAGGAGAGAATGCTCACTAAGGTCAAGGTCATTTGCAGTGTTTGACAGGGAGGTACAATCCATTCATTAATTGCCTTTTTCACTTTCTAAGGCTCTGGTTGCCATGGGAATTGACAGAAGTTCGCTGAATTCCCTTGAAGCATCATCTTTTTCCCCAAAGAAGAGAAAACTATTTGGTACTAAGAAAAGGAAGTCCTTTTTTTTCAGAGAGTCTGGGAAAGAACAGGTTCCAGTATCAGATTCTGATGAAGATACCCCAATAAAAGTAAGTATTGGCCAAGGAATTAATGATACCATATCACTGTTCAGGGGGGTAGGTCAAGTCGTCAATCTAATTGAAAGGATTCATTCATTCACTCACTCATTATCCACTCATCCATTTGCACATACTTTCCTGCCTCCATGTGTCTATTTAGTGACCCATTTATTTACAAACATTCATTTAAACATCTATCTGTCTGACAGTGTTTGCTGTCTGCTTAGCCCTGGGGTAGGTACTGGGGATACACAAGATGTACAAGACAAATGATTGACGAAGACACACTAATGAGGAGTCCGTTACTACTCAGTGTGACGGCGGACATGATAAATGCTGTGGGAGAACAGAGCAATGTCTTAGTTCTCCCACAGCATTTGCTGAGATGTTAGCATGCAAGTAGATTACTTAGAAAGTGATCCCAGGAATCACTGAGAAGGGAGGAAAGAGTGATGCATGGGAGAAAAGGTGGCCAATAGGGTGCATGATCAAGCCAGTTGGTGGTTAACCTCCCTGGACTGTGGGCACTAGAGTATTTATATACCAACTTTGGTCCATCATTAGTTAAAGACTGCTGGGGTCAGGAGGCAGTATTTTTCCTGTATTACTTCTGACTTACTGTGCATTAGGGCCGAGGGGGTTCAGGTCACCAGAGAAAGCCCTCGGGTAAAACCCAAGGACGTAGAATGGGGCCAACAACAGCGTCTGCTTCAGACAACCAACCAGATTTGGTGGGGTTTGCGGGGAGAGCAGTAGATTAGAGTTCCCAGGGGAAGCAGTTCTAAGGTTAAAGGATGAATTCATAGGCAAAAGAAAGAAGGGAGCACTACAGATAGAGAGAACAACATGTGAAGGCAAAGGCCTGGAAGCAAAGGAGAGAAGGAGAATATGACCCTGGGGGCAGGAGGGGCAGAGAGAGAGAGAGAGAGAGGAAGTTGGAGGGGTGAGTAGCAAGAAGCTATAGTGGTAAGATGGGGCCATCACAAAAAGTCTTGAAACCAAGCTAAGGAATTCACCTTTTGAGAGCAAGGGGTTAAGCTTCGTTGAAAAGTTTCAAGATAAAGGGTGATATGAGCAGATTTACACGTTTTTAAATCCTGGGTGTATTGAAGAGAGAGGATTGGAGGAGGGCAAGGCTGGATTCAACCAATTAGGAAGTTGTTGCAGTAACCCAAGTAAGAGATGACAGTGGCTTAAACTATGGTCGGGGCAGGGAGGTTAAAGAGAGATTAACAGGTTACAGTGACCTACAGTAGATAAAATTTGGCAATTGACTAAATGTAGAGGGGTGGGGATGGTGCCTGGTTGATAGCTTGGGTGGCTGACTTTATAAAGGGTAATTTGCTGAGACAGAAGAAGATGTTCTGGGGATGGGGAAGATGGCAAGTTCAGTTTTAGACATGCCAGTCTTGAGGTACCTATGGACATCTAAGCAGGAATATCAAGTAGCCAGTTGGCATGCAGAAATGAAGATATGGGGGTGGGTGGGATGTGCAGTAGGGAAAAAAAAAGCTCTTCTCATCATTACGGTGGGAGCTGTTTAAACATGTTTCATTGTGGAGAAAGAAGTCAGAAGAAGGAAAAATGGTGAAGACAGAGGCCAGGAATGATGGCTAGAGCCACTTTCCTGACGTAGGAGGAAGATGTAGTGGGTACGCCTGCCTGCGAGTGGGGTGGGGAAAGGGAGTTGAGGGACCTTTGCAGATGTAGATGGATGGACTTCACATCCCACTGTTAGCAATTCTCTGCTGCAGTGATGGAAACATCTGGTGCTCTAGAGCCTTCTTTGCTGTCAGACCACAGCACATTGAGGAGACTGCAAATATATACATATTTTTAACATTTTGGAAATTTCTCCTTGTTCCACAAAGACGCAGACACACCTAGTATAAAGTGTCTTTTCCCTTTAAGTAGAATAGGAAATAGTTATAAAAAGATCACACAGTGCCTTTAGAATAGCTTATCACAAAAGGATATTTCCCTCTGGGGCCCTGGTTGGTCAGAACTTTTGGAAAATAGCTCACGTTGTGTACCTGAGTTTCCCAGATAGCTGAAGGTTTACGTCCTTTAATCTCCAGAGAGTGCAGAATTGTAGGTAAGGTAGAGTCAATAAGTTCTTAGGAACAGCCTGAGAGAGTGTTTGAGGTTTAGTACATAGACTTTGTGATAGGTGTTTTGGCTGTTCTTTTCCGTTACTGTTTCAAAATCTATTTTGGCAGCTAGCTGTTCAAGACACTTCACTTTCTGGCCCCAATCCACCTTTCTAAATTTATCTCCCACTTCCGCCTTTCACAAACATTGTTTCCAAATTAGATTTTTTATTGCTTTCAATACCCTGAACCTTGGCTCATTAGGTTTTGTAAAATTTTGTTCTCTCTTTGTTGATAATGAATCAATCACAGAGAAAGAAAAAAATTCTGTAGGAAGGACTCTAGAAATGTGCGTACATAAGAAATATGAGTGGCCAACCCATACTTCTTGTATTTATTAAATATGAAATAAGAAAACTGAAAATTTGTCATGCCATGGTGTTGGCATGACTCAACCTACACAAGATATTGAACATCTGTGCTGCATGTGGCATTGAAACAAAGTAGTTTGTCAAGTTTTGAGGAGAATGAGCTCCTTCCCTTAGAAGGTCCACCATGTTTTCTTTCATAGCCACACCTCCTAGAGCAAACCAAACGGCTGTCCCAGAACCTGTCTGTTGACCTCCGTGAAGAGCATAGCGACCCCTTCCAAAGGCAGAGGGCGCTAAGTGCTGTCAGCATCCTGACCATCACTATGCAGGGTAAGTTCTGCCTCCCAGCCCACGGAGAGTCTACTTCAATGATGTCCTTCCAGTCTCCCTCTCTTCAGCCCCACAGAAACCCCTGCAACCCACTGTACTTCTTACGAAGAGTACTTTTCTGTGCCTTTTTGGAACATGGAACAAAGTGGTTTGGAAGAAGTGGGTCTTCCCCATAGGCCAACCCGGAGCTGGCACTTGGGTAGTATGGGAACTGGCTAGTCTTGGGACCAAGAGCGCAGACAGAATCTCATGATTAGGCAGGCAGTCATAGGAGGTCTCAGTGAAAATGAGAGTCAGAAAAGGAAGATAAGACAGAAGTTTTCAGTAGGTAGCAGTTGTCATTGAAGTTAGACTTAGGAATCTGGAATGGACAGTAGAAGACCTGTGTAGACAGTCTGGCTCCATCTGGACCTGACAAACAGCTGGTAACAGGGATCCAACTAAAGGGGGTGGGGGTGGGGGTTGCTGTTCAAGGGCAGGACTCAGTCCCTGTAAGGATGGGGTCAGAAGGGTTGCTTAGCACTTTCGAGCCGATTGCATCACCCCTTTGGACAGCATGGTTCCCTGAAATGGTGCCATGGAAATCAGAAGTGTAGCTGCTTTATGGCCTGAACTCCACCGGCTGACAGAGTGCTGTTTGTTTCAGTGCATGTAGGTGCCCCGGCCTGAATATATCTCCTTCCCCTGAACCCTGATGGCTCCCGGGGCTGGTTATAGCTGTCAGCATCATCTGCCTTGAGTGAGCATAATTTGGGCTTGTGTCTCTGTCTCTCATGGATTCCCATGGGAGAGAGAGAGAGAGAGAGAGAGAGAGAGAGAGAGAGAGAGAGAGAGCATTTACTTACCCATCTGTAGCTCTAACTGTGCAGCCAGTTCCCAGATGCTCAATTCAAGCATAAAGACTCAATGTGCTTGACTATATCACATGAAATTTGTATGTGGGAAACCTTTCTGGCTACACCAGTCAGTTCCCTTCTTGACTGATATGTTGTGTCTTAAGAGACCCGGGGGAAGAAGGAGGAAGGAATGCATTCAGGCAGAGAGAAGTCAGACGGGTTCAGAGAGAACTCCTCAACTACTCTTTCGTTGTCCTCCAGAACAAGAAAAATCCCAGGAGCCTTGCCTCCCATGTGGGGAAAACCTGGCCTCCAAATACCTCGTGTGGGACTGTAGTCCCCGATGGCTGTGCTTTAAGAAGGCCCTGAGAACCGTGATGACCGACCCCTTCACTGAGCTGGCCATCACCATCTGCATCATAATCAATACCGTCTTCTTGGCCTTGGAGCATCACAAAATGGACAAAAGTTTCGAGCAAATGTTGTATATTGGAAATGTGGTAACTTTAGGCTTTTTAAAAATATAAAACAGATTTCAAACTTTGAATTTAACTCTTTCAAAGCCAAAACATTTTGTGAGTGGCCCAACCTAACCAGGTCTTTGGTCCCCTTAAGTGGAGTGGAGGGAAAAGATGATTGTTAGGGTTTTGCTTTTACTTAGTAATTTTCCACGGGTGGGCCCTGTGTCAGCCCGTCTAGCCTGTTAAGCTGTCTTTTTAGTCTTCCAGTAGATGACTAACGTGTCACCCAGCGGTAAGCCAGAAGCCAGACATCTTAAAGGGTCAGCTATTTGGGATAATTAAGAAAACATTAACTATATCCAGAGGCCCGTGGTAACGAGTGCCACGATCCCTGGTGATCCTGATGACATCATTTGTCACAGAATAATGTGGCTGTCATTACTAGGTGTTATTCTCCTGGAAAGACGAGTCAAGGCCTGGCACCTGTGGGAGGTTCACTTTCCTCAAAGCGGGTGTCCGAAGCTGGTAGAGGCGGGCAGGGATAGGGTTCCAGATTTGAGCCTCCTTCAATATGTTTCTTATTGGATGGATCTAGTCCCAGTTAAATTGGGCAAACCAAGATAGAAGAGTAGACTTTTCAAGAACTGTTCACTTTAATTTGCCTGCAGAAGGCATTTTTCTCCCAAGGGAAAATTAGTCTCCCAAATATCAGAAATAACAAATAATTACCCACTGCGTGTTCTACGCTAATTAGCTAATGAGTTAAGGGGCTACAAATCTTATCGGAATGTCTAACCCTTTCTTCGTAAAGCTTTATTTTATTTTTCCAATTTAAAAAGCATTACATGCTGTTTTTTAAGTTTTAAAATAAGGGAAAATACAAAGGTGAAACTCATTTCCCATGGTCCTACTAGCAAAGATGATCATATTTAGCACTGCAGATTATTTCCAGGCAGTATGTACATATGGATGGATGGATGGATGGATGGATGGATTTTTTATTTTATGTGGATTTTAGGGTTATTGTGCAGCCATGAGAGTATATTTTATTTCTTTGTAACCTCTGTAATTCCCTAGGACCATTCTTAAAAGTGTATGTCCAAAAAGAGGTGGCTTCCTTTTCTCATTTTTCTTTGTCTCACTGTAGGTTTTCACTAGCGTTTTTATGGCAGAAATGTGCCTAAAAATCATTGCGCTCGATCCCTACTACTACTTTCGCCGAGGCTGGAACGTTTTTGATAGCGTTGTTGCTCTTCTCAGTATTATAGATGTGATGCTGAGCAACAAAAGTGTGACAGTTTTCCGGTCCTTAAGAGTGGTAAGGCACTTACTTTCTTATTTTGCTGAATGACATAGCAGCCAGGATTGAGAAGAGTCTCGAGTGAGTTCAGTGGCTATTTTGGATTAAACTTTAACTCATTTTACCTTAACCCGAGAACCAAAACTGCACACCTCCTCCCATCCAGGTCTTTAATACCCTTGGGAGGCCCAGAGGGGTCTTCTCTTAGCAGAACCCCTACTCCCTCCCCAACCCCCACCCCACCACGATGACCCTTTACGCAACCAGAAGTAAAATTGTGTCTTACAGTGTCAGGACGCTGCTTCTTCCTTTGGGTACAACTGCTCCAATGATTTCTTCCCCTATAGAGCTTTGAGCCAGGCACCCTCACCCCTGGGCTTACCAAGGGGGCTTAGACTACAGAGCCCAGGAGGGGACAGAGGCTGCTGGCAGATGCTGTCTCTTTCTGTTCTGTAGTCTTTGCCTTCCATCAATAACCATGGAGGCATTCTGGCAACCTTTGCAGAGTACCTGCTATAAGCTGACACAGGGGAAGCTCAGAGATGAGGAGAGCACTGTGTTCAACAAGTCTGCCGTCCAGGGACGATACAAGAAATGACCATGAGGCAAAGTCGAATGTGACTGAACCCACAAGAGATAGGAATAGAAAGCTATAGAGAAATCACATCTGAGAGGGGAATTGGAAAACCACAAAAAGTGGCCTTTTGTCCTCTTTCAAAGATTAATTTGGCATGGATAGGATTTCTAAGCCTATAGAGTAAGACATTTGATTCGGTTACCTAAGTGTACATTTGACACTTGGGATATGTTAGGAGATCATACCACTCAAAGTCAGGCATTATTAGGCTGCTCTCCTAAAGTTTTACTGGTGCTCAAGTGAGCAAAATTACATTAATTTTATTGCTGTTTGGGCTTATTACAGCCACGTGCTGAAGCGAGGAATTCCGTGGCATTGTCTACATATGAGACCAGACCCACAATTTCTTCCAGCTCCACTCTAAATAGACAGTGGTGGTCCTTCTCTTGGGACAAAAGACTTATTCACATGCAGTATTTCCATCCCCAAATAGTTGATACTTAACAGGATGGTACTTTGGAATTAAACCATTGGTTTGGTTGAAAATTAATGTAAGAAATAACCTATGAAACTTGTTGCTATGTTTTCTCTAAGGTTATTGTCTCTTGAAATGTCTGTAAGTTTCCAGGAGAAAATTTCTCTTTGGAAAAAAGTGTATGTCTCCTGAATAGCCGATTGCATTTTCACCTCTGGATACAAAACATCGTCTGACACTCATCGTGGTCATAAAGTTTAGATTCAAACTTCTTACCTAAGTTACATAATGCAGGAGTTAGTGAACTATTTCTGTAAAAGGCCAGTGGGTAAATATTTTCAGCCCTACAGGTCATATGGTCTCTGTCAAAACCATTCAGCTTTGTCATTCATTGTAGCACAAGTGTAGCTGTAGACATTTGAGAATGGGTGTGGCTATGTTCCAGTAAAAATTTATGAATGTGGAAATTTGAACTTCATACGATTTTCATGTGTAATAAAATATCTTTCTCTTGATGATTTTCCAACCATTTAAAAATGTAAAAAACATTCTTACCTCGCAGGCCATACAAAAACAGGCATGGGATGGATTTGGCCCCTAGGCCTGAGTTTTTGACCCCTGCTGTATATTTTATATACTAAATATGTATGCTCAATTCCATCATCATAATCCCATAGTCTTTATCGTTTAAAAATAATTAGAACAAAATATTTCCATTTACAAAACAAAAAATAGACACAAGTATTACCGTTTTTCCTGGAAAATAAGACCTACCCCAAAAATAAGCCCAGGTTAAGATCGTTAGCCAGACAGATGCATTTAGTACATTATGACGATGTTCCAGAAGAAGATGACATGACTGTATTTGAATAAATGTACATTGTTGTACATGAAAAAATAAGACATCCCCTGAAAATACACCCTAATGCTTCTTTTGGAGCAAAAAATAATATAAGACCCGGTCTTCTTTTCTGGGAAACACGGTAGATTGGGACATGGAGTTGGTGACTATGTTTAGGATGGATTTGGCTTTGTAAAGATTTTTGAAAGTCATAAATGCTGTGGCTTGGGAACATGTCGTTTGTTTTATAGCTTCATGGATAGAACTTGTCCTTAACTGGCTTTTCTTCCATTTTTGTTCATTGTCTGTTTCTACAGCTGAGGGTCTTCAAGTTAGCCAAATCTTGGCCAACTTTAAACACACTGATTAAGATAATTGGCCACTCCGTGGGAGCCCTTGGAAACCTGACCGTGGTTCTAGCCATTGTGGTCTTTATTTTCTCTGTGGTTGGCATGCAGCTGTTTGGCTCTAAATTCAATTCTACAATGAATAATACAAATTTCTGTGACCCTGCCCTCCCATGTTTACGACGCTGGCACATGGGGGATTTCTACCACTCCTTTCTGGTGGTATTCCGCATCCTCTGTGGGGAATGGATCGAAAACATGTGGGAATGTATGCGAGAAGCTGAAATTCCACTGTGCATTGTTGTCTTTTTGTTGATCATGGTGATAGGAAAACTTGTGGTGAGTGTCTTAGATTTTTTTAAAACAAAATACATGGACTGAACAAATGTATTAACTTCTTTTGCAGCACTTCACTAGTGAAATTCTTAGTGTACATATAGTTTAATGTTACATTAATATAATATTAATAATTTGTGTTTGAATTTGGTTTGGGGAAAGTATGATAAGTATGAAACAAAACCTCTCTGTCACATAGTACTCATGTTGACTGATGCCCCAATAGCTATTCTACTCCAGGTAATTATTCTAAGATAATCATATTCTCTTTGCCAGTGATTGGCTAAGGTAGGGGTTTGTTACTTAATTTGGTCAATAAGACGTAAAGTGATATCCACTGAGGAAAGCTTCTTATTCTAAAGAAAAGGAAAAAAAAAAAAGAAGGGATGAGGGGGAAAAATGGTCCTTTTACTTGCTCTGGGCTGTTTTATGACTGTGACTCCTGGTAGAACTGCAAACATGATGCAAATAAAAGAACCAGTCAAAGACAAAGCCAGAACTGAGGAAGGTAGAGTGAAAAGGTGAAACAAACCTATCTTCATGGCATAACTAGCTCCCTGTTTTATTTTCAAACTTCTGGTTACGTTACATTTTCTTACTATGTCAGCTGCCTTGAGCCTGCTACTTGCAGCTGGAGACATAGATGTTTAGGTGTACACCTGTGAGGGTATGAAGAGACAGGAGACAAACAAGGACACCTGAGCACAAGATTCTTCAGAGTCGAGTTGGGGCTGTGATGCAAATATACTTAGGTGTCTGCACACAGTAGTTTCATCCTAAGTACCTAATAAGTGGGATAGATAGGTAATAAGTGATACCAAAGTTCAGAAGATATCACCAATGGGAGTGGGAAGGGAGCATTAAGAAAGGATTTGTGTAAGATACACTACTTGACAATGACACTTAAGAGGCAAGGAGACTTAGCACATAGACGAGAGCCTGAGCAAAGATCCAGACTTGGGGATGTTCATCTTCTTGAAGAAGAGCAGCTCCACCCATGCACACCCACAAGACACTTCTCCCCGAAGGCTTTACATGGTTGAGCTGGTGAGAGCCACAAGCAAAGAGGTTTGAAGAGGTAAAGATGATGAATTAGGGATATGTAAGTGTAGGCAAAAATCCTAACTAGGAAGCCATCGAATTTAAAGTGATATGTGCTTCAACAGAGGAGTTGGAAATTTGATTCAAACCCCTCTGGCTCAGTCCCAATCACTCAATGCAGTTTGGGCAGTGGGACCTAAACAGCCTGCACAAAATACACCATCTCGCAAATTATGGGAACAGGAGAGACCCCGCAGTAGTCTTAGACATCAGACCCATATCCATGTGGGCAATTCCAACAAAAATCCAAGCTCAGGAGTCTGGCTGATTCCTGAGGAATATATACTTTTGATGTTGCCACATGGTTACACCATTCTGCTTACCCTGGCCAGAGTCTACAATACATGTTGCTTATATGCAGATAGACTGGATTTATCTGTTTGTACCCTTTAACTTCAATTTTTTTTTTTGTCTTACCTTGCTATCTCTGTTACTCCTTAATCTTCTCTCCTTTTCTTTATATTACATACGAACTCTCTTGGGAGATAGAGGGACATAGAATTCTTGTTTGACTTGGATTTGGGTCTTGGGGAGAAGTTGCTCCGGAAATCTACTGTATCCTTTCCTTTGCTAAATTTTCCATTCTCCTCGCGCCCTTCCCCAGGTACTCAACCTATTCATTGCCTTGCTGCTCAATTCCTTCAGCAAAGAAGAGAGAGATGGAAATGGTGGACAGGTCAGGAAAACCAAAGTCCAGTTAGCCCTGGACCGGTTCCGCCATGCTTTTAATTTTGTGATATGCACTCTGGGGCACTTTTGTCGCAAGTGGTGCAGTAGGCAGAACTTACCAAAGCAACAGGTGACAGGAGGCTCTTCTGCAGAGAACAAAGACGTCATTCCCCTGGTCACAGAGATGAAAAAAGGCCCAGAGACCTGGGAGGAGTTCTGTAAACTAACTTCTGCACCAAAGAGCTTGGATATTGGGCTGGATGGGACGTGGTTGGCCCCACTTGCAGAGGAAGAAGACACTGACTTTCTTGATGAAGATAATGCACAACCTGAGGCTGGAAAACAGGTACGAAGGTTCAGAGTTTGTTCAGAGCTAGAGTTGCCCCAGGGCATGGTTTGCACTATGCAGGGATAATAAGGGTATAAAATGTGGTGGCCCCTCAATACCCATCTGCACAGCCCAGGGCTGTTCTAACCATGGTCTTGCACATGTGGCATAGATGGGAGGTGTCAGAGGAGTTCAGAGGGAAGCAAGACCAGAGTGGTCTGGGGCAACGGGGGAATCAAGTGCCTTTGGTGAAGCCCTAAAATAATTTGCATTGGATGAAAGGGAGTGTGGAAAGTGAAGCAAATAGCATACAAAAGGAGACAGTGGTGGGAACAAACTCAGTCTCTGCAGGGATCAGTCGGGGGGCTCATGGGTAAGAAGTAGTGGGAGATGGGGGCTGTCAATTCCTATCACACGTATGTTGCACCTTTGTAGTTGCCTATAGGTTTTGGGTATTCTGTTCTGGGTTTTCTTCCCCCACATTTTTTCTCTTTGCTTTTCAGTTTTGGAAGTTGTATTGAGATATCCTCATTCTCAGAGAGTCTTCCCTCAGCTCTGTTCAGTGTATTAATAAGCCCATCAATGGCATTCTTCGTTTCTATTACAATGTGGTGTGTTGTTTTTTTATCTTTAGCCTTTCTTTTTTATTCTCTTAAACTTTTCCATCTCTCTGCTTAAATTGCCTGTGTGTTCTTGCATGCTGTCTACTTTATCTATTAGAACCCTTAGCATTTAAATCATAGTGTTTGCAATTCCTGATCTGATAATTTCAGTATTTTTGCCATATTGAGTCTGGTTCTGATGCTTACTCTGTCTCTTCAAACTGTATCTTTTGCCTTTTAGTATTCCCTGTAATGTTTTCTTTACAGTTGCATATGATGTACTGGGTAGATGGAACTGCTGTAAATTGGCGTTTAGTAATGTGTAGTAATGTGAGGTGGGGGAGGGGGAATGGAAGGGTTTTATGGGAGATGGAAGGAGAGAGGGAAGAATTCACAAATATGTGGAAATTAAACGAAACATTCTTAAATTACCAAGTTAAAGAAGAAATCACAAAACTATTTAAAAGACTTTAAGATAGATGGAAATGAAACTATAATATGCCAAAATTTGTTGGATGCAGCTGAATTCTCTCCCTCTTCCTCTCCCTCTCCTTCCTCTATGATTAGGTCTCAGTCTTTTAGTGAGCCGGTGCCTCTGGACTCTGAACTTCGCAGTGCTTCTCAGTACCCCTGCCCCTTAGGTGGGACAGAATGGCTACAGTGAGCTGGAGTTGGGTATTTCCTTCCTTCCATGTGGAAATCTAGATCTGGCTGGAACTGGGTATTTCTCTTCCCCCAGGTCAGTTAGACCCTGATAAAACCCCAGCAAGTTAGTCTCTGGTTAACTCATTTCCCTTGAAGGCAAGTCTTGTTAAGAAGAATATAATGCTCTCATGTATTTCAAAATGATTCCTTTTCCCTTCTCCCTGCCAGAAGCATGAGGGGGTTTTTCTCCAATATTCATTTGAGAACCTAGTAGAGCTCCAAGAGGTAAAACTCATATACGTGTTGGGACCCTCTGAAAACTGGGTCTCATGGAGCTTTTATCTCTTAGGATTGTCCATACTCAGCCTCCAGCAATTTGTCAATTATAGTTCCAGTTTCCTTACCCTGGCACCGGTGCCTATGGACGTTTCTGCTCCAGTATGTTGTGATTCTCTGGATTTGCCTATCTCTCAGTTTGGGGGTGTGGCAGCAGTTTGCCCTGGACCTCACTTTTCTTATGGATTTAAGAAGAGTTGTTTGATTTTTCAGTTTGTCCAACTGTTTACTTGTTAGGATCGAGTGGAGACCTCTATGCTTCTTACCTGTCAGACTAGAGACTAGAAGGTTCTGTGGGAAATTTCTAAATTTTAAGTTCAATCTCTTTACGTGCTGTAGGGCTATTAAAGTTTGCTATTTCTTCTGGAGTCTGTTGTGTTAGATTTTGTATTTCTAGAAATATGCCTGTGATGTTGAAGTTATCTAATTTGTTGACATACAATTATTCATAGGTTTTCTTTAAATCCTTTTGATTTCTGTAAGGTTGATAATATTATAACATCCCCCCTTCACTAGTAATTTGAATCTTGTCTCATTTTCTCTTAATCAGTCTTGTTAAAGTTTTGTCAATTTTGTTGATCTTTTAAAATAATCAACTTTTGGTTTTATTGATTTCATCTATTATTTTATTAATTTTTGCTTAAGTACCTATCCTTTTCTGCTTGCTTTCAGTTGTCTTCATTTTCTAGTGCCTTAAGGTGGAAGATTAGGTTATTGATTCAAGATGGCTCCTTTTTTTAATTGTATGTACTTATAGCTATCAATTTACCTCTAAGCACTGCTTTAGCTGTATCCAACAAATTTTGGTATATTTTCATTTCCATTTATCTTAAAGTCTTTTCTAACTTTTATTTCTTTGACTTTTGGTTATGTAAGAATTTCTTGTTTAATTTCCATATATTTGCTAATTCTTCAAATGTCTTTTTATTGTTTATTTCTAATTTTACTTCATTGTAATCAGAGAACATACTCTGTACAATTTCAATCCTTTTAAAGTTATTGAGCATTGTTTAATGGCCTAGCATATTGTCTATCCTGAAAGTATTTTGTATGCACTTGAGAAGAATATGTATTCTGCTGTTTGGGGTTGAGAGTTTTATAGACATTTGTTACGTGTAATTGATTTATAATTGTTTTAAGTCTTCTATTGTTTTAAGTCTTCTATTTTCTCATTGATCTTTTATTTAGTTGTTATATTAATTTTTATTATTATTAATTATTTATTTTATTTTTTATTTAATTTGTTGGGGTGACATTCGTTAATAAAATTACATAGGTTTCACGTGTGCAATTCTGTAATCCATCATCTATATATTGCATTGTCATCACCCAAAGTCAGATCTCTTTCCATTACCATATATTTGACCCTTTTCTGCCTCCCCTGCTGCCCCCTTCCTTTCTGGTAACCACTAAACTTTTGTCTGTGTCTATGAGTTTTTGTTTGTCTTGTTTGTTTGTTGCTTTCAGTTTTATAGCCCACATGTGAGTGAAATCATATGGTTCTTGACTTTTTCTGTCTGACTTATTTCACTTAGCATGATAATCTCAAGATCCATCCATATTGTCGCGAATGGCAGTATTTCATCTTTTCTTATGGCTGAGTAACATTCCATTATATATAGTATGTACCATATCTTCTTTATCAAATCATGAAGGCTACTTTGGTTGTTTCCATGTCTCAGCCACCATGAATAATGCTGCAATGAACATAGGGGTACATATATCTTTACAGATAAACGTTTTCAAATTTTTGGGGTATATACCCAGAAGAGGGATGGCTGGGTCATATAATTCTATTCTTAATCTTTTGAGGAATCTCTATACTGTTTTCCATAATGTCTGTACCAATTTACATTCCCACCAGCAGTGTATGAGGGTTCCTTTTTCTCCACAACCTCTCCAACACTTGTTATTACTTGTCTTGTTGTTAATAGCCATTCTAACAGATGTGAGGTGGTATCTTATTGTGGTTTTGATTTGCATTTCCCTGATAGCTAGTGAAGTTGACTAACTGCTCTATTGTTTTTGACAATACCATGTGGAATTAATTGCTCCGTAGTGTGATCTAATTAAATTGAGGAAGGGGTATTTAAAGGTCAGTCTTTGAGTTTTGTTCTGACTCTGGGGAGACTCTTCTTAGCTGTCTCTTTCCATGGTTCTCTGTGGTGAATTTGCTGCCCTATGCTATGGTTTAGTCTGTTGCCTTTAATAAAGAGATGGTACCAGTCTCTTCTTATTTACTTACCATCAAAATCTCCATTGGTTTCAAGAGCACCCTTAGTCTTGAATTTCCTCACATTGTGTTTAAAATAAAGTCAGTTCTTTTATGGAGAGCTTTAGAGCTCTCATTTTTTATGGATTGCCTCCCACTCTGGGCAAAATCTTTTAGCCACTACTTCAGGTACTAGGAGAGGCAGTAGTCTCTCATCTTCTCAGCTTCACTCTTCCTGTATGGAACCTATGCCCTAAAAGCTAGCTCAAATGAAGATGATCAGGGACTCTGTTCTTAGGCTACTGAACCTAAAATAGAGACTCTGTCCTATGAGTAGAGGCTAGATTGAAAAAGGGAGTCCAACATCCTGGCTCCACTCACCAGGAATTTGGCCTCTAACTCAGTGTTGGAGGGGATGAAAAAAGCTGGTGACCTGCACCTCCTGGTGAAATACATATCCCTTGAACAGAAGCTGAAGGTAGAGGGAGCCCATCTTCTTGGTCACATCTACCTACAGTGGAGCTTCCATCACCCAAACTGATCTGGGTGGAGAGCTGAGGAGGGAGAGGGCAGGTCATTCAAGTGCCATGAACTCCTGTTTTTATTATTGAATTTTGTAGATTATCTTGAATAAATGTTTCTTCATTTGCTGTATGCCCTTAGGACAATTTCCAGAGACTTTAAATGATTATTTTTTTAATATATATATTTTTTACCACTTATGCTGATTTTCCTGGGGACCATGTCCACTGAGCTCCTTACACTGACATCCAGGAAGTGAAGCTCTATATATTTCTTATTAGGTCCTAAACTTATAAATTTTAAAGATACTTTTGGGTTATTATATAACTTTCATTTTTTTCTTGAGTAAATTCACCTCCTGGTAATTAATTTTGGAGGGGCTACTTATGTTTGTCTCCTCCCATATTTTGAAGTGTTAGTTTGAAAATTCATCTTTGGTGGGAAGATCTGCCACTTTCTTTGCAGCCTAAGTTCTGTCATGTCTTCAGTGGACTCTTCGAAGGCATACATTTCGGAACCAAGTTTTATATTGCCATTATTCTTCTCGAATAAGGATACTAGGCATATTGCCTATCCAGTCACTGAATCAGTGGGTACATTTGTCCAGGTCCTATTTCTGAGGCTGTTTTTCCTCCTGCCTCTCTAGGAATGCAACCTTGTATGATCGTAATTCCAAGCACTGGCCACAGCTTATTTTGGCTTTCTCTCTTAAGTACAAGAATTTCAACCCAGCCCACAGTTTTAAGCCTGGGACATAGTTGTGGTTCCCCTCCTCACATGGGGCACTTTTCGTCACCATTACCTATTATGTGCTTTGAATTGTTACTAATTTATATTTCTGTTCTGTGTCTGCTCCATAGGTATATTTACCTGGTTGTGTGTGTGTGTGTGTATGTGTGTTATTGCATGTGTTCAACAGGGAGAAGTGTTTTTAAGTCATGACCTTACAATGTCAGAAATCCTCACACAGTTTTTTGGAAAACCCTCATCTAAAGCGTGACTTCACACATCCTTCTTGGGTATCCCTGCAGGTCATCAGAAAATAATTATTTTTTTATTTTTATGTAGTGATATATTTTCATGTTTTTCTGTATGCCTTTTCTATGTTGCTAAGCCAACCCTTTATACCACAAAGGATAAAAAAAATATATTTTCCAAATTTTTCTTCTAACGGATTTACTCATCTATTTATATACCAGAACTGTGGGTTTTTTTTTTTTTACAATTTTCTGGCATTGGGTTAATTTTTCAAGAAAAGGTAATTATGCCAGTACCATTTATTAAATAATTTGTTATTTAGCCATTGAAGTGAAAAGACACAGTAAGCTCTACCTCTGAATTATTTGGTGAATTGTGTACCAGAACCATATTTTTTTGATTATACGCCTTCGGAGTAAATTTTATTATCTGTTTCCCAGATTTGTAGGTAACCCAGATTTGTTTTATGTTGAGTTGTTCCAGAAGCAGTTTTAAAAGTAAAAAGAAAAGAGGAATAATGTCACAATTTTCATGACAGACAGAAAACCAAATAGAATTCAAACGTGTTTCATCTCAAGAGAGAAGTCCAGGAGGAATATTCATTCTACTCTGTGCTTCTCTGTGTCAGGCCCATGAGCTCCATCAGGAGGCCAAGTCCAGAAGCCCAAGAGTTCAAAGTGTGGAAATTGATGTGTTCCCTGAAGATGATGCTTATCTGTCAGTACAGAATCCCCGAAAGGTAATTTTCTCAGGATGTTCTCAGAAAAATATAAAGATTAGTGTGCAGACAACTTCTGGAATCACCTCTTAAGCAAAGTTGTAGGCCAGGGTTATTCAACTTCTCTATTATGACATTTGGGGCAGGATAATTTTTTGTTGTGGTGGGCCATTCTGTGTATTGTAGGATGTTTAGTAGCATCCTGGGCCTCTACCTACTAGATGTCAGTGGCATTCCCCAGTTGTGAAAATCAAAAATGTCTCTAGACGTTGCTAGAATGTCTCCAGGAGGACAAAGTCAACGAGAACCACTGGTGTAGGTTTCTTATTCCAGGAGCTGACATAGCTGAAAATTCCAGTCTCACTAAAGTTGCCTTCTGCTCATCACATGGTTTCCGTATTTGGGGTGAAGCAGCTGATCAAGGGTATGATCTGTAGGAAGGAAAATGTTGAGATACTATGTCTTCACCAGGGGAGAGCCCTTAAAGAATTTTCTCCTGAAGTCAGGGCTGCTCAGAGCATTTAGAAAATGACCCAACAAGAGGGACACTTTCTTGACACCCCTCATACTTAGAAGCTTTTGCCTAGTTAGTTCCGTACCTAAAAGGTCATTGCATGAGGTACTAGGCACAACCCCGGTGAGGCAGAATGCTGGTAAATGATTCTTTCTTTCCTTTGTTCTGATGTGCAGAAGTCTGATGCTACCAGTGTGTGCTCAGAATGTAGCACCATCGATCTACACGATCCCTTTAGGCGGGTGCCTGAAATGGTTACCCAAAAGGAGCCAGAGAGATGTTTGCCCAAATGTAAGTGACAGTATTCCTGCATCCAGTTCACAGAATATTTGGATGGGATTCTGTTATTCTTTGAAGATCTGTGCCTTTGATTCACGCCCTCTATTTCTACTGGAGACAAAAGTGAAGAGAGCTCAGTCATAGATTCTTGGGGCCATTATCAGGTCCAAGCAAAGGGGATTTCAGGATATTCTTGAATCAGGCAGGCTCAGCTTACACAGACCAAGAACCAGGGAAGAAACTCCAGAAAACTTTCCTAGAAAGCCCACCGGGCCAATATGTCTGCCACTGTGTACAGTCTCCAGTATATCAATTGTCAGGATATACTTGAGGTCATAGAGCAAGAGAACTTGAATGTAAGTTTTGGGTTGCCTAGAGCCCCTGACAGGTCTCCAACTCCTCCCTCATCCCTTCTTGTGAAGCGGGACAGCATTGTAGTTAAGAACTTCATCTCTGGAGCCAGGCTGCCTGAGCTCAGATTCTGGCCTTTCCATTTACTAGCTCGTAACGTATTCAATTTCCTTAGCCTCTCTGTGCCTCATTTATAAAATGGGTATAATTATAGTACCTGCTGCAAAAAGTTGGTGTGGGTACGACGTGAATAAATGTAAACCACTTAGAAGAGCGTCTGGCTCATAATAAGCAATCAATAAATACAGCATTTCCTAATTCCTTGAGTGGGTATAGTGGTTCCTTCCTACATGCCTTCATTATTTCCTGGATTCATTGTGGGGAATTTATTTGTGTCTGTTTCCCCCACAGGGTTCTTAAAAACAAAGTCACTGACTTAATCAATATTGTATCTCTTATGTGAGACTAGAACCTGGCCCAGATTATGGGCTCAACAAATGTTGATACATACATAAATAAGTAACTTAACAAATGAATCTAAAAATTTATCCGTAAGTTTGAGACTAGACTGGACTCAAAAAGAATGGGTTTTAAACTCATTCCACATTGTTTGACAGCCCTAAAGCTGCCCATGGGGTCAGAGGTCAGGCGAGGGATGGATTAGTACTCTCTTGACTTCCATTGGGACTGGTCCGTGAGGTGTGCACAGGATGTCAACAGTGGAGGTGGAGAAGAAAGGAGTGTTTTTAGAAGAAGGGAGGAGTGCAATAAAAGAAACACAGACTTGTAGGAAAATTAACTTATTGATGTTCTGAAAGATGAAGAAAGGTAAGGAGCAGAGTAAGGATAGCTCACAGTGCCTCTAGGAAGATGATGAATTTGTAATCATCATGAAGTAAGCATCCACAACATTTGGAGGAGGAGAGAAAGAGACAAGGTGTAAGGGGTGATGTGATTCATGCTGAAGGTGTGTGTGTGTGTGTGTGTGTGTGTGTGTGTGTGTGTGTGTGTTGAGACCAAATGCTCAGCTATTTATAAACATCTTGACAATTGATCAGATTCTTCCATATATGGTTTGGGTGGTTAACAAAGCCTGTACCCGTCCCTACCTCATTCTGGGCAGTCCTTAGGACACTGTTCACTACAGCCAAAAACCATGGCTGCATAACAAGCAACCACAAAACCTTGTAGCATGCAATAATAAATAGGTGTCTGCATGATTCAGCTCATCTAGGCCAGTTGTCTCTGCTGATCTTGGCTGGCTTGATTCATGTAAGTGGTATTGACTGCAAGTCAGCTGATCTAGCCTGGGCTTAACTATGCAGTTACACAGATCCATGTAACGTGCTGATCCTCCTGGAACCAGTGGGCTGACCTGAATACAACTTTCTTATGCAGAGCGTGCAGGAAAGCAAGTGAAAACATGCAAGTCCTAGGGGGGCCTCGGCTCAGCACTGGCACATTGCAACTTTCCTTCTGCTCTATTGGCCAAATCAAGTCACATGGCTGGGCCCAGATTCCAGGGGTTGGGAAAAGACTCCCCCTCTTTAGTGGGAGGGATTGCAAAGTCACGTGGTAAGGCGCGAAGCATTGGGCTGTTAATGCCATTTACTGCAGACACTAATGACAGGGCTCCTGCTTATCCCTTGCAGGCCTGGGTTGCTGCTCTCCATGCTGTGCTGTGAACAAGCGAAAGGTCCCCTGGATCCTTTGGTGGAAACTGCGGAAAACCTGCTACCAAATCGTGAAGCACAGCTGGTTTGAGAGCTTTATTATCTTTGTGATTCTGCTGAGCAGTGGGGCTCTGGTAAATTACCACGTCTTGTGGGGACATGAGGGAACAAGGCAGCGGGGGAGCTGCATCATGGCCTCACCCCTCAGGGGGCTGTGAACAGGGGGAGAATAGGCAGCAGTGAGATCTTTGCTGCTCCTTCCCCTGAGGGGACAGGATTTTGCATAACAACTTCTGGAATCATGCTTTGAAATCCCCAAGCCAAAGACGCTTTACGCACGGGGAAGCATGACCCAAACCAGCACCCTAACGTGGCTATTGGAGTCTTGCCCTCGACCCTAGGTCTGTCCATTATTCTTGGAGGATTTCTAGACATTTTCACTGTATCCTACCTGTTTTCTCCTCTAGACAGCAGTGCTCCTACCCTCTCTTTTCCTGAAGACCATAATGCTACTTTCTGAAAGGTAAAAGGTTAGAAGGAGAATGCTACCGGGAGCAGAGTAGGGTATAGTAAGTTGCCTTGGTGTTTTCCATCATTCATGATCCCTTGAGAGGAGAGACAAAGAGATACTGCTTTATGTGCATGACAGAGCCATCCAAATCGAAGTGTGGTGTGTCCCAGTGAGGTCTAGAAGTAACCGAATCCGTCAGCCTGCATAGCAATATAGTCATAAACTCCTTCCTGCTCTCTCTCCTCATCCTTTGGTCCTTCTTTCCCCCTCTTTATCTTCCCCTTGGGAGATAGTGTTTTCTCTCTTATCACCTACATATTTCATATTCTCTCTCTCTCTCTCTCCTTCCCGCTGTATTTTGCATCTCCCCTTAAAATGGTCATAATATAGGAGTAAGTTTTTTTGTACTATCTGTTATGAATGGAGCCCTGGGCTCCTCCTTATTGATTTAAAGTCAAAGAACATTTCACAATAAGTTGCTAGCAAATAGAAGGGACAAGGAAATATCTTCCTTCTTCACCCCTGTCTCCCTGGTTAGTGCTTTACACCTGTGTGGTCTCTCGGTGAAAGATGCTGAGCACATACTGGGGCCCATCAGAGCCTGTGACCAACAGACACCCCCCTTTATCTTCTTATCACGATATAAATTATTCCTCAAACAAAAAAGCAAATTTCTCTAAAACGATCCCAGAGAACGGCCTTGATTGATTTTTATTGCTAATCATTGGCCCTTGGTTCCCTGTAATCATTTGATAATTATAGTCTCCCTGGCTGTCTACTCTTGTTCAAGTGGTAGGGTTCTTTCATTTACTCCGCAAATGGTAACTGGTGTCTATCAAGCCCTGTGCTAGTCAGTGGGAAAGCAGTGGTATTGATTCCATTGGGAAAAAAACAGTCTTTCATACCTTGCGAGCAACACTTTATTACCAAGAGAGATACTAGATTATTCAAATAAGGAAGAAAAAGAAAAAGTAGAGTCAGCAAGGAGTTCTATGCAAATATTCAACCTGACCTATTGCTATGCTTTATCATTACAGATATTTGAAGATATTAACCTTCATAAACAACCCAATATCAGAGCATTACTTGAGTTTACCGACAATATTTTCACATACATTTTTATCCTGGAGATGGGTCTGAAATGGGTGGCCTTAGGATTTAGAAAGTATTTCACCAGTGCCTGGTGCTGGCTCGATTTCATCATTGTGATTGTAAGTTTACCATCTCTGTGTCCCATGCAGGCAGGGGTAGGGGCGGCAGTGGGGGAGGGGATCATATGGGAGCTGCTTTTTCTGTGTGCCTCTCTAAAATGTTTTCCTTCACAGTACTAGTAAGTAATTATTGTTTATGTAACAGCAGCCCTGTCTTTCCTGGGTCCCATTTATCGTACACTGCACTTCGTGTGTTTACCACCCCAGTGCTTTCCATGATGGCCCTCATCTACTTCTCTCCAAAGGTGCTTATGCCCGATGTACACCTCAAATGATTTTGAGTCTCCTCCATTTACCCTTCTTTCAACTTTCCATTTCTTTTCAAGACTTCTCAAAGCAGGTCAGCAGCCAACAGACTAGGCTAGTCTCCATCTTGATTGAAAAGCAACACAAGAGGATTATTCACAGATACTCCTTCCTTTCATCTGCACAACAAGGTCTCAGGTGAAGCAGAGTTATACATCACCTGCCACCTTATAGACAAGGATGCCTGAAGCTCAGATGTTCAGCAGCTTGTTTCAAGTGAAACTGGGATTCACAGCTTGGTTTGTACGGTGCAAAGGCCATTCACAGTAAAAGTGGATCACTTTTTTTGAGTGCTTTCTCTAGTCCAGGTCCTCTGCCCTAAGCTTTCTACGCATTCTCTTTTTGAGTTATCACAGCCACTCCAAGTGGTAGGGGTACTATAATTTTTCCCGTATACATAGGAGGAAAGTAAGTCACAGAGAGGCTAAGAAACATGTTCAAGATTGCCCAGCTAGAAGGGGTGAAGGTGAGACTCAGACCTAGTAAGTCTCACTCCAAAGCCGTTGATTTTAACATCTAGATCCTTTCTACCAAGAGCTAATTAGTTAGACTTGTCCATGCTATTTAAAGAGGGAGGTATGACAAACGCATACGCGTGAGCCATGCGGTCAGCATACCCCATAGGAGAACTGTCATTTTGATGGTGGACACGAGTAGGTCATGTGGTTCAGGCATTTTGGAAAGGCCTCTGTGGTTCAGGCATTTTGGAAAGGCCTCAATGCCATAGGAGCTCCAGTGGGAGCACCCACACGCTTGTTGTGTAGATCCCTTCAGTTTCCAGAGTACAAATTACTCCGTACCCATTATCATGTTAGATCGGAGTGAAGAATCCATAAGACAGTTGTCAGGTTATTTGTGTCTCCATTCTATGGATCTGGGGTTTATTGGCCTAAACTTAGAAGACTGGTCCTAAAGCTGATCCCATGTCTGTTCCCTTTCTGTGTAACCTTAAGCAAAGTGCTTAAGGTTTTGACAGAAGTTTTCACATGGTTAAAAATGAGTGTGGATTATAAATTGCCCAAATTTGACTGGATGCAAAATGAAAAACATAAATCTAAGAATAACCATTTAAAAGATCAAAACAGCAGTCGAGTACCACATGGTCGAAAAGGGTACCAGGAGCAGATGGCTTTACAGACAAGTTTTTCCAAACTTCCAAGGAGCAATGCTATAGACTGAATGTTTATGTGAATCTCCCTCCTCAAAATTCACATCTTGAAATTGAATCTCCAATGTTAGTACTTGGGGCCTTTGGGAGGTGAGTAGGATGTAAGGGGAGAGCGCTCATGAATGGGATTAGTGATCTTATAAAAGAGACCCCACAGAGCTTCCTCACTTCTTCTGCCATGTGAAGACAACCAAGAAGCTGGACCCCAACAAGACACTTACTCACCAGTGCCTTGATCCTAGGTTTTCCAAGCCTCCAAACTGTGAGAAATAAGTTTTTGTTATTTGTAAGCCACCCAGGCGAAGGTTTTCTGTTAATAGCAGCCTGACCTGACTAACATAAGAAGTAAACCCCAACCTTATTTAAATTGTTACAAAGAATAGAAAAAGCGGGGATGCTTCAAAACTTATTTAATGAGACAAGTACGTATAACCTTGATACCAAAATGAATAGAACAAAAATGAGTGGAACAAGAAAAGAAAACAATTTTATAATTATGTATCTTTATAAACCCTAGAGAAAACACTAGGCAAGTGTGGTCCGCTCTCACTGTTATTGACCTTAGCATCGTAAAGACCATGGTGAGAATCCCAAATGCACCTGAAACATGTTGCTTGATCCTCTGAGCTTCAGGTGGTAATGTGGTAGGTGACATATAATGATGCTTAAGTCAGGACGTCACGGTGCAAATTAAACGAGAGACTGTATGTGAATAATCCTTTCATGTTGCTTGTTAATCAAGGCCGTATAAAATGATCTTTATAATTTTGGAGTAGAAAAATGCAGATACGACTACAAAAAATATATATAAATTCAACTAAATCAAAATGTAAAACTTTTGTTTTTCTATTCAACGATACGATAATTACAGTTAAAGACAGGCCAGAGCCTAGGAGTAGCACTTGCCGTAGACATAACCATTACTTATTATCCACAGTGTATAAAAACTCCCTACAGATCAACAAGAAAAAGATAACCCAATGTAAGAATGGGAGAAGGATGCAAACAGGCAAGTCACAGAAGGAAGCTGAATTGCTAATAAATGGGTGAAGAAATACACTTAGTCATATCACCAGTTAGCACAGGAGTGCATATTAAAATGAGAAACTTTTTATTCGTCAGATTGACAAAAATGTTTAAGTTGGAGAATATCTAACATTGAAAAAAGATGTAGGAAAATGGAATCTCTAATCATTGCTAACAATTTAATTGGTTACAGTCACTTTGGGGAAAGTTTTGCACTATTAAGTAAAATTACAAATGAGCCCAATTTGCAGTCCAGAAATACCACTTCTCCCGTGTTTTCCCGAAAATAAGACCTACCCAGACCATCAGCTCTAATGTGTCTTTTGGAGCAAAAATTAATATAAGACCCAGTCTTATATAAAACCGGGCTAATATAATATAATATAATATAATATAATATAATATAATATAATACATAATATAATACCTGGTCTTATTTTAATATAAGACTGGGTATAATATAATATAATACCGGGTCTTATATTAATTTTTGCTCCAAAAGACGCATTAAAGCTGATGTTCTGGCTAGGTCTTATTTTGGGGAAAACATGGTAGTTATACAGCTAAGGAAAACTCTTGTGTATGTGCCTAGAAAAAATGCATCAATCTGTCTAGTTTGCTGTTGTCCATAATAGCAAAGAAATGGGAATAACCTAGGTGTTCACCAAGGGGGAATGAATCCATAAAATATGAATATTTATATCCTGTAATATTCCACAACAGTTAAAAGGAGCGAAATGTAAGAAGACATATCAACATGATGAATCTCAAAAACATAGTGCAGAGTGCTAAATGAAAGTTAGGTAGACATAAAAAAAAAAAGATAAAACTAGCGGAAGACTTCCTACCCTGAAGAATGCTTGGAGTGGGAAAGAATGTGGGTGTCTTCACGTCTGCGTGTGTCATTGATGCCTCCCAGTTTGGTGGAACAGAGACTGGGGGTGCGGTTCCAGGTGAAAAGGTGTATAGCGTCCCCCTGGGAACACTTCTTCCCCACCAATGTTAATAGTCATTTGGTAACGCGGAATGGCTGCTAAATTTTGCCCTCTTTTTCCCTCTGGCTACGAACAAGTATTTGTGGAAAAGCTGCTCTCGCAACAGGCAATGCTAGTAAAAACAAACAGCCCATTTAAAAAAAAAAAGACTACAAATAAAAACAGTTTGAATTGATGGTTTTTTGTTGTCTTTATTTTAAGAAATTGATTACAAATTTTAAATTCTGGTTACTGTCACATGAACTCACTTAATATCTCTCAATTTGAAAATATTTTACGACCACAATGAGATTGGCAGGATTAGTGGGGTATGTTTTAGATAATAAGGAACTTTGCCATCAGTTTAGTCAACAGTGTGGTACTTCGCTTCCTGTCCTGCTGAGGACTCCCCTGTCAAGGTGAGAATGGCTGAAGATCTGCAAAGAGCGGTCTTCAGCTTAAGCTCAGCATCTTTGTTTAATTTTGTTAAAATTAAGTTTTACTGTATTTACAGAACTTTCCAATTCTTAGTCTTGTCTTATTGGGAAGAAGTATATTGGGAGGGGAAAAAAAAGGATTTAATTCCCCCAAAAGAAGCTATTTGAGTGAGGGGAAATATCAGCAAACAAATAATTTATTATTTCTTTGTAACTTTTAATTTTGATATTATTTTAAACTTACAGAAATGTTGCAAGAAATAGTGAAAAGAACCCCTTCTTGTCTTTTCCCCAGATTCACCAATTATTAACATTTCACCTCACCTGCTTTGGCATGTTCCCTTTTTTTTCTAAACTGCTTGAGATTAATTTGCAGGCACCAGGCTCTTTACCCCTCGTCATTTAAGTGTGTATTTTCTAAGAACAAGGATATTGTCTCACGTTGTCACCGTACAATTATCAAACCTAGGAAATTTAACTCACATCCATTTTCAAATTTTGTCAATTGTCACAAGATCTTTTATGACTACCTCTCTCTACCCACCCACCACCATCTCCACCCCACCCCACCCCACCCCAATCAAGGATCCAATTCAGGACCCCACACGACATACCATTGCCATGTCTCTGGTTTCCTTTAATTCAGAACAATTTCTCAGCTTTTCTTTGTCTTTCATGAAACAAAGAATGTAAATACATCCTTCTCACCTGTATGGACTGTAGATTTGCCAGGCAAGGAGAGAGAGAGCCTCTCCACCTGCCGGCAGTGTCCGGCTGGTTTCTGTGTCTGGACAATCCACATGGCCTCTCAGCACCCCAGTCAAGTCCACTGACTGTGGCTTCTCTTCCCACCAGGTGTCTGTGACCACTTTCATCAACTTAAAGAACTTGAAGTCCTTCCGGACTCTACGAGCACTAAGGCCCTTGCGAGCTCTGTCCCAGTTTGAAGGAATGAAGGTACATTCTTTGGGTGGATGAGAGGAAGTTCAGCTAGCAGGAAAAGGCGGAGCTTTTCTCCCTGGGCTGGGCTTCCCTTAAATTACCAAGTTTTTCCTGTACTGTCTCCCATCCTGCCCACTGCTTAGAATTTGAGAGATGGAGAAAAGTCTAAGATGTAGTCTCCATCCTAAAAGAGCTTCTGTTACAGCTGGGATGGGCTTTGGCTTCCCTTCAATCCTAGGGCAGGTGTCCCATAAGTCTGTAACACCAAATCAGAGGACACGTCTCAAGTGACGGTCAGTGGCAACAGAAAGGACCCATTACGTATGGAGCTGAGAGTTAGGGTGTCGGGTGAGAGCGGAGAGTAAAGACGGAACTCTAAGAGATCCAGCCCACCCATCAGGCCTATCCTGGAAAGATGAAGCGCTCGGTGAGTCTCTCACATCTACTATGTTTTTCTTCTCTTTTCTTGCCTTAAGGTGGTCGTTAACGCTCTCATAGGAGCCATACCTGCCATTCTGAATGTTTTGCTTGTCTGCCTCATTTTCTGGCTCATATTTTGTATCCTGGGGGTAAACTTGTTTTCTGGAAAATTTGGAAGATGCGTGAATGAAACAAATGACTCGATCTTAATGCATTACACTATTATCGCAAATGAAAGTCAATGTAAAATGACCAATTTATCCTGGGTCAACCTGCCAGTCAACTTTGACAATGTGGGGATGGCTTACCTCGCCCTGCTGCAAGTGGTAAGTGCTGTCGGCATGTTTTCCACTCTGAGGAGAGTCATAAATTATTTCTCAACTAATAAAAATATTGTGACTCCTTGGAGATAATAACATCACATCCCAATTCCACATGTGGAGCCAATGCTCTCTGGAATTGCTCTGCACTGAGCTTCTCCAACTTTATCGTCTCCTGAGACTCAACCCCCAAGGGGTATACCCCTGTAAGGGTTTGTATATCTCACCCTGTCCGAATATGGTGCCTTGATTTCCGGAGCGCCAATCAGAGGGGAGTGGAGGCTCAGATGCCAAGTGAAACTGTTAGTAACAGTTCCCTGTCAGAAGTCAGTCCCAGATCAAACCACAGATACCAGGTCTTGGACAGACGGTGCAGACATTAGGAAAGAGCCTTAACCAGGCTCTTTCTGTTAGGTTGGTGCAAAAGTAATTGCAGTTTTTGCGATTCTTTTTAACCTCATAAACTGCAATTACTTTTGCACCAACCTAATAGCAGCTGATCCACAGCTTCTCTAGCAATTTTTAAGGCAGAATTTTCTTTTCTTTTTAAACTTTTTATCTTGTGCAAATGAGGAAGAAGGAAAAACGAAATCCAAGACACCCATCCTTGAATTCCCTTCTACAGTTCTTTTATCTGGACATTCCGTCCTGGAAGGGTGGGGCATCATGTTAGGTACATCTGCGCACTGGACTTGCTTGCTTTTGCATGACACCTGTCTGTTGATGTCAAGTCTTTAATTGTGTTCATGTTTCGCTGCTTTTGTTGCAGGCAACATTTAAGGGCTGGACGGATATTATGCATGCAGCTGTCGATGCCAGAGAGGTGAGCTTATGTTCCACCATGTTCTAGAGTGCTAGGGTCAAATCAGGGATATTGTGACTACATGGACCGTCCAGAGCTTCCTGCATCATAATTCCAGTGGCCGGGGTTCTTTGTTTTGTTTTCCTTAAACACTATGAAATGGGGATTAAAAAGGGCTCTTTTTCATCCTCCTGTGAGTATCCCATCTAACATGCTCCAAAGTCTAGTCCTCTTTCTCCACAGTGACCCAAGAGAAACCACTCATGTAGGAGATGGAGCCAGAAGCAACAACAGAATCACAGAATGTCTTGATTTTCCTCTCACCTCTTTCCCAAATGGATGGATAGGCAGAAGCCATTTTTCACAGCCCTGGGCTGTGGGAAAACCTTAAGATTGGACTAGGTGTGAGCAAGAGCGACCTCCCGTGGCTCCAGGCTCCAGGCTCCCTAGAGACTACAGGGGTTTCTGGTGATTGTCAACAGTTAAACTCTAGTTACATAAAAAGTGACCATGGATTCCCAAAGTTAGGAGAATATTCAGCAATCTAGTCCATTTCTATTTCCCAGTTGGAAGACAGAGGAATAGAAAGGAAGAGTGTTGCCCAAAGCCGTGGTGTGAGCGAATGGTTGAATCAAGAATGGAATCAGCATTGTTTGTTTTTCCTATCATCACACTCGTGTGTGTTGTTCTTTTTGAGAGTCTTCAGAGTTGATGCCTGGCACATAGTAGGTGTTTGGTACATGTGAGCTTGTAGTAGCTGTAGAGTTGGTATGAGTAGAGTTATAGTAGTAGTAAAGGCAATTTATAACAAAGGAAATACTTTAAAATATTATTATGCTCATCTCTTTTTTTTGGTCTAAGACCCTTACCCTAGTTTACCTTGGGCATCCATCTTCCTTGAGGTGGAGCTGGGTGGTGGGGAGGAAATCGCATGCCGATGTGTGATAGGAGAGGTGTGTGGCTTACATAGTGGCTTACATATCATGTGGATGATAGGTGTGTGGACAGGCGCCTGTCCTGGTGCTGGTCCGGGGACATTCTAGCTGGTGTGTTGCTGGCTTCTAGCACGATGGCCCTTGTCTGTGTAGTCACGGAGCACCCTGCTAGTTTCAAATATGGAAGTTACAACTGGTTAAAACACGGGCCTTTCTCCCCCCTCAACAACTCCTAGCCTCAAATACTGACTCTCTGCCATATTCGCCACATGGTCTGACGGCCCAACATTCTACTCCCATTCCTTGTTATTAATCCCACCATAGCAAGAGAACTGAAAAAGGTTTGAGAGACCTCTCTCTGTCTGATGACGCTACCCCGGCTTCTGATGCTTTTGGTCACACCTTGAGCTGGGGGGACTTGATTGTAGTCCATTTGTGTCCATTCTGGAGCTTGGTTATGCATTAATTCATACATTCCTTCATTCAAGGTGTGCTACATGTCACAGGGTATGCTAGGCACTAGGGATTCAAGAATGATAGGACACAAGCACAGACTAAATAAAACGTGGGATCCGTATGAAGGACGCAGTCAGTGGACCAGCATTGGTAGTTAGTCACCTCTGCCTGAGGTGAACATGCCCTCCTCTGGTGGCCTGGTCTCCAGTTTGGCTCCCTCCAATTATGTGTCCATATAGACATCCTAGAGACCTTTTCAAAGGACACATGTGGTCATGCCACTCCCTTCTCTTACAACCTTCAGTGATTCTCTGTTTTTTAGAAGAAAAAGCCTAATCTTCCTGCCACACTCCCTCCCCACTGCATGGTACCCCCGCCCCCACCCAGGGGAAACTGAAAGAGGGGCTCCCTGCAGGTGCCATGGCTGTCTGGTAGAGTCTGAGAAGTTAATGCTGCAGCTGAGAAACACGTGGTCTTCTAGATAAGGTAGTTAATATGGCTTGTATGTTTCTCTAGTAATTGTTTTCTTCTCTCATTTAAAATATTCTTAGAAAGATGAGCAGCCAATGTTTGAGACGAACACATACATGTACCTTTACTTCGTAGTTTTTATCATCTTTGGCTCATTCTTCACTCTGAATCTCTTCATTGGTGTTATTATTGATAACTTCAACCAACAACAGAAAAAGATAAGTATGGGGGTTGTCCTGATTTGGTGTTTTACCTCTCTTCTCCAAAGTGCTTGAGTGAAACATAATTCTTGTCTAGATTGTTGTGCAAAGAAGACGTTATCATCTGCACGAGAACAAAAAGGGAGCGACCTGGAGAAGATTCTTGAAGATGTGGCTGAAGAAAGTACGGAAAACAGCTGGGTTTTATTTATTAAATCACAGTTTTTCCTTTCTGTTCTACCCTCTTCCACAAAGGACATCGTTGAACCCTAATAAAAAAGCAACTACCAGGATTAGTATTTATGACACTATAGTCATATTCTAGTAACCTTTCAAGCGTACCTTGTTATCCAGGATACAAAGAATAAACTCTCCTCCTTCAGCAAATTTGTATCCTGACTCCCAACACCCAAGTCTCAGCAGAGCAGATTTATCGAACTTACTTGGAAAAAAGATAGTTGGAGAAGAGGCAGGTTTTTTAGGGAGATGTCCCCTCACCCCATGCATTGTAATAAATAGATGTTTATTTTTCTGATTCTATCATCCATAGTAAGCGTAGAAAATAAAGGAAGATAAAAAGAAACTTTAAATCACCCATAAGGTGACCACCAAATGATAACCATTTTGAATTAAGCCTCATCCTTTTGGTACAATCCCTTCCGGTTACTTCCCACTTAAATATGTATTCCTTTTACACAGTTGATATTGCACAATATTTTGAATTTTGTAGCTTCTCCTCCTTCCCATTAGTTATAAGACCGTGTCATAAACTTATCTTTGTTGTAGGAATTGTCAGGGCTGAATTACATCCCGTATTATGGCGAGATCATAATTTATCCTAAGCATTACCTCCCTCCCCGCCTTTTTTTGACATTTAGGTCATTTCTGGATTTCTTGCTATTCTAAAACTATCCCGGACATTCCTGAAATTCTCTCTGTGTATCTCTGATTATTTCCTCAGAATAAGTTCTTGGAATTTAAGGCATTAAAGATATATTGTTAAATTACCTTTCAGAAATACTGTGCTGGGTACCCTCCTTTTGTAAGATATGAAAATGCCTCTTTGTTAAAGCTTTTCTCATCATTCTGGTTTTTATAATCTTTTGTCTTTTCTAGCTTGGTGGCTAACAGTATTACCACATTGTTTTATATTCATTTACTTGATCATTTGTGAGGTTCACAGGATTATGGCCATAAGTATTTCTCCTTTAAGAATTATGTCTTTAGCTTTTGTCTCCTTTTAAAATCGAGATTGTCATCTTTTTCTTATGTTTGTATATAGTACGTCCAATTTGTGACTTATATCTGGCATTATTGTAATGACGTTTTTGACATTTGTAGACATTTAGTCTCTTTATGGAGTCAAAACTCCGAATCTTGTCCTTTTTGACTTCTCTTGCATTTATGAACTGAAGGCGTTTTTCAATCCTAAAACTAGGGAACTAAATGTTCACCTTTGGTTTCTGATTTTTGTGTGGCTCTTTTCCATTTTTCTGTGGAACTGTTTTAGCGCATCCCAAATGTATCTTGATCCTGATGAGCCTTCCTCCTGTCTGTGGGAGAGCCAGTCACTGTCCATAAACAACTGTATCACTGCTGTCACCCGGGGGTGTGCTATGTGGAGTCACTTCTGTAATACGCAACTTGATTGCCATCAGTACCTGCCATTTGGATGTCAGGCCTTGTGATTTTAGGTTTCAGCTTACATTTGAAATCACTGTTTTGATCAGCCCCTAGCAATTTTGTTTTATTTTTTTATTACAGAAAATTTCAAACATACACAAGAGTAAACTAAAATGAACCCCAAATACCAATTACCCATCAAAACACTTACTGATTTAACACTTATGCCATCTATGCCCTCACCCAATCTTGCCACTGGATTTGTTTTTTTTTATATAGAGAGCAAATCACAGACATCATCTCATTTCATCCACAGATATACGAAAACATAACTCTTTTTAAGCATAACCACAATTCCATTATCACACCTAAAAAGTTGCATATGAATTCTTTAAATTTGTCAAATACCCAGTCCATGGTCAAATGTCCTCCAGTCTTTCATTTTCTTAAAATATTTTATTAATTCATTCTTCCATTAATTGATTACTTGATATTAAAGTTTGTTTCTTTTCAAATCAGGATTCAAATAAGATCCTCCCATTTGACAGATTCCTTGCTCTTTGGAACGATGAGCCATTCCAGGCTTAGGTCAGACCTTTCCTGCCCCAGATCTGGAATCAGCCATTTCTCTAAAGAGTCCTAGTTTTGTTATGTGAGATGATATTCCAAGAGCACAGTCTGGATGCTCATTGTTATTGTTTCAAGGCTTTAACAACAGATAGACCTACCTCAAATTTAGGACTACTTGGGGGTGGCCTGTTAGCTCAGTAGGTTAGAGCGTGGTGTTGATAACACCAAAGTTGCCGGTTTGATCCCCGCATGGCCCACTGTGAGCTGTGCCCTCCTCAAAAAAAAAAAAAAAATATTAAGACTACTGGGAAAGATAGATGGGGAAGTATGAATACTGATCATTCAGATTCTGAACTATGAGATTTTCATTTAACCACTACAACTGTATCTCTTTGTCACACTGAGAAACCTGGTTCTCATGGGTACAGAAAATGATAGCACTGAAATTTTCCATAAATACTCATTTTTCTTTATCCTACAACACACACATAGGACAGTCTCAGAATAATAGTACTAATACTATCATAACGCATGTGATTACTGAAGACACTTATGTCTGCCAGGCTTTCCTGAAACAACCTAGTTAACTTCTAGAGCTCTATTTTCCCCCCTTTTTTTTCTTTACTGTGGTACAGTACACATAACACAAAATTTGCCATCTTAACCATTTTTAGTATACTGTTCAGTGGTATTAAATACATTCATAATGTTGTGCAACCATCACCACCATCCATCTCCAGAACTCTTTTCATCTTGTGAAACAGAAACTCTATACCAATTAAACAGTAACTTCCAATTTTCTTCACCCCCAACTCCGGGCAACGACCTTTCTGTCTCTACGATTTTGACTACTCTAAGTATCTCATATAAGTGGATGATACAGTATTTGTCTTTTTGTGATTGGCTTATTTCATTCAGCTTAATGTCCTCAAGGTTCATCCATGTTGTAGACTACTGAAGAATTTCCTTTCTTCTTAAGACAGAATAATACTCTATAGTATGAATATACCACATTTTGCTCATCCATTCGTCTGTCAATGGACACCTTGGTTGCTTCCACATTGTAGCTCTTGTGAATAAAGCTGCTACAAACATGGTGGTGCAAATATCTCTTTGAGATCTCAATTATTTTGAGTATATACCCAGGAGTAGAATTGCTGGGTCATAAGGTAGCTGTAGTATTAATTTTTTGAGGAACAACCATACTGTTTTCCACAGAGGCTATACCATTTCATATTCCCACCCACAGTTTACAAAGATTCTAATTTCTCTACATCCTCACCAACACTTGTTTTCTGAGTTTTTTGGGGAGGGGGTAGGGTGGGGGAGGGGGGAGTGTTTTGTTTTGTTTTTGATAGTAGCCATCCTAATGGGTATGAGGTAATATCTCATTTTGGTTTTGACTTGCAGTTTCCTCGTGATTAGTGATGTTGAACATTTTTTTATGTGCTTGTTGGTCACTTGTATATCTTTTTTGGAGAACTGTCTATTCAAGTTCTTTATCCATTTTTGAATCAGGTTGTTTGTCTTCTTGTTGCTAAGTTTTAGGCATTCTCTATATATTCTGGATATTAATCTCATCAGATATGTGATTTACAAATATTTTTTTCCCATTCTGTGTTACCCTTTTTATTCCACTGATAATGTCTTTTGATGCACTACGTTTTTCTTTTTCTAAAAAAATTTTATTTATTGGAGTGACATTAGTTTATAAGATTATAGATGTTTCAAGTATACAATTCAATAATATACCATCTATATATTGCATTCTGTGTTCACCACCCAAGGTCAAGTCTCCTTCCATCACCATATATTTGACCCCCTTTACCCTCTTCTACTGTCCTCCACTCCCCTTTCCTTTTGGTAACCACTATACTGTTGTCTGTATCTATGAGTTTTTTGTTTGTTTATTTGTTTAGTTTGTTTATTTGTTGCTTTCTGTTTCATATCCCACATATGAGTGAAATCACATGGTTGACTTTTTCCATCTGACTTACTTTACTTAGCATGATATTCTCAAGATCCATCCATGTTGTCGCAAATGTCAGTATTTCATCTTTTCTTACGGCTGAGTAGTATTCCATGGTAAATATATACAACATCTTCTTTAGCCAATCATCCATTGAAGGAATGTAAATTGGTACAACCACTAGGGAAAACAGTATGGATGTTCCTCAAAATATTAAGAATAGAGTTACCATATGATCTGGCAATCCCTCTTTTGGGTATCTACCCCCCAAAATTGAAAATTTTTATTTATAAATATATATGTACCCCTAAGTTCATTGCAGCATTATTCACGGTGGCCAAAACATGGAAACAACTGAGGAGTCCTTCAGTGATGCACTAGTCCAATTTGTCTTATTTTTTCTTTTGCCTTTGGTGTCATATCCAAGAAATCGTTGCCCATGTCATGAAGCTTTTGTCTTACATTTTTTTCTAAGAATTTTGTTGTCTAGATTTTACATTTATGTCTTTGATCCATTTTGAGCTAATTCTTATATATGGTGTTAGGTAAGGATTCACCTTTATTCTTTTGCATGTTGATATCCAGTTTTCCCAGCACCATGTTTTGAAAAGACTGTCCTAGGGCTGTGTATTTTTGGTCCATACTGGTAGTGTAAATTCAAACCCCATACCCTCATCAAGGCAGTCCTGGATTCACTAACTATCAGGGAAGACTGGGTTTTTACCCATAGTACAGACTGAGACAGTTTCCTAATTGTCTTTCAATGCCAACAGACAGATTCTGTTTTCTTTACCACCCTTGCAATGGCAGCACTTGGAGAGTCCCAGATTCATGCAGGGATCTTGGCATAAGCCCACTGCCTTTTCCCCCCATGACCCCTTGTGGTTATTAAAGCCCAAGATTCTAGTTTGTACAGAGATTAGCAAATGATCTTAGGCCAACCATGGCTTCAGAGCTAACTTACTGCTCTGTCTTTTTTTTATCTCTCTTGATTTTCCTTACTTTTGTACAAGTTCAGCTATACATTTAAAGAAATTCTATTCTATTTTATTATCTAGCATTTCCAGATATTTCACTTCCCCCCAAATTTCCAGACATGAAAATCCCAGCTCATTTTTCTGTTCTTTCTTGTTCAGTAGTGAAAACATTTAAAGGTCTCTAATTTCTTTTTTTTTGAGAATGGCTCTGGACAGCTGTTATGAAATTTTAATAATAGTGACCTATGCATTCATTTATTCAGGAGAATTTTAATTGCCAGTTTGTGGGATGTTTTGTTGTTTAAATTTTTGTTACTGGGGCGGCTGGATGGCTCAGTTGGTTGGAGCAGAGCTCTTAGCAACAAGGTTGCCGGTTCAATTCCCACATGGCATGGTGGGCTGCGCTCCCTGCAGCTGGGATTGAAGACGGCAGCTGGACTTGGAGCTGAGCTGCGCCCTCCACAGTGTTAGATTGAGAGATGGCAACTTGGAGCTGATGGGCCCTGGAGAGATACACTGGTCCCCAATATTCCCCAATAAAATTTATTTAAAAAAATTTTTTTTTGTTACTAATTTCTGTTTTTGTTGCATTGTGGTTTGATTTATGCAACTTGAAATATATTCAAGTTTTGTAAAGATTATGTAGATGTTTGCAAAGAACTTTTGTTTATATTATAAAAAGTGAAATGCAAGTAAAAGTAACATTTCTCCCTTATTCCTTAATTTAAACGCTATTTCTTTTCAGCCCTTCCTTAGAGTCCAGCATCTTTTGCTTCTCATTGGAATTTTAGGAACTGGTGATAGAAGTGTAATACAACTTTAAAACTATTTCTGACAACTCAGAACTTGTTTCCAAAAATCTGTTAATAATGAACTATCATCTTCTTCATATACTTAGGTGGCCAAGACATTTTTATGACAGAAGAACAGAAGAAATACTATAACGCAATGAAAAAATTAGGATCCAAAAAACCTATGAAGCCCATCCCAAGGCCTCTGGTGAGAGCAATGGTTTGATTCTAAATACATAGATACGTGAAGGGGTTATGATGAACTCAGATGTCTACAGTGCTCTTCTCATTTGATTTTTTAAATTTACAGACATTATTCAAGAACTCAATAAAATCCCACATACGCTGGTGTCTGGCTCAAGTCCTTAGGAAAATTAGACACTCAAGTTCAATAGCAGGAGCCTGGTCAACAACTTTGTTTTTTAGTGAGCACACAATAGGTGCTTCGTGTATACTCGTTGCAATGACGTGAATGAAACAGTCTGTTTTAATTTAATCCTGACCAGTTTAAACTATATGTATAATGTCTTTTGTCAACTTTTTCTACTGTGAAGTTGAGGTCATGCGTACTCACTTCCACTTTACAAGTGTTTATGATAAACTTTCTATATTAGGCGCTGACAAGCTTTTTCTGAAAAGGTCAGCCAGTAAATATTTTAGGCTTTGCAGGCCATATGGTTTCTGCTGCTCCTATTCAGCTCTGCCCTTGTAGCTCAAAAACAGCCATAGACAATATAGACTAAATATGCATGGCGGTGTTCCAATACAACTTGACTTAGAGACACTAAGTTTGGATTTCGTATAATTTTCATATGTCACAATTTTATTCTTCTTTTGAGTTTTCCCCCAAACATTTGAAAAAATGTAAAATCCATTCTAAGCTCATAGGCTATACAAAAAACAGGTGGTGGGCCAGATTTGGCTTCCAGGCCATAGTTTGCTAACTAACCTCTGCTTTCTACGAATCCTGCTTTACCAGGCACTAGAGGGCTTCTCTGTGCTTACAGTTTAAATGAAAAGCTGGGATGTGAGAGCATAAGATTATAAAGTAATACAACAGGCACCGTTGGTAGCTCTGACAAGTGAGTTTGAAGGATTTCAAGGCAGGGAGGGTCAGTGGGGGCTAAAAAGTCTGGGAAAGCAGTATGGGAGAAGGGCTTGGTATTGGAAGCGTGTGGAGGATTTGGAGATTGTCATTCAAACATGAGATCCAGAATTATCAAAAGTGTGTTAAATTTACTGCTATTCTCAGCACTCAGGATAGAGCCTGGCATACAGCATGTTCTGTGTATTTTTTTTCTCAAATGAAAGAATAAGTTTTATGATACACACAGAGTCCATCCCACTAGGATTAAATACTTGCTTTGCACTAAAAATGTCTGTGAATGTCAGGGCCAAGTGTTTAGAATTTATAAAACAAAGAATTTTTGACCAAGGAGTTAATGATAAAATTATATCCGGGGAAGTTTCATCTGTCAACAGAATGTGAAACTTCAGTCTACGTAAGTCAAATCTAGCTTTTAAGTACCAGTCTCAATTTCCAGTACTAATTTCACTTTGAAATTCTTATCTGAACTTGAGCCAACAAAAAAGACAATGAGAATTTGTATTTACATGAGCGTGCTATGCAACCACTGGCTTGATACCAGTTGGTCCCAGATTTGGAATTAACTAACACTCTCGAGACACAATACAGTCCCGCATGTTTACCAGTTTATTTAATAAAGGCTATGAAGCTAGCAATGCAACACACAACCAAACAGAAGCTACAGACACAGATGCAGCTTCTAGGCCTCTCCACTGCATTGATATGAAGTAAACATAGACTGCTATCCCACAGGGAAGCTGCCGCCTCCATTCCTTAAGCTATCTTTTATAGCATTTTTTTCACACGGCTCATCTGGGAGTAGCCACGTCACAGCTCTCCCTGGGTAGCTATCAGTCACTAGTCAAGGATTCACAATGAGTGATTCCGACAACCGAGCACAATCTCACCAACTAATGTTGCACATTTATCTTAACTTCTGTATTCCAGGGTTACATGAAATAAATCCAACACCATATCCCCAGATGCCCCTGAATTGGAGCTAAGGCTTCACGTCAGCTGTTAGCTCTTTACTCACAACTTTACCTCCCCACAGATTTTTTTTTTTTTAAATCTCTATAACCTAAATACTATCTTTTGACCTTTGGAACAAATGAATAGTAGTTGCATGGGGGGAGGATGGATACAGCTGTTTGAACCTGAGCAGTGATGGATTTAATTCCCAGCAGTAAGTAGAACAAGGGATTGGAATCATTTCTGATTCTTCCTGAAGCGAGCCCGCAGGGTGGCTTCATTACTGGGTTTAAAAATCATATTGAGGTGTAAGGGGTCACTGTCCATTCCAAAGTGACAGAGAATAGTGTCAATCATCCACCACTTTAGGTAATTTATACTCTTCAGCTCCTCCGTTTGTCCACATATTAGAGTTGAGCTGTAAGGCCAATGGCTTCCCTCCCTCATGTTTACTGTCACCCCTCATTCTGCTTCCCTGGAGCGTATCCTTAAAAGTATTTTGTTCTCCAGGTCCTGTCTGACTTTCTGGACGCATTCTCACATAGGAAATGCACTTGACTTTCAAGTTGCTTCTCTAGACTCCTTGCTAAAAGCTGTAGGGCTCCTGGCAGAAAGTTTGAAAGCCACCACCCTACATGTTGTGCCGCTCCAATGCTGTCCCTTCTTTCTTCTCATTGCCCTTGCTCTCCCTGAGTGATATCATTCACTTTCCTGGTGTTAATTCATATCAGTATTGATAGCAATGAACTTCACATCTACATTCCACCTGAGCTCTCCACCTGAGGTCCAAACCCACACTTCCACTTACCCATGGTCCTTGGATGTCCCACTGGCACCTCAAACTCAGTGTGCTCAAAACAGATCTCATCTTCTCCCTCCAAAATGTCTCATCCTCCGTTCTCCGGCTGTTTGAATGGCTCCACCAACCAGAAAGGATATAGTTTCAGTCTTAACTGTCCTGTAGCCCCCTCCATTCAAACACTCTCTGACTCCGTTAGCTCTTAAATCAAAATGCTTCAGTCTTTCTCCACTGTTAACCACCACAAACCAACATCATCTTTTGCCTGAATCACCGTCACGGATGCCTGGGGTCCTAAGGATGAATTCTCTATGAGTTCTCTAAATAGAACAGTGTCTGTATACTTTGATTAAATGATAATATAATATATACAATATATTGTAAAACAACCAATGTATAGCCAAGAATACCATACAATATCAGTGTATGAGTTTGTTTTTAAGAACAGTTCTCTACTAGGTAAAAAACAAAATAGTGCTTCACAGCAGTTTAGATGAAAGAAAATAGTAGAAAAATTCAGTTGTTTCACTGCACGGGGTAGGTTAGGCGTGCAAACTTGAGTAAGAGCCTATACCAGAGCTGTTAGCACATACTCACTTTGCAAGGTCACCATCAGTGATAATATGAAATAATCAGGTTTTCTGTGTCTGTTTTTCTAATCATTGGATCAGAATCCCATTTATCTAGCTTTATCTTCAAGTGAGCAAGAATTAGAAAGTTGGCATTTAAGAATTGCTTGAATATGGAGTTTTGGTTAAGTATAAGGTTTGATTATTCTGACAAACGGAGCCTTGGAGATGATAATTCCGCTGTGTCCAACATAATTAGGTGAGCAGGTATTCTCTGCATTAATGTCATTGAAGTCAAAATACAGAAACAGATGAAACATAGAGACCCAAGTTTATCATTTCATTTTTAAATCCAACATGAGCTGTTTTACTTTAGCAAAGCATCATCCACCACATCAAAGGTATGTTGTTACTAAGAATTTTTTTATGTATACATTTCTGTTGTAAAATAAAAGCTATAAGCCTACAACTGAAAAATCCGTGAGTTTAATTAAATGTAAAGGAAAACATGTACACAAGAATTTCTTGCCCTTTGAAAAGGGTCTGCGCGTTTTTCAAGAGAGAATAAGTGTACGAGAGCACGCGTTCTGTTGTCTGTGCCTTTTTTATTTATGTGAGTTCATCCTTACAACTCAGAATGATCTGTGATTCTTTTTTTTTTTTTTCTTTTCTCCTCAGAACAAATGCCAGGGCCTCGTGTTTGACCTGGTCACACACCAGGTCTTTGACGTCGTCATCATTGCCCTCATTCTGCTCAACATGGTCAGCATGATGGCTGAGTCGTCTGACCAGCCTCCAGCCATGACTTCCATCCTTGACTGTCTCAACCTGATATTTGTGGTCATCTTCACAATTGAGTGTCTCATCAAAATCTTTGCTTTGAGGCAATACTACTTCACCAATGGCTGGAATTTATTTGATTGTGTGATCGTGGTCCTTTCCATTGTTAGTAAGTAAAATCAGCCGCCAGAGGGGTTTTCATCAGAAGTAGACTTGTAAATCTTCTGACTTGGAAGTACGTGCAAACTATCTGCAAAGCAACAAACTAGGCGTAATGTGATTTCTGAAACAGCAGACCTGTGTACTACTGCCATTCTCTACTAGGAGGTCGCTAGGGGATACAGAGTCATTTCCTGCCCATAAGTGTCTGCACAATTAAAACAGAGAGTTAAATAATAAGGTAGATCATTTATTCAATGGAGATCAACAAAATTAAGATGACTTAAATGTTTCTGTGGGGACACCTTGTTTATCCAGGTAATTGAGTCAAAGTTCTACCTTTCCTGTGCAACTAGAAGCCCTAATGAACATTTTATAGTTTTAAGGATTTGGCATTTAATTCCCATGTTTTTCTCTGGTTCAAAATCCATGTGCATGTCAGATCACAATTATTATACCCCTGTGACATTGTCAGGCCTTCCCTCACCTCCTGTATGCGGCCCCTGTGGCCCTTCCTAGATTGGGCTTCCACAGTGTGCCATAGGCCAAGCAGTACTTTTTCTTTACTCTGTGTCCTGTGTGAACTTAACCCACAGCGTGAACTGTGTTTGTCTCAGTTGCTTGGACCAGCCTCTCTCTATAATCAGTATATTTTCCCTAACCACAGATATGATTAATTATAATGTTTATGAAAGAAGACTAGGAATAAAAGAGGGTTATTGCCATATACTTTTATTCTTCATGGCTAAACCGTAAGAGTTTACTCTGGTTTTTTTTTTTTTAAAGATTTTATTGGAGAAGGGGAACAGAACTTTATTGGGGAACAGTGTGTACTTCCAGGACTTTTTTTTTTCCCCAAGTCAAATTGTTGTCCTTTCAGTCTTAGTTGTGGAGGGTGCAACTCAGCGCCAGGTCCAGTTGCCGTTGTTAGTTGCAGGGGGCACAGCCCACCATCCCTTGTGGGAGTCGAACCAACAACCTTGTGGTTGAGAGGACGCGCTCCAACCAACTGAGCCATCTCAAGGTGCCATGTTCAATCTTAGTTGCAGGGGGCGGAGCCCACCATTTCTTGCAGGATTCGAGGAATCGAACTGGCAACCTTGTGGTTGAGAGCCACTGGCCCATGTGGGAATCGAACTGGCAGCCTTCGGAGTTAGGAGCATGGAGCTCCAATCGCCTGAGCCACCAGGCCGGCCCATACTCTGGGTTTTTAAAATCTGCTTTTCACTAAACTGAAAATTGGACTTTTTATAATTATTTAAAACTGCCCAGGGGCCCTTCTCATAGTTCAAAACGCAATGAAGACAATGAAAACTGATTTCACAGGTAGAAGCTTTTGTTTTATTTCAGAAAGGATGCATCAAACAGATATATTGGATCAAAATATTTTGGTTCCTATCACTACAGCAGCAATGCAGAGGTTACAAAGAGCAAGAAAATGGTACAGTTCATAGGCTGTTCTGGTTTCTAAGTGATGAAGTTTATGTAGATGTAATTTAGAAATAGATCCTTCCACATGCTTACAGTTAAATAGACCTGTAACCTTTATTAGTCAATTCCAATCACAAATCTTGGTGAAACTGACAGGAGCAATCATGTTAGAAAATGGTATTGGATGCATCTGGGGCAGAGCCCTCTGAGAACTTAGAGAGCTCTTCCTCCAAAATGCAGAAAGCAGCTAATTCTTTCCACTATTTAACGAACTCCTTCCAGGCAGTGCCAGGAATCGTACACTTTGTGGAAATATCTCTGACTTCTGTCTTTTGAACAGATATTAGGCAATTGCAGTTACACTGCATATTCCTGGATAGCATTTCGCTCCAGTGGTTGAGGAAATACACACATGGAGCCAAATCCTGCTCACCAATTTGGCCTTTTATATGCCTTTGCGAGTAGGTCTGCCATTCAGTAATTAGTGTCTGCCCTTCCTCAAGCTCTTTCCTAAGCTTTTAGAGAAATACAAAAATGAGTGTGAGTCCATATGAATCTCTCCAGGACTTAATAATCCAGTTTAAAGAACCAGAACAAGATAGAGAAATTAATTGAACACCAAATCACATGGTACCCGGAAGAACTGAGCTCAGAGATGGGACAGATTACGGTGGCCTTGATTGCTCAAAGAAAGATTCATGGAGGAGGTCCTTAAAGGGTGGGTCTCCTCCAGTTGCTGAATTCGTACTTAATAAATTTCACATCTTGGCAAGGTTAGCTGCCCAATTAACATATGAATTAAACTTCTTTGGTATAATTGGGCAGTAGGTGAAGTATATCATCAACTAGTTCTCTTGAATCATTAGGGGATGGCAGATAATTCTGGCTGTCTATCACTCCAAAAGACTTTAGAGGACCCCCCCACCCCGCCCACCCAGGGCAAGAACAACGCCACGCCTACACCAGGCAAACATGTTCCTGCCATTCTGTACTATTTGGGCCAAAATGGGAGTTGTTTTAAATCTTTGTTTCACTTGCCTGCAGTTAATGAGAGAATAGGGTGACATTTTAGGCCAAATATTCAGCCGCTTCCAGAAACCTCTGCTTGAGATGCCATTTCTGGGGTGTCTGCAACAAAAGAGAAAGTATCTCCATTTGAGTCCCTTAAGCTTTTTGAGCCTGGACTTGAGAAGTCCTTAGAATGAACTTACTAACAAATATGAGTGTTCTGTGGCACCTTTAGCCCAAAGATGAGCATGTTAACCATGCCATCTCCCTCAGCCCTGACCTTACCATGGCAGACTGTGTTCAAATGCCTCTCTACAAGTAAGAGTCTGTCCCTTTAAGGAACTTCGAGGTTAGGGGTTCCACAATTTCCAGTAAGAGCCCAACCTTCATTCGCAGAAATTTCCCCTTGCACTCTAAAAGACGCCATCTATAGTTTATCTGTTTTCCATTTTATATATGCAATAAATATGAAAAACTATTATAGTCACCACATGAATGCCCACATGAATGACTTTAAATGCCCAACGCAGATAATGTACTTCAAGTGCACGCGACAACTCACAAAATAGCCTTTCATAAGCCTTTCATAAGCTTTCCTTTACTTGAGTCTTTAATATTTTAGACATCTTATTGCATCTAAAGTCCCATCTAAAACTATGGCCCTTCGAAATTATTTTCCAAATTAAGGCACAGATAGATATTTTCCCTTATATGGAAAAATAAAATTCTGAATTTTGTGCTTAAAAAGTATTAAAGAACAAGACAAACAAATGAGAAACAAAAACTCATAGACACAGACAATAGTTTAGTTTAGTGGTTACCAGAGGGTAAGGGGGCAGATAAGGGTAAAGGGGGTCAAATATATGGTGATGGAGGGAGAACTGACTCTGGGTGGTGAACACACAATGTGATTTATGGATGATGTAATACAGAATTGTACACCTGAAATCTATGTAACTTTACTAACAATTGTCAGCCCAATAAACTTGAATTAAAAAAAAAAGTATTGGGGGAGGCACGGTGGCTCAGGTGGTTGGAGCTCCGTGCTCCAAACTCCAAAGGCTGCTGGTTCGATTCCCACATGGGCCAGTGGGCTGTCAACCACAAGGTTGCCGGTTCAACTCCTCGAGTCCTGCAAAGGATGGTGGGCTGCGCCCCCTGCAACTAAGAACGGCAACTGGACCTGGAGTTGAGCTGCGCCCTCCACAACTAAGACTGAAAGGACAACAACTTGAAGCTGAACGGCACCCTCCACAACTAAGATTGAAAGGACAACAACTTGACTTGGAAAAAAGTCCTGGAAGTACACACTGTTCCCCAATAAAGTCCTGTTCCCCTTCCCCAATAAATTCTTTAAAAAAAAAAAAAAGTATTGATAAAAGTTGATCCCGCTAAGATCCAAGGCAGGAGAGACAGTCTGGGTCTGAAACCACTGTGCCTGCTAGAAATTGATTGACTGTTTTCCTTCTCCTAAGGTACAATGGTTTCTACCTTGGAAAAACAGGAGCACATTCCTTTTCCTCCGACACTCTTCAGAATTGTCCGCTTAGCTCGGATCGGCAGAATCCTGAGGCTTGTTCGGGCAGCACGAGGACTCCGGACTCTCCTTTTTGCTCTGATGATGTCCCTTCCCTCTCTATTCAACATTGGTCTTCTACTCTTTCTGGTTATGTTTATTTATGCCATTTTTGGTATGAGCTCTTTTTGCAGGGTGGAGCAAGATTCTGGAATTGATGACATATTCAACTTCAAAACTTTTGCAGGCAGCTTGCTTTGTCTCTTTCAGATAACCACGTCAGCAGGCTGGGATACCCTCCTCAAACCCATGCTGCAATCAAAAAGTTCATGTAACTCCAACACAGAGAATAATCACCTCTCTACCATAGCCATAGCCTACTTTGTCAGTTACATCATCATCTCCTTTCTCATCGTTGTCAACATGTATATTGCTGTGATTTTAGAGAACTTTAATACGGCCACTGAAGAAAGTGAGGACCCTTTGGGTGAAGATGACTTTGAAATATTCTATGAAGTCTGGGAAAAGTTTGACCCAGAAGCAACACAGTTTATCAAATATTCCGCCCTTTCTGATTTTGCTGATGCCCTGCCTGAGCCTTTGCGTGTGGCAAAGCCAAATAAATTTCAGTTTCTAGTAATGGACTTGCCCATGGTGACTGGAGATCGCCTTCACTGCCTGGATATTCTTTTTGCTTTCACCACTAGGGTACTCGGTGACTCCGATGGTTTGGATAACATGAAAACAATGATGGAGGAGAAGTTCATGGAAGCCAACCCTTTCAGGAAGTTATATGAACCCATCGTCACCACCACCAAGCGGAAGGAAGAGGAGAGATGTGCCGCTGTTATTCAAAAGGCCTTTCGAAAGTACATGAAGATGACCATGAGTGTTTTGGAAGACAGGCCTCATACACCACTCCAGACACTCTGCAATGGAGATTTGTCCAGCCCTGGGGTGGCGGAGGGCAAGGTCCACTATGACTGAGCCCCTCCCCTCCACCCCTACCTCACAGCCTCACAGCCTTGCTTCCAGCCTCTGAGCTCCAGGGATCCACAGCTCAGTGTATGAACAGACAGTGGACTCACGGAACTAGCTATTCTATTTTTTTTTCTGGCTAAAAGAAGGGATATTTCAAAGTTCACTTCAAATGGTTTTTATAGAGCTATAAGATAACGCTACCTGACTATAACCACTGGTACTGTTTTAATAAGGAAGAAGACGCTAGAAAGGGCTGTAGAGGACACACTAATGTTAGGATTGAAACACCGTTCAAATTATGTCAAAAGAATTTTTTAAAAATTAAAATTTTAAGTTATGTTTTTCCACGTTTCTAGGTACATTATCCAATATGTTTATTTACTGTTTTCCCCAATGCAAGTATGTGGCTTATCACATATAACTCTTTTGCATGCTAAGTGAAAATTCAAAACTTGCCAATGAATAAATACCTTATTGCAGATGTTTTTACCAACATTAAATATTTGAGGTTGATTTCAAACCTAAAAGCATGATTTTGTCAGTTACCACCCTTTTACCAGCTACAGTCTCTGTTATATATATTTGGAAAAAATAAATACATAAGTGAGACTTTCATTTAGCATTTTATTCAGATACTACACTAAAAATCCTCTTGTTCGGTGATTGTGTAAGTAGTGGTTTAAATGTGATGCTTTGCTTAGAATCAAAGGTGGAAGCCAGGGGTGTGCTGATAAGAGAATAAGAGTTGGCTCTTCAGAAAAAAAAGGAAAAAAAAACAGCCATGATTTGTAGCATTTACTGATTTCTGTGGTGAATACGTCCATCATGACTGATTTCAAGCTACCAAAATGATGTTTCTGAACATGGAGTTGGGAAGCAATTTCTACCATCAGGTCGTGTGAGCTGGCCCGAGCTGGCTCCAGCACACCACTGGCTGGAACCGATAGGAAGGTCTCACTTGACACTGGTTAAAAACCTGCAGTGGGCACCTTCGATGGATACAGCACCCTCTTAGCAGCACCTGGGCCCCACAGTGGGGGAGTCATAGGACATACTAGTCAGCCAGTGATCTGAGCTATTTGATGAGTCCTACACCCACGTCTGGCTGAATGTCTGCATGAAATGCAGCCAGAGAACAACCGAGGCCTATCAAGGGGGCCTGGGCCCAGGAGTAGCCCAGGACCTCCTTACAAACTGGAGATGCTCAGAAGCAAAACAAAACATTAGTCCCCAAAGACTGGACTGGGGGCAAAGAACCTACATTGTGATTATCTAGGCATGGGGGAAAACCCTGCAGAAATAGCCCTGGAATCCTGTACTTAGACCGGCTGGAGGAGCTGATATGTATGTCAGCAGCCTGGACTCTGAGGTCCGAGCCTCTGACATGCTCCTGACTATCCTGGAAGGAAAGCCAGTGCCAGGGGCTGTAGTGCACTGAGGGGTGATTATTTTCAATGTATAAAAGATCGAACCGTGTCTCGATGTATTCATGTCTAGGGCCCGAGTTTCATGAGTTTTGTAGGCAGCCTTGCGCGCTGGAGCATTGGCAAAAAGTAATAATATTATTATCTAATTATGATCGATATCTAAGTTTTATGTAGTGGTTGCTGTGCATCAGGCACTGGCTAAGCATTTGTCATGAATAATCTCGTTTATACCTCACAATAACCCAGTGAGTGTGAGGTCACTGAGCCTTTGTGCCATGCTACAGAGGGGTTGTGGGTGTCCCAGAAGCAGGAATCCGTCAAGACCCAACCACATGGGGCTACCATGTAGGGCTACAAGGGCCTGGTGGAAATCACCAGTTCTTAAGGCACTGGGGATGACCTATGTCTTCCCTAAAAGATGCCGCTGATTATGAACTCTAGGTGTTTTATGGATCCCTGCCAAGTTTTCCGAAAAAGATGGCTAGCCATCATTCCAGTAGGGATACCTCCTGGCTGGAGATAGGGGAGGTCTTGCCCATTCCAGATGACAGTTTAGGGGCTAGGATGTGATCTATTCTGTGCAAAAGCTTTGGCCCTTCCCACACATACCTGTTTCCCCCTCCCCTTTTTGCCAGGGCTGGATTCCTGGAGCTAGCTTCTAGGGAGAGCACAGGATCTGCTTGGCTTTTGCAAGAAGCTGAGCCATGTTTCCTTCACTAGATGGCAGCAAATGCCCGACATGTTCTTTTCCGAGAATTGCACAGTATCTGTGGGTGAGCCTGATGTTCAAAGAGACAGAGGGCAAAGGAGATGAGAACCAAGGCAGGAAGTGGTGACACCCTGGATGGGTGCTAGAAAGCTCATACTCCCCAGAGACAGCTCTCACTGTACAAGGACTCAGGATACCCACAAGAGACAGGTTGGTCTGAACTGTGTCCTCGTGAGGCCATGCTAAACGTCCATGGCAAACAGCCCCACAGGCACGTGAAGTCAGTCCCCTTGTCCTCTTGTCTTCTCTTCTCCAGGCCAATCAGCCCCTGCTCAGTTCAATCCACAGACATGTTCCTGAGGCCCATGCGGTACCACCTGGTGTAAATTGCTCCTAACCAACGGCCCTTCACCTCAAGAGCATGTGTGCTACTTGTGAGGAAAATTAGATAAGTGTTTATGTGACGATAATACAATGCAATATGACAAGTGCCATAAACCAGGGACACACCGCTGCTCTGAGAGTGTGAATGGAGGCAGGCTCACACGAAAGTGTCACAAGAGAGAGGGGACCTCTGAGGTGAGCTTGGTAGATGGGTCGGATTGTACCAGGGGGAGATGGTTCAGGAGGGTCTTAAAGGGAGGAGACAGTCCAGGCAGCACCATGGAGTGCAAGGAGTGGAGAAAGTGAAGGACGAGCTCCCCAGTTGACTGGACTTAGAGTATAGCTAGTGGAACAGCAGCAGCGGAAATCTTAGACGTGGACTGTGGAGAGCCTGGAAAGCCAGCGTGAGGAGTTAGAACATATTTAGGTAACAAAGAGGCACTAAAGGTGTTTGAACAGAGGAGGGAAATTAATCAGACAGAGGACGCAGGGTGGAATAGAGGAGGAAGAGCCCAGAGTACTGGTCCTGGTGGGGAAGAGGCACTGAGTAAGGAAGGAGGCAGAGGGCAATGTGGAGGGAACAGAAGGCTTGTGCCAAGCGACTGGCCATGGGGGAGGAGTCTAGGGTGAACCGCGGGATTTGGGGTCAGAGTGACAAGATAGAGGACAGGACAAGTTACCAAGTTAATGAGTATAGGAAGGGCAAGGTATGTGTATTTTCATGGCTAAGAGAAAAGAAAATTTAAAAATCAATTCAGTTTTGATCATTTTGAAGGTTTAATATGCCAGGTCCAAGTGACAATGTCCGGCCAGGCCTGGAACTTGAGGACATGGCATAGACAGGAGTCCTCAGCCCAAGAGCAGATGAAAGCGTAGAGCAACAAGCCCACCCACATCTAGAAGGCAGCAGAGGATATGCTCTCAGAGGTCAGGAAGAAGAGGAGTGAGGCAGCTCAGAGGAGGACGTGGGGAGGTAGCTGAAGGGGAGCACCACAGCGCGCAGAACGCAGCATAGCCACAGAGCAGGCTCCATGAAAAATTCACAGCCAACAAGATGAGATAGATGCATGGGCCCACCCTTACATGCCTCCCACCAAGAAGCACGCAAGGGGCTAGGGCACAGCGTGGTTGCGTTCCAGGGAAGGATCCCACTCCCTGCTCTTCTACCTTTGCATTGAGCCAGGATGAGAGCTGGCCTTATAAAGGACCCAGGTTCAGGAGCCAGCTGTTCCAGGAGCTGTCTTGGAATGTCAGCGGTGCCCTTGCGGGGGTTGCAATCCTGTACAGCTCCTCCTGCTCAAGGAAGGAGAGCCTCTAGTTCCAGATAGTTTGTTGCCTGGCAACCCAGACAGAACCTCCAGGGTCATTCAGTGGGCAATCCTGTCCATTAAGGCACAAGGAGTAATCAGAGAGGCGGTGAGGAATCAAGTGCTAACATTTACTGAGCACTTATTCTGGGCTCGGTAGCCACTTTACCAGCGGCACCTCCTTTCCTCATCTTCACAACGGCTCTATTAGACATAGATGATTTTTAATCTTCGTTATTCTGATGAGGAAACTGAGGCATGTAGAGGAACTAAGAGGCTTGTTCGAGGCCATCTAGCCAGTAAATGGCCCTGGCAGGATTCGAACCCGAGTAGTTTAGCTCCAGAGCTCAGGCTGTCAATCACTACACCACACTGCCCCCAGATGAAAAGGGGTAGTGTGATCGAAGTTGAAGGGAGGCTGCAGAGTTTTCCTGGTAATCTCTGCACACTTTTCACCATCCATTTCTTTTCTTCTGGAGATAATGCTTGCTTTCAAAATTCTGACTTTGTGGGAACATCCTCTACATGGGGAGATGCTGTGCTTTCTCTCCAAATGTAACATCCTCGGTTCTATAGACATACTCAGTTCCCTAATATTTTGCCATAGTTTCCATCATTTTACCACTCGCTACCTTCTTTTCCAGGAAAACTCTGGTTCATCTTTCTCCTCTAGCACCTGGTACCTAGGAGGCTGGAGGAGTTATCCCTCCCTTTTGGACAATATACTTCTATTCACGTAAACTTGAAATGTGCTAGTGTGACACTGGTGGTACTGAGAGGCATGATGGGGACGCCGACTTATTTTCCCTTAATCTCCATCAGTCCCCCAACCCAAGTCACCCTGAATGAGCATACGATCTAACTAGAAACACTGTCTGGTCTGCCATTGCATCTTCAAGTCCCCTTATCTCCTTTCCATACTCTAAGCTCTTTCTATATTTTAAAATCGCTTCTGGAGCCAAATCACACTCTATTTTTCCCCCCAGCTCTATTGAGCTATGATGGCAAATAAAAATTGTACATGTTTAAGGTGTGCAATATAATGGTTTGATATACATATACGAGTACATTGTGAAATGACTACCGTAATCAAGTTAATTCACACATTCATCATGTCACATACTTTTTTGGGGGGAGGAGAGGGGGCAGTGCTGAGAAAACAAGGTGTACTCTTTTAGCAAATTTCTAGTATACCATAAAGTATTATTAAAGTATTATAGTCACCGTGCTGTAATTAGATTACCAGAATTTATTCATCTTATAACGAAAGTTTGTACCCTTTGACCAAAATCTCCCCATTTCCCCAACCCCCAGCTTCTGTTAACTACTATTCTACTCTCTAGTTCCATGAGTTAAATTTTTTTAGATTCCACATATAAGTGAGATCATGCAGTATTTATCTTTCTGTGTCTGGCTTGTTTCACTTAGCATAACATCCTCCAGTTTCATCCTCCAGGTTATATATATATATATATATATATATATATATATATATATATATATATATATATGTATGTATATGTGGGTGGGTATGTCTACACACCCACATATATATATAAAACAGTTTCTTTATATACATATATACAGAGGGTGCCAAAAAAATGTATACACGTTTTAAGAAAGGAAAAAACTGTATTAAAATTGTAATACTCAATATATACCTATAACAAAAGATGACTACAAGTCACGTTTGACTTCTGTAATTACAAGAGGTGCTCAAAGTGGTTACCATCACAGCGCAATTTTAATACAGTTTTTTCCTTTCCTAAAATGTGTCTACTTTTTTTGGCACTCTCTGTATATATAACATTTTCTTCATTCATTGATGGACAATGAAGTTGTTTCCATATTTTGTCTATTATGAATAATGCTGCAATGAACACTGGAGTGGAGCTGTATCTTCAAAATAGTGATTTTATTTCCTTTGGATATACTATATCCAATAGTGGGTTTGCTGGATTGTATGGTTGTTCTATTTTTTCATTTTTAAAGAAAAATCCATACTGTTTTCCATAACGGCCGTACCAATTTACATTTCCACCAACAGTGTACAAGGGTTCCCTTTATTCCACACCCTCACCGACACTTGTTTTATCTTGTTTATTTTATAATAGTCATTCTAATAGGTTTGAGTTAATATCTCACTGTGATTTTGATTTGCATTTCCCTGGTGATTAGTGATGTTAGCATCTTTTCATGTACCTGTTGTCCGTTTGTATGTCGTCTTTGGAAAAATATCTGCTCAGATCCTCTGCCCATTTTTTAATTGGATTCTTTGTTTTTTTGCTGTTGAGTTGTGTGTTCTTTATATATTTTGGATGTTAACTCTTTACCTGTTATATGGTTGGGAAATATTTTCTTTCATTCCGTAAGTTGCCTTTACTTTTTGTTGGTTGGTTTGGGTTTTTCTGGTTTTTTTTGTTTGTTTCATTGGTTGGTTGTTTTGGTTTTGCTGTGCAGAAGCTTTTCAGTTTGATGTAGTGCCATCTGTTTATTTTTACTTTTGTTGCCTTTGCTTTTGGTGTCATATCCAAAAAATTATTGCCAAGGCTAATGTCAAAGAGCTTTCCCCTATGTTTTCTTTTAAGATTTTTGTTGTTTCAGATCTTATGTTTAAGTCCTTAATCCATTTTGAGTTGATTTTTGTATTGGTATGAGATAGGGTCTAATTCAATTCTTCTAATCTGAGAACACAGGATGTTTCTATTTATTTGTGTTTTCTTTTATATCTTTCATCAATGTCTAATACTTCTCAGTGTATGGTTCTTTCATCTCTTTGGTTATATTTATTTCTAAGTATTTTATTGTTTTTGATGTTATAAATGGGATTTTCTTAATTTCTTTTTTGGATAGTTTGCTGTTAGTGTGTGGAAACACAACTGAGTTTTCTATTTTGATGTCGCAACTTTACTAAATTCGTTAGTTCTAACCGTCTCTTGGTGGAGTCTTTAGAAATTTTTATACCTAAGATCATGTCATTTGCAGAGATAATTTAACCTCTTGGTCTCTGATTTGGATGATTTTTATTTATTTTTCTTGCCTAATTGCCTATTTGGATAGGACTTCCAATACTATGTTGAATAGAAATAGTGAGAGTGGGAACACTTGTCTTGTTTCTCATCTTAAAGGAGAAGCTTTCAGCTTTTCACTATTAAGTATGATGTTAGCTGTAGGCTTGTCATATATGACCTTTATTCTGTTGAGGTACATTCCTTCTATAATTTGTTGAGAGTTTTTATTATGAAAGGATGTGGAATCTTTCAAGTGCTTTTTCTGCATCTATTGAGATGATCATATGATTTTTACCCTTTATTTTGTTAATGTGCTTTGTCAAGTTTATTGATTTGCATAGGTTGAACCATCCTTGCATCCCAGTGATAAATCCCACTTGATAATGGTGTATGATCCTTTTAGTGTGCTGTTGAATTTAGTTTGCTAGTACTTTATTAAGGAGTTTTGCATCTATGTTCATCAGAGATATTTGCCTGTGATTTTCTTTCTTGAAGTGTCCTTGTATGGCTTTGGTATCAGAATAATGCTGGCTTTTTTAGAATGAGTTTAGAAGTGTTCCCTCCTCTTCAAATTTTTGGAAGAGTTTGAGAAGGATTGGCATTAATTCTTCTTTAAATGTTTGGTCAAATTCATCACTAAAACCATCAGATCCTGAACTTTCCTTTGTTGGGAAACTTTTGATTAATGATTTAATCTCCTTGTTAACTATTGGTCTGTTCAGATTTTCTATTTATTCATGATTCAGTCTTGGTAGATTGCATGTTTCTAAGAATTTATCCGTTTCTCCTAAGGTATCCAATTTATTGCTGTATAATTATTCATAGTTGTTTCTTATGATGGTTTGCATTTCTGTGGTATAAGTTGTAGTGTCTCCTCTTTCATTTAAAATTTTATTTATCTGAGTCCTCTCCCTTTTTTTCTGGTTAATTCAGCTAACAGTTTGTCAATTTTGTTTATCTTTTTAAGAAACCAACTCTTAGTTTTGTTGATTTTTTTTTCCTATTACTTTTTTAGGCTCTATTTCAGTGATTGTTGCTCTAATCTTTATTTTCTTCCTTTTGCTAATATTGTGCTTAGTTTGTTCTTTTTCTAGTTCTTTGAGGTGCAAAGTCGGGTTGTTAATTTGAGATCTTTATTTTTTATTAATGTAGGCATTGATCACTCTAAACTTTCCTCTTAGAACTGTTTTTGCAGCATTACATAAGTTTTGGTATGTTGTGCCTCCATTTTTGTTTGTCTCAAGATAATTTTTTATTTCCCTTTTGATTTCTTATTTGACCCACTGGTTGTTCAGGAGTGTATTGTTTAATTTTCACATATTTGTGAATTTTCTAATTTTCCTTCTGTTCTTGACTCTCAATTTCATACCATTATGGTTCACAAAGATACTTGATATGATTTCACTCTTCTTAAATTTGTTAAGACGTGCTTTGTGTCCCTACATATAATATATCCTGGGGAATGTTCTGTGCATACTTGAGAAGAATGTGTATTCAAGTGCTATTGGATGAAATGTTCAATATATGTCTGTTAGGTCTATTTGCTCTATAGTGTTATGCAAGTCCACTGTTTCTTTATTGATTTTCTGTCTGGATGATCTATCCAATGTTAAAAGTGGAGTGTGGAAAGCTCCTACTGTTACTGTATTGCTATTTATTTCTCCTTTCAGTTCTGTTAATATTTGTTTTAAAGACTTAGGTGCTCCAATGTTGGGCACATATGTATTTACAATTCTTATATCCTCCTAATGAATTGACCACTTTATCACTATATAGTGATCTTCTTTGTCTCTTGTGACCAATTTTGATGAAAGTGTATTTGGTTAACATAAGTATAACCACCCCTGCTCTCTTTTGGTTACTATTTGTATGCAATATCTTTTTCCATCCCTTCACTTTTAGCCTATGTGTGTGTTTAAAGTCTCTTGTAGGTGGCATATTTTTGGATCTTTTTTCTTTTTAATCCATTCAGCCACTCGGTCTTTTGATTAGAGAATTTAATGAATTTAATACAATTGTACTTAAAGTAATTATTGACAGGTGAGGATTTGCTAGTACCCTTTTGTTATTTTCTGACTGTTTTATAGTTCTTTTGTTCCTTTCTTTCTCTCTTGCTTTCCTCCTTTGTGATTTATTTTTAGTAGTGGTAGGCTTTCCCTTTATATTTTCCCTTTATATTTTCTGTATCTACTAGAGATTTTTCTCTTTGTGATTACTCTGAGGCTTACATAAAACATCTTACAACGGTTTATTTTAAGCTAATAACAACTTACCTTCAATCATATACAAAAACTCCATACTTTCACTTCTCCTCCCTTTACATTTTATGATATTTATGTCAAACTCTACATCTTTTTATATTGTGCATCCATTAACAAATTATTATAACTATACTTATTTTTAATAATATTGATTTTAACTTTTATACTAGAGATAAAGTTTTTACACACCATCATTACAATGTTAGAGCATTCTGAGTTTGACTATATGTTTACCAGTGAGTTTTATACTTTCATATGTTTTCATATTGGTACTTAGCATCCTTTCATTTTAACCTCAAGAATTCCCTTTAGCATTTCTTGTAAGGCAGGTCTAGTGGTGATAAACTCCTTTAGCTTGTGTTTATTTAAGAAAGTCTTATCTTTCATTTCTGAAGAATAGTTTTGCTGGGTATGGTATTCTCAGATTTCAAAATTAAATCATTTGCTTTTAAAAGACACTGTTAATGAAAAGGCAAGCCACAGACTAGGAGAAAATATTTTCAAAACATGTATCAGACAAAGGACTTTTATCTAGAGTATACAAAGGATTCTTCCAGCTCAATAACAAGAAGGAAAGTAATCTAATAAAAGAATGGGTAAAAGATTTGAATAGATGGCAAAAATGTACAGGAAAAGATGCCCAGCCTCACTAGTCTTTAGGCAAATGCAATTAAAAACCCAGTGAAATACTGCTATACACCTATTAAAATGGCTAAAAGGAAAGAAAAGAGGGAAAAAAGAGAAAAGAAAAAGACTAACTGCACCAAGTAATGGTGAGAATGTGGAGCAACTGGAATGGTCATACACTGCTGGTTGGAGTATGAAATGGTGCAGGTATTTTGGAAAATATTTCAGTTATTTCTTATGAAGTTAAACATACACCTATGGCACAACCCAATCATTCTACTCCTGGGTATTTACCAATAGAAATGAAAGCATATGCCCAGAGACTTGTACACAAATATTAATAACACCTTTATTTTTAATAGCCAAAAAGTGCAAATGACCCAAATGTCCATTAATAGGTGAATGATAAATAAACTGTGGTTATCCATCCAATGCTATACTACTCAGTACAAAGGAATTTACCACTGGTACATGCAATGATATGAATAATTCTCAAAAAAATTATGCTAAGTGAAAGGAAGTAGATAACAAGCACACACTGTATGATTTTATTTATATAAAACGTAAACTAAAATATAGTGATAGAAAGTAAATCAGTGGCAACCTGGGGATGGGGGAAGTGTTGTTTAAAAAAAAAAGGATAAAGGGGCATTAGGAAACTTTTGAGGATGATGGATATGTTCACTACCTTGATCGTATTGATGGATTGTTTTTTTTAGTAAATGAATAATATGTGTCAAAATTTATCAAATTGTATACATTAAATATGTGCAGATCATGGTGTGTCAATTATCTTTCAATAAGCCTATAAAAAAAAAAGTCCAGCCCTTGAGTTTTTTAAATGGAATTCTCAATAAGCTTCTGGATCTCTTAGTTTAGAACTAAAGTATGAAGGGAGAGGCTGCTTCTCTTACAGAGATGGCAGCTAAGCCATGGCACCCGCCCACCTACCTAGGGAGACACATCAAACAAAGGTAATACCTTGCCTGAGGATAGGTGGTGGCTGCCTCAATATTAGGAAAGAAGCCCTTGGAAGAAGACTTGGGATACCTCCCTTATTAGGGAATGACAAAGCTCAAAAAAACGTCAAGACGTCATCTTGCCCAGCCCCTGTTCGTACAGACAAGAAAACTGATGCTCAGAGATTGGTAGTCATTTAAATAAGGCCTGTGATTGATGGTAGGACCGATTTAGGGACAAAATAATGAGTGAGCATTGTCTGAAAGGGGAGGAATGCTATGAACAGGGACTGAATTAATTCTCTGTCTCTTATCTATCGTTGTAGTCTTCACTCATTGCAAAGGCACAGGCTGTTGGGTGGGTGGTCTTAGCCTCTGTGTCCCCACCCACCCAGAGTTAGTGAGAACCAGCTGGCCACTGAACACTCTGTATCCTGGCCTGCATTCTCTCCTGGGGCCTCACCCCTCTTTTCCCTCCCAGGGGAAGGCACCATCCTGCAGCTTGGAGGATGGGCTTTCTGCACCCCAGGCTCTGCCCCAAGAGGCAGGAAATGCCAGGCACTTTCCTTCTCCCTACAGACCTTGTGAGCTCATTCTGGTAAAAGTTTAATGCCTAAAAGTCAATTATGCTTAAGAATGCTCTGATGAGCCCCACAACAGCCTTTTCTCAAAGCTATTCGGGCCTGTAGCTGCTTTCCCGCTCCCTCTACCCTGTGCTGAGAAAGCCTTCCTGCCCTTCCTCACAGTACAGCGGGGGCCTGATCTCTGCTTTGCCACCAACTTGCTGTGTGATTTTCAGAGAGGCCCATTCCCCTCTGTGGGCCTGACTTTGACCTTAATAAAATGGAAGGGCTGCCTTAGACGCTCTCTGAGACCTGTGCTAGCTAGGCTTGCCCATCTTCACAGTCCCTCATCTCTGGGTGAACACAGCAAAAACAGAAGGACACATCCAGGTTGGAGGTCTGTAGGGGAATGGTCCGGGGCAGAAATGCCAAAAAGCGGAGCTGTTGGAAAAGGTGGAGAAATCCTGCATGGGTTTCTGTTCACGAGGTGAGTAAACACATTATAATTGACATTGGCAAAGAATTATACAACGCATAGTCCAGATTATAGTGACCTGGCCACCATTCCTGTAGGCACCCAACTTCACCCACCCACCATTCCAGACTTTTTATCAGCTGGCCCCAGATGTGCCACAGCTGGCTTTGGGCCTGGGCTAATGGCTCAGACAGCCTCCAGGGAGAGAAAGAATGAAGGTGAGCGGGTCTTCCTGCAGGCGGTGAGAGACGATTTACCTCTAATCTAGCCACTCATTACTTCCCATTCAGGGCCTGCCATCCCTCAGGCTGGCCTTTGCATCATCCTGGTGGTTCCTGTCCCTACATCCTCTTCCCTCCAGTTCCCGCCGCTGGGATGCTCTCCCCTTCTTGTTCCCTTCCCAAAGCAGCTCTGGAAGCTTCTCTGCTTACCTTCACTCGGAGATGACTTAGAAGATTCCTGCCCTCCCTCAAACCCTATATTATCTGATCTCTGCAGGAAAAACCTTGGACACCGTATGGAGGAGGCTCTGTCCAGAAACTTGGGCTTTGTTTGCTTCTCCAAAGTCTGTACCCTGCCCCCATCATGCCACTGGTGCCTACACAACATGACAAACCACAGGTAAAATTCTGGTGGCCCTGAGAGATTCATTCCAAATCCAACAAGTGGCTCTTTTGAGACAGGGGAGCCCTGACCCATGGGACACAAGAGACCAATTCTGCTTCTGGTGGTGGCTGCTTCCGAAATATGGAACAGTGTGTGAATTAGGGGTTCCCCCCTTTCTAGATAGAACACTCTCATTTAATTTCATTTGGGCCATCTTCCTCTGCTTTGGTTCACATTTTATTTCCTTTGTTGTTTATTCCGACTAGAGATGGTATTCAAAATATGTAATCTGGTAAGGCTTGGGTGCTGACCAGACAGAATGGATGTCACCGAGTGCCAGACAGGCTCCTGGGCATGGTGAAAGGGTATGCAGGAGAGGGGATTAGAGGTATGGCCAGTGTGACCCTTTAGTTTTTGGATCACAGGACATATTGCAGATGGGGGTCACAGGGGCAGGGACAGGGCAGCTTGGGCAGCCAGAGAACATTTGGGGGGACTGGTTAGAACCCATTTACCCACACGCTCACTTCAGAGCACTTCTCTGCCCTTTTTTCCCTGACCGGTGTCCAGAAAGCAGAGCCTTTCAGGCTGCATCAGAGAGCCTTGCTTGCAACCTGACTTCCAGTTGGGTTGACCCACAGGAAGCACCAGCAGGAGATTGAAGAGAAGGAAGAGGAAGCAGTCAGGGTATTTTCCATGCTTTCTGCTTATTCTGAGCTCTTTCTAACAGTGGCTGCATTCCTCTGATGCCACAGCTCCTGTTATGCTCTCTTTCCGGAAGTCCAGCTCTCCCTGGGCTCCAGGAAAACTCGTTTCCCAGGGCCCCTTCATGACCAAGGCTGGCAATGCTTCTGCCATTGCTGGTCTGATGGCCTCCAGGACGGCCCCCAGTGATCTTTGCCTTCTGGAATTCATTCCTGTGAGTAGTCCCCTCGTACATTCTACCAGGTTGTGTATGACTAATAGCACACAGCGGAAGTGATACTATGTCACTTTGGGTATTAGGTTACAAAAGACTGTAGCTTCCGTCTTGAGTTCCCTCTGCCTTGCTCTTTCCTGGGTCACTCATTCTGGGGGAGGCAGCCCTACAAAGAGCCCCACATGACAAAAAAAGCCCAAAGTCCCTAACTAGTAGCCAGCCAGCATCACAGCTTGCCAACAATACCCTGGATGAGTTTGGAAGCAGACCCGGCAGCCCCCACAGACAACGTGGCTGCAACCTCATGAAAGACACTGAGTCAGAGCCACCCAGCTAAGCCACCCCCAGGTTCTCATCCCTCAGAAACTATGTGAGGTCATAAATATTTGTTGGTTTAAGCTGAAAAAATATTGGGGTAACTTGTTACACAGCAACAGATAACTAATACAACTACATCCATAGTTTTGTAAACAGGTATGTCATTTATGTTTCCTGAACCATCTGAGGTGGCTTTTGCTTCCTGACTAACAGGGGCTCAAGGCAGCTGCCACTTACGAACTGACATGAAAAAAGTTTAATATCTTAACAGTGCTGTGATTGTACTGGCGTATTCCCTCTGAATAGCTTCTGACCCATCCATCACCTGAAGATCTAGGAGTGAGGGCCTTGGACAGGGCAAACCTAGGGATTGAGGAGGGACTAGGACAAGAGGTAGAAGAAGGGAGAAGGGGAGAAGGGAAGTGAGGGGGAGGCCGACAGGAAGCTAGATGGCAGAACAGAAGACGCAGGCCTGAGTTAGTCCATAAGAAACCAAGAGAGGCATCTTCGCAGTCTTCACTTGCTCATCAGATGGGATCAAGGTGAGAACCAGAGCGAGTCTAGTCCAGGGAAGAGTCCCCTGGACTGACAGTTTTGTGTGGTTAAGTTAGCATGAGTTCTAGGTGAGTTTTCCTTGCGATGCCAAATCCCGACTGTGCTGGACTCTCAGCCTCAGCGTGCTGTTCTGTCTTTGCAAGTCCTCATGCCAGCAGTCCCTGGGCCCCACAGAGAGCCCCAGCCTAGAGAAGACAGCTCCCCTTCATAGGCGGGGCACTTTCCACCCCACAGTGCACCAGCAGCCTCACATTACCGCACAGGGGGCCCCTTTGTACAGCTGAGTGGCCTTGGGGTACCCTTCATGAGTCATTTCCTGTTATTCTGCTCAGAGAAATCCTGCCATTCTTTGAAGCAAGATTTGACATTTTTCTAGGACGAACTTCTGGGGCCTTTTGGTCAAGAAAAAAAGCAAGGATTCTTTCTTTTATATTTACAAAGCCATTAATTGGCCTTTTTATAAAATTAGACTCCATTATAAGCTCAATTGGAGTGGGGAGCACAGCTTTATTTAGTCCAAAACACCAGTCCTAAAGGATTCTTTTTAATAACCAAGTGTTCTGTAGCAAGAAGACTGGTAAGGGAGGCTCTGCCTCCTTCTGCTGCTGAAATCCAGCGGCCTTGACTTGATGTCGTGCTCACAGCTGCCCACTGCACCTCTGAAGACAGAGAAGGGGAGGAGGAAGGCATGCTCCAGAGCCATTGCCAGGGTCCCACCTGCAGCTCCTGCTTCTGTGTCTAGGTACCCATCCCGTTCCAGAGGAGAAATGTCAGATGAGGAACTCCCCAAGCCTGATCCCTGCTCCAGACCTAGCCCTGGCATCGACAATACCAGCCACGTGGCTCATCATGCTCCCTGACCCTGGGCTGCCAGCCACTGAGCTTTCAAAGGGAGTTTATCGCCACGCCACCCGACCCACGCAGCTGCAGGAATCAGTGATCTCCCATCATCCACATCACAGTCTGGGACCCTGGGACCAGCTGCCCAAATTATCTGGATTTCTCTGGGTTCAAGGCACACAGAGCATCTAGTGCAGGTTTCTCAAACTTCAACGTACAGATGTATCACCTAGGGAGGTTGCTAAAATGCAGACTCTCATTCAGTCACTCTGGGGTGGGGCCTGAGAGTCTGCATTCCTAACAGAGACACGCTGCCGCTGTTGGTCCAAGACCACTTTTATGGAGCGAGGATCTAGTGCACACCCCTTCCATAACAGGTGGGCAGATTGAGCCCAGAAGGGAAGAGTGACGTTCCCAAAATACTTAGCCAGGATGTAGCAAGTGTCTCAGGTCAGCTTGCCTGTCTTTTATCACCTTACGATACAGGCCCACAGCTCTTCAGGAAAGTGCTTCTTAAACGTTAGCACGCACCTGAGTTACCTGAGTTACCTTGTTGAAATGCAGATTCTAGCGCAGTAGGGCTATGGTGGGGCTGAGCATTTTCGTTTCCAGCAAGCTCCCAAATGATGCCAATACCATTGGTTCTTGAAGCCCATTTTAGTAGTGAGATCCCAGACGTGCGCCTAGTACATCACAGTTTGTTAGGTGCTATTCCTTGTATCAAATCCCCTGAGGCTCACAGCAGCCACGGGGCACAGCCAAGCCAAAGGCACTTATTCTCCCCATATATAGGTGCGTTCCTACCTGAGGCCAGCCCAGAGACGGGCTATGCTGTGGAGGCTGCTGCTTCAAATTGAGAGCAGGGCCAGACTCACCTCAAGGTTTCTGATGGTCAATCTGCTTACAGCTTGGTCTCTCTGAAAATGCCTCAGGGCTGTCTTGACTACTGGGACCAAAGTCAGGCCAAGGCAAAGGAACTTTATGGCAGAGGGGAAGTTTATTGGGTGAGGGGCTCACCCAATATCCACTTTCCTCTTTCCTTCGTAAAAGAAATTCTGATTTTAGTAGAGGCATCAAAGTGTTCACTTTAAAAAAACAAGTGTAGTTCCAATCCTCCCTTGAAGCTAAGAGTGGACTTGTACTAAGTTCTGGCCAATGAGTTATAAGTGGACATTGCTGGCTGAGGCTTCTAGAAAAGCTCCCTAAAAGAAGGGGCCAAATCAGTTGATAAATGCCTTTTTCTCCTTTACCACCTTCTCCTTCTTCCTACCTGAATGCAGACGTGGTGCTGGGCCTCCAATAGCCGCCTTGTGACCGAGAGGCACACTACAGAATGGGAGCCACACCCTGATGGTGGCAGAGCAGAAAGACGGAGAGAGTGTGACAGCTGCTGTGACCATGGACCTGCTCCACTAGCTCTGAACCACCTACTTCTACATATCATGTTATGTTAGCAAAAAAGAAAAAAGAAAGGATCCACGTATATTCTTTAAGCCACTCTTTAATGAGTCTGTGTTTCAAACAATTGTGGGAAATTTCTAACTAACACACTAGTTCTGTCATCAACCTTGAAGGGTGATGCAATGTATTCCATTGCCAGAACGAAATAATGGAATCTAAATGGGGTTTAAAATGACCAGAAGCGGATGTATTTGGATAGGGAGAGCTGCAGAGGGTGCTGCTGGGTCTGTGAGTGCGTCTGCTCCTAGCCCTGTACCAGCCTCATTGCAACGATGCTGGCAGAGGCTCTCTGTGGGCTGAAAACATGGCAGACAACGCAGGCCACTTGGGTCCCAAATCCACACTAACAAATAGCAGCAGGATGACTTTGGACCCATCTGTCAGTCTCTTTGAGGCTCTAATCATCGGAAAAAAAAAAGAAAATGGAGACAATGGTGACAACACCTACTTCTTGAGGTAGTTGCGATCCTTAGAGGAGATACAGGTTAATTAGTACTGATTTTATTTCCATGCATTAAATACTTAGTGCACATATATTTGCTAGATTTTGAAGAGTCGAGATGGGGGCACAAAGATGGTAAAAGAGTAGTCCTATTCCCACCCCGTCAAGGCACCTCCAGTCTCATTCCTTGTTGTATGCGTTTGATTGTTAGGAAATCATTCCGATGCTGCCACGGCAAGAACCCGTGAGTGAGCCTGTATCCTGGGACCCAGGCCCACAAGCCTCTGGGTGGATGCTCTCCCAGGAGTCCTCATCCAAGGGTCCCCAGGGACTCTGAAGGTGGTTTCTAAACGGGTTTCTCCAGTGCATACGACAGTGCAGAGGCATTCGAGTCACCTCAGTGTCTTTCCTGGCCTTTCTCTTTGTGACTTGAAGAAGTTTGTCCCTAACTCAGTTGCCTTGATGTTAAAATGGGAAAGATAAAAGCACTGGTCTTTCAGGAGAGTCAGCAGTGCTCCATCACAGGCCTGCTGGAGTCTGTGATCTGGAAGGCATGGGGTGGTGCAAGATCAGCTGCCGGGTCTAAGGATGAAGGAGACTTTCCCTGGAACTAGAAAGTGGATTTTTTACATGCCAGAGACCTCGGTGCTTTGTGCACTCTATTTAGTTTGGCCGGAGAGAAGTTCTGAGCTAGGAGTACAGAGGTGTTAAGGGGAGAGGGCAGAACCAGAGCAAAACAGCTTCAGGATGTTAAAGGGAAGCTGCATTTGAGGCCCTGGGCGCCCCAGCCCTGGCAAAAGATGTCTTGCCGAGCAGGGCATCAAGTGGCAACATGACTGCACGGCTATTATGGCTTCCCAGAGCATTTCTGACCCTGTGAGGAAGGCCTGGAGAGCTTCCTTCATCTCTGGGAGGAGGTGGAGACAGGAAGAGCCCCAGGGATGACTGAGATGGAGTTCTCATCCCCTGGAGGCATGACGGATCACAGAGACATGTCATTTGATTTTAGAAAAATAAAGCGATGTAGTTTTACTTGCCCTCGAGCACTGTGGTGCAGTGAAATCCTTGCCGGCTACATGCACATCCTGGAGTGATCTGAAACAGCACTGGCATCTGTCACCTTGCACGGGATCCCTCACCAGCATCCTGGCCCCGTCACTGAGTATCCTCTGCCAGGGACTCGGGCCCCACTCTCCTTTCACAGCAGTGCGACCTGCTACAGACTGAACCACGTCTCCCCAAAAGGTATAGTTTGAAACCCTAACCCCCAATGTGACTGTATTTGGAGACGGCGCCTTTAAAGAAGATAATTAAGGTTAAACGAGGTCATAGGAGTGGGGCCCTAATCTGATAGGACTAACGTCCTTATAAAGAATAGGAAGAGAGACACCAGAGATTGTGCGTGCACAGAACAAGGGCCACATGAAGACGCAGCGAGAAGGTGCCTGTCTGTAATCCAGGGAGAGAGTCCTCACAAAAAAAACAAATCCTGCTGGACCTGGATCTTGACTTGGCGCCTCCAGAACCATAAGAAAATCAGCTATTGTTGTTTAAGTCACCCAGCCTGTCGTATTTTGTTGTGACAGCCCATGCGAGTACAGTATCCAAAGCGCAATGCTCAACACTGGCATCAGGCCACGTGTGAAAAACAGATTCTTGGAATCAACTCTGAACTTACCCCCTGCCCCCCAAAAAAAAGAAAGGAAAAGGAAAACAAAAGGGTAGGGGAGGAAAAAGAAAAGAATATTTGCTGGGAATATGGCTCTGGGTTGCGCGTTTTAGGACCACCCCAGGCAATTCCCGAAGTTTCACAGGTGCTACTACACAGGGTGCTCTTGCCCATGACATTTGGCTGCCCTTCTGCCCGTCCATGGCTGGGTCTCTCCATTCCACCTCTCCATCCTCCCCCTCGGAAGAGCCCAGATACAGCTCCAGCCCAACCTAACCCCCCTCCAGTGAAATCCTCAGAGGAATCTTCTGCTTTGTGTGCCAGGAAGTGTACCCTAGGGAGCTCTGAGACAATTTGCCATGTTCCAGTCATTTCTGACCAGTGAGATGGGTCGTGGGCCAGGAGGTCCACTTCTTCGCACTGACGGCAGTTTCTCAACAGACACTGTTCCCACCCATCTGCCAGCCATCCTTCAGCTCTGCTCTGGCACTGCCATCTTTATTGGTCACAGGTACAGACAGGTTATTCTAGAATTACATGTGCCAAGTGCATGAACCTTCACAGCCCAAATCGTGAGCCTGTTCAGGGAAAGGCCGTCTGAGTGCCCTCCCCTGGAATGCCAGCTCAGTGCACAACTGGTACAGAGCGACTCAGTCCCCGCTGGTTCCCTGTCCCAGCACTACTCTCCAGCATCTGTCTTCATCTCTCACCCCGGGGTTGGCTTATGGGTCAGGAGGACCCAGGAGAGCAGGTGTTTCACTGCCCCCTCAAAAAACTCTCCCCCAAGAGAACAGACTCCTAACCAGTCCCTCCCCCACCTAATTCTAATCTTATTCTAATTATCAAAGCAATATCTTTTCACAGTAGAAAACCTGGGAAGCACAGGAAATGAACTGCATTATTAAAAGTGTATTTTCAACAACCCTATTAAAAAATGGGCAGAGGACATGAAGAGATTTAGATTTCTCTAAAGAGGACATACAGATGGCCAACAGACATATGAAAATATGCTCAACGTCACTAATCATTAGAGAAATGTACATTAAAACCACGATGAGATATCACCTCATACCTGTCAGAATGGCTATCATCAATAAATTAACAAATAACAAGTGTAGGCGAGGATGTGGAGAAAAGGGAACCCTCGTGCACTGTTGGTGGGATTGCAGACTGGTCCAGCCACCACGTAAAACAGTCTGGAAGTACCTCAAAAAGTTGAAAAGGAACTACCTTATGACCCAGCAATTCCACTCCTGGATATCCTTCCAAAGAAATCCAAAACACTAATTCGAAAAAAACATGTGCACCCCTATGTTTATTGCAGCACTATTTACAATAGCCAAGATACAGAAACAACTGAAATGCCTATCGATAGATGATTGGATAAAGAAACTGGGGTACATTTATGCAATAGAGTATTGGCCATAAAAAAGAATGAAATCTTACCATTTGCAACAACATAGATGGACCTTGAGAATAAGGATGGACCTAAGTGAAGTAAGTCAGACTGAGAAAGACAAATACCATATGATCTCACTTATATGTAGACTCTAAAGAACAGAATAAATGAACATACAAAACAGAAATAGATTCAGAAATATAGGAAAAAAACTGTTGGTTGCTAGATGGGAGAGGGGAAAGAATGGGGAAGAAGGTAAAGGGATTAGAAAGAGCAAATTGGTAGACGCAATGTAGTCACGGGGATATGAAATACAGTGTGGAGAATATAATCAATGTCGTAAAGATTATGTAAGGTGCCAGATGGGCCCTGGACTTCTCAGGGGGACCACTTCATAGACCGTGCAGATGCCTGACCACTGCGCTATATACCTGGAGCTGAAGTTAAATAATATTGTATGTCAACTTTAATTAAATATATATAGTCATAGGATGTGGAGTATAGCATAAGGAAGATAGTCAATGTTATTGTATAAAATGTCAGAGGGGTGGTAGCTTGGAGGAGGTGGGTTATCACTTTGTGAGGGGTGTAAATATTTAACTATTATGTTGCTTCGTACACCTGAAACTAATAAAAATAAAAAGTCTATTTTCAAAAAACCTCTTCTGCTGATTTCAATTTCATTCGTTCATTTATTCGTTCGTTCATTCATTCATTCAGCAAATACTTGAGCTAACAGTTCTCTCCCAAAACAGCATGAGAGAGGGAGAAAATAAAGGTCCCAGAGCACTTGTCACTCTGCATGGAACTACATGTTGATTTCAATTAAATATATATTATATTGAAATGTTCCTTGGACTCCTATTTCATCTTGGATGGAAAGACCCATTAACAGCCATTCCGTATTTCCTTTGTCCATTTAGATTCAGTTGTATTCCGAGCTTCCGACTCTCCTGGGCAGGGCACCGCACAGCTCTTAGTGCACACCCTGCTGCTGTCAGCCACGCCGGAGTTTTCCTTCTGCTGAGGGCTAAGAGGTTTGCGATCCCAAATGCTTTCTTTTCTTATAAAAATCTCTTCGCCCAACTTCTGCTGAATGCACATCAGGCAATGCATTTTCCTTTGAGCAGCGCTCTGAAAAGTGAAAGGTATTGTCTCAGGATGGCGCCTTCAGATTTCACTGCCAATGCTGCTGTAGGCATCTCTTCTTCTACCTGCTGTTTTTTTTTTTCTCTTCGAAATTATGAAAACAGGTATCAATTATGACTTTAAAACAATTGTCATTTAAACGAATGGGAATCTATTCCAAAGAGAATGTGAGCAATAGTGCACGTCTCCTGCCACCCCCACCCCCCACCATCTGATGCTATTGTAACAAGGAGCTTGGGGTAGAAAATGAAATCACGTCTCTTTAATGCGCTCTGATCTGTTCTCTGTAAGGGTGTCTTTCTTCCCTAGTGCCACCTGCTCATGCCAAGTTCAAGAATCCGAATGATGTTCACTACCCTTGGCCCATCCATTTCCAATCCCGAGGGGAAAAGTCATGGGATCAGTCTATTTCCTTCCAGATGGCTCTTTGTCCTCTATGCAGTGTCTCTCTCTCATCCCAGAAAACTTCCTGTCTCAGGAATTTGGGGTGGGAGGTGATTCAATGAATCTCATGCCTGCAGAGCCCCAGGCTTCCCCCCAAAATATCCTGTTATAACTTTCCACAGAGTACTAGGCATTCCAGGTCCTGAAGGGTCACAGATAAGTCTCCTTAGTGGCTATGCGTCATCTCCTTGGGTCTCAGCTAACCAGGACTTAGTCTTGGCTCTAGCACTTATTAGCTGTAACCTCTGGGATCACCTCCCTGAGCTCCAGGCTTATTATCCATAAAGTCGGCGCAAAAAGCATATTAAGAGTGGCGGGCAGCCACTCTCAGTCATGGTTCCGGGAGCAAGAGGGACCCCATGTTCCCTGCCTGAGTTAGGAGTGGCTATCCCTAGGGAAAGGAGCCCTGCTGGGGAAGCAGATCTCAGAGCCTCAGAAAGCCGGGTTGCCAGGGAGGGAGGCGTCCACAGCAGCCATCACCCTGTGCTCCTCCCAGCACAGCCAGGACCAGAGCACCCGTACACCTGCGCTTGTTAGGAATGGAGAACCTCACCTCACCCCAGTGGTCTCTGCATTCAGAATCGCTGGGTGGGGCCCGGAATGTGTGTTAACAAGCTCTCCAGGTGACTCTAATGCACACTGAGGTTTGAGAAGCACTGTTCTAAAGCATTCCATTTCATCTTCACCTTACCCCCCACCCCAGTCATTTTGTACCAAGGAACGCTGAGACGTAGACCCGAGAGACCAGGTCTCGGGTCTCTTGTGGGCTGTCATTCAGCATCGCCTTTCAAACCTGCTCCAAGATCCTCTGTAATTATCGCCAAGCCAGCTCATCTATGCTACCCTTCTCCACAACTCCCCTTGCAAGATTCTGCTTCAGGAGCTCCCCATGCCATGGCTTCCAAAACAGCACGCCCAGCATCCCTCTGGCTTTGCACGACTTCCCTCTCCTCCCTGCTGGAGCCCACAAGACTACATCCTTCTGTCTTTCTGTGATGCTGGTCCCTTTTCCTGGACCCTCTCCTAATCCCCTAACACCATGGTTGTGCAGATGGACGAGTGTAGATTCAAGTCCTGCCCCACAATGGCTGTGTGATCCAGGCAAGTGACTTAATACACTTGAGACTCTATTTACATCTCTGTGAAATGGGGATGACAGCACCTATCCCCCAGGGCTGTTATGGGGGTGAGATGAGTTCCTGGCTCATACCTGGTATGTCCTGGCTACTCAGTGAATGGAGATGACCATATTGGTAAGGAATTCGCTGTCAGGAGATGGAGAGGAAGAAATAGAGTCCACCTCATGACAGTATTTACAAGGGAAGAGAAGGGGATGCAGGCACTAGAGGAAAATTAGTCAAGTGAATTACGCTTCAGGTCCTACAGCCAAACTCCCCACCCCTCCCCCACTTTCACTGAACAGATTTCTGCTTATCAACCAGATGGGTGCATTTCTCAAGACTGAGGACAGTGTGTTTTCTTTTATATGTCACCTCTCCAGCCCTGAGGCCCCGAAAACAGTCCCCAGCCCTAGACATGGATGCTTAAGTAGGCAATGGGTCAGTGGGGTAAGGGGGTGTGCTGTCAGCCTCGTCCCTGGTACACGGGGCTCCTGGCAGGTAGAGATGCCTTATTGACAGACCCATATTTGCATGACAGTCACATATTCATCCCCCAAATCTTCCTGCAACCCTGGCACAGCTGTGGGAGCTGCAATGAGGAAGGAGGCCATTCTTCCTGGAGGAAACTTTCCAGGAGTTTATCAGTGCATCCTGTCTGTAGCTCCAAGTTTCACCTGCTCCACCGTTGTCATCAGCTCCATGGGCTGTCCTCGTCACCCCTCCTTCAGGGTAGGGACTGTGCCTCAGTCCTCTGGGTGTCCCTAGGTCCTGGCACAGAAGATATGTCCCATGTATGACACAGAAAGCCCCCCAGTTCCAAGTTCTTAGTTTGGGGGCGGGGGATGAGTTGAGGGACGAGGGCACCTGAAACTCGATCATTCTTCCAAAGACTCTGAGCCCCAGAGGAGCAGCCTGAATTGCAGGGCAGGTTTGATCTGGGGATCTGACCACAAGCAGCGTGCGCCCACAGCCGTCCCCATGGGAACCGTGTCAGGCAGAGCTCCAGCTCAGAATAAGCAGCTTGCCTCAGGCCTGAACCCGGTGGGGGCCGACGTGGGCACAGGGCTGGCTCAGGCCACCCACAGCCCTCCCCTCAGGGGCCCAAAAGGGGCTGCAGCTGCAGGGACCGGGTGTGTAGGTTGCCATGGAAACCAAGCTCCTCTACTTCCCTGGTGCCTTGGAGTTCTGAGAGGGAGCCAGACTCCACAGAACACCCTTACCCCTGGGCCCCTCCTCGCCCTCTCAGCCTGTGTCCAGGTCACATCATGGGCACAGAGACGGATGACAGAGGCTTAGAGGGGCCAACAAACTGGCAATGATTCTCTCCCTTCCACCTTAGCTGACCCAGTGGTTCCTGGGGATGGTTCCTAGGGATGGTTCCCGCCTGGAAGGAGATGGCTTACCCAAGGAGCAGTAACCCAAGAAGCCAACACATCTGAGAAATTTTTTTTTTTTTTTAAGATTTTATTGGGGAAGGGGAACAGGACTTTATTGGGGAACAGTGTGTACTTCCAGGACTTTTTTCCAAGTCAAGTTGTCCTTTCAATCTTAGTTGTGGAGGGCACAGCTCAGCTCCAGGTCCAGTTGCCGTTGCTCGTTGCAGGGGGCACAGCCCACCATCCCTTGTGGGAGTTGAACCAGCAACTTTGTGGTTGAGAGCCCACTGGCCCATGTGGGAATCAAACCGGCAACCTTCGGAGTTAGGAGCATGGAGCTCCTACCACCTGAGCCACCGGGCGGGCCCATGTCTGGGAAATTTTTGGTGTCAAGAGCCTTGGAATAGGAGAACTTGAGTTCTCTCCTTGTCCTCAGACTTCACAGCTGGGTGTCATTAGTGAAGCCTTCCAACCTCACTGCGCCTCATTTTCCCACATAGAAAATAAGGATAATTTGATCCACCAGATAGTCGTCAGGTATCATTATTCAAAGGGAAAGTGTAAGCTATAAAGTCCTCGTGCTTATGGGGGATTGTTACTACAGCAGGCTGAAAACATAACCTGTACTCAAAAGAATTAGATAAATCCAAGTGCTGATGAATTAAAAGGAGCAATTCCTTTATTCCTTCAATAAGTCTTAGCTCAGTGACTTTGTTGCAGAATCCAATACCGGAAAGAACCCAAGTGGCACTCAGAGAGTTAGGAGAGTCAGCTTTATTACACCGGCGGGCTCAGCGGGATCCTTCCCAAAAGGCTGAGCCCCTAGCAAGGTTTTGAGCAGGTTTTTATGGGTTGGGGACTTCCTTGAGTCGGGGAAGGGGTAGGTGTTGTCTGGTGATTAGCTCAAGGTGTGGCTTGGAGGGGCTTATGCGGAAGTGGGCAGGGGCTTAGGCTGGGGCCTTCTCTCTTCACTTAGGCCACCATTTTAGGGGGTTAAGGGGGTTGTTGCCACAAAGCTAAGTGGTCGGTTCCACGTGGCAGGGAACCATTTTAAGGTCAGTTTCCCCATCACCTTTCTATCTAGATAGGCACGGTGCCAGAGGCTGGAGACCCAGGGATAAGTCATGGACCCTGCCCTGAAGGGACTTCAGCCTCAAAAAAGGATTCTTTGTTGACCTACTGTGTGTCCAGCACTCTGAAGCTGGCCAGAATAAGCGTGGTCACCCTTTTCTCCAGGAGCACAAACACTGCTTCTTAGAGAGATGAACACAAGACAGGTATCTACAAAACACAGAAGGCAGGTGGTAACGTAATGGGGAAGACTTTAATGGGTGTTTTTACTTGTCACAGGAAGTTTCCTGAGATGAAACATGAAACGAGAAGCTTGAGTCAAAGGGGATGAAAATTGGTCTGTGTCATAAAATTCTCTGGTTGCCTAGATCAAAAGAAATCTTTGCAAAATATGTTGCTTTCTGGAAATAATTATTTTCCTAATATACTAAAAGTGTCCTGAGCACAAATTCCAACATGTATGTGTGGCGGGGGCGGGGGGGGGGCCAGGGGAGAGCTTTCCCTCACATTCAACAAGCAATTCTCTGACACTAGCTGAGTGTCCTACAATTCAATTCAATTCTGACTCTCTACCTGGAGACAGAGTCAGATTCCACAAGCTGGAGGCTCAGACGCACAAGAATGCCCTCTGCTTCAGACCCAGTCGCAAGCCCAGGTTGTAACCTGTTCTGACCAAATGGCTATAAATCAGAGGTTCTATTACTGTTTCTAGAGTGGCTCACAGAACTCAGGAAACCCGTTGACTCACTAGATTACAAGTTTATTGTGAAAGGATATAACTCGTATAGCTCAGGAACAGGCAGATGGAAGAGGTGCAAGGGGCAAGGTGGAGGAAAGGGGCGGAGCTTCCACACCCTCTCCCCCAGAATCCACATATTTGGAAGCTCTTCAAACCCTTGTCCTTTTGGATTTTTACGGAGGATTCATTAAATCATTGGATATTGGTGATTGACTCAACCTCCAGCTGGGGGTGGGTGATGGGGGGTGGGCTGAAAGTTCCAACCCTCTAACCACTCGGTTGGTTCTCATGGCAACCAGACCCCTCCTTAGGTGTGGTCTGAAAGTTACCTCATTATCATAACAAGAGACAGCTTCATCACTCCCTTAACAGGAAATTTCAAGGGTTTTAGGAGCTCTGTGCTGGGAATGTAGACAAAGACCAAATATATATTTCTTATTACAAATCACATCGCCTTTGCCTTTATTAATTTTTAACTGCTTATATTCTACCACCCCCCCTTTAGAATGTAAGCTCCATGAGAGCAGCGCTTCATTTTGCATTTCTGTAATCGCAGCACTCATCATATACACATAGCAGGTTCTTATTAAGTGCTAGTTAAATAAGTAAATAGTAGGGAAGACAGGCTTTAAACAAATGGCTTGGAGAAGTGTTTTATATCCTCATCGATACAAGAATTTCACTCCCTTTATTTTTCCTATTGCGATTGGTCGCCCAGTAAAATCCTGCCATGATGCCTTAAGTGAGACCGAAAAAGTTCATTCGTGTAGAAAGTGTTGCATTATCATGAGGCTTGAAGTGAGCCAGCTGCCAAGGATGAGAGCCACTCACTGATTGCTGTCTGTCGGAATTTGCATCACTACGGGGTATGTCCTCACAAGACACATTATCATGGTCATGTTCAGAATCCTTTGTTCAGTTTCTGTCTCCCCAACTAGAATGTGGGCTCTTGGCACACAGGTGATGCTCAGGAAACATGTGTGGAATGAATGAAAAAAGTAATTCATGTGAGGGTGTAATGTGAATATCTACCCTGGCTTGAAGGGCCAGGAAATATCTCATCAAGGAAGTGATGTTTAGTCTGAGGAGTGAAGGAGGAGTAGAAATTCCTAAGTGAAGGGGAGGGGAGGAAATTAAATATAAGAAAATAAGAAGAATCATCCGCTAAGTCTCTGAATTGGAAGAGAGCACAGTGTGTTCGAGCATCTGAAAGTAGCCCAGCCTCACTGGCGCATGGAAATGGGGGGGGCGGGGGGGGTTGTTGCCACAAAGCTAAGTGGTCACGGAGAGCTCATCAGCCCCTCCTGGGATGTGGGCTTTCATTGTGACAGCAATGGGCAGAGAGTTACAGGGCTTCTGATCAGATGTCTGTTATAAAGAACATTCTAGCCGCTGTGTGGAGAGTTCATTGAAAGAAACACTGTCCTGCCTCCTCACCCCCCATGGAGCTCTGCAGCCTCCGTCTACCCTTTCCACTGAGCTATGCTTTAGAGCAGGGGTTTTGGCTGCTCTTGGCCCATCCCTCAGAAAGCTGCCTCTACAAGGAGAGGTCAACAAATTCTAAGAACTGAATCCTGACCAGAAGAAGCTTCTTTTTTGCTTGATTTAGGAGGTTTCGAATAAATAAATTGTAATTCAATAAAGCATCCAGCCAGTTTTCTGCAGTATAAACTCCCATGCCAGCCCAGAGTGAGCCAGGTGGGCACAGAGGTGTCGGGATGGGTTGTGACCCCTCTGTATCACTTCCCCTGCCCTCTGGGTCCCATCTGAGGAGGCCATGAGGACGGGTTCTTTTCTCCTGCTCTTTTCTTAAAACAAATCTCAGGTTTCCGACATTTGTTTTTTCTTTGTAATATCATTTCAAACTATTGTTTCATAAGACCTAGCCTATTACTGAGTATGCATCAAGAATATGAAAATTACTCCAATGTGGTTTTCAATTAAATTTCTCCAAAAGTCAAAAAGTAAACATTTTAGGTTTTCGTTGTGGAAGGGGCACCAACACATTTGACTGCACGTGAGTGTTTGTGGTGGACAGAGGACCTGGGAAGGCACCTGTGCATCGCTGGCTGGTCAGAAGCTGCGTGTCCTGCGGTCCACGGCAGCCTTGCCCCAGGCTGAGAGTCTGTTGGGAATGCGGGAGGCGTTGTTATCTAAGTGCAGCTTCTTTGCTTCCTCAGGTTTCAGCATTTCCCATGAGATCATTTAAAATCACATTTGTTACTTTACCATCTAATCACACATAAGCTTTTCCCCCGCAACCCCCGCCCTGCTTCCATCCAAGGAGTGCACTTCTGGAGCACCCACAGCCCGGGTGGAACACGCGACGGGAAATGGAAATGGCACCCAAGAAAACACGATTTCTTGTAGTTCCGTGAGGTGCCCATCAGACAGGCCGCACCACCTTCACTGGGAAGGACGAGACAGTGGAAGTCTTTGCCACACTGGGGGTCTCAGACTGGCTTCCCCTACCAGAGCCGCTCACTAGCCTTTCGGCAGAACAGACGTCAGATGGAGTTTCTTCTTCCTGCCATGCTTGAAAATTAAGCTGAGCGGGTGTTCCAGGAGCTCATGGTTTCCAGGAGAGGCGAGCTGGGCTAGAAGAGAGGATCTCTTCCCTAGAAGACAAGCAAGTCTGAACGGCAAAGGTTTGGCTGTGGGACTCGGGAGCTGGTCTATGGCTAATGGTGTAAAGATACATGCTTGGGGTTCTATGGGAAGAACTACCAGTTTTCTGTCTGAGCCAAAAATGGGGCACATTTTGTAGGCTGTTTGACTAGGTGACCTTTTCAAAACACCCATAGTTCTTAGAAACATAATTGCTATTAACCTATTTGTATAGAAGACTAAACCCAAAAACTCAATTTCTACATGCCACATCAATGTCCAGTTTATGCTCTTCAAAGAGTCTCATTGATATAACGAGATGTATTATTAGCAGGTGTGATTTCAGAAATGTTGGTAACAGAGGTGAAATATCCCAGGAATATTGATGAAAATGATAAAACTAAATTTAAAAAATGGACATAGAAAGTGAAAAATCCGTGGTCTTTGGGTAGGAGATGGTACACCCCTTCAGAGATCAATTTTGCCTCAAACTCGAGGTAACAAGGACTCTTGTTAGAGAAGTAAGGGTGAGGTTGAAAGCAGAGGTTTCCACTCTCGGTCACACATCAGAATAAACTGGAGAACTTTTTAGAAACACGGATTCCTGCACCCCATGCTAGGCCTGCTGAATCTGAATGTCTAGGAGTGACAGCTAGGAATCTATATAATTTTTCAATACTCTCCAGAAAATTCTGATGAGCAACAAGATGGAGAAACCCCTGTTTTAAGATTGTAGTGAAAAACGACAGACGCAGGGGATCCAGGTGTTTTCCAAGCTACAGTGGGGCATTTATACATGTGCAGAAAGATTGCAACAGGTAGGATCAAAGCCACCCATGCTTTGTGTTTAGCCCCAAATCCAGAAGAATGACTCAGAAGTTTCTGTGGTTCTGGCTCTGTTTGACCTTTTTTCTCCCATAGCTCAAGCCTACTTATTGTAAGTTTGATTCTTGGTCATAATTTCCTCTTTAAGATTATCTGATTGCATTGGTGCCAGAGAAAGAAAAGATTTTAAAATGTAGTTTGACTCAGCTTTACTGGACTTGCAAAATAAACAAGTAGAATCAACCACGTGTATGTATTTTGAGTAATAGAAGCTAAAAGGTTGGGTTTTCTAGCCACATGGTGTGGGAGGAAGGTGGAAATGACACAGGGAAATGAACTGCTTTTAGTCTGACAGAAAAATTTGTTTTGAAATGGTATAAAGTTGGCTTGAAATGTTAGGAAGATTTTTAGAGTGGTCTTAAAAAGTAATTTGCTGGTTCCCCGTCCATTCACTTGGCAGTTAAGTAATGGCGGTAGTAACGATAACAATAATGAACAAACATTTAAAATGACATCAGCATTTTTTCATAGGCCTATGAAAGAGCATAGATCTGCAAGGATGGTTTGGAGAAAATCATTTGCAGAAGGAAATGGAAAAGGAATCTGAGAATGGTCTGTAATGGTAAATAGTGGATAAAGAGTCTTTCACAAATAAATACTGCCCAGGAAGTGCTGTTCTAGGAGGAGAAAAAACAGTGACCACGGACTTTGAGCAGGTACACAATCACGTATTCCCTTGTCAGAGCCCGGCCAAGTCAAGACGACTCGTGAGACCTCAGCTTCTCTAGTGAGCGGCAGCCCCACACTTCGCACTAGCTTCCCCTTCCTCAGGACACAGACTGGTCCTCAGGTCCTACATGCATGCGAATACCATGAGCTCGGAGCCCACGCCTCCTGAGCCCACGAAAGAAACACTATCCCTTCCCTCTCTGGGATTGTCGTGCATTTTCGCATACATTCCTCATCCAGGGTCTCGCCCTTTCTGCCTAGTCACTTCCTGCCCAGATCCTACAAAGTCCCGGTTAGAGGACATTCTCCCACAGGGCGCAGTGTCCTCTCTCCCTACCCCTGCTTCTGCCTCGCCTCTTCATTTTTCATTTATGTTCACTTGCATGACGCACGTCTCCAGTTAGAGTGGTGCATCTATTTGTCTCTCTTCCCACCACAGTGTGAGTTTATGAGTGCCAGGGTCTTAGTCTCCTTGACTTTTGTACCCCCATCAAAACTTGGTACACATTAGCGGCTCAGTAAGTGCTTCCTGAATAAACACCATGGCGTGGTGTCTGGATCACATGGGAAGCAGATTCAAACATGACAGTGCCTCCTCTTTCCTTTCCCTTCAAGCAAATGTGTTCTCTCCCTTGCCTGCTGGCATCGATTCTGAGAGGCTGAGAACTCTTTGTCCTCGGGGAGGCTGTCGCTCTGGACCGTCTTGCTCATTAGATCCCACAGACACACTCTTCTTGCTTCACTATTCATTGTCGTGCATTTCGCTGGCTCTCCAAACAGCACTAAAGCCGTGTTTTATGAACTGGTTCAGAAGAACAGGAGGAGGTCACAGTGTTCACCGCCAGGTCTGGAGGACAATGGCTAAGAGCACAGGCCTGTGAATTGGGCGGGACCTTGATTATCCATCCTCTCAGCTACGCTATTTATTGACATGTTCAACAACTCTCCCTCATCCATTTATTTCCTCAACTGCGAAATCGCCATACTACTACCTGCTTCACAAGATGATTGCAAGCTTTAAACAGGGGGATGTATAAAGGGCTTCGCCCAGCCTATTAGTGACTGTTCCTATTATTATTTAGTCTGATGCCCTCATTTTATAAAGAAACTGTGACCTGAAGTTTTAGGTTCAGTGACTTATTCAAAGTCACGTAGCTGGTTACTGGCACAGGAGCAGGACCCAGGTCCCCTGGCCACAATTCAAGGCGTTCCCTGAGCACCACATGGCTCCAAGGTGACAGGAAGGGGCCCCTGTTGGAGATACTGTGTTCACATTCTGTAGGGAGGGACGGAGGCACTTAAACCCAACACAAATGCGTCAGCAAGTGTGAGTTGACCTTGCATTAAACGCAGCCCTAGGAGAAAGGAGGTAAAGCGAGTATTTATTATTAGTAGTATTATTATTATGATTATTATTTTGAGGCACTCACAGAGCTGACCAGCAGGACAATTCAGGGATGCTTCAGGGAGAGGAGAATTGAGGGAATCCTTGAACAGAGGGTGGGTTAGATAGATGGAGAAGAGAAGGGGAGGTTACTGCACAGCAGGCCCAGTGACATAAGATTAGTGACACCTAGAAAGTGCTGACTCAGATGACAGAAGTCAGAATAGTGGTTACCTCCACAGGGGGCAGGATAGCCACTGGGAAGGGACATGGGGGAGTCTTCTAGGAGGCGGGACATGTTCAATACCTTGCTCTGGGTGGCAGTTACACAGGTGTTTGCATGGCTGAAAACCCATCAAACTAGAAACTTAAAGGCTAGTGCACTCTACACTTCGTGCATCCCTCTTAAAGAAATCACCAATGATACCACTCCCCAGGAATAATCAGTGCGAATGTTTTTATTCCTTACCTTCTGGGCAGGAGAGAGAAGCATAAGGACTTAGGTCTCCAATAGGCTCTGACCGGGGCTAAGCCAGCCTCAAGGTTTAATGCCTTTTCTGTAGAGATGGGTGAATAGTAGGTTTGGCTCAGAACGTCCTGGTTGGCTGTCGGGTTCAGTGCTCATCCAGGCACTGCACTCTATCTCCTGTTCCAGTCTATTCCAGTCTATTCTAGCTTTGTGGGAAATCATATGAACGCGAGACTAAGGGAATTCTGGGGAAACTGACAGCATCAGTGCTGGAGTATAAAAAGCATGGGAATACCTGGGCTGTGCCAGCTCTGCCTGTTTCTAGCTAGAGTCCTTTGGTAAGATCCATTATCTGCCTGGGTCTCAGATTCCTCACCTGTCAACTGGAGATAACGGTACTCCAGGAAGACTGTATGGGTGCTCTAGTCACTATTCTAAGCACTCATTTCATTCTCATGACTACCTTATAGTACTATTACTATGCCTGTTTTATAGATGATAAAACTGAGAACAGAGAAGTGATGTAAACTTCCCAATGTCACACAGCTTGTAATTTGTAGTGTGGGAATCGAAACCCAGATAGTCTGGCTCCAGAATCCAAGAACGTAGCCATTGCACTATGCTGCCTCTCTACACATTGGTTTCTTAACCAATGGGAACGATTTTGTTGTATGGGGGAGAGATGTGATCAGTGTAAAAATGTGTAAAGAAGATTTAGAGGACTCAAATATTAGATGCAATCCCACAATGCATTTTGACAGATAGGAAACACTAAGCATATGCCACATCGTTTTTAAAATGTGACAATTCCACTGAGACACCCTTTTTACCTAATGACAATATTTCACATTGTACGCTGTGCCAGGCATGGAGGGCACAGAGATGGGGACATAATAAATTTTGTTTTTGCCCTCACAGGACTTACAATCTAGTGGGGCAGACACATATTAAACAAACACAGAAATAGATATAATTATAAGCTGTGTTAAATGTCCGCAAAGAGAAGGATTCTTTGGGGGATCATCTTGAAGGCCCCTAACTTGGAAAGGCATAATCAAGGAAAGCCTCTCCGAGGAAGTGACATGTAAGCAGTGACCTAAAAGGAGATACTATTTTTGTCAGAGTTTGCCTTTTGGAAGCCAAATTTGAAGGCCAAATAAGAATGTGACTTGTGGACAAAAGACAGATTTTTTCAACGTCAGGAGCCATGCAGCAGCCCTGGATTTTCGGAGTACCCTTTGCTTCCCTGGAATAAACTGATGGGCTGCATTGTATTGTTTGTCATTTACATGATATTCACAGTGCTCTCGCCTTGGAAACTTGTCCAAAATTCTTTTCTATCTGTCAGAATTTGCATATTTTTTCTTTAGAAACTTAAAAAAGAAAAAGGGGGATTATTGTTCCGGAGAGACATATTTGGCTCTAAAATAATTAATGTTTAAGAAGAAGATTAACAACCATAGAATTGCCTTATGGAAAGGGGCCCGATATAGGTGCCCTTGCTTTTAGTATGTGTTCAGCCAAGGTCAGACAGAGAGAACAAGGGCCCCAGGGGGAGGCTCAGCCTGGGTGTGCATTTGAGTGTTCTTCAGGGAACCAGAGCCCAGAGTACACTGCGCCTCTCCCAGCTCGAGTTCGTGGCTTTCATCTTGTGACACATACAGTGCTAAAAGCACCCTCCCAACAGCTTCCTCCAGGAAGCCTTCACCAGCTTCTCTCCTATATATCGATCCCTCCCTTCTTCAATACCTTGAGGCATTTGTCTTTATTGTTAACCCCCCGTGGTCAGAACCACACAGTTTAGTCTGTATTTGTTTTTCTAATTATTTCCTGGTTGTAAGCGTTTCTTTTGTCCCTGAGAAGACTCAGAGGCCTCTTGACATGGCTTCTTGTTGAGATGGAAGGGCCTCAGTTTACACCTAGACCAATCCCCTCATTGCACAGATGAGAAAACTAAAACTAATACCAAAGATGGAACGTGCGTTTATTACAGACCTGGAGCTGGGAGTCCAGTCTCCTGACTTCTAGCCCTGTGCTCATTCGTCCACACCTCACCATCTTCCACCACACCTAGTAATGCTAAATGCACAGTAGGCCTTCAGCAATTGCTGTGAGTGAAAGCATTTTTGAATATTTGACAGAACGAGGACTAGCTAAGTCTTCATGAATCACTCTGCAACCAACCCCCAGCAGCTCAGCTGGGCACTTCCAGGCTGTGGTAGTTTCAAGAGAGAAGCCCCTGAACACTTAAAGGCACAAGGCCATGTTCACATTTGACTGTAGCCAAGAGAACACAGATCTGTTGCTTCTCATTCTCTAGGGAGCCAAGAACCAAAATATGAAGAGCAATCCTCTTACCCCTCAATCCTCTTACTGCATCCGGAAGGCAGCTGAACAGACCAGTCACGTTAGAGAGAAATGCTTCTGCCAATTACGTGATCAAACCCAGTCCTGATGTTTGCTATTGCAGTCAGCCCGTCTTTAGGGAACATACTTTGCCCTTAGTTAGACAAAACCTTAGTTGCTTAACAAGATCAGACTCAGAGTGAGTCAAAGCCATAGTGTTCTTCCAGATTCATAAGGCATCAGAACTCACAAATGTCACCTCAGAGCATTTTGTCATCCTCCTGGGTGCTAACTGCTTCTCAGAGACAAAACCAAAAAATACTCAACATCAGAAAACAAGTCATCAGAAGGGCTGAATCCAGGTCACCTCACTCCCAAATCATAGTTCTTTACATTGCATTGCAATGACTCTCTCTTAGTAAATGTCACTGAATTCTCCTTCAGTCGCCACCCCCATTTCAGTCTTCTCACCTCCAGGCTCCTCTTTGTACACCAGAGAAATCCAGTCATGCTCAGCATCTTTAGGAAGTGGGAACAAGTTTTCACCCTAAGGTCCAATCAGGCACATTGACCACAGAAACACTGGACTGAAGGGTTAGGGGTCACCTTCATGGTGATGCTCTAAGATAGCCTGTCTTTGAGAGTCAACGTCATTCATTCATTTATTCTCTCAGTCAGCAACTATCTATCGAACACTTACATGTGTCACATTGTCCCAGGTGCTAGGGATAACTCAGGGGAAAAGATGGACAGGATCCCTGGCTTACTCTCTAGCATAGCAGCAGACACTGAAGAGATAATTACTGAAATAAGTGGTCACCATGAAAAAGGCCGCTGTGCAAATGAGTAACAAAGAAAACTAGTTTAGTTCAGAAGGTCAGGAAAGGCTGCTCTGAAGAAGTGATATTTAAACTAAATTGAAGGAAAAATAGAAGACAGTCAGGGGAAAGGGATGGAAAAAGTATTATTGAGAGAAAAAAATGCATGTGTGAAACTATCAAAGCAGAAAGGAACTTGGTGAACCTGAGAAACTGAAAGAAGACCAGGGTAACTACTGGGGGAAAAGCCAGGGAAAGAGGGAGGTAGAAGGAGGTGATGGCAGGGACCTGATCACACCAGGCCTACGAGCCACGTGAAGGAGTTTAGACATTGTCTGAAGAGCTTGGGAAGCCTTTCAAAGGCATAATCACAGGAGTGATATGACCAGATTTGCATTTTTAAAAGATTATGTTGGTTGCTATGTATGTAGGCAAGACAGAGTATGCAGAGAGACCAGTTAATAAGCAAGCATAGAGGCCAGATAAGAGATGGCTGTGGCTTGCTAGTTGCAGCACATGTGGGGAGTGAGGAAGAGAGTGTCAATGGGTTTATGATAAGAGCAACTAGGTGCTTGATGGTGCCATTTAACAAAACAGGGAACAGGGGAAAAGCTCATTTCGATGGAGGAGATATCCAAAAAGAACCAGCAGGGAGCAGGTCTGGCACATAAGAGAGGTTTGCATGGAAGGAAAACCATGGGAGAAGATTAGATTTCCACCAGGGGATGTAGAAGAGGGGCTAGGACAGAACCCCAAGAAACTCCAATATTTAATGGCCAGATAAAAAAGAAACCTTCAGTGAAGTCTCAGATGGAGCAAAGAGAGGGGATTTCAATAAAAGTATGTGGTCAACTGTGTCCAATCCTGCTGAGAAGTCAGGTAAGTCAAGATCTAAAAGTTTGTCTATATTTGGTACCCTGGAGGTCATTTATAACTTTGTAAAAGCTTTGGTGAAAGGGCTGGGAGAGATGTATTAGAGTGTATTGCGACGTAATGACACATATTAAAGGAAGCATTTGTCATGCACCTTCTTTGTGATATTATGTCATTTAGTTAAATCTAGCTAAATCTGATGCTAGGGGACCCCAGCATCCCTAAAAATCCTTAATTGATTATTAAATTGACCACCTAAATTTTATTGTCTACCAGGACTTTACAAATGGCAAAAATTGTCCATATGCTGATTTCAATATTCTTGTGGAATCAAGCTTGCACTTTATCTTTACAAAACCTTTGGCTTAACTTAAATAAACCTGAAAATGTTAAGCCACAGTTTAAAAAATTATAAGAACTCACAATGCTTTCCAGTCACCGTCCCAAGAATTCTGAAGGTCTGTTAGTGGTATATTTTGATAGGGTCCTGAATAGGACAGGAATTCTATTGGGAGAGGGTATCAGGAATAGGAGAAAGGAAGTAGATTCTATATGTCTTAAATAATAACTCTTATCTACAGCATGAATCCCCTTCAAATTCTTGAATCTATTGTAATTTGTATTACCTCATTAAATAAACTTTTATTTTGGGCAGCTGAAACATATTCAAAGGTATTCACGCACTAAATAAAGATGGAGGATGGAGAAGAGAGTGGAAACATTATGAGTTTTTTTTATATTGTATTTAATTGCAAATGATCTCACATGTTTATTTAGCTTATATGCTGAGAGCTAGTGGTGTGGAATTGAAATAGGCTAAGTGGTACCGGCTATTAAATAGCATTGTAATGGGAATATTAAAGTCTATATTGTGCATTTGTACAGCACTTAGCTTACAAAACGCTTTCATGTACATTACTTGATTCTCTTCAAAACAGTGTCAGGTTAGCCGGGCTGATGTTATCACGTGTAGCTTACAAATCATAGAAGTGAGGGTCAGAGGGATTCAAAAACCAAGTGAGTGTCAGAATTCAAGCTTCCTGTCACCAAGCACGGTACAGTTTTGATAAAACCCACACACTCTCTCTGGGTTTTTTGAATAATTATAACTCAGAGTCTCTAGAGCTGACACAATCAAACATCCTGAGTTTCTGGGTCCACAACATTTCCAGACCATGTGATAAGGAACTTGCTTTCTTCCTTAGTGACAAAAATGTTTTCCCTCCTTAGGATCCCATTTTCAATAGGTTTGGGGAGATGGTAGGCAAAGACCCTTAAGAAAGGAATACCTTCCTCCTCTTCAACTTCATTTGGATCTCCATTCTGGTGGGTAGAGATGTTTTGATTTAATGCCTTTCAGGCACTTCCTTCCCCAAACTTGCAGATTTCTTTCTTCCTTCCTTGAATTTCTCCTTTCTTCCACTTTAGCCCTCACAGAAACTTGGCTATTCTCAGCATTTCAGCCTGGTACTCTCATTCAGCACTACATCAGTTATTCACCAAGCCCCACAGAAAACCATTCCCACTCAGTTTTCATCCATCACCCAAAGCTCTTGTTCAGAACCACGGACAGCTCAACGCCATGCCAGACACTGCCTTGCTCCTTCAGAACCATAGGCAGAGCATACACTTTCCTTCACACTGTAAGTACTTTGGTGGTGCTCCATCCCTGGACAGCAGATTGGCTAGCTATTAATCTCTGGATCATTCGGAGGTAAATTATGTTCGGCAAGGATTCCACTGCCTCCACTCCTTTAGCACCAGGGGCAAGTCAGGACTATTCAAATTCAAAGACAGTTCAGTGATATTTGTCTGGTGCCACAGATAGCTAAGTCTCAATCTCTGACTACCGGGCAGGATTATGGATAGTGTGGTCTCACCTTCATCATCACAAACAGATTATTACACTTTCCCAGTGGCATAGCTACTCTAACCTCTATCTCTTCCCTCATATGTCCAGTGCCCTGTTACTCCAATCAGATACCTAACAATAAAAGTTTCAAGGCAGTGGACAGCTCAGCTACACACGTCAGTACCACTGACTATCTGAAATGCTGATATCTCAGGGACTTCTCTAAGTCTTGACTAGTCTGTCCACATCCCCCAAACCAGGGGCATTTAATTCCATGTTCCCATTAACGTGGAGAGCCCAGCAATAACTCGTGCTAAACCTAGCTCTTGCTTGCTCATTACATGAACTAGAGAGCCCAACCATACTCTCCTTCCACCTTGGAGAACAACATTTATCCAAATCAGGGTGGATTTGGCAGAACCCTAAGCCTTAAATTGTTATTAAAGAGAAGACACTTTTCTCGTAACATGGGATATGGTCAGTTTCTACCCACCCGGGTCTCACAGTTCAGGCACTTGTGTTTTCTGTGTCCTGTTTTCTCCAAACTCTATCCTGGTGGCAGATGAAAGGCTCTAGCAGTGTTCAATAAATATCTGATACATACCTATTCAGGATCCCTTGAGTTTATTCATTCATTTATTCCTCAAATATTTTTGATCACCTAGTATGTGCCAAGCAATGTTTTCAGCGTTAAGTGTTCAGCAGTTAACCAAACAGACAAAATCCATAGCTTCAGGGAGCAAAAATTTTAGTTGAAGAAGATAAATCGTAAGTAAATTAAACTAAAATGCTAATATTAATTGGTTAAAAGTGTTACGAGAAAAAATGAAGAAACGTAAAGGGATATAGAGTGGCCCGGGTTTGTTATTTGGGAAAGGATGGTGAGAGGAGGCTTCCCTAACAAGGTGGCGTTTGAATGAGTCACATGGTTATAAATGGGAAGAGAATACCAGGTAGAGATAATAGCAAGTTCAAAAACCTTGAGGTAAGAGTGTTCTTGGTGTGTTGAAGAAACGACAAGGTAGTCTATGGGACTGGGTTGCAGAGAGCAAGGGAGAGAATGATATGAGGTGAGCTCAGAGATCAAGTTTATGGGAACACACTTGAAGACATATTCTTAGAAGATCATACTCACTGCTTCAAAAAGTATAGACTGCAAGGATTTGAGAGGATGCTAGCACTGAGACATGCTGAGAACATATATTAATAGTAGCCCCAGCAAGAGATGATGGTGAATTGGACTACGGCGGTAGTAATGGAGGTGAGCGGTAGTGGTTTGGTGACAGCAGTGGCTGTGATGAGAAGTAAACAGTTCAGAAGCAGGGTCACTGGAATTTTCTGAGGAGCTAAGTGTGAGATTTGAGAGAGAAGTAATCGCTAATTCCAAAATTTCAAGACTTGGGGCCTGAGCCACCGGCAGGATGAAGTTTTGACTTATTGAAACGAAGATAACTAAGGGAAGAGCACATTTGGGATAAAGAAGTTGAAAGGCTTTTTACATCTATCAGACATCCAGGTGAGGACTGATGGAAGGACAGTTCAATATAAGAATTTAGAATGTAGGTGAAAGGCCTAGGCTGGAGATGAAAATTATATTTGTTTAAATGTGACTCCAAACTACCCACGTTGTCATCAGAACTTTAGTCTTGTTCTCCTCTGGAAAGTGTCTTCCTGGAAAGCTGGCCAAGAAAGTTGTCGGAGACCCAGAGCTACATTTATGTGCCCAAACGTTATGGATTTGTAGCTTATTGACCAGTGTATCTACAGAGTCTAAAACAATGTCTGGCAAAAGGGAGGAAGATTTGAGGCCGAAGAGCCATAAAGGAAGACCTCTACCTTTCCATCTTAGAAAATTGGTGATGCAATTTATTAAGATAGAGCACATAGGAGGAGACGTTGAGATGGGAGGAAATGGAGAGATCATGGGAGATAATGATTTTGAGGTATCTATGGAGCATTCAAGGGTATATATACAAAGACTTTGGATTAGTGGGTCTGGAGTTCAGAAGAAAGGTTCAGATTTAGGAGTCACCTGCATGAAAATGGTAACTTCGGCTGTATAGATGACGACAACCATGAGACGCACGAGAAGATGTTATTCTACATGGGATGGCAGGGGGCTCACACTTTCAAATACTAATCAGGCTCTGAAAAAACTATAATTACCTGTTTGCCCTTGTCATATATGCCACACAGAGCCAAATGTTGTATTAGTGGGGAAAGTCCTCTATTGGAGTCTAAGAGCTTCAACGACCTAGATAAAACAAAGAGGCTGTTCTCTGAGGCCCCTGGAAATCTCACCACGTCTGCATCATACTGTTCAGTCTCTGCCTCTCTCAGATCCCAGAGCCATCCAATGATGACCCAGTCAGTAGGATTCCAGGACTCCTCCAGCCAGCCAGACCCATCCGAGAAATGGGGCAGCACTGCATATGGAATCACAAGACTCAGGGACAAACTTGTTTAATCCAGTTAATTAATGTCTTTATAGCCTAGACTTTATATAGACTTTATATAGACTTTATAGTCTTTATAGCCTGTCTTTAAGCACAGACGCTTCTGGTTCTTAGTTCTCTTATATGTAAGAAAATACTTTCTACCTACTCTACAGGATTTCCATGGGGATTAAAAGAGATCATTACCCCCACTGTTGTTGTTGCTGCGGATTAATAAATTGAGTAGATCTTCTCATGAGGCTCAGCCATCTTTGTGATCAACTCAGACTAGCTACATGATCAGAGACACATTTTTCCAAAGAACAACAGAAGCTGGGAGAAAGGACACCTGTTCTGCTAAGATGTTCTAATACCCAATTCCAATGTGTAGGGAGGAAAATAGGGGTGTTCCTCACACCACAAAGGAGCAATTCTTCATATATCAGCTGTTCTCCTATATGCAACTCAATTTTGACATCATCTACCTGGAGATAGCGTAAGATCCCATAGATTAAGGGCTCAGTTCTATAAGACTGCCCCCACCCTCACCACCACCCCCCCACACACACACACTAACTTCAGATACCAATTGCAAGCCCAGGTTGTTATCTATGCTTCTGACTGACCAGCTACACATTGGAGTTTCCAACGACCCCCCTCCCCACTTCAGGAAGCCAATCACAACCCCAGGTTGTTACCTATTGGCTATAAATCAAAGGTTTCCATGACCCCCTCCTTGTGTTCAATTAATTTGTTCATAGAACTCAGACAAACATTTTACTTACTAGACTACTGAATTATTATAAAAGGATATAACTCATGAACAGCCGAATGGAAAAGAGCTGGGGTATAGCACAGGGCATGGGGGAAGGAGTTTGGAGCTTCCACGCCCACTCGGAGGGCACCAGTCTCCCCAACTGTCACATGTTTACCTACCCAAAATCTCTTTGAATTCTGTCCTTTGGAGTTTTTTGGAAGCTTTGTCACATAGGCATGATTAATTAAATGATTGGCTATTGGTGATTGAACTCAATCTCAGCCCTTCTCCCCTTCTTGGAGGTCTGGGGTAGGACTGAAGATTCCAACCCTCTACTCACGTGGTTGGCTCCATTGGCAACCAGCCCCCATCCTTAGGTGAGTCTCAAAAGTCAACTCATTAACATAACAAAAGACAGTTTTATGGCCCTCATCACTTAGGAAATTCCAAGGGTTTTAGGAGCTCTGTACCAGAAACAGGGCCAAAGACCAAATACATCTTTCTTATTATAAATCATCATATCACACCTGCCCTGCCCGTTGTAGTCTCAGAGAGACCCTCATTTGCATCTTTATTCATATCCACCTCCATATAACAGTCCTGAGTCTGCTGGCGCTCTCAGACTATAGGTCTTGACCAAAAACCAAGCAAAGCTATTTCCATCACCAGTGAAATAATTAATGTGAAACATCTGTTTTCTGTTCAATCACCTTAAGTTTATCTCGTCTCTTCTTAGAAACTGCTCACTCACCAGAGCTAGAAATCCACGTTGAGATGCTTCTATGGCCCCAGTGGGTCCTCTTGTAGCCCAGCAATCCCAGACACAGAACAAATACCTACAAAAGCCTGATCCTCAGAAACAACAAAATTCCACTCTTTGTTTCTGTTACCTGAGGTAACAGGTAAGCTTCCTGATGAGGTTGTTATCCAGCAGTTGCCCTAATTCTGACAATCGAAGGGAGGAGGTCCCAAGAACTGCCCCCACAAAAACCTCTGAGGAATCAGTTTCTTGGGATGATCACTCAACAAGAACACCTCGTCACTTGATGTTAGTTCTCTTCTTCCCTAATATTCCCAATGCTAGCTTCTGACCTGCCTCCAGAATCCAGGAAGAATTTCGCTGAAGGTTCAGAGCTATGGGATTCAGTCATCAGATTTCACCCTGATCCTATAACCTAGACCTACACTCAATCTCACATCCACAGAGGTTTCCAGTGCCTCTCAAACACACAACATTTTCAGCCGCTTCATCTATGAGCTTGTAAAAAATGACGCTTCCTGGGCCTCACCTCAGACCTATTGAATGAGAATCTTTGCAGGCGGGGTCCAGGAATCTGCATCTTAACTAGCCCCCTCTGTGACTGTGATGCAGCCAGCCCAGAACCGAATTGTGAAGCGGCATTTGAAGATCTCTGCACTAGAGCAGGCGGGAAAATGACATTGTCCACAGAGCCAGTGGTTACTGCAGAGAACTAAGAAGATAGATGCTTGTTGTTAGCGCTTCAGATCTAGCTTTCCTACGGCACGTAGGGAAAATGCCCCAGAGATACTGCTCTACCCATCTGTGATGGCAAGCCATCCTGTTTTTTTTCCAGACTAGTCCTAGTCCTGAGAACATTGCAGTTCACAGAAAACCTAGGGAGTCATTGGAGCACCTTCCAGTCTCAGAGACCCTACCTGGCTGCATTAGAGACCACGTGGTAGGTCAGGATTTTGCAAATTTACGGGACCAGAGAAAAATTTTATTTTTATTTCATTTTTTTAACTTTTTTTATTTATTTAAGTGTGTTTTTCCAGGGCCCATCAGCTCCAAGTCAAGCAGTTGTCTCAATCCAGTTGTGGAGGGCACAGCTCACAGTGGCCCATGTGGGGTTTGAACTGGCAATCTTGTTGTGAAGAGCACCACGCTCTAACCAACTGAGCCAACCGGCCACCCGCAGAGAAAAATTTTTAAATCATCATGACCTGCTAAGTCATCAGGCTCTCAGGAGATGTTGGTGCACTTAGATTAAAATGAACAGCAAAAGTGGGCTCAGGAATCAATTGTCTAAAGAAATAATCAAAATCTTAGTCATATGATTCTTTTAAAGAAAAACTTTGTATTAGAAGAAATAAGCAACCAATTAGAAAAATTAAATAATTTATTTTATTCAAAACAAGAAAAAAATAGAAATACGCTGCAAGCTGGAGAGCATCAAGCAGACGGCACACTCTCAGTTGGCAAGTGCAGCGGTGTATACAGGAGCTGGGCCTTCTCCTCTACCTATCTGTCCATGTCACTTCTTAAAACGCTCCATTACATAATAAAAAGAACAATAAAACATGTTAGCGTCTTCCATACTTTTTGACAAATGCATTTCAATGGGAGAAATTTTACCAGCATTGTTTTTCCCGCAGACCACCTATACACAGTGCACTGAAATTCTGGGGGGAATGAAGAGTTAGACAAGTCTTCTCTGAAGGCTCTGAGGGGTGACACTGGTGGATTAAACCTCAGTATCCTTATCCTTTTCCTTCAGTGAAACAGTTCTGAGACCTTGCTGCCCACAAGAGTAGTCTGATCATGAAAACACTATTGGCTTTCTTCTTTCTATGTTAGTTTTTCACTCTTCTCTGAGTTTCCTGGAATTAGCTCTCAAATAAACTATTTGAACCTAAATGTTTTTCTCAGGGTGCCATATAAGAATCACTGGACAGTAGATGGAAGGAGAGAGACCACTGTCATCAAGAGACTCCATAGTCCAGAGCTCTCTACTGATTGGAAAGTCTTGGGAGAAGGACTAGGTCCCTCTAACTATGTCACACTTGTGAGCATAATTTCACTTCCCAACCCTGAGAACAAGCATGTCCTTAGCCAAAGGATTTATGGCAGCCCAGCAGAATTATCATGGGCATGTAGCATCAAGTCAGCTTCATGGCTGAGCTCGCTTGGATCTCAAGCTCCAGGCCTAGCACCTGGATTCTGGCTTAGACCTGTGTTCAATCCTCAACATTGCAGTCCAGTTTCACTGAGGAAGTCCTTGCATTATTCCTCCATAACTGAGTCCTGGGACTCAGATATGGCGCCAACACATAAGTATCTCTTCTCCCCAAAGAAGAGAAAGTTAACTTAGCTCTTATTCCTCAAAAGGGAAGGACAGATGGGATTAAATCAAGTCAAAAGTGTTTGAGCAACCATGGCATGAAAACATCATGTTAATCAGTACATAGAACTTCCAGGGAAGAAGCAGGTAGAAGATGGGTGCTGCATCCTGTAATGTAGGTTAACTTTGAAAAGTTCCCTAAGAGACAGAATAAGTACAAATGGGCAGAATGCAGAGAAATGGGAATGAGGCAGAGAAAGTTTCCAGAAAAAATCACAGAAAGCACTAAAAAAGAGGGATGGCGTCAGAGGAGTGAAAGCTTTTCCCAGGACCATAGGACATAGGAGAATTGGCAACAGCCAGCAGGGTCTCCATCAGAGGGGTACTGGATTTTTTAAGAACTGCCTCTGCCACCATTGGCTTGACTTTGGGGTGTGTTAGCTTAAAAATTCACTACTAGACAAAATAATCTCTTTGGTTCCTTCTATTCCTGTAATTGAATTTGTAATTTTTGATGTGCTTTTCCAAACAAAATGTTCTTTGGTTTTTCAATTTAAAATATTCAAAGTGATGAAAAGCAAGGACCTACAACCAAGACTACTCTACCCAGCAAGGCTATCATTTAAAATTGAAGGACATAAAGACCTTTCCAGACAAGAAAAAGCTAAAGGAGTTTGTCACCACCAAACCAGTATTACAAGGAATGTAAGACAGAAAAAAAAAAATCTAAATTATGAATAATAAAATGGCAATAGCTACATATCTATCAACAATACACACAAACAGAAAGTAAAGGGATGGAAAAAGATATTTCAAGAAAAAGCTAAAGGAGTTCATCATAAAATTAACAACAACAAAAAAAACCCAGAAATAAACTCATAGATACAGAAAACATTTTGATGGTTGCCAGATGGGAAGGTGGTGTCGGTGAAAAAGGGGAAGGGACTAAAAAGCACAAATTGGTTGTTACAAAGTAGTTATGGGGATGTAGAGTATAGTATAAGGAATATAGTGAATAATATTGTGAAAACTACATATGGTGTCAGAGGGGTATCAGATTTGCTGGGGTGATAGATGGGAGAGGTTTGGGGGACAGAGTGAAAAAGGTGAAGGGATTAAGAAGTACAAATTGGTAGTAACAAAATAGTCATGGGTGTGTAAAGTAAAGCATAGGGAATATTGTCAATGATATGGTAATAACTATGTATAGTGTTAGGTGAGCACTAGACTAGTCAATCAGGGGAATCACCTCGTAAATTATAGAAATGTGTTAATCACTATCCTGTATGCCTGAAATTAGTATAAAATAATATGGAATGTCAACTATAGTTGAAAAATTTAAAAAGGGGGTGGTGGAAGTGAAGGGGAATAAGAGGTCCAAATTTCCAGGTATAAGATAAATAAATCATGGGGATGTAATGTACAGCATGGGGAATATAGTCAATAACATTGTGATAGCGTGGTACGGTGTCAGATGGTTGCTGGACTTAGCTTTTTTCGGTATATAAATGTTGAATAACTATGGTGTACTCCTGAAACTAATATAATGTTGTATATTAGCTGCATTTTTAATAAAAATCTTTAAAAAAGAAAAGCAAACAGCAATTACAAATCGGGGGTTTATAGAGAAAAGACAGTGAGTTATGGGAGCTGAAATGAGCATCCAAACAGACTTCATATGGCATCAGAAATGGAGGAGTTATCTCAAATCCAAGGTTTAAAGAATGATATAGCGTAGGGAATAGAGTCATTGGAATTGTAACAGCTATATACAATGTTAGAGGGGTAGTAAACTGGGGGAGGGGCTATCACTTTGTAAGGGGTACAAATATCTAATTATTGTTTTGTACACCTGAAACTAATAATAAAAAAAAAATGATAGGGATTTACTCAGGCTAAGCAAGGTGAGGGAATAATTTCAAGCAAAGGAGATGGAACACAGAAAGTCCTTACAATGAACAAGAATGGGTCAGATTCAAGGGGGAACAAATAAAAATAGTGTGGTTGGCAACCACAATATTGGAGAGGTAAGCACACAGTCTGAGTTATCTTGGGTGCTGCGGGCAACTTTAGAAGGATTTTAAATAAGGATGGAATACAACCAGATCTGAATTTTAGAAAGATCATTTGGTTACAATTGAAGAATTTGTTAGAAAGGACTAAGGAAAGCAAAAGAACACGTAGGAGATCATCGGGATGACAGTGGCTGGACGACTGGTATGATAGAGAGGTTAAAGATACACGGAGAGAAGATACTAAGGAGATAGAATCAATGACACGGGATACCTGATTGGGTGTGGCAAAAAAATCGAAAAGAAATAATGATAATACCCAAGTTGTGGGCAGGCACAGAAATAGGCTACTTGGTGCCATTCACAGAAGGAGAGAGGCTTGGAGGAGAGGCAAGTACTGGAAAAGGAATGGAGAGATGATTATTAGCTCAGTTTGGGACATGTTGAGTTGGACATGCCCATTAGACATTCAAGTGTAGATGACAAATGGGGGGTCTCAGACCCAAAGACATAATGAGAGCTAGAGATAAAGACTTAGGAGTCATCTGTGTATAGATGAGAATTAAAGACATGGGAATGGGTGAATACTTGAGGAGATTGTGTCAGACAGATCTGAAATTGAGTACCCGTCCTGCCATTTATTAGTAACGTGATCTTGGTAAAGTTAACTTTGCCACTCTGGTTTCTCATTTATATATTAGAGATAGTACCTTATAGATTGCTACAGTGATGGATAATGTGGTAATGCATGAAAATTGCTTAACCCACTATCAAGAACATAGTAGAATCTCTGTAATGCTAGCTCTGATCAGTGCTGTTGATGTTCTTACAATTGTCATTATTCCAAAATTTTAAAAGCATTGACAATCACATCTGGGAGGAAGTGTGAAAGAAGAGGTTGAGAAGGAAGAGACAGAAAGTTAGAAAAACCAAGAGAGTGTGTCATAGCAGTTGAGGAGAGACCATGTTTCAAGAAGAAGAAAAGTGGTCAAAACAACCAACGGGACCAAGATAAGAACTGAGAAGCTCCCCACACCCCCAAATTTAACCACAAGAAGACCTCTGGTGTTCTTGCAAGGAGGCATTAAAGTTGAAGGAGATTTGGGAATCTCTAAATGCTGTTAGGAGGGAGCCGAGAGACAAGTAGGGAGAGAGAAATGAGGTAGTGAGGGGACAAGGCCCAAGGCACAAGGAAAAGAATGGCCTCAGCCAGAAAGAGAGGTGACAGGAGGAAAGGAGGGCAGAGAAGCGAGTAAGGAGGCTTGAGGGCATAAAGTTGGGGGCATTGTTTTCTTCATGAAGTACAGAACACGGTCATTGTCTTAGTACAGGGAGGAAGAAGGACTAATTTTAAAAGATGGACAGTATTTGAAATATCAGACTAGAAGAAACTGCTAACTAGGAAAACCACACGACTCCCAAGCAGCACGATGTCCCTCCATCACCCCTCAGCCGTCCGTATTCAGAGAAACCTAAATTAGACTCAGCTGCATGGACCCAGCCTTGGTATTTAAGACAAGGACAAGGGAGTGGTCAAAATGGTGACCATGAGGTCGGAGCTGGATATGGAGAGAAGTGTTTGGCCATGGACAAAAGAAAAGTAGCTTTGGGGTCCAAATGGAGTTCAGGGAGGGGGAGAAACATGGAAAATGTCAATAAATGAAAGACTGTGGTCAGAAAGTAGGAGGAGACTACAGATAAAGTAGATCATGAACCAAAGTCTTTGATGAATGTGGGAGAGTGCTTGTTGCTCAGTGGTCATGGAAACGAGGAGGGAGGACAGTACGGCTAGATCTGGTGGTGGCCATGGTGGTGGTGTGTTACAAATGATGAAGGAGCAATGACTTAGACGCTTGTGGAGAGCTTAGACGTGACCCTGCAGTACCCATGGTAGGATGGCATAAACAGCCTCCCCTGAGAGCGGTGCGTGGCAGTGAGGTCTTGCGGGGGAGCTCAGTGTGAGTTAAGGAAGGAACTGGAGAGGTGGGTGGAGGAGCTTTTCTAGTAAGCAAGGTGGGAAGGACGGAAGAAAGAGGGCTAGTGGGTAGGCTGTTATCTCTCTGTGTTTATGTCCACTCTCATAAGAGTATAAATTCTTCCTAAAGAAGAATGAGAAGATGGAATTCCCTTTTGGGTCCCCGGAAACTACCAACTTCCATCGATTCACTCCAGAATCCCTGGTGGAGACTGAAAAGAGAATTGCTGCTCAGAAGGCAGAAAAGAAAGCCAAAGGTAAGCACAGTAAGCAGGAGGACCAAGAGGAGAAGCCTCGGCCTCAGCTAGACTTGAAAGCCTGCAACCAGCTGCCCAAGTTCTACGGTGAGCTCCCAGAAGAGCTGGTTGGGGAACCCCTGGAGGATCTGGACCCCTTCTACAGCACACACCGGGTAAGGGCTACTGGGTGGAAGGGCTGTTCTCATCTCTGGGAGAGGAAGCCCCTGCCCACCCCTCCCCATCCCAGGGAGTCCCCCTGGACCCGGGGTCATATGGTTGTCAGTTAGACCTCAGTCAATGAAAAATGTGTCTAACTTTTTTGACGCTCTTTTTGAATCTTTATGGTATTCATGGCAAAGGCTAATTAAATCCAAATCCTCAAAGGCAGTGACAACTGTTGCGAAGTTTTCAGAGTAAGCTGGCTGTTCCCTTGGATGAGCTCTGGTCTAGGGTCTCCAGAGGTGTTGGCTGTCTTTGCAAATGGGGAGCAGAGATCTTGAGGCAGGGTGGTGGGGAGGGTAGAATAGGGAAAGGGAACAGAAATTAGGATGATTTTAACCAGTGGTCCTCAAAGTATGATCTCAGAACCCCTGGGGTTCCCCAAACATTTTTAGTGGGTTCCGCAGGTCAAAACTATTTCATAATAATACTTAAATATCATCTGTCTTTTTCATTCACACTCTTTTGTGAACATACAATAGTGAACATAGAGGTATTAATGGGAGTTTCTAGCATCACAGACACACACACAATGTAAGCAAAAAGGTATAAACATTAACAAAAGCTCTTTGGAGTCCTCAATAATTTTCGATCTTATAAAAGTGTGTGAAATCAAAAGCTTTAAGAACCACTAGTTAAAACAAGAGCTGTTTCATGACAATTATATTGTTTGTGTTGTATCTTAGGTGTTCTACATAGCTGAAAAAATGGTGTGTAGATGTTTGGGAGTTGGGAGGGGCAGGGATCAGCCATCTCAAATACAGTTTGTAGAGAAAATAAAGGCCCTGGAATGTCTTTCTCCTTCCTCTCATCTGCCAAGAGCCCTCACTGTCCTAGACACTCAGAGGAAGGAACTGGAGGAGGATTTGGAAAGGGAGGCCTAGGAGGTAGAGAACAGAAGGAACATCACAGGGATGATCCACTAATTAGAAGAGAAATTAAATGCAATCAGACACCATCCTCCTTCCCCAGACATGATGCAGCTTAATAGGCCCATGGTCAGCTGCCTACCCACTGGGCACTTGCAGTGGGTTCATCTCAACATACAGTCAGCCACACGGCCTGGGGTCTTGCTGGAAGGGTGAGGGTATGGCTGTTAGTCCCCAAACCTCCCTAACTCTTTGTTTCTCCATTTGGCTCTCATTGACTCAATGTTCCCAGAGCCCTCTTGCTCACAAGCCTGAAATGATGCTGCTCAAGCTCAAAAATATGGTTGTGTGAGGACGTATGTTTCTCACTGGAGGTCCACCTTCTGTTTTGTTTTGTTTTAGACATTTATGGTGCTGAACAAACAGAGGACCATTTTCCGGTTTAGTGCCACTCGGGCCCTATGGATATTCAGTCCTTTCAACCGGATCAGAAGAACAGCCATCAAAGTGTCTGTCCACTCATATCCTTTGCACAGTTGATTTTTCCCCATGTTAGAATCAGGTCTTGTCCACTATGTCCAGTACCTTCCTTCTTCAGTGATTAGCAATAGAGCCTTCCTCTAATCGAATCTTTTTTTCAATCATTACATTGAAAAAAAGTGTTTGGGGCTGTAATGTGTCCAACACTTGAAAGCAGTCCCAAGGCAGAGGTCTTCATGCAATGCAGGGGTGGGTTTGGGTTCACCTGGACTAGTCTGGACATACCTGTGGATGCACAACTTGAAAAATGTCCTCTTTATGCGGGGAGCTTTGTTGATACACCCAAGCACATTCTCACCATATGTGGCCTGCTCTTCCCACAACATAACAACCAGTAAAAGGGCCCCAAGTCTTCTTTGGGCAGATGAGATAAGCGTGGGTTGTTACTCTGTGCCCTAGACATCCTGGGGACTAGCTTCTTGTTGGGCAAAAGAGCAACACCTCTCAGACGGCAAAGAGAACAGACCACAATGGGCAGAGAGTAAATTGTCTCAATGGGACCGCATTGGTCACGGTGTACTGCCAACGTCACGTTACCCCCAAACTACCAGCAGGTTGAGAATGTCAGTGGTCTGAGGTCCGTGCCATTGGGGAATGTAATGATTAGAAACACATGGGTCAAATGTCTGTATTATATTAATTGCTTAATTGTGTTAAGCAGCTTCAGACACTGGCTTCAATTTTGTTTTTTTTTTGGGGGGGGGCCGGTAGAGGGGGTGTTTTGTTTTGTTTTTCCCCAAGGCAAGCCAAACTAGTACAAAAAAGATTTTGGCTTGGTTTCCAAGGATCTTCCCTGGTGACTGTCCAAGTTGGAAGTTCCTAATGATAAATTTAGCACTGGCTTTCAGGAGGTTGATTTGCTAGAACAGCCTTGCCTCAGCTGCCTGACAGGTGGTAACCAGCCTATTCTTAGGAGGCTCCAGTAAAAGGAGCTGTCTCTCCCCACCCTGGGGCAACTTGCTGGGTTGCTGCACAGCTCCCAGTGAGCCGGTTAGCCCAGGAAGTAATCCCCACAGGAAACCATGCTGCTTGACACAGTCGCATTGCATTTCCATGCTTTAGCTTTACGGCTAACCAAGGGAAGTACACTTTCTTAAGTGAATCTTGGATTTCTTGATTCAATAGAAGGATATTTAATGATAATAGTAGACTCCCATTTGCTAAATAGCTCCTAAGTGTCAACGCTCTCATAGGTACAGAAACCCTTGAAGAAGGGATTAACACCCCCATTTTACAAATAATGAAACTGACACTCAGAAGCATTCAGTAAACTCCCACTAGTGAAGAGGTCCAGGCTGCATCGTGCTTAGGGCAGTCTCAGCAATAAGAAAACAGGCAGTTAATGGAAATGAATTAGAGTAATTTATTTTCTCAGTACGTCATCTCTACTTAGGTTTTTATAAATACATATACAATTACATAAAATTACAAATAAAGAAAAACAGCAAATAGGCAAACTCCTCTCCACGCATCCTCGTTGAATTATAGCTAGATAAGTAAGAAACAGCTATTTAGAAATAAAATTCACTTAAAGAACCAAGTGACCCGTGAATACTCTTTTTATCTTGAGATTTTATGCGTAAATAATTGCTTAGTAGAGTCACAGCTGGACAGAAAAGCTGTTGGGCATCTCCTTATCACAGATTTATCAAAAGTCTGCATTTATATATTTAAATCTCACAAACTGGGTAACTCTAGCTCCAAAAGATACTCTTCAAGGTATGGAATTCTCAGTGTCTTATTTCATCAAAATTATAATTCTAATTAAATTTGCTGTGAATGTTGTCGTGAGTAATATTATATATAATATATTACTTTTAAAGGTTTGTGTAATTGAAGATAGGATTTTAAGGTAATCCTTGGATTAACATTTTCTCCCCATGTGAACACATTTCTTAATTTAATTGCAAGTCAACAGGAAAAGGTGATTTAATTAGCAGAATTTCCCTTTTCAAAATAGATGTGTTCCTAAGTAACTGTAAAACAGGGCACATTAAAGGCATTTACAGAAAACTAAAATAGATTTAAATACTTCTCCTCAAGTTGAAATGATGAAAGATGAGTGGTTCACTCACTCTGTAGGTCAAGTTCATCTTCAGGCTTTAGTTTTTTCAGGAAGTACTTGTTCAGAACCCAGTGAGTCTTGAGAAAAATGTCCAATGGAAGAAATTTATCTTTGGCTTTTCCTCACCAACATTTGTTCTCATCTCTTTACCCACTTCCATTTGCCTATTTTTTTTTCAGTGTCTCCTTCCCCTTTTGATAATCCACTTGTCTGACCTCTCCTCTATGATTCTCCTCTTTGGCTATTCAGAGTTCTCACACAGCCTAATCCTATTTGGAATTTTGTCCTTGAGCCAGCATTCACGTGCTTGTGCATGCCTCCGCCATTCCTGGCCAGGAGTCCATTTCCTCATTGTGACTGATTTCAGCTACATTAGGAAAACAATCAGACTAAACTAAGTAATTCCCACGAAAACTTGTACCCCTCCCCTTACCTCTAATTTCTTAGGAGTAGTCTCTTTTTCTTTTAGGAAAACAGAGACATTTGCTGGATGAAATTTCAGGGCATATTGCATAGTGCAATGAAGGCTTCAGGGCAGAAGGATATTTTGGAAGAGGGATTCCGTTTCCTTTCATCTTGCTCAGGGTTCTGTTATCAAATGATCTGAGTTCACATCTCAGCATCATGGTTGACTAACTGTGTAACCACAGAAAAATGATTTAAGCTTTTCCAGCCTGTTTTCTTAGTTCCATAATGTAGATAATAATATCCACCTGTAGGTTAATTGTATTAGAAATCATGTGGACGAAGTACTCAGGGCAGGGTAGGCGCTCAGTAAATGTTAGTGGTTATTAAGTGGCAAGACCATAAAGCTGATCCTATCTAAGACATGAATGTCATCATTCAGCGTCAAGCTGATCATCAATGTCATCAGCGAAACATGGTGTCTCAGCTTTTTCTTAACATAGCCTCTCAGATGGTTCAGTTCATTTATTACAGTCACTATTTTGGTCAATTGTGTGTGCATGACCCAGAACGACCTTCCAGAGAAACTGGAGTGAGTAGATTTGCTGTTATCCTTGTGCCTTCCTTTTTTGTCCTTTTCTCTTCCTTCACTCGGTGGCTTTTTTTCTTTTATTTATCCTGCTATGTCTCATTTGGGTGATGTGAATTCCTACTGTCTATTTGACTTTGTAACGGTCATAGACCTTCTTCTCTGTGGACTTCATTTTACAAACACACAAAGGATTTTCAGCTTTGAGGAGTTATATATTAGTGGTACTCATCCGCGGCTGTGCATTGGAATCCCCATCCAAACACTGATGCCTAGGTCTCCGCCCCAGAAGATCTGATTTCATCGGTCTGGGGTGGTCTGGGCGGATGAATTCCCCACCACATGGACCCACATTCATCTACTAGCTGCACACATGAGTGAAGTTCAGGAAAGGCCTACTGGAAAAGAGAGGCAGGAACAAAATTGAGACAGAATTAAGAACAAATGGTTCTGGAACATACTCAGAAAATAACGCATGAATGAAGCTGGTTAAGTTATCATGGCTCATAAACTTCAAAATAACCTTAATGTTCTGAGATGATTCTATCCTCCTGGTTAGCAGATGGAAGCTCTGTGTTTTAGAATGGGGGGGCTTTTCCAAAAACATTCTGCACCAACACATCTGGTAGCTGTGTCCTTGCCCCAGTGCACGCTGCACAGACCTTTGGTTTAATAACAGGAGTTCCGTAGAGCTTTCTCTTCTTCCAACTCTAATCTTTTTTTTTTTTTGCTGACTGTAATAGTAACACATGCATAATAGGAAATATCTTCTATTTCTATTAATAAATTAAAGACAAAAATCATGTGGTCATCTGAATTGATGTTGAAAACTCATTCCATAAAGTTTCATATCTGTTCATAATTAAAATCTTATAGAAAAGTAGGAATGAATGGGAATTGCATTACTCTGATAAAGGGTAATGACTTTAAAGAAAGTAGCAAACATCATACTTAATCGTGAAACATGGCAAACTTTTTATTTGAGACCAGAAAGGAAAAAAAAAAAAGCCAAGATATCTATTTCACAAGTTCTATTCAACTTTGTAAAAGAAATCCTAGCCAGTGTAGTTTGATAAGGAAAAGAAATAAAAGGTGTAAGAATAAGAAAAGAAGTATCAAAGATGCCGTGAGTTACAGATAAAAGGATTGTGTTCATATAATAGCCAGTATAATCAGAGATAAACTATTAGAGTTAATCATGGTATAGCAAGGTAGCTGGGTACAAATGAATATGTATAAATTAATTGTGTGTGTGTATATACACACCAGCAACAAAAGAAAATATTTTTTTAAATACCATTTATACTAGCATTGTAAAATATCAAGTATCTAGAAATATGATTATCAAAGTATGAGTCAGATCTCCAAAAAGAAAATTATCTAAAATGTTGAGTAATATTACAGAAAATCCTATAAATGGAGAGATAAGTTATATTCCTGGATTCAAAGTCACAATATTGTAAGACTCCCCAAAATGACTAATACATTTAATTTGATCCCAATCAAAACCCCAACAAGCTTTTTTTGTACTACTTGCCAAACTGATTCTTGGATTTATATAAAGATTCAAAGAGTAAATTATTACCAAGACACTTTTGAAGAAGAAAAGCAAAGTGGGAGAAGAGAACTTACTCTATTGGATATCAAGATTTACTATAAAGCTCTAATAATTGAAACAGCATGTCACTGGTGTAAGATTAGCCAGACCAGTAGAACAGAACAGTTTGCTCATTAACAGACCAAAGCACGACCAAACATTGAATTTGTGACAAAGGTGGCACTGCAAAACAGTGGGGAAAGGGCAGTGTTCAACCAATGATGCTGAAGAATTAGGAATCCCAATAAAAAAAATTACATTGAACATCTAACTTTACACCACACACAAGTCAATTGTAGTGGGTTAAGTTCTAAATTTCTTTGTGAAAGACAAAGACATAAAGCTTTTAGAGGGGGAAAAATAAAAAAACAAAGAAGAATATCTTCATGACCTCAAGTTACAGAAAGATTTATGACATAGGACACAAGAAACACTGACCATAGAGGGAAAATATGATACATTTTAGTATACTAAAATTAAGAATTTCTGTTCATAAGAAACAACTCTGTGAGAGTGAAAAAGCAAGCTTACTGAGTAGAAAATATTGGCAACATATATACCTAAAAAATGTTTATATCCAGAATAATGAACTTGTACAACTCAGTTAGAAGTATGTCAGAACAATCAATTTTAAAGTGCGCAAAAAAATTAAATAGATATTTCACAACAGTAGAAATCCAAATGATCAATAAACATGTGAAAATATTCTTAACCTTTTTTTTTCATCAAGAAAGTATAAATTAAAATTACACTGAGAGATTATACACTCAACAAACAAGGAAAAAAGTTTTAATTGTGACAATACCAAGTATTGAGAAAGCTATGGAGCAATAGACACTCATATACTGCTGGTGGGAATGTAAATTTGTACAACCTTTTTTTGAAAGCAGTGGATATTATCAAGTAAAGGTGAGGACACAGATACACTGTGAACCTCAAATTAGGAACATATTATTAGGAACAAACACACTCAACAGAAATATGTGCTTACGGGCACCAGGATACAGCTATTAATACAAGAAAGTTTATGAACATTGCCCATAAAAGGCAAAAATTGGAAACAACCCAAACGTTCATAAATTTTTGAATACATTAAATGTCTCCATTATATTCTTAAAATGGGATAATGTACAGCAATGAAAATGAATAAACTATAGCTCCACACAAGGATGAATCTTAAGGCATATAACACTGAACAAAAAAAGCCAGATACAAAAGATTACATAAATATGATTCCATTTGCACACAATTTAAAAAATAAATAAAAACTTACCTATTTGGCTTAGGGATGCATACTTAGGAGGTAAAATATAAATTAAAAAGCACAAAAAATACCCCAAATTAGGATAGTAGTAAACTCTAGGGCAGAGGAGGGAGGACAAAATTGGGAAGGGGCTAGTGGGATGCTCGTAATGTCCCATTTTGTGACATAAGTAATTTGCCACACAGTTGTTATGGACTGAATTGTGTCCCCCTAAAGTTCATATATTGAAGTCCTTAACCCTCCATGAGACTGTATTGGAGAAGAGACCTTTAAGGAAGTGACTGAGGTTAAATGAAGTCACAAGTACAGAGCTAGGACCCAATAGAACTGGTACCCTTATAAGAAGAGGAATGGACACCAGAGTTATCGCTCTAACATGTGAGAACAGAGCAAGAAATCTGCCATTAACAAGCTCAGAAATGGGCCCTAACCAGAGCCTGGGCATGCTGGCACCCTGATCTCTGACTCCCAGCCTCTAGAACTGTGAAAAAATAATTATTTGTTCTTTAACCCCTCGATCTATGGTATTTTGTTATGGCAGCCCAAGCTGACTAATACACAAATATTCATTCTACGACTAATTTATGTTTCATGTGCATTTTATTATGCATATTACATGTCATAAAAAGCTTAAAAATAAAATAATTTTTAAATATATGACCATTGCATTAAATGCAGAATACTGAAAAATATAAATAGAAGATAGTAACTAGGTAGAGAGGTAGAGAAATCAGTGTTAGTATTTTAGCTTACTGTCCTCTCCCTGTGTCTCTGTCTCTGTCTCTCTCGCTCTCTTTTTCTCATAGACATAGATATAGATAGATATAGATGATACACATATAGATGATATCGCTATATTGCTAAGCTCATATAGTATGTAAAATTTCTATTTTTCTTTTGAACTTTTAATGCAAAGCATTTTGTCTCAAAAGTAAGAGTTATCAGCAGATTCTAGTTAAATATGAAAGAAAGCATGCATATGTTTTACCCCAACCCTCTCAAATGCTAATAAACTGACAGTATGGGGATGAGACCATACAAATATATAAGAACAAAGAGAAAGGAAAGCACAGAGTACAGAAGATGTCAAAACAATCTTCTTTGAAGACCAAAAGTGGGTGGAGGATTGGAAAAGGAGCTGGCAGATCAGCGCTTGTTAAACTACAGTACCTGCAAAGATAAAAATGACTATCAAGGCATTTTATCCCCTAACGGCCCAGGGGCCCTAAAAATCTTGACATGGTACAAATAGAAAAAACTGAGAGTAGAAAGAGGGAGGAGCCTGGGAGCAGGATATGTTCACTTATTGCTGCTTCTCTAATCGCAAGAAGTTAAAGAGTATTCTTTAAAGTTGATAAATCAAGGGATGGAAAATAATTATATTTAACAGTACAAAGGTAAGCATGAAAGAAATTTTATCAAATATCATCAGATGATGAATAAAACAGGGGAAAGGAAAGAGAATTACCAAATGGAAATAAGAGATATTGTTTAAAGAGATAGCATACCAAGAACAGTGCTTAACATAGTTTTAATCATAATTATAAATTTAGACTTATAAAAGCAACCACCAGAACTAAAATAAAAAATGTACTAAATTCAGATTCATACATAGAAGATAAAGCAAACAAAGCATACCAGACAATGAAATATTTCAATTATTTAAATACATAACATAAAGTCATATAAGCGAACTAAGATCAAACAAATCTTTCATGTCAATAAATATAAATGGATTTGACTCAACTGTTTAAAAAATTCATATATATTCATATATAACAAAGCAATACCCAACTTCACATTTAATTAAAAATATACTGCTCAAGGTGATATAGAAAGGTCAAAATTAAAGAACGGGCAAAGATATAAGCAAAGGCAAACAGAAAGAGAGCAGAACCTTAATATCAGAGAAGATGGAATTTAGGCCAAAAATCATTAAACCAGACAAAAATGACATTTTGTAATGCGAAATAATCCGTAACAGTGATGCATATCTTTGCAACAAATAATGCGCAACAATGTCCATCAACTGAAAATTGTAAACATATAATGGTAAAAAGACAAAAACATTGTAGGGATAGTAAAGTTTAATTTCTTCCAGCCTATGACACATCAAATGTATAAAAAAGTATGTAAAAATTTACGTGACCTGAGTAACATCATTAATAAGATAGATCTAATTAATATGTATAAGACTACATTCCCTGAAAAATAGAGAATATACTGCCTTTCAAATGACCATACATATTGACCAAATATTAAACCACAACAAAACCTCAATAAGCTCCAAAAGCTATAAATAATAAAGAAAACATTCTCTGATCACACTGCAATAAAATTAGAAAATAATAACAAAATCAGAAAAATAGGAGAAGCTTCCCATTTGGTAATTTTAAAAACCTCTCTTGAGAGATCTAAGATGGTGGAGTAGATAAACACTGTGCTTGCCTCATCCCGTGAACACATCAAAATTACAACTAAATTATAGAACAATCAACCTGGAGAACCATCTGAAGTTTAGCTGAATGCAAGCTTTATAATTAGTGATATAAAGACGAAGCCAGGTCAAGACTGGTAGGAGGGGCAGAGATGCCAAACGGGCTGGTCCCACACCCATGTGTGGCGGTTGAAAATCAGGAGAGATACCTCAGCCACAGAGGTTCCCCATGAAGGAGAGAAGGACCCCAGCCCTACACCAGGCTCCCCAACCTGGAGTACTGGTGCTGGGAAAAGGAACCCCCACAACTTCTGGCTGTGAAAAACAGTGCGGATTCCAACCATCCAGGTGGGACAGAAGGCTGCAGAAAACTCATGTATCCTTTTAAAGCAGCCACGCAGGCACTTACCTTGGGCTCCAGCGGAGGGACGGTGACTCTGGGGGTATAGGAGACATATGGGGAGAGGCTGAGTTGTGTAACTTCAGGGTGAGGACTGGAGGGACAATCCCTGTTTTCCCTGTGTGGGGCCCTCTTCCCGTGCAGCTGGCAGGTGGGTGCAATTTCCTGTGTTGAGCCCGCCCCCACAGGCCAAATCTGAATCTGATTTGCCTGGTGGGCTCTGCTGCTCCACTCTGCTGACTCACTAAGACCCTGCCTCACCCTAATTGCATACTGCAAGAGACTTTATCAGGAGCTGAAACTGACAGGAGCCAGTAGGTGGTAGCAGACCTTGGTGTGTCCTGGATTTTGTGAAGCTACCCCAATAGTGGTGGCAGCTGGCCTCCATTCACAACATGGCTTCTCCCACATGCGTGCCTCCAGTTATAACACAGGCAGTGACCAACCATGGATAGCTTTGTAGCTCCTAACCAGGTAGTCCCCAGCTGGTCACAGGCAGTGGCTGACCTGGGCCTGCACCAGAGCCCCACCCAAGAGGCCCCAGAACCAACATACTTGGAAGCTGACTTAAGAACACAGCAGAGCACCACCCAACTAGCCCCACAAGCGGCACACACAAAGGGTGGTCTTAACAGGCTCCAAAGCCCACTGGGGCGAATCCCACATGGTGAGGTAAGATTGTGAATACATTGAATTTATTTAATACTACAGGAAAAATTTTCACATTTATAATATCAAGCCTTCCCACACATCAGCATGGTATATCTTCTAATTTATATAGGCCTTCTTTTATATTTTTCCATAACATTTTATAATGTCTTATGTAAAGTTCTTACATTTCTTTTTCCTAGGCACATTATCATTTTGGTTGTCCTTTTGAATATTTATTTTTATAGCTAAAATATATTAATATTATTAATTTCTATATATTGGTTTTACATTCAGCAACCTCCCAAACTCTTTAACAAGTTATGACATTTCTCTGTTGATTAACTTGGGTTCTCTATTTAAACAATTATATCATCTGCAAATGATGATGAACTTGTTTCTTCCTTTATGACTCTTATGCCACTTGTTTACTTTTCCTGTCTTATTAAACTGGCCAGGACCTCCAGCACAATGCTGAAGCTATAATAGTGAGCACTTTTCTTTTTCTCTTGAGTTTAAAGAGTATATTTCAAATATTTCTAGCATCATGATGCCTATGGGATTCTCATAATTACCCTTTATCAAGTTATGAAAATTTCTTTTCACTTCTGACTTGTTAAGAGTTCATAATGAATGAAGATTGGTTTTTTAGCAACATTTCTATATTAAGATTATCATGTAGTCTTTCATCTATTGACATAGTAGGTTATATTAATAAATTTGCTCATCCACTTTTAATGATTCTAACTTGATCATTGCTGGATTCAATTTGCCAATATATCAACTGATCTACCTTGGTAAATAAGGCTGACATAATCCTCTCTCATAAACTGTCCCTTTGGGTTGCTTTTCCATCCTGCTGCCTCATTGTCTTTCTTCTGTGTTATCCCTGCAAACTCAAATTCTTCTGACTCTGTTTTGCAGAGCAGTTCAGCAATCTCCATCCCTTCCAGTACCAATAATTAATCTAAAGATCTCAACTGGTCACTAAAAATCTCTTAGTAGCCTCTAAATCATTTGACAGATTCAGAAGGAAAAGCAATGTAATCATTTTATGCACAGATAATTTAAAAATCTGAAATGTGAGATTAATCATAATTTTCATAGACTTTCTGAATTGTTACATTCTTAAAAGCAGTATATTCAAGGACTGACTTAGTTCGTACTGGTTAACATGGAGTAGTTTATCTTAAATAATGGTTTTATTGTCATCTGACAGTTATTGTTTACATTCGTTAAACCTGCACTTGTCACTGTTGCTGTTGCATTGCGTAATAGCACAATTCATAAAAAAATGAACCAGCATTTCAAAAGTGGCTTGTAGAAATATAATACTAGTGACGAAAATAGAAAAATACATCTTGCAATATGAAATAAGGTCACAATTATAAGTAATGAATGGACTCTGTCATAAATATAAAGCTTGAATCTGTATGTCATGAGACAGATGGACAATGGATGTGGATAATCTCACAAAGGCAGATAAAAAGTAAATACCGTGTTTCCCCGAAAATAAGATCTAACCAGAAAATAAGCCCTAGCATGATTTTTCAGGATGACATCCCCTGAACATAAGCCCTAATGCGTATTTTGGAGCAAAAATTAATATAAGACCTGGTCTTATTTTCGGGGAAACACGGTAAGAAAAAGCATGACAATGAAAAATGATAATTACATTTTATTGGATCAATGACCTTTTTGTCCTCGTACCCAGTTTATTAGCTGTTAACACTTTTATCAAATAATAATATAAAGCTACCAAAACTCCCATATTATTTTCCAATAAAGCTTATCAACCTCACAAAAACTAGAGAAACCTATTGACTTTCTCTAGTCCAAATGAAAAATAAGTCTTTCCAGTACCAAACTGTTAAAAATTGATGTTAAAGGTTGAAAAGACATGAAAACTATAGTCATCATTGTAGAAAAAAAAGTATAATTATACTCTTGCTGGTAAGATATGAAACAGTCTTCAAAATCAATAACAAATATTGTAGTTGGAAAGAAAGCAGCAAACAATTGGTAGAATTCTTTTATTAGAACTACGTATTGGATTTCTTGTAATGTAACTGGCATTTAAAATCAATTACTATTATGTATGCAAACAAACAGACGTTTTATTTTATAATTTAATAAAACTGTAATAAATCAATTGTCAGTATATATTCACCATATATGTGAGAAAGAAGTGCTTAATAATTTCTGTCCTATTTATCATAAAGCTAATTTTAAGAGATTTCTGGTTTAAAGATTAGTTTCCACACTGTAAAGTTGCCTTTAAAAGGCATGTTGTTCATGAATGTTCATAGCATTATTCACAATTGCCAAAAGGTGGAAACAACGCAAATGTTCATCAACAGTGGAACAAAAAAGCAAACTGTGGCGTATACATACACAATGGAACATTATTCAACATTCATAACGAATGAGATTCTGACACATGCTACAACATGGATGAATCTTTAAAACATTATACTAAATAAAATAAGCCAGACGCACCAAAAAAAAATCCTACGAGTATGATTCCACTTATATGAGGTACCTACAGTAGGCAAATTTACGGAGACAGAAAGTAGAATAGAGGTTGTCAGAAAGTAGGGGTGGGAAGAATGGGGAGTTGTTTCATGAGTAGAGAGTTTCAATTTGGGATGATGAAAAAGTTCTAGATATGGATAGTGGTGATGGTTGCACTGCATTGTGAATGTATTCAATGCCACTGTGTGTATTCTTAAAAATGGTAAAAGTAGTAAACTTTATGTGATGTATATTTTACCACAATTGCAAAAAATAAAAAATGCATTGAATTAGTACTGAAGAAGCTCCAGCAACATGGTCAGCAAGGAAAGGTATCACTATACCAATGAAAGGTATGGAAGCTGATAGCTCCAACAGCTATCCAGCCAGATAGAGATTTCTTCATGAATTTTTTCAGACATTAATTCTCCTCTCACAGATATGAAAAACCATTATTGCTATTCACTTTTTAATTTGATTTTTACTTTTATTTAAGATATACAGGTTCATGGCTTAAAAGGTCATATAGTCCTATAAAAATTCTAACAAAAACAGAAATTTCATGTTTCTCATCGCCTTACCCCAATCCCATATTTCCAGAAGCAAACACTCTCAATTTTTCTTTTACTTCTTTCTTATTATAGCTCCCTATGTTTAATAATATACTTATACTACTATTTTTTTATTTCTCCTTTTTACATATTATCTATTGGCTTTCGGTAATGGAAAAAAAGAATTAGGTCCACATACGTACACTCATTTCCTCTCACACTAACTTTCCATTCGTTATATCGTAATTTTGGTTAGATAATCAGACAATATGTACATTGTCTGATTGCATATATGAATACATACTAGTATTGCTAAGAAAATACTGTTCACATCTGTGGCATGCAGTATACTTTGATTACATTTTCTTTTTGCACAATGTTTTTGCTTTCTCTGGAGTTAATAAGAATTTCACTTCTTCATTTGCTTAGTGTTCTATATATTTATAACTAATTTGTTCCCAAACTTTTCTTCAGACGTTTAATTATTGCTTCAATTTATTCAAACACATCAGGTTATCCACCATTTTCAAATTTTCATGAGGAAATCACTCTTAGAATCCTCCATTTCCTGCCTCAACCTGGCCTAGATATTCTCTAGACCTGATGTACAGCTCTTTTCTAGAGATTTTGTTGTTCTCCATCCTCTTTTGCATTCCGTTTGTCTCTCTCTACCTTCCTCTTTATTTGTTACTTTCTTGTTTTGGTGGAGCGCATCCTCTGGTAACCTTCTTAGAAGGGTAGATGGGAAGTAAACTTTCTGAAACTTCACTTATCTGTAATTGTCTTTATTCTACCTTCATCTTAACAGTTTATCTAGGGAAAAAATTCTATATTAGAAATGATTTTCCTCAAAATTTTGAAGGCATTGTTTCATTGTCTTATAACCTCCATGGTTTCTATCAAGAAATCTGATGATATTTTGATTCTCAGTTCTTTGTATATGACCTGTGATTTTCACTCCTTCAAAAAGAGTTTGGCTCTTCTCTTTCTGCACAATGCTCTGAAATTTTGTGATATTATGCCTTGATATGAGCCTTTTTCACTCATTTTCTTGAATACTTGTGGGTTTTTATAACTCAATACTTAGATCCTTCAGTTTGGGGAAATTTTCTTGAATTATTTCTTTGGTAATTTCTCCTGTTTCCTTCTAGATCTCCTTCTAGTCAGACATTGTACCTATTGGTCTGATTCTCTAATTTTCACACTTTTAACCACTTCTTATCCATTTTTTTTCCACTTTCTGTGAGATTTACTCAACTTTATTTCCAGCCCTCCTATTGTTTTACCTTTGCTATCATATTTTTGTTTTCAAAAATTCTCTTTGTTCTTTGAATATTCTTGTTTATAGCCTTCTGTTTTGGTTTTATGTATCTAGTATCTTCTCATCTCTTAACTCTCTAAAAATATCGATGACAGGGTTTCTTGTTTTGTTTTGTTTTCCTAACATATTTTTCTGCTCCCTGGATTGTCTCTTTCTTTCCTGTTTGGTTTGTTTAGTCTTTGGTGTTAGAAGCATTCTTCAAATTCCTTATGCTCATTGGCTGGCTGTCCATATAAAAAGTACAGCATCTTGGGTATTACCTGACTGCCAGACTTCTAGGAACTTACTTGGGGAAAGAAGCGAGTGGGTGGGAGGGTTGTCTGCCTTTTAGTATGTAAGTTTTCCCTTTATACTCCTGCTTCAGTAGGCAACTCTCTCTCTCTCTCATTCAACTATTGAGAGAATGAATATCCAACCCATTTCCTGAGCAGAGGAGGCAGTTCCTCACTTAACAGGTGGTGTGGAGTGGTGTCATACAGGGTGTCATGTGGGGTCTCTGGTCCCGCTCCCCACACAAGAACGCAGGATATGGTGAGGCCAAAAAGGAAAACCCACGGAGCCATGGATAGGGGTGTCACACCACTATAATTCTTGCTGGCGGCTGGGTTGGAGACACAGGGAACAGAAGCCACACAATCCACAACCTGCTGTCCGCTTCTCTCTGCCAACCAACCTCACTTGCTAACTGCAATCCGTGCTTGCTAGCTTAGCCACGGCAGTTATATCAGTGGCTAATGGCTAACCAGTAACAGCTGATGGCCAACTAGTCACAGCTGACGGCCATCTATTACCCGAGCCTGCACCTTTCCACGTGCGGCCAAGAGCCTGGAAACTGTTCTCTGGGACTCTGTCCCCACAAGTGGGATCTAGAAAACTCAGCTGTTTCTTGTAAAGACTTTCAAACTGTTTCAGCCCCACTTTTCACCCTCCCCACTAAACCCCATTTTCAGAGGTATTGACCATCTCTAAGTCCTAAGCAGTTCTGCCGTGTGGGTTGGCTTGCTTATGGAAACTACCCACTTCCAGCTAAGGTTTCAACTTTCTTGGGTCTGCTCTGTCACTTACCACTCACCCTTCTTCACTCTCATTTCCAAAATGATGTGTTTTCTGTTATCTTTGTCCTAGTAGGTTTATGCTCTTAAAAAAAAAATATCCTTTTACTGTCATTTAAGAATTTCAGAAAAGATGGAGGTAAATACATATGTTCAATCTGCTATATTTAATCAAAAGTTTTCCCATTTTTAATACCAGTGTTTACATTTATAATTGTATAATTTTAAAAATTTAATGTATCTAAAATTATGTGTGCATCTGGATCCCTTTGGTCAGTGGTTCTGAAAGAGTAGTTCCCCAGGCTAACAGCATTAGCATCGGCTGGGAACTTGTTAAAAATAGAAACAATTGGGCCCTACCCCAGACTTATTGAGCCCAGAAACCTACTGCGGGTGGAGCCCAGAAATCTGTTTGAACAAGCCCTCCAGGTGATGCTTCTTGTGGCGCAGGGAGCCTCTGGGAACCCCGTGTAATAGGAGGATCCTTGTTCTGAACCTTGCGGTGCTTCTTCACCTACCATTGCCCTCTTCCTACCATCAGAGCAGCAGATGCTGCCAATCATCTCAGCCACTTGCATCCCTTCTCACCCCACCCATCTGTGTGGCTCCTTTGAGTTCCTCGGTCTGCGTCTTGTCTCCATACCGTGCCTTCCTCCCCTTGCACCTTCGCCACGATCGTTGCATGTTTTCCTTTGGAGCATTCGCAGCAGCTCTGAACTCTCTCGTGGCAGTTAATGCTCCTTTTCTACCTCCCCTCCCAGGTGCGTCTTCACTGTCATTTATACCTTTGAGGCCTTGATAAAGATACTGGCAAGAGGATTTTGTCTAGATGAGTTCACTTACATGCGAGATCCTTGGAACTGGCTAGATTTTAGCGTCATTACCCTGGCGTGAGTATTTCTGCACACTGATTTGTTTGTGTGGCTGTGGGGGGCTTGTGAGTGTGCCCCGGCTCACACACTGGTGGGTTTACTTATCTCCATCCAGTTTTCTCATTTGAAACTGCATGGCCTGGGGTTTTGTTGCCATAGACTGTTACTTTGGGAGTCACTTTCCAGGGTTAGTCCCACCCCCTCAGGCGAAAGTCAGAGACCTCAAATCTGAGCTGGTGACTGGTCTGTCAGAGTGGATCAGACATGGCTCAGCCTCATGCCTACCTGACATGAAGGTCTTTCCGTGAAGAACCAGTGTCTAAGAAGACTGGTTGGCCAAACTCACATGCTTGAATATCCATCCATACAGGTAGCACCTGGAGCCCCCTAGACCCCAATACATCTTCTTAAAGGGGCCATTCTGAAAGGTATTGCAACCATTAACACAGTGTTAGTCTCAGTCTACAGGTGAAAGGGCTACTAGATTCTCTGTGTATTCTGGGTCCTTCCTAGGCTTGTGTTACCCCAAATTGTCCTTATCTGTGCTGCATGCAGTCCCAGAACCCTCTCCTTGCAGAGATGCTGACTGACTTCTGGTCCTGCAGATACATTGGTGAAGCCACAGATCTCCGAGGGATCTCAGGCCTGCGCACGTTCAGAGTTCTTAGAGCTTTAAAAACAGTTTCTGTGATCCCAGGTGAGCTCCTTTAACCAGCACACTCATTCACAGAACACGTGCTGGTGGCCACAGCCTAATGTCCTCCTTTGATTTTTCACAAGAGCCCTGTAAAGTTCCAGGGCACGGACTGTTGTCCTCATTTAAGAGACAAGGAAACTGAGGCCCAGAGAGTAGAAAACAATCCCAAGTCCTCATCACTAGTAAGAGGCAACGTGCGACCCGGAAACCTACTGTGTCGATTACTAGGCCAGTGCTCCGTCCACAGTAACTCATGGCCTTGCCATCGATACCTGACAAGAAGGTCATGTCCTCATTCAATGTTCTTGTCGTGGGTATCCATCGAGCATCCAGTCAGAGTCTCATGTATGCCTTAAACCAAAGGTGTCAACTTGGAAAAAGGGAGTAGGGAGAAGGCAGTCCAAGGCTCTGGTGAGTGTCTTCACCATTTCCATGGGCCTGAAAGCTTGAGCCTCAGCCCTGTCTTGGGACACACAGAGGAGAAAAGAATTAGGCGATTCTTGATGACAGAGAATTCAGAAAAAAATGTAGTCTATCAGGGCTCATCTTATTGGTCCCCTAAGATCTCCATTGTCACCAGCAGCCCAGGGATACTCCTCATCCCCCTCTAAGGTGGTGGAGGCGATGGTGAGGCCAGAGACCAGGTAACCACACTGAGACAGGAACTAATGCTTCCCCCTTGGGGCCTGATGGATTAGCTCCTCTCGAGGAAGGAGATGACGGGTGAGGTGAGACCCCTGAGAATCCATTCCCTCACCTGGAAACTAGAAACACTCAAATCAGGGTGGGAGTCCCTTTCTACCACACTCTGTCTGGCTCTGCAGGGAAAGATTGGAAAGTCTTTTCCAGCTTCCATTGGACAAGCACTTCATGAAGACAGCCATTGCAATAAATAGTTCTAACTTTCGGTATCTCTCTCACCTACTGTTAGCCAGGAAGACCCTGAGTCTTGTTCACAAGACCTGACCTGTCCAGACTCTCTCTCCTGCCTCACCTCTCTCTTTTACCCACCTTGCATTGTGTTCCAGAATCAACCTGTGGTTCCACAAATACTCCAGGCCTTTGCTCACCTCCCAGCCTTGCTGCTCCTTCTAGCAGGAGAGTCCTTCCTCTTCTCTTAACTCATCATCCCCCCTCAGGGCTCTGCTGAGGTTTGCCCTCCGCCAGGAGACTCCCTGGTCTTTCCCAACTCCCCCACATTCCACCCCACCCCATCTCTCTCCCCAGGCTTTGGTTAGTGGATGCTCCTCTAGGTTCCCACCTGTGCAATAATGCTATGGAGTCCTCCCTCAACTATCAGACAACTCCACATGCCAGCGCTTTAATCATGGCTCAGCTCCCAGCCCAGGGGTCACCACAGGCAGTGCTCAATGGGTTATTTGTTGACCAAAACAACAAGGCAAGGATCGATCCCAGACTGCTTCTCTGGTCAGAGCTCTTTCTGCCACCCATGAAGCTGTTTTCTCGGAGAAGGAGATTTCATTTGCTGGAGCAGCCAATCATCCTTCCTTAAATAAGCAGGGCCCCATCTTCGCTGCCAGCTGTGCTGGGCTCTGACACAGCTTCTTCTCAGATGCTTTCTGTTTCTGCCTCAGTGACTCTCAAAATTTCACTTTTGTGCTATGTTCATCTTTCTGTGTCTCTCTTTTTCTGTCTCATTCTATCTCCCAAGCTTCTCTCTCTCTCTCTCTCTCTCTCTCTCTCTCTCTCTCTCTCTCTCTCTCTCTCTCTCTCCCTCTCTTCCCCCCCTCTCTCCCCCCCTCTCTCTCTGAGGTTCATGTGTCCCCAGCCTCAAGCTGCCTCCTGAAAGTGAGGTGAGTGCAGAAATACAGGTGCCAAATGACTGGAATGAGGTTTGTAGCCTCATGATTAGTTCAGTGCCTGGAACATAGCAGGTAGTCAACAATTATCTTTTAAATCACATTGCAATTGTCAGGAATGCATTAGCCTTAAGATGATAAGAAATGTATTGCCAGGGTCTCAGTTGCCTCATCTTTACAAAGGACAGTAACAGTATTTACCTGCCTGCCCACCTTCCAGGGTTATTACTAGGTTTATGTGAGGAACTCGGCTTGGAACTTCCCTAGAGTTGGTAAAACGTCTCGCAGCTGTACGTAGTGAGAAAATAGAATGGCTAAGAGGCAAGCATGCCAGGCTCATCCATGTGCTGTGTGTGGTGCCTTATCCACGTGGGAGTGTTGCTGTCATCTTTCCACAGGGCTGAAGGTGATCGTGGGGGCCCTGATCCACTCGGTGAGGAAGCTGGCTGATGTGACAATCCTCACCATCTTCTGCCTGAGTGTCTTTGCCCTGGTGGGCCTGCAGCTCTTCAAGGGCAACCTCAAGAACAAATGTGTCAAGAATTGCACAGCTTTCAATGAGACAGCCAATTACTCCTCTTACGAAGAACGCGAGTGGAATTTCTGCCGTGGTGACGCAGGTCTGGTTGGCAAGGGGTGGGAATCTCCTGTGTACATGTATAGATGTATGTTTTGGTTCCTCCTTCCTGCTCAAATGCTTTCTTCTGTGTTGAGTCTTACCTTTGGGCCCCCCATTTCCTGTTGTCCAATGTCCCTTTTACAAGGAAATGAGCTATCAATTCAAGGACAAGGCCTCCTGCCTCTGCTGGGAGAGGCTGGGAGCTGAAGTCACTGCTCAGCTTTCTCTTCCCAGATGGGACGTTTCCCCTTCTAAGTGTCCCAGCATGCCCACTGAGTGCACGTAGCCAGGAGAACTCACCTTGCTCAGGCAGAAGACTTAAGTGGTGCTGACTTTACCATCCAACTCTTCAGTTTTAGGGTTCAGAACCACATGCAAATCTCTCATTTCTTCCTTTCTTTTGCAGACTTCTATATCAATAAGACAGGTACTTCTGATCTCTTACTGTGTGGCAATGGATCTGATGCAGGGTGAGTGTCGAACCCATGACATAACACCAATGCTCAGTAGTCATTTTTCCTTCTTGTCATCAGCATTTTCTGGGCAGAGACTGGGTTGCAGGTCCTGAGGAAAATGTAGAAATGAGTAAGTCATGGCCTCTGCCATCCCAGGCTCATGGGGAGGGAGTGTATGGGTTAGCTTTTGCTGTGTAACAAAGAGCCCCAGATTTTGTTGCTTAAAATACCAGTCATTCATTTAGTTCAGGATTCTGTGCATCAGCATATTGGGCTGAGATCAGCCTGGTATTCTAGCATTGACTGGGTTCATTCGTGCATCTGTAGATGGTGGACAGATTAGCTGGGGGCCAGCTGATCTAGAATAGCCTCAGCTGGGGTGACTGTCTGCTCCATGTGGTCTCTCATCCCCCATCAGAGCAGCCTGGAGTTGTTCTCATGGCAGAGGCAGGGTTCCAAGAGAAAGAGTGGAAGTGTGTAAGTTCTCTTGAGGCCTAGGTTTAGAACTGGCACAATGTTACTTCTACTGCATTCTATTGACCAAAGCAAGTCACAGCCCAGTCTAAATCCAAGGGGTGGAGAAATAGACTCTACCTCTTGATGGGAGAAGCTGCAACATCATATTGCAAAGGAGTGTGGATACAGGATCCTCTCCCTGTATCCACACTCCTTTTTTGTGGCCAATTTTTGCAAACAGTCTATCCCAGCAAAGAACTAACATTTATTAAATATGTTTTTAGTCGAATGCTCCACATTTAATCACTACAATTCCATCAATGGGTTTCATTATCCTCATGTAACAGAGGAAGAAGCACATGCATCAGACTTTGCAATTTCAAATTCTTGCAGAGACCAGACACATAACAACAAATGAGAGGAATGGACTGTGTGGGAACCACGGCAATGAGAGTTCATGCCCCATTTAAAGGGGACAGACACTGTTCAGTCCAGCTTTTGGTTGCTGAGTGAAAATGTGGGTCCATCGCTTCTAGCTCTTTCAACTTTTAAAAGAGAGATGGGAAATTTAGATTTTTATGTGAAATCTCCCAGCTATACACATTGGCTACCAATTCCAAAAATTGTCTATGTATTGTAGGCCAAACAAAATATTTCTGTAAGCCAAATTCAGCCTGCAAGCTGCCAGTTGATGAGCTCTGATTCATATACATGAAGATGCTACACTGTGAAGAACCAGGCTGTGCTGGAGGCTCCAGGGGCTGGGGAAACACAGCGAAGTGATGGTGCGAGGCAGGGGAGGTTCGGGAAGGTTTCCTGGAGGTAGTAGGTCGGGTGAGAGTTGAAGGGGAGACAGGATGTCTCCAGGCTAGGTCAACAAGAAGAGATGGTTTGGATGGCGGCCATTCCAGATGGCAGAACAGAATGCGAGACTAAGCAAAGGGGTAGGGGACGCCTCAGGTCTGCCTGCTGCTTTGACCACTGGAGCAGATGTGAGCAGAAAGGGTTCAGGCAACAGATAAGAAAGGCTTGCCTCTCCCATCCCCATGGTGGGGGCCTGGAAGATCAGAGCCCATGTGGTCTCATTCCCTGAGTAGCTGACAGCCCTACGTTGCCCAAGTGGAATTGGGTGGGACCTGTAGGGAGCCCTGCCTTAATCATCTCACCAGGAAAACCATCTCAGATAAAGCCGAAGGGTGGGGGCAAACAGGAGAATTTCAACAACATAGGCTCCTTGGCCTCTTTCTTCACAATTACCCTTGGCATTTGGTTCTTTGGCTCAGGGAGGGGATTGTTCCAATGTCAGCTTTCATTTGCTTTTGACTTAAGTTTAAACCGAGGACCCTCTTAACGTCCTTTTCCTGTCTGGATAATGGCATTTCTCATGGCAATGGCTCCAGAGTAGCCCAAGCACTGTCTGTGGTAAAGTTGTGGGGTCGATGCATGGAGGCCAGACCTCCTTCTGAGCAGGTCCTGGTCAGGTGGTGAAGGAGTGGCTAGAGCTGGGCCGGCAAATAGAGGCCAGCTCAGGACAATGGGCAGAGTGAGCCCCGAAAGGCATGCTGTGAAAACCAAACCGGTGCCTGTACTGGGCCATGGAGAAGCAGAGCCCTGAGCAAAGGTCCACACCGACCAGTGGCACGGCAACAGGACAGCCTGGTGGCTTGCAGTGGAGAACGAGTCCTGGGAAGTACTTCATTTTCAGCATTCTGTCACATATAGTATTCCAGTCCATTCTTTTGGAAGCTTCAGGTTAAAAACAGCAGGATTTTCCACTTGCATATTACATATCATATTTCCCATGCTAAAGGCACCACACAAGAGGCTTTGCACCATGGTCTCATGTCATTCCCAGAGCAGTTAGCTGTTGAGGTGTAGCAGCTACAGTGGGGTTCTAGGGAAGACATAGAAATAAGGCTGCCCTCAGAGCACACTAGCAAACCTCCAGGTGGTGTGTTGACTAGCTCCTTGGGAGATAAAACCAAGAGGCTATTTTTAAATGTGAGTCTGCAGAGTCTGGGAACTAAGGTTGGATATAGAATTGGGATTGATTGTAATCAAGTTGGCAGGATCCTAATTAATTGTACGGGTCCTGGGATTGAGTGTTCACGTGGACATCTGGAATAAGGAGAGCCCAAGAGAACTGTGTTGACGGAGGAATTCTGGAGTAGTAGAATCCTAAATACAAACACAGCGTTACTGTTTCCTGGAGCAGGCCCATCCCACTGGGATGGATGAGAGCACCTCACCTGCCCCGAACTTAGAGAGATTTCCTGACCTCAACTTACCTCTTTATTATGAGCGAGAGTGCTCTCCTAAGAGAGAGAGCCCACCCCAGCGCTCACAAAATAGTCCTCTTCAATTTGGCCTTCCTTCATAGGTCAGTCTTCAAAGGCTACTTGACAGTTACATTTTTCCTTTTAAGTAAATACGTTGGCGTCTGTATGATTTTAGGAACTGACTTATTCTCCCTGAATCCCAGCTTCCACATCTGTAAAAAAAAAAAAAAAAAAAAAAAAAAAAAAAAAAAAAGGATTGTGAAGACAAATTATAGCATTTGTAAAGCACTTAGGAGAGAGAGAGAGAAGCACGCAATATGTGTTTCGTAAGAGAAAAATGTTGCTTTCATTGTTACATGTAATTGGTCAGTGAACTTGGCTAATATGAGTCCTCCTCTGATAGCTCTGCAAGTGATGACAACTGGCTCAGGTTTGAAGTCCACATAATTGATACTGATTCTGCCTCCTCAGCTGTGGGCCATCAGCTGGCCTTCCCAGGCCACTCCCTTCTGCATGAAACTCTGAAGTGGCAGTATTATCATCCCCACTTAATAGAAACTGAGACCTAAAGAGACTAAATGTCCAAGTTCATCCAGCTCATAAGAGGAAGGCCAGGCCTTGAACTCCAATCTTCCTGCAGCCCGAGGCTGCCTTGCTCCCAATAAGAGAGGCCTGCACAATTGATGATGACCTTCTGTGTTCTTGCTGCAGCCACTGCCCTAAAGGTTATTTCTGCATGAAAACATCTGACAACCCGGATTTTAACTACACCAGCTTTGATTCCTTTGCTTGGGCTTTCCTCTCAATGTTCCGCCTCATGACACAGGATTCCTGGGAACGACTCTACCAGCAGGTATTGATCTGCATGTCCCCAGACAGACTTGGTTGAAGGCTGAGGGGTCAGCTCCAACATGGCTACATTTTTCCTGGAGGCACCTGACAACATCAGGGGCCCATGTACTCTGAATATATGTCTCTCTTCTTTCTCTTGAATCTGCAGACCCTGAGGGCTTCTGGGAAAATCTATATGGTCTTTTTCGTGCTTGTCATCTTCCTGGGGTCTTTCTACCTGGTCAATTTGATCTTGGCTGTGGTCACCATGGCATACGAAGAACAGAACCAGGCAACCATTGATGAAATTGCAGCCAAGGAAAAGAAGTTCCAGGAGGCCCTTGAGATGCTCCGGAAGGAGCAGGAGGTCTGTGAGGGGTGGAAGCTTTGTGAAGCCTGTTACAGGCTGTATATTACTGGGTACAGGTCTAGACTAACCACTTAGGCTGTCATTCTTGGGAACTTTAGGAAGGGTCATCTTATTTGAAGAGCCATCGTACATGTTTTTCTCAAAAAAGAGAATGAGTGCAGATGTAAGGCAGGTGATTTACTGAAGGATGCTTTCAAGAAGGAGAATGAAGGAAGCAGGATGACAGGGGCAGATTTTAATAAGAAAGGTGGCCTCCGCTGAGACTACCCTCAGCCTGATCCCATGGGAGCTCTGGGGGCGTGACTTGTACCACAGAGTTAACTCTACTGTGAGGCAAGAGGGCTGGCCTCTGTACCCCCATACCTGCGCCAGCCAGGTGTAGAAAGGCAATTGTCTGCAGAATACTGCAGCTGTGAGCCATTAGCAGCTAACACTCAAGCAGCTGAGATGAGTGTACTGACCTGGTAAACGGGATCTCGGCAGGGCATCAACAGGGTCTACTCCAGGGTGTGAATGAGGGAGGTGACCCACAGGTGGCTCTTCCTGCCACGTCTCAATCCCACCATGACCCAGGTGTTAATCCTGACCTCCTCTCTTTCAGAGGTCCTCACCTCTGTGACACCCCATGGCTGGGGGACACATTTATACTAAGCTCAACCAGATACTGTTGGCTGCAGCTGCTGTTCTCTCTCCTCAGGTGCTGGCAGCGCTGGGGATTGACACAGCCTCGCTCCATTCCCACCCTGGATCACCTTTAGCAGCCACAAATGCCAACGAGAGAAGGAACAGAATGAAGCCAAACGTGTCAGAGGGTTCCACAGACGACAGCAAATCTCACCAATCTGAGCCTTACAACCAACGCAGGATGGTAAGGGGCTCAGGTTTGTGCTCTAAGGATTACCTGCCTTTGCAGCTGTCACAGACAGTAGGTTGAAGTGGAAAGAGGTTTGTAACAGAGAGAGAGCTGGAGGCCCAGAGATTAGGAGGATGCTTTAGTAATGTCCCCAAAATGGTGGCCTAGACTAGGACAGAGGCATTATGGATGGGGGAAAGGGTGGATTATAAAGACTTTTATGGGTAGGGGTGGGATCCAAAAAGACTAGGACTGTGGAATGTGGGAAAAGGAAAGGGATCTAAAACGGCTATTAGGTTTCAAGCTTGGGGAATTAGGTGGGTGGTGATCCTAAGACAGGAGCATTGGAGGAAGAAACCAGGTTTGTAGGGGAGGTGGTGAACCCATATGGGACATGATAACTTTGAGGTGTCCGTGGAGCTGTGGACATCAAGGGTCAGCTTCCTTCCCATACACTGATCGGCAATTCTGGAGCTGCGAAGGGAGGTGCTTGTCCACGGTACTGAAATCATGTATAAGCTTCTTTCTTACTTCATGCCTCAGCCCCTGCAGCTCAAAGTCCCACCTATTGTTGGCACAGAAGATCCCAACACCCAGCTCTGTGATACAGTCCAGCCCAGGAATAACTTCAGTACCTCAGTTCAGATCCTGGAGCAATTCCACCACCCCCATCATAACCTCTGACACCCACTCCAAGATTCCCGATGCTAACCAAGTTTCCTTCCACGACCTCCCTCTTTCTTGGAAGTCCTGTGTACCCCACATATGCCCCTTCCACAGGCCTGAGAGACTTTGACCCCTTTGTGGGAGAACAGTTCCCCCAAAGATAGTATGGGAAAGGAAATAAGCATGGCTATTTTACAGGCTTTCTGACCCTCGGTTTCTTCTCAGTCTCTTTTCCTGTGCTCCTCTGAAGGATGTTCTACTTTTTGGAATATCATTTCTACAACCTTCAAACTTATGTGTGCATATAAGTAACACCCACACTTCAGCATTTATCAGAGCTTGTGCCCTTCCCTTCCTTGCTCTGCCTCTTTTGAACAGCACCTGGCATGCACAGGGCACAGTTCAGAAGATATTTCAAAGGGGGTTTGACTAGGGCTTTGACAATCATCAAACAGAATGAATCACAGCTTCCGTGGAAATGTCAATGACACTCTGAATTGAGCTTTAACTTCCCACATTCAGTCAGCCCCACATAGATTAACACCTGGATGCCCAATAATTGTTTGGCGTGTGTGCTTGTCTCTCCAGCTAGGCTCACCTTCAAAGGGAAAAAAGCAGAATTTTGTCTTGTTAATTCAATACTACTAGATGCTTTGTATAAAGCGATGACTGAAACATGGTCCCTATCCCAAGGACTTCCATTCAGACGGAAGAGACAAATATAAAAACAGCCATGTGTTAAATACTATATTAGGGACACGTACATGGTGTTTGAGGAATAGAAGAGGAAATAGGACGCTTATGGGGGTGGAGGTGCATTAGGAAAAACTTCACAGGTGAGGGGATAATTGAATAGTAAATAGTGAGTAGGGATTCCTCCAGTAATTGAGGACTGGGAGGGTTTGGGGAGGACTGTTTTCCAGGCAGAAAGAAGAGCATATATGTGCAAAGACAGGAAGGCACTATTTGGGTAGTTCTTGAATACTAACTGATGAGAGTTTATTCAAGAAGGCATTCCCTTCCTCTTTTCCCAGATGTATTGATGTGGCAAATAGACAATTGGCAGTCTTTATAGAAAGCCATTTTTTTGACCAATAGAAATGAGAGAATGGCTGAGGATAGCAGCTAGGAGAGACACAGCAGGGGTTTCAGGTAACATACACGAAGCCAGCTGGCCTGCTTGGATGATGCATTTTAATGCAAGTCCAATACTTAGATTCAGAAACCATTGCCTACCGTAGGTGAATTCTAAAATATTAATGACCAAGAAGGCACTACTTGTCAAATATGGGGCCAAATTTTTCTTCCAAGTGTCTTTATTGGTTAGCTTAGGGTCCAAGTGCAAATAATTCACCCATCCCATCTTTAATAAGGATTTTCTGACTCTGTTCCTTTGCTTCAAAAGTGGGAAGGATTTGAGGATTTTAATGAGTTCCATAGTCCTTGGACCTGTATTCTATGCAAAGAGTGCTCTGTTTATCATGCCAGGATTGCAATGATGGCTGCTGAACAGGATTGGGCTCCAAATTATCAAAACAGAAAACGTTAGTTCCGTATGATAGGCGGCTAAGTATGGAAGACTCTAACTGACAAGATGTTCCAACTTTAGTAGTTTAATAAATAAAAGGAATTAAGGAAGGGGGAAATTTTCAGCAGGATGATCAGAATTTGGTAGAACGCTAATGTTCAGAGTTTAGAAATCCTTTACACGACCCTCTGGACAGAACGGATTACTTGTTATGGTCAGGTTTCCATAGTGGTCATGGTAGTGGCCAACCCGGCATATTGACTGTCCAGGAGCTCTGCACTTATGGATTAGCTCCTTTTCTCTGGCAACTGTGTGCCACACAGTTCCCTCACAGGAAAATTCTGATGAGAAATGTTTATCGATTTGGAGGAATGGCATTATTCTTCCAGGAAATTAGGCTGTAACTCTCCCTTCAATCTCCCCATTGTTGGCTGTTCAAAGTTTGCCTCGAGGGATCCTGCAACCTCATTACATGACAAAGCCCTTGTCTCCTTCACAGCGCAAACACTCACACCCCTGTAGGCTGAATCTAATGAATTGTAGAACCTAATTTTCAGACCATAAAGTGCACTCATTCATTCAACAACCATTTACCAAGCCTGTTCCAGAACTGGATGGTGAGCGTGACAGTCTCCTTAGGTCACAAGTTTGCCTGTGGAGCAGCCCGATGGTCAAAGGCTGGCAAACAGCTGACCCATCCGAGTGAGCCCCAAAGTGGTCCTCTGCCGTGTCCTTGGCCATCATGACCTATTTGCTGATCATAAGCCTCCTATAATCTCTCGTCCCTCCTGGCTTTTTCCCAGCCTGTGTCAAGAATATTCTTGTTCCTTCTTTTCTCCCCATGTTTACCGAGAATACCCCTTAGATCTGTATCTTTAATTTGCTGCTGGGAGGTCATGAGACTAAGGTCAAGGAAATGGGAGTGAGTAGAGGGCAGTGCTGAGCTCTAGATTTGCCTGCAAAACCAGCTTCCAGCCTCCTTCTTTCCTGCTCCTCTGGGGCAATGTCTAGTCTTTCCTAGGCCTCACCTCTGGGAGACGCCGGGCTAGCCATGGCAGTGTGTTCCATTTCCGGGCCCCTGCCCGCGACGGTTCATTCCCTGATGGGGTCATAGATGATGCCGTCTTTCTTGGAGATCGCGAGAGCCGTCGGGGCTCCCTGCTTCTGGGTGGGGGTGCTGGCCAGCCACGCCCCCTCCCTAGGAGCCCGCTTCCTCAACCCACCAACCCTGGTTCAGGGCATGGAGAAGATGGACACCCCACAGTGCCCACTGGTGATCTTGGCCCTGGAGTCGTGGACGTCTCGGTGAGTTTGTGAATGTTCCAGAGTCTATGCGGCTGCCCTCCAGCTAGAGCTCAGCCCAGAAGCCCTGAATGTCACCCCTGGAAGGGTCCTTTAGCTGTCATTCTGCCTAACACCTCCCATCTGCCGCCATTTTACAGACAGGGAAGGTGAAACGCAGAGAGAGAGATTGGGTTTACCTGAGGTCAAACAGATTTTCTGGTTTACTTTGTGGTACAATGAGACTGATTATTTTCCAGTTGATCTCTTTTTTTTTCTAGTGTTTCTCTGTCCCCACTCAGTACCACTGCGTTAGAGATAGGTGTGCTTGTTTTCTGGATGAGTATGAGAAAAATTGAAGGTTCTTCTCTTCCTGCCTGTGGATCTGTGCAAGCTACCTTGGGCTTGGCAAATGGGACCCAGAGAAATCCCGGGAGGTACCCCGGACAGATCTTAGCAGAAGCAAAGTGTCCTTTGCTTTATTCAAAGAAGCAACAACTTGCCAAAATGCACAACTTAGGCAACAGTGACTAACTGACCAGCACTCTTTATTAATAGAATAAACACAGAGTGTAATGACAAACCAGGGGCTCCTCCCTGGGGTGGGAGCCATGACTTCATGTGAGTTCCCCCTCCAGGTGCAGTAACGATGCTGCCAGGGTTTTTCATTTACCCTCTCTGGCTAGCCAGGGGCACAGAACAGTGTGCAAACAGACTTGTGAACAGACCACTGTGTGGCTCTACTGACTTGATAAGTCTTACAGAATTACCTCAATTCCCTCTCTGATTGGATGTCAGGAAGAAACAGATGAACCACTCCAATGGTCAAGTGGAGAGAGTTTAGTGAGTATTTACAGAGGGGTGGGCGGGGCTGCAAGAACTAAGAAGGAGCAGTGAGGCCCCTAGAGACTAGCATAGTGGGAGGCTGCACCGCCTTGCCTGCAGGGGTGAAGGAGGGAACCAGAACCAGGACTTAGCAGGAGCTGCCTCTGTGTATGAGAGGTGGCCTGACAGAATTGGTAATCTCAAGTAGAGGACTGCAGTCCCAACCCAGCCACTGCCCAGCAGGGAAGAGCCAGGTGGTAGATACCACACTCCTCTCTCCTTCCAGCCTCTGATCTGCTATCTGCGCCTCCCAATGACCAAACTGACCAGACCAGAGAGTGACTGTGATACAGTTTGTAAAAGTCACCGTCCCCAGGCACAGAGCTGGGCAGAGCAGGGAGAGTAGTTCTCCCAGGACCCACAGAGAATCACCAGCGGTCTTAAAGTCAGTCTTCAGGGCCCCCTCAGCAGTGCTTTATCATTCTAGAAAATGCTTCATTCAGGATACCTTGTTATTGTTCTCTAGATTGCCGCTTAGATAGTCCAAACTTGATGCATTTTAGTTAAATTATTTGGCTTGTGCAAGATTAACTCTATAAGCCCGTCTGTGTCACGCAGACCTGGGTTTCAATCACAGCCATGCCATTTACCAACCATCACTTTTAGCAAGTCCCTTAAATGCTTCAAGCCTCTGTGTCTCCCCTTGTCAGAAGCTTTCTAAGTCGTTGAAGAATTACGTGTAATAATAAAGTACCTACATTTATATACATGTGTCTGACAAATAACAGCAATATCTGCTAGTATCTTTTGTTGAGTCCTCATGGGTTGGAAACTTTCTAAACTTTATGTTTATTACGCACTTACCATGTGCCTAGGACCTTCGTCTCTGGTAGGTGTTCAAATGCTTGTTAAATGTGGACTCTGAATGGTTTGTGCAGTGTGAATAGACGCTGTGGGCCTTGGACTCCCCACGGGCAGGTTATGTGTGTGACTAGAGTTAGGAGCCTGGCTCAGAACCCAGACAGAACTTCCAGGGAAGGCCGAAAGAAGGAATCATCAAAAGGATTGTGTCGGACAACTAACAACTGGACATTTAAGACACGCAAATGTTCCCTCAGAAACAAAAGAGATTGTGTGGAATTAGAACTGGGGTGTACGCTGGGGAGGGAAATAGGCCTATTAAAAGGGAAGTTGAGCAAGTCGAGAATTCCTGTGGAGCAAGAATTCTGTGTAAATATCAGATGCACAACCCAGAGGACATCTCATAATGACATCCTGATCCACTGTTCCTTCTCCCTTTGGTAGAAACCTCAGAGACCCTTGAGGGAGTCCCATCCCCACCCTGGTGCCCAGGTCCAGGGGTTTGCAGAGCCTCAGGTGAGCCCAGGTTACTCTGTTAGCTGCAAACCTGGGCTCTCGTTGCACCCCAGCTCTGTCCTGGTTGTCGTTCCTGAGCTCCCACCCCAGGTTCTCCAAGCACAAGTGCCTTGGCTCATAGTTTCCCTGGGCAACTCACAACCACAAGAGACTGACCAATGAGAAGCTGAGTGACCTATCTTTGCCACTGAAGACTTCAGGTTGGGGGCATGTCCTGACTGTTTGTCTCCCGGCAGGCATATGATGCAGCACAGAAGACTTTCTTATCAGCAGAATACTTGAATGAACCTTTACAAACCCAAAGGGCAATGAGTGTGGTCAGTATCATCACCTCCGTCCTCGAGGGTAAGTGCTCCGCGTACCAAGCTGGGATGGGTCCCCAGGTGAGCAGCAGTGGCGATGCCCCAAACGCACGTCAAAGGGCACCCACCTCTGTGTCCTGGGATTCTAAATACCCCTTTTTGTGTGTTACCTTTGGCCCCATTGACCTTAATCAATGTGAGTTTTTCTTAATGTGCATAATTTCTCAAAAACAATAAATGACATGTCTGGGTCCATCTCAAAGTTGTTCAAATTAACAACTGCTTTAAAACTACATTTTAAAAACTGATCCGGCGGGCACCAGAGAATGTAAAGCTACCGCTCAGGTATGTGAGATAGTTAACAATCTTTAATTTTCAAACATGGCAAAATTATCCTGCCATTTTCCTGGCTGTAACTTTTATGGTTATAACTTATGTCTAAGCCCCACTATGCTGAGCATTGGAAGATAATTTAAATAACTTCATCAGTCCATTTGACTAAATTCTTGTTGACTCAGGGTTTCATCAATCTCCCCAGGGATGATGTCCCACATAGTCTCCCCAGGGATGTGTCTAAGTTCCGGTTGCTTACCCCAAGCCAAGGGAACAGCACTGGGTCACGGCCACCTGACACTCAAGTTCCTAAAGACCGTGGCTGCATCCTCCTCACCCTGAGTACCAGGCCTGTCTTCTTATCCAGCCTTTATTTTGCCTCAGGATATGGAAAATATGGCCTTAGTCATATCCAGTTATTAATCTCCCTTAGACCGATATAAAATGTTGTGGGCTAGAGGAGGGAGAAAGGAGCTTGGATGTAAGTATTTTCCTAAGAAGGGCCCCTGTGTGCTCTCCTTCCAGCCCTGGGCTAAATCCTAACTGCACAGGCTGGACAATAGAAACCAAAAAAAGAAAAAAAAATGAGGCTGTACCAACTTGTAATCCCACCAACAGTGTATAACGGTTCCCTTTTCTCCACATCCTCACCAATGCAACTGAAAAAAATAATTTTTTTTAAATGAGGGATTTGAAAACAAAGCCAATCTGTGCCTTACTTTCTAGGTGAAGCCAGAGGTGGCAGGCTTTAGAGAGAAACCCACATGCCCAGCGTGGCACAGAAATTGTAGGGTAGAATGGACCGGTAATGTTCCTGTGTAGAGAAGGTCTGAGGGAGACGTGGAGAGTGCCCTGTGGCCCCAGCATGACAGGAGAATAACTGGATGATGACCTCGACCCCATCGAAGGCTATGGGAGGAAATGAGTGAGAGCCTAAAATAGGGAACCTGGAGAGGCAAAGAGGGAGCAGCCTCTCCATGGCTCTCCCACCAGAGACCAGATGGGAATTACAATGACTCAGATGAAATACACTTGGCAAAGATTAATGACCAGCTCAACCCTCCACCAACCATGAGCCCCCAGAACTCAGATACAGCTTCAGATAATCAAGTAGTAGCAGACATTGAATTCACCACAACAAAGTCCTCAAGTTGGCTACTGAAAGGATAAATCGAATGCAGTTATGTGGGGAAAAACCCATAATGTACGTTTCTTGAATTCCTGAATTTGTCTTTTGAGAAGTGTGTGCACATTCCAGTGATAGCAGTGTGTATAGACTCTCGTAATCTTTTTTCTCACTGATAATTATTTAACAATCACTTTTTATTGTAATAGTGTCTGCACTCCTAACATTTTTCACGGCGGCATAAAATTCACCACGTTGCTATGCCCATGATTTTTTTTTTTTTTTTTCTTTTGTGAAGTCTTTTGTTATCTTATTCTGGAAATGGAATCTGAATATTACTTTTAATTTTGCCAAAGCAGTGAGATGACTCGATTTTAACCTTTGAAGCATAGCAAATTTCAAGACAGGGAGATTGAAAAATAATCTAAAAATAGTTAAAATGGTCAACTTTATGTATATTTTATCACAATGGAAAAAAATAATCTGAAGTAATAGAAAAAAACCTTTGTAAAGCTAAACTGGAATCCTCCTTAGTATTAGTTACAGGATATCTGTAGTTCAGGCTGAGTTAGAATAACATACATGCTATTTTAGAAATTATTGTTCCTTCACAGGTTTAAGAATATAGTGAAAGATGGTGAGGGCATTTAAAAACAGTTAACCATGCTGGACATCTTTATGTAGTGTGACGCTCTTAAATTCAGTGTCAACATGTCTTCTTTTCTAGGACTCTTCCATGAAATGGAAGAGTCTTTTGTTTTTCTGTTCAATAAGGACTAGATGAACTTACTAGTTAGAGCGATGCTGAAAGAAGTTTAAAATTTGTTTTGCATTTGTTGTATTCCATTCTTGTTCTTTCAGGGGTCCTTCGCACACAGATACATACTTTTTCAAAATTTTTTCTCCTACTTCTCGGAAATCCAAGGGTTCTTTGTGTGTAGTGTAGCTTGCTCCAGAAACACCAGTATCCACTTCATGATTTTCTGGCTGTTGATCTGCACAATGCTTCAATCCCCAGTAACACATTTCTCCACTGTACATCATAGCCAGCAAATGAATGTCACTAAATATTCCTTCACTCAGTAACTTAGCTGTGTCTAGGTCTTGGAAAGAAACTCCTTCATTTAATTGGATAGGACACCGATAATTTAGCATCTGTAGCAAGTAACTGATTCCATCAACAAGGTACTCTTTAAGCAAACTAGATTTTCTCGTGAGCCACTCTCTCCTTTTGGTCAGAGAATGACAATACATATAAAGTAGGGCTCCTCGTCGCCAAGAAAGACATTCCAGGAGTTCATCCCCAAGCAATTCACAGTGTTTTGGATGCATATTATTTTCTTTAACTAAAATTTCTGGTTCAGAAAGAAAACCGATCAGCTCTTTTACTTTCTCTGAAGAATCTTCAGGAAAATCTTCATCTACTAGTTTGTTCTCCTCAAAATATGTCATGTCCAAAATAGCCTGTGTGTACAGTTCTAGTAGATTTGATGGTCTTGAACATTCTTTGTCTTCTCCACACAAGAGTTTCAATTTTTCAAGAGCTGCAGAGGCCCGAATTAAAAAGTGATCGTCTTCACCGGCGGCTTCGCTAAGTTGCTGTATGTGGGCCTGAGCTAGGTCCCCGAGTTCCTCCACTCGCCTCACCACACTAGAGCCTGAGGCCGCCATAGCCACAACAAGCGGGCGTGCCCCCTGCCCATGATTTTTTATTGGCCAGATGATTGCTGGGAATTTTTTTTTTTTTTTTTTTTTTTTTTTTTTTTTTGCTATTAGTCATCAAACAGCAAACATTAATATACAAACAGCTTGCTTTTTTATTTACTCCCCAGGACTCTCAGGAAGGAGGGAGGCTTCCTCCTTCCCTCTTTTTCAATGTATTTACTCATCAACAAATATTTGTTGAGCACTTGCTATGTGGCTGGCATTGTTCCAGGTGCTGGGGATTCAGTGGGGAAGAAGACAGAAGCCTGTTGTCATGGAATCTACATCCTGGAAGCCAGGGTATACAGATGATAAACACAAATAGATATTCGGGTAGTGATAAGAAGTAAGAGGGAAAAATTAGGCAGGGAAGGAAATGGTGAGTAGGGGGTTGCAGAAGGGGCTATTTTAGATGAGGTGGTTGTAGAAGGCCATTCTCTCTAAAGAAACCAGAAATCTGAACGAAGTGAGGGCATCAGCCTTGTGAGAACCTGGGAGAGAGCGCTCCAGCCAGATGTATTAGGTTGGTGCAAAAGTAATTGCAGTTTAAAAGGTTGAAACTAATTGCAAAACCCGCAAGTACTTTTGCACCAACCTAATATTTTGCAGAAATGAGGCAGGAATGAATAAAATGTGTGTCCCAATTTAGAGAAGAACAAAGAAGGTCTTGGGTGGATGAGAGGCAACAGAGGATAGGTTAAGAACAAGCCTTGGAACCCAACTGCCTGGGTTTGCATCCTGGTTCTGCCACTTATGGTAAGCGGTGCAATCTTGGGGCTCCATGAACCACCCTGAGCCTCAGTTTTCTCCTCTTTAAAATATACACTAGGTTGTAAATTCCACAAAGGTGTATCTGGTTTGCTCACAGCTGGCTCTTCAGTTCCTAGAAGAGCAGTGCCTGGCACATAGTTGGTACTCAACAAACAGTTGTTGAATGAATGGTGAATGAGTGTGACACCCAAGGTGATGGGGACGGGGGCAGGGGAGTGGTACTAATTTATAAAGACCTGAACTGATGAACAGGAAGGGAATAAGGAATTATCAGATATCCTAAGGTAGGACAGACTTTCCCTTAAGGAAGATACTCTGAGAGGAGGCTGGGAAAGGCAGGAGAAACAATGACATTTTTAAGAGAATCTGGGTAAAGGTGACCTTAGGTTAGGTCAAAGACGTCAAAGGTTTTTGAACCTAGGGCAGATGACCCGTAATCTGTTTGGCCATTATTTATATCTACTATGCCCATGAGATACAGGAAAGGTGCTTGAAGCTGTCAGAGCTGTGATAGGATTTGTACAAGCCATATCTTTGGAAGTGATTGTGCCTGAGACAGTTTGACCCAAGCCAGTAGAACTTGGTAATTCCCTGAAGTCAGGGCGCGTAGATACTTTATGCTTAGCATGCAAGCTAAGACTTGACAGTTGTCAAAAGCAGAATAAGAAGCAGGAGCACAACAGTCAGCACGATCCAGCCTCTGCCCCGAGGCTGTCTACGAGAGGAGGACATAGAAAAGTTATTGCTGGGGTGCTGAGTGTCTTAAAGGAGAGTGCAGGATGCTAAGGGAAATACGGTGAGTTTAGCCTGGGTTAGGGACGTATTCCAGACAGAAAGAACAACAAAATCCCTGAAGCAGAAGAGAGCATAATACTTGAAGAAGTGAAAAAGCCTGATGTAGCTGGAGCATAGAGAGCAAGGAGGAGAGGGGCTTAAAATAAGCCCAGAGAGATGGGCCGGAGCCAGACCCACAGAACATCCTGGATCATAACAAGGATTTTGGACTTCATCCTAGGAGCAGTGAGGGGCCACTGAAGGACTGGAGGCAGGGGAGCTACATCTGCGTTTTATAAAGGTTATGCTGAATATGCGTAGAGAATGGAATTAAGAGGGTAAGAGTGTTGGCAGGGGAACCAGTTGGGGGGAAACCAGATGAAAGATGGCGGTGCCTGGACTCTGAGGGGTGGCAGTAGGGATGATGGGAAATGGAAGGATTTGAGAGCTGTCTAAGGGGCCTAAGGTTCAGAACTTGGCGGTTCACATGGTTCCCCTATAAGCAACTGAAAGGATGCTGGTGCAGTGACATAAAGGGGACACATTAGGAGGAGAGGGGGATTCACTGGGAAAAGACGAGGGGAAGATTATGAGTTGAGTCTGGAACATATTGGGTTTCAGGCACCCTTGAGACATCCAGGTAGGGATGTCCAGCAGGAAGTTGGCTTTATGATAAATGGGACTAGAAATTCGAAGACGAGGGTGACCTAGAGACATATTTGAAAGCAGTTTGAATACAGACGGCAATGTTGGAATGGTGCAAGAATTAATAGATAAATAACAAAGAGGAAATCAAGTAAGGAGAGAAGAAGGCCTGGGACAATTTTCTAGGAAACTACAATGATGAATGATTGAGCAGAAGAGATGGAGCCAGCCAAGGAAGTTGGGAAGGAATGCCTGGAAATCAGAGAAGACTCACAAGAGTACAATGCAGAGAAAGGGTCTAAATTCTTCCAGAAAGAACAGAAAGGACAAAAGAAGCAATGTTATAGAAAGATGAAGTAAGATCAAGCCTGAAAAGGGTGCAGGCGCTTTAGTCACATGGATGTCTCTGGTGATTGAGCAAGAGAGGATTTGTGGAGCACAAATTCGTGGAGTGGGCAGAGGCCACATTGGAAGGGGTTGAAAAAGAAGTGAGAGGTGAAGACATGGAGATATTGTATATAGACAAATTTTTCCAGAAGTTTGCCTGTGAAGAGGAGGAGCTAGTAAAGTGACACTAGGGTGAAAGTAGAGTTAAAGGGAGATATTTTGGGGTTTCATGTGTGACTTTTTTAAAAGCATATGTACATGCTATCGAGGAGGATCTGTGAGAATAGGAAAGGCTGAAGATAGAGGAAAGAAAGGGAACATTCAATAGATTCCTGAAGTGGCTGGCAGAAGAGGATGCACAAGTGGAAACGCTGGCTGTTAATAGGAGAACGGACACCTCTTTGGTTGTAACAGAAGAAAAGAAGGCAAGCTTTTTCTGGATTAGCTTTTTGTAGGAGATTCTTCTGGGGGAGGAACCGTAATCATGTTGCAAGCTAGCAAGTGCATGGTTCTTTTAGCCTCTGTATCTCCAAGACAACCAAGAGCAGCAACGTTAAGGTTGTTTACAAGGCTGTGTCTTCCTGTCCTACCTCACAGACAGGCTGCTCCCCGCCACAATGGCATCTCTGGAAGAGTCTTCACTCAACACTGCGTCCTGTGCTGCTTTTTAGTGTCAGAGAGAAGTGGAGAGGGGGAGATGAAGGTTGGAGGAGAGAGGAGGAAATGAGAAAGAGTAATCTGGAGGACTGACGGAGTAGACTGAAATAGAGAAACATGGCAGGATTCCTGGGCACTGACAAGTGGCGACTCATGAATCGCTAGTGGGGCCAGTCAGCATGGATGTGTACTGTTTCCAACCAGGTCCAGCTGGTTGGATGCAGGTGCAGAAGTAGTCTGCACATTGGGCATATTAAGGGTTGGGGTTCTGCCAGGCAAGTACAATGGAGGGGGAGAGGGGCAAAGGAATTGAGGATGTCTGCAAAGGAAGAGACAGAGGAATGAACGTGAACTCTAAGCTGGGTAAGTTGAGAAGTAAGGACATGACATAGGTGATGAGCAGTTAAAAAGGGTAGGGTCCGGGGTTTGGACAACTGGATAGGGACAGAGACGGGATTGGAGTTGCTGAACTGAAGGAACTTCAAAAAGTAGCCCATGGTCTTCAGAGGGAGGGAGGACTGCAGTGGACAGTGGAGGTGGTGGTTTCTAGTAACGACAAGGTCAAGGGGAGGTCCCTGGGGAGGGGGTCTGAGGTGGCGTATGGCTGACACCTGTCACTGACTACACCTGTCACTGATGCAGAACTCGAGGAGTCTGAACAGAGGTGCCCACCCTTGTTGACCAGCTTGGCTCAGAAGTATCTAATCTGGGAGTGCTGCCCCACGTGGGTGAAGCTCAAGAAGCTTCTCTTTAGGATTGTGACGGACCCCTTTGCGGAGCTCACCATCACCTTGTGCATCGTGGTAAACACCCTCTTCATGGCCATGGAGCACCACGGCATGAGCCCAATCTTCGAAACCATGTTCCAGATAGGCAACATTGTGAGTGCACTGGCAGCCGTTGCCCATGCCCTCATGGCTGTGGGGCTTTGGGTGGGCTGGCAGCATGCCCTCATTGGTTGGACTATTGGTCTAGCTAGCTGAGAGCAGAGGAGCAGTGCAGGAGATGTGTGGACTCTGACTTCAGGAAGCCAAGTCTAGAGGACCAGGCTGGGCTGGTGGGAATTGCTTTGGGATAAATAAGCAGAGGCAAGTGGCCTGAGGAAGTGGCCCTGTCCTAGGGCCCCCCTTTACAGAACTCAAGACAGCCACTTGAATTCTCTGGATCTCAGCTGCCTCTACCTTGAAATGAAGATAAGTGTCACTTCCCTTTTTAAAGATAATTTAGGACTTGCCAGTTTCCTTCCAGAAATGGAAAGAGAAGGGAGAGCATATTTCTAAGAAGTGAGCATAGACCACAGAGCGCTTTGTGGAAGAGATTGTTGGGCCCACACCCCATTTTACAGTTGGAGAAGTTGAGGTGAGAGAGAGAAAGTCCTTTCCCACTCAGACAGAGCATAGTGCCATTTTTAAAAAGGAGAGAAAGGCAAGCATTTCTTGGTGCCGACCATGAGTCAGGTACTTTATACGCGTTATCTCAGAGTCACAGCAATGCTATGAGGTTATCATCACCCAAAAGAGAGTGTCAAAACTCAGAGGTTAAGTATCCTGCCCAAGGTGGCACAACTGAAGGTGGAGCCAGAGTTGACCCAGGTTTCTCTCGGGCCCAGGACCTCAGCCCCACCCCCCACCACACCACACCGACTGCCTACAAAAGGCGCTCGATAGATGCTCTTTGAATTACACAGTTGCAGTCTGGGGGCAGTAGGCAAGTCCCATAAACTCTCAGCTTGTTCTTTCTCTGTAAAAGGGGTGCAATAGACTCCATTTCCCAAGCTGGCAAGAGGCTTTGATGAAAGCAAAGGAGAGAAAAGCCCCTGACCCTGATCTCTGCTTTCTTCTTACCTGCCACCCTTTCCTGCTGGTTGTTGTGTGAACCAAGCCAGGTCCTGACCTCTCTCAATGTCAGAATTCTGTCCTAAGACAATTAAAGACACTCAGAGATGAAAGTCGGAATCTTAGAGACAACGTATTACTTTTGTTTTTGCTAATAGCTATTATTTATGAATGCATTACTACGTATCTGCCAGGACCTTTGCTAAGACCTGCACGTTCATTATCTCGTTTTTATGCCCATTATACAGATGAGGAAATTGAGGTACAGAGAGGCTGCATTGCACTTGCCCAGGCTTACACAAGCTAGGAAATGGCTGAGTTGGGATTTTTATCTGGGTCTGTGTTGCCCCACAATCCATGCTTTTAAACTACTGAACCAGACTGACTTCACATTTCCATAATTCTGTAATCATCATTATCCTAGTAATTATCCACTTACTCCTTTCTTCACCATTCACATGGAAACACTGAAGCATGGGTTCTCATGCATATGCCCTGAGCACACTGGTCCAGAGATTTCTCTCTGTTGCTACATTGAGTGTTCCCAACCCCAATCCTTCGGGAGCCCGCAGATCATACAGAACCTGAATAAGAGCAAGGTAAAAGGATTTGCTGTTTTGCAAACAAGACACTTCCCTGCTGCCCTATTGGTCATTGCCCCCGGCCCCACGGACCCGGCTGAGATGGATCCTTGTTTCCATCTGCAGGTCTTCACCGTGTTTTTTACTGCGGAAATGGTCTTCAAAATCATTGCCTTCGACCCCTACTATTACTTCCAGAAGAGGTGGAACATTTTTGACTGCATTATTGTCACCGTGAGCCTGATGGAGCTGGGTGTGGCCAAGAAGGGCGGCATGGCGGTGATGCGGTCCTTCCGCCTGGTAATGTCTCGGCGACTTCGGGAAACTGCTTCCACCCCCAAGGGAGGTGCATCCCTGGGAACAGACACTGCCCTTTGGGGACCCCACCAGACAGCTCCCTCTTCCTTCCCTGGCCCTGTGGGAGGGAGCCAGGGCATGGCTCTTGGGAGCTGGAGACGTGGTACTTTCCACTTACTCAAAGTGGAGCTGTGCCTTCTCCCCTCCGGGCCTGGGTCCCCTCATCTGCACCAAAGGGGGACTTCCCAGCACCCTCATGTTCTCTTAGGGAATAACAGCAACAAAGATAATCATAGCGGCTCCTGTTTCTTGAGCACTGACAATGTGTCAGGCACAGCGCTAAGCCCTTGACAGAACAGGCCTCAGGTTATACTTAAAACAACCCTGAAAGAGAATGGTTTTTAATATCCCCATGGATAGGTGAGGATAACTCTGACGCAGTGTGGTTAAACGATGACCCAGAGTCTCCAAGCTCCCGAACGAGCAACAGACCTGCATCGCAGAGCCAGGTTGCCTGACTCCAGAGTCCCAGATCACAGAGATCATCCTCTGATTCCCTGGTGTCCCAAATCACAGCCCTCAGGTTTCACACACCTTAAAATCTGCCACCTACTAGCTTCTCCGCCCGGCTCTTCTCCAAACTCAGCTCCGGGGAGCCCTCTACAGGAAGAGTTCCCCTAGTCAAGTCGCTGCTGCCCCATTGCCCACAGGCCACCCAGTCTAGTAAGAGCCACATCTGTCAGATCCCAGGGGAGTGTGGGGTCACTGGGGTCTCCCAATTTCCCAGGCCATCTGGAGGAAGCGTGGTGCCTCTCTGACTCTTGGGAGTGGGAAAGAGGCCCGAAGAAATGGCAGGGTTTGTTATCACGGGTCGCTTGTTCTCAGTGCTCTCTGATTGCCCGCTGGCGGCCACGTCTCTAGCTTTAGAGAGAGATGACTAAATGAAGGAGAGAGTGGCCAGCAATCTCACGAAGTCCACTTCTAGGCCAGAAAGTCTGCTTGGGGCTTTACTGGGGGGCCAACCACACAGCACTGGAAATGGTTTAGCTGCCTCTGGGGTAGCACACTCAAACACCTACAGGACCTACAGGAACCATGCTAGCCAAGGAAGAGATTTCAGCCCTGGATATTTGTCCCCTGAAACAGGCAGGGACGACTCAGTTCGGCCTAGGCTGACCCGGCACAGGGCCCAGCTCCAGGGAGGTTCGTGTACACGGAAGTCAGGGTGACTCCTGCCAACAGGTGACCCTGTCCATTATTGTCAGTTGCCAATTTTTTATGAGAAACCAGAAATTCAGATTTTTAGGTGAATATGTTTAACATTGGCTAGTAATTCAATTAAAAAAACCCGCACACTCTGAAGGCCAAACCAAGCATGTCCTGGGACACATTTGTGCCATGAACCACGGGTTGAATACATCTGCCTGTGCTGATGGTGCTATCACCATCCCATGGAAGAGAAGGGCACGGTGGTCCCACAGGGCTCCTGGTCGGTAACCTGGAGACCTGAGAAGGTCAGAATCCAATCACGTTTTTGGAAAGACAGATATATCTAAGTATCTAGAAAATGATGACAAGAAGCGGGCACCTAGGACCTGGAGAGCCTGAAGTTAGTTTCCTAATAAAATGTGAACATTTTTGTTATACTTGGGGAAATACAAACTTGGTGTTTTGAGCTCTATGTGCTACGTTTGTTCTGGTTCCATGAAGCCTATAGACTCCACCAAAAATAGGCAGATTTCCTCCACAGCCTGGGCCGACAGAATTCTTCCCCCACCTCCCCAATCCTAACAGGCCGATCACCGCCCCGTTCCCTAACTATGCCCTCCAACCCCACACTTTCTTGGGTCTTTTAGTCCTCCTCTTTCACCATCTTCACTTCCCTCATTACCTGGTTTAGAGTTCACGGTCCATCGATATTATTATGCTCTTGAAAACAAACGTAACCACCTTTGCCCTCTGCTCCTTCACATTTTTGTGTTTGACAAAACCGTATCCTGGGGATGAAGCCAAATATTGCCCTTTGCCATGCCTATACCTGAGTTGTGGACACTACTGCAGAAAATTCACACAGCCCAGCTCATGACTTCCATATTTTTCTTATTAGTAGGCTTTATTGTTAAAAAATAGTTTTAGATTTTTTCAGAAGCATCGAGCAGATCATACAAAAAATTCCCATAGCCCCCCATACACACACACACACACACACACACACACACACACACAGAGTTTCCCCTATTATTATCCTCTTACATTAATTAGTATGGTACATTTGTTACAAGTAACTCGTCAGTGATTTCCCATGGCTCTGAGAATAAAATCTGGAGACCTCATGATGGTCTACAAAGTTCTGCGTAATCAGGGCCTGCCTACCTCTTCAATCTCCCCTGCTCATTTTGTTCCGGTCAGAGAGGCTTATTTTCTCTTCCTCACACATAGCAACTGTTCCTGCCTCTGGACCTTTGCACATGTATTCCCTCTGCTGGGAACGCTTTTCCCCTAGCCTTAGCTCATTCCTTCTTATCTTTCCTGGCTCTCATCACACATCACCTATTCAGAGAGTCCTCCTCAATCACATTATCTAAAGTTGGATTCCCTCACCAAATTAACCTGTTTTTCACAATTTACAATCATCCTGACATTCCATGAGACAAAAACCGGAGTTTTTTTGTTTAGCATTCTATCCCAAGGGCCTAGCCCAAGGCCCAGCACATACCGGAACTCAATGAACACCTGTTGATTGAAGGAAGGACTGAAAGAAAAATGTAGAAAAAAAGGAAAGAAGGAAGAAATGATCATTCTGTCTTCATTCTTGCAGTTTTCTCCCTCTCAAAATAGCATCACCTCTTTTCCCATCTTTTAAAGCCTACTTCCATTAATGTGTCTATTGGTCTGTCCTTGTACCAATTCCACACCGTCTTAATTACTGCAATTACCTTGAATATGTCTGTCTGGAAGGCAAGTCACTCACCTTGTTGGACTTCTTCAAGAATATATTGGCCCCTGTACTTCTATATTCATTTTAGAATCAACTTGCCAAGTTATGTACCCCCATACACACAAAACTGTTATGTTTTGTTTTTTCCCCTATTGAGACTACAATAATCTATAGATCAATTCTGGGAAGAGAGGTAACCTTTACATCAGGTAGTCTTCTATGACAATAACATACTCTCCATTTATTTCACTCTTGCAATGGTTTATAATTTCTGCATAAAGTTTTATAATTTTCTCCATTAAAGATTTTCTCCATATCTTTTGTTAGATTTATGCTTAGATATTTCCTAGTTCATTATGCTATTTTAAATGAAATCTCTTTTAAAATATCCTTTTCTGGTGTTTTTTTTTTTTGTTAGCACTTTGGTAGCCTTAGTACTTTTGTATTCAGAAACCGCTCATTAATTCTAACAGTTTACCTATATAATCTTAAATTTTTGAACACAGTCATATTGTACGCAAATAATGACTTTTGTCTCTTATTTTCTAATCCTTATACCATTGCTTCTTTTCATTACATGATCATGCTAATTAGGACATCCAGTGCACTGTTGAAACAATGTGTTCATGCCCTGTTTCCCCGAAAATAAGACCTAACATTATATTAATATTATATTACATTACGTTACATTACATTACATTATATTACATTACATTACATTATGTTACATTACATTACATTACATTACATTACATTATAAAGACCAGGTCTTATATAATAGTAAAATAAGACAGGGTTCTTCTATTAATTTTTGCTCCAAAAGACGCATTAGAGCTGATTGTCTGGCTAGGTCTTATTTTCGGGGAAACACGGTAGCACACATCCTTGCTGTTTTCCTGACCTCAAAGAGAATGCTTCCAATATTTCACCAGGTCTGATATTTGTGGCAGGTTTTTTTTTCTTAAGATAAAAAAACATCTATTGGTGTAGGAAGTTCTCTGTTATGAAGAATATTTATCATGAATGGATAGTTAATTTTATCAGACAGTTGCTCTGCATGTGTAAAGATAATCACAAGATTTTTCTCCTTTAATCTATTAAAGTAATGAGTTATATTAATTGATTTTCTAATGTTAAGCCAACTTTGCATTACTGAGGAAAACCCATTTTGATCATGATACAGTTTTTGTACATTGGAAGATTCAGCTTGCTAAGAATTTGCTTAAAAATTTTATGTCCATATTGATGAGTAATATTTGGCCTATAATTTTCCTTATTTGCATTTTTGTTGCCAATTTTTAGTATGCTAGTTGCCAAGTTATGGTACTCTCCATAAAAAGAAGTGAAGAATATTTCTCTTCTTCTACACCCAAACTTTGGGTAAGGACAGAATTATTTGTTCCTTATAGGTTTGGTAAAATTCACTAATGAAGCCATCTGGAGGTCAACATTTTTTCATTATTTTCTTAATGGCTGTGGAACTAGTCATGTTCTCTATTTCTCAAATTGGTTTTGGTAAGTTACATTTTTCTAAAAATTTTCCTTCTTATCTAAATTTTCAAGTTTATTGCACAAAGTTATATATGCTATGCTGTTATCTTTTAAGAATTTTCTATATCACCTTACTTATGTCACCTTTTTCTTTTCTAGAAAATAGTGATTTGTGCTTTCTCTCATCTTTTTTCATTAGTCTTGTCAAAGATCATCAATTTAATTAGTCTTTTCAAAGAACCAGCTTTTAGCTTGTTGATCCTCTCTACTTCATTGATGTTTTCTGTTTCTATTAACCCTGCATCTTATCTTAATTACATCCTTTGTTCTACATATTTTATTCTTTTCTAACTTCCTAAAATGGAATTTTTAATCTATTTTCTTATCCAATATATTTATTTAAGACTTCAACTTCCATCCAAGAACTGCTTTTATATGTAGACTTTTCCTATGGCTTAGTTCTAAATATTTTCTAATTTCAAATTTGAATTATTCTTTGACCCTAAGTTTAATTAGATGCATGGTTCTTAATTTCGAAACGTGTGGTCTTTCTAGTTATCTTCATGCCATTGACTTCTAGCTTAATAGTATTATAGTTCAAGAACATACACTGTATGATTTTAATGCTTTGAAATTTATTGATAATTTCCTTTGGCTCAGTGTATTGAAAGTGTTCCTTATGCACTTGAAAAGAATCTGTCTTCTGCAGTTGTAGGCTGCAATATTCTGCATAATCCATTGAGTACAGAAAGTTCTTTGTGTGGTCCAAATATTCTACATCCTTGCTTATTTTTGTCTGCTTGTTCTAGCAATTACTGCGAGAGTGGTGTATAAAAATATCTCCCACTATGATTATGGCATGGTTTATTTTTCCGTATGGTTCTGTCTTGAGACTGTGTTATTAAATGCATACATATTTTAAGTTGTTATATCTTCCCAGTAAAGTGAAACTTTATCGTTGAGAGTTGACCTTCTTTATCCCTGGAAATGCTTTCTGCCTTAAAAATCTCCTTGCCTGGTGTTAGAATTTGGTTTGGTTTAGAATTTGCCTTTTATATCTTTAGCCATCTTTTTACTTCTAGCCTTTGTGTATCCTTAGGGTTTTTTAATATGTCTCTCAAAAATAGCATAGTCAAATTTTAGATTCTCATTTAGTTCTGACAATCCAGTCTTTGTCTTTTAACGAAAGTATGTAGTCCACTTATCTGGTAAATATTGATATATTTTTCTATGGGTCTGTCATTATATTTGGGGTTTTTTATTTGCTTCACCTGCTCAAGTATGTTTGCGTTCTCTCTCCCTCCTCCATCTCCCGCCCCCAACTTCTTGATTTATTTTGAATTGTTTATTTTCCCGTGTTCCATTTTCCCCTTTATTGGTTTGAAACCTAAATACTCATTTTCATTCTGAGTGGTTACCTTAGAAGTTATAGCATGAGCAGTTAACGTAATCAAAGTAAAAAGCTAAAATCTTTACCTTCCTCCAAGACCAATTTTCATTTGTTACCCTTCCCAACTTACTATTGTGTTAAGCATTTTAATTTTCTTGTTTTTAAAAAGCTATATGATGTAATTAACAATAATTCTAGCTGTTGTATAAATAATCCCCAAACTCAACATCTTAATCCATAAAGATTTATTCCTCACTCATGTCTGAGTATGATGCAAGCCCGGCAACACAGATCAACATTTTCCAAGCCTTCTTATACCAGTTTCCTCATTGTTTACCACCTGCTCACCAAGCCAGTGCCACACATTTGACATTTTTGAAATGGTAACACCTTTCTTCTTTTTTCCTTTTTTGACACCTTTTTTCAATGTACCAGTTTTTACATTACTCAAGATACCTACAACCAATTACAGTGACTATCTCTAAATATGTGAGTTAATGTGGTTGAGGTCTATGTTTCACAGGACATTCCTTGCTGGCTGGAAAGCTCTTCTGGGAGTGTCTGCTCCTAATAGTGACTCAGGGATCCAGGATGTTTTGATTCACTATCTTCAATGGTTCGCCTCTATGGCAGCCATGGAAAGGGAAGAGAAAGTGCATGGTGTTTTATGGCTGTGTCTGAAAAGAGTGTATATTACTTCTGGCTCCATCTCCATTCCGTCAGCCAGAACCCAATAACATGACCTCAACTACCTACAATATTTGCATATGTTTCTATACAAATACATCTCTGTTACCAACTTGGTTTATTTCCTTCCAGTGTCTTTCCCCCTAAATAGAAAATTTTGTATTAATTATGAGATTAACTAGAGAAATGGTTAATTAAACATGAAGGAATATTCAGCAGGTACTAAAAGCAATAGTCTATAAATTTTCTATGATAATATGAAGTAATTCTTTTGATGTAATGCTATGCTGGGCAAAGACTACAGAGAGCAATTGGATAGGAGTGGAGATGAGGGTCAAAGGGAACATGGATGCAGGTGGGCTGCTCTCCTGGACCATTCATTCTAGGTATCAGCAGGAGCCAGCCAGGTTGTTTGGCAGCACTACAATTCAGCAGCAGACACTCTGTAAATGTTTGTTGACTGACTGGCTAACAGTAGGGGTCCCCAAGCCCCAGATATCTCTAGACTAGCAAGTGGAAGAATTCTGTTTTCCTGTCCTTCATAAAGACAACAAAAAAATTAATAGAAGATGACTCAATTCATGTCTTATAACGAGAATTATATACCATTTGCTTAGTTTAGTACAATCTTAATTATGGCAACAAACTTCTATCTAAGGGGATTCTAATACACTTGACCCTTGAACAACACGGGTTTGAACTGTGTGGGTCCACATATGTAAGAACTTTTTTCGATAAATGCTGTAAATATATTTTCTCTTATGATTTTCTTAATGATATTTTCTTTATCTAGTTTTACTTTGTTCTAAGAATATAGTATATAATACATATAACGTACAAAATATATGTGTTAATGGAGTATTTATGTGATTGGTAAGGCTTCCAGTCAACAGTAGGATATCAGTAGTTAAGTTTCAGGGGCGTCAAAAGTTATGTGTATTTTCAATTGCATAGAAGGTTGGTGCCTCTAACCCTCATGTTGTTCAAGGGTCAACTGTATTAATTTCTAAACTCTCATCACACACATACATAACCCCAACTAACTAAGGAACCAGTGGAAACCATTAGCCAGGTGTGGTTGAGGCAAGAGTCAACGCCTGGTCTCCTTGCCCATGTGTCCCTCCTTGTCAGGCCCCACAGACACTGTGCTGTGTTGGGTGGCTGTCACCCTGTTTTAGGGACCTACTCCAGCCTTCTTTGCTTTTGTTCTTATCCAGAGTTTATTGTGAGAATGGAAACATCAATCATTTGCTAAGGACATTTTGCATTCTCCCAATACCCCCCACAAAAGGGCTCCACCTATTAGGTTGGTGCAAAAGTAATTGTGGTTTTAGCAATTATTTTTAACCTTTTAAACCACAGTTACTTTTGCACCAACCTAATAGTTACCAACACTCAGTTTTTAGTAGTGTTTATCTGCTGCCTCTATGTCCAGTCCACAGAATTGGTGTTTGAAGCTCTGTTTCCAGTATGAGGAAAATAACTTCCAGATTGGGTCTAAGAGAAGTAGATGTGGAACTTCCCATATAAGAGGATTAAAGCACCTCCCTTGGGACTTACTGCTGTGTGAGTGATAAAACTTGCTGCACTGCTCTGTTCTATACTGCGTCCTAGCAGTTGATCCAGAGCCTGGCTCTTGGTGTGCTCCAGAAATACATGCCAGCTGAGCCCAGCTCTTTCTTTCTAACAAATTAGTGAACCACACTAATGTATTTTTAAAACATGTATACATCCTTATACATGGTGCTTCTGCTGTCTTGTGGGTCTTAGCACATTTGGGTGTGCTATGAAGACTTTGGGGGTCTTTGCCTTGTATCTCACTAAACCATTAGGTCCATGAGGACAGGAGCTTGCTGCACACACCTCCCAGGCTAGCACAGTGCCATGCACATGTGTGGCTGGCATTCAATACGGTGGTCAATTAAATGCATATATGGGTCAATTAATGCTGGGTCCATGAAATCATAGCTACTCACCATTTCAGAGCTGGTGGGGGCATCAGACGTCCATGGCCGCAAGATGAGAAATGCCTTAAGGGAGATGGTTAGCCAGGACCTCTCCAATGCAGGAGGCTAGCCTCTCTTCAGGTCAAAAGTGGGCTGTTCTCGTTCATTTGTGAGCTCCATCATACCCTACTCCACCCTCACGGAACAGGCCTACACTCAGGAGGCCTGTGGCTATAGACCAGCGTACCTATGGTAAGGCCCCCACCCCAGTATAAGACCCCAGACTTTGCCACAGTCAGTGAAGCACAATGATATGTGGGACCACCGAGACTGAGCGTGTTTTTGAGTAGCTGATGACATAGGAGGGAAGGTCTCTGAAAGCACCTTCCTGGGAGCACCCCATCTGAATGGGATGAGCCCCTTGGGCTTTTCCCAGGCCTTTGGTTTTCAGCCAAGACTGGAGATGAAAGGTGATGAGAACAGCTACCAGAACCTGACCCAATCTCTTTCTCGGCAGCTGCGGGTTCTCAAGCTGGCCAAGTCCTGGCCAACCTTAAATACCCTCATCAAGATCATCGGAAACTCGGTCGGGGCGCTGGGGAACCTCACCATGATCCTGGCCATCATTGTCTTTATCTTCGCTCTGGTTGGCAAGCAGCTCCTCGGAGAAAATTACTGCAGCCAACGGCAAAGTAACTCCTCGTGTGAAGAACTGCCACGCTGGCACATGTATGACTTCTTCCATTCCTTCCTCATCGTCTTCCGGATCCTCTGTGGGGAGTGGATTGAGAACATGTGGGCCTGCATGCAAGTCGGCCAGAAATCCATATGCCTCATCCTTTTCTTGACAGTGATGGTGTTGGGGAATCTGGTGGTAAGTGCAGAGCCCCCACTGGGGCACGGTCTCCTGGGCAACAGAGGAGCCGGTCAGCTTACCCTGAAAAGCTTTGACATGCACATTTTTAGGAGGCCCCTATTGGACCTCCTGCATTAAAAAGCCTTGAAATTTTGCAAAGTCATGGGGGATACATTTTAAGAACTGTCTCCTGGGGGGGCAGCCTGAATGGCAGGAATGAGCACATATGGTAAAGAAGGAAAGACCTGGTTTAGAATCCCAGCTCCACCGCTCGTAAAGCTGGCTGACCCAGCACAGGAGACAATCTCCCTGAGCTCTAATTTCCTGAAAATCAAGAAAATAGTGCTTGCTCATAGGGATAACTGGGAGAATTAAATTACAGGAGATGATATATGCAAATTGCCTAGTGCAGTGTCTGGGCTATGCCAGGAACTCAATAAATGATAGTTGTTAGTAGTTGAAGGAAAAATTCCCTTCCCCACTCCAGGGAGTTTCAGAAAATATTTTTCTTCAGGGGAATAAAAGCTGACTGATTTCTCAAAGCTGCACAGGTCCTAGCTAGGAGCAGGGGTGGGCACGATGGCCATGATGACACAGGGAAGCTGGATCGTGGGCAATATCCAACATCACAGTGACAACAACAAAATCTGCCGTCAGGTTTGAGGGGAGCCCTTCTGAAGGCCTTCCTGCCATCGGGCCCTAGTACCCCTTCTCTGTCCCAGCCTGGCTCCTCGCCCTCAGCTTGTCTCCATCCACTCTAGTTCTGGGTGTCCTTGCTCTCACAGCACTGGCTGGCTGGAAGGGGAAGGTGGACTTCCAGGAACCCGTTTCTTATTGCTCTGGAAGTCAACCAACTTGGATTCTTTCCTGTAAGAATTTTACAGACAACAGAAAGCTAAACTAATACATCTACACTCTTCAAAGGCTTTCCCACCTGGGTCCCTGAGCTAGATGCCTTCCGCCCACATCCTGCATCCCCGAGTGAGGGGCTGGCTGAAATTCCTTTCTTCCAGGCTGAGCTCCACATCCCTGCAGGGCCACAGGGGCCCCAAACTCTCAGGCAGGAGGTTTGCCTCTCTGCACATTTTTACATCCCATATGTCATTTCCTCTTCAATCACCATGAAAGGTAGAGAGTCCCCACTCCGTGCTGACAGGTAAAGAACATGAGGAGATGTGCCCAGGATTCCAGAGTGAGGACTAGAACCCAGGGCTTTGGCAGATGAGGGTGTTCCCAGGGCAGACCCATGCTTGTCCTCACTGTTGTCACAGAATATCCTTTTGCTCAACAGGGGTGACCCTCTTCTGTAGTGCAGAATGTACTTCAAACTTTGTCCCCACGAGGCAGGTCACTTGGGACGTCCCCGAGACTCCCCTCAGAAGGTCCATTCCCCCAACAGGGAAAGCATCCTGGGAGGGCCTGGAGAGGCCCGGCTGTGGCTGTCCTGCCATCCAGCTGCCGACCTGGGGCGCCATGGATGGGCTCCGCTCCTGATTGAGCGCTCTTCTCTTCCACGCTTCTCTCTTCAGGTGCTCAACCTGTTCATTGCCCTGCTGCTGAACTCTTTCAGTGCCGACAACCTCACCGTCCCAGAGGACGATGGGGAGATGAACAACCTGCAGGTCGCCCTGGCACGGATCCAGGCATTTGCCCATCGCACCATGAGGGCCCTGCGCAGCTACTTCCACAGGCCCTGCCTGCTCCCCCGGACCAAGGTGGAGCCCCAACTGGCAGTGAAAATCCCACTCTCCAGCTCCAAAACCGAGAACCACATTGCTGCCGACCCGGCCATGGCAAGCTCTGGAGGGCCATCGGTTCCCAGAGGCCCCAGCGAGGACCAGAGTGACTTCATCACCAATCCTCACGTGTGGGTCTCGGTGCCCATTGCCGAGGGGGAGTCTGACCTCGATGAGTGGGAGGGTGACGAGGAGGAGGATGTTCGGAGCTCGCCACAGGAAGTGATCCCCCCCAGGCAGGTGAGAGTCCTCCCACGGGACAGCCCCAGGGAGCAGGGAGGGGCCTCAAGCTGGGAACGATAGGAAGGAGGGGAAAGGGAAAGTACGATGAAGAGATTTTCCAAAATCAGGGGTGGCACAGCCTTGAGGAGCCCTGGGCAAGCTAGGTAGGCGAACCCTTGATATAAGAAGTAAAAGCCATGCCCGGCTTTCCGGAGAAGGTGGCATTTGAGTCAGAATTCCCCAGGCAAGCAGGGAACAGGGGCAGCCTTGAGCCCCAGGCCACGTGGAGGTCCTTGGGATTGTCTTTCATACCACTGCCCTCTTTGCTCCGCCAAACCCAGGCTCTGTGCATGAGATGCTAATGAGATTTCTCTAAGAACAGGATGTTGTCCTAGAGCAAACTCCTCTAATCTTCACCAGAAGCCTGAGGAGTCCTAATCATTATGACTCATTTATTCAGCTTTTCCCACCGACAAGGGATGTCACAGGGAAATGACATTTGTTCCTTTTGGCACCAAAGAATTTAAAGCACATTGCAGCCTTTTGTTAATATATATTTTTAAATACTTTGCACAATTCCCTATACTTTAAGCTGATGTATCAACCCTCGTTAACCTCTTCCCAATGACTGGGGGCATGCACGTCTGCACAATACGGGAAGGCAGGGATCCTTTGGGGCCCAGGGACCCGCAGGGCTGCTGGCCAGGCCACTAAGTGGCCTTAGACAGCTGTGCTTTGAGTCTAGCTCCTCCATAGCCTTCTTCCCCTGCAGCTGTCACTTTTCCTGTGTTCCAGCAGCTGCTGTTATCAGCTGCCATATTTTACATGTCTGTGTCTGGGTGACAGCCAAGGGTAGGGCGTCACCATCCCCAGAGTAAAGGATGTGAACTCTGTGATGGCTGTCTCCACTCAGAGGTATTTTCAGTCACTTTGGGGTTCTTGGGGGACTCCAGATGGCCACGTCCGCTACCCCCCTGACATCTGGACAAGTGATTATGGTCATGGCTAACATCTCCTGAGCCACGCACTTCATGCTAAGTGTTTTCTAAGCATTAATATATTTAGTCATAAAAATAACTGAATGAAGTAGATCTTGCCTTCTCAATTCTGCAGATGGGAAAAATGAAGATCAAAGAGGTTAAATAACATGCCTAAGGTCACACAGCTTCTAACAGATCTACCAGGCTTAGAGTTGCACACTCACTTCACACAAGTGTATATATGTACGTGTATGTATGTTAGTTGCGTATATTAGGTCCTTAGTCCTGGCAGACTGTGAGGTGTAAGATCTCTTCAAATTTAGAAGTGGTTGGCTGAGGGTGGGCACAGGTACCTAATTGGGACCCTCTTTCTCTAACAGGAGCAGATGCAGCAAGTCAGAAGGTGTGAGGACCCCCTGGTACCCAGGAGCCCATGTTCTGGAAGGTCCTCTGAGGACCTGGCTCCATACCTGGGTGAGAATTGGAAAGACAAGGCTGCTACTCAGGCCCCTGCCGAGGTAGGTATGTGAGCTTCCTGGAGAGGTGGGGTATTCCAGACTGCACGCCGCAACCGCAGAACCTCATGTCACATCCTGAGACTAAAGTCCCTCCTAACCCCTGGGCCAATCAGCATGATTTCAGCACCAAGAGTGAGGCTCCCCAAGCTGGCGGGACCCAGGAGCAGTTGCTCAATCTCTCTGAGCCTCTGTGACTTCATGTATAAAACTGAATGGTAATGCCTAGTTGGTAGGATTCTTTGGAAACTTAAATGAGATGCTGCTTGTCAAATGTTTAGCTTCTGCCTGAAATGGAATAAGTGCCCAGAAAATGACAGCCAAGGAAAAAGGAAACAAAAGACAACGCATAGAGAACGTTTAATCTCTTTCTGAGCCAGCAGATAAAAGTCAGACTTGCTCGTGGGTGAAAGTCTTCCCTGTGACTCCCCACCCCCGCTTTCTTTTGTCCACACCTGACTCTCTAGCCAAAAACATTCCAGTGCTCTGAAAAGGCTGTCTGTACTGAGAAGTGTACTGACAGCCTTACGCAGACTGAGCAGGAAGAAGAACCTGAGTTTAGGAATGTCTCAGAAAAGGTAAAAATAAACTTGGTGGTTTCATTACAAATCTCTGAAGAAAACAGGCTATAGGAAAAGAGGCATCTGTAAAGATGTAGCGTCTTTATTAAAATCAGGAATATAATTTGACACATAGCCAATGAGTGCTGACGCTGTGACAGGCACTGGGCTAGGGAAAGATAAGGAAGACATCATTCGTCCCCAAAGTAATCGAGCCCTTCAGCTTCAGGAATGTCGCCACTGGCTGTGTGCCCCTGGGCAGGGCTGACCACAGAAGGTGGGCTGAGATGGGAGCTGGGAGCCCTGGGTGAACACAAGCCACCTGGTTCCAGCTAGATGAGGATCGCCACCTTCTACATGTGGATGTCTTGTTTTCTGCTGAGCTTCCTAAGGACGCCCCTGGCTAGTTTTCTCTACTCCTGTTTCAATACAAAACTGTTAGGTATTGGCTTTGTTTGGTTTGGGGGTTTTGTTTTGTTTTGTTTTTGTCCATGACCCTGGCCAGGCAGGGAGGGGCCTGACAATGACAGATGGGGATGCAACCTACCATTTGGGTCCATTAGCCAAGCTATCAGGTTTACTAATAGGAAAGCAGCTTCAGCTCCTAATTGAATTCATCTGGAGACATTACAGGGCTGGAGCTGCCAGGAGGGCAGCCGCGCCCCTGCAGCATTGCTCCATGATTAAATATTCAAGCCGAGTGAATGCTCAGAGTCTTTATGGGTGTAATTACGGTGTCTCGGGCCATCGCCAGCACTCCATCAGGGGTCTGGAGGTTTAAAGCCTCGCATAGCTAAACCTCTGGGGCTCCACAGAGAGCATCACCACTCTGAGCCTCAGCTGGAGAAGCACTGAATACATGTGGGAGGCCATGGCAGGGCCAGCCCTGAGGGGCTCTCCCTGCATCTTGGAGCTCTTGGCCAGTCGGACCTGCAGTGACCGTGTGCAGATTCACTGGGCCCCTCAGAGAGCTGGGTTCACTGCCCTGGGCTTCTGCCCTGCAGGGCGTGCGTGACACAAGCTCCTCAGAGGGCAGCACGGTGGACTGTCTGGATCCTGAGGAGATCCTGAGGAAAATTCCTGAGCTGGCGGATGACCTTGACGAACCAGATGACTGCTTCACAGAAGGTAACGTGGTGGCCACAGGCCTTCTCACACTGACATTAATTAGGGCCAGAATCTGGTTCCATAAACACTCATCTGGGCTCCTCTGTGCCCAGGGCCCTGGCCTGGGGTCTACAGGAGAGAGACAAACATGGTTCCTCGCTGCCTCACTCCCTCGCTTGAGGACCAGCATCAAACCCAAATGCCACAACTCTCAGCAGCCTAGTGGTGAGATCTGCATCTCATGCCATGTCAGACGTGATGGACAGATGCTGTGCCCACCTCATCACCCTTGAAAACACCTCACTCAGTAATAAACCAGGTTCCTGAGGTTGAAGAGAGAGAAGTCACTACTGTCAATGCTCTTGATTTGGGACAGAAAGGACCCAGGGGAGGGCCACGACGTGTCCGGATCCTTCAATCTTTTGTGTAACTCTTGAAGGCAGAAACTGCATCTTACTCTTCTTTCTCCTCAATATTTAGAACAGTGAGGTACATTATGTTCTCAATAAATATTTGTGCAATAAATGAATAAACATATGGTTCATACTATGAAATTGTGGCCTTAATAATAACATTAAATTTTTGTTTAAAAATCCAAACACTTCCAGTTTCCAGTTCCACATGACCCTGGGCTGGGCTGGACCCAGGTCCCATCCCAGGCATGTGGTGGCCCCTCAGTTCAGCACAGGCTCAGGGTTTAGCCCCTCAGACACCACCAACCAGGCCCTGGCCGCATGGCATGTCAGGCCTTCTAGAGATGGGTGGACATAAGGACAGGGACCACTGGTATCATCTGTAAGAAGGAAGATGGTTGAGGAGGAGATGAGAGTGGGCGAGACCCATGGTGGAGAGGAACACCTGAAGGCAGCATTGAGACCCCGCTTCTCTCATATTCCAGGAAAGAATTCTTTCCAAAGGGGTGGCAAGTGGTTTTCCCAGCAGAGTGCTCCCCCGGCCAGGCTGGAGCAAAAATGCGCCCCCTTTCCCAGTGGAACATCACTCACCATCGGTCACCTCTTCCCACAGGCTGCATGCGCCGCTGTCCCTGCTGCAAAGTGAATACCACCAAGTCTCCATGGGCCATGGGCTGGCAGGTGCGCAAGACCTGCTACCGCATCGTGGAGCACAGCTGGTTTGAGAGCTTCATCATCTTCATGATCCTGCTCAGCAGCGGGTCCCTGGTAAGGGGATGCGGCGTCCCTGCCCCAGTGCCCTCACGTGGGGTCTCCCACAATCCAAAGGCCCTGGAGCTGCCTTGGTGGGTTCCCTTGACTCTTGGGATGAAAATCCCCAACCTGTGGTTGGAAAGAGCTGCAGGCCAGCACGTGGGCTCCTGTTAGCAGCAGGGCATGGTAGGTGCTTCCAGTGCCCATGCCATGGCCTGCTAAACCTGGCTGCAGGTATTTGAGAGTTAGTGTTGCATCCCACTTTCTAGGCGGGGAAACGGACACTCCAAGGAGTAAAAGGGCTTGTCCAAGTTTACCCAGCCTGTCAGTAGCAAAACCTAACTTTGTTCTCATTTGACCCCAAAGCCCTTGACCTGCCACCCTCTGACCTCCCAAACACACTGGCCTTCTTTGAAGGCCATCATCCTTCCTTGTGTTATCAAGCAGCTTAACAAATACTACCATTACTCATTCAAAGCTCACAGCAAATCATTAGCAACGGCACTTCTCATACTTTAATCACCTGAGGAGCTTGTTAAAATGCAGTTTCTAATTCAGTAGATCTGGGTTGGGGCCTGAGAATTTGCATTTCCAACAAGCTCCCAGGTGATACTGAAGCTTCGGGTTCACACTTTGAATAACAAGTCCTTGCAGGAAAAGAGATTCTGAGTCAGGAGACACTTTCTAAGCCCCTTGTTGAATCCGCAGCTTTGTAGGACAAGAAAGGATGCTTCTCTGTGTACTGTGGCTCAGGGTCACTCCACATTCTCAACAAACCCTCCCAATGGACCAAGGTAGACATCAACACAGGAAGGGACTCATGCCCAGTTGTCCCCATTCTATGCATGAGGAAGTCATAGCCCAAAGACATGAAGGGGCTGGCCTGGGGTCCCAGCCCGTTAAAGGGAGGACCGGAGCCCATTCTCCTGGCTCATGGCTCCAAGTATTTTCACTTGTCTTGCTCCTCCTGTGTCATTTACTCCCGAAAACATTCTACTGAGTGTCTGGGCACCCACTTAAGTGCCAGGTTTCCCAGGAAGGGTGCCAGAATCACTCAGTGTTGTAGCTTTAGCCTTAGGGAAGAACAAAGGCAGATGAGAAGACCTGATCTGAGAAGTGAGAGGAAAATCAATCCGCCAGAGATACTAAGCTGAGGAAGAAGAAAGGTTCACAGCCAGGGCTGGTCTGCCATCTTGAGCGAGTGGAGAGAGAGTGGCAGCATCTGAAGGTGCCTATTGCCCTGGCACAGGGTAGTGACTGTCCACCTGGAATAGCAGTCTCTGTACAGTGCTGGGTGCAGAGGCCACATTTCAGGGAAAGAAGAGGCTGTGCTTTCTTCATACATGTTTTCTCCCTTCCCTCCATTCTGTCCTCCTTTAAAATATTAACCACATTTGCTGTTGACCAGGTTCTTTTGTCATTACCTCGTTGGCTCATGTCTTCCGCCATGGGCCTTCTCTCCTCATTTCTCTTCTCCACTCTCCCTTGTTCTTTCCCTCTCTCTCTACTCCCTTTTTCCACATACCCCAGCTTCTCCCCGCTCTCTCCCAGCAGGGAACTCAGATCCTGCCCCAGCAGCTCTTCTCTTCTCCTTCCCCAAGGGACTGAACAGGCTGGCACCAAATTTAGTCTTCCTTATGCTTTTACTTTGAGTACTTTTAAAAAAAAAAAATAGCATGAGTTTTCATCTGACAAAGTGCAAAAAAAAAAAAAAAACCCTTAAAAATTATGGGAAAATGCAAAGAAAAAATATCACCTATTTTGCTATCACTCAAAGAGAATCCCACTTTGAAAACATTTGGTACACTTCCTTCCCATCTTTCTTATGTATGTAACACACAAATATTACACAACTGAAACCATTCTTATGCGTTCTGTAATTTCTCAGTCAGTCAATTTTCTCAGTACCTGTGCTCCTTGTATCTCATTTAATGGTGGCCATGTATTCCATTCCAGGAGTATGCTGTAACTGATTTAAGAAATTCCTATGTTTGCTTCTAATAAGCGTTGAAGAGCCTATGTGGTTATATGCCTTTGGAAACCTTGGCTTGTTTCCTGTCTGATCCGGTTAGAAGCAGAACTGGAAGGAGGGAGTCTGGTGCAGTTTGTGAGGGGTGCGCTCTGAGGTGGAGCCTGTGAGGGAAGCAACAGAGAACAGGGAAAGGAGCCAGGAAGACCTGGGTTCTGATGAAGTCCAGCCTCAGCCTGATCCCATAGGATCTCTAGCACAAAGGGCGCCACAGAGCTATCCCACCTTGAAGGCTTTGAACTCCACAGTCAGTCACTGGCTGCTGCAAGCTGACCCTAGAGGGGACAGGTAACGTCCTAAGGTAGCGGCAGTTCCTTCAGCCCAGGGACGTCCTCAGGAAATGGGGACATTCAGGAGCTGTTAGCAGCCAATAGTCACAGCAGCTGGGGGTTGGGCACACTGGCCCCTAAAACAGGAGCTGGGTGGGACACCCACAACATCTAGTGTCCTTAGGATACGTTCTTGAAGGCAGAATTGCTGGGTTTCTAAAAGCTTTGAGTCGTATTACCAAATTGGCTTTTGAAAAGACTGAACTGGTTTACACTCCCCTTCCACCCCCCCCCCATAGGAGGCTTAACCTCTTCCCCACCGCAACACTGGGGTTCCCTATTCTTTCTCACCATCACCAATCTGCTCAAAGAAAAATGGCATCTTCTTTTCATTTGCATTTCCTTGATTACCAGCGAGATAGAGCATTCTTTTTCAGAAGTTCATCGGCGATTCTTACTTTCATTTTTGTGAGCTGCCTCTACATCCTTTGATGCTTTTATTTTTCAACCAAGGGATGCAGAAAGCATCCCTTTGATTCACTTCCAAAATCGAATTCAATAAGATTTCCTTTCTCACTTGCGTTCAGTTCCCCTGCAAAGTCTGAGCAGGGCTGCATGTCCCCGTTGGCTCTGAGGAAGGCCTGGTTGCCTTGTCCACTATCCCACCTTCCGTCCCCAGAGCAGAAAAAACGAAATAATACAGGCAAGCTGGTTACCAGCACTCTCCCTGGGGCTGAGGGCAGGGCTGGGCGTCCCTCCCCATCACTGGGCCCCAGTTCTGTGAGCCCAGACAATCTGCCATTTTGCTCCCTCCCTTCCAGGCCTTTGAAGACTATTACCTTGACCAGAAGCCCAAGGTGAAGTCCTTGCTGGAGTACACCGACAGGGTGTTCACGTTTATCTTTGTGTTCGAGATGCTGCTCAAGTGGGTGGCCTACGGCTTCAAAAATTACTTCACCAACGCCTGGTGCTGGCTGGACTTCCTCATTGTGAACGTGAGTGGCTTAGTGGGCACGTGTGGGGTGTAGCGGGCCTCACCTCTGACGGCTGACTGCTGCTGTGCAAGGAAGCTCGGAGGCCTGGCTGTCAAGGGCTGCTCCAAAGAAAAGTCTTGAGCACTTAGCGAGGGATCTGAGACTAGCTCTGTACACCTGTGAACGGTAAGCTCCGGGCAGGAATGATTCTGGCACAGTGATGACCCTCAGGTGAGCCCACAGTCCCTAGGCCTCCGTCCAGAAAGACCACTTACTGTCCTCTGTATTTTACGTCTGAAGCAAGATGGCACAGGAGGCTCTGAAAGGTCTTATGACCTTAAATCCACTGACAGGGCTTCTGGACTTAGGGAGCTGAGGGCTGCACAGCACAGATCTGCTCACCCGCTGACTCAGAGGTTCTCAGCCCTGGCTGCAGTCTAGAATCACCTGGGCAACTCTTACAAATATAATGAACAGACACTACTATTCCCAGAGATTAGGATCTTTCTGGTCCTGGGGTGGGGGGCTGGGGGATCCAGGTATCAGTATTTTGTCAAAAGCTCCTGGAAATGTCCAATGTGCAGCCAAGATTGAGAACCATTGAGCTAACACCACTGGCTTTTCCCCAGTGGCGCTAAAAGGGAGAATGAGCCCCTTTGGAGAGGTGATGAGCCGGAGCTCATGTGTCAGACTCACACGGACCTGTGGCCACTAACCCCTGCATTAGGGGACTTACCAAGTGCCTCCCACACATTAGACTTGTGATTCCTCAAAGCTGTGAGAAAACGATCATCCATAAAGTCTCCTAAGAGCCTTCCTACCCTGCTCCCCCAACGCCCCAGAGCTAGGAGTGATCCCTCCCTTATCTTAACCACTACAGCCCTCTATCTCTGTGCAGGCCTTTGCCCTCTTGGCTATGCAAGATGGCTGACTGAGTTAGTTGCTCACTGATGCAGAGCTGAGGGTCCCCTGCAGGCAGGGGGAGGCACATGTCGTGTTTGTCTGCCTCCCACACTTCAACAACCACCAGCACTAAGGTCTGCACATCAGAGGTGTCAGGAAATGTGTCTGTATTTGGTACTTGCCTCCTGAAGCTGGATGGGGTCCAGTACAGAACATTGTGGGTTGGCAGGTCCTCCACTGCAGGTCTGTGCACTCAATTCTCTTCTTTCCTAATACCAAACCGCTAGCAGCATCAGGTCACTGTACCACAGGGATGAGCTGTAAAGCCTGAAATCTGAGTCACAGGTGATAATTTTGTGCATATAAAATAATTATTCATAAATGAAAGGAAAATTTTTATTCTGGTTACCCACCCTTGTTAGGGGCACAGTCACTCCTACCTATGTACCTCTCACTAGCTTCAGTCCTGATCACTTTAAAAAATGGTCACCTACTCATTCCACCATCCTCCTACTAATTCTTCTGACCATCCATCCTTTCCTCCATATAGTCCTCCTTTCATTTATCCAACCATTCACTTTTCCTTTTTCCTTCCTTTCGAACATCCATTCATCTTAACTTCTTTCATTTATCCTCTCCATCAGTCCTCTCCTTCCATCCATCCATTCTTGAAATTATTTTCTTCCCTTCTGCGCATCCATTCATCCTAACCTTCCTTCCATCCATCTAATCCACTGGTCCTTAGTCCTTCTATCTTCCTATCTTTTGATTCATCCTTCTATCTAACTATCCAAGCATCCTTCTATTCATCCATTTTTCTTTTAACCAATCCACCTATTTTTCCTTTCTTCCACCCATCTGCCCATTTGTCCCTTATCCATCCATCCACCCATCCTATCCATCTACTATTCCATATTTTTTATTTTCTTCTTTGCTTTCTTTCTTCCATCCTTATTTTCAACTATCTATTCTATCATCTTTGTATCCTTTAATCCATTCTTCTATATAACCATCCTTCAACTTTCCAACCAGCTGTTCTTCCTTTTTTCTTTCCTTCCTTCCATCTATCTCAACATGCTTCTATATTTTTTCAATTTATCAAATGTTTATTTGTAACTACTGAATATAAGATTGTCTTATGAGGTGCTCTGGGAGAGATAAAAGCCAATAAATAAAAAATTCCTATCTCCAGGAGTACACACTTCAATATTCCAGCAGATACTACACACAGAGAAAAATAAACATATTATAAGAGGGGATGTGGTGAGCACTGCTGGAAATAATTAGTATCTTAGGGACAGAGAGACATGAGCCTGCTTCCATTCAGGGAATGGGTTTCGGGAAGGCCTCATCTAGGAAGTGGCGTTAGATATAGGGCTTAAAATGAGCAGGAGCAGTGAGGTGCATAGAGGACTGGGAGAGGCTAATCTCAGTTAAAAGATGACCCTGAGCAAAGGCACAGACACAGGTACATTTAGGGAACAATTTGATTTGGGTAGAATGTATGGATGAAACATGACTGTAAAAGTAGGCTGTGACTGTATCATACAGGCTGAGGGTGGAACTTACCCTACGGGTGATAAAGCACCAGTGAAGGTTGGGAAAAAGCAGGAGACAAGCTCATAATCATATTTGCAGTGGAGAAAGGATGGGATGGATGTAATACTGCAGCCTAGAGACCAGTTGGGAGACCTGAGCAGTTGTAGCGGAGTGGGGCTTGGGTGGAAGGGCTTCATGGAGCGGCCCCAGCCAAGGATTGCTCCAGCTTCAGATTTTGCACATGAGCAGCCTTCCCAGGCGGCTGAGCAAAAGACTGAACAGGATCCAGCCTGGAACTGGCCCCAAACCTCCCTTCCCTCTGTCAGCCAGGCCGTTAGGTGCCACCTGCTGGTGTCTGGAGCCTTGCATGGATGAAGGAAGGGGTCCCCCTACTTTTTGTCCTGGTGTAATATGCCACCCTTTCAGAAAATAGGCATCGTTTGAGGCTCTAACACCGAGTATAAACCCCGCCCCTCCTGAGGTTCCAGTGTACATCCCCACCTAGCCACCAGGATTAAGCTAAGCTTTAAGTCAGCCCACCAGTCATGGTGCAGTTGGGGTCTCCTAGGATTGGTTCACTGTCTCCAAGAAGCTCAAGCCTATGCATATGGTATCTCCCTGACACCTTCAGAAGTCCTGGAAGGAGTGACCATTCTTCCATGTCAGTTTGTGTCCTTTGCAATCCTTGGAAAAACAGACAGGCCAGCAGAAACTCACAACTCACTCATTATATCTCAGCTTCTGGCAAAGCCGGGCCTGTGCTGACTGAAGGGCCTTGGAATTTTCTTAGAATGACTCTCATTTTACAAAGGGTGAAAGTATGACCTGGACACACAAGGCACTAACCCAAGGCCACAAATCAGGAGTCAATAGGGAACTAGACCCCACCCAGACCAGGACACTTTCCACTTTGTTTTACTGAGCAAATAAAACTGAGACTACTTTATATTCCTCAAAATAAACTTTCATATAACCCCATGAAAGAACATCATCTTTCCAAATCTCTGAAAGTCAATCAAAGTTTTAAGGCTGTTTGGGCCCAGCTGGTGCCCTAGAGGGGAATGGAAAGGTTGATTTAATACATTGGGAGCTTGGCCACCTACATACCAGGGGCTGGCCATGAGGGAGACTGGGTTTTTCTTTCCCAGAGGTTCAGCTAAGTGATGAATGAGGTCTTTAATAGAAAGGAAGGGATTGGACTTCCTCTAGACCTCTCACTGGATTTCAGAGTAAGGTGCCAGGGTGATGGCTTAGACAGAGTAGCAAGTGGGAGGGATTTCCTGTCTCCTTCTATCAGGACCTCCTTCCTGGAACTCTAAAGTGATGCTTTTGCTCTCTGCCTGCACTCAGATCTCACTAACAAGCCTCATAGCGAAGATCCTGCAGTATTCTGATATAGCACCCATCAAAGCCCTTCGGACCCTCCGCGCCCTGCGGCCACTGCGGGCTCTCTCTCGATTTGAAGGCATGCGGGTAAGACCTATCTCCAAATTGCTCTGGTCTGCAGCAGGTGGTACCCCTTCCTCCCTTATGTTCTCCATACCACTAACCCTAGACTCTGGGCCCCACTCCCACAGGTCAGCTCTGGGTCCTCACTTCCCACTTGGACACTGGTGGTGCTGTAATGTCCTAGCTCTCCTAGTTCCCCTCCAGGTCCCTTTGTGAGCCCCTCTTCCCTTCTCACCTCAAACATCACATCTGCCAGGACTCGACCTCACTTCTCCTGCTCTTAGTGATCCTGTATCATGACTCTACAAGCATCTCTTACCTCAGTCTTCCCACCCTGCCAAGACGTCCTCATTGCCAAAATCTTCAGAACATCCGAAGCTCCTCATCTTTGCACGACAAATGAGCCTTTCCTCTGAAATTCCTTTTTTTTTTTTTTTTTTTTTTAAGGAGGGCACAGCTCACAGTGGCCCATACGGGCATCGAACCAGCAACCTTGGTGTTATTAGCACCACGCTCTAACCAACTGAGTTAACCGGCCACCCCCTGGTACTCCATTTAAATGGAGTGACGTCATCAGCTCAGCACCTCAGCCACCGCCCATTGAATGCAACTCCTCTCCAATCTAACACGGTCGTAGGTCCTATAGATGTTTCCCTTTCCTTACACATCTCAACATCCACCTCGCCCCCAGTGTCTTCCTCAGGACAGAACGCTCACAAGCCTGGCCCTTACCTCGTGAGGGGTGAAGGACTACTGAGTTTCCTCTCCCTCCCCTTCCTCATAATTACACAAGTCTCCTGATACAGAAAGTGAAGTTTTGCTTTCTTCCTCTATCATTGACTCAAAGAAGACATCAGATCTTCAAAGACAAAAGTGGACTTTCAAAATGAACTTGTAACTTTACAAACACTAGGAGCTTATGACTGAAATAGTTTGATATTTATTTTATCTCCAAGTTGCTGATACACAAATAAGCAAGTTTGTGAATATGGATTTAGGTTGTCACTGATTCTTGACAAATGCATACTGTAAACCATATTTAGTGTGTTGTATTTAAGTAAAATAAAGCAAGATTCTGAAAGTCTGTGACAGCACAACACATATACTCACACCCCTAAATAAGCATGTATGGATGAGGTGTGATCAAACAATACGGTGAATGTTAAATAAAGAAAATTTATTACAGTAAAAGACGCATTGCCATTAATCCCCCTCAAAATACTCCTCCTCTTTTTGACCACACTTGTCCAATTATTCTTGCCACTTTCTGAAGCAGTTCTGGAAGTCCTCTTTCATGAGTGTCTTTAGTTGCCCTGTTGTGGCTGCCTCAATGTCCTGAATCATTTTGACTTTGGGGAAGAGCCAAAAGGCTCATGGTGCCAGAGCCAGTGAATAAGGTGGATGAGGGCACACCATAATGTTTTTATTTGACAGAAATTGCCGTATACCAGGAGCGTTGTGTAACACAGAGTGTTGTCATGACGGAATATGATTTACAGCACATTTTAAAATACACCTTCTCTCAACCATAGCTCACACCCGACTGACTGCACCAAACAAGTTAAAACTTGTCATACACTGTTACTAAGGTTGGATGTGCTGCTTCCCAAATTGAAGATCCCTGCCTTCCATTGGATGGCACTCGGCAGCAGCATTCACCGTATTTTGTGATCACAATGGAAAGGCTCCGTATCATACATTGCTTCTGGTACGGCAATTTCTGTCAAATACAAACATTATGGTATGTCCTCATCTACCTTATTCACCAGATCTGGCACTTTGTGACTTCTGGCTCTTCCCCAAAGTCAAAATGACCGTGAAATATAAACGTTTTAAATCAATTCAGGACATCAAGGCAGTCACAACAGCGCAACTAAAGACACTCACAAAAGAGAGCTTCCAGAACTGCTTCAGAAAGTGGCAAGAATGATCAGATAAGTGTGTTTGAAGTGAGGGGGAGTATTTTGAGGGGGATTAATGGCAATGCATCTTTTACTGTAATAAATTTTTTTATTTAAACATTCACCATATTTTTTTTATCACACCTTGTATTTGTAAACTCGTCCATCTCCTCAATCCTGAGGGAATACACTGAAACCTGCCCTGAATCAAGTTTAGAGAGAAGGTATAAACTCATCTTCAGTTGCCCAGTGTCTCTCAGACTTCTGAGTCTAACCCACTTCTCTTGCTTCCAAAGGCCATTGGCTCTTCATGAAGCAGCCTGAGTGAGTGTAAAAAGAAGTTGGATCCAGCAAAGAGAGTGGGGCATTTGTGAGGTTCTAGGTCCTTTTGCATTTTTCCCCAGGTGGTGGTGGATGCCCTGGTGGGCGCCATCCCTTCCATCATGAACGTCCTCCTCGTCTGCCTCATCTTCTGGCTCATCTTCAGCATCATGGGCATGAACTTCTTTTCAGGGAAGTTTGGGAGGTGCATCAACATCACCACTGGAGACTTTTCTCCTGTGCCTCCGACTACCGTGAATAACGAGTCTGACTGTAGACTTCAAAACTACACTGGCAACCTCTTTTGGGTCAACATGAAGGTCAACTTTGATAATGTTGCAATGGGTTACCTTGCACTTCTTCAGGTGGTGAGTCCTGAGATCAACCATTCTCTTCCTTTGGCTGCTCAATAACATGGAGGGTCTGGGGTCTCCCAGCAGATGCTATTTTAGAGACTTTGCAAGGGGTAGCACTCAGTGTGAGCTGAGGTCATTCCCTATTCCTACATACCACACCATGAGGTCAGAGGGCCGGTCAGTGAGTGTGATCTCCTCGTGGTGCAATTAGACCAATGTAGGCTAGTAGAATAAGATAAAGGGATGGTCCTATCATGGGATTGTATCAGGTAATAACTTACGATTCACTGTTTGTACAAAAGAGACATGGTATCGCCACATGATCAGTCTTACAGTGCAAATTATCTCCTAGAGGGTAATAAATCATGTTCCATGTCTATTATAATGATAGATAATGCTGGTGATGATGACAGTCAGATACATGTGTACTGCTATTCATTTATTCGTTCATCCCTTGCCTTCATCTGCTTGTTTATTCAGTACTCTATGTATTCAAGTGTGGATGCAATTGCTTATACCTTTGTCATGCAGTTATCCACAAGTGCCTCCATCCTACCATTTGTTCATGCATTCATTCAACAGATAACCCATGAGTACCTATGGTGTGCCAGGCACTGAGCTCAGCCCTGAGCAATACAGAGACAAGTCACAGGGCCAATGCCCTATGAAAAAAACAGACAAATAAGTGAATCAACACAGAAGTCAGTGTAGACAAATGGTCAGATACTGAGTGTCCTCTGCTACTTGTTTCCAGGCAACCTTTAAAGGCTGGATGGACATCATGTACGCAGCTGTCGATGCCCGAGGGGTGAGTCTCAGCCCACCATGCCTCCTGCCTCTCTTCTGTGTGTGCTGCCCATTTCAGTCTATTCCAATTGGAGTGAAGGTGGCCTAGGTACCGTAAGAGGTGACCACCCAGCAGCCTGGCACTATTCCTCTCCGGAGCAGTGTCCAGCTGGGCCTCTGTTGGATATGACTGTTCAAGCCAACCTAGCCTGTTCTCCTTCCGTGCACACTCCTCAGGCTTCTCAAGCTCTTCCTCTGCTCACCATTGAGAAAAGTATCAGATAAAGAACTGTGTGTGTGAGGGCAGTCCCTTGGCAGAGGTGGGAGCAGGGGCAGTGGCAAGAACACAGGGGCATCCGAAGGAATGAGATGGAATTGCAGGACCCATCATGGTAGCCAAGCAGAGGAGATAAATGCTACTGAGGAAAGACCCATTCCCACTGTAGCAGACACTGCTGAGGCCCTGCCCCATATCCCCCGAGCCACCTCCGAGTTCACCCACAGGCTGTGTTTCTGATTCTCTGTCTGAGACGTGACTTTCTTCAGTGCCTCAGCGTTTGCTCAGCAGCCCCTCCCACAAGGGCGAGGGATTTAATGTCTGCAGTGGCAACCCTCACAGAAAAGTACTGGGAGTCTGTAGATAACTGCTCCAGCTTCCCTGTCCCTGGAGGGAAAGTTCTGAGGTGTGTTTGACACAGTCCCTTAGAGGGCCTGACCCGATGGAGCACCGGTTGTCCACAGCCCTGGCTTGCGTCACAGCTTCCCCTCCGTTCGCTTTTCTCCTGTTCCTGCTTACACTCCTCCTCCCCCACTCCTGCTTCCTGGGATCACCTCCCACATGAGCCACCTGCACCCTGCAATCCTTGTCTCAGGGTTGGATTTTGGGGTGAACCCAAACTAAGACACCCGCCTCCTCCCCACACCCCACTTTGTCTGCTCACAGGTGAACTTGCAGCCCAAGTGGGAGAACAACGTGTACATGTACTTGTACTTTGTCGTCTTCATCATTTTCGGCGGCTTCTTCACACTCAATCTCTTTGTTGGGGTCATAATTGACAACTTCAATCAACAGAAAAAAAAGATAAGTGGCGCTTGGGTGTTTCTGCAGTAGTGGCCAATCCTACGCTTCATGTCCCCTGGCCTCGTGACTAAAGCCATTACTACTGACAGCCCTTTGTGCCTGACTGGGAGCCCCATTTTGTCTTCCAACCCCAACCTTTGCCCTGTGATTGCAGCCCTCACCTCTGTTTGGTGTCTGGGGCTGCTGCCAGAAGCATTGTATTTCTCTGTTTCAGCATTGCCCCCCGACCCCTGCCTGGGGTCCACATCCTCTCTCCCAGAGTTCTAGTCCTCCTAACTGGAACCAGGTGTGTTGGGTGTATCTCAGGTGACCCCTTGGGAAATATCAACAGAGAAAGAAATGGCTCCAGCACTTTCTGCCTCTTTCTGGAGCCCTGACACCTAGAGCTCTGAGCCAGGACACTTCAGGAAGGTCCTCAATGTTGGAAGAATCCCAACCCTCCTCGGGATGAGGAGGAAACCCCTTGCCTCCATGGGTCCTGACTCCGATGAACAGGAACCCAATCCCAGATAACCTCTCATATTTTTATTAATGGTATAAAATGCTTTCATGCTATCCTTTCATTTAACACCCTCCATATCTCGGAGGTAGATAGGGTACCATTTTAGATTTGTGTAAACCCAGATCCAGAGCAAAAAGGGGTCACATGGAGGACTCACAGCCCAGCACTGAGAGCCCAGCATTGGTTTGGGGTTTGCACAGCAAACTCAACCGCTTCCTGGATGGATAGCCCTGGCAATTTTTTAAACCTCTCTGAGCCTCAGTTTTCTCTTCCTTTCAATGGGGTCAACAATACCTACTCACGTGATTTTGGTGAGAGGTAAATAAAACCCTGTAAAAAAAAAAAAAGCACCTCCTTTAGGGGTGAGCACACAGTAGTCACTAACAAAAAAGTGTCACTGTTATAATTTAGAATGTATAGCTAATGGGGCAAGCATAGGACCTGCAGGAAGTCCTTGGCCAGGGTTCTGGGGATGAGACGGGGCAGGATAGATCTGTGGGAGCCCCAGAGGTGTTCAGCAAGACAGAACCCCTCTGACCAGTGTCACCAGTGCCCCAGGGGCTTTGCGATCACTCACACAACGCTTTCCCCATTTTAGAGCTGAGGAAACCTAGGCCCAGACAGGGAGCTGGCCGTGTTAGGGGACAGAGTGATAAAAGCCAGTGATCAAGCTGGAGTGAGAAACTATATTTGCTTTCCTCTTGCCCTGAATTCTCACTGTGGCCCCACTCAATAGTCACCAACTCTCTACCCCTGTCCCCACAGAGATGTTCTTCCCATGAAGTCCTCTGTGTCCACAAGTTTTCTGAAATCTCCTCTCAAACCCTACAGAGCTCAGCCCACTTCCCCAGCAGTTGCAGTGACTAATTCTTACAAACATGCTATTGAAATGGGAGGCTTTCAAATTATGTCAGGAAGTAAAAGGTGAGGGGTTGAATGAAGGATATTTAAAGGGTCTCTAAAGGAAACTAACATCCAGTCCTAAGAGAGGAAGGCATCTTCAAAACAATGGACACTGAAATAGCAGACGACCGTGCAACTGGTAGGGCCTTAAGAGAACCAATCAAGCCTTCTCTGAGGACCCTTAAATAAGGCAATGACTGTCCTCAGCTCCTCCCCTCCAGGAACGGGTCAAGGGGCTGTGTCGCAGGGTCTTTGCTCCAGAAATCTCTGAGGGAAGCTTTGCTCCTGGCAGGAAGTGGGGTCCTAGAAGCCCAGTGGATTTGACTGGAATGAGCAGGCTGGATTCCAGGCTCAGATTTGTACTGACTTGTACTTTCTAGGGTCCTGTTCCCAAACCCTCCCCACCTCTGTCCATGTAACATCTCTGGGTTCCTAGAGACGATAAACAGGCTTTGCTCCAGAGACCCAGGCAGTGAGTCAGAGCTGGGACTCAGTCCCCCCCACTCTGTCACTGGTTGTGGCACCTGGGCAGGACACTGCTTGATCCTGGCCTTGGCATGTCTTTCTACAGAGCAGGGAAAAAGTTGAGATGCCCTTCTTCTCCAGCATGCGATGGTTTTGGTATCCCTAGGGGTTCCTGTTGCTTTAATAACAGAGGTGTGTGTTATTCTCTCCTATACTTAGGGGGCCAGGACATCTTCATGACAGAGGAGCAGAAGAAGTACTACAACGCCATGAAGAAGCTGGGCTCCAAGAAGCCCCAGAAGCCCATCCCCCGGCCCCTGGTGAGCCTCCGAGTTTCCCTCTAGCAGGATATATCTGTGAATCCAACCTGACGGCTTCTGCCTGTGCTGGGTAGGGGCCTGCGCAGTGCCCTTTGTGGAGGAGGAGCTCTGGGTTGGATTTAGGGATGAGGGTAGGAGCGTTCCCAGGTCCAAGGAATGAGAAGTCCAAAGGAAGTACCGCTGGTCTTCTGGCGTGAGCGTGTCTTCTACAGTTACTCCAGACAGAACTGTTTAGGGAAGCTCCTGGCTGCATCCATATGGCAGGCCACATCTTGACCACGTAGTGGCACAAGCTTGATCACCTGTCCTCCTCAAAGGCCAGCGCCAAGAAAGAAACCCCAAGAAAAAGAGAAATTCCCTCTGCCACCTAAGACTCACCTTCCCAGGTCCAGCTTCCTTTTCACCAGATTATTGGACTAGAATGCTCACCTTCTTCCCTGAGGAGTCCCAACAGGACAAGCTGATCGCATAAGCGTAGTGTTGGCACAGTGCTGCCCCACAGTTGCATGGGTGCCAAGTAACGGCAAGCCAACCTGGGCAACACAGGGACCTCCAGCACATACTCAGACAAACCACTCCTCACCTCTGGTGAGGCCCAGGGTTAAGTCTTACGCTTGATCCATAGCAAAGACTAAGGCTTCCACAAGGCTGAGAAATTTTATTCTATAACATTCCCTACAATAGAAATCACTAAAAGCAGGTTTCACATGCTCCACTTTATAGGAAAATAATAGGCTCTATAATATCACATCATCAGTCACCCACTTCATCATCTCTGAGAGTATTAAGGGTTCCAAAGGTGTGATCCCTTCCCACAGGCTAAGCCAAGAGCAGCTGGCAAGCTGCTCCATTCATTCCCCAGCGTCTGTAGATCCAGGACACATTCAAAGCCCAGAACTTAGCAATGTTGTCACCTGTTCTGCTTAACTAGAAGTCGTGTGGCTATGAACAGGCCTCTATTTTTTTGCCATTTTCAGTGATAAAATGGAAGCTATTAGTGTCTCAGCAATACCCCTCCCACTCCAGGAAAGATGTGAGCCAGCAGTTATGCCCGGAGCCAGGCCCACTTGGGTCTGCTGCTTTGCTCTGACCCCACAGCGTAGCCACTCATTCCCACCACAAAGCAGGAAGTGGGAACCAGCCTCTGCCACAGCCCTTTTCTTCCTCTGCCTGCTTTGCAGCTCCTGGGAGCCCCCTGGTGAGACTCCCAACAGCTTCCTCCCGTCCTCCCTCACAGCGACCCATGTAAACCCTGCACATAGTACACATTCAGTCAGCATCTGTGTGCAGAATTAAATTCAATCAAATTTAAATTTAGTAGAGTGACTTTATAATTTTATATGAGGCAAGGGTGACACAGCTGGCCATTCTGTCACCCATTCATTCATGTATTTATCGAGCATCTAACACATGCCAGTCACTATGCAGATCCTGGGGACAGAGCGGTAAGCACGATGGACAAAGTTCCTGCCGTCATGGAGATTACAGTCCAGCGACTCAGGAAAATAAGTAGTAAAAATCACACACGTATTAATTTACAAGCTTGAGACTGAGCCTTGAGGAACTCTAACGCCTAACAGTTCGGTAAAGAAGACTCAAAAAAGAACATCTAGAAAGTCAAGAAAAGAACCAGGAAAGTAAGGCATGATGAAAACTAAGAAAGGAGAATTTCAAGGTGGAGGGGTCGGTCAGCAGTGCCAAACGAGTGTCCTTGGAGTTAGCATTATGAAGGCCATTGGGGATCTTAGCAAGAACTGTTTCAGTGGCAGGATGGGGACACAAGCTATGTTGGAATGGGTTGAAGAATGAATGAGAAACAGTGACTGTACACAACTCTGTCAAAAAATTTTGCTGTGAAAGTAGGGAGAGAAGTGGGGTGGTAGCTGGAGGAAGATGTGGGGTTCAGAAAGATTTTTTTTTACGTTAGGAAAAATTCAGTCATTAGAGGTTTATCAAAGGAACCAAGACATCATAGCCAAGAGTGGCCACATGTGGCCAAGAGCCCAATTCATCGGTAATGAAGCAGAGGGATCAGGAGGGTGGAAAGTGGCAGCGATGAAGACAAGGTGAAGGTGGGCTAACAGGAACGGTTTTACAAGATACAGGCGGAGCAAATGTCTGAAAGTGACAGTGGGGAGCAAGAAGGATGTTTAGTCCTGCCTCCTCGCCCTGGAGTACGTGGGGTAGGGGAGAAGAAGCAGCCACTGAGTGAGAGGAGATGTTTGCAGATCAAGGCAAGGAGCTCTACAAAGCTCAGGAGAAGGGTTCAGCAGAAGGTGAGTGGTGGGGGATGGAGTTCAGATCACGGAGTCACAGAACAGTGTGATGTGAAGAGAATAGGAAAGCCAAGAGGGCCGTACTCGGAACTTTTTAAAAACACCATAAAGTAGCCACAGGCAAATGATCTCTTGGTTATCAAGGCTACTCTGCCTCTCCCCAAGAGTACAAACAATCAAAACCTGACCCCATGCCCTGTAGCTACGTTTGCTTAGACAGCTGCAAAGCCCCAGGAATAAAGAGAACATTCGTGGGAATAAATTGCACCATCACACTTAGCTTTACCCTTGAATCAATCATTTTGCAAGCGGTTCTTAAACTCCTACTATATGCAAGGCACTACAGTAACACAAAGTTAAATAAGACATGGTCCCTATCCTCAAAGAGTTCAATGTCTAGTAGAGAAGAAGAGAAGCAAGCATACACGAAATGTTAGAACTCAAAACTGACTGTAAAGGATGTGGGAATCCAAAGAAGGGACAGATATGATATGATTAAGGAAAAGTCTCTGGAGGAAGCAGAGCTTAAGAGAGATGAATCTTTCAAGACCACCAGGATCTAGATAGCCAAGAGATGGGCATTGCAAATGGAGGGAAACGTATGGACACGTCCCTCATGACTTTATAGAGGCAGGAGAGGCAAAGAGGACTTGAATGGAGGCAATGAGGTAGAATCAACTAAGAGTGACATTTTAGACAGGACGTGGCTTCTGTTTGGATGTGGAGTGTGAGGGAGACAAAAGAGATAGGCTTTAAAAACCCACGTATGGAGAACGCAGCTTCTCCAGATGCCTGGTTTACATTGGCTGAAAGGCCCTGATGTGCCGTCTTTTGTCTTCGCAGAACAAGTACCAGGGCTTTGTCTTTGACGTCGTGACCAGACAAACTTTCGACATCATCATCATGGTGCTCATCTGCCTCAATATGATCACCATGATGGTGGAGACTGATGATCAGAGTGAAGAAAAGACAAAAGTCCTGAACAAAATCAACCAGTTCTTTGTGGCCGTCTTCACAGGCGAGTGTGTCATGAAGATGTTTGCCCTGAGGCAGTATTTCTTCACCAACGGCTGGAATGTGTTTGACTTCATTGTTGTGATCCTCTCCATTGGGAGTAAGTGAGCCTCACTCATGGCGGGGAAGCCCAGCCTCTCCTTGGGGTGGTTTTGGCTGCTCTCTCAAAACCAAAAAGACAACCGACAAACTGTTTTAACACATGCTGTACATTCGAGGAGCCCGATATTTGCTGTCTTCCAAATGCAGCAGATTTAAAATGCTTCTGGGTCTCTAAATGACATGGAGAGTTTCCATTGGGCTTCTCCAAGCTGTCATGAAGTATCTTTAGGCACCTACTGTGTGCATAGCCATCACCAGAACTTTGGGGGCTGATGGGGAATAATTGCTCCTCCAGAAAACCTAAGATGATGGAGTTTCCAGTGGGCCTTCTTTTTATGATCTTCAAATTGGAGAGTGCGTGGTATGATGTAAAGTGAGTCATAAAATACTTTTTGGAAAAGGAGGTGGGTTGCCAACTGAGTGAGGAAAGTCTAAGAGGAGATTGTTCCAAAGAGATTTGTAAGTCAAGGATCTGGAATTAAGTCTCTGTACAACTGTCCGCTTAGGGAATATGAGTAATAGAACAGTCAAGAGATCAATGCCAAGAGGTCAATGCTATTACGGTCTAGTCTGGGTGTTGTTGAATGACAGGCCAAGTATTTCGGGGCCAAAGGTGCCAGAGTGGGGGATGGAGTGGCCATAATTGAGTGCTTGCTGAGTTCTGAGCACTGGGCTGGGCTCCATGAGTCTTCATAGCAGTCCTGTGAAGAAGTATTATTATCCTCATTGTACACATCTAAAATTGAGCCTCGGATTAAGAATATTATACCGTACAAGGTCATACAGTTTGTAAAGGGTGGAGTTGAGTTTCGACCCAGCTAGTGTTCTTAGCAGCCTCCCACCGACAACCAAGAGACTGTCCCTAGCCTTCGTGTTGTTTAGCCAAAGTTTGGCCTCATAAAGGCCAAATCCCAGCACACCAGCTTTACTTTGCATGATAAATATATCCTGACCTCTTATATCATGACCTGCTTACTCTTCATGTCAAGGCATAGCTGTAGATTTAATTTTCCATTGATTTACGTCAAAGGTTAAAGCATCTAAATAGAATTTGGCAGCACTTAATCAATCTCCCTACCCTAGTGCTGAAACACAGCCTTGGATTGTGTTTAGTTGTTTGGGGCGGGGTGGGGGGGTAATTTTTTTTGTTGTTTATTTGTTTTATTTTATTTTATTGCTGCTGCTGTTTCTTATGGAAGGCTTGTTTTGTTTAATTGTTTGGCTTCCAAAGTGACAGACTCTAAATGCCATTTTGATTTTATATTAAAGATGGGTGCTTGTTTATGTGACTTCCCATATCAGTAATATAGCAAATAAATATACTTAAAACACTCAGTTGTATAATGTGGACACCTTAACTATCAGTTCCAATGACCTACATAGAAACACCTTCCACTGGGCAGAAATCACTCATAGAGACATCTAGAAAACAAGTGAAAGACAGATTCCACCTGTCCATCCTTCTCTCCTCCTTCCCTCTCTCCCTTTCTTCTTTCCCACCAGCAAGTCATGTATTGAGTATCTATTTGTTACAAGTATGAACACTCATTCTTCCTTAAAGTAGATGTTGACCAGTTGGCTGAAAGAATCTTAGGAGATTATATAGACATATAATGTATCCCACACTATGGAAAAATGTCTATTATGTCACTAGTTAAAGTAGACTTTAAGAGAGGGGCTTTTATAAAGGTTGTATAATCCAAAATTATAATTATTTCCCAAGTCTCCTCCATTTCCTTCCTCCCTCCATCACAGTACTGTGGTTACCCACGTTCATATGACAAAAGGCAAGTAGAAGAGGATCAAAGGAACCCTAGCAAGGAAAGAGAGCTTGCTCCCACACCCCTCACCATTTGTCCTGAGAGGTTTTCAATCCTATCTTACCTAAAGGCCTAGCCTAATCTTTGGTGCTCCCAATAGGCCTCTGCAGGTCCCCAAAATCAAGCTTCACAAATCTTCAAGTTAGATCACAGATAGGGAGACATAAACATCCTTCATCTTTCCAGCCTTTTTCATCGTTGGGGTGAAGGGCTGCAACTGACCTTAAACAAGCCCATCTCTAGGCCCTAACAGAGTTGAAATGCAGCTGGAAATGAAAGAAAGAAAGAAAAGCCATTATACAGACAGCTGGCCACTCAAAGCCATTCTGCTTTAGCTGTCAGCAAGTAGCCCAACTCCTCTGGCCCCCTTATAATTAATACCAGGCTACGTACAATTATCTACAGGACCATGTGCCAGGAACTGAGTTAATCTTCACAGTAGGAGATAGGGAGATGAATCACAGGGTGTCCTGGCCTTAACAGAGCACAGAATCAGCGTGGAGGAAAAGGCATGACCAGAAGGCTGAATTCTTGGGGAAGAGCAGGGCCTGTGTCATAGACAGAAACAGACAAAGGACTGTGTGCATGTGTAATACGGCACAATCACTTCCAGCTGAACTAGGCAGCAAAAGGCCACGGAGGTTGGCTAAGAAGACCACATTCTGGGTGGAAGGAAAGATAAAAACATGGTAGGAAGGGCGAGACTTACTTGAGGGAGAGCGGATTTATGCAGTGAACACTTGCCGAGCCCCTACTCTATGCCAACCACTGTGCCAGGCTTGGAGGGCCCAGTCCTTGAATACAGGTGCTCCCTTGGAGGTCCATATAAAGCAGAGACGAGGGAGTGTGATCATAGCCAACTGTGTCAGGACTCATGGCTGGAAGTACTAATTAGATCATTTCCTCTCCCTCTTACAGGCCTGGTGTTTTCTACAATTCTTAAATCATTTGAAAGTTACTTCTCCCCCACGCTCTTCCGAGTCATCCGGCTGGCCCGGATTGGCCGCATCCTCAGACTAATCCGAGCGGCCAAGGGCATCCGCACCCTGCTCTTTGCCCTCATGATGTCCCTGCCTGCCCTCTTCAACATTGGTCTGCTGCTCTTCCTCGTCATGTTCATCTACTCCATCTTCGGCATGGCCAGCTTCCCCCATGTCAAGTGGGAGGCTGGCATCGATGACATGTTCAACTTCCAGACCTTCGCCAACAGCATGCTGTGCCTCTTCCAGGTCACCACCTCGGCCGGCTGGGACGGTCTCCTCAGCCCCATCCTCAACACAGGGCCCCCTTACTGTGACCCCAACCTGCCCTACAACAATGGCACAAGAGGGGACTGTGGTAGCCCAGCCGTGGGCATCATCTTCTTCACCACCTACATCATCATCTCCTTCCTCATTGTGGTCAACATGTACATCGCAGTAATTCTGGAGAACTTCAATGTGGCCACGGAGGAGAGCACCGAGCCCCTGAGCGAGGACGACTTTGACATGTTCTATGAGACTTGGGAGAAGTTCGACCCAGAGGCCACCCAGTTTATTACCTTCTCTGTCCTCTCAGACTTTGCAGACACCCTCTGTGGTCCTCTGCGCATCCCAAAACCCAATCAGAATATATTAATCCAGATGGACCTGCCCTTGGTCCCTGGAGATAAGATCCACTGTTTGGACATCCTTTTTGCCTTCACTAAGAATGTTTTGGGAGAATCTGGGGAGTTGGATTCTCTAAAGACAAATATGGAGGATAAGTTTATGGCAACTAATCTTTCAAAAGCATCCTACGAGCCAATAGCCACCACCCTCCGGTGGAAGCAAGAAGACATTTCAGCCAAGGTCATTCAAAAGGCCTATCGGAGCTACGTATTCCATCGCTCCAAGACAATCTCCAGCCCTCCAGGCGTGCCCAGGGCTGAGGAGGAGGCTGTGTCACTCTCAGATGAAGGCTTTATTGCATTCATGAGAAATGAAAATTGCGTGCTCCCAGACAAATCTGAAACTGTATCTGCCACATCTTTCCCACCATCTTACGACAGTGTCACTAGAGGCCTTAGTGATCAAGTCAACATGAGCACATCTAGCTCAATACAAAATGTAGATGAAGCCACCAGTAAGGAAGCAACTGCCCCTGGGCCCCAGTAAGGACACTCCCGCATGGGCATGTCCGGTTCTGATGGGTCCTTCTGCTCCTTGATAACTTTTCCCCACTACAGGTGGCATCCAGCTACCACCTCACCAATGCATGTCACTGGTCACAATGTCAGAACTGAGCAAGGGAATGCAGTTGGTACCCACCTTTGGAGAAGGTCCCATACACCAACAGGAGTCAGAAGACCAAGCACATCTCCATTGTGACTTCCCTTTTCAAGTTCAATATCAGATGATGGGTTTCCTTACTTTCCAAAAAAAAATGTCCCTGGTCTTTTTATTTTGATTGTGACCAGAGCTTTCATTTTTCAAGACAAGCTTCTCAGGACCAGAACTTCCAAAGATATATGGCAAGGATGTCGCTAAAGGTCCAAGGTAGTCCTCTGGGAAACATCACATAGAGATTGGTAATGTTATTTAGGATTTTGCATGACTGCATGTTGAGAGCTGCCAGACAACTTGCTCCAGCCCAGGGTAATACCTGTGATCTATGTCATGAGAGACCTTTGAGATATCCATTAAAATCAATATTTTTAAAAGTATGTCAAGATCAATGTTATATCTTAAAGCATCATTTTTTTTAAATTGTGTGATATGGATATGTCATAAATCACTTCTCCTTTCACAGTTCCTGATATTTTGCAGTTTGAGTGTAAGGCTGGGTAGTGCAAGAAGGAGCTTGGAGCTTGTTCTAATCCTAACTCTTCCACTGATTGCTTGGTTGACTTGGGCCAAGCTCATTCCCCTCTAAACCTGGATTTCCACACTTGAAGAATTGGTGGGGGGTGGATGGAATGGACACTCCCTATGTAGCGCTTGCATTGCATGTTGCAGAACTCAGTGGTGCCCCATCCCAATTTAGATGAGGAAAACACTCTCTGTTCTAAAGCTGCAATGGCCAGACCTCTCTGCTGTGTAGCTAAACAGGCAGCTCTTGGATATATATATTCCAGAGCCTGTCCCACCTCTCCTAGTCAGACTTAAGGAGGAAGTTTTTCATATTCCTCTGGGGCTGGGACTATAATTAGCATCATCAGAAAAGAGATATGTTGAGAAAGATGATCTGGGAGATAAAATGTATGGCCAATATTTTTTTTTAATTCATCCTCCAAATGTTATTAAGTACCCATTATATGACATACACTGCTTTAAGCTCAGAGATAACTGCTCTAAGCTCAGGGAATTAAGCCCCAAAAGATTAATTGGATTTATACAGTGAGTGGAGTAAGGGTCATCAGAGAGAATATTCAGGCCAAAGTCATGTGGCAGGTCTTGAGATGAAGGAGAGCAAGGAGTTCATGCAACAACATAGAACATAAAGGGTCTTAATGACAGCCATAATCTTCTATTAATTCTTCACCGTTCCCTGTCACACTGACAAGGATCAGCTCAATTTGTTGATATATATTTGATCACTTCATAAGATTTTCCATTTACACAATTATACAAGTAGAGGCTAGCCCACCTTGCATACCTCATGGATACAGATTTTCTGGGGGGCCTTGCTCTTCTTTCTCCATCACTGTTGGCCCCTCAGAGGCCAAAGAGGCTTTCGAGATACTTGTTGAGAGTTTCCAGCCTCACCCCCCAGATGCAGGTTAATAAAATGATGATGAAATAGCCAAAGGCACAGGCTGTCCCAGTACAAATCAGGTTTTCTCTGGATGCCTGGTTTGTATCTAAAAGATGAGCTCAACAAAATGGCTCTTCCTCCCTACTTCCACTGAACAAGACAGCACACCTATTGACTGTGCAGCTTCTTCAGCATCTAAATCTAATGCAGTCAATGAAAATGCCATCTGAGAGGATGCTATCCCAAGTGTTTATAAGACAGCTGAGTGGACAGAGACTTTGAGGACTGGTTTACTTATACATGTTGTGTGGAAGAATGAAAGGCACCCAACCACCACCAGGTAAGTTTTATTAGGTAGATGATATTAGTCTCTAAGATAATCTTATTACCTTTTATTTTTTGCCCCGTGTTGTAAGTTGAATTGTGCCCCCCCCAAAAAAAAAAAAAAAACATATGTTGAAGTCCTCACTCACAGTACCTGTGATTGTGACCTTATTTGGAAAAAAGGTCTTTGTGGGTGTAATCAAATTAAGATGCAGTCATACTAGATTAAGGTGGACCAGTGGTGTCTTTATAACATGAGGGAAATTTGGACATACACACAGAGAGAGGAGAATGTCATATGAAGAGGTAGAGAGAGACAGAGAGACAGAGAGACAGAAAGATAGCTATGGGAAGACAGGCATAAATAATTAGAGTGATGAAGCCACAAGCCAGGGAATGTGAAGGATTACTGGGAACCACCAGAAACCCAGGAAGGAAGAGGCAAGGAAGGATTCTCCTCTAAAACCTTCAGAGAGATCACAGCCCTGCTCACACTTTGAGTCAAGACTTCTGGTCTCTAGAACTGTGAGAGAATGTCTTAAGCCACCCAGTTTGTGGTACTTTATTACAGCAGCCCCAGTAAACTAACACAACCCCCTTTTTTCCCCCACACAGATGTATTTCCCAAATTATCATGGAAAACGTTGGAAAAGTGTTGAGCTATACACACCTTGTATTACACAGAGTTTTCAGATATTTAATATGAATGCAGGATTGGCCCTTGAAAATTTCACTAGATCTAGTTCCAAAGTTCACTTGGTGATCCAATTACAAGATAGAAACTAGACTTACACAGAGAGAAAATCTGAGATGTCCCAGGCAGTTGGAGAGCCAGAGCTTCTTTCCCTCACCCATAGGAGATGGCACTAGAATCTCCCTGGCCCAGAATATGTGGGATACCTTGGTGCTGAAGGGCGACGGACAGAACACAGGTGTTGACTACATGACTATCTGAATGAAACCTGCAGGTTCTTTAAAATGTGCTTCCACCATAAACACTACCCTGACTTTTAATCCATTAAACTGCATAACACAGAGGTATAGATGGCCAAGAACATTCAGGAACATTCAGCCAACACAGATGGGAAGGTACAGGCAGGGGCTTGGTGTGTTAATACATTTGCCTTAAGACAAAGGTGAAGTTACTTTGCCAAATGCTAGGGATATAAAATTAATATGACAGATTCTCAGCCTAGAGCTGAACAGAGGCTGAAGGTTTAATTTAAAAAAAAAAAAAAAAAAGGCAATTCCAAGATTTCCAGCAGTGGCAGGTTAGGTTATTTGAATCATCGCTTCCATTGAAAATCATAAAAAAGCTGGCTAAATACCAGAAAACAATAATATGTAAGTTGTGACAGTGTGAGTAGGGTAAGAGGTCTAAAGCTTTATTTTTATCTTGGAGGAAAGTAAAAGTTTTTATTGTGCCTTAGTAAGTTAAGAATGAATGCATGCCTTAATTACTAGGATTGCCACTAACCAATAAAAACAGTGTATATCATTTCCAAACTAAGATAGGGGAAAATATTCTAAGAAATAATTAAGTAATCAAAAAGGTAACAAAGGGGATAAAAAAGAAATGTAGAACAAGAGGAAAAGTTAGAAAAGACAGAATCATATAATACATTTGAACACAAATATATTGTGGAATATATTGTGGAATAAATATATTGTGGAATTATATTAAACGTAAATAGACTAAGTGCACCAAAAAATAGACAAAGATTGTCAGACAGAATTTTTTAAATTCAGATAAATGATGTTTACAGAGAGACACAGCTAAAACATAAGTTTACCACTGGGGTAAAAATGAAAGGATAGAAAAAGATATACCATGTAACTATTAATCAAGCAGCTGCAAAATACATGTTCTTTTCAAGTACTCATGGGACATTTATAAAAGTAGTCCATATACCTGGCGATGGAATAAGACTTTAAAAGTTTTCAAGGGATTAAAATCATATAATATATGTTTCCAGACCATAATATAATTTAGCTGAGAATCAATAACAAAAGGAAACAGACCACAGCATATAAAGACACCTAATATATGACAAAGAGCACATAGCATAGCAGTGAGGAAAAGATGGTCTTCCTAAAATGATGCTAGGACAACTGTGTTTTCCTCAGAAAAAGAAACAAAATTGGATCCCTACCTAAACTGTACTTAAGAATCAATTCCAAGAGTACCTAAATGTGAAGGCGAAATCTGTAAAGCTTTTAGAAGATAATAGAGGAAAATATCTACATGACCATAGACTAAAGAAAAAAACAGATACATTTGAGTACATTAAAATTGAGAACTCAGTTCATTAAATATATCATTAAAAGAGTGAAAAGGCAAGCTATAGAGTGGGAGAAAGTATTTAAAACACTTATCTCCAACCAAAGTCTAATATTCAGAGGAAATTTTTATTAACTTCTACGATCAATACAAAATAGACAACCCAGTAGAAACAAAATGGCAAGAGATTTGAAGAGGCACTTCACACAAGAGGAAACCTGAATAACCAATAAACATATAAAAGGGTACACAGCCTAATTAGTAATCAGAGAAATGCAAATTAAAACCATCGTGAAATACCACTACACACCTATCAGACCTGCAAAACTTTTAGAGTCTCACAAATAACAAGTGTCAGGAAAGAGATAGTGCAGTGGAACTCTCACGTGCTGCTGGGTTGTGTAAATTGGCAAAACCATTTTGGAAAACAATTCAACTTTATGAGAAGAGTTGAATACACATGTACCCATGACTCAGGTTTTCCATTCTTGGGTATGAAACCTAGAGAAATCCACACACATGTGCTCTAGGAGACGTGTGCAAGATTTCTTATCAACAGTGTTTATAATGGACCCAAATGATAAACAACCTAATATCCATCAGTAGTAGGATAAATTAAATTGTGGTAAATTTTTTCAATGTCATTTTATGCAGCAATAGAATGAGGTATCAGCCCAGTTCCAGCAACAGAAGGGAGGGGCATTTTTATTGATAGCTCCAACTAGTCTGCAGTCAATTATCTTGTCCCACTACTCCCACACACACCCCCAAAATGTTAATGCATTGTTACTGAAGTAATGGTAGGGTGGGCAGGCAAAACATCCAATGAGTATTACAAGTTGGATTCCTGTTTTGTAAAAATCTCTCTGGCCACAGTGATGAATTACCAAGAGGCTGAAGATGGGAGCAGAGAGATTATTAGAGAAGAAGTTGTGCCAAATGGGGACCAGAACTGTGTATTTTTTAAGTCTCTCAAGCACATTGATGAAAAGTCACTATGTCTGCTCAGATAGAACCCCCACAATACGGACTAGGGTGCCCACTTCCATTCTTGTCTCCGGTGACAGTCCAAATCCTTTTCTTCCAGATAAAATGCTCCCTAGGACCCAAATATCTGCAATGCATTCAGTCTCCGGAAAATTACTCAGACATTCCCCGAAGTGGAAATACTTTTCAAGTGTGCTCTCCTGAGAAGCCCCAGATGAATCATCATCCAAGAGAGTTCAGGCAGAGAAAGGCAGCATTTGCCTGTGGGCATCAAATCTGCACCAAGAAAGTTCACGTCTACTGTTGACTCTTTAAAACACCAGTTCTGACAATTGAACTAACAACGATAACAAAAGTCGGTCAATATGATTCGATGTACAAAGATAACAAATTCTAAAGGGGCATGCAAGAAGAGAATTCTTTTCTTTTTTCCTGACCAGAACTGAGTTAACTGATTATTACAAATGTGGCTGCTCCTACTTACAGATTTAATTGTGTTATAAAGGTGTGTGTGTGTGTGTGTGTGTGTGTGTGTGTGTGTGTGTGTGTGTGCCTGTTGAATAATGATGCTTTGTGTAGTTAGAACAGGGAGCCCTAGAACCACGTGGAAGCTGAAAATGTCTGCAAATGATCCACACAGAAAACTCAACTCATAGGCCAAACAATATGGTGCTCTGGACCAAGTTCCGGAGGAGAAGGTAGAAGGTTCCAGTTTGATTCCAGGTCTTCTCTCACTCACGGGCACAACTTCTCTGAACAACTTTCCTTGTCTATACAATGGGAATAAAGATTCCTGCCCTGCCGAACCCGTCAAGAGGTTTGATGGAGATTAAAAATGCCCTCTCTGCCCACTGAAAGCAGCAGAAAGATAGAGGGGGAGAAAATTAAAGCACCCATCCTGCCACACTGTGTCCCAGGGTGGTCCTCACAACGGGCAACGCGGCTGCCCATCTCCCACTGAGTATAGAGGTTTTCAGTGGTTAACACGGAGCTTCAAATGCACAGGAGCATCTAACGATCGGCAGGGTCCTCCCTGGACATGGCCATCACTTTGACTTGTAGTCAGGATGGAGGGTATAGCCCATCCCACACCCACTAGGGGATGTCCTGCTTGGATCCTACTATTTTGACTCTGTAGCAGACATTGTTCCTGCCTCGCACCACATCCCTTGCCTCATCTGACTTTGCATAAAACTATACAACTTTGTTAGGGCTTTAGCCAAAGCCACTGGGCTTTTCTCCACACGAGCACCGCAGCCCAGAAGTGGAGGTGGAAGGGGAGATGCTAACACCCTCAAGGGCAACCCTTAACCAGTGGGGGCCAGGAGTTGGAAAATAAATCAATACCCTATCCCCGTCGTGCCTTGGAGGAACATTTCTGAGTCAAGCGTCTCAGGCAGCTCCTACAAAGTCTGAGTCCTGGTTATAGGGCCAGTTCCTCACAAACCCGAGAGTACGTGCCCCCTTACCTATTGTACTCTAGGCGACTCTCTGCTCACCCTAGCCCCTGCGCTGCCCAGTTACGCACAGCACGAACCAGCTTCTTTTTGGAGTGTCTCCCTTCCTTAGCTAACTCTCCCTGGTTCTTCCTTCACTTTTGCCTCCTGGAATCACCTCCCAAGTAAACTACCTGCCCCCAAATCCTTGTCTCAGTTTCTGATTTGGGGGAACCCACATGAAGACAAACTCCTAGATCTCCTCCTGCTCAGAATTAGGAAGCTGTTTTCTTATGCTGTCCACGTGCCCATCACCCCATTTGGAGGCTCGCTGTCTACGGCTCCGGGGTAAAGGTCTACAGGAAGGGAATCACTTCCCCTAGGCGATGTGAGGTGTGTGGAGGGTCCCACCCAGAAGCCTCGCTGCCATCTCCCCCTCCTAGCTCCCTACCTGTCACCCACCTGCTTCTGATTGATGAAGTAGGTGAAGCTCCTCTCCTCACCCTCTCAAATTACTACTGCAGATTCATTTGGGTGGTAACTACCTTGGAACCAAGTGGATCCTTACCTGCCCTTCAAATCTGTTCTAGGACGAATACAAGATTAATTACAAGCTCTTCTTTCAGCTTCTCACTGCATCTTATAAACTGACAAGATTCTTGAAAAGTGGTTACCTATGTCCCATTTTCCATCAGTTTATTTGTACTACATTGGGCTACTTTGGAATTCCATCATTTCCAACGAGAATGCTCCAAATTAGGACTTTACTCTGAAGTTGTCTTGGTGGCTTTTTCTAGCACACAGCATTATGCTAAGCAGCCATCAGCTAACAAGCAGCTTGACTTGTGCCACTCAGAGCAGCAGGGGACTGTGGGAGGAACTCCCTGGCTTCCCTCTTGTTGTCCACCACATGAAAGAAGTCAATGAGCGTCCAAAATTCTTTTCTGAACACCGAGAAATAAAGGGTCCAAGTGGTGGCTTCATTCCAGTGGCTCATATGTGTGGACGATGACAGCCACTTAACCTGCCCAGTATCCCTTCTCTGGACAGAGCCTCCACTGTGTTTTACAAAGTCCTAAACTCCCTGGATAGACATCTCCTTGAGGAGGATAGAGAGCTCCTCTAGATGGCTTTATCCTGCCAGTTGAAACACTTCCTGTGCCACCAGTTCTCAGAACCCCCTCCCTGCCCTCTCTGGATCTCTCCCGTTAGAGAATCTACAGACCGAGACAAACTTCTCCCACAACATCCTGCCATGCTGGGGAGAGGACTGCTGTGTCCATTCCGGTCCTCGGAGAGATGATGCCAAGTCAGAACTAGATGTGCAAGAGATGTACTGGGGGAACGTTTATGAAGAATAAAAGGGAAGGAGGCGGAGTCAGCAGGGAAAGCCTCAGGCGGTGACGCAGGTCTAAGGCAGTGAAAGGAGAGAGGAGAGGAAGATTGGATAGGAAGACCCTCAGACTGCACAGCAGCTGGAAGAGTCTCAGCCAAGTGGGTGGGGAGCCCCAGAATAAAGACTACCCAGTGGAGGACTCTTTGCTGGTCAACAATGGCCCAGCTCTCGTGGCCACACCATCTGCAGTCACTGGTGAAAGAACATAGCTTCGGCATGAACATTGCAGCAGATCCTAAAGACGCCGCAGCTGCAGCTCGCCGGAGCAGATATCTAGCAATATATTGTCTGAGAATCCTTAGCCATCTTGGATCTTCCACGTTGTTTTCTAGTTAGATCTAGCAACACCTCCTCCCTGCGTGCCTACAATCACCATGAGCAGCCCTAATACGGCAGAGCAACGTTTCTGAAGCAGAGTCCCCATTCAAGAAGCTCCCGCATCATAATTTTGACCTTTTCCAAATCAGTACTTGAGGAGTAGGCTTATTTCCTCCTCTCTAATGGGGATTGTGCTTTCTCCTCTAGTACTGTCTACCAGAGCGCTGACGAGAAGGAGGCAAACGAGCTGGGCACAAAATTTAGAGAAGCACTCGTTCTCAAGCGCTGACCTTGCACGTGTACAAAGCTGAGAATGAGTGCGTCCTTACATTTTTCACCCTGGCATATTTTTTGCCTCATCTCAGTTCCGGCCCTGAGGACTACTGCTTTTAATCCACCCACTGACCTCTGGGGTATCATCAGCAGTAAAAGTATGAGATTATTCTCCACCACTCATGAATGCTATGGCCTCTGGCTCCCTGTGCCCAACCCTACCCCGTCCTCTGTTGCAGAGTGAGATTCATTCAGGACACAGGTTTCTCAGATCCCGTGATCATATCCTCTACCCTACATCCACTACCCAGTCAGGTGGTCACGTCCTGAACTCCGCCCTCACTATGAACACCAGTCTCATCGTTTTGCTGACTTTCCTCTCTCCAGGACACGTAATACCTCCACTAAGTAATTCTCCAAATGCTGCAGGTCCTCCGTCCTTTGACTTTCCATCACTCCCATTCTCTCCTTACCCACTTTGATGTCATGGTCTACCTTTATAGTCACAGGCTTGAAAACACTTTCAAATCTTTTGCCACCTTCTCCCTGCATCTTACATGTCTGGTAAAACCCTGAACGACTCCAGTTAAACCCAAATGTCTACCCTCTCTGTTCCTGCTCCAGGCAATTGCTGGTCTGACTCCAATTTCATGACCACAGACCTTAGAGGGGCTCTACATGCTGTACAATGTTCCTGTTGCGTTTCCCTAGAAAGTTCATTTTCGCAACAACCAAATGATATATTGGTGCCTTTTCCTCTTGTCTCAAACCTCCAAGCCTCCCAACTTCTGCCTTCTTCCCCTCCTTTGTTCTCAGTCCATGCTCCCAACTCTTACTTCTTTCTCTATTCAATGAGGCAAATAAAAGTCCCTCCACTTTTATTCAGGATAGAAGCTGTAACACTTCTGAATGAAATCTTGGATTATCTCACACCTTTTCCGATCACTCTTATGTAGTAGAAAGTCCATTGGTCACTTTAAGTCCCCAAACACAGTTGATTTGATATTTAGAATATCGGTCCTACGTAGTAGCCAAAGTTTCCAACTTCATTCAGAGTTCTGGTTACCTGCTTCCTCAAGCTGAGGGCTGCTACAGTGGACTGCCAGCTTCCTGGGAAGGGGGTATCGATTATTTTCTCACTTACCCGCCTTCTCCCTCTCTCCTAGATGCTGTCTCCTACTCATACAGGGTTTGGGGGTTGGAGAGAAAAGGGAACTGGAACATTCTCCTCTCTGAGCCTGGTCAACATTTAAAGATGACTCTCTGGAAACTTGTATGAGTTCATCTAAAAGCTCTCGCTCCTGGAGATCTCTCACCTGCAGTTCCTTTATTTGAAGTAATATACTCTCCTCCTCCAGCTCGTCTGCCCCCTCACTTCCTTCCACAGCCCTGAGAAACCCCGCGGTGGTCCACCTCCAGCTTCCATCTGCTGAGGGGTTCTGATAGATGATGTCTCTCCCTCTCTCTCTCTCTCCCCCCACCGCCCCCCCACCCCCACCCCCACCACCGCCTAGATGTGATGCATGTGGACACTCACAGATCTTTTACCTTGACAAATTCTGGGAGGCCATGTCTATCACAACACAGCCACCTCTTTTTCAGTTTCTCTGCCAACAGCTAGGCGGCCCATCTTTAGCTGTTTAATGTCCCAGGCAGTAGTGAGACACCAGCCACTGCAGCTCTCATCCACAGGGATCCCCAAGTTGGCCTCCTGAAATCCTCCTCACATGGTTCAGATAAAAGACAGGCACCCAGCCCTCACCACCTCCCCACTGGAGGTGTGGACGGATCTCTATACACTCTCTCAGTATTCTCATACTCTAGCCTCTCCCATCAGAGAATCATCCTCAGAAATCCTTCCACCTTCATTCTGACAGCCCTACTCCTTCCTCCCTCAGTGTAGGTGGAGTTTAACTATTTCTTCAAAACTTTGCTTCTTGGTCTAGCACCTCACTTTAGCATGTCAAAGCCATTATATTTTGGTGTCTCAATCAACACTTACGATTTAACATCCTGTTACACTTCAATGAAAGAATAAAATTATCAGACATCTTCCCACCAGCAAATAGATGAATCTACTTGCTTCTATAAGTATATGCTCTGCATTTCCTCCTCTTTAAATGGAAAAAGTGTTTCTGTTCCAGTCAAAAGTCAGTCTCTTCCCCAGGTCCCATACATCCCTATCTACCCTATAGTTACCCCTTCTCCTTCATTATCAAGGTCACCATTCTCAGCAGCCTTCAACTATGTTCCAGATCCCCCATCTTAAAACACACACACTCTCTTTTTGCTCTCCCCCACCTCTCCCTCCCACCCCATCTCCCCAGCAAAAGTTACCTATTTTTTTTTTAGCCAACTCATTGAACTTTTGCTTGTTTGGTTGGTTGGTTGGTTTGGATAAGGTTTCTTTATTTCTAATTTTTATTCTGACTTTAAATAGAGAGAAAAGGACAAGGAATAATTCCACAAACAAACCCCCATTCTTCTCTGAATAATAAATGCCAGCTCTTTCCTTGTTACGGGCAGGGCCCTGGAGACAACCTGCCTGGATTCAAATCCAGGCTCTGCCGACTGTGGGACCTTGGGTAAGTTCTCTAACCCTTCTGTGTCACCTTCCTCCATCATCTGCAGAAAAGTATTGTTATGAATGTTTAAGGACTGAATCGAAGACTCAGTTCTGTGCCTGGAGTACTGTAAATGTTTCACCACATTTGCTTCCAATCTCTTCCTTTCTTCTTGAAAGAATTCAAACATAAAAGATCCCAATCCAATTCTCTCCTCCCCTCCCAGAGGCAACCACTCTCATAAATTCCGAGCCCATACATTCTTGCTGGGTTTTATATTACATTACATAAATTTTTAATGACTGGTATATGATATCTTGGGTATTTTATGAAATTTGCAGAAATGGGGTAATATTTCATGTATCTTTCTGCACCTTACTTTTTTATTCAACATTATTTTTTGAACTCATCATTCATTTTAACTAATTATTTTCATCTTATGAATATAGCACAATTTAATAAACCATTTCCAGCTGGTGAACATTTACCTTGTTTCAAATTTTTATATTAAAAACAATGCTGCCCAGAACAATCCGATGTATACTTTCTTGTACATATAAGTGAAAATTGCTCTAGGGTACATACTCTCAAGGGTTGTATATACTCCAAAGTAGTCAAACCAAATTATACCAGAAGTATAAAAGGTTCCTGCTTACCCTCATCATATCCACACTTGGATGTTGTCAGAAATGTTAATTTTTGTTAAGACGATGAAAAGGTAAACCATTGATATTTGAATCGTACTTTCCTGATTCCTTTTTTTTTTCTTATCACTTAGAATTTTTTTTTTTAACTTATCACCCTTGTAGATTTTTTAGACATGGATTACATACCACTTCATGAATACACGAAATAGAGTATGTAAAAGAAAACCTAATCATTTAAGGTACAACTTCATAGAGTCTGACTCTTCTGAATCATGTAAAAAAAACAAAAAACGAAAACACTTTTTATTGTGAGGTAATTGTAGATGTACACGCCCTTGTAAGAAATAATTCAGAGAAATCCTGTATGCCCTCCATCCAGTTTCCCCCAAAGAGAATATCTTTCATAACTATGCTACAATATCACAACCAGGAAATGTATGTTGATACAATCCACTGCTCTTATTAAGAGCTCACCAGTTTTTCATGCATTCATGTGTGTGTGTATTTTGTTTTATGCAGTTTTATCACAGCGATTTTTATGACGACCGCAGTAAAGGGCACAGAACCATTTCGTCACAAGGATTCCTTGGGCTCCACTTTATCAGGCACACTCACCATCCTCTCCACTCCACCCCTAAAACCTGGCAGCCATTAATATGTTCTCCATCCCTATAACTGTGTCATCTCGATAACGTTACATATTATAGAATCGTGCAGTATGGAATCTTAAATTGATATGTAGTTGGTCTTCTTCACTCAGCATAATTCCCTTGAGATCCATCCAAGTCATTGTGTATCAATAGTTCATTTTTTTCATCGCCGAGTAGCTTTCTGTGGTATAGATGGATCACAACTGTGTAACCATTTACACACTAAAGGTCATCTGCGTAGTCTTTAGTCTTCAGCTATTAAGAATAAAGATGCTGTGAACACTTATGTATAGGTTTTTGTATGAACATAAGTTTTCATTTCTCTGGAATAAATGTCCTAGAGTGCGCCCATAGACTGAATGCTTGTGTCCCCTCCCAAAAATCATATGTGGAAACTGAATTCCCAATATGATGGTATTTGGAGGTGGTGCTTTTGGGAGGTGATTAGGTCATGATGGCAGAAGCCTCATGAATGGATGACTGCCCTTATTACTAAGACCCCAGAGAGTTCTCTTGCCCCTACCACCATGTGAGGATACACTGAAAATACAGTCATCTGTGAACACAGAAGCACATCCTCACCAGATCTCAAATCTGCTAACACCTTGATCTTGGATTTCCCAGCCTCCAAAACTGTGAGAAATAAATGGCTATTGTTTTAAGGCACCTAGTCTGTGGTATTCTGTTATAACAACCCAGATGAACTAAGACAAGTGCCATTGCTGGTTCATATGGTTACTTTTATAAGAAATTGCTAAATTATTTTCTAGCATGGCTGTACCATTTTACTTTCAATGTATAAGTGATTGAGTTTCTCCACATCCTCATCAGTATTTGGTATTATCGCTATTTTGTATTTTAGCCATTCTGATAGACACATAGTGATCACAGTATGATTTCAATTTGTACTTCCCTAATGGTTAATGATGTTGAACATCTTTTCATGTCCTTATTTGCCATCTGTAAATCCTCTTCAATGAAATGTTTATTCATATCTATTGTCCATTTTTCAATTTGATTGTTTGGGTGTTTGGCTTCCAAGAGAGTGTTGCAAAAAAAAAATGAAGGCAGAAGCTGTAGATTTCTTAAGGTGCAGCCTCAGAAGTTACACAACATCCCTTCTGCTAAATTCTATTGGTCAAAGCAAGTCACCTGGACAACCCAGGTTTCAGAGGAAGTAAAACATACTCTGTCTCTTAATGAGATTTCCCAAAGAATTTACAGCCATTTTAATCCACCACAATCAAGGAGACACTGCAACTGCTGCATCTTGCCTCTTTAGACCATAAATCTAGTAACAGGTCACTAGAATACTGATATAGAAAAGCCCAGGGTGGACGGATGACTCAGTTGGTTAGAGCACGAGCTCTGGGCAACGGGGCTGCCAGTTCAATTCCCACATGGGCCAGCAAACTGCACCCTCTGCAACTAGAATGAAGTCAATGAGCTGCCGCTGAGCTCCCGGGTGACCAGATGACTCAGTTGGTTGGAGCGCGGGCTCTCAACCACCAGGTTGCCGGTTTGACTCCCGCAAGGGATGGTCGGTTGCGTCCCCTGAAACTTACAATGGCAACTGGACCTGGAGCTGAGCTGCGCCCTCCACAACTAAGATTGAAAGGACAACAACTTTACTTAAATGGAGCTGATGAGTCCTGGGAAAAACACACTACTGTTCCCCAATAAAAAGTCCTGGAAATACGCACTGTTCCCCAATAAAGTCATGTTTAAAAAGAAGGAGAAAAGCCCAACGTCACCCTGACTACACTTGCCAGCAGTAACAGCCAAAGCACCAGGAGGATGGTTTCAGGAGGATGGTTTCTGCTATTCAAATCTCATGTCATCACATCTAATGCATGGAACCTAAATTCAAGCCCAGAACTCTATCTGCAAAGGAGTCTGGGAAACGTAGTTGCTGACTTTCTGGCTTGAGCACAGAAAGGTGTGGTAGAGGGATGTTAAAGTGGAAGTTGAGTGCCTAAGCTATTATGTCCATCACAGCAACGATTGGATAGTGTCAGAAGCATCAAACAGCTCTATTTTCCTCCTTGGTGTAGTACCACAGGTATAGACCAGGCACGTGAGCCAGGAGGCAGAGGGAGGGCTGCTCCTGGCTGTCCACTCCCAGAGGCCTGGAAAGGAGAATGCATTCCTCCTGGATGTTTATCTGCCTAGGCAGGGCATCCCATCTGGAGCCCTTAGGTTACAGATAAAGGGCTGACAGCTGAGGTCTGGACCCTGGGGATAGATGCGAGCCATTCAGTAGGGACTTCTAAAAGAGCAAAAGCCAAGCCAGTGTTCACCCTTATCTTACCCTGGAAAGGGCCATTGATAAGAGTGTGGTTCTGGTGTTGGCCCAGGCGGAAGCCAAGCTCCCCAGGAAATGTGGCTGGTCTGGTCCCAACACTCCTTTCCCAGAATGGGGACCCCAGAGATCCTGTTCTGCGCAGCCCTCAGAAATGATAAGGCCTTTCAGCAGAGGAGTGCAGACAATTTTGTCCTCCCCCAGTGCACATTCAGGATGCCAGATCCCCAGGCCCTCCCCCAGGGACCCCTGCAGCAGCCACTGCCACTTACAGACCCTAGGCAGGTCACTCCTGGTCCTGTCTCCCACCATTGGAGCAGTGAGGGGCCTGGAGAGATTGCCGTCTGCGCCCTGGCAGCCCAGAAGCTCTGAGCCTGTGAGAGTGGGAGGCAGCTCTCCTGTTCTCCTGTCACCGTTCCCTTGAGAAGCCTGCACTCCAGCCCCTGCCGCTATCTCCTCAGAAGCTGATACACTTGCAGACAAGAGGCAGCTTTTGTCAGCCACTGCCAGTTCTGAGTATTTTCTGGCCTGAAGCATTGACTTCCTGCGAGAAAACCAATTTCCCTACAAAGTCTTCTAAATTCTCCTGTCAGGTCTGGCACCTTTGTTCACCCACTTCTCTTGGGAGTGTGCAGGTGGCGTGGGGGTAGGCAGTTTACCAGCCAGGGCCTCCCAGGACTCAAGTCAGTGTTTGGATGCCACGACGGGGGAGGCAGCCGCAGGCAGTCCCTCTTTGGATGCCTACAGAGCTGTGGGCACCCTTCCTTCGTTATTGCACATTCTTGCAGAATGTTAGAGGAGAATCTCGTAATCCCAAGGCTTTTCTCTTAGAGATGGGGAAACTGAAGCTCGGAGGAGTCTAGCAATTAGCCTGCACAGCACGAGGACCTGGGTCAATTAGGGCTGCTGACCCCACATCCAGTCTTCTTTCTGTACCAGGGCGATTTTCATTTTTAAGAAGCCATGGGTACCGGGGAGGGGCAGAAGCTCGGGAGGCTCAGAAGCTCCCTAACCATGGGACAAGGATGCAGTCGCGGGCCCTCTCCCCTTTTCTCCTCCACCTCAGCATTGGGGAGGAGATGTCTGACCAGAGAAACAAAGCAGAACAGAACCAAAAAATAAACTGTCTCTCGTTTCAAAGTCCACGACACCTGTTTCTGGGCAACCATCCCTCCAGCGGAAGCTCATGCACAGAGCAGTAGAGATTGAATACCTGAAGTCCAGGACTGTTCCCGTTCTTTGGGGCTCAGAACAGCGGCTCTGACTACCATTTCTTCGAGAACCACACCTACCTCTGGTTTCTCTTCTCCACACCCACACAGCCACACACTCACCCATCCCTGAAGGAAGTACCACTTCTGTTCAAAAAGGTAAAGATGCCTTCCTTTTTACCTTTTAAATTTGTATTTACTTACATCTTAACTTACATTCAGGAAAATTCATCCTTGTTGCTGTACAGTTCTAGGAGTTTTTGACAAATGCAGAGTCATGTAACTACCACCACACAGTCAAAACACAGGACAGCTCCATCACCCGAAAATGCTCCCTCCCTCGTGCTGCCCCTTTGTAGCCAACCCCACCTCTCCCTCCATGCCCACCCCCTGGCAACCCCCGACCTGTTTCCTGTTCCTTTAATTTTGCCTTCTCAAGAATGCCATGTAAATGGAATCCTATAGTATATATGTGACCTTTTGAGGACGATTTCCAATGCACCTAACAGCACATCGGAGATTCATCCATGTCGTGTGCGTCAACAGAAATGCTTCTTCAAGGTATAAAAATCAAACTGTAGTGGAAACTCAGTACCCAAGCACAGTGCCCACCTGACCGCGGTCTGCAGCTCTGAGCACAGGTCACCAGCTCCCTATAACCCACGGCATTCTCCCCGCCAATCTCAGTCCCATCCCTGCCCCTGATGTGCTTGCTCGTCACGATACAGCCTGCCCAGAGCCAGCATCCCCAGCCTACTTCCGATTGTCGTTCGCATGGCCACATTGGGGGCTCCAGAGTTCTCCTGGGGCTGCGTGGCCCTAATCCAGGAGGGAAAAACTCAAAGGCCTGCAGTGCCAGGCAGATAATGTTAATAAACACGATACAATAAGGAGTGGTAGAAACCGACGAGAACTGGAGAGTGCGTGTCCCACCTAAAGACATTCGCGGTGTAGTAAACTGTTTGACGACACACTGTCCCTACCTTGCCGCCCCCCAGCACACACACACACACACACACACACACACACACACACAAATGCATCCGTGGCTGCATTCTGCAGCTGGGACTCCAGTTTGCAGCCTCTGAATGTGTCACGCTGGGCCTTTTCCTCACCTCTACCACTGCATTGGCGTGAACTATGACAGGACACAGGGCAACCGTGTCACCGTTATGAAGGTGGCAGAACTCAGGGTGACCAATAGAATATGGGGAAACGGGATAGCCCATGTGGACTTGGGGTACTTCTAGGGAATGTGCTGTGTGGAGGGAAAGCTGTCAGAAAGGCCAGCCAGGTGGAAAGGATAATGCCTGGCGATCACACCCCAGCCGCAGCAGTCTGCTGCTTCTTACTCTGCAAAACCCAAAGCCAGGGAGTTCCTCCATGTAGAGAATCCATCTGTGGCTCTTTTCTTATACCTGTCATACTGCATCCACCAAGAGCACTCCTGACTGCTTGGGGGAGGAAATGTCTGACCAGAAAAACGAACCAGACCGGAACCAAAACATAGTCTCTTGTTTCAAAGTCCACAACCCCTGTTTCTGAGCAACCAGAGCGTCTAGTTCAAGCTCAGGTACAGAGCAGTGGAGGCTGAAGACCTGACGTCTAAGACTGTCTAACACACACTCCCCCACATATACAACCGAGGGTAGAGGGGATGCTGCAGTGAGCTGCCCGGACGCCCTTTCCGGTCGGTCAGAGGTACTGTTGTCCCTCCAGCTGCCAGGAGTGTGGCTGCTGACGGCTCACAGCTGCGTCCCTGTCCACTGTCCTAGCCTCAGGGGAGCTGCCCCCTCCAAGCTTTTGGCCCCTCAGCAGGTGCCGTCCACCGCCAATGACTGGTTAAAGTGGAGGCAAAAAAGCTTGCTCACTCTCCTCTGGCCTCAATTTGGGACAACTCCAAGGGGTCATCGAGCTCCAGAGCTTCCTGTGCTGCAACTGCCTTGAGGGTCCACTTCTCCCTCTGCCGAACCTGCTTCCCTCACATCCTTACGGATGTTGTTCCCAGGTGTACCCTAGAAACCTCCTGCATGCAAATCTCCTTCTCGGGGTCTGTTTCTAGGGAACCCAACTGAAGGCAAATCGCGGATAGGCTTTAGTTAGTATTACTGCTTGGTTCTGTAAAATATTTATTCCATTTCAAACACTTTTCCACATGTTATTTCATTTGATCCTCTCAACAACTCAGTGAGGTGAGTATATAGTTATTCCATTTTATATGTGAGTAAAGAAAGGTCCGGAAATATTATGTGTCTAGTCCAAGGTCACATGGACAACAGCAATAAATTTGATCTAAGCTTCTGGCAGGCTGCCACATACAGTTGTGTTTCACACAATCTTGGGATACGACGCGCATTCCTGGTCCTGAGAGATTTGGGTCTATTTCCTCCCCACTCTCCAGCAGATGGCAGTCAAGTGTCTCGAGGACTGGACAGCTCTTCCTCTTTTGGAGACCGGCCTCTTTTGGGCTGGTGGGGAGCCAGCAGAGGCCAGGGGGGTGTGTGTGTGTGTGTGTGTGTGTGTGTGTGTGTGTGTGTGTGTGTGTGTGTGTGTGTGCGGGCACATGCAGGAGACAGCAGAGCCCATCTGGCAGAAGTCCCTCTGATAAGGGTATCAGCCTGACCATCACGTAGGTATAAAGGAGAGATCAGCCCCTTTGGAAGCAGGTCGTGCCCTTGCCCTGGACCATGAACACATTTCTCTTTTTCTCTGCCTCTCCTAAGAGAGAAGACCTCGACTGCTCAAGCATTCAAAATAAAGCAAAGTCTCTTCCCAGGAGAACACTGAGAACCCACAAGAGTAACATCTGATTACTCCTTAAAAGTAGCTGCATAGAAACTGAAATGGGAGACTTTCTTCAAAATATAGTAGATTCGAAGATATCTCTTGAGACTTCACCCAATGACAGTGAAATAATTTTGAAAGGCATAAAGCTACAAGCACAAAATTTACAGAAGAGGAAGCAAGAGCAGATGTGACTGAAGTAGGTCCTGGTGGGGACCCCGTAGGAGAGGCCTCCGTCGTCTCACAACGTCCCCAGTCCACCTTTCCTTGGCCTATAGCTTAACAATAGATCTTCCCCCCCGCGGCTTGAGCTCAGAATGTCCTCTGTCCCAATTCCCTGTTTTAGAAAATTACCTCGAAACTTATGATTAATACCCTTCGACTTACTGGCCACAATCTTTATGGTCTAGCATTCTTTCCAGGCTACTCCCATTATTGTTCCTGGGTTGCTGATGCCACCGGAGAGCCAGGTTGCCAGAGGGAAGGCTCCATGCAGACCCTCCCGAAGCAAAACCTGGCCTCTGGAGGAAAGCCCAGATTTTCCCTTAAATACCCTAAGCCGGTCTGAGAATGTTAAGGCAGTTTTTGAAGGTGTTAACCTCCTGCCTTCTCAGATCACTGCTGCTCTGACAATAAATGTTTATCCTATAGCTCAATTCCTGTGTTGGTCTATTGGCTGAGCCGTGCAGGCAGCATGAGCCCCGGACTCTGTTGGCCCTCTGGTTTCATGACAACTTTTTGGAAATGTGAATGGAAACTGATAGGGAAGGCTGAATTCGAAGTGCCCGCAGAGGGAGAGGTGCCAAAAGAAAGCAAAGGATGCCCTCCTCAAAACCCTAGAAAGTTTCTGGAGCTCTGGCACTAGGTACCTTTGAAGACGGAGGAGAGTATGGCTAAAACCAGAAGGGCTGGTAAACAGTTTGTATTATGAGCACCTGGGCTTCCAGATCACTCCCCACCCAACACAATCTGACTGCAGTTACAGAGAATCCCTTCTCATTTGTTCACACAAAGAGTGGAAGAGAAGTCTGGAGGTGCGGGCTCTGTGGCTCACTGTCATCGGGCCAACATCTGCACATCTCCTGCCCTTCCCCTCATGGTTGTGCGACGGCTTCATCAGCTCTAAGCATCGTGGCCCCTTTCAAGGCAGGAAGAAGGCCAAGAGGGACGAGAGCTCACCCAGCTGCTCCTGTCCTCTTTTACCAGGAAAGCAATACTTTCCCAGAAACCACCCTTCCCCAGCAAAGCTTTGCTTGTGACTCGTGGCCATTATCGAGTCACATGGCCAGTGCTGAGTACAGGGAAAACTGGAGAGGCAAATACTTAGCTTGTACAGCCTTCGTAGGAGAGATAGGCAAGGAGCAGGAGGTGGGAATGCCTGTGGAGCTAGAGTACTCCTTGGCAGGTAGGTGGGCTTTGCAGTAGGGGTGGGTGGGTGTGTGCCCCGAATCAGAGGGTTTTTCTCTTAGGCTGGTCATGTCTCAATGAGGAATTCCCCAAGCCTTTGCCAGAGTTCTGGCACCTAGCAGAGGTAGGGAACCAGGGGTCTTGCCAGATCCCCTTACTCTCAGTAAGGTTCCTCACTCATGCCAGATGCTCCCTGCCAGAGCCAGAGGTTGTGGGGGTGGGGGTCGCGGAGTAAGTGTGGGGGTATCTATGGGTCTACGGGTTTTCCATCAGCCCTCCTGTTTTCAGCCCCAACCTGCACCTCTGCGTTTTAAGATGCCTAGTCAATTGTTTATGGGTTCTGAAACCCAAATCAGCTTGCTTCTTCCCTTCTCTCATCTCAGGCATTATCAGAGGGAGGAAATGAGAAACACAAGCCAGTTACTACTCTTCTATCCAAGGGCTGTCTTCAGTCCTACCTCCCATCCATCTAGGGGAATGGATACATTTGGGTGGGTACATACCACAGAACACCCTGCAGCTGTCAGAAGCAAGGGACTGGCTGCCTACACCCCCACATGGATAGAGCTCAAAAGCAGAATGTTGGGGGAGAAAGATAAGGAAACGAATGAAAGTTAGAACAATACGCATTTCCAAAAATGAAAAGCATATAACACACAAATGCCCAATAAACCATGAAAGAGCGCTCAATTTCATTAGTCGTCAGGGAAATGCCAATTAAAACCACAATGTGAAACCTCTGCACGCCCACTCAAATGGCAACTATGGAAGATAAAAATACCAAGTGCTGGAGGGTACAGATGAACCACAATTCTCACACGGTCACTGTTGATGGAGTGTGCATTGGTAGAACCACTTTGGAAAACCGTTAGGTAGTGTCTACTGAAAGTAAACACACTCTCTCCATGAGCCAGCGATTCTGGCTCTCAGGTATGTACCTGGCAGAAATGCATACATATGTTCACTGAATTCCTGTATTTAAATATTCATAGCAGTGCTATTCCTAGGAACCCCAAACTAGAAACTACCAAACAGCCATCAGCAGTAGAATGGATCGGTAAAGTGTGGTGTACTCACACAATGGAATTCTATACAGCTATGAGAACAAACGAACTAAAACTACAAGTGATAAGGATGCATCTCACAAACCTAAAGCTGATGAAAAGAAGCCAGACACAAAAGTTCATACTATATGATTCAATGTAAATAAATATCAAACAGGCAAAACTAGTATAGGTCGTTGAATTTGAGTTTAGTAGTTAACCCTGAGGGAAAGGGGTGGTGACAGGAAGAGGGCATGAAGGGGACTTCTGGGTGCAGGTGATGTTTAGGATTCTTGACCTGCATGCTGTTTGTAGAAATGTGTTCAACCAGTGAGAACCCTTGAGCTGAACACTTAGGGTTTATGCACTTTTCCATGTGTGGGTTACCATTTGATAGAAGTAAAACAGAAAAAGAAAAGCATGGGTCAGTAAAAATAGAAACCGCATAAGCACAAACAACAATACTACATATTTTACAAAGACGTGTACATATTTAAAGACCTGCTTTAGCTATTAGAGAGGACGCCTGTGTGGGGAGAGACATGGCAGTGAGATCATGGGAGCAAAGGAAGAAACAAAAGTAATACCAGAGAGGAGTCTTGTATGAATGCATGACAACAATGTCCTTAACCCAACTTTGAACCTGAGGTAAGGGGAAGTGGGGACTAAAGAAAACACTGGTTTTAAAAACCTTTGAAATCTCTGTTGACTGCATGTTCCTTCTTTAATTAAATGGGGTCTGGAAAAGAGGAAGGACTTGTCCAGATCTTGGCAAGGGCTCCTTGTAGGCGGCAGTGACCCAGGCCCCCTGCCTTTCCTGCCGCTGCGGCCTCAGACCACCAGATATATCGGCTGAATCTCCACAGGGTCACAGCTCTGGTTGCTCCTCCTCGTGGGTTTCTCTTTTAAATTTAAGGTGCATGTACATTCATAGGGCTTAGCCCTCCTCTCCTGCTGGCAACACCCTAGCGCCCAGCGCAGAGGAGGAAAGTGAAAAGCGCACCTCTGCTCTATGTAGATACAGCAGGGGGCTCTCTAATGCCCACCTCCTGCAGCCTCCGTTCTAGCTCGTCTCCTGCTTGGTCCAATATCCGTTTGCTAGTTTGAATCCTCATTCTGGGTCCCAGAAGCCGGTGGCGGAAGACTTCAGAGAGAACTCCACTTCTGCCCTCTCCTCCCACCAGGGGGTGAACTAAGGAAAGGTGGTCGGTCCCGCCCCCGGGGCTGTTTGAGATTGCCTGCACTTCCCCCTTTAGCCGCTAGTGGGAGATGCTGGCCAGCCTGAGGCCCTTTAGGGGGTTGGAAGCTTTGGCTGCCAGCCACCCAACCGGACACAAGGCCAGAAAGGGTCCTGTGTCCTGAAATTTTATGTAGACTGATTTTCTTCCTGATTCAGGCCCCTCCTGCAAGCACAAGCAGCGTCTCAGTATATATGTAAGGCACCCAGTGACCCCTGGAGCCCCACACGCTCAGGTCCCAAAGGGACGGTGGTCCCTTGGTGACTTCTCCAAGATCCCAGTACTGGAGCGCAGGTCACAACCTCTGAGATCCCAAACAGCGCTTCATTGCTTTCTGAGACCTCAACACCCTTTTGCCCTCCAAGAACAATTCTTACTTCTAGGAGCCTTGAAATTGTGTCAGAAGAGTAAAATGCTGCTGGGGAAGAAGACAAAGCCTGTGTGTGTGTGTGTGTGTGTGTGTGTGTGTGTGTGTGTGTGTGTGTTTGGGTGCTCCTGTGACGCTCTGGGGAGTGACCACCTTCAGGGTGAAGCATACCAGCCCTTCCAATGACGTTACTGGCCCGTGGGCAAAAGATGGTGGCCTGTTTTGTTTAAACAAGGAGTTGTGCTCCTGGGAGTGTTTCCCTGTGGGTCAGCTTGGGTGTGTGTGTGATTGTTTGTCAGTGTGTGAATCCCTGTGTCCCTGTGAGAGACGGTATCTGTCTCAATGTCAACATGTGAGTGTCTCCCTGTGTCAAGGTGTGCGTTGTTTGTAGCTCAAAGCGGTGGATGTCTCCGTTATTCCTGTCCTTGTTTCTGATCAGGGTGTGCATTGGCCATCAGCACGTGTGTCCGTGTGTGTAAGTGTCAGTACAGGTGTCCACCACGGTGCAGACTTGGGTACTGTCTGGGCTTGAGTCTCTAGGAGAATGTGGTTCTATGTGAGTGTGTGTCTCTGTGTCAGTGGGTGTGTGTCTCCGAGTCATGTGGGTGTCACTGAGTTTGTCAGTGTCTGCCTCGGTGACAGTGTGTCAGTGATGTATCTGCCTGTGTCCATGTGGGTGTGTGTGTGTCAATGTGTGTCTGTCTCAGTGTGCAGGTGTGTTTGCCTCAGTATGGGTGTCTGTGTGTATCAGGGTGTGAATGTCAGTGTACATCCGTTTCCGTGGGGGAGGGTGTCTGGTGTAGGGTCCCCGAATCAGTGGGGATGTGTGTGTGTACTTCGGCCAGTGTTTGTCAGTGTGTGCCGGTCCATGTCTGCGTGGGTGGCTCTCTGTGGCAAAGCGTCCCCAGGTCGGTGTGGGTGTACCCCAGCGTATGCCGGTATCCACGTGTGTCTGTCCGTGTCCTCGTGGGCGGCTGTCTGTGACCGGGCGCCGCCGGGCCAGCGTGGGGGTGTGCTCCCCCGCGGGGGCTGAGGTGTTCTCCCTCTCAGCGGGCGGAGCGCCACGTGCGGAACCCGAGGCGCGTCGCTCTGGGGCGGAGCCAGCCCGGGGCCCCAAGCCCCAGGCCGATCCCAGGCGGGGCCCGCCCCCGACCCCGCCCCCAGCCCTAGCCCGCGCCTCCTGCGGAGCCCCGGAGCCCGAGCTGAGCCGCGGAGCCGAGACGGCGGCGGCGCCCGTGGGATGCAGGGATCGCGCCCCCGGGGCCGCTGAGACTGCGCCTAGTGCGGTGATCCCGGCTCTGAGCGGAGTCCGCACCGACCCGCCGCCCATCCCGGGGCCCCCGCGGGGGACCAGCAGGTGAGCGAGCGCCCCGGCCGGGCCCGAGCCCCTTCCGCCTGCCGCCGCCCAACTTTCCTCCCCGAGGGTCGCAGCCTCCAGCCCCTGCGCTCTTCCTCCTCTGTCCGGGTAGTGCCTGGCAGCTCTCTCCCCCATCACTGACCCCGAGGGTGGGAAGGGGAGAAGAAGGAGCGCAGCTCTGCCTGACTGGAGGGGATCCCCCGGAGGAGGGCGTCTCTAATCGCCGCGCGCCCCCTCCCCTTCCCTTTCCTTCCCGGTTTCCCTGTGCGCTGTCGAGGGCCGGGGGAGGGGGAGCTGCGGCCCCGGTTTCCCCGCCGACCCCGCCGCAGGCTCGGGGAAAGTCTGAGATTGGGGCCCGGATTCCCGAGGCCGGAGACCCCAAGGTCAGAGCGGCGACTAGGCGCGCAATGAGTGTGGCTCCAGAGAGCGGTGAGCTGAACGAGCAGGGATGGGGATGGGGGAGGGGGTCAAACACCCCTTTTCTGTAGGTGGTGCGGAGCCGTCCGCCCCGGGTGTCCTCCCTGGGACGAGATCTCTGCCCATCAAGACCAGAGACGGATTTCTGTGCGCCCTGATGGGGGAGAGATCTCTGTGTGTGTTCTATCTCTGCGCACTCCGACTACGAAGAGATCTCTGCCTTCTGATACCCTAATGAAGCGGCATCTGGTCTCTGTGCGCCCTGAAGGCGGAGAGATCTGCGTGCGCTCTCGCCGAGGGAGATCTCTGTGCGCTGGGACTGGGGCGAGCTCTCTGCCCTCCAAGCTCTGACCTGGGCAGCTCCACACGCCCTGACGGGAGGCGGCTCTCGCCTTCTCTGTTATTTGATAGTCTTTGGTGGCGTCCTAGGAGGAAGTGGAGGTGCCTCGCCTTGTGGGGGCCGGAGGTGTGTAGAGTGGCAGTGGTGGAGGAGTGCTGGGGACAAGGCCCTGGCGGTAGGCCCGTCTTGAAACACCTGTTGGAGGTCAGCGCAGAGCCGAATCAGGAAGCCATGGCTGAGGCTGTGGCAGGAGTCGATCTTCTCTCTCCTTAGTGCCTTGAGACCAGCCTAGAGTGTTGGGATCAATTTCCTCCTGGGGTGTTGGGCTAGCACTGCCCTCCCTCAGCTGGCTCCTCACCTCCTGCTGAGACCCCAAACCCCCGTGCGCCTGGACAGCCCCAGCAGACGGCGCACGTATGACCCTCCGTGCTCCAACACCTCCCCCCTCTCCCTGCTTCCCACCATCCCCTCACAATCCAGAGGGACCCTGAACAGCAAAGGCTCCACCACCGTGGCCCAGGCCCTTGCTGCTCCCTCAACTCCATTTCCTTGCCCTCAACTCCTCCCAGTTAGAACTGGGCAGGTGCATGTGAGTGACAGATAATGGCACTGGAAGGTGGAATGAAGGTGGCGCAGGCTCAAGCCAAGCCGCCATCACAGGAGAGTGGGGAAGGGACTGTGTTATGCTAGAATGTCCAGCTGTGTACAGAAATGAGTGTCACTGAACTTTTAATCAAGTACATTCATCACCACCACGTTGTGCAGGGGGAAACTGAGGCTGAGAGTGGGTCAAGAACTTATACAAGGTCACTTAGAGAGTCAGTGGATTCAGGGCACCATTTAGGGTAAAGATTCATTGAGATCTACTTCCTGGGGACCAAACCGACCTAAGACTGACCAAGGAGGAGCTGAGCAAAAGGAAACGGACCCTAGGATGCCAAGAACAAGAATTCAGCCCAATGTGGCACGGGCAGCTGCTGTACCTCTGGGGTGCTTGGCCAATCTCTGTGCGGTGATCGAAAGTCCTCTGGAAAAATTCCAGGATTGACTCAGCAGGAAGAGCAAGCTTAGAGGAGTGTTGGGAAGCGCCCGAGACAGCTGGGAGTTGGGGAGCAGGGAGGCTGGTGTCTAGGCAATCCAAGGAGAAGGGAGTCCTGGGGGCAGCCTGGGGCAGCGGGCAGTGGCAGTCCCTGTTCTGTTTACAGGAAGCTCGTTCCTGCTGACCCTTGGGAAGGTTACTGGGAAGGTAGGCATTCAAAAGAGGAGCGATGACCTTGGCCAGGAGAGTCAGGGTATCTATCTAACAAAGAGAACCTTCCACCTGGGTTTTAAAGGATGAATAGGAGTTTTCCAGGTAGAGAAGGTACAGTCCAGCCATTAGGACTGGCATGTGCCAACAGTACACAGAAATGTGAAGCAGCACAATTGTTAGTTCAGTCCCCTGGTGAGAGAGCCATTAGATCCCATGGTGTGAGGGAGAGAAGAGCAGAGGCCAAAGCCAAGGTCAGGATCCTAGGGGCCCTTCTGAGCTCTGCTCAGGAATTGGGAATTTATCCCCAGTAATGGTACTAAAAATAGCCAACGTTCACTGAATGCTGTCTGCTGGCCTGGCAGAGCACTACGTACTTTATATGGCTCTTCTCACTGAATCTTTGCATCAATCCTGAAGGTAGAGACCATGATAAAAATCATTTTGCAGGTGATGAAACTGAAAGCCCAGAAAGGTTAAGTAACTTGCTCATTGTCACACGTCTATTAAATAGCAGGACTTGTTTGAGCCCAGGTGTCAATATTTGTCTTCTCTACAGACAGTTGCTCTCCAGTGCAGACCACAGGTGCTGTCAAAAGTCCTTTCATTGAAGACAGGGATAGCCAGGTTACCACGAGTGTTAGAACCTGCAGCGTCCCAACGTCCTTCTGTTAAGTGACATGCCACGCTCCCATTCCTAACTTTGATGGCTCATTAAGTGAGGTTCATGGCCACCATATCACACTGTGAGAGAAGGAATGGGCGAGTGAAGTTTGTGTTGGCAAGCTCAATTGATGAAAACAAAGGAGAAGCGATGGGTGCTTCAGCGTTCTGACTTGAACCTGTAGTACTTCCAGGGAGAGATGCCGACATCCAGCTGTCCGTTGGAGGGAAGGGTCCAGTGTTCAGGAAGGAGAACTGGGTGAGAGGTGGAATCTTGCAATCATCAGCAGAGGCTGATCGTTGGAGCCACGTTAGTGAATGAGATGGTCCAGCAAGAGTGTCGACCCGTGGTTCTCAACCCTGGCGACATCAGCATCACTTAGAACACTTCAAAAACAAAACAAAACAAATCTATTCCCAGGCTCCACCTGAGATTCTAATTCACTTGATTCTGGGGTGAGGCCTGGGCACCAACGGTTTTGAAAACACCCAGGTGGTGCAAATGTGAAGAAGGTGAGAGAGGAAAGAGTGGCGCCCGGAGGGAGCCCTGAGGCACTCCAACCTTTGAGGCAGGAGAAGTCTGCAAGGAGGTGGGAAGGAGCAGTCACAGCAGGTGGGAGGAGAGCTAGGAGTGGGAGGTGTCACAGAAAGCAAGGAGGATGCACATCGCAGAAGAAAGGGGGTGTCCTGTTTCTTTCTGCTGAGAGAATTAAGAAGATATGTTCTGAAAAGTTCATGGATACATTTTTATAAAAAAGAAAGCATGAAAGCATAATTCAAAAACGAGTGTCCATTAGATTAGTGTCCATTGAGCAACAGTGAGGGTGCTGGTGACTTTGGCGACAGAAATTTCCCTCTTAACATTTACAGCATATGGTGCCCAGCACAGATTGATGAGTGAATGAGTGAATGAATGAATGAAAACGGAAGTCAGTTTGGAGTGGGTTGAGGAGTGAGCGGGAGCTGAGGACGTGGAGACAGCATGCGTAGACAGCTCTTTCAAGGAGTTTGATGGTTTAAGAGGGAGGAGAGAGATAGAGGGGAGCCAGCAAAGGGTGGAGTCAAGGGAGGATTGTAGGGAGAGCCTGACGTGGACGCTGTAGGCATGTGTGTCCATGCAGTGCACCCATGTGCAGGTGCTTATGGAGAAAACGCCTTTCCCTCACAGCGAGGGGCCGGAGATCTGTGAGTTAAAATTATGACCATGGGGTCTCAGTTGTTCTGGTTTGTTCAGGAGGCCAGTCAGGAAGGCCCAGGGTGAAATGACTCTTCCTATGAGTCTCTGAGATTTTTGATGGCAGTGATTCAGGCTGGGGGTGAGGGACAGGAAGAGTATGGAGATCTTGCTCTGAGGAGAGAAACATGTTCCAGAAAGCCGTGTTTGGAGACATATGAGGTCACCTAGAGCAGGTATCCAGGAGTAGAGGGGCTGGAGTAAAAGTCCTGTGGCTAAATCCACAAAGAAGCATAGAGGGGAGAAGGTGAAGCCAGGGGGCAGCCTATGGACGGAGGCTGGACATTGCAGGGAGCAGAGCAGTCACAGGAATGGCTGGGACTGCAGAGTGAGCCTAGGACTGGATGCCCACTGCCTTCTGCCAGTCCAGACTGACCTGCGGCGGAGATCTGAGGCAGAGTTCAGCCTGGGATGGTGGGAGAAAGCCCAGATAGGATATTCAGCACCTTACTCTGTGCCATGGAAGATTCTAGAAGGTGTACAATTCGGATACAATAACTGCTCTCGTGAAGTTTACAAACTACTGGGGAAAGACAGACTGAATACCACTAAACAGATAGATATAGAAGATAATTTTAGATAGTGACCAGTATGGTAAAGAAAATAAAACGGGATGATGTGATGGAGAAATGAGAGTGACTCTTGCCTGGCTGATCAAGGAAAGCCTCTTAAACTGAGACCTGAATAACAAGAAAGAAGCAATCTTGAGATCTGGGAAAAGACTGTCTTGTAAAGAGAGAACTGCAAGTGCAAAGGCCCTGAGGCAGGGACAAACTCCTGAGGCAGGGTTGGCTGCTGTAGCTGGAGCAGAGGAAATGGGGCAGGGATGGAGAGGTTCCTTGCGTCCATTTCCCCCACTCTCTCAGTGACCTGCCCCTTCAGACTGCCCCTTTGGTTATGTACAGCTTACACCACTGGCCTCGGGCTGGCAGCAGTTCCTCGGGATGAGACTATATTTAGACACAACTCTCCTTTCTGTGGGCCTAGAACATACCGTGTCTTTTTAAGATGATCAATATGGAATGGGTGCTATTTATAGAGACCCCACGTCAATTCCTGGGGCCTGAGACCCTCAAATGGGGGAGGGAGTCCAGGACCAGGCTTTGCAGGGACAGGCACCGAGGCTGTCACGACACTGGACTCTTTGAAACTTGTAGTACCTTCCCTGCCTGCCATGCCACCCTCACTCCATCCCCTGGGCTGAGGAGCTGGTGCCCACAGCTGCCCCACCTCCAACCTCATTTCCTGGAGAGGTATCCGATGTGCCCCAAGCCAAAATTTTAGCTGTGATTGTTGACATCAGAGTCCAATGGGACAATTCATCAAATCTCTCGTGCCTATTCCTCACTCTGTTTACTACTCTGGGTAGATAGGAAAGGATACTGAGGACCCTCAGGCCTCCCAGGTTCACCCGCGGGCCAGAGAGAGATCCGCCTGGGACAGAGAAAATGCAAGGTTGGAGTCAGGAGTTCAGTCTCCGTGGTGGGAGGTTAATGTGGCCCAGAGCAGCCAAGGGAGGCTGCCTGGAGGAGGTGGGATTTGAGCTCAGCCATGGAAGATGCACAGAATTTGGAGAGGTGAAAGGGATCAGATAGCCTTTGCAAGCCTGTTGTAGAAAGAAACTGTTTCTGCTCTGAGGCTGGACTTCTCTTTCTCTTCAGTTTCTTCTCCTGATTAAATCTCCCAGGGCAGCAATGGAAACTTGAGTCCCCACGGGGCATTAACCAAGTAGAAGGACGGGGCTGCTCTCATGGCCTCTGTGTGGGCCCAGGGAGGTCCCTCACCCACTTGGAGATGCCGCTGTTGTCATCTCCAAGGGCTTTCACTCCTCTCCTTACAGCCCTGGGAGGCTGAGGGTCGGCACTGGTCACTGCATAGGCTCAAGGTCACCCAGGGCTGCAGGGAGCCCTAAGCCCAAGGCCCATGTCTCCCTGGCCCCACCTAGGTCTTGCCCACGCAGTCCCCGTGCTTTCTGGGAATGGATTTTGATCAGTAGAAAGGCTCTTCCTGGCATCAGAAGGGTGGTAAACGCCTTTGTGGCGGGTATCGATTCCTCGAAGGCCTGTGTGAAGGAAGGGCCTGGCTCAAGAGGCAGTTTGCAGAGGGACAGCCAGGCAGGGAGAAGTAATGTGGCTGGAGGCACCAAACCAGTTCTCAGGCTACATTAGCCGTCTCCCTCATCCGGGCTGGGCTGAGAGGTGCCCTGGACCATCTACGATGGGAGGGAAGATCAGACCAGGGGAGGGACAAGCCCAGCCCAATCAATACCTCCTGCATGGCCATCAAAGCCCCAGCCTCATCGACCCAGGCCGATAGCAGGAAAGTGGTCCAAATGAGCCCTTGGGAGCCCAAGTGCCTGCTCTCTGCGACCCAGTGCTGCTGGCTGCCCCTTGACCTATACCCCGGAAGATCCCATCCCGGAGTCCATTCCCCGCTGGGCCCAGGCCCACCCAAAGGACACCCAGCTGGTGTGGGGTGCAGGGAGGCTGAGGGACGGAAGCCCGCCCATCACAGCCAGACTTGAGTGGAGGAAGGTACAGGAACCACTGCCGTGGGTCAGACCCAGCACAGACTGCCAGTGCAATAAAGCACCAGCTAGTTGCTAGTGAAACTAGAAACCGAGGGAAAGCCCCCACTTGCTTGCTGGGCCTGGGTGCCTATTAGATGTATAATTGCTGAGCTCCTGTGTCAGGAAATGTCTGAGAGGAGAGAAAAAACTCCAAAGGATCCCCTGGGGCTGACCATGCCCAGAGATAGCTGGACTTTGGGTCCCTTCCAGCCCTCGCCTTCATGATTGAATTAAGGACTTGTCCCCAGATGGGTCACTTGTGTTCACAGTGCATTGCACAGGTAATTTAGATGGCTCTCACCGACAAATACAAAGTAAAAATCTCAAAAGCATTATGTTGACCGAGGACAGTTGGTTAATCCACACAGTATGATCAAGCCCATGCAGTATGATTCCATATACGTGAAGGTCTGGAACAAGGAAAACTAACCTATGGTGATAGAAATCAGAAGATTGACTGGAAAAGGGACAGTAGTGGGTGATGGGACTGTTTACTATCTTAACTGGGGTAATAGTTACACAGGTATACTCACCCAACTGTACACCTAAAATCTGCGCGTTTCCTTATATATATATTATACCCCAATTTAAAAGTATTAAGGAAAAAGAGTTGTACGTTTGGCTATCCTTTCAGACACTTTTTACGGCACAGGTTCTGTGTATTGGATTGGCTTATCCCCCTCTGGGGGCCAAGAGAGCCTATAGTGTAGACCTCCCAGGTTTCTTTGGGGGCATTTCTGTCTCTCTCATTGCATACAGTAGGTGCCCCTTAAATGCCTCAGTTGCCAAGGCATCAGTGCACAGTTCCCCTCCAAAGCCCTTTTTTCAGCCCAGGTAATGAGAAAAATAAGTTGAAGAAAAGGGGATTAGCAGAAGACTTCAGATGCTGATTTCTGTCACGTGGACACCTGTGTGCCAGGAAGAAGGGCTTTTCCTGGGCCATAGGTGGGCACCTTTCTGGCTAGATTGTGTGCACTGTGTGTATGTATTATGGATGGTCCAGGGTCTGGGGCAGAAGTGCCCCTGGGTGACTGAGCCAGCTCTATAACTTCGGGGAGTAGTATAGTACTTGCCCACCTCCATCCGCGGTTTCGCTTTCCACGGTTTCATTTACCAAACGCAGTCTGAAACTATTAAATGGAAAATTCCAGAAATAAACAATTCATAAGTTTTAAACTGTGCACCATTCTGAGTAGCGTGATGAAATCTCACACCATCACTCTGTCCTGCCTGGAACGTGAATCATCCCTTTCGTCCCTTTGCCCAACATCTCCACACTGTATATGCTTGCGCCCTTTAGTCACTTAGTGGCTGTCTCAGTGATCAGAGAACGAGACCACAGTCACATAACTTTTATTACAGTATATTGTTATAATGATTCATTTGATTATTAGTTACTGTTGATAATCTCCTACTGTGCCTGATTTATAAATTAAACTGTATCATAGGTACATATGTATAGGAAGAAACATAGTATATTCAGGATTTGATACTATTCGTGGTTTCAGGCACCCACTGGGGGCCTTGGAATGTACCCCCTGAGAATAAGAGGGGACTACTATAGCTCATGCAGATTCACACCCTGGAAACCTAAGACCCAGGGGCAATGTTGGGCCTTGACTGACAGCTCAGTGCTGCTCAGCACATTATAGCTCCCCTATGCATGCAGCAGTAAAGGAAGACTCAAACTTGGGGAGAAGGGGGTGCCATGTGCCCTATGGAGGGGGTCCTGAATGACCTGGGGAGTTTGCAGTTCCCCTGGCCTGGCACCAAAACACCAGTGAACGCTCAGTGAGACGAGTGAGCTGCTTCCAGGCCCCCAAACCCTGTCCTTATTGTGGGGAAGATGGGATGAAAACACAGGGCACTTGGGCTGAATCCAGGGCTCAGGCCAAAGGTGCCCCGCCCCCCATACCAGCTCTCCCCTCAGCTCCCACTCCAGAGTGGGGCCTGGTCTCAGGGACCCCTGGTTCATCCCTGCCTGGGGAATCACTTCCACAGAGCAAGCCGGTGGGGTTTTCGTGTCAGCTGAATTCACCTCGGCTTCAGCCTGAGTGTTGGAATACATGAGATGCAAATGTATGCAAATGAGGGCATTCCCGGCTTCTGAGGTGGGCGTGTGCACCTCCGGCAGGAATGGGGGTGATTCTGGAGGACTTCCCCACATTGCTGGGGCTGGGATGGAGATTAGAGCAGGAAAGCCCCCTCAGGATCCCCCTTCCCGAGAACCGGACTCCGGATTGGACAGGGTTAATGCCTGTGCAGCCTCAAAGGAGTGGAGCTGCAGGGAGCCGGTTAGCTGAGGCCCCACACAAGGACATGCCAATGTGCCTTTGGTCTGGGAGCAAGGACCTGAATGCACAGGCCACGAGCACCAGCTGGCACCACCGCCGAGCCTTTGTCCAAGCCGTTACCCCGAGACAGCCAGGATTGTGCAGATAATTGCCTGGGAGGGAGAGATGGTCTTAAACATGCTGTCCACCCCTCCCCCCACCATCCCAACCTGTGGCTTGAGCCTGCACAGCCACCACGCCTGGCCACTGCCTGAAACCAGGGTGGCCACTTTCTGGTCTCTGAGGACAAGACAAGTTCAGCTCCCCACCCCACCCCCCACCCCCGTCCCTCCTCCCCCTTCATTTCCCACTCACTCCCATCCTCCACTCCCAGGTCTGCAGGCTACCTAACCCCAAAGCAGGTGGAGTTCTGTAAGGGTTTAGGATCTGGTAGCTGGAACTCTATGGCAGCACCAAACAATAGAGGTATAAGGTGAACTACAAAATGCAAGTCACACCCGCAATTTTACAGTAGCCACATTTGACAAAGTAAAACGAACCAGGTGAAATTAATTTTAGCACATTTTCTTTAGTCAAGTATATCCAAAATATTACCAGTTTAAATTCTAATCGATATTTAAAATAGTTGACATTTTTTATCATACCAAGCCTTCAAAATCGGTGTGGATTTACAACCTCACATCTGGATTGGCACTAGCCACATGTGCTGAGTGGCTACCCTTTTGGACAGGGCAGCTCTGTGGTGCCTGAGCTTGAGAGAAAACCTGCTAGGGAATCGTTTCTGTCAGGGAAGCTGCTGACTCTTTGGGAGACAGGCGGAAATCGGCCACGTCTCCCTGGGAGCATCTGCCCAGGCGTGGGCACAGGTGGGCCTGCCCGGCTAGGCTGCACAGAGGGAAGACCAGCCCTCCGCAGAGGCCAACAAGGCCACTCCGTGGCTTTGGAGTGAGGAATCTCAGACACTCTCCATCCAGGTGGGAGGGCCACACTTCCTGGGTCCAGAAGGCCATGAACGTTCTTCCAGGCTGTCTGCCGCCTCAGAGGTGGGAGGCAGTGCAGTGCAGTGGTTAGGCTCGCATACCTGGCTGCACACAGACTGCGGCTTGCTTACTTAACCTCTAAGTATCTGCAAAACGGGGCTAACACCCACCTCTCCCCGTAGGATTGTTGCAAGAGTAAAATAAAATGATCCACAAACATACTTAGAAGACACTTAGTACAGCCCCTGGCACATAATGAGCATGTGAGACTGCTGGGACGACCCACCCCAGTTCATGGTTGAGAAAACTGAGGTTCAGAAAGCGGGGAAAGGTCGGGGAGGAGGGACTACGGCGGTATCCAAGGTCACAGTGTGGGTTAGTGCCTGGGCAATAGAGGTTAATCGGGCACTTATTCATTCATTTGTTCCTTCGTTCACCAGGCCTTTGTAGGCCCCTCTGTTGGGCCTGATCATGCTTGGGGAGCTCTGGATACGGACGGCCAAAGAGAGAGGCAGGTGTGGAAGTAAATTACTCTGCCCTGCACTGAAGCCTGTATGGGAATGCAAGTGTGCCAGGAATGCAGAGAAGGGAAGGGCCAGCTAGGCAGAGAGGACTGGTATGAGCAGCAAGGAAGGCTTTTAAGGGTTCTCTGAGCTGGATCTCTTAGGAAAATAATGACAACAATAAACACAACAATAATAGCAAATGATGTTCAGTGAACATTTCCTGTGTGCCCAGCATATACAAGTATTATTACATTTATGCCTCACAATGGCCCTGTGAAATCAGCTCTCTTATTAACCCCATTTTCCAGATGGGAAAACTGAGGTAGAGAACCATGAATTAACTTGCCAAAGAACACATGGCAAGTAAGTGGTCAGGAACCAGATACACAAGCAATCTGGGTTCTAAGCCATAGCTCTAACCACTTCCCTGTCCCACACAGGAACAGGAATCTTCCAGATGGGGAGCTGGCGGGAGGGGAACAGAGCTGGACACAGGACTGGATTCTGTGGCCCAGGGCATTTCCTCATTGCCAGTCTCAGAACGACTGAACAGAAATTTCCTTACAAGCCACTATGGAGTCTCTTTGCTGAGGTCTTTTCCTCGTTTTCCTATCATCACCTATTGATTTGGGATGCATCACTTTGGGAAGAAAAGTATTCTCTGCTGTCATTTGTAGGACCCTGTACACAATGGGTGCTTATTAAATGTTCAATGAATCATTTAATTAAAGAGTCCATAAGTTGAGATGTTAATTAGTTTTAATGTGTTATCCTCAGGAAGAAATGAAGTGGCTCCTGGTACCCTTATGTCCCCCTGTGTGGGGTGAGCCGCTGCCTCAATGGTACCCACACCCTCTCCCTAAAGGTGAAGAGGAAGGCAGTGCCAGGGGCCAGGGCATAGGTGGAGCCAGTGCCCAGGGTGGTGGATGCTCCAGCCTGAGCTTCCCCCAGACTGCAGGGCAGGAGAGAGGGGCATGGCCCGAGATTTTCTAGGAAGCCTGGGAACCACTTCCACAGAGTGCTTTGCATAAATTTACATGGCAAAGAATATTCTTTGCCTGCTGTGTTCCCAAGGCTCAGATTCCTAGGCAATCAAAATGCCAGACATGACTCAGGATGCTGGTGTGTGCTTGCCTTCGGGATCTGGAAGGAGAGTGGGCAAGGCAGGGGCTGCAAGATGGGGTTAGGTTGGAGTAGCATCCTCACTGCTCCGTAGGATGACCCGGTGTCCTGGTTTGTCCAGAAATGAAGGATAAGGATATGTTGGGAGGCAGGAATTTTAGTGCTGCAACTAAGGAAGTCCTGAGCCTCACTCCTCTACCTCAACAGTACCCACGGCTTCATGTTCTGTGTCGTGGTGGTGTAACCACCATTGATGGAGCATCAGCAGTGTGCCCCGTGTATTCAGAAAAACCTGCCTTCAGGAAGAGATGAAAAGAGGAGGCGGTACAGGGGGAACCAGTTTCTGGTGCGAGCAGTCAATAGTCTCCCCCCATAGCACCTCTGCCCCATATGAATACCATACAAACAGGCCAGTGACTCCGAGGTGGGTGTCCCAGCCCTATCCGAAGAAGAGGCATTCAGGCTGTTTGGGGAGACCAGGCCGACCCCATGGACTGTCAGAGACAGCTCAGGCCAGCCAGGAAGGGGGCACAGGCTGCATGTGGGGCTTAGCCTCTTAGCCAGAGGAGGGAAGTCAGTGTGGGGGGGTGGGGCAGTCAGAGACGGGGTCCTGCAGGAGGTGGGTAGTGAGGAGAGCACGAGGTGACTGCCATTCACAGGGCAGGAGAAGTGTTTGGGAATATCTGCGCCAGGGAGCAGCGGGTGGGACACGTGGGGGTTGGGAGGAAAGAGGAAGGATGCTGGTGGGATGTAGGGATCAGCATGGTCCCACCTGGGGTGAGGAGGCCTGTCCCAGGGCAGTGGCACTGGGGATGGAGGTCGTGATGTTTGGTGAGGGCGGGGGGTAGGGTTTGTGGCCAGTGTCCGAGGAAAGGATATCAGGAGGAAGCAGTTTGGAAAGGAGAGTTCACCGGTTGTTTCCGTTAATTCTTGGGAGCCAGCAGAATCTAGGGAGAGATGTACCTGGTGACCAGAAGCTGATGAACTCGGGACAGGATGGAATAGCGGGCTCCTAGAGCTTGAACAAAGCTGACAGGATAGGGAACACTAACCCAGGAGGAGTGGTCAGCTGGAAGAAGCTCTCCCAGACTGGGAAGGACATGTAGGGCTGGTGCAGATGGAGAAGCTGTCCTGGGCCGGGGGTAACATCTAGAAGAGTGGCTGTGGTCTTGTAATCAAATCAGAGCCAGGCTTCCTCCCATGTTGGACTGTGCGAGAGAAGCCCCCTGCTCTTCCCCAGCCAGAGGTGGGTCCTCCCTGGGGGTGGGGGTGGGGCGACCTCCTAGGCCTGAGGGGTATGGCTGAGCCTGAGCCTGGAGCATGCTCAGACACACCCCCTCCCTTCCTTACCCTGGCATCACCGGAAACCTTGCAGCCAGGCTCAGCCAGTCCCAGCCACGGTAGGGCGTGGGCCCTGAGCTGCTGAGGAAGGGCAGGGCCAGAGCCAGGTGCAGGCAGCCAGAGAACAAGAGAGAAAATGGATCCTGCCCGCCCACCATGAACTGCCTGCGGGGCCCAGAGACAAAGGACACTCCTAGCCCATTTACTTTGGAACCTGAGGCTGCCTGGCTGCTGGGGAGCAGGGAACTTCATCTGGAACCTGGTTTTGGAAACCACTCAGCCCCAAGGGTATGAATGACCTCCTGGGGGCCAGCTGGGGCAAGGCCCTTCCTAAGTCCCAGGGCCTCATGATCACGGCCTCTTTATTAATGTATTAAACAAGAAGATCTAGCCGCGGGTCTAATACGTATTGTCATTTGGAAGTAGCAATGAGCATGAATGATATTCTAGATACCTGTCACACCTGTAATGGGACAGGGAAATATCTGCAGTTTCTGTTGGTCATGGTACTGCTAACACTTCCATTTGCTGCCTACATATCTTGAAGGAACATAATTGAAGGAAATGCGAAATGTCAGTTAGAAGTTAATGAGAAGGAGATGCGGTTCCCCTGAATTCTTTCCCTATCTCTCCAAGAGGTCTGTTAGGAAGCCCTGAACTTCACAGACAGGCAAAGCTACTCTATGCTGTTAGCAGTCAGGAGAGTGGTTACCCTTGGTGCGGGAAGATAGCTAGTTAGTGACTAGAGGGAATCCCCAATCTGAGGGGCTGGGAGCAGTTTATTTCTTGACCTGGATGCTGGGTACCAGGTGTGTTCAGTTTGTAGAAATTCATCCACCTGTATACTTAGGATGATATACATGCACCAATCTGCATGAATAGTTGACTTCAACACAAATTTTAAAAACACCTTTACTAGAACAGACATATATGCAGGTGCAAGCTTACACACGCATGCGCGTGCACACACACACAAACACACACACACACGCTGGTATGTACCAGTGAGCCTCTGCAGGTCCGTGGTATACATGTGTCTCCAGAATCTTTGCAGGGGCATGAACACAGATGGATAGAGTGAGACACACTATTTTTAGGAAATAATTCCAAGCAAAAGAGGAGGCTTCCTGATTTACAGGACTAGTGATTGCTCATGGTGGAAAGCTCGCCCTGCAAGGGGCTGCTTTCATCTAGTCTGGCTTTTTTTTTTTGTAATAAAAAGAATAATGAGTTTATTGTTTTTGTAAAAATAATATAAGATCATCATAAATAATTCAAGCACTGAAGAAAAGTACAAAGAAAAAAGTTTAAAATTACCCCCATTTCCACTAGCTAGGGGAAAAAAAAATCACCATTCACATTTGGTGACAAGTATTATAAACCTCTCTCTTTGTTCACTCAAAGATGGAAAGTAGACTGGGACATGCTTTTATAAAAACGGAACCTACTCCCTCACCTGCTATTTTTAATAATGGTATTCTTTTAACTACTTGAATGAAACAGAAGACAAGACGCTGAAGGATGGAGTGGTTCTTGTAGGTCCTGGTACGTGCCCCTCCTCCAGCCTGCCCTCTGCCCTCAAACATTCCCGGCTGTACTTCCCCCACCCCCACCCCCAGGACCAGTGACACCCTTTTGAGGACCGCCTGCGTTGTGCTTCCTTACTATTTACCTGTCACCTGTCCAGGTACCTAATTTACAGCAAACCACAGTACTTGGTGCTGGGCCCTTTGAGGGCTGTGTGCAGGGGTCAGTGTGGCAGCAGCTCTCTGGGGTCATTAGTGACACGTTTCACAGGAGTAAGATCAAGGCAAAGCTGGCCCTTGGTTTACAAAAAGGGAATCTGTCCTGGCAGAGATCTCCAACAGGTGTCCACCCTGCCCTCCTGAACTGGTGCCCCGCCATTCCCGCGTTTGATGTAATTAGTGACACACATAGCCTCCTGGTGGTGCCGCCGTCAGGAGCTGTGCCGACCACATCCTGTTTTGGTGGGGCAGTCGGGAGCGCATTCTTTGGCGTCTGTGTCATGGGCAGAGCATGTTCACACCGGGTCCTAGATCATTTGTGAGGCTACTTGGGGCCACATTCTCCCAGTTTGGCGTCACACGCATGTGCTGGCTGGACGTCCTAGGGGAAGACTGGTCACCATTTTCCGGTTTCACTACCATTTGAGATCAGCCCTCATTTGTTCAGACTCCAGAGGAGGGGAGCGCGTGGACGTGTGAAGCACCCGATATGCTCGTCAGCGTCAGTGTTTGCCTTCTTTGGAAGGACGCCTCACCCTGGGAATTTCTTTGAGATGCTCTCAGCAGGGCTCTGCTGCAGCTGTGTACACCAAGGTGCCAACATCTGGACGACAACTCCAAAGTTGTTACCCAGCTGTTGCCAGAAACCCACAGAACTTGCCTGAGTCTCATTCATCAGACACAGATGCCCTGTCTCTTGCCAGGTCTTGGGAGCTCTGGGCCCCCTCTCCAATGCCGGCACATGGTGCTGTGGGGACAGCAGACGGTGTCCTCCACCCTCTGGCTCCACCACCCTGGCTGGGGAATCTGCCTAGAAAAGAAGTCCAGTGTGCGATCACCTTCATCATAGAGCCCCAGGGTTTCCTACAGAAGGTTCAGGCTTGAGAAGACGGACAGCACGGGGGACTTTCTAAAGCCCCTGCCCCTCCCCCACATATCCGTCATCACTCAGTCCATCATTCATTGTTCAGGACCAGCCCTGCCACGGAGCTGAGGTACAAAGATGACAGACCCTGCCCCCGCCCCACGGAGAGTCCCTCTCAGTCCAGAGTGTGTTGGCACAGTTATGAGAAGTGTCTCAAAGTGTGCTCGGTTAAGGAACCAACAGGTGCGAGTGTTTCTTGCTGTGCTGAGTGAGTCAGAATGAAGGGGCTTCGATGGCACAGTCGCTCTGGCCCACTTGCATTCAAACATGCTCGTTGGGATGGGAAAAGGACGAGTTACCCTCTTGCTGGTCCTGTGTATACCTACCGCCTGGAGGGCTTGGGTTTACCCAGGCCGGTGTGCTCCCGGGGTGTTTGTGAAAAGGTGGAGAAGCTGTGATCTGGGAGCATCTTTGCTGCAAACATGCCCTTCCCTCCACCAGCACAGCCACGCCCCAGCAGGTCTGGCCACCCTGCCCTCTGTCCCTGGGCGCAGTGTCAGGCCCTTTGTCTGTGTCTTCCAGCTTCCCCACAGGCAGCGTGAGGAGAGCCTGTGCCCCAGAAGCAGGATGAGAAGATGGCAGACTTCCTGTTACCTCGGGGCACCAGCAGCTTCCGCAGGTTCACCCGGGAGTCCCTGGCAGCCATCGAGAAGCGCATGGCGGAGAAGCAGGCCCGAGGCTTGGCCCCCGCGCAGGAGAGCCGTGATGGGTTACCCGAGGAAGAGGCTCCTCGGCCCCAGCTGGATCTGCAGGCCTCCAAAAAGCTGCCAGACCTCTATGGCAACCCACCCCGAGAGCTCCTCGGGGAGCCCCTGGAGGACCTGGACCCCTTCTATAGCACCCAAAAGGTGACTGCCGCCCACCCCCTGCCCACAGTTCTGTGCAGCTCCCCTGTGAATGCAGCAGTTGGGGAGAGGCTTTGTTTGGGGCGGGCTTCCCTGGGCTTTGGGGAAGTGAGTCATCAGTAATCTATATTCCAATCACCTTAATTTTGGAGTTGCAGAATAAAAGGCCAGAAATATGCAGCCTCAGATGGTCTGGTATTCTGAACGAAAGAGAGAGCAGCCACAGTTGAAATCTTGTCTCCTTGTGGAGTACATACTTTGCGAATTGTCTGCGGTTAGATTTCACCTCGGGAGGTCTCCACCTCATTCCCATGATGTGTGTGAATTGGAGTCAGGCCCTGAGTCTTGTTCTGAATTGAGCTTGGGCCCCAGAACAAAGCATGTGACCCCTTTCCTAACTAGGGACAGCATGCAGCCCCCACATCTCACCCCAGAGAACTTGCTGGGCATTGGCTGTGCCTGGGTGGCCCAGACTGGGGGCCACTGCAGCAGCTGCCTGGCCCTTGGAGGCTGGCAATGGAACCATGATGGCCAGTGGGAAATCTGAGAGGCGGAGAGGGGGTTGTTCTGCTACTGTCCCTCCTGATGCAGGGAGAGGAAGCAGCTTTTGTCCACTAGGCAGGGTGACTCAGGCTCCTTCCCAGCATGGATTTCTCCTCAGAAGGTAAATCCCCCCATTGGGGTCCCCTGTCCTGGCCTCGCCTCTTAGGACTGAGAGCCCAGTCCTGCACCTGGCCAGACCACGGGCACGTAGGCTCCTGCAGAGGCCTGCTCCCCAAGCTGGCTGCCCCCACTTTGGGCCTTGCTGCCGGAGGAAAGTAGGTTTGAACGTGGGGGAGGCCTTTCCCCAGAAGACCAGGCACTGAAGACGGGGCCGCTTTCCTTGCTGCAGTCAGTCCCAGGGCTGAGGAAGCTCTGGAGGGCAGATGGGGTCTGTGTTCACAGGGCAAGTATGAGTCTGTGACAAGTGTCAGTGTTGTGTGTCTGTGTCACGGGGTGCCTGAGTGTGTGTGCGACCGTGTTTGAGACTGCATTTAGGAGGCCAGAGCCTGAGGGTGGATGTGGTCGTGATTATCTCTGTGTTTTCATGCACGTGTGCGTGGGTGAAGGGAAAGCCCACCTAGTCTATATGAACAGGTGGGAGGAGACCTCGAACCTGGACCTTGAGCCTGATTCAAGTGACGCAGGTAGGGTGGAGGTGGGGGGCTGGGGGCAGAGTTAGGCTGGAAGTTGGGATTAGTCGGGGTGGGTGGGCCTAGGTCATGGCTGGTCAGAGCTGGACGTAAGAATTCGGGTTGGGGTGAAGGCCACAGTTGGTGGCAAGTCAAAGTGGTGATTAAGTTGTAGTTAGCTGGGACAGGCAGGAGTCATGGACGGGGGACCCAGCTGAGGGTGGCGTCAGGGCCGGGCTGAGCTTTTGGGGGCTGGTGGCAGTTGAGCCTGCAAGGAGTCAGGGACACTCTCTTCTGTCCCTGTGACTGGGAATACTTGAACCGTGGCCCAGGTATGATTCTGCTCTCTAACCTCCTGTCTCTCCTTTCTGACCCCTGGCCACACTGCCAGCAGCCCCCTGGGGAGACACAGGCACCAAGCAGAACTTTGTGTTCTGATATATCTGATCAACTGGTCTCCCCAGTCCAGCTTAAATGGAATCTTGTCTCACCAGCCCAACCTTTGGAAAAGTGAGACCCCAGAGCTGTGCCACCTCGCTGTGCTGGTGTACGCCTGGGTGCAGGGTGAGGGTGGGGCTGCTGTCCTCAAGGGCTGCAGCTGGCCCAAACACCCACTTGATGGGCACGTGGCTCAGTCTCCAGCACTTCCTGTCTACTCTATGCTCCATCGTGCTGTGTAGACCGTGCCTTCTGGAAGCTGGAGGAGGGGTTCATGTTGGACTGCTCATGATACCCCCAACCCAAGGAGAGACACTAGGTTGTGGGGTGGGTCTGACATCTGCCGTGGACTCCAGGAGACAGGGTCCCAGGAGCACTGTGCTCTGCTGGGCTGGGATCTGCCTTTTCCTCACCCCACAGTCTTACTGCTGACCCAGCTCCCTTGTCGGCCCCTCACTGTCCCATGGGCCCAAGGGGAAGCTACGCAGGGAGGGGAGGGTTCAGAAGGGAGAAAGGGAAAGAAGGAGCATCAGCTGGGTCCCGGTCTCTGCAGTGACAGCAGCTCGGCTGGGATCACGAGAGGTCCCTTCTTGTTGGGACTGTAATTTTGAAAGTAAACTAAATCCCACCTACCCTTGACATTCCCTAAATTTGGCCTCATCCCACCCCAGCCAAGTGTGACCCATTGAGGGTCCACTGACCTGCTGAATGTGCTGGTCGCCGTCGCGCCCCTAGTCCCACTGCCCCTCACTCCTCCCTCAGTCCCTCTCTTCCTCCCACCCTGCCCCTTAGCCAGGGCTGTAGGGTTCTGAGCCAACAGCTGTCCCCCAAAACCTGTCTCCACAGGGGCCTAGGGGCGACTGCCCCAACCTAAAGCAGCTCTCTGTTCACAGACTTTCATCGTGCTGAATAAAGGCAAGACCATCTTCCGGTTCAGTGCCACCAACGCCTTGTACGTCCTCAGTCCCTTCCACCCCGTCCGGAGAGCAGCGGTGAAGATTCTGGTCCATTCATATCCTTTACGGTCAGTCCCTGCTGTGTGTACCTGCCGGGCCCCACATGGGGGGTGGACAGGGGATTTAGGGCTGAGAATAGTACTGATTCCTGGCTGGGCTTTGGACAAGCAGCACAGTCATCACCTGGCTGCTGGTTGGACATGCAGACTCTCAGACCCCACCCCAGACCTGCTGAGTGAGCACCTGCGTTTTAACAAGGTCCCGGGGCATTCTTGGGCACATGAACATCTGGGAACCCCTGCTCTGATTCTTCAGAAAATAAATGTCCTGGAAGCTGAACTACTGAGGATCCCAGAAGCGATGACGCCTGTCAGTGTCTCTTGGCTCTGGTATTGGCCCCAGGTGTTCCCTCCCACTGCACCCCCTAGGCCCTGCACCTCCCCCCAACACACACGCACACACACACACACACACTTGCAGGGACTGGGGCTCAGCCAGGGAGAAACCACTTCCCGATAAAGAGGCCTCTGGTTCATTCACACGTGGGCATCTTTTCAGGGAGGCAACACTTGCTTTTTGATTAGGTGTTGACAAAATGTTTGCAGTTTCAAAGTATCTCAGAGAACTGGTTAGCGTTCAATTATATAAACCATAGCCTTAAAAAGCTGCAGGCTGCAGAAGAGAGCTATTGGTGTGCTGCAGGGTAGTCAGGGGTATGTGCTGGTCTTTGGGCCCAAGAGGGGCCCCATTTAGACCACCCATGGGACACGGTGCCAGCATCCAATGACGGATGTTCTCCAGACTTCAGAAAAGGGGCCCCACAGACAGAGCATCTCGGAGAAGGCAGGTGCAGGCTGCAGAGTCACAGGCGTCTGTGTTTTATCGTGATGGCCTGGGCAGCCTTCCTTTGACTGGCAGCTGACTCTGCTGTTAGTAGAATCCATGCTGCTGGGCTCAGCGGTGTGATTAGTTGTGGATGTGGTGGGCTGGCCCCATGGAGCTCCCGAAGGTCCCCCTCAATTCCCTACTCTATATGGCCAAGGCAAAGACCTCAGCCCTTAACCTCTGGGCAGGAAGGCAGCTTCAGGAAAGCAGCTGCCCAGTGAGGGACTAAGTAACTGGGATTGCTGCTGTCAGCTCAGGGGTTTTCCTGTCTAGGCAAACAGGAGGGCAGGCTGCTCCTTCTTGGCTCCACTTTCTGCCCAACTGGGCCCTTTGCCTGATCCTCACCCCAGGGGTTAATTGGAGAGGCTCAGAGCCCAATTTGTTCCCTGCACGCGGACGCTCTCTCCCCTTCTCCAGCTCACTCCTGCCTTTCTCGCAGGGTTCCTGAGACACGTGCATGTCCAGGGAAGAGTCCACATGCAGGCCACGGCAGTGTCAGCAGCGGGGAGGTCTGTAGGGTGGGCACACATTGGGGAGAGGGCCTGCATTCGGGGGCAGCCTGCCATTCACAGCTACATCTTACTTTGTGAGGCACGAGTGGTTCTAGATGTCATTTTGGGCCATTCTGCCACTGTTCCTAAGCTCCCTATAGACGCCAGAGCCTTTGCTGGGCATCCCGAAGGTACCAAGCTGAATAAGACCATGTCTTTACCCACTTGGGAATGTTGCAGTCCCCCTAAGAGGGAGAAGACAGCTATAGGAATAGTTGTCATTCCTGCCAGTGTGTGGGCACAGCCTGGTGAGAACAGTGAGGCAGGAGGGAAAGGACAGTCTGCTTTCTTGTTCTGAGCCTCACTCCAAGGGCGTGGCCTCCCTGAAAGCATGCTCTGCTCCCCCGTGGGGCTGCTGCTCCAGGTATCTAACCAACCCAGCACTGTTTAGCAGCCTCCACATCCCCCAGGGATGTAGCAGCAGCCCTGAGGGTCCCTCGTGGCCCCGGGCAGGGCGTGGGGTGGACTGGGCCAGCGGAGGCATGGGGGGCCAGGAAGGCAGTGTAGGACTGGAGTCCGCCAGCCTGGCCAGAGGCTCCATCGAGCAATAGTCTGAGGCTGTGAGGTTCTGGTTGCACTTGGCAGGATGGGCCCTGAGGGCTCCGAGCCAGCCTGTTTTCCCCAGGGCAGCTGCTCCAGGGAAGTGGCTCAGCATCCTTGCGGCCCTGTGCTGGGCTCCTAGCAGCCGCCTTGAAACTCCACTGCTTGGGGATGGGAGCGCCCTGTTGGTCCTCAACAGCGACCCTTGGTGGACTGGGGCGAGGGGCACTGGGGGGGCGGAAGGGCCTAGGTCGGCCGGGTTTAGGAGCAGCACCTCTGTGCCCTGAGCCTTGCCATCGAACGTGTGGTACACCCACCGGTAGCATCAGCGTCCTGGGGATCATGTAGGAATTCGCGAATCCTGGGCCCCACCCCAGAGCCCTCGTTTTAGCAAGGTCCCCATGATTCCTGCGTGTACTGCCCAAGGTCAATCGTTTCCAAATATCAGCCTGCGAGGTCCACGTCAAGTCTCACCTGGAAAGTTTGTTAAAATTGCTGATTCCTAGCCCTTTGCAGACCAGAATCGCCCGTGTGAGGGTGAGGAATCCACAAGCTCTGTGTGCGTTTTTTAAAAAAAATCAAGCTATAATTCACATACCATAAAACTTACCGTTTTAAAGTGTGCAATTCAGTGGATTTCGTATCGTCATAAGTTTGTGCCACCCTCACTGCTACTTAATTTGAGAACATTGTCATCACCCCCCTAAAAAGCCCCGTGTCCGTTGGCAGTCACTGTGCATTCCTAATGTGCAGATTTCATGTTTTCAATTGTGAACTTTCTCTCTGCTTACATTTTTTTAAAACTGTGCTTAAAACGATAACATAAAAATGTACCACTGCAACCATTTTTTAGAGTACGGTACCGTCGTGTTACCTGTATGCACGTTGCTGTGCACCAGAGCTCTAGAACTTTCTCGTCTTGCAAAACTGAAATGCTCTACCCATTGTTGGCTTCCGTGTTTATATCCATTCAGACATCTAAGTCTCCAGTGTGCAGAGTTCTGTGCCAGGCCCTTTGGAAAGAGCAGGAGGGGCAAAGACAGACTTGCAAAGGGGCAGTGATGCAGCCCCTGTGCTCAAGAAAGAAATCCTGCTCCCTGAGAACCACCCAGGCGTTCACGGTGCCATGACAGTCAGTGCACGATAATCCACTTGACCTTTGCTCTGTGCTCCACGCTGGCAATGCATCCCTGGGAAATGGCCGAAAAAGTAAATATGGGCATGGCAAATTATTTTTTCCCGTGTATTTTTACTCAAATCCTGCAGAATGTGTTCCTGCCAGGATTAAATAAAAGGAACCAACTGAACTCCAAATCCCACTGCAGTCACATTCAGAGAGTGCTCACATTCACGCCGAGAAGCATTTTGCCTTCCTGGGTGCACAGGATCTGTTCACAAAATCCTCCCACGTTTCTCTAGCAGATTCAAATGGGCAATCAAATCGCCAGTTTGTGTGTGTGTGTGTGTGTGTGTGTGTGTGTGTTCACTTAACAGCACAAATCTATGACAATACCCCCACAGTTAATGCCCTTCCGTTTGGGAGGTTTTTGACTCCTTGGGATCTGAAGACAGGAAGCCCAAGTTTCAGGCATTCCCTACAACCCATGCAGGCAGTCCTTGCTGGCATTTTAATCATGAGGCTGGGAGTGGGTGTTTGGGGACAATGACACAACAGGATTGAAGATGTTCAGCTGATTCAGGCCTAGGGAGCTGGCCTTTGCCTCTGCCCACACGTGGGACCAGCTCAGTCATCGGCCTGAAATGACCAGGCAGTGCAAACAGGTGTGCCCTGGCCAGGAGGGCACTTGACTCATCTCTCTGGTATTGCCTGCATGCTGGGCTCCATGGGGAACCTGAGGATGCTTTGGGCAGAGTCACATGGATTAGAGGCTCAATCTAGATAGGAAGAGACCACACACACACACACACACACACACACACACACACACACACACACACACACGGGCACACACACAGGAGTGACAGAATATGGTGGAAGGGCCATCCTCCAGGCCAGGAGAACCAGGTAGCGTTTTGAGCAGTCAAGTGGCAGAGACTAGAGTCTGCCCTTCCCTGGACCATTGCTGTGTCTGGAAAAGCCAAAACCCAGACACGCAGCTCCTGTCGTTTCCCACCATAGGACCCAGGCCCTGGTTGACGGGACTCGGAGAGCTGTCTACTCTGGCTCTTCCCTAAGCTTTGATGTTACAGTCCAGCTCACCTCCATCTGTGTCCAGCCAAGTCCTCTGGTCCAAGGCAGCCTGTCCACACAGCTCTCTGCCGAGTGGCCTTTTCTCCATTCTAGTAAGAGCTGTGAGCCATCTGCCGCAGCCAAGAGAGGCTTGGCTTCTCAGAAAGAAGTCTCCGTGGTCCTCAGCCCACCCTGCCGCACCATGGCCAGCTGGGCTGAGTAGTTGCTGGAGGAACGCTCGTCAGCCTTCAGTGCCTGCCTGCCTAAATGCCTCCTCTATGAAGCCCACCCAGAGGCAGGTCTGGTTTCTCAGAACATCCCATCTCAGAGCAGGGGCTCCAGTACCTCCCTGTCTCCCACACAGGGCCAGGCACACGTGCTCAGGTGACAGTTGTTCTTAAAAATGATAGATAATTCCACTCCTCCTGCATGGCAGTCTGCTTACACTTTGGGTGTGAGCCCATGACACGTTTGGTTTTCACACTGCCCTGTGAGTGGCAAAGGCCAAGTGTGGAATAGCATTCCCCCTTCGCCGGTGAGGGCCGGAAGCAGGGGAATGGACCGGGTGACCTTTGTCTGCAGTGATGGCGTAGCAGCAGGTCTCAGAGTGGAGCCCCGCATCTGGGCAGCCGGGGCTGAGCGGGGCTCTGCCATCGGCCAGCTTTGTACCCGCAGTCATTTTCTGTGACTGCTGTTAACAAATTACCACACACTTAGCAGCGTCAAACAGCACGAATTTATCATCTTACAGGTCTGGAAGTCAGACATCCAGAAAGTTCTCACTGGGCTAAAAATCAAGGGGTCAGCGGGGCTGCGTTCCTTTTTGGAGGCTCTAGGGGAGAACCTATCTAGGCTTTTCCAGTTTCTAGGGGCTGCTGTGAGTTCCTGGCTCGGGGCCCTCCTCCATCTTCAAAGCCTGCGTGCGACAGCTGGTGTTGTGTTTCACACATGCATCACTCTGACGCTGACTCTCCTGCCCCCCTTTTCCACTTGTAAGGACCCTGTGATGGCACTGGGCCCACCCAGAAAATCCAGGACTATCTCCACGTTTTAAGATCCTTAATCCCATCTGCAAAGCCCCTTCGGCCATGTCCATTAACAGTCATAGTTTCCAGGAGTTAGGGTACGGTTGTCTTCGGGGGGCTGTTATTCTAACTACCATAGTATCTTTACCTTAACTTCTTTGTGCTTCTGTCTCCTTATCTGTAAACTGGAGACCAAGTCCCCATCTTACGGGTTGTTGGGAGAATTGAATTCATGGATACAGAGAGCAGAGCGTGGCCCCCAGGAAGGGCTCCGTAACGCTGGCTCTCGGCATCATTACTTTCATATTTCAGGAAGCATCTGGGATCCTCAGTAGAGGGCCTAGCAGTGGATCTGTGTGGATGAATAAAGGCTGGTTGAGGGGCCTGTTAATTGTCTGCTCGGTGAGGAAAGCCTTGGCATGAAGCCCAAGTGTGCGACGTGTGTGTGTGTGTGTGTGTGTGTGTGTGTGTGTGTGTGTGTGTAAAGGAGAAGGGATGTATCTAACTCTGCCCTTGAAAGCTGGAGAAGGAGGTAGACCTGCCGTGGAGACCCTCACACAGGCAGAGGGATGCAGATACCAAGCTGAGGGAGGGACCCCAGTATCAAACTGGGCCCCTAGCTTATAACGAATTCTCCAGTTTCTCATCTACGTTTGACAAGCTATTGCCTGACTCCCTAGATTTTCTAGACAGATGACTGGTGGCATAGAGGGCATCCACCTAGATTCCTCAAGAGGCCTCACCCCTCTCCCCAGCCGAGGCAGAAGTCACCACCCCAGCTCAGCACCGCTCCAGTCTGGCTGCAATGGCCTCCCCATCAGGCCTGAGGCTGGGCCAGGCCTTGGAAAGGGGTGGAGCTGTGGTAGGGAGGAAAGAGGCTGGTCCCTGGAGCTCAATTACTGCAGCTTCTGGGCACCCTGTGGGAACCTCAGGGCTGATGCTGGGGCCATGTGGGAGCCTGGGGGCAGCCGCAAAGCGTGGGAGGCCCAGCTTCTCCTCTCATGCTAGGGAGGGAATTTGTGAGGGCAGCAGAGTATCCCTGCCCCAGGCCAGGCCCCTTCGGGGTACCCCAGCCCGTAGGAAGCCCAGGGTCTGTCCCTTGCTCCTCTGTAGGTCTCGCAGAGGTGAAGGAGGCCGTAGAGATCAGTCAGAGCTTAGTCCAGCCTGAAGCAGCAGCTGGGACTTGTAGCCAAAGAATCAGGGGTCAAACAAGGCCTGGGCAATTCCGTTCAAGGCCAAGGGCCCAGAGGGATGCCCAAGACAGAGTCCCAGCATTTGAAGAACTTACTTCTGGTGGGAGACAGATGGGTATTACCAGCCAGAGAGCAACCACGTGCTACAAGAGGGATGTGGGGTGCTCCCTCCGGGGGGTGCTCCCGCCGAGGGGTGCTCCCGCCGAGGGGTGCTCCTGCCGAGGGGTGCTCCCGCCGAGGGGTGCTCCCGCCGAGGGGTGCTCCCGCCGAGGGGTGCTCCTGCCGAGGGGTGCTCCTGCCGAGGGGTGCTCCTGCCGAGCGGTGCTCCTGCCGAGGGGTGCTCCTGTCAGGATGTGTTCCTGCTGAGGGGTTTCCTGGAGGAGGAGGAGGCATGTAGTAGGTGGAGCAGAAGACAAGAGTGAAGAACACGTACAAAGGCAAGAAGCAGCCAGAGAAGCAGTCCCCTGCCTTGCCAGGGTCAGTGTGTCCCAACAAGGTACATAACTTTTGTCAGCAGAAAGCTTCAGAGACGTCTTAGGCCAAAAGTCAGCCTGGGCTGCTCCCGTAGAAGTGGGGGAGGGAGCTCAGACCCTGCACCGTGGCCTTCCCCTCCAACTTCCTCAGTGGCCCCTGAGGAACGACTTGTAAGTGCCAGCTCCCTTCAACGTGGCTGAGGACAGCGCTCCCATGCGGCCATGGGAAAAATCCTCTGAGGTCTAGGGGTTGGCCCTTCCTCCCTTCCGTCCAGGATGGACCCTCCAGGGGACCTGCTAAAAGTGCACATTCAGGTGTCTGGTGCCTGTCAGGGGCCGTGGAGCAGGGCAGGTATCCAGCTGAAAGTGCCAGGAGGAGACAGAGGCCAGCCTCGGTGGGGAGGGGTTGGCAAGGCCTGGGCACAGCCCCGGTATGTCTCCTTGGAGCCCCGGTCTCATGGATGTGACAGTGCTGGCTTGACAGTGACGACCCCAGGGCCGACCCTCTGGCCGGGGTCGCCTGGCTGACCCCCTGCACGTGGATTCCTTGACTCCTGCCCCACGCTCTTCAGCATGTTCATCATGTGTACGATCCTGACCAACTGCGTGTTCATGGCGCAGCACGACCCTCCACCCTGGACCAAGTATGTCGAGTGAGTATCTCCAGGGCCTCTCAGCCGGCCCCTCCCACCCTTCCTTTCTGTTCCATGCTATGGCTCCTAAAGTCACCCCAGAAGAAGTCCGGGTCCAGGCCCAGGGACTCACCCAACTGGGGGTGGGGGGGTTATCCTTGGCCCAGCCCCTACCCTCTTTTTCCGCCCTGACTTCTGCCAACTTCTTGCTTTGAGTTGTGCTCTCAGAGGAGGAGGTCTCTAGGTTGGCAAAGTGGAGGTTCCTCCCTGACCCATCCCAAAGAGTGTTGACAACTTTGGAGAAGGCTCTGAAATAATAATAATTATAATTAATAATAATTGATTGAGCACTTAGTGCATACCAGGCACTATCATTGAACAATAAGCATTAGCTTTTTTAATCCTTATGGCAACTCAGTAGGGTAGGTACAACCACTATTCCCATTTGACAGATGAGGAGACTGAGAATTAGAGAAGTAACTTGCCCAATACCATGCAGCTCGGAGATGTGGCCACCAGGGCTATCCCCACTTCAGTACCACACTCTGCTGCTTTTTCCCCGCAAGTCCTGCCTCCTTTAACCATTGCAGTTTTAGAAAACTGCTTCTCATCCTTCTTCCCAAATGAAAGCGCCTTACCCACAGGTGCTAAGCAGACCTAGTAGGTGCATTTGGCTCCTGTGCTTAGGAGACCAACAGAATGTTGGGACAACCTCTCTTACCAAAGCTGCTTGCCTGGTGGCTGTCCCCATGCACACAGCACCCAGCAGTGTGGCCAGTGCCAGCGCCTGCATCCAGTAGCTGAGACCTGGAAAACGCATAGGTGTGGCCCTCTCCCATTCCAGCCCTGTGGGCCACCAGGCATTTGGATTCTTTAGGCCGCCCCAGGCAGAGAGAACAGCCCCCCACCCAGCCTCAAGTGTTAGAACATCAACCCCCTTTCTAAGCTCAAGGTAGACAGCGGTACCCACCTCTTCTGTGGGCAGTTGAGGATGGACCGTGCTCTCCTCACTAGCTGCTGAGGACCCACAAACAAAAGTAAGGGGCCATGGCTCTGAGTGTCCTTACTGCCTTGTGAGGCAGATCCAGTGGCCGCCACATACCTATGTACATGGGCTCCCTGGACTGGAATGAGGAGACAGGTGGAGGGTGTCCTTACATCAAGACAACCGAGAGAGAGAAGATGGAGTTTCAGATGGGCTCTTGGGTGTCACTTGGTAATGCTGGATAAACAAATAGGAAGATGGATTAGTTAGCCAGAGGTTTGGGACAAAGCTGCAGCCCTCTACTCCAACTCTCTCAGGGCATTGTAGAGAGCCTGGTCTCAGGGCCCCTTGAGGGAGGGGAGCTGCACAGGGCTCGTGCCATGTGGGGAACCTGGCTAACCTGGCCCGTGGGCTTCCGCCCCCCTGAGAAACCCCACCGGTCTCTCCTTTCCAGGTACACCTTCACTGCCATTTACACCTTTGAGTCCCTGGTCAAGATTCTGGCTCGAGGCTTCTGCCTGCATGCTTTCACCTTCCTCCGGGACCCATGGAACTGGCTGGACTTCAGCGTGATTGTCATGGCGTAAGTACCTCGCGCGCTGTGCTGAGCTGTGCCATGCCAGGCCACCTGAGGGGCGCGTGCACCACCCTGGCATAGGGCTGTAGAACAGCCCACCTTCCTGCTATGGCAGGAGGAAGACGGGACGGAGACCCTCAGCTCATTCTGGTGGGGAGAAATGGTCTACAGTAGCTCAGGTGGGCCATCGTGGTCAGGTCTACTGGCTCATCTGTGGCTCCATGGCCGCCCTGTGCTCGAAGGACACCATTAAGATTCTGGTTTAGCACCCTCTGCCCTTTCCACCAAGGGAAACCAAATGTTATAGCCTGAAATGTCTGGACCACTGAACAGTAACCTGGATTCCAAGGTGATTAAAAATGAAACTAGTAAAGGGAGAGAAGGGGCCTGGAGAAGTGACCAAGTATTCTCAGGACCTCATGCCAGACCCACCAGCACGTCTGCTCTCCACTCATAGACTCTATGTCTGGCACATTTTAAGGTACCTAGTCAGTGACATGATCCAGTGGGTCCTCACACCAGCCAGAGAAGTAGGCTGGATGGGGGTTCCTTATCCCCATTTTACAGATGAGAAAACTAATGCCAAGGACATACAGGGAGCCTTCCAGAAAGTGAACGTGACCCCTGACCTGCTGCCACGCAGGCTCAAACCCCCCTCCTCACCTGGGAGGAGACCCTCACTGAGGGGTTGGGTTGAAACCTGGCACTTTGGATGTCTTAGGCAACGGGTGCTGTCTTCTAGTGGGGACTGATCAGGACGGGCCTTCCATGCAGGAGTTGTGGTCACAGGCTCAGCCATCAAATCCTTCCTGAAAGCCTGATATATGTGTGGAGAACCCAGTGCGCGCAGGGCTGGGCACTGCACCTTGGCAAGGAGCAGAGCTGGTGAGGGTTATACTTCCTGCTCTTGCAGAGCCTCAGTTTCCCCACTTGTGAAAGGATGGTGTTTAGCCTAGGGGGTATCAGTAAGTTCAGTTTAGCGCCTACTTTCTATGATTCTTGGATTCACAGAATCCACCTATTTATGATAAAGTCTTTTTTTAACCCCAAGCATAAGCAGTCCTGACCTCAGCTGTGCTGTGAGGGAGGGAAGAGAAAGAGGGACCTGCTGATGGGGCGCTTTCAAGGTAGATGGAAACCCTGATAGTTAGAAAAGACGTCAGAGCCTCTGTTTCTAGGTAGCTGTTTCCATTTTACAGATGGAGAAACTGAGGCTCAGAGGTTACCACTTGCCCTAAACCCAGTGCAGATTTAAGCCTGGGCAGAGCTGAGTGAGCCAGAGAAAGAGTAATGGGACAGGAAGATGCAGCGTGGTGGAGGGGGACAGGATGTGCGGCCTTACAGGCCGTGACAAGAGCCAAGTGTCATGGGAGCCACTAGGGGGTAAGAATAGGGAGCAACATGATCTGATTTACATTCTACAAAGATCACCCTAGCTGCTGTGTGGACAGGAGATGAAAGGTGTAAGGGTGGGAAGACACAGAAGTTGGGAGGCTATTTTTGTAGCCAGGAGAGAAAGGATGGTGGCTGGGACCAGGGTCCAGGTGGACAAGGTGAGTGACATGGTCGTAGTCTGAATATACTGTGTTAAGTAGGGCTGACAGGAGACCTCAGGGTAGTTTCTGGCTTGAGCAGCTGGATGAATGGTGTTGCCATTTGTCGAAATGGAAAATGGAAGGAGGAGCTGGCTGCCAGAGGAAGGGAACCAAAAGTCCAGTTTGGAAAGTATTATTTGAAAGCATCCAGGGTGAAACATTGGGTTGGCAACTGGATGTTCCAGCCTGGAGCTCAGGAAAGAGGTCCGAGGTGGAGATATAAATTTAGAAGCCATTAGGGTGCAGATGGTATTTAAAGCCAGGAGACCAGATGAGATCATCCAGGAGTAAGTTAGCCAGAGAAGGGAAGCTGCCTGGAGACTGTACCATGGGACGCTCCCACGTCTCAGGGTCAAGAAAGAAGAGGATTGAGGGAAGAAGACTGGAGGGAACTGCCAGGGCCAGGAAGGGTGGTGGGAAACCAGGAGAGAGCAGTGTCCCAAAAGCCAACTGAGGGACGTGACTCAACTTGAAAGATAACACGAGGTGGCTGAGGAAGGTGAGAAGGAAGATTGGACTGTTGGAGAGGACAACGTGAAGATCACTGATGACCTTGAAGACAGGTTCCAGAGGAGTGGAGGATGTACGCCTGATGGGACAGGCTCAAGGGAGAGCGGGCAGAGGGGAGGCGGAGCAAGTAGAGACACCAGTTTTGTGGAGTTTGCAATAAACAGGCTCGACAATAAGATGGTGGCCAGAGGGGAAGATGGGTGAACGGACAGTTAAAGAAGGGAGGTGTCTTTGCAGGCTGAGGGGAGTGATCCAGGAGAGAGAGGTTTGATGGTGGAGGGTGGGGGCGATGGGGAATTGCAGGGGAGAAGCCCTTGAAGCTGGCCACAGCTGGGGGAACCCAGGGCCTAAAGGCGCATTGGCCTTAAGAACAGGGAAGGCAAAAATTCCGGTGGAGACGGAGGTGGATGGATAGAGTGGATGATGAGAGAAGGAATTTTTCTTCTGATTGCTTCTATTTTTCTCAGTGATAAGAAGCACGTTCTGTTTTTCTCAGTGATAAGAAGCACGTGAGGACATATCTGAGGTCTGAGGAGAGAGGGAGCTGGGAGGTTGCATTGACTTGGGAACGAGTAGGATGGCTGCTGGGTCCAGGCTCCAGGGTGCCTTATGGGAAAGGGGCAGTGAGGGCCTGGTATCACAGGAAAGAGGCTCCCTGAGTGAAGACACAGCGCCTGGCGGAGACTTTCCTACCTTCCCTACCTTCCCATCCTGGACGCCCCAGCCCTGGAAAAGGCCCCTTGTGGGACAGCGGGAACCAGGCCCTGGCCTGTCGTCAACCCATGACTCTGGGAAATGCTCTGCATGACCTCAGGCCCTCAGCAAGTCCTCCTGTCCTATCTTAGGGGAGCAGCCTGGTCTCTATCCCTGTGGGATTCCACAGGGACCTGCTACTTCCGCCTGGAATCACAGAGCAGGTATGCCCTCCTCTCACCAAGGCCTGCCTGCCTTCACTCTGTGCAAGAACCAGGGGTGACAAAGCAGAACAGGGCCTCAGAGGCCCCCAGACTATTTCCACATTTGTGAATGTCTCACAGAAATGGCACCCTCCCTTCTCCTAGGGCTGCAGGGACTCAGTGGAATGTCAGCCATGTGCCCTGGGCTGCATTGGCCCAACAGCTTTGATTGACAGGGATTCTATTATACCTTTGAAAAAATTAGCTACTGCCATGGTAATGCAGTGAAATCATTTTGCTATAGCCAACATGGTTCAATAACATGCGACTCCTAGGATCACCGAAGGAGTCGTAAGTGGCAGAAAAGTTCTAATCAGTGAAACTCCCAATCCCACCTATTTTATAGATGGAGAAACTGAGGCTCAGAGAGAGCCTGCACTTGCCCAAAATTATAGACTGAGCCAGCAGCAATGCTGGGACTAAAACCAAGTCTCCTAGCTCATAACCATGAGAGGCACCCCAAGTCTGATGTTTCTGGCCAGGTTTCGACCTGATCCCCCACCTCCTCCCAATTTAGAGTCTGTGGGAGGGTTGGAGGGGGTGGCCCGAAACCCGACAGCCTCAGCTTGCAGCCCTCCAGCCAGAGCTTTTCCTCTGGCCCCCTCCCAGCTGGGCATTACCTGCTAGTTAGCAAAGCCTCCTACCTTCTGGGGTTGTTATGGAAACCAAACCTGGAGGGGAAGGGGGGGAAAGCAGAGAGAAGAAGGTGGCAATCATGCAGTATCTAAAGTGCTGGCTGTACCCTCTGCCTAGCAGCCCAGGAGGGGCCGTCTGCATTGAATGGGAGGGTTGCACAGCACGATAAGGGTGGGGCCAGAAGAAGACCAGGGTCTGTCTTTCCTCATGGTTCCTCAACCTCCAAAAGGCCCCTCTGCGCTGGGGCTGGTGTAATGAGGTGGAATTCTCACCTACCACCCTCTGCTCTTTCCGTGTCAGGTCCCACGCCCCCACCCCTGCCCCCACCGTCTGCCCCTGCCCAGCAGCTTGGCTGTGGCAGAAAGAGTAGAATGGCTTGGAGGAACGTTTTGCCAGCCTGAGGGGCAGAGCTCCACCCCAGCCCCCACCCTCACCCCGTTAATGCTGATACAGATACAGGTCTCTCCTGCCTGGCCACACTCCAGGGCCCCAGAGAGGACTTGCTGGGGTCTAGGGCCCCAACATGGGAAGCATCCTGGCCCAGGCTCTGAGTCTAGTAAGAGTCAACAGCCCTCATTTCACAGACAGGGTCACAGACACACCACACCCTCATCCAGCGCTGTGCCCCATGGTCAAGACTTCTTCCTCTGTAGGACTGCTCTCCCACACGTGTCCAGACTTCACAAACACGACCACCAGCCTCTCTTCTGTCCTCAGCCACTGGGCTGGCTTTCGCAGCCTGTGCGAGCACACACCTTGGGATCTGGGGATCTCAGCTTCTCTGAGCTCAGAACCAGCTGCTGGGGGGCAGGTGACGAATGGAGGGCAAGGACTGTCTGTGCTGGGAACCCTGAGGGCGTGGGGAAGGCAGGTTCTGCATGGCCAGGCAGACAGGTAGAATCCACTTCACTGGAAGCACCAGGGGACAGACAACGTCTGTACGTGACAGGAGGGGAGAAGCAAGGACAGTTGGTTCCCTCTCTGATCTGCACAGTGCTCCCCTCACTCCCTGTAACTGGAAGACACAGACTTGAAACCAATGTCCCAAACAAGAAAAGCTATTTTCCCAGGCCACACCCATTCGACCAGCAGCAGGAAACTGGGCCCAGAGCAACCAGCAAGTGAAAAACCATGGCTTCCATGCGATGGCAACATTGGCAGTGGTCTAGGTCCAACCTGACAGTCTCATGGCAGCACCACCTCTGGACAGAGAGTCCAAGCCTGAGAGAAGAATGTGGAATAGTGGCCTGAGCCTCTGAACCATCAAAGAGAATGGAATAACCATCCAAGGTTGAGAGAGAGCTTGGACCAAATTAATAGGCATATATATATAGATATAGATATAGATATAGATATAGATATAGATATAGATATAGATATAGATATAGATATAGATATAGATATATCGGCCAGAACATGGGAGGTATCTTCTGCTTCCCGCTGCAAGATGGGGCTGCATCCGATGGCTGCACTGGAGGAAGATTTATAAGCTGACGTGAGTCCAGGGGATGCAATGGAAATCACGCCACAGAAACGATCTGTGGTGTGACCAGAATCAAAGCTCTTCTGACTTCCCATCTCTGAAGGGATGTGATGAGTTAGGAGGGAGCAGGCATGGTCCACAGGGCCCCACGACGATGGAAGGGCCCATGAATGGATGTAGAGTAAGCTGGTGTCAACCCAGTGTCAGTGCTGGATCAGACGGGACCCTGCGGACCCCAGGACACTGAGTCCCTTGACACAGCCTGCCAAGTCCGTCCCTATAGACACCCAAGCCTGAGAGCAGATTCAGGAGCTCTGAGTCGGGTGGAGGAGGCTGGAGGTCCAGAAAGACTGGCAGAGGGAGTCCAGCTGCACTGTCAGCCCACCCTTGGCACTCACTCGGTGTCGCTGGGCTGACGTCCTGGGTCTGACATCACGTGGGCACCAAGTCAGACACACTTGGTTAAACATCAGACGTCCTGAGTCCACTGTCCTTTGTTAAACATCACCTTCGGTTAAATGTCAGACACCCTGGATGCGAAGCCTTTGGTTAAATATCACAAGTCACTTGCCATTGTCCCGATGGCCCTGGTCACACACTGTCCTTCTGTCGCTCAGACATCCTGATCACGTGGCCCATCCACACGTGTCCTCACACTCTGCTTGGGCAGGGCCCTGCCTCCCAGAGATGTCTCCTTCCTCCTGTGCCTGTGGAGGCCATGGATGGACAATTGTCCAAGGTGTAGGTGGCAGCCCCACAGCCACTCAACCCTGCTGAGTGTCACTCAGGCCCAAGCAGACCCCGAAAGCTGCTCACCTCCAGATATCACTCCTGTGGAGATCCAGGGCCTTCCTTGGGGGACACTAAGAGTCTTGGGGTGAGACTGGAGTGGACTCATGGGGGAGGGGCCAGATCTCTTAGGACCCCACATCCTGCTTTTTTCTTGTGTTGGCCACTGCCTGTGACTATTCAAGGAACTGAATGTTCAGGCAACGTCCCTTCTCGTCTTCGAAAGCATCACCTTGGGAACTCTGCTTCTCCTGTTGAGTACTCAGGTTGCCTCCACCTCCTGACGTCAGAGACTCCTGAGCCCCTCCTCGCAGTGTGTGGTTGGAAGGAGAAGGGCAGCCCTTGGAGACCCAGCCACACCTTCATGGTGGTCTCAGCCAGGGCTTCAGGGTCCCATGGATCCGAGCAGCCAGGCACGAGCGGATCACTGACTGCAGAAGACGCAAAGCAAACCTAGGACCAGAAACCCACCTGCTTCCTCTGTCACCTGGCCAGTGCCTCTCGGAAAATACTTTCCCTCTTCGCCCCCTGTGTCTCCATCCTCAGACCTCACTACATGGTTTCATGTCATGGTCCCCAGTGTTGTGGAGAATGTGGCAGAGTAGATGCCTCCTGGCACTGGATATTCACGAGACCATCACTGAGAAAGCCACCTGGAGGCTTGCTGTGTGGACATCCTTAAGGTAGCCTTACTGAGGTCTCCGTGTCAAGAAGGTTGAGATCAGGACGAAAATCTGGGGAGGGGGCGGTGCCGGGCCACCCACAGCCCTCCCTGTGGGAGGGGGAGAAGGGAAAGGGCTGGCCGGGAGGGCAGGCTGAGGTGCTGCTTTGTAATTCCCAATAACTGTGGTTTGATTCTGCAGGTATGTATCAGAAAATATAAAACTAGGCAATTTGTCGGCTCTTCGAACTTTCAGAGTCCTGAGAGCTCTAAAAACTATTTCAGTTATCCCAGGTAAGACGCCCAGGTTTGCCTCTCAGATCTCAGCTGCAAGTGACTCTCTCTCTGTCTCCCCTTTCCCTCCCCCCACCACTGTGTGTCTCTTCCTGGCGTGTTGTCACTGTCTCGTGTATGAATTTCCCTCGTTACAGATACACAACTGAATTTGTGGACCTGGGCAATGTCTCAGCTTTACGCACCTTCCGAGTCCTCCGGGCCCTGAAAACTATATCAGTCATTTCAGGTGAAAATCAGGTTAAACGCCAAGGCTGGAGGGAATTTCCAGCCTCCTGGGAGCCACGGCGACCCTCAGGAAGGCCCCTCGAATGTGCCTGTCACCAGAATACCTTTCCCAGAGCTTGGGTGTGGGAGCAGTCGCCAGTGGACACGGCTGTCCCCTCAAAGCCCACTCTCAGAGATACCGGGGGTTGTAGAGCACCCCATGGCAGGTCCTGGATGGAACGCAAATTCTTCCCAAGATAGTGATTTCTTTCCTAGACTGAACTTCGCTATTTGAAAAGCTAAAAGCTGTGTGTAACTTGCTTCCATTTGAAGCATCATCCTCTGGTAAGGATACCACATACACACCCAGAACAAAAAAGGAAAACTCCGGCCTAGTCTTTTATGACTGAGTGCCCAGTCCCTGCCTTGGGACCCTGCTGGTGCTCTATGCACAGCTGGAGCCCCAGCCCCATTTTGTGAAATGGAGCGTACTCTGTGGACAGGTGTCGTCTGGCCTTGGCGTCTAACAGCCCTCGCTGCACGATGCGGTAGAGGTTTAGCAAACCATGCATGGTAGCCTCAGGAAGAAATTCTCCTTAACAGATGTTGGCAATTGTACCCGGAAATCTTCTAAGCCCAGATGGCCTCTCTAGAAAGTCAGTCAACCCCATCCATCCAGGAACGCTCTCAAAAGACTTCTGATGATTTCAGAGCCCAGAGGCAGTTTCCCGAGGCTCTTTCCAGAGCGTGTTCTGAATGCAGCCGCTCTCAGAACTGGAGAAGGCACTTCTTTTAAGAAGGCAGCTGGAGACAGGTCGCACGCCACTGTTCTGGAGAGGTGGCAGAGCTGAGGGAAGAATTCAGGGAACCATATGGTTGTCTCTACTCCTGATTTGGAAAGCTAGTGAGTGGGTCCTGACCCCTGGGCCTGCCTTTGGCTGTTACTGCCCCCAGGAAGACGGGCCCTGCTCTGAGCTCCCTGGAGGTGTTGAGACTCTCCATGGTGGGGTTTGTTATCTTATAATGGGAACCTCCACTTAATGTTCACACCGAGCCTCGGAATGTTCCTTCTGGCCTCCTAACTCACTCTAGGATGTGCACAGGGCCACTTGCCCCCTATGTCCCCCACAAGGGGCCAAACCCCTGCTAAGAGCCAGTAGCAAGTGGGACTGTCTGTCCCCAGCCACTCACATGGAGCTGCCCCCATTGAGACAGATGGCATTGGCCTTGACAAACACATACATGCTCAGAAGCCTCAGGGTCTGTCTTCTAGGGTCCCAGGGACAAGCTCACAGCACACACCCCACAAGACTGGATAAGCTCACAGACCACGGCAGTTAAGGAAAGGCACGTTCCAGTCTGTTTTATAAGAATGGCTGAAAAAGGAAAATAGTTCTCAGTCCTGAGGAGAAGGAGGAAGCCCGCCAACCTCATCCCAGCCCCTTTGGATCTTTTTCAACTTTAAACTGCCAGTGACCCAGTGAGGCAGCACACAGTGAGGCCGCACACAGCAGTGAGGCAGCACACAGTGAGGCCGCACACAGCAGTGAGGCCGCACACAGTGAGGCCGCACACAGTGAGGCAGCACACAGCAGTGAGGCAGCACACAGTGAGGCAACACAGCAGTGAGGCAGCACACAGTGAGGCCGCACACAGCAGTAAGGCAGCACACAGCAGACCCTGAAAGTGCTCGTTAGAAAAATGCTGTGGTCCACATTATGGAAGGCCCCCTGGAGGAGGTGTCACCGAATCTGAGTTCTACATGGCCGTGGCCCTCTCCAGACCTTGGTCTCCTTTCCCATAAAATGGGAATGAAATCAGAATGATCGGTTTCCGAGGGCTCTTTGCCCAGCCTGTGAGAACTTCAGTGGCAGGAGAATTTTCCATTTGATCCCCCAGGACTCCTCGCTTGCTGGGTCTTTTGAGACAGAATCCCATTATTTCATTGTAATCTTGCCTGAAGTGAACTTTGTCATCAATATGAGAAACATTAAAGGAGTGGGTCTGGGCTCACCAACTGTCCCCACGGAGTCTCCACAGACCAGGAGGTGCCTTGCTGGGCCTTGGCCCTGATGCTTTAGGCCAAAGATGCTTTCGCTTAACAGCTGAGGCAGAGCCCAATTGGGTACGCAAGCTGCTGCCTACCACCCCTCACTTTGCCCTCCACCACTCCCCACGCTGTGGCCAGGGTCTGGTGGGCAGAACCAGTGTGTCCACCTAGGGGTTCTAGAACCTCCACTAGAGATGAGGGGCCTGGACTACAAGGGGCTCGTGACTCCTACCACCACCACCACTCTGTGCCCAGACCCCTGCAAGGTCCACCTACTGCCCATGCAGTTGCCAACATCTGCTGGGACAATTTCCACAGAGAGTGCTGTGTGCCTCTGAGCCCTGGGCAGATGGCAGCATTAGTGGCACCGTGGTGGGGACTTCCTCTCCCTGTCCTGTGTTTGCCCATAGCTGACTCCATGTCTCTGGGTCATGGGCACAGCAGCCTCAGGCACAGCTGCCACGGGTGCTCCTAACACATTAACCGGCTGGACGATGGATGGATGGAGCTTAATCTGAGATTTGGCCGCTTGTGGGGGTAGTGTGGGGTGGTTGAGTGGGGCAGGGCCCTGCTGCTGGCAGGGAAGCCCCCTCGCTCCCCATGCTCTGCTGGAACGTGTCATAGGACAGTAGCTAAAGTGTCAGACCGAATGTGTCTACACATGCTTTTCTGTCACTCCGCTGTGTGGCGCTGGCTTCTGCAGGGAGCTGGGCCGTGCAACTAACAAATCATGGCCTTTGCTTTGGGGAACGGGATGGGATGGGTCCCAGAGGGACAGAGAAAGCAGAAGAGGAAAATGCAATATATAGGCCAACTCCTCCCCTTCCCCTGAACCTTTCCCAAAGGGGCAGGGGCCGAGCCAGAACAGGTCCCTTAGGACATTAACCACCATGGCCTTGCCAGACCTCTCCCCAGCCCCCAGCACATGCAGTACCTCCCACATCAGGAATGGCTGTGTCTCTCGCCATCTCAGGATCAAGGCTGCGGCCCTTCCATCATCCTGGAATGGGCCTAACCTCAGTCTCCTTTCCGTAGGCTACATTTCAAGGGGCAGGCCTGGCATACCTTGGGGACAAAACCAGAGGGGGACAGTCTTCGAGGGCATTTTCCACACCTGTGTCATATAGTTAGCTAGTGGAGAGCAAAGAGGACTGGACCCTCTGAAAATGCACGACCAGACTGGACTCCTGCCCTAGGATATCAGCAGAGGAGAGGGGACTTTGGTCTGAAAAGCCCAAGAGAGGCCTCCTTCCCTCTGCCCCCACCTCATGGCTGCCCGCCTGGCCCAGCACCCCCTCAGGCCTGCCCCCACCCAGGGGAGCAGGGAGCACGGTGCCTTTCGGTGACCCCATGCTTATTCCTGCCGTCCCCAGGCCTGAAGACCATTGTGGGGGCCCTGATCCAGTCCGTGAAGAAGCTGGCCGACGTGATGGTCCTCACCGTCTTCTGCCTCAGCGTTTTCGCCCTCATTGGCCTGCAGCTCTTCATGGGCAACCTGAGGCACAAGTGTGTGCGGAACTTCACGGAGCTCAACGGCACCAACGGCTCTGTGGAGGCCGATGGCCAGGTCTGGGAGTCACTGGACCTCTTCCTCAACAATTCAGGTGCGGACTCGCCCTGCGGCCCCGGGCAGGGCTTTGTGAAGTGTCCAGGGCCCCCGGCACCTCCCACATGGGTCTCACCAGAGGGCAGGCCTTCCTCCAGGGCCATTCAAGCCCTGCTTGATCCCCCGGAGAACCAGCTGTGTGGTCCGGGGCCCCAGCCCCTGCCCTTTGGGCTCCAAGAGAGGACAGAAGGGGACAAGATTTAGGGCCTGCCCTCGTGAGTTGTCAGGCTAGGTGAGGAGATGATGCTTGAACAGGAAGTTTGGGGTTCAATGGAGAGCCAGACAGGGGACAGCAGCTGCGACATTTGGTAGGGGGACTAACCCTAGAGTGTCACCAGTGGTGAGAAGACCATCTTCCCTGCAGAGAGAGAAGAGTTAGCTTAAGGAAGGGTGGGACAGAGAGCTGGGGACAAAGAGTGAGGCTTCAGAGTGGAGGCCCCGTGTGATTTTTCAGTTGATTTCTGGGTTCCTTGCAAAAATGTTAATTCTGTACACGTGCTCCCCAGAGCCCCGCAAGGACGGGACAAGCTCAGTGATTGCACAAAGTCATGCGAGCGACTCTTGTTTCACTGTCCCAAGGTTTACACTTCCATTGTCCAGGCAGAAGGCCAACACCTCTGTTGGGTAGTGCCATCAGTCTGGACCAAAGGGAGACACTGGTACAAGGCCAGATTCCAGGACACAAGGACCCTGAGGGCCATTCTGAAGTTAGGGCCTCTTACACGCACCAGCAATCCACTTTGGAAAAAGAAACATAGAATCTCAATGAGGAAATTTGCTTATGGTTCGGCTGTGGCCACATAGCATTGGTTCCAAAACCAGTGTGCACCAGAGTCCCCAGGAGGCCTTCGGAAGACACAGACTGCTGGGCCCATCCCCCAGAGTTTCTGAGTCAGTAGGTTGGCCCTCAGGACCTTTCTGTCCAGTTCTCAGTTGATGCTTGATGCTGCGGGTCCAGGGCCCACACTTTGAGAACTGCTGCCTAAGACTAAGGCAGGTAGTGGTGAGTGATGGGGACTGACAGGTGTGACTCACCTGTTCTGGCCCCAGCCCTGTCTGAACAGACAACACTATGGCCACGGTGACTGGCAGCCATTATTTCTACCACCTTATGCATAAGGAACTGTGTCCAAACAGAGCCGGGCAGTAGCCTAACGCCACACAGTGACTCAGTAGCCAAACTGGAACTCTGTCAGTGACCCCTGCCTCCTAGTTCAGGGCCTCTCTTGGCCCTGGTTGACCCCCCTGAGTGGCTTGGTGCTGGGTACACAAGTTCCCTGTGGGAGCTTCCGGAGTCATGTGAGAGTGTTGGGGACACTGGCAGCTAAACATCTGAGGAGTAGCAGGAGGAAGGCCAGGGAAGCAACTGGAGTTGCCTCAGACCTGGACAGAGGGTGGGGACAGGACGGGCAGAGAGGAGGTGGGAAGACCACCAGTGGTGTCTCTACCCTCCAAAGCCCTGGGTGCAAGGCAGGAACCCAGGAGCCTGGGCCACACATGCCCCTCACCGCCGAATGTTTCTCTTCCAGAAAATTACCTGCTTAAGAATGGCACCTCCGATGTGTTACTGTGTGGGAACAGCTCTGACGCTGGGTATGTAGCACCCACCCCCCAGGACCACCTCGCCCATCCCAGAGAGTCTCCTGGTGCTTTCTCAACTGATTGTGCTTTCAGGTTTTGCCCTTGACCCCAGGGACAGCGAGACGTCCCCCTGCCTCCTCCCCCGCCAGGCCCCTGGCAGCTTCTCTACCCCACCCTCACCACAAGGGAGACAGCTGCGAAGGGGGTAAAATTAAAGAATGGGATGAGGGTACAGCTCTGCAGAGAAGGTGAACAGAGTCCAGAAGATGGCGCAGGACTGGGGGACAGCCCAGGAGGCCCTGCAGGGGCCCCCCACTAGCTCAACCCTAGCTCCATTCCTTTCCAGAAGCCCTCCAGGGCTGCTCCTTTTCACTCAGTCTTCACTCCCTCTGCTGATCTGTCCATGGGGCAGGAGTGAGTATAGCCTCCGCCAGCAGCCTAGACTCTCCTGCACGGCATACAGGCCCCGGACCTGCAGCCTGAGTGGTACCCAGAGAGCCCCGTAGCCATGGCAGCTTCCAGGACACTGTGTGCACTGGAGTCTGGGCCAGTGTGACTGTGCTGTATATAGGTTGTTAGGGGGAGGGGGCATATAGGCTCACCTGGTGGGGAAGGTGCTCTGTGGGGCTGTGGTGCCACATCTCTGAATATGAAGTTCCAGAGCCCTTCCCATCACTAAAGAGATTGTCTGGAGGGTCTTAGGACATTAGCAAGGCCCCGTGGCCACACCCTCCCACTTGCTGAGTCCCCCTTGCCCCTTCTCTCTCATGCACAGCAAGCAGGCATGAATCCAGCCCAGTGCTCCCTCTCTGGGAGAGAGGCTGTCTCCTCCAGCATGGTGAACTGTGGGTCTGCCTCACTGCATCTGTGTGCATGGTCATGCAAATGGGCCCGTTCTCCAGATGTGGCCAGGCCCCAGCCGTCCACCCTAGAGTTACCCCTTGGTTCCACGGCCCAGCCTTTGCCCTGGGCTCCATCCTGTTCAGCTGAGCCAAGCCTCACTGCTCCCCTGTGTGCCTGCGTTATGCTCGCTCTCCGTGGGGTGGGCAAGCAGAGGAAGCGATGTGAGCCAGGCTGCGAGGGGAGAGGCAACTCAGCAGCTGGAATGGTATGTCTTGTGGGCAGAAGGTGGCTGGTTTTTAAGCTTAACAGAATACAGGTGGGTAGAGAAAAGAGGGAGGAGGTGTCCCAGGGTAGAGGCGCAACATAAAAAATCATTGAAATAGGACCCAGCAGTGTGGCACTAAGTTCATGAAGCAATGGGGCATACGCTGGCTGCCCAGGGAGACAAGTCAGGGGTCTTTGGGGCAGAGGCCCCCTTACAGCATGAGACAGAGTCTGCATGTCTGGCTACAGGTCGTGTCCTGAGGGGTACCGGTGCCTAAAGGCAGGCGAGAACCCTGACCATGGCTACACCAGCTTTGACTCCTTCGCCTGGGCTTTCCTTGCGCTCTTCCGCCTGATGACGCAGGACTGCTGGGAGCGCCTCTACCAGCAGGTGCGTGGGTGCGCGGGCCAGCAGAGGGACACCAGCACCAGGCTCAGGACCCCACACCAGGGCCCAGGCTCTGCTAGCCAGAAGTGGCCCCAGCAGCTTTTTCACTGGCAAGAGCTCGGGAAGGGCAGAGGACAGGGGCCAGGGACCCTTGCACCTGAGAGATGGGGGCTCAGCAAGTAAAGACACTTCCTTTTTGCTGATGACCAAGTACCCATCCTTTCATATAGGATGCTCTGTGCTCTGTGAGTGGGACACTGCTCCACCCTATGTGGTGGAATAGTCCCCTCTATAGGTACATTTCCTCTGTGGACTGCGACACTCTGCCTCCGTCTGTGGGTGGCACACCACCCCCTGTATGTAGGTCATTCTGTGTAGGTTATGACACTTCTTTTTAGAGATGGGACATTCTCTACCCCTTCCCCAGGCTGTGGTCATTTGAACCCCTGGCACAGCCATACTGGGCAGCTTGGAAATACCATGACCATGACCGAGATGGGGCCTCAGTGGGGATGACATCTGTCCCTTGCTCCTCCAGACCCTGAGGTCCGCAGGGAAGATCTACATGATCTTCTTCATGCTTGTCATCTTCCTGGGTTCCTTCTACCTGGTGAACCTGATCCTGGCTGTGGTCGCCATGGCCTACGAGGAGCAGAACCAAGCCACCATCGCTGAGACCGAGGAAAAGGAAAAGCGATTCCAAGAGGCCATGGAGATGCTCAAGAAAGAGCATGAGGTGGGTGAGTGGTACAGCCAGGGAGCCTCCAGACCAAGCCCTCAACTGAGTGGGTGCCAGCTGGGTAAAGCTGGTGCCTGGAGGTGTGGTGCCAGCTGGGTAAAGCTGGTGCCTGGAGGTGTGGTGCCTGCTGGGTAAAGCTGGTGCCTGGAGATGTGGTGCCTGCTGGGTAAAGCTGGTGCTTGGAGGTGTGGTGCCTGCTGGGTAAAGCTGGTGCCTGGAGGTGTGGTGCCTGCTCGATAAAGCTGGTGCCTGGAGGTGTGGTGCCAGCTGGGTAAAGCTGGTGCCTGGAGGTGTGGTGCCTGCTGGGTAAAGCTGGTGCCTGGAGGTGTGGTGCCAGCTGGGTAAAGCTGATGTCTGCTGGTGAAAATTTGGTTCCTGCTGGATAAAGACTGTCTACTAATGAGGTGCATGGTAGATAAATGTGATGCCTGCTGGGTAAATATGGTGCCTACTGGGTAAGATGGTTCCTGTGAATGTAGTGCATGCTGGATAAAAGAGGTCCATGTGTCCATGGACATAGTTATCCTGGTCAGGGATGCCTTCTGGTGGGGCAATAAGGAAGCTCCAAGGTCAGAGGCCTGAGTCAGCTCAGAAAATAAGCAGTGGCAGTGCTGCCCTGGCTACCCACAGTTCCACACACAGTGGGTTCTGGAGGCGATCTATAGAGCAAGCCTGTTGGAAGCCAGGCTGTGGACATCTGCTTTCTTCTCACTGCCTCACGCCACCTCCCACAGCGCCCATTTTGGCCAGCCAAACCTTCTAGAAGATCCTCTGACCTCTAGTTCTGTCACTTCCTCTGCTCATGACAACCTCTCCCACCTGTCCCCCATACTCCCCTCTTCCAAGAGCTGCCCACATCAGCAGCTACTCTCATCCTCCCTGGACTTTGATCTTTCTCAGAACATCCGGGGTCTGTCTGAGCTCATCTCTCCCTGATGCCCTTGTTTGGGGGTAGGTAAGGTTTCCAGGTGGGAATTCCCGCCCATTCTTGTGAATTTTTTTCACTTTCCTGTTCCTGAATCCCAAGAAAACTTGGTCGGGAAATCGGGAAAATCGGCTCCTTGAACCCAGTAATACCCACAATGGGAAATAAACGTACTACTCACAGTGTATCTCTTAGACATTTTTCCTATTTATCCTAGGGTTTCCAGGCGGGAATTCCTGCCTGTTCTCGGGAATTTCTTCCGCTTTTCCATTCCCGAATCCCGAGAAAAGTTGGTCGGCAAATCGGGAAAATTGGCTCCTTGAGCCCAGGTGATTGGTCGTATCGGCCGTCACTTTGTGGAAACGATTCATCGTGGAGAACAGAAAACACTTTATATCTCGGGATTTGGGAACAGGAAAGCGAAAAAAGTTTCATGAGAACTCTAAGGAAATCCTAAGGGTAGGTGTGGAAGTCCACTTACTGATGGGATAAACCGAGACACTGACAGTTGCCTGTCCTGTCTTAGCCTGAGGCTGCACAAAGTCTCAATGACCAAAACTTCCCTTCTTCCACCCTTTTCCAGGCCCTTGCCATCAGGGGTTTGGACACCGTGTCCCGCAGCTCCTTGGAGATGTCCCCTTTGGCCCCAGTAATCCCCTATGAGAGAAGGAGCAAGAGGAGAAAACGAGTGTCTTCAGGGACGGAGGAGTGTGGGGATGACAGGTTCCCCAAGTCCGACTCGGAGGATGGTCCCAGAGCAATGGTAATCCCCGGCCGTGGCTCTGGCCCTTTCAGCGTGGATTTGGCATCCGAAGCCCATCAGGCTAGGCCCCGGTGCTGTCACAGCCCCCATGGTTGAGCCATCCTTGAGCCCCCTTGCAGCCCTTCTTGTTTCCCGTGACCATTCTTGGGGTGTGGGTTGGTAGGAGACCAACACCATGCCCAGTGAGCGAGGGGCATGAATGACTGTCCCAGGTAGGTCCTGCTCACGCCGAGCTCATCTGCACAGCGGGAGCCTTCCTGCCTCCTCTTCCTTTGCCAAGCCTTAGCCCTACCTTCAGTCTCAGATAGGCCCAGGTGAACTTCAGTCTCAAAGCACCAAGAAACAAGCTCCAGCTGAGCAGAGATCCCAGGATTGCTCAAACCCTACACCTGTTCCCTGAACTCCTAGTTCCGTGTGGCCAGCAAAAGTCCTCAAAGCTCCAAGAAGCTGAGCTGGGGCTGATGCCACAGAGATAGGCTAGGAGCACTTGAAAAGCTGCCTTGGTCATGTCTTCTCTCTCCGTGCCCCCAGAATCGTCTCAGCATCACCCACGGCCTCAGCAGGAACTCCATGAAGCCACGCTCCAGCCGCGGGAGCATTTTCACCTTTCGCCGGCGAGACCTGGGTTCTGAGACAGATTTTGCAGATGATGAAAACAGCACGGCAGGGGACAGCGAGAGCCACCGCACATCACTGCTGGTGCCCTGGCCCCTGCGCCGGCCTAGTGCCCAGGCACAGCTCAGCCCTGGGACCTCGGCTCCCGGCCATGCCCTCAATGGCAAAAGGAACAGTACCGTGGACTGCAACGGGGTGGTCTCCTTGCTGGGGGCAGGTGACCCTGAGGCTCCCTCCCCAGGGAGCCACCTCCTCCGCCCTATGATGCTGGAGCGCCCCCCAGACACGGTGAGCCAGCCCCATAATGCAGCACCAGGGCAGATATGGTCTCCCAATTTGTCACCAGTGCCGCGTCCAAAAATACCAAGTACTTACTGAGTACCTAGTGTGCTGGATTCTGGGAGTGTGTTGTGGTAATAAACAGGTATTGTAGTTAAGTAGTTAGCAATTGGTAAGGCCCAGGCTTTGGGACGCCACAGTGGCACAGCACCAGTATCCTGGAGAACCTGTCTGTGCCAGGGGTTAGTCCTATAGAGCTGCTGGATCCTGGGCAATCCAGGGGCTCCTGGGAGAAGGGCTGGAGTGACAAAGAGATACTTACCAGGTTCTGGGCAACAATCATTCACCAAGTGTGAATTATTTCAGTACTTTAAAACTGATAACGCAGTATTAGCTCAAGTAATAAGCCCTGTGGGAGGACAAAAGCAGGAAAGAGGGAGGAGGAACCCTGCCTCATTAGGAGGCATTTTTAACAAAGATCTGAAGGAGGTAAGGACGGGAGCCAGGCTGCTTTCTAAAACTCTGAGGGGTGGTAGAGAAGGGTGGCTAGCACCTAGATTCTGGAGATAAACTGGGTTTGAATCCCGGCTCATAGCTTACCAGCTGAATGGCCGTGGGCAGGTGACTTTATTTCTCTGTGTGTCTCTCATCTGTAAAATGGATTAAAAATCTCCAACTCAGGATTGTTGAGAGAATGAATGGGCTAATATGGGTGCAGCAATCAGGACATACATGAGTATGTTGATGTTGTGATAATGTCATAACAACGTACTGTCATTACATCATCTGGGGGAAGCATGTTCCAGGCCTCGAGAGCAGCAAGTGCAAAGGCCCTGAGGTAGAAATGAGTCTAGTGTATTGGAGGAAATGCCATGAGGTCAGTGTGCCTGGAACCCAGGGAGCAAAGGGGAGAGGAGTTGGAGTTATTGTCAGAAAGGTAACAGGGAGGGACAGGCCAGATCACGAAAGACCAATTAGAATTTTGATCACTCACTCAGCTGGTCCCTTGACAGACTGGTGACTGCCCAATCAGCTATGCAGTATCCTTGCTGTCCCCTGCCTGCCCCCCAACACAGTACCCACAGCAGCCCACCTAGAAAAAGGGTAAATATGGGGTTCAGACCCCAGTGCCTTCAGGGAGATGGATGAGGGCAGACTTTCTGAAGAAGCTAGCACAGAACAGGGAGACTTGATCGGGAAGATGGAGGTGGCGCTGCAGAGACAGCTCGCGGTGGCCAAATGACCTGTTTTGCTCCAGCTCAGACACTTGCTCCAGCTGTGAGACTCTGCACAGGTTAATTCGTCTCTCTATGCCTCAATTTCCTCATCTGTAAAACAAAAATAAAGTTAAACGTCCACATCAGCAGATTGTGGCAAGGATTAAAAGAGTTAAATCTGCCCGATGCTTAGACCAGTACTTGCCTCATTTTCAAGTCATTATTATTATTATCTGCTATTCTAATTATTGAACAGGAAGGAGGAAAGACTCCTGGGGCACATTGCAGAGTGCCTGGGGCCCTCCTGCTCCTCTGGAGCAGGAAGTCAAGGAGAGGGTCCTGGGAACCCATTGGGGGCGGACCACAGCTTCTGGGTGGGTCTGGGGAGGCCCCTGGCCATCATCTGGAAGGGGGGCTGTCTGGCTTCCCAGGAACACCAAACCAGCGGCTGCAGACCCCCCTGAGGGTCTCGCCCTAGAGCCCCAGCCTTGTAGAATCAGGTCAGCAGCCTGGAAGCTAATAGAATTTCCTAATCTCATTAGGAAGAAAATCATCTCATTGTAGTGCACATGTCAGGAGGAATCCAAGTTCAAACACTTCATTACGGAGAATTCTGACTTCACCCATTCTCACTTCTGTGGGGCCCATTTGTAACCTTAAAGGGATTAGCAAGCCAAAGGGGTCATTTGCAAGGAAAGTTAAAGGAATTAGTGGACCAAGATGGAGACATTGAAAAGTTAAAGAGATTAGCAGGCTCTGGGCTCCTGGGAACGCCTTCTTGGCTTCTACTGAGTTCCCAGCGAGACATTTCTGTCCAGTTCCAGTCTGAAAGCAAAGCACAGTGTCAGGCACATAGTGGGTGCTCAGTCAACATAGGAGGGTGGCGAAGAAGGGCCAGCTCAACAGGCAGCTCACGTTGAACTTACCATGTTGGAGGGTAGACGGTGGAGATTTACTTTTTCTGCTGTCTGCGTGACACTGCCTGTCCCTGAAAGGCCACTTGTGGCCCCAGAAGGTGCACTAAACAGCCATTATTCTCCCTCAACACTGTAGACTTTCATCCTCCTTCCCCCCAGCCTTCCAGCAAGTTAGAGGCAGCAAGTAGCTAGAAGCTACTTCTACCCCAAGCCTCATGATTCCCTAATATTTATCCAACCAATATTTATTCAGTGCTAGACTGCTGTGTTGGGTGCCAGGCAGTGTTTGAGGTTCCAGGGTTATAGCAATGCACAAAACAGACAATAGTTCTGCTCTTGTGGAGTTTATATTGTAGTCAGGAAGACAGATATTAAACTGATCAGTATTGCCAGGTAGTCATAGGGTCAGGTGATGGAAAATTGCTAGGGGGAGGGTTGGGGATAGAGGCATAAGAATACCCTGGGAAGTTCTTCCTGCCGAGGTGACATTAAAATTGACAGGCAAATGATTTTAGGGAGCCAGCCACGAAGACGTGGAAGAATGGTGTTTTAGGCAGAGGGGACAGCAAGTACAAAGGCTCTGAGGAGAAACAGGCTTGATGTGTTCAAGGCATGAGAGGGCTGGGCAGGGCCAGGTGTGGTGGAACCAGCAGAAATGGATAGATGTCAAATGAGTTGGAAGAGTTAGGATTTGGACTATGCAGAGCCTTGCAGAGGATAGGAATATTTGGATTTACTCTGAATAAGATGAGCAGTGGGCTGGAAGGAGCTGTTGTTGATCAGAGGAGTATGATGATCTGATTTTTAAGGGACTTCCTTTCTGCTATGTGGAGAATGGAGGGAAGAGAAGATGAGGCCAGTGAGGAGGCTGTTGTGGTGGTTTTAGGAAAGAGATGATGATAGCTTGCACTAGGATGGTGTATCAGTCAGCTATTGCCACAATAATGCTGTGTAACAAACTACCCCCCAAAGTCAATAGCTGACAATAAGGCTTTCTTCTCATGCTCACTTCTCTGCAGGCCGACCGTGATTTGGCTGGTCTAGGTTGGGCTTGGCTGGGCAGCTCTGCTTCAGACTTCACATTGGCTTGGCTCCACACTGTGGGTGAGGCTTAGGATAGCTCCTCTAGTCTCTGTGCTGAGGCCCAGGCTGAAAGGGTGGTAGCTATCCGGGGAAGCTCTTTTCATAGAGGATTAGTGGAGCACAAGAGCAAGGCAAACAGCACAGTGGTTTAAGGCTTCTGGTCACAACATGCCCACTAACATTCCATTGGCCAAAGCAAGTGTGTCATCAGTAGGACAGGGAAGTTTATTCACCCACAGCGGAAGGCAGGAATATATATTTGCTAAATGGCAACTCAAACTATCACAGATACCGTGTTTCCCCGAAAATAAGACCTAACTGGAAAATAAGCCCTAGCATGATTTTTCAGGATGCTTGTAATATAAAATAAGCCCTACGTATTTCCCCGAAAATAAGACCAGGTCTCATATTAATTTTTGCTCCAAAAGATGCATTAGGGCTTATTTTATATTACGAGCGTCCTGAAAAGTCATGCTAGGGCTTATTTTCGGGGAAACACTGTAGTAAAGGAAGAGAATTTAAGACATGCTGGTGAGTTAAGCTGGCCAGATTTGTGATTGTGATTGCATTGGACCTAGGGTACTACTGTTACACTAGCCACCTCAGCCATCGCAGTTGCCTTTGCTTGACTACTTCCAATGACTGGGAGCTCACTACCTCCCTAGGCAACATTTCAGGGTAGTCCCAACAATTGCAAAGGTTGGCATGAACTTGCACTCCAGGCCCTGGCTGTGCCACCCTGGGTAGCCTAGGCCCATCTGTGACTTATAGAGATTATAAAACCTCACTCTTGTACTCTGAAGAGCCCAGTGTCTTTAGCAGCCCCAGCACAGACTCCTGGACTGTGGTCATGCAGGGCTGAGCTGATGTGAAGCCTTTGTGGGCCCCCCTTGTTGCTTCTGTGGGAGGCTCTGAGTAATGCTTGCTGCCCCCTCCCTTCATCAGGACACGCCACGTCTCCATATGCATGCCTGGTTGTTTTACTTAGAAAAATCACACAAGCACGATGAAAACAGATCCAATGGTGCAGAAGTACGTGAAGTGAAAGAGAACCTCTCCGTCTCCTTCCCCTCCCCCCACAGTCCCATCCCCCAGATATACCCACTTTAACTGCTCAGTGTATATCTTCCAGGTCTTTTTCTTGTTTTGTTTTTTGTTTGTTTGTTTGTTTTTTCGTCAAACTGTTTGTCTTAGATGTGCTCCCAAGGGAACACACACACGGAACTTCTTTGTTCTCTTAATTGTCTGTATCAGAGTCCAGAGTCGGACTGTACCCATAATTGATTTTAAAATTCTTCCTATTGATTGGTTGTTTTGTTTTTATGGTATTAAGAACAATGCTTCAATGAACATCGTTGCATGTATATTTTTGGTGCACATGTATAATTATTTATGAAGTTAGATTACTAGATGAGGAATTACAAAGCCAATTTAAAATTTTCTTGGTAGATAGAGCCAAACTGCCCCCACAAAGTTTCCCACCAGCTATGTCGAAGCGTTGTGCTTTATGCTTCTATTCATGTCGTCTTAGAGCATGGTAGATTTTTTTTCCAGCTTCTTTATGCTCTTTATTCTAGGGAGATTGTGGTCAGTTCAGATTCCCAGATCATTTTTACATGGGTTAACATGTATGACAGCATCTGGTTAATAGAACTTGGTACTTGTAGTTTCCTATCCACACTCAGGTATCACCACTGATGAGAGATGGTGAAGAAGAAAGAGAATGCAGGAGATGATTGACAGGAAGGGTGGGGGGGTTGTTAACCAGGAGGGAGTTGGGTACAAAGAAGCCCAGTGCCTGTGTTCCATCAAGCCCCCTAACCTGTCTCCCTGGGAGCTCCTAACCTGAGTCTGGGCCAGCTGTCCCCGGTCCAGGAGCTGCCCCAGGTCCAGCAGGCCCCCCCGTCCCTGGCTGACACGTATCTCCTGATTGCACGCAGACCACGCCGTCGGAGGAGGCAGGCCGGCCGCAGATGCTGATGCCCCAGGCTCTGTGTGTGGATGGCTTCGAGGGGCCAAGAGAGCGGCAGCGGGCCCTCAGCGCAGTCAGCGTCCTCACCAGCGCACTGGAAGGTCAGCACCCCCCAGTGTCATCCAAACGCTCCCCACCTGAGCCCGGCATCCCCCAGCTGCCTGGCCTGCCTTGAACACCCCCACAGCTGTCCCAAACTTTTCAGTCTGTGTCCCCTGCCCTCGGTGTCTTTTCATTTGTTTCAGCTTGTTCTTTCCTGGGCATTCTTAGGAGTCATGGCTGTATTTCTTCCAAACATTCCCGCACCTGTCCCGGCTATCCCAGGGTCCTGCCAGTCCCATGCTATCCTCTCCCAAGCATCTCCGTGTTTGCCTGGGACCTTCCTATCCTAAACATGCCTGTTTTAGCCTCTCTGCAGCCATTCCCAGATCTTCCACAGGCTATCCCAGGCATCCTGCATCTGCCTCAGCCACTCCCACCCTAGGCAACCCCACCTCTGTTCCATTCTGAACTTGGCACCCCCGCTTCTTGGTGCCGCCTGTCCCGTATGTATCCACATTTTTTCTGGCCTCTCCTAGGCCACCCCCTATCTGTTCTAATGTGTCCCAGATATCCACATCTATTCCTTCCTGTTCTGTTCTGGGTGTCCTGACATCTGAACCTGCCTATCTCAGGTATTGTCTCCTCCTTTTCATTTTGTCCTCCCAATAGTGTCCCCATATCTGTGTAGGACTGTTGTCTCAAGAGAGCCTACATATGTCCTACTCTGTGCTGTCCCAGCTGTCCCCACATCCATCCTGGCCTCCTGTCCCTGTGCTCTCTTCTTTCATATTTCCAGGGTAAGGAGTCAGGACACAGGCTACCCCTCCCCTTAGCCTTCCCTGCCCCTTTCTCTAGCCCCCTGTCATGTATCAGCCCTGTCAGCTCCCCAAGTAAGTCATACATCTTTTCTTGACTACCGTGGATTATATATGAGTCAGTCAACAAAAACAAACCATCTCACTGGCTGTCCCCCCAGAGTTGGAGGAATCTCACCGCAAGTGTCCGCCATGCTGGAACCACTTCGCCCAGCGCTACCTGATCTGGGAGTGCTCCCCACTGTGGATGTCCATTAAGCAGAAAGTGAAGTTCATGGTCATGGACCCCTTTGCCGACCTCACCATCACCATGTGCATCGTGCTTAACACGCTCTTCATGGCACTGGAGCACTACAACATGACAACTGAATTTGAGGACATGCTGCAGGTCGGGAATCTGGTAAGCACCACCAGCAGCTGACTCCAAAATGGGCGTCCTGGTATGAAAGGTTCTCGGCCACCTGTCATAGCCCTCATGAGACAGGGAGGAGGGAGCCAAAACACAGACGGGTCTTCTGATGGGGGAGTCATTGTGGAAGATATCTGAAGGAAGGATCAGCTTTTAAGGAGCTAAGAGATGTAGTTGGGAGTGAAAGGTTTGGGGATAAAGGTTAACGAATATGCCCAGAGGCTAGAAAACAAAAGTGAGGTGGGGGTGAGCCTGAAATGTGTGAGGACACGAGATTTGGCAACAGTAAATGCAGCAGGGGAGTGTGGCAAAAAGGGGCCGTTCTCTTCTAGATAGAGCTTGCATTCCGTGAGCACCAGTGTTTGGCGGATGGAGGAAAGAATGGATGGATTGTTAGATGGAGAGAAGGAGGGAAAGAGAGAGAGCGATGGATGGATGGATGGATGGATAGATAGATGGATCGCTGGGTGCAGTGAGTAAATCAGGCAGAACTAGATTTTAATTCTGTCTCAGCTCTTACTAACTATGTATGTGACCTCAAGCAAATTACTAAGTCTCAGTAATTGGCACAATACATATTTGTTGAATTTAATAAATGCAAAATTAGTATGACTGTTAACCTCATAAGAAGCTAATGACGACTGAATAAGAATGTGCGTAGTGTGCTTGGCTCAGAGTTTGATAAACAGTAAGCACTAAAGATAAATGATAAATGTAGTTATCATTGTGATTATTAAAGAGACTATCCCTGGAAGTCAGAATATCTGGGTTCCAATGCTGATTTTTTTTTTCTTTTGAGATCAAATCAAGGCCTACGTCTTCACTCTAAAGATGGGAAACTGAGGCCTGAGAGGTGACATAGTGGTAACATAGTTGGGCATGTAGCTACTGTCTCTTGATTCTGAGCAACAGGGTTCAATTGGCTCTGCCCAGATAAGCAGTCAGCCCTTCTTGAGGGGATCCTAGGGTAAGGCTGGCAAAGAGCCCACTGGCCTCTGAAAGGAGCTCCTGGGGTCATCACTGAATTTGGGTGGAGGGAGGAGTTCATTCAGTCCAACCTCTCTCTTACTACAGATCCAGCCTTGTCTTGTTCCTAGCAGCATAGGTGCCTTCCCACACACCCCCACCCCCACACCCCCACTCCATGTCTCCAGGCACGCAGGTCTCCCACACTGTGGAGTAAAGACCGTCTTCTCTTAGTACTTTCCATATCCAGGACTCTAGAGGGTTCTCTAGAGGATCTGTTCACATTGTTTCACAAATGTGAGTCCATTTGCTATAATTCTACTTTTCTATGCTAACAGAAGGAAAAGCTATATCTCAGTCTGTGGGAGCCTCATGGCACAATTGTGCCTCCCTTGTGTTGGCCTTCAGATGGTGGTTATGTAGGGTTTTAGTTGAATGCGGTTTCAATGGGATGTGACCATTGGGTTGTTCTGAGCAGCAAGTCCAAGGTGATGAAAAGCAATGGTGGCTTCACCGGATCACTAAGTAGTGATTGAATCGCAGCTGTGTTAAACTTGTGGTTCAATTCTTAGTAATAGGTCATGTATTTGGATTATAACTCTATCGTGTTCTATTTGGATAGTTTTATTGCTAGTATGGAAGGTTTTTATTGTGTTGCAGTTCATATATTTTACATGATTTAAATATTAAATGGAAAGAAACAAAACCACAAAAATAAGCATGAGTAAACGCTCTTGGTATGGGGAAAAGCCTTTCTCAGCATGTCACTGAAGACAAATTCCATAAAGGAGAAGGGTGATAGATTTAAGGAACTTCTAGCACATCATATACTCAGAGGTAAAAGGCAAGGGAAATTTCTGTTCCTAGCAATATCGTAGACAAGAAAACCTGAAAAGCCTCCGACTCTGAAACAATTAAAAATATAGCAAACATTCTTTGACATGCAAAGTTCATGAGAACTTTTGGCCCTAGTGCCAAAAATCAGAGGGAACTTTAAAACCTTAGCAGTAAACATGTGAGATGGTTCTGTAGTTGCCCTGGATAGTGGGGGAAGAATTGATGATTTGAATAGTCTGGAGGTTTGGATTTCAGTGAACATGTAGAGATAAGACATGTCTTTGGGACAGTGCGAGTAGGGGTTGGAACTGAGTAGCCCCATAAGAATATGAGCCTTCGTTCAGTAAAATGGTGAAGCAGAAAACATCCACACACTGACACTGAGAAATGATAAAAAAGGAAGCTTGTCAGTCTGAACCACCAAATGCAGTACGTAGAGGGAAACTTATAGCCTAAAGTAGCTACATTAAAAAAGAAAAGTTGAAAATTAAATAGCCAATCGTTTGATTCAAGTAGTTAGAAACAAAATAAGTGAAAACTCAAAGGAAATTGAAGATAAGAGTAAACATTAATAAATAATTTTGAAGTTTAATTAGGGGGAAACTTTTGAGACACCTTTTTCAAAAGACTAACAGACAACTTTTTAGCAAGATTAAAATAGAAAAAAATCGAAGGCACAAATAAATAGCGTTAAAAATGGAAAAGGAGGCATAACTACACAAACAGTACAAGTTAAAACAGTATAAAACGTTATAAACAACTTAATGACAATAAATTTTCAACAGACTAAATGAAAATTTTCCTAGAAAAATATGTCACCAAGAAGAGATTTAAGACCACAAAGAAAAGAGAAAAATATAAAACGAAACAAATCCACCAGTGTATGCGTAAGCACATGGTGGCAACTTTGCAAATTTAATCGTCAGACCTTGTATTAAGATATATTGTAAAGCTATAGTTATTCAAATATTATAGTTTTGGTGCAAAAATAAAAAATTGCTACAGATTGAGAACTTAGAAATAGGAAATGCAAATTTGGAGACTTAATAAATAACAGAGATGGCACTATAAGTCCGTAGGAAAAGATAGACTACCCAATAAATAGCGTTGGGCAGAATGGTTATCTGTATGGAAGAAAATAAATTTAGATCCCCACCCTACACCATACTCATTAATTACTTGTGGGATATTAAATTCAACACCTAAATGTGATAAACCAAAAATTTTAAGCTTTTAGAATAAAAACGGGAAAAAAATATTTATGGTCTTGGGGTCGGGAAGGCTTTCCTCAACAATATAGACTTTATGCCATGAAAGAGAAGATTGATAAATTTACCTATGTTAAAATTTATAATGTCTATACCACAAAGGATATGATAAACAAAATGAAATCACTACCACAAACTGGAAATTGGTATTATGAAAAGCATTTCATGACATGAAATCCAGAATCGGTGTTAAATGCTTACATATCATTAAGGAAAATAATGACAATGGAATGGCAAAAACGTAAGTACAACCATGAACAAAGAAAATGACGGGCAAATCACAGAAGAGGAAATTCAGATGGTTATAAAGAAATTAAAAGAAACAGAGAGGAATGCAAATTAAAGCAACATTGAGCTACTATTTCTCACCCATAAGAGAATCAAAAATAAACTTACATGTGTTGGCAAGGAAGTGAAACAGTGGGAACTCACACTTCATAAGAGTGTGGATTTGGTACAGCCGTTTCAGGGAGCAATTGAAGAATATCAGGTAAATCACAGATGTGCATACCCCATAACTTAACAATTTCATATATATGCACATATATATATATGTGTATATATATATATATATATATATATATATGTGTGTGTGTGTGTATATATATATATATTATTTATTCTTAAGAAAGTCTCACATGTCTGTACAAGGAGACCTATACAAGAAAGTTCTCTGCAGCATTGTTAGGTATAGACAAAATTGGAATCAACATAAATGTCTCTCCATCCATTAAAAAATAGATAAATAAATTGTGTTCATACAATGCAATACTGTACATAATTAGAATGAATACATACACATATATCAACATGGATCAATCTCATAAACAATGATGTTTAGAATAAAAGGAACTTGCAAAACAACATGCAAAAATAACCCATTTGTATAAAGCTTAAAACAATGCAAAAACGCTATATATTGTAATTATATACATTGAAACTATAAAAACATGCATAGAACGATAAACATCAAACTCAGGATAATGATTACCTTTGAGTAAATGTACAGATGGCTTCAGTTTTACCTGTGATGGCACATGGTTAAGACTTTGTGGTCGAAGCTGAAGTGCTTAGGTTCAATGTCAGGCTCCATCATTTGGGCCAGTGGGCTAACTTCTCTGTAGTATCTCAGTTTTCCTATCTGTAAAATGGGGATAACAACAATGTATATCTCACAGGGTTATTGTGAGGATTAATGACATAATAGATGTAAAGCAGTAGTACAGTGCCTAGCATATAGCTATTATTTTGTATGGAAACATAAAACAAGATTTGAAACACTTATGGCAAAATATTAATAGTTGGCAGAGTTCAGTGGTAGATACAAAGGTACTCATTATATTATTCTATACTTTTCTATATGCTTAAAATATTTTGTAATTTTAGAAAATACAATGACAAACTAGGAAAATTGTTGCAATACATACAGTAGACAAAGAGATTATACCCTAAATATATAAAGTATATTTATAAGCAACAACAATAACAACAAAGGTAAATGCCCTAATAGAAAAAAATAAGCAGAAGACATGAACAGGTGCTATCACAAAAGAAGAAATACAAACATCCAATAAACAATAAAATATGGCTCTTGTCCTGCTCGATTGCAAAGGCTAATGGGAATGGAATGACCAGTATTAGTGTGGTTATAGGAAAACATTCACATGCAGCTCATGGAATTAAAAATGATCTCTGAGGGTCATATACTCGTATGTGTCAGCATCTCTAAAAATGTCCATTGACTATGCAATTCCATTTCCAGGGATTCATCCTAAGAAAAAATTGGGCAAATTGTTTTAAAACATGTATGTAAAAGGATCTGTATTATGACAGTGTTTTTAACAGGGACTAAACAATGCCCATCACAGGGCAACGGTTAAACTATTTACGGCCCATCTGCACATCTACACGCAACTGTTAAAAAAGACAGGAAGAAAAAGAAAATGATGGTCTATGTAGGTCACGTTCAGTTGGCATGGAAGGAGGGTCACAAAGTACTGTGCTTTAAAAGCAAATGTACAATGTAGACAGGATGATCCCATTAAAAACTTACACCAAGGTTCCCCAAAAAGTGGGTTCACCCACTTCCTGGGCAGCCACCATTCGCACCCTGGTTCAGTGAACCTGCCAAGAGTCAGGGAAGCGGGTCCCCAGGCTCACAGCCTCTGTCTGCCAGGTCCCTGGGATCCTGTAAGTCACGCAGAGTTGTTTGTTTCTGAAGGCAGCCCCTGCCTGCGTCTGGAGCTCTCGGCCACTCTCCACAACCATAACAAATGCTGTCGATGATAACGATAATTGCCCTCCGGTAGGAGCATCCACTTTACATCCATTAGCTCTAACTCTGAGAAACCGCCCATGGAGTTATTAATATCCCCATTTGCCATATGAGAACACTCAAGGCTCAGAGAAATGAAGAAACTGGCCCAGGATCACACAGTGACAGACCCTGCTTTGGAACCCGGGTCTGGCTGCTGTTCTCCGCACGTCTGGAACCATCCAGCTTTGATCACGTGGCCTTAGAAAGCCTGGGGTGATCTTTTGGAAGGAGAAGTTCTGGTAGCAAAAGCCATGTACTTCTAAAGCACTGGTTCTCAAGCTTAGCTGCACATTAGAATCACCTAGGAAGTTTCTTTAAGTTTCAATACCTGGGCTACACTCCCGTCCAACTTAATTCAAATTGCTGCAGGTAGGACCCAGGCATCAGTATTTTTAAAGCTCCCTAGGTGATTCCAAAGTGCATCAAATTTGAGAACCAAAATAGCACTTTTCAAACTTCAAATTGCCTGGAAATCTAGTCAAAATGCACATTCTTCCTCAGGCCTGGGGTCTTTGGGTTCCTGCATTTCTAAAGAGCTCCCAGGAGATGCTGTTGGTTCTTTTGCTTCTCACCTCCCCAAAGGCATTCCCCCAAAGAGCCTCTGCCATCTCCTTCTGTCTTTTTCTCCTGACTTCCAGCGCCAGTTAATATCTGCTACCTTGCTGCCAAAATAGCTGTGAACCTGGGCAAAGTGAGGCAGGAGATCTTTCCTGAGCTCCTTTCCCCCAAAATGAGTATTCGTACCTGGAAGCCTGTCAAACAGGTCTTAGAAACACACCCCCACTGACACACTCAGGCAGGTGCTGGGTGAGACCAGAGGGCTGGGGGGAAAGGAAGGGGAGCCCAGGCCCCACCCTAGGGCCTTTTGGGGAAGCCCAGGGCAGCTGGGCAAGAGCTCCAGCTGAATAGGGAAAGCCTCCTGAAAGATAGGGAAGTGGAGCTGGGCGCTGCAGGACACTGGGCGCTGAAGGTCACAGGCCCAACCGTTTCTCTGTCTGTTGAGAAAGTGGGCTGGCAGCGTTCTTGGTGTAGTAAGACAGAAAAGGTTCCTCCTGCTGTGGAGCTTCCCATCTAGCCCAAAGGAGACGCAACAAATACACAACTACATATAGTATGTCAGATGGAGGTATTTGAGGGAAAGACAAATAAACAAGGAAGAGGGATAAGGAATGTGGTGGGCAGGGCCACTAGTTTATGTGTCAGGAAGCATCATCCATTAGGTGGCTTTTAAGCAGAGACCTGCAGGGAGTGAGTCCTGTGGATGGAGGATGGGAACGATCCAGGGAAAGGGAGAAGCCAGTGCAAAGGCCCTGAGGAAGGACCAGCAAGGAGGCAGGCATGGCTGGAAAAGTCGTACGGGATTGGGACAAAGGGATGGAAAAGTTGTGGGTGCATAACCTGGAAATAGGCCTGGGTGCTGGGGGAAGGGACAGAACCATAGGGTGCCTCTCCACACATTGGGCAGCCCAGGAATTTGAATTGCGGTTGGAGGCTATTGGGGGGCTCTCCCTCTCCCAAGACGCCAGCTAGGGGAGGAACAGTTCCCTCTGGGTACAAGCACAAAAGAGACCACTAAAGTCATGAGGGCTGGGCTGGTGGGTGGTGCCCTGTGTGACAGTGCACAGGTGCCCCTCCACCTGCCATCCTAGTGTTCCCTCCGCCAGGAACAACACAATCCCTGCCCCCCACCATGGGGGCTCATCTGAGCACAGAGGGAAAGGGCTGGTACTGGGGTGACTGACAGATGCCTCTCCTCTCTTTTCAGCACAGAGCCCCCTAGGGTAGGTGCTAATGGCAGAGTGACCCCCCTCCTGATTGCTAACCTCAGCTATGCCCCTGTTCTCACCTTCACCTCCTCCATAGCTACTACTACAGGCCTGACACTCTCCCCAGGGGTAGCCTGGCACTTTGACGTCAGAGCTCACCTACAGAAGACCTCAGTGCCTCCCCACTGCCCTCAGGATAACCCTCTAACCCCAAGAAGGTCCTGGCTTCCCGCCAGCCACTCCTTCACAGGATATCCCTTCCTCCTAGAACCGTGCTTCCTTCCATCAGAGCAGTTGGCACACCTCGGGCAGTTGGTTGTGGTCCCAGCTGCCTGGCCCACCACACAGTGGGCTTCTTGACCATGGGCTTTGCTGGCAAAGGCTGGGCACCTCAGGACTCGTGAGTCAACCAGGGGAATCCCAGCCTCTGCCTACCTCAGGAACGTTTCCAGGAGGGAGAGATGGTTGCTCTGAGTCTTGAAAGATATCACAGTGTTCATCTCCTGGTTCTCATGTAGGTTCTCAAACTTCCTAGCTACATGACCGCAGAGAACTTACCTGACCTCTCAGCTTCCTCACCTGAGATGATACTTTCCTTGTCAGGTTGTTGGGCAGATTAAAAGGAACAGCACATGCAAAGCGTTCGAGCCCAGCTCTTAGCACATAGTCAAGCCCTCAAGAAGCAGTGGCTGGTTATTATTACAGTGAGAAGAGTTCAGCGTGTGGACGCGGAGGGAGCGGGCATAGCATGGACAAAGGTCCTGAGCCATGGGAGCCAGGGGTGTTTGCAGGAATGCATGTACTGTGCACGTGTGGAGCAAGGGTGCATCCTGTGGCAGCACAGGCTGCAGGGCAACTGGGCTGGGTCATGTCACCGCCCACCTAGCCTGCCCTGCCGTTGGGTGCCTCTGAGACTGTAGTCTCTGCAGGGCCTGCCGTGGCCTGGCTGTTTCCGAGGGCCAGGTGGGTGGGTCATGCTTGGTGAACATCAGAGAGGGCCGGAGGTACCCCTAAGGGGCTATGCCATGGCCAAGCAAGCCCCCACCGGGACCCTGGGTGCTGCCAGAGCTGGCAGCCCAGGCTGGGGAGTAAGATTCGGGACAGAATGCCCCTGATGGCCAGAGGGTCTTTCCAGTCCAAACGTTGGGGACCTCTGATTCCCGCTCCCTCCCCAGGTCTTCACAGGGATCTTCACAGCAGAGATGACCTTCAAGATCATTGCGCTCGATCCCTACTACTACTTCCAGCAGGGCTGGAACATCTTCGACAGCATCATCGTCATCCTTAGTCTCATGGAGCTGGGCCTGTCACGCATGGGAAACCTGTCGGTGCTGCGTTCCTTCCGCCTGGTACCCAGCAGGGCCCTCTGCAGGGGGGCGGGGTGGGGGTCCGGGGCACTCAGTCACCCCAACTCTGATCCGTCATGCCTTCACCCAACAGCTATTTGCTAGGTAGCCCTGGGTGCAAGGCCCAGTGTTATGATGTGGGGGTCACCAAGGTGGGCAAGACAGAGGAGACATCCCTCCAGAGGAGCAATCAGGGTGGCCATCCTGATGATTTGCAAAGCCCTTCGTGGTTCACCATGACCTCTTTAGTTCTCACAGGATCCCAGGAGTGGGGCTGGTATTACTACATCCCCATTTCACAGATGAGGAGACTAAGACTCAGAAAGGTGAAACCATTTCCCAAAGCCACATGGCAAGTAGCAGCTGGAGCTAGTTCTGCTGACAGCTCAGCGGGGGCACTGCCTGCTGGTTTCAGAATCAGCATTTTGGAAATTTTACACACGAACCGCCTGGGGATCTTAAACTGTAGATGACGGTTCAGCAGGTCTCAGGTGACGCCAGAGCTCCTGATCTGTGGACCATGGTTTAACCTCAAAATGCCAGAGAGGTCCAGACATGGGGCTAAGGGTAGGTCACGGAAAACTGCCTGAGGAGGTCCGAGCACTATTGGTGGCTTCATTGGAGGCTAGGAAGGCAGGATGGTGGGGACAGTAGAGAAAGGCCAGGCGGTGGGTTCTAATCACGACTCCATTGCCATGAGCCAAGTGACCTAGACAAGTGACTCCATCTTTAAGGGTTGGCTTCTTCTTCTGTCAAAGGAGATAATAATAGCACCAACCTCTTGTGGTTATTGGGGGTTCTGAATGAGCTGATTCATCCTCTGCATAAGGCCTGGCACAGTAGGTGTTCAATAAATGCAAAGCACAGGCTCCCTGTCTCTGTGGTAACTAAGAGGAGAGAAAAATGGAGGCAATCGGGTAGCACAGTGATGGTTTGAGTTGACCTGGAAGGGTATCTGATGAAGAAGGGTCTGGCAGAGGAAGGACATTCCATGTTGGGGCAATCTACTGGGAAGTTCCCGGAAGTGACACCGAGGGGAGTAAGAGAGGGGTGTGGGCACAAAGAGAAGGACCGGGCGGGGGAGATGAGGCTGGAGCTGTTGATTTGACTCCCAGAGCAGAGCCCGCTGAAGCCACCTTCAGGCTGTGGAAAGAGACGGTAGTGTGTACTCTTGGAGAAACAGGGTACAGCCGGTGTCAGTGACCTCCAAGTGCTCCGTGGGTTTTCAGGCAGGAGCCAGGGAGATAAGGGTGCCCCTCACAAGGACCCTTACCTCCCCAGCTACGTGTCTTCAAGCTGGCCAAATCATGGCCCACCCTGAACACTCTCATCAAGATCATCGGGAACTCAGTGGGGGCGTTGGGGAACCTGACGCTGGTGCTCGCCATCATCGTGTTCATCTTCGCCGTGGTGGGCATGCAGCTGTTTGGCAAGAACTACTCAGAGCTGAGGCACCGCATCAGCGACTCAGGCCTGTTGCCCCGCTGGCACATGATGGACTTCTTCCATGCCTTTCTCATCATCTTCCGCATCCTCTGTGGCGAGTGGATCGAGACCATGTGGGACTGCATGGAGGTGTCTGGGCAGTCACTGTGCCTGCTGGTCTTCTTGCTCGTGATGGTCATTGGCAACCTGGTGGTAAGTTGGCCAATGGCCTCACACACACGCATTCAGCTACCCATCCATTCATTCACCAGCTACCCATCCACCCACTAATGCATCTGTCCATTCACTTACCCTTCCTGCCATCCATCCACTCATTCACTCAGCCATGTATCTACCAAACCATCCATCCATCCACACATCAGTCTGTCATCTGTCCATCTATTCACCCATCCATCGGCTCACTGACCCCTCCTGCCGCCTATCTACTCATCCCTTCATTCATTTGCCCACCAATGTACCCACTTACCCATCCAGCTATGTACTTTTCATCACTCTATCTATTCACTTACCTATTTATTCTTCTGTTTTTCTACTCATCCATACATCGTCCTATCCAGCCAGCCATCTACTCATAAATCACCCACCCACCGACTCATCCATTCATCTGTCCACCTCTTTGTTAATCTGTCTACTCAGTTACCAGTCCTCAGATCCATTTATCTGCTTGCTCACCCATCCATCCATCCATCAAACCCCATCTACTCATTCACTTACTATCCATCCATTCATTCCTCACCTATCCACTTGTCTGTCTACCAGCCACCCATCCATCACCCCCATTCATTCATACACAAACATACACTCACTCCTATTCACCCGTCACGTACCCGTTCATTTATCCACCCATTCATTCGCTTGCCCACCCATCCATCCATCCATCCATCCATCACCCATCTTTCCACTCACTCATCCATTTCTCCACTCGTTCATCCACCCCACATCCATCAACCTACGCATCCATTCACTCAGTCATCAGTCCCATCCAGCTACTCATTTATCTACCTATTTACTCAGTCACTCATTTACCTATTCATCCATTTGCATCATTCTTCATTTTTCATTCATTCATTCACCCACTTATTTGCGTATTTATTCATTATTTACTCGTTTTGTAGTCATTATTTACTCATCTACCTATTATGTTATTAGTCATTCACTGTCAGTGATTTGCCACATGGTTTTTCAATTCAGCTTAACAAACTTTGCTGCACCCCTATTGCATGCAAAATATTGTGCGACATGCTGTTGGGCATACAGAGGTGAATGTGACCCTCACATTGCTCATCAACTTGAGAGAATTGGGAGGTGGGGGATTCAAACAGGCATGAAATAACTCTCACGCTGATCAAAATGATCAGAGCCATTAAGAAGGAGCCGAGATGGGTGTTGATCCTCTCCACCTGTGGAAATCAGGGAAGACTTCCTGGAGGAGGGTTTGGAGCTCGCCTGATAGACAGGTGATGCTAAAGAGGGAAGGAGCAGGATGAGCGGAGCACAGGTGCAAGCTGGTGATGGTCCAGGTGAGGCGGGGCCTGTGGGAGCCTGGTATGTCACCCTGAGTTCCTGATGTCATGAGGCGTCCAGGCCTTTGCTCCCATGACATATGTCTGTCAGGGGCAAGTGCATCTTGCCTTGTGTCTTTACAATGTGGGGAATTCCAGAGCTGAGAGAAATCAAAATCTAAATGCCAAAGAAGGGGTCTTTGGAAGAGGCAAGGTTGAGGCAAGCCAGTGGTTCAGGAAGAAGTAAGAGTCCACTGTGGACATGGAGCCACCTTCCTGGATACGTACCTGTTTTGCACATGCTCAGATATCACACCTGCATGGTCTGGCTCCCAAGGGCGTGAGCAGCACGTCATTTCATATCAGGATTTTAGGTGGTATGAATACTGTGGGCTGCTGATTCCAGAGCCCTTCTCGAGACTCGCCTGCTTTCTCCTGCCACATGTCTTAACCAGGCCAGGGCGGACCCAGACCGAGATGGGGACAGCATCCCTCAGGCCCCACAGGTGGAGCCGAGAGAGGAAGCCGGGCCTCCATGCACAGGGCTGGAACCCATCTCTTTGGCTGGCCGCACAGCCCCCTTTCCATCCCCCCCATCAGGCCCCCCATCAGGATGGAGCCTCACTCGGCCCCTGGCCCAGCCCCAGAACCACCAGACTCTGTGCGTTCTAAAGACGGTGCAGGTACGCGGAGCTCTCAGCCCACAGCCGGGCTGAGCTGCCCTCACACACACAACCCTGCGATTTCCAAGCGGATCTGTCTGGGGATGAGAAGATTAGAGGCTGCCGGGGGAGGGAAGCCACCGGCCCACGCAGCCCCCTCCCTGGCCGCCTCAGGAATTGGGCTGCTGCCTGGCGTGGGTGGAAGCAATTGCCATTAAAACGGGAAGCGATGATCAGGCAGGGGCTGGGGAGCAGCCGCATGATTGACAGGGAAAGCGCTGAAAGAAGCCAAACTTCTGAAGCTGGCAACAAGGGAGGTCCTAGTGTCCTGTGTGGGTGGACAAGGCCGCCCAGCACTCCCCTGCCCTGGCCCCAGCCTGGGCCCCAGAGGCCTGGAGGTCAGGGAAGGTGGGGCCAGGTGTGAGTGAGGGCTGTAGGGGAGTGTGAGGGGGACAACCAAGCACAGAGGCGGGGGCCCGGCCAGAGGTCTGTGTAGACAGCAGCTCCAGATCACATCACATGCCCCACCCCCCAGTGATGACGGCAAACGGCTGCTGCGTGTCAAAAGGGACCATTTCTCCATAGAGATGGGCTCTGGGTCCTACTTCTTAACCTTTCCATACTGTCCTCATGAATGTGTGTTACTTCTGAAAGCAAAGGCAAGTTTCTGAGGCCTGGCACACCAACCTTACCCACGCTTTCATCAGAATTCTCATTCCCTGCCTTCTGACAGTGTCTGAGGGGCTGGTGAGAGCAGGGAGTCAGAGCGGGTTTCCAGTGAGAACGGTGCCCCCGTGTTCACATACCACTGAACTCCCTTCTGGGGGTGGCTGGGAGGAGGAAACACCAAGCCCAAAGTGGGGAGGTCGTGTCTGTGGCCTGTCGCCCTGGTGATACTCGTGCACCAGTCTGACCCACATGTAGGAAGCCCACCACCGTCTTCATTTACCCTCCATGAGACTGGGAAATGGGTCCATACTCAGCCCCTTGTCACTCAGCCTAAGTTCTCTTTTGTAACAAAAGCTAAAACTTCAGGCTTTCAGGATGGTTTAACAATAAGCCATGGTCCAGGTCAGCCAAAGACAGAGGGATTATGCAAACCCCGCTTTAAGGGTCTTAAGTCTCTAACCCCTAATAAATTAAGTAAAGTACTGTGCCCTCTGGCACCTCTGAAACCTCAGCCCCTCCCCGGATGCCCTGGAGCAGATGGGCATTGGAGTCAGGGCTGGCCCCCTGGCACCAACCCCAGGTCCCTTCACCCCACCCCAGTTGTCTGGTCCCACACATAGCACCCATCCAGGTAGACACATACCCCTCACCATGTAGACACAGCCATGGCTCAGTAGCCTGACCCTGCGGTTAGTCCCACATGCCTGAGGACGGCCACCTGGGCTCTTTTCCTGCCATCTGCCATTGCCCCTCCCTATGCTCAGTCCCCCCGTCCCTCACCTATAAAGTGGAGTCAGCCCTGAGGACACAGATGAGTATGCTCCACAGCAGGAGCCCCGGATTTTCAAGCTGGCTTCCCTGGAGAGCTCAGAAGCACAGCTCTACCCCTCGTTCACCAACAGCTACAGAGGCCTCTCCCCAGGAAAGTCCGGCAGCTCTGAGTTGCTTCTGAGTGGGGTTCCGTGTTGTCCTTGGTGACCCCAGATTGGTCCCTGCTTCCCAGGAGTAACTCCTGTGCTTACTTTTTCTGCCCCCCATTTCTCCCAAGGCAGCCAGGCACCATCTGCAGGCTTTGACATTGGTCAGGCACACTGTTCTCCCACTGAACCGGGATCAAGACAAAGAGACCTGTGTCTATACGTTCTCAACTCAGACTATCTGAGCCCTTGGGAGGAAGGATTAGAATTTGTCTTTTTATAGCCAAATTCTCTATATTCAAAAGAATGGGTGGAGGCTTGGTGGGGTTAGGGTCAGAGCTCAGGGTTCGAGCCTAGAGCTGTTTGCCTTTGGCCGTCCTTCAGGGCCCTGTGCCTCAGTTTCCCCATTGTGGACCCGAGGCTGAGCGCCCATGGCATGGCGCCTGCCTTGGTGAGCCTGATCTGTTGTCTCCACAGGTCCTGAACCTCTTCCTGGCTTTGCTGCTCAGCTCCTTCAGCGCAGACAACCTCACAGCCCCTGATGAGGACGGGGAGATGAACAACCTACAGCTGGCCCTGGCCCGTATCCAGCGGGGCCTGCGCTTTCTCAAGCGGACCACCTGGGACTTCTGCTGTGGGCTCTTGCAGCGGCGGCCTCAGAAGCCTGCGGCCCTTGTCGCCCATGGCCAACTGCCCGGCTGCATTGCCACCTCCAGCTCCCTACCACCCCCAGAGACAGAGAAGGTGCCTCTGGCCCGCAAGGAGACACGGTTTGAGGAAGACAAGCAGCCAGGCCAGGACACCCCTGGGCATCTGGAGCCCATGTGTGTGCCCATTGCCGTGGCTGAATCAGACACGGATGACCAAGAGGAGGACGAGGAGAATAGCCTGGGCACAGAAGAAGAGTCCAGCAAGCAGGTGAGCCCTCACCCCAGCCCCTTTCTCCCGTGTGTGTGCAGCATCTACTTATATAGCGCCCAGGACTCTGCTGTCCAGGGCACCCAGCCTTGCTCAGAGAAGCTGCCACAGCAGGGCTGGGACAGAGCTAGCAAACAGGCCATTCCCCCAACAGCCAGCCTCGTAGGGGATCAAGCCTTTCTCCAACCCAGCCCAGAAGGGGATCTTGAGAGGGGCTGCTATCCATCATGTATCCCCTGGCTGGGCAGCTATTTGTACAGAAAGGGAAACTGAGGCACAGCAACAGTGAGAGACTTGCTAGGAGTTCCTCGTGCATCTAGGGCAGAGCCAGGACCCCTAGTCCCCACTCTGACCGTTGTCCCCCACCAGGACTACCAAGGTGGAACGTCTTAGTGAGGGACCAGTGAAATCTCCTGACCTCTGACTGCCCCCTCCCCTCCTCCCAGGCCCAGGGCTAATTCTGAGATTTAAAAATAAGCATCCCGAAGATGGCAGGTGTCAGAGACAGCACTATCTTATCTCCCAACCTGTTATTTTTAACACTTAGGACCAGAGTCTGGACAAAAGAGACACCCCACACACACCGCTCCTTCAGTTTTCCTTTGGCCTGAGCCAGGCTCAAATGGCTTCTCCTTAGTTCTTTAGGTCAAACAATGAGGACCGGCTCTGGGTTTACTTGGACCCATCCTGGCCGCTTCCTCTGGGCCTGCACTGGGTGGGTCTGGCTGTGAAAAGCAGCTGCTCCCCATCCATGGAATTTGATCTGAGGCTCCACGCTTGGTTCCATGGCCTCCTGCCTTCCTATGGTCCCAGAGGCCAGCTTTAGCTCTTTTAGTCAGACTGTGGGACGGTGACAATGTCAGCTGGGGGAGGGGAGTGTTGATATGGCCAGGACCATGGCTTCCAGTTATCTCCAGGATGCTCCCAGCACAGGAGTAGAATTCCAAACTGCCCCTCCTTTTCCCTCTCCTTTCTTTCTCTTGAGCCTGTTGGCTCTGGCTACCTGGGGCATGTGTGTGTGTGTGTGTGTGTGTGTGTGTGTATACACACACATGCACAAGCAAGCTGGGGTGTCATGGGAACTTACAGAAAAAGTCAACATGTCTTTCTGAAGTGGACTTGCCACATTTGGGAGCTGGGCATGGCAGCCCACCTGCACCCTTCCAAGGAATGGGAAGAGCGGGAGATTTATGTCAAGCTGGCCAAGGGTTTTAGCTATTGGCCCTTTGCCTGGACTGCAGGCAACCTCACCCACTCAGGGCTACTGAGGAAGGGTCTTTAGTGAGATAAGCCTGAAGGCAGGGGGCAATGCCCCAGTTGTATGGTCAGGGCCTGAGACGGAGCCAGGGCCCTGGAAATGCTCTGGCCAGGGAGCTCATGGGCTGGGGGTCTCTTCAGCAGGAACCCCAACCTGTGTCCGGTGTTCCAGAGGCCCACCCAGAGCCCAGGGCCTGGAGCCAGGAGTCAGAGACCGCCTCCTCTGAGTCCGAAGCAGAGGCCAGTGTGGCCCTGGCAGAATGGCAGCAGCAGCGGAAAGTGGAGCCCCAGGCCCCAGGGTGCAGTGAGGTAACACACACCTTTGTCCCAGAAGCCAGCGGGGCAGTGCCGCTTGGGCAGGAGCCAGACTCTGAGCGGTCCCGGCACACGCCTGCATTGGCTGCTGGGATCCATAGTCGCTGTCACAGGCAGTGTGGGAGACCCGTCTGCAGAGGCGAGCATAAGCAGCCCTGCCCTGACAGGGGAGGGATGGGATGGCATGGAGCCCAGAGCCATGGGGAAATTCTGGAAGCAGCCAACCCCGGACCGTGATGTAGGACTAACACAAAATCTCTGTGTGTTCACCCCTCCCCACTCAGTCCCTGTGCTTTGGTCCTATTTGGCCAATGTTTGTCCTGTGAATGGCGCCATCCCAGGGGACTTCGGGGAGCTCTGAGAACAAGGTCTCAGCACATTGGCCGCCAGTCGCTTCTCACCTGAACTAAAGCAGAGGCCACAAATGGAAGGCCTACTACAGGGTTTTGTTCTGGCCACAAAAGCATTTTAATTTGAATTAGCTACGGACATTTAAAACCTGGGAGTTTTCATGTAAATTATCTGCATTTCTGGTTTCTCTTTTAAAAAATTGGAAGACCCTTCCTGCTAGAGACATTGGTCACTGCCTCCTTAACTAGAGCTCTCTGGTTTGCCTCAGAGCTCACCTGCCTGACTTCATTGCATTACCTGCCTGGCCCCCATAAGCATTTGAGTTTGCAACCCCTGAGCTAACGGATTGTGGCACTGCTAACTGCATGCCCCCCACACACACACACACGTGCACACACACACATACACTCACGCCAAGCCTTGTGGAAGGTGGAGGTCATGTGTTCAGAGACCGTGCTTGGGGCCATTGTCCTGCAGCCTGGCCTCAGGCCTCAGTCCAGCAGTGGTAACTTGCTCCAGGGGAACATTTCTCCTTTGCCTTGCCTCTTTCTGGGATGGGCCTAAGGGAGACTTTGTGATTATGGCCAGTTTTGGGAGCACGAGGTCCTGATTGTGACTTGTCACGTCTCCCCATGGAGGGTCTGACACTCAAAGGCATGTGGGAACAGCTCCACTGTCTGAAAAGTAGTGTAAAGACCTTCTCCAGCTGTGCCTTTCCCAGCTCAGTGCCTCACAGTGAAGCTGGGAGGAGAAGGGAGTGACCTCAAAGCCACTGGGGACCACAAAAGCAGAGCCTCACCCTTGGGCCGTGGCTCCACACTGCACCAAGGAGCATGCTCCCCTTTCCCGCCGGGACTCAGCGCTTATCCATCGCAAACCTCAAAGTTAAAGAGGACTTTAAGATACCAGCAGAGTGAGTCATGGAAGAGAAAAAAGGCTGCTGAGGAACAGAGGCACACAAGACCTCAGACCAGTGTGTCTCCCAGTGGAGCCTGAACCTAAGCAACAAGGCAGGCCAGCTGAGCTGGGGGACTTAGGGATTTAGATGTGATCTGAAGCAGATGAAGGCATCCCTTCCTTCACAGAAGCCCAGCCCTGCCACACTTGTCTTTAGAGTGGGTTCCTAGAGGCAGAGCCTGAGACAGGCTTCCAGTACAAAGGATTTATTGAGGGAGCGCTTTCAGGAGAGACCCACAAGGAAGTGAGAGAAGCAGGCTGAGGCAAAGGAAGCAGCTCTGAAAGGCATGGTAGTGGATTCTAGCCTTAGCGTGGTCCCCTTTATGTCACTTAGTCACTGGGTGTCAGCCCCTCCTGGCTTTGATCATGACCCAGAAGCCATTTCCAGAAATGGCAGCTCCCTGGCTAAAGACAGTTTTTGCAGAAAGGGTCAGATAAGCAGCCAGTGTTCACAGCAGCTGGGGATGGGTGCACGGGCCTAACAGAGGGGAACTGGGCAGAGCACCAGCAGTGGCCACTACAGCACCCCTGTACACTCGTGCCTGCCCGTGATACACACAGACACCTACAGGGCACATCACGTGCACACACCTCTCTATAATCAGGTGACAAGAGGTCAAGGCAGCAGAGCCCTGCCTAGGCAGGCAGGGATGGTTCCAGCACCTTCACATTCTTCCTCCAGGTCCAGCACCCATACAAAGTGGGCGAGAAGCGTGGGCTGGGTTGCTGGCCTGTTCTCTGCATGTCTGACCTTGTGCCTTGTGTGCCCGGGATCCTGGTTCGGCCTCTGTCGGGCTGTGGCAGCCTGTTTCCTCTGCGTGTGCCAAGCTAGCCCCGTGTGTCCGTGTCCCAGAGTGTGTCTGTGTTGCCGTCCCATGTCTGTTTGGTTTCCCGCTGGACGCAGTGTTTTCCCAGATGCCTTCACACCCCCTGCACCCCTGCCCTAGACCCCAGCAGATCAGAACCCCAGACCCAGACGCCCTGAGGTCCAGCCTCGGCTCAGCCCCGACTGGCCCTTGGGGACCTCCGGGGCAGGTTTCCATCCACCCCAGGTTCAGATTCCCCAGGTGTGCCAAGGAGGGTAGTCTGGGCACCTCCCCTCAGGGAGCCCCTAGAGGCTGGAGGCTACCACATGGCCCACGCCATGCCCTTGCCCGCCCTACCCCACACTCCTGCCTGCAGACCCACGAGGACAGCTACTCTGAGGGGAGCACTGCAGACATGACGAACACCGCTGACCTTCTGGAGCAGATCCCTGACCTCGGCGAGGACGTCAAGGATCCAGAGGACTGCTTCACCGAAGGTACCGCCCTGGGTGGCCCTTTGCCCCAGCTTCAGCCCTGCCTGGAGGGGCAGGAAGACCAGCAGCTCCTTGGGACACAGGGCCATGTTGCACCCCATCCTGCCCCAGATTCCTGCCCGCCCTGCCCCATTCCTCGTGACCCTGGGGGCTCCCCCATCATGACATGAGTCATGGCGAGCCAGCCCATGGTGTGCTGCGCTGGGCAGCTGTAGGTCAGCCGCACCAAGGATGGGTGCCACTGCGTTTGTGGGGTGGTAACGTGCACGATCTTCTGCCCCACAGCAACAGGGACTGGGTCTAATTCACCCCTTCCCCTCAGGCACTGGTACAGTTCCTGGCATATAGGCGGCCCTCTGTAAACACTCAAGATGGGTGTGACATGTGGCCATGTTGGTGACTGGCATCTGTAGCTTTTATGAACTGGTGGTATATTTACAAGGCACCTGTGGATAAAATGAGGGATTGCCCTCCACATGGCGCGTCACTTGGGGCTGTCAGTGAGGGCTCCACCCTTCCCAAGGCCCAGAAACTGCAAAAATGGAGAAGGCCTAAGGACAGAGCACCATGAGGAATTCTGGAACATTCCTGCAGGGGGAGGGTTTCCCAGATGAGCAGAGGACAGGATGGAGCCCATCCAAGTCCAGCCTTGCCCCTGCACACACCTGCCAGACTCTTCATCCACTCCTTGGGAGCCTAACCCATCTGGCCTCTCCACGGAGTGCCTGCTGAGTGTGGGCCCCTGCGGACAGCTCCCCGACCCCCACGGCCCCACCCACCATGTTGCGCTGTTCATCACCCCATCGTTGTAATCTCTTTCAGTTAGTCATCCCTTCAACCATCTGACCTTCTGCCATCAGACGGGGGCATTTGCAGGCCCTGGGCGGGGCCTGACCCCTCTCCCTTCCCCATAGGCTGTGTCCGGCCCTGAGCGGGGCCTGACCCCTCTCCCTTCCCCATAGGCTGTGTCCGGCGCTGTCCTTGCTGCGCCGTGGACACCACACAGTCCCCAGGGAAGGTCTGGTGGAGGCTGCGTAAGACCTGCTACCGCATCGTGGAGCACAGCTGGTTTGAGACATTCATCATCTTCATGATCCTGCTCAGCAGTGGAGCACTGGTACCGTCCTGGGGATGCAGGGCTGGGCAGGGAGGGATGGAAGAGGGAGTCTCCAGCTGGAAAGCCAGGTCAGAAACTGGGGCAGAGCCTCTGCTGAAAGTGTGCTCCCCCAGGGCCCTGGATCAGGAATCAACTCACAAACTCTCAACATCCATAGCACATATTGAGGTCAGAGTGAGAAGGGCTCACAGAGGTCATCTGTGCAGGACCCCTTGTTCCATGAAAGGGAAATGGTTTGCCTCAGATCACAGTGCACACTTGGCATAGGTCACAGGTCACCAGTCTCCCACACCGGCGCTCTGGTGACACACCCCCTGCACACAGCCTCAGGCACTCCCCATTCCCGTGCAATTCCCAATGCTGGCTGATACTATGGTGCAGTCTTCAAGGGCTACAGGCCAAGCTCTGCAGTTCACACATGATCACATTTCATCCCACAACTACCCTTTGTAGAAACATTAAGTAACTTGCCCACAGCCCCACCACTCACAAGCAACAGATGCAGCATTTGAACCCAGACAGATTTCAGAGCCCTGTCTTGACCTTCCATTTGTTCAGTAGGTCTTTTCTAAGCTCTCCTTGAATCTAGTCCCGTGAGCCACAGGGAGCAACAGGAGGAGACCCCTGCCCTGGCATCGGGCTCCCAGTCTAGTTGGGGAAGCCAGACTCAGCAGGTTTGAGATAGTCAGAGATCAGCACAAAAGAGAATTGAGCAAGAATAGAGTAGAAGAGTCAGGGTGATGGGACGTCAGGGGGAACTGGAGCAATCAGGACGACTCCCTGGAGGAAGCAGGGGGAACTGGATTGTAGAGCACAGGGAGGTTTGTTGAGGCCAGAAGGAACAGTGAGGCCTTCCAAGGATGCCCCATCTGGCTCCCAAGCATCATGCTCTGATCTCTCAGAGCACTTCTAGGAGGAGATAGAACAGCCCTGGAGAGGGTTCTGGAAGGTGCTGGTGAGCAGGTAGAGGGGTGATCAAAAAGCCAGAAGAAACAAACTTTTCTGGCCCAGGGGGGAGCAAGCGCCTGCTATTGTTGAGGAAGTGAGAACACCTGACAGGGAATGCTTTGGACTCCAGAATGGGAGAGGGCCACGTTGATCCGAGGCTGTATAAGTGCTTCCTGGGTATGCTGCCTCCTGTGGGGGCAGGCCGTGGGGAGGCACCGTGGCTGTCCTTTCTAAACCTCTGGGCCTCCCACCCTGCCTCACCCCTGTTACAGAGTGGGCCCAGAGCCATGACTTGCAGGCTGTGTGTGCTGTTTTACCATTGGCAGCTGGAGCAAAATTTCTGTAGGCTTCAGAGAAGGATGATTTAACAATATGTTAACAAGTTTTGTTTTTAAACAACCACAAACAAGGGCAGCCAGAGCCATTTAGTCTGGGCTGTGGAGGAAAAGCTCAGCCTGGCATAAGTGAGGAGGAGTTTTGGCAAGCGAATGGTGAATCTAATCAGGGTAGACAGCCAAGCACTGTTAAAAAAAAAAAAAAAACGCGTCAATGACATATTGAGAAAAAGAAGTCTGAGTGTGTTATTTAAAGTTATAAACTTGTTTAACAGAAAGCAGACTATAGCTCCCTTCCAAATTGCTGAAGGAAAAAATTCCTTTAAGAAAATAGAGATCTTACAGCAAAAGATAGGAGTAAAACAAGTAAAAAGAAAGTATTAAATCAGGAAACAGAAAATAATGTGGCAGAGGCAAGATCAAACATGTGTTTTAATAATAAATTTAACTGGATAAAGTTTATCTTTTAAAAGAAAAGGACTCTGAATAGATTTTTTAAAGAAAAACTTCAGTTATGTGCTCTCAACTGACAAACCTAAAACAACGTGACTCACAAATATTAAAAGTAAAAGAATGAGATATATCAGGCAAATGCAAACAATGACAACAAAAATTAGAGTGTTTTTGTTTGTTAATATTAAACAAGGTTGAGTTCAAGGTAAAAAGCGTGAGATAAAACAAAGAGGGTCCAACCTACAATAAAAATGTAACTATTATAAATATATTTGCTTGGGATTGCATAGCACTTATATAAAACAAAAATCAATGGGAAAACAATGGCAATAGGGCAATAGTACAGGGAGATTTTACCACACTTTTATTAGTTCTTGACAAATCAAGCAGAAAGATCAAGACAATGAAAAATCAAAAAAATATATATATATATATATATATGTATGTATGTGTATATATATATGTATATATATATATATATTTAAATAAATTTGATCTAACCTAATAATAACAAAAATAATAGCTAACACTTATATAGCATTCACTATGTGCCAGACCCTGTTGTAAACATTTTACAAACGTTAATTCATTTTATTCTCACAATAACCCTATGAGTTAGGTACTATTATTAAGCCTGTTTTGCAGGTAGAAAACTGCCAGATATATCAAAAATAGATTAAAAACAAACCCTTGGAAATGTAAAAGTCATTCTTAAACAAATCTTGGATCAAACAGAAAGTAGTTTGGTGGTAGGTTCATGGGTGTTCATTATATTAATAAGTAAGCAAATAAATAGAGAAACTACATTCATGGACCAAAGATGACAGTGTGCTGTTAATCAAAGATTATGATTCATCACTTTGTAAATTACATAAATGGCTAACCACTATGCGGTACACCTGAAACTAATATAAAATAATATTGAATGTCAACTGTAGCTGAAAAAAAATTAATTTTTTTAAATGAAAAAAAAATATCAGGGGTGCCAAAAAAAATGTATACAGGTGGACACTTTGGTCAACGTTGTTCAAACAGTAGTTCACCATATTCAGAAGTGTCTGGACGCTGTTGGTAATCACTCTGGGCACCTATTATAATTGCAGAAATCAAAAATGACTTGTATTCATCTTTTGTTATTGGTATATATTGAGTATTACAATTTTAATAGTTTTTCCTTTCTTGAAATGTGTATGCTTTTTTTTTTGGCACCCTCTATATATTAAGGATCCAAATTCAGTTTGAAGACTGGAGAGCAAAGTGGCAAATATTCCCCAAGGAAAATTATTTAACAAAATACAGCTGCTAGCCACTATGTGAGCATCCATTTTGGATGCAGGGCGAGTCATGCTGCCTTGGATGGTGTTCACGCCCTCTCGTTTGGACTGAGTACAACAGATCCAGCATATCTCAGGGATCAGGAGATCCGGGCTTGGCTGGGCCAGCATCAGCTCACTCACAGAGCTAATACCTCAATAGGGATAAATATAATAATCGGTATTTTTATCCCTGATGTGTTTTTGAATTGTCTCTCAGCCAAGCTTGAAAAATAATATATTCTGAACTATGTCAATATAATTTTTAAATTAGTCTGAGTCATTTAAATTATTCTAATACAGTGAAAAAGCCTGAAATTATTTCTTACCCATGCAATAATCGTTCTCATAAAAAAGCCATTCATGCAAAAATTCATCAGCTGAAAAATTGGTGTAAATCAGTTTCAATTCCAAAGTACAACCAATTCATATTGAAATTCTTCTTTTAAAAAGGTCAACTTCATGCTGAAGAGGTAAGAAGAAATAATTCACATGGAAATTTTAATTTAATGCCTTGAGTATATTTTTTAAGTGGCTCAGTGTCTGCAAAGTGTCAACAGTCACTTGTACTTGAAGAGAACTCATTGTCTTGATATGTCCATTTACATTTTTTATCTCAAACAGTAAAAGAACAGGAACTTCCTTTTCCACTCCTCTGCATTTTTCATTAAAAAGCTCTGAAAAACCTTTAAAAAAAGGTTATGATTCAAGCAGTTCTTTCCACCTGAAACTTAGAAAAAGAAGAAATAAAAAACAGAGGTAGAGAAAAAAACTGTGATGGGGGAGGGGGACTAGATAAGTAACAATATTGAGAATATTGCATGTGGGATGTAGGCAAAGCTGTAATAAAAGTAAAATTCATAGACTTACACATTTTTATTATTAAATAGAAAGAACATAAATTAATTATTTAACTCAAGAAAGTAGAACTATAACAACAAAATAATCTTAAGGAAAGCAAAGGAAGTAATTAATAACATAAAAACATAAATTAATGAATTAGAAAATAAATAGGAAAACTGATAACATTCCAAAGCAGATTCCTTGAAAAATTAAAACAAATAGATAAACCACTAGCTAGTCTAATCTCTTACATCTCCAGGGGTGTATTATTTCATATATTCAAGGAAGAAAATAATCCCAGTCCTATTTAAAATATTCTAGTGTATGAAAAAAGATGCAAAGTCTACAAATTCTTTTCATGAAAGCTAAATAATGCTGATTTTTAAAACCTTAAGTATCCCAAAAGGAAAACTATAGACCAGTTTTCATACTCCATACGTATGAATAGACAATTTTTAAAACTTTGGTAAGAATACAAATAAAATATATTTCCTTAATTTAGTGAAAAATTTACTCTCAGATTAACTTCTATCATCATCAATAGTAGTAAAGCACTTGAAACATGTTCGTTAAAGTCAGAAATAAGAAAAAGGAAAATTTAACTACTTTTTAGCTGTTATCCATTACTTAATAAAATCTTGAAGTACTAGCCAGTGCAATTAATGAAGAAAACTGAACACACAGTATAAAAATTGGAAAATAGAAGAACTGAAGTTAGTATAGTCAAGTATAAAACAAGAGTTAAAAGTAATAGAAATAAACGGAAATGTATCATTAATTATGATTGCCTAGAAAAATTTTTAAACATATTGAAAGCATTGCATGACCAGTTATAAAATATATACACAAAGAATTGTTACTGTTGTTTCATACTGACAGAAACCTTTTAATCACAAGTAACATTTCTTGAATATTCCTTACATGCCAGGCATTGTAAACATAAAGTAACTGGGAATAATTATAACATACAATGTTTAAGAGGTACATGAAGGAAACTATAAACCTTTGCTAAGGACTGTAAAAGAAGACACACAGATAAAATACTTTAAATATAGGCTGGTCTTGGGCAGGAAGACTGTATTAGTCTCTAAAACAAGTAATAAATTCAATGCAATAGCAATAAATTTTAACAATATCTTTAAAGGAATTTGACAAAACATTGGTAAAGTTTATCTTGAAAATTACTAAAAAGGCCAGGAAAAATCATATAATACCAATTCAGGAATAGACAGACAAGTAGAACCACATAGAGAGGTCTGAAATAGACTTAAGTAAGTATACAAACGTAGTATATGATAAAGTTAACTTCTAATCTGTGGATTTTAAGTGGATTTTTTTAATAAAGTGTTGAGACATTTGACAAGCCACTCTGAAAAAAAATATTAAAATGGATATTTGCTGCCTACCAAAATATATTACATTTTTAAAAATTGTAATATAAAACAATGAAACCAGAAAGTTAAAAAAATAAAAAGGAAAGAAGGGTTATTTTTTTTCTAGCCTTGGAATACACAAGGTTTTACTAAATGAAAAATCATAATAAATGATATAATTATATTAAATTATATAATAAGTGAAAATGAAATGTAGAACTTCAGTATGGCAAACAAAAGTAAATAAGATTTAAAGGCACACAACTAGGATAAAGTGTATCAAATAAAGAGTTAATGTCCCCAAATCAACCAAACACTCAAGTAAAAAAAAAAAAAAAAAATAGGCAAAAGAAATAAACAGGCAATTCACAAAGGGAACACTGCAAAAATCCAAGTAAAGGATGTCAACATCACTAGTAATAAATAAAAATATAACAACATACATACAACTTTTGTTCATTAGGCTGGGAAAGTGACAAAACAGAAATACCACCAGTGTGAGTGAAATGGTGAAGAAAGAGTCACCTTCATGCACTGTGGAGGAAGTGTCAAATTGGTGTCCTCTTCTGGAGGCCCTGTTCCCAATCTGTACCAAAAGTACACCTTTGAGCTGGTACCCCGATTCTAGGAATTCATTAACAGATGATCAGACACACTGTTCATTGCAGTGTTGTTTCTACTAGGGATAAACTGGAAGCAACAGAAATGTTCATTAATAGGTTTATTGACCAAATAAACAATAGTATGTGCAAATAGTGAAATATTATGCAGCCTTTAAAAAGAATGATATTGTATGTACTCACATTAGTGAGTAGATAAATGTTCAGAAAAGATTGCTTAGTGGAAAAAGAAATTTCCAAGCAAAATATTTAATATATCTTATAAGATTGTGAGCTCACATACACCCAACACAGTGAGTGTCGAGAATGTGCACCTAAATGTGGGCAATGGTTACTCTAGTGTCATGAAATTGGAGGTGCCTTTTCTCTTTTTCGTAATTTCTATATTATTTAGTTTTTAAATAAGAAGCACACATTTTTGTAATTTAAGAAAATATACCTACTTTCTATCTTGGACAACTGCCAAAGTCCCTTTGAGCACCTGAATTATCCTGTTGTCCCGTGTTCACTGCCCAGCTTACCCACATGTATGCCTGGGCGGTGCGTACTCGGCACTGCTGACAGCGCTAGCCGCCTGGATCGCTGCAGCTCACAGAAGCCCCGCAGTCAGGAAGGCCCAGAGCAGCAGGTGGAGGCAGCTCCCCAGGGCCCTCAGTGACGTGTTCCGTTGCCTAGACAGGGAGCCTCAGAGCACACTCCGGACAGGGAACAGTAACTCGAGAGGAGCAGGTACAAATCAGAAGGCTGGAGGTGGAAAAGGGCAGCTGGGAGCCATCCCAGTTTCTCTGTTGGCTTCTGAATTTGGGTTGAGGCCGAAATGAAGAGGTAGAGAAAGACAACGTCTAGTATTTCAGAAACTTGGACTCCTAGATTTGGAGGATTGCAGGAGGTCTGGCTTTATCTAGTCCTGTGTTTTCTAAACTTCCTACCTACAAACGACCTTTACTACACTTTATTTAAAATTTTGCTTTAGATCAACACTCATTGTTCTTGTTTGGTTAAATAAATTTATTGTCAAGGGAAACTTTTAATGATTGATATCACTGGAAACCAATATTGTTGCCTATGAAAAGTAGGTTTAACTACATAAAGTCAAGAAAGTGAACACAAACAAAAGTGTTATGTTGTTTGCAGCAGAACGTGGTGAGCTGAGTCTGTACACCCTCTCTCCTTGTTAAAATGGGAGATCAGCAAGTTCTAGAAAGGTCTTTAACATGCACTGGCCCAGAACTGAGACTTGCTCTTTAAGGCAAAGGAAGAAGTGTACTCACTACACGTTCTGCCTTACTGTCCACACACCATGTCAGGTCATTTCATGGTTCACACGCTCTTTGGAGAGCGTGCCGATGTCATCCCCGCTGACCGCGGAGGAAGCCCCACACTGTGCGTCTCTTCCCCACTCTCCGCCCTCCTGGGCGGCAGGTCCTGCCAGAGGTGATGCCCCCTGCAGGGTGGGATGGGTGATGATCAGGACATCCTGTCCGCTTTGTCCGGCCTGATCTGCAGGCCTTCGAGGATATCTACTTGGAGGAGCGGAAAGCCATCAAGGTTGTGCTCGAGTACGCCGACAAGATGTTCACCTACGTCTTCGTACTGGAGATGCTGCTCAAGTGGGTGGCCTACGGCTTCAAGAAGTACTTTACCAACGCCTGGTGCTGGCTCGACTTCCTCATCGTGGACGTGAGTGTGGCGCCTGAAGGGAAGAGAGGAGGGGGAGACCCACTGCCAGTGTGGGCAGAGGCTGGGGCAGACGGACGCAGGGACAGAAAGACAGGGCTGGTGGGAGCCAGCACGTGGAGGCACCGGGCTGTGCGGTGGCACAAGCAGAGAGGAAGGGGGCTGGCGTCTGGGGTCACAGAGGACAGCCCCAGGCCCTACCCTTGGGGTCTCCAGTCTGGAAGAAATGAGGAATAGGAGACCGGGGCCCTGTCATCAGAACCCCCAATTTGGGGAGACAGAGGAGCAGGGGAAAACCTAGGCCTGGTCCTCAGGAGTCCCCAGGCTTCTGGAGGAGACGAGACTCACCATGGGGAAGGGTGAAGAGCAGTCCAGGCAGGGGTGTGGGGCTTACCCTCTCCAAATGGCCACAAGGCAGGGGGTGGACAAGCCTATATTGGAGCAGTGACCACAGCATGTTGTGAAATGTCTGTCAGGCCCACTGAACATACGGCTGGTTAAGAGCCTCTGCGCACACACACAGGAGGCGGCTGTCTGCGCAGGCGATAGAGCGAGCCAAGGCCAGAGGGGACGGGTAGTGAAGAGGTGCTGGGCAGGCAGGAGAGAGCTTCCTGAAGGGTGAGAGGGAGGGTGGAGTCACCTGCGAGAAGGAGGAAAGCCATGGACACTGGCTGAGGGGTTCTGGGTGGCTGTCCTGGACAATTGGGTAGCTGGCAGGGCTTGCCTGCCCAGGCTGTGTCCAGGGAGGGCCTGGGGCAGGAGGTTGGCACATCTTCTGAGCACCCAGTTGGCAGATGGAATGGGAGGCCCCTGCCCCACAGCTACCCAGGCCCCAGGACGAGCAGGGTGAGTTCCTGAGCACAGTCAAGTGGGAGAGTGGCCAGAGGGCAAAAAATGAGATTGGGGTGTGGAGTAGCCTTGGATCTGTGCTCCCTAAGGGCAGAGGGAGCCCAGCAAAGGCAGAGGGCTCAGGTTAGGGCTCGCGATCCGGTTGTGGTGGGTCCCACAGAACAAAAGGCAGGTCAGGATCTGCAGACTGGGCAGAGCGTTCCGGAAGGCACCCATGGCTTCTGGGCTTGGCCTTAGGTTCTGCTCACCATCAGGCGCTGTCCTTCCTGTGGTTGCAGAAGAGGTTCAGACCTGTGCTGTCTCCCCACAACCCCCTCAGAGACCAAAGGGAGGGGCTCAGTCCCTAGGCGGCCTGGCCAGGGTCCAGGCTGGGCGGGAGGTGAAAGGAGGGGCTCCTTGGGTGATAGTGTGCGTGGAGACACAAGTCCAGGCCGCTTTCTATCACCCCAAGTGGCTGAAGAGGGTGCTAACGCTGGGGTGAGGGCTGCTAGGGGCAGAGAGGGAAGGAGGGTGTGCTAAGTGCCCTTACAGCCTGGAGCCCTCAGCGCCTCCAGGAGAGGGAGGACAGGACCACTGAGGCCCCCCTGCCAAGGGGCTTAGGAGGGCCTGGGGCCCTGGCAGCTCCTCCTGGAGGCTTCCCTCACCCAGCTCATCCTGCAGCTTCTTGGGAAGTGAGTCCCCAGGGCAGGCTGGAGGGAGTCTGTAAAGAGTTCTGGGGAAGCCCAGCTACACCCCACCACCTGCCACTTTGGGGAACATAGCTGAGGCCGGGCAAAGGGGACTGTCAGTGCTTCCTGCCCTGTCCCAAGATTGGACAGTTAGCCTGTGGAGCAGGAAACCGAGGCTCACAGCACAGAGAGGCCTTGCTCAAGGTAAAGCAGATGGAAGTGGATGCGGGAATCCAGCTTTCCTGGCACTGGCCATGCTGCCCCCATCCCCACACCTCCAGGCCTCAGGGTCTGGAGAATGATGTTTCCAGGAGCAATTCATTCATGTTTTCAATAAACACTATTGAGTATCTATGTGTAAGCGCTATTGCAGGCATTGGGGTTCTCAGGGAACAAAACAGACAACCTGCCCGCATCGAGGAAGGAGAGTGACTAAGTAAGCCAATTTTATATCATGGCAGAAGGTGATGTGTACCATGAAGAAAAAGGAAATAGAGAAGGGGTTAGAAGGGCCCAGACACAGCGGGAGGGGGAGGTATAGATCTTAACTTTAAATAGGCTGACCAGGATGGGCCCACTGAGGCACCATCTGAGCAGATTTGAAGGAAACTGGGATGAGCTGGGCAGACAGCTGCAGAACATTCCAAGCAGAGGTTGGAATGGCAGTGCCAAGGTCCTGTGGTCAGTGTGTGCCTGGCACACTTGAGCTACTATGGAGTAAGTAGGAAAGGCAAGTACAAAAGATGAGAGGCCAGATGCATGGGGCAGAAGGGGAGCAGCCTTTGGAAAACAGGGGCTTTTATTTAGAATGAAATGGGGAGACATTGCAGGGCTTTGAATAGAAGAGTGACATGAACTGACTGTGTGGTGGCTGGGGGGGAGGGGGGCTGGAAGCAGGGAGAAGAATTGGAACGCCATGGCAGTAATCCAGGGGAGAGATGATGGTGACCTGGCCAGGATGGTGGCAGTGGAAGTCGTGAGAAATAGCTGAACTTCTGATGTATTTGAAGACGGAGCCAACAGGAAATCCTGATGGGTTAGATGGAGGGTGTGAGAGATAGAGAGGAGGCACGGATGACGCCAAGGCTTGTGGCCTGAGCAGCTGGAAGGATGGAGTTGCCATCATCCGAGATGGGGGACTACGGGTGGGGCAGATAGGGCAAACTTTGGAAAGAACCGAGGGCAGGGCTGGTCTGCTGGAAGGAGGCAGGCAGGAGGCGGTTCCTGAGAGAGTCCCCTCTGCCTCTCCAGGAATGGGGACCCACAGCCTGGCATCCTCGAGGGGTGAGTGGGGGTAGCACAGAAACCGATCCTAGAGTCTTCCTCCTCCCAGCCCCTCTGCCCAGCCTGCTCCCACCCAGTGCTTCCAAGCTTGGGAGGAAGCAGTGGGCGTCAGGCCCTGCCCGCCGCTCTCCCCACCCCCAGGCTGCCCTGAGTGCCAAGGTGCTATTAATGGTGGTTGCAGGCGAAGTCAGGCAGGAGGCCATCTCCAACCTGTGATGCCAGGCCAGCACTGAAGTAAGAGGGACTGGGTGCCCATGGAGCTTTAGAAGGATAAAACCCATGGGGTAGAAATGCCATGGTCGGGGGGCAGAGCAGAGGGAGGACAGAGCTGAGGCTCCCATGGCCCCAGAATCTCCACCTGGGCCTCCCTTCTCTGAAGATGTCAGAATGTTGCGTAGTCCAGCTTTGGGGAAATACCCCAAGATAGTCTGTCTACTCACACCCAACCCAGGACTGTCCTTCCTTCCCCCAAAGAAGCCTCTTTGGGGGAGGGAAGAGGCAGGTCAAGAGTTTGACTTAAAGGAAAACACATGGGGACCAAAAGCCCAGGCTTTGTGCCCCTGCTCCTCCATGCCATCAGGCAGCTTTGGGGGCTGTCAGTACAGGTCTAAAGGCAGAACGTACTTGGGCTCCCCCGCAGCCTCTTGGGCCCCAGGATGCCTCCCCCTGCCTGTGAAGACAGTGCAGCTGGGAATAATAAAGCCTGGATACAGGAAGACCTGCTGGCTCTCACACCCAGACCTCTTTCAGGTGGGCCACGGCCTTTCCACTTGTCTCTGAGCTATCCCCGGACCCCCACTTCGTCTCCCACAGGTCTCACTGATCAGCCTGGTGGCCACCACCCTGGGCTTTGCAGAGATGGGCCCCATCAAGTCGCTGAGGACGTTGCGTGCGCTCCGACCCCTACGAGCCCTGTCACGATTTGAGGGCATGAGGGTAAGAGGGGTGGTTGCCTTCCCGCCAGGCACTGGGAGGTGGGTCCACTGAGGGGCCCCTCGGGCTCATTGCTGACCAAGCAGTCCAGCTTGAAGCTGGGACCGTGTCCCCTGACTTAGTAGGAACATGGGGGAGGCACCACTGGGCTTGGGGGCACCCAGAGTGTGGAGAGCTGTGAGAACCTTCCCCCAGGCCTGTCACCTGCAGCCTCACTGGACAACGGAGAGGAAGCAAAGCCCGGGGCACAGGTGTCTTGCCTGCAGCCCCGCCCCGACTGGCTCTGCAGCCCCCCAGCTTCTGCTCTCCTGTGGGGCCTCATCTCTGTGTGGGCCCCCACTCTGTGTGCCCGCCTGCATCCCCTGCCTCCTGGCAGACACAGGACACCTTCCCTCTGTGATGGGCAGCAGGGCTGTGATAGAGAGGGTGAAGGAAGCAGGAAGGAGCACCTGTATTCTCACCGACAGATGTCCGTTTGCATTTGCGCTTAGTAAACTCTTTTGCATCCTATTTTCTAAGTGTAGAGATGTAGGCATCTTTCAAGTCACCAAGTTTTACCAAAGAATGTGCACATAGAAGGCAAATTTAAAAGCCCACTAGGAAAAAGCACTACCCATAATACATAGCAGAAAACAAACGTGTGTGTGTGTGTGTGTGTGTGTGTGTACACTTTTGTTTACAAAATGTGCACAGTCTGTTGTGGCTTCGGCAGACACATCTGTGTGTGTCTCACTGACCCAGGAGGCACCATCACACGGCCTCCATTTGGTTGATGGTTCTGAACTTTGCCCACACCCCGGATTCATAGAGAAATAAATCGCTTACTCACAAGGGAATAATCCGACCTAAGTTAAACGTCTCTTTGGGAGCAAGGACATTTGATTCCAGAGAGACGTGGGTGACATGCTAGATGCCAGGAATGCCTCTGCTGTGGCTGTCGGCCACCGAGCTGGCCAAGAGCAAACCTGAGAGTTGGGTTTCCCACCTTGTTCTCGGGTTCACCATGTCTGCCAGGAAAGCGGGGGCCTCCTCTTGCTCGTGTGTGTCAGCATTACCCGTCTTGGCCCCATACCCACCACACACCCCCACACCAGTTTCACTTCCAGCCTGTGTGGCCAGCATGACAGCTGGGGACTTGGTGAGTGGAGTCGGGCACCCCATATGCCTTTGCCCAGGAAGCCTCTCCTGGGGACTGAGTTTAGATAAAGAGCATGAGGCAGTGGCTCCATGGGGCTCAGAGGGCCACTCCCTGGGGAGGGCAGAGACACAGGGAGCCCTCACACACCTGCCCTCCCATCCCTGCTCCCATCGCACTGGAGAACTGTCAGACACCTTCCAGATATACCACACAGAGGTCCCTGGACACACTTTAAGGGAGAACACCCCCAACCGGTAACAGCAACCTCAAAATAATCTGAAAGCTGAGGTCAAAGAATATATCCCCAGAGGCCCCTTTCCATCATTCTCTGGCATACTCAATGACAGAGACCCTGTTAAAAATTAAGTTTGAAGGTCATGGATTCAGGCAAGGCCAGGAAGAGAGAGGCAGGTGTTCTGGAGTCGCGTCAGACTTCAGGGTGCAAAGAGAAAGATGTGTGTGTTCTCTCACTCTCACTCTGCACCAGGGCTTCCAGCCATGGGTTGCCGGCCCTTCCTTGGAGACAAGAAGTGTTCCGCACCCCTCCCCCTGGGGGCCCACAGGGAGCTCAGTAGGTGGGAGGGGACCCTGAAAAGGGCATATGCTCTGCGCACCCCTGGGCGCTGAGTCTCTTCTCTGCCTACTTGAGGTTGTGGTCAATGCCTTGGTGGGCGCCATCCCCTCCATCATGAACGTCCTCCTCGTCTGCCTCATCTTCTGGCTCATCTTCAGCATCATGGGCGTGAACCTCTTCGCGGGGAAGTTTGGCAGGTGCATCAACCAGACAGAGGGGGACCTGCCTTTGGACTACACCATCGTGAACAACAAGAGTGACTGTGAATCTTTCAACGTGACTGGAGAATTGTACTGGACCAAGGTGAAAGTCAACTTTGACAACGTGGGGGCCGGATACCTGGCCCTTCTGCAGGTGGTAAGTCTTGGGGAAGAGCAACTTCCTTCCTCCCACTAATTGTCCAGCAACCGGCGTCTTCATCCATGGTACGGGCACGAGGGGTCCAGTAGGGCCACTCTGGTTCTTCACAATAGGGTCACATTGCCCAAAGAAGGCTCGAGGTTCTCCAGAGACTTCTTGGCTCCTTGGGAAGCCCCTGAATCTTCCATTCTAGAGCAGATGTCACCTTCTCCAAGGTGCAGGCATGGGGTTTAGCACTGCAGCGGAACCAACTTCCCAGCCAGTAGTCAAGTTGACCTCCTCGTGCTATCAGTTTGGTCGTGTGATGGCACAGGTTAAAAATGAAAGGCCACAGACACCTAAGGATGGAAGTATTAGCAAAGTTATGACTCTGGCCACCCCTCTGTTACGAAAGGTAGTGGTAGCTCCTGCATTGTTTAAAAGAATATATTTACTTCCACCTCTGATGTGTAAGATGTGTGATGTTTAAACACATGTGGCCCTACTCCATCTTTCCCAAGTTTTCATTGATTTGTGAGGACGATGGCTTCAGTAATTATAACACATGCCATAAAAATCACCTACAGATAGCCTTGACAGCAAAAATGCAAACAGAACCATAATGCATGGAGCTGTGCCTTGCTTTTCTTGCTATCCCAATCTCAAGCCCAGACACCGACCTGTCTCTAGAACTCAAAGCAGAGGAAAACTCAGTGGGACTCCCATCCGAAAACTTACTGCACATCCACTCATACCTCTACCCACCTCTTAAATCCCAATAGTAGCTTTCTCCAAAGACTCCCCTGAAATACCTGTGGAGAACAGGATTAAAGCCAAAACCAGAGAGCCTGCTGTTATGTGACAGTCCCTCTGAATATCATAACTTGGAAGGAAAGACCCTTTTTCCGTAGACAGAACTGCCTGCCTTTCCAGACAGAACCATATAATACCTGGAAAGAATTCAGTCACGGGCATCTCGTAACCTTGGGTGGTCCCCAGCAGTTTCCAAAGCATTTGCAGACCTCTCTGGACAGGTGAGGGCCTCGTTCACAAAGAGCTGAAATAGTTTGCCTTCTGTGGGGCAGCCTCAGTTTCCCCATCTGCCCTGCCGGCCTCATAAAAACTTTCAGACATAGAGAATTTATGTGGTCGAGATTGTACCTTGAAAGGAGGCTCGGGGCGGGATTGGATTTTGCCAGGGACACAAGTGAGACCCACTGGGCAGTTGGATCTCACCACCAAGCCTATCTCTTCATACCGTGTTTCCCAGAAAATAAGACCTACTCCGAAAATAAGCCCCAGTTAAGATCGTCAGCCAGATGGATGTGTTTGGTACGTTATGACGATATTCCAGAAGAAGATGACATGACTGTATTTGAATAAATATAGATTGTACATGAAAAAATAAGACATCCCCTGAAAATACACCCTAATGCGTCTTTTGGAGCAAAAATTAATATAAGACCCGGTCTTATTTTCGGGGAAATACGGTAGCAGCCCAGCCCGGGGCTGCCAGTGCAGCCAGCTCCCCGGCCCCGTCTCAGGTGGCCTCTTTCTGTACTGCCTTGCCATACTGTGCTTGTGTGGGCTCACAAGAGCTAATGGTTACATTTTCAGATATTTTGCAGGGCATTAGTAAAAATTAAATTTTATAAACTTGTAATTAAGTAAATGATATGAAAACTCATCATTACTGGTTAGTATCATCTATGCTCTTGAGATTATTGTATCTGTTGTACAGTGGAAATGCTATAAAGCTACGCTCCTGTGCATCTATCTCTTCCCAAGTCTGTGTTCAGTAACAGCACGCTGGCAAGTTGACATTAGCCGTGGTGGGAGGAATTACACAGGGAAATTGGCAAACTCAAGAATTAGGGCTGTTTTTTCTTTTTGAAAAGTCATTTGTTTGCCATTTGCCCACACACCACTGGCAAAAGTACAAGGGAAGGTTGGGATTCTTCAGGGACTTCCTCTGAAAGGCTGTGGAGCAGAAGCCACAAGGTTCTCTGAGGTGCATGACGAAGGGGACCAGGTCAGCCCTGGGGTCCACCTTAAGCCAACACAGAGAGCCCAAGCCCCACGTCGCTGTCCATGACACCCGCTGTAGGACTCGCTGTTGTTTTAGAATCTGAAATGAATGCGGATCTGAGAGGCAGACCTCCCTCAGCACTCACAAGTCTCTCGGCCAACATCACAAAGCTTATTTCCCCCACTGTGCGGTCTTCTTAGGGTGTCCACTCAGCAGGACCCCCCCCCACTCCCAGCGCTGAACAAGAAGGCCTTTCCCTGCCTGCCCAGCCATTTTGGACACTGATGAAGGGGTGGGGGGCTAGCTTCTTGCAGGAGGCTACTTCCTGCCCTCACCGGTCCACACAGGGGCTGTAAGAAGCTCAATCAATGCAGAGTTAAATGATTTTCTTACTCTTCTCTCTTCCTTCCAGGCAACCTTTAAAGGCTGGATGGACATAATGTATGCGGCCGTGGACTCCAGGGGGGTAGGTTACCACACTGTCCCCCCCCCCCGCCACCAAATGAGGCACCTGGGGCTCCCAAACACTTGGCCACTGGAGAGTCAATGTCTGCATCTGAAAGCTCACCCCATAAGGGCCCGATCTCTTGTGTCAACCTGGAGTCGAGCCTCTCTGGAATGCCCAGGCCTGGCTCTCGGGCAAGGTTGCGTGATCTCCCAAGGAGTCCCCAAATTCTCAAATAGCTTTCAGATTCAATTCACTGTAATTTATTTGAAACTTTAAAGTCTTACCCCAGGGCTAAAAGCCACAGAGATTCAAATCAGGCTTCTTCTCTATCCCTGCGCCTCACCCACCCAATCACACTGACAGTTCGTTGAAGACTGAGATGCCCCATGTTCTCAAATCTCCCGGTGGCCCAGAGGCAGAATCCGTGCAGTGACGCTGTGTCAGCCCTGAGCCCTGCATGCCTGCTCTCCTCACCTGCCACCCCCACCCCTGCTTGGCCCTGCTCTGTACTCACACACCTGTGCTGATGACCTTCCTCTGGACACACCCTTTTTCCCAGAGAGGACACCCCCGGCAGCTCGCGCCCATTCCTGCCTGTCTGATGCCGCATCTGGTTTCTCCCCCTTTAGTATGAAGAGCAGCCCCAGTGGGAATACAACCTCTACATGTACATCTACTTCGTCGTGTTCATTATTTTCGGGTCTTTCTTCACCCTGAACCTTTTCATCGGTGTCATCATTGACAACTTCAACCAACAGAAGAAAAAGATACGTAGAACGCAAGCTCACCCTGGGCTGGCAGGGCTGAGGGCCAGGGGACTGAGGAGCCATTCTGGCTCCTGGCCCCCTTTGGGCTTTCTGTTGGGGATGGTCCTCTGCTGGCTCCTACTGGAGTGGGGTGGGAGAGGGGTGTGTCCGTGATGTAGCAAGCCTAGGCCTGCAAGAGTGTACCAAGGGGAGCCATCCTGCCTTAGTCTACCTGAGAGATGAGGCTCCTTAGAGAAGCTGGGTGATGGTGGGGATCCTCCACCTGGTCCATGATCAGGGACAGTGGGTGGAGCCTGTGCAGAGGCCAGGGTCTTCCCGGAACTCTGTCACAGCGGCCATGACTGGTTTGCAGGCAAACCAAGTGGTCAGGAAGAACCTGCAGCCTGGCTGCATTGTGCAAGGGAGAAGGTAGGGGGTGGGTGTAGCATTTTCAGGTCACAAAGCCAGAGAGAGCTCAAGGTCAATAGGGACAGGGACTCTGCAAAAGAAGGTTTGGGGAATAATCTCTGGTGCAGGATAGGGACATACTTTATGTACCAGGAGAAGAAGCAAGGAATAGGGCCACCCTGGCACCTTCATTAATGAGGCAAGATCCCTGTGCCCTCCATGCTGGAGCCTCTGAGAACCCCAAAATGAGTCTGGTGCCTGTCTCCCTGCACTTAGGGGGCCAGGACATCTTCATGACGGAGGAGCAGAAGAAGTACTACAACGCCATGAAGAAGCTGGGCTCCAAGAAGCCCCAGAAGCCCATCCCCCGGCCCCTGGTGAGCCAGGCTTCTAATTTGGCAAGAGTAGAGAGGATCTGCTAGGTGCGGGGGCAGCTGAGAAGCCCCCATGCCACACGACTTACTCTCAGGGCCTCTTCACGGTCCTTCCACCCAGCCTGGGGCCCTTGGCCAGTCCAGGGAAGGAGGGGCATTCTCAGGTGTCTGACCATACACTAAGGTCTCAGTCTCGTGGAGACAGTGAGGAAGCACAAGAAGGCTGTGACAACCAGGGGACACTCCCGTCCCAAAGGAAGCCTTCTGCCTCTGAGTGAACCCCCTAGTCCCCTTCAAGGGTGCAGGCTTTCCCCGTGGAGAGCAGGGCAGCCATCACAGCCCCCACTCCCATGCCTGCAACCCCCTGAACAATAGAGGCCCCTAGTGGGTGGGGCCGAGAGGGGTGCTGGGTCCTCTGCCAGGTTGACTCCCTTGCCTCATCAAGCCATTCTCTAAAAAATGTGTGTGTGTGTGTGTGTGTGTGTGTGTGTGTATTGGAGCTTGGGCAGGGGTAGGCAGGGAGGTGGGGGAGGACTCAAAGTAATTAGGTGACAAAATCTAAATCACTAGCTAGTAAGTGGTAGCCCCCGTTTTTTAAATCCAATTCATCAGTTTCATCTGATTCTTCCTGTTCACTGTTCTCTGTTCTAGGTTAGTTGTGTGTGTGCGTGTATAACTATATGTGAAAGAGTGTGTATGTTTTCACTTATTTATAATCTCTCTTCCCCAAAATAATCTGGGGTGGCTTACAATTAAAGACACATACAAATATAGTTAACAGAATAAATAAAATCAATTCCTTAAAAAGAGGAGAGAAAATTTATTAACCTGAGAGCTGATACAATTACTAGCTAAACTTCAAATTTGACCTTGAGCCTTCAGACAGTGAGAACAAAAAGAGGACAATGAGCAATGTGCTAAGGAAACTCAGAGGAGACATCCCTTCCTGAAGATCCATCAGAGAAGGCCTCAAGAAAGAGGGGGCCTCAGGATTGGGCCTTGAAGCCCAGGGAGCATTTCAGCAGGAGAGCCAGGCTATTTCAGCCTCCTGACTTCTTCCTGTCACAGTGACAGCCTGGTGGGGCGTTGGCCTCACCAGAGGGTGGACGAGGAGGGTTGGTGATCTGGGCCCAGAGGCAGCAACAGGGGGCCTGTTAGTCTGCTGCTGTCCCTGCTGAGTGCATCTTCTGCCCCTCCTTTCAGAACAAGTACCAAGGCTTCATATTCGACATTGTGACCAAGCAGGCCTTCGATGTCACTATCATGTTTCTCATCTGCTTGAATATGGTGACCATGATGGTGGAGACAGATGACCAGAGCCCTGAGAAGGTCAACATCTTGGCCAAGATCAACCTGCTCTTCGTAGCCATCTTCACGGGAGAGTGTATCATCAAGATGGCGGCCCTGCGCCACTATTACTTCACCAACAGCTGGAACATTTTTGACTTCGTGGTTGTCATCCTCTCCATTGTGGGTGGGTATACAAGTTGTCTGGACAGAGAAGCCCTCCCCTGGCCCGGTCTCTCCTCCAGCCCTGGGTCTGTACTTAATGCCAAGTACACTAGGCTCCTTCATTCTTTTCTCTCTGCATTTCTCACCTCTCCCCCATCACACACACTCAAACTCTTGACCCTGCCCCCACAGAACTCTGACTTGGGGTAACTGACTTTCACCTTTCTGCTGTATACAGCCCCTGCCTTTGGTGAATTCTGAGGGAAATGCAGGGGCTGAGGCAGGGGCCACTCTGGCCACAGTGATGGGCAGATGATTAGAAGCTACAAGTAAGGTCAGGAAATACTGTGGAAGGTCCCAGGCAGTGGGGAGGGTGAGAACGTGCCTAGTGGGACTAGAGAGAAGCTTTAGAGAATGCAGGATGTCAGCAGCAGGAATGGAGCTATGGAGGGCCAGTCTTAGAGGCTTTGGGAGGTACAGCATGTATCTCGGAACACCTACTGGTCCCGGTGCTTGACCGTAACAGACAGGCGTAGTTAACAGGTCAACTTGGAGCCAGAGTGTCTGAGTCAAATCCCAGCTTCTCACTGACTAGGTGGCAACTTGGGTAAGTTACCTCACCTCCCAGTTTCCTCTTCTGGAAAATGAGGATGATGGTATCAGCTTACTTCCTAGGGTGACTGGAAGGGCTTAATGGATGATATAAAGCGCTTGGCCCAGTGCCTGAATGACAGTAAACACTGGACACATGTTAGCCAGTGACATCATTATTATATGAGGTGTCTGGAAATGTCACTTAGGCCAATACGAGGCAAGTTAATTTCACTCTTTCTCCAATAACATATCCCTGCTCCTTAAAACTCTAAAAGAGTGGTCGATAGAGACCCAGGGCTAGGAAAGCCCTAGAAGCTAGCAGAGTTGGGAGGGTGATAGGAACCATCTCAGAGAGGCTGAGATGCAGCAGGCGTGGTGTGGCGTGGCGTGGCGTGCCCTAGCACAGAGTGCTGACTTCTGGGCCAGTGCTTCTTGCACTTCAGTGTACCCATGAATCACCTGGGCTTGTTAACAAGCAGTGGGTCTGGGGATGGCGCTGATTTTCTACATTTCTGGTAAGTGCTTAGGAGATCCCAAGGCTGCTGGTCCTCAGACCACACTTTGAGGAGCTCAAAGGCCTGAGTTCTGTTTCAAGCTAGGCCACGAAGATGCTGAGCAAGTCCCCTCAGGCCTCGGAACCCATGACCTAGAAGAGGGGCCTAATACAGCTCTGTTGTGCAGGTATTCCCAGAAGACTAAGGAACAAAAGGGCTGAGAAGGTACTTTTTGCAAAGGATGTAGGCACTGTGGGTCCTCATTTTCTGGATCATACGCAGAAATGGAGATTCGGAGAGGTGGGTGGCGGGGCGAGCAGGGTCCTTGCAGTTAACCCATTCCTCCTGGAAGGGCCTCCTGTCCCTGGCTCCTGGCTGTACCGAGACCTCACCCAGGGAAGCTGGGCTGGAGGGAGGACAGAGGTGTCACAGTGGCCACAGTCTCTGTTGTCTCCCACAGGGACTGTGCTCTCGGACATCATCCAGAAGTATTTCTTCTCCCCCACGCTCTTCCGAGTCATCCGGCTGGCCCGGATTGGCCGCATCCTCAGGCTGATCCGAGGGGCCAAGGGCATCCGCACCCTGCTTTTTGCCCTCATGATGTCCCTGCCTGCCCTCTTCAACATCGGCCTGCTGCTCTTCCTCGTCATGTTCATCTACTCCATCTTCGGCATGGCCAACTTTGCGTACGTCAAATGGGAGGCTGGCATCGACGACATGTTCAACTTCCAGACCTTCGCCAACAGTATGCTGTGCCTCTTCCAGATCACCACCTCGGCCGGCTGGGACGGTCTCCTCAGCCCCATCCTCAACACGGGGCCCCCCTACTGCGACCCCAACCTGCCCAATAGCAATGGCTCCCGGGGGAACTGTGGGAGCCCAGCCGTGGGCATCCTCTTCTTCACCACCTACATCATCATCTCCTTCCTCATCGTGGTCAACATGTATATCGCCATCATCCTGGAGAACTTCAGCGTGGCCACAGAGGAGAGCACCGAGCCCCTGAGCGAGGACGACTTTGACATGTTCTATGAGATCTGGGAGAAGTTCGACCCAGAGGCCACCCAGTTCATTGAGTACTCGGTCCTGTCCGACTTCGCTGACGCGCTGTCCGAGCCGCTCCGACTCGCCAAACCCAACCAGATGAGCCTCATCAACATGGACCTGCCCATGGTGAGTGGGGACCGAATCCACTGCATGGACATCCTGTTTGCCTTCACCAAGAGGGTCCTGGGTGAGTCTGGGGAGATGGACGCCCTGAAGATCCAGATGGAGGAGAAGTTTATGGCGGCCAACCCGTCCAAGATCTCCTACGAGCCCATCACCACCACGCTCCGGCGCAAGCACGAGGAGGTGTCGGCCACTGTCATCCAGCGTGCCTTCCGCAGGCACCTGCTGCAGCGCTCCGTGAAGCATGCCTCCTTCCTGTTCCGCCAGCAGGCCGGTGGCAGTGGCCTCTCCGAAGAGGACGCCCCTGAGCAAGAGGGCCTCATCGCCTATATGATGAATGAGAACTTCTCCCAGCGCCTCGGCCCGCCCTCCAACTCATCCGTGTCCTCCACATACTTCCCACCTTCCTATGACAGCGTCACCAGAGCCACCAGCGACAACCTCCAGGTGCGGGCGTCTGACTACAGCCGCAGCGAAGATCTTGCGGACTTCCCCCCGTCCCCAGACAGGGACCGAGAGTCCATCGTGTGACCCTCGCCCCAGCTGGCCGGGATACACTGCAAGGCAGCCTGTTGGCTCATGGCAAACCCAAGTGCACCCACCAAGCAGCATCTGCTGGGCCTTCCTTGCGTTGGGCTTCGGGCGTGAGATGAGCCTCAGTCCTGTGGATCGACGAGGCAGAGTTCCGTGGTACCCGTGTGGTCGGCCGGAAGCACTTGGCCAAGCCAACTGCTCGGGGCAGCCTGTCCCTGAAGTCCCCACACATACCAAAGGCCTGGTCTGGTCAGACAACACCCCAGGGCTCGGAAAAGCAGCTCCATCCCAGTTGCTGAGGCGAAATATAAAACTGAGACTGTATGTTAATGTGAATGGGCTTTCATAAATTTATTATATTTGATATTTTTTTACTTGAGCAAAGAACTAACTTTTTTCCCACGGACGTGAGCAGCGATTCACACTGCCTCTTCTGAACTCTGAACAGGAGTGTCTGTGGAGCTGCTGGAACTCTGTTCTCAAAGCAAAAATGGAATCCAGTGTGGTTCCCGTAGGCCTTCGCTGCCCAGGGGCAGAAAAGGGTTTCCCCTGCCTCTTGGGCTAAGGTACCAGGAGGGCTGAACCCCTTTCCTTACACACACGTGTGCACACACTCACACACACAGTGGCCAGACACGGGCTCCCTTCAGGCGAGTGTCAGATAGCTACCCCTGCCCCAGCCTAAGGGACACAGGCCTGTCCTTCCAGCCCCCACAGGTAGGGTTCTTATCAGCAGGGGCTCACTCTGGCTTTCCATTGTCCCCAAGGTCCCTTTTTCCACCTGTGTTTTTATGCAGGCCATATTGGGGTCAGTTCTACAAAAATAAAAGGCTTCCTGAAGACTGTGGCCTGGGTCCCAGGGCTGGTTCTAGGCACTGAAGTTGGCTTTTCTTCCCAGAATTTGGCCTTCTGCAAGAGTATTAATGTAAAACTGAAGGGCCTGAGGGAGCCAGCCCCACTCGTGCCCTGCCCCACAAGCCAGAAAGAGTAGGCTGAACCCCGTGGGTTTGGGATTAAGAAGCTCAACAGCCCTCAGTCCATCTGAAGAAAGGACCCAGTTGTCATCACCGGGATCACTCTCTGGACCTTTCTGCCTCTCACCATGGAGGCAGGGGGATTCCTGTGTGGTCCCCAGCTTCTCTCCAGACGAAGCAGCATGGGAGTGGGGAGGGAAGCTTGGGTTCTGTGTAGGAGAGAGGCCTGGGGATGGTCAGGCCCAGTTCCCACGCCCTGGGAGGGGAATGAACCATGGGCCTCCTTGGGAAGAGAATATGGCCTTGGACCAACCCTTCCAGCTCAGCCTGGGGTCCTGGTGGCACTCGCACACAGGACCTTCTTGGGCAGTGTCCCCGCTGTCCCACAGGTCTTATGAGAAAGCCTTTTCAGGGAAAAAAAATACTTTTTTCTAGTCCAATTATCCCCCAGGGCCTCTTCAGCTACTGACAATCCTATTTAGCATATGCAAATCTTTTAATGTAGAGGACCGTCACCCTGAGAGTGACAGTGTTGGCTGGTGGAGCCTGAGCAGGCTCGAGCTCGGCTGCCCAATTCCAGCTCTCCAGCACAGCCGCCCTCCCCGAGGCGTGCAACCTCACTGGCCACCTCTGGGGCCGCCGGGAAGCCGGAAACTGGCTGCTCCTAACCTACCTCGCCAAGCTGTCGGAGGGCTGGACGTTCTGAGCTCACGGCAGTGCTGATGGCATTGCCAATGAGTAAAGTATTACATTTCTTCTTGTCACCCCAAGTTCCCGTGGTGGCAACCCCAGCCCCCACCCCACCCCTAGTGATTTCTCTTCTCCCATGTTCCCTTTGAGTCCAGTGTGGGATGTGGTTTTAACTATCCCAGTGACACTTCTCCGAGTGGAAATCTTATTTTTGTAGATCTCTGTGCTTTGCTTTCAAGACTTGGAGAGGTGCGTGCCCTCCCGGCACAGGCAAGAATGAGGTTTGGGAGGCAGCCAGGCTGCCAGCCCAGCTGGCCGGAAGGAGACTGTGGTTTTGTGTGTGTGGACAACCTGGGAGTCTTGAGACAGGTGTCCGAGGCTGGCTGGTGACAGCCGCCAGCGGCTGCGCATGGTGTGGTTGAGGGCAGGGACAGGCTGGACTCAACTCCTCAGCTTTTAGTGTGGCTCTCTGTCTCTCTCTCTCTTTCTTTTTTTTTTCCTAGAACTGCACAATGACCAGCAGGAGGGGAGAAGAGGGTAGGAAAAAGGAGGGAGGGACAAGCGTCAAGTGCCAGCTGTTGTCTGAACTAATTGAGCACTTCTCACCAAACTTCGTGTATAAATAAGATACATATTTTTAAAACAAACCAATAAACGGCTTCCATGACCTGGACTGGGCTCTGTTCTTGTGCTGAGATTTGACAAGGGCGGCGACCTCGCCCTGAGCACACCTGGATAGCAGTGGTGGTGTGGGGAAAGCGAGGTGAGATCCTAAGAACCACGCAGGACTTCCAGTTGTCGTCCCAGGAAAATGGCCAGGTCATGGACTGGCCCAGGAGAAGTGGGGTGTGGGCAGAGCAGTCGGCCCCCATGAGAGGACACCCAGGACCTGCCTTCCAGGACTCCCAGTGTGGGGCACTGCAAAGAGGGAGAGATTTTGGGTTCATACATGGGAAGGACTTGGAAAGGTGGGTGCAGGAAAGGGAAGCTGCCATGGAGAACAGGCAGATGGTGGCACCTGTGTGTCAAGCCAGGCCTGGACCTGTGACGTCTGACACTGGCTTCCTGGCCCTCATGCCTCAGTCACTGCACCTCACTGCTGCCCCACCGCCCCACCAAAAGCGCTCTGCCAGCCAGCAGGGACCTCCTTGTGGCTGGGTCCAGCACAGCCTTCTCAGTCCTCACCTTGCAGATCCGGTCCCGCCTGCAGCATTTAACTCAGCACACAGTAGCCCCTTCTGCAAATCGTCTCCTCCTTAGGCTTCTGTGGCGCCACCCTCTCCAGGGCTTCCTCCAGTCTCTTAGATTGCCTCCTTTGGGGGCACATCCTCTAGTGTTGGACTGAATGAATGATGAAGCCCTCTAGGCCCTGGCTCTCTTCTAGAAGGAGAGTGGGAAACACCCTTTCACCCCTTGCCATGCTTTAAAGAAGAGACTTGAATCTTTATCTGGAGCTTAAGCCTCTGCACTGAGCCCCAGGCCAGCCATCCAGCCGCCTACTTGGGACATCTTCAAACTTGCAAGCCCAGCACGTCTAACACTGAGCTCATCTGTCTCACCCACAAGCGGGTTGGTGAAGGCAGCCCCACAGATGCCATCTTCCACAGCACGCTTTCCCTCACCCACTCGCCCAGTCCACACCCTGTTGATGCTACCTTCTCTGTCTTTAAAACCCTACCACTTGGTTCCATCTTGCTGCTGCTTTCCTGGTTGAGGGCAGCATCTTGCCTCACGGCTTCCCTTGCTCTATCCTCATTCCATTCCAAACTACTCGGCTACCGGGGTACTTTAATCCAAGATCTTTGCCTCCTGGATAAAACCCTTCAGTGGCTTCCTGTTGCCTCAGGATCAAGGCAAACCCCTCCCAGGGCCTCCAGCCCTGCCAACCTCTGTGACGGCATCGCTCTCTAACCCCTCAAAGGCCAGGGCTCTTCCTCCTCTCAGCCTTGCCAACTCTTGTTCCCGCCTCCCGAGACACTCTTCTCCTTTCCCCTCAGCCTTCAGGCCTCATCTTACTGTCACCTCCTCTGCTGGCTCTCCCTGCCCCTGCCCCACCCCCTCCCCGTCACTTGCCCCTCCTCTTGGTACTTCCCTTGTCACAGCACTTCACACTCCTCATTGCAAACACCTGCAAAGCCCATGTGTAAACACATATGACCACCCCTAATGGCATCAAACCCAACCTTTATTTTTGTCTCTTCTCATCCCTCTCAGGTTTATTAGATGCAGATAATCTTCCCTGGGTTTGGATGAAAACCGGGCTGATCCTGCAGCTTTTCGCCTCAGTCTTGGGTAAAAGAACAGCCGTCTACAGCCTCTTTACCTTGTAAATACAGTCTCAGCCTCGTCCTGAGGGTGTCCAGTCCCACGAACAGTCAAACCGAAGGTGGCTGGGCAGCTCCTCCTCCCCAGCCCAGAGATGCACTGTTTCAGGTCCCCCCGGTCCCTTCCTTTGCCCATGGGCAGTTGTGTGTCCACCTCTAGCCTCTTCCTGCCAAGGCCTTCGACCCTCCAAGTGGCCCTGTCATGGCACACACCGGCCCTCTCTCAGCCTGCCACCTCTACTCCACAGAAAGCCCCAGCAGCAACACGCTCCACCGCCACCACCAGAAAAGCTGGCCCAAGACCCTCCCTCCAGGTCTGTCATACAGGGTGTCATGCGGGGTCTCTGGTCCCGCTCCCCACATAAGAACTCAGGATAGGGTGAGGCCAAAAAGGAACACCCACAGAGCCATAAATAGGGGAGTCATACCACTATAGTCTCCCTGGCGGCTGGGCTAGAGACATAGGAAGCAGGAGCCACACGATCTGCAACCTGCCGTCCACTTCTCTATCAACCAACCAACCCCATTTGCTAGCTGCAATCTGTGCTTGCGAGATCATCCACCATCTTCTTGCTAGGCCCCATTTTGCTGCTAGCATAACCTCAGCAGTTATATTAGTGGTCAATGGCTCACTGGTTACAGCTGACGGCCAACTAGCCACAGCTGATGGCCATCCAATCACAGTTGATGGCCATTTACTACCTGAACCAGCACCTTTCCACGTGAGGCCGAGAGCCTGGAAACTGCACTCCTGGCTCTGTCCCCACAAGGTCCCAGAGCCAGAGTCAGGCCCCCGTCACCTGTCTACTTGAGCTTTCTCAGGCCCAGCAAGACCCAGTCCTCCACATCTCCGATGTGTCAAAACTGTCCAAGAAGGTCTTGGAAGCCACTTCACCAGGCCTTGGTTAGAAGGTGACACCACCCTGCCCATAGGCTCTTTCCTTTCCCAAGGAAAGGCCACAGACAGAACAGTTCTCTTCAAAACAAACAAACAAACAAACAAATAAAAAACTCACAGTTTCCCTCGGCCCTCTGCTCCGCTGTACCCCTTTTTATATGTGACTGCAGGTCCCAATGTCTGGCACGTTTCCTATAGAAACGATCTGCATGAGGGCCTGGTGGTTTGGTATCCTGAAACCCTTGGTATTGGTCTCTTGGTCCAAACTGGGGAGGGGACAGTCCATTCGAACCTCCTGTGACACTTGTTTCATCATCTTCCCCTAACCAGACTGGAGCTCTTCAAAGGGCAGACCACATCCCAGGGTAGAGGGCTACGACCAGCTTTTTAAAAAAGAATATCAGAATTTAAAATAGCTGTGTGTCCTATGGGGTAAGGATGAGTGCTGTTTTGTGAAGCTATTGTTTCAGACACATATAAAGCTTGGGTGAATGCCTGTGGCTAGTGATAGGAAATATATTTCTTACTAGAAATCCCAGTGAAAAGAGTAAAAGCAACATGAAGACAGCGTCCGTGTCTTTGCTCGCCATTGCAGCTGGGACATAGCTCAGTAGCTGGCATAGGGCAGTAACTCAATAACTCTGTGTGGAGCCGGCCCAGTGGCTCAGGTGGTTGGAACGCCGTGCTCCTAATGCCGAAGGCCGCCGGGTCGATTCCCACATGGGCCAGTGAGATGCACCCTCTTCAGCTAAGACTGTGAACAACAGCTCTCCCTGGAGCTGGGCTGCCATGAGCAGCCGGAGATTGGCGTGAGCTGCCACGGGCTGCTGTGCTGCCATGTGCCGCCATGAGCGGCCGGTGGCCAGCGTGAGTGGCCGGCAGCATTGTGAGCAGCTGGCAGCCAGCAGCGGCTGACCGACGACTGGTGACCAACTCCTAGTTGTTTCTATACAACTAGACTGAGAAACAATGGCTTGAGCTGGAGAAGCTGGAGGTGGGGGGGGTGCAGGAAAAAGAGGGGGGAGGCAGAAAAAAGAGGGGGAGAGAATAATAACAAAAATAAAATAGAAATTAAAAAAAAGGGAAAAAAATTCTGTGCCTGATGCCGGCAAGAAGGAGGCTATGCCCACCATGAAGGGGTCAGGCCTTCTCTCTCACAAGCCCCCGGGCACGACCTCCACCACAGTCTGGGTCAGGGTCAGTGTGGCAGCTTCCTCATTGTTCTTGGAGCCAAGGGTTGGTTCTTGGAACCAAGGTTTGGAGTCTGGCCTTGGCTGGGATTCTTGCCTGGGATTCTACCCCTTGGGTCTTCCATGGCTGCTTGAGATGGGCTTTCGCCTGGCCTGGGATGTGGCGGGCTCCTCTGGAGGGAGGCTCCAGTGGGGCCTTGTGTTCACCGCAATGCAGCAGCTGTCACTGGCCGCTTTGGGGTGAGGCCGGGGTCCAGGCGGCGGGCAGCTCTGTGAGGGACGGACGCCGGCTCCTGTGTCAGCAGGAAGGCATGCAGCCCAGGGAGCTCAGTCCTTGGCAGGGAGAGAGATGCTCCTGGACAGACGTCAGCTGTCACCCTGGGGCCGCGGCATTGGCAGCTCCTCCGCCCACCAGCCCTGACAGCCACCAGACTCGAGACTCAGAGTGGAGCCTGGGAGGGCAGGAGGACAGGCGCTCCTACAGGCGGACATGACATGCGTAGCTGCCACAGGCCACCGCTGATGGGCTCAGGGAACCCAGGACTGGTGTCTCATGCCCCCAGCTGCTGCTTGAAGCCATCTGTGCTGGCACAGCACCCGCACCCCTCCAGGGCTCTGAGCCCACTGCATTGCACGTGGCCCTTGAAGCTGAGAGCTGGGCAAGGCCAGGCCAGCCAGTCCACTAACACCATGCTCTCCAGCCCCCACCCCAGTGCCTGGCACAGATTAGGAGCTGGGAGTGTTTGCAGAAGAGATAAGCCAGTTAAGTTCACTGTCCACTGCATTCACCTGAATCCTCTACTCCATCTGAATCATTCCTGTCCTCTAAGGTCCCTTCCCCTTTTTCCTACCTTCCACTCTTCTTTCTTCTGGAAGGTGGTCAGACACAGAGCCATTTGAGATCTTCACCTACATGGAGACACGTGCGGATCCACACATATGCCCCCTCAAGTCACAGTAATCGGGTCCGTGTTGGGGGGAGGGGCATGATCATGGGGAGATGCCTGAAATCCCAGGAATGAATTTCAGGCTTCCTGTCCCAGTCCCACATGGACCAGGGGCCCTCAGGACATTCCCAGGGACAGAGGCAGGAGACAGGACAGACAGGATTTCAGAAATGACACTCAAAGACTGGTAGCTGTCAAGGTTTGGGGAAGAGGGGTCCCTGTCAGAGGGACCCTGGGAGCCCTGCTGAGGATACCACTCCTCTGTGGGTGTCCAAGTCAGCCTGAATGGCCGAGGTGGGAGCCAGGCCAGCCTGAGCCCAGAACATGTAATGACCACCCTGACAAGCACTTCCTCCCATGCCAGCTCCCAGGGCTGGCATCCCCAGGCAGCTGCCAGGCACCTGCTGCCGGAGAGAAAAGCCGTGTCACCCCAGCCGCTGTGGAGAGATGGGCCAGCTCAGATTCCAGAAAGGCGTGCAAGTTGAAGCACAGTCCGCCTCCCCGGATGTGGGCTGACCGGCAGGCGGTACGTCCTGTCCAGCCCCACTACGTGCCGGTCTCTGTGGTGAGAGCCTTGGGAAACGAGTGCTGGGATTTCAGGTGTGACCAGCCAGGAGCCTCAGCTTGCCTCTAGTATTTGTCCTTGGGGACCATCTGAATCCTTCCTGTCCTCTGCCACTCACGCTCATTCAGGCTGCACCCTCACTTCCTGGAAGGCCGGGAACTAGGCTGCTTCTATGTTCGAGGCTGTGGGAGGAGCTGCAAGGATGGTGGAGGGTAGGGAGGCTTGACCAAGAAGAGAAGCTGGCTTAACAGAGATAATTGGGCCTCTTGTATCCTGTGTAAATCCATCACATTTATAGTCTCTCCAGACAGGAGACAACGAGGAAATGACAAAGCCAATAAGGCCAATAAATAGAGTGTAATGGAATAACCAGTATGTGCATCCATCCCCTGAGCCCCAGAGCCAGCAGGAAGGCTGAGCCCCTCCCTTCTGTCTCTGTCTGGACTCTGGCCACAGGCCCCAAGGGACAGTTAAAACCGGTCCACAGTCCCCTCAGGGATGCCCGGCTGAATTTCCAGCTGGTCAGGCCAAAAACCTTAGCGTCATCCCTGCTTTCTCTTCTCTCCCCCTGCCCCCCACCCCCGGCCACATCCAATCTGGCAAGAAATCCTGTTGGCTATGCTTCTGAAATACATCCCAAGTCCAGAGACTTCTCAGCACCTTTGCTGCCTCCATGCTAGTCTGAGCCACCATCGTCTCTTGCCTGAATTCTCGCAAAGGCCTCCTACCTGGTCCTGCCCCAGGCTGTGCGCAACACAGCAGCCAGCGGGTCTGCTGAAAGGCACGGCGGACATGTCACCGCTCTGCTCAAAACCCTCCACGGTCCCATGCCTGAGTGCAGCCTGAGCCCTCTGCGGCCCCAGGCCCCAGTGCCTGCCTGAGCCCCGTACAGCTCTGCCCCTTCACTCCCTCAGCCACACCGGCTCCTTACGGGTCCCTGCCCACACTGAGCACGCCCTGCCTTAGGACTTCAGCTCCTTACACCTGCCACACTCTCTCCCCAGAGAGCAGCAGGGCTCCCCTCCTTCCTCTTTCAAGTCTTTTCTCAAATGTCAACTTTGCGATGAGCATCCTACTTTCCACCCTCTCCAGCCCACTGTTTCTATACTTACAGCAGCTTCAGTGAGGTATAATTTACATACAATAAAATTCACCCTTTTAAAATGCACGGTTTGATGAGTTTTGACAAACGTCGAAGCAGTATAACCACCACCAAAATCAAGGTATCAAACCTTCGATCATGCCAAGAAGTTCCCTCACGCTCTTTATAGGGAACCCCGTCCCTGGCCCCAGTCCCTGCAACCACTGAGGCGTTTACCTGCTCCTATGGATTTGCTTTTTCTGGAGAATTCATGAAATAATGTGCATGCATGCTTTTGTTGTCTGGCTGCTGCCACTCAGCATAATGAATTGAGACTCATCCACATTGTTGTGTGTGTTGGTTCGTTCCTTTCATTGCTGAGTGGTATTCCCACTATGTGGATGTACCCCAGTTCATTTTCCATTCAGTAGTTGATGGACATTTGGGTTGTTCACATTTTTTTAAAAAAGATTTTTATTGGTGAAGGGGAACAGGACTTTACTGGGAACAGTGTGTACTTCCAGGACTTTTTTCCAAGTCAAGTTGTTGTCCTTTCATTCTTAGTTGTGGAGGGTGCCGTTCAGCGCCAAGTTGTTTGTCCTTCAGTCTTAGTTGTGGCGGGCGCAGCTCAGCTCCCGGTCCAGTTGCCGTTGCTAGTTGCAGGGGCACAGCCCACCATCCCTTGCGGGAGTTGAACCGGCAACCTTGTGGTTGAGAGGATGCACTCCAACCAACTGAGCCATCCGGGAGCTCAGGGGGCGGAGCCCACCATCCCTTGCGGGACTCGAGGAGTTGAACTGGCAACCTTGTGGTTGAGAGCTCACTGGCCCATGTGGGAATTGAACCGGCAGCCTTCGGAGTTAGGAGCACAGAGCTCCAACCACCTGAGCCACCCGGCCGGCCCTGGGTTGTTCACATTTTTCGCTGTCATGAAGAAAGCTGCTGTGAACATTTGTGGTCAGGTGTTTGTGTAGACATATGTTTTTATCTCTTGAGTAAACACCTAGGAATTGAATTTCAGGGTCATATGATTAGCGTATGTTAAACTTTATAAGAAGGTGGCAAACGTTTTCCAAAATTGTTGTTCGCTTTTCATTCCCCCCAGCAATGAGTGTTCCAGTTGCTCCATATCCATGCCAACATGTGGTGTTGTTGGCTGTTTTTTCTTTAATTTTAGCCATATGAGTGGGTGTAACCCATCATTTAAATTTGCATTTCCCTGATGACCAAGGATGTTGAGAATCTTTTCATGTGCTTACTGACCATTCTTATGTCTTTGGTGAAATGTCCACCAGTGTTTTTAAGGAGCTCTAAACAAATGCTTTATATACTGACATCCTCACTTGAAGAAGTAAGTTAAAGTTACACTGCTTATACATTTGTCATCCCTATGCAGTGTGACGACATTCCATTGCTCTACCATGGGCGTCTGTATGATCTGAAGACACTGACCTCACTGTGCTAGTCTCCATTTCCTCATCTGTAAAATGGGCATAACAATACTTACCTACTAGGGTAATGTGAGGATTGTGTAAAGTGAGACAGGTAGAAAATTTGCAATATCCCTGGTACATGATAAGCACTTAGTAAATGTCCAGTAGGATAATGACGATTACTATTACTAACCCCGACTTGTTCATGTCAATCCCATTTCCCTCTTCAAAGCCCTGTGTTTTCATCTGTAAATTGTTGGGGACAATCTCTAAGTCCCTTCTAGGAACACCCACTGATTGCCTGCGTTGCTCTCTGTTTCCTAACACACCCTTTACAGGTAGCTTCCTCCACCCAGGGGCACCCCCGACAGCCACCCACCCCTGGGGACACTAGTCACACACACAGCAGTGGAAAGCTCCCCCAACTCCTGACCCACAGAATGGCCTAGGGCCCAGCTCCTCAGTCACCAGTAAGGGACCATGAGAAACTAAGAGGACCAGTGGCGATGGAGCAGACTGAGTTAGAGTTGGGAAAGGCAGATGACACCAGGCAAGACCACTAGACCCGGGGGAGGTTGAGAAACGTGGTGTGGCCTTGCAGGGACAACAGCCTCTGCCGCGCACTGGCTCGGCATGCTCTCCCCGTCCCCCCCACGCCTCGTTCCCAGCTCAGCTCCGCAGCGCAGCTGGGGGGGGGCAGACCCTCCATCAGCCCCACCCTCACCCTAGCTGACCTCTGGAGGGAAGCTGGATCCCCAAAGGAGCCCCTCCCGGGGGGAGCCGGGTGGGGAGGAGGACGGGAGTGTTGGGAAATCAGTGCACACAGATCTGGGGCCAGTGCCAGGGTGTCACAGGGAGTGAGGAGGAGGTGCTGAGAGAAGGGCAGGCCAGCAGGGCCCAGGCCACGGGCAGGACGGGCCGGGGCAGTGACTGGGGGAGCTGAGGAGATTCTAGGGGCTGGAGGCCTGGGGATTCTAGACGCCCAGAGCAGGGAGCATACGAGGCGCTGAGGGCCCGGAGTGCAGGAGGGGTGAGGAAGCTCAGGGCAAGGGACAAGGCTAGGTCAGGGGGAGCTGGAGCTCTGACCCTCCACCCTCCCAGTCCTTCAGCCCCACTAAGCATGCTCTTCATGCTCATTGTCACCTCCTCGATTGTGGGCGGCCCCGCCCAGCCGTCCCAGCCACCAGTCCCCGCCAAGACTCCGGCACCCTGGCCGCCCATGCCCTCCTCTCCTCAGGGCGAGCCACCGCAGCACCACCTTCACCACCCATTTGCTGCCAGGCCCCAGCCACAGAGCCCCCCAAGTCAGCTTCTCTACTCCTGCACCCCAGCTAAACGATAGACCCACTACGAAGTCAAGCATCTGCCCTCTGCCAGCCCAACCTCCCACGTGACACAGCCACCCTGTCTCCTGTGGAGACTGACATTTGCAGGATAAATGAAGGCCGAGCAGTGGGGCCAAAGCCCAGCCAGCGGGGCTGACACCAGCGGTACACCCCAAGAACGAGTGGCAGTAGGCCCAGAGCCACAGAGGTCCCCTTCCTCACTCACTCCCACTAAGTGATGTCAGCCTACACATGGCACCAGCTGTGGAAACTGAGGTATCTGTCCATTCTTTCTTTAGCCAATACCTATTGAGCATATTATAACTGGAGTTATAATTATGTGCCAAACAGACAAGGCTGCTGCCCTCATGGAAGTTGAGTTGTGCAGACAGATATTAACCTCAAAATCCACACACAAGGGCTGCTAATAGTTACAAAATTGGGGGTGGGGGGTGGCGGGTACAAAGTGTAATGAGTGAGAATGTCCAGGCGATGGGATCAGGGAAGACCTCTGTAGAAGACATAGCATTTTTGTTGACCTGAGTTAGGCATTTCCAGGCAGAGGGAAGAGCAGATGTGACAGTCCTGAGGTGGAACGTGGCCCGTTCCACAAGGGAAGAAGGCCCATGTGGCTGGACCCAGAGAGTGAGGGGGAGTCCAGCCTGGCAATCCCCGGGAAAGGAGTCTGGACATGACCGAGACACTGAGGGGCTGGCTGTTGGAGAGGTTTACTGCTGTAGACACTTTTATTATGTGGGGGGAGGCACACAGCTGCTAACTGGGTTTGTACTTTAGAAAGATCCCACCTCCTGCTCTGAGGGAAAGGTTTCTGGGGAACAAGAATGAATGAAGGAAAACAGGTCAGGTCAGGTAGGGCGAGACAATGGTGGCTTGGACCAGGATGGGGACAGTGGAGAGTGAGAAAACTGGGAGCTATTTGGGACACTACATTGGTAGATAGGGCACCCAAGGACAGGTGAAGAGGCTCCTCTGGTCTCTGGCCAAGGCAGTGGGGAGGGGCCCCCAGAGGTCAGCTCCTGAGCTGGCCCTCAGGCCTCGTACATCTGCCCTAAAGAGTACTTGGCAAGCAAGATGGATAATCCAATGGAATAATTCTTCTATTCAAGAACAAAGTCTAGGTCCCATCTCCCCTAATCCTTCCTCCTCTTTCTACCATGGACAGCACAAGCTCCACAAGATGGCAATTCCCGGTACCTCGCTGGTGATGGGGAAAACACTGGCCTCTCTGGAAGCTGTGAGGGCAACTGTCCCCTGAAATGTCCCCTGAGCACAGAGTACTCCAAAGTGGCCTCACTCCACTTTTAATTTTTTTCTATTAACCAATCAAGAATTTATATGACAAATCCAGTCCCTCCCTTGTGGGAACTTCGCCTTGAATTGTTTAAAAACCAAAATAGAGGTTGGGAGCTGAACATCACTGCCATGTCACTGCTGAGGACACCTGGACGCTTCCCAGATTCCAGTGCAGGCTACCACAAAACAGTGCCAGTCTCAAAATCAAGGGGAACCCCGGGGAGTCCCCACTTTGCCTCACCTCTAGGTGACAGTTCTGTGGATAAACAAACCACAGTCCCCAGCTGAGAACACAAGCCCAGTCTCAGCAGGGCAGTCTCCGGAACTCTGGCTCCATGCTAGTGCCAGCCTCACCCCAGGAAGACACAGGCAGGCCCGCTGTGAACCTGTCACCACCGCAGGCCCATGTCCCTCAAGATAACTTCATTTCATTCCCCGGCCCAAGGCCTTCATGGCGGCCACCCCACTCCTCCCCCACAGGTCTCCTTTCCTTCACATCTTGCACTGAGAGTGTTGTCTTCTCTTCCAGAGGCTCTGGGCTCCTTCTGTAAATGAATGCACTTCTCCCAGGGGCCAGCTTTGCATACTAAGGATCTCAGGGAGAGGAAGCCTTGGGTGTAGTCTCAAAATAGCTAACTAACTGCAGGAGGGGGACCAAGGCTACCCACTCTCCCTACATTCGCTTTACTAAGAAAGCCATTCAAGTGGCCTTCACTGGACTCCGGACGGTCGCTTTCCTTTTAAACCGTACCTGCACCTGCCACCTGTGGGCTGTCCTGGGCATGTAATGCTCCCTGCTGGTCCCCAGAGCCTTGAGGAGGCTGATTTGGAGAGCACACCGCAAACAGCGTCCCCTCCACGGCCTCCGTACAGGCTTTGGTCTGAGTGCTTTTCATGCAGGAAAAAGGAACGTTTCCAGGTGGAAACCTTCCAAATGTGTCTTCCCAATCACCTTGTCACCAGATTTGTTCTAAGCAAAATCTTTCTCGTAAATTATCTTTGCCTTTGGCTGTTCACACACAAAGGTCACATAGTTGTCTGCCTTTGATATCACACACGTAGCTGGGAAATGGTTTCAGAGGTTCCCACAGCTGGAATCCGCAGAGGAATTCTGACCAAGAAAGAGAGATGAGGGTCATGATGAAGTGGGAAAGGCAGGAAGACCCCGAGGGCTAGAGAAGGAGAGGCGAGTCTCTGTCTGGGCCGCCTCGCTCCTTTCCCCCCTTCCATCTCTAAGCTGCAGGTTCTTCAGGGCTTCTCCCTCCACCACATCCAAGGGAACAGATAATAAAAACGGTCAACTAGAAGCAGTAATATCCCAGTATCAATGAGCACACGCAGCACCAGATCTTGTTTCTAAATACCACTCTCCCTCTGAAGGTAACAGGACTCCTTGGTGAGATGGCCGATTCATAGCCAGAGCAAATACAAGAGGAGCCTGGAACATCTAGTGCCAAAAAGCAAGAGAGGGTTCAAAGACTGACGGAGACACGTCCAAAGACATGGGTGCCAGTCTGAGTGCCAATTAGTAAGTTTAGAAGGCATGATGGAGTAGAAAATCATAGATGGATGAAAACTTTGATGAGGGACAGAGTCTCAAAGCATTTCCCCACAGTTACTTTTTAATTACAAAAAGAAAGTAGTAATTCTGCAGTGGGGGGACTTGGTGCACACCACCTAAACCACGTGATCAATGACAATACGTCTAACAAATGGGGACATGGACCTTGTGTGCCTCCTGAGGTAATACTCTGAGTTACACCACCTTTGTACTCATCTTGCCCAAAATGCATAACCTGCAAATGAGAATGAGGAAACAGCGAACAGAATTTGAGCGATAGCATTCTACAAAAGTGGCCGGAAGCCTTCAAACATGTCAAGTTCAAGAAACACAAAGCAAGACTGAGGAGGCGAACGGGACATGACAACTAAATGCAATGAGTAATCCTGGAACAGGAGGAAAAATACGCATAAAGGGGACATGACTGAGACAACTGATAAAATTTGAGTATGGATGGTGGATAGCAGTATTGTATCAGTGCTAAATTTCCTGATTTTGATAACTACTGCGGTTTTGTAAAAGAATGTCCTTGTTCTTACTAATACACACTGAAGTATTTAAGAGTTAAAAAGGCATGATGCCTTCAACTTCCTCTCAAGTGATTCAGAAAGAAATATGTGTGTTATATGTATATAGACTATGTGCAGTACATATATATATACAGAATATACGGTGTATTATACACACATATGTAGAGAGGGAATTATAAAATATAAGTAACTGGTGATGGTAAACGTCTAACTATTACATTGTTTTGTGCACCTGAAACTAATAAAAAAAGTTTAAAAAAAATAACTGGTGAATCTGTATAAAGGGTATATGGGAATTGCTTGCAACTTTTCTATAAGCTTGAAATTACATTAAAATAAAATTTAAAACATAATATGGCCAAAACTTATGTGGTGCTTACTTTGTGCCAGGTACTGCTCAAAATACTTTACGTGTAGTAACTCATTGGACACTTACAGTAGCAACAGTCCTACAAAGTATATAGTACCAGCATCCATGCTGTCATCTTCACTTTACAGATGGGGATACTGAGGCACAGAGCGGTTAAGCAACTTGTCACGCCCCCACCTGGTAAGATGGCAGAGCTGGGAGTTGAGTCCAGGTCAACCTGCCTGGCTCCAGTCTGTGCTCTTAGCCAGTGTGCTCTGCTGCCTCATCGGCTGCAGAGGCTGAGAATGAAGCCACAGACGGGAACACACGCTGAGGATGACCACACGCTTACTCCCAAACACACATGGATGGGTTGCCTGGTGCAGAACGGTTGCAGCCTGAGAATCAAAATAATCTTGAGATCTGAACATGGAGGAGATCCTTTGAGGAAGTAGAAGGGTCGTCCAAGTTCAGTGCCTGCAGGCTTGGGGGCCTGGACAAAACCCCTCCCTCTCTCCCTCCCTCCCTCTCAGGCGGTTTCCTGCGGACTGACACAGTCCTATTTGCCTCCCTCACCTTCCCTAGAGCTCCAAGCTGCTCCTCTTCCTCCCAGCATTCTCTGCTCCCCCGACCCTATGCTCACAAACCCCAAAACAAGGCGCTTCTGGCCTTGGCCTTCTGGTGAGAAAGATGGGCCCAGATGGAACAGTGGCCCCAAAGCCAGAGTTGAGGGCAGATGACTGAAAGCCGATGGCTACAGGTACTGGAGGAGACGGGGTGAGGAGACAAGAGGACAAGCCTTGAGGTGTGCCCAGTGAGGAGCACTGGGGGTGCCAGGCCCAGCATTACCGTGTTTCCCAGAAAATAAGACCTAGCCGGATCATCAGCTCTAATGCATCTTTTGGAGCAAAAATTAATATAAGATCCGGTCTTATTTTACTATAAGACCTGATTAATAATATAATATAATACCAGGTACAATATATAATATAATATAATACCGGGTCTTGTATTAATTTTTGCTCCAAAAGACGCGTTAGAGCTGATGGCTGGGCTAGGTCTTATTTTCAGGGAAACAGGGTAGTCACGGCAGGAGCAAGTTTGCCAGGGGGTGACCGTCCTCCTCGACAGTTTGCCAGACAGGACTGAGGGAGGTCCATTCCCTACCACCCGAAGAAGCAGAGGCCTCTCTGGCAGAGACAAAGTCTCAAAGCAGGGGGCTGAGTGTCAGGGGGGATGTCTGCTTGGTTGGGCCTGTCCAGTCTGGCAGGGAAATGGGGGTGGGGAGGAGGATGCGACATCTGAATTCAGAAGTGGAGTGGACCCCCGCCATCCCCTCCCTGCTGAAGGGCCTGTCACAAGGCGGCCATGGCTCACACCTGCTTATCGGGTCCGGGGTGTGGAGAGGGTGTCGTGGACGGGAGATAGGGCTGGGACAGGGCTGTCCACACCCCCTGCTCTGCCCCCCTCGTTCACACCTCCTCAGAGGCCCCTCAGTCCACTTATCCCCTGCGGCCTCCAGCTGCCCCAGCTTGCCTCCCGGCAAACCACCCCTGCAGTTCTCCTTTCTGGAAGGAGTGCTCTGCCCTGGATGGTTAAGACACCCCACAGGGAAGACCCTGGAGGCTGTCCAGCCCCGCCTTCACTTTACAGACAGGGAAACGAAGGGGAGTAGCCTCACCTTAAATCACATTTCAAGTACACACAGGCTCGGCTCAGACACAAGACCAGAGCATGCAAGGGTCGCAGCCCCAGTCTGCGGTCCCAGGGCCACAGTGAAGGGGACTGAGGGACACATTTAGCCCTGAACACCACCAGTCCATCCAAGTTTCAGCCTCATGTAGCGCGAGGGCAGACACGTCGTACTGTCCTGGGCTTTACTTGGATGAGACCCGAGATCTCCACCTGTCTGAATGGCAGTGGATGGCAAGGGGTTAAAGGCTCCCTCTGAAATGGTGGGCAGGGAGGTGAAAGGGACACAAAGCACATAAATCAAGAGGCCAGTGGGGTGCAGGCAGGGGCCCATCCTGAGTGGTGGTAGAGAACTAAACCATCAGTCCTGCCTGGTGGCCCAAGCTGTACCCAAGTCTCTGAAGGGCTGGGGAGGCTTGGCAAACTCAAAGCCCCTGCCTGCCACTGTCCCCACGCCCACAGCCTTAGAGGACATTCTGGTGGAAAGGACCCCTGTCCTCGCCAGAGGCAGGACAGCTCTCTCATGCCTATGAAAGAAATAGGGCTAGGGGAGGAAGACAGTGAAAAGAATTCCAAGATCCTGGTTGGGGGGAGGGAGGAGGCGGGGTCCCACACCTGCTCACAGCTGGAAGACCTAAGTTTAGCTCTGCTTCCCTCAGGGCCAAACATGCAAAAGCCCGTGCTCAGCACTCTGCCTGCCTCCCTGCTGCTCCCATCTTCCCACCAGGCTTCTGGTCTGGCCTCAGACCAGAGCGCAGACCCTGGAGAGCCTCGCGAAGGGCTCTGGGGAAAGTGCCCTGGGAACTCAGCCTGCGGGAGGCAATGCTCGGCCCTGGGGGTGTTGCCCAAAACAGGACTCCTGCTCCGCTGTCCTCACACCAGCTTGCCTACAAGCCCACAGTCAGAGACCCGGCAGGAGGCGTACAGACCAATGGATGTGCCTTCCTGCTACTATGAGGTGTCTTACCCACAGCTTTCCCACTAGGTCCTCAGCTGGTCTAAATGGTCGCTACAGGGGAACTGATCCAGTCCCCACCCTTCCCAGGTCCTTCGCAGGGACAATGAGCACACTGCGACTCAAGCAGCATACGCTCAACATTGCTGCCTTGTTGCTAACTCCAAATCAGTTTTTGAGCAGGTACTATTTAGAGAGACCCCAGCAAGTTGTCAACTCTGTTACTTGCCTCCTCCAGAAGTTAGCAGGGCCTTAGAGGACGAAGATGGGTAAATGCACGAATGACTGAAATACAAAGCAAATTAATGTAACTGCGAAACCTTGGGGAGTGGAGGGCAATCATGAGACAGGGCGCCAGAGAACCTCCATACGTCAATTCCTGGCGTCTGTCCCCTCATTTGTGAAATGGGAAGAAGAGCAGCTATTCGAACGGTAGACTGAAAAAGCTCGAAAGCACTGTGCAAACTGCAAAGCACTGACAGGGTCAAAAGGTTGGTAGCAACGCGTGATCCCATCCTGGGATTGGGCAGAGACAGAATTACTTCCACTTGGTCCGGAGCTTCACAACATACTAGTCAGGCTCTGTCCTTCACCTTCTCAGGACAGGATAACCTTTGTCACCGAGTCCATCTGAGCTGCTATTACAAAATACCGGAGACTGGGTGGCTTATACACAACAGAAATGTATTTCTCACAGTCTGGGGGCCGAGAAGTCCAAGATCAAAGTGCTGGCAGATCTGGTGTCTGGTGAGAGGCCGGCTGCCGGCTGCTTTCGGGTGCCGCCATCACTCCAGATTTGTCACATGACAGAAGGGGCAAAGAAGCTCTTTGGGGTCTCTTTTATAAGAGCACTAATCCCATTCATGAGGGTGGAGCTAATCACCTCCCAAAGCCCCCACCTCCTAATACATTCCCACTGGGGATTAGGTTTCCATACGTATTTTGGGGGGACACAAACATTGCCCATGGTAGTCACTGAGAATCAGTGCCAAGAATTCAGTCACTGGCTACCATTTATTAAAGGCTTGCAAACTACATGTTACCTTAATCCTTAATCCTCAAACAACCCTGCTGGTCATTTTCAACCCGTCCCCAAATGAGGACTTAATTCAGAAGGATGAAGCCAGTCGTCAAAGGCTGGCTGCCCAGCTGGTAGGTGGGAAGGTGGGATGGGGACCCAAGTGTGCCTCCCCACATACCACAGGCAGCCACAGCGCTGGCCCAGCCATGCTGTGTGTACCCAGAAATGCGGGGGGCACTCTCATTGTCCCAGAGTGACTCACAGATAAATTGTGATGGAGACCTATTTCTGCAATTTAGTGTTTTTAAACAGTGTTTTGAACTCTATCGAAAAATCAGAGTACATTATTATCCCAGGAAACTTGCTGGGGGTGTGAATCAGGTTGCCAGGTAAAATGAGTGTTTTTCCAAAGGCCCTTCCTTGGCTCTGTCTTGTTCAATGCTTTTATGGACACACTGAAGGCTTGTTTATCCAATCTGCAGTCTCAAAGCTGGGTGGCAGAGCTAGCATGTCAGATGGCCAAATCAGGATCAAGAACGCGAACTTGCTTGAAGATATGTAAGAACTATAATAAAATGAAATCTTAACAGCTGAACATATCCATAAATCCCATATGTGAGTTCTGAAAATTGACTCGTTAAGTGCACGATGGGAAAGTCACTTGACAGTAGATCATGTGAACAAAACCCGAAGCGGTTAGAAAGAGCAAGTTCCGCAGGGACCAGTGGTACCGTGAGAAAAGTGCAGTGTCCTTAACAAGGGAGGTCAATCCCCCCCTCAACTCAGCACGGCTTTCCCCACATCCTGAATGCTCTGCCCAGACGTGACTGCCACACCACTTGGGCGTGTAAAATCACGATGAAGGGTCTGAAATCCATGAACGCCTGAGCATGAAATGAGATGTCCTGACCTCTTTAGGAGCTTCCTATCTCTAAAGGACTATCAGGTGAAAGCAGGTGCCAGCCAGTTCTGTGGAGCCTGGAATGGCCGTCAGGGCACATCACTGACGGGTAGGAGTTATAGGGAAGGTTTCAGTGCAATTTATGAAGCTCTACTACAAAGGAGATTGGGTACCTGGGGGCTCAAAGGGATGGGAGACAGTTGTCACCTGATATTCACAAGCTCAAAAGATAACCTGCTTGCAGAGGATTCCTTTCTAGAGAACGTGTGTTAGGGGAGACTGGGGGGCCAAGTAGGGCATGGTCGGGGTCCAAATCCTGCTTAGTCATCAGGATCACCAGCGTTGCTTCTTTATACAAGTCCAGCCTCACGTCATACCTACTGAATTGAAATCGGTTGGAGAATCTGTATTTTTTGGAAGCTCACCAGGCGGACTATTGCAGATTGAGAAACCAGACCTAACAAAATACAATAAAGGAACCATGATTGATGTCTGGATTTTTTAAAAAGTATAAAGACATTTTGGGAATACTGAGGCAAATTTTAAGAGAGATTGCTTATTAGATGATATTGAATTCTTGATAACTTTCTTAGATGTGATAATACTAGTATTTTGGAAATATTGGAGAATGTCTTTATTCTGAGGTGATACAGGCCAAAGTATTAAAAAGTGAAGCGTCCTGCCTACAACTTTTTTTTAAACAATGAATTACTTTTAAATAGTTCAAGAAAAAATAAAGCAAATGAGGCAAAATATCGAGGGAGAGGACATTCATTGTCCTCTTCTTTCAACTTTTCTGCAGGCTTAAAAATTTTCAAAACAAAATGGGGGGGGGGGAATTAAGCTGCCTTGGTAATTCTGATGTGAAGCAAACATGAGGCCCACAGGACAAGACAACCTCTGCTGTGCCGTCTAGCCCGAGAGCCTGGAGCCTGACGCCTGAGGCTGACTTTGTGCCTTCTCTGGTGTGGAGTCGCCACGTGTGGCACTGGGTCACAGTGACCCCTAGGGGCCGACCAGTCCCTCAGGAACACAAAAGAGAGGCCCATCCACATCTCCCCTGCCCGAATTACACAGGACCCAGGTCGAAGTGCAGTTTGTCCTGTTTGGCCCTCTCTGATGACCAGAGGGGTTGTCGGTCCCTGGAGGTGGGGCTGGACTGGAAGAAGCAGCGCTGGATCCCCTGAGAATCTCCATGATGACATCGAGAAAAGCAAGCCAGATTGAGAGGCTGGGCTGGCAGCAGGGAGGAGCAGGAGTTCCAAGCCTGTCGTGAGGCCTCCCCCGACCAGCTCCCTCAGAAAGAATTTTAAAAGGTGGCGTATGCTGTGAGGGCCCAGAGCAGGAGGGGTACACGGGGTGGAGATGGAAGGGAGCGAGCAGGGAACAGGACAGCAGAGCCTGGGTGAAGAGGAGGAGTCAAGAATGGGCTGCTGACGGGAAGTTTCAGATTCGTGATGTGGAAGTCAGTGACATGTATGTACTCACCCGGATGAAGCCGGGGACATAGGTGGCATAGCAACACTCAGGGTCATCCCACAGCAGGGCTGCAGGCTGGGCCAGCTCTGTAGGAAGCCATTCCCTCAAGAGCAGACTCTGTCTCTCCTGCTGGGCTCTATTTCAAGCTCTAAGGAGGAACAGAGGTTTGCAGTTGTTTGAAGGTCAAGGTACAATGGAAATGCTAGTAGTGATTTAAGGGGCTAGCACACCCATTTTGCCTTTGCCACTTGTGTAAGTTCCACCTTTGCCAATACTGGTGTCACAGTCTCAATCCAGAGACCGAAATAAAGATGGCACTGTGAGGGGGCAGTGATTAGGGAGTGAGCCCCCTCACCCACAGGGGGCTTCCGGCAGCAGAGCCCACCCAGACTAGCTGTTCTTCCAGCCTTTCCTCAGACCAAGGACGCCCTGGGTGCAAACACAACAGAAGGCAGGGGCCCAGGCTCAGCCTGAGAACTCGGCGGGACCCAGGGAGGGAGACTGGATGGTGATTTGCTCAGGCTCCATAATGAGGTGCTTCTCTGATCAGAGGAACACACATATGAAGCTGGGGAGAAACCTAGGGCGTCTGCTGCTCCTAGGGAGTCTGAGTCCAAATAATCAAGTGCCACTGCGGGAAGTGAAGTGACCTGAGCCAGAGCAAAACTCTAAGCTCTACCCAATATTCACATTTGAAAGTTCAGTTTGGAGGGCTTCTTTTTTTTTTTTTTTTTTTTATATATATATTTTTTTTTAATTTATTTTTAATTTATTGAGGTGACAATTGTTAGTATAATTACATACATTTCAGGTGTACAATTCTGTATCACATCATCCATAAGTCACACTGTGTGTTCACCACCCAGAGTCAGCTCCCCTTCCATCACCATACATTTGATCCCCCTCACCCTCATCCCCCCCCCCCAACCCCCTTACGCTCTGGTAACCACCAAATTACGTTCCCCAGATTAATTTTCAAACCCCGTGGCCATCCTGTGGTCACCGACTGCCCTCCAATCCCCACACCCCCCCCCCCCCCCCCCCACCCCTCCCGCCCATCTAACAACCCTCAGTTTTTCCTCATTGTCTTCTTAATTGAAACGTTGAGACAACATTTGAGCAGCACTGCTGTATACCAACAAAATTTTTACATACAAAAAGGATTGGACAACTGCAATATTAAAATAACAGTTCTTTTTCACAGTGATCGGGTAGCATTTTCCATAGGAACTAAAAATGTAAGCTACTATAATGTATTGATTTAAAAATCAAGATTTTCTACCATCTAGGTGGAGAGAAAGGAGTGACACAGCATGGGAAGTAACTCCCAGGCTGCTGGAAATTCAGGTCAGAACAGAGCACAGTGAGAGGCCTGCGGGAAGGAAGACAGAGGCTTGCCTCTAGAGATGGGACTTCTCCCACAGAGCTGCCCACTCCGGCTCCTGGAGAAACACCCCGACTCCACCACGACCTCTCCAACAATGAGAAAGTAACCGAGTTTTTTGGTCACAGTGACATTCTGACTCTTTACCCCCGAGCAGAGGACTGGCACAAGCTACGCAGAACAATGTGATAAAACAGAATGGTATTAATCAGGCTACCGTGTTCTGACCCCCTGACTTTCTTTTTTACACCCCAAAAAACACAGAACAAGATTAATCATTATCGTCTTACCTTTACCTTAAAGCCTTGGCATTTCTGTTAGACACAAACACAAAAGCTCCACACAAATTGTAATGCTACTTGAAAAGATAGCAGTGATATGACACAAGTTCCTGCGCCCTATTTTAAGTCAGTTCCCTGTCTGCACTTACGACGGCCCATGAAAGGATTCCATGTAAACCCAAGTCTAGGAATTGGGCTCAAAAACACAGCCCGCCTCCCCCAGAGACAAACGTCTTTGGGTCTTTAGCCCAAACACCACCTGCCCTATGCTACCCAGGCAGACATGCAGGCACCAAGGGGAGCAATTCATGAGCCGGTGAGTCAATGGGCAGACCTCCTTAGGTCCCTTAATCTTGGGAATAAAAAGCTCTCCTGGAAAGCAAGGAACATATCAATTTGGCACCATCTGGTCACTAAAAGAATTGCATTTCTGGAGGCCAGTAAGGCAGGGCTCTGAGAACCCCACGAAGCACTGTCCTCCGACTTTCAAATGCCTGTGACTGTTTCTTCCCAAGAGCTAAGGAGAGTTCAAATCAGGGGACATTAAAGTCCCTTTGGCTTGCTGACAGACACGAAACCAGACCCTTCTTACCAAGCAGACCCCAGGATCACAGACACCCAAGTGGGTATGTATGTCTGAGTCAAAGCCTCTGAATAGGGGAAGATTTGAATGTACCTCATGCTTTCCTCTCTTAGTCCTGCGTGCCTCATTGCTGGTGGGTTACTTCTTCGGGCAGGTAAACCTTGAATAAAATACTTAAGCTCAATTTCTAAGCCTCAATTTCCTCATGAGTAAAACGAGGACAGGGGTATTTCTCAGAGGGTCACTGTAAGATATCACATGTAAAGCACTGAGCTTAGTACACGGCACACACTAAGTGAGCGAAAGTGAAGTTGCTGAGTGCTTCTATATGGCAGGAACGGCAGGTCCCTGATAGAGGAACAAGAAACAAACAGACAATGCATGTGGACAGGATCACGCATGGAGAATAGCTAAAAGCCATCTCTAAGACCAACTCAGGTCCTAGGGAAAGAAAATGTCCAATACTGGGTTCCAGGAACACTAAGCAGATACACTGGATGTTGTACGATTTGGAGACATGAAAATAAAATGCCTTCACGTACAATACATTCAGAGGGACACAAACACAGTGTCATCGTGTACGTACACAGTCCTCCCGTGAACCTGCCACAAAAGCAGCCCTTGCCCTGCAGGTGTTACAGTGTCCTTAAAAATTAGCTCCCATGTCAAATAAAATACTACCCCCCAAAATTTTAGCTCTTTCATCTTTTGGGGAGTTTAGTCTTAAATTCAAGGTTCCATCATTTCTTAAAGCAAAGCCACTAAACTACATCAGCCTGAAGAGGACCTGCCTGCTTCATCACACTTCTGAGATCAAGACTAGGCTGGCTTTCTCTCCAGGCTTCCTGACTGCTCCTTAGCTTTCAGTTCTTCCAGTTTCTTCTCATAACGACTCATGAAATATCCATCGGGTTCAATCCCTGCGTTCTTCAAGTTTTCCATGACCTTTTCCAGTCGGAGTATCGAGCGGGCTCCCTCAATCTTTCTCGTGCTCAGGTACAGAGTGAACTCCTTGAAATCCAGGAGCTTACAGGTGTCCGCAGAACAGATATTCCTGATATCACTAGTTCTATCCAAATGAGGAAAAAACACCAGTCCTGACAATTTCTCTAGGTCCTGAAGGCTCACTTGGAATTCACTTAATTGCGGTTGGAAGCCAATGGCTTCATTGGGAACCACAAAGGCCCCTAGCGCCAGCGGCTCAGTAGACACTGGGCTTCTGCGAGCCAGGATCACCTTAAAAAGGTGCGAGGGGACAGCCACATTGTCCTCACCAATCACCTGGAAAGCAAAGTAGCCATATTAGTCATGCTTATCTACGCTAGCAGCTCCCAAATTTTTGCTGACAAGACTTTAAATACATTTCTGAAAATGCACTTGTAGGATAACCCCACCCTATCCCCATGAATTTAAATTCAACTGCCAAAGGTAATAATAAACCAAAATACAAATTCACAAAGAAGATGAGCACTTAACAAGTTTCTGATCACATTCTTTAAAATAATGCCATCCCAAAGAGCAGGGGTCAAATTCTCTGCTCTGTTTGAAAGACAAAGGAATGTGATGAGTGAGTCCTGGGTTTTTTAATGGACAAGAAAAGCTGTCATTTTTGCTTCGTCTCATAATCAGAACTTCTGTTGCTCTAAACATTTAAAGGTCAAAACTGCCAGCTTGGGAACTCCCAGCTCTAGAAATAAAAATATAGCCTTTGTTTACCAAATTCACTAGGGAGCTAAGCAAATAGCCTTTGGCGAAGCAGCCAGATATACTATATCAGTATTCCCGTCTCCAGTATTGCCTAGACTGTGGCTCATTTTTTAAATTAAATTAAGTAAATGTAAATGCTGTTTGCTCAGAGTTTTGCACACTCTCGGGCCTGCTATCAGACACAGAACTTCTGAATGTGTCATCAAATCACTTTGGAAAGGAATCCACACAAGGAAGGAGCCAGAACCAGAGTTGGGGTTGAAAACAATTTGGTTGCCTGTGTAGGTTGGCCATAATAATGAAATAACATTGTTATGAACCCTTTTCAAATTTCCTTCCAATTGGCTTCAAAGCCATTATGTTTTCTGAAAAAAACTGAACACCGTTTCCTTAATGGTCTTCAGTAAAATGACACAATGCAACTACACTGTGCTTGTGGTGCTAAGGCTCCCCCAGGCTCTTTCTTGCTGAGGCAGCCTCCTGGGCAAACCTGCCTGCCTCAGGAGGCCCCGTGGAGAACCTAGAGAAGGCCGGGGAATGAGAGCTGCAAAGGGTTCTTTTCTGCTTTTCCCAAGCTCCGACCTAAGACGCCTGTGGCCATCTGCTGTCTGGCAGGCATGGAGGTCCCACTGCCAAAACCAACTGTCGAGCTGCAGGGAAGACCCGTCCACAGGAAAGACTGCTGTAACGAGCTGTCTCTGAAGTTAGCCAAAGTGGTGGTCAGTGTGCTGTTTAAAGCTTATGAAACTAAACAATTTATAGACACAAAATTCCCACACCCCTCCAACAAGTCATTTATGCAGCTGGGAAAATAAACATACTCTTCAAGGCAAAAAATATATATATATATACTGAAGGTGAACTCCATGGAGGTCTACAATTAGCCCAGAGATCACCAACAGATGTTAATTCAAGAACAGTGCAGCTCAGAGGTCCTGTGCCTGGCACTGCTGGAAACACAGAAAGGAGTAAGCTTTAAATACAGCTGGTGCCTGCTCTCAAGAATCTTCCCACCTAGAGGAGTCAACACCCAGCTTTCATGGCAGGTAGAATGTGGGGAGGCACCAATACAGAACACAAGCCACGACGCTAAGGGGCTGGGTGTAGGGAAGTCAGGGACCAGTGCTGAGGGCACAGCTGCAGCCGAGCCACAGTTTACCAGGGGGAGAAGTGTAATAAACGGGCTTCAAGTGTTCCCGGCGCTGGCTGGGGAGCCACAGTTAAGCAAATCCTTGGTGCCATCTGCTGGATATTCTCCATCACTGCAGCACAGTTCTCAGACTTCAACTGCAAGGAGCCTTAGGGACCATTCTTTGATTATTTTCTCTCCTCATGGACTCTTCGTCTACAAATGGTAATTTTCAAAAACAATTAATTGGTCGTGTCCATTTGCTGCCAACCAGGACTTCTATTCAAGTTCATTAAATTCCAGCCATAAGTAAAGAAGTTTGACATTTTAAGATTCAGGGCTTTACCTCAAGGAAATGTACCATTTGTATTAGGTTTTCAAAAAATCTCACAATTGCTAGAAGACCTCTATTACTTCTTTTGAGAAATCTCATGGACACAGAGATTCCTACTAAGAACCACAAGGTGTGACTCTTCCACGCGTGACCTTACAATATTTCAACAAAGAAGGATAAAATACTATCCCTAGGAATAAAGAGAAAAATAAAAATGTAGCTACTTGCTATCCTTTCTAATTCAGTGTGCTTTGTTCTCAGGAGGTACCGTGTTTCCCTGAAAATAAGACCTAGCCAGACCATCAGGTGTAATGTGTCCTTTGGAGCAAAAATTAATATAAGACCCGGTATATTATATTATTATATTATATTATTACGTTAATGTTATATTATACCCGGTCTTATATTATAGTAAAATAAGACCGGGTCTTATATTAATTTTTGCTCCAAAAGACTCATTAGAGCTGACTGTCTGGCTAGGTCTTATTTTCGGGGAAACACGGTAAATATCTTTAACCTGTCTAACTTAGGTACCAGTCCTATTTAGAATTTCAGAAAACCCATTGTTTCCTCCTTGAATTTAAGACTTAAAAAAGATTCTAAAATATTTTAGAGTTATCATCTTCTTTGTAGACAACGCAACCTACATCATATATCTTTTCCACTTTTAGTAAAACTGGAAGACTTTCAGAAAATGCTTCTAGAAACTACTAGAGTACTGAAGCAGATGCTTCAGTAGACTCAAATCCCAGAGACCTAGCCAAGTCCTGGCTTTGCCACTAAGCTGCAAGTCCCATTCACCGGTATCTTCTTTACTGATTCATAAATTAGGGAATGACAATCCCCAATGCTGCCTATCTCACAGGATAGTTCTGAAGACATAAAGATGTGTTAGTTAAAAAAAGATGTGTTAGTTAAAAAAAGATTTTAAAATCTGCAAGATTTATATAAAAATTTACTTTTGTAGTGGATGCCATTCAAAAGATAGGGATGCAACTGCATTTGGTACAAAAGATGGTTCTGCAAGTGACAGTGCGGGAAGATGTGACCAAGCCACATAGGACTAGTGAAGGGCAGACACCAGGGTTTCAGGAGAGAAAGCAGGCTGACGCCCTAAGCAAAGGACTCAAGGACTTAACCTCAACGAGTCTTTAGTATCAGTAAGTCAGCTACAATCCTTCTCATGTAAGACTTAGATATAAAAATATTTTACAAAGGAAATCCTCGCTACTGTTAAAATACCAAAAGCACTGAACTCTTGTCAAGATTGTAACAAAAACTGGAAATCAACTGGGAGTGACAAGAAAATACAATATATACGTATGTATATTATCAGTCATAAAGCTAGCACTCACTCGTGACCTGAAGTTAGTTTTCATACACGCTGGCCGGAGCTTCCTTCCTTCCATGCAAGAGCCAGAAATGACAATCTGCTGCCTCCTCCGCCTGCACCCAGCCCACAACTCCACATACACAGAGTTGGGCCTTCATGCGGACTCAGTGACAGAAGAGACTAGCCACAAACAACAGCCAAGTCTGTTGTTTTTCATGTCAACTGTGCCTCAAATGAAATACTAGGTGGCATCATGAGGAAAATGTATGCAACCTGGTAGAATCAGACAAATATAAGATATTTGGTTGCATTCCCCCGGCAGGACAAAAAAAGAAATTCCAAAAATAAAACCACTGGACACACCAAGAGACCAAGCCCTTAAAAAATCATGCCACTCAAGTGAAAGAAAGAAACCAAGATCGTGTGATAAACAGGGAATCCATACCTGAGGGTGTATGAAAAACAAGAAAAGTGAGGGAGTCACACGTGTGAGGAAGTTAACAGGAACGTGGAGGACCAGCCCGTGTGTTACCCATGAATCCTCTGCAGGTGCTTGTGTAGCAGCACAAACCCCGAGACTGCCTCTCACCCCGGGGTGCCTGCTCTGGGCAAGGGGGCGGGACACTGCCAAGTCACAGTAAAGCAAGCACCACCTTCCCCGATTTAGGGTGGGGTAAGGAGACTCGTAAACAGTAAAAGAATTTATTTCTCAACCAAAGCAAATAGGTATGGAAACGAAAAGATTTGTCTATAGAAAAAAAGGAGATTTCAAAAAAATTACCCCCTGACCATTTCAAGTGATGCCTCAAGGTCCCTGGAGGCGAGTTTTCAATTCCCTCCCCGTCTAGCAGTTGGTAGAGGTTTGGAAAGTCATGCTGCGGAAGGAAACAGGCTGTTGAACATTACTGACGGTATTACCACCAGCACCGGCTCATAAAATCTGAAGCTCACTTTCTTGTCAGGTCAGTTACACTGCTCAGGCCAGAATCTTCAGGTATGTTCACTTGTCTGGAATCAATCTCTTCTTGAAACGTGCACATCAGAGAAAGCACATGGATGACCTCAGCTATAATAAAGGGGGTGATTCTGATTAGAGCTGTCAGAGGACTCACTTCTGATAAAATCACTGCACTAATCTTCCCTTAGGCTCACATTCACTCAAGCCCTATGATGCTGTGATCCCTTCCTACATATTCTAAGAGACATTTCTGCCTGGCTCCCAGGAATCCTCCTCTTGGCCCATTTTCTGTTCTTAGTTTTGCATGGTAGCAAATATCACTTATAATCAATCTCTATCACACCATCTTCTACCTCTTTGCCTTAAGCTTCTATGTATGAAGCGCACAGCAATCCCTTTACTGGAGACTTTAGAGAGCTTCAAAGAACAATGCTATGAATTGCAAGTCTCATACAAGTAGACAAACCCATATATGCATCTCTCCTTTGACAATTACTACCGTGTTTCCCCAATACTAAGACCTAACTGGAAAATAAGCCCTAGCATGATTTTTCAGGATGACATCCCCTGAACGTAAGCCCTAATGTGTCTTTTGGAGCAAACTTTAATATAAGGCCCGGTCTTATTTTCGGGGAAACACAGTAGCTATGTGACTTGGATTTGACCCCTCAAAACCTGAATTTCCTTGCCTATAAAAGAGATAACCACTACACTTCTGAGTAAGGGCTGTTTGTGGAGTCAACAAGATAGCATGTATAAAGCTGCTTACAGACTGTGTGGTACATATGGCCCTCAATAAATGCCAGTTCATTTGCTTCACTTCCTCCAAAGCATACACATGTATAGATAGAAAACTAAATGAACACCTTCATTTTTATTTGCCACATTCTCCTAAAATGAGGTTAAGAGTATAGTAGTAAATAAGTAGTAAATATTAAATGGCTGGATCTGAGAAAACAAAATACTTCCCAGATATTCTGAACTGCCATGCACAATTATAAGACATTCCCTTGGAAACAAGAATTCACAATTCAAGTATTTATTCTTTGAGAGGAACAGACCAGTCTCTAGGGCTGGGTAACACGGTGCCCCCTTCCTCATCATCACTAAAGAACATGATTTTATCCACAGCTTTTTATCAATTTGCTAGAAAACAGCTGAAGTTTTTATCTGGGCATTCAAGGTTTCTGTCAGCTGGCCCCAACCACCTTTCCTTTTATTTTTGTCTCCTTCCCTACATGAATACTCTAACCCACATGTCAGGAACTTACTTGTTTCTCAGCACATATCCTACCTTGTCCTATCTTTTCCCCTTGCCTAGCTTTACCTCCCATGTCTGTTTTTCTCAACCAAATTCTCCCAAGTTTCTATGTGTATATATGTACATGCATACATATAAAATTTTTGGCCCAACTAAATCCTTAAAATGGCAAGTTGAGACAATTTTTCCAATTTCATTTATTAAAGGATTATATTTTGCTTTAGGTAAAGATATATGCTAATAGATATGCTAAAGATTTTTAAGTTTTAGAATTCCACCTGAGGCCAAGTCCGATCTGAAAAATAATGCCAAATCTTACAAAAGCTATATTATTACAGAGAAATTGTTAGTGAAAAATAAAATAGATGAAAGTAGATGTCACTTCAATGATTCCAAGAAAGAATGAAAAACTATATGCCTCTACATAGATACAGACTCCTATTAACATTCAGCTTTACACACACATACATAACACACACAGTAATCTGCTTTCTTTAGGACCACGGTCCATAAATCTCATTCTCAACAAAACATAAGAACATTGTAGATGGAGTAAAAAGGCCTTCCCAACGATGAGCCACTAAAGGCAACAGAATTCACATACTTTGCTCTTTGGGGCTCTCTCCACTCACTACAAAAGGCTAAAAATAAATGTGGTGAACACACACGACAAGCCAAATGGCAGACCGAGCACTCAAGAATCAACTTGTCATCCAGATCTTGGTTTCTAAATTCCAATCCCCATTTAAAGGAACTAGGGCTCCCGGAGAAATGGCTGATCCCAGAGTTTGGCCAAGATAAGCCTGGAAAATCACGGTTACCGCCAGAAAGTAGAAAGTAAATCAACGATGAGGCTATATCAGAAGGACACAGGAGACAGCTTGAAGGGGCTCCTGCTAGCCAAATATGGGAAAATTTGAGCAACAAAATGAATACACAGTAAATTGACTAAAACTCACTAAATAAAATAAGAATCCATGAGTTCACACTGATAACAAATAAGAAGGAAAAGCGCTTTCTCAGTAGGATGTCAACTAATAAATGTAGAAGGAATAAGACATAGAAAATCATCCTTTGGCAACTATTGTAGTAATCAATGATTCAGACAAGAATCATCAATGGATGCTAAAACTAGCAGGTGAAAGTATGAAGAGAAAAAGGATACACAGTCTCAAAGTACTGACACAGATTACTAGTCAATTTCAGAGGGGAGAATGCTAACCTGGCAGTGAAGAAATCTGGAGCACACCACCTTAACCAAGTGCTCAAGGCTGATATCACCATTAAGGGGACAAACTCACATCATATGCACGTCCCGATGTGACGCACTGAGGAGCACACAGGTCACCTCTGTGCTGTTGTGCCAGACGCGTAACGGAATCTAACCACGAGAAAACAACAGACAGAGCCAGTGTGAAGAAGACACTAAAAGACAACGGGCCTGTATTCTTCAAAAGTGTCAACTGTCATTAAAGAGTAAAAGGCTGCGGAACTAACTGTTCCAGATTAAAGGAGGGTGAAGAGACATGACGATTAAATGTGACACATGATCCTGGATTGTATCCTGAATCAGTTCTCAACTGATCATTCCTCCCCTGAAATGCTTTCGTCACTGGCCTCCTGGGACACCACTCTCCCCTGATTTTTCTCCTACCTCAGAGGCTGCTCCTTCTCTCTCCTTTGCTCGACCTCTACATGTCTGAATTGCCCAAGGTTCAGACCTCAGATCTGTTCTCTCCTATCTATACTCACTGACATGAACTCATCATAGCTTTAAATACCATGTCTGTGCTGCCCACTCCCAAACCACCTCTCCTCTGAGATCCAAACTCATAGCCTGACTACTCAATATCTCCACTTGCACATCAAATAATCTCCAATTTATACGGCCAGGACACAACCCTTCTCTCTAGCCTCTAAACGCGCTCCTCTCTGGTCTCCATGGTCTCAGGCTGAAAACCTCGGTGTTATCCGTGATGCTTTCCCTCTTACTCCACAACCAATCCATTAGGAAGCCCCATCAGGTCTACCTGCACGGCACATGATAAATTATACCATTTCTCCTCATTTCTACCCCCACCACCCGGCTCAATTCATTTGTATTTCTCATTTAGACTATTCCATTAGCCTGTTAACTGGTCCCCCATTTCCACCCAGCCATCTGTTCTTCACATACAGCAGCCAGGCTGTGCCTTACAAATGTAAACCAGAGAATGCCACGATCCGCAGCCAAACTGACAAAGTGTCCCGTCTCACTTATACAACCCGGACTTCTTCCCATCGTCCGCCTCTGATTTACCTCCTTCTGCCCAGCGCTCACTCTGCTCTAGTCGCTGGCATTCTTACTGCTCCCTGGACATGCCTAGCTAACTCTCACCCGTGCTTTTGTACTTGTTTGAAAACTCTTCATATAGGTTGCTCCCTCACTTAGGTTTCTGCTTAATTTCACTTTCTCTGAGTGTCCTATCCTTTTCTTCCTTCCCACCCCACTATAACTCTTTACCATGTTTTATTTTTCTATTAGGTCGGTGCAAAAGTAGTTGTGGTTTTTGCAATTATTTTTAACCTTTTAAACCACAATTACTTTTGCACCAACCTAATATGTGGCATTTTGTTTACTGGGTGTCTCTTCCACTACAATGTAACCTCCATGTAAAACACAGCCTTCTGTATTGCTGTATCAGAAGCACACAGAACAGGGCCAGGGACATAGCGGAAGCTTAATAAATATTTGGTGAATAAAAGGAGGGAGGAAACAAGTAGCTCAAATTAGAACAGAAGCCAGAGAGCTCCGAGAATAATGTCTTCAAGAAGAAACTGATGTACTTTTTAAAAAAGTAGTGTAAGGTTAAATGATCTGAATTAGAAAGTAAAAGCATATTATTACACTTTTAATAATAGTAATTACAATACACTGCTACCTTTACTTTCCACTTCTCAGATTTTTGTTGTTAGTGGTAATACTTCTCTCTCAAGTGGCACTGACTTAATGATATAGGATTATATCTACTTCTTTACAAGTCCAAACATACTACTTACACATTCATAACACTATAAATGCTGGTTTTATACTTTCAATAGACCCAGGATTATAAACTCAGAGACCAACAAGGGCTAGACAGGAAATATAAATGGGTGAAACGGGCCAGGTAAGGACTATGGTGAATTGAAGAACATGCTCAGGAGAAAGTTGCTGCTCTCATCTCGTGAATGGTGCCTTTGGGAATATACGCAAGTGTGACCAGTCATCTGATTTTTTTAAGAAAAGTTAAAATTTGGACTTATGTGAAATCTCCCAATTATTAAACATTACCAACTAATTCAAAACGACATACTGTGTGAACCAAATGCCTCAGTGGGCTGGATGTGTCATAGGAGGCCTCTGTTTACAACCTCTGGTATAGGGAAAGCTTGGACTAAATTATAGTTAGCAAGCGTAAATGTCAAATGTCATAAAACCTGACAATATATAAGTCATACATCAAGAGGTAACGCATGTTATGTAAAGATATAATGTAAAGTTTACCAGTAGAAGACCTAAAACCAACGTGACTGGCAGAGATTGGAGCAGTGTGTGAAGTGAAATAAACAAATTTTCATACATTTCAAAGAGAAAGCATCAATAGAGACTGCTGAAAATTGACAGATCAAAGTTGAGAAATACAGCTTAACTCCCATCATTCTGAGATACAGAAAAAAACCACAAGAAGAACTGGAAAACTGGACAGTGTGTTTGGGACCAGAAGTGGGAGACTTTAGCTTTTCATTTTGTATTTTACCATTTCTATTTTATTACAATGTCATGTACTTTTATGTTTTAAGGTTTAATGTTTTCATTACTGTGTATTATAGTGCCATAACAATAAATTTTTAAATTTTAAATTCAAGGCTCATTAAAAGACTGGCGATTATGGCTTCAATGCCTTGAGGGGGAAAAGCATCAAATTAAACTATGTTTAATCAAATATTAATTTCACAACTTCTAACATAATATATAATTCAGGAAAAATAGGTTCAAAAGCCTAAGATTAATAGAAAGGCACCTGATCTCTGAGGTTTGAGGATGAGAAAGGAGGGGAAAAAAGAACCTTAGAAATCACAGGTTTATGGGTACACGTATCAGAGAACACACAAACACCCTGATCTGTATTTCTCACACTCCCTATTAGCAAGTCCATGATTTTTAAAGCCACAAGCTCAGAATAGAGATAGAAAGATGCGTGTTTTGGCCATCACTTAATAACACCCACAAGTTATGAATCAAAGAATGGCTCTGGTCCTTGCAAACCCTGCTTGGCAGTAGCCAGGTCTGTGAAAAGTCTGTCACCATAAACAGTCATACACGCCTTTTGATGACAAAAAGAACAGCTTCTCCTAAATCCAGAAACACGTAGGCTTCTTTAGCAGATTGTTTAATGAGAAGAATTTCCTACTAATTAGTAGGATTATGAGTAGGAAGTCATTACTTCTCTCCACATTTTAAAGAAAAGACCACACAGTAAATGGTTGGGGAGTGAGAAAGAAGTGGTGAGTGAATACAAAAGATAGAAAAATATCAAGAGAAATCTAACAGAAATCGATGATAATGTACCATAAACTGGGTGTGATAACTCAGCAACCCTTTTCACGTGAGGTCCATTAAAAAAACCACAAAACAATCTCCCAAATTGGCCGCACCATTCCAAGGAATGGTGTTGTAACAGGTAATGTAACAAGTTGGACCACAGTCCACAGAGCATAGCGACATATCACAGTAACATACAGAGAAACTCAGACACGGGTATTACCCTGCACCCAGCGCCAGGTTTACTAAGTAGGACCCAAACTTACTAAGTTTATTCAAAGATGGGCTTCTGCCGATCCCTTTTACCTTATATTCTACTCATTAATGCCCTTGCTCTGGCTACAGAAACCTGTGCTCTAGCCAGGCTACAGATTACGCCAACCTCGCAGTGAACGGAGCCACCAGGAAGAACACCACCTGGAAGCCCTGGCTCTAGCTGTAGACAGGAACATAAAGCATTTCATAAACAATTGGCAAAAGAGCTAAAACCAAGTAGGGTATTTTAAAACTGCAAAAGTGACTCAATGCTGACTTTGTTTATTGTTGGTGGGAATGTTCAATGGTACAGCTTCTATGGAAAACACTGTGTTTCTCAAAAAGTTAAAACACAGTACTACCGTATGATCCACGATGTGAAATACAGAAAAGAAGGGAGAAAATAATCAAGAATGTAGTTTGAGGTATGTCATTTCCATATACATATACATTCCTCCCATGGGACAGGTACTTGAAGACTTGCTGAACTAAAGATTTGCCAGCGTGAGCATGAACGGGTCCTAGAAAACTAACATAGATGTGGAAAACTAATGATACAGGGTCAGAGGCCCAGAATCTGAAAGAAAACACCTAAGGCCCGTAAGGCTTTAAAATAAAAACAAAACTATTCCTCAAAGTACCCTCTTCAGAAAGCTGATCTTAACTGCCCTCACGTGTTTCATCACTATGACACTTAGGGTACGGAGAGCTGACAGGTCTCTTGCAACTCACTTCAAGGCTACTTGAACATGCTTGAAGGTCATTCACTAATAAACAAGGAGAAACTAGGTGTTTTTAGTGGTTAGTTTTATATATTCCGGTGTAACAGGTAATTTGGTATAGAAAAGATATACTAAAATGTTTATGCATACACACACACACACACACACACACACACACACACACACACACACACACATATTTGTTTCATTCTGGATTAATTATACAATTACCTAACCAACAGATCTCAAATGTTGCCAATTGTCCCACTAAAGTCCCTTTTAGTAACTTTTGTTTTTCTGATCTAGGATCTCAGATATCTAAGATCACACGATGCATTTTGTTTTCAAGACTCTTTAGTCTCTATCAGCCTGGAATAATCAGCTCCTCAGCCTTTGTCTTCCATGACACTACCATTTTTGAAGAGTGCAGTCAGTGGTTTCATAGTGTCCCTCAACTGGGGTTTGCTTGGTATTTCTGCGTGATGAGAGTCAGTGTTAGGCTTTTTGGAAGAAAGAGCACAGAAGTGACATTGTACCCTTAGTGTGTCACACCAGGAAGTACGGTTTATTCGTAAGTGCCATTACATGCAATATTAACCTTGATTACACGATTAAACGGGAGTTTCTCCACTGCAAAGTTGTCACTTCTTGCTTTGTTACGAATAAATAATTTGTGGGTAGATTCTTTTACATATACAGAGGGAGTCAAAAAATGTATACACATTTTAAGAAAGGAAAAAACTGTATTAAAATTACACTGATGGTAACCACTTTGAGCACCTCTTGTAACTGCAGAAGTCAAACATGACTTGTGTTTACCTTTTGTTATCGGTATATATTGAGTATTACAATTTTAATACAGTTTTTTCCCTTCTTAAAATGTGTATACATTTTTTGGCACCCTCTGCATACATACATACGAGTATATAAGGAAATATATATCCTATTCCTATTATGTATATATGTGTGTCCTATTTATAATGTCCTATTCCTTATAAAACTTTCACTCACTACGTTTAGCATCCACTGATGAATCTTGTCTGAAGCATTACTATGATGACTACAAATGATTTTTCTAACGCTTTCATTCTTACAAATTTATTAATTGACATTCTACGGTAACTTTTCCTTACACCCATATATTTCCTTATTTATTGAAAGTATGATTCTTAATTAATAGATCTATAATCAATTTTATTTTGATATCATACAGTTCTAGACAATAAGTTGGAACTCCTTCAAACTGATTCCTATGCCCTTTTGACATGTCCTCATCATTTGTTTGAGTACTTCCTTGATTTCTGGCACAAGATGTTCCAATTTGAACTTTCTCTGTACCAGTCCTGGAATCAGCCATTTCTCCAGGTGCTGAGTTCTTTCAGCAGGAGATGGTTTTTTAAAAACCAAGATCTGGTCTCAATTGCTAAAAACTCATTGCTAAAAACATATCACTGCTTCTAGGCCCTTCTGGCAGAAATATGATATTTTTTATAACTTGTTATTTCTGAAAACTATATTCAACTTAAGAAAAATAATATACTTTCCACTACTGCATCTGGCCAACACATATTTAGAAATATCCACACATAAAAAAATTGTTTAGTGAAATGCTCTTAATTACTGGTTAATTTTCCCTTTAAAACTGTGTAAATTTTTCTTCTATACAGTAAGCTAGTCATATAAATCTTTCAATTCTATGAAAACAAAGCAATTCTATGAAAACTTTATCACTTAAGGTTTAGAAGTCAAAGCTAGGAGAGCCCATTTTCCAATGGTAAGGATTTAACAAAGCTCAAGAACAATTAATATTTGAAAAGTAATCTTACAGGGAGCTCTTTAAGCCACTTTTTTCTTCTATTACAAAAAGTACCAAAATTAAATTAACAAACTGATCAAAGGAGAGACTAATCCTCCTAAAATGCCAACTCCACTGGCACTCCTTCACTCCCATGAGAACTACTGGCACAGCCTGAGGGTGTGAGCACCTGTGTGAACACCTTGGATAGTTATACATCACTGCACATTTGATCCAGGTGAGCCGAGAACAAGCAAGTCAATGGGACAGAATATACCCTAAAGTTGTTTTTGTTTTCCTAAATCTGTTTCTCAGGTCATTCAATTTTATCAGACTCCCTCTTAAGTAATCATTTAATCTAACCAGCCTTTATTACATATCTACTTTATTCCTAGAGCTGAGGTAGGTGCTCCCTGCAAATAGACCTCCTTCCACCCCTCTCTTTTTACTTACTCTATCACTTCTTCCTCCTCACCCCACTTCCTTTCCTACCCTGCGTAGATCTCAGTGTGTCAGTTCCGCCACCGTCCTGGCAGAATCCTCAATCTTAGACAGCAATAGACGTCTAAAGCTCTCACAATACTATACTCTCTTATATCTTTGATCTCTTTCCTTCAGTCTACAAAGTTCTTAAATATTTTGAACGTAAAAAATATACATCCTTTCAAAAAAATCTAAGTGTCTAAAAGAAAAGCTTTTCCTCCCATTTAGTCAATTCAATGAGCCGACCGCAATCTGGATGTCATCTGAACTTTTCCCTCTTCCTCACTCAAAAAGTTAATTCATGGTTACTCTTTCCTGTATTTCTCTGTTCATCCTCACTCCAACTGCTTAAGTTCAGCCCCTTGTCTATTCTCATAGGGACTATGGCAGCAATGTCCCAACTCACCTCCTTGCCTCTAAGCTCTCCTTCAAACACCCCCTTCCTCCCCATCTCTCTACACCATGCTGCCTCAATACTCTTCATGTAGCCCAAATCAAATCACGTGTCTCACATTTAAACAAACCTATGATTTCTCAGTGTCTAAAAATTAAAATCTAAGTCTTTCTGGAATACAAAGCCCTCTATGATGTGGCCCCTGTTCTAGCTATTGTTGTAGAAAACCTCATTCCTTAAGCCGCCCATACTTCTTATAACATAAGCTCATTTTCATCAATGGGACCTAAATCCCAGAACCACGCTGCTGACCACGAATGCCCTACGCTCATACTGCTCCACCTTCTGGCATTTCCATGCTCACCCCGACTCAGTTTACTCTTACTCATCTGGCAAGATCTAGCTCAAATGTTTTCCTCTGTTAAAGACTTCCCAACCAACAAAAATAGGATTAGTCAGTCCTTTTTGACACCATTTCATCTATGGGCCTATCTCTGTGACAGCATATCACATTTTAACATAACTGATAACCTGCCTGCCTCCCTTTCTAAACCGTGAGCTCCTTGAAGTAATGGTTGCTTTTTAACCCATCGTATCCTCTATGCCTATCATTCCTTCCACCAGGTGTTCAATAAATACTGTTCAATAAACGAAATGAAACGTAGAAGACAGGATGACATAATAATCTCATACAAACAGCATAAGCCTGAAGGTTAAAACAGGTCCCTACCTGGTAACTAACTATTTTCTTTCCATCGCCTCCAGTCTGAGGTAAGGTCAATGGTCCAGACACAACCCAAATATCTTCAAACCTCTCTGTCAGCTCTCGACAGTAGATTTCTATTCTGAAAAACAAGGCAAAAAATTTTATAATATTCTCAGACTTAAATGCAGAAAAGAAGCAAAGCACATCAAGTCCCTAGGAAAGATGTCAAGAATACTGAACTAGAGAAATTAAACAAGAGAATATAGCACAAAACATTATAAGCATATAAGCAATGTTTTCCCCAGCTTGTTTACTACACAAAAAAACTTAAAAGTCACACACATTAATACAACTATCTACATTTTCCTGTGTGTGCATTCCATGTACATTTTAGAACTGAAATTGTTTTGTTTTCTCCCTTATTTTTCTACACTGTAGTTCTCAAACTTTTTACAAGAATTATGTATCATTCCAACATGTTGATATACCTTTTTATTTAACCATTCCTGTTGTGGGACAATTGGGTTTATCCAAATATTTCTAATATGTAATGCAACATTGTATTAATTCCTTAGGATAAATTTCAAGGGCAAGAATCCCTTAATTAATTATTTTAATGACACTTAATTATGTATAAAACTAATATTTTTAATGGGATTGTCCCAATTTACTCTATAAACTACAAACATGACATAGCACATAGCAGTTTCACAGCAATCTTTACAACATTGGGATTTATAGTTAAAAAATGTTTTTGTTTATTTATTAGATAAAAATGGCAAGAAGTTGTAATAAGCACTCTCATAATGCAGTTGAAAGAGATTTATGAAATAACAATGCATGTTATCATCCCTCAGTTTCCTTATCTAAAAAGTAAAATCAACATTATATCCTATAGCGTATATGCCCAATTACAAGGAAAAGTTTTCATCCCAAAAATATAACCCTTAGAAAAGGAAAATGTTAAATGTTTCCATAGGCATGCAATCAGCCAGAATATGAAAAGGACAAATATCCCAGATGTTCAACAAATAATCTGTAAAGACAAAGGGAAACCTACAGATTAAAAGAGACTAAAGAGAAATACCATCCAAATCTATGTGTGGATCCTGATTCAAACCAATCAACCAAAATAAATAAATAAATAAATAATAAAGACAATCAGGGAAATTCGAATACTTATAAAATTAGTAATAAGGAACTGCTGTTAAATTTTTGAGGAGCACTAATAGTTCTACTTTAAAAGTACTATAGTTCTATTTTAAAAGCATCCTTACCTCTACAAATATATACTGAAATTTTTATGGATAAAATAATATATCTGTGACCTGCTTAAAATAATCTGAGTGGGGGAAAGGAGAGTATGTAGACAAAACAAAAATGGGCCATGACTGATAATTACCTAAGTCTTCTTTAGCACGCAGGTGCTCTCTTATTTTAAACCACAAAGAACTGTGGGGAAAACACAACAGCTTGGAACAACCTCAATCAGTGCTGGTTTTAAATGTTCAAAGAGAGCCCCTCACAGAATTGATTAAAAGTTATCAGAAAAATGCAGAAGACCCAGATGATTTTATACTTAGGGGATATCAAAAATGGATTAATGGCTATGTTTAACTGTACCAAGATTTATTTTTATAAAAAAGCTTAGCAAGTCCTGAAATATGAGTAAAATAGAGTGTCCTTTGGACATATTCAAAAATATTTTACTGCCTCGGTAGTAATATTTTGAATAGTTTCTTTCAGAACTTCACTTCTGAAGTGGCAAACATGATCAAAATGGCTGTCTTGAAGTCTGTACTCCCATAGAAAACTGTACTCCCAAAATAGAGCAAAGAAAACTAGTCCGAAGTATTTCATGAAAATACTACCTTCAGTAACAATTTTTGAAAAACAAAGACAGAAGCAGTTAAGCACACTAGTACATTCTCCTGTCACATCACTCATCTGTCACAGAATCACATTTTAAAAACTTTCACCCCTCACCTGTTCCAATATCCAGCATTATTATCAAAATTCTGAGGTACAATATTAGAAAGGTAAAAGGTTTCAGCCATGGCTTTCTGTGAAAAGAAATAAAAACAGTAACGTGCACTGACATGCCTTCCCTTTGAGCAGTTTTACAAAGCAGACACAGAAAACTAGTTCCTTATTCATACATTAGCTCTAGGCAATTACAGTGACTAGCTCAATGATTTCAATGATTATTCAAAATACAGACTATAACAAAATAACTAGTTTGGTGTCCTAGCTCTCTTTATAATTTACAAAATTCAAACCTATAATGTAGACTCTAAGAACTGAAAGTTTCCAATATAAAGCTAAAGGGTAAATTCTGGTTTTAAATCTCTGGTAAAGAGTTTCTCAAAGGTCGATTTTCAGGAATTTTATTTAAGTAGCACAGTGCAAACCTATTAGTCCAGAAGTGGTTGAGAAAAATTCCTTGCTCCTCTGAATTTCTGGCCATTATGTGTTCATTCATTTCACACTTCTGACCCATAAACACAAGGCTCCACCACTGTACAAGCAGACCACCTTTCATTGTACTTTCCTTGACTGCAATTCACAGATGTTGCATTTTTTTTACAAACTCAAGGCAAGACCCTCCCCCAGCAGATTACGACTCGCTTCATCGCGATACTGGCTTTATGGTGGTACTTGCTGCACTGCAGCGGTCTGGAATTGAACCCCCAGCATCGCTGGGGCACGCCTGTGTCTCCTTTCATTAATCTACGCTAACTGCCAATGCCGCCCGGGCCCGTCGCGTCAAGCGGTGGCTCTCACCCTGGGATGCACACTGGAATAACCCACCAGGGAGCTCTAATAACATCGATGCCTGGGTTCCACCCCCTAGAGTTTCTCATTTAGCTGCTCTAGGTTACAGGTCTAGGCATGAGAAACTTTTATAACTTGCTCTGATGATTATGATCCAAAGTTGAGAACCACTATCTCAATGACAATAATCACCAACAATTCCTGCAATAAACGTCAATGACATAACAGACATCTCTCCTTTTGGCAGAGAAATTATCTTAAAGGAGAGAAATTATCCGAAATTAAAGGAGATTTGAGAGACATGACAACTAAATGTAATAAATGATTTATAACTGGATGCTAGATCCAAAAAGAGCTGTAGAAGACATAATTTTGACAATTTGGCAAAACTGAAATGTGAATTGTATGTATATTAGATATTATTGTACAAATATACAAAAATACCTCTGTACACATTTCTTGGTATAATTGTCCTCTTGTTATATCTACAAATATCCTCATTCTTAAATGATAATCTCCTGAGCAATCTATTTTGGAATGAAGTGTTGCGATGTCTGCAATGGTTAAAATTATACCTATATATATATCAAAATGTGTTTGCTGTACTCTTTTCAACTTTCCTACAGATCTGAAATTTTTCAAAATGAGTAGCTTTAGTGCGTATTGGCTTTCCAGTTCCCTTTTACATAGCATTAGTTTTCCTCATTCAACTTGTTTAAAAATGTCTCAGCACCTGAGCTTAAAAAGAAATCAATGTCGGGAAGAAAAATACAAAACAGAGTATAGAAATTCTCGTTTTAAGGTTTGGCTCCTAGGTTTTTAATTCCCAAGTCCCGTGGTACAATAGCAGTGCTATATTCCCAATCCCTCCCACAAAAATATGCCTACAGATGAGAATTTGTTATCTCCTGCAGGAGCCATGTGTCCTCGTGACCACCCACTTCCAATATAGTCCTTGTTGAAGGAACTGAAGGTTGGAGGGATGTTGGGATCAGGCTTGAATTTACAGTGTTTTCTGTCTGCATCACCTAAAGAAAAACATAGAAAATGCATTACGTTTTAGTGGACAAATATCCCTCATGTTCCCTCACATCTAAGCAAGGCAAGCTCACTGCTGCCGGCCAGTATCTCTGAGCAGCTAGTGCTCAGTGACCATATGCATATCTCAAGTTCCTGGGATAGTTCAGATACTTCATCTGAATTTAGCAAGGACCAGTCTAGGAAAGAATGCTTTTCATACAGTGTAGCTCTCTCATATACTTTTGTTCTGGCCTTTCAAGTTAAAGGGGGAAAAAATCCCCTGGATAGTAATTACATAAAAACAATGCGCAATCAAATATCTGAGCTGCTTAAACAGAAAGCTTAGCTACTAAATAAACACTTGCTTTTTAAAAAGACCCCCATGTATTGTATTTTGACAACTGTATTTGACAAGTTTATATGTACTGAAATAATGGATATATATAGACACAAAACAATTTGTTCTGGGCAGGCACAGCCCAGGGGAGGGGGAAAGTGTCTCTGATATCTTGCTTTCTGCCTCTTAAGCCACGACAAAACAAATATTTAGGTTATGAGCTCAACCCAGAAATTCCTGAAACAAAATATCTGAGTATCACATAGGAGAAAAGAAGTCTCAATTTTACTTATATCCTGATACCTCCAGACTAGTTTGCCACAATGGACATCAGCAAATCCTAACACTACATTTTCCACTCTCATTAGGACAGATCTTGTTAAACAACAAAAATTACGAAGACATATTCGAATATAATCAGGCTGCTACTCAAAAAAGTATAAAATGGAGATCAATGAAGTCACTGATTCCAATGTCATTTCATTCAGCCAAGAAAAATTGTACTTTATTTTTTATAAGATTTTTACTAAAATATAGCTAACATACAATATCATATTAGTTTCAGGTATACACAAGTTATTCAACATTTATATACCTATATGTGATCACCATGGTAAGTCCAGCAACCATCTGACACTGTACCAGGCTATCACAATATTATTGACTATATTCCCTATGCTGTACATTACATCCCCATGACTTACTTGTTTTATACCTGGAAATTTGAACCTCTTATTCCCCTTCACCTTTTTAATTTTTCAATTATAGCTGACAGCCAAAAAAATTTTTAATTCTGAGATCCCAAGGTTCTGAGTAAAGTATCTGATATCTAGCCTTTTAGAATCACTTCATAAAGAAAAAGTGACTGATAATACATAAGAAGCATTAATAAACTTTTCCAAGTGTTATTACCATTGGAAGCGCTTCCTCGTATACCTGTTTGGTGCTCACTGCCCTTGAAAAATCATTTGTGGGAATTTCTAAAGGCTTAGGATGAAGATGCCTTCCTGGAAAAAGAATATAAATTCACTTCCATCGGAGGCATCAGCAGGGGAGGACCATACTAAATCAAGCCTAGGGATTAAGCTCCCTTGATCTACAAAGGCTGCATGGCTTTGGGTTACAAGTCTGCATGATGGCCAGTTTGTGGCCTCAACTTCTCCAGAACAAGCTTTTCATTTTCCTTTTTAACTCTTCTCTGCTCAGGGCCAAGACAACCTTCCATGTAGTCCCTCCCTGTGGTGGGCAGGCAAGTTAGTTCTGGTTCATCCTTCCCCACAAGTGCAGCCCTCTGGGGTTCCAGGTTAATGTGGGAAGGGTCTCCTAGAAGAAAATCTACTTTGGATGAGCTCTAGGTCTTGCTTTAGTCCCCCTCACCCTATAATAAGGCTGCAGAACCAGAGGCAATGTGGCTTTGCTTGCCAGGATGGCCTTTACCTCTCTGGATTCTGGCTTTCCCTCAACTATTAGCCTGGCAATTCTCCACTGTCATATTGGCTCTTTTTTTTTTTTTCAAGTGATATATAGATATACATATATATATATATATATATATATATATGTATATATATATATACTTTTTACATACCGCTAATAACATTCTTGTTTTCAGCAGGAGAGTTAGTCTGAATAACTTAGTTTGTCATTACTAAAAACAAGATGCTTTACACTAAAATCAAGTAAATCACAGCTATACTGTGTTTCTCCAAAAATAAGACCTAACTGGATCATCAGCTCTAATGCATCTTTTGGAGCAAAAATTAATATAAGACCTGATATTATATTATACTATACTATACTATATTATATAAGATGTGGTCTTATAATAAAATAAGACCGGGTCTTATATTAATTTTTGCTCCAAAAGACGCATTAGAGCTGATGGTCTGGCTAGGCCTTATTTTCGGGGAAACACAGTATTGCTTCCTGTTTTCAAATATTAATTGGCTTGATTTCACCTCCTCAAAATTAAACCACTCACAGAATTTATAATACGAAACTCAGTGCTTACATGCCTCTGAAAATGATAACTGAATAGCAGAATAAAATTAATTTGTAAAGCCAAAATTCCTTCTATCTTGGGAAAATTTCTATATTTAAAGGAAACTCATTAGGCTTGAGACTAAATCAAAGGAGTTTCTCTTGATGTAAATTTACAATTAAGTCTCAGCTGCAATGATAAAGTTGGCACCTCCATCAGTTTCCCGCTAGCAGCAAGCACAGTCCAAGCCTCCCGCCATTCTGCTGGTTGCTGAGCACTACCTGAAGGCACACGCTCATTTTACTATCAGCATTTTAACATATGTAAACATAGCATGCATGGAAACCAAAGGAGATATAATCTGTGGGTCATACAGCAAATTAAAAGGCAAGTAACCAAATGGGAATAAAACAACTAGGACAAAAGGTAATGTCCTTAATATATAAAAGAATTCCTACAAATCAATTCAAAAAAGAATATCCCAACTGAAAATGGTAAAGAGTAATTCACAAACAAAGAAGAATTCACAAAATATTAACCGTCACTAGCAACCAATAAATGCAAGTAAAATCAGCTGTTAAATTGCTAAAGCTTGATAATACCCACTATGGGTGAGGGCCGGGAAAGACAGGACAAATAGTGATGACAGGAATGTACTGGAATAATCGACCCAGAAATCAATCTGACAATAAATATCAAGATCTGGTCATCATAGTTACAGGAATCTACCAACATCTGAGGACACATGAACAGACTTACACACCTGCCTAACTCTCCCGTCTCATTTCACATCATGTTCCTTTGTTCCTAAAGGAACAAAACTCTTCACATTGAGGCCTTGGAAGATGCACCTGTGCTTTTCCTTCTGCCTGAAATGTTCTTCTCCATATGGCATGGCTCACCCAACTCCTCTGCTGAGGTAATTTCCATCCACCCTTCAGGCCACTTTCTCAGAGAAGCTTCGCTATAATCAAAATCAGATTCTCCTGCTATAATCTCTCATATCATTTACTGTTTCTTAATTATACAAACCCAACTTGCAATCACTTTTCCTTCAAAAGAGTTATTACGTGTAATTATACATTCATGATTGTGTACTTGATAGGTCAACCCAGCCCCTCCCCAACTCAAAGGACCATGGAGGTAGAGACCTTCTACTCTGGTCACTGATATATATATATCCCCAAGGCTTAGCACAGTGTCAGACACATGACTTAGAAAACATTTGCGGAGATAATGAATGAATGGTGCTCATCGCAGCAATATTTATGACAGAACCTTCAACGCGCATGTCAAGATACGGATTCTCTCAGCCCCTGAGACAGCCGGGAAGGGTCTGCCAGGCAGGGTCCATTTATATAGTGAGTCATACAAACATCATCATTTTCTAAGTGTGCTATAATGTGAAAAAGGTTGAGATGATCAATAATTCTCCTTGTTCTAATCTTTTATCAATACTTTTACTTCTAACCACCTACCCATTATCTTGCGTTTGGATATATGTTCAAGAACCCATCTAGGCACTCGTTTTGACTGATCGTAAGACAAGGCATGATTAGTGTAACACCTAGTCTCTGTTCCAGTTAAAGGGAATCCAAACTGTTCCAAGAGAGCCTTTTCTGACGAACCTAAAAATGGGAGGGCGGGGGGGACAAAAATAAAAAGTTAATGATTCTTATTAGGAACAAAAAATTATAAGTAAAGTAAGACTTACAAAGGACTGGCTCTGGCTCAAAAGTCTAATCAACCAGGAGATCTCATTTTTGCAATTACTTATAACACAAAGGAGAGACAGTAGACAAAATACTGGTTTTATTATCAGTTGTATAGTTATATCAAGATAAACTGTAACTATCTCATTAACTTTTAAATAAGGAACTGATCTTACTGGTCTTTCACAACAAATTTTCAAATCTCTCTTCACAAAGTACTGTGAATACAAAAGCAGCAAAGGAAATACTCTTGTCACTACTAGTCATTCATATGATTGAATAGGAAAGAGCCTAACTACTTATTGTTTTAAGAGTTAGTGTGGGGACAAAAGCAAAGTCTTTCTAATTTTTTTTAAAAGACCATCATTCATTGACACTCTCTCTGCCTCATTGTTCTGATACTGAAGCAGAGGTTGTGCGCTGCAGTAAGACAGTGGTAAAATTGGTACTGTTTTTCCTACGTAGTGGGAGAAACCAAGGACACATTTCACAGGGAGTTGATTTCAAAATAATCCTTTCTTGACACCTTCTCCAGTCTTTCAACCAACCAAAGTATGTATGGTAGTTTTCTTGCTAAATGCCATGTGACAGATGGAGCAAATTAAATTAGTTTGTCAGGGAAAATTTAAAAATGAGCATGAGTTCATTTTCTTTATCAATATAAGGTACTCCTGGCAACGTGAGGATTTATATACTTTGAAGAAGAGCTAGCAGGTATTCATTCATTTGAACGATGATAAAATGAGAACAATTAACTAATCTGCTAAAACCATTCATTCATTCACTCATTCATCATTCATCCATACTTACTGAACGCTTATTATGTACCAGGTACAGTGCTGTGTATATGGTGCGGAACAAAACAGACCTGGTCCTAACTCATGGAGCTAACAACCCAGCGACCGACAGACATTAAAACATACATGTCGTGATAAATACTTTGGGGGTATAAGACCAAGCCCCGAGGGAAAGAAGTTAGTGAAGGAGGCAAGCTAGACGCGACACGGGGAGAGGAAGCCCACCAAGGAGACTGGGTAGGCCGAAAATCACAGGCCGGATGGATGGAGAAAGCCCCCTGTCACGCGGGGTCTCTGGCCCGGCTCCCTGCATAAGAATGCAGGGATATGGTGAGGCCAAAAAGAAACACCAACAGAGCCATGGATGGGGTGTCACACCACTATATTCTCGCTGGTGTTGGGTTGGAGACACAGGAAGCAGGAGCCATAGGATCCACAATCTGCCCTGGGCTTCTCTGCCAACCCACCACTTGCTAGCTGCAATCCGTGCTTGCTAGCTCAGCCACGGCAGTTGTAGCAGTGGCTAATGGCCGACCAGTAACAGCTGATGGCCAACTAGTCACAGCCGATTGCCATCTACCACCGGAGCCAGCACCCCTCCACGTAAGGCCGAGAGCCTGGAAACCACTCTCTGGGAGTCTGTCCCCACACCGCGCGTGGAGAATTTCGATTCCCACCCGTGGTAGGAGTCTGGCCACGATACCTGGATCGGGGAAGGAAGATGGAACTCACAGACTTACCTTCTGGCTCCCTCACCGCCAACGCTGCCTCAGCGCCCTGACTCCGGAGGAACTGCAGGGCCGTGAGCCCGGCTCCCGCGGCGCCCACTACAGCTCCTGCCACGAAGCCACTCAGAAAACGCCTGGAGCCTCTGAAGCGGGATGCAAAACTTTTGGCAGCCATCTTACCCATAGCACCTGGGCGTCGCGCAGGCGCACACTGCGTCTGACGCCTGAAAGCCAATCACAACCTCAGGACCAAGATACGCATGCGCGACCTGAGCCGCTCAGGAGACGAGGCGCGGAGAGCGAGTGAGTGCACGCCGTCCTCGCTGCGGGCCTGGCGCGCTCCCTGGTGACAAACTTGGAAACCCAAGCGTATCGCCCGTTCACCGCTGGTCCACTTGACCCGGTGATGGGGGACGCATGACGTTTTGAGGGCTCAATAGTGTGTATATAGTCCTGACAAGGAAATACCTTTGTTCTCGCCCCACTTACCAGGTGAGTAAACCACTTGCGCATGGTTACACTAAGGTCCTCAGAGCCGAGATTCCAAGGCAGGTCTGATTCCAAAACCTGTGCCGCACTGAATGTCTTCCTGAGACCTGACTTTGAAGTCACGTGATACACAAATCGTAACTTCTAATAATAGCTTTGTACCTCCTAAGGCGTTTCTTAACAAGAGCGTACTCCATGGTGGCCGACGACCCTGAATCCGAGTGCAGGGGTGCGGATCCCCACTCAACCACTTTCCACCTTGGGGGTGTTGCTTCAGCCTTCTAGGCTTCCGTTTCCTTTTTTTTTATAATGGGAATAATAATACTTAGACCACAGGGTTTTGTGATAATTAGAGGAGATTAACCACGTTAAAGCGTTTTGGGTCGAACCTGAAGCATGTAAGCTCTGTAAATATTAACAATTTTTATTTAGTCGTCTCTCTCTTGATAAAATATGAAATCCAGATTGCTGAATGCCTACCGACAGTATGTTTTACGCGCTCCCACTCAACAATGAATGGGTCTTCTTCGTTTTGCAGCACAATCCCCAGCAGTCCGTGTGGATTTCGCTTCCTAAACTGGGGCGGGGGGGGGGCATTTCCAACCACCACCTGAAGCAGTGTGGACATTGTTTGGTAGTTTCATGCCCCCTTCTCAGGAATACCGCTCATGAAGTCCTTTGGTCCCTTGGACCTCAGACCCTAATTGGTTGAGCTAGGTCAAGCAGAGCCATTTCAGGCTCTTAGATCTGGAATTCTCTCCAGGGAGGAAAGCTGTGACATATGGAACTTTCTGAGCTTACTGTCTACAGACTTGTTTCCTGCTAAGCAGACAAAGGCACAGATGCCTCTGGTCCTGCACCAAGCCACTGAGACACAGGTGAAGGCCTGCAATGCTGTGAGCCCAGCTTCTAAGGCTCCTCAAGTCCAGACGCATCCTGCTTTGGCCTGGCTTGGCTACTTGCCCCAGGATCCTTCCAGTAACCCCCCGCCACCCCTCCCCCCAATCATTTACAACCGAGAGTCCTGACACACACAACCAAGCAACACTGGTATCTGTAGGTTTCAAAGCTACTTGGGCAGCTTCCACCAGAATTTACTAAATATACACATTTTCTTAAAAGGTATTTCTCCAAGGCCCCCCAAGTGCCATGCACTGTGCGAAACACTAGCGGGGTAAATGGCAGGTGACTTCCTCATGCAGATCCAGATCCTGTACTTGGAAAACTGTACCCCACACTTGGCCCCAAGAGATTAAAAATTGGAATGGCTACCTGACTTTGGGTAGGATACCTCCCTCTGCGCCTGTCTGCCCACCTTTATAATGAAGGGAGTGGACCAGTATTTTTCAAACGGTAATCAGGGGACCCCTAGTGTTCCACAGGGGTACTTGAAACTTAAGGGAAGGCCTGTGAGCCCTCTTCCACCTGCTCACTTGGGCAAGCCTGCTTTTATAGATCAGCTTCCTTGTCCAATTGCTTTTGGTGCAAGAATTCCTTTGCTGAGGGAAAATTTGACCGGATGACCCCTGCAGTCCAACCTTCCAGCCTTTCCAACTCCAAGGTCCTCATGCAAAAATTAACCCTTTGCCTTCCTGTCCTCTGTGGTCATCATTAGGGGTACTCACTAATAAAAGTTGAACTTCCCAACTGCTCCTTAAAGGGGCCCCTTTTCAGATATTGTTCCCCAAGAGTTCCGAGCAAGTTGTTCTAATCCTCATAATAAAGGGTAAGTGAAAAGGCATTGACCTCACTAGAAGAATTCAAAGCTGGTGTTTCTCTACTTACCAAATTACTCACGGGCCAAAACATTCTTTTACATTACTGCAGAAAGCAGTGAGGTGATTTCTGGGGCTTTCCTGTTTTCTTTGTTAGGTATCAGAGACTACCATTATTTTATTACAGGGAACCATGTTTTCGTTTAGTGAGATAAATCAGGAAACTCCAAAATGTGTAAGACCTGGCTTGCTGATTCAGATCTGGGGTAGTGTCCCAGAAATATATTTTTTAATAGCTCAGCAATTGACCCTGGTACTCTGCCATGTTTGGGAATGGTAGAGTTTGTCTTCTGCAGGAGTCATGAATAGAACTTATTTTCTAGGCTTCTCTGCTCCACTTACAAAATATTGCTGGGGGTTGTCTGCAAAGCATTAAGACTGGGGGTTGGGGGGTATGTGTGTGGGGGATCTTGGAGATTTGCAAAATACATCCCTGCCCTACAGGAACTTACCCCAGATCCCAAGAAAGGCCATTTAAAAGAAGGCCACAATGTCTCCAACTGGGCCCTGGGCTTCTAAAGAGCTGCAATGAAGACCTGTGCTTTAGCTCCAGGCCCACAGAACCACGGTAGACTAGGCACTCAACTATTAACTTCATGTGTTCCAAGCAGGAACTCACAGGGCTGCTCGAGTCGGCACTGTAAGTGGGAGAACACTATTTTATTCCTAATTCCCAGGAGAAGAAACCTCGGCCCCCTGCCATGTGATTAAGAGAGACAACAGGATTTTATTATTATTATTATTATTTTATTTTCATATACAAAAAGATAAAACTTGAAATAATTCTAGATTTTTCCTCCTATTCTGTTGGGGTGTGGCTGCTTCTTCACACAAGGGGAAAAAACTACATTCACATCGGTTTATTTGAGGACCCAGTGCAGAGTTCAAGCAGCAAAACCCCAACTTAGCGTATCTAATTTCAAACTTGACACTCATTTCTAAAATTACCACAGTAAAAAGGAACAAAGATCCACTGCAAATGAATGAACTATGATACAATGTTCTTTCCAAAATGTCTTCATTTTGCAACTGTAATTACATGGATGTCTGCTTTAGGCCATTTTAGATGTGTGCATGTATATTATATATATATAGTTTACATATATATATAATATATATCAGCACACTTTTCAAATCCAGACAGGGTAACAGCAACAAGCTTAACTCTGTATACATATATATTTTTAAAAACATGATACTTTAGTATAACTTTTGTTAATTCAGTAGTACAAGCTATTTCTGTTCTACAAAATTTTTATTTTATAGCTACAAGGGTGAGAAGTGACCCTATTACATTTACAGCCCACGTTTCCCGGTTTACAAACAGTACTTACTGAATTTGAGCCAAAAACTAGCAGTCTTTAGTTTTAGCACTTGAAGAGCTTCCTCACTTCTACAGCCTTAAATCATATACTAGTCACATTTCCAGGTTGCAGTTACTCGTTTTAAACTGCAAGAAACAGGTGAATCCAAACTTTTAATTACAATTTTTATATACAAGTTAGATAACACAGCTCAATAAGACTTTGCTATCATCCTAAACCCAACACACACATTCTCCACTAAGTTAGACAAGTCTTAGGATTTTTCCTTCTTTTCCTTACAAATAATGTACAAATTTAGAAGTAGGTGGTAAAACTGATACATAAGATGGCAAATGAGAGGTGACATTTTTGTGTTTGTTCCAAAATTGGTCCTGCAAATTGTATACTCTGCTGTGTTCTTTATGTGTCTGTTACATGCAGAAGCTCTTTTCACAAGAATTGACATCAAACTCGATCTAAGTTGAATTTACAGTACTGTATAGTTATTCGGATTCAAGGACAAATGTGGAAAAATATTAACAGGTGAAAAATTCAGCCTTTGACGCTACCGTTAAGATCATGTCAAATTCATAAGCAGATTCTCGTGTACAGTTGAAAAATGGCATTGTGTGGATTTGTGGCGTGAAATTGAAATCTATAATAGAAGTATGTTTCTAATCTGCGGTAACCCTCACCCTCAATTCTCAAGTACCACTCAATTTTCTTTGCATTTTTTTTTTTTTTTTTACAGAATTCTAGGGGAAAAAAATGGGGGGAAAAGCCGCTGGCATTTTAACAATTCCTCCCCTCACAGGAGGTCTTAACACTTTCAAATGAGGTCTCTTAGGAATCTCTGTATGATCACCGGCTCTCATTTGATAATGACTTGGACACTTTCCAAATCAAAACCCAGATGTTGCCTAATCTTTCCTACTCTCATCTGTCATTGCTGGTCAAATTTGGATGAGCGTGTTTTCCCCTTATGGAGAAATTATTTGGCTAAACATACACTTAAGTCGTGGCAGTGCTCTGAGGAAACCCCACTTGGGCTAAAGCACTTGCAGGGACTAAAGTCAACAGTCCTCCGAACAGGGCAGAGACCAAACACTTCAGGGGCTGCGTCCAGACCCTATGGGAACACAATGACCTTTGTGTCCCACCGTCAGCAGGACAGCCCAGGCAGGCAGCCCACATTCGAATGACTGAGTTACCACTTTTCGTCTTGGTCTGCCTTCTGTGCCCCAGAGACAAAAATTCAGATGTGGTGACTGCTGGTTAATTAAACTTTTTGAACTGGTAAAAAAGACTCTTTTAAAAATATATATATATATATATTTATTTAAAATACATCAAAATGACAAACAGCCATATCCCGCAAGGCCTAATTTCACAGCAACATATGCTACAGACATCTTCCCAAAATGCACTGCGGTGGATGGTGGGTTTTTAAACCTGCCATTTAAAGGAATGTTCTACATTTGAGCTTTAGCGACTGGAAATGTGTTACAAAGAGCTCATCTTTGGAACTAATTTGTGTGCAAGACCAGTCAATTGAATCACTTTGCCCATTCAGACACGAGAATACTGAAAATGGCAGAATTGAAAGGGGAACACTGGAAGCACCGTTCAGATGACACTCTAGACCCATCCCACCACAGTGCTGCCAAGAGCTTGCCAGAAGCCCCTGTTTTCAGTACTTGGGAAGAGTTTTACTTCACAACAAATAAGTGCCCACACTTGGCAGGGTTCCTGCCTGTGTATGTTACAAGCCTGCAGTATTGAGAGGACCCAGATGGTGACACCGTTCAACATGAGGTCTGAGGTAACTGGTTCTTAAAATACCTGGAACACAGAACTGCATCCAGGAATTACAGCTGGGAAAAAGGAAAAAGGTGGGGTTTGGGGCTAGAAAAGACAAGTAGAAAAATGCTTACAGCAGTTGCTTTTGGGGGAGGCAGATGACAAAAACAAAGGCACAACAGAATTACATTCAGACGGGCTGGAGAGCAGAGAAATGTTCTTTTACAGGGAACAGGGAAAGGAACGATAGGTTGGTTCCTGGAGTGCTACGGATCTGCTGAAACTAAATTTACTCCAAGTATAAAAGGGGCAAAGTGTAAAACTTTATTCTAAACCAGACTGAATAAGCAGCACAGTGGGTTTAAAATGACACGTTAGGGATTCTCCTGACAGAACTGCCCTTACCACTGCACCTGTGAACGCAGCCGACGGAAGCCAGCAGGTAGGGTGTGGGGAACAGGCCCTCAGCTGGGCCTCAGAACTAGCAATTACGGCACACAGAATTAGGATCATTATTCACTCCCCCTATATCCCTATCAAAAAGGCTCACCCAAATCACCATCCACTTTCTACCCCAAAATAAAAAGGCTAATTTGAAGACCGCCTTCAATATTATGGCAGTGATGCTGACCTTGGTAGGAAAAATGGGAAACCTGTGTAGACATTTGAAAGATGCCCTGCTGGCACGGGCATCTGAGCTTTCTTGACCGGCTACTGGTTGACTCACTCGATTAACACAGGAGCCAACCTACTCTCACCTCCACACCACCCTGATCAGAGAGGACAAAATGTGCCTGGCAGCTCTCCATTTAATTTGATCACTATGTCCACAGACCACCCTCCCCGCCCACCCCCTTTGTAGATAATTACTCAACTGGAAATTCTGTCTTAAAAAATGGGTAATTTGGTCCTAGATAACTCGGTTTGGTGATTTACTCAAATCACCAAGTCCTTATTTCAAATTTCAAAAATCTGTAGCCTGATTCTTATTCTAGTCCCAACCCGCCCCAACTGTACCCCCATACAATTTCTATCGCCCAAAATACCCTCACACCTCTACATCTTATGGCAGGAGCTTACAAACTAATATTTAAGCTCAGAACCCTTTGTTCAAAAGAAATCTGAGGAGGAAGCGCCAATGTAAAACACACCACAGGCTCCTCATGCCTCCTCCCCAGGCTCCCCCCTCCCCATCTGCTAGGAGCCGAGCCAAAGCATCACTGTCCTCCGCAGCCACAGTGGAGTTTGGGCCAAACAGGACCCACAACTGGACTCCCATCTGCCAGTGTTCCATGAGCATTCATGTGAGGGTAGCTACGTACAAGCTCCACACCACTCATACTCCAGTGTACATTTATCTTGAAAGGTAAAGCTCATTACTCTGGTTACAAAATCATTCTTATTCAAACTCACTAGACTTTATAAAAATAATCTGTGGTATAAAACAATCTCCACACTGTGCAGAAGAATCTGTCAGGTGATATAACTAAATATATATGTAGAGCTATAGACTTTTTTAAAGTAAAGTTTCAAGTGTCGTATCTCTACTATATAACCTATTCTTTATTTACAATGCTAGCTAACAACATTCTGATGCAAACGTGATTGGGACAGTCAGGAAATGAGCCCCTGCCCAACCAACAGCAGAAATTCGCAGGACTCAAGAGGGAACTCATCCACTTGCAAAACACCCATCCTCACCTGCCTGAAAAGCATTAGCTAATGGGTCCTATTTTTCATAACTGTGAGCTCAAAATGTAAACTTTGAAAATGAAATGTGATACTTTTCCACAGATATCCATAAAAGCCCACATTTGTATAATCCACTGCAAACATACGCTTATCCATGTGTATATTTCTTCAGAATTGCCTAGGCCCCAGTCAAACCAGACACTCCTGGAAAGAAAAGGGCAGTGCAGGGCCATCACCACACACTGGCGTTTATAGATCATGCATTTTAATTCATGAGGAAAAACCACTTGTATTATCTCTACGCGCTACCATAGGAGCAAATAAAGTATCACTGGATTTTGGCACTACAGGGATACATGGAGTACCACAATCAAAGTCCTGCTTCATTCACACCTGGAAGATACCCTCATGAAAATGGAAAAGCTTGGTAAAAATGTAAATATGGTAAATCCTTTCAATCCAAAATCTTATCCAAACCAGAGTTTACAGTAGACCCAAAATTAGTATAAAATAGGAATACCCCAAAATAGCCCTAGATAATTTGAACTTTTATTTGATGAGTTGATAGTTTATGGGTCTCTGGGACCCACTAGTTGTTTTTAAAATGTGGTTGAGTGAACTGAATTTCCAAGGGGGTGTGTGTGTGTGTTTTAAACTTCAGTTTCTTTTACCTACAAAACTAAATCATTATCTTAAAAAACTTTTCCAAGCTTTCTAAGAGTTTGGGATACATTCATAGGTGGATTGCTGGTTACAAATCAACTACCAGGAGTCGTAAAGAACTATGGGTATAACCCTGAATTTATTAAATGTTCACAAATCTAGACTGAGAAGAAAAACTTCAACTGAATTACTGGGCTTGTTTCTTTACCAAAACATTGCAGTTCGTCAAGACCTAAACTTACCATTACTTCCGTGTTTCCCCGAAAATAAGACCTAGCCGGACAATCAGCTCTAATTTGTCTTTTGGGGCAAAAATGAATATAAGACCGGGTCTTATATTACTTATGTTATAGTAAAATAAGACTGGGTCTTACATTCATTTTTGCTCCAAAAGACGCTTTAGAGCTGATTGTCCGGCTTGGTCTTATTTTCGGGGAAACACGGTTGGCTGAACACATTAGCTACTGAGAATTTTATTAGTTCAGCTTTTGTGAACAGTCATTAACCAAGGAGAGTAGATATCGCCCAAACGAGGAGAAAAAGCCCACCGTGCCCTTTCCTTTCTGGCTGCTAACCCTGGATGAGGGGTAGGTGAGTAAATTCACTGTGCTTCTTGGAAAGGTGTGGTCTAGTGCCCCTGAAATGTGAACCACGCCTGGCCATCTCTCTAAAGATGAGCCATTAAGAACCCAACAGGCTACTGAAGTAGCTGGAACTGACGATCAAACTGAGTTAACTTCTGGAAAATGCTTTCCAACTTAGATATTTTTCTAGTGAGTCAAGTTCTCAGGAATAATGCCTGCCTATTGGACTTCCAGTACCAATCCTAAAAACTTACATACTTATGCTTACTATATTACGAGAAAACACCAAACCCTTCTATTACCAATAGGTGCTGGGGATTTTACATGGTGCAAAATTCCATTTGCAAGAGGACCATCCAATCCTCCCACAGTGGATGGGACAACCAGCTCCCTGCCCTCATAGCTCAGAGCATAGGGACCACATGACAGGCTTTTTGAGCCGCACACAGTATATGGTAGACATTCAATACACAGCTGGGCTTGCCACTACCAAGGAAACCACACACACAGTCCAACCACCCAGTGCAGAGTGGCAGGATGGCAGGGAGCAAGAATGTAGCCAACTGGAGGGAAAGGTGACAGAGCAAACTACAGGATCACCGTCTTGCTTTCTAAAGCATACAAGCCATGCATGACAAGAGGGTTAGCTGGCCCCCGAGGGGCAATGGAAGAACTATCTCAGTGGCCTGGAGATGAGAGATCTGTCCCTTAGCTGAGAGAGAGAGAGAGAGAGACAGAGACAGAGAGAGAGAGAGAGAGAGAAAATGTGTGTGTGTGTGTGTGTGTGTGTGTGTGTCAGGGGCAGGGGGGGGGTGTGCAAGGCTCCTGAAGATGTTCAAGCCTGAACAAAGTCCTTGTGTATTCTCATGTGCCAGGTCCAGACAGGGTCAGGAGCAGCTGGCACACGGGGGAAGCCCTCCCCTGGCAGAGCTGAGCACCGACCAAGAGCCAACAGGACAAGGCCAAGCTGAACGACAAAGGGTGATATGGCTCACGACCTTCCCTATAGCCAGGTCTCCCTTTCTCCTAAGAATAGTCCATCTGCAGCCCTTGCCCTGAGTAACTTACTCAAAGAAAGACTCCTGATAGGGACCAATGGTCCCAGGAGAAAATCCAGCTCGTGCCAGCCCCAGGATGCTCTAGTGACTGTCCATGGCCTTCCCTGCCTACCTCTCACCCCTCAATCAGCAAGAGTCCTCTGCAGGACACTGTGACACAGTGGTTTCTGTCCCCACTTGCTTCCTCCTCCTCTTGCTCATTCCTGGAATTCTCTGGCTAGGGATATCTTCCCACAGTAATCAGGGGTGTTTTCAAACATAATACATTCTCCTGCACATCCCATCCTACAGCCAGGAGCCCGCTTGGGTGACAGCACACTAAAAAGGAAGGAACAAGGACCCTTGGTTACTTCTCTTCCCCTGACTTGGCTGCCCTCCCACTGTCAATGGGGCAGCCTCTCCCATGGGCAGGGAAAATGATGCCAGACTCCATTGCCACCAGTCTTCCACAGAGCGTGAGGAAAGAAAAATAAAAGTCGTTATCTGAGCTGCCCAGTACTGAATGTCACATAAATCTTTGTGGAGAAGAGCATAGGCAGAAGCCCTATAAACCTGCATTCTAGACGGTTCACTCCCCAAAGAATACACGACAACAAAGAGACAAACACCTGATCTGAGGCAAAAAATACACCCAGGCTCCAGTGGCATGCCCTGGAAAGAGATCACCCGCTTTCTTATGGCCAGCAGCAGCCATTAGCAATACTGCCTGACGGGGGCATTTTACACAGCATGAGGGAAGGGGCAGCCTGCAGTCCAAAGAACTGGCACACACCCCCCACGACTCTCCCCTCTCCCCGGCCACACCAAACAGGTACCGTCTCCTGACACTCCATTCTGGTGCCAAGGCCCCAAAGAGATGCCACAGAAGCTGAGCACAGGGTCAGCAAAGAGGGAGCCCACTCAGATGAAAGGCATGCAGGCCACCAGGAAGGCCTACGTGTCTGCACTGCATCCTGGTCAGCAGGTGCCCAGACCAGGGCAACGGTGCAACCCTCCACAGCCAGGTCAAAGCTTGTTCTCACAAGAATCCAGCCAGCACACAAAAGAGAAATCACCCAGAGGAAATCTGACCCCACATGGAAAGGCTGGCGCTTAGTATTCCACCCTGGGTAGGATCAGTGATCCCATCATTCCCATAGTAAATGAGCTACATTTGTTAGTGGTTTGTTTCTTCTGAGGGTGAAAAGTAGAGACGCCCGGCACTGTCTGAGGAGAAAGCTAAAGAAATTAGATATGGCACTTCTCAATAAATATTTTAAAGCTTCTTAAAGAAATAAGTGAAAAAGAAAAGCAACTGCTGTAAGGCCTGTTTTGCTGTTAAAAATTATTCCAAGGGAAGAAAATACCACAGCACAAAATAGTGTTTTTTTTTTAAAAAAAAGTAAACGACATCATAGCTTACCAAAAAAACCAACCAAAAAAACAGCAACCTGTCCCTGTACCACCTTGGCCAGCTCACATTTTGACCCATGAAGCAAAAACTGAGCTCGGAGAGGGAAGCAAACTCACCTCCCACAGCACCCTATGCCCAAACACTCAGAGAAAAGGACACACACAAGAGGCAGGCCCCAGATGCTGCACACAGCGTGCGGAGAGGGAAGCAGTGCCCTCTTAGACTGCCAACTCCGGGGCAACAGGCAGAGAACTCTCCCCTCCAGACATGCGACTCTAGCCAGACTGCCTCCCGAGTCAGTGTGGATTCCGAGACACCAAGGATCTCTTCCGCTATCACCGCTGCTAACTTCCTTAAGAAATTAAATCTCAAGTAAAATTACCTCATGCAGGTCTCTAAGGGCCATCAAGTTTAAGTGGGGTTACCTGTCATTCTGAACATCAACCAATCAAGTTGATGGAAATATCTGAACCTCCAAATAACCCAAGAGGAGGTGCCCCTCTCCCATTCTCACCCAAGTCAACCTCTCCCCATTGCCCACCAACGCCCCTCAATATTAAGAGATCCAGTTTTAAAATAAAATGGTCTAAAGAAACCAGAAGGAAAAGCCTTCACAAACAAGAGTGATGAATGCCCAGACTTGGCCCAGACAGCCAACCTACAGTTGATGACAATTATTTATTTACAAGGGGGCGTTATCAAACAAAAATGGTAGCACTACCTAGAAGACTCAAACTTTTTTTCTTTTTCTCTATTTCTTTTAAACTTTCTTGTCATAAAAGCCAACTTACATTAAAATATACTTATTACAAGACAACACAACTAATAAAATATATAATAAAACTTACACAAGTAGAAAATTCTGAGGTATTTCTGGTTTGAGGTGGTCTGTGGTCGTGAAGTTTTAATTCTTTTACTTTTCAAAATTTAAACCTTGGAAGCCACATAGCAAAGCGTGTGTGTACATGTGGATGTGTATACCTTTTGTTTTTTTAAAATCTTGCATGTTTCATAAATTAAAAGAAATTCAAATGTTGAAACAGCAGCATTAGGAACATTCACTGACTAGAGCAAGGTTATGGCATAATAGAGAAAGGGATTTTAGAATATGCACCACTGTAAGGGGTCCGGAGAAAGCCGTATCCATGAGCCACAAAAAGGACAGTAATGTCACCACATGGGGCAGAGCCGGCGCTGCAGGACTCTCAGAATCGCCAGAGAGGCAGGCCTCAGTGGGCCCCACACAGGAAATCCTCTTGCCCTGGCTGTGCAGGGCACCCCTGCCCTGTGGGCATTTCCCTGAACTGCTCCAGGAGGAAGCCATGTATTTCAAACTTTGCCCCATTAAAGATGTTTACAGCATCATGTTGGATGAAGAATGTACTCCCGAAACCGTGATTTCTACCCTTACCTAACCTTAACGTAGGGCAGAAAAAAAAATGTTCTGTCTTAGGCCCAAGCCCAAGTGAGTGGAAAAAACTGGTCAGGGCCAACAGATGGGTCACAGCCACACCTGCTTTTGGACTTTCTCCAAACCCCACGCTTGCCGTTAATGCTCGGCCTCCACTCGGTCCTTCCCCTCAATTCCTGGTTACCTGAGAAGTAGCCTCATAGCAAAGGATGGTGCTCCAACTGTGCCCGAGTCCAGTGTAGCTCTGCTCCAGACCCTTCCCCTGCTCCGTCGCCCCTGCCAACTCCAGTCCAACCATCCTGTCCTCATCCCAGTTTTTCCTCGGTCAGGACAACACCCGTTAATCCGTGAAAGACACATCTGCTGTTCCTTAAACTCACTGTCTCAAAGGGGAGAAAAAAACACAATAAAAGGGAGGGAGGCAGGAGGATGAGGGCAAAGGGACACTCCTCTTTTGAGGAAGGTGTGTTCTTATGTAACAGTCTTCAAAGGTTCCTCTAGGAAGAGTTTGCAGCATTAAGTTTCCTAAGACAGGAGATGGGTTTCTTTGTGTCACAGATTCTGAGACGACAAACAAAGAGAAAGCGGGAACAATGAACCCCCAAAGGACAGGAGGTGATGGGGCTCTTGAGCAGGCGCTGGTTCTGCGTTCACAGCTCAGCACCTCAACGCCTGCTGACGCGTCCGCTGTTTGCGATACAGTAGAGCGATGTGCTGGTAAAACTGATCCAATCCAAAAAATAATATTAATAATAATAATTATAATAATTATAATAATAATAAAAAGTCAAGGTAAAATAGCAGCTGCATTTCATGTGTTTGTTGGTGGTGTTATGGGATTTCCAAAACAAAACACAACTTTTTTTTTTCCTTTTCCTCTTAAGATCCACTGAGTCGGGAGATCCACTCGTGTCCTGGGCTTAGATGCTTGACTCTTTCGGGGGCAAGTCCACATTGGTGACAGAGGTCACCAGGGAGACCAGACAGTCCGAGGTAGTGCCGTTGACCGACCTCCGGATCAGGGACACCCGCTCCTCCACGCAGCCCGCCGACAGGCGAGCCTCCGCATCGTGGTCCCAGCATTCCTCGATGGTCACACAGAGCTGGGCCAGGCCCTGCACAGTGATAGGAGAGGGAAAAGACACCCCTGTAAGTGCGCCTCAGTGAGGACAAGCCTGGGGACAGCAAACGAGGATGTCCCCGAGAAGCAGGCAGAGCCCACCACTCCCAACCCCAGCAGCAGGCAGTGAGCGGAGGCCTGGGGGCACTGCAGGAAGCAGGATGCCCCCTCCTGGCAGTCCCCGTCCCGAGCCCACTGGCCTTCCTCCACAGCCCCAACAGGACGGCCACTGAACTTCAACACAGGAGGTGGGGAGCAGGCCCCTGCTGGGGCAGACACAGCGATGCTCAAACAAAATCTTACGTGAAGCCCAAATCATGCAAGGGCCCAAAGTGTGGCAGTCACAGTGGGGGCCAGAGGCGGGCATTGTCCCGCCCTACTCCCCACAGCCCCTGGGCACCACCCTGAAGTCCAGGGAATGTGGTGTGACATCCTGTGCTGGAATCAACTGCGTAGAGCTGGGAAAGACAGAAGAATGGACAAAATGCCCACATCTGGGAACTCTCTGGCCTGCTCAGTACAAGGGCACACACGCCTTGGGCACCTCCTCAGGGAACTGGACTGGCTACCCCAGCTCTCTGTCTTGGAGACTGAGAAAGTCGGAGACAGAAGGTACAGATGCTGGCCCAGCCTATATCGTTCCACGCTTCAAGTCTTCTCCACTTACAGCCCTGGGTCCCAGGGAGCAGCTTGATAGATGACCTTGGCCTCAACAGCTGGACCCTTGGTGACATAGATGTATGGTAGAGCGCCAGTGGCCCCAGGGCTGTCCTTTTTCTGAATTAACCCTGGGGTGGGCAGGGAGAGGGGCTCAATGCTTCTGAGGGCAAATATCCTTCCAAGACAGGAAACGGTTTACGTGGCTGGGGTCTTTTGTATAGTATCCCTGGATTGGAGGAGCCCAGATGCCATGTAGCTGAGCCCATGCCCAGAAAATGATAAAGGCAAAGAACATTTAATCAGAGCTAATGAATAGTAAGCATTTATGTGATGGGTGTCCTGCCAAGCAAATTAAAATGATAACTCATTAAACCTATACTATACTACCCTGAGCAGACAGAGGCTCAGAGAAATAAAGCAATTTGCCAGAAGTGACCCAGCTACTGACTGGCAGATCCAGCATTCAAACCCAGGTGGGTCAGACTCAGGGCCAGTGGGCTCCACTGCACGAGTGACCCACCCGGGGGCAACCTGGGCTCTGACGGAGCTGTCAGGCCCCATCACTCTCTGGGGCCAAGCCCAGAGCCACCGTCCTACAGAGCACTGAACGTGCCTACTGCTTTCCCAGTGTAAAGGAGGAAGCGTACTAAGTGGCCTCTGACACATCTTCTCTCTCTGGCCCATAACCCCTTGATCCCAGGCCCCCCACATGCAGAGGGGCTCCCCTCTCCGCTCCTCTGCAGTCACCTGCCACCCAGGCCCCTCACCGGGTGCTTCAGCCAGTGATCCTTAATGGCGGGCCGCATCTTCTTATGCACGACCACCTCCTGCAGTTCCTCCAGCGACGGGTGCTGGCCGATCTCTTCCTCAAAGGGCAGCATGTACTCGTCCACGGGTCCTGGGGTGAGAGAGAGCCCAGCGCAGTCATCCCCAGGTCCCGCAGCTCCCCGCCACCCCCAGGACCCCGGGGCCCCGCCCGCTCACCATCCGCAGCCGTGCAGCGCGAGACAAGCTCCCACAGCACCAGCCCCATGGCATACATGTCAATGCGCAGGAAGGCGTCTCTCTGGAAGTTGATGGCTCCCTCGAGCACCTCAGGGGCCATGTACCGCCGTGTGCCCACCTGCACAGGACGGGGAGGGTCCACAGTCACAAGCACGCACAGACACTCTCACAGTCAGACAGGAAACGACATCCTGTGTGCACCAGACGGGGCCCCAGATGGCAGAACTCCGAGCAGGACACCAAAAATGATGGCAATCCTCGATTCGCCACGTTCCTGGGAGGGTCGCGAGAGGTCCCAGTGTAAACGGAACCTCGGTGATAATTTAAAAATATCATGCACTTGAGACAGCAGTAAACTACTGTGGAACTGCTGCCTCTTCACTCCATCACCCCACAAAGGCTCCACAGATGATGTGTATTTTACTGAGATCAAGACCAAAAACAGAACGAGGAGAATACTCAGTATTAACAGTGACTGTTTCAAGATGATTTACCTAAGCTTAATTTTCAGTTACTTTTTCTAGGCTTTGGGGTTTGGATTCTTAATATATTTCTTCCTATTTTAACTAGCTTAATAGTTACAAGTGAAAAGAAAAAGAGACAGAGAGAAAGACTTTAAGGACGAGTAGCCAAAGCCCCGACCGGGACTCCGTGCTTCTCAGCTGAACGTCCCAGGACACGTGAGGCCCTGCTGTCCCCACGGGTGAACAAGAGCATTGTCCTCGGGAGTCCTCAGGCAGCTCTGAGCTCCGGGGTGACCCTGCCCTGCCCCTTGCCAGCTGAGCATCAGAAGGGCAGTGTGCACCCCTGGGCCCGCCCCACTCTTGCGCCCCCTGAGGCTCATTACCTGCCCGTGGGTGTCCCCTGGAGGTTTCCCGGGCTCAAACCGAACAGCCAGGCCAAAGTCAGCCAGCACGGCTGTGAGGTCGCTCTTCAGCAACACATTCTTGCTTTTAAAGTCCCTGTGGAGACACGTGGACCAAGGGAAAGATGGGCATCATGCTCCAGACTCCCTGCTCCTGGCCACCTATCCTGGCTCCCAAGATGCTGACGCCTATACCCTACAGCGCCCAAAGCGGGCCTTCCCACCCTATCTGGGGAGCAGGGTCTGCACCAGGGTGGACCCCGGTTGGCTGGGCAAACCCCACCCCAGTCCCCACCATGTCAAAGACAGCCCTTGCATGCTCAGAGGAGTGGAAGGCAGGCATACTGGCCTGGGAGGAGACTTTTCTAAGAAGGATTCACAATATTTGGGACGTGCATGAGCACAAAAGTTTAAACGAACTTGCCTGGGTTTCTGTGCAGGCCCTGAGGGGCTCGAGCCCACCACGAAGGCAGGGGTAGAGCTGGGAGCAGGCGAGTGCGCTCAGCCCCACCCCTTACTCGCAGAGTTACTTTCAGTCCTCAATTTCCCCAGGGCCTTGTTGTGAGAAATAAACTCAGAGGGAGTAGTAACTACACGAACTTAAGGCCACCCCTGGCACACTCTATGCAACCGCGTGGGCTTGAACCACATGGAAGAGTCCACCAACCACCATTTTGACCTACAAAAGTGGTACTTTCATACAGTCAACCTTATAGGACATAATGTTAGTACCACTAGGGGCCCTTTAGCTTTGAGGCCAGGAATTCGAGGCTCCTTCCCCTCCGTCGTCGCCACAGAACCACAGTAAACTCGGTACAGCTAATCACGCATCTTCTCTGCACTCCAGTTCCTTCATCTGTAAGGTGGGACTGTCTCCCAGGGCAGTCGTGAAGATGAAATGAGCCGCTATTTCTAAGCACTGAGAGCACTGCCTGCCATTCAGTGAGCACTAAGACGAGGAGCTGACATGCTGGCTCTCAAAGTACAGTCCAGGGACCCCAGAGGGCCCCTGAGACTGTTTCAGGAGATCTGCTGCAAGGTCAAAACTATTTTCATAATACTCCATTATTTGCCTCTTTTTAAGCTCATTCTCTCAAGAGTAGTGTGTGTGGAGGCTACATCCACGTGATGCCATCACTGACAGTTAATGGAATGTGTGTGCGCTAATACAGAAAATACCAACAGACATAACCCATGCACACAAAAGTTCTTTTTAAGAGTGGAAAGGATCCAAACCAAAAAGTCTGAGAACTGCTGGGCCAACTCTCCCAAGTAATGGAGCCAGCACTCCCTCATGTGGCCACTGGAGGGCACCAGAAAACTGGCTTGGGAGGCCAGGCCGTGCCCACAGCACAGGTGGAAGGCAGGGGAAGGGCAGCGGCAGGTGGGCCCAAGTCCACGTGAGCAGCACTTCTGACAGCGCAGAGTGGCAAGGCACGTTGATGAAACCGAGACCTCCACCCCCTCCCCAGGCTCTGTTCCTGCCCCCCAGCCTTCTCTGCAGCTGCCGGCCGAGCACAGGGAGGACACCTGCTAACCCAGGTACCTGTGGGCGATGGACGGCTTGTGGCCCTCACCACGGCACCAGGGCACGTCCTCATGCAGGTAGGAGAGGCCTCTTGACATGGTCTCTGCCACGTGACACAGTTCGTTCCACGTGATGATGTTCCCCTTGAGGTAATCTGTGAGGGAGCCCTAGAGGGGACAGCACAGAGCTTAGGCACAGGCTCTGGGCACAGACCAGGACCAGGCCAGCTGGTCTCCTGGCCCCGGGAGGCTGCACTCCTTTCCGGGGAGGTGGGAATCGACAGGAAGGTACATGAGGCCAGGAGGTGTTGGGGGTGGTCAGAGGCGCTAATGACGAGGCGTTCTTCTTATTCCTAAGAACCGACCCCAGGGTTAGGAGCTCTTACTGTACACACATCCACACCTACGGCTGGGTCACCTTCTGTGGAAAGCCACCATGCGGACCGCGGTCATGGGCCCCTCCATTTCCGCGGGGTGCGGCTCACCTTGTCGTGGAAGGCCGTGATGAGCCACAGCTCCACCTCGAGGTTGGAGCCTCGCTTCTCAGCGGCAATGAACTGCAGCAGGTTCTCGTGCTTCATGCCGGGCGTGCTGAAGATTTCCCGCTCACTCTGCCACGACTGCTTGTCCTGAGGCAGGGACGCAGCCAAACCTCACTGCAGCCCCACCCCCCTGAGCAGAACCACCCTCCACACCCCATTCCCGCCTCGGCCTACATGGGAGGCAGGCAGAAGACCCAGACTGAGCCAGCTCTGGAGCACAGGACAACGGTGATCCCTGACAGCTCTTAAGGCCAGCGCCTGATTTACAGATGGGCCCACTGTTGTCCAGAGACGCGAGTGAGTGGCCTGGTATCACCCAACAAATGAGAGACAGAGCTGGGCCTGGCTCTGCTAAGGGTTCTGGGCACCTGCTCGGGGTCCTCTGGTGTCCACAGCCTCTAACCAGACCTGATGTCAAAAGCAAAACCCGGAAAACCAGAGTGGATCAAGGTTTTGCAAAGCCCTACCGCAGTCCTACAATGAATTTCCCCACCCCAGTGGGGCCCACTTCTCTCTCATCCCACCTGTAGGGGCCTGGACTGCCCTGGGGTGGGAGAGCTCCGGCCACAGTGGGGTGGCTGACCTGGAGCCCCTCGCTCACTCACCTGGAGGGGGAAGATCTTGACAGCCACAAAGTCATTCATGAGCTGTGCCTTCCAGACACAGCCAAAGCGCCCCCGAGCCTTGATCTCCAGCAACTGCAGTGGCTTCAGGCCCACCAGAGGGGATGGGGGCGGAGGGCCAGGGTCCTGGGAAAGATCAGGGCTTACAGGGCGTGTCCTGGCCTCGCCACCTCTACCCCTGCTCTGCCCCGAGCCCGCGGCCTCACCTCGTGGATGTCCACGTGGCCGTAGGGGGCTTTGCGATGCCGGTACATCCAGAAGGCCAGCAGGACGATGAGGGAGAGGCCCCCAATGGGCAGCAACGAGTAGGCCAGCACCGTGAGCAGGGTGGGGGCTGTCGGGGGTGGCTCGTACGTGACTGGGGGACACACGGAGCCCTGCGTCACACAGCCCGCCCACCCCTACACCTCCAGGGCTAGTGAGCCCTGCAGCCACTTCACACCCAACTCAGGAGCTGAGCTCTCGGCACCCAAGAGGCCCAAGCCTGCTCCTCCCACGGCCTCACCTTCCGGGCCCCCAGCCTCTGGCAGGTGGGTGAAGCGCTCGTTGCAGAAGTTGCCTTCGCAGCAGCAGAAGTACACCTGGGGGTTCTCCTCGGTGGCCACACACTCCTGCCTGAGGCACAGTGTCCCACATGCCCTCAGCTGAGGGACACAAGACTCTAGGGCCCGCCCTGCCAAACCCTTCCCCACAGACAGTGGACTTCATGGAGAATGACCGGGGACACGGGAGGGGCAAGCAAGGGTCCACACCCACTCAGAGCCTCCTGGGGACTGGGGCGGGGCAAACAGTTTCAGAAGGGCTGGGACCCTGCACCACTCCTACTTGTCCAAATCTTCCCCTCCCGCCCTTAAATGCCAGGCTCGGCTTCACAGACACCCTGGCAGCTGTGCGGCCCGGCAGGCAGTGCCCCCGCAGGCGGGCTCAGTGGGACTAGAGAGGGTGGCGGGGACAGAGGGCGAGCGCCAGCGGTACCTGTCGTAGCAGTTGAAGTCGTCCAGCCAGCAGCCCTTCTTGACGAGCTCGATGGTGCCGGAGCTGTTGCGCCAGGAGGCATAGCAGTGCAGCCGCTTGTCCTGCTCGCCCTCGCAGCGCTCCAGGCCGCTCTGGTTGGTGCGCTCCAGCTCCCAGTTGGCGTTGTAGTAGATGCACTCCCGCGTCTCAGCCTCCCCACGCCCGGAACCTGTGTCCCGCCCCAGAGGTGAGAGACCTGCTGAGCACCCCACCCACCCCGAGGGAGGCTGGGTGGTGGGTGCCAGGCCTCACGCTACCCACCCTTTTGACACCTCCTAGCTTACTGTGTGCCAGCCGGCACCAGCCCCATCTCATTTTCCCACTGCAGCTGCCCCCGGGCCCAGTCAAGAGGGAGGAAGCAGCAGACCTCACACCACAGAAGGATGAACAGACAGCCAGGCTGATGGCCAGATGGAGGGACTCCACCAATGCCTGAGGCTCCTGGGTGGGGGCTGCTTCCCTGCAGCAGCAATTAATGGAGGGACCCTCAAAACCGCAGTGCACATCAGAATGGCTGTGAGCAGAGGGGTTGGGAGTCCAGACCCATCCAATTGGAACATCCAATTGCCACCAATTGGGGGCAGAATCTACATTTTCCATCACTTGTCTTTCTCAGATAATTCTGACACAGGCTCCGGGGGCCTGGCTGCTGGTGTCTGTGTCCTGACCCACACCTGCCACAGCCCCCAGGGAGACACTGCGGGTGTGTCCCCCACACCTCCTACCCAGACTGGATGAAAAGCAAGGACCCTGCAGTAGCCCTTCGGCACCCAACGACCACTCCTGGTGCTCAGCAGGGCTGGAGAAGGTCATCCAGAGTCAGGCCCTCGTGCTCAGGGCAAGGCTTCCAGAGTCATAGGGAATGCGCGTCCCAAGCAGGAGGACATATTCCCTATGGGATGGGCTCCTGAGTTCCCCTGTGGAAGCTCCCTGCCCACTCCTGTGCCCTCTGCCCCCCCGCACAAGTGCCATCCAGGTGGCCAAACACTTCCACCCCAACTGCCCTTTCAAATGTGACCTCGAACTCTCACCAAATCCATCTTTCTCGCTTTCCTTGCCAAAACAAGCCCCGTCCCAGCCCCGAGGTCTGCCCCATTGCCCCTAGGCCCCTCAGTCCCGCGGGAAGGAGGAAGGAAAGCAAAGGAGGCTCTCTGGGAAGAGGCTCTGATGCCGGGGCTGAAGTGCTCCCAGGCCTCTGTTTGGGAGGGCACTGCCATCGTCCCTTTACAGGGCATCCGATCATGGGCAGCAGTGGCATTTACAACCTCACTGCCAAAGACCCACGCACACACCGGAGAGGAAACCTGCACCAAGCCCCCTCCACACCTCGCCACACTTCCCGGGCCTACTGTAAGTCAGTGACCTGACACCAACCTTGGCTGGTCTCCCCTACAACTATTCCCAGTCCAGGAAAAAGGAGGGGTCAGAGGCACCCCCACTGAAGGAGAGCTAGCCAGCCCGCCAGCAGCCAGGAGCCCTGCCTCACCATCCATCAGCCTGAAAGGCTGGCTGGAGCAGCAAGAAGAGAAAGACCCCACCCCAACCCCAAAGGAAGGCAAAGGGTCCTGAATCCCAGCATGGTCCAAGGCTTCCCCTTCCCTTTCCCCATCCCTAACATCCAGGGAGCAGGACAGTGCCATCAGGTGGGAGGGGCCCCCCACCGGAGCAGCAGCCATTCTCTGGTCAGACACCATCTCTCTGCATCAGCGATGGAGGGCTCCATCTAAAAGGGCCTGGCCAGGGGCAAACAGCAAAATCGGAAAGCTCCAGGTAGGACCCAAGGGTTCAGCATGCAACCAGAATGCCAGTGTCTAGCCATGGTTCTGGCCATCCAACCCAATGGGGCCTAGATTCGACACAAGTAAGAAGAAAAAGAGTGGATTCCCAACCATCCACACAGCGAGGACACAGCCCGGTCCACACGAAGGGATTCAGAGTCTACAGAGGGGCTCCTGCCCACTGGCTTCCCCAGCCGGGCTCTGCAGCCAGCTTAAGGCTTAAGGTCTGAGGGGAAAACCTGAGGGGGGGGGGGCGGGTGTAGGCGACCCCAGGCTGAGCAAGGACCCAGGTTGTACCCACAATGCACATGGGCCCCTCATCGACCTGCAGCAGCATCTGGGGGCTGGGCCCTACAAAGTACTCAGTCCAGGCGGCACAGGGCCCCCAGCCTGGAGGCCCATGGCATGAACAGCAATTCCACTGGGGTCCCCAGAAACTAAGACGTAGGGTAGAGGGGAGCTGGCACTCCCCACCAGCCTTCCCTCAATGCAGTCACACCAACTGCCAGACCCTGGAATGTGCTAGGCTTCTGGGCTTAGCACAAGTGACTATCTCTGGCTGCAAGACGCTCCTCACTTTTCCCTTTAAATTTCAGCTCTTCCCTCTCCCTGGAGACCAGGAAAACTCTACTCTCACTTGCCTTTGTGCTTCCTTCAAAATCTAACTTATTACCCTTGACAAATTGTTGTTGTTTCAAGGATTGTGTCAGACATTCAAAAAGTGTAAAAATAATGTAACCAAAGATAATTCCCAAGAGAAAATAACATAATGAACACTCATCTAAGAAATAAAACATTATGAATGTGCTTGACAATTACTTTTTAAATATCAGGCTTCCCCACAAGACTGCAAAGCTGATGAAAACAGAAGCCTTACTGTCTTAAGTGCTAGAACCAGTTCTGGACACATGACTGATGGATGGATAGATGGATGGATGGATGGATGGATGGATGGATGGATGGATGGATGGATGGATGGGTGAAAGCAAGGAAGGAAGGAAGGGCCAGCGTACGGACAGAAGAACCTAGTTATTTCCTGGCTAGGGCAGGGTTTCAAAGGGAGGGGACACCAGGCGGGGTGGCCTCAGCTGGCTGCCCAAGCTCTCAGGTCCTCAGGTGAGTTTCCATCTCCATTCAGACAACAAGCAACAAGCCCCCCAGTGCAAGGCTAGCAGCCAGAACAAGGGAGGCAACAGACATTGATAGCGGCCCAGCTCCTGTCTAGGCCACTGGTCAGGCAGGGACCCCTCTGGCCATTGTGGGCAGGACCCAAGGGTACAGGGCTGGGAACTCCAAATCTCAAGGCTCTGGGGTAGGACCCATGGGTTTGGGATTTCACCAGACCTCTATCTGACCGGATCCTCCTATAGGTAACCGACAAACGCAGCTAGGAACTGTCAGACTTTGGTCAAATCCTGGCTCTGATGCTTCCTACCTATGTGACCCTGGGCAAGTTACCAAACCACCTTGTGCCTCAGTTTACTTGTCTGTGAAAAGGACATAAGAGCCAAACTTCCTTCCTGGGGTTGTTCCAAGAGCGAAATCAGTTAACGCAGTTCAAGAGGGGTTAAAACAATGCCTGGCATATCAGCTGTTATATTAAAGCCACACCCCACCCCTGCGGCCTCAGACAATCCTTCACAGCACAAGCCCCCCTGGAGGGCCCCATCAAGTGGGGAGTGTGCACACTCAACACTTACCCAGAGAGCCTTGCATTCAGAGCCTAAGGGCGTCCAGAGGAAAGGGCGGACTCCATGCGCCTCCCACGCCACACCCGGGCTCTGCTGCCAGCTGGAGACCCAGAGGCCTTCCCCTCCCGCCTCCCTCCCTCCTCCCTGGCCCTCTGCTTCTGCACACACTCAGCTATTTATAGCCTCTGGCAACACTCCAACCACAAGGCTGTCTCCGCCTTTTAATAGAACAGGGCTCCAGCCCACACTCACTGAGCCAAGGCACCCACGCACAGGAGGCTCCCCGACTTCCATCCCGCAGGAGCGGAAGCGGTGCTCCTGAGAAAGGGGTGCCTGCCCCCCAGACACCTGGGCCAGGGGCTCGCTGGATCCCTAAGCCACAGCCAACACAAATGCTGGCCTCCAAAGGAACCAGGTATACAAGGAGCAGTTTCCCCAACAGGCAGCCCCTATGTTCCAAGGGGCGCCTACACTTTGGCGAAAAGAAGCCCCCAAGCTTCCCAAGCCCTCAGTCCAAGCAGGGCAGAAAAACCCCACTCCTGGACACATACCACCACCACCACCACCAACCACCCTCCCCCCAAAACAAAACAAAAACCCAGAATACATGCAGATTCCACTCTAAACCAACAATCCAGGGAGCTTGACCTAAACAGACCAGTTCTGACGCCCAAGGACAAGCGCTGGGAGGTCTGTTTCTGCAGTCCAGTTGGCTTTGGTCCCACCCCACTATGCACTGGGGAGAAAGAGGGAAATCCTACCAGGGTCCTGCCTGTGAGGGACTCAAAAGCTCAGAGAGAGGGAAGAATGACGGATGGATGGATAAGTGAGGGGCGATTAAGGCAGAGCCTTGGGGAGAGGATTTGAAGCTGGAGTAGCCATGCCTCCCGTGGGACTCCCCAAGCTCTGGACTTGGGGTGTGTCCAGAGTAGCCGACATCTCCCAGAGGAACTGTGGACCCCAGTAGCCAGCAGGCCGCTGCACTCTAATCTTGGCTCGTGGAGAACGCCATAGGGGGCAGGTGCCCAGCCCCACCCACGTGGGCGTTGCCATGTGGTGACAGCATCTTCACCATCTTCTCCACAAGCAGAGTAAGATGACTGGGCTGTGGGGAGTAAGGAAACCTAAACGGGGGTGGGAGGGTGACGAGGGAGAAAACTGAAGCGGGAGGTGTACAGACACACACACACACACACACACACAAGTATGCACACATTTGCAGAGTGGCACATATGTACCACGGGGCAGAAAAGAATCCAAAACCTACCTACATTTTATTTGAGAATAGTTAACTCTTGAGTATCTGTTTGTAGCAGCCAAAAACAATCTCTGACTGACACATTTGCTCTTTTCCCTTGACCCATATACCAGGGGTGCCAAAAAGTGTATACGAGTAGACACTCTGGTCAACGTTGCTCACGCAGTAGTTCGTCATAATCAGAAGTGTCTGGATGCTGATGGTAACCACTTTGAGCACCTTTCGTAATTGCAGAAGTCAAACGTGACTTGTATTCATCTTTTGCTGTCGGTATGTATTATTACAATTTTAATAGTTTTTTCCTTTCTTAAATGTGTATACATTGTTTTGGCACCCTCTGTATTTGTGAGCCTTACAAACTGATACACATGTACTTACAAACACATAGCAGGCACCATACTGCACACTTTACAAATAACAACATTTAATCCTCATGAAAGCCTGTGAGGGTCCTCATTTCCCAGAGGAGGGAACCGAGGCACAAAGAGGTGTAGTAACCTACTCAAGTTATTTATTAAGCGTCAAAACCAGGTTGGAACCCCAGCGGCCGGGCTCTAGAGTACTCGTCCTTTACGAGCTCTGCAATGCGTTCATTCTCGGTGCTGTGTATCAGTCCACTGCATCACCGACCACAAGGCTCCATCCTCCTGTTGGACTTTTAGGTAATTTATAATGTTTGCTGATTTAAGCACTGCCACCAGGAATCCTCCAGTTTTCTTGTGCTCGTGTGTGCTGTTTCTCTAGGGTGATACCCACAGGTTAGAGATGCTGGGTCACAGACTACGAGCATCTTCCACTCACAGATACTGTCAAACTGTTCTGCAAGTGGATGTACCAGTTTATGTTCCCAACACCCTCACTCCCCTGATATTTGCTCACCTGGTTGGTATGCAAAGGTGTATTACAGTTTTGATCCCCATTTCCTGATCACTTGTGAGACTGATCATCTTTTTGAATTTATTAGCCTCTCCTTCTGAGAGCTGCCTCTTCACATCCCTTCCCATTTTTGCTGGGTTACTTTTCCTTTGAGTTATAGAAACTCTTTATATATATATATATATATTTTTTTTTTAAGATTTTTTTTTTAATTGGAGAAGGGGAACAGGACTTTATTGGGGAACAGTGTGTACTTCTGGATTTATCCAAGTCAAGTTGTTGTCCTTTCAATCTTAGTTGTGGAGGGCGCAGCTCAGCTCCAGGTCCAGTTGCCATTGCTAGTTGCAGGGGGCGCAGCCCACCATCCCTTGCAGGAGTCGAACCGGCAACCTTGTGGTTGAGAGCCCGCGCTCCAACCAACTGAGCCATCTGGCCACCCTGGAGCTGAGTGGCAGCTCATTGACTTCATTCTAGTTGCGAAGGGCACAGCTCGCTGGCCCATGTGGGAATCGAACTGGCAGCCCTGTTGCCCAGAGGTCACGCTCTAACCAACGGAGCCATCTGTCCACCCTCTTTATATATTCTTGATGATAGAACTTTTCTTACTAGATAGAAATCCTCTTCATTTGTTCATTTGCTCTTTGCCAAAAAATTTATTTTATGTTTGCCAAAAAGACTATTTTGATGCTGACGTAGCTATATGACGTTTCTTATGGTTAATATTTTCCCAATTTATCTCAACTTTTATTTTAAACGTTTCTGTATTTTTTTTCCAACTCAGTCTAATACTGTTTTTGACCTACAATTGAGTCCCATTACATTTATGATTACTTCAATGTTTAAATTTGTTTCTTCTCTACTGCTACCACTTTTGGGTTATCTCTTTTAATTCCATATTTTGGCCACTTCTGATCTGGACGTTATTTCACTTTATTTCTATTCTATTACAGGTTAGCCTTTACATTTTAATATGTACATTTATGCTAAAAGCCTAAAGTTAATTAATATCTCTACTGTCCTTCCTAGGAACCTAATTGTTCTAACTCCAATTACCTCCTTCCAACTTATATTTAATTAATTTAACATAACATTTGTGTTCAGTATTTAATGTTATTGTTCTTATCTGCCTCCCAAAACAGATATTATTTGTGTTATACACAGTCAATATTTTATTTGTCTGTATGTTCATTGGCTTGTCTGCTCATCCATTCTTTCTGCATCTCTGTTCCTCCTTCTGGAACCACTGTCCCTTCCTGAATAACATCCTCCTTCAGTAACGATCTTCTGGCAGAGAAGTCTTTGTTTGCTTTTCTGAAAATGCTATTTTGCCACTTTTCCTTATTGACAGTTTAGAAAAACATAAACTTTTAGGTTGAGTTATTTTCTCTCAGCGTTTTGAAAGTATTAGTCTACTGTCATCTAGCTTCTACTACTGTTGCTGAAAAGACTATTAGTTTAATTTTGAAGATATTCTGTCTTTTGCCTCTGGCTGCTTTCTTAGATTGTCTCTATAGTTTCACTACAAACTTTGTCTAAGTATACATTTAAATTTACTTGGAAGAATTGCTTGGAAGAATATCCTTTTAATCTGACAATTCATGTCGATTATCATTTCTGAAAAATTCTTGGCTTTTATCAATTTGTATACTGCACCTCCCAATTCTGAAACTCCTATTACAAGTATATCAGACCTTCCCATTCTACCCAGTCCTTAACTCTGCTTTCATATTTTCCAATTCTGTGCCTAAATACCATTATAGACAAGTCCACATGGTCTAATTTCCAGTTTACTAATTCTCTCTCTAGCTGTGTCTAATTGCTATTTAGCTTTTCTTTAATTCATAAACTTAATTCATCAATTTTTTTTATTTCTGGAAATTCTATTTAAAAAACCTTCTTGGTCAATTCTGATACTTCTGTTCTCTGTCATACTTCCAAATCCCTATTTTATAACTCCATAATTTAACTCCTTGAACATCTATTTCTGCCATTTGTTATTTCTGATTATTTTCACTCATGGTGTCTTATTTCCTTGCATGATTTGGAATTTTGGATACTGAGCTTATGTTCAATGGAGCCTTTGCTGTGGAAATACTGTGAAGCCAAGTTTTAGGGGGCAACCTTCCACAGATAATTTATATTTTTACTTCTGCCAAATTCTCCAAGACATTATGAATCTGAAATCAGTTTAATTTCTCAACTTCAATTTTCCCAGAGAACACAGATGGTATAAACTTCAACTCCAAGCTCATCTAAGCAGAACTCTGCTTATACATTCTCATGGGAAAGTATCCACCCTACCCCTGCCCAACAACCTAGGCCAAGACAATTTAATTTATCTATTCCCTTTGTCAGCAAAAGGATGTTTCTTCTAGTCTATACTTCACTGAAGTTATACTCCTGTGGAAGTCTTATCATGTGAAAACCTCAGTTTCAATTCCACTTCTTATCTCCTGTGTCTCAGACACTACTACTAAACCCACACCTATCTCCAAATTATAGAGAGAGGCAAAGCACCCCCTGCCCCCCAAAACCAACAGCTTTAGCTAGTGGAGGTATGGAGCTCGTTTCCTGCACACTCTTGCTTTTCCCTTATTCTCGTATATATGCAGCTATGCATATGCATTTAAAAAGGGCATTTATTATACTTTTCCCAGTATTTCTAAGTGTCTTGCATGAGGAGGCTTTTCAGCTGTTTTGTTCACTATTATTGCCAGATATGGAAGTCCAGGAGCAACTTCCAAGGGTGACAGGAGGAGCTCTACCTGCCTTCAGAAGCCCAGCCTAAGAATATGGAATCAAGCCAGGTCACCTCAGGTCACTTCCAATTACGACTGTGTAAACAAGTCCCCGGCACCCTCCTCCTATAGAACAAGGTATGGATCCAGGGCCATTCCCTGGAATACTTGCCTTTCTCCCGGCCCCATCATTCCTGAAGAACACTGGAGAGAGGGTTTCCAGTAAAGGTCAATGAGTATACACAAATATTACTTTTGCTCCCTCCTGTAATTCCACTAAAGCCACAGTAAAGTTTTTTAAGGTATAAACTCATAAGGACAATGAGAACAGGAGAGAAACAGAAATGAAAGTTTGAAGTTGGAAGCCGATACTTAAGTGGTCAATGAGCACACAGACGCCTGAGCTGGCTGTGGGGAAAGCTGAGAAGCAATCTGATCTCCATCACAGAACCCTCCAAAACTCAGGAATTTGTGGCACCAGATGCCTTTGGAAGAGTGGGGTACAGATGAGTCCAAATGCAGTAGGGTTGGTTGGTAAGACTGCCAGACCCTCAGATCTTACTGCCACTCACCATGATGGGGGCTGCCCCTCTTCCAACCCAGCAGATGTTAGAAGGTTATTTTCTAAAGAAGATAAAATAGAGAGCCTCTGGCTAGGGAGGAGTAGGCAAATTTGAAGGTACAGGTACCACACACTAAAACAAGAAAACTACAGGATAATACAGAATACTGAGACCCCCAGCTCTCTTCCCCCTGTGGCTCCCAAGATGTTGGCAGCCAGGCCTATTATTACCCCCTCAACAGAAAACAGAAGATACTTCTCAGGACAATCTAACTAGCTTCAAAAATAACCTGATCAGATCATCCTGCAGTTGGCAGATTCCATTAACAAGCTCAGAGCTTTCAATCAGTATTCAGGTCCATCTTTAAATATGAACAAGTCTAGGAAAGCCAAGAGAGAAAAACAGGCAGGAATAAACCAACTGGCAGAAAACAGAAATTGTGCAGAGAGAAGACAACTTCAAAAACTGTATCCTCAGAGAGATAAAAGGCAATGCAACCCCCCCCCCAAAAAAAAGGGATAGGGTGGCAATGCTAAAAAAACAAACAAAAGAGCTCTCAGGAATTAAAAATACATATAGATGATGGCAGCAATGAAAACTGGAAGGATTAGATAATAATACTGAAGAAATCTCATGAAAAAGTAAAGCAAACACACAAAGATACAGAAAATAGGAGAGAAAAAAAGACAAGAAATTTGGAGGCTCAGGCGAGGAAGTCCAACACCTAAATAATAGGAGTTCCAGAAAGTGAAAACAAAAGGGAAAAAAAAAATCAAAGACCAGCATAGTGGATGAAAACAGGACCCCCCCACCAAGGCATAGCACAGAAATTTCACAACAGTGGGGGCAAGAAAAGACCCTACAGCAAATGTCTAGCAAGAGAGAAATGTCACCTATAAAGGACTGGGAATCAGAATGGCTTTGAACTTGCAGCAGCCAACACTTGGAACTTAGAATACTATTCTATTCTATTCCACTGTCTATTTGGCTAGCTTGCACCAAAAGTTTACCATTTTATTATGATAGCTTTGCTATGACTCCTGATGTCCAGTAGGCACCTAAAAAGGAAAGACTTGTCCTTTTTCTTCAAGACAGTCTTCTTGCTCCCTTGCATCTCCAAATTGTTTTCTTCTGAGGGTTAACTACAGATTAAACCCTAAAGGTTTTTTCTGCATCAAGTGAGATAACCTTCATAGCTTTTCTTTATTCTGTTAACATGGTAGATTCAATTTTCAATTGTTATTATCAACTATGCATTTCTGGGATAAAAACACTTGCTCATTATGTATTACTATTTTTACACATTGCTGGATTCTATTTGTGACTATTTTAAGGACTTTTGCATTTTATGTTCATGAAGGTATTAGTTTATTTACCTCTCCTGCTCTTTCTTCCCTTATCTCTTTTATTGCCTTTTCAATTTGAGAATTACTTATTATTCCATTTGTCCCTTTCATTAGCTTGAAAGTTATAATCTTTCTATCCTTTGGTGGTTACCCTAGAAATTACAGCATGCCTTCTTGACTTATCAAAATCTAATATGAATGGGTAGTTATACCCTCTTTCTGGACAATGTGAGACCTTTTAGAACAATTAAACTTCATTGTCATTCCACTCTCAATATAACATTGTTGTCAGGTGTTTTGTTTTAAATGTATTTCAAACTCAATAACACATCTCTCTCATAAAATAATTATCTGAGTATTTATCATTTTCATTGTTCTTCATTCCTTTCTGCATCTGACCTTCCATCTAGATCATTTTCCTTCTTTCTGAAGAACACCCTCTTTACATGGCACCTTCATTCTTGGAGGATAGCTACACTTGAGATAGAATTTTAGGTTGACAATTATTTCTTTCAGCACTTAAAGCTATCATTCCATTGTCTTCTGGCTACCAGGGTTTTTGAGAAGTTACCTGTCAATACATTACTCTTTTGGCAGCAATGGCTTTTATCTCTGGCTGCTTTTTAAGATTTTCTGTCTTTGGTTTTCAGAAGTTCAGCTGTGATAGAAATGGGTGTGAAATTTTATTTATTATCTTACCTAGGTTCACAGGGTTTCTTGAATCTGTGGCTTATGTCTTTCATTTGTTTTATAAAGTTCTCAGCTATTATCTCTTCTGCCTCATTTTCTGTCCTATATTTCTGTGGCTCTGATTACATGCATCTTAAACCTTCTCACTTCATCTATGTGTCTTTCCCTCTCTTCTATAGTACACTCATACATCTTTTTGTCTCTCCATGGTTCAGTCTGTATATTATCTTCTGACCAATCTTCCAGTTCACTAATTGTCTCTTCAGTTGCATCTAATCTCCTGATGAAACCATTCATTGAGTTATTTTCTGTTGGTCTACAGGTCAGTTCTATAACAGATTTTTCACTTGGTTGTTATATATTTTTCTGTTATATATATTTTCTGCTGAAATTCGCACTTTCATCTCCTTGACCATAGTGAACACTGCTATTTTTCAGTATGTGTAGAACTCCAATCTGGAGCTTATCCAGGTCTGCTTCACTGCGATGTTTCTGCCGACTATTTATTTTAAAAGATCAATCAGTCATCATATGTGCACAATTGTTTGTAGAAATCATCTGAGGCCTAAAATAATGTTATATTCCTAGAATGTGCTTCTAGCAGGCAGCTAAAGGCACCATTTATTCCGTAACATCTTAATCCAACTTTAGAGTTTGTTGTCTTTTGGCTCCACCTCAACCCTATGTCTATGGAATCTTAACCCAGAAGGAGGGGTTCACTATACCCACCCTGTGCTTAGAACTCCAATTCCTGTCTTCCTAGCCCCACGAGGCTATAACATGCAGTTCTCAGCCTCTCAGTTGCCCATATAGGACAGAAAACAGACTCAAATGTCAAAGTCACCAACCAGAGTCTCTGTTCTCACAGACATCTTGGCCTGGTAGGTCTTCACTATCTTCTTAGCTATATAATGCTTTCAACCAGAGATGTTTTCTTAGTGTGTCCAGTTTTTCCAGGTACCTTCAGAAAGAGGTGTTCCTGATTATCAGAAGAAGAAACCTCCACATCTACTTTGTACCCAGCTTTCCGACATATTTTCAGGACCATATTACACCCAAAGGGTGTACATACATTTACACATACATGGAAACTGAGACCACCAGTGTAGATAAGATCGCCCATTGAAAGTGTTAAGAACACAGACCCCAGGGCAGAGTCCTGAGAAAAGCAACTTCTATTCCAAAGTATAACTGAAGAGGAAAACAATTCACTCTCAACCAACTGTACTATTTTATACTGTTATGGACTGAATTGTGTCCCAGAGGTTGAAACTTTAAAACCCAGTATAGTGTACCGGGATGTATGTTCTTTCATGAGTTAGTTAAGGTCAAATAAGGTCAAATAAGGTAATAAGGGTGGGGCCATAATCCAACAGGACTGGCGTCCTTATACGAGAAAGAGACACCACAGAGTGTACCCACCCAGAGAAAAGGCCATGTGAGAACACAGCAAGAAGGCAGCCATCTGCAAGTCAAGGAGAAAGGCCTGACTGGAAACTAACCCTTCCAGCATCTTGATCTTGGTCTTTCAGCCCCCCAGCCTGTGGTGTTCTGTTACGGCAGTTCTAGCCGGCTAATACACAGACATTGCACAGCACCTGTACAATGTGGGAAAGCTGACTGTGACATTATTTGTGCTAGAAACAGTACCACAAATCCACGTCACCTAAATCCACAAGCAGGGCCTGACAAGTGGGCTTACACAAGGAATCCCAGTAAAATCGTAGTCAAGGAGTAGTCCATATACTGAAGGAGACTAGGAAAGCAAGGGCTTTGGAGAACAAGTCATCTCAGATGGACTTCCCTACTTCTTCAGCCAATTGTGGCAGAAGGTTATGCGAGGGAACGAGGCATGTACTCAGCCAGGAAATGAAGCTCACCAGAGCCCCTTCTGTCACCAGACTCTAAAATAATTCTTCTACGGGTTTCTCTCACCCCCACCCCCCATTATCACCACATGTGAAATGAGGATCCTGCCACGCCAAGATCTTGTCAAATTCAGAGGTCACCACAACGCCACTACCCACAGCTCCTCAACAAGCTTCAGCGACTGCCTCAGTCTCTCGAGGGTGGAAGCAGCATGGAGCACGACGAGTGAGTGCACACACACACACACACACACACACACACTCACACTCACACTCACACACACACGCCATCCTAAACCCAGACCTGCACATCCTGGCTACCCACCTCCCACCCGCCCCCACCCCGACTCTGTCAGCACAGTAACCAGGAGACAGACACAGGCAGCAGCCTCTCTGGCTCTCCGCAGACACTAGCCAGCGAACGTGAGCGCTCTCCCTGAGCCAGCACCCTTCATGAAGCGGGCTACTTCCAAGGTCTGTAACCTAGCATTGCTGGAGGGGAAGAGAAGCTCACAGGTTGCTGCAGAGGGTCACCTGCCCTCTCACCCAGCTTCTGCCCCCACTACCATCCCCTGGGTAGCCTCGGGGCGGGGGGGGGGGCAGAGAGGGGAGGGCGGGACAGGAGAGCCATTTCTCAGGATCTATTAAAATCTTAAATATACCTGTCCTCCCACCCAGAAATTCCTCTTCTTGTCATCTACCTTTGAGAAACAACCTGCATATAAGTTGTACACAATCAGAAAGCCCATCAATAAGAGACTAGGTAAAATGTAGTCTATATCCAAACTTTGAAATTTTACACGACTATGAAGAAGACTGAGGTAGATCCAACATGTATTAGAAAAACTGCCAAAACATATCTTGAGTTTAAAAAGCCAGGACATGCAACAACACAAGCAAGTCACAAACATGGTGAGCAAAAGATGAACACAAACCCTTCATTCTGTAAGATTCCATCCATATAAAGCACAAAAACAGGCAATTAACTTATACTGTTAGGAGTCAGGATAGTGGTTACCCGTGGGGCTCAGGGTAGAGACTGGAATGGAGCAAGAGAGGACTTAGTGGGAGGAGGGGCTGGTAAGTTTCTGATTCTTGATCTGGATGCTGATTACATGGATGTATTCAGTTTGTGGAAACTCATCAAGCTGTCACTTATGATAATCACACTATTCTATACATGCATTTTATATTTCAATTAAATATTTGAAAAAAGGCAATAGCACTTTGGGCTAAATAAAAAAAAAACACCACCTCTATTTTTCTAAGTACTTCTACAGGTGCACAGGTAAAATGTCTAAAAGAATATACACCAACCTGAGAAGGCTCACTTCTGGAAGGGAACTCAGATGGGGCACAGGGGAGACCCTTGTTTTATCTATAACATCTAAAATTTTGCAATTGTATGTATATTATTTGTAAAACAAACAATTAATGCAAGTTAAAATGGGCAAAGAAGTTATGGGCAAAGTGACCTCTACTCCCCCAACTATACCCCAGGGTAGCTAACCAGGAGAGCCCTGAGTGAGAGGAGCTTTGAGAGTGGTTTTTCATGGTAGGAAGACAGGACTACATTTCTCTGGCTCTCTGTCTCTCCCCAAGTGGCCCTTCAGGACCCGCTCTCAGGTGGAGGGTTCACAGGAGGCCCAGCCAGGTGGGAAAGAAAACTAGAATTCATCTAACTCTCTGCCCCTCTGTGTTCTAAGTCCCTGAGCAGATGAACCCTGGTCCTCGATGCGCTCAGGGCACAGAGAAGCTGGACCTCCTTATAATGCCTGGGTCGCAGGGCTCCTCTCTAACCCACACCTGACCCAAGCCAGCAGCTCCGGGGTGGGAAAGGGGGCTGGTCTACCTGCTTTGTGAATACCTGAAGGGAATGTCAAAACTTGGGTGAGAAGAAAATTCCGAAAGCGCACATAAAGGGTTTCTTGACCCATGGCTACCAGCCCAAGGTTTTGAGACCTCATGCATGCTTTCTGAATCTGTGTGGGAAAAGGAGGGCTGTCAATGACACTTGGACATAAAAAGGCATTGTCCTCATACCTCAAAACACTGTGCACCACCACACAAGCCAGAAGGAAAACTCATCCCAGCATCAACACTCAAGAGAGGCAGCTTCCAAGTCAGCCTCCCGTTTTCATTGGTTCAGGTCTAACAGGCAAGCCGGGGCCCCTCCCTCTCTTCAGATGGACAGACAACAGCTGGCCTGGTCACATCTTCAGAAAGGATCAGCCACAAAACCTGGAAGCAGCCTTCTCCATCCTCCAGCCAAGGGCTTGGGTTTCCAACCAGCCTTCCTTTTCCTTCCCCAGAACTAATTTTAGCCTCCTTGGTTGTCAGAGTGGAACTTAAATAGTGGGCAGAGGAACGTCTGCAAACAAGAGCATGAGCTCACCTCACAGAACACCTCAGCTCCAGACCAGAAACTGGCCAAAGAGAAGTCCCTTTGTGCGGAAAGCCAGGCCCCTACAGAAGGTCCCCTTGGGAGGGGAGCCACACATCTGCTCAGTGGAACAGGCTTCCTTTCCAATACTGGCTCGCAATGATCACGAGTCCATGAATGAAAACACCCAAGTAGGGCTGCCAGTCCCTGAGAGAGTCTGGAAAAAGCACACGCATGTGTACAGCGGGACTGCAATACCCAGGGCAAAGCATGTGGCTGTCCTAAGGTGGGAAGCACCACTGATCCTTGGCCAGGAGGAGGCATGGATGACCCCCAAATAATCCCAGCTTGCATTTTCAGCTGCTTTCAAGTATCCACCATGTCGTAGGCAGACACCGCTGAGAAACTTAAAAAACAGACTCACAAGAAGGCAGCAGCATCTCCTCTTCCCCACCCCCATCCCTAGCTAACAACTAGGGGCGTCCAGGAGCAGCACCAACAGGACACAAGGAACAAGCACCTCTCAGCCTGGGATAGGCCTATGAGTCTGGTGGAGAAATACAGCCCAAAAAGGGAGCCCTAAACATGAGGGTAGGTGTCTATTCTGGAACAAAAAATTGGTGACAGAATGAGAGGGAGGGCAAAGAAGATAAAGGATTCTGAGACGGCAACCAAGTTCCTTTGGGAAAGGCCAAAAGGACATAGAACGAGGAACTCGCAGCCCCTGCAAGCAATCCTTTCAAATAAGTCCTTCACACTCCAGGGATGCAGAGTACCTGGAAAACTGAAGCTTTTAAGATTGCTTCCTCCCGCGCTGAAAGCCCAGTCTGTAACCAGTTCCCGTTGCAGCAAGCTGTCTCTTACTGGGCAAGATCAGAGAGGAGCTCCCCCAGAAAGCCCTCCCTAAAAGAGCTGGGAACAGGACCAGGGGGAGTGGGGAACAAACACAGGGGCCGCCAGCCTGCCAAGCCCATAGGGACCAAACCCCCTGGGTCAGGGCCTCCAGCACTAGCACCTGTTGCGGGCACTTCTGCCCACTACACCTCCCCAGGTCCAGAGGAGGAAGCCCGGCCCTGAGGCCAGCGTAGAGACCTGTGCCCGTACCTTTAGGGAGAGGCGGCCCCCCTGCCCGGGCGTCCCCGGGTTCGGAGCTCCAGGCCCACAGCTGCTGCGGCTCCTCAGGGCGCCACAGCGACGGCCCGCTCAGGGGAAAGGGCATGCCCGCCGCGTCCTGCTACAAGCCCCGGCGCTCCGCTGGGCCCACGCTGCCCGCCTCAGCTCCCGCGGCTCCCAGGTGAGCAGACAGGGACTGCTGGGCGGCGCCGAGGCCGCCGCAACGGGCCCTCGCTGACATTCTGCGCGTGTGGGAGGGAGGGAGGGCGAGGCAGGAGCGCAAACTTCCAGGCGGCGGTCAGAGGCGGGTGGGCGGGTGCGGGCGGGCACGCTGCCCGGCCACCCACAACCGCTGCCTCCCTGAAACCCGAACCACTTCTGGGAAAACTCAAGGACGCCAGGATTCTCCTCGGTGGCCGGCAGTGCTCCTAAACCACTAAGTTCCAACCAAATTCGCCCACAATGAGCAGGTTAATCAAAGCACGAAATCTAGACTTTGAGGAAAATCCAACATCCCACCCTGAATCTGATGGGGGGGTAGGTATTAGCCACAGAGAACCCTACCTCTCACAACTGTCTGTTTCTTTAAAAGCATGAGAACATTCTAGATCAGAGGTTCTCATCCAGAGGTGATTTTGCAGCCCCGCCCCACCCAGGACATTTGGCAATGCCTGGAAACATTTTCAGTTTTCACGATTAGAAGTGCTACTGGCATCTTGCGGGTAGAGGCCAGGGATGCTGCTAAACATCCTACAGTGCCCAGGACGGCTCTGCTCGCAGCCCCCCCCACCCCCACCCCCACCCACACAACAAAGAATCATTAGGTCCAAACTGTCAGCAGTGTCAAGACTGAGAAACCGTGTTCTAGAATGAGGCTCACCCAGCCAGGACCCTGCCAGAGGGCTGCGTATCCAGTGTCATTCTCAAAAGTATCACCCAGACCAGCACCCCCCCAGCCCCCAGATCACAGTCTACGGTAACAGGCCAGTAACTGCAGGTGGATTTAAACTCTGACCTCATGTCCCTTTGTCCCCACTTGTACTACCCTGAGCTCCCAGGCTGGGAGCTGAATGCACTGGCATTCAGAGGAGGGGGAGAAGGAAGGGGAGGAGGGGACCAGGGCTGGAATCTGAACACTGGGCGGCATCACAAAAAGCAGAAGTAAAGAAGTCACGTACAGTGACTAGAATAGGTTAAGCTGAAGCAGCAAGAAGGGAACAAACCCAGGGTGCCCCAAGGACAGCCAGCTGCCCCTCAGGACTGGTACAATGGGTCCGTGCAGGCTACCAGGACTTCAGAGTCCAACCCAGGGGACCACAGGTTCTTGGTATCAGTGCAGATCAGTGCGTGTGCATGGATAACCTGTGCATACACTTGCACACACACACACACACACACACACACACACTTATCTGTATTTTCTTGAGGAAAGGGTCCACGTCTTTCATCAGACTCTCAGAGGAGCACATGATACAAAGAATCATGGTGTAGGACGGGGGCTCTCCACTGGTCCCTACAAAGCAAGTTCCTTGGGTGAAGTGCTAGGGGAAGTCCAGGTCCTAACGGGGATCCTCCAGGCCCAGAAAGACCCCACAGAGGCCCACCAAGCTGTGGGAGGCCATGGGGTTCTGGGTCTTACGTTTCCAAGGCCTGGGGGATGGGCAAGTTTCTCACATCATGTATCTTGGAAGAGCCTCCAAGAGCTGAGGAAGGGGATCACTCCTCCCAAAGCACAGCCCAGCCAGCCAGGCAGGGCAGAGCGGGGGTGCCCAGCAGATACAATGGCCGTGGCTCTGCGGTCCATGTCCTTGACAGTTACCACTACTGGGCCTGGGCATCACTTCACCCACAAACATACACTTCTCCCCTGAGGAAACAGACAACTCTGGGTCAGAGTAACCAGCCTCTGAGGGCAGGCTGGAGCAGTCAAGGCCTGCGTTTCCTGAGAGGACAGACTAGAATTAGGTCCTCCTGCCCAGCTAGTAGCTCCTGACCTTCCACAAAGAACTCCCTGCCCCCACGCGCCCTGATCTGAACCCCAAGTCCAGTACAGAGACAGAGATCAGCAGCTCTGTGGGATACACAGATGTGTGTCTGGGATGACCACATGCAAGATCCAAACCAGCAATGCAAGCTCCAAACAACTTGTTTCCCAAGGACACGGGTACAGGCACAAAACACAAAGGACTTGTGGCAGTAATTGAACATGTACCATTATCACAACAGAAATTCTGCCGTTTCTTCTAGGTCTGTGCCATCCAATATGGTAGCCATGAGCCACATGTGACTGTTGAGCACTTAAAATGTGGAAAGTGTGAGTTCACATGTTCTCTAACTATAAAATACACACTGGATTTTGAAACAGTATAAAAAAGAATGTAAAATGCCTCGTTTTAATATTGATGAATGTTGAAATGATTATTTTGCATATTTCAGGCTAAGTAAACACATCATTAAATTTCACCGTGTTACGGATTGAATGTTTGCTACCCCCACACTGATATGTTGAAGCCCTAACACCCAATATTTGGAAATGGGGCCTTTGGGAGGTAATACGGGTTAGATTGGGTCATGAGGGTGGGGCCCTCATGATGGGGTGAATGGAAAAGGAACAATCTCTCCCCCAGTGAGTGCCAACGAAAAGCCACGTGAGGACCCACTGAGAAGGCAGCCATCTGCCAACCAGAAAGAGGGCCCTACCAGGCTGGGGCTGAGTTTGGACTTCCACCCGCCAGAACTGTGAGAAAATAGTGCTATTTAAGTCACCCAGTCTATGGTATTGTTACAGCAGACTGAGAAGACTAAGACACACCTGTTCCTTTCTTTTTCTTTTTATTCACATGACTACCAGAAAATTTTAACTTACGTGTGTTGTTCACACTGTATTTCTGGTGGACAGAGCTGTTCTGAAAGATCTTCCTTCTACAAGGACACGGTATGCCACAGGGAGTGGGAGTAATTCTAACAGCAAGCCAGGAGCTTGACAAAAAGGGCATCCATGAAGTCAAAGGAACAGGAGGGCCAGCTCTGTCCCCACTTGCGCCTGGGCCAGCTCTTCCCACGGTTCCTCACAGGTCAGAGCAGTGGCCCACCAAAGGACTGGTTGGTGTGACCACAAGAAACACCATGCCCCTCACCTTTCTCCCAAGGTAGGAACACAGGTTGGTCGACTTCAATCTAACTCCAGCTGCCCCACCTTGCAGGGTACTGCCCAAGCCAGGAGGGAGGAGCAAAGGGAAAAGGAGGGAAATACAGCGCTTGGGGGAGGGGGGAATCCATCCCGCCCTGCCTAATCGAAGAGGCAAGTGAGTCCGGTGAGGATAGTGAGACAAATCAGGAGAGGGTTTCGGGAGCCCAGGAATGTCCAGGACGGTTCTAGAGACAGCCAGGTGAACTGTGCGTGCCTATTAAGTCAGCTTGCTGCCACTCTCCCCTCTACAGGCCAATGCCATCCTTTCTTTGGGAAAAAGCATCTCAAAGCAGCACTTAAAAGGGACTAGGGGCAAAAAGGAGAACAAGGTCAACACCACCACGCCGCCTCTACCACACAGTTAACGGTTCCAAAAGAGCCATGACGCCCTCCCCCAGATACCAACAAGGTCTCTATCCTCTGGTCCTTGCATGCAGGTTAGGCAACAACAAGCCCCACACAGAGAATTCACTTGCTTTGATGTAGACAGCTGAACCAAACTACATTGCAAATGAAGCGGACAGAGTCGGGGGTGGGAGTGGGATGGAGATCCCGGATCCCTACCCTCCCGGCAGCGCGGGGATCCCAGCCCCGCCCCTGCACGCCCGGCCCCGCCCTTCGCGGGTTTCCCAGACTCCGCGCTGCTGCCACCTCGGGCAGCTAGGGACCCGCGCTGCATGTGTAATGGGGGCTGGGAACAAAGACGCGCAAGACGCAGCGCTCCGGCTGCCGCGCACCAGCGGCCCAGACCGCCCCAGACTTTCCCTGCAGCTTCAAAGCGCGACTCTGCACGCTTCCCAGGGCTGCCTGAAGCCATCCTAACCGGAGCGCCGAGCCCGTTCCTGCGCGCACACCCGATTTGGGCGCGCCTCAGCACCGCTAGAAGAGAGAAATCGGTGCTTCGACCTAAAGGAAAAAGCACCTTCCTGGCAGAACACTTCAAGTATACACCCGCACCCACACACCCTCAACCACACCAGCGCGAGCCGAACGCTAGCCCCGCGAGCCACCCACCCACCCCACGTGCTTCCCAGAGGCCAGAGCGAACAGAGACCTGTTGGTTTTTCTTCTCGCCCCACCTCCCAGCCCAGGCGCCCAAAACAAAGCGGTCCCGCGGAGTGGCTGCACCTCGCGCCCTGGCCCCATCGCAGGGAAAGCGGGCGCAGGTGGGAGCGGGTGCCAGCATCCCGCCTTGCAATACGACACAGACCCTAGTGGAATGGGATGCAGGGGACCCCTCCGAGAAGCAAGCCCCTCGTTTCGCTACACCTAGTGGCACTGAGGGTCGCGCAGCCCTCCCCCTAGCCGCTGCTGCTGCACCTACAAACCCGACATCCTGGGATTAGATCTGCCCGCCCCGCTTGGCTACCTTCCCTACGCTCTGGTTTTCCTCTCATTCTCCCTGGGTTCCACGCTCCCGTGGAGCCCGAACCCCGACCCTGGGTCTCGGCCCCCATCATGGGGTCGCCACCGCGAACCGGAGCCCTGCAGACCGCCGCACAAACAAGATTCCCCCCACCAAGATCAGCGAGCGGGGCGCCCGGCGCGCCCCCAGTCCCCGCCCCGGGAGGTGCCAGCTGGGTGCAGGTGGCGCGGCGAGGAGGCCGCAGGGGCCCTCCCTTTGTTGGTAAACACCACGCGTCGCCCGAGGCTGGCCCCGCGCGCCCTCCCCGCGCCCCCCACGCCGCGCCCAGTCCTTACCCGCGCACAGCGATCCCCAAAGGAGGGCGAGGGCCGCCCAGGGCGCCGTCATGTTCCGCGGCGCCGCCCCGCGGACACCCGGAGCCCGCGGGCAGGGCCGCGCGGCGCTCCTGGGGCGCGCAGGGCCCGGCGGCGGCTGCGCTCTCCTTCTCGCTCCTTCCTTAGGTCTCGTTCCCAGCGCACTTTCTGCGCCTTCGTCCCCGGGCAGCGTGCTGGCTCCAAGGGCCGGGCGGCGAGACCGGGTTCAGGGCTGTTGCGGGCAGCGCAGGCTGCGGCCCGGGCTCCGGGACGACGCGGGGACCGGGGGGCGGCGGTGGGGCGCGGGCCGGGGCGCGCCCGATTCAGGCATAGCGCGGTGGGGCTGGGCCCGGGCCCCCGGCGCAGGGGCCGAGTCCGGAGGGGCCATGAACGGGGGGAGGGGTGGGGGGAGGGGAGCTGAACCGAGTCCAAAATGGCTCCTGAGCCGCGGCCGCGGAGCCGAGCCAGCGGGGAAACCCGGATGTTGGATACAAAGAGGCGGGCGAGCTGGGCGGGGAGGGGGAGGGGAGGCGGGCCCTCTGGCCGCGTGGTCCGCGCCCCCCTCAGGGGCGGGGCTCCAGAGAAACAACAACAAAGAGGCCCCGCCCCCAGCCCGCGCCCTCCTTGAGGACGCGAGGAATCCTAGAGACTGGAGGGCCAGTCAGGGCGCGCTTGCAGAGGTGGCGGGGTTGGGCCCTGGACCATTTTGTCCCGGACTCCGGGACCTGTACCCTCGGCACTGTGGATTCATGCTCTGCGCGCTGGAGCCCACGTTCCCGAACGCTGCCCTGCGACCCCAAAGTAGGTGAACAGCCCTAGGACTCTGGCCTGGATTCCTCTTCGCGCCCACCTGTGAAGTGGGGGTCATAGTGAACCATAGGAGAGTCATGTCTGTATCGGCAGGAAAAGGCTGACTTCTCTGAAATGACAACTGGCCCCGCACGTCTATAACCCCACACCCCACACACACAAAGGCACAGCTGGAGATCCTGAAGTCGGAACCATCCCAGAGAGGGAGGGCGCCGAGCCCCGCCTCGCAGAGCAGCAGCCGATGCCAAAGGGCCTTGGCAACTTGCTTCCCCGCCACTACTCCATTTGGGCCTCTGCACTCCCCCACCCTCTTCAATCTGCACCTTCAAAATTGTTCGCAATTGCCGCCAGTCCCCGCAGTTGAAGATCTTGTCTAGAGAATGGCTTCGCTATCCCTCTTCACCCCAGATTCCTTCTTGGGGTGGTTGTTCTCCATCTCAGATTCCACCTTCTTTATGACACAACCACAGTTTGGGAGGGTCATGATGGGGCTCCCAGGTAAAGAGGAAAAGCCCGTCACAGCTCAGGGATGGGATGCAAGATCCTTGGATACAGAAATTGTCCTCCCTCTTCTCCTGACTTGCCACAGACTTTGTTAGCGCAGGAGCAGCCAGGAGGTGCTGGAAGTCTGAGTTATTTCACTTCTCTAAGTCTCAAATTCCTTACACAGAAAGTGAAGAGGTTGGACTCCCGGGCTTTCCATTTTTTAAATAGTAGAAACCTTATTCAAACAAAATTTTATGTAAAACTCCACCATATAGAAGTTGATTGAAGTTGAAATGAGGCTCCACCATCGCCAGGTTCCCAAAGCATCAGGAACACTTCCGGGACCACACTTTGGAGTCACTACCCTGAAAGATTTCTGGGTTTTTAAAGGTTCCTTCCAGTTCTGGAAAATTCTATGTTGAAATGACAGCCCCTCCTTGCCAGTGTTTTACCTTTAGTCCCTTTCTAACTACATTGATGTCACTTTTATTACTGTAGCTTCCTAAAAAGTTCTGTGAATTTTCTATGTCTGATTTGAATCCACTCTATGCACCAAAAGCCATACCCACAATTATTTTTCAGCGCTCTCTCTCTCTCTCTCTCAATCCCTAATACTTTAGCTATATCAGGCTGCTATGGGACAAGAATCTTGATAGCTGGAAGTCATTTAAATCAGCTGGGTCTACTAGACAGTGCCTTGATTCTTTCCAAGGTCTTAAAGTATCTTTCAGCCCTTGATTTTTACTTAAAGCCATGTCTTAAATTTGATAATCTTTTATTCGCTTAAAGGGATGGAGATGAGAAAGTTATTTTTTCATTCTAGCACCTTTATATTCCCTCTAAATTCTACTTGAAATCTGGCTAGTTCTTTTCTGAGTAATAGCTGACATTTTCAACATTCTGCCTAGGAATTTCTCAAGCCAAAATGTTCAGTACGTACACTTATCTTCCAAGTCACCACAGGTACTCAGTTTGCCTGCATTTTTTCAGCCTCCAATAATTTCCTCACCATTTTTCCTGTCTCCACCTACAGCCCAGTTTCAATGTCACATATATTCGTTTTTATTCTTGGCAACAATTTCTATATGTTATCTATTGCTGTGTAATAAATCACTTTACATCTCCATGCTTTAAAGTAATAAATATTTATTTAGTTCATGAATCTGCAGTCTGGTAATTTAGTTTGGTCTTGACTGGGCAGTTCTTCTGGTCTCATCTGGACTCACACACGTCTGGGGCGGTTACCCTGTGGATGGTCCAGATGGCTTTGGTCAGGCTAGCTTAGGCACAAATTTTTCATGAAAAAGGCAGAGCAAAGTGAGAACAATTTCAATGGCATAACGGCTTTTCAAGTCCTTGCTTACACCATATTTGTGAAAATCCCATTGGCCAAACTTGCGTAGCTGAGCCAAGTCAGAGAGGGAGGGAACAACAAAATTCCATGGCAATATAGATATACAGGTGTGAAGAATTGGGGCATTTTTGCAACATCGTATAGGGATCGATGTTGTATTTGCTTTGTAAAAATAATCTGGTGCTTTTTTTCCAGTGTTCTGGGATACATTATATAGCATTGGGATTGATTGGTCCATGAAGGTTTGGTAAAATTCCCCTGTGAAACCTACCGTGTTTCCCCCAAAATAAGACCTAACCGGAAAATGAGCATTATTTTTCAGGATGCTCGTAATATAAAATAAACCCTAATGCATCTTTTGGAGCAAAAATTAATATAAGACCCGGTCTTATTTTCGGGGAAATATGGTAGGACTTATTTTATATTACGAGCATCCTGAAAAATCATGCTAGGACTTACTTTCCGATTAGGTCTCATTTTCGGGGAAACACTGTAGTGTCTTTTTTATAGGGTAGTTGACAATCTTTTCTGTTTCCTTTATGAAAATTAGTTTGTTTAAACTTTCTGTCTCTACTAGTTATTTTGGTAAATTATATTTCCCTAGGTCATTACCATTTCATCTAGGTTTTCCCATTTATTTGCAGAATTGTAGAAAATACTCTTTAATATTTTGTTCCAATGTTAATTTTTCACTATTATTTTTATTTTGTGTATTTCTGCTTGCCTCTCCTTACTTCTTAGCTAGTTTATTTTTATTGTTTCAAATAATCAAAATACCACTCATTTATTATTTTTTCCTGTTTTCCTCACTTGTGTGATTGTCGTTACTTATTTCCCCTTTCTCTTATTCACTTTTTTTTTTGCTTTTTGAGTATTTTAAATTCATCTTTTATTTTTATCAATGGTACAGTATTTTAAAACTATATTTCACCTACCGTTTTAATTAGACTTTGTTACCAATCATTCTCTAGAAACTCTGAAATTTGGGTTTATATTCCTTTGTCCCAAGAGTAGTTTCACAGAAAGTCTTTCTCTAGGTGTGACTTTTAAAAAACATTTTATTAATTTCTCATTTTATTGCATTGTGATTAAAAACTGTATTATTTCTATCTTGTGGAAATTTAGATGTTTTCTTTGCAGTATAATAAACGGCCAATCTTTGTGAGGATAAAAGGTGTATTATCTATTATTCCTTAAAAGTGCAAAGTTCAATATATATATTCAGAAGATATACTGATTCTGTTGGAATCTCTAGGTGGGAATCAAAGACTATCATTTGAAGTTGACAAACCAACCGGCTGATGCTGTAACATTCATAACCAGTGTGTCTTCATTTTGAATTGTGGCTTTTAACATCAGTGTCCTTCTTTGTCGTGTCTAATCTTTTCCTGAATTCCATCTACCTTGTTAACATCGATACTGTAATCTGCTTTTCATAATTTGTATTTGCTGTTATATTGTCGCCCATCCCTTTCCTTTTTAGCCTTTCTGGGTCACTTACTTTAAATGTGTCTCTTGTAAATAACAGCCAGTAAGATACTGGTTTGTGAGCCAATCTGAAAGTTTTTAATAGAGGAGTTGAGTCCTTCCATTTACTAATTTGACGCCTGCTTGTCCTTCCAGTTGCTGTGTGTATGATGTTACATTTACTGCATGTTTTTCACTATGTGATCTAGTGCCTTTATGATTGTCTGTTTGGGCATTGAGGGAGATGTCTACTTTTATCCTAGTGACTATCTTTATACTATACTGTTATCTTTATATAATGCTTTGTCTCCCTTTTTCCTTAAGCCTCAACTATTTGTTCTGTCAACCTAAAGTGATACTGTTTGATTGGCACATATTGTTTCTGGCAACAAAGAGCTCTTTGTACTGTCCGCTTCCTCTCTCCCTTTTCATTTATAGTTGTGTTGCTTTTACCTTGTTAAAACATAGACTATTTGATACTATTCTTTCACCCTTATCCCTACGTTCATTTTGACCTCAGATCTAAAATTAAAGATATTCAATGCTCACTACCAGTCCTTTTGTGGAAGTTTCCCCAATCATCTCCTACTTGGATGAAGTTTGTCTTTGTAGAATCCTAAGGGGTTATTTCCTGAGCTATTGCATGATTAAAACATTAGATAGATAGATGATAGATAGATAGATAGATAGATAGATAGATAGATAGATAGATAGATAGATCTCCTTGATACTTAGGACAGCTTAGCTGGATACTAAACACTTAGTTCAAATTTTTTAAGTTTCTTGAAAATGTTGCTCCACTGCTACTTGCTTTTTGAGAAGTCTGATGCCAACCTGATTTTTCCTTTGCAAAAGACTAGGTCTTTTTGACCTAGTTTTCTCCTCACCTTCAAAGTGTAATAGTTAGGCTAGGATATGTCTTAGTTGATCATTCTGGAACAATTTTCCAAGTAACAAGATAGGCCCCTTCAAGATACAGATTCAGGTCTTCGAGTTTTCAGAAATTTCTCTTGGGGTACAGTTTTAAATATTAACTCTGTTCCACTGTCTTATCTTTTGGCTTCAGGAACTCTGATTTTACTTGTTAATCTTTTTTTGCCTGTCTTTTTATCCATCATTTTCTTTCTGGGCCTTTTTAGCTCTTCCTTTATATTGTTTTTGCGGTCTTAGCTTTTTTCATTCCTTTCTTCTATATGCTTTACTGTACTTGCAGTCATATTTACTTTAATTTAGATGTGTTGTAATGCAGTCTTCATAATTATGATGATTTTATCTTTTTATTCAAACTCTTTCCCAAGTTTGGTCAGTTTCCTTTTCACATATGCCTGTTGCTTTTTCATTTTTATTCTGAGTTTTTGAATTTCTGATCTGTGGTATTCTTTTATATTCACAATTGTTTTTTAATTATTTTAAAATTCGTATTTCAGGGTTGTTTACTTTGTCCCATTTTCCTTTTGAGTATTTCATCAGCTTGAAAAGTTATGATTCTCACTCCGTTTTCTTCCTATACTTGTATAAATGGTGAATTCCTTTTGCTATTTATGTTGGCATGCGTGCAATAACAGGCAACTCTATGGGGGCAGAGGTAAAATGGAGAATGAATCGAGTGGCTTTCTCTGCTTCTTGGTCCAAAAAAGCCCTTTTCTGTTGGTCAATAATGTAACATTTCTTTAGTAAGGAACGTCTACGTGGCCATGGCGGGGAACAGTCCATTTTCTTCTGAATCTTTGACTTGCTATTGATAAGCCATCATCATCAGCTTCTTGCTTCCTTTTTTCCCCTTTACTCGCCAAGCCTGCAAGGGGCACCACTCCCTTTCAAGATGATGTCATCTCTCTGGTCCCACTCATTTTCGAAACCCCTTCCTTTTGACTTCCCACAGGCCACGGCTCTGATCCACCAGGTTTCAGACCCGTTTGCAGCATTTTCCACTCTGGGTGAGACCATAAGCAGTTTGGTTTAACTAAAGTGCCAACAAAGGCAAAGGCCTGTGGCAGAAGAAAAATCTGGAGGATTTTGCAGGAGGCAGATCACAGAGGACTTTCTACGGAGGCTTTTGCAATAATCTGAGCAAGGAATAAAGGGGTCTAAAGTAAAACAGGAGGAATGGAGAGAAAGGAACTGCTTTAGGAGTTACCAAAGGAATAACCAAAATCACTTGGGATTGATGGGAAAGAGGGAAAAGAGTTTTGAATTTGGGTTCCCGAATGAACGAATGGGAGGATGATATTGCCAATTCACTGAAACAGGGACTGTGGAGGGGGAGGTTTGTGGAAGGGCAAGGGAAGATAAGTGGAGATTGGTATATTGCAGTGAGATTTCTGGCTAGAAACACAGATGTTGGTGTTACTGGTATATAAGTAGTAGTTGAAGCCCAAGAATAGATGAAATCATCCAACAAGATAAGACAGAATGGGAAGGCAAGAGTAACGAGGACAGAGATTCGGGGCCCAGCAATAATTAAGTAGACAGAGCAGAAGTATCGGTGAAGAAAGAATGAATGAGAGAGATCAGGAAAGCACGAGAAAAGTTGGAGAGAATGGCTATCAAAAAGAAGGATAAGAATAGTTACTGCCATGGGTTAAAACACATAAAATACGTTAAGTGGATCGTACTGATACTACAAATAAAAATCTAGTTGCTGTTAGAGGATGGTTGGGAATCAACTCATTATTTTGAAAACTGGTGAATAAAGAGGACAGAATCTATTCTGCCTCTGCTATGTAAACAATACCATTGGATAACTGGCTAGGGGATGCTTTTCATGTAGGAGAATCCCAGCTAATAAACAAAGAGAGGTAACAAAATTTGATTCCTAGTGAAAATGGAGCTAGGCGTGAACATCAAAGAAGAGTGAGAAAACCAGACACAACTGCCTCCTAACGGAAGGACATAACACCATCTATGAAGCTGTCTTACATATAAAGGAAAATAACCACATATGCATCTGATCAAGCCTCTAGGTTATCAACCAGGGGCAATTCTGCTCCCTCACCCCCACCAGGGGACATCTGGCAATGCCCTGAGACATTCTTGATTGTCATGACTTGGGGGGAGGGGGTGATACTGGCATCTAGTGGGAAGACGCCAGTGTGATACTGCTGAACATCTTACAACGAGCAAGGCAGCCCTTCACAACAAAATCAATATCTAGCCCAAAATGCCCAGGGTGCTGAGGGTAAGAAATCCTGTATTAGATCCAACTACTAATTTATAGGAAATATAGAAAATAGAGAACATGTTAAATGACACCTCAGGGATAGAATTAACAAAATCCAGAGTTTGGGAAATTCTCCCAGATAAATGACCCAATTTTTTCAGCAAGAGAACTGAAAGTAGACACACACACAGACACACACACACAGACACACATGCACACACACAAGCACGAACGCACGCACACAAGCGCAAAACTGTGCTACCTGGGCGATGGCCCCTCCACGTGGTCTGATGTGCCTGGGAGTCAGGCAGCCTGTGGGCAGAGCTGAAGCCTGTTCACCAGGCCCGGCAGGTGTTTTTGGGTGGGAAGGGGTGAGTTACACCAGGTGGGCAGGGGAGGGAGGACAGATGCTAAAAGATGGGTGAGAGCCTGGAGGACTGAGCATGGGGAGGACAGAAAAGGAAACTGGGAGGCACTTCAGTGCCTGAAATGAAGAGGGAGCAGGCAGCGGGGAGTATCAGGGCATGAAAGACTTGGCTGGGGGTCAGGGTTGGGGAAAGGATGGACAGTGGGGTCCGGGTATGGGGAGGAATGGCCAGTGAGTCAGGGTTGGAGAAGGGGATGTGCTGGCGCCATGGGAAGGGGGACGGCTTTGTCTCCCCAATCCTGCTTTAGGTCCCTAGATTAGCTTCACTTCTGTTTTTGGAAAGGAAAAAGTCACGATATCCAGACTCAGTGTTATCCTGCTTCCTGAGATAAAGACAGAAAAGGAGAGACGCTTTCCTGCCCTTGATACAAGGGCACAGGGACACAAACAGCCTATTTATGTTCAGAAATATGTACTAAGGTGGGCTTTCAAGGTGGTCCTGGGCAGGGCTGGAACATGGCAAGAGTCAGGTAGCAGCAGAGCCACCGCGAAAGGGAAGAAGATCCGCGTTGTCCAGGGCCACACCTCCAAGAAGCATCAGCAGGTCTGGGCAGGCAGGGTCAACAGGGACTCCAGGGCCTGCAGAACTCACTCCAGAGGCCCCCGGGGCTGGGACAGGATTCTCTGCTCAAGCTGGGCATACCTTGGGAGGAGGGCAGCGTACACCTGGAGGGGTGGAAAGAACAGTTTAGAACGGGGTGGGGGAGGTGCCTCTTCCATGTCTTTGCAACTTGCAATTTAAAAATTTTACATCCCATTTATTAGCAATTTAATTTTTTTCTTCTGGGTAAAAGAAAGGAAGCATCAACTCACACCAAAAGGAAATGCTAGTAATTCTGAACATCTTAAGATTTTTAAAAAAATGAAAATTATGACAAGAAGCCCATTTTTGTTATCAAACCTACAAAATTGTGAACACAACTCTGGTGAAGATACCTGGAATGGCGGTCTCATTGTACAGCTGGTGGAAGTAGGCGGTACAACCCGTTTGGAAATCAACTTGACTTTACATCTGTATCAAGGTGCTTGAAAATTCCCATAGCTTTTGACCCAGTTATTCTACTTCTGCAACACTCGTAAGGAACTAACCCTAAATGTCAGGTGCCAGGCCTACAAAGGGTCTTCTTAGCTATCACTCAACATCCAGACGCATAAGATTACCATGGGCCACACCTTGCCTCTCAAGAGGATACATTAGAAAAACATACCTGTCGGCACAGTGGCTGCAGGCACACCTCTTCGGTAGGAGACCATATAGTGGGCCATACAGCAGTTCGCACAGATCCTGAGAAGGGTCTGTTAGCCTCCCTGTCCCCCAGGTGAAGCTCAAGTACAAGGTGATGAAATCCACTTTGAACAGGTATAGGAATCACCCTGGCTTTGAAACCTCATGTCCCACAGGAGCAATTCTTATGACAACTCCATAGGCAAGAGACATGCCCGTGAGAAGTCACTGCACTTGGGGAATCTCTAAGTATGACTTCCCATCAGATAATAATATTCATGGCTTTCCCACTCCAGCTGCAGTTTCCCTATTCAAGGCCATTTTTACATAAGCAATGTTGCTTAGTTAACACTGTTGATGTTCCATTTTATTACATCTCAAAGGAAGCAGAGCTAGAAAGTTAACAGAACAGGAAAGGGTTTTGTTAACCATTTACCCACACAGGGTTAACTATAATTGAAAAACTAGAAGCAACTGCTCTAAGACATGGAAAATGCTCAAGTAAAATTTGCCAGATAGAATATTATGTAGTCACTAAAAATAATGTGTATGTACATTTTTAAGAATGTAAATACTTAGGTTGTAATGTAGAATTTTAAAAGAAGTAGACTACAAAATGATATACACAGTGTGTGTTGTGTAATAAACCCAAACCAAAAAACCAACAAGGGAAAAAAGAACACAAAGGAACACAACCCCACATTCTTATTCTTTGTTCCTTTTTTTTTTTTTTAAAAGCTGTTTTCACCTGTGGCTCTGTAAGCCTTACCTGAGAAATGCAGGTGCCCTCAGGTGAGCACATGTTGTTTTACAGACAAGCAATACCCAAGGGACCCAGATTTCCCTGGGACTCACAAATGCCACTAGTAGTTCACGTCAATCCCATTCCTTCTGAAATTTGGCTTAATTAGCTCCAAAGTCAAGTGTTTTAGTAACTGATCACACAACTAGGGCCTACTCTTGATGTAGCTAGAGCAGCTCTGTCTGTGAACACAGAGAAAGTACGGGGGCTTTGATTTCCTCTCCAAGCAGGAAATTGTAACATGCTGACCTGAGAGAAAACACTGTCATGGTTCTGAGTTTCCACCTGAGAAAAGCACTGCTGTAGGTGGCAGAGAGAAAACAGAGGATGGCACCCTGCTCTCCAGGAATTTACAATCCAGTCCCCAAATAGGGCACTTACGCCAACAATCAGACTCGCCAGGCTTGCAACCTGGTGTTGAGAAAGATTCTGAGGTTACACTTGGGTTTACTGGTAGAGTTCTTTAGCTTTATAATGACTGTTCGTGACTGGCCGTGAGCAAGCCAGGGTGAGTGGCGGTACACACACTGAGTGTTTGCTACCTGTAATGAGGCAGATACAGCTGTTTGTTTCCCTACATCTTTCCCCAACTACCTTCTTCCTTGGAGGCTCCTTCCAGAGAGGATGAAAGAGCCAGACCCTGCCCCAGCCTTTCTTGCAACCGAGGCTGACCATAAGACAAAGTGATAGTCTGCTGAAGGAATTGAGGGGAACAGACCAGGATGTCTCTCCTGATGAGCAAGAAGTGTGTGAGCAGAGATTCTCTACCCAATGCCATGCTCTGATTCCTGCCCATGAATACAGTTGTGGGGGGACATGATGTTTAGGGCAGCTGGAGGCACCCTGTGCCATCTGATTACAAACCTGCCTAGAGCTGCACTATCCAACACAGCAGCCACAAGCCACATATGCCTTTGAGTGCTTGAAATGAAACCACTGCTCTAAGTACACACCAGACTGTAAAAGCTTCGCATACACACGAAAAGTAAAATCTCACACCAGCAATTTTTCTTACTGATTACATGTTGAAATGACAACATTTTGGACATGGTGGATTAAACAAAATATATTATTAAAAGTAGTCATTTCTTTCTTTTTACTTTTTTTTTTTAATGAGACTACTAGAAAATTGAAAATGACATATGTGACTCTCATGATGTCCCCAATGTCCAGTGCTGATCTAGAGAATTTCAGGGAACATGACCCGGAGCCCTGACACTGATGAACCAACACTGGCAGCTTCCTTCAGACCTCCTGTTATGTAAGAAAGCCATTACAGTCAAGAATTCTTTTCAAGCCTCGCAACTAGAAGGTTGAAAGAAAGCAGGACAGATGTCCCCACTTCACAGATGAAGAAACAGAGGTTCAGAGTTGAGGAGTGCTGCTCGAGGTCACATGAAGGTCAGATGGTGAGGGAGAGGCAGAGTAAGTTCAGAACCCAAAGGCCCTTTATCTCAGTGTAGGGTCTTTCTACTGCACTGAGCTGCCTCTTAAACGTAAGGACACACAACAGAAGATAATCGAAGCTTGGGCAGACCGATGTGTGTGGGTTATCCGGTCACCTGGAAAGCATGAGCTTCTGCTTCCAAGATATGCTGGGAACAATTCTCCACAGTGCTTCTATATATATGACTGGGGACAGCTTTAGTTCCAGACTATCTTTCCAAGGATGTTTGTATAGCAGCCTTAGAAGGTCGTGTTGCCCTCTGGGGGCAGAGCGAAAGTTTTTTTACTGACCAGGATAATAAGGATAATGCCTCCTTTGGGGGTAAAGGTTGGGCAGGTTTGCTTGTAGCTCCTTCATTAAGGTTGGGGTTTCTAGCTCAGAGTCCCTCAGTTGTGACATAGGGTGTACACAGTACCCACCTGGGCCCACTCCACATCACCCCACTTCAGGGCCAAGGAAAACTGAGGCAAACGTGAAACTCAAGCTGCCTCCTGGACAGTGAGGAATAGAGCCCTGTGTCTGAGCCACCCCTGCTCCTGGGCTGCAAGATGCTTTGTAAACAGGGAGACTGGTGCAGCGGATGTTGTGATGTACCACACAGATGGCCCTTCAGGAATGGAGGACTTCCTCCCCCTGACCTCTGCAACAGCCCACTTTGGGGATGGCTTCGGCTACGGACAGCAGCCTTACCCCATCTCGGGGTTGCCTGCAGCCCGCACACAATGACTGACTGACATGAGCTACAAAGGCCTGGCCCCTGCACCCAAACTCTAAAGGCTCATCCCAGCTTCAGAACTTCCTGTAGGACGAGCTGAGGACTCCACTGAGATGGCGCTGCAGCTTACCTCCTCCCTCCACCCAGTCCTGCCTCCTCTTTTTCCCTTCCACAAACATAGACCCCAAGAGCACCCCCTCATAAATCTCCTGCATCCTAACTGACATCCTTGAGTCTGCTTTCCGGGGAGCCCAACCTGTAACAAGTGGGGGCTGCCTTCACAAGGATTTCCTGGCCTGAGGGATAGCATAGCTGTCTTGGATCCAGACTTCAGATGTGAGTGCTAGAAACCCAGCATGCCCTGTGCTTAAGTGACAGTCTTTCAGTGGCTTCTGTTCCCAGGTGCAATGGAAGTGCCCACCCTGAGGCATATGGAGCAATGAGGATATGCCCAGAAATCTATCTGTCCCCTGGGGCTATAAAATCAGCAGCATCTGTGAATCTCAGTTGGCAATCTTGCTTCTTTTGCTGTTTCCTCGACAATTAAAAAAAAACAGTTGGATTTCCCTGTTGGTTAAGCACAGCAACTTTAATGTAGGTGAAAAAGAAAAACTTACCTTTTAGAAAAAAAGAACCTGGTTGGTTTTCACAATGCAAATGCTCTGACCAAATTCTGATGGTCTCTCACCTGAGAAGCTCCTGGGGTTGGTGTAGCAGCTAATCTGGGATTTGGGGCTAACTTCACAACCTCTGAAAAGGGCACGTCTGTCCCAGCTGCAAGGCCTAGAAGGGAAATTTCATTTCACATCAGTGCACATGGGCAATGAGAACTTTAACCGGAAACAGCATTTTATCTCTGGGGTGGTAAAATATTCTAACACTGGATTATGTTGATGGTTACACAACTCAGTAAATTTAGTACAAATCATTGAATTGTACACTGAAAATTGGGTAATTTTTACGTCTTATAAACTGTGCTTCAATAAAACTGTTAAAAAAGAGAGAGAAAAGAAATCTTTTAAACGCAGGCCTCTTCAACAGGGCCTAGTTTGTCTTGCTCACTGATAGCACCTGTCATGGAATCGGTGGCTGACCCCTGACATCTGACAGAAGGGAAGGGTTCGCCATCCTCTCCTCTCTCACATTACTCTGCCCTCCCATTGCTCACTGCATGCAAGCCGCCCTGGCCATCTTTCCATTCCTTCTGCCTCAGAGCCTTTTCACTATGTGGAATGTTCTTCTCTTCTCATGTACCTATTTCCTTCTCCTCCGATAAGCTGCAGCAGAGACCATCACTGGTTGGGGAGGCTCCCTAACCCTCCATCCCTAAGCACCATCCATTTTCGTCAGACCACTTCTCACAATTCGTGGCCACAGGTTTGCTGAAGGTCCCTACCTTGCTGAGCCGGAACCTATCTGAGACCAGGGACTGGGTCTCCACTAGAGTCCTAGTGCCGAGCACACTGACTGCATACAGGAGGCACTCAATCAACACTCACCAAGCAAATGAGTGGCAGAGCTGGAAAAGAGGGAAGGTTGCCATAGGTGGGCAAGAAATAGTGAGGAATTTCTAGGCAATTTAAGGAGTAATATCAGATTGAGAGGGAAACACACCACCAAGAGTGAAGGAGGGCCCACTGAGGACGGGAGACCCTGTCGTCTAACCAAATGCTGGAATATCCCAGCTCAGAGCTGTACGGATGAGCAAATGGGATGAGTGGTAGGGCGGCCAGCAGAGAGACTGATGGAGATACTCCAGTCCCCTCTCCTCTCATTCACAGACTGCATGTGAGCTTAATCCCTGGACCCAGCTGGGGAGAACAGGTCTCTAAACAAAGTGGCTGACAGGCCTCAGAGTGGGAACTGGTTTGCTAGGACTTAGCTCACTTTTTGGTTTTGGGGGACAGAGTAGAGTGGTACCTCGGGTAACATTTGACAGCTAAATGGGCACAGAAAAGGAAAAACGAAAAAGAAATGCAGTGGAGTATAACAGTGGGGTCCCCAACGCGTAATTCTTTTCCTGCATTGGCAGAAGGAGGAGTGGGAAGTGGACCCGTGGCGTTTCATGGGCAACAATTAAGGCCAGAAGATTATGGAACAGAGTTTTCAGAGTTCTAAGAAAAGTATTTTGAACTTAAGAGTCCTCTGCCCAGCCAAGGTAACATTCTTTGGGAGGACAAAACAAAGCCCTTTCTGGACCTGCAAGACCTCAGAAAATTATCACCTACTGAAGTCCCTCTTAAAAACATATCTAGGTTGTATATTCCAACAAAACTAGCACAGAAACGAAAGAGAAAGAAATTGAAGGGAATTAAAAAAAAAAAAGAAATAAAACCTCATAGGTAAATGTAAGTAAAATCCACTGTGATGTAAATTTTAATTAAAAACATAACAATCTGAAAATAAATTACCCAGTGATCTTGACAGAGGAGGTGACATGAGGGGGTGGTGAGGTGAACAGGGTGCGGAGGGAGGGGGATAAAAAAAGACATTAATTATTCAGAGAAGGACAGGGTCCCTGATTAATTCTCAATGCTGATAGAAAAATAGAAGTTTAACAGGTGTGTGAAAAAGGTAAGAGGAAACGTGTGAAGAATGGACCCTCTAGAGAGAGAAGACAAAGCCCTTGAGGTATACGGGTGGCCCAAAGGAGCAGCCTGAGCAACCTGACCCAACGGGAGGAAGAACACCCTTGTGGGCATGTGCTGCTCTCGCCAGAACTTGCCTAGATTGGAAAGATTCCTTTATTATTTGGAGTTTCAAGCGAGGCCTCCTTCAAAGCAATGGGCCTCCATGGAGCTGTCCAGGGTCCTGAAAGGCTTGGCTTAGCAGCCCTCACCTTTGTCTCAACTTCCTGCTCTTACTGGAAAGATGGCTCTGGACTTCATCCCTCGCTCCTGCCCACGAGCAGTCCAGACCCAAGTCTGCGTGCCTTCAGCATGCTGGATGTTCTTTCCCAATGTCCCTGTGCTCAGCCTGACTCCGACCAGGCCTCATTCACTTAAGACCCTGCCTCTTTGTCTCCACTTGAAGTCGAGAATAAAGGAACAGAGGGTTTGGGTTGGTTCTCGTGTGCTGGGAGGGAGATAAATGAAGCTACAGCCCCCAAGACTCCAATGTCCTTACAGACTGGAAACATCCTAAGCTCCCCTTTCCACCCGCCTCAGCCCCACCAGTGCCCCAACCTCTTCCAGAGGCATCTGTTCCCCATCCATCACCTACCGTGGAAAGCTCTGTAAGCACTGCCCACACAGGCTGAGTTGGCAGTGTCTATGACATACACCGGGGCGCCAAACACATCCGCAAGCACCTGGAAAGGACAGAGATTCTTACTGTGGTGAGTCATTCCTCAGAGGGAACACAGACATTTTGGCAAGCATTTTCCAGGCTCTCTTTCCTCATACTCTTTCTGATGCCTTTCATTTCACCTCTGCTGCCCTAAAGGAAGGACACCCGGCCATGCTGCCCGGGTGATACTATTACCAGGATGACCTAGGGGATGCCCCTCGTGGAGAGCCACAGCAGGCCAGGTTGCCCCTGCACTGTTTAACCATTTTATCAAAGACCAACGAGGAAGCTTTAGGAAGTATGCTTAGCAAACAGTCAAGGTGGAGATGGCTGGGTATCAGACTCATATTAACAAGCCCAAACAAACATACCTAACAAGGGCATGTTTTATAGGGATAAACTTTTCCACTTAGGTCCCCGAAATAAATTACATAAGTTAGAATGGAGGATGTATACAAAGAGGAACTCACATGGAAAAGCCTTGGGGGGGGGTCTTAAGTTAACCAGAAATATTGTAGCAGATGCTGCTGATGCCCCGTCCAGATCCCCTGACTGGACCGTGTGCCCCCCCCCCCCCCGCATCCCCGCCCCTGCTGTGAGTACTGGCTGCTAATAACTCACATGTGCCCCTCCTCAAAAGAACTGCTCTGGGCTCAACAGAGGCTGCCTCTCACAAGAGGTTGTTTTCACCTCTCCCCAGGGCAGCCAGTTGGACCCCTTACCCTAAGGTGGAACCAAGTCTGTGGTATAGTTCATGTTCCGTGTCACCCCAAGGGATGGAGCTGAAGCCACTCCAGCCAAAACCGCATCCTCACTTGCCCTTCTTCCCCTGCCCTGCCTGCATCCCTCCCTTTCTCCCTGGAGAACTTTCTCAAACAAATCACTTATACAAAATGCCATTTCAGACTCTGCTTCTAGAGAATCTTACCTAAGACAGGTATATTACAAGTCAAGAGTAGATGCGCTTATTCAAACAGCTAAGGCAGCCTCAGGCTACATCCAAAAATACTCAGTAATCCCAATAGGACTCTACAGCCCCAAGATGTAATAGCCTGATTGTCAGACATTTGCAGGTTGATTTCACTTTTGGTTATCTATTTCTAGCATAACGGAGGACCGGAAAGACAGTGACGAAGTCTGGCAACTCTATTGTAAGAGGAATGGTTGGGAAAATCAGAGGTCTTTAAATTGGAAGGGAGAAACTTTTAGGAAGACAACGACACTGGCATTTGATGTCAGATTTGCCATGCCATGTGGGACGGGCACTTTTTTTGTGACTTGAAAAGCCAGTGCTGGTATCAGAGAGTGCAGTGAGACAGGGCAGTGGATTTTATCTCAGTATAAGATAACTGCTCACACTGTGAGCTATACGGAAACAGAACTGGCTTCCTGGGACAGTATGAGCTGTGAGCTCCCCGTCCCTGCAGGAGCGGGAACAGAGGCAGTCCTTACTGCTGAGTGTCTAGCTCTTAGAAGTAACAGATGTAGAAGAGGTCCGAATGCAGGGCATGCTACAGGCACTTACCTGTAAGATGTCTCTGTTGTGAGATGCCCCTCCAGTGGCCAAAATCTTTGTCTTGGACACTGCAAGGAAAATGAACAGACAAAAAGCAGAAAAGCTTGTTTTCCAGAGTTCTTCAGCCACAAAGGGTTTGTGTTGGGCCAATGCCTCTTGCTTCTCACACAGGACTGGGGGAAAGATCCAGAGCTGGCTTTGTCTCTGCGGGCTTATCACATGTAATTTGCTTGTGAGGCTGCTGCCCCACCTCTTCCTTTTCATTTTTATAAATCATTAAAAAACAAAATCTCTCAACAATGCAAGAATAGATGGGAACGTACTTAAATTGATAAAGGCCACACATCCAAAATTTACAAATATCTAAATTAACAGAAACATTTAGCCGCACTCTCTTTAAAACTAGTGTGCCTTCCAGAATCCCCAAAATGGCCTCCAAATGATCCCTGCCACCTAATATTCATTCCTTCATGTAGTCCCCTCTCACCTGACTCAGGTGACCAACAGGATGTTGTGTAAATGATGGAGCATGAATTCCATGACGAGGTCTTAAAAGACATTGACACTTACACCGTGCTCTGTTGTAGGTCACCCTCTCTTGGACCACTCTCTTTGGGGGAAGCTAAAACTGCCACATCTTGAAGACACTCAAGCTATGCAGAGGTCTACAGGGAGAGGTTCTGCGGCCTCCTGCCAACAAGCACGTGAGCAGGGCCCCTTGGAAGCAGATCCTGCAGCCTTAGTCAAGCCTTCAGATGACTGTAGCCCCAGATGACACACGGACCTCAACCTCAGCAGAGACCTCAGTCAAAACCAATGAGCTATGCTAATCCTGAATTCTTAACCCACAGAGACTGCATAAGATAATACATGTGCATTATTGTCTTAAATCACTACGTTTTGAGGTAGTTTGTTACACAGCCATAGATAACTAAACTAGGAACAAAACAAAGATTCGTATTACCCAATACACTGTTACCTAGTACTAGTTATTCCAGTCAGTGCTATAAGACAAGAAAAATAAGTAAAATGTATAAGGATTGAAAGGAAGATAAAACTACCATTATTTACAAACAATAGGCCAACTAGAAAAATTAAAAATAGGCAAACTAATAAATGTTTAGTAAAGTTGCCAGGTACAAAATCAGCTTACAATAATCAATGGCATTTCTATCAATAATCAACTAGCAAGTGGGATAAAAAATAAATTATCATTCACAATGGCAACCAGAAATGTCATGCAGCCAAACAAAATACCTTAGCAAAGAATTCAAAGATCTCTATGAATAAAAAATTGAAACGCTATTAAAGTACAAAAAAGAATATCTAAATAAATTTTAAAATATCCCAGGGTCTTGGATGGGTTGAATTAACATTATAGAAGTGTCAATTTTTTCAAATTAATTTATAAATTCAATGCAACCTAAATAAAAATTCCAACTGGGTTGTTTTTTTTTTTTTTAAGGAACTGAACCAAACATGTTACAAAATACTTATCGAAAAAGAAAGACCCATAAATAGCTAAGACAATATTGAAAAAACGAAAGTGAGGAGGCCTATTGCTATAAGCCTGTTGCTATATTAGATATTAAGACGTTGTAAAGGGCTGAATTGTGTCCTCCAAAACTCGTATGTTGAAGTCCTAACTCCCAGTACCTCAGAATGTGACTGTACTTGGAGATAAAGGCAAATACATCTTTAAAGAGGTAATTAACTTAAAATGAGGTTATTAGGGTGGGCTCTAATCCAATATGCTGGTGTCTTAGTAAGAAGAGTAAATGAGGACACACAGAGGGAAGACCATACGCAGACAGAGAAATTGTTTAATCCACCCAGTCTGTGGTACTTGTTATGCAGCCCTAGCCAACTAATAACAGACATACTACAAAGCTATAATTATACAGTTTGTCCCAAGAACAGACCGATAAACCAATGGAATGGAAAAGGGGTACAGAGAGAGACCCATGTATATATAGGAACCTGGTAAATGATAAAGAGGGCACTACAAGTAATGGGGGAAAATAGAACTGAGCCACCATGTGGAAAAAACTTAAACTGGATCCCAATTTACACCATTCACAAAGGTGGACTCCAGATGGACCAAAGTCCTAAGGGTGGAAGTTACACTAACAGAAGAAAATGTGAAAACATCCTTGTGGCATTGGAATACGGGAAAACCTCTTAAACAATATCCCAGAAGCACAAAATTTAAGATGAAAAATGGGTGGATTTAATTTAATCAAAATTCTGTTAATTTGTTGACACTAAAATAGGTTAATGGACAAATGACAGAGAAAGCCTACAACACGGAAAACTGATGAGGATCTAATATTTGAAACACACAATAAGCTCCTGCAAATCTGTAAGAAAAAGATAGGAAATCCAACATGGGGGAAAATGGGAAAGGATATAAACAGCCAACTTACAGAGGAAAAAACCAAAGTTACAAAGAGCTGTTCAAACTCATTAATGAAAGAAACACAAATTAAACCAACACTGAGATCCTAGTTTACACCCATCAGATTAGCAAAAGACTGCAAGGGGCTTGATGGGGAGTGTTTTGGATGCAGGCACTGGCATGCATTGCTGCTGAGAGGAGACTAATGACTTCAGAACTGTACGACTCTCAGTCTCTTCTCTCCACCCCCTGACATTGAGAAGCAGCAGCATTTGACAAGTTAAAGAACTGTCCTCTAGCAAAAGCGAGCTTCTACCAGGGGAGGGTTACCTGGAGGGACTGAGAGAGAAGTGGAACTTCAAGTGCCACTGAACTAACAGCCATGGTCGAGATGGAAAGAGATAGAGACATAGAAGGCAGCTCCGTCCATCAGAGAAATAAGCTGGATTCATCTTCCAACCAGAACAAAATCCTGCCGATGAAGAAGGCTTTTGATAAACCTTAGGGTTTCTATGTACAAAGGAAATAGGACTATGGCTATGTAAATATAAACTCATAAAAGAGACTAGAAAAACTCCAGATAATACCGTGTTTCCCCGAAAATAAGACCTAGCCATCAGCTCTAATGCGTCTTTTGGAGAAAAAATTAATATAAGACCCGGTATTATATTATATTATATTATATTATATTATATTATATTATATTATACCGGGTCTTATATTAATTTGTGCCCCAAAAGATGCATTAGATCTGATGGTCTGGCTAGGTCTTTTTTTTGAGGAAAGATAGGACAAGTGGCTGGAAGATGGGATGGGACTGTAAGTAGTTTACTTTTACAAACTTGCTATGATAAGGTTTTATTGCTTTTACAAATCAACCTTAGAAAAATTAAATATACATAGGAACATAAGCTGAAAAGGCACCATGGCTTTAGCCCAGCCCAGCTGGGTGCCTATGTCTGGTAGTATCTCAACATCAAGAGAGCCGTCATTCCTTAAGTAAAGCAGAGGTAGACCAGTGGTTAAGAACCCAGAGTCTGGAGCCAGACTGGCTTCATTCAGAAGCTCTGCCAGCCTGGAGTAAGTGACTTAACGCTCAGCTTCCTACTTTGTGAAGCGGGAGTAATACCAGCGCCTACCTCAGAGGCACTGTTGGTAATAAGGAGGAAGTGCACAGAACCAGGCCAGGCACACAGTGGACGCTTAATAAATGCTGGCAGTTAAAATGATCATGATCCCCAGTCTTACTGTTCTCCTTAGACACTATTAAAACAAAGTTATGGTTGATGAACAGAAACCTGAGCGGGTCCATCCACACAGCAGAGGGGAGAATGATGTCTCTTGTTTGCACGGCCCTTTGTGTTCCTAAGCACATTCATTTACATGATCTGGTTTGAGAGGAACCCAGCAGAGCTGGCAAGACAGGTTTGATTCTGCTTTTAAGCTTGCTAAGAGGATAAGTAATTTTATGCTGTTTTGCACAGGAAATGCTTTAGAGGCTGGGAATAATGACATGATCACATTACCCTCCTGAGCCCAGGAGGACCTCTCTGTCCTCACGGCCTCGCCCCAAACACTGGGCTGTCAGGGCCACCCTCCACCAATGCCCCCGCCTGACGGCCAGGGGACCCTTTATGCCAGGCACTTGGTGCCAACCTCAGCACATCCCTGCCCGGCTCAACTGATCTCATTTCTCAGGGAACTTTGAAGTCTTGAAGCCCTTGGGGGAATTTCTTTTTCAGTTTGCATAATAGGATGGAGAGGAATGGGAATGTTTATAATGCTCACTGATTTACAATCATGCGTTGTTTGATGAGGGGACAGGTTCTGAGAAACATCATTAGGCGATTTCATTGCTGTGACACAAACCTGGATAGTACAGCCTACTACGCACCTGGGCTGTAGGGTCGAGTCAATTGTTCCAAGGCCACAAACCTGTACAGCACGTCACTGTACAGAATACTGTAGGCAATTGTAACACAACGGTATTTGTGTTACCTAACCATAAAAGGTACAACACTTTTATACGACTGGCAGCGCAGCAGGTCTGTTTACACCAGTATCACCACAAACACGTGAGGAATGTGTTGTGCTATGATGTGAGCACAGCTACGACCTCACTAGATGTCAGGAATTTTATAGGTTCATTATAATCTGATGGCACTGTCCTACCTGCGGCCCGTCACTGACCAAAACGTCATTATGTGGCACATGATCACATTTAAAATTTTATCGAACACACACACATCCTAGAAAATGTACATACACATCATTAGCTGACCGCTTGACAAATTTTCACAAACGAAACACTGATAGCCCAGGACATAGAGTATCCCCAGCACCCAGGAGCCTTCTCAGGTGTCCACTCCAAAAAGTTCCCTGCTTACCATCCTGACTTCCAACAACAGCAAACAGTTCCGTCTGTTTCTGAATCGGATGCACATAGAATCCTACCATATGGACTTTGTGTTGGGCTTCTTTCGCTGAGTTCCATTTGTTGTGTGTAGTCGAGGCTGCTTTGTGTTCGTTTCTGTGCAGGGTCACATGGCTGGAGACCCACAACGCATTTATTCTGTCTACTGTCAACAGGCGTTGGGTTGTTTCCCAGGTGGGGCTATCAAGCCCAGAGCCACAATGCATGGTCTCCTGTACGTCTTTGGAGAACACGGTTCTGTCATGTGTTCACTGACGTGTGATGCAGCTGAGGGCTGCCTAACAGGTTTTCAGGTTTCCCCAAAGCTTATTTTTAAAGTACCTTTTCACTTGGTGGGTTCAAAGACGTAACACATATACTACGTAGAACTTAGACTGCCCACCAAAGTACCATGAGGAGGCTAGCCGGCAAAGAGGCGTCAGGGGTTTTCCACCTTCTCTAGTGACAATAGCTGCTGCTCAAAGCTCAAATAAATCTTAGAAACCTGGATTCCAAGTTCCTTGCAGAACCCCCAGGCCATTCCAACACCGTCAGTAAGGGAAACTCACCCCCTGAAGCTGCCCATTCCATAGTTTAAGCTCCCAGAAATCCCTTCTCCCTCTGTGTGCCTCCTCCAGGCCTGGTTCTGCCGCTCCATTCCAGACCTCCACATCCCCACTCTTTCCTGTCCAAGATGAAATGCCCAGAACTGCACCCCCAGGCAGATGGGGCCTGGCCGGGCTAGAAGTCAAGGTCTAGTCATGGCCCCCAGCCCAGACCCTTCCCTTATGTGCTGCCCATGGCCTCAGGGTCCAGAGCTTGGAACAGTCCCTCTGCAGGTTGGAGCTTAGGGTTACAGAAAGATCTCCATGTCCTACAGCCCCTGGCCAGGTCATCAGGCTACTGGGGACAGAGCAGAGAAGCAGGAACAACCCGTCTCCTAGTGGATGCCTGCCCACAAGTGCCAGTCAACTGCCAGGCTCCACCTCCCTTCTGCATGAGGCCCCTCTGATGGAGCCTTAAAAGGCAGGGCCCTGCCAGGTCATGCCTGAAGGCTGAGAAGGGTCTCAAGAACCTCAAAGTGTGAGCGGGACCCTGGGCCCCCACCCCAGAACACAACCCACCAGCAGCTCACTCACCGACTCGATAGCCCAGGCCTTCGGCATGAATCCTCTTGGCCATGAACTGTCCTTCAATCAGTGCTCGGATCTCCACGTCCCTGGGGAATGCTGAGACCTGTCTCCAGGAAAAAGTGGGCACAGAGTGAAGACCTCTCATTGTCCACTCGTGTGTGTGTATGTGTGTGTGTGTGTGTGTGTGTGGTCTCTTTAAACAATTGCCCAGATTCAGAACTCACGACTCAGGCCTCCGATGAAGCTCATGCAGGAGTTCGGCTCCTGAACCACTAACTGCTCGTCACACACACTCGACACAAACACACAACTCGCACACATGTGTTCACAGACTTACATGAGTACCACCTTGGGGAGTCAGAGCCCCAGAGAGCTCAGGCCACTGAGGGTTCAAATTCTGCCTCTGCCATTCAGCTCTGCGATCTTGAATACGTGTCATAAATCTCGCTGAGCCCCATTTTCTTTCTTAACAGAACTGAGGTAACAGTGGTGCCTGTGTTCAGGGCTGTTATGATGATCAAATCAGACAACAAAGCCTGGTCTCTGTCGTTGATACTAAGTGAGAGCCAGGAGCTTATGCTGAGAACCACAACTGTGGGGCGTCCTTCAGGCCGATGACGGTGGGTGGCGACTCCAGCCTGGCCTGTTTCTCCAGCTTGAGACCAGTGATGGACGCTCCCTCCCTCACGAACTCCATCAACCTGACTCACCTACTTTCATTTCCTCAATCAGCTCCCTCTGCCTGGACGTCTGTCCCCTCTCCCCACGGGGGGACCCTTCTCATCCTTCATGGCTACCTCCTCAGACAGGCCACACCTGGTCACCCCACCTAGGGCAACTCCCCCAGCTCACCCTTGGTTTCTCGTGTGGCACTTTGTCCTCCTTCCTCGACAGGTCACGCACTCTCGTCCTAGACATGTTTGTTCACTGTTTACTATCTATCCCCTCCGAGGCAATAAACTGCATGGAGCGAGCAACAGGGTCCCTTACTCTCCTCTGCGACCCCAATGCCTGGCACCAATCATACGTATCTGTTGGCGGAACTAACGAAGAAAACTACCTTCTCCTTGACAAACCTAGACAGATTTACGTAAAAGAGAACGGGCATATTTTCTCTCTATGAACAACAGAAACCAAACTGATCTTCCATCAAAAGACTGAGATGAACCCCTTCACTTCACATGAAGCTTTCCATTTACAATCTAACATGGAACGCCATTATCGGCCACATAATCCAATGCCAACTCTGTTACAGTTGCTGACAGAGACTGACTGAAGGCCCCAGACATTATGGTCAGAAACATCTCTCACGTCCCACCCAAAATGTGGTGATGACTCTGGTGACTGACTATCTCACAGAAAAGTCACCTCAAAGCAGCAGGTAACGACCAAATCCCTCCTGGGAAAGACCACATGGTGGAGGGGAAAATAAAAGTGATTTCAGGGCCAAAGAAGACCCAGTTTGAGCTCCTCCATCACCTAAGCCCTTGTGAATTGTGTGCATTATTTAGTCTTTCTGGGGCTCCATTTCTCCATCTGTAAAGGAGTTGATAATACCTCCCTCAGAGAGTTGCTTTGAGAGATAAATTAGGAAGATAAAGAAAACCACCAACAAAGCGCCTGGAACTCAACGGTGCCCAATAAATGCTGACAAATGTGAGTGCCCCTCATTCCAGAGGCTCTTTCGATAAGGAGGAAATTCATGATCTCAAGCTCTGTGAGTTCTTGTGGTGTGGGATTAAGCTCACCGAGGAAACAGGCTCTATGACACTCTGACTCTCCGTGAGAGCACGTTAGCTCAGGGGAGAGCCCTGCGGTGTTCTGCACTCCTCTCTGAAAGGCTGGCTTCTGTCTTACATGCTGCTGACTCCCCAGCACCTAGTGCGCACTCGAGCACATCAAAAATGTTTCTTTTATGGATGGATGAGTGAATGAACGAAGTCCCTAAAAGTAGCACACAAGTAATTTGACTGGTGACTGTTCCATTTAATACTCAAAATTGGAGCAAATGTAGCTCCAATACCAGTAACACACATACCTCATGGTTTTCTGCACTAAACCTATGACGCCCGATAATTTCAGGGGTGATCTCCATTACATCAAAATAGAAACCTGAAACAGACCCGGAAGAGATTAGCTTTTGCTGGTCAAAATCAAAAGATGAGTTTCTAAACCAACTTAGAAAAGGGCAGGGTGGAATGACTTATCCAGGCCCCCCTATCCCCTGGATAAGACCTGCGAATACTCTCAGTTCCTTCTCTCTGGCAGGAGAGAGGGCACGGGAAAGGGCAAGGCTAGCTTTGCTTACACAGCTCTTCCTAGACTCACCTTGCAGGCCAGGTCAAGGGGTGGCTGCCCCACTAACCCTAAAACACCAGCACAGGTTTGACTGATCAAGGGAGATCCCCTCCCAGCTCAGAGGCCTGCTCCAGGCACCGGGCACTTTTCCTAACAGGACCCTGTGTCTGGGGCAGAAAGCTGTGCATGGAAATGTACCCGAGTGGAGTAGGTGCTGTGCTGCCATCTCTGATGCTGTCACCAGGGGCAAGGACAACAGAGGATGCAGCAATGGCCTGGTCTCCCACTCCAGGCACAGAGTGGCAGCCAAGAACAGCCTCATGGCCCACCTCACTCAGAACACGGGGTCTCACACCAGCTTGTAAGGCCCATGGACTAGAAGTGCAGACAGACAGGGACCCCCTTGGCTTCTCCCTGGCCCTCTTCTACCCCAACTCATGGTGGCCCAGGCCCTGCCCCTCCCACAGCGAGCTGCTGCCCCTTCATGGACCTGGGCATCAACAAACAGCCTACCAAGGTTTCCGCCGTTCCCCATCTCCGTGGACCGTAGCGCCTTAGAGAACTCACTCCAGGAACAGGAAGAGGACTCATCACGGATCTTCTCTCTCATGAGGGAGCCATTTTTAAAGCTGCAGAAGTATATACAACTTTGAGGGAGGGACCCAGTACTTGTTGACTGGACCCATGTGTTTCCATGATAAGTCCCAAGTAGAAGGACTGTAGGTCAGGCTGGACCACAAGTCCAGATGCTGTACAGCAGGGATCTGAAGTTCTTCCTCTTGTCCCTGGAGTCACTTGTCTTGAGCGGTTTACAGAGGAGGCTGCCATAAAGGAGCTCAGAGAGGGACAGGGAGCTGGGTTTCTACAGGCCATACCACCTGGACAACGGGGAGGAGAAGCTAGATTTACTAGACCTACACATTCTCCAGCGGTTCCTGGGGTTTAGAGGCTCCGAAACCTCACTCAGTAGCTTCCAGCAAAGCTGGAAGTAGCTTCTCCAAAGGCCTGTGGTCAGGGCACAGAGCACACCCCTTTCATGAGAACGCAAGTAGGATGTCCTTACTACCATTTGTTAAAGGTCTACCATGTGCCCAGCATGTCATAACAACACTATGAAGTAAACACTCATTCTCCCCATTTTCAGAGCAAACTGTGGCTCAGATACGCTGCCTGCTCCAGGCCACACAGGAAGCGGGTGGTAGGGTTGGGTTTTAGGGGACTCCAGGTCCTGGGCTCTTCCCCACCCAGCTCTGCTGTCTGGCAGCAGAGCCCCTCGGGTCTCAGTTGCCCACAAGAGGAATGACTTGGGGCGCTCCCGATGGGGCGAGGCCCGTCCGAACCACCTTCCTCCCACTCCACCTACCACAGAAGCGCCATGTATTGCTGGGGGTCAGCGGGGTTGCAGAAGATGTGGCCTTCCAGGGCAGGCGTGGGCTCCTTGAGCCAGAGAAACAGGGTGTCACTGGTGCCTAGGCTGACCTGGGGAGACATGGGCAGGGGGAGGCACCTCAGTCTTTGCCCAGCTCTACCCGCCCCAACCTCCTCATCGCTTCACTCTCGTGTTGCAGACCTCAGATTAAATGCCATTTCCTCAGAGAAACCTCTCTGACCCTCCCACACCAAATGAGCCCAAAGTCAGCGCCCCACATACAGGCTGTCATGGATCATACGGACGGATTTTCTAGAACTTACCACAACTGCGTCTAGCTAACGGTGTAGGTGATGACTGGTTCCCCGAATGACTTTCCCACTAAACCCAGGAGGGCATGGCTGACGTCTTCCTTATCTATCTGGGGAGCTCACAGTCCTCTGGCCCAATGTCTGACCTGTCTGCCACTGTGCCCACCAAGACTGACCACTGTCAAGGCCAACGGGGGACTCAGCAAAGGCCTGGGTCTCCCTAGCCCCTTTCTCAGCTGCCTTTTAAAACCCGCAAACCCTCTGACAGGCCCAGAATCCCAGTCCCCAGGGCTGAAAGAGCTGGTTGCACTTGTGGGTGTGGTCACCTTACCGCAATGTCACCTTCCTCCAGCCTCATGCCTGCCAGTGATGCTGAGAACGGGAGGGGAGCCTCTGGTTAGCTGGAGGTCATACGCGAGCCACAGAGCAAATGACAATCACCCGCCAGTTGGGAATACAGACCCTATCTCCCACCTGAATCCACATGTTAAGGGTAGAGGCAGCAACAGAGTGAGCTGAGGGCTTAGTAGGTCCCAAAAGGAGGGCCCAGGGGTCAGAAGGTAGAGTCTCTGTGGTCACGGCCTCTGATTTGGGGCTAGGACCTCTTCCCTAAAGGGGTCTAAACTCCCTGCCCACTGTCTGGTGCTCCCAGTTGTTTGAAGAACCAAGGGGGCCAAGTCAAGACACCAGGACACACATTGCAGAGAAAGACAAAGGGGAGGCGGCAGTGACGGGCTTTCCTTCACCCCAGCAGTATGAAAAGGGGCAGGTTACATTGATTGCTTCTGCCCCTGTTCAACGTGAGGGCCATGACAGTGATGTTTATCTGTCCTGTTCATTGATATACTCTGGAACTGAAAGAAGGCCTGGCATGTAGTAGGTGCTCACTAAACACTGAGAGCATGAACGAAAGGGGAACTGTGAAGGAGGAACGGCGTATTCAAAACATTGCTGGTGAGGTGCAATCAGCAGTGTGCCAGAGCCTTGGATCTAGGAATCCCCTCTGAGCACTTATCCTACAGGGATAAGGGACAATACAGGATGTGCATTGCAACGTTGTTTGCATTGCCTAAACACTAGAAGCCAGGCCAACCTCTACCACAGAGGACCGGTGAAATAAATGCTGGGACAACCAAACCCCAAACAACCATTAAAATGATATTGCACGAAAAATATTGCCCAGGTTCGTTAAAACAAAATATGCTCATTTATGGGCATAGAAATAAGGTTGGAAGGATATTCATCAAAATTTTAACTGTGGTTATCTCTGGGTTATGGGATTATAAACGATCATTATATCCTTCCTTTGGTTTGTTAGTACTTAAAATTCTTTTTCTGCAATGAAGAGGTATCCCTTGTGAGTAAGGAAAAAAGCATGAGCCTTTTGTTAGTCTGTTTGCTTTTTATTGTTGTTATTTTAATGAAGGAGCAACTAATGTATTATTTAAGGCAACAGCAAACTGAAGGTCAGACTTAGGGCTGGATCGGCTGAGAGCTACCAGCCTGGTATCTCCAACAGTCAGCCTGAAACCAAAATCCAAAAGGACAGAAACCTGCTTCTGTGTCATTCCCGCTCAAATGTGCCCAGAAGCTCACACTTCAAGGGTTAAAAAACAGGCCTGTTATTCTCCCTGACATTCTTCTAGTCGATAGAGGAGGTATAAGAACTAATCCATGTTCCTAATGAGACCTGATTAAGTTATTTTCATTTTGAAAGGAAAGCAAGGTGTTTGGATGAGAAGTGAGTCATACCTACAGATCAAATGATGGGGGTGTCCTAGAGGAAGGGTTGCAGGCACTGAGATGTAGGTTGGAACAGAATCGGTAGGTCAGGAGGGGTGGGCAGGACCGCCTGCCTTAATCGCTGATGGGTTTCAGTGGGGTGGAGGGGCAGCCTTGAGTTGCTCTGAGAGCAGCCAGGGCCAAGGTGGGACAGGTACTAGGAGCCAGATTTCAGCCATGGAGCAGCCCTGGAGGGAGGGGCCGCGCCACAGAAGGGCTACATCACGAGGCCAGACTGGCACAGAGTACGTCAGGACACTTGGAGAGTGAAATCCCCCAAGGCACTCACCTGGGTTGTCCCCCGTGAAGGCCACCACTTTGCATCCTGGAGGAAATCCATAGCGCTGGACGTAGTAGGAAGAAATGGCTCCCTGGGGAGAAAAAGACAGTACGCCCTGCTGACCGCCTGCTCAGCAGCGCCGGCCACACACCTCAGGCCACAGGAACGCTGCAGGCTCCAGGTCGCTGAGCCTGGAGTCACACAGTCCCTGCGGCAAACCAGGAATGTCCCTCTTGTTCACGAAAAGCCCGAGGAGCCCAGCACAGGTTTGGAACCATGAACATGAGGGCATTGCACTGCCTTGAAGGCCACTTGATTTTGAGATTCAAGGTCACTAGGGCAAACCAATCCCCAACTTCTATGTGCTGTGTTAGCTCCAAAGTCTGGATATAACATTCAAAATAAATAGATAACTGGAGGACACCAGTAAGCAAACTCACAGGAGCAGATAAACCCTTATATGCACGGTCTATCAGCCCAGCAATCGGATTTAATAACCAGACGCATAAATGCAGAGATCAACGCTCTAAAGAAAACAAACCCCAAAAGGCAGTGTGGGGGAAGGGATTCCCCCAGGAACCACACCCTCGGGCTCCTCCAAAAATGGCTATGGGATCAGAGGGCAGGGACACCCTCTGGCCAGACAGAGAATTTTTAGAAAGTATAGCTATGAAAGCTTTTTTCCACTTTTCTCTTAGTTCCAAAAGTTTAAAATAAACAATGGGATTTCCAGTGTCTGACAGAAAAGGTTTGCTCCTCCCAGCAAAATTTCGGCTTGACATCAGAATAAGCCACCTCCCGGGAGACAGAGGCCTTGCCCTCAGTTGCCTCAGAAAACAGAGTCTGCGTCTGGGCATGTGTGCAGGGGGCTTATTTGAAGTGATCCCAGGAAACGAAAGCGGAACCAGGAAGAGTGAAACAGGGAAGGAGGGAGAGCCCCTCGGGGGTGTAATGTCGAGCTGGTCAGCACCACGGACCACTAGGCTCAGCCACTGGGCAACGTCTGAAGAGCTGCGTGAAGCGGACTTGGGGCTGCCCGCCTGCGGACAGGACAGGGGAGCAGCTCTCCACAGGCTCCTGCTGGTGCAAGGTCCTCCCTGTGCCTCCAGGTTTGCAAAGCACAAATGTGGAGTCACAGAAATCCCAGAGCGTGAGGCAAGTGACGGACATGGATGCAGCTCAGGCAGGCTGCTGCCAGGTGATGATGGACGACGAAAAAGGTAGGCTGGGAGGATGCAAGGTGGGGCCCCAGAAATGTCCTTTACAATCCATCACCAAATATTTTCCTAGAGAAAACAACAGAAAGCTATCCGGACACCACCTTCAAAAAAAGAGATGACACCTGAAGCTGAAGCTGAATAATATTGAATGACTATTATAATTAAATATATACACAGTCACGGGATGTGGAGTACAGCATAGGGAATAGAGTCAGTGGAACTGTAAAAGCTACATACGATGCCAGAGGGGTAGTCGATGGAGGACAGGGGTTATCACTTTGTGAGGGGTGTAAATGTCTATTACATTGTTTGGTACACCTGAAACTAATTTAAAAAATAAAAATTAAAAAAAAGAGACAGAAAACATGGATTTCGCTTGTTTTCCCCATCACCATCGTATGGTGCAGATGTTACAAATGAAAACCCAGAACCGTTCTAGAATCCTGTTCTGCAAGCTGAGCATCTGCACAGGCTCCCCTCGGAGGTCTCTGTGCTTGGCATAAAGCCAGCGAAACCTGCTGCCGTGGACAAAACGCTGTTTCCATCTCACATGAAACTAAAGCCCCCGAGGCTTGGCTGTGTTCTGCTCGGCCTGCCTCTGTCTCTGCTGTGCAGCAGTGTGGCCGGGTCCTGAATGTCTGCTTCTAGGGGCAGGACGCCCTCCCTTAAGCTCTGTGTGTTGGCCTCACGGCACCCTCCGGATGGTGATGGTGTGGCTCTGTGGTTCTGCTCACGGTGGCAAAGGCTATTTTCAGAGTATCGCTGTTGATCTCAGACAAGTGCTTCTGCGGCCGGGACTCCCTATGGGGAGTACTCGTGATAGCCTGGTTCTCCTCGGGGCCCACCTCTCCAGCCCCATGACTCTCCCCAGGCCTCGGGGACCCTCCTTCTTCCTTCACACCCAACACTGTCCCACTCAGGATTTTTGACTGCCCTGGCTGTGTGGCCTGTGCTCTACGCCAAAGGGCCCTAAGGGCAGGGCCCAGGTCTCTCTCGACTGGATTCTCCCCTCAGAATAGCCCAAAACTGAGCCGGCCCACTAGGGCACACCAGGGCATGCACAGGCAGTGTCTATTCTGAATGGGGTGGCACACTGATGCTTAAATGTTTTTACTATTACAACAAGACCTGGCACTACCTTCAGCACTTTATTTTTTTATTTTTTAAGAAAGGCACAGCTCACAGTGGCCATGTGGGGATCGAACCATCAACCTTGGTGTTATTAGCACCGCACTAACCAACTGAGCAAACCGGCCAGCACTTAAGCACTTTACAAGTATCAACGCATTTATTCTACACAACAGCCTGATGATATAGAAAGTATTGTTATTCTCATTGTTCCAGAAATAACAGAAGTGATGAGGAAACTGAGGCAGAGAGGAACGTCACAGAGCCAGTTACGGACAGAGCCAGGATTCCATCCTGGGCATCGGGCACCAGGGCCTGTGCTCTGCCAGACTCACTGGCATTTCTTTCCATTTTCTCCAGACTGCCTGCTTCAAGCTTCCCTGGTGGTCCCTAGGCCTAGAATTGCAACATGCTATGCATTTTTTACTAAGATGCGCAACCACCCAGAACTTATGCCTTCAATTTTTTTCCTATTCTAATAATTCCTACTGGAATTTTACAAAGTGTCCCCCACCCCCAACTGCACTGCCATAAGACAGTGACCTATATACCACATTTCCCCGAAAATAAGGCCGAGCCGGACCATCAGCTCTCATGTGTCTATTGGAGCAAAAATTAATATAAGACCTGATATAATAAAATATAATACTGGGTCTTACATTAATTTTTGCTCCAATAGACACATGAGAGCTGATGGTCCGGCTCGGCCTTATTTTCAGGGAAACACAGTATTCACCTGAGTACCTGAGTGCAAGGCACAAATCCAGACATCTAACTTTACGTATCTCACACTAAGCTGAAAATCCCAACCCTGCGTGTAAATGAATGTGTGTGTGCACGCGCGCGTGCGAGTTGCATTGCCTCCCCAGTAGCTGCCAGCTCTTGCAGGAGCCCATCACTGGAAAGGAGACCTACCACGACTGAGCATGACGGTACCGGCAGGCCAAGCTTCTCCTCCAAACGCGGTGCACAGGCACCGAGGCAAGCCTGTGACCATACCCTGTCCTGGATCTGCAACAGATTCATTCCAGAACCTAAGGAAGGAAGGACACAAGAAATAGGAGCACCTGGAAAAAGGATTTTCTGTGAAAATGCAGAAACCTGGCAGAGAGAAGATCATTTGCTTGCAGCAAACTTGTACCAATGGAAGGTATAGGATGTGCCTGGGTCATGCTGGAACCAGAGAAGCAGAGGCCACCAGGGCCCTTGGAAACACATGGCCCCACCACTTCCTCTAAAAATTCCTCACAGGCTCTGCCCTGCTCTTCGTGTCCCCAGGGGTTTCAAGGTGTCTACTCAGGGACAGCCTGGTGCTAATGTGTGTCAGGCCTCCGGGACTTCCCGATCACATCTAACTTTCGGAGGAGAGCGCTCAGGCTCCTCCAAACTTCTTTGCGCTCTCACCAAGATCAGCTCACTAAGCCTTTTCTAAAACAATCTACTTCTCCCAAGGCTCTCCTTGGCACGGGGCAGGGGAGGGAACCCAGCACAGGTGGAGGCAGACAGAGAGGAGCTGGGATGCAGATGCCCATGAAAGGAGGATAGACAGCTGGTAAATCAGGAGGTGACTCCTCGGGTGAGAGCGAGGGGAGCGGAGTGGAGGGCCTGAGGGAGACTGAAGAATGTGACCCCCTGGAACGCCAACTGGAGCAGCGGTGTGACCTTCCCCAGCAGCACTTAACAGCCTCAGGTGGGTGTGGAGAGCACAGGTGGGCACTCACGCTAGTCCAGGTTTGGGTTCTCCTGGTCTGAGTTCTATGGAGTCAGCTGTAGGAACCTTGTCTTCTCCAAACTGAGAGAGGCTTAGGGACCACATCTTAGTCACCTTACTTTATATCCCTGAAAACAAGAATGTCTGGCACACGACAGCACTCAAAAACTCCAGAGGAATCCCAGGAGGCTCAGAGCACTCCACAACGCTTTTCGGAAGCCACAGTCACAGGTCGGGGCTCTCGCTGTGCATTCTGCTCCCCTCTCTGGTCACTCCTTTTAGTCTGGCCTCATCCAAGAGCCCCGTTAGCAATCTCCCCCCGGCTTTCCTTCTCTACTGGTACCATTTGCATTTACTGTTGTCCAGGTTTTGATTCCAGAAGCTCACAATTGTCACAAGTTCCCCAAATGGGAACAAAACCTTCAATGTGACTCCTTGTGAGAACCAAGTTCCAAGAGGACCCCTGCTCATCCCCAAGTTCTGGTGTTCACACTTGTGAGGTCTCCACCTCCCTGTACATGGATAGGTCTGTACAACCAGTAAGCTGCGGCAGACGTGATGACGTGTCACATCCAAGATTAGGGTATGAAAGACTCTGCAGCTTCTACTTGGCTGCTCTCTCCTTCTCCCACCCCTTAATAGCCCCATGGGGGCCCCACATGGTGAGGAACTGGGGCCAGCAGTCACGCGTATGACCCTGGATGTGGTCAAGCCCCCCGATGACTGCAGCCCTGAGTGCCAGCGTGACTGGCCCCTCATGAGAGATCATGAACCAGAACCACCTGGCTAAGCTGCTCCCAGATTACCAACCTTCAGAAACTCTGTGGGCAAATAAGCCTCTGTGGTCTTCAGCTGCTAAGTGCTGGGCTCATCTGTTACACAGCAATAGATAACTAATACACTGTCTTTTTGGCAACAGATGACAAGGCTGTAAGACTGACACCCACCCAGGTGGATGAAGCCCCCGCAAGCCCACTGCACCGGCACACGCCCAGGACCCTGAAGTCTTACCATCACTGTAGTCAATAGGGGCGTAAGACCCAAGGAATAGGGAAGCAGCAAAACTACTGACCAAAGAAATTCTCTGTAAAAGAGAGAAACACAGTAAGCTATGACTCACTTCCATATATCCTAAGCAACTGAATACTTCTCTCTCTCCCTTTCTCTCTCTCTCTCTCTCTCTCTCTCTCTCACACACACACACACACACACACACACACACACGAAGCGTTTTAAATTGGAGAGGGAAGTGGAAACTGTGAGCGCGGAGCTCCAATAATGAAAGCATTTTGAGTAGCTGGAATACCAAGAACTGACCCCCTGGGAAGAGCACCTCACTCTGCAGTTTCTGAAAAGCCATAAAACTGTCAAGTTCAACACAGACAAAGAGCAATAAGCCCCAAGACAAAGTCATGCTCAGGGCAGCGGGTTTGCCACCAGGAATCCGGGGAGTATGGTGCCCTGACTTCCTTCCGCTACTTCTGTGGTCTTTATGTCTAGTTACAAGGGAAGTGAGATGTGTGGCCACGGGACTCAGAACCAACCGAGATAGTCTCAGGGGTTCAGAGCAAGTATCAGCGAAAGCCAGCCCCTCAGAATCCACAGACGCCAGACATGAGCCCCACGAACTGATAATGGATTTCAAACGTCAGCCTGAGGGTCTGCGCTTCCACACGGAAATCAGGAGCCCTTGGGCCAGCGGAGAGAATGCCGGCACCTCTTGATCTCACCAGGCCACCTTTGTCCTTTGTTTCACACAGAAATTGGAGAGGGTTTTTCACCACCCCTCCTCCCCCATCTACATGGCTAATGCTGCAGAGTAATCTTGAATCATTAAATAAGAAATTGGAAGTTAACTTCCGAGATTACGAAGGCACTTTGGTTTAACACAAGCTGATCCTTTCCCAATTACTCAGAGATGGCAATCACTTCCCAGGGTGCAGGGATGCCACTCTTTAGGTGGCATTAAGTACTGACTTCCAGCAACTGTGCATCAAGGAATGAATCTGGGCTCCTGGACACAGGCTCTGGTTGAGGCGCCACCGCTGGGGACACTTCAGTCCAGCTTCACGAATTTCCTAAGAAAACACTGACCCTACACCGATCGAGACCCTGGTAGTAGCCATCCTGCGTTTCCCTTACAGGAAACTGAGTGGACAGAGCCTATAGGGCACCCAGGTCTCCCACTCAGGCCGTCCCAGGAAGACGCGAGTCCCTGCTGCTCCCACCCTGACCCTGACGGCCAGCCCTGCTGCTCCCACCCTGACCCTGACGGCCAGCCCTTCTGGACAGGAGAACCCGACTTCTCTTTCCCACAATTCTATTCTTTCCCTCCTCTTTGGAAACCACGTGACGATGAGAAAAAAGCAAATTGAATACATCAGTTTTAATGTCTGCAAATCAATGTTTTCCGCCAATGCACACAAGATGTATTTATGCTAATGGCAAGTATTATATTAATAAAAGGAATTCAACTGTGAGCTTTCGATCAAATAGGAACGCTTAACCAGTTTAACCAACCTCCGTGTGTGAGTAGGCCTCGGGGTTCTGCTGGTAAATCTTGGCAATTTGGTTTCCTGTAAATCGCTGGAAAAAGAATGCAAATTCTTAAAAACCCGAATCCTACGTGGAATGATCAACTCCATAAAGTGGTATGCTCCGGATATTAGTCAGCATAATGAAAGCTTTAAAAAGGCCTCAAATCCGGAAATGTTTGAAATCTGCCAACCACCCTGAGTGAATAAGCCTTGCGCCTCACACAGCACAGGGACTGCTGTGACCCAGGGCACCTGTGCAGGGGACTCAGGTATTTTCCTCACCCATATTCTTCTTACTTCAGGTGGCCCAAGTAGGGTTGGCCCTGTCCCCCAAACCTTTACTCCAGTGAGGGTAGCACAACCCAAGCTGGGCCAATTGTGGCCACACTGTGGGAGGTGTGGGACGGCAGCTGACACCAGCAGCGTTTTCTTTATTTTGCAGGAATTGCATTACAGATCTTACATGTACTGCTTCCTTTCAGCTTCAAAACTACCCAAAATGTAAGGGCTACTTTTATCCCCAGGTTTGAGAGGCTGAAAGCCAGGTGTTATCATCATCTCGATACGCACAGCTGACGTGAGGAGCACAGCCATGTTTACACCTCAGCTCTGACCGGGGAACATACAAGGGGAGGCCTGCCCTTGCTTCACGGACAGCACCAGGAGGCAGGAAGGCCTTGATCGGAACCAGGGGCCAGAGTGCCCAGTCCTGGCTCCATGGGGTGACACCACAGGGCTCATCACGGCCTCACGTGACCCCCACAGGGGCAGGCCACCAGCTGTGTCTTCCCAGACACCCAGGGAGAAGGGACCAGAGCCAACAACCAGACCTTCCTCCCAGGACCAAACCCAGTCCCCAGCCCACAGCAGACACTACCTACCTCATAGGCGCGGGACCCGGTGAGGGAGCTGAGAGCCTGGGCCCCACCCACAGCGGCCTCCAGCTGGCGGCACTGGGCTGTGGTGCTGGAGTCCATCCACACTGGGCAGTTGCTGATGGAGAAACAGGCCTGGAAAGAAGGGGCAAAGGCTCAGGCTTGAGCTCTGCCTGCTGACCCTGGGAGACACCTGGGCACTGGTGGTCACACGGCCCATGACAGCAAGAATGGGCACCTCTTCTCTGCATGTGTCCTTGGAAGACCTATGGGCAAGCACCTTCGCGCCCAAACCTCGGCCTGGCCCAGAAAGCTCGAAATTGAAGCTTCTGATAAGGACACCCGAGTACCGCAGACAGTACTAGTGACGAACAGGGAAGTGCGGCTTCGCTGGGGTATTTGGAGTCTGGCAGAAAAGCAGAAGCCAAGCCAGCCTTCCAGCATCAACAGGAACATCCTGTCCCAAGGGGAGGTTCCCGAGAGGGGAATAAGTCAGAGTCGAGCGGGGCAGGAAGGGGCCTGTGTGATGAGGGCTGTTAGCACCTGAACCTTGCTCCAGACACCAGGTACACCCATCACAGGGGGGCAGGGCAGACCATGCTCGAAGGACTACTGCCCAAGCTACCTTCCTACACCCTGACAATGCACAAAAAAGCCAGACTTCAGGGCCCCTCTCCCCGTCTACAGAAGTTTCTCAGACTCCCGTGACCTGGCCACACTGACCTGAAGCTGCCCATGTAACGGGAGGGCTGGTGACAGGCTTGTCAGCACCCGGCTGGCCCCAGCTTTCCAGTACACACTTCCATGTTGCTGTCGAAGGGAAACCCATGTACACAGTCGTGAGGCCACACACTGCTGGGTGTCACAACCTCCTGGAGACACAGAAAGACGCCGGGCCACACGCCAAAGAACTGGGCCCCAGGCCCGCCCTGCCCTTCTTAGTCACAGAGCCCATCCCCTTCACGAGACTTGGATTTCCTGTCTATAAAATGGGAAGGAACTGTGCCCCGTCCACCTCCCAACATGTAGGAAGACCCCAAGAACAAACGATTGGTCTGGATTGGGGGCCTTTGTTAAACTATATTTATATTTATTGCTCGTAATATCACCTGAAATTCGCTCATTCATTCATTCACTTACCCACTGAAACATTTATTGAGCCCAAAGATCATGCCAGGCATGGGACAGATAAATACGATAGTATCGTCCCTATTCTGTGGGACATGGGAGTTGAGCCAGGAAAGAAGACACAAATGTAAATTACAAAATGCTGCAGGTGTAGTGACGGCTGTGGGGACACAGAGGAGCAGCAGCTAAGCAGCGGGGGTACAGACAGGAAGACGTGATGTGATTATTGGCAAAGGACCCCAGAGCTAAGTGTGTGGGTGGCCCATGCAGAGCGTAACCATCGGTGAGAGAGAGCTTGGCAGGTGCAGGGAAGGGTGGCATTCTAAGCAGTGGGCCTAAAGCCAGGGCGAGAGGCAAGTGATGGGTCTAGAGGGAAAGGAGGGAAGGTGACAGCACCAGGGCCTTGATGTCCCTGCTTAGGAGACTGGGGTTTGTATCGGAGGCAGTGGGAACTCTGGATTAGCAGCGGAGAGACGTGGCCAGGGCTACATGTACGAAGGGGCCCGTGGGAGTCGGAGAACGTAGGCTGGAGACAGACAGGCTGAAGTAGAGGCCCAGAGAAAAATGGCGGGCACTGGGCCTGGGCAACAGAGGCGGAGTTGGAGAACAGTTGTGTACAAATGAACATGGGGACACTTGAATGAAGTGGGGAGATGATACTTGGGTTGTGGCTCTGAGTGGACAGGGAGAATGCCCCGAGAAAGGGAACCCGAGGAGGAGGAGGTCTGGGAGAAGATGGGTGCTCCATCTGGGACATGACAAGTCTGAGGTATTCACAGGACACCTGGCCATGGGTGTGACGGGGATGCCTTAGGAGGGAGAAGGTGTCTGGCCTGGGGTTCAGATGAGACAAGATCGCCCAGGGAATCCATTTAGTTTAACAAGGACAGGAGCAATAAATTCCTGTTAGGTCAGGGGAAGACGAGGCATCGTCAGAAAAATAAGTACGCACTCTCTAACAAGGATGTGAAAACAGGGCCAGTCCAGCGTGGAGCAAAGTGATTCAGAGGATCAACCTGCCCTTGGGTCCTGGCTTCCCCTCCTAGCAGCTATGGGACCTTGGGCAAGTGACGTCACCTCTCTGACGTCACCTCAGTTTCTCCATGTAAATGGCAATAATAAAAACAGTAAGGTTTTGTGTACGAGGCATTGTTCTATGTATTTAGCACTCACGTTGACCTATGGTAGATGAGGGTACAGAGGCACCAGAAAGCTGGATGACGGGCCGCAGGTCACTGCTTGTAAATGACAGAGCCGGCAGCCTGGCCAGAACCCCTGTGCTAACTACCCCTTGATACCACCTCGTAGAATCGTTATGAGGATTCAGTCAGATAAGTTACGTAAAAGGCGCAGCACTGCACCCACCATACACTAGGTGCTCAATCAATGTTATTATTACTAATATCTCTACTACTAAAATTGCTATCATCTTCGGTATCATTTCTGACTTTGTTTTACTTCCAGGAAATAGAAAAGCAGTTTTAGTGCCCCCAGCCATAATAAATTCATGTCAACTGCTCCCTCCATCCCTCAGCAGACCTCTCCCCAGTTCCTCCTCATCCACTGTCCAATTTCGAACAATGTAGAATCGTACGAACTCTCTCAGATCCTTTTGCAAGGAGCCAAGCCATACATCCTCCAAGGCAAAACAGCTATAAAGATTTTTACTGACAACAAAATGTGTGCAGTGGGTCTCAAGAACGAGCACCTTCCCTCTAGCGGAGCCACCACCCGGGCCGCTGCCTAAGGTATCCGCCCTCCTTTGGTCGACGGAGGCTGCTGCAGACAAACCTGGCCTGCCCCAGACAAGGCGAGGACCTGAGAGAAGTCGAAGCCCGAAGCCTTCATCTTCTCCAAGAGGATATCCAGAGCCTGAGAAGAAAAGCAGAATCCCCATGACTGTACTGAACCACAGAACTAGGCAGCCACACAAGCCTCAAAGCTGAAATGGAAGTGCTTGTCGTTGCAGCGGAGTTGACAAAGAAAGAACTGATGCCTTGGGATTTGTAAGCACTGGAATACGTTAATTAAATAAGGAGGCATCAATCACATAAAAAAGGTGAACTATGCTACAAACATGTTAAGTGGAATTATAAAGCACCAGTCCTTAACTTGGGCTTCCCCAAATTTGAGACTTCCATGCACTCAGGAAGAACAAAAACAAGGTGGCTCAAATTTTGGTTTATTTGCATTCTCGACCCCCCATATAGTGACGTGGCTTCACTGCAATGAAGAAGTGAAGAGCAAAGTAGAGAGCTCCCACCGGAACGGGGTTCCAGGCCCACACTCCCTGTGTCCAGCAGCGTGAGGTTGGAGAAAGTAGGTAGAGCTGGTGGCCATTTGTTCCAAGCCTTCCTTCCACCCTCCACCATCCAGTTGGAATCTTGTTTCTACCAAGACCCCATGGGTGGGTGGGATGGATGGCACTGTCCAGCAAAGCTTGACACTTCCCCTAAGATTTCACAGCAGGAACTGGTCACCCCAGGCTGGATTTTCTGTGTGGGTAGGTAAGCTACCTGAGCTTCTGCGTGACCCTGCCATCCCCCGTGGGAGGGCTCCTTTCATAGTCCTGACTATGGCTGTGAACTCTAGCCCAGTTTGCCAAACATCAGGCAGGGATTGGCACAGGTCCAGTCCTGAGGGCTTTTCAGACTTGGAAGTCGCCCTGGTCCCAACCCCAAGCCTGGCTCTCTACCCACCGCTCACCTCCCCAAGTTAAGGCCTTGGCTCACCGGAAGCTCTCGACATCATCACAGGGACCTCCAGACACCAACTTTTGCCTGTCACCCCCATCCCCACCATCACTGCCCCTCGCTCTGGCTCAGCGCTCTGAAGTACATTCCAGCCAGGCTGTCTGGTGGAAATCCACCCTTTACCCCCCTCTTCCACTAGTAGTCAGGGTCAGGTTGATAAAACAGAAATCATACCAGTTGTCTTTACAGAAAGAATTTAGTGCAGGGAATTGGTTAAACAGGTACTGGAGGATTAGAAAAGCTTTTGGCAGACACATTAAGTTCTGCCTTTGGCTGGCGCCCGGTCTCAGGGCCTGGGGTCCCCTGTGGCAACAGGCAGCCCCAGCTCTATTGTGCCTATCTGTGCTGTCCACACCCCTGGTCCTGTGGCCCCATGGGCCACCTGGATCTGGCAAGAGGCATCTTCCTTTCTCAATGGTCCTGAGTGGGCGGACCTGCTTGGGACCAATCTAAGCCCAATGGGGCAGGTCACAAGCCACCATTCTGAGGGCCCCTGCCCTGGGAGATGAGGGGTCTGGGGGCTCGGCACTAAGAACCCAAGGCTGTGTTTGGGTCTCAGGGTACAAGGCTGCCCACAGGGGCTGAATGCAGTGTCTGGGAAAGGTCTGCTTTTGGTATTTTAAAGATGGTGAGGACCTCCCAGCCTCCGTGGCTCCAGAACCTGGACGCCCTTTGTGAGTCCTCTCAGCTCGGGAGTACTGACACCAGCTGAGGCTGGCCCTGGGAACCATGCAGACTCCATTTCCCCATGAAGATCTGGTCTCAACAATGCTCTCATGAGCTGCCACCTTTGGGCTTCCTAGCAAATCACTAGGTCTGCTGGTGAGATGAGCTGGGGACAGGTGAGGTACAGGAATCCCTGGGCTTACCTGGACCCACATCAGGACCGGAGAAGTCACTGTCAGACCATCCTTGTGGACATGAACTCCACCCTGAGTGCTACAAGGAAAACAAGAGAGAATGTGGGACACAGCTCGGGCGGGGGCCCAGCGGTGACAGATCCTGGGTACCTCCTGTGGACACGCCTCCTCCCCAACCTCAAGTGGCACTCTAAATTGAACAGGTGCAAATGCAGCGTGAAATGGAAAGAGAAGGCATAGAAATTGCCCAGAGTGGCAAGTCTCAGAAAATACCAGCAAAAACAAGCCTTCTAAATCTGAGGGGTTCACCCTGAAAGGCAGGCATGATGTTACTTGGTGCAGTGACCATTAAGGGACTGGGGGAGCGTGGAATTGGATAAGCCCAAATCCACTTGGACTTGGACTTGGAGAGGTAGAGGAGGTGTGGCTACAGGAAGTGCTGCATCTGTGGGAAAAGTTCTTGGCTATCAGACTGTTGTAAAATAAATAAAGCAAAGTAAAGGTGCTTTTGTGTGTAAGAAAAGGAGAAAATAAGAACATTCGTATCTGCTGATATTTCAATATAAAACACTGGAAGTATATACAAAAAAGCCAGGAGGAAAGATGAAATCACAGGTGGATTAAGACTTTTCACTGTTGCCTTTTGTTTCTTTTGAATTATGTACCAAGTAAATGCAATGCCTATTGACAAAATATTGTTATTAAAATAAGCACTTGGGGAAATAATCTGGCAATCTCTGACAAAGTTAAACGTACACCTAGCATATGACTTAGCTGTTCCTGGGTATTTCATTTCCAAGAGAAATGAAAGCTTATGTTGACACAAAGACATGAATTTCACAGCCTCTTCATAGTAGAAAAAAACTGGAAACAACCCAAATGTCCCTCATCAGGTGAACGGAAAACCAATTGTGATTCATTCATACAATGGAATACTGCTGAGCAATAAAAAGAACAAACTTTTGATACATGTAACAATATGGGTAAATCTCAAAATGATTACATTGAGTAAACAAAGTCAGATAAAAAAAGAGTACATAATTAAGATTCCCTTTATATAAAATTCCAGAAAGTATAAACTTAATCTATAGTGATAAGAAAATAAACCAGTGATTTCCAGGGGTTGGGGGTGGAGAAGAGGGATGAATTGCAAAGGGACATGAGAAAACCTTTGCGGGATAGGAATGTTGATTATCTTGATTTTGGTGATAGTTTTATGGAGGAACACATATCTCAAAACTTATCAAGCTGTATACTTTATATACTCATATGCGCTATTTATTTTACATCAATTATACCTCAATAAAATTGTAAAAAAAAAAAGAAAAAAGACCCAAACCAGAAAGTGATCTGGGGGTGAGGGAGGAATGAACTAGGTATGTATGTATCTGGTTTAAAAGATCTTAAACATGTTAACTTTGAGTAAAAAAAATACAGTACTTTGGTTATGGATACCTCCCCCCACCCCAAAGATGTCTAATGAAGAGAACTGATTGACTTAGTCAATGGAAGAGTGAGGGTGAGAGAATTTAAAAATTTAAAAGAAATATAAAGTATGGTTTCAGATCATAATAGAATTAAACTAGAAATCAACAACTCAAAGATAACTAGAGATGTGGAGACTAACAAATACACTTCTAAATACTGAGTCAAAGAAACCTCAAGAGAAACTAAAAAATGAACTTAAAAAAAAATGAAAATATAACTGATCAAAATTTGTGGGATGCCCTATGGCTCCGTGGCTCAAGTGGTTGGCCAGGCTCCTAACGCTGAGGGTCGCAGGTTCGATTCCCACATGGGCCAGTGAGCTGCGCCCTCTACAGTTAAGATTGTGAACAACAGCTCTCCCTGGAGCTGGGCTGCCGTGAGCAGCCAGAGGTTGGGGTGGGCTGCCTCAGGCCAGCAGCCAGAGTGAGCTGCTGTGGGCTACTGTGTGCTGCCATGAGTGGCCAGCAGCCAGAGTGAGTGGCCCGCGAGAGCTGCTGTGAGCAGCTGGGACCAAACACTGGCGACCGACTGCCTTAGCCAGGGGGAGCCACAAGGCTCATAATACCAGCATGGGACAGGGAGCTGTGTCCTACACAACTAGACTGAGAAACAACTGCTTGAACCGTGGGGGGAGGGAGGTGGAAGGAAGGGGAAAACAAAAACAAACAAACAAACAAACAAAAAATCTGTGGGATGCAGCAAAAGCAGTGCTTAGAGGAAATTTTATAGCATTAAAAATGCATATTTTAAGAAAGAACAGCTAAAATCAATAATCTAAGATTCCACTTCAGGAAACTAGACAAAGTAGAATAGTTTAAGCTTAAAGCATGCAGAAGAAAAGAAATAATAAATCAATGAAACCAAAAGCCAACTCTTCGAAAAGATCAATAAAGTTGATAAATCTCTAGCCAGGCTAATCAAGAAAAAAAGGGAGAAGATACAAATTACCAATATCAGAAATGATAGAAGAGTCACCACTACTGATCACATATACATGAAAAGACAATTAAGGAATATTAAGAACTCCATGGCTACAAATTTGATAGCTTTGATGAAATGGACCAATTCCTTGAAAGACACAAACATACGTGGCCAGCAGTAATACAAAATATGAAAGCAAGATGGCTTCCAACCTCAGCTCAAAGGAGGTACATCAGCCTTGGGGGAGAGGTGGCAATACAACACGATGGGCAGTGAGTGGTGCACAAATGGTCAGAAGGGAAGGCTTCAAGAAGGAGGTGACATCTAAAACAGACATAGAGGGACACTTCCACCAGGAACTCTCAGAGCTAACTCAAAAGCAGTAAGTCCACAGCTGACCTGTGTGCCACTCAAATTCATATGTTGAAGTCCTAACCCCCAGCTCCTCAGAATGTGAGTGTATTTGGAGTTAGGGCCTTTAAAGAGTGATTACGTTACAATGAGGTCATTAGGGTGGACAGCAAACCAGTATGACTGGTGTCCTTATAAAAGGAGAATAGGACACAGATAATACAACCAAAAGACACAAGGGGTGCACACCCACAGAGGGATGGCCACATGAGAGGCAGCAAGAAAGCAGCCATCTGCAAACCACAGAGAGAAGCCTCAGAGGAAAGTGACCCTGCCAGTACCTTGACCTTGGACTTCCAGCCTCCAGAATTGTGAGGTATTGAATTTCTGTTGTATAAGCCACCCAGTCTGTGATACTTTGTTCTGGCAACCCTACCAAATCAATATAACAGCTAAACTCATGACCTTTCTCCCCAAAACCAATTCTTCCACAGTCTACCATCCATCCCAAAGGCCAGCCAGAAACTTCACCACATCCCACATTCAATTCTGCACCAAGACCTGTCAATTTGACCACCAAGCTCTCTCTCCTCCAAGCCACCATCATTTCTCATCCAGATGATCTTGAAAAACTTCCTCAATGATCTCCCAACATGCACTCTGGCCACCCCCATCTGCTCTCCCACTTCACCCAGAGACCTTTTCAAAACATAAACATAACCGTGTCACACCTCACCCCCATCCAGATGGCCCTTCAGTAGCTGACCATAGTTTTTAGGATAAAGACAAACTCTGTAACATGGTCTATATGACTCAGCACAGCCACCACTTCCCTCTCTGCTCCCCAGCCACATTGGCTGTCTTCAATTCCATGAATAAGCACGGCTCTTTCCTGCCACAGGGCCTTTGCACATGCTGTTCCTTCTGCCTGGAATGTTCTCTCCCTTCCATCCCCTGGCTAACTCCAATGACTCAGATCTTGGCTTATCACTACTTCTTTATGGACTTTCCCTGACGCTCCCTTCTAAGTCTAGGTGACATTCTTTATAAGAAGCACTTAGAGAAGTGAGTTCCTTTCCTTCGGTGGCTTTCTGAGTTTATAACCAAATATTCTTTTGCGAGATACTTTGATTAACAGCAGTCCTCCACACTCAAAGGGAAGCCCTGGGAGAGCATGTCTCCTTTTGGTTTACCATCAAATTTCAGCACCCAGCACAGGGACTGACGCAAACTAAGTTTCAATTGATACCTACTACATTTATTCATGCATGAATGAAAGGAATTGGGCATGAATGGAGAAGAGACCATTCCGGGCATAGAAAAAAAAGTGCTAAGGATCCTACCGAGACAACCACTCTTGTAGTTTGATGAAGCCATAACAGTGTGTTAATGAATGTAAAAGACTGAGTGAGGAACCCCAAACCAACCCCGCCACACACATGTACACTAGGTACATACCGAAATTCTGGAAGGTCTCTGTCAAAATGCACACTGTCCTCAAAGAAGACATTCAGCTCTCCATCAACAGCGACAACTTTCACCTGGAAGGCATTTTTCAAAAATGGTGTACAGAATTCTCCTGAGCTTCTACACTGGTCCAGGGGTACAAATATCACCAGGTAAAGCCCAGCCCCCTAGGGAGTGAGTGGTTCAGCCTGGAGATCTCCTGGCAAGCTGGGGTGCATCACTGTAACTGTGACAACAGAGCCTCATCTGGGGACTTGCCCAAAGATGCAGTAAAACAAAGAAGCTGAGACCCACGTAGCTCAAGGAATCTCCGCCCGCCTCACCCCAAACAGCCACACCAAAATCCTTTAGAGACAGATGTTCACAGATGAGCTGGCTTCCTGCACCTGGCAAGGAGGCCTCAGAAAGTCATAGAGCGGAAGGAATGGGAGGCAAGGTTCGGAGGTATTTCTGGGGGTCCACATCTACAGGGACCTGAGAAACCAGGTAAGGCCCCTGGGCTATTGTTCTCATAGGCCGTGGCCACGGTCATGGCTAGAGACACAGTGTCTTAATGCAGCAGACCTCCAAACTCAGCAGTACAAGTCCTTTCCTGGACAGATGGGGAAACTGAGGCCCAGCAAGGTAACCTCGCTAGTGCAAGGTCCCACAGGTCTAGTGGTCACGGATTGTCAGAGGCCTGCCTTCCTGAGCCATGTGAGATGAGGGGCTTGACTACAACTGTGGTGATTTCCCAATCTGAGGAGCCCTTTGGTACCCCATGCCTAGTTTGAAGGCAAATTTTGACTCTGTTCGCCTGTCTGCCAGGTCCTGGGAGCAGCACAGCCCGCCCTCTGGCCAGTAGTGCTGGGCACCGTTGAGGAGGCATGCTGGTGCCAACCAAGGATGGAACAAAGTTCATTTGTATATTGTGCTCATTTCACTTAAAAAAAAAAAAAAGTTTCGAGCAGTGATCTGGTTCCTGGTCACTGGTTGGGCCTGTGTGCATGTCTACCAGTCTGTCTGTTCCCGTCTTTCAGTACTTGAGTTCCTTCGGGTCCCTGTCACTCGGTGGCAATGACGGCACGCGAGACCGCCGGGTCCCCTGGCTCCTCTGGGCACTTTCCCGCCACGTGCCCGCAGGATCCCGCCACGGGGTGAGGGGTAGGGGGAGGACGCCATTTCCGGGAGGGCCGAGGTCCAGGCCGACCGGTCGCTGTCGCATCTTGCGAGCGAGAGGGCGGCACTGGAAGGAGGCGTCGGGCAGGGGCGCCGGATCCCCGAGTAATCCGAAAGGGAGGCGCGCCCGCGGCTCCTCCCAGGAGTCCCCGCACCCGGGTCCCCGCCTGCCCGCCCAGCGTCGCGGAGAGGCGGCCCCGCCCCCCCCGGACCCGGAGCCGCGGCAGTACCTGCTGTGTGCTGAAGTCCCAGCCCAGGCAGCAGCGGCGAGTGGCGGGCTCGGCCATGGCCACCGAAGGGCCGGCAGCGCACCCGTCTATCCTGGCCGCGGCGTTACTGTCGCTGCGCCCCAACGCTCGGAGACGCCGGGGCCCGCCCCTCGCCCCGCCCGGCCGGACTCCCGCAGCCGAGGCACCCGCGTCCTTGTACTCTATCGCCGCCTGCCGGACGACGGGGGCGGGACCGCGCATGTGGCCCGGGGCCTGGAACTTCGAACCTGTGCAACCTGTCCGTGGCCCCTGCACAGCCCTCCCTCCCAATCCCACCCTGGCCTCCTCCCCATCTAAATGTGCTCTCTGCAGAAGCCTCGCCCTAACGCGTCCTGGTGTCTCTCCAAGGACATCTGGGTCAGAGGGTTCACCTTGAAGCTAGTTTTTCCCTGCCAGTCTCTCTGGTGGCCCAGGGTCTGGAGACCTACACGGTCATGTCTTGGGTACTGGAACAGCTGTCCACTCATGGTGGCGACTCAGGGGTCACAGGGAAATGTGTCCTGGGATTGGAAGCACTGGGCTCCAGCAGGCCCTGTCCTGACCCAGCAAATCGGAGTGGGAACCATGGGCCACATCCCACCTCTGTATTTAAAACCAGAACTCCTAATACCCCACAGAGGGGCTCATTTGTTCCTGCTGTCAACTAGTACTGATGGTCTAATGTGTGCCCAGCATGGTGCAGGGGGAATGAGAACCAAACTCAGACCCACTCCCTTTCTTCATAAAGCTGAGGACACATTTGCCTCCCCTCATTCTACCTCACCTAATTGCCCCCAGAACTGACTTCTGCCCGAAGCCCTGCCAACACCCACCTAGGTGAGATGCTCCTCCCAGGAACTTTCCAGGCCATCAGAGCCCCTGATGCAATGGTCTGATTACCTACCTTTCTCTTGCTGGACTGCCTGGAGCCCAGATCCTCCTCTTCACCCAAGGTCCGAAGATCAGTAGCAGAGCTGGGCCCAGAGCCAGTAACTTTGACTCCGTTATCCACATTTAATCACTAAACAAAACGGTTTTCTAGGCAGCCTTGTGAGAAGGCCGAGGCAACATACAAACGTTTCATGAAGGCCAAGGCCACTGGCTCTTTCTCAAGCTGCCTCACAGGGAGACCTTGTCTTGTTCTGAGTACCTTTCTCTTGGGCTGTGGCACCTACCCCATTCTGGTGACTCATCCTTTCTCTTCATGTAACAGCCCTTTCACTGTGACCACAGAGGTCTGAATGCCCGTTTGCCTTCATGAGGAGACTGCATATTTATGGTCTGATCCAATCCATTAGCAAGGAATGAAGACAAACATCCTAATTCTAAGATATCCATGATTCTCACATTGTCCTCCTGTTGATGTGCTGAAAATAGGCACCCAGTAGTAGAGGGGTTTCAGGGAACCCTTGGGAAGCGCTGCCATGGCCTGAGGCTGGTCTTTCACATGTCATGGTTCAAGCTTGAACTTGGCTCCCTGCACAGAACCCCTGCACTGACTTGGGAACAAAGCAGAAACTGCCCTGGAGGTGTCTCTTCACAGTAATGGGGAGGCCCACAGTCCTAGGGAAGAAAAAAGGGGTTCTATGGAAAGTAAATTAAAATGCAGAAGTTACCCCCTAACCACCAGTTTCTAGATCCCACTCCCACAGATCATTGTTAATAACTTGGAGCATGATTTTCCAGAGCTTTCTTTCATGTATTCAGAGCTCCTGGATTTAATTATCTGCCTCACACGCTTATGTAGTAGGGGGAGAGCAGAAACCAAGGGACGAATGCTTTAAAAATCAGAAAAATGGAAGAAATCTACACCAACATTTAATTTTCCTAAAATCAGATTTGCTTCTGAGGTGAACACAAACACACACAGTACAGGCGTATTTCCACTTTGGTGAAAATAAGCACCTTTCTTCACAAAGCTCTTTGGAATGAATTTGTTTTGCTTAAACGTCAAAGTCCATCAAACTTTCTCCAGACATCAACACAAAGTCAGCTTTTAAAAATGTTAACTTCAGCTACATGAGTCACTTATTTAGCTGGAGGCAGGACCCACCTCTCACCCTCAAACTAGGACAAACAAATATGTGTGAGGTTGGCTCTGCTAAGAACTATAGTTCAACACATTTATCTTCCCTCATCATAGCTTCCCACTGAACTTACAAAGCATTTGTACTACCTTTGAGATAGAATAGACAGAAGAATTATTTCATTTCTAACATTTCCCGAGATGAAATCTATAAAATGTCAAACAGATATGTATAATAAATTAGTGAGCCTGAATTATAATTGATTTATCTATTTCATTCCCTAATTTCTTATTATTTTTGGTTCAGTGAATTTATCTTTGTCTTCGAAGTGGAAGGGATAGAAATTAAAGCTACCAATGTACTCCTAACTCTTCACTCTTAAAGCTACTCATTTAGAAAACTGTATTAGCCTGGAGTCCACCCAACTGTCACTCACAGGGAGCCTGGACAGGAAAATGTGGGGTTGACTCACTATTGAATATGATGGAGCAATTAGAAACCCTCAACGTGATCAGGGGTTCCCAAATGTTTTCACTTCCTGAAACCCTTAGAAGCGCAACTATTTTTTCACAGTACTCCTACGCCAAAAGAAATGGCAAACAGCTCAGTTTATTAAGTAGTTAGGTCCAAACAGCTTAATACATATTTATGCCCTAACAACTTAGTAGCTGTTTAAAGAAAATAATACACATACATTGGAGGAGAAAATGATACTTCATTTTATTCTCAAATAACCAGAATCACGTCCTAAGGGGACGTGTGTGCCTGTTGGGCACTGTGCAACTTCTCAAACATTGGGATCAGATTGGATACTGCCATCCTTACTTGATAGCTCTATTTTTGACCTTTTGAGAAACGTTTTTCCCTTTTAATTCCTACTATTGTTTATTTTTACCTTCTCTTTTTTTTTTTTTAAGAATTAATGTTGGCAGAGATTTTTACATTTGCCCATATAATTAATCTTCTCAACTAATTTTCGGCCTCCACTTTCTAGATTACATCTTTGTTTTCTATTCCATTAATCTCTGCTCTTTATTATTTCATTTTTTAATATAGTTAATGGGCTTAATTACCTATTTTATTTCTAACTGGTTAAGTTGAAATACCTAGCTCATTAATCTTCAGCCTTTCTTCTTTCTTGATATAAGCATTGAGACTCTAAGTTTTCCTCTTAATATCCTTTTAGCTGCATTCCACACATTGTGAAACACAGCCTTTTTATCATTCAGTCCTAAATATTTTCTAATTTCTGTTGCGATTCTCCTTAGACTCACAGTTGTTTAGAAAGGTTTTAAAATTTCCAGGTAGAGGTGCTACATTCATCTTTTTGTTATTGAAATCTAACTTAGTGATTCTCCTACTTCCACGCATCAGGGTTCCCTGGAGGGCTTGTGAAAACACAGATTTCCAGGCCCCCTTCCCAGAGTTTCTGATTCAGTATGTCTGGGTGCAGCTCTGCATTACAGTAGCCACCAGCTACGAGTGGTTATTTCGATTTCATTTAATTTACTTTGAACAAAATTAAAAATGCAATTCCTTAGTCATGTTATCCACATTTCAAGTACCCAACAGCCACATGGGGCTAGTGGCTAGTGTACAGGACAAAACAGACATACAACATTGTGCAGAAGCCTCTGCTAAACTGGAGTGGTCTGGTTGAAAGGGTCTAGGAGGCACAGCCTTAAATCCTTCGAAGTTCTTAATAAAGGGTCTTACATTTAGTTGTATTCTTGACCTGCTCTTGATCCTGAGGTCCAGGAATCTGGACATTTAACAAGTGCCTCAGTTGATGCGTGTGAGCTTGTCCCTACAACTGTGTTTGGCAGCCACACGTCCAAGCCCCGTCCTGTCGGGCCTAAGTCACACTTTGGACCCCTAACTGATGTCCTCATACTCACCTGTTCTCCCCCAGCCCACCTTCCCACAGCAGCCAGACTGACCTCTGAGGAAGGCGAAGCTGAACCAGATGTCCCCCTGCTTAAAACCCGTCCCAGGCTCCTCACTGTCCTCAGGATCAAGACACAGGCCTCCCCTGGGCCTACGGGCCTGCCCACAGCACTGTCGTGCTAGGGGACAAAGGGTGGTTGGCTTGTAGTCTCCCCCTCTAGCCCCTCAGCTCTTGAGGGCAGGCACGGCATTGCCCTCAGGACCTGCGGGAGCTGGGCACAGAGCAGGGCACAGTGTTTGTGGAATGAAGCGCCTGACGGACGGGCTCCGAGTGCTGGTGGGGGAGGCGCACTGTGCTGGGCTGTTTGCCTGGCAGGGCGGGGTCAGTCTGGGCGCTGCAGGCTCTGCTGGCTCCGGGCTGAGCTGTACCTTGTGGGGCCTGCTGGGGCCATGGGGGTGCAGGAGGATGGAGCTCCAGTGGGGGAGCTGCTGCCTGCCTTTATGGCCTGACGTGCTGGCTCGTCCACATCTGCTCAGGTGAACGTGTCCTTCTCGCTGTCCCTGGAGCTGCTCTCCTATCAGAGGCTCCCGGCTGATCGTGAGTGGAGAGAGAGAGATGGTGTTTACCCAGAATCTGCTCCTGGAGTACCCCAACCGCACCACTCAGGTGAGTCCCAGGCCTGCTCCACACGCTGAGGGTGGTGGAACTGTTCTGGTGGGGTCAAAGGACAAACCCTGACAGGGCTCTTAGAATAAGAGGAGCCTCAGCTTTTGCCTTGTGGTCCCAGTCTGCCATGGAAGAGGCCTTGCCCATGGAGAGATGAGGGTCATCCATCTTTACTTGTCTTAGGAGCTCAGAGCAGGTGAGGGACTGCACAGTGGAAAATCAGGGAAGGCTTCCTGGAGGAGGTCGCATGTGAAGCCTTCTATTTAATCAGTTTAATGAAGAGAGAAGGGAAACTAAACTGAAATTCAGGTTGAGGGAATAACCTGATGAGGGGGGACAGGGAGCAAATGAGGCAGCTGAGGAATGACTCTTGGGCTTGTGTGGGGCTTTGGGCACCAGGGAGCACCCTGGGCCTATTTCCATGGACTGCGACAGAAGGTCATGGTGCTGTGGTATGGAACTGAGTTAGAGAGGCCAAGGGAAAAGATGACATGGGCCAAAGCCCAAAGGGAACACATGGCTGGACAAGAGTGGGGAGGAAGGCAGGAGGGCGACCCGACAAGGGAGCAGAAACCACAGAGCTTGATCAGGGCAGGGGTGGCAGGGGGAGCAGATGGTACCTTGCTGGCCGTTCACCTGCTCAGAATTCCACCACCAGCCTCTGGCTTTAGATGGCGGCGGCCCCCCTTCCGCCCAGCATGTTGCTGCCTAGACGCTCCTCAGGGATGCCAGACTTGGAGTCCACATGGTTGCCCACCAGAGATTGGGGGAGGAGGGGGGCTTCCTGGGGCCATGCATGGAGCTGCCTGCCCTCATGAGAATATCAAACTTACCCTCAGGGCAGTTGGAACCATGAGCTGGGGTTTGGGGCTTGTTCTCAGGACAGTGGAAGTCAGAGGTCAGCCAACCTGGAGCCATCAGGGAAGGCGCCCCCAGGAGGCTGAGAGGGCTAATCCCCAAGGCCACGCTTATTTGGGAGCATCAAAGGAAACACTGAGTGAGAAAGCCCCACGCCATGCATGGTACAAATGGAGAAGTTCTCATTATTCCTTCACATTCCATCCCTGCCTTGACAGGTACATACAGTGGGACCATAAAGTGTGTCCTCAGCTTGCACTGGAGCTGGAAGCCCACCCACCCGAGCAGATGCCTGGGCTACAGGTCGTGGGCAGCAGGGTGGAGGCACAGTCCTGTCCTTGCCTACTCCTGGTCTTCACAGACACGGCCCACCCCACACCCCAGCCACAGAGCTCCTGGTTGTCCCCAATGGTTAGCTAAAGACATTAAGGACTCTGGATGAACCTGTCCAACTCACTAGCCTTTGGGCCTGGGTCTCTGGGTTCTCCAGACACAGTCAGGTTTGAGCCAGTCATCTCAAGTCCGACACGGTAACTTTATTGTCATTAACCACATCTTAGCTCCCCCAGAAGGGGCCATTTTTGGACATCGAGGGCTGGCCTCAGAGCAGGACTGACCCTGCCCCTCAAGGTGGACTAGCCCTGGAATTTGGGGCCTGGAATCCATGGCCCCATACCCAGCCACTCAGCTCCATCCTGAGATCATTTTGGGGCCTGGCTCTCAGTCACCCTGTCTTGTCTGCTGTCTCTTCTGTAGAAGGTGTGTCGGAAATAAGTCTGGGTCCAAATTCATGGCATTGAGAAAGGTGTTCTTTGCCACTTCCTCAGTCACATCATCACAGAATGCATCCTGATCGTGCTCCTGAACAAGCCATTGGAGAAGAAGGCATGAGCGGCACTTTTTGGGAGCTGAGAAAAGCAGAGACTCTGGGGCAGCTCCAGCCACGACTGGCTCTGCGTTCCTGACAGGCGGGGCTTTCCCTCGCCTGCAGGTCCCCAGCCAAGCTTCTCCATGAGCCCATGACGAACCCTCGCCTGTAGGATCAGGCCTGTTCCATCTCCTGACCCTAGCCAGACCCTTCACTCTTCTGCACCTTTGGGGTTCTGTCCCCCCATCTTCATTACTAGCATTTTCTGAGCACTTGCCACCTGTCAGACACTGTGCTTCACGTGGATTTAATCCTCCCAAAAACCCTGTGAGAGAGGAAGACGAGGCTACATGTTTTTACCTGTCTGTGCCTCAGTTTCTCATCTGTAAAATGGGGGACAGTGACAGGACCTTCCTTGCATGTAGTTGTTGTTAGGACAAAGCGTGAAAAGCCACGTATAGAACAGGACCTGACACGTAGTAAACCTTCAATGCCTGTTAGCTATTGTTATTACTATATTATTTCATTTTGCAAATGAAGAAACTCAGAGGTAAATGAAGAGTCTCGGAGATATTAGATAACTTCCCTGTGAACATCTAGGCGGTGGAAGCAGAAGTAGAAATGCAGGCCCCCCCACCTCCAGAGCCTGTGTTCTTAACTACCATGCAGTTGCTCTGCTGCATTGCACTTCCCTCTCTACAATGGGGCAAATGCCTATTCATCCTCCAAAGCCCTACTCAAATGTCACTTCCTTCAAATGTCCTTCAATGTCACTTGAAGGCAAAGAGAGGAGAGGACATAGTCCAGGCTGGGTCAGAAGAGCCAGGCAGGACAGGCGTTGACAGAGGCTGAGCTGGATGGAGTTGGGTGGTGACATCCAGGAGAGCTAGGGATCCGGCCATACACATAGAGTGGCTCTTGTGTCACAGGCCCCTTGGGCACAGAGGCAGGGCTGGACAGCCTCTGACGTAGTCTCACTGCCAAGGGCCTGAGAACCAGGCCCTGGGCTGGCCAGAGCCCAGGGGCCGCACACTCCTACCTTGTATGTGGGGAGTAGTTGTCCAGATTATCGGAAAGGGGCTGGTTATGTGTTTCTGGAAGCAGGGAGGAGAGGGACAAGGGCAAGATGGCTGAGAGGCAGCTGAGAAAACTGGCCAGGAAGGTGAGGCTCTGGCTGATGAGGGTCAGCGACAAGACGGCTCCAGCCACCCAGGCCAGGGACAACAGCCCCAGTTACTCAGACCCGTCGCCCTGGAAGGAAAGGTCAGAGCTTGCCTGGGGTGCCTTGGGAGCCTAGAGGCTGGAGAGAGAGGAAGAAACAGCTCCCCCAAACTCCACACTCTCCAGTCTCCACCCTGTCCCGACTCACAGTGCGACCTTGGAGAATTTATGAACAGTTCTCCATTGATTCAGAGTAGGGAGTCATTTCTTCTGGGCCTACTTCACGGGGTCAGGAGTGGGAGAAGTAAGACCCATACAACGCTGAGGGGGTGTGCAGGGAGAAGACGCAGGCAGTGATGCTGGCTGGGTAGGATGCTGCGGCTGCCGGCACCGAGGGCCCTGCAGGGAAGGGCCTGAGCCCCAGAGAGGCCCAGACACGGTTCAGCAGTCAGTGCAAGGCAGGGACCAGAGGCAGACGCCTGGGGCCCAACGCCAGTTCTGGCACTTGCTCGGTCTGACCTTGAGCCAGTGCCTTTACCTCTGATCTTGTTGTCTCAAGTCGGTCTAAAGACCACGTTTAGGAGATTTTTTTACGAGGGTTAGATGGGGTAATCCATGCAAACCTCTTCGCACGCTGCCTGTCACCAGGTGAATGGCCAGTCTTAGTTGCTGCTATTCATCTTGTGATTGTCCCTCTCTCCCCTTCTCCCATGACACTCGCCCACCAGGCTCCTACCTGAGGACAGTGCCTGAGGCGACCAGGCTGCACTCTCCCACCAGGATATCAGGACCATCACGGATTTCAACTCTGAGCCAGACAAAGGGACCGCCTGAGTTTAGGGCTGTCCTCTGCTCAGGACAGGTGGGGGAGGCCTGCCCGTCAGCTCTCCCTCAGTCCTTCTCAGAAGGCATCTCAGCAGTCCGGCCCCACCACCTGGTCAGCAGACTCAGGCATTCGGTCTAAGGAGGGTCAGTCTGCAGAGGCCCAGTCAGACTGGGAGTTAGTACATTTGCAGTGGGAGAGCTGGTCAGGGGGGAGTAGGAGGTCCCACGGGGACCCCCTGTGGCCTCTCAGGCCGCCATCTACCATGCTGGACTCAGCCCCCCACACCTCTGCCTCCAGGCACCCTAACGCAGCTCCCCTCACCCTCACCGCCTGCTGCTCCCTGGGCATCCGACCAACCCCTCAGCATCAGGCCTGCAGACTTCCTGCTCAGGGCTCTCCCGCTTTCCTTCTATCCTCTCCTTTCATCAAGGTGGACAGAGGCGTGGGGTGTTTGGTCCCTGGGGCCCAAACAGCTAGACATTCTAGGCTGCCCACTCTGGGCAGCCAGACTTGTGCATTGGAGGAGAAAGAAAGGAGCCAGCAAACACCATTCTTCAGGCCTGATGAAGCGGAAACCGGATCCCCTGCTCACCGACCTGGAGCCACTGAGTTTGCAGCTCCTCTGTCAGCCTCTGCTGGACCCTGCTTCAGCCCCACTCCCCACTCTGGGCCCAGCTTTTCTTGACTCTGGGATGAAATTGGAGATCTGGTTTTATCTGTTGGGGATTCTATTCCTTGGTTCTCTCACAAATTTGAGAGTTTTAAACATTTCTGCTTGACTCAGTATAGACACAACTTTAAAAAAAACAAAAGCCCCATCAAACAATAGAAAGTGAATAATGACTTTGTTTCCCCATTTTGTCTCAGCCAGTCCACACTGCCATCATCTGGGAGAGGAAAGGTCCCACTCAACACACATGTAATTCCAGCCCCCACTGAAAGAGAGGGGGTCCCGGAGGCGGGCCCACGATGCCACCGCCTCAGCCGGGCACAGAAGCCAAGGGGGCTCTGTGGTTAGCAATTCTGATTGGGCGAAGCATCTTAATGTCCTCATCCTCAGCCCTGCCGCTCTCTAGCCTGTGACCTGGAAAACAGTCATTGTCCTAGGGCTCTTTGAAATTCTGAAAATATTGCCAGCTGCGCCCCTCCCCCACCCGCGCCCCCAACCCTCCACCCTTCCTTCTCTAGTTCTGAGCCCACAGGGGACAGGGGCAATGTGCCCCCTGGGAAGGAGAGGCCTCCATGCAAGAATAATTCCTGAGAGTTGAGCCCTATCTGACACTCCATTTTCAGTGGGCAGGTTATGCTTTCCTGGTAAAGGTACAGTTAACAGGCCTTTCCCAATCAGAGGCTACAGATGAGAGGCAGGGCCTGGGGCAGCAAGCAGTTGCAGGACTGTCTTTGCCGCATCTGTTCACGCTAAACCACCAGAGCTGATGTGGATTGGAATCAGGTGAAGGAGGCTGCCCATCTCCCACCCGCATAGGGACAATTCCCCTGCACAGCATGTCCTCCTCTCCCAGCCTCTGAGAGCTGGGAGTGCCCTGTCTTGGGACCCCCTTCCCTGGGGAGGGCGGTGCTCTAGTGACTGGTGTCTGCAGGGTGGGTGGGCTGTGGGTGCAGGAGGCAGACGCCCAGGGTATGTTGTCGGCTGGACCGGGCAGGAGGCCGGGGGAGGGGTATGAGGAAACAGGAAGGCATGGGGAGCCCCACCTGGGCGGGTGGGCTGCACCTGGAGGGAAGATAAGGATAAACACATGAAGAAGCTTTGGAAGAGCGTCACACCCAGGCTCCACTTCCTCCCAATCTGCTCCAGGAGATACACCGGCGCCAACCTCCACGGTGCCGCGGATCACCTGTCTGATGTGGACGTTCATACCCAATCCTTCATCTTGAAGTTCAGCGTGAAATAGCTGTAACCGACAAGTAAACCTGGAATGAAGCCAGGAGCGAGACACTCAGAGACAGACAGACACATACAGACGGGGTGAGGATTGAAGACAGAAGCAGGGGGCGGGCGCAGCGGGGGAATGGAAGAGAGAAACAGACACAGCGGTCTGGGAGCCGTGGGCCACGCAGGGTTCTTGGGCCTTGCTCCCCTCGCAGCCCGACCATGCCCGTTCCCTCACCAGCGCTCCTGGCTTGCGCCTCTGTCTGCAGCCCCTGCTAGCTGGCCCTGGGTACTCACCACACGCAGCCCATCATCAAAGTCACTTTGCGCAGTCGCCTGTCGCTGTAGAAGTGCAGGACTGAGGCATTAGCCACCTTCTTTCCAGACAGCTGTGGCCTCAGGACAAATAGGAGGAGCCAGAGGCGGGGCTGAGCCCACAGTTCGCTCCCCACACTATGTGCCCCCACAGCGTCAGCCTGGCCTCTGGCAGGGCTCCATTCTGCTGTCACCATGCTCCTCAAGCAGTGGGCTGAGGACGCCCTCTGGGCCCAGGCCACCACTGAAAGATGAGAGGGAAGGGGCCTTCCACAGCCGCCTGCCCTGGCCCCACTCTGGACCCCAGGCCTCTTACCTTGTCCGACAAACTGAAAGGAATGGTCGTCTTGTTCACGTCAGCGGCAGAGCGTCGCACCTGCTGGCCTCCTCTACTCTCCGTTCCTTCATCAGCCACGTGGGGACTCCGGGAGAATCCTGCATGGCCCACCCCGCTCTTATGCTTCACTCCAAGATGCCCCAGAACCCAAGCGAGCCCCACCCCAGCGTCAGCGGAGGCCATCCTGTTCCTGCACGGGGTCACTCAGATGTCAGAGGGCTTGAAGGCGACCACCAGCCTCCAGGAGCCCTCTGCCCCATTGGGCAGTCAGCCCTTCCCCTGTCCAGGCCACACACATCCTCCTCTGCTGCTCCGTGGCACTCTGGCCACTCGCTGCCTCTGCCCAACAGTTTCTTTCCCCTCCGCCACCTCTCAGAGCTCTTTACTTTCTATCTCAGGGGTCATCTCCCCCCGCCAGGCACACTGAGGGTACTGTTCGCTATGTTCACACTCCCTATTACAGTCCCATTCTCATAGCTGACATTTCTCCTCCTGTTCCCTCTCTGGCTCCTAACAGCCTAGAGAGTACGGGGCGGGGGGGGGGGGGGCAGGACCCCGGGTCCACACCCAGGGCCTGGCCCCTGCTGGCTGAATGGAAGTCTCCACTCTGTCCCATCTCCCCCCTGCCACGTCACCCGTTGCTTTTGACCTCAGAATAAATCTAGTCGCTCAGTTCTTCCCAATCCTCCCAGGCTGTCAGAATCCACATAGATGGACAGTTAAAGCACTTTCACGTTCCAGGAATAGTATTCTGTGCCCTCATCTACACCACCTGGTTTACTCTCCACGCAGCCCTGGACCCTCCTGCGGTTATCCCCGTGTCACTCCCAGCCTCAGGGAGGAAGGGCTTGCCCCAGCTCACAGAGGAAGAGCCAGGTGAGCCTCCGTCCCCTAATAAGGCCCTCTTTACAAACAATGCCATCAGCGCCTGCGGATTTCTAACCCTCCCCTTCCCGTTCTAGCCTGGACTCAGGGGGCTTGTCACTGTACACACGCGCCCAGGGCACGAGTGACAACTTCATTCCCATTACCTGCCCCCTTCCCAAGGGAACCAGTAGTCACCCTGTCATCCACTCAGCCTGCAGATCTCTCTTAAAGAGAGTCATCAAACTGGGACTTCAAAAAAATGGAGGATTGACCACACACCCACTAAAAAAAAGAATGAGAAAAGATATCAACTCTCAAGGACAAAGAGAGTGGGAGAGAGCACAAAGTGGAAGAAAAACTTAACAAATGCATGAAGCCCACAAGTAGATGGAGAACTGCTGACTAGGTGTGCAGGCAAAGCCCGTCCACACAGGTGTAGGAACACTGGGCAGGAGGACTGTCCTGGCCGCAGGGGACCCGGGACACCCCAGGCCTCAGATATAGGACTCCACTTCCCTCGCTAGTTGGCACCGAGAGCACAGGTGGCTGAGGAAGTAGATGCGTCAACCTCAAGGGTCAAGGCTAAGGATAAACACAGGCGAACTGAGTGCAGGTCCCCATGGTGATGACAAGAGTCCCTGCTCCCAGCCCCTCAGCTGGGGGCACAACGGCCTGGGTCAGCCCACTCCCCAGCTTTGGGACCCCTCAGGGGAAAGGCAATAGTAGTGGTTCTCAAACTGTGGTGAGGGGACAAGCAACAAACATCAGCATCACCGGGGAACTTGTTAGAAATGCAGATTCTCGGGCCCCACCCCAATCCTATTGATTCAGAAACTCTGGGGGCAGGGCCTGGTCATCAATGTTTTAACAAACCTCCATGTGATTCTGATGTTCGCATAAGTTTGAGATTGTTGACCCTAAAGGATTACCAGTCAGTCGGTCAGTCAATCAGCTCCTGCTCACAGTTTCTCATTAGCTTCCTAGCGACTTGCTGTTAAATATGGAGGGATGACCAAAGATCACTCAATATTAAACAAAAAACCTCCCAAATGAAAAAGGTCCAAAATAATCAAGCAGGAAAAAAATTGTCCCCAGAGGACACAGATACTGTAGGGAACAGGTGAGAAAAAGAAAAACTCTAACTTTTATCCTCAAAAACATTTGTGAATGTTTTGCAATTTTATTTCCATAAAATGATTTCCAAATACTATTGAGAAGAAAACAACACACAAAACAAAACAAAACAAAAACACTAAAACCAGAGAATAAGGAAGAGCAGTGTAACCAAATGTTACCTGGAACTTTTTTGTTCTAGAATTTCAGCTGAAGTCCCAAAGCCAGAGACAATGGATGATTACCTCACATTCTAAAGAGAGGTGTTACCACATTTGGGACAGAACTTAATAAAACAATTCAAAACAGCACAGCAGTCCCTTGCCCCACTCACCTGGAGAGGCTAGAAATTTCCAGTTCATGGAAGTGAGAGAGTCTTCAATCCCTCCCCTCCCCGTACTCCTGTCATCTATGCAAGCCCAGGGAAGGGGACTGCCTGCCTTCGTGAAAGGTTGTCTTGCCCTCTCAGTCTCTGGCTGGGGGTTGCTGATTCCAAACCATGAGTGGCAAGTGGACCCTGATGTCTTGAAGGCACCCCACTTACTAGGGTGAGGAGACCTCTGCAGAAAGAGGTTGGGGGTCGGGGGAGGTCACAGAGCATGAGGAAATGCCAACGCTACGAAGACCCAGAAATGGGCTCCTGAGGCACCTGCATTTGAACATCTGCCCTCCAGATTCACTGATCATGATAATAGCCCCTCACACTGATTTTTGTCTCTTTTCTTTCCCCATCCCCTGCCTAGAACTTGAAAGATCAGAGCAGGGAGACAGCTGATAAAGGGCAATGGACAAAACAGACCTTATCCCCTGAGCTGGCTAGCCACCGGGGAGAAGCTATGAATTGGATGTAAGATCCGGTTTTGAATTGGACTGAACTGGATTTTTTTAATGCCTAAAGGTGAGTCTTAATGATCAAAATGGGACTTTTTCTTACAATTAAAAATGACTGGAAAGGGATGAAAACTGCCCAAGATATCGTCAAGGATCAGGGAAGGGAGAGCTGACAGAACGTGTCTGAAGGCAGTGGCTGAAGAAGAATGTACCCCATTCAGTAAGCGGTCTGCTGGTAGTGGGTAGAAGTACGTAGAGATCTACCAGAAGAAAGAGCTAAAAGACTTCTGTGTAACAGCGTCTAGGAAAGGAGCCAGGGGCTGAGATGCTGACTTATTTTCCATCACAAACCTATTGGTACGACTTCGGTTTTAACCATATGCATCGACTGCATTAATAACATTGTTAAAAAATGTTTTAAGGTCAAGCCGTGAAACATTATTTCCCGGCTACATGACAGAGTCGTGCCAGCTGGTACCGTCAGCTGGTCCCCACCCTCACTTGGGTATCACCACGACTGTCAAAGCTGGTCTCCGTCTCCTGTAGAATCTGGAAGGTCCACAAGCCCTCACTCTTACCTGGGAACCCACCCTACCCATCCATATTGTGCACGGTGCCGTGGTTACAAGGCAGCGGCTTGGCGCCAGACAGGCCGAGTCAAATCCCAGGTCTCCCACTTTTTAGCTCTGTGACCTCGGGTACGTTAGTCTGACCCTCTGAAGCCTCCGTTCTCCTCACCCCCTCCAGCCCCCATGACATGAGACTGACGCCCATCTTTTAGAGCTGTAAAGATCAAATGCGATGTCCAGATTACATATGATCATTTCTTCACAAAGAACTGCCGACCCCTTCACAAGGTGATTTCAGCTCTCTTCCTCTCACTTCGCGATTGGCCTTCTCTTCGGTTTCTCTCCTTTTGCCACCTGCCCGCAGGTAGCAGTGCCATCTCGCTCTGGTTCACCATCCCTCCTCCATTTTTGTTCCTTTAGTTGTCCCTTCCTAGCTTCAATCTCTCCGGCTCCGGTCTGTGACTCCGCTACAATTAAAAACATCAGCTACCCTTCCCTGATTCTGCCTTAGCTGCCCTCGGACGCCATGGCTTTTCCCCTGCCGACCTCAACCCAACACTGTGTCCTGGAGGGCTCCATGTCCCAGCCCCTCCTCACTCCTCGACCCCCTGCCATGCCACTAAAGCCACTTCAAGATCATTTAGGTCAACAGACATTTTCCCAGCCTCGTTTTTTTTTTTTTTTCCCTTCAGAATTGACTACTCCCTTGTCCTTGAACTCTCGCCCTTCAACACTTTGCCTTCTGGTTTGACCACCTCGCTGACATCTCTGACGGGGTGTTAAAGCTGGGGTTCCAGAGGCTCTGCCCTTGGCACTTTCTCGTCTCATCCAATGCACCGTCTCCCAGGGAAAATTCTACCCACTCCACCCTTCAAGGACCCTCTATACCCTTCAACCTCCAGCCCATTGGACCGCCCCCCCCCCGCCGTGCATGCCCTGTACTGCTTTGCTCACCAGATATAGAAGCTGAGGGGGAATACAGGTGCCCCACCAACCAGAAACAGCAGCCACCAGCGGGGAATGCTGTAGACAAGCCCCGTCAGGAACACGATGCCCACAGAGAAAAAGCAGTGTGCCAGGATGATGGCGTGGGCCCAGGGCTCACCCACGAGCCACGCAGTGACTGTGCAGAGGCCAGGAGGACAAACTCACGGTCGGTGCAGGGTCCTCAGGGCTGCCCCTGCACCCAGCCTTCGGAGATGCCCCAGCTGTGCTTGGCACAGTTCAGACTGGGCACAAGTTCTCCTGTTTGCTCGTGATCTGCCCTACGTCCAGAGACAGCCCCCCAACACCAGGCAGAGTGCCCCTGTGTCCCCCAAGGCACACCCTAGGCCCCTTGCCTGACCTGCTAATCACACAAGAACTTCCAGTCCTTCTTGGCCTGGCTGCTCCCTCCAGACACCTCTCACTGAGGAGGCCCGGTTCTGAGCACACCTCACACGCGGCTGACAGGGTGAGAAAGGCACCACTGCCCTTGTCTTTGCTCTGAGTGCATCAGTGCTTTGGCCACTTAGGCCTGGCCTCTGTGGAGGACCCAGATCTCTCCGGCCAGGCTTTGGCCAGCTCCCAGCGAGAAGGGTTTCCTGCCAGGGGAGCCCGCGCACACCGGGAGATGGCAGCTGTAAGGCGGCAAGAGTGTGTGTGTGCTTCCAGCTTTCCCATCACTCAGGCCGGGGAGGAAATCCCAGCGCCTTCACTTAACTGCTGGGTGACTCTGAGCTAATTGTCTGCCTTCCTGAGGCTCGAGTATCCTCCTCAGCTAAAGGCATACTAGCACAGCGCCTGCTAAACAGTACTGCCAAGACGAAACGAGCCAATACACACAGAGGGCTCAGTTGCCTGCTGGGCCCTGCTGCAGAGCTCAGTGTAAGCCATGTGGAGGGCGTCAAGGGGTCTGAGAGGGGAACGCGGGGTCGGAGGCAGCTAGGATGGAGGATGAGGGTGGAAGGGCCGTCGGGTCACAGATTCTTTGCACCTCCTGGCAGCCTGGGTGGAGGCTCCTTCTCCCACTTCCCACGTATTTGGGCCACCCTTCTGCCCTTTGGGCTCCCAGTGAGCGCACCAGTATCACCCCCGCCCCCCACTCCTGTGCACCTCACTCCCATGCACCTTGTCCCACACTCCCTGTCCTACCCCACCCTCCCCATGTGGCCTAGCCTCACCTAAAGATACGCTGCTGATGCTGTAGCCCACCAGCGCCTGGGACACCCCAAAACAGAAGAACAGATACTAGTGAAAGCTGTTGAGGAAGGCTGTTCTGCAGCCAAAGATGATTAGCTCCAGCAGAGACAGCAGAATGGACGGGTAGCGGCCCAGCCTGAGGTTACTGGAGGGAGGCTGTGCCAGGCCCAAGCACATGGGCCTCCACAGCTGGCCCCAGCCAGACACCCGGGGCCAGGACCTGAGCCATGCAAAGGCCTCTAACGTACCCCTACCGTCGCCTCCCCCAGCTTCAGAGTCAGCAGCTCTGAATGCCCACCAGGAGGAGGCGGGGGCGTCCTAGGGACCAGGGGAAACTCTGGGAGACTTACTTGTCACTTATGAACCTGAAGACAAGCAAACCTATCAGGACACCCAGCAGGAACAGGGTCTGCATCGTGTCCATGTTAAGTTCCTTGCCACACACCAAGTCAAACTGCGGGTTATATGCAGAGATTGGCCACAGGCCTCCCAACCCAGATCCGTCTTCTGGGTCCAGAGATTGAGCCTCTTCCCAGGGTGGGCCTTTAGGCAGAAGGGGCCTGGGACGGGGACACCTCACTGTGTGTGTAGCATGCCTCATCTGTTACCTCTGCTCCCGTCCTGCATCTGGCAGACTCTGGGAGTCAGGCCTGGAGACAGGGACCCGAGGCAGAGGCCAAGCATGCAGGGAGGGGGCGGGCAGACGGAGACGGCACTGAGTGAAAGCTGGCATCACTGAGCACCCCTCCCCAAATACAGATGCTGGGACCCAGCCTAGAGATTCAAATTGGGCAGGTCTGTGCTATGCAGGCCCAGGATGCAGCTTAGACTGAGAAATTCTGTAAGAGGTATCTTGATCAAAGCTGTTTCTTTACCCAACTCCTTACCTTCAGTGAGTTCAGAGGGCGGAGCCACAACTACAGAAGAAATTCCCCGGACAGATGGCAAACCCTGCCATCAGCCTTTTGTCTCTTACCCCTCAATCCACTCTAGCTTCATGGCTAAGACAGACATGGCCAGGGCTGGGCAGCAGGAATCCTAAGTTTCTGCTCTGGCCATCCCTCTGCAGGGTGACCTTGTGCCCACTGCTTCCCCTCCCTAAGCCTCAGTTTCCCCACCTGCTTGGTGAGGACAAGGGAACATCTCTGGGCCCATGGGATAGCTACACACAACTCAGGACGAGACACACCTCATTGATCAGTGATCGCTTCTTGCTGTCAGGATAAATCCACCCATCTTGGCATGACTGTGTGTCGTTGAGGCCACACTGGATGATGGAATCCAGATCCCAGGCGACAGGCAAGGACATGAGGCATGTCTGGAAACTGCCATTGGGTTCCCAGGGGAGAGTCAGATTCAGCTGCTCAGCCTCTGACTGGTTGGGGCCACTGCTAGTATCCAGCTGGTGTTACAACAGGGCTTCTGGGCTGCGAACACGAAGGTGTCAGCAAACATGAAGAAGGCCAACAGGATGTTGAGGATGAAGGTGAGGGCCACCAGCCTCCGCTGGAATGTGCCAAACTCCCCACCACGTTCAGGATGTTGGTGAAATTTTCATCCTGCTTGGTTTCCATGGCCTTCAACATGTGTAACAGCGTCTGCAGAGACCAGGAACAGGGGCGGACGGCTGCCTCATGCTGGTTCAAGTTTGCTGGGATTTGAGCTTCACTTTCAAGCTGTGTTTGCTTACCATCTGTTCAAAGAAAGGATTCAGCTCAGTCTGTACTGACACCACTTCCCAAACCTCAGAGGTTAGCATAGGAGCCACAGACCAGAAATTGGCCTCTCTGGCTTGGAACAATTTGCAATCCAACTTTGATGTCCTCTCCCTTTGCTTCTGAAGTTTCTTAGTTAATATAAGTTGTCCCCCACCCCGCCCCGCTGGCACCCCCATCCCTAATTTTTTTTTAAGGTTTTAGAAAATGCTATGCTTCTTTTGTCATGAATGACTGAGTTCTGAGTTCTCCTGCAACTTCCCCAGAACTGAAACTTTGCTTATACGCACACCAAGACACCACCAGTCTTGCAAAAGGAGAGGGCCCCAGGGACCATTCCTCCAAAAAAAAAAAAAACCCACAAAACAAAAAGAAAAAACCAAAGAAACAAAAAAACCCCAAACAAAAACAAAATCTGGATCAGGAGTAGTCAGGAAATGAGAGGCCAAGGTTAATGGCTAGAAGCGTTGGCCATAGAGGTGGGGGGCCAGGGCCTGTACAGTGGGGCTCCAGCACAGTAGGGTGACATACATCAGCATAGAGCCAAACCAGAGGCAGGTCAGTGGGAGGAGTGAGGTAGCAATATTGATTGTAAGAACAGTACTTTGGAAAGGCAGCATGGAGTGGTGAGTGGGAACTAAGTTCAAAACTCTGTTTTGAGCTGAAACCCTCATCAGGGCTGAAGAGGTCTTGGGGTGAGGCACCCCTTGGCTACCAGCAGAAGCAGAAGCAGAAGCAAGCCTGCTCTGAAGGAAATGGCTCCAAGTTAACACCTGCAAGATGTTTACAGATTAAGATCAAGCAAAGAGCTCAAAACAAAGATTAAACACTTGAGAAGGCAAGCCATTCTGAGAGTCTACAGAAACCAGAAACAACAGATTTAGACTATGAACTCATGATTTTAAATAGATATAGATGACAGAGATAGAGAGATATAGATATGTGTGTACATATATTTTCTATCTCTGTCCACTGAAATGGCCTAACAGCAGTAATACCTTAATAGCAATGTTCACACCTAGTCCTCAGATCTTGGTTTCTAAATAAAAGAACCAGGGTTCTTTGGAGAAGTAGTTGATTCCAAAGCTGGGGCAAGATGAGTATGGAATGTCTTGTGGTGCCAGAAAGTAAGGAAGTGCCCCCAAAATGATGGAGGCCATATCAAAAGGACACAGGAGCCAAATAGAAGGAGCCCCCAAATATGGGACAATTTTAGCAACAAAATACATAATGAAAGTAATAGATTATAACCCATAGAACAAATATATCTGAGTCCATGCTGATAGAAATAGTTGAAGAAATAAACAGGAAAAAAGGGACAGCTCTTCTTCCTGCAGAATTCTAATTAAAATAGATGGAAATGATGGAAATAGAAAAATCACTGTTTGGCAAGCATTGCAGTTAAGTGTTGCAGGCAAGAATCATTGATGGATATTAAAATTAGAGGATGAAAATATGAGGAACTGATATTTGAACAGTGTCAAAGTATCTCCCCACAAGATACTTAGGGAAAAATGATAACTTTATAATGAAGAAACTTAGCAAGACGCCACTTCAACGAAGTGATGAAAGTTCAAGTTACCAGTAACAGGACATGTTGACATCATGTACCCCTTGATGGCATCATGCGTTAAGAAGGGCACATCATCACTTCTGAGGTATTCTTGCCAAAAAATGAATCATGGGAATATAATCATGAGAAAACACCAAACAAATTTAGGGACATTTTACAAAATAACTGGCAAGTGCTTTTCAAAAGTGTCAAAGCATGAAAGATGACGCCTGAGGGACTTTTCCAGATTGGAGGAGACTAAGAAGACACGACAACGAAATGTAATGTGCGATCCTGAACTGGATCCCAAACCAGGAGAAGAACATGAGTCGATCTGTACAATTTGCCAAAATCAAGTAAGATCTGTAAATTAGTTAAGAGTATTGTAATGATGGTAATTTTCTGACTGAGATTATTGTACGATGGTTAAGCAAGATAACATTAGGGCAAGCTGCGTGAAGGAGAACGAAAATTCTGTGTATAGTAGTCCCTCCACCCATTGTTTCTCTTTCCACAGTTTCAGTTACCTGCAGTCAAGCGTGGTCCAAAATTATAACATGGAAAATTCCAGAAATAAACAATTCATACGTTTTAAGTTGCATGCCATTTTGAGCAGCACGATGAAATCTCCTTTTGTCCTGCTCTGCGCCACCTGGAATGCGGCCCATCCCTTCGTCCAGCGTCTTCATGCTGTGTACATTCTCCACCCATTAGTCACTTAGCAGCCGTTTTGGTTATCAGATCGGCTGATACAGCTGTCCCTGTGCTCAAGCAATCCTTATTTTACTTAATAACGGCCCCAAAGCACAAGACTAGTGATGCAGGCAATTCAGATATGCCCAAGAAAATCCGTAAACTTTACCATAGGCATGTGTGTACAGGAGAAGACATAGAATATATAGGGTTCAGTACACCCTGAAGGGACTACTGTACTCTTTTTGCAACTTTTTGGTTACTTTAAAATGATTTCAAACCAAAAGATATCTGAAGACAGAGAAATTGAAAAAAAGACACCATTTATAATATTAAGAAAAGGTAAACTGGGAACGAATCTTACAAAATATGTGGAAAACACCCATTAGAATGGCTATTATTTTAAAAAATGTGTTGGTGAGGAAGTGGGGAAGTTGGAACCCTTGTACATTGTTGATGGGAATATAAAATAGTGCAGCCACTGCTGCCGTTCCTTGAAAAATTAAAAATAGAGTTATCATTTGATTTAGCAATTCTACTTCTGGGTATAAGCCCAAAATAATTGAAAGTAGGGATTCAAACAGCTATTTGTACACCAATGTTCATAGCAGCATTATTCACAATAGCCAAAAGGTGGCAGCAACCCAAGTGTCCGTTAATGGGTGAATAGGTAAGCAAAATATGACATATATACCCATATATAACATATGTATATTATTCAGCTTTAAAAAGGAATGAAATTCTTATACATACATGCTACAACATGGATGAAACTTTCGAATCTTACACTAAGTGAAATAAGCCAGTCACAAAAGGACAAATATTGTATAATTTCACTTATATGAGGGACCTCGAGTAGTCAAATTCAGAGTCAGAAAGTAGAATGGTGGTTGCCAAGGGCTGGGAGGAGGACACAATGGGAAGTTATTGTTAAATGGGTACAGAGTTCAGCTGGGGGAGATGCAAAAGCTCTGGAGATGGATGGTGGTAATAGTTTCACTGCAGTGTGAATGTACTTAATGCCTCTGAACTCTACCCTTATAAATGGTTAAAATGAAAGAACTCGTAAACTCAACAGCAAAAAACAAAAAACAAAAAAATCCAACAACAGATAATCCAGTTTAAAACTGGACTGAGGGACTGAACAGACATTTTCTCAAAGACAACATACAAATGGCCAACACATACATGAAAAGGTTCTCAACACCACTAATCAGCAGAGAAATGCAAATCAAAACCACAATGATATATGACCTCACACCTGTTAGAATGGCTGTTATCCAAAAGGCAAGAAATAAGTGTTGGCAAGGATGTGGAGAAAAGGGAATCCTTGCGTACTGTAAGTGGGAATAAATGTAAATTGGTGCAACCACTGTGGAAAACAATATGAAGTTTCTTCAAAAATTAAAAATAGAACTATCATATGATCCAGCAATCTCACTTCTAGGTATATATTCAAAGGAAATGAAATCACTATTTCAAAGAGACATCACGCCCATGTTCATTGCAGCATTATTCACAATAGCCAAGGTATGGAAACAACCTAAGGATCCATCAATGGATGAATGGATAAAGAAGATGTGATGTTATTCAGTCCTGAGAAAGAAGGAAATCCTGCCATTTTTGACAACATTAATGGAACTTGAGAGCATTTTGCTAAGTAAAATATGCCAGACAAAGACAAATACTGCATAGCATCACGTATATGTGGAATCTTTAAAAACAAAAATAAAACTCAAACTCATAGAAAGTAGAAAAGTAATTTCCAGGGATTGGAGGGTGGGAGAAATAGGGAGAGGTCAGAAAAAGGGTAAAAACTTTCAGCTATAAGATGAATAAGTTCTGAGGGTGTAAAACATGGAGACTATAGTTGATGACACTATTGTATAATTGAAATTTGCTGAGAGTAGAACTTAAAAAAAAAGATAAATATATGAAGTGATAGATGTGTTAACTAGATGGGCAGAATCCTTTCACAATGTGTATGTAAATCAAAGCCCCACAATGTATACTTTAAATATCTTACAATTTTATGTCAGTTACACCCCAATAAAGCTAAAAATTTTAAAGGGTTAAAATAGTCAAGTGTATGTATATTTTATCACAATAAAATGGTTTAAAAATATGTGCAAGACCTGTGTACAAAATAATGATAAAACTTACAGAAATATGTTAACAAAGAAAAACAGAGATATAGTTCATGGTCATGAATAAAAGTTATCAGTTCTCCTCCATATCGATCTGTAGATTCAGTACAATTCCAGTCAAAATCCAAAAGATATCTGTTGTGACACATGTCAAGATGATTCTAAAATTAATATGACAAAACAAAGCCCTAACACAATTTTGAATAATAATAAGAGGGAATGATATGTCCTGCCAAATAGAGAAATTTATTATAAAGTCCCATTCATTAAAGATAAAGTGGTATCAATGCAGGAATAATTAAGTAGGAAGCTCAGAAGTTAGACCTATGCAAACAAAGTTTTGATGAGAGAGAGAGAGAGAGAGAGAGAGAGAGAGAGAGAGAGAGAGAGAGAGAGCATGACAAATCAGTAAGTGAAAAACAAAAATTAACCATTGGATTCCTGTCTCACACCAAAAACAGAAAGTCCAGTCCTATTAAGGACTAAAATTTCGAGAACAAAACTTTTAGTAGAAAATATAAGGAATATATTTTTGATTTTCAGGTGAGGGTTTCTTAATCAAACCACAGAAGCTAAACATACCATGTTAAAGTTATAAATTTGACTTTAAAAAAAATGCAAATCCTAAAGGAAAAGAAAAACCAAGTCACAACTAGGAGAATATATTTGCAAACACGTATTACTGAAAATAAAATTAGAATCAAGAATATGTAAAGAAACCTACAAATCAATAATGAAAAGACAATATAGAAAAATGGGCAAAAGACACGAATGGACATTTCAAGAAGAGGAAATTCATGTCCACAAACATGAAGAGACGTTCAATCTCGTTAATAATGAGGGACATACAAATTAAGACCTGAATGAAATATTTCTACTCATTTGCTTAACAAAACTAAAGAAGTCTGACAATACCAAGTGTTGGAGAACGTCTATTTTTCATACATTTCTGGCAGAACGATGCATAGTTCCACTTTGGAAAACAACTTGGCATTGTCTTATAAAGTGGAATACTCGCACACTTTGTGACCCAGCAGATCTACTCCCAGGTGTACAATCTGAGGGAACATTTACACATGTGATCCAGGCAATGACTACCAAAACGTTCATGACAACACACTCCAAATATGAAAAAAACAAAAAAGGCCAAATGCCCATGGACAGAAGAATGGATGAAGTGTGGTATATTTATATAAAGCACAATACAGAAGTGAAAATGAATACTTTTCAGTTACATCCATTAAGATTGACTGGCCACTGCTGGCTTTGAAGATGGGAAGGAACCATGAGCCAAGGAATGCAGGCAGCCTCTAGAGGCTGGAAAAGGCAAGCAAATGAATTCTCCTCTGAGCCTCCAGAAAGGAATGCACCCCTCCTGATGCCTTGATTTCACTCCAGTAAGACCCACTATGGACTTCTGATTTCCACAACTGTAAGGTAACGAGTTCGTGTTGTTTCAAGCCACTAAGTTTGGGGTAATTTGTTACAGCAGCAATAGGAAACTAATACAGTGTATATGTGTGTAAGGTTGGAGGGGTGGAGGTGTGGAGGGGACAGAGGAGACGTCCCAGGAAGCGGGAGGGAACATGTGCTGTCCTCACACATATTAGGCTTTCGGTCCTAGAGCCAGCTGTACCTTTTCCCCTGCAGGGTCCCCTTCCGGTCCTCCCAGCATCACCTGAATACCCACAGGGTTCTGACAGTCTGCCAGGGCCTGGAGCACTTGCTTCCTCTACTGATTCCAGCGATCCCTGGCCTGGCGGACAGGCCCCAAGCAATTAATTCTCAATGTACAAAAGAGGAAACCGAGGCCTGGAACAGGGAGGCAGAGCCAGGAGCAACACCCCGTCTGAGGACCGGAAATGACCGGATGCCACACCTGAGAACTCACGCTTCCTTTGAGAGCAGTCTGCTCTTTCCATCGACTCCCGACAGCCGGACGTGTCCTCACAGGCTCCTGTCAACATCTGTGCTGTTTATGCCACCTGGCCACTGCCCGGGTATCATCCTCATTGCCACCCTCCACATCCTCCATCCCTTCTCCCTGGAGATAGGACCACAAGCCAGCCCCGGCCAGACCCTTGGGAACAGACCCTTTGGGTCCCAATGGTGACCAGAGAGTGGTGTCACAATGGGGCAGGGAGGTCCTCGGGATGGGGTAAGAATGGTGAGGACCAGCCTTCTACTCCGGGGGCACAACTGGCCATAGATAGTAGGGACAGGACGGGGCGAGGCAGGTGGAAACTCTCCACATGAGCCGGCCCCATGCCTTTGTGCAGACTTCCCGGCACCAGGAGCAGCTGCACCACCGTTAAGGGGCCCTCCTCCAATGAGGGAAATTCTCCCATCCTTCCAGACACAACAGATCCATCCTCAGTCCCCATGCCTCAGAGAGGAGGCTGGGGAGGAGAATCAGAGGAGGACGAGGCCCTCCTTTCAGCCGCTCCCAGATCTGGGTAGAGGTGGGAACAGCGCTAAGGCCTGGCCCCCAGGGCCTGGCCCCCAGGAGCTTCACGCCCATCTCTGTGCAGGACAGTTCTTTCACGGCAGCAGAAGGCGCGGGGAGAATGGAGGTTGAAGATTCAGTGGTGAGAATTTTGGGGAGCTGCCACCGGAGGACTTGCCTTTCCTCTGAAAGGAGGTGGAGAAGCGACGGTTAGGAGGCAGGTGAAGGGAGGGATGCAGAGTGGAGGTTCGACAAAGCCACTGGTGAGAGTTGGCAGACAAGCTGACTGAAAAGTAGCTGCTGGGAACGCTGGGTGCCATTAAAGGCCCATTTGAGGCTGACGACCCTCAATTCTCGGAACAGACTTGCTGGGCAGGTGACAGTCTGTCTCCAGCAGCGCCCAGCAGTCTGGGGGGCAGGGAGACAGAAGGCACATAATCGGGCTCATGGCTGCCATGATGTTGTTGGTTGGGTCCAATCGAAGGATGGAAGGATTGAAGCGCAGGGCGCTGGTAACAGAGAGAAACGACTTCTATCTCCCAATAGAAGTGAAAGTGATGGCTTCCATCCTCCAATCTGAGCGGAGGACACAGGTGGGCAGGCAGTAACAAGGTCAGCAGACCGCAGGGGCCAATGAGGCTAAGGATGGTGGTGTGGACAGGACGTTTGCGTGCACCCCAGACCCCCGTTTCTGTGTGTAAGCCCTAGCCCCCAATGTAATGCTATGTGGATATGGGCCTTTGGGAGGTCATGTAGGTGCCATGCGGCCACGAGGGTGGGCCGTTGTGATGGGATTAGTGGCTTTGGAAGGAGAGGAAGATCTCTCTCCGTCCATGCACCAAGGTCCATGTGTATCTCTTGCATGCACCAAGGAAAAGCCATGTGAGGGCACAGCGAGAAGTGGCTGTCTGCAAGCCAAGAAGAGGACCCTCAGGACAACGCGACCCTGCCAGCAGCCTGAGCTTGGACTTCCAGCCTCCAGAACTGTGAGAAAATGAATTTCTTTTGCAAGCCACCCAGTCTGTGGTACTTTGTTATTGCAGCCTAGGCAGACTCAGGCCGATTCAGTGAGGGAGCAAACAAGCCAGAAGGCTGGGACGCTGTGCTCAGAGAGTGGGATGTCTGAATTAGAGATTTCTTCATTTATTCACTCATATGTCAGACATTTTTGAGAATTTGGAGGTGGAGATGAATTTTCCCAAGCCAGAGGCAGGAGCTGGAGTGGAAGGCACAACCATGAACCAGGCAGCTTTAGATGAATGAAGCTGCATGAGATGGAGGGCCGGAGGTGGGAGCAAGGAGAGATGTTTCTACAAGAGGAGGTTCCTCCAGGTGGGAAGGGCCGAAATGGTCGAGCGGTCGCCATGGGGAGTAGTGAGGCTGTCGCCCCAGCTCCCTGGCTGTGAGAGGATACGTGACCAGAGGAAGAGGCAGGAGATGGAGTACCCTTCTAGAAGGGCTGAGGATACGGGGGCTTCTGCTGAATTTGGAGCAGCAGATCCAGAAACACAGGTTTGAGACCATGGGTGGAAGTGGGAAGGTTTGGGGCCGGGTCAGTGGGGGGTGTCAAAGCAGAGGAGTTGGCTGGGGAAGTGTGGGGGTGCCTTCGACTTTGGATTGACATAGTGAATACAAGATGCACAGTACACTCGTCAGTCTCAGGGGTCTCTCTGAGGAGGGTAGGCACGGGTCCTAGCTGCCAGGGGCTTCCCCTGGGCAGAGCTAAAAGAAACCGAGATGCTAAGCTGCGTGCCTAGGGCACAGGCCAGGGAGCAGCCAATCACAGGGGCTTCACCTCCTAATTTGCTCTCAGACCCAGCCTCCCCCAGTTCCATTGGCATCGACCCATTTCATCACCAAATGCAGAGAGGATCAACTGAGGTCGTGAATGTTGGCAATACATTTCATCGTCGTACTGATGCTCTGCCTGGCTTCTCTGCTTCTACTTTTGATCTCTTCTAACACATTTTTCATATAGAGGGTAATTATTAAAATGCAAATCTTACTGGGCAGCAATGAGAAAAGAAAATCAGTAGCTTTCAGTACCCTCAGAACAAAGTTCAAAATTAAGGACCTGGCCTTGCAAGCCCCACCTATGTCTGGTGCCTCAAATTCCCAGAAATCCTTGCAGCTGCAGCCCCTGCTCATTGCTAGTCTTCACTCGTAGAGGGCATCTGCATCCCCTCCTGCCAGCAGTTCTCTCCCAGGATATCCAACCTCAAGGGGGCCTGCCAGGCCCGGCACACGGGGTCAGCGGCCTTGTTTAACAACACGGTGTCCTCTGTTCCTCAGCCATGGTATCGTTCCGAGTGAGCGAGCGAGTGAGGCGAAGCTTAGCAGTGTATGAGTCAGGGCCACGCTCAGGACTCAGCCCTGCCCCGTGCCTGGCAGTGATCTGGGATGGCAGATGGCCCTCCTTTCTTATCTAATTGGACCATGAGGGCAGATTGCTGGAGCCCTTTGCCTTTCACACCCAGCCAGGGCACCTGAGATTAGAATCCTTAAGGATCAGTGTAGAGGGAACTACAAAGTCATCCACTGGAAAATGGGAAGCCTGGAGCCCAGAGTCAGAGGGCTTCTGCCCCCAAGGCCCGAGAACTGAGCCCAATACTAGCCCCCACAAAGCTAACCATCACATGAGTAATGGGCCCACCACTAGCATGTCCCCCGAATCTGGGCTCTTCTGTGCTCACCAACACCCTAGGGAGAACAGCCACTGCCCAGCCCAGGCTGGCCACTGCGCCTCCGGGTAGAGTCCAGATCTTATCCTCTGAGGTCCCAGGGTCTTGGCTGCTCACCTCCCATCAGCAACTGCTAAAAGACGAACAGTGTCCAGAACAAGGGCACTTTGTAATATATACATACATACATACATACATACATACATCTTTCTCCCTTCCAATGGCTCACAATCCCTAAAGAAATAAAAGTCTCTAAAGACCTGCCCAGAGGCAATAGGTGAATCTCATTTATGCTTGTGTCAATAAAGGATCCGTTTAAGTGTCTTTCCAGGAATGAAGATCGTTCTGCCTCAAAAGGATGCAAGTGTCCACATGTTAGAGGAGGAAACTGCCTTCGAAACAGCTGTCTCCTAACTCCGATTCAGGTTTTTCCCCCCCTTGGCAGTTTCAGCCTGGGTGCCACATAATGCCAAGAAAGACTTCTGACTGTCCCCAAGGGGAGAGTTAGACGTGGGACTCCATGACTGGGTATGCAGCAGGAAGTTAAATAGAACTTTTGCCTGTCATGTCCACGCTGAGAACTGTGCATAATAAATATCCGTGTAATCTAAAGAGAGGAGCTGGACGTTTCCATGCTAGATCGACAGAGAGAAAACTGGTCCAGCACCTACCTCCACCTCCACGCTCCAACAGAGGAACTGAGTGTGAGGCACGGAGGCCTGAGGAACCCTTTTTTGAACCTTTGTGCCCGTGAGGAGAGACGGAACCTTACTGTCTGGAAAGAGGTCAGCCAGAGATGCGTTTGAAGGCAGGGCAAAGGAAGGCGTAGTGGCCAACCAAGCTCTTTTCCCTTTCTTCGTGGCACAAGGATGTACGGTGTTCTTGTGGGCCAATCAGCTGCTGGGGAAGGTAGGCTGGCCTGAGGGACCCCACCTGAGAAGGGGAGTCTTCTATGGTAAGGATGCGAGCAGTAAGAGAGACGACGCGACGCGGGGAGCACTGTGGGGTCTCGAGGTCAGTGGTGAGGACATGGCTCATATTAAGGAACAACCAGAGGTCCTGAGAGGATCTGGAAAGCCATGGATATGCCCCGAGAGAGAGCGACTTTCTGATGCCTGCTGGAGTGCACTGCCTGATGATTAGCCAGCACAACCGGGAAAGAACCACAACCAGCGGCAGCTAAGTCAAGACTGCTGTGCTTTCCCCTCGCCCTGCGCGGGCCCTGCAGGAGCCAGAAGCAGCAGACTGGGAAAGGGAGGTGGGGGGCAGGAGAGAAACAGAACCCGGCCCGCTTTCCCTACGGCTGGTCCGGAGCCACACAGGTTAGCACTGAGCTGAGTGTGGGGCAGGGGGATGGAGGGTCTTTGAGGAGAAAGCAAGACTGAAGCTTTGATTTCCACAGGACACGGTCTTCTCTCAGTGGATGAAATGTGCCGGGGCCCCACCTGAGCCAGAGGGCCTGGTCCCGCCAGTAGAAGGAACCACCACTGTCTCTTCACCCATGGCCTTTTCATCCACTGCGTGGACAGACTCCACAGTCCACATGTTTTCTCCTTTCCTCCCCACTCTTGGAAAGGCCCTCTCCAAGTGTTCTGCTCTGGGCTTGACTAAGCTTTGAGGACAGGGGGACCCCAGATTGAAGGCATCAGGGGGTGCCACACAAGCCTACAGGAAAACAAGCCAAAGACCCACCCAAGACCTAACCCAGAGGAGGGTGTTAGAGGTGGGATCTGGGATAGAAAAGATGATGAAGGACGCAGGCCCTGTCCCAGGTGCCCCTGGGAGTGGGCTCGGCGATGGGTGCCGGTGCTGAGCCACGTCCATCAGCAGAGCTGGTCTTGCCTTCAGGTCTCAGACGTGTACAGGAGAATAGAATCAGAAGTACGTGCTGCTCACAAAGGCCAGCCCTGGGCCGGAGGTTCTTCCTGTGGCCTCTATTTTCTTTTCTGAGGGCGCTGACTTCAGAGACCTGGAGAGAGCAGAGGCCTTCACTGGCTGACCAGGACATGGTCCTTGGCCGTGTCCCTCCCCAATCCTCCCCAAAGCAGGGGGCATCTACCCCAAAGCCAGTCAGGTATCTGTGGTTCCTGAGGCCCCCCGAATGTTGGTCTCTACGCAACAATGAACGGATAGTGAGGGAGAGGCTTGGGCTTCTAGGATAGGGGCCAGGTCCTGGGCTTCAGCGAAAGCAAGCAGCTCACTGTGGGTGGGGCCCCTGCTCCAGGTCCGCGATGGTGTCCTTCAGGGTCTGGCCGCGTGTCTCTGGCAGCAGCGCACAGAGCAAGCCTGCCCCGATGGGGAGGCTGCCATAGATGACCATGGGGAGGGCTGCGTGGTACTCGCCCAGCAGGATCACGAGTGGCGTGATGATGCCCCCAATCCTTGACGTGATGCCCACGAGCCCCATGCCCGTCTGCCTAGGGGAAGACCAGTACAAACTGAGCCGACCCAACCTCAAATCCGGGCCACAGCGCGCCCTCAGCACACCTCCCCGGGAGAGCCCGGACCCCTCCTTCTGGCTCCCACAGGCCTGCAGGGCCTCCAGGCTCACCGAGCCTTCCTCCTGCACATTGAACTACCTGTCGGCCACCTGTGCGACGCTTCTCCCACCTCCAGGCCTTTCTGTCTGCCTGCTACATGCCTGCTCGCCCATCCAGTCTCAGGTCAAAGGCTGCACCTCTTGCCACCCCACCCCCCACCTGCCTGTTGCTTCCGGGCCATTCGTTCTTAGACTTACTCCATATCCCAAGGCCAGGGCATGGCCTACCTCTCTGTGGGTCCTCCACCAGCCTGGGGACAACTTGGGGGATGGAACTAGCTTTCAGGTTGTCCTGGACCCCACCCAGCACTGCTGTCCCAGAGCCAGCCTCACAAGCTATTTGTGAGACAGCGGTGAGGACAGCAGAAGGATGGTGTCAGGAGCAGAGGTGCATGAGCTGCACCAGCAGCCTTACCGGATGACGGTGGGGAAGAGCTCCGCAGAGTACACGTAGGAGATGGTAAACCCAGCAGCCGTGGCAAACTTCCCCACCACGGCCAGCACAGTGACCACCACGGGCAGATCTGGTGAGGGATGCTGGTCAGCCCCACGGAGGGCAGATGGCGCCATCACCTGGGCCCTGCCCCCTGCCCGGCCCAACCCAGCTCCTCACTCCGTCTGTACCCGAACCCCAGGGAAGCCCTCGCCCTGGAAAGAAAAGCAACGGGCCTCTGGCCACAGGTGAATGCGGGTGGGAGGGGCCGGGGGACAGCCAGCCTTGGTACCTGCTGGGATGAAGATGATGGTGATACACATGAGGCCACCCAGAACCAGAGTCCCCAGCTGGCTCCACCTGCGGCCAAACCACTGCATCATGAAGATGCTGGAGTAGCGGGCGGGCACCTCAACTGCGCCGAAGATGAGCTGTGTCAGGTAGATGTCCAGGCCGAAGTCCCCTACTTGGAGGCTCAGGCCGAAGTACCCCAGGCTGTCCACAAACCTACAAAACGTCCAAGAGTCCCTGTTACTGCTGGATGATGAGACACCATGACATTCAGAAAGAGAAAGACAGCCTGACTGGCCAGAAGTCAAACCAGAAAACAGTAGCACCGCCAGGGAGAGACCCAGTCATTCCCACACAGCCCATCCCAGCCAGAGAGCCACCATCCCACATGCCACTGACACACACCAGGGAAGTGGCAGCCCTTGGCTCGGGCCCCAGGGCACTCACCAGACGCAGAAGAGAATCAGGGTCACCTTCCGGAGCTGGGGGTGTCTGAACAGATCCAGGGCATTCCCTGAGGGGCCTGTCTTCTCTGGGACCAGCTGGGAGGAAGACGCGGAGTGAGGGGACAGCAGAAAGGTCTGTATGTGAGAGGTTTGGGGTAGGGCAGGCGCGGCCTGCTGGAAGTACCTGGCTCAGGAGCTCTGGGGAGAGTTTCCGCTTGTTGACCGAAGCTGCCTTCTGGAGCACTTGTTTAGCCTCCTCAACCCGCCCCCGGGTCAGGAGCCACCGTGCCGATTCTGGCAGAGCCCTATAGGTCAGGATAACTATGAGCTTGGGGTACTGTTTCGGTACACACTGAACCCCACACCCTGTGCAGTCTGTCTCCCTGACACGCCTGAGTGAAGGTGAGGCTGCACGCCAAACCCACCGCGGCACAGCTAACCAAGGGTGGCTGGCTCCCAGGAACTATCTCCTCACCAGAAGTAGAAGAACAGCAGCAAGACAGGTGCAGTGCCAGCAATCTGGAAGAGCCTCCAGTTACGGACACCGTAGGCAAGGCCTGCAAGCGCCATCTGCCCGAGCGAGAAGGTGCACTGGGCCAGGACCACAGCCTGAGTCCTCCACGAGGGCCCCACCCATTCTGTAACTGTAACAGAGAGGCTGAGGCTGGGCCAGGCCCTGCCCGCTCACTCCGCCTGGGTTGGGGCCTCCGTCCCAGCTCAGGAAGAGCAGGTGTGACCACTTCAGGTGGGGGTGCCTGAGGCCCCCACAGGCAGTCTGGGGCGTGTGGCCAGACCCCAAGGACTCACCGTGTGGCCAACGGCTTCAGGGCCCACATACTCACGGAGAGTGACATTGCTGAAGGTGTATCCAGCAACGGCAGTAGCCACAGCAAAGCGCAGGACCATGTAGAGCTCGAAGTTGGGCATAAAGGCTGTGGCCAGACCGAAGAGCGCGAAGAACAGCAGCTGCACCAGGATAGTGGCCTTGCGGCCAATCCTGGAGGAAGAAGGGGGCAGGGCCAGGCGGGACACTCTGAGGGGAAGAAGCCAGGGAGACCCAGCCCTACCCTCCCCCATACTCTCTGTGAGGGGGGACACGTGGCCCCATCCAGGGAGCCCCACTTGAGGGAGACCAGTGACCCTGTGCCAGGAGTCTAAGAGCATGCTGGGTAAGGGATGAAAGGCTCAGGTTCTTACCAGTCACAGAGGGGTCCAAAGATGACAGCACCCACGAGGAGCCCCGCCATGTACACTGACTGCGAGGTCGCCTTCAGGTGCTTCCGATCGCAAACCAGGTTGAACTGAGACGGACAGAGGCAGATGTTGAGACTAGGGGCAGCTGAGTGTAAGTCCTTTGACGTTTAGCCCACCCACTATAAACGGCTCAGGGAGATGCCCACGGTTCCCAAACTGTGTGCCAAGGCACCCCAGGGAACCAGGGTGATCTCATGGGGCACACAGTCGCAGGTGTACACACACGGTGGGGCTGGGGGCAAGGCACTTGTAGACATACTGAGAGAACGTGACAGACAGACTGGGAAACCATGGGGAGAACGTGTGTCCACATAACTGTACACGTGTCTGCTGCATGTGCGCACACAGTGAGTACATGTGACTCACCCCTACCCACCCTGGTTTGTTCTGTGCCCCAGCCAGTTCTGTGACCCCTGCTCACAGCTCAGCTCCATACACAAATGCACGTGGGGAAACGTGACACGTGCGCGCTTCTCCAGAGCTCCTGGAGGTGATGACTAATGCCTTTTGAGTGCTAACTCTGTTTTGGGTACTATGCCTCATGTGCATTATCTCATATAATTCTGACATCAATCCTTGACTTATCATTCTATTCCCCTAAGGAAGGAGAGGTTAAGTAGTGAATCCTAGGTCCCACAACTGGATGTCAGGTGCGTTCAGACATCTCTACTGCCCCAGACACGGACTGAAACTGAGTGAAAACTAAGAAAATGTTTGCTGAATGAATGAATGAAGGAATGAATGAACTAATACCTAGTCAACCGGCCGACCATTATCGTTAAGTAACCTTTAGTAACAAATTAATCAATCCAGATAATACCATTGTGCTCACACATCCGTTCTCAAGGACAACTGTTAATTTTTAAGACCTTTGAATATGTGTCAAGCAATTAATACCCCGTGGGAATGAAGCAGGGCAGGACAGGGGACTTGGACTTGCTCCACCTAATTCTATCCTGTGCGGCTTTTGTTTAGCAGCCACAGATTGCCTTTGTAGTTAGACGCATAAATAATAATGAATCAAAGCCTGCTGCTGTCAGGGTGTGGAGCCAGAATTGAGTGACTTTGTGGACCTTTGCGCCTGTTAGCTGATCTGTTGGTGTGTTGGTTTCCCATGTATGAAATGGGGATAGAATATACATACTGCATAGTATCACCCAACAGGATTAAAGGAATCAATGCATGTAACATGCTCAGTACAGTGGCAGCCACACAGGAAGCTCTCAGTAAATGTCAGTTCAGCTGAGGGTGCACTGGCCCCTGTGCTCATGAAACTCACAGCTGGTGACACAGTTGTCTCAGACACGAAGGGCTGTAGTGACCTGAAGGCATGGGTGCCAAGCCATGGGACTCTTCCAACGCTAGCTTCCCTGCTCAGTAGCCACCATTCACTACCTTCCTGTTGTTTATATGCCCCTTATCTCGTTAAATGGCCATTGTCACCCCATGAAGGTTTACCATTTCCGTTGTGCAGGAGCAGAGACTGTGGCTTAGAGAGGTGCCAACATGTCACCAAGCTTGTATGGTGGCATCATGTTGCAGGTGGAACAAAGATGAAGAGGGCTCCTGCTTGGGACTCCAGTCAGCAACCACCCCGGCCCTAACGCCCCCAGTGGATGGTTCTGTCTGGGGCCTGCCACAGTGGTCCACAGACTTCTGCCCCCATTGCATGGAGCACACCCCATCACACCTCCCTTCCCTGCTCCAAAACCTTCAGTGGCTCTCTGGTCTCTAGGAGAAAGCCCAAATTCCTCAGCAGTGTATCTAAGACCCTTGAAGAGTTGACACTTGCTTATTTCCCAGCCTCTTTTGTATGCCAGTATTCCTCAGACATACCCGGCATTTTCTCCAGACGCTGGACCTGGCTATTCTCTGCTTCCCCTTCGCTCTCATCCCTGGCCCTTCTTTGCTCCCGGGTCAGTACACACTGTTGTAGCTATTCACTGACAGTCTATTTCTCTCCTCATTCAGAGATTCATGTTTTCTTTCACCGAGGATGGGCACCTACAAAAAGTGGGATGTGTCGGAGGAAAAGGAGAAATGAACTTTGTCCTTTGAGAGCGCACAGTCTATGAGGAACCGTGCTCCTTTCTTCTCAAATTAGGACTGTTCGTATTTCCGTTTGAATAGGAAGCTGCTGGTTATAACAAGGAAACGGGATGTCAGCTCAGAGAGGGTCCTCTGAATCAGTGTGGCACAGCCCCTCCTCATAGATGAGAAACAGAGGGAGACGATCTCCCACCGAGGTACCTCTACGCTGGAACCCAACTTGCGGTCTCCAAGTGCCCCAACTTGCTATTCCCTTGGGAGTCACGGCCCTTGGCAGGGTAAGCGTGGGTAGGAGCACGTCAGGGAAAGGCACGAAGTCCAAGGGCCAACACAGTCTAGGGTGATGACTGGGGTGGAGGGGGAGGTCCCGTGAGAACATCCCGTGCCCGTGCAGTTCCCACAGGCTGTCCCTCCCTATTCCAGACACACCAAGTTCTCGCTGCTCCCAGACACGGCACCGCTTCCTGCTACCAGGCCTTTCTTGCGCTGTTCTCTGTCTGCAAAGGCCTCCCCCTCTTCTCTATCAAATTTCTTCTGGTACCTTGGTGCTCAGCTCACATACCAACTCCTTCTGGAAGTTGCCTGCCCCATGTCCTCTAGGAGGAAGCAAATTTTAGCCTCGGAGCCCACCCAGTCCTGTTTCCACCTTCAAGGAGCACGGATTGTCCCTTGACCATCAGGGGTCCTTGGAGAAAGGGAACAAGGTGCCTCCTTCCTCTGACTGTTCCCTGCACAGTTAATACTTAGGGGGCTTCGGCTGAATAAAATTCTGTGACTAGTGCAGCACAGGCTGTAAACAAGGGCTCCGAGAGAGGGCTCCGAGCCAGCCGGAAGTCTGCCTGCCTTTACGGAGGCTGCTATTCGGCCAGGTGGACAGAGAGTGCATAGCACGTGTGGTGGTAGGTACACCCACAGCATCTGAGGACTGGGGAAGGCCGCCACCTACTATGGAGGTGCTGCTGGGCAGATAAGCCAGAGGCCAGTGAGCGTTGGACAGGCCGAGGCTGGGCTACATCCAGAGGCTGGAGAGCTCCGTGCTACCCTTTCCCCTTGCGGTGTAGAATGAGGGGGAGGGTCAGGAGGAAGACTGGCAGGAAATATCCTCGGACTGCCAGGGTCCTGGGGGCAGGCTTGTAGTCACATACTAAAAAGTGAACGTTTACCTTTGGTTAAAACATTGCCCTCTGAGAGCCTCCAAGAATGAAAGACTTTTTTACCCATAGCGGGGAAAATGAATGTTTAATGTCTGGACTCCAGATTGCCCTCTCCACAAAGGCTCTGCCACCATATAGGTGAGAGCTGTACAGAACCTGCCATCAACATCCCCACTCAGGCTTCCTCCCTTTCAGCTTCTCTCTCAGTCTCCGCCTGCCTGCCTCTGGGAGCATGTGACTCTAGAACTCTATCCTGTAGATAACTGAGCATTTGCTCTTGCGAATAAATTCATTTTCTTGGAGGAACCCAGCCCCCTACTCCCACTCCAGCCACCTCAGGGCAGGAAGAGCCCTGGGAAAGCATGGAGGCCCTCTGTTGCATCCCGGATGGCGAGGTGAGGCTCCAAGTGGGGAGAGGGCTTGGCCAGGCCAACACCACGGATTGACCATGGAGCTGGGATTCCCCCACGGGCTCCTGCTGCCCAGCTCCTTGCAGGAGTGGGAGAGAGCACACATAGTCCAGGAAGCCCAAGTCAAGCCAGCAGGAAGGCAGACAAATGGACAGGGGAAAGGACAGTATAAGAGAGTGAGAAAGACACAGAAAGAGAGGTAAGCAGGCAGACATGCAGAGGCAACTGAAAGACGATGGCAAATGGACAGACAGATGGGAACATGGGAGAGAGAGAAAGGCATAAAGATAGGAAAACAGGAGCCGGCGGAAAAAAGGCAGGCAACTGGGCAGAGAAGCAGGAGGAAAGACAGAAGGACAGGCCAACGTGAATGGATGCATGGGCAGACAGTGCAGACAGAGAAAATGGATGGAGAGGTAGAGGCAGAGGACGAAGAGAAAAACAGGCATATCCATGTTTATTCATTCAGTAATGAGGAGATAGAGGCAACACCAGTGACCGAGGGCGGAGGGTTAGGCAGAGGAAGTGACAGACCCGAAACGGAGGGCCCAGACCGGCACACGGGCAGCCTACCTCATTCACTAGGGATGGCTGCCTGTCTTCAGGATAGTCCCAGCCCATCTCGCAAGCCTGTGTCTCATTGAAGCGGTGGCTGAGGATGTCCTCCAGGCTGGCACCGTCAGGGGGCGGCCGGAACATGAGGCAGGGCTCAGGCTTGCCTGCGGCATCCAAAGGCACGCTTAGGGACAGCTGCTCAGCAGCACTCAGGTTCCAAGTGTGGTTCTTGACCCAGTCCACGGAGCAGTGATGGGTCTCATCCAGGACCATGAAGACCTGGGCAAACATGTAGAAGGCAGTCAGGAAGTTGGGGACACTCAGTAGTATCATCAGCTGTATCTGGAAGCGACCGAAGTCGCCTATTTCAGCCAGGACCTCAGAAAATTGAGCCATGTCTACTCGTCACCGCGTCCTCAGCCCTGGGCCACCCAACAGCTCTGCACCTTGATCCTGGGTTGCTGGCTCTTGTGGGCCGTGTTGACAGCTGCAGTAATTAATGTTTAATCCCACCTTGCTTAGCTCCACCTTCAACACCTCAGCCACCTGAGGAGGACAGAATATGATGAAAACATAGTCCACTCTGGATTGCAGACTCCGAGCACACTTTATTGACTGCGGGAGAGATACAGGTATCACGAGCAGAACGAGAGGGCCTTCTCAGGCTCGGCACACAGGAGCGAGCTTTAGCTTATTTAGGGTACAGCACACCCTCCTACCCCCACCAGTCACATCCAGCTCAAAGCCCTCTCAACACAGTAGAACAAATTCTGGCAGGAGTTACAATACTCAGGGGACACACAAATCCCTCCTGGGTCCAGCCCACAGTAGGCTGTGGAGGATAAGTCAGGAGAGCATCAAGGACCCAGCTTGCATATTTGTTAACTTCGTCAGTAGCCCAGTCTGACAGTAACTTCTTGACATTGAACTTCTCTTTCTCCTGTGGGTCTCCGGCACCTGGTAGTATGCAACACCAGTCAATTCCAGGGCAGCTCGAAGGCCAGGAGACCCACCCAGGGCCTAAATGCCTTTCCTTTCCAGCAACGAAGACAATTCAAGAATGCAGAGCAATTACAGAAGAGCTAAGAATTGCATTTTGAGCTCTACTCTAATCAAAGAACAAATGATAAACACAATCCCCAGATAAAAACAAATACAAGCTGCCCCAGAGTAGCCCTAGCGCCCGAGGCAATCTCAATGATAACAGAAAAACACAAAGTCTCCCTCTACCACCGGCCCAGCTGTGGAAGCCCTAACCTTGCTGGAGTCAGGATTCTTACAGGACTGGGGCCTAACAGAAAGGCAGGACGTGAAAGAAGAATCTCCCAGATACCACCCCTGCCCCCATCCTTATTCTCCAGCAGAAAGTCTTACCGGATGGAGGTAGATCAGGGCTTGGAAGGTGTCTGGTTCAGTCATGGGAGGTGGGGAATGATGGACAAAAGAGAGCATTAGGGAAAAATACACGTGTATGCTTGCACGCACATCCACATACTTGCTTGTGCATACATAGAAAAGCCTTTTCATGTTTTGAATTTTGAACCATTTTAAGAGCTGGGCAGAGAACGGGTAAAGGCATTACAAGGAACAAGGCTGTACAGTGTGCCTGTATCCACCTGGCTGCCTGGCTGGCACAGCGTCTGGCTGCCTGCTAATCAGCACGTGAGGGCAGGGCAGAGGCAAGTTCCCACGATGCTGCATATGGAGAGCGCTTTCCTCCCTGCCGTCCACCCCAAACTCCCACCAGGCTCACCCGTGTCCCCAGCTCTACTTTTTCTTCCTCACCTACCTCCTTGCACGTTCTTGCGCTCAGCATCACAACTGAATTGCCCAGAAAAGGATGCTCCCCCTTGCCACTGCCCAGTTAGGAGTTCCTATCATGGCGGAGACCTGGCGGGGGTGGGGTGGGGAGACCTGAGGCCTCATGACTTCCTCATTCCAGTCAGGGAAAGGATTTTTGCTGCTTTTGGCTCCAAGTAACCAAGGGAGCTGGAGCTAGGAGGCAAGAAGCTTGGGCTCTGCTACTCATTCATTGTAATCCTAAATCTGCCCCTTCTACCCCTGTGGGACTCAATTTCTCCATGTGTGTAAAGGGAAAGCTTGAACTAGATGATCTCTAAGGATTCTTCCATTCTTGGTGTGTGATTCTAAACTTGGAGACGGATAGATGATGAGGAGACTCCTGACAGATGAGTGAGACAAAAAAGACCTTCCATAGTTGGAACTATATGATCCCCAAATCTTGGTACAGAGGTGATGAATCCCAAAGGTTTCACTTGACGTCTACATTCCCCAAATCCTAATTTTTTGGTTAACTTCTTTCTCCTGTCACTATCCCCCATTCCAACCATTTTGCCAAAGGCTCCCCATGGTGCTTCAAGGCCCACCACCCGCTCTCTTCCTTGAGGAAGCCCTCCCAAGATCACTGTAGCCCCAAAGGGCCTCGCTCTGCCCTGTGGTCTCACTGACTTGAGAGGCCGTCTCCAACACAAGCATGGGTGCTGGTCTGTGACTTCTCCACGTGGCCTGGTCACTCCCACCGCCTTCTGGGAGACTGCAGGACAGGATTGGGGTTGCCTCTGGCCCGTCAGGAAGAACCTGCAGGTTGTCTCCCTCCTCTTCTCCTTGTGCCTGCCTTCATTCAAGGGCACAACTAAAGCCAAAGAGGGGTGTAACAGGAGTTTTCTAACCACTAGAGCTGTTTGTAGAATGAACACACTTTGTTTGTAGGAAGTATTCAGTACCATCTTTGGTCATCACGTGTCCGAGGAGCAGAGGGTGGTGGTGGTGCGTGTGCCTGGGGGACGGGGAGGTATTTCTGAAACATTGCCTATTGGGATGCACAGATGATGTCTCAAATCTTTTCAAAATATGAGAATTAATGATTCCAGTAAATAAAAACTGGGTTCAGACTTTCGATTTCCAGTCCAATATGTAGGAAACTTGAAAGTTGTCCCTCCATCCTAACACGTAAAAAGTTGAACAAACTGAAAAATCAAGAGCTCTTCTTAGGATTTATCAGAGAAGTCGGGTCAAAGGGTATACTGCTGTCTCTCAAATTGGAGAGACACACAGGTACATACAGAGAAGTATAAATTACTGGAGTAGAAATCCACAAACAGAAATTTGCACAGGAACCAACAACAGAGTAGAAAAACCTGAACTGTAGTTGAGAAATTCCTGGAGGCTCAATGTGGATAAAGCTGAGAGTTAAAAACTCCAAAGTGGGATCCTCTCCCTTTTGTGCATTTTACCTCCAGGAGCTCTACCAGGTTCACAGTGAATATCCAAGAAAAATGCTGTGACCCCTGGAGCGTGGGGAAAAAAAAACCATTTTGAAATATATGAGAGCATTCTGTTCTTAACAAGAGAAACTAGTTAACCAGAACCCTCAAAGAGAAACCAGTTAACCAGAGCCTAAGCCGCTGGGGTTTTATCAGGGCCTAAATGACTTGGAGGAAGGGAAATGTCCAATTCCACCCCCTTTAGCCATCATGTCGGACTTAAGGGGGTGGGGACACTGAGAAGCACGTGTGAAATTCGTCAGGTCACTAAAGACTGAGCCTAATCATAGGACTACAGAATGCTGTCCCTTTCCCCACACCTTACCACATCACTAAAACCCTCTTTACAAGAATTCCTTTTACCGGTGCACCATGTTTGGCTTTCAAGAAAAAATATTACAAGGCATGCTAAAAGACAAAAACACAGTTTGAAGAGAGATGGCTGGCAGCAGAACCAGACTCAGATATGGCAGGGATGTTGGAATTACCAGATTGGGCGTTTTAAAAAATATGCTAAGGGATCTAATGGAAAAAGTCAACAACATGCAAGTACACATGGGTAATGTAAGAGAGATAGAAATTCTAAGAAAAAGACATGCCAGTGATTAAAAACAGTTCAAAAGAAATGAAGAATGCCTTTGATGTGCTCATTAGGAGGCTGGACAAAGCTGAAGAAAGAATCTCTCTGAGCTTCAGGATATGTCAATAGGAACTTCCAAAACTGAAAAGCAGAAAGGAAAACAGTGGAAACAAACAAATCAGAACAGAATATCCAAGAACTATGGGACAAGTACAAAAGGTGTAACATAGGCATAATGGGAATACCAGAAAGAGAATAGGTACAGAAGAAATACCGTGGTACCTCGGTTTTCGAACGTAATCCATTCCGGAAGACCATTAGAGTTCTGAAACGTTTGAAAACAGCCGACAGCTAGGCCTCAGGATCTTGCACTCAGTGGAAGCCGCATGACATGTTCGACTGCTGAGGCATGTTCGAAAACCGAAGTATTTACTTCCGGGTTTACAGCGTTCATAAACCAAAATGTTCATCAATGGAGACATTCAAAAACCGAGGTACTACTGTATTTGAAACATTGACTGGGAAGTTCCCCCAAATTCATGTCAGACACCAAAGCACAAATGCAGGAAGCTCAGAGAACACCAAGCAGGATAAATGCTAAAAACACTACAACTAGGCCTATTGTATTTAAACTGCAGAAAATCAAAGATACAGAAAAAATCTTGAAAGATGCCAGAGAAGGAGAAAAACCCCCGTTACCTATATAGGAGCAAATATACGAATTACACTGACTTCTCCTCAGAAAGCATGCAAGCAAGAGGAGAGTGGAATGACATAGCTCAAATGTTGAGAGAAAAACCCACCAGCCTAGAATTCTACATCCTGTAAAATTATCCTTTAAAAGTAAAAGAAATAAAGACGTTCTCAAACAAAAATTGATGGAATTTCTTATCAGTAGACTTTGCCTCACCCGAAATGTTAAAAGAACTTCAGGCAGACGGAAAATTAGGAGTCAGAAACTCGAAACTTCATAAAGAAAGAAACAGCATCGGAAGAAGGATATGTGAAAGTAAATAAAATTTTTTATTTTTCCTTTTCTTAGTTGACCTAACAGGTAACAGTTCATTCAAAGTAATAAGAGCAATAATGTATTAGATTATCTACACATATATTGGATTGATTTAGTATTTTGTTGAGGATTTATGTTCACGAGAGATACTGCTAATTTTGTCATGTCTTTGTCTGGTTTTGATATTAGGGTAATGCTACCTCATAGGAAAAGTTAGGAAGCATTCCCTCTGCTTTTGTCTTCTGGAAAAGATTGTAGAGAACTGCCACAATTTCTTACTTAAATGTTTGACAGTATTCATTCACGAACCCATTTGGGTCTAGTGCTATTTTGGAAGGTTACCATGTTTCCCCGAAAATAAGACCTAATCGGAAAATAAGCCCAAAAATGATTTTTCAGGATGACATCCCCTGAATATAAGCCCTAATGCGTTTTTTGGAGCAAAAATTAATATAAGACCCGGTCTTATTTTCAGGGAAACACGGTATTAGTTATTGACACATATCTTTAATTTATATAGGCCTGTTTATAGACTCTTCTCATGTGAGTTTTGGTTTGTCTTTCAAGGAACTGGTCCATTTCATCTAGGTTGTCAAATATGTGGGCATAGAGTTGTTTGTAGTATTCTTTTATTATCCTTTTAATGTCTATAGAATCTGTAATGATGCCCTCTATTTCATTTCTGATGTTAGCAATTTTGTCTTTTCTTTTTTTCTTAGTCTGGCTACAGGCTTGTCAATTTTATTGATCTTTTCAAGGAATAAACTTTTGGTTTTGTTGTTTTTCTCTACTGTTTTCCAGTTTGTTTAACTGATTTCTGTTCTAAGTTTATTTCTTTTACTTCGTCTTTAATTTGGTCTCCTTTTTCTAGTCTCATAAGGTAGGAGCTTAAATTACTAATTTCAGTTCTTTCTTCTTTTCTAATATATATATTTAATGCTATAAATTTCCCTTTAAGCACTGCTTTTGCCATATCCCACAAATTTTGATAAATTGTATTTTCACTTTCGTTTTGCTCAAAATATTTTAAAGTTTCTCTAGAGATTTCTTTTTGAACCAATTGTTATTTAAAAATGTGTTCTTTAATCTCCAAGTATTTTGAGATTTTTCTAGGTATCTTCATGCTATTCATTTCTAGTTGAATCCCACTGTCACCTGAGAGCAGACATTGTGATTTTTATTCTTTTAAATTTATTAAGGTACGTTTTGACACAGAATGTGGTCTACCTTGTTGAATGTTCCATGTGAGCTTGAGAAGAATGTGTTTTCTGTTTTTGGAGGACATAATCTACAGATGTCCATTATATCCAGTTGATTGATCGTGCTGTTCAGTTTAACTATGTCCTTACTGATTTTCTGCCTGCTGGATTTGTTCATTTCTGATAAAAGGATGCTGAAGTCTCCAACTATAATAGTAGATTCATGTCTTGCTCCTTATAGTTCCATCAATTTTTGTCTGATGTATCTTGATACTGCTTTTAGGCAAATACACATTAAGAATTGTCTTCTTGGAGTACTGACCCCTTTATCATTATGTAATACCACTCTTTATCCCTGATAACGTTTCTTGCTCTGAAGTCTGCTGTGTCTGAAATACAGCTACTCCCACTTTCTTTTGGTTTGTGTTAGCATGATATATCTTTCTCTATCCATTTACTTTTAATCTATGTGTCTACATCTAAAGTGGGTTTCTTGTAGACAACATATAGTTAGGTCTTGTTTTTTGATCCACTTTGACAATCTCTTGTCTTTTATTTTATATATTTTAGACCATTAACATTTAAAGCAATTAACACAGTTGGATTAGTATCTACTACATTTGTTACTGTTTTTTGTTCATTACTCGTTCTTTGTTCCTAGTTTTTTCTACTCTTTTTCTGCCTTTTGCAGTTTTAACTGAGATTTTATATCATTCCATTTTCTCTTTTTTCTTAGCTTATCAGTTATACCTTTTCTTTTTTTTCCAGTGGTTGCCCTAGAGTTTGCAATATATATTTACAACTGACTGAAGTCCATTTTCAAAGAACACTATACCACTTTACAGGTAATGCTAATACCACACAATAAGAAAATAATCCTAATTCTCCCCTCTTGTTCTTTGCATCATTTCTGTCATATATATGGGCGATGGGGTGTGTGTGTATATGTGTGTGTGTGCGTGCGCACGCATGTGCATGCCTGTGTGTGTGATTTTATCTTCAATGCAGAAGACAGAAGCAGAGGGAATACTTCCTAACCTATTCTATTAGGCCAGCATTACCCTACTATCAAAACTTGACAAAGGCATTACACGAAAAGAAAACCAGAAAGCAGCATCTCTCATGAACAAAGATGCAAAAATCCTCAATAAAATAGTAGCAAATCGAATCCAATAATGTATAAAAAGAATTATGTACCATGACCAAGTGGGGTTTATCTCAGCTATGCAAGGAACATTTGAAAATCAACATTTGAAAATCAATTAATGTAACCCATCACATCAACAGGCTAAGAAAAATCACATGACCACATCAATAGATGTAGAAAAAGCATTTGACAAAATCCAACACCCACGCATGATAAAAACTCTCAGCAAACTATGAATAGAGAGAGTGACCTCAATTTGGTAAAGAACATCTCAAAAAGCCTATAGCTAATGTCATACTTAACGTTGAACAACTAGCTTTTCTACTAAGATCAGGAACAAAGCAAGGATATCCTCTCTCACCATTGCTTTACAACATCATACTGGACATCCTATAATGCAATAATACAAGGAAAGGAAATAAAAGGTATATAGATTGGGAAGGAAGAAAACTGTCTTTATTTGCAGATGACATGATTATGTACGTAAAAACCCAAAAGAACTGGCAAAAATACTCTTGGAACTAGTAAGTGATTATAGCAAGGTTGCTGAATGTTAGGTTAATCAACAAAAGCTAATCACTTTCCTACATACCCACAATGAACAAGTGGAATTTGAAATTGAAAATATGATGCCATTTATGGTAGCACCCCCAAAATGAAATACTTAGATATAAATCTAACAAAATATGTACAAGATCTATATGATGAAAACTACAAAACTGATGAATTAAATCAACAAAGAACTAAATAAATGGAGAGATATTCTATGTTCATGGATTGGAAGATTCAATACTGTCAAGATGCCAATTCTTCTCAACTTAATCTAGTGATTCAACACAATCTCAATCAAAATCCCAGCAAGTTATTTTGTGAATATTGACAAACTAACTCTAAACTTCATGTGGAGAGGCAAAAGACCCAGAAGAGCCAACCCTATACTGAAGGAGAAGAGCAAAGTCAGAGCACGGACAATAGCTGACGTCAAGACTTACTATAAAGGGGTCAGCCCGGTGGCTCAGGTGGTTGGAGCTCCATGCTCCTAACTCTAAAAGCTGCCGGTTCAATTCCCACATGGGCCAGTGGGCTCTCAACAACAAGGTTGCCAGTTCGATTCCTCGACTCCCCAAGGGATGGTGGGCTGTGCCCCCTGAAACTATGATTGAACATAGCACCTTGAGCTGAGCTGCCATTGAGCTCCCAGATAGCTCAGCTGGTTGGAGCACATCCTCTCTACCACCAAGGGATGGTGGGTTGTGCCCCCTACAACTGACAACGGCAACTGAACCTGGAGCTGAGCTGTACCCTCCACAACTAAGACTGAAAGGACAACAAGCTGACTTGGAAAAAGTCCTGGAGGTACACACTGTTCCCCAATAAAGTCCTGTTCCCCTTAAAAAAAAAAAAAGACTTACTATAAAGCTACCATAGTCAGGACGGTGTGGTATTAGCAAAAGATTAGACAAACAGATCAACGGAACATAATAGAGTGCCTAGAAATAGACTCACAGATTCAAGTGATCTTTGACAAAAGACCAAAGCAATACAATGGAGCAAAGGTAGTCTTTTCAACAAATGGTGCTGGAACTACTGGACAACCAAATCTAGACACAGACCTTACTCTCTTCACAAAAATTCACTCAAAATGCATCACAGGCCACATTGTAAACTGCAAAACTATACAACTCGTAAAAGATAATGTAGGCAAAAATCTAGATGACACTGGGTAATGACTTTCTAGATACAGCATCAAAGGCATAATCCATGAAAAAAATCACGGATGAGCCAGACTTCATTAAAATTAAACCTTTTGCTCTGTAAAAGACACTGTTAAGACAATGAAAAGACATGCCACAGACTGGAATAAATATTTGCAAAAAACATATCTGATAAAAAAAACTGTTATCCAAAATATATAAAGAACTCTTTAAACTCAACAATAAGAAAACAAACGACGTGATTAACAATGGGCAAGAGACCTGAACAGACATCTCACCAAAGAAAATAAACAGATCTAAATAAGCATTTGAAAAGATGTTCAACATCATATCACTGGAGAATTGCAAATTAAAAGGAGATAGCACTATACTTCTGTTACAACAGCCAAACTCTAAAAACACTGACACCACCAAATGTTGGCAAAGATGTGGAGCAACAGGAACTCTCCTTCACTGGTGGGAAGGCAAAGTAGTACAGCTACTTTGGGAAGACAGTTGGTGGCTTCTTACAATCCACAATTGGGCTCCTTGGTATTTACCCAAAGGAGTTCAAAATTCATATCCACACAAAACCCTGCACAATGTTTACTGCATCTTTATTCATAACTGTCAAAACTCAGAAGCAACCAGTAGGTGAATAGATAACAAACTGGTCCTTCCAGACATGGAACATTATTCAGTGCTAAAAAGAAATGAACTATGAAGCCATGAAGACTTGTAGAAACCTCAAATGCTTATTACCAAGTGAAAGAAACTATTCTGAAAAGGCTATATGCAGTATGATTCTAACTTTATGGCATTCTGAAAAAGGCAAAACCATGGAGATGGTAAAAAGATCAGCAGTTGTCAGGGACTAGTGGGGAGGGAGGAAATGAACAGGCAGCATACAGAGGATTTTAGGGCAGTGAAACTATTCTGATCCTGTAATGATGAGTACATGTCATTACACATTTGTTCAAACCCACAGAATGCACAACAGCAAGAGTGAACCTGAGTGTAAACTATGGACTCTGAGTGATAATGATGTGTCAATGTAGGTTCGTTCGTCAACTGTAATAAATGTACTATTCTGGTGCGAGATGTTGACACTGCGGGAGTGGGGGGGGGTCTGTGCATGTGTGGGTTCAGGGGTTATATGGGAACTCTGCGTACTTTCTGCTCAATTTTACTATGAGACTTAAAGTGCTCTAAAAAATAAAGGGGTAGGTGAGCTGACCCAAAGGAGGAATTCATGAACTGCTGCTTTGAACAATGCGACTATGAAGAGGCAGAGCTAGGGAATCAGGCCTCTGAACAAGCTCTGATAATGTCAGAGAGAACAGGCAAGTGGAGAGGCTCTGTTTACTCTTGCTGCGTCCCCTTGCCCCCACAGATGCCATGATCACTTCTAAATGACTGGTATCTCCTCTCTGTCCCCACAATAATCAGAGTCCACTTTTACAACCTGCTTATCTTGAATGTAAATTCAATCAGATCTGTTATTGTCACTCCGAGGCTCCCAGACTTGAGCTCTAGATTACCAGGAGCCACAAGCAGTCCTATCGTGGTTCAAAGGCCATCTTCTGCTGGGAAGGACTTACGATCAGGGAGCTTACTTATCTAGGAGGTGGAGGAATACGGAGGGGTCTAGAATCTTACATGAAATCCCACCATTGCAACATCAAAGCCAAATGGGGACAAGTTCAGCGCTGCCCTGAACTTTCTAACAGGGACTCCCAAGGGCTTGAATCTGGCATCTTTCCCCAGCCTAACAGTACAAACAGAAGCAGTTAGAAAAGATCAATACAAGGAGTTCCCTATCTCACCCTATGAAATCCCCTTGGGCAGATCTTACCTTGCTCTCTTCCGGGATTTCAGTTTGCCCATTTGTACAAAGGTTTTAAGCTGCTGTAATTTGTAGATAAATATATACTTTCTTTAGTTAATGTGCACTTCGGCTTTTCTCTATTCGCATGAAAAATTAAAGTTAGCAGTGACTCCCTGACCCACTTCCCACTGTTCCCCACTAATAGCCACTAGAGTCAAGAACCCGTACACCACGGCAGACAATTTCCTCTTTATTGATTAAAAATGATGGAAACATGCAGCAATACAAAATACAAAGTCCAAAAAAGGGGGAAAAAGTCAAATATTTCACATCTTCCATAATCTAGCGTACGTCACGAGGAGGAACCTCCACTTATTGATACACCATTATTCTATCCTCCAGATTATCAAATAGTATCATCTGGCTCTAGATTTGGTTCAAAACTGAAGCAAAACCCCAAACAAATCCATTAGTCATTTAGAAAGACCACACATTTGACAAATAGCATTGGCACATGTTACCTTGTGCTAAAGTTAGTCCCTACCCCAGGGGCCAGTGATCCTGGGGACCTCAGGACAGAGGTGTACCTTGAACCACCACTCCTGGAGAGGAGCCAGGTCGCTTACTAGGTCACATGCTGTCCCACCTGGCAAGTTTCTGTTCACTTATTTTCTCAGCATCACTGCATAAGGCAGCAAAGGGAGTCCACCATACATCATGCAGAAGAAAAATAACACTGTCCTGGGTTTGGTGTCTGACTCCTAATTCCCAGCAGGGCAAAAAACGAACTGAAAGGAAAGAGAAAGCCCTAGCCCACTTCTACTGTCATGCCTGTCCCACTGCAGTTCAAAGGTAACGGCCGGCTGGAGAAATGGAACAGGAGGGTGGGCTGCCGCTTCCTCCCAGCCTGGGCTTTAGACCATCTCCAAACAGAAAGCTAGAACAGAGTGATGCTACCACCTCTTGGATTCATAACTACATTATGATGGGCTTGCTTGCCACCAAAACAGACTCTAAGGCAAGCCACTAGTCTTGTGCCAAAGAGGACACTATCTTTTTTTCATACCTATTCCAACATCTCCCTGTCCTCCCTCAACCTGCCTCCAAGAGAAAAGAAAGAAAGGAAGAAAGAAAGAAGGAAAGAAAGAAAGGGAAGCTAAATATTTTTTCCAGCAATCTAATCCATCTTCTTTACTCTCTCCAGCCTCAGCAGGCTCCCTCCTGTTAACAATCCTGCTGGGATCATAGGCTTTGGTGTCTGATCCTCTAATCTACTTCCCAACGCTCATCTCCAATTCATGCCCTTACCCTCTCCCCCACGTCCATTCCTTCCCAACATGCCTTTGCATCCAGAGTAGGTGAAGCAAGCCCAGGACTAAAACTATAAGCTCAGGATGAAATAAGAACTTTAGCAAGTCAGCTGTGGGGAAAGCTTTCAGAGATGCTACAAGAGAAAACTAGGTGAAGCCATCTTGTTATTCATAGACCAACAATGCTGGAAAGGGCTGAAGCCATTCTGTAAGAGGCAACTCTCCCTTTTTCATGGGGCCACAGTCCCTCTGTGTGTTGTTTTAAGGCCAGATTGAGGACACCTTTCATATACAAAACTTGTTAGGGCTATTTGCAGTTAGGCAAAGGCTGTGAAACAGTAGGACAAAAAAAAAATTAACCCCACTGATAATTCACATATTGCATTATGAGTGCTCTTTTTTAAAAACCTAAAGAATAATTTATATTATTTCTGTAGAAAATCAAATGAACACTGTCTACTCATAAATCCTAAAAGTCACGGCACATGTGGTTTCCCTTTCCGCCTTGGGTCAGGTTCAGCGCACCGCAGTGGGGACCCCCTCCAAAGGGTCAGTGCAGGCGAGGGGGCCGAAGGCAGGCCTCTCGGGCCCAGTGTGAATCTCCTTTATTGCTGCAGAAATCTCAGCCTTGCATTTCCTCATGACTTGGAGGCCAGGCAAATTGATTTTCATGGGAGGAATGAGGAGCAGTTTTTCTTCAATTTCATTTTTTAAATTCTGAAAATAAATACTTCCACAATGAAATGAGTTATGATTTTTCCTGTTCAAAAACCACTGCTGGGAAAATTCACGTGTACAATCCATTCCTTGATGTTTTCTCTAAAAACAGTCTGAAGTTTTCCTTTGAAGGATCTGATGGCTGAAGTCTGACTACAGTCAGATGTTTTGCACCAGCTGAAGTTAAGGCTAGCAACCCTTTCTGGAGGGAGTGGTGAAGAGGGGTGCCTGAGAGCAGCTTCAGCAAAACGCTTAGAAACATCATGAACAAAACTAGAACACAGTTTAGGCTGCCTCCATCTGAGGCTGTGCTTTTTCCTAACAAAGGTTGCTAGAATTCACATCAGATACAAAAAAACAAAAAAACAAAAAAACCAAACAAACCCTAAATTAAATTCTCTGGGCTCCAGATAAACAATCAACTTCTAATTGCTACTTCAGTGGGGTAAAGAGATATCCCAAAATGCCCACATCCTGTCAGGTGTGGGAGAACAGGCAGCATGAGGAAGCCCAATATAGCTGCTACTTTCCACCCAGTGTCATCACTGGAGTAAGGCAAGATGAGCTGAGAAATCTCCCTCCTGTGCCTTGAAGCACACGGGCCGCTTCTCAGATGGAGGAAGACAGGGGACATGTGCAGTAAGTTTACAAACGGAACTCTTTAAAGGGATGCTGGCCACTGGTGATCCAACTTTTCTTTCCCTGTGGGAAAAAGGGGGAATGATGGCAGGAATAACATAAAGAAAGACCTCTAAAGCTCCTAGCTGGGAGGTTTGTTGCTGGGTTCTTTGGCAGTAGTGGGTTTAGGCCAACAGAAGCAACAGAGATACGCATGTGTGGGATCTCCTTAGGCCGCCTCTTCCAGGGCTGTGATTTAGCTGATGCTGAGCTGGGCAAATCCTATTAGTTTACCATCATCGGGAATATCCGAGCCTTCGACACCAGATGCCTAAGAACCAAACAAAACGAGAAGCTGTGGCTATTTATAATCAAAATTACAGGTAGCAATTAAAACTGCTATGGGGACTATGAGAAGGCAGGCAGAGGGGGACAGGTCCCTGGGATACAAACAGGAGGCAGATGAAAGTGTCTCTTCCAGAAAGGATGGTGGCTGGGCACATAGCTGGAGTCCAGTTGGCTAACAACCTCTCCTAAGAATAGTCAAGGGCCTGAGGTAGGAGACTTCCTGGGAGGGGCAGAGGAAGGGAGACCACTCAAAGGAAGATTTCAGCCCGGGACTTGGGGGGCACTAACTGAACACAATCCACCATATTTTATAATTCTCATCACCCCGGGAATATGGAAGCTGGTCTGAAAGGGCTGCTGGTATGCAAAAAAAGTAAGATGGTTTAACATGGAGGAGGAAGAGATGAATACCAGTTTGAAAGTGACAGATCGATTTGACTGGGGTTCTTCCACAATTTTCTGCAAATTAGCTGCCACTGTAATCATGCAAACAGAGAAAGTAATCAGAAACTTAGTAAATCTACTTTCAACCATATTTTAAGAACTTAAATCGTAGTTTAGAATCTTCTATGTACAATCAAAATGGAAGCAGAAAGAAACCACTCCCCAAACGAAAGTATCTTTTAACTCAACTTCAAGTAGCACAAATACATCTTGAATCACTGTCACATTACCTTTCTTTAGCATGCTGTATTAACGTAGGAAAGACACTCAGGTGAAAGAAGTACGATTTGCCTATTCAGGGGCCAGAAAACCCTAGAATGGGAATCAGCAAACCATGGCCTGTGGCCTATTTCTATCCTGCCTGTGAGTTAAGGGTGGTTAAAAACAACAGAGACTGAACATGGCCCCCAAAGCCTAAACTATTACTATCTGGCCCTTTACAGAGAAACTTTGCTGATGTTCCCTAGACATTGGTCTTTTCCTTCAGTAATACGTACCTATGGCCTGTGTCTTCCTGCTTTTTCTAGGACTGTAATCGCTAAGGATTTTTGCTTACCTCAGCTCCACAAAGGTAGAGTTCATCCTCCACAATGGGTTAGACACGGCCAAGCTTACACTAACTTGTGACTTTTGCCATCACTTCTACCAGGGTCTCTCAAAGAACTGGGTGTGCTTTCACTTACTATCTTCGGGGGTCACAAAACAAACTCAGAAGTGAGATTTTTGTTGTAAGGACCTGTCCCCAAGAACTGTTAGTTCAGCCAAGCTAAGAACCATTTCAAGAATCGTTAGACATGCTCAGTGGAATCAAAGCCTAGTATTCTTGGTCCTAACTGCACAGACAGAGACACAGGGGCACAAAGGCAGAGCACAAAGCAAGTTACCTATTACTAAATCCCTTCCATCGACCAGGCCAGCAGAAATGAGTTCCTGAGAGACACCTTCCGCTGTATCTGCAAGGACAAAAAAGATGTGCTCCATTTCTGGTCCATGCATGTCACTGCTCTCAGAGCGGGTGCTGGCGCTGCCAGACTTCAGCTGCTGAATCTACAGGACCAAGAAGGCAGGTGGGAGTCTTCCTCCCGCTCAAAGGCTTTTCCTACGACTGAGACTATTTTAAGTGAGGGATTCTCACAGGTCTAGTGAGAGGGCCAAATCAATACCACCAGATGGCAAATCTCAGCTCAATGTAAAGATAACTTTCTAGATAATGGTGTAATTTAGGTGGGTTCAGGCCCTTCCTGGGAGAGCACCTTACAGTGATGCTGCAGAAGAAAACTACTCTGAGGGCAGGCCTGGACCTGAGCCCAATGAGCTCTGAGACATGACGACGAGCATGTACCATCTCCAGGGATAATAATAAAAGTGATTTTTTTTTCTCAATTAAGTCTTGAGAGAATTAAATGTAATTTCTTCTCTTTGGGGATCATACTCCATGTTTTTTGCTAAAATCATTTTCTTTTTTCTTCTGGTGGGCTTCTCTTCATATCTGCTTATTCTAGGTGGTATAACCTGAGCAGTGGGTGTACCGAGAAACTAGATGAGGAGAGTTATCCCCAATTACTTTCACCTCTGACTCAGTGGGGCTGCCTCCTGAAGACTGAACACTGAGCCCCTCAAGGGGGATGGGGAGGACTGGGAAGGGTTGTGCACACATTTGAGCAGATGACCAGAGATTTAAATTAGTTCTTTAAAATGTAACTCTGCCTTTAAAATGTAACTTTAAAATGTAATTCTTAAAAGAACTCTGTTCTTTAAAAAGTAAAATGGGTACACCTCTGTACATCTTCATCTGTTTTCTTTAATAGTTGCTGATGATACTGAGACAGCAAGAAGAGAAAGCATGGCACACAGGCCAGATATCCTGCTGTCCACTTCCCAAATCTGAACTGTGAGTAACGAAGGCAACAAGCCTTGTCCCAGGGAGAAGCTCATGGCTAAAAACTATGCATGACGGGGCTTAGCTTCAGCCTCAGAGAGGAGACTGGAAGCCTTGTTTCTTCTTTATTGTCATGGAAGACAACCATGTTCAGTGATAAGAGCAAGAAGTTTGCACTCTGACAGAGCTGCGTTTGAATTCCAGCTACACCTCTTCCCAGCTGTGTGAACTGCAACAAGTTACTTCATCACCTCTCTCTAAGCACTGATTTCATCACCTATACAATGTGGACAGGAATCTTTCCTTATGAGGCTGTATTGAGAATTTAATGAAATAATGCTTAGCACACGCCTGGCCTAAAGTAAGCAGTAAATCAGAGCTATATTAATTACTGTTAGTATTAAACAGTTGACCCTGAACAATGCAGGGGGCGGGTTGGGGGCTCTGATCACCAGTGCAGTCGGATAACTTTGGACTCCACAAAAACTTAACTACTAAGAGCTTCTGTTGACTGGAAGCCTTACCACTAACATAAAAAGCCAATTAATACACGTTTTGTATGTTATATGTATTATATGCTTCATTCTAACAATAAAGTAAGCTTAGTAACATTTTCCTAATGTTATTAAGAAAATCATAAGGAAGACAAAATACATTTACAGCATTTATCTTTTTAAAAATCCACATATAAGTGGACCCACGCAGTTCAAACCCATGTTGTTCAAAGGTCTACTGTACTAGGATTTCTAAATGAAGCTAGTAGTAACTAAATTGCATTTTTATTTTATTCATATGCTTCCATAACTCTTTAAATCAGGAACTTTTGTATAATCCTGTAACAGCAAAATATATCTAAAGGACAAAAACTTCACAACACATTTCATTAAACAAATTAGAAGTTATTTTGTTTTCAGGGCCTCACCTCTCCCAGGAGTAAATTCGAATCGAATATCATTTAGTTCCTTTTTTGAATTCCTATGGAAGAAAACAGAATGTGTAAAATCAATTTCTGAATTTACGCATACAGACTCTGCCAACATATATTAGGAAAGCTGTGCCTCCACAAAGATTGTTCTATTCCCACAGATCATACGATTAGTCCTAATGAGCTCACGCTGCAGGGCTCAGAGCAAGCAACTCAGAGTGACCATCTGATTGTCCTACAAACCTTTTAACATATGTCCTCCAGCGATCGATATAAAAATCTCATGTTTTTGAGGTGATCCTTATAAGCCTACTCCTATCCTTATTCCCAGTAAGATGATCATATAAAACCAAGAGGAAAATGTGTACGAGCACAGGGAGGTGTGACTAAAATGACACAGGATGCCCTTTTCAGCCTTACCTCCACTCCCACCCCACTCTCCCTATGCTTAGGAGAGTCCCTGTTCAAACCTGTAACTGGTGAGGGGCAGTGATAGTGATCACACACCACACACACCCTGTACTGAGTTTAACCAGCCTCCCTGGAGATTCTGGCTGAAGGTGGAGAAATTAGAACATTACGTCTAAAGGCGTAGACGCCTGATCACTTAGGATCCGAATCTATTTTATCTAAACAATGCAGAGGGCTTAGGCGTATCTGGCAAATACTTGAGGATGTTACTGAAATTGTGCCTAAAATACAGCTACCCATCTCCAACACAACCTGCCCCAAGGTGACTTTTTCCCTTGCACTACACCTCCTTTGTGCAGTTGCATACAGACTTTCACTTCTGCACGTATAATACCTTAAATTTGTTTTTAGCTATGTTAGTACATAACACAAATCAACTTCGAACCTCAACTTGATTACCAAGTGAGGCATTTCATTTTCTCTTTTCTTGGTATCCTTCCATAATAGCCAAAAGTGCTACACATAGTCGGCTTCCTACATAACTGTTCAGTTATTCTTTCTGAAACCAGAATAAAATTAAGATAGAATGTTCAGCATCATTTTAGTGATTTACCTGGCAGGCCAAGCACAAACACCTTCAAAGATAATATGCTAACTGAATTAAACCTCTTCTAGTCATTTAACTTCAAAGTCTTTATTACTGAGAATAAGAATCTAGCCTAGTCTTCCATAAGCAGGGTCGCAATAGAGTCCATTAAAAAAACCCACCTTCTCAAAAGCTAACTATGTCACTTTAAAAAGTACCTTCTCCACCTTCCTGAAGCACAACATGTCAAACAGAATTTCTGTACCGTCTACTAACTGCTATAAGATTTCAAAACAAAATTTTGAAAAGACACAAGTGGTATTCTTTATGTACAATTAAAATAGGATAAGATTATCAAGACATTCTATTAATTCAGAACTATTTGAGATAAAACAAGGTTTACTGAATAGGCTTCTGTAAAGGAAAGGTAACCAAATCTGCTTTCTTCATATTTATAGCATAATTTCATTGCTCCTAGTGGTAAAATCAAAACATGCTCAAAACAGCTCTTGCTGTCTTTATCTCTAATTATGGTCATACCAAGAGGAAGGAATTAGGTGATGGTAATCCAGTGGAACTATTTTTAAAATGTTACTAATAGTTAAAGAAGGCCTGAGCTACTTCAGGTGATGCTTTTGAAATTAATTTTTTAAAATGCATTTATAAGTACAATGACCTAACTAGAGTAATACAACAGCCATAGCTATTCAGACAGCTAATACAACAGACAAGAACGCTCTAGAATCCTAATCCAACTATCTGCAAAGGGAGAAAGAGTTAAAATAAACAGATCACCACCGATGGCACTTCCTGTGAGTTAATTGTCAGGGACTCTCCAGATGCCCCAACCAAGAACTGTCAATTAAGAATACTTACTGTAAAATAGAGAAAAGAACTAAAAACATGCTTAGAGGTTTTTCCTTTCATCTTTTTAAGAACAAGGCCTTTATTTGATTTATCACAATCAGAAAGTGCTTCACTCTTGGGTTAGTTGGTCTCAAGAGTCCATGACATTTATATGGTCATAATCACAAGACTAATTTTGCAGATAAATGAACTAGTGCTGCTCCCCTAAAAATTGTTCCTCAATTACAGATCACACTCCTAACTTAAATACTTATCCTGCAAATGGAAATTCATCACTGTTAGTGGAGAACAACCAAGAGAATGTGTGTTATCAGTTGACCTGTTAACATCCAGGGACTCACAATGTTGCTATTATTTCTCAGGGAAACAATACACCCACAAGCCAACTTGCTGCTGGAAGGATATACAATCCTATCCAGTTACTCTCAGGCACAGACTATTGGAATAAGGAGTAACTTTCGAAGAGAAAACAGCATATTTACAATATTCAGAAAACAAAATAAAAATGTCTGCTTACCTTAATCTTAGTACTAGACTGATGGGGATCCTGGTTTCTTGTGAACTTGCTCCTGAAGAATCAGCCTAAAAAGCATTGAAAGGCATAAAGTCATTGCATGGACTATTAAGCGTGGAGGTGACTAATGGTCATCTGCAGAGGAACGTCCACTTGGCAGCAATTTTCTTCAACTCCAGGTGAGGCCATCCTAAGTCCCTAGGGCATTCCCTGCCGTGGGAGGACATGTACTCCAAGGAAGCAACCAGAGCTGAATGTCAGCCTGAGGCGAACACAATTAGAAGATAATTCTCAAACCCATATGAAATTCTGTATGTAGCCACATTTCAATTTTATATTTCTCAGATCCCTGTTCCCCTCTACAAGGGTGAAAAACACGAAGCTGGGTTCTTCCCTTTTAAAAAAATCTCCCAGTGTACCATATGGAAACACACAGGGAGGATCTAAATTGGCTGCCCCTTCAGGAAGCCACCCAACTTGGAGGTTCCAGGTCTTTTAATGGCTAAACTAATCCTCTCTAAAACCTGGACAGCCACCCCTTGCTTGCTGGAGGGATATACATTCTACTTAAGTTGTTTGTAAAATGAACTCCATTTTTCTATCAGTTTCATAAGACAACTATATCTTTTCCCACATGGGCAGACATGGAAAGCTTGGGTGATGAAAAGGTTAAATGAAGTCAGTACCACGACAAACTGGAAACGCTCAAAGCAGTGGTTCTAAAGGCAGACCACCACTGGGGTGTACAAAAATGGAAATTCTGATTTTTTTTCTATTTCTTTCCATCTAAAATGTTAGAGGAAAAAAAAAGAGCCTCTAATATTTAATAAATGAACAGACTCTGAAACCCTTACTCTAACCGTAGAGCATAAGGTCACATGTTACATACAGTATTTGAGGGTCCTTAAGGAAATGAGTGGGAGCTACTCAGCGGAGAAAGGGGGGAGTGCGGGGGTGGGGGGATGAGGCCCTCGTTCCCTCGGCTGCTTTCAGAAATTTGTGCGATTTACAGATTTACAAATATGTGGATTTACAGATTACATTACCTCATCTTAATAAAACCAACCCTCACAAAATTGACAAATATCTTAAAAAGAATAATATAGGAAAATCATGGATGGGAGATAGTATTAATAAATACAAACAAAATAAGTGAACAAAAAGAAAACAAAACAGCTAACAATTCTCCTAGTGTCAAGAGGAACTCAGTCAGCTGCATTCTCAAGTAAAACATAATAATGATCTAGTAAAAATCTGATAAATTAACCCCCAAATTTTTGATGTTTTGAATGTTTCTATCATGAACTTATTTTGTTACTGAAAAACCTTTGTGATACTTGCAAAACTCTCCTAGCTGCCTACCTTACAACTGGGAAAACAGAATTTCTAACTTGTTTCAAACCCTACCAAGACATCAACCTAGTACAGTGTGTGTGTTCCACATTACTCTCTGCTTCCTTCATTGACCCAGAAGGTTGACCACTAAAGCGTGTCCCTGCTTTACCTGAGCTGTTTTTGCTGGCTCTGTGGGGTGCTGGAGAGAGACTTGAGTTGGCTGTGCAGGCTGAGGTAGATGACCAGAAATCTGTTCTGGAACTTGAAGTACAGTACCCTCGGGATCAGGTGTTGGAAACAGCTGTAACAGACACATACACAACTGCAGGTCCGCAAATAATGTTGTTTTGTTCAAAGTCACTGAATGAGGTTGGCTGCACCTCAAAAATCTATGCACTCTTTTGTGTCTGGCTTCTCTCACTTAGCATAGTTTTTTGAGGTTCAGTGATACTGTAGTATTTTAGTCTCCCCAATGCTGATGTATATCAGTAGTTCACTTTTTCTTCTTCAGAACAGCAGCTCATTGTATCATATTTATTTTTAACTACATCTATTCTGACCCCTTTACCCAGCCAAACAGCACTTTCAAAATACAGATTTAAGTATGTAATACAAAATTATAGAAGCTACATTCTTTCATGCCTAGGGACCTTCAATTACATATAAAGAAAGACAACCAACCAATGACTCCTTGATATATCTAAAATGTTTTTCAAAATGGATGTGAAGCTTTATAGCTAACACAGATATATATTACTTTGCATGTTTGAAACATTTCATAAATTTTTATTATATAACTTGGGAGAAAAAAGACTTGATGTTGAGGACAAAATCAAGTTAAACATTTTCAAAATTATAAGTTAGTGAAAAAAATAAATCAATGCAAAGGCCAAAATTTAGAGTTAAAGGAGAAAAAGAATTGAAAGGGCAATAAGAGAGGTAGGTCTAAGGGCTGATAACATATAAGCAAAATCAAGGCGACAAGGAAGTAAAATTTTGTGTTCATTTAGCTTCATTTAGAGGAAATCAAAAGTTACTAATCTGTTCTGGATTTTGATAGAAAAACAGAACTTTAGTTTTCAGGGATCAAATATATGGTGATGGAAAGAGAACTAACTGGGTGGTGAACACACAATGTGATATATAGCTGATGTATTACAGAATTATACACCTGAAATCTATGTAACTTTCCTAACAATTGTCACCCCAATAAACTTTAATTTAAAAAAAGATTAGTTTTGAAAATGTTAATATAATTCTTAGCACTATTTCAAAAGGACAGTTAGTTCCCACAAAGTGTGCACATGTTTACCAATAACAAAGATAAAGGTTATACAAAACAAAGTAATGAGAGGATGTGGAGAAATTAGAACCTTATGCATTGCAGGTAGGAATGTAAAATAGTGCAGTCACTAGGGAAAACAGTATGGCAGTTCCTCCAAATATTAAAAACAGAATTACCACATGATTCAGCAATTCCCTTCTGGATATAGACCAAAAAGAATGGAAAGCAGGGAATCAAACAGGTATTTGTGTAGCCATATTCATAGCAACTTTATTCACAACAGCTAAAAGATGGAAGCAATCCAAGTGTGCATGGACAGATGAATGGATAAACATATGTGGTATGTACATGCAATGAAATATTATTCAGCCTTAAAAAGGAAGGAATTTCTGATACATGTTACATATAAGCACTGAGGGCATTATAAGTGAAATAGCAAGTCACAAAAAGACAAATACTGCATGATTTCACTTATATGAGGTATCTAGAGCAGTCAAATTCAGAGACTAGAAGTAGAACGGTGGTTGCCAGAGCTGGGAAGAGGAGAAAATGAGGAGTTATTACTTAATGAGTACAGAGTTTCAGCTTTGCAAGTTGAAAACAATTCTGCAGATGGATGGTGGTGAGGCTGCACAACAGTGAATGTACTTAATGACCTGAACTGTACACTTAAAAATGGTTAAGATGGTAAATTTTATGTTATGTATATCTGACCATAATTTAAAAATCAACAGCAAAGTCATGAGCATGAGAATATGAGTATGAGCGTGTAAGAGTTCATGTGGAGATGCTATTTAGGCAAAGGCACAGGAGAAGACTTAAAAAGAAAAACTCTGGATAATCTGTAAAATACCCCCTCACTCAATTTCAGGGAAACTACAAATTAGTCAAGGTAGGTTAAGTTAGAGAGTAACAAACAATCTTAAATTCTCAGTAATTACGAGAACAATAGTTATTTCTTGAGCACACTTCATGTCTATCTCTGGCCAGCAGAGGCTAAGTTAGGTATCATCCTCTTTCAGGGATGCAGGTCACAGTGGCAGAGACAAGGGAATCCAGGAACTACTGAGTGGCTCTTCCTGCTCACATGTCACTGGCCAAAGTTAACTGCCATGGCCATACATCACTTCAGGGGCAGGGAAGTGCAATTCTACCATGTACCAAGAAGAAAAGGAGCCAGAAATCTTAATGAACACTAGTTCTAATATAAATGTCAGCTATGGCCTATTATGCTGAGGTACAGTATTTATTTTCAGTCTTAATAGAATATTATGTACACGAATCCTGTACATATCATGTATACAAATGGTATACTGTGCACACAAATGACGTGGAAAAAACAGTTACTTTAAGCATAGTGGCAAGAGCAAATTGGTATAAGAGCAAAACGTGTGCCATTAAACGAATACTGAGCTCAGAGTGCACACTGCTTGATGGAAGATGGTATGACAGGATGCACCCCTGAAATGATTATTGTCTTCAGGTCATGAGCATGGGGCAGGCCAGCCTAACAGGATCCTGTTTAGTAGGATTCCCCATCACACTGAGCAGTGACTATAGATAACTGAATCTCTTTCAGAAGAGAAGACGCTGGGGGGAAAATTCAAAAAGAAAAGGTAGCATATGACAAATTCCTGAACAGATTAATGCAAAAAGACTACTTTCCACTTCAAGCACCTTAAGCCAAAAAAGTAACTCATAAAGTCAAGCAAGCAAAGAAGAACATTCTGGGCCCTTGGGCCAACTTTTAAAATGAGTGCAATGGTTGGGGATATGAAATACAGAATGGGGAATATAATCAACAATGTTATAAAAAATATGTAAGGTGCCAAATGGGCAATGGTCGTATTAGGGAGATCACTTCATAGACTGTGTAGATGCCTGGCCACTGCAGTGTACACCTGAAGCTGAAGCAGAGTAATATTAAATGTCAACTACAATTAAACATATATATACATATATAAATAGTCATGGGATGTGGAGCATAGCATAGGGAATATAGTCAACGGTATTGTAACAATAGCTGTTAACAGATTGGGGGGAGGGGTTATCACTTTGTGAGGGGTGTAAATGTCTTACGGTGCTTTGTACACCTAAAACTAAAAAAAAAAAAAAAAAAAAAAAACGAAAAAAATACCAAAAAAAAGAAAATATATGACTTCTGAAAAAAATGGATAAACAAAAAAAGAATTTCAAGACAGTAGCAGACGGCATTAAACCAAGAACAAGGCTTTTCTAAGTGTGGAGACCTCTGTGGCTGCACAGGCTGCACACCCACGAAATCACCCTGCCTCCGGAGGGATGTGCATGAAATTTGCCCCACTGCTTCATCTCCTCAGAGCTCTTGGTCCAAATACACCATAAAGTCACTGGAAGTGACCACAGGCTGTTCTGCATAATGAAACTGTGATGTTGGATAAAATTCAACCAAACAACTCTTTATTGCTACACAGTCAACATAAACCCCCTGCAATACACAACAGAGAAACACAAAAGGAAATGAGAGTGACCGCAGAGAATTCAAAGCAACCCAACCAGTCCTATAACGCAGAGCGACTATGAGCAGGTGAGCTATATGATGCCTTCAGTGCCAGAATTCACTCAAGGTAATTGAAAAACACTTTAGACTTTCCTGAAATCATTGCATTCCCCCTGCAAAACACGGCTTGAAAGTAGAATGCAGGACAAGCAGAAATACCACGAAAGACTGTCTAGGGATTAGAAACATAGAAGTTTTTATGTTTCAGAAATAAAGACCATAAAAACAAAATACCTATATTTAACTGTTCCTGTGGATGGCAATGAGATATTTTTAGAAGAGAAAAGCTTATATGGTATGTATGCCTTGGCTTGTTTAGATCAGGTTAGATTGCAATGTAATGACTAACCAACGTCAGGTTTTCTGATTAAACAAAACTTCATCGTAAAAAATAAAATGAGTTCAATGGTACCAATTTACTGCCGAAGTCCATTCAAACTCAGATAAAATCCACTGGTATAAATTCTCATTTCCATTTAGGCACATACCGTGTTTCCCAGAAAATAAGACCTAGCCAGACAATCAGCTCTAATGCATCTTTTGGAGCAAAAATTAATATAAGACCCGGTCTTATTTTACTATAAGTAAAATACTATAAGTAAAATAAGGTCTTATAGTAAAATAAGACCGGGTCTTATATTAATTTTTGCTCCAAAAGACACATCAGAGCTGATTGTTCGGCTAGGTCTTATTTTCGGGAAATCACAGTACAAAAAGAATGTGCTTAACATAAAACAAAACCCTATGCTTTAACAATTCAAACACCACAGCTACTTACCTCAGAATTTGATAATTCTTTCACTCGGGGAGACTGAAAGAAAGGCAAAAAAAAGGAGGCTCGTTAACTCAAAACTCATATTAGTTGTAGTCAGTTCCAAACTGCAAGGAATATTGAAATGCAAGTCAACTCTACTGCATTCTGATCCATACATTAACTCACCAGTAACTCTAGTGAAAGTTTTCTGGAAAAGGAAAACTGTTGTGATGCTATTGTATTCTTTGTCCAGGTGGCCTATAATGCATCAGTATACTTACAGTATTTGAAAAGGTCACAACTTGAGATTCCTAGCAAACCTAATGGGACCGAGTTCTCAGCAGGGAGGTTGCATTCCTCAAAGTACAATTCTTTCTATTAATCATGAACATATTATATGCATAATACCCCAGACCAAAGGTAAACCTTCAAGCTAATTATTCAACACATTCTCACCCAAGAGTAATTTGGATTATGGGCTTTAATGGAGAAAACTCTTGAACCAAAATTGAAAAAACCAATTATAATCTTCCACATGAAAATCTAAGTTAAAATTTATTTAGTAAATTGTAATAGTTAGTAGTAATTCTGGATACAGACACTGGAGAATACAAAAACAAGAAAACAAAAACAAAAAATCTTAATATGTCTCTAAACAAATATCAATTTCTGGTGAATTCTACCAAATACAGAGTTAGACTACTTAAAAGGTTAGTTTAGGTTTCCTTTCTTTCTTTTTTTTAAAGTTTTCATCACCATTTTATTAAGGAGACTCAAGGTTCAGTTAATAGCTAATGCATCACAGCAAGCATATGGCCAACCAAAACCTTTTTTTCTAAACTTTATATTTGGAAAAAAATTTCAAACTTATAAAAAAGTCATTAGAAATAAGAACAATAAAAAGAACATCCCTTACTCAGAGTCACCTTTTCTCCTCTTTGCTTTATTATTTAGATGCTCACTTTCCCTCTGTTTTCCTTCCAATATAGGATGCAGTCTGGGATCATGTATGGCAGTTAACTGTCATGTCTCGTTAAGATTTTTTACATCTGGCACATAAACACCTTTGAAGAATGTATCTATCCCCCAAAACACACACACACACACACACACACACACACACACGCACATGCACACGCACGGGCGCGCCACCCAGGATATACCAACTAAAGAAGTGATATACTACGACTTTTCCAACAAAAGGTTAGCAGACCTCAGGAACAACGCTCCTATTGTTACTCTTTCAAGGTCATTAATCTTGTCTTCTGCAATGCCTAATCAGCCATTAATCCTACCTAGTGCATTTTCGTCTCAGATACTGTAGTTTTCATCTTTAGAGTTGGGTCATATGTATAAACTCTAAATATATTCGAACAGACTAGCCAGTAAAATTAACTGGGCTCCTGTTGTTAACCAGTTGTTCAAAAAATTCTGTCACTTGCATTTTTTATATTTTAGCTGGTTAAGCTGAACAGAACCACAGAATACAGTATTATCTCAGAGGCTTTAGACAAAAAGGTAGAGCTCCAGCTAAAGCATATAGTTTAACAAAAGTTACCCTGAGTTGTGATATTGCTGCTTTCCCTTCCTCACTTTCTTCATCAAATTCGTCATCACTCCACTCCCAACCGCCATCTTCTGTCTTATGAAGACGGCCACTGGAACCTGGTACTCTCCGAACCTGCTCGTTGGAAGAGACAAGTGAATTAAGGTAATATTTGACATTTACTACATAGAAAAGTCAGTCATATTTTCCTCTCCTTCTATTACTTCAACACAGTAAGCAGATAATCATTTTCCCCATAAGCATCCTCCACCACTCACTTGCTCTCTGTTCACAATCTCTACTCTTTGTTTACTCACAACCACTGACTTTCCCTATACGTAGTTCTATGCTCTGGGCCCAAACATCATTCAAGTTCTTATGTGAAGTCACAGGTCAAATCCGATTAATGGTTTCATGACCAGAGATGTTTAAAAAAAAAAAAAAAAAAAAGTTACATCTCCCAAATAAATAAACCCAAGATGAAAAATATTCTGCTTTTTTTCTTTTTAATTTTAATTTTTGAAATCACAGTTATACAGTTTTAAGAGTACTATAGCTGTGTAAGTTTTCTTAAGAAAAACAACAATCTCCTACCTTTCATCCTTTGCCCCACAAGCAACCACTTTCAACTCATTTTAGCTTTTTCTTTCAGAATTTATATTCATCTCTCCATGTAACATGTTCTTATTATTACCCATTGGTGTTTTTGGTTTTAGGAATTATCTATTGGACTTCCCACTATGGAAGATGAGAATTTAACCCCATTACCAACCCCCTACTCTTTTCTCAAGATATGTGTATACTGTAATTTCGGTTAAATCAATAGTCAGTGTTTACATAACATGATTATATAATTCACACAGCTGAGCCTTATTGTATATTATAGTTACTTTTTTTTCCTGCATGACATCTTTGTTTCCCCTGGAATTATTTCTATGTACTTGTTACATTTATCCTCCAATTCTCTCCCAGCTATGTAAATCTTCTTACCACTTTCATATACATTACGTATTTTATATCAGTATGACCTTCTTGAGGAAGCCTCCTGATCTGCTCTATCCTAGAAAGGTTTCACACCAGGTTTGGTACTTTAGATCTCACTCTACCATCATCTAGAGGACCATGCTTCCCGGATCACATGATTTCCCTGTTCTTACTTTAAGCACTTCCTCCACTACTAGCATGGCTCATTTACTAAGGCCATGTATTTCTGAATATATCTTGATTCCATCTCCACATTTCCCTCACAGTTTGCCTGCTAAAAAAATGTCTGGGATAGGAATCATTTTCTTTGACCACATTGAACATAACTGCTTCATTATGATCTGGCTTCCAGAGGTACTACTGAGGTCATTACGAATCCTGATCCTGTCTGTAATCGTTCCCCCTTCTCTGGAAGGCCACAGAATCTTCTTTTTGCCTCTAGTGTTCTGAGCTATCATGGTAATGGGCCTTAGTATTGGTCTATTTTCATTCATTGTGCTGGCTTTCCCAATCTGGAAATTCATGACCACCAGTTTTAGAAATTTTTCTAGAATTATTTCTTCAGTGATTTCCTTCCTTACTTGTTTTTTCCATTTTCCTTTTCTGGAACTCTTTTTACTCAAATGTTGAACCTTCTTAAATGATCCTCTAATGTTCTCATCTTTTCTCTCCTGCTTATTTATATCTTGGCCTTTTAAGCTCTGTTTTCTGGGAAATTTCCTCAACTTTACCCTACAGCCTTTGTACTGAGTTTTTTCATTTCTTTTATGTTTTCTGTTTCCAAGAGCTTTTTGTTGGTGGTGTCATTCTCTAAATACTTTTTCTTTTTAAAGTAACAACTTTATTGAGATATAATTCACATACCACACACTTGACCGATTTAAGGTATACAATTTGATGTTTTTCAGTATATTCAGAGTTGTGAAACCTCCGTAATAAAATTTAGATTATCTTCATCACTCACTCCCTACCCCTGGAAAAGAACACCGTACCCATTATCAGTCACTGCCCATTTCTCTACAATCCTTCCAGCCCTAGGCAATGACTATAACCTACTTTGTTTCTATACATTTGCCTAGTTTGGGCATTTCATATAAATGGAATCGTACAACATGTATGTGGTCTTTTGTAACTAACTGGCTTCTTTCAATTAACATAATGTTTTTAAGTTTCATCCATATTGTGGCATGTATCAGTGCTTCATTCCTTTTTATTGCCAAATTATATTCCATTGTATAGGTACATTTTATATATTCATCAGTACACAGACATTCAGGTTGTTTATACTTTTTAGTTATTATGAATAACGCTGCTATGCACATTTGTGTACTTACTTTTGTGTGTACATGTTTTCAATTCTCTTTGACATGGCTAAGAGTAGAAATGTTGGGTCATATGGCAACTGTGTTTAGCCTTTTGAGGAATTGCCAGACTACTTTCTAAAGTGGCTGCATCATTTGACATTCACATTAGTATGTGAGGATTCCAATTTCTCCACATCTTTATCAATACTTATTACTGTCTGCCTTTTTTATTATAGTCATTCTGGTGAGTGTGAAGTGGTATCTTCATTGTTTTCGTATGGTGTGAGGAAAGGGCCTAACTTAACAACTCACTCTGGTAGTTGCAAACAGTGATTTAACATAGTATAGAATTCATCCATCAATTGTCTAACATACCTTTTCCTCGTACTAGATACCAGAGTATCAAATACCTAGGCATGCAGTAGACTAATGATTATTTGCTGAATGAATATATCAAAAGAATGCTAAAGAAAGGATTGAAAGAAAATGAGTAATACTTATATAATTATCAAAGTATTACTTAACATATGTACTTTCAAAATGCAAAAGTAAATTCTTAAGTTATTTTCCAGGAAACTGAGCAAAAGCTCTATTTACCTTTCTAGCTCTTTCAGTAATGGTTGGTGCTCTCTGCAATATTTTTTCTTGAAGAAACTCTTTATTCTGGAAAGGAAAAATAAGTATTTTCTTCTTACAAGATGTTTTTATTGAACCAAAAAAACTGACAAAGAAATGTTCACCACAATTAAAATGTGGCATAGTAACTGTTTTACAAGAAAGTTTGAAAAAAAGCTTCCATTCTTCTATTCTGAAGCTCCTTCAGTACATTAGCACCATGGGTTTATACACTGAGACAGAGCTTTAGTGTACTATATAAACCAGTATCTATAAAAAGTTTGCTTTACCATATGTCCTTTGGGATCATGGTCCCATATTTACAACTACAGTAACATCCCATTTATCTGGTATCTTTGGGAAATGAGATGTTTACCAATTCAGTAGTAAACCCCGAAAGGAGAGTTCTGTATTTTTCACAGATTATATTTATAATGGCAAAATTTAATATTCACTGTTCCTGTTATATGTTTAAACTGCTGACATTTAAATTAATTTATATGAAAATAATTTACTTATTCTAAAGGATGTATCTTAATTATCAAAGATTGTATAGATAGTGCCCTTAGCAATTATTTGATCTACTATCATTCTTCTAAACATAATCATTTTAAGATAATGCAACTTCTGAGCAGTGAATCTAATTTAGGTAACTTAGAAAGATCAAATGGATACATAATATCAAAAGTCAGAATTTCCTACCTTGGCTTTTTGGAAAAATTTGTGCCTCAACAGTTCTGCTGCTGTTGGTCTAAAACCAGAAAAGAAAGTTTTTATAGTTATTTCAAGTGTAATGTGGTATTTTATCTTCAAAAATGAGAAAATGATTTCTTGAGCAACAAGATTAAAAACTCAGTGTACTCCATTTTCCTTAATCTGCTAAAAAGAAAAAAGTAGGATAACCTTGGTATAAGACATTGAGTAGAACAAAAACTCAAACAGAAATGTTCTGATAATAATTATTGACATTGAGTAGAATAAAAACTCAAATAGAAATGTTCTGATAATAATTATTGTAGGTTCTTTGAAAAATTCATTAGCGAAATGTTTCTTTTGGAAGCATGATTTCTTAGAGGCTTCTAATATATCTGCTATTTAATATTATTTCCCAAGAAATAGACTAGACAATGTTTACTTTAAAGAGGCATAAAACTACATCTAAACTCACCAAGTCCTGGGCTTTTTGCTATGTGGCTGCCTGCCAGCCTTCAACTTAGATAACTACGTCTTATAATAGATTTCATAATTTCCCTTAAAAAATTGCAGATTCTTAAAGTAATATATATTTCCCAAATTTAACTCCATTTTTAACTCAACTCTGCACAGTCTTACTTCCTTTGAGTAAAGGCATCATTACCAACTTTACAAACTTTTAAATAAGTATGATTGAGAATACACAATACTACACTTGAGAGATTAGACCTGATTACGCCACACACCTACCATAGAATCCTGAGCAAATCACTTCGCTAAGGTTCAGGATTACCTGGCCAAGTCCCTAAAAATAGTGGTTCTTAAACACTGCTGTGCATTCTATCTAGGAGCTTAAAAAACACCCCGACACCTACGCTACACCCCATACCAATTAATGCAGAATCTGTCGGGGGAAACCCAAGCATCAGTAGTTGTTAAAATTCTCCAGGTGATTCCAATGTGCACTCAAGCTTGAGAATCAGCGCCTCAGAGGACTAGTATCAAGATTAAAAGAGAGAATGAATGTGAAAGTGCTATGCAGACTGACAACAGACATTAGCATTCTGTCAAGATTGCAATATGTTCAAATAGTTTGCACAATATTGTTTCCTAGTATGAGTCATTCCTTTCTCCGAGGTTCATTTCCTTCTTTCCGATGTACAATTTATAAGAGTTGTTTAAGTACTAAAACATGGCTGGAAAACTCAATCCTTGAAAAAGATCTTAATTTCATGCTTAACTCTTTAATAATAGTTTTGACTAGCTGGAGAATTCTGAGTTAACAGTTATTTCTCTCAGCATTATTCCAGTATCTTCTGGCCTTAATTGTTATTATTGGGGGAAGTGGCTATCTACCTGCTATTCCTAACAGTAATCTATTCCTTCAGGGTGCATTTAAAGCTTCTATATGCCTTTGTGTCCAGTAGTTTCAGGACCATGTGTACAAATGGGGAAAGGAGGATGCTGTTTGGAATTTTGGGGGGTGGTCTTTAAGAATGTAGGTATTTCAATTCTAGAAAATTCTCAACCATTATTTCTTTGAATATTGCATCTCCTACGTTCTTTCTAATCTCGCTCGTCAAGTCCATGTATACATATATGTGTATGTATGTATATGTGTATATGTCTGTTACGCACATACACTCTGAACCTTCTCATTCTATCCTCTAAATGTTCATCTTTCTTTTCATATTCCCACTTTTTATCTTTCTGTGCTACATTTGTGCAATTTCCTCAGTACAGTGCAGTGTGATTAAGAGCAGACACTCTAGTCAAACTGTATGGGTTGAAATTCCAGCTCTCTCCACCATTTATTAGCTGTGTGACTGACTTTGGGCAAAGTTACTTAACCTTGCTGTGATTCAGATTCTTCATTTGTAAAACAGAGAATATAATACTGCCCTCCTTATAGGATTACTATAAAAATTAAGTGAGATGATATACGCGAAGTGTTTATAACAGTATCTGGTAACTTGCTTACCGTGTTTCCCTGAAAATAAGACCTAACCGGACAATCAGCTCTAATGCATCTTTTGGAGTAAAAATTAATATAAGACCCAGTCTTATATTATATTATACTATACTATACTGTATTAGACCTGGTCTTATATTATAGTAAAATAAGACTGGGTCTTATATTAATTTTTGCTCCAAAAGATGCATTAGAGTTGATTGTCCGAATAGGTCTTATTTTCAGGGAAAAAGGGGAGTAGTCAATAATTCTCTCTTCTTTTGTTTTATTGGCTGTTCTGTTTAACCAGTCATATGCGGGTTTGTGTTTTTTCTTTAACTCAGAAATGTTCTAAATAAGGTATAATTTTGGTTTACAATCTGGAATAGCTTCCACATCTTCTTTTTAAAAATGCTTTTTATTTTGAAATAATTTTAGATTTATAGAAGTGATGCAAAGATGTAGAGTTCCACATAGCCTTCACCAGCTTCCTCTAATGTTAGTATTTTACATAACTGTATTACAATTATCAAGAAATTAACTAAAAATATTAACATTGGTACAGTACCATTAACTAAACTACAGACCTTATTCAGATTTCCCCAGTTTTTCGACTAATATCCTTTTTCTGTTCCAGGATCAAACCGAGGACACCATGTTGCATTTAGTCTCATGTCTCCTTAGGCCCCTCCACTCTGTGCCACTGCCTCAGTCTTTCCTTTCCTTTCCTTTCCTTTCCTTAACACTTTTGAAGAGTACTGATCAGGTAGTCTGCAGCGTATTTGTCAATTTGGGTTTGTCTGATGTTTTCTCATGCTAGCCTGAAGTTGTAGATTTTGGGGAAGACTACACTACCTCAAAGACACACTACCTCAAAGGGGTGATGTGTCCTTCTCTCTGCATCATATCAAGGAGTATATAATAATCGATGTGTCTTATGAGGAAAAACTGAGGGTTGCTAGATGGGCGGGAGGGGTGGGGGGTGGGGGGGAGGGGGAGGGGATTGGAGGGCAGTCGGTGACCACAGGATGGCCACGGGGTTTGAAAATTAATCTGGGGAACGTAATTTGGTGGTTACCAGAGCGTAAGGGGGTTGGGGAGTGGGGGATGAGGGTGAGGGGGATCAAATGTATGGTGATGGAAGGGGAGCTGACTCTGGGTGGTGAACACACAGTGTGATTTATGGATGATGTGATACAGAATTGCACACCTGAAATCTATGTAATTTTACTAACAATTGTCACCCCAATAAATTAAAAATAAATTAATAAAAAAAAAAGGAAAAAAAAAATAATCGATGTGTCTTAATACTGGTGATGTTAACCTTGATCACTTGAAGAAGATGGGAATAAGGTGTCTATCAGGTTTCTCTACTCTAAAATTGTTTTTTTTTCCCTGTTTCATACTCTATTCGTCAAAAGCAAGTCACTAAAAAGCAAGTCTAGTCACCCTTGAGTAAGGGAATCCATTAAGGTTTTAAATTTTAATTACTGTATTTGTCATTTCTAGCAGTTCTATTTGATTTTGATCTTTTTTCTTTTTGGTCATAATCACATTTTTTTTCTTATGGTTAAGATATTAAATTATTTTAAATACACTTATTTAATGGTCTTTTCAGGTATCTTTGCATTATCCAAAGTTCTTGGAGCACTAATCCTTCTGCTTGTGGTGTCTGCTGACTCTAGTTCACAGTGTAGTTTCACTCTGTTTTGTAATTTTGGATTGTAATCTTCTCTTCAGTGGGGCATTATGTGCAAGAATCTCACGGACCTGGGTTTTGTGAAGTGTTCTAATAGTGCAGTTTTATGATAGCTTCTGCCAAAAATAAAACTGGCTTGGAAATAATTTTACTTTCTAATCCTGTAGTTTCCTGGATAACATGGGTAGTATAAATGAAGACTGTAAACCTGCAGAATGTCCAGGTCGGAGGCTTGATTATTCAGCAGAGATTTTTTCCTGTGTCTTTGTGACGATGGACAGATTTTTTGTTTTCTAGTCTATCTTTTCATTCAGGATGCAGACTTGTGGTCCTAGCTTTATGTAGAGATCTCAGTTCCAAATCCCCATTGGACAGGCACCATATCTCAGTTCCAGTCCCCATGTAGAAGTGAGAATGAATAGTGCCCCACTGCAGGCAGCCACAGGATTAGTTCACATGATTTTTCTTCTCTAAATTTATGGCTTCTTCATTACTTCTGGCATCTGAGAACTTCCCTTTATTGCAAGCTCATCTCTGGATTTGTTTTTTTAAGTTTGATAGATTTATCCAGCATTTCTGGGTGTTTGTAACAAGAGAATTCTGTTATTTTAGACAAGTAACTTGGCAGAGGCAAAACTGTTCCCTATCTTTTATACCAATTTACTCAGAAACAGAAAAAAAGTTCTAAAAACACAGGTTTGAACTTTGCTCCCTGTATTTTCCTTATCCTTTCCAATATTTCCAACAGTAAATTCTGAAGCCCCATTAAATATATGAAAGTCAACTAAAACCATTTTCTTTTGTTGATCATTAGAAAATTCAAACTTAAAGACCTCTTAGTGCTAAGAAACTGAATGGAATATATATGCGAAACAGAAAAATAAGATATAGTGGGAGCAGAGCCCGAGGTTAGGAATCAGGAGTTTTGGATTCAAGTCCCACCTCTATGACTAGGTAGCTGGTTGACCTCAGAGGTAAAAGGCTGTACTCAAGGATCTCCAATATTCTATGATTCTGTTTAATTCATAAAGATACACATTAGATGATTATGTTATTTATTTGCTTGTCATCCAATCTGCCTAGTGTTAATGTAAGCTCTTCGAATTTTTGGTTCACTTACTAAAATATCTTTCCAATAAATAAATAAATATGATTATATTTAAACATTTGCTATGTATATTTCTTTTATTATTAAAACTGTAAGCAGCATTAAGATATTTTACTTATAACTTTTAAATGCAAATTAAAAACAAGCCCTCACACTAATTTGACATTTTATTAATACAGAATTCACAACATACAAATTCATAATTATAAGAAATTAACCAGGAAATAGCTGAACTACTTAGGATACATCATATACTAAAAAGAAGAAAACAATTTATTCATTTCCAACCTAGGGTAATCGTCTGTGTATTATTTTTTTATAGTTTATAGTTTCTTTGAATATGCGCAAGTAATTCCCTACATATGTATGTATGTGATTCCTAGACTTCCCACAATGGATTACATATTAGATGAAGAGAAAAGTAAGCTTTATCTCATATTTTACCTTTTTTCAGGATCCTTTTGAAGACATAACGAAATCATTTTTCTAAATGATTTTCCATATTTTTTCAGCATTTCTTTATCTTGAACACCAGTTTCCAAAGAAGGAGGATCATTTTGCAGTGTCAGCATCAAAACCTGTAAGAATTTTCAATATAATAAAAACTTAAGACTCAGTAATGTTAAATATGGTGGCCAAGATTTTTCAATATAGACTCAGAACCCAGAGTATTTAGGTGTTTTCTACGTAAACAATATCCTATAGAAAATTGGCTTCCTAGACGACGTGCCTGCCAGAGCTCAACTGCATCAACACCGTTATGTTTGTTGGTTAGTCCTTTCATGTCTTCTGTCCCCATTCTTATACTGCCAAACTATCTTTAAAACAATATTAAAACCATAGCAAAATTCGGAGTGTGACCTTGCTGACTTCACTTATTCATGGCTCTGTTTCAACCTGACACCTTGTAATCTGGCCCTCTCTTCCTGGAACTCCTCAGAAACTTCTATCATAGAAATCACTGATGATGTCCTAGTTAACAAAGATACAGCCTATTTTTTAAAGTTCTCATTTTTCCTACCTTCCCTGAATTAACTGACTATTCTGTCCATCTCTTCCTTCTTTGACTTTGACTTTCATGGCAACATACTAGCTTGATTCACAGAGATGTAAGTAATGAAAGTCATATTTATGTGATGGGACTTGGGGTTATTTGTGGTTTTCTATACTGTTTGACTTTTTTTTATAAAGTATAAGCTATTTTCTAAACACCAAGACAACACTAAAAAATAAAAGCGGGCTATAATCAGAATTATTACTTGCTTTTCAGATTTACATTTACTGAAACAGAATTACTAAGGTTGGTGATATTTCTCATTTTGAGCAAATAGGTTAATATCTGGCTATAGGCAGGAGTCACTGCCTATAATGGATGAAAACTAAATCTCATGCTCCCCCAACCTCCTTTTTTAAAGAATAAGACATTTCTTTGGCCTAAAAATAGCCTCCCACCTTACAGTTATTAAAAAAAAAAAAATCAATCCAGGCTAGCCCAGTGGCTCAGGAGATCGGAGCGCCATGCTCCTAACGCCAAAGTTGCTGGTTCGATTCCCACATGGGCCAGCGATGCGCCCTCTACAGCTAAGATTGTGAACAACAGCTCTCCCTGAGACCTGTACTGCCGTGAGCAGCCGGAGCGTGGCGTGAGCTGCCGCGGGCTACCATGTGCCGCCATGAGTGGCTGGAGGCGAGCGTGAGCGGCCGACTACCGACCAGCGACCAAGACTGCCTCAGTGAGAGGGAGCGCAAGGCTCATAAATACCAGCATGGGCCAGGGAGCTGTGTCCTACACAACTAGACTGAGAAAAACGGCTTGAAACGGGGGGGGGGGGGGGGGAGGGGGGGGATGGGGGGAGGGGAGGCGGGGGGGGGGGGGAGAATCCTTCTTAAATCCTTATGAACATCCACTTCCTCCTGAGAATCTTCAACCTTTATGAAAACCATGGCCTTAAGACATCACTAACCTTTCACAGAATCAAAATTTCACCAATAATATATGCACGTCAATACATGTATGTTTAAATATGGAGAGAGAGAGATTTTTCATAATATCCTTTTACTGGTTTTGTCCCTCTCTACAATGTTAGAGCCTTAAAGGGGACAGAATGACATTTTAAGTGTACTAAGATCATACAGATGTGAATATCAACATGACAACAATTCACAACAGTGGTCTGACATTTTAAACAGTCAAAGGGTATCTTGTAAAATGGGCAAGCAGAACTTTACACAATAGCTACAGCTACAAACAGAAGACTAGAACTCATGTGCATATTAGAACTAAGGGCTCACACAGATAAAACCAGTTACCAACAGTACTGGCAGCACCATCTTGAAACCCCAAAAACTCACTCTGGCACTAAGGTTGGAGGCAGGATTACTAACTACGTTTCAGGTTAACTATCACATCAGCATGTAATTATAACCCTTTGCATAAAAGCTGCTTAGTGCCCTACCACAAAGCAAACTTTTACTTGAACTTTAATTCAATAATAATGAGAATAATACTTACGTATGGCACATGGACACTTTGCATGAATTATCTTACCAAATATATGAAAAGCACTTAAAAGTGCCAGGCACAGATAAATGCTCAATGAGTGTCAGCTATAATTACTGTTAATATGTAACCCTTCCAACAACCTTATGAAGTAGACATGATCAGCATCCCCATATTAAGGCTGTCCTACACAGGTGACTGTAAGGAACACACACTAAAATGAGAGACATCAGATCCTAACATCAAACTAATTACCGAGTCAGAAGATGGAGAGTCATCATACAAAAATGTCCACTACAATGTAGAGTCATCCAACGGTAAACACCAAACATCTAATACAGATTTCAACTGCTACAGGAGGTACAAGGAATACAGGGCAGAATTCTACGGATAAAAATGTCAAATGCAGAGAGGCTCTGAAAAGGTATTGGGGCAGTATTTGGAATGTGAGCCTCACCTTCATTGGCGGATACTTATGGTAAGGAGCTGCCCCTGTGGCCAGTTCAATTGCTGTGATCCCAAAACTCCAGATGTCAGCTTTGAAATCATAACCTCGGACCTGAAAAGAACAGAGAGATGTACATGATGGCTTTTACCCCCCTAAGTGCACTTGTAAAAGGTAGCTTCAAACATGTATCACGGACTATGAAAGTGTTCATAAGCTTTAAATCAGGGGTGTCCAAACTTTTTTCAACGGTTTTCACCAAGGGCCGTATGCGGTAAAATACACAAACAGCCGGGCCACTCACTGGAGGTGAAGTACGTATTGCCTCACCTGGTTTATTTAAGTAAACTAAATGTATTTTTGGAATTTGCTGCGGGCCAATTAACAGTGGATCATGGGCCGCAGTTGGCCTGCGGGCCGCAGTTTGGACACCCCTGCTTTAAATCAATAAAATATCTAAAGTTAGCAAAAGCTAAATATACTTGGTAAGAGCAAAATTTTAAAAATTAAGGAAGAGGCAACCTGAATTAATGTTCACAATGGGGAAATTGTTAAATATGGTATATTCACTTAAAGAAATACTATATTAACTAAAAGCAGTGGTAATGAATTCTGTATGAAAATACAGAAAACCATCTGTGATAAAGCACTTATGAAGAAAAAAGAATACAAAATTGTTCATAAGTTTTGATACTATTACAAACAGGTATATAGGCTATAAAAATATGGAAAAACTAGAACAAAATGTTAGGCAGTGGTGGTGAGTCTGTTGTTTTCAAAATTTCCTATGCTGTAGTATTGTTTTATCACCTTAATTTTTATAATGAAAAAAGTTACAAAAAGTGGGAATATTTTTAAAGTTGTTGGTGTGAATATCTTGCCAAATTTCTCTCCTGTTATACCGTTACCAGTACATTATACAAGTAAATATTTCAGTTTTCTATTCTAAGCAATATAGGAGTAGAAATAGTTTTGGGAGTGTGTGGTTTGAGACCTAAAATTAAAACTCCATATTCTGTGCTGTCTTGACATCTGGTAAATAGAAGGGTCTCTAATGACCTAAGGGCAAGTTACCCTCCCCCTTGCTCCTGAGGATAAGGTATCCTAGCCGAACGACCTTATTATCAATTGGACCAGGTGTAGTTCCTGCTTATCCCTGAGTAGCAGGTTTCTTCAGGTCGCTGCCAGCCCTCAGAATTATTCAAACGAGCCAATCACATCCACACAAGGAAACCAAGGGGCATCTCACTGTCTTGCTACTACAAAGCCTGTCTGCCACAGTAACAGTTCACTCTCTTCCTGAGTACAACCCCGCGTGGCATGCAGTGTCCTATTCCGCCCCAGCTACGTGTATATGCAATTATCAGTAATTGTTTTTAAACTTTTAAACCACTATTACTTTTGCACCAACCAAATAACTGCTGTCAACCTCATCGGTCCAGTGTCACATGTTGTGTGCTAAACCATCCACATAACCCTAGGGTGGGAATCCTTCCCTCACCAACAGGGTGAAGACGGGCATTATAACAGAGTGAAAAGTAAATTCAGTTCTACACACTGAGTTTGATATACAAATAAGACATGTCTGCAAAACACCTATAGGGAGTTAGAAATATCTACCTAGAGGCTGAGGAAATAAGACTGGACTGGATATAATTTAGAAATAAGTAATAGGTGGGAAGCAAAGAGAACATCTAGTGAGTATGTCAAAGATAAGTAGAAGTCAAGAACAAGGTCCTGGGGAGCAGGCTCATTTAGCAGTAGAAGGAAAGCCAGAGAAGTCAGAGAAATGGCCTGACAAGTTGATAACAATGAGAAAACTACCTAGGGAAGCTAAGGAAGTGAAAAGTGGGAATGGCCAATAGTGTCAAATGCCACGAAGAGAACAAGGAACAAGAAATGAGAACTGGATTTGAGACTTAGCAGTTTCTGTAAGGTGACAGGACGAGTGACATCAGACTGTAGTTGTCTGAGAGCAAATGGGAAACGGGGACATGGAAAAAACTAGTCCCTCAAGAACCACAGCAACAAAAGTACATGTAAAAAGATTAGGTCATTTAATTAAGGGAAATATTATTAAACCAATCTTCATTATATTATTCCTTAGGTTGTCTTTGATATAAACCCTGAGTTTCACATGTCCTTTGTAAAGTTCTACAATCGGTTTTTTTTTAAAAGGGAGAACCAAAGTTTTAACCAAGGAACAGAGACATGTATTTCCCAACGCTAACCTAATACAACAAACAAAAGCAAACACTACTCAGTGTTTTTCAAATTCATAACAAAACCCTAAACCATTTCAAAAAGACACAGTACCTGTTCCATAACTTCGGGTGCCATCCAGCAAGGGGTTCCAACAAAGGTCTTTCTTACTTTATTTCGGGTAATATCACCACCAGTTGCTAAAAAAGCACTAACCCCAAAGTCTAAAATAGAATACAACATCAAGGTATTAGAAATAAAGTAACATAAATGAATAGGAAAATAACATAATGTAGTTATAGTCCTATATACAAACAGAATGATGTCTTCCTCCTGCTGAACTTCTTGACTAAATTAAGACACACTTTACCAGGTCCTTCATTCCATTCCTCTCCACCCCAATATATCATCATCTCAGATTTTCCTCCTTGCTCCAATCCCTTCTTTTCATTTCATCTTCCCAAACTGAAACTCTATATCCATTAAACAGTAACTCCCCAATGCCCCCTCCCCTAGTCCCTGGCAACCACCATTCTACTTTCCGTCTCTATGATTTTGACTAAGTACCTCAAGTGGAATCATACTGTATTTGTCTGTTTATAACTGGCTTATTCACTTAGCAAAATGTCCTCAAGGTTCATCCATGTTGGAGCACATGTCAGAATTTCCTTCTTTCATAGGCTGAACAACATTCTATTATATGTATATATGACATTTTGTGTATTGATTCATCTACTGATGAACACTTTGGTTGTTTCCACGATTTAGCCACTGTGAATAATGCTGCTATAAAAATGGGTGTACAAATATCTGTTTGAGTCCCTGCTTTTAGTTCTTTGGGGTTATATACCCAGAAATTGCTGGATCATTTAGTATTTTAATTGTTTGAGAAAATGCCATACTGTTTTCCAGGGCGGCTGTACCATTTTACATTCCGACCAACAGTGAACAAGGATTCCAATTTCTCCACAACCATGTTGTTATTTTCCTTTTTTTTTTTTTTAAAGATTTTATGGGGGAAGGGGAACAGGACTTTATTGGGGAACAGTGTGTACTTCCAGTATTTTTTTTCCAAGTCAAGCTGTTGTCCTTTCAACCTTAGTTGTGGAGGGTGTGGTTCAGCTTCAAGTTGTTGTCCTTTCAGTCTTAGTTGTGGAGGGCACAGCTCAGCTCCAGGTCCAGTTGCTGTTGTTAGTTGTTAGTTGCAGGGGGCACAGCCCACCATCCCTTGCGGGAGTCAAACCGGCAACCTTGTGGTTGAGAGGACATGCTCCAACCAACTGAGCCATCTGGGAGCTCAGCAGCAGCTCAGCTCAAGGTGCCGTGTTCAATCTTAGTTGCAGGGGCGCTGCCCACGATCCCTTGTGGGACTCGAGGAGTTGAACCGGCAACCTTGTGGTTGAGAGCCCACTGGCCTATGTAGGAATGGAACCGGCAGCCTTCGGAGTTAGGAGCACAGAGCTCCAACCACCTGAGCCACTGGGCCGGGCCCCTCCACCCCTTTTTTTTTTGATAGTAGCAATCCTGATGGGCGTGAGGTAGTATCACCTTGTAGTTTTAATAATTAGTGATGTTGAGTATCTTTTCATGTGCTTATTGGCCATTTGTATATCTTCTCTGGAGTAAGTCTATTCAAGCCCATTTTAAGCCATTCTTTTAAGTACTAGGAGTTCTCTATATATTCTGGATATTATTAGTCTTTTGCCATATATGTGATTTGCAAGTATTTTCTGCCATTCCATGGGTTGCCTTTTTACTCTGTTGGTAGTGTCTTTTGAGGCACAAAATTTTTGAATTTTCATAAAGGCCTATTTGTCTTTTTCTTCTGGTGTCTGTGCCTTTGGCATCATATCAAAGAAGTCAATGCCAAACCCAATGTCTTGAAACTTTTGCTCTGCTTTCTTCTAAGAGTTTCATTGTTTTAGGTCTTACACTTAGGACTTTGATCCATTTTGAATTAATTTTTGTACATGGTATTAGATAAGGGTACCCCGTTTTCTCAGAACCATTTGTCCTTTCCCCACTGAATAGTCTTGGCACCCTTGTCAAAATCCTTTCACCATACACATGAGGGTTTACTTCTGGGCTCTCATTTCTATTCCATTTGTCTCTATGTCTCTCTTTAGGCCCACAACATGCTGTTTTTCACTGTCGCTGTGCATTAAGTTCTGAAAATAGGAAGTGTGGAATCCTCCAGCTCTGTTCATTCTTTTCCCAGATTGTCTTGGGTATTTGAAGTTACCTGAGATTCCACAGGAATTTTAGGATAGGTTTTTCTATTTCTACAAAAACATCACTGTGATTTTGATAGTGATTGCATTGAATCTGTAGATCACTTTGGGTAGTCTTGGCATTTTAACAATACAGGTGTACCCCGCTTTTCTAAAGTTTGCATTATGCCACTTTGCTTTTATGAAAAGACCTACATGAGTACGTTTTCACTAACCGAGAGAAATGCAAACAGGATTTTTCTTTTACCAACAAATCCATTACCATACTAATGTAGGTCCTTTGTGAAAGCAAGTGGCGTGATGTGAACTTTCTAAACGTGAGGGACACTCTTTACACCATTTTGGCTTACAGAAGGGTTCACAGGAACAATCTACTTCAGGATAGCGGGAGAAACTTGTACAGTATTCCAGTCCATGAACATGGAATGTGTTTCCATTTATATATGTTTTAATTTCTTTCAACAATGTTTTGTAGTTTTCATTGTACAAATCTTTCCTCTCTTGGTAAACAACTATGTATTTTATTCTTTTAGATGCTACTTGTAAGCGGAACTGTTTTTGTAATTTCCTTTCAAACTGCTCATTGTTAGTAAATAAAATGCAACTGATCTTTGTGTCCTTTGTGTTGACTTTGTATCCTACTTTGCTAAATTAATTTATTAGTTCAAATCGTTTACAGAATGTTCAGTGCAGACCCATGTAATCTGCAGAAATAATTTACTTTTTTTTCCAGTCTGAATTTCTTTTATTTCTCTTGCCTAATCGTTCAACCTAGATCTTCCAGTACTATGTTAAATAGAAGTGGCAAAAGCAGACATCTTTGCTGTGTTCCTGAACTCAGGGAAAGCTTTCACTCTTTCATCATGGAATATAATGTTCATTGTAGGTCTTTCATATATGGCTTTTAGTAAGGTGTGTGTGTGTGTGTGTGTGTGTGTGTGTGTGTGTGTGTATGTATGTATGTATACATATATATAGACACACATATATGTATTTTATATATATAATATATATATAATCTTGCTGTATTGACTCTTCTATTAATACACAATGTACTTGTTTCCTGTAACCTTTCATGATATAATGTCTATTTTATCTGATATTAGAATAGCCAGCCCTGCTCTCTGTTTGGATACTATTTGCATGTATTTTTCCATCTTTTCATTTTCAATCTATTTTGTGACTTTAAATCTAAAGTGAGTCCCTTATAGACAGCATATATTTGGATCATGTGTTTTTATCCACTCTGCCAATCTGTCTTTTCATTGTAGAGTTAATCCATTTACAGTTAAAGCAATTACTGATAAGGTGGGACTTCGGTCATTGTGTCATTTATTGTCTACATATCTAATAGTTTTGCTCCCATTTCCTGCATTACCTCTTTTATGTTTAGTTGATATTTTGTTATGAAATGCTTAAATTATTTCTCATTTCCTTTTGTCTATATTCTATAGCTACTTTTTTTGTGGCTACCATAGCAATTACATTTATCATTCTAAAGTTATAACACTCTAATTTGAATTTATACCAGCTTACCTTCAATAATGTACAGCAACTCTTTCCTTTTACAGCACTGTTCCCACCCTTTTTGGTTGCTGCTGTCACAAAATTACATCTGCATACACTGTGTGCTCAGAAATATAAGGGACTAATTCTTTTAAATGCATTAGTCTCTTAAATCATGTAGGAAAAAAAAGTTGAGCTACAAACCATTGTTACAATACTTATAATAATGTTTTTTAAACTTGTCCATGTATTTACCTTTATCGAGATCTTTATTTCTTCATACTGCTTGGAGTTATTGTCTAGTCTTTTCGTTTCACTTTGCAGGACACCCTTGAGTATTTCTTGCAGGGTAGGTCTAGTGGAAACATTCCATAGCTTTTATTTATCTGGGAATGTCTTAATTTAGCCCTCATTTTTGATGGACAGTTTTATTGGACATAGGATTCTTGACTAACAATTTTTTTTCTTTTAGCTCTTTGAATATATTGGCCCACTGCCTTCTGGCCTCCAAAAGTTTTTGATGAGAAATCTGTTGACAACCTTATTGAGTAAAACCTTGTATGTGACAAGTCACTTCTTTCTTGCTGCGTTCAAGATTCTTTGTCTTTGGCTTCCATAAGTTTGAATGTGTCTCTGTGTGAGTCTCTTAGAGTTCTTCTTCCTTGGAAATCGTTGAGCTTCTCGGATGTTTATATTCATGTCTTTCATCAAATTTGGAATGTTTTCAGTCATTATTTCTTCAAACATTTTCACCACTCCTTTCTTCTTCTGGGCCTCCAACAATGTGTATGTTGGTCCACTTAATGGTTTCCAACAAGTCCCTCAGGCTCTGTGCACTTTTCTTCACCCTTTTCCTTTCTATTCATCAGACTTGCTACTTTCCGTTTCCCTATCTTCAAGTTTACCAATTCTTTCTTCTGTCAGCTCAAATCTTCAACTAAATTCTTCTAGTGAGTTTTCATTTCACAGTACAACTTATTGCACTTTTTAGCTCCAGAATTTCTTTTTGGTTTCTTTTAGGTTTTCCTTCTTTAGTAATAATTTCAGTTTGTTCACACATTTTTTTCTTTAGTTTCTCTATATCATCCTTTAGTTCTCTGAGCATCCTGAAGATTGCTGTTTTAAAATCTTTGTCTAGTAGCTCGGCCATCAGCTCTTTTTTCAGTATTTGTTGATTTATTTATTTCCTTTGCATGGGTCACACTTTCCTGTTTTATTGAATACCTTGTGATTTTACTGTTGAAAACTGGAGACTGGAATTTAATAATATGCCAACTCTGGAGATCATATTCTACCCCTTTCCCAGGGTTTGTTCATTTTTGTTCTTTTTTTTTTTTTTCGTTGTTGTAGGCTGTGTCTGTGTCAAGCATCAGTCAAAGATATTAACTTAAGTTCTTCTCAGGTCTTTTCTGCACTTTTTCCTGGGCATATGCAGTCACTTTCCAATTTTCCCTGTACATGTAGTTGTTTTTTAACGTCCTAGTCTCTAATGTCTGGCTCCGAAAAGGGAAAGAAAAGAAAAATGAAGGGAAGGAAAAAAGGCGCTGAGCCGTTAATTCCCCCTGGAAGTCACTTGGCAGGGGGGCGGTGCAGCAACAATGGCTGCTCACCTCTTTGCCCTCACCTTTGTGATCAAAAGCAGCAATCAGTGATCAGAGGAAAGATCCCTGATATTTGGAGGACAGGATCCTTTTTGCCCACCATGGTTCCCACAAGATGTGTGCAAGCCGCTCCAAAAACATGTGCACAGCTACCTGCAATGTGGCTGATAGTTAAGGAATGAGTAGTTCTGAAATTGGCCAAAATTAACCACAATTTATCTTCCAAGACTTCCTTTAGAATTTCCAAGCCTTTAATGGACTACAGAATTCCAAAATAGTTACAGTAGGGCCTCACTTGACATCATCAACAGGTTCTGCAACTTTAAGTGAATTGATGTATAACGAAACCAATTTTACCACAGGCTTAACTGATATAAACAAGAGTTAAGTTTTTATGGTATCTCATCAACATTATAATGAAATAACATTGAATGAAACATTATTTGAGGACCTGCTGTACAAGAGACAGATTCTGCCAGTTCAATTGTTGTCTAGGTGGGGAGAAAGATTTCTGGTGCTTCTTACTTGCCCTCTTCATAGAATCCTCGTCTTTAGTTTTTCACCACTTGATTTTGCTTCCTTAAGCAATACAGCACAATTGTGTCTGGTGTTGAACTTACATAAATGGAATCACACGCTGTATATTCTATTTGACTGGATTCTTTCATGTTATGGCTTTATAATTTACTAACGCTTTTGTATGTAGTTGTAGTTCTATTCAATTTCATCACTAGATAGTATTCTAATGTATAACTTAAACACAATTTATTTATCTATTCTACTAATGAAAGACTTGGGACTGTTTCAAACTTTCAATGCTTATTAGTACCGTGGCACACATAAGCATGAATTTCTCTAGGCCATACACCTAGAAGCCAGTCTTAGGGTATGCATATCTTAATAAAATATTTATACTAATTTATATTCCCACATCAGAGTGAGATTTTTCCTTGCTTTACACCCACACTAACTACTGGTATTGTTAGATGCTTTTGCCAGGTCAGTCAGTATAACATGGTATCCAGTGTTATTCTACTTTGCATTTAATTGATGACTAGTGAGACTGAACACCTTTTATTATATTTATGTTTTGATGTCTTCGTTTGGGAAGTTTTATGCCCATTTTTGTAATGAGCTCCTTACATATTCTAAATTTCAGCCTTTTGTCTGTTATGCATGCTACAAATATCTTTTCACTCTGTGGTTTGCCTTTTTACCTATTGATGATGATAAACTGTTCCTTTTTTTGATGAATAGAAGTTGGTCGTTTTAAAGGAGTCAAATTTATAATCTTTTCCTTTATGTTAGAGCATTATGTGGCTAGGCTAAAATATCCCCTTACCTTAGGACATGAAGATGTGTGCCTAAGTTATCTCCTAAATCTGAAGAAATAATTAAATTTTGGGTGATTATCTTCCTCCTGCCAAATAACCTGACTGTTCCAGCAGTGCCCATGGGACTAAGCTGAGGTTTGCTCAGATGGTCTGCTTGTCAACAATCCTGTAGTAGAGCCACTCTGGAGTCTCAGTTTGGAGGAAGGGGTATTTTACCAGAACAGCCGCTTTTACAGGACCTGGACTACAACTCTTATCTCTTCAGCTCTGAATCTCCCCAAAGTGCACTGCCCCCTCTCAGATGCCTCTTCTGAATTGGCATACACCCCATTCCCGCCAGGACAGAAGCGGCTCTGTATCACCTTACTATGGAGTATTTATTCTTAAACACAATGAAGTTTCTTGAGTACTTCTCCTTCAAAGGAAAGTACAGAATGTCATGAGAACCCATAGAAGAAGACCCTAATGGAGGACAAAGAGTGGATAACTAAAAGCTAATGAGTAATGGTCAGAAAAATGTCTAAGATCAAAAAAGAAGATTGAGTAGTAGAGGATTATCTTGAAAATCAGCAGGGATGTGCCAAAATAGGATGCTTGACTAGAAATGGTCCACGGAAGAGAAGAGCAAATAGACTAAGAAACTATAAAAGATGAGTAATGTGGTTCTACTGACCATTATCAAAATAAAAAGAAATACTAATCATTACCTGCAATCTGTACTGAGCCATCTTCTCCAAGAAGAATATTTCCAGCTTTCACATCTCTTTAAGAAAAACAAAAGTTACATATTAAAAAAACACCTATTCTTTGGAGCCACATAATCTAAGCAGTTGTTTACTATATTCACACAACACTGGCATTGTTTAAGTGTTCTATTTTGCATGAAAGAGCATTAAGGCAATAGTAAAATTAAAAATATTTTTTGTCACTTGTACTAGAATCCAAACATTGTAAACAGCAAGCTAGAATAACATATAGCTTTTTACTATGAAATCTAGAAAACACAAAATGATTAAATACTTGACTGGGATGACAGTGGCCAAAGAATGTGATCCTCAACTACCTTCATCTAATTCTTTTTGAAATAATACTGATTTATTTTTTCAACACCCTGATACATCATTAAAATTTGGTTGAAAAAGGATAATTCTATGACTGTAGCACAAAGATAGATACAAATTATTCAAACATCTCTGTATTTTTATTGGTAACTATTTATAACTTAAGTAATACATGAATATGTTCTTGTTATGAAAACTTAAACATCGCTGAAAAGGCCAAAATCCCTTTCACCACTATTCTGAAGTCTAGTATTCTCTCTAAAAATTTCAACCATTATCAGTCTGGTTAATGGAATGTTTCTGTGACATATCTAGGTTTTTCTTCCAACATAAATGTTATTATACCATCCACTATACCTTATTTTTCTATACCTTATTTTTCTCATGCAACATGTTAGTAATATTTAGCAAAATTTAAAATCACAAAACCTATGAGTAACAAATCTACTTCTTGATAACCTAGAGAAACTCTCACAGTGTACAGGGAATATAAAAGAGGGTTCACAGCAGTATTATTTGTAATAACAATCCCCAAATGGTAACGACCTAATAAAAAGCCAAGAACAGCAGAAAGGTTAATTTGATTCTGTTACATCCATGAAATGGAATAAGGTCAATCAACATGTTATGACTTTAAATGCCCTTTAATACAATGCCCTCTAATATATATATGGCTAAGTGAACATGTCAAATGGGACGGTGCATTTTGTATGACACCATCAATGTTACACACACACACACACACACACACACACACACACACCAAACAAAGAGCAATGAATGGCTGCTTCCTTTGGTGGACAGGAGTGGGACTGGAGTCAAGGGGAACAGTGTTTGAATATCTTGTAGGAACAAACTCATCTATTCATTTTGTAATTAAAATAAATATAATTAAATAAAGAGAGCTAACCCTTGAAGCTATTAGACAGGAAAGAAAAGCAAGGCTAGCTCATGGAGGAAAGCCTTGTCTGTCATGAAAAGGAACTAGTGAAAAGCATAACACTTTATCTCCCTGGCTTTGTTTTGTTTTCCTCCATATTTAGCTCTAACCTTGGTAAACAATGAACAAGTTTCGCAGCTGTGTGTAGCATGTGTAGCAGCATCACCATCCATACCAGAGTATATAATAACTTTCTGGAATATATACTAAAACGTAAGGAAATCATGTTACCGAATATTTTGTACTGCTTATAAATCCAAACAATTTACAGGACATTTTCCCAGAGACTGACTTAGAGTGGAAGCTGACTCACTTTGCTCTAAAAACCTAAAGTCTCTGATTCTAGATACTATGAACAGGAGAGAACTGAGGACATTCCCTTGCCTTGGTGACAAAGACCATTCAACTGAGTCAACCATGAACCTTCACCTCCCTTTTCTGAGTTCATTTGGAATGACACCTAAAACTCAACGGAAAATACAATGTGTAGTGCAGGCCTCCTCCTCTGTGCTTCTTCAGTAGGCTGTAACCCAGTGTTAACACAGATCATAGAAATATGATCATATTTCTGGGTCCATGTCTCTCACTTCACCATGAGCCATATCTGAGCCTGCATCTCAATACATTTCTGTATCACCTGCCATTTAATTACTTACTGGGTATTATGACTAGAACATAGGAGGCATCTCCCAGATATTCATCAAAATTTAAATAACTAAATAGGAGACATCCTGCCTCAAATTCTCTTATAGAGATAAGTATGATATTAAGTAAATGGAAGAGTGAATAAATCTAACAAAACATTAAAATAAAACTTGATTGCTTCTAAAGAGAAGTATATTAAATCTATCATTTAATCCAACTAAATATCAAAATAAAACTTGACTGTCCCCTCCCCACCACGCCAACCCCCAACTCTGTTCCAAATGTTAGGGTTATAAACCAATACATTGCAGTCTAATAGAACAACCCTAACTATCGATCAGTAGGAGACCAGTTAAACTGTGGTATATCTAGATAATGAAATACAATGAATACTAATGAATATATGTGTTAATATGCAACAATCTTACGTGAAGTAAGAATACAACATATAGTATGGTGCTATTTGTCTGGTTTTGTTGTTGTTGTTTGTTTTTTAAGCAGAAGGGAGAAGGATTTATACATTATGTTAATATTGGGCTAAAATCTCTCTGAAAGGAGTCACAAGAAAATGGCAAGAAGTGGTTCCCTTCTAGACCAGGGTACTAGAGGTTCAGGGAAGGAAGAAGACTTTAAAAAACCTTTTATTTTTGAGAACAGTTTAGAGTTACATAAACATTGAGAAGATTGGCAGAGTCGTTCTCACATCCCTGGCACTGGTCCCCCTGTGGTTAACATCTTACATTAATACAGTACCTTTGCCACAATTAATGAACCAATATTGATGCATTACTATTAACTAAAGTGCACAATTTATTCAGATTTTTTAAGTTTTTACCTAATGTCCTTTTTCTGTCCCAGGATCCCATCTAGTATACCATATTATACTTAGTTGCCATGTCTCCTTAGGCTCCTCTTGTCCATGGCAGTTCCTTTGACTTTCCTTATTTCTGATGACCTCAACAATTTCGAGGAGTAACTGTCAAGTATTTTGTAGGATGCCCTTCTAATGGAATTTGAATGATTTCTTCATGACTAGACTGGAGTTATAAATTTTTGGAAGGAAAACCACAGAAGTGCCATTTTCATCACATCCTATCAAGAGTACATAGTATCAACATAATTTAGCTACAGTGGATATTTAGAAGACTTATTTTTTATGATCTACCATTTTGTGCTGTTTGAAATTTTTAAGCCATGTATACATATTACCTATTTAAATAATATTTTCTAAGTTTTTGTCTTTCATAAGTGAAGAGACAGTAATCCATTTCAGTGAACCTTCACTTTGGATGACTACTTTTCCTAGTCAATTCCCCAGATAATCAATTCATGTTTCCTTTTTGAAACCACAAGTACAATTTGTAGAACAGCTTACAGGAGTAAAAGCAGAGGAAAATCATGAAGCTAAATGGCTCACTGGATAATCAAACACACCACATTCTGTCTTCACATACTACAGGACAATTGACCCTTCAAGGAAAACATCTGTAACTAAATACCTGGAATTCAATATAGTCCTTGATTAAAGAACTGTTTTTACTCTATCACAAAGAGTATCAAGTAACCCAGCATCCCCAACAGTTAAATCCTTCATCCACTCTTGAATAGCAAGAACAGTGAGTTTTGTTTTTCACAGTTTACTGCCAATTCTCATGTCACTGTTGCACCAAAGTTACAAATTCCTTTTAAAATTAAAAGTAATGTCATAAACATGCTTGACTTTCTTGTTAGTACAGAACAGAAGAGAGAAACACAAGTTTCTCCCTATAACATTCTTATGACTCATAAATAGGCGTAGTTTATGGGAAACTTGAAAAATGTCAAGAGAAGCAACAAATCGAAACAAAAGTTGGCAAACACATTACACTTAGGCATCTTAAAGTGACTAAATATCTAACATTTCTGTTAGAGCTAACTTTAATGAGAAAAATATTTGGGTGGGTAAATATAGAGAGAAAAGTACAAGTCTAATTTAGAGATCTGTTCATGCTAGTCAAAAACCTCTGAAGTCAAGAGGTTCAAGGGGAAAACATAGTAGAGATAGAAGAAAACAACTGAACTTTAAAGATATGAGAGTTAGCAAAAACTACTTAAAATATCCACTCTGTTTCCCAGTAAAACAATTTTCTCCCAAGCCTGCTGAAGTCTCAGTGTATCTCAGCCTTGGCTGCACATCAGACTCGCTTGGGGAGCTCTGAAAAATTCCAATGCCAAGGTCTCATCCCACACCCATTAAATGAATTTCTGGTGGTGGATCCAGGAAATCAGTACTTATCAAAGTTTCCCAGGTAATCTCAATATGTAGCCAAGGTTGACAGTCTCTGATTTAAAATGTAACATAGAGAATTTCTATTACAGTAACATGGCAAACTATGCATGGCAAACAGACTTTTATCACTACTACCCAGCAGGTTTTTGCCCCAAAACACACCATTCCCCTACTACAAACTCAAGGATACCCTGGCTAAATTAGGGAGAAATGTGTCATAGTTGAACATGAATTAAAAAACGAAATCCTAAAGTTTCAGAAATGAAAAGGGACACTTAAGAACCAGAGCAGGGAGCCTTGGGAGACAGAGCAAAGACACTGCCCCCAAATGGCTAGGTAGCTCAGGTTTTAAAATCCACCCCTAAACAGAAATATGGTACTGAGCTGGTTTATGGGTGAGAAGGAGAACTGAGACTCTTCATAAAGCCAGGACCCACAGTGAAGACTGAGCCACAATGAAAGGAAGATACACTTATCAGAGGTAAGCCAGCGTAGCCATACTAAAATAAGACCTAATGGTCTTTAATACAAAAGCATTTTTAGGAATAAAAAGGGTCCTTATATAGTTTTAATAAAAGAGATAATTCACCAGAAAGATAACAATCTTGAACCTATATGTATCTAAAACATATCTTCAATGAGAGAGAGAGTAATATTTCAAGGGGGTCATTAGGGTTGTAGGGCTCTTTCCTACTAACTTCTGGCCTCCATTGTTCTGATATGAAGTCAGCTCTTAACCATATTGACGCTCTCTATCTTAGTCTGTGCAGACTGCTATAATACAAATACCACAGACTAGGTGGCTTAAACAACCAACATTGATTTCTCACAATTCTGGAAGCTGGGAAGTTCAAGATCAAAGCTGTGGCAGATTTGGTGTCTGGTGAGGATCTGCTTCCTAGTTCATAGGTGACGATCTTTTTGCTGTGGCTTCACATGTCAGAAAGGGCAAGAGAGTTCTCTGGTGTCTCTTTCAAAAGGACACGAATCCCATTCATGAGGGCTCTGCTCTCATAAAGGCCCCACCTCCAAATACTATCGCATTGGGGACGGGAATTCAACATATAAATTTTGAGGGGATACAAACATCATGTATAGCTTCCCCTACATGATGAGTTGTTTTTCTCTTGCTGCTTTCAAGATATTCTCTTTGTGTTTAGATTCCCACAGTGTGACTATGATGAGTTTAGGAATAGATCTCTTGGTGTTTATCTTAATTGTGCTTCATCGGGTTTTTTTAAATTTGTAGATTGTTTTTCTTTAAATTTAGAAGCTTTGGGACATCATTTCTTTCAATATTTTTTGTGTTCCTTTTACTCATTTAGCTAAATGAGAGTTAATACATTTTTACAAAGTAGATGTTAAAGTCATACAACCAAGCACAGACTAAATTTGTGCCTGAACTTGACGTGAACCAATTCACTTTCTAAATAATGACAGTGACCTTAATGTGCGTTTCAGTGTGTATTTTGGGTCAGTTTTACTATTAACTATACAAAGTCTGCATATGTAAAGGTTTAGGAATAAGAATATACTTTTATTGTATTCTGAAGACTGACTTTTAAAAATAGAGACATGGTTATGTCAAATAAAAGATACTTGGTATATTTAAAGAATAATAATTCCAGTGGCAGATCTAAATTCTATTGAGTTAGTAACTAAAAAACATAACTGATATTGAATCAATGTATAGCCAGCTGCATTGATTAACACAATCCTTTCCAACAGGCTTTGGAAGCCGACTGCCTAAATTCAGATCCCAGCTCTGTCACTAGACGACACCCTTGCCAAAGCTTTGGCAAGTTACTTAATCACTTTGCCTTGATTTCCTCATCTGTAAAATGGGAATGATAATAGTACCTACCCCATGAATTAACTGTGAAGATTAAATGAGGTAATGTGACAATGCATTTAGAATAGTACTTAGCATACAAGTTTCAGTGTCATTATTATCTATACCAGAGGTCAACAACAAACATTTACTTAAGGGGCTAAATACTTAAATATTTCAGGCTTTGTGGGCCAGATGTTCTGTCACCACTACTTTGTTTTTCTAAAACAAAAGCAGCCATAGACAATCTGCAAATGAATGAGTTGGCTGTGTTTTTGTTTTTTAGAAACAGGCATGAGGCTAGATTCAGCCTGTGGACCATAGTTTGTCAATCCCTGATGATCTACATGGCTATAGAAAAACAATTTTTTTTCTCTCTCACATAATAGTCTGGGCATGAGTGACACATCAGTTCAGTGTGGTGACTCTATAGAGTCAGGGACTCAGGCTCCTATTTATTGTTCTACCATCTCTAAGCTCTTGCTGCATTGTCTAAGATGGCTTACCACCACATCCACATTTCAATGGAAGGAAAGAAAAGGGAAATAGAGGTTATGCCACGTTCTGTTAGTCATGGTTCTCAGGACATTTGGCAATGTCTGAAGACATTTTTGGTTGTCACAGTGGGCAGTAGGGGGAGGTGCTACTGACATGTGATGGGTAGAATCCAAGGATGCTGCTAAGTATATCCTACAATGCACAGGACAGCCCCCACAACACAGAACTGTCCAGCGCAAATGTCAATAGTGGTAGGGTTGATAAAACCTGATAAGGAACAACTTGGAAGTAGTACACGACACTTTTCTTCTCATCACAGTGGCTAAAAACTAAATCTCATGGTTATATCTGGCCTGCATGGCTGGCTATAAAATGTTGCCTTTCTTCCGGATGGTCATGTGCCCAGTAAAAATGTAACTTTTTTTAATTCAAGAAGGGGAGACATATTGGGAGCCAATAAGCAGTCTCTGGCATATTTCTTTCGAGAAGATTGCTTGATGAACATAGAATAGAACTGAAGTATTAACTGAATTATGTTCATTGCTAGTATCAAAGTATGTATTCACAGGGTTATCAGCATCCAAAGGACAAGAATCCTCTGTTTTTAGGGTACTTTTCTTTTTAACAGTGTGGGAAATACATTCCCAAATGTTTACTCTTTGGTCATATCCGCTTTTCAGTCATTTGTTAACACATTATTTTAACTTCGTACAAAACGATAAGGTACAATTTTAGATGAAAAATCCTATTTTCTTAAGAATATACCTTCAATGTTTCCAAGATTTCTAGTTTATATATTCTTCCTTAGGAGTCAATTGTTCTTCATCTTTATAAAAAGAGAATTCATTTTCCTTTTTGAGACTTAAGTAGGTTGGAAAATTTAGACTAGAAAGAATTATCAACTTTTTTCTTAGAGTGAAATGCTTATATAAATGGCTGATTCCATCTATTATACGTTGATTTTCTGTAAAATGCTATTTTCAGAGTAACCAAATCAAAAGTTTATGTGAGGGGAAAGGGGGACTGGTACCTTGCATTTTTTCTCTATATTCTGATTACTCCTTAAAACCTCAGTTTTCCAACTTGGTAGTTGTCTAGTCTTTAATCAGTTACTTTCCTTGGGCTTTGCTTGTCTGTTTGCTAAAGAATTAGGGTTATGTAGGTGATCTTTTAAATTGAGGTATAAGTGACAAAACTTAACACATTTAAAGTATACAATGCGATGGTTTGATATATGTATATACTGAGAAAGGATTTCCTGCCCCATCAAGTTAATTAACACATCTATCACCTCACATATTTACTTTCTTTTTTTTTTCTTTTGGTGAGAACATTTATGTTTTTAGCAAACTGCAGTAATACAATACAGTGTTATCAACTACAGCAGGTCCTGGAATAACACCGTTTTGTTCGGTATCGTTTCATTATAATGTTGATGAGATGCTGCAGGAACTTAAGTCTTACTTACACCAATTAACTTATGGTAAAATTGGTTTCATTATACATCATTTTGCTTCAAGTTGCAGAACTTATTGATGTTAAGTGAGGAGTTACTGCATAATCACCATACCATACATTAGATCCTCAGACTTTATTCATCTCATTACTGCAAGTTTGTACCTTTTACCAACCTCTCTCTATTTCACCCACTCCCCAGCCCCTGACAACCACTTTTCTACTGTTTCAATTAGTTCAACATTTTTTTTAAGATTTCTCATATAAGTGATACCATGTGGTATTTGTCATTCTCTGTCTGGTTTAATGCACTTAGCACAATGCCTTCCAGGTTCAACCATGTTGTCACAAACAGGATTTACTTAATTCTTATGGCTGAATAATATTCCATTGTGTATATATACCATTATATTTTATCCATTCACCCAATAACAGACACTGAGATGGTTTCCATACCTTGGCTATTGTGACTAATTCTGCTATGAATATGGGGGTGTAGATATCACTTTGAGATAGTGATTTCATTTCCTTTGGGTATATATACTCAGAAATGGGATTGCTGGATCATATGGTCGTTCTATTTCCAATTTCCTGAGGAAACTCCAAATTGTTTCCCATAGTGGCTGTACCAGGTTATATTCCCACCAAGAGTGTACAGGAGTTCCCTTTTCTCTACATCCTCACCAGCATCTGTCATCTTTTGTCATTTTGATAATAGACATCATAACAGGTGTGAGAGGATATCTCATTGTGGTTTTGATATGCATTGCCATGATGGTTTGTGATGTTCAACACCTTTTTCATGAACCGCTTCACCATTTATGTGTCTTCTTTGGAAAAATGGCTATTCAGGTCCTTTGCCCACTTTTTAATTGGGTTGGATTTTTTTTGGCTTCTGAGTTGCATGAGTTCCTTGTATATTCTGGATATAACCCCTTATCAGAAATATGGTTGCAAATATTTCTTCCCATTCATGTCTTTTTATTTTGCTGATGGTTTCTTTTGCTGTTTAGAAGCAGCTTTTTAATGTAGTCCCACTTGTTTAATTCTGTCTTTGTTGCCTTTGCTATTGGTGTCAAAAAAAAAAAAAAATCATTGCCAAGAACAATGTCAAGGAGCACGCCCAGTATATTTTTTTCCAGGATGTTTATGGTTTCAGGTCCTAAGTTAAAGTCTTTAATTCATTTCAAGTTGATTTTTGCATATGATGTAAGATAAGAGTTCAGTTTCATTCTTTTACATATGGATATCCAGTTTTCCAAACACCATTTATGAAGAGACCATCATTTCCCCATTGTATATTCTTGACACCTTTGTCAAAAATTAATTGACCACGGCCGGCCCGATGGCTCAGGCGGTTGGAGCTCCGTGCTCCTAACTCCGAAGGCTGCCGGTTCAATTCCCACATGGGCCAGTGAGCTCTCAACCACAAGGTTGCCAGTTTAACTCCTCGAGTCCCGCAAGGGATGGTGGGCTCCGCCCCCTGCAACTAAAATTGAACACAGCACCTTGAGCTGAGCTGCCTCCCGGATGGCTCAGCTGGTTGGAGCACGGGCTCTCAACCACAAGGTTGCCAGTTCAATTCTTCAAGTTCCCGCAAGGGATGGTGGGCTGCGTGCCCTGAAACTAGCAATGACAACTGGACCTGGAGCTGAGCTGCGCCCTCCACAACTAAGACTGAAAGGACAACAACTTGAAGCTGAACGGCACCCTCCACAACTAAGACTGAAAGGACAACAACTTAACTTGGAAAAAAGTCATGGAAGTACACACTGTTCCCCAATAAAGTCCTGTTCCCCTTCACCAATAAAATCTTTAAAAAAAAAAATTAACTGACCACACACAAGGGCTGACAATTAAGTTCATGAACTTGTTGCAACAATGTTGCTAACCTTTTTTGATATCAGAGGGATTATTCATTATGAATTTGTACCACCTGGACAAACAGTTAACTAAGTTTACTATTTGGAAGTGCTGAAAAGGCTGCATGAAAAAGTTAGATGACCTGAACTTTTTGCCAACAATTCACGACAATGCATCAGCTCACACAGCACTGTCTGTGAGGGAATTTTTAGCCAGTAAACACATAACTGTATTGGAACACCCTCCCTACTCACCTGATCTGGCCCCAGTGACTTCTTTCTTTACCCAAAGATACAGGAAATATTGAAAGGAAGACATTTTGATGACATTCAGGACGTCAAGGATAATACGACAACAGTGCTGATGGCCATTCCAGCAAAAGAGTTCCAAAATTGCTTTGAAAGGTGGCCTAGGCACTGGCATCGGTGCATAACTTCCTAAGGGGAATACTTTGAAGGTGGCCGTAGTGATATTCAGCAATGAAGTATGTAGCACTTTCTCTAGGATGAGTTCGTGAACTTAATTGTCCTACCTCGTATGCATTTGGTTTTTTGGGGGGGGGTTCTCTATTCTGTTCCATTGGTCTGTTTTTATGCCAATACCATACTGTTTCGATTACTATAGCTTTATAATAGAGTTTGAAAGCAGGCATTGTGATGCCTCCAGCTTTGTTCTTCTTGCTCAAGACTGCTTTGGCTATTTGTAGACTTTTTGCTGTTCCATATAAACTTTAGGATTGTTTTTTCTATTCCTGTGAAAATCCCACTGGAATTCTGGTAGGGATTGCACTGAATCTGTAGATCACTTTGGGTAATATGGACATTTTAACAATATTATTCTTCTAATCTATGAACACAGAATCTCTTTCAATTTATTTGTGCCATCTTCAATTTCACTCATCAATGTCTTATAGTTTTCAGTGAACAGATTTTTCACCTCCTTAGTTAAATTTGTTGCTAAGCATCTTTTCTTTTTTTTTAGATTTTATTTATTTTTATATGAATTGCTTACCGTTCACAATTTCAAATATACAGCCCTCTCAAGTTTCTGTTTAGTATCTTCTAGGTGTTACATATACTAATTCCTTTCTCAAGAAAGAAGCCTTTCATTTTACAGTTTTATATTATTTTACCATAGAATCTAACAACTACGACAACAAAGCCATGAGTAAGAGGCTTTTTTTTTTCAACAAAGTAGGAGTAAGAGGTTTCTTTTTTTTGCTTTTTTAATTTTATTGGGGAATATTGGGGAACAGTACATTTCTCCAGGGTCCATCAGCTCCAAGTTGTTGTCCTTCAATCTAGTTGTGGAGGGCGCAGCTCAGCCCTAAGTACAGTTGCCGTTTTCAATCTTTAGTTGCAGTGGGGCACAGCCCACCATCCATGCAGGAATTGAACCGGCAACATTGTTGTTGAGAGCTCGTGCTCTAACCAACTAGTCATCTGGCCTCCCCAGTATTTTATTCTTTTTGATGCTATTGTAAATGGGATTGTTTTAATTTCTCTAACAGATTGTTCTTAGTGCATAGAAACATAACTGATTTCTGTATAATTTTGTATCCTGAAATTTTACTGAAATCATTTATTAGTTCTACAGTTTTTTGGTATAGTAGAGTTTTCTACACGTAATACCATGTCATCTGCAAATAGATAGTTTTACTTCTCCTTTCTGACTTAGATGTCTTTTATTTCTTTTTCATGCCTAATTGGTCTGGCTAGGACTTCCAATAAGATGTTGAATAAAAGTGGTGATAGTGGGCATCCTTGTCTTGTTCCTGATCTTAAAGGCTTTCAGCTTTTCACCACTGAGTATGACATTAGCTGTGGGTTTGTCATATGTGGCCTTTATTATGTTGAGATATGTTCCTTCTATACCCACTTTGTTGAGAGTTTTTATCATAAAAGAATGAATTTTGTCAGACACTTTTTCTGCATCTATTGAGAAGATTATATGGTTGTTATCCTTTATTCTGTTAATGTGACATAGCACGTTAATTTACAGGTGTTGAACCATCCTTGCATACCTGGGATGAATCCCACTTGGTCATGGTGTATGATCCGTCCAATGTATTGCTGAATCCGGTTTGTACTATTTTGTTGAGAATTTTTGCCTCTATGTTCATCAAGGATATTGGCCTGTAATTTTCTTTATTTGTAATGTCTTTGTCTGGCTTTGGTATCAGGATAATACCGGCTTCACAGAATAAGTTTGGAACCATTCCTTCCTCTTCAATTTTTTGAAACATTTTAAGAACAGGTATTAATTCTTTGAATGGTTGGTTGAATTCACCTGTGAAGCCACCTGGTCCTGGATTTTTATTTGTTGGGACTTCCTGACTAAAGCTTCAATTTCATTGCTTGTAATCAGTTTGTTTAGATTTTGTATTTCTTCCTGGTTCAGTCTTAGAAGGTTATATAGTTCTAAAATTTTTTTCATTTCTTTCTGATTGCCAGATCTGTTGGCATATATAATTGTTCACGGTATTCTTTAATGATTCTTTGTATTTCCATAGTGTCAGCTGTTAACTTCTCTTTCATTTATGATTTTATGTATTGGGGCTCTTTTTTTTCTTGATGAGTTTGGCTAAAGGTTTGTCAATGTTGTTTATCTTTTCTAAGAACCAGTTCTTTGTTTTATTGATTTTTTTCCTCCTATTTTTTTACATTTCTATTTCATTTATTTCTGCTCTGACCTTAATTAACTATTTCCTTCCTTTTACTCAATTTGGGTTTTGTTTGTTCTTCTTTTTCTGGTTCCTTTAGGTGTAGAGTTAGAATGTTTATTTGGGATTTTTCTTGTTTCTTGAGATAGACCTCTAATAGCTATAAACTTCCCTCTTAGAACTGTTTTGTGCTGCATCCTATAAATTTTGGAAAGTGGTGTTTTCATTTTCATTTGTTTCAGGACAGTTTTGATTTCCTCTTTGATTCACTGGCTGTTTAGCTGCATGCTGTTGAGTCTCCATGTATTTGTATTTTTTCCAGTTTTCTTCCCTGTAGTTAATTTCTAGTTTCATGCCATTGTGGTCAGAAAAAATGCTTGATATTATTTCAATCTTCTTGAATTTATTAAGGCGTGTTTTATGGCTTAATATGTGACCTATTCTGGAGACTTCCATGTGCACTTGCAAAATGTGTAATCTGCAGTTTTCGGATGAAATTTTCTATCAATGCCTATTAGGTCAATCTGGTCTAATGTGACAGTTAAAGCCATTCTTTCTGTATTGATTTACTATCTAGATAATCTATCCATTGATGTGAATAGGGTATGAAAATACCCTATTATTCTGTTACACAGCTTTTTAAATGCTTTCTTTTTTTAAAAAAAAAGCTTTATAAAAAAATGTTATTTTACAAAGAGCTTTTGAGAAAATATTCAAGATACAGATATAAACTGAATAAAGAAAGGAACAGACAAAATTATATATACAGTTTTGTTTTAAATATTTTTAAGGACATAAAAGAAACTACAAAGGAATATTCCAAAAATGTTATCAGTGATTGACTACAGTGACTGCCTCCTGGTAGGAAATTAGGAATTTTTCCAGGTTTTTTTCTTTTTCCAATTTGATTAAAGATTTTGTCACTTTTAAAATACCTATCAGCTGTGTAATTAAAGCCCTAACCACAATGTGCTGGAATACAAAGAACCATATTAACACTCAGATTGTGATTAATTCTGCAAAAGAATGGGGAATGGCCTCAATGAAATGATATAGCACAGCTACCACTGTACTTATCCAAAAGAGGAGTATTGTCTCTTGCGTACCTGTGAATCTGTCCGTTTTTGTGCAGGTATTCCAACCCTTCCAACACTTCTCTGAGTATTGTAGCAATGGTAGGTTCATCGAGGACTCCACTTTTGTGTTCCCCCTTGGCCACAATGTGCTTAATGATATCCAGAACAGACCCTGAAAACAGAAGACAGTTTTCCATAAACTTTTAACTTATTCAATGTAACTCAGAGACATTCTGAAATCAAAACACATGTAAACCTTTTGATAAATTTAATTGTGTGGGAAAAAAAGAAAAAAATAGCAAATACAAGGAAATACAGAAGTTTAAAATTAATAATTGATTCTGAATTCCAATCTAAAACAGAAAGTAGCCTGCTAATATCCAAACAGTAGTGTTACACCAGCATCATCTTTATACTTCTAATGAGAATGTGGAAGGTAGTAGAGAATTTTTAACCTCTGAAGAATCCCTAGGTAAACCATGTCCATCAATTAAAACTTGAGTATAAGATATCACAAACCCATTTAGGTTTCCCACACCACGTTAGAGTATGCAACACTGTATGAATAAAGACAGAAAAACACAATTAAAACGCAGGTCAAATTACAGAATACTTGAAAAGTAAAGCTCACATGTGTATGCAAACTAAGTTAAGGGCTAAAATTATGTCTCAAGTTTATAGAAATAAAATAGGTAAGGCAAAGAAAAATCTGAAAAGAATAAAAATGGCAGTTCTCTTTAAATAACAGCCTAGATGTATTATCAATCTCATTCTTCCGAGGATGGGAAATAATGTTCCTACTAAAAATTACAGGGAGAGAGGATAAAGACACTTGTACAATAATTAAATCATAGAATGCTGACTACCGTAACTGATGATTATAATTTTACAAAGTTGGCTAAAGATTCGTAAGATTTCTAGCAGTACAGTGGCCCATAAAGACGAAAGAACCAAAACAATCTCCAATATTAGAAACTGTACCCAGAAGTCTGGAACATAATATAAACTGCACTGAAAAGACTGGAAGCCCAGTTCTTGACACAAGACTTCAATGATCAAGACTAAAATTGAAACAAACACACACTTCTGATGAAAACCTGCCCTGGTGGGTGCTTTTTATTTCTCACACTTAAGAAGAAAAAATGTATTCCCAAATAGATGAAAAGAAGCGGTCTAGATGGAATCCTCAAAAAACATGGGAGGATTGAACTCATGTTTACTTTAGCTCCCTCTTGAAATCCATTAACTTGATAAAAAGGGCATGAACGCAGAATGAAGAATAAAACAAGAAAGAAGATAACAGAAGAGAGACAACAATAATTTCCTGGAAGAAGGAAAGCAGAAAAAAGAACTGACTAAGCAGAGTGGAGAAACTTCACTGCTTGCAGAGAAGGTATGCCAGTTAGGAAACAGTTATCTCTACTTAACCTAGAGCTCCAGAAAAGCTCAGAACATAAGGACCCCTCGTAAGGGGAAATGAGGGGGAACTGATGGAAAGGGTTGAAAGCAGGAAATCTTGTTGGAAGTTCATATAAGGGAGAATAAGATTCCTAGAACCTTCCTCCTCACTCTGGAAGAAGGCCACTACTTCTCTGCACCTCCAGCAGGAGACAGGCAGCTTGTGCTCTGTAGACGAAGAACCAGGGAGGCTCCAAATACCAGGTAACATTTCCTAATACATTACCTCACTTCCCCTCTTTATTGCTGGGATTCACAAGACTGAGCCACAAAGGGGAAAGCCCAAGGAAGAACTTCGGTTCTGCTTAGTTTAACTAATCACACATTAATCCCCAAAGCAAAGTGACTACACCAACAGGTCACATAATTCATGCTTCTGAGAAATCAGGCCACATAAGAACTGTTTAGATGACATCTGTATAAACGCAAATTGAGTTATATGTTTATAATGTAAAGAATATCTAAAATAAGAAACGCAAAGGGAGAAATTCCTACTAGGAATTAAAAATTAATACAATTTATTCATTCAACAATTAAGCCATGTTATATGCAAGATCTAGAACTGGGTGCTACAGAATACAAGATATATATGGCATGACTGCTGACTTTCAAGGAACTTCAGTCTGGTGTTGCAAAGAAATTGATCAACAAAGACCCTAGGCACATAAAAGTTATTAGATCTGTATTTTTCAAGCATTTGAAGTAGGAGCTCCCTTTCAAAATCTTAGAAGATTTTTATTAATTTCACATCACCTAATGAACAGCGGGGAAATTAAGGCAATGCATATCCCCAGGCTACGTCGAGAACACATATTCTGAACAAGGCTATATGAGATGCGCCTTCTTCCCTGCGATAGCAATGTCTTTCTAGTTTCAGTCTCCCATAATGTAATTTTCACAGGTGGAAGGATAGATGATCATACCACTAAGATCTTCATCCTTAATTGGAAAATACTGGCCCCTTCTTTTCTATATGATTTCCTGAGCATCTTACCCTACAGGTACTACTTTCACTTTTCCTTTCAAAAGCTTTCTTAGCTTTTGATTTCTAAAAATCTCACATTGCAGTTTGGTGCTAATAAACTGTAGAAATAACTATTTAGATAAAAAGTACTTTCAATATCTAAAGATTAAACTTCCTGTATTAATAAATCTCATCATTCAGTATCAAAGTTTTAATTAGCAAAAGGTAAGAATATTATAGTTACAGGGAAGCATTATGAAATAATTATAATATTGACACACTTAAAACTTATTTTAAACATGACATCCACCTGGTTATTAGGGCTTAAGAATGACAGTTACAATTCATATTATGATCCAATTAGCTTATTAAATTCTACATTAGTACAATGTTGCCAAATCAAAAATATACACTGCTTTTGTTTTAAATATGTTGGCTGAAAAAGTTGATGTGCCAGAAGGTAGCCTATACAAATCTCTGTTAACTCTGGTTATATATATTTTTTAATTATTCAAAGGGAGACCCTGCTCATCAATGATCCTCTCCTGTCACTCTCTCTCTGCTCCATCTGTCATCCTCCGTTAGTTGCCAAGACACACCACACTCCATCCCGCGTCCAGACAGTTCTCTGCAATGCTCCCTTTATTTAGATCACGTCTCCCATCTTCCCTGACACCACCTCCACCTCCCATTTCACATGGCTAATTATTACCTATTCTTCAGCTCTCAGCTGAACATCGCTTCCTGAGGGAAGTCTTTGCTAACCCTGCCACATCCATTCTCGCTCAATAAGGTTAGGTTCTCCTGGTACTTGTTCCCACAGCACCTAATACTTCTTCATGGCACTCTACACACTTGTAATTAATTATGAGGTCCACAAGAGCAAGGAACGGACAGTGTGATTCACCAATGTATCGGTGATCGATAAGTATTTGATAAATGGCATTTTAATTTATCAGCTATCTCGAGTTTCCTCCTATTTAAAAAAAATTTAAATTTGTGCTTAGTTCTACCTTTTGTTTTCTAAATATTGCATAATGTATCTCTTCAGTGTAAATGTGTATTCAGTCTATAACTGCAAAAACGAGATTTCATTTTTCTAAAAAAAGATGCAAAATTTTTAATATTTAAAAATTAATACTTAAAAATTTTAGATGTAAGATTATGCTGACTCATAAAAATGTAAATAATTATAAAAAAGAATTATTGCCCGAAACATGTTTGAAAATTATAATTCCAGGAAATATGTTGAGTGCTAGCCTGAAAAAATTGGGCACTGCCCCAGGAAACCTAAGGCAGAAGGGACAGAGAAGTACATCTAAAAGACATTCCACCCAGATACATGTTCTGCCCCTTCTGCAATCAGGACATATACTCACTGAGATAACAACAAGAATTCTTTAAAAAAAAAAAAAAAAAAAAAGGTCATTCTGCTTAAGAGTAGCAGAAAGGATGGGCTGGAATACAAGTATGGATGAAAGAATTAGGCAAACAATTTATTCCTATTCATCAGAGGACTGTTTAGCAAAACATTAAAAACTGTATTACACATTTTTGTAAATTACAATAAAGAAAATTAATATATAGGTGATCAATAACAAAAGATACAGTATTACCTAATATTCCCATATCTGTCCATACTGAAAGAACCATGCTTGACCACCATCTTGAAAGGTGGTTGGTGTTAGCAAGGCTTCCAACCAGCATATGAACAGGGCCTTTAACAAAGCAATCCAGTTTCTCCAGTGTGTCACTAATGGGATTGAAACAAAAAGGTGATTCTGGCTACACTGAAAAGCATCAAATAACAAGGGATTATTATTAATGACTAAAATTTCTCGCGCACCTACACAGTGACGGATGCTTGACAAATGTTATCTCATTTACTCTTCCCCAATACCCTCAAATGCAGAAAGGTATCCCCACTTAACAAACAGGTTCAAAGAATTGAAATAGTTTGCCCAATGACATAGAATTGCTAAGTAGGACAGTTAAGAATTTAATTCTAAAGCCTATACTCTTTACAGCCTGTCTGGGCAAGTAAGGTGTTTGGTAAGGTATGGTACTGAAATTATAAACAAAAATGGATCCTCTTTTCTGTAACCCTACATTCTAAAATGGAAAAATCAGGCTCCCACACAATATACATACGCAAACAAAAACCAAGCAGCATAATGGGAAAGTCGGTGGCTCCATCACTCTCAATGTTGCCACGATTCAAATCCATACATTAGCAAAATGTCTAATTGTCTAATTTACTGTACGGCATGGGCCTTCAGGTAATCGTTACAAAATGTTCAATCTATACATGCCAAGGGTCCACTGTTTGCAATCAGCAATACTTACATTTGATTCTAAGAGCTAAAACAGAAATAACTGCAAATTCACTGCAGGATAAAGCATGTAATTAATTAAGTTAATGTAGGGGACCAAGATTTTCTATGTAACAGTGTAAACTTTCAAGTGTAATTTGAAAGTTTTAAAGGTCTGTAATATTAAACTTGAATTGGAAGCACTAATGTCAAATCATGATTTATTTTTAATATACTGTATTTCCAAGCTCTTTCCACTAGAAGCAATGACAAAGCAGTAGCTATGAGCATCCCAAGCATCCAGGATATGCTTTCTAAATACCATTTCCCAGGAAAAAGACCAAAGTGCCTTAGAATATTGGCTGATTCTGGGTATGGGAAATAGAAGCAATAGAAACATGAGCCAGGAAATCTTGAACCAAAAAACAAGGAAGTTTTCAAAGACTGATGGATTCCTATCAAAAGGACACAAAAGTAAGCTTGAAGGGACTCCTCAAACTGACAAAATTTTGGACAACCTGAGCATCAAAAGAATAGAACACAATTGATCGAAAGACCCTGAATATATAAAAATCCTTGAATCTATATAATGATAGTCAAAAAAATGAAAGCCTTACCCAATGGGGGGGTTGGGCAACCCTCTCATGTGCCACCACTGGATGTGATCATTAAACTCTTTAAAAACTGGTTCTTCAATAAAAGAACCAATTATTTATCCTGCCTTTTCAGTAGGAAATACAATACAGATTAATCAGTGAGCCCCAGTACATAAGGTAAAGTTCCTTTTCTCAGAAGAATGCGTTTATAAATGTAAGAGAAAGGATGCGATAAGAAATATCACCATTCTGCAGCCCCTGACGAAATAATTGATTCAAACAAAGATGGTTAATGGATGCTAAAATCATCAGACAAAAGACTTATGGGGAACTGGATACTCACAGTGCCAAAGTGTCATCTCACAGATTACTTGTAAGCTGCAAAGGGAAGTTAACTTTTCCATGGAGAGGCCTGGCTATCATAATCTTAAGCAATCAAAATTAACACCACCATTAAAGATCCAACCAGATAGCAAATACTGCCTGACATGATGCAATATGAAGTACACAGCATCACCTACAAAATACTCTGTCCAAAAATATTTAAATTAAATCTAATCAAGCCTTTAGTGCTACTTTTCAATTTTCAAGAAACAGAGGAATATAAATCAAGTTAAATATCACCAGGAAGAGATAGGTAGATAAATCCAGATAGTCACCATCAGATCCTTCAGACCAGACCCTGCCACACGTTTATGTCATGGAAAACAGGAAGTGGGAGGGAACAATCCTAGATTCAGAGAAATTTAAGAGGCATGACAACCAAATGCAATGTGTGAAACCTGTCTCAACTCATACAATAGCATTGTTAGCAGATATTATATTCTCAGTATCTCCTCAAATGTAAATGTCTATGAAAACCAAACCAGGAGAGAAAGGACATTTTTATTAACTTTTCAACCCATGGAAATTAACATTTCATTGTACTTTACTCACCTCCACTTAACAGCTTCATGACTAGCCACAGCTCATCTTTTACCACAAAAGATGTGTAGTAAGACACAATGTTAGGATGATGGCACTGACTCATGGCTTGAATTTCTTTCTACAAAGAAGAGAAAAAACGTAACTTATTATATGCAAGCCTAAAACAACACTACAAGTTAGTGAATACAGACTGGGAATCCCAAGACTATGTGACAATCTCTCTGGGCTCTCCAAGGCCTGACCTCTTCAAGAATGGTTAAAACCAAAAACCACTTAGTTTCCCTCCATCCATTCTGACTCGACTCCGTCCTTTCACTACACTAGCAATCTCTGACACCAGAAATATGTACTCTTTTTCACATCTTGGCACAGCACCACAGAGGTCTCCACTGGGACACATATTTTTACTTCAAGGTGCCCTTGAAAAACCATCTTGGGAAATCTGGTTTTACAGTCAGAGAGGATAATTACTAATAAACAGAGGATGGTTTTTCGTTTGTGGTTTTTTTTGTTTTCCCTTCAAAATATTGTTTCATCCCATTTTTGTGAAACAGATTAACAATTCTCATTCTAAACTTCAGAAATATACTGAAGCAGGGCAAGAGCATAAACTAAATCCAAAGTAGAAACCTGAACTAAAATTCTAAGCTTCCACAATTTCAGTTAATGGATTTAAATTAGGTTTGGTATGATACTGCCTTATAAAGCCCTGTGTGAACAGGGCCCTGCTCGCCTTTTTAGTCTCATTCCTACTCCCTCACTTATCCTGCACTCCAACACACCCCAGTCCTATGATCCAGCCACACTAACTTCAACTGAGCCATGTTTCTTCTAACATGGACATTTTACCCTGTTGTTCCCTCTGCCTCAAATACACTTCCCTCATTATTTTGCCTAGCTAAAAAATGCCAGTTCTTTCTTCTGAACTCAGTCAAAACATAAATATTGCCTCCCAGCTCCCCAAGTCGCGTTAAGTGTCCCTTCTCTTAGCTTCCAAGCTCCCTGTGTCTGTCCTTACGTCGTGGCACATACATATTGAATAGTACATTGGGTGCTTATTTGTCTGTGAGCTCAAATGAGAGCTAGACTGAGAGCTCCATGAAGACAACTTAAAAGTGGATTCTTAAACATTGTAGAACTTGTCATACTATACTTTAATCGCCTATTTATTTTTCTACATCCCTCACAAAACTGTAAGCTCGATGAGAGCTGAGACTCTATTTCTGGCACTTATTGTGCCTGGCACACAGTACACCTTTAATAAACACGGGCTGAATAAAATGAAATCGTACAGCACTTTACACTTTTTACTTATTCATATATTTGCTCTATGCCCTTGGTATTTGTTCAGTAAGATCAAGCATGTAAAAGTTACCCATAATCCTTGATTCATAATCTCTGGCTCAATAAACACCAGCTTTCCTTTTCTTATCTTCTCTAATTGAACGTCAATTCCTTTATGGCAACGACCTTGACGTATGCATCACTGCAACCCCCCAAAGTCACCAGCACAGTCATCTGGACGACAAGCTAAGTAAATATGAAGGAAAAGGAAGAAGGAACTAAAGAAAACACCTGCCTGTTGACAGTTACACAGGATTCAAGCAGATATGATATGCACATATGGGAGGGAATACATAGGACAGCACGTACATGCCAAATGAGTAGTCAAGATATTAAATGTTACAAAAATCCATAGGAAAGAACAGTTAAGTAGGCAAGAAGTCTTCACAGAAGAGGTGGGAGCTAGATTTAGTTCTGCTGGATGTGGAGACATTACAGGAGATATGACAAGGTGAAAGGCATATAAAATTACAAAAAAAGATGAAATATGCAAGCGAGATTTTACAACACAGTGAGTAAATCTGTCTAGGTTAAATAGTTCATGCTTTCAGCAGATATTTACTAAGTACCTACTGTGTGCCAGGCACTGTATTAGGTGCTTGACTACAATGGTGAGACCTCATGAAACTTACAGCCTAGTGAAGAAGTTAGACAAATACTAATTTATAACACAGATTGATAAACAGTTTGATAGGGGAAGTACTACCGTGTTTCCCCGAAAATAAGACCTAACCGGAAAATAAGCCCTAGCATGATTTTTCAGGATGACATCCCCTGACCATAAGCCCTAATGCGTCTTTTGGAGCAAAAATTAATATAAGACCCGGTCTTATTTTCGGGGAAACACGGTAGATACTGCATGACCTCATCCACGAGGCAAATTATCCAAAAATAGGACTAATAATCAGGGAAGGCTTCCAATAAGAAGTTGAACTACACGGACACTGAAATAGGAAAGACAAGTAGGTTTTTACCGGATTTTACTGTTCAATTACCTGAGACCATATCCAAAAAGACCTTTAACTATGGACTAGAATTTAGGTTTCATCCTAACAGCAATGGAAAGGTATCAAAGGTTTAACTGTATTTTTTTCATAAAACTCACTCTGGTTGTAACGTAGAAAATAAATGAGAAAAGGCAAGACCAGAGGCAAAGACTGTTTAAGGCTGCTGCCATGACCCGAGTGAGAGACGATAGTGGCCTGAAAAAATGAAAAATAGGTAATTTTTCAGTTTCCATAACTGTACTATGGTTATGTTACTATAAGGAAATGTTGGGTGAACGACATATGGAAACTTTCTCTACTACCGCTTTTGCAACTCTTCTCTAAGTTTAAAACTATCTCAAAATAGAAAGTTTTAAAAAGTGACAATATGAATGAAAAGAAAGGGAGTCAAAAGATAACACTAAATAGGTATAAACAATAGGACTTCGTGACCCATTGGACGGTAAAGGTGAGAGAGAGAGAGATCACACACACATAATGCAACCAGCTGGGGTCAAATTGTCCAAGTTCTTAAATGTTAAGGGTTTTGAGCTTTATCCTAAAAAAGATGCACCACAAGGTGTTTTCTGATAGGAGACTATCAGACAACCATAGAATTCAAAGATAAAAAGTCTGAACTATTCCTTTTCTTCTATTCCTTTAAAGGGGAAGGAGGAGCCTTCCTTTATCTTAATTCCCATTGGAGTTATCTTTTTCCCTTTCCTTTCAAAAAAAATAAATATATATTAATGCTTTGCAAGAGAGGTATATTCATTCTGACTCAAATTTCCCAGCAGCTTCCTCAACACTTATAAGTGAATTCCACCCCTACTAATGAAAGTGCTTTCTTCAAAGTCCTCCATTATCTGCTAATGCCAGCTCTTTTGTTTGGACTTTTCAGTTCCCCATGTGAAGCTTTTTGAAGCAATGTTTTAGTGATGACTTTTCATTTCTTCATGAAACTCACTCATTTTGATTTCCACTATTTACTCCCTGGTTTTCTAATTACTCCAGTGTAAGTAGTTTTCCTCCATTTCACAAAATTCAGTCAGTCCCCAAGTCATGTTCATTCATTCATTCATTTATTCATGTAGCATGAACAAAACAAAGTCCCTGCCCTCATGAAGTGCTTGTCCTAGTACTAACAATTTTTCCATCTATAAAATGTCTAGGGAATCTGTGTCTTCCTTTCCATTATCACTGTTGTTTCTTGAATTTAGAGTCTCCATACCTATTTCAAACTATGGGTTGCAACTCATGAGTCATGAAATAAATTTAGTATATCATGTTAAAAATAAACAAAAGGAAATAGAAAATCAGAGTGCGTTCCACATAATATAACGAAGAACTGTTTTATAAAAGTGTTGTTTCAGTTATATTAATATCTATAAATATATACATGACTATGCTATTTGTTCCTGATTCTAAAACCCTGACTGGCAGGACCTCCATCCCTGCCTGGTCAGTCTCCCTAGTCCTAGTGGCTCAAGACACAAACATGTCCACGAAGGCCTCCAACTTCATAGCTGGGAGCTCTCTTCCCCCCCTTACTTCCATAGTACTTGATACCGTTCCTAGGCATTTGTCAGGCTCTGCCTTGTACAGCAGAGCACCCAGTCTTCAACTATACTGTGAGACTCTTGATAGAAGTAAAAACATTTTAAGCCTCTTAATGTTCCCCTCAGATGCTTGTCCAATGATTCTAGTCCTAGCATCTACTAGAAAAGAGAAAAATTTCAAAATACTGCACTATATGCCTTTCTTAGAGAAAAGCCTGTAATATCTCTGGAGAAGATACATGTGGTAAGATCTGACAGCTGATTTTCCCATCACACTTAGCAAAAGTTGTCAGACAAGAAAACATTGTGACATTACTGCCTCCTCAGTAATAACTGTCACACATGACACACACCTGTAGTTGGTTTACAGCAGTGCTCTCTGGAGAACCCAGAGCACTCTTTTGCACTATAATAAAGATAACTTTGAAAATAAATTTTAAAATCACCACACCAAAAGTTTAGTGTGTTGATCTACTAGATTTTTAAAGGTAAACTTAAGGGCTTCATAGCTCTCAGAAATGGAGCTTTTGGCACTCAGATCTCAGGTCCTGACACCACAAACACCACAAATAAATCAGGTATTATTTATACTCCTGATGTTTCTTCAGGGTTTAGTGAGATCTTACCTGCTTGCTCCCCCAAAAAAGCCAATTATCTTGAACTTTCTTGACTAAAAGTTACTTCCCTCCACCCTTACTCATTTGCCAAATATACAGATAACATAACATTTGTAACATAAAGCTTATTGGAATATATGGCCAAAATTTATGGAGGTCTAATTTTTTTTCTTTTACTAAGCTACATCAAATTTGCATTCCTCTAAAAGTAAGGCCCTAGTGTAATAATACAAATATTACTTTTAAGAATGACAACTATTTGAGATGTTCTTTCTATTTTTGAACTAAGATTATAATCATTTTGTTAGTATTATATGAAGTAGAAAAGACTTAGGCAAAAGACGTGGTTTTTAATCCAGACTCTGTCACTTACCATGTGATCTACTTCCTTCCTGTATAAAATGGGGCTACTACCTATCTCAGAGATGTTTTTGAGGTTAAAGTATACTTAAGTGCCTGGTACTGAAAAGATGTCTGCTCTTATTTTCATGTGAATTTAGTCAAGTTATTTAAACTTCCAGCCTCAGTTTCTTTAGTCACGAAGTAATAAATAAAATTTTCACTCATCTTTACATTATCCTTATGTATTTATGTAAAATAACTGGCAAACAATAGGAATTCATGTTGGGCTTCTCAAATTCCAGTCTTAATGTGGAGGTTAAAAATACTGTTTTTCTTTAATAGACTTAGTTTACAATTCAGACTTGTTTGAAGATCGCTGCAGTTCAAACATCCAAATTGCGCTCTAAGGTACTGCTGGCGTCTGTAAAGCCAGGATCACCAAGCAGGACTGCAATCAGCATCTGCTTACAAGTATGTGCTCTCCCACCAGAGGCAGCTTGAGATCACTCCCGCTACCCACTTCTTCAGCTTCTGCTCCTGCATCGCCAACTCCTGAAGAAACACACTTGTCTCGTCTGCTATGAGTTCAATATGTAATTCTATTACCTGTTTTCCTTTTATTCCAATGATTTCCTAAAACTCAGTACAGACTATACTAGTAATTGAATCCACTCTGGGACACTGGAAAAACTTCTGGACTGTCAGATCATCCCCGTACTGATTCCTACTCTATGACTAGCTGTATATCATCTTAGACACATTACTTAATAAAATAATAATATTAGTTCATTTAGTTCATATTTGCATGGAAGTTTAGTTTTCAAGTACTGTGCCATCTGATCTTTAAGAAAAACTTCATGAGGTACACAAAGAAGAAGTAATATCCATTTTAAACCAAAGAAACTGAGCATTTAAAAAGTTACACGATTTAAAAAACGGTCTTATTTCCCTTGGTAAGTACCTATTACATACTTAAAACTACTCAGGATGTCATGCTGCATAAAAGAAGTACAAAACAATCCCTGTGTGACTAGCTTTTAATGCCACAGAACATCTCTTGCTGCTATTAATCCTCGGGACTCCCTTTCGTCTTCCTTCCCCTGGCCTTTGCAAAAGCCAGTGCTGCGTGGGGTCATTCTCTCATCTTGCATCAGTGGTCAGAATGCAGACTGCACCATGTTCCTAGGAGACCAAAAGCCTTTTAAAGGATATTCCATTTGACCTAGGAATCATAATTGCATGATACTATTTTAAGGAAAGAGAAGTAAGCAAGCATTGTTTATAACAATAAAAAAGAGAAAATAAGGTAATCGTCCAATACCAGAGAATAGGGTAAATGAAGTGTGGTCTACTTATTCAATGGAATACTACACATGTATTTAAAATTATATTAATTCATATTTATAGACACAGAAATAATTCTATGATAAAGTCTTCAATAAAAACAAGTATATGATTATATTATCACAAATACACCAAGATGTTTAAATGTACAGTCAGAAAGATTATATAGCAAGTGTTAATCTCGGAATGAGAGGATTATAACTTTTCTTCGCTCTACTTACCTGGATTTTTATAAATTTTATAATAAGCATTACTATTAACGAAAAAAGTCACAAGCCTTTAAAAACAAACACAAAATCTTCCAGTTATTTCCCACTCTAACATGAATATACATGAGTATATTGCTCCACTTAAGAAATATGAGATGGGGGCGGCCAGATGGCTCAGTTGGTTAGAGCGTGAGCTCTGAACAACAAAGTTGCCAGTTCAATTCCTGCATGGGATGGTGGGCTGTGCCCCCTGCAACTAAAGATTGAAAATGGCAACTGGACTTGGAGCTGAGCTGCGCCCTCCACAACTACATTGAAGGACAACGACTTGGAGCTGATGGGCCCTCGAGAAACACGCTTTCAATATTCCCCAATAAAAAAGAAAAAAAAGAAATATGAGATGTGCATACCAGGAGTTCATCCATGCTAGTTTGACATTTCTCAAGGTTTATCCGTTTGATTGCCACCTTCTCCTTTTTAGGGGCACAATATGCTGCTTGGACCACAGCCGTTGCTCCACTCCCTAAAGAAAAATACATAAATAAATAAATAGATGGACAGATAAAAACATGACATTTCTAATGCCCACACAATTTTAAAAAGAGAAGTTAATCTTTATCGTGTTCCTACATTCAACAACAGATGCAGAGAAACACTGAAAAGCAGGGTGTCAATAAAAATGAAAGCCTCAACCATTTCACAGAATTGCCAATAAATACAACCCCTCCCAAAAAAATCAAAATTACTGAATATGATAGTGTGGGCTCACATTCCTCTGCTCCTCTCCTCTAAATACAACTAAAAGCCTGGAAATAATTCAAAAGACAATCATAAAATGACTCTGAGAGGTAGAAAGAAGATGAACTGGCTAGATCTTCCCAGTATGAGTGAGGAAAGGCATGACTGTGAGTTGACCAGGTTTTCCTTTCATCTCCCACATATCATGAGTGGGCCCCAGAGGAGCCTGCAACCTGGAACCACCATCAGGGACAGACAGACAGACAAACAAATAAATGAGAAAGCACTGTTTTCTGGCCAAAGGATTGTGAAGAGGGCCGCTCAGCAGAGACCTAGAGGGGAGACAGATTCCCCAATCCCTACCCAGGACAGTGGGGGACCCAATGTACTGGCAGGGTCTTCACCCTACACCAGACAGCAGCAGGCCACATCCACCACAGGGGCAACTAGGTCCCTGTCCCACACCTGGGCAATGTCCACCCAACTGCCCTTAGCAGCAGCAGCAGCAGCAGAACTGGGGACCCACACCACACCCACCAGTCAGCCCAGTAACACCGGTACAGATCAAACAGGAGCTCCTCTGGAGCCAGAAGAATAAAGCAGAAGAAATAAAGCAGAAGACACTAGCACTGCAAGAGCTTGGAACACTAAATTACCATAGGAATTACACAGCTCACAAAAGTAGGCCAGGGCCTACACACTAAACCTAAATAGAGGAACTGCCTACTAAAACAGAAGATTTAAATAGGATCAAGAGTCTCCTAACATTAGTATCCTAAATGTCTATGATACAGTAAAAAATAATAGTAACCACATGTCATATTCCAAGAACCAGGATGTCAACACCAAAATGAATCACATGCTGGAGGATTTTAAAGCAGCCATTATAAAAATGCTTCAACAATTAAGAATTTTAATAAAATAATTAAAAATCTTAGTACAGAAATAGAAGTTATTAAAAAAAAATGTACCAAATGAAAATTACATAACTGAAACATACAATTTCCAAAATAAAAAATTTGCTGAACTTAAGGACAAGATCAATAGTTTACTCAATCTAAACAACAGAGAGAAAACAGACTGAAAAAAAGAAGAGCCTCAAGGAACAATGAAATAAAATACCTAAAGTCCATGTGGTAGGTAGAATAACGCCCCCCCCAAAGACATCCATATCCTAATCCTTGCAACCTATGAACGTCACCTTATATGGCAAAAGACTTTGCACATGTTATTAAGTTGAATAAAGGATGGGAAGATTGTCCTGGGTTATCTGGGTGGGTCCAATGTAATTACAAGGGTCTTTATAAAAGGAAGGCAGAAGGGTCAGAGGAGATGAGACAATGAATGAAAGCAGGTCAGTGATAAGAGCCCTAAGCCAAGGAGCAAGTAATGACTGACACGATATGCAGCAACACAGGTGAACCTTGAAAACATTATGCTATCTGAAAAAAATTCCAAAGACACCCTATTGTATGACTCTGTATGAAACGTCCAGAATAGGCCTATCTATAGAGACAGAATATAGCTTCGGAGTTGCCAGGGGCTGGGAGAAGGGGAGAATGGGAAGTTACTGCTTGAAGGGTACAGGCTTTCTTTCTGGGGTGATGAAAATACACTGGAATTAGTGGCGATAGTTCCAAAACACTGTGAATATACTAAAAACCAATGAATTGTATGGTTCATTTTAAAATGGTCAATTTTATTTTATGTGACTTTTATCTCAATTTAAAAATGATAAGGGAATACTACAAGCTACTTAAGCTCAAATTCAACAATTTAGGAAAAAATGAAGCAATTCTTTGAAAGCAACTACCAAAATTTAGCCAAGATGAAGCAGATAACCTGAATAATTCTGTAACTATTAAACAAATCACATTTGTAATTTAAAAGTTATCCAAAAAATCGCCAGACACAGATAGTTTCAATGGAGAATTTTACCAAGTATTTTTAAAAAAATAAGTAATAGCCATTTTACACAGTTTTCCAGAAATGGAAGAAGCAGAACACTTCCCAACTCATTTTATGAAGCCAGTATTACCAAGACCAAAACCAGACAGAGACATCACAAAAATACTACAGACCAGTATCTCTCATGTACTTAGCTGCAAAATCCTTAACAAAATATTAGCACATCGAATCCAGCATTAGATGGATAATACACCACAACCAGGTAATATGTCTTCTAGGTAAACAAGGCTGGTGCAATATATTTTTTTTTAAAATCAAAATCAATGTAATATGCTGTATCAACAGGCTAAGGAATTAAAATCATATAATCGCATCAATAGACACAGAAAAACTTTTTTTTAAACTTTTATTTATTTAAGTGTGTTTTTCCAGGACCCATCAGCTCCAAGTCAAGTAGTTGTGTCAATCTAGTTATGGAGGGCGCAGCTCACACTGGCCCATGCGGGGATACAACTGGTGTTAACGAGCATCGTGCTCTAACCAACTGAGCTAACTGGCCGCCCCCATAAAAACTTTCTATAAATCTAATACCATTCATGATAAAAAGCTCTCAGCAAATTAGGAATAGAGGGGAACTTCTTTAACTTCATAAAGGACATTTATCCATAAAAAACCTCACAGTTAGCAACATATTTAATGGAGAAAGAATAAATGCTTTCCCTCTAAGATTGGGGAATAGATAAGGATGTCTATTTCATCATACTTATTCAACATAGTACTTGAAGTCCTATCCATCACAATAAAACAATAAAAAGAAATAAAAGGCATATGGATGGGGAAAGAATAAAACTGCCCCTATTTGTAGATGATGTCATTGTCTATAAAGAAAATCCCAAGGAATCTACAAGAAAAGCTCCTAGAACAAGAGAGTTTAGCAAGATTGCAAGATATAAGATCAACACACAAAAACCAATTGCATTTCTATAGACTAACACAAACAAGTCAAAACCGAACTTATAAAACACAATACCATTTACAAGTGCTCCCACGACATGATTATTTAGGTATGAGTCCAATAAAATACAAGCAGGATCTATATGCTGAAAACTACAAAATACCAATGAAAGAAAGTAAAAAAAGGCCTAAATAATTGGACAGACATACCATGTTCATGGATTTTTAAAAACTAAACATAGTAAAGATGTCAATACTCCTCAAATTGACTATATATAGGTTTAATGCAATTCCAATCAAAATCCCAACAAAGTATTTTATACACATAGACAAGCTTATTCCAAAGTTTGTATAAAAAAGGAAGGCACTAGAATAGCTAACATAATAGTGAAGATAAACAAAGCTGAAGGACTCATACTACCCAATCTCAAGACTTATTATATAGCGTAACAAGACAGTATAGTATTGGCAGAGGGAGACACACACACACACACACACACACCCCAGAACAAAGAACCCAGAAATAGATTCGCAGCAATGTGCCCCATTGATTTTTAACAAAAGTACAAAAGCAGTTCAGTAGAGATGGGATAACCTATCAGAATAGGTGAAAAAAAAAATTTAAATAACACACCAAATGCTGGTGGAAATATAAAAATTGGTATAGTCACTCTGGAAAATAGTTTGGCTATTTCTTTTAAAACTGAAAATGGACTTGTACTATTCAGCATTTTTATGCTTGGGTATTTACCCCAGTGAAATAAAAATATATAGTAACACAGAAATTTGAATATAAATATTCATAGCAGCTTTATTTATAATAGCCCCAAATTGGAAACTACCCAAATATCTTTCAACAGATGAATGGTTCAACGAACTCGGGTATATCCATATGGAGGAATACTACTTAGCAACAAAAATAAACAAACCACTGATATGCACAATTACTTGAAGAACCTCATGGGCAGTATGCTGAGTAAAAAAAGCCAATCTCAAAAAGTTACATGTTTTATGACCTCATTTACGTAACACTCTTGAAATAGCAAAAATAATAGACACGGAGAACAGATTAGTGGTTGCCAGGGATTAAGGATGTGGAGAGAGGGGTTAAGTACGGCTTAAAGGGACTATGACGGAATTTAGAGTGGGATACAGTTGTGTACGTTGAGTTTAGGGGGAGCTACACGTAATAAAACTGCATAGAACTATACACACATGCACACAAATAAGTACAGTACACATATAACCAGCAAAATCTGAATTCTGTGGATTGTTTTAAAAAAGTGCCTAGGCCTCAATTCATCCCCTACCATTAAAATAATCTTCAAACACCATTTGCACAATGTCACTCCTCAGATCACTAAAGCACAGCAGCTATTTGATACTGTGATACTTGAAACTGAACACGTTAACTAATTTTCCATACTCCAGATGCAATTTATTTTATCCCCATCTCCATGTCTTTGTGCAAGCCATTCACCCTGCTTTCTACACATTAATCCATACCTCCCCTTCCTTTCAAAGCCCAACTCAAAACTCACCTAACTTTGGGAAACACCATGGAAAACACACTTAGATTCAAACTTAAGCTCCACTGCTATTAACAGGGTAAGTCTTCATTTCCAGACTATGTGCCTAGATATAGTAACGCTCAACGTCACTAATATTTGTTTATTCACACATTATTTTACTGTTAGATATTTAAACTGTTAAAAGACACTGCCATGTCTCCTCAAGTATTTGGCATAATGTAGGTTTATTACGCTTCTAAAGTACTTCATTCTTTACCAAAATACATGAGGACAAATTATCCCCACCAACTCACCACCTCTACCCATTCCATTAAAACTGTAGTTTTTTCCAACGTTTTAATCACTGGTATTACCACAGACTAAACGTTCTCCTGTAAAAATACTCAGCCTTGGGTAGAGATGAATTGTAAACACCACAAAAAAGAAAAAATGTGCAATCATTAAATTCTTCCCCCTTTCCTCTCCATTCTCTCATCCATCCTCTTCCCAAATACAAAGTAATTTCACCAAAGTGTTGGCAAACAGAGCAAGGGAGAAGAAAAAGTGCTATATGTATTGTACTGTAATTATGTTAAGAAAAAGCAACTTCGGGCAGGCCCAGTGGCTCAGGTGGTTGGAGTACCATGCTCCTAACACTGAGGTCGCCGGTTCGATTCCCACATGGGCCAGTGAGCTGCGCCCTCTACAGCTAAGATTGTGAACAACAGCTCTCCCTGGAGCTGGGCTGCCGTGAGCAGCCGGAGTTTGGTGTGAGCTGCCGTGTGCTGGCGTGGGCTGCTGTGTGCTGCCGCGGGCTACTGTGTGCCACCATGAGCAGCCAGTGGTCAGCATGAATGGCCAGCAGCCAGCACGAGTAGCTGGCAGCCAGCGTGAGTGGCCGGCAGCCAGCGTGAGCTGCTGTGTCCTGCTGTGTGCTGCCGTGGGCTACTGTGTCGCCATGAGTGGCCGGTGGCCAGCATGAGTGGCCAGCAGCCAGCAGGAGTGGGCGGCAGCCATCGTGAGCTGCTGTGTGCTGCCATGGGCTGCTATGTGCTGCCGTGGGCTACCATGTGCCGCCATGAGTGGCCGGTGGCCAGCATGAGCAGCCGGCAGCCAGCGAGAGCTGTCGCGAGCTGCTATGAGCGGCCGACCAACGACTGGCGACCGACGGCTTCAGCCGGGGGAGCGCAAGGCTCATAATAGCAGCATGGGCCAGTGTGTCCATACCAACTGTGTCCTATACAACTAGACTGAGAAACAACAGTTTGAACCGGAGTGGGGAGGGGGAAAGAGAAAGAAGGGGGGGAAGAAAAAGAAAAAGCAACTTCGATCAGAGTGCTTCCTGTAAAATGCAACATGCTTTCAATACTCTGGGGGAAATATTACCTACACACTCTCATACACAACATTCACTTTAGAGAACACTTACTTTAATAAGACCCTGTCTCAGCCTGTGAAAGAACTAATTAAATCTACTAAAAGAAGTATATGGCAGTATAACATCTAGGACTTTAAAACTTAAATTTCAAAAAGGAAAAAAGCAAAGAGCAAAATACTCTATTAGGATATACATATATGTTAAGTTTTCTGAAAGGATACACAGAAACTATTGTTTCCTCATTTTGGCTGTCTCTGTATTTGTTTCTATGTATTAGGTAGATCTGCTACATCTCCCAGTCTTGGCAGAGTGGCCTTATGTTGTCCTTATCCTGTGGGGCCCAGTGTTGCAGTCTCCATGGTCACCTGAGCTGTATGTTCCAGGAGTGACCCTTGTGTGGGTTGTGTGTGCTCTCCTGTTGTAGTTGAGCCTTGCCTGCTGTTGGCATGTCAGTGGGTGGGACTGACCCTCAGGCTTACTGGCTGTGAGGATTGGCCACGACCACAGTGTACAAGCTGCTCTGCTAGGGCTGACCACACAGAGTGGAATTCACTCGAGTGGGTTCTGGTGCCTGTGGAGGCCACCCTTTGGGCGTGCCACTTGTGGGGCTAATTGAGTGCTTTCTGTTGTGGTTTAAAGCTGGCGACTGGGTGTGCTGGTTCTGGGGCATCTTGGGAGGGGCTCTTGTGCAGGTAAAGGTCAACCAATGCCTATGACTGGTCCAGGGCTACCTGGTAGGAGCTATAAAGCGATCCACAGTTGGTCTGTGCTGCCTGTGCTGGACCTGGAGATGTGTAGGAGGGGCCATGCTGGGAACCAAGGCCAGCCATCACCAGTACCGGGCCAGAGGCAGCTTAGCAAAAGGCCCAGGGCATGCTGAGGCCTGTGCCACCTGCCAGCTGCCCATAAGGTTCAGTTACTGAAAGAACCTCAGGTTGTACAGGAATTGGGTGGGGCAGGGTCTCAGGGAGTTATCAACATGGGGTAAGTGGTGTTCATGGGGTTAATGGAGATTAAGGTTTGACCCCAGTTCTGAGCCCGGGGCCACTCTGCAAAAATCTCAGAGCACACTGTAGCCAGCCACCATCAGCCTGGGATCCATGGACCCACAAGAGTTGTCCAAAAAAAGCTGCAGTGCGGACAAACATACTGCCTACCAGTTGCAAAAAAAGCCTCTGGCCTTGTGCAAATTCAGTGTGGCAGAGTCCCAGCAAGTCACCATAACAGAGTGAACAGAGCTCACCAAACAAATGAAAATTCAGATTTGGCTGTGTAGGGAGAGGGCTCAACATGAAAAAGATGATGTCTGCCCACCGGCTACACGGGAGGACTCAACACAGGGACAATGGTGGTTTCCCCCCAGCCCTTGCTCTGAAGCCACACAGCTCAGTCACTTCACATGTCTTTGGCACCTCCTGAGCTGTAGTCCCTACAAGGCAGCCCAGGATGAGTGCCTGGGTGGGAGACAGCCTGTGCACAGGCCCTTTAAGAGGACACCTGGGTTTCCAGCCACCTTCCATTTCACCTGGACAAAAGAAATCCCCACAGATTTTTAGTCAGATGCCATGGGGCTCCTCTTCCCAGCACTGGTGCTCCCAGCTACAGAGCCTGGCGTGGGGCGAGGAACCCTCGCTCTTCAGGAAGGACCTCTGCAGCTGAGATATGTCTCCAGATTCTCAAACGCCACACGTGGATGTGGGACCAGCCCGTTTTGCATCTCCACCCCTCCTACCAGTCTAAAGGTGGTTTCTTCTTTATATCCTTATTGTAAGACTTCTGTTCAGCTAGTCTTCAGATGGTTCTCTAGGTTAACTGTTCTATAATTAGTTGCAATTTTAATGTGGTCACAGGAGGAGGCAAGCACAGCATTTACCTACTCTGCCACCTTGACCAGAACTCAGGATACAGAGAAACTATTAAGAAAGTTAACTGGGAATGGAAAAGGAACATTTTATCATCAGAAAAAGACAAAAGAAAAAGGAATAAAGTACTGATAGATGTCACAACATTGATGAGCCTTGAAAATATGCTATGTAAATATACCAGACACAAAAGGCCATAGATAGTATAATTCCATTTACATGAAATATCCAGAATAGGCAAATCCATAGAGACAGAAAGCAGATTAGTGGTGGCCGGGGACGAGAGTAAAGGGAGAATGAGGTGTGCTGCTAATGGATATGGAGTTGCTTTCTGGAACTATGAGAATGTTCTGGAATTAGTGGTGATGGTTGCATAGCTATATGAATATAATGAATTGTACACTTTAAAAGGGATAATTTTATGGTACGTGAATCTCAATAAAGCTGCTATTAAAAAATCTCTTCAAGTACGCCACCAAATTTCTATTAATGTGCTACAAACATCAAAAATTGAAAACAATTAACAAATATAACTATATCATTCAACAGAATTGTGTGAAGCACACATACACTACCATAGTCAACACTGACATGGACAGATCCAAATCATAATTATAACAAACTAAGTGAAAACTTGTGCACAAATTTCACGTAATGTAAAATTCAAAATAAAATCTAATATTCAAGAACACATTTACCATTCAATGACATCATCCAACAGTGTACTTGAACTATTTTGACACTGGTTTAGGTGCACTAACATTGCTTGATAAAAATGATCCAGTAGGCTACTATGGAGATAGTTTGCAGTTTGTCTGCTTCTTGGCTGAGCTCTCTCTATTCAGTATATGAGTAGAGGTCAAAGTTCGGCAGAATGTTAGTACTTACCATTGTTTCCTCCCACTCCCATCCCTTCCTCTCTTAATTCCTGCTGTGTGTAAACTCAGAAGAAAACTTATCAATTCTCTCTCTTGGCTTCAGTGAGAGGCCACTGCCCTACTCTGTGAAACACCAGAGAGCATGGAAGCTAATCAGGCAGGTCACATATCTGTCTGGCTAAGATGAGACAGGCATCTCAAGTCACAGAAGAGTAATGTGGCCTCCACAGGGTACCTTTGGTCCCAGATAACAGACATCTTCTAATATGTAAATATGGTCCCTTTATCATTTTAATTTTCACAAATGTACTGTCTAGTGGTATTCTTTTTAACTAGGATTAATTCTCAAACAAGTTATTCTACCCCCAGGTAATTCAAAATTATTTCTCTCATACACTTAAAATCTGAAATACCATCTTTAAACATACTAATGGCATGTCCTACAGAAACCAAAACCACGCTGTGGTTAAAAATATAGATAGGGAATATCTGATTTTAAGTTTAGTTGTTATCAATTCCTAGTCATCATTAAACACAGAATTAATTTCACTATAATAATGAAACACTAAACCTAGGTATTACCAATCATAATTGTTTATATACTAACGTACCTTTTTTTCACTGAAAGATTCACTCACTTAATAAATCTCACTAGGAGCAAGATATTAAATCCTGCTGTAATTTAACAAATGGCCAAAAGAAGTTGCTAAACGTTTCCCACACCTGATGATAAAGAGATGTGTAGGCTCCAGTTCTTCAACAATCACTTTCATTGACTGCCATATGATCTTCCCAAAACAAATACCAAAACATTGTTCAGCAATCACAAATATTTTAAGGTACTAACATAAAGGATTATGGTGATGCAGTAAAAACTCCCTACTTTCAATACCACTAATTCAGAACAGTCAATGACGTTCTGTCATCTCAAAAAATTTTTCTTAACAGAAAATACAAACTACTCATGTAAATATGAGGATAGGGAAGAATATCTTAAAATGTATAATGATTTTAACTACTCATCAATTTTTACAAGAATTTTAAAACATACGATTAGAGATACAAATTTTAAAACATTTCATCTCTTCAGGTGGAATTTTTCAAACTACAAGTCAACTTACTGAGCTTCACCATCATTTTTCTTAAATAGAATAAAAAAGAAAACATCAGTCTGCATTGCACATAGTAAAGAAAATGCTATTTTGTAAAACTTTTATTTCAGTACAAACACACATGCGAATGTATAAAGGTACTCTTAGAAATGACTTAGTCTCTAATGACCTGCTGCTCTACTGCTCTAATGACCTCTACTAGGCATTAGTCTAATATGAATACTACTACAATGGAAAAAGTAAAACAATTTCCAATAAAACAGCCTAATCCAAACTGTCACCATATTACACCGTGCTGCATCTCAATGCACCATCCCCTACGTCCCCACTTCTTCACTCTTCTTCTGTCCTCTCCTAGTTAGTTCTTAACTTCAGTCTTACTGTACATTACACACCAGAATGGATTTATGTGCAAAAACATGAGTGAACTATCTCCTAAAGTCCTTCAAACTGGCTAACTTCATCTCTTGAGACAGAAAAGGAGCTACTCAAAGACATGAGGACTAAAAAAACGTTCAGAGTATCTCTCTCCACTTTACTGGACTCAAAAATTTAAGAGAAAGTAACAAATGCATATTATTCTGTAAGGAGAAAAATAAATCAAGTGAACCTAATCAGTTGTACATATTTCCCCAAAAATTTTGGCCAGCCATCACTGTAGCAGATGTACGTTCTAAAAATTTTGTTTTTAAGTATTCTGTAGTAAGGTTTTGCATTCACTAAAGAACTAGCCCAGACGGTTCATTCTGAAAGATGACTAAGGCATTGTCACCTGAACCATGGAAAATACAGGAACTTACAATTTTGCAAACACTTCTCTAAATAAGGTCTCTTGTCAGAGTCACGCTGAAAAGTAAAGCTCCTAGAACTGGTGAAACAGATGTAAGAATAGTCAAAAAATCATGCCATTCTCTCCACACAAAGATGAAAATAAAGACACCCTACCATATGCTTTGAGTAATTATTCAAGCAGCCTGATGGTTTTGCAATGAGTCATCCCTCCCTCCTGTTCACTCTGGTGATCTCTCATCTGAACGGATGCTAACTCTTACATCCTTCTGGATGCTCCAGCCAAAAACCTTCTAATCTTTTCTCATATAATCCTAAGGGCAGAACTCTAACTTCAAAATATGTTATATCCAGCATCTGACTGCTTCTCACTACTTCCACTGCTCCCTCTCTCCCCTGGAAAACCTCTCCTTCCACCATTGCACCACTTACAAAACTATTCTCCACTCCAAAACTATTCTCCAGCCCAAATTCTCCTTTTCAAAGTAAGTCAGGTCGTATCAATCCTCTGCTCAAAACCGGCAATTATTTTTCCATCTTACTCAAAGCAAAAGCCACCCACAAAAGTACCCAGAATGACTGCCAAGGCTTCACACGATCTGCCGGTCAGGACCACTTCAGATCGCTCACCTGCCCACCTCTCCATTCTGTCTCACTCTGCTCCAGCCACTCTCAGTTCCTTGACGCTTAGTCACGCCAGCATGCTTCTACTTCAAGGCTTTGCTCCTGCAGTTTCTCTGCTTGGAACACACTTCCTGCAGATAACCACAGCATTCACTTCTTCACCTCCATCAGGTTTTCCCTTAAATGTCACCTTCTTAGGGACGCTTTCACTGACCTACTTAAAACTCACCTCTATCCCCAATCCCCAACCCCTTTCCCTGCTTCATTTTTGTCCTTCAACACCACTAGATTATAAATTCCAAAAAAGCAGGGATTTCTGTCTGCTTCACTGCTGTATCTCTAGCATTCAGAACAGTGCCTGACACATAAGAGGAATTCACAAATATCTGTTGAATAGATTAATCAATAAAGTACTGGCATGTATTGTCAAGAAAAAAATGACTCTCTTGGGGCAGAACAAACACAAAACAGGCCAGTTTTCATGGGCATTACCTCACAATTACCACGATGAACATGAATTTTTATTGAACACTTTCTCTGTGTACCAAGTACTATGCTGAGCACTTTCTATACTTGCTTTTCTTTTTCCCGTTTAATCCTCACAATAATCCCATGAGTTAGGTATTAGTGATCTTACAAAGCAGTACAAGAAAAGCAATGGAAGCAAAAGTGAGACTTATGAGAGGCAGAGTGGGGTCCAGAAACCAGAACTACATGATGGTTCAACACCACGCTCTTAATTGGTAGGCAGCTGCCTCTTTAAATTAAAGCTAACATTTATTAACTGATTACTATGTGTCAGGTTAAATTATTTACTTGCGATGTCTTATTTAACTACTTTAATTAAAAAGAAAAAATGAGGCCAACATTTTTAGTTGCCTATCCAACATACAATTTTCCCTTCTCCTTTAATAAAAGAAACTTTGACCTGCTTTGTTGGAAGTAATCATGTGCCCAGCTGAAAAGCTTAATTTCACAGCCTCCCGTGCAAATGGCCAAATTACACACTTCCAATAAAATAGACATGGAAGTCACTGAGTAAGGCTTCCAGGAAAGAAAGTCCTTTGAAAGGGAGCCAAATGAGTTGTCACGTGCCTTTGTCCCTTTGCCATATTCTTCCGGCTTGGAACACAAGCACGAGGCGAGGAGTGGAACAATTCTCTTGCCACTATGAGAGTCACATGCTCAGTGCGGTGGAGTGAAAAACGGGCAGCCTGGGTGCCCGATGGTAGCTAGGCTGCCACTCCAGTTTTCTTGTTATATAAAGAAGGAAAAAGTATTTTATTAAGCTACTATTATTTGTTTCCCACTACATGAAGCTAAACGCAATCCCTATTTGCTACAACTTTATAAGGTTGTGGGTCTCAAACTGGCCTTAATGAAAATGTCACCACAGCTAAGTCTTTCAATCAGGGGAAGAAAATACACTAACCATTAAGCATCACTCTACTGATACAGCATTATGTCTTTCACATTTATGGAGGGGCTAGATAGAGGTAGGATCCTAGGATCTGCATTTGGAAACCACTACTTTAGACATCAAAATGTGTGGCTAGTGAACAACTAATGAAAATAAAAAAGGAGAGGGGAAAGTAGAGAATCAAGCTAGTGGGTTGCCTTCACCAAAGTTTCAAAGCTGGGTGAATCATACCTTACTAAAAACAGATCTTAAAGAATGATTTTCTAAACCTAGTCTGAGGTAAACAGTAAATGTTTATCAAGACTTTTCAAGATGCATTCCAATAAAAGCCACATGGCATAGCCCTGGACAGACTGGTTTCCCACTTTGCCATCATATTGTATTACTGGCAATAATATCATGGGTGGCAGGGCCTTATACAGTTGTACTACCATGTCCAACACAAATCCTTAGATCCATCAAAACATGAATGAGATCTGGAAGTAAGAAAAAAAGATGCAATGATGTTGCACTAAGCATTAAAACAGGTTCAAAATATTTAAGTGTTACAAGATTTCAAACTGAATACTATTTCATGACAATACCAAAAATTAGGAAATGTAAGGACAAGGAGAAAGAGAAAAGAGTCAGAGATAATAACAGCAATCATTTTACGAAGCATTCAATACAAGCTAAACACTTTCCACAAACAATTACACTTAATCTCCAAACAGCCCCACTAACATGGGCACCATTATCCCTCTTTAGAGGCAAAAGGCTAACTCTAAAACCAGTTGTATAAATTGCCCAAGATCACATACATAGGTGGTAAGAGGTAAAGCCAGGTTTTGAATCCAGTCAGTCTAACCCTCAAGCCCATACTCTTACAGTTGCTTCAACACATGTCAAATATAGTACAACACTGGGTCAGAAATTCTAATACAATAATAGAGGTTAGGAAGGAGCTCAAAAACACTGAAAAGATGAATGATTTATAGTGAGAATAATACTAACATTTTCTAGAAGTAATTATACTTAGAGAACTTCAAATCTTGCCAAAGCATAATTGTTATAATACAAGTCTTTAAAAGGAAGTCCTTTGAATTCCCAATCTGTATGCTTTTATTATATTCAAGGAAGGAAATTTTCTTTCCTCTAATAGGATTTTGCCAGAAAAAAAGTTCACAAAACAGAATATAAGAAATTAACCCCCCGAATATTATAGTGCTAAGTAGCATGTGTGGAAAAAACTTACAGCTCAAACAAATATGCTGTGATGAGAAAGAACATACATTATAGCATGTCCTTAAAATACAATCCTTTGACAACAGAAAATTCAAATGATCCCTGAAACCTTTTTTTCTGGACTCGATCATTTGTTCCCTGAAAAAAATTTAGTGTAACCTGAAGAAATCGAAAGATTTATTTTGAAGACTACAACTGATTACAGAATACTGTATTCCAAACATTTCAGTATGGAAGCAAAGTTAGAATAAGAATACACTGCTTTATTGAGACTTGCAACTCGTACTAGGCTGTAGTTCAAAGAAAAACTTTGTTTTCCTCCCTGTGGGAAAGATGGGGTGAGTGTGTGTGTGGAGTGGAGTGGAATGATGTTAGGAACTTTAGGAAACTTACTAATGAGAGGGAGAACATTTAAAAAACTACAAAATAGGATACACAAAAGAGAATAAATCCTACTACATCCAAAAAGGTGATCTACAAAATTATTTGCTCCTCTCAGATCTTTTTCATTATAAGAATATTTCCTTTAATCTGTCAGGCTATTACCACCATCTTCCAGTTTATATTCGAAAACAAATCAAATACAGATGCAGGAACAAGGATCCTGAATTAGACAACAGGAGAGGTGGACACCAGTATTGGCTCTGCCACTAATTAGCTCTACGACTTTAGACAAGTCATTTTACCTTTCTAGGTCTGAGTGTCTTCATCTACAAAATAAGATGGTTCACCTTATCTCACACCATACAGAAAATTAACTCAAAATGTATCAGAGGCCTAAATGTTAGAGCTACGACTATAACACTTAAAATAAAACATAGGAAAAAAATCTCCATGATGTTGGATTAGTAAAGATTTCTTAGATACAACAAAAGCACAATCGATAAAAAAATGATAAATTAAACTCTTATCAAAATTCAAAACTTTTGTGCTTTAAAAGACATCAAGAAATTGAAAAGACAAGCTACAGTATGGGAGAAAATATCTGAAATCACGTATGAGGTGAAAGATTCACATCCAGAATGAATGCATACATTCATTATAGTTGTCGTTAACACAAACCCTTATTGTTAAATAAGAAAACGCGATGCGCAACCCAAATGGGCAAAAGATTTGAATAGACATTTCACCAAAGAAGATATATGAAAAGCTAATAAGCACACAGAAAGATGCTCAGCATCATTAGCCATTAGCGAAATGCAAAACAAAACCACAGTGAGAGTCTACTTCACACCCATTAGGATGGCTATAACCAAAACGACAAACAAATGGTGGCAAGGATATACTGTGTTTCTCCGAAAATAAGACCTAGCCAGACCATTAGCTCAAATGTGTCTTTTGGAGCAAAAATTAATATAAGACCGGGTATAATGTAATATAATATAATACCGGGTATAGTATAATATAATATTGGGTCTGATATAATATAATACCAGGTCTTATATTAATTTTGCTCCAAAAGACACATTAGAGCTGATGGTCTGGCTAGGTCTTACTTTCAGGGAAACCTTCATACATCACTGATGGGAATGTAAAATGGTACAGGCACTATGAAAAGTCAAACATAAATTTACCATGTGACCCAGCAATTCCACTCAAGAAAAATGCAACATGTTCACATGAAGATTTGATGTGAATGCTCACAGCAGCATTATTCCAAATAACCAAAAAGCAGAAATCCAATGTCCATCAAGTGGTATCCAAACACAGGGACTAATGTATAATACAGGCTACGACATGACTGAACCTCAAAAATAATTATACCAAGTAAAAGAAACCAAACATAAAGGATCACATATTATATTTACATGAAATGTCCAGAAAAGGCAAATCTATAGAGACAGAAAGTAGATTTGTGGTTGCCTGAAGCAGGGGGTGGGAACAGGGAGTGACTACAAATGGATGTGAGGCATCTTTTTGGAATGATGAAAATGTTCTAAAATTGGATTGTGGTAATAATTGAACAGCTCTGTAAATTTACTAAAAAACTATAGAGCAGTACACTTAAAACAGGTGGAGTTTATGGTACATAAATGATACCTTCATAAAATTGTTTTAAAAAGTGAAAAAATATTATGGTAAGTGAAAGAAGCCAAACGCAAAAGACCATATATTATATGATCCCATTTATATGAAATGTCCAGAAAAGGCAACTCTAGAGACAGAAAGTAGATTTGTGGTTGCCCAGGGCTCAGAGTGGGAACAGGGATTAACTATAACAGGCAAAAGGGATCTCAATAGGGTGATGAAAATATCCTAAAGCTGGATTATGCTGATTGGTGCGTAACACAGTAAATTTACTAAAAATCACTGAATTTTATACTTAAAAATGGGGAATTTTATGGGTTAAACTATATGTCTGTAACGTTATTTTTAAAAATAAGGTGGTCTATTCACACCCACCAAGAAATGCTGCTTCCTGTCAAAAAAAAAAAAAAAAACTGATCAAATCACATTCGAGTTCTTAACCTTTTATCCATGGACCACTTTGAGAATGAGATGAATACCAACCTATCCCAGAGGGCTGACTCCCTTTTTCCCCCACTCACTGGACACCCTATTGGTCTGAGAACACCAGTCTCTAAAATCTCTTGAGTCCAACGCCACCTTAATAGCTAATGGCATTAAGAATGACCACAAGCATGCTCTTCACCCTAGAAAGATGTACACCTTACCAAAAAGGAAAGCAAAACTCCACTTCTGACACGATCATAGGGACCCCTTTCTTTACTTTTCAGACATCACTTTGGAAACTCCCACCTAATCCCATTCTTCAGTATGAAACTCTGAGGGACCCAGAAGCAATCAGTCAGACAGACCTAGCTAGCTGTCTTTAGAACCAACCAGTACGTGTCAAGACTCAGCATGTATCAAGAACACAGGCCATGAAGTGACTTAAGGAAGAAGACGTGATGTCATTCAGATAAAACTCAGCCCAGATTTGTTTAGAAACAACAGAAAAGGGGGGAAAAATGGCCAAGTTTCCCTAAAACACATACTGTACAATAAACACACCAAGACAGCTAAGGAATTTTCAGCCAGCCCTTGTTATAAAACTAATTTTGAGACAGGATGCTGATCTAGTAAAGTAGACAATCTTGTTCCTCCAGTACACAGGGGTCTGCTCATGTCACTTGGACTAAGCTTCTGTTTAGCTAAACCCACCCCACCCCCTTTTGATTTCTAAAGTCGATGTCCAACAAATACTTCACCATCTCCAGTCCCCATACTTCCCCAATTACTGTACTTCTCTGAGAATTACAATCTATGTCTGTGAAAGTTTGGTGTCTGCCAACTGGTATTCCTGGACCCCCTTCAAATCCACTCCACACACAACAGCCAGACCCACTGGATTATGTCATGTCCCTGCTTGAAGTCCTCCAATAACACTTAAAATTCCAAAATCCTTACAAGAGCTGAGGTCCCTAAGATACGGCCTCGTCTCTTACCTTTCTATCCACTTTTATCCTTTCTATGCCAGTATTCCTTCCTTCAGATCCTAAAACACATCAAGCTCTTTCCCTCCTCAGGACCTTTGCATTTTCTCATCCCTCAGTAGGAAAAATCTTCCCTAGGCTCTTAAGCTTCCTCCTCATACTTTAGTGCTCAAGGTAGTAAATGCCTCGAAAAAAGAATTTTCCTTGAAAGCACCCTTAGGAAATCTCCAGGTTATTCCCCATGAGAACATCTTATTTCCTTCCTAGCACTTGCCAAAACCTGTAATTCTTTTTGTCTACTTTTTTAATGTCTACCTCCCTGACCAGAAAGTCAGTTCCAAACAGTCGGAAGTTGTGTCCACGTTGCTCAGTGCGGTACCTGCACCTTCATCTAAAGAGGATCCCCAGCTCCACCCCAGCAATGCCTGGCACTTCGTGGGCACTCAAGGGTTCTCGCACGGATGCGGGAATGAACTAAAGCACCCTTTCCCACAATCCCCCAAATAGGTGGCTGTGCCACAACTCCAATATCCCATTTTTCGCATAGCCTCGTAAAGGCCTGTCCCACGCCTGCACTTTTCTTTCTCTCCAAGAAACATCTGTCGCTCAGGTTCAAACATTTATCACTACACAGATCTCTCACGAGCCCCTCAAACCGCACCCTACCCTGCCGCACAGGCGCGCCACTCAAATTCCCCTCCCCTCTTCACACGCGCTGCACAAACCCAGACCCTCACCCACGCGCGCTACAATCCCCTCGGCCCCAGGAGCGCGCAAGAATTTCTGTTGAGTCCTGCGCTCCGGGAGCTCCCGCGGGTCCCCACGTTCGCGCGTGTCATCCGCCACCCAGAGCGGCGCCTCCCCCCTCAGCGGCGCCAGCTCTCACCTATCACCTCCTGCAGCTCATAATCGTCCCTGTTGATGGACCAGGGCAGGGCACTCGACTCCTCGGACATGACGGCGGCACAGCTCTCGGTCCTCCCTCAAACTCGCTGACCTCTTTCGTCTCCTCGCCGCGCCTTTCCCCACCCCCAACCGCTGCCGCCGCGACCCCACCAATCGCCTCAAGAATAGCCACGGGTCGGACGGCGCTTGGGTGAGGGGGTCACAGAGCGGCAGAGCGGCGGGAGCTCGAAGCTCCGGTAGACCTCGCCTCCTACTTCTCCACGTCCCGCACTCCCGGCCCGGTCCAGGTCCCGGCCTCGTCCTCGTCCTCAGCTGCAGCAGCGACAGGAGCTTCGCCTGGGCCCAACCCCTCTGTCCCGCCCTCCACCCCAGCCCCACGCACGGGCCAAACTTTCCCTTCTCCCTCCACCTGCCGACACGCAGCGCGCTGACGTCACCGCGCCGGGCACTCTCCGCCTCGGCGCCCGCTACCCGGCCGCCATCTCAAGTGTGGCTGGATTAGCAGCGAGCAGGCAAGAAGCCCGAGAAGGTGGAATTTGACAGTGAAAGGGAAGAAATGCTTAGGAAGGAGTTCAGCGAGGTCATCGGAGAGCCACAGAAGAATCTAAAGTAGCACAGAGGTGGCAGCCACACTAAACATGGCGACCAAAGGGCGGCCGACTAGAGGGGGCGGGGCTCCTTCTGGCTGCGAGGGCACGTTGCCGTCTCCGTCTTCGCATTCATTGGTTTGTTTGAGAAGGAATCAGAACGGCAATGGGTGTGTGTGGACGTCACTCATAAGTTAGTCCCGCCTCCAGGCTCTGTTCGTTTCCTGAGCACCAGGGCTCCAGTTCTTCAAGGTTGCTGGTTCTCTGCTCGTTTTACCCCTTTCCCTGGAGCAACGTTAACGGTGTAGCAATTACACCCTCAGGACGTGCAAACGGCTCCGCAGGGTGTGGATAAACCCGAGGGAGCAGCTGGGTGGGGTAGCCTTCGGATATGGACGACTGCCAACTAGGATAAAAGGCCTTGGGCTACGGACACAGTGGAACCGGAAGCTTGCCCAATGACGACACTTTTTCCAAGGCGGAAGTTCTCTCTGCAGCTCCGGTTGCGGCCTCCCTGCAGCCCTTATTGGGCAGGGAGGGAGTTCTATCCATTCTCAAGTTTGGGTCTGCAGCTCAAATGAGCAACTGTGTTGGGGCCTCGGAAAGTTGGGGGAGTTTCCCCTGACGCGGCTTGGGCCATTAAACAAGTGAGATTTGGCCCACGCGGTTTGGCGTCGTTTCAAGGGATTTGACTTTTGTGTGACCTCATTGAACTTCAGTTTTCTCAGGGTGACCACTTAGGCCCATTGGGAAGTTAATGAGGTGAAAATCGGACGCACTTGGCGAAGTGAAAAAAATATACATATCAACATGGATTGGGTTAGGTGCAAAATTGTTCTCAGTTGAACATCTTTCAAACCGGTAGTAGTCATTAAGGAAGAGACCCTCACCGAGGCCCTGCCTGCCAGGCACTGAAGCCCTTGTGCTGTAGAAGGTCTACTGGCCACAGAACTAAAGCAGTCATTTTGGAGCTATTAGCAGGTTTCCACCTGGTTAGTGAGATTGGAAAACGTTTCGTGGAGGAGGTGGCTTTTGTACCAGACCCTGAAAAGTTGATTTCAACAGGTGGAAATTGAGAGGCTAGACTATTCCAGTCACAGCAAAGGTACCAGAGTTCCCCAGTTTGAAGGCAAAGCACAGACCTTGCTGTAGAAATTGATTTCAGCCATTACTGCTGACACCTTTTTTACTGCCATGTGTCGCCTTTTTCATTTAGCAGGGAGAAGAGGGGTGGAGGTCAAACACATCAAAGAGGAGCTAATTCTGATAGTAAAGATTAGAGATCTCAAGATTTATACCAATAGAAAGATCCATAAACCAGAGATTCTTAACCTGGGATTGTTGCCCTGTGTGAATCATGGACAGACTTCAGAAGGTTTATGGGTTTTTTTTCTTTTTACTCTTTTGAAATTATATACAGAATACTATGTACTGTAGGACGAGATTTTGGCCACTTTCCTTTATTCCCCTTTCCCAGTGAAAAGGAGCTACTAACCTAATAGTGAAAATTCAGGATATTAATTGACCTACCTTCTTGGTGGTTAGGGTCACTATACAGTTATTAATAGATTCTCTTCTGCTTCCTGCAAGCACATAGCTTGATGGTTTGAGCCAGAACCTGTTGTGCAGATCTGGTTATTTTATTTCTCCCGTCTCCTGGGCTTTCTCCATGCGACCCGATAGAAGTTAAGATTCCATGTGTTTAATGAGAAAGGAAGTGGTGGCTGTTTGAGGCCAGAGCCCAAACCTCAAACCTCTTTTTCAGCTTATGGAGTATCTTCCATGTGAGAGCACTGACATAAACATTGCGTATACAGTGGTAAACAAAGCAACTTAGTTCCTGTTTTCATGGAGCATATAGTCTAGTAGAGAAACAGCAAACAACCACGCAAACATAAGTAGTTATGTTACAAAGCATCATGCAGGAAAAGGTCAGTGTACTGTGATAGAGAATAGTAGAGAGTGCTGAGAAGACCTTTGCGGAAACAGAGGGAGCCAGCCATGCAAAGAGTAAACACAAAGGGGTTTTAGGCACTTGGAAGCTATTAATAAACTAATCCTCTCTTTCCTGTTAGGCTGCTTGTCCTTTTGTATGGCTCCCTCAGTAATCTTTTGGGGGATTGGAGAAAAGGGAAACTAGGGTGATTTGGGAACCCTGTCCCTAATAGCAACATTTCACCAAATCATACCTTGGTTTCTTAAAAGTATGACATGTTTTCCTGGGCAGAGGGAGCTTGTTTTTCCACACATTTTCAAAGGAGTCCTTGTCTTCATTTGGGTTCCTCCCAAAATTAGGCTCTGAACCGGGATTTATATGCAAATAGTTTATTTACGAGGTGACCCCACCAGGTGCTCTGAAGGAGTGGAGAAGTGAGACAGGAAAGAAAGGAAGAAAAGTCATGAGGGGCTATTGTGCGGGCTCAGTCCTGCTGTGAGCAGTTTGAGAAACTGGAACACAGGTCAGAATTGTCCCACTAGCAGTCAAGGAAGCTGAGGTATAGACCCACCAACTCTTTTCGCTCTTTATAATGCTCCTGCACTTCTGCCCAGCTCGGTGTTGGGGAAAGCACGCTCCTAAAGTCAGAATGCACAGGCAGTCCTCCTCGTGTTCTAGAACTCTGAAAGCAAATTTCAGAGTCGAAGGCCAAAGGGTATCAGCAGTATCTATAGACAGCATCTACTACAATGTGTAAACCACAAAATTGAGAATCACTGGACTGACTAACCGGGAGAGAAAGGACATTCATGCTCCCCCTTCTTTTTTTGTTGCCTTTAAGCAACTTACCTGCATTGTGGTTTGTTTTTTGCACCTGCCGGGTAGAGGAACAAGGGCTGATTTCAAGACTAGTGGTGTCTTGAAGTGGTAATTACAGCCGGAATAATTCAAGTTTTATAGGCTCCATTAATGAAAGAAAGTTTTTGAAATCTAGAAATTAATGTGTGCCCTATGAGAAACCTGAATATAAAGAAAAGCACGATTTTATGTCTCTGTCAAAAGCTGATTTTCTTAGCAGTTCCATGTCAGTGCTGGGACCAACTACAGACTGCTAAAATCTGTTCCCCCACCCCACCCCATCTATTCCCTTACCACATGTCACATGTAGTAGAACGTCATCTCTTGTAGGAGAGGGGCAACACCCACACGTCACATACGTGTGCATCCCACCTTGTGCCTGGAGTATGCATAGATACATATTCAGGCACGGTGTTGATTAAATAGATGAGATAGAGGAGAGGAGACATGAACAAGCGAGGAGTCAGGAGCCTGATGAGAAGCTGATACCTTGGCAAAACCAGGAAGTGAATATCCAAAGCGACAGGCACTTAGAACCTGTACGAAATAGGTAGGTGCAAAGGTTATTGTAGGGAGAAAAAAATCAGTCCATGCCGGAAAGTAGTTTCAACATCAAGCTAGATTCTGAGCCAGAGAGTAGCTTCCGTTTGCCCCTGCTGGCACCATGCCAACTGGATGAGCTCAAGCTGAGTGAGCAAAAGATGGGAAATACCTGACTGAGGTGGAGCGAGTTCCTAGGTGCTGCTACGTTTCAAACACTATCTCTTTAATGGTTTTATATGTCTAAAAACCTATTTCATTAGAATGTTTATTGTAGTGCTATTGTAATAGGAAAAACTGGAAACAACCTTAGAGGTAGCCACTGATAGAGAACTGGTAATTGCTTGTATATGCGTATATTATGTGGGACAACTCAGGATACATAAAAAAAAAAAAAAAAAAAAGTGTGTGTTGGTGTAAGTAATCCTAGCTGAAGTAGCAACCCAAAAATCTGGCTGGGTTAACCCAAAAGCTTATTTCCCACGCAAATTCCAATAGAGATGTCCCTGGTTGCCTGACTTAAAGTCTGGTTTCTCATGTCTTCGGCAGTACTAATGTTTATGATACCCCCGCAATCTACCCTTCCCTTCTTTCATACCGAGGGGACTTGAACACTCTATTCAACCTGGTTTCACTGTGCCTCCCTTTGCCCCTTTGTTCAGGCCATTTCTCCTTCCAGGAATGCCACTTGCCTTCCCCACCTGTCCAAGTCTGACTGGCTCCGCCAGGTTCAGCTTGTAGGTCACCCTCGCCTCCCGCCTACTTTGAATACTTTTCTGGAGATTGTTCCAGCCCTGAGGGAAATATTAGGTACACTCACCACCTCACCCAGACTATTTCTGGGCACTTAGCCTGTGCTGCCACATGGCCAGTCTTCTTTTTTTGGGAATATTCTATACTTCAAATTAGGCTGCGGGTCACCTGTTCCCTAGGTCATCTAGGGATACCCTATCACTAGAAAGGAAGTAGACGATTTTTGTGGCGTTTGCGGTTTGTTTGTTTGTTTGTTTGTTTGCCCACCTTAAGATTGGTGGGCAACATGAGGATAGTTGAGAAATTTATGAAGAGTGGCAGGCGTTTCTCTCTCCTTTTTAGGAAAATTTGCAAAAATGTATATACTGTTTAATTCTCAACCTTAGACAGGAGTAAATCATCTCCGAAGTGGGTGTAGTTTATAAAAACACTCAAAATGCAGCTATCGCTCACTGTTTAAACTCAGGAACGGAATACTCATATTTATCTTCTGATAACTTGGTATCCCTCAGTCTCTGAACTCGAGAACTGAATTGCTTCAGACAGCATGGAATATAATGCCTAGCTTTTAAAACATAAATTCAGGTAAAAAGCCCAACAAAATCTTCATAGCAACAATCAGATTTAAGTGCCTGTCGCGGCCAGGCAATGTGTGCTAAGGGATACAAATACCTCATGGGGTCAGCAAAATAGCCTTGTGAGGCTTCTGTGCTGATTTTACAGATGAGGAAACAAACTCAGAAAGATAAGAAACTTGCCTCCAGAAATTCTTGGAAATGCTTAGCACAGGACCTAACTTGTAAGTGCTCAATAAGTGATAGCTCTTATTTGTCAGTTGGTGGGAATAGAGTATTTCTAAAGCATTACAGGGATGGAGGTTAAGCAATAGTGCCTACCGTAGGTCTGACTCAGGTCTGCTTACTCAGGTAAAACAGGTTTCAGCCACCACCTGTGTGATGCTGGTCACGTCATACCACTGCTGCATCATTGTTGCTCCTGGCACTGCCTAATTTCTTACTGCAAAATCTGATTAAGGCAAAATCTGATTAAAATCTCATAGCACTGCCTAATTTCTTACAGCAAAATCTGATGCAGGCTTTATCTTTGATCCCCAGTGGAGTGTGAAGCCTTGTTTGCCTTTAGCGCCCAACCTGCACAACGTGAATTTGGGGTTTTAGGTTTACCAAAATTAGAGAGGCCCCTGCCTGCCTGGATATTAAGTTGGAAATTTCAGGACACCAGGAAATGGGGACAATCAAATGCCCTATCAAATGCAGGGCACAGACATTTACGAACTGTTCTCCATGTGCGTAGCTGTGAGCAGTCTGCCTAAAAAGGAGATTGTCTCCCATCACCCTAAGGGACCTGGGCTCCAGAACTGGTGTGACTTCCCTGGTGATGGCAGCAGACCATGACAGTGGGTGGGCTCCCTATGACCTCAGAGCAGAATCCATGCTCTGGCCACACCATCCAGCAGACAGAGAAGGTGTTATCTTACTACTGTGTTTCCCCAAAAATCAGACCAGGTCTTATACTGTATTTCCCCCAAAATAAGACCCAGTCTTATATTAATTTTTGCTCCAAAAGACACATTAGGACGTATTTTCAGGGGATGTCTTATTTTTTCACGTACAACAATCTACCTTTATTCAAATACAGTCATGTCATAACATACTAAATGCACCTGTCCAGCTGATGATCTTAACTGGGGCTTATTTTCGGGGTAGGTCTTATTTTCAGGGAAACACGGTATTATCAGATTCTTCTGGTTGAGTGTTTTGGAGGTAACTTGGTCTCCCTAAGGTGAGTGCTAGGCCAATTCGCCCCCCAATCTCCCCATGCCATCCTCTCACAGAGCATCTAGTTGGACATGAGGATAATAAAACACACATTGATCACTTTCGTAGAATTATATAAAAGTGTCCTACAGAATACCCTGCCCAAGAATTGAACTCATGAAAATCCTAGAAAGAAAAATAATTAATTTGGTGGCTTGTGGTAACTATTATAGAGTAGTGCTATAATGGGTCGCCTTATGCACCCGATAAGGCTTGGGACACAGCCTGAAAGCAGGAAAACAAAGAGGAACTAACCGCATATTGCACTATGGTCGTCAGAAAGTAAAGCTGTACAGACTGTGTTGTAGCTGGGAAAAGCCTTTCTCTTCTCAATGTGTAGTTGGGTAATTTCACCTGGTAATGTGTGTGCATATGGTGTGTAGGGTGTGTTACTGACATTCCACGTGGCAGGGAGACTTTGGAAGGAAGCAAATTTGGAGTGTCAAAGCCCCCTTGGAGGGTCCTGGTGAAGCATGTGTAAATGCACGAGCACACACAAACATGGCATTCTTCTAGGTTAAGTAAGCAGGCTGTAGGAAATGTACCACCAGGAGATAGGTGTGCCCACAAATTGCCTGGGGGAAGGGAATGGATCTTAGGGCCACAACCCCGGGATGTAGAAAGGGTAGGGAAGGAATTTGCACTATGAAGATTTGAAGAAGAGAAATGGGCAGAACTGAGGGCAGCGGAGTAGAACCAGAAACTGGGATGTGTACACAAAACACCCTGGCACAAGGTCTTAAGTTTTTAACAGGGATAAAATTCGAGAGATGGACCATCAATATAATTGTCCTTAGAGCCCTAGTTCACAGTTGTCCTACAACCCTCATATCAAAAGCCGTGATGTTCCTTCCATACTGTAGGGATGGATCCCCAGCCACCTGTAATATCCTGACTATGGGGGTCACTATACTGGTGGAAAGCAAGGGGAAATAAAAGCACCACTTAGTTTTTGTTACCTATGGTCATATGGACAGGAGAAACAGAAGAGGGAAAGCCAGGAAGCCAGGCAGGCTCCAGGGTCCACATTTCCTCCTATACATCCTCCCCAATCCATCCAAACCTTGACTCGGAGAAGCTATAGAATATCCAAGACAGATACGGAAACTATGAAGAACCCAAGAACATCAGAGGCTTATGGACCAATTCCCCAGGTGTGGCTTGGGGGAGGCTGCAAGTCACTAGGAGAAGCCTTGCGCTTGGCTTTGTATCATGTCCAACATACTGTAGGAACAATAATGTAGGAATGATGGAGGGCAGAGTCTAGGCCAGTGAACACCAGGATACCACATCTGATCCCTCACAGCATATATTTGGTCTGCAGGACAGCAAAAGCTTCCCTGTGCTGCATAAAGGCATGAGGAAGTGTTGCAGAGGCTTGTACAAAGCACTGGGATGAAAAGGCTACAGAGGTAGAACTTTGTGGCACATGGTCAGGACTACAGGCTTCGGCTCTGGGTGCTGGCATTACACTCCAAAGGCCAGGTGAGGACCCTGCATCTCAGCAGGTAATTAGAGGAACTCCAGAAACAGGCCAGGTATATCATGACAGAACCAGAGCACAGCACAAGGACCTGCTCACAGGGATCCTACCACAAGATCACATTTGAGCCTCTCCTCTCCTAGGAACCTCTTGACAATGTGAAAGGGGAAGGAGAAGAGACCTTCCCTCCAAAGATGCTGCTAAAACCAAAAAAATCTAACATATTGTTTACTGGCAAGCCTAAATCTCCCCTTCCCACCCAACAGGGTGGGGACTCATGGGAAAGATTAGATTATAGGATTATATTTAATAGCAGAATCATTTTGTCATTTAGGGCCTTTTGGTTGCTACTGACAGAAGACCCAAACTGCATACGGATGCTAGCTTTCCTACTGTAACAATAGCCAAAATAGAAATTTGTTTCCTCTGACATAAAAGTCTGAGGAAAAGAAGTCCTGGGTGGATATTTCAAATCCATAGTGTCGTGGTCCATCCTATGTCTGCCATCCTCAACATGCACCTTCTAGCTCCCAATAATCGAGTCCACCAACCCTACGTATACATGGCTTTGTGGTCTTTAGCAGGGTGACCACATGCCCAGTTTTAAAACTCTGGAATTCTATTCCTAAAGGAAGAAAGGGACGCTAGATTCTGGGGACAGTCTCTGCCACAATTGTCAGGAGGCAATTTCCACTTCCAGTTCAATGGAACCATGGTAGTGTTCCTGGTGAAAGCATCCTTCCTTTTGGCAATAGGACTTCCGAACCCACCGTGCCCAAGGTTGCAAAGATGGGAAGCCCCAAAATTCCTTTCTGTTCATTTGGTGTAACAGTGAGGAAGGTCACCTCCTCTTTTACCCCTTATTTCCCAAAGCCGTGCATTCTGGTTTTGGAGGAAATGGTACCATGTACTAGTTGCTGATTTAAGGCTTATAAATGGAGACTTAAACAAGCCAATCCACTGTTCTACCAGACTAGCACTTTCTGGGTGATGGGGCATGTGGTAAGACCAGTAATTCTAAGAGGATGAGGCCATTGTCACATTTTATTTGCCATAAAATGTGGCCCTTAGGTGGAAGCAGTGTCATGTGAGATATCATGGCACTGGGGAAGGCATTTTGCAGTTCCATAAACTGGTGGTGCCAGCAGAAATGGCAGGGGAGGCAAATTCATACCCTTGATATGTGTCTACTCGTGTAAAGACAAATAACTTTCTCCCACATGTTGAAAGAGATCCAATAGCCAGGTGTCTGGCTGGTCCCTCTGGAAATGGTGCCATTTCTAGGCTCAACACAGCTTCTGAATATGCAAGTTGGGCATTCAACAGCAGTACTTAATATCGCACTAAATGCCTATGGTACAAAAGAACAGTTGCAAATCAATGACCTCAGCTTCCATATGAAGAAACAGGAAAACAAAAAGAATAATTTGGATTCTAAATAAACAGAAGGAAAGAAATAATAATGATCAGAGTGGAAATCAATGAAATAATAAACAAAATTCAATAGAGAAAATCAATGAAACCAAAAACGGATTCTTTGAGGAAAAAAATCTACCCAGTTGTTAAACCTCTAGTCAAACTGATCAGGAACAAAAGGAGGGAAGACATAAATTACCAATTTCAGGAATGAGAGAAGTGACATCACTACAGCTTATACAGATATTGAAAGGGTAATATGGCAATGTTACGAACAATTTAATGCCAATAACTTTTAACAACTTAGCTGAAATGGACAAATTTCTTGAACAACACAAACTATCAAAGCTTATTTAAGAATAGACAGCCTGCACAGATTTATATCTATTAAGAATTTTGAAGTTGTAGTTAAATTCCCTCCCACAAAGAAAATGGTGACAATGGCCCGATCAGCTTGGTGAGGGCAACTCTATGTTGCTGAGCCTGTGCACTGTCTCCTTCCCTGTCACATGGCCACTCTGTAAATGGGTCTATTGACCAAGCACCAGAGTATTTGAGGAAGGACCATCTGATGTCCACAGGTGGCACCATCGTTTCCTCCTGATTATTGAGTCTCATCTACAACAGGCGCCCTTCGAAGTGCATTGTGATATGGGACACGTGAATATCTTTACACTCTGTATTGCAAGAAGCCCATCTTTCCCCTGGACCTCCTTGTCACCAATCTTCTCATCTGTTTCTCTCTAAATTCTTGACCAGCTGGTCATCCTATTAGCCACTGCCCATGAATCAAGTTAGATCTGTATCTTAGATAGGTCTATAGCAGAGTACTGCCCACTGGAGACTACTAACTTTTGGAGCCACTCCAGAGTGGGCTGTGGTGCAACCGTTATCCACTCATGTCTGGTTCCAACTTAAGTGTACATTCATCTGTAACAGAAGCCTGTGCTTTCTTTTCCTCCACTAATTGATCTAATGTGTTCAATATTCCCAGAAGTGGGATTGCTAGATCATATGGTAGGTCTATTTTTAATTTTTTGAGGAACCCCCATACTGTTTTTCACAGTGGCTGCACCAGTTTACAATCCCTTCAACAGTGCACAAGTTTTCCCTATTTTCCACATCCTTGCCAGAATTTATATACCATCTTGCTTTTTAAAAATAATAATGTTCATTATAAAAATAGTCACTGGTAACATATTAACGCATATGTAAAAGTCTATGTATTTTCAACCAGCATTTCATTTTTTGTTAGGAAAATTAACCAAATTATGTTTTTTGAGGACCTACTTATTATACCGGTCCAAGTCAAAAGCAGAATATAAACATAAACCAAGCAGGACTCTGTCCTCAAGGAACTTAAAGCCCAGTTGAAGAATAAAGGCCCAAATGCAGGAAAACCCGAATAACTCAAGAGTTAGATGACACCGTCCTCCATAGCAGATATGCTGGCTTGTCCCAAAGGCAGTGTGTCCTCCAAGTCCTGCAGACAAGCCTCTGTGGGCCAGAGGTTCTGAAAAACCCCCTGGAGGCAGAATTGGTGGAGTAGAGACTAGGAGGTGAAGAAGGAGACTCAAACAGTAAGGGAATAACTCGGATGGGGAAAGTGAGGCACCTCTGGGGGCTGGCAGACTGGTAGGACAAGACCCTCTGGGTGCAGTAGGGAGCCCCTGGAACACAGGCTGCAACGGGGTCCACGCATCTGGTTGTGAAAAGACAGGTGGAGATTAGTGATTATGTACACATAGATTAGGGAAGTTGATAAGCACGGTAGTAATTTCTGCCTCAGGCGATTCCATAAACAAGAATGAGAAATGACTGCTGGCTGGGAAGAGGGACTCTGGGATCCTCAGAATCTCTTCTTTCCTCAGATCAAATCGCACCAGGTCCATTCCAGTGTCCCCTATCCTAAGCACTCCTGTATCCATTCAACCTGCAATGAACTAACCCTGAGGTCCTGAGGTCCTGACCAAGGGTTTGCCAAGTCCAAGAGCCTGAGGTAAGCATCACATGATCTCTGCTCTACCGGCTCTTCCGTTTGAATATCCGTAAGTGAAAATAAATGTGTTTTAAGAACACCCGCCTGTCTACTTCAAGTTACCTCCTTCTAGAGCAGCACTATCCAACAGAAACATGTGAGCCACATAGGTCGTTTTACGTTTCTTAGTCGCCATGTTGAAAAAAGTAAAAACAGGTGAAATTAATTTTAATATATTTTATTTAACCTAATATATCTAAAATGTAATTTCAACATGTAATTTACATAAAAACTGTTGATGAGATTTTAATGTTTTTCAGTGGGTCTTACACTTCCAGCACACCTACCTCGGTTCAGACTACTCACACTTTGAGTGCTCAGTAGTCACATGTAGCTAGTGGCGGCCGTCCTGGGCTGTGCAGCTGCAGAACCTTGCTGCTGAAAGTGTGGTTCCTGGAACAGTAGCCTTGACATCACCTATCAGAAATAAGGAATTTCAGGCCCCGCTCCAGATCTAATTCATCGGATTCTGCACTTTAATGGGATTCCCAGGGGACTCGTAGGTACAGAAAGATTGAAAACCTGGAAGAGAGATATAGGATACAGGCATACCTTGGATATATTGTGGGTTCTGTTCCAGACCATCACTCTAAAGTGAGTATTACAATTAAGCAAGTCATAATCTTTTTGGTCTTGCCTTCAATTTATAAAAAATGCAACCTCTGTGAAACACAATAAAGCAAAATACAGGAAAACGAAGTTTGCCTGTACATGGTGTTTTGGCTACCCAACATCAGCATTTCTCCTTGTTATCCAGGTTCCATGCCACGATTTCCCTCAGCCCCTGGTTTAGACAGATCTAAACCAAGCAGCACCTCAATTTGATGCTGAGCACTATGATTGGTTCAGGTATGTCATGGGACCCAATCAGTCAAAGAGACCCAATGAATCCTTTGATGGATCCTATCCTGCTTAAATGAAAAAGGCTGTAAGTTCTGGACCCATCTTGGAGTGTGATGGGAAACCCTGCCTGTATGTGAACACTGCAAAAGGAGGAAAAACCAGACACTGATGACCCCATTTGAGCCCCTGCTTCAAACCTTACAGCTTGACTTTTCAGATGTGTGAGCCAGTAAATTCTCTTTTGCTTAAAATAGGGTTGTATGCTAGTGAACTACCCAACTCCTCTTGTACCCGAGGCCACTGCCTGACTATATCTTCTTCAATAGTCTACCTATGCTCCCAAGAAGAACACATTAGATCAATTAGTGGAGGAAAAGAAAGCACAGGCTTCTGTTACAAATGAATGTACACTTAAGTTGGAACCAGACATGAGTGGATAACGGTTGCACCACAGCCCACTCTGGAGTGGCTCCAAAAGTTAGTAGTCTCCAGTGGGCAGTACTCTGCTATAGACCTATCTAAGATACAGATCTAACTTGACTCATGGGCAGTGGCTAATAGGATGGCCAGCTGGTCAAGAATTTAGAGAGAAACAGATGAGAAGATTGGTGACAAGGAGGTCCAGGGGAAAGATGGGCTTCTTGCAATACAGAGTGTAAAGATATTCACGTGTCCCATATCACAATGCACTTCGAAGGGCGCCTGTTGTAGATGAGACTCAATAATCAGGAGGAAACGATGGTGCCACCTGTGGACATCAGATGGTCCTTCCTCAAATACTCTGGTGCTTGGTCAATAGACCCATTTACAGAGTGGCCATGTGACAGGGAAGGAGACAGTGCACAGGCTCAGCAACATAGAGTTGCCCTCACCAAGCTGATCGGGCCATTGTCACCATTTTCTTTGTGGGAGGGAATTTAACTACAACTTCAAAATTCTTAATAGATATAAATCTGTGCAGGCTGTCTATTCTTAAATAAGCTTTGATAGTTTGTGTTGTTCAAGAAATTTGTCCATTTCAGCTAAGTTGTTAAAATTTATTGGCATTAAATTGTTCGTAACATTGCCATATTACCCTTTCAATATCTGTATAAGCTGTAGTGATGTCACTTCTCTCATTCCTGAAACTGGTAATTTATATCTTCCCTCTCTTTATTCCTGATCAGTTTGACTAGAGGTTTAACAACTGGGTAGATTTTTTTCCTCAAAGAATCCGTTTTTGGTTTCATTGATTTTCTCTATTGAATTTTGTTTATTATTTCATTGATTTCCACTCTGATCATTATTATTTCTTTCCTTCTGTTTATTTAGAATCCAAATTATTCTTTTTGTTTTCCTGTTTCTTCACATGGAAGCTGAGGTCATTGATTTGCAACTGTTCAGTATGGGGGTTCCTCAAAAAATTAAAAACAGACCTACCATGTGATCTAGCAATCCCACTTCTGGGAATACATCCAAAGGAAATGAAAACACTATGTCAAAGATGTATCTGCACTCCCATGTTCCTAGCAGTGTTATTTACAATGGCCAAGACATGGAAACAATGTATCTATCAATGGGTGAATAATTAAATAAGTTGTGGTATTAATATATATAGCCATCCCTCAGTATCCTCAGGGGATTGGTTCCAGGGCCCACACACCCCCATTCCAAAATCCACAGATGCTCAAGTCCCTTATATAGAATGACATAGTATTTGTATACAACCTACATACATCCTCCCGTATACTTTACGTCTTCTCTAGATCACGTTTAATACCTAATGCGATGTAAATGCCATGTAAATAGTTGTTATACCGTATTGTCAGGGAATAACGAGAAAAAAAAGTCTGTGCATGTTCACTACTGGCACAGCCATCATAGGTCTAACCACATAGTACACGTCAGATACAACGTAACTTTTTAAAAAAATGTTTTTGATCTGTGGTTGGTTGAATCCTCAGATGTGGAACCCATGGATATGGGGGGGCCAACGATATATACAATGGAGTATTATTCAGCCATTACAAAAAGGAAATCCTGCCATTTGTGGGAAAATTGCATGAAGGTGGTCAAAAAGTACAAACTTCCAGTTATAAGATAAATAGGTACTGAAGATGCAATGTACAGCATGATTATATTTAAAACTGCCGTATGGTATATTTGACAGTTGTTAAGTGAGTAGACCCTAAGAACTCTCATCACAAGGCAAAAAACATTTTTTCTTTTGTGTGTGTGTGTGTGTCTATGAGATGACGGATGTTAACTTATCGTGGTAATTATTTCATAATACATGTAAGTCAAGTCACGCTCTACATCTTAAACTTACATGATGCTATAGGTCAATTATATCTCAATAAAACAAGGGAGGAAACAAATTGGAAAATTTTAAGCTTTAATCATTGCATAAGCACTCAGGAACTTTTGTTTTTACTTCATTTTTATGTTAACTTAGAAAAAAAAACCATTTTGTCTTGAGGTAATTATAGATAACAAAGGAAGTTGCAAGAATAGTAGAGAAGTTCCTGGACCTTTCACACAGTTTCCCCCAATGGACACATGTAATTATAGTATAATACCAAAACCAGGAACTTGACATTGGTACAATGTCTGTGTACAGTCTTTTGCCATTTTATCACATGTGTAGACCCGTGTAACCACCACCAGAATCGAGATGTAGAACTATCACAACACCTTAAAGATCTCCCTCGGTTACCTCTTTATAGCACACCTACTCTCCTCCCCACCACCAAACATCTCTAACTTCTAACAATCACTAATCTATTCTCCATCTCTATAATTTTGGTCATTTCAAGTAGAATTTCATTTTAATTTATAATGTTTGGAGAGTATCTCTATGTATAGATATTTAGTTGGTGTTCTAGGTATAACATTGTATGTACATAACTTATCTCAGTTCTACCTGTTTTGCCATTACCAGTTTCAGTGAGGTGTAGAAATCTTTAAGTCCCTTTACTCTCCTCTATTTATACTGCCTTAAATATTTTCTCTACCTAAATTGAGTACATCAGACAGGAATGCATAAGGGTGTAGGACAGGGGATACTGGACTGGACCTTGTGGGCTTTGATCTTTTGAGGTAAGAGAAAATCGTGGGGACCACAGAGCCCCTCTTCCCCACCAATAGTCACTTTATTTCTCCTTTCCATTTATGCAGTTGCTTGAAGCAGAAATTACCACCATGATTACCAACTTCCCTAATTTGTCCCACAAGCAACCACTAATCTTTTGTTTAAACCATCAGATATAATTTAGAAAAAAGGAGAAGGAAAGCATATTGCATCAACTTATTTTTACTCTCTTGTTCTTCCTTCTTGATGTTCCAAGATTCTTTTAAAATCATTTGTATTCTATTTCAAAAACTACCTTTAGCTGTTTTATAAGGGTAGGTCTGCTGTTGACAAATTCTCATAGTTTTTCGAATTCTGAGAATGTCTTGATTTCTTCTTCATTCACGGTCTTCAATGGATATAGGATTTTGAATTGACAATTTTTTTCTTTGAGCATTTGAAGAATGTTGTGTTACTTCCTTGTGATCTCCATGGCTTTTGATGAGAAATTTGATATCATTTAAATTGTTTTCATCATTATAGGGAAGGTGTCATTTCTCTCCAACTGCTTTCAAGATTTTTTATTTGTCTTTAGTTTTCAGAAGTTTGACTATGATGTATCTGGCATGGATTTCTTTGGGTTACCCTGTTTGGGATTTGATCATTTTCTTGTATCTGTAGATTTATATCTTTGCCATATTTGGAAATTTTTCAGCCATATTTATTTGACTACTTTTTAAGCTCCACCTTCTTTCATCTCTTCGTTTAGAACTTCAGTGACATAAACATTAGGTATTTCTTATAGTCCCACATATTCCTGAGACTGTTAATTATTTTTCAGTCTATTCTCTTTGTTGTTCAAATTGGGTGATTTTAATAACTAATAATAACAAATATATGGTCACATTTGCTTCATATATCCTTTGTTATTTTTTTTCTCTTTTAACTGACTTAAGTATTTAAAAGCAAATCCCAGGTATTTATATCACTATACTTTAGAATCTCTGAATTTGGACACTTTCTTATATAACCGCAATGCTATTATCACACTTAAAAAAAATAGTGATAATTCTTTAGCAGCATCAAATTTCCCCAATTGTCCCAAGTATGTCTTTTTTTTAATGGTAAGATACACATAAAATTTACCATCTTAACCATTTTTTAATTATACAGCTCAAGGAGTGTTAAGTACATTCACATTGTACAACCAATTTCCAGAAATTTTGTCATTGTGTAAAACTTAAACTCTGCACCCATCAGATAATAGCTCTCCATTCTCTCTTCCCCCAAGCCCTGGAAACCATCATTTTATTTTTTATCTCTATGAATATGACTACTCTAGGTACCTCACATAAGTTGTATTATACAGTATTTGTCTTTTTGCAACTATTTCACTTAGCATAATGTCCTCAAAGTTCATCTATGTTGTAGCATATGTCAGAATTTTGTCTTTTTAAAGATGAATAATATTCCATTGTATGGATAAATCACATTTTGCTTATCCATTCTTCTGTCAAGGGACAATTTGGCTATGAATATGGGTATACAGATATCTCTTTGAGACCCTGCTTTCAGTTCTTCTGGTTCTATACTCAGGTGGAATTGCTGGATCATATGGTAATTGTTTAATTCTCTGTGAAATTGCCATACCATTTTACACAGCAACGGTACCATTTTACATTCCCACCAACAGTGCACAAGGATTCCAATTTCTCCATATCCTTGCCAACACTTGTTATTTTCTGTTTCTTTTTATAGTTTCTATCTTAATGGGTATGAGATAGTATCTCATTATGCTTTTGAGTTGCAGTTCCCTAATGATTAGTAATGTTGAGCATATTTTCATATACTTATTAGTGATTTGTATATCTTCTTTGGAGAAATGTCTAGTCATCTTTTGCCCATTTTTTAATTGGGTAGTTTGTTTTTGAGTTATAGTTTTGAGGTCTTAATCTCCTTTATCAGATATATGACCCACAAATGTCTTTTTATAATTGGTCTCTTTGAACCAGGATCCAACAAAGCCACACTATGTTAGTATATTTTATTATATAATCTGGAGGAAATCCCTCTTCCTGTTTCTGTCCCATAATTGACTGGTGGCAGAATCCAGGTCATTGTCATATAGATTTGTAGTTTTGTATTTAACTTTGCTGCTGCCCTCCAAAATTTCCTGCTTTTGCCTTTGAAAATTACAGCAGTGAATTTTCCCTATTGAGAACCTCCAAACTGAGGTTTTCTCAGTTTGGAGGTTCCTCAAAAAATTAAAAATAGAACTAACTTATAACCCTGTAATTCCGCTTCTGGGTATTTTTCAGAAGAAACCCAACATATTTTTTTCAAAAAGACATGCATCCATATGTCCATTGCAGCATTATTTACAACAGCCAAGATATGGAAGCAACCTAAGTGTCTATCAATAGATGAATGGATAAAGATGTGGTACATATATACAATGGAATATTACTCAGCCATAAAAAATGAAATCTTACCATTTTCAACAACATGGATGGACCTAGAGGGTATTACGATAAATGAAATGTTGGACAGAGACAAATACCACATGATCTCACTTACATGTGGAATCTTAAGAATAAAATAAACAAACAAAAAACCCCAGAAACACTCATAAATACAGAGAACCAACTGATGGTTGCCCGATGGGAGGGCGGTTAAGGGGCGGGGTGAAAAAGGTGAAGGGATTAAGAAGTACAAATTAGGCGGTCAAGATGGCGCAGTAGGTAAACGCTACACGTACCTCCTCTCACGGCCACATCAAAATTACAACTAAACTACAAAAACAACCATCATTGAGAATTGCCTAAAATCTTGCTGAACTGAAGCGCTACAACTAAGGACATGCAAAAGAAGCCACCTCAAGACTGGTAGAAGGGGCAGAGACGCGGAATAGGCAGGTCCCACACCCGCGTGTGAGCATTAAAAATTGGGAGGGATATCTTGGCTGCAGAGGAGTGAGGGGTCCCAGCCCCTCCCCAGCCTAGGGTTCTAGTGCCAGGGAGAGACGTTACCATAAATTCTGGCTGTGAAAACCAGTAGGGATTGTGATTGAGTGAGTTGGAGGGCTGCTGGAGTCCCAGGAGCTCCTCTTAAAAGGACTGTGCATGGACTTACCGCTTGAATCACTGGCTCTGAGCTTCAGCGCTGGGGCAGCAGCTGGAGAAGCAGCAGGGACGTATGGCGGGGAACTGAGTTGTCCAGCTTCATGACAGGGGCTGGAGGGGCAGCTTTCTCCTGGATGGAGGAGCTGGTGGAGGCCATTGTTTCTTTGTTGAGCCCTCCCCCTTCCCTGCGTGCAGACGCAGGTGGCCACCATATCTGAGTCTCCATCAAGCTGGTTAACACCATTTGTTCCCCACACCATGGTGATTTTGTGACCACGCCCCACCCAACTTTCGGGCACACCCAAGCAACTTCCACCGGCTTTTTTGTACAAACTACCTGCCTTGGCTCATGCTGCAGATTTTCATAGGGTCTCTCAAAGGAGCAACATCTGGCTCGAGCGTGTCCTGTATCTCTCGTTGAGCAGCCCTAAGCCCAGCACTAGCTGTAGCTGGCCTTGGTTCGCAGCTTGGCCTCTCAAGGCACTTCCAGTCATGGCACAGCACGGAAGGAGGCCATCTGGGGATATCTTTGTGGCTCCTGCCAGGTGGCCCCCGGTGGGGCACTGGCCTGTGGCTTAACTTGACCTTCAGCGGGTCCCCTCCCAGGTGGTCCTGGGGCTGGCAACCCCAGCGGCCAGCTTTGAAACGAGCTGGAGCATCACCCAGCCACCTCTAAAGATGACACAGCCAAGGGACGGATTGGGCAGGCACCAGAGCCCTGCTGAGGCAGATCCTGCTCTGCGGGGTCAGCCCCTGCACCACATCTCCATTATAGTCAAGGCCAGTCCTCACAACCAATGAGCCTGGAGGTCAAACCCTCCCATTGATGTGCAAATAGATCTGTGGCTGGAACAGGGGTTCTTCCAGACTCTCCTCGGAGCCTAGAAGAGCAGCCCCTGCCCGGTGGCTAGGCCAGGACCCAGGAGCATGGCACAGCCCAAGGGAAGACCAACTTGGTGGAGGCAAGCAGTCTCCACAGCGTCTGAAGCTGAGCCTGCCATCGTAGGTTCTGCCTGCAGCCCTGGTGAGGAGGGGTCCAGCCCTCTTCAGGAAGCCCTGTCGAACCCCCCGGAACCTACCCAGTGAGCCATTTTTTCTGACCCAGGAGCGCCTTACCCCGTTACTGCTTCTAAACTCCTTCCAGACACAAATGAAACCTGCTGTTCCCAAAGTAGAAAACTCTTTATTATAAAACCAGGATACAGAAGGAGAAATGACACATACAGGCATTTCTCAGCTCTTTGAAATTCTCACAATGCGTACAAAATAGGTGTGAGATACTTTGTTGAAATTGTTGTAAAATACTCCCCATATCAAAGTGGAGATAGGCGCATGGTAACTAAGTGCTTCACTACGATCATGCGGGGGGGCCTCCAGTCCCTCCCCAGACCCCCAGGAAAGGTACGTTGCTCCAGCCCTGGCTAGAGGTGGAGCAGAGAAGGCACCCATTTTCTATTAGATTTAGGGTCCTAGGTTCTACCCTGGGACAGAGACCTGAGACCATGACATTTTCTCCCCAAAGGAGAGCTTGAAGTTCACTAAGGTACAAATCCCCCAGGGAGGGAAAAACAGCTGTGCGGGAGCTGACTTGCCGTGTGAATTCAAGCAGCCCTCTTCCTTGTTCTGTGTTTCACTGAAGGTGTAAATGCTGGCATATTGGTCCTTTCTTGAGTCTGGTTTCAGTGAAGTGGGAAGAAAGAGCAAAGGAATAGAAGAAGGTCCCATCTTTGTCCAGGTTCGGCCTCTTCAATGGTAGGACTCTCACCCAGCCATATCTGGGTACTGTACCCAGGGAAATGCGTGCATGAAGGTGTGTGAGTGTGTGTGTGTGTGTGTGAGTGTGTGTGTGTATGTGTCTGTGTGTGTATGTGTCATGTGCCCACAAGGTTTGGGGCAGGAGGCCCTTGTGTGGTCACCTGCTGTAAACTGGTCCCAGCAAACAACTTTGTAAGGCAATCAATTTACAGAAGGTTGATGGAAAGCTCTGTGTAGGTGGCCCAGGGAGGAATGTTTCCTGCTTACACCACCATGGTGACCCAACCTCAGAATCCGAACTTGATGGATCCCATCCCGTGCCAGGCAGAGCTGAGAGTATGACCACAGTCATCTTGATGGGTGGATGTGAAAAGCAGCCCCAGCTACTCAAGGGACTTGTCACACTGAAGGTGGGCAGAGGCTGGGAGGAATCAAAGAGGCAGATGAGAGGTGAACCCATTGGGGAATTAGGCTCAAGTTGGGATCTCCCTGGGTTGGGCCAGCATCTACCCCATGGAGCAGGAGGAAGTGGAATGGGAGGTGGGCAACAAGTAGGCACCATTGTGGAAGCAGCTGCCCTGGCAGCGCGGTGGTCCCAAGCAGTGGCCAACGTATGGACCAGCTCTTTCTCAGCCAAGATCTGTGTCCCCGAGAGAGCCAGAACAATGCTTTACCATTTCCTACAGTGATTCAAACATAGCTACTGCCTGTTCTCCCATCCTCCTCAGTTCTCTAGTGGAAAAACTGAGGTCTAAGATGTGTGGACAGGTCAGAGCTGCCTCCTCTGGTCCACTTGGTAGTCCCAGCTGCCTCTGGTTTTCAGTGTCCTGGCTGATAACCCAGCAAGTGGACACACTTACAGCCACTGAGTCCATGCAGGATGTGAGATGTGATGTCCAGGTCTGTAGCATGGCTACAGATGTCCCTGGGGAGTTGGTATCTCCAAGAATTGAGAGGCAAGTGGAACAGAGTCCCCCTACAACCACAGGAGGAGGCCGGGCCAGAAGTACATGTACCGGCGGACAGACATGCACACCCTGGGGTCCCAGGGCCGTCTTCAGGGCAGGGACAAGGCTTTGGCAAGGCGAGTCCAGAACCAGGATTTGGTGCAGGGGTTGGTGTAGTCGCAGACAGTGATGAACCGCAGGATGCTGGGGAACTCTTTCTTCATTGCCTTGTACTTGACAGGAATTAGTCGCTTCTGATGGGCACCTGCAAGCCAAGGGGTATGGAGCTGGCACCAGGCCCTCACCCCACAGTAGGGTGGGACCAGCCCCCAGCCCAAGGGTTAACAACAGCCCTCCCCCAACGAAGCACCTCAGCACACATTCACGCACAAGAAAACGCACTCGTGCACACACACTCTCAGGTGTGCTGAGACGCACAGGAGCTCCTCAGTGTTGCATCCATGGCCCTTGGTGAGGGACGGCTGGCATCCTAAGGCCCCGACCACCCACTCTTCTGTGGCAAGGGCAGAACTGAGCTTACCTGGAGAGAGGCTGAGCGCAAACTTAGTCTGGAAGTCACATTCCTTGCTTTGCAGGTAATCATCTGAGACAACCACCACCATCCGGCGGCACCTAGGGAAGAGTGGGCAGGGTGCAGGCTCTGCGGCGACCCAGGTTAGCACACTCCCAAGGGACAGCCCAGGGAGGAGCCCACTGTGCCCAGACTTGACAGGGCCCAACTGGGAGAATCCCAGCATCTGGATCCCTGGGCAGGGCTTTATGTACCCACCCACTCGCCCCCTGGCCGCCTAGCCAACCTCTTCTCAATGAGCTCACTGGCGATAGACCAGACACAGGTGCCAGGCAGGACATCGCGGTCGGACACACACAACTTCAGCCGATAGTTTGTCTGTTCCAGCTGCTGGATCATCTCCTGCACAAACTGGATGTCGCTGGAGCAGTAGCAGATAAAAGCATCAAATCGCTCAGGCATTTGCCCTGGGTGAGGAGCACAAGGGTGACAGTCAGAGCTGTGCAGGAAGGCTGGGCAGAAGCCCAGCCAGGAGCCCCCAGCCTACGCAACCCTGGTCCTGATCCCTAAACCACCCCTGAGATGACACTCAGAGAAAGTGCTCTTCCCAGGAGTGGAAGGATGAGCACCTCCCACCACTCCCAGCCCTGGGTTGACCATGAGACAGACACATCATTTCATGAGAGTCTCATACCCACCCAGAGGTAGGCCTATTATTCCCATTTCTTAGAGGAGGAAACAGCTTCAGAGAGATTAAGTGACTTGCCCAAGCTACTACAGTCCGTCTACTTTCAAAATCCATGCTCTAAACACCTCTGGCCCAGGGGAGCAGTATTAGAACTTACCCAGGGGGTCATCAAGTGTGGTAATACCCGCCATCTCTGCTGTCCGTGGGACGCTGCTATCTACAGCGGCCACCTGTAAGGGCTTCTCAGACTCCTCCTGCTGCTGCTTCAGAATATACTTTTGGCAATCCTCCTCTGTGGGAAAGAGACAGAGTGTGGTAGGCTCCCCAGGGGTGCCCCACACTTCTACCCACAGTGAGGGTCCAGCCCCTGTCCCACCTCCATGACCATGTTGTTTTCCAGGGCTTCTCCAGCCCGTCGGTGCCACCCACAGTTTGATAGCTCTGCAAAGGGGCTCCTGCCTGCATCTTGACCATCCCAAAGTGCTATCAATAGTGTTCTGGCCATCTGGGAAGCCATCACACTCAGGCTTGTGTCTTTCTGTCCCTTTGCCCTGCGCCTCCCCCCGGCCCCCAACTTCCCAGGCCTCCTGAGAATAGAACACAAGGTCTGCTTCTTCTAGAATCCACAGCTGATGTAAACAGGGTACTGGACATGCAAGAAGGGCTCAGGAGACCCAGTGGTTATGTGCAGAGTGAGGGCAGAGGCTCCAACCAAGCAAGATGTGCCCATCTGTGGGCCATTGTCCCTATGCCTATCCATGTACCTTAGGTGAGTGTCAGCGAGGGACAGGAAGGGGCACATTTCCCAGGGATCTGAGGTTTCCAAATTGTCAGCTTTCAGTCCCTCACCTGCCCTGTGGCTCTACCTGAAGCAACTGAGACTGCCCCACAGAAAACCCCAATTCTGACTCCTAGCCCTACATGAAAGCCTTTGCCTAAGCTGTTTCCCTCCGTTCTCTGCCTGTCCTGGCTTTCACCTCCTTTCTCCAGTCCCTACGGACCCCGGGTATTGAAAGAGGGAACTGGCCCCACATGGTTTCCCCTCTGCAGGCTGCCAACCTCTTCCCCTCAATTCCCCCAGGAAACGAGGGCCTCTGAGGCCGGTGAAGGTCAGCTCCCTCATCCCCCCACCCCGGGTAGGAGACCGGAAACGGGGCGTCCTCACCGATGCTGGGCCCCAGTTCCAGCAGCACATCGTCGCGGCCCAGCTTAGCTAACAGCTCCAGCAGACGGCCCACCGAGGCGCCGGGGCGTCCCTGCCAGTCGTCCAGCAGTCTGCCCATGGGATCGGAGTGCGTCTCCAGCTGCCGGATCTCCAAGTACTCGAAGTCCATCTCCTCTGCCAGAGCGGTCCAGTCGGCCGCGACCTGCGTCCGCACATTCAGGAACAGCGACAGGCGGCGCCGTACTCGCACGTTGAGTGCAGCCAAGGGCAGGGAGGACATGGAGGGGACGGGGGTCGCCGAGCCTGCGCCGGGGACTCCTGCAGCCATGGCGAGCCGCCCTGGAGCTTCCGCGCTGTAGAGTCGCGTCGCCGGTCCGTGCTTCCTCCTTCCCGTACGGCACCCTACCCTCGGCCCCGCCCCGCGGGTTTCTCTTTCCGAGAAGTGCCGCCCTGCCGTTCAATCTGGAGCACCCACAGAGATGGGGAGGTGGGGGTGCCAGGCTCCTGCGCTCCGGCCACCCGGAATGTGGGATGTGGGAACTGGATACTAGCCTTCTGAGGTCTGAGGAGGTCCACCGACCTGTGCTCGAGGGTCTGGTGCAGCGGGGGAACGCCGACCCTCCTTTGGGGATTGTAGGAAACAGGGGCTTTGCTCTTTGGGATTTGGTTGGTGGAGTCACATCTTTCTACTGGGGATCTGAGGAGTTCATGCGGTTCTGCCCTTGAAGGTGGCAGGGAGGGGACAAGGAGGAAGGCATTGGTTCTGCCCCCACCCCACCCTCACCTCCGATCTCTTGGGAACACACAATCCTACCTCTAGGAGTACGGGGAGTCCCCGGCTGTGCATTCAGCGGTCGAGGTGGGAAAGGGCATACTTACTGCCATCTGGAGTCTGAGGCATGCAACCGTCCTGCTCTTGAAAGGTAGAGGTCACACCCTACCCTCCAGGGTTGGGAGTAACAGGGCACCCTGGCCTTCGGTGTCTGGGGGTAACGCAATGCTACTCTCTGGGGTCTAGGAGGAACCTGCCATTGGGAGGAACCTGGCCTTGCTCTTTAGGGGTGGAGGGAGGATACAGTCCTGAGATCTGCTTCATTCATTCATTCAGTAGGTATTTATTGATCACCTACTGTCAAGCATGTCGCAGGCTCCCAGGACACAGGGGCCTTCCTGCCTTGGTGCGAACCCCAGCCTAGTGGTGGAAGTGGGTACTAATCAAATCATCCAAAATGACTGTAAAATTGGTAAGAAGTATATGATGCTCTCTCCAGATAAGAAGCTTGTCACATCTCGGCACCTTTCTATAATCTATTCTCCTGCCCCTTCAGAATCCCAAATTCCTTCAGTCTTCTCGAGAGACTTCCCAGGACAGCCTAAGCATGTCGAGGTAGGACTCTGGGGCGTCTCGGAATTATTTAGGTCTCCCACTTTGGATGCTGGGACCCAGGGGACTGCGGAAAAGACTAGGAAAAGAAAAAGGGGTTCGAGTCCGGGCCTTCTCCTTCCCAAGCCAGGAGCGGTGGGCCGTGCTCCCGGCGGTCCCGCCTTCTGTTTGGCGGCGCCCAGTGGGTAGGGTTGTAGGTGAAGGGAGCCCAGGCAGTAGCGGAGTTTGCTTTAAGGTACCAAGACGACTCCAGGAGTACCGCCTCCGGTTCGGCAGCAGGCGGGGCTGCCAGTGGAAAGGTTTCCCGTCTCCATTCCCGGGCGGGGCTTCAGAAAGGTCCACTTCCTGCTTGACAGCCGCAGGCTTCGGCAGGCGGGACTCTGATCAGAGACTCTTGGCGAGGACCGCGAGCCCTGCGTTAGACTGTTTGTTTGCGGCGGGGGGCGGGACATCAGGCAGACTCGCCTTCTGGTTGGCTTAGGGGGGAGGTGGGCGGGACTTCGCGTCAGTCCTAGAGCTGTGGGCGGTGTATAGGCCTCGGGGGCACTGGTGTGGTTCCGCGCCTGTACGATCCGCAGTCAGTGGGCTCTAGCGCTTTGTTCCGGGCCGGGTGGAGGTCTACGGGGTCCAGCTGCGCGATGCGGAGGCTGGAGGTGGTGCTGGGCCACCTGAACCGTCGGCCTGATTCGGGCCCGCAGCCGAAGCTGCAGGCCGCGCCGTGCTGGGGGGGCGCTCTGCGGGAGTCGGCGGACGACGTGGTCGTGGTGCACGGGCGGCGCACGGCCATTGGCCGAGGGGGCCGCGGCGGCTTCAAGGTGAGGCCATGGGATCCGTCGCCGGGTGTGAGATGGCCCCTCTGTTCGATTCCTCTCGGCGCCAGAAGTGGCTCCGTTCCCGAGCTGTGATCTCTATGGGGTGGGAGTGGGGGCGAGTAGCAGGGGTCTGGGACCTCGTGCACCGCCGGCCTGGGGTCACTGCGGCCGCACTTCCACCTGCAGGACACCACCCCCGATGAGCTTCTCTCGGCCGTCTTGACTGCAGTTCTCCAGGACGTCAAGCTGAGCCCGACCCAGCTAGGAGACATCTGCGTGGGTGAGCTCACTACCCAGGCCCTACGCCTGGTCCTCTTCGCAGTCCTAGCCCACTAAAACTCTCCTCAAATACCTGCCTATCCTCCAGGTACTTTCCAGGTGTTTACACGGAGGGGAATGTCACACGCAGTTGAGTTTGATTCCGCCCCCACCTCCGGGCACTTTCCGGGCCCCTCCAGGCACATTCTGCATGTTATGGTAGAAAGCAGAGCTCTCGAGTGACAGACATTCTAACGCCAGGGTACTTGGCACAGGGGTTTGAGGACACCCCAGCACACAGGAGACTGTAGGGTTCTCTTCCTATCCTGACATCCGGTCTCTGCCACAACAGAACAGAGGTAACATCAAACATCATCTAGTCCAACCCCTCACTTACACATGTTAAAACTGAGGCCTGGGGAAGTGGAAGAACTTTTGGCGTGAATCCAGGCCTCTTGACCTTCAGTCCAACCCTTTTTCCCCACTCCCAGTCCTCTAGCCTCAAAACGAAATACCATAATGTGGCAAGAGTCATCAAATACTGTAGGTGCCACCTCTAGGTGGGGAAATCAGTTCCACCTAGGAGCGAAGCAGAGATTGGCAGAGGACAGTCGTGGAGGTGTACATTTTCAGATACTCATCTCTGTAACTGACAGAACCAGTTCATTAGACTTCAAACTTTGCATTGCATTGTTTCTTCCTTTCCATGTTACCTTTAGAGGTGGGCAGCCTGCCCAGTGTGTGTTGATTTGGAAAGGGTGCATGGGCAATGGAGCTTGGGACCCTCAAGGGCTGGGTCTAGTATATGACCAGGACAAACTGCTGAATAGCTGCTCCATACCTTGAAATTCCAGAGAATCAAGTGAGCCTGCTGAGGGCTCATGTTTCTGAAGAAAGATCTGGAATGTCCCCTCTCTGCTATTCACAGCTGTACCTTAGTGCCCAGACCACCACCTGGCATTGAATTAAGTTTTGTTGTTCACAGGAAATGTGCTTCAGCCAGGGGCCGGGGCGGTTATGGCCCGAATCGCCCAGTTTCTGAGGTAAACTTGAACAGTTCTAGCTCTGGGTTGGCCATTTTGACTCTTGGGTGGGCTCAGGCCTCAACCTGTTGATGGGGGAGGATCACGTTGGACACCAGACCTAGAGGCATCCAGGTTCTTGGGCACCCACGCTTGTGAACCCTACCTTTCCCCTGATTTGAAGGGAACATGTGTTACCTGGCACTGAGCCAGGACAAACAGTCTTTGGGACTAGAGCAAAAGATCTCTGTGACCTGACTTTTAGCCAAGTCAGCTTGTTGCTTGCCTTTTGTAAATACTGGATGGACTCTGTCCTCTTTTGCCAGGTAAATAACCAGGTAGGAACACTGAAGGGTGACAGTGAGCTTTTTGTGCCAGCTGAACAAGCTGGGGTCTCCAGGCATATCCCATCAGCAGAGACTTGGGGACAGGGCAGAACCCTGAGGATGGCCCCGGCAAACGTGCCCTTCACCACTTGCTGTCCTAAGGCAGAGGAGGAGTGTTTAAACTAGTCTCATGTGTCGATGTAAGAACCACTTAGTTCTGTTTGTACTCCCAGCTGCATACAGAATAATGGGAACATTAGCTAGTGAAGGAACAGGAAAAGCAACAAAACCTCTAGGGACTAGGAGAGGTTCAGACTGCTCAGCCTGGAGTTCAAGGACTCCCAGGATCTGGCTCCAGACTTACCTTCCAGCCTTATCTCCCAGCTGCGTCCTGGCCTTGACTCTTCCTTTTTCAGCCCTCTATTCTCTACGCTAGTCATTCTGTCCCCATGGAGTGTTGTCCCAACCTCTTCTCTCTGCCCTAGCCAAATCTTGCCCAAACACAGGTTCACCATTTTGGCCTGAGTTCCCCAAGCTCCCAGGCTTAAAATGAGTACCCCTGCCTCTCCAATATGTGCTTCCTTGTGATGTGCTCTGCCATCTTACTTTGTTATTTCCGTCTCTGCTAGTTACTTTTTGTGTGTTGACTGGGTGTCCTCTAGGGCACTGTATCATGTCAGCATCCCTCAGGAGGTGTCTTGTACTGAGTAAGTGTTTAGTGAACACTTGGTGGGTTGGGTGAAGAGGTGGTAACTAGGCAGTAAGGAGTTAGGGGACCTGGGAAGGGTGAAATAGGCTACACGGGCCTAGGAGGCTATCCACCTGAGAGGGTCTCAGCAGAGCCTGGCCTGGGCACTAGCTAAGGTGTTCCCAACCCTGGCTGCACACCAGAATCGCCAGAGTACTTTGACTCCCTGAGCTTGAGTCCATGGGTTTGGTGAGGGTCTGTGATTTGCCCAGGGCTTTGTACCTGTGGCCCGGGCAGGTTACATTAAGAGGGGTAGCCCCACCCTTCCAGGTCAGGGACCAGGGTGAGAGCCTGGGGGAACCCACCAGAACAATGGATGATAGAACACCTGGTATACATCAGGTTCTTTGACCAGCTGGGAGCAAGTTTTCCAGAGACAAGGGGAAGAGAAAAGGTTAGCCATATGGTTATTAGTAAGGCTGAAGAGTAGAGATGTTTCTGGCCCCGTCCTTTAGACATTTCTTTCCTCTGGTTCTGCCCCAGCACTAGGTCCTCTTCTCTGTTTTTTGGAGTAAACAGAGATGTAGAGTTTTCATTTCTGAATCTTAGAGGGAGAGTAAGAGGATCTCTGTGGCTGGCCCTGTGCTGGCCCTGGTCGAGGAGAACCACAGTATGGGAGGGCATGTGCTTCTGGGGCCTGGGGAGCAAGTGTCTGTAGAGATGGGGTCTGCCCAGTATGTGTCTGGCCTGGAGTGGGGGCAGGGCTATTGGGTTTGTTCCCCTGGTCTTTGTACCCGGCTGGTGAGGCAGTCATATTGGGCAGGAATACACACAGCTTGCTTTCTGTGAGATGGGAGAGCCTGGTAGGGGAGAGGGGCTGACTCTGTGGTCTCACCTTCTGTTTCAGTGACATCCCAGAGACTGTACCTTTGTCCGCTGTCAATAGACAGTGTTCTTCAGGGCTCCAGGCAGTGGCCAACATAGCTGGTAAGTTGTCACTGGGGGGCTGCCCATTGCTACAGCCTGGCCTTAGTCCTGGCTCCATGAGTTTGTGTCAGCAAAGTTGCTATCTACTGGGCAAACAATAGGGATTTCTGAAAGGACTCTAACCATAGAAACATAAGGCTACCCCCAGCCTTTTCTGGACACTCCCTGGGTCTTCCATCTCTGACGCTGGGGCTGAGTCCCACTTAGAGACCAGGTGGGGAAGAGGCTCCCCCGTTTCCAGAACAGACAGACTCTGCTGAAGGATGTTTATGAAATGCTTTTGTTGCAGGTGGCATCAGAAATGGGTGTTATGACATTGGCATGGCTTGTGGGTAAGAATTTCCTTCTGCCAGAGCTTATTAACCAGCTGTAACAATAAAACTAATACTGACCTCCTGAGTTCTCAGAGGCCATGATTTCAGGATTGTCCCCTTTAGGATTAGCCCCTTTAGGCAGCTGACTGGGAGAAGGTTAGAGAGTTCCTACAAATTCAGCTTAGTAGCCCCCAGCTCTGGCTGCTTAGGAATTGCTCACACCTCTCAGCACTAATGGGGAGAGGAAGTTGGCTTTTAAAAGCTTTCTTTCTTGGAAATCTGGTAGGCTGGAAAATGTGGCCAAGTGTTAGGAAAAAATATAGCTCTTGAGTTTCGTTCTGTGGCCCTAGTTGATTCATGCTGCTGCTGTTGCAGTTTTGGTTCCCTAAAGCCAAGGACAGCTGCCTCCTATATAACCAGTTTATTCATTGGACCCCTGCCCTGGTCCAAGGTGGAAACTTCTGGCTGCCTACTGAGTTCTGAGGGGCACGGTCAGAGCTATGGTGGTGTGGTCACTGTCAGCTGCAGCTCCATCTTTGGCTGCAGCATATGGAGAGGCACAAGTTGTATTGGGCAGTGCCTCCAGAGAGGGTAGGGGCATTGTGGCCCAGGCTTGGGTGGGCTTCTAGTGCTGAGAGGGCAGGCCCAGTGAGGGCTTTGGTAGGTCCAGGGAGGCGAGCATTTCCTTCTGCCCTTCGGTTCCTCTTGATAGTGTTTCTAGACTAGAAACATTGCTGGGCTGCCTCAGGGCTGTGCCGACTAGCACTGGGTTGTATTGCCCTGTGTCTGCAGCTGTAATAGAGCCAAAGCCCACACTGCAGGGACTTTGGCTGGCCAAGGGCTACTGTCCAGTCTGCCCTCTGATCCATCTCTCATGTTCCTCTAGCTCAGTGGGGGAGGGAGGAGTATGGGTAACTGGAGGAGAAGGCTGGGGCCTTCAGAGTTTCTTAGAGGGCATCTGAGGTCCCCAAGCAGGTTAAAGACCATGTTACTAGGGTATTAAGGGTCTGGGCCAGGACCGTCGCCCACATCACGGGCTGACTGTCCCCTGTAGGCTTTGATCATGGAGAGTAGCCCAGGGCATGCTAGTTGGGAGTGGCCTCTGGGGCCAGACTACCTAAATTTGGATCCCAGCTGAGTGACCATGGACAAGTTACTCAGCCTCTCTGGGCCTCAGTGTCCTCATCTGTAAAATGGTGATTATTACTACTGTGGCCCTGTCGAAGTTGGTAAGATTAAATTCAGTGATAACAGCCAGCACTCTAGGGCATACATCATGTGACTGACACTTTGAAGCACTCTAATACCTGAGAAGTTTTTAAAATAGCGCTGGACACATGAAAAATATTTGGGTGGAGTTTATGTGTCATCATCCCTTGAGGCTTTTTGTTCCCCTACCTCCTCAAAGCTCTTTTTGACCCCACTAAACTGAGATCTCGCCTTCCTGCAGCTCCTAGCATCTCCTTGTCTATGCAGGTCACCTCGCTCTTTGATCTGCAGCTTTTAAAATACTTATCTTTTCTCTCCTCTGAATTTGTGGTCCCTGAGGGCAGGGCCGGGCTTGTTGGAGGTGTTTTCCCCTCTGTGGCTGACACCAGGCTGATGGGCTGCAGCAGCAGCTACCTTCGAGAAGCATGGCCCTGCCCGGGACTGTGGGATGGGGGTGGAGGTAGAGGCAGGGCTCAGCAGTCTGCACCCCCAGCTCTGCCCTGCTGACCAGTGCCCTGCCCTGGTTTCCCTGGCTATTAACCAGCACTTGTCAGGTGCACAGCTATCCTTGGGGGAGTCTTGCTAGTGACTGCCTCCTTCTCAGGGTGGAGTCCATGTCCCTTGCGGACAGAGGGAACCCTGGAAACATTACTTCGCGCTTGGTGGAGAAGGAGAAGGCCAGAGATTGCCTGATTCCTATGGGGTGAGTATCCACCTGTAGCTGTGTGCCTGTGCCCCCTTGGCTCCCTGCCTGGCCTGGAGCAGGGGCACGGGAACTTGGACCGTCTTGTGACGAGCGGTGCCAACCTAGGCTTCCTGCTTTTGGGCGTGGACTGCTCTGCAGAGACCCTGGAGATGGGACTTGCTGCTGCCCCTGACTTCCCTTTCCTGAGGCCCCCAGGTCCTGTCTGTGCCTCTGGGTTTCCAAACATGGACCAGCCTGTCACTCTCACCCTGAGGGGCTCAGTTACACAGGGATGATGGTAGCTGTACCCCAAAGTCTTGGAGGCCTAGAAAGTTGAGGATGTGGGAAGCTTTTGCTTACCTGACCTGCTGGTGAGGGAACTTCGGCCCTGTGAGATGCAACGTCAAAAGTGGGTTGTATTTGCACAATACCTGAGCTCTGTTGTCGTGTTAGGGAGCTCCCAGGGTCCGTAGGTAAGGAATCCTGGCTCCACTTGAGGTTCAGAGAGGGGCAGTGCTCTGGCTGCCTCCACTTCCCATGCCCATATCTCCCAGGGTAGCCTATAAAGCCAGAAGCCCAGGCTGGAAGGCCTACCGGTGGCTCTGGGTTCCTGAGATGAGGGTAGGTGCCAACCATGGTAAGCAGAAAGCCTAGGTGTGGCCTTCCCAGTGGGGACTTGAAAGTCCTCATCTCCCACGTTGAAGCAGTTTTCGAGGCATAGGAGAAGCTGGCCCGTTAGTGCCCCACCCATGCCCTCATCTGCCACTCTTCTCTTCTGGTCTTGGGTGTACGAGCTTCTCAGGATCTGGGTGACTCCTGTCTGCGCCCCTACATTCAGGCCTGAGTCATCACTACTGTCTCTGTGGCATGGACTGGCCTTCCTGGCCTCCCGTGCCTACAGCCCTGGGTCCCAGACCATAGCATGGCTCACCAACTGGCCAGTCCCGGGCAGCCAGGCCTCACCGCAGTTTGCTGTTTATCTTCTAGGATAACCTCGGAAAATGTAGCTGAGCGGTTTGGCATTTCGCGGGAGAAGCAGGATGCCTTTGCACTGGCTTCCCAGCAAAAGTGAGTGCTGTTTGGCGTGGGCTGTTTAAAGGGCAGAGAGTGAGATTTTGAGGCTGACCAATGAGCTGTCCTTAGGCTACAGCAAGGCAGTGAAAGCTTTCCAAGCCTCGGGCCTCCCAGGATGGAGAGGTGAACGGGCCAGGGCCGCTGTGCCTTGTAAGCACTTCCATGTGCTACGCCTCTCTGTTCACCCCAGTGTCTTCTCCCCAGTGGGCCTCAGTTTCCCCGTCTACTCACTGGGGGTTGTAAGGAGAGCCAGGAGTCGTCTCTACTATAATTGTGTGGTTTGGTGATTAGACATGGTAGGCAGGGGCTCCTCTGGATAGCCTGGAGTTTGGGACCAGCATTGCTGGGGACCCCGGCACCCAGCTTCTGGACCACCCCATGGTCTGGGGTAGCATCCTGAGGCAGGGGCTCAGGCCTCTGGGCGGGGGCAGGTTGAAGCAAGCCCCAGCTTCCCAGAGAGAGGACAGCAAGGAAGGACATAGTATCCAGCCAGGTGGGCTTCTCTAATGCAGTGGGGTCAAGTAACCATCGAGAATTTGGTGAAACCTGTGGTTTCGTCCCATGGAAATGCCCCCAGGCTCTTAGGTCTTGCATATGATTATTACCTTTAAAATGGATCACCTTAAAATGCTTTGTGATTTTACACTGTTTCAATACTAAGGTTCATCAAGTAGTTTAGTATGTTTACTAAACTACTTTAGTATGTTTAGTATGTTACTTTAAATAAGCAGAGACTGGGGTGGGGAACAGATGCAATTGAGCCATTGGGATCAAACAGAAAACTTGGTAGAACCCAGCACAAATATCCTGGGGGCTCCATCCTCAGTTTGGCAGAGAGAGCCAAGCAGGCTTAGTCCCTCTTTGGTGACAGGCTCAAACGGGAGCCACCACCTCCATGCCTCCTCCTGCCTTCAAGGCTGGGATTGGTCGGGATCTGAAGATCTGAGGCTGATGGCAGAGAAGGCCCCGTAAAGCCTTGGCCTCCCATGCCCCGGGTCAGGTGGGGATGGTGGGGAGCCCACACCAGTCCCTCAGAGCTCCCAGGCGAGCGTGTCCCAGCATTTAGCAGTCTGAGCTTGCGTGTCTGCCCCAGTGGGCAGGGGGTGGAGGCAGTGGAGGGGCCCCAGAAAGGAAGGGAATCCCAAGGGAGCCTGAGCCTGGCTGTCCATGGTGCTGGCAGGGCAGCCAGAGCCCAGAGCAAGGGCTGTTTCCAAGCTGAGATTGTGCCTGTGACCACCACGGTCCACGATGACAAGGGCACCGAGAGGAGTGTCACCGTGGCCCAGGATGAGGGTATCCGTCCCAGTACCACCATGGAGGGCCTGGCCAAACTGAAGCCTTCCTTCAAGAAGGGCGGCTCTACCACCGCTGGTGAGACTGGGCTGGGGGTGGGGGAAAGGAAGGGGCCATGTCCATGCTAAGCATTCTCTGGGAGCTTGGAGCCACCAGGCAAGGTGGACATGGCGGGGCCTCCTTACCCCTGCGATTTGCCTCTAGGAAACTCTAGCCAGGTGAGCGATGGGGCAGCAGCCATCCTGCTGGCGCGGAGGTCCAAGGCAGAAGAGTTGGGCCTTCCCATCCTTGGGGTCCTGAGGTCCTATGCAGTGGTTGGGGTCCCGCCTGACGTCATGGGCATTGGACCTGCCTATGCCATCCCTGTAGCTTTGCAAAAAGCAGGTAAGGTGGCTCCTTCACACCCTAGATCTGGATCCTACCTGGGTCCTACTTCTGCCTCTCATCCTATTGCCGGAGGGGGGTAGTCCTGTGTCTGCTGCAGAGTGAAGGGGGAGCAGACTAGCACCCCTACCCCCAAGCCCTTCCTGACCCCACAGCCAGGACCCACTCATTCATCTGGAAAGGGCAAAGGTAAGGGGCCACTGGGTCAGCTTAGGTCTCCCCCCCCCCTTGCCTGCAGGGCTGACAGTACGTGACGTGGACATCTTTGAGATCAATGAGGCCTTTGCCAGCCAGGTAAGCCTTTGTTTCTCTCCAGTGTGTGGGCCCTGGGCAGCCCAGTTGGAGCCAGTGGTGCAGGGAACAGGGGAGGGAGCTGTAGCTGATGCTCTGCCTCCTTTCAGGCCGTCTACTGTGTGGAGAAACTAGGTATCCCCCCTGAGAAGGTCAACCCCTTGGGGGGTGCTGTGGCCTTGGGCCACCCACTGGGCTGCACTGGGGCTCGACAGGTGATCACACTGCTCAATGAGCTGAAGCGCCGCAAGAAAAGGTGAGGCTGGCTCCCTGTGGGGGTGTCGTGGGGGATGCCTACATACACACATTCTGAGGGTGCAGGGGTGTGGCTTCCCTTTTCTCTGAGGGCCAGTCGTGAAGGGGACCCTGGCCTACACAGGCATCTGCCACTGTGTGTGTGCCTAGGTGGGCAGTCAGGGACCCAACTGCACGCCATAGATTTGCATCCTCTGTGCCACGAAGGCCTTGGTCCACCCAGCTCAGCCTGGTCTGGGGAGAGCTTGGTGGTGGGGCCTCTCCCCTTTGTACCCTCACCCAGTCAACACAGTGTTGCTTCCACAGGGCATATGGGGTGGTATCCATGTGCATTGGGACCGGAATGGGAGCCGCTGCTGTCTTTGAATACCCTGGAAACTGACGGAGGCGCTGCCTAGACAGTCCTGCCCTGGAGGCCAGAAAGCAACACTACAGATAGGACGCCGTATGGGAAAATTCAGCACTGGTGGCAGCAATGGGCAAATCAAGGCACTTGAGCTAATCTGGAAAATGTGAACACGAACACTGATGATACAGGACAGGAGTGGGTGAGGTATGGGGTCATCCAGGCCACAAAGGCTTCCATGTAATTCCTGGGGAATAGGCCTCATGGATGAGGAGTGCAGTAGACAGTAAATGTATGTTAGCTTATCTTGGTGGCTGTGGTTTATCCCAAAGGCCAGTTCTTGCCATGCTGGTCTTGCCTCTGCTCAATCTGAGTACTGGTTCTCAACCGCCGTGGTCTCCGGTGATAAGGCCTATTCTTTATATTCGCTCTGAGGATGTAAATGCGGGGCCTAAGCTGAGACCACTGCCATGGAAGGGGCTCCCTCCACTCGAGGAGCTGCCCAGAGGTTCTCCAGTGTGCGCCCCTGTTCTGTAGCTCTGGGCCACGTTTATTGCCAAAGCTGGGGGTCTGAGGGCAGAGCCTCAGAGCTGGTAGGTGACACATAGCTCTCGTCATAGGAGCCTTGGCCCTGCAGCTGCAGGGTGCAGGCCTTCTCACCGAGCACACCTTCCACCACCAGCGTGGACTCGTACAGCTCATTGCTCCTGTGGGCCGCAGGGGACTGAGATTAGGAAGGAGCCCGGGGCCCGCGGGCAGTGACGGGGAGGCTTAGAGGGTCTGGCCGTACCTGGCAGTGAAGAGAACCTGCAGGATGATGAAGGGTGGAGGCGCATTGACCGGTCGTGCTTCCACCAGTCCACTGCTTGGGGAGACCCTGAAGGCCCCAGGGTCCTTGTCCAGTTCCCGCTGGCCTGCACCGAGGGGAAGGGAGCATACATGAGAGCAGGCGGCTCCATGCTCCGCCTCAGGAAGTCCCCTCCCCTCTGATGGGCAACCCTGCGGATCACCTGGGACTGGGGAGCTAGCCATCTCTGCAGGAATTCCCAGGTGGCACTAGCCCTTGGGAGCTAGCCTGTATGGCTAGGGAACACTGACCCCTTCCTGGGGGTCCTAGCCCAGCCACACTGGGGAGCAGTGGGCAGACAGGAGGGCATGACATACCCATCAGCGCAGCCCAGTAGCTCCGGCAGCCGCTCAGGTTCATCAGGTAGACCTCCCGGACCCGCCCCTGGTTCACAAAGCAGGTTCCAAAGTCCACCCAGCTGGTGGAGAGCTGCAGATCAGGCACGGCCACAGTGGCCCGCAGGGGTACCACCTAGGGAGACAGCCTTTAACTTGGTGGGGACGAGGCAGTCTTGCCCCTCCTGCTGGGCTCTGAGCCAAGGTCTCAGGGACACATGGGCCTTGCGCACTCCAAGTACTGACACCCCTGAGGAGCACACAGGCAGCACCATGGTGGGTGGAAGGGGTGCCACCATCAAAAGCCAGAGGCTGCTGGTGGGATTCTGAGCAGCTAAAGAGCCAGGAAAGCGCCATCTGCTCCTCCTGCCACCCCTGCCCTGGTCAGGGTCTGGTTTCTGCTGCCTGGTTGGGCGCCTTCCTGCCTTACCCCTCCCATAAGGGCTCCAAGGCCCAGCCCCTCTTGGGCTCTGGGCCATCTCACCATTTCTTCCCCCCCCCCTTTTCTTCTGCCTCTCCCCGCAACTCATTTCTCAGTCTAGTTGCACAGGACACAGCTCTCTGGCCCATGTGGTATTATGAGCCTTACGCTCCCCCCGGCTGAGGCAGTGGTCGTCAGTCGTCGGTCAGCCACTCACAGCAGCTCTCGCCGGCTGCCAGCAGCTCACAATGGCCATCGGCCACTCATGCTGGCCGCCGGCCACTCATGGCAGCACACAGCAGCTCATGCCAACCTCCGGCTACTCACGGCAGCCCAGCTCCAGGGAGAGCTGTTGTTCACAATCTTAGCTGTAGAGGGCGCAGCTCACTGGACCATGTGTGAATCAAACCAGCAACCTCAGTGTTAGGAGCACCGTGCTCCAACTACCTGAGCCACCGGGCTGGCTCCTTTTGTTGCCCTCAGGCCCCACCTGTGCCCTGACTGCCCTAGCTCCTAGCAGCACCCCTCCCGCACCCCCACGTCACCCTCAGGCATTGCCATACACATAACCTCCCCTGCCCATGGGTCCAGCAGTTGCCCAAGTACTAAGCTGGAGGGCCCACCTGGCTCCAGTGCTCAAATCTTTTGGCCTCTGGAATCCAACCCCTAGGCCATTCCTTCCCATTCTTCACCTGCACCTTCCAGCTGGGCCCCTGCCTGCCTTGGTGTCTCCGGCTCAGCTCCTCACCACAGCCCTATGATCTGCCATAGTCCACAGAACTAGGCCCGGGGTGCTCTCCCTGGTGCCCAAAGCCCCACACAAGCCCAAGCTGCTCACTGTCCCCACACCTCAGGCCATTCCCTCGGCCTGATTTTCAATGTAGTTTGCCTTCTGTCTTCATTAAACTGATTAAATAAGAGGCTTCACATGCAACCTCCTCCAGGAAGCCTTCCCTGATTTTCCACTGTGCAGTCCCTCACCTGCTCTGAGCTCCTAAGACAAGTAAGGATGGACGACCCTCATCTCTCCATGGGCAAGGCCTCTTTCATGGCAGACTGGGCCCTCAAGGCAAAAGCTGGGGCTCCTCTTATTCTAAGGGCCCTGTCAGTGTTTGTCCTTTAACCCCACCAGAACAGTTCCACCACCCTCAGCGTGTGGAGCAGGCCTGGGACTCACCTGAGTGGTGCGGTTGGGGTACTCCAGGAGCAGATTCTGGGTAAACACCATCTCTCTCTCTCCACTCACGCTCTGCTGAATGTCCACTCCGGGCAGCATCTGATCAGCCGGGAGCCTCTGATAGGAGAGCAGCTCCAGGGACAGCGAGAAGGACACGTTCACCTGAGCAGACGTGGACGAGCCAGCACATCAGGCCATAAAGGCAGGCGGCAGCTCCCCCACTGGAGCTCCATCCTCCTGCGCCCCCACGGCCCCAGCAGACCCCACAAGGTACAGCTCAGCCCGGAGCCATTAGAGCCTGCAGCGCCCAGACTGACCCCGCCCTGCCAGGCAAACAGCCCAGCACAGTGCGCCTCCCCCACCAGCACTCGGAGCCCGTCTGTCAGGCGCTTCATTCCACAAACACTGTGCCCTGCTCTGTGCCCAGCTCCCGCAGGTCCTGAGGGCAATGCCGTGCCTGCCCTCAAGAGCTTAGGGGCTAGAGGGGGAGACTACAAGCCAACCACCCTTTGTCCCCTAGCACGACAGTGCTGTGGGCAGGCCCATAGGCCCAGTGGAGGCCTGTGTCTTGATCCTGAGGACAGTGAGGAGCCTGGGACGGGTTTTAAGCAGGGAGACATCTGGTTCAGCTTCGCCTTCCTCAGAGGTCAGTCTGGCTGCTGTGGGAAGGTGGGCTGGGGGAGAACAGGTGAGTATGAGGACATCAGTTAGGGGTCCAAAGTGTGACTTAGGCCCGACAGGACGGGGCTTGGACGTGTGGCTGCCAAACACAGTTGTAGGGACAAACTCACACGCATCAACAGAGGCACTTGTTAAATGTCCAGATTCCTGGGCCTCAGCCCAGATCTTCTCATCTCTGGAGGTGGGGCCGGGGAACTTTTATTTCTAATAAGCTATCTAAAGGCCCCTTATGTGTTGCCAGGCTTGGAATCCATTGTCCCTAGACCAAGATAATGGGTGTGAGATGAAGAGAAGGCCAACAGCGTGGTGGCTGGCTGGTCAGAGGAGCCTAGCATGAGGAGTGCCAGAGGTCTGGCCTGGCCAAGGGTGGTATTTGCTGAGATAAAATGCCACCACTAAAAGGACTGGGCAGGACTGGGTGGGGAGGCGATGGGGAATTCGAGTTTGGGAGAGAATTCTGGTCAGCGGTCAGAGGCCCGGGCACGAGCACAAGCCAGGCACTCAGTACGCCGGTACTGAAGGGTACAATGTGCAGGGAATATGCCTTCTCGGAAGCTCTGGAAGGGGCTGAGATGACCCCGGAGTGCGCAGAGGGAGGCGAGGGCCCAGCAGAGCTCTAAGGATCAGCAGCACAGAAGAGAGGAAAGCCCCTCAGAGGGGAGAATGAGGAGCGTCGGAAGCAGGAGGGGCGTCAGGAGGGTGGGGAACCAGCCTCAATATGCACATCCAGGAGCCCACAGTACAGACATGGAGGTGCACACAGCCAACTGCCCACACGGCCTGTGACCTGTCCTCACTCCCGATGCCTCAGAGACCAAAGGCGGCAGACGTTCATGTTCCCACCGAGGCCCTGGCGTTCCCAGGACCACCCCTCCCCTAACTCTGCAATTCCAGGATCCCAGTATCACCGAGGCCCCATCACAAGAGGGAAAGTCACGCTGGCACCTGCAGTGCCTTACACTGATGGAAAGACGGCCACCAAACCTTGAACTCACCTGAGCCAGGCACAAAACCCTGCGTGGGGGCACATCCGTGTGCAAAGTGGAGGTGCCGAAGGGAATGCCTCAGCCTTGACCTGGACTTTGGCAGAAGAGAGGGGTCTGGTGTGTCGGGACTCGTGTGTGTTCACACTGATAGGTTCAATCCTATCTGCCTGTGTAAGCCACCTGTGCAGAGGCCTGGTGTCTGCTGGAAATGGTGTATCTAATAAGTCTGCACCTTAGTGCCTGTAAATGCACAGGGCATAGGGGGCGGGGGTGGGGGTCAAAGGTGCAGTTTGGATACAGATATGTGTGTTTGCACCCCAACGTGAGGGTGGTATGAAGTGTGTAGTCCTTACACACATGTGTGTATGTGAGAGCAAGATGTCTGGTCCGGGGGAGTGTGCCCATCCAGCGTGAGGACCGCAGACCCACCACTGACCAGCATGTTCTCCTGCGGGTGGAGCACCAGCTGCTTGCCCCCTGCTGCCAACTCCTCAGACTCCTGCTCCGGGCCAGGGCCAGGAACTCTGTGGCGGCGGCTAGTTCCATCTTGAGAAACAGAGAAGGGTCTGGAGACCAGGAGCCGGAAGTAGTGTGGCATTTCCGTGGTGTTGGTCAGCTTCAGGTGGTGGGTGGTCACCAGCTCACTCAGCACCTGGGTGGCCACAGGTCGGGGAGGCTGAAGGTACATCTCTCCCCTCTCCTCAAGTCCGTGGCTCCGGGTTGGAGATGAGGGTGTTGGGGGAGGGGACTCAGACTATAAGACCTGTGCCCCAGAAGGGCCTGTAGGGACATCTGAGATCCAGGTGCGTTAGCAGGGCCAGGGGGTACAGCACACTCACCCCGGAACAGGGCTGGTCAGGGATGAGGTCACTGGCCTGGAGCCGGAAGTCCATGCCGCCATCGTAGTCCAGCTCCACACTGAGCCTGCCAGCGACAGGTATCAGGGGGCCAGGCTGGGTCTCTGCGGTCTCTTGGCTGCCCCCACTCTGCTTATCTGGCCCTGCCAGCTTTTCCCTGGGCTCACTTGCTGGCTTCTCCTCTCTCCCATTCCTGTCATCTTGCTCCCAAAACCCTGTCTGGTCCCCACTAGTGCCCAGTAAGGATGCTCCCCACAGGGGGTGGAGGAAGGAGGCCGGGAAGCCCAGCCAACTCACTGTGCAGTCCTCACGTAGCTCTGCAGGTCCAGCCTCAGGGGTCCCACAGCCAAGTGCTGCAGGCGCCTCCTCCTCCCTGGAAGCTCCCTTTCCACCTGCCGAGCCCAAGCCTGGTTACTGGTGGTCTCTGGGATGGGCAGGCAGTGTGCTACCCAAGAGAGAGGCAGTGGCTGTGGCCCCACCCCAGGCCAGGAGGACTCACCTCGTTGTCCAAGCTCATGAAGCCCAGGGCATAGCCAACACACTTCACCTTGTGCAGGATGTCGGGGCCAAGGACCATGGGTGTGAAGGAGATGGAGATGGTGCTGCTGCCCCCTGCAGGGACCACCTGGCACAGGTACAGTAGCCTCAGCACTGCCCTGGCCAGTGGGGACTCTGCGAGGCAGCTCCCAGCTCCGCCCCAACTCACCACCTGCTGGGGGCTGACACGGTACAGGTGGTCAGAGGGCACTCCCTCGTGCCCCTGCAGGATGACCGAGATGATCTTTGTGTTACTGGAGCTGCTCTCCACCTGTCACCAAGATGTCACTGAGGCTCACACAGGCTCAAGGCCCACTGGCCACACCTGGACTGCCAGCCCACCCGGGCCGCCCTTCTCACAGCTTCGTGGCTGGACACCGATTCCATAGAGACACTTGGGGACCCGAAGGAGCTGCCGCCCTCAAGGGCCTCAGAGCACAGGAGGTCACTTCCTGCTTGGTCCTGCAGCGGGAAAGGTGGCCCGTAAAACACCAGCAGCTCCACGAGCCGGTCCTCCCTGTCGTCCGGAGCGTAGGTCTCCCAGTCCAGGCGGATGTCTGGGGCAGATGGGGGAGAGGCAAGGACTAAGGAAGGAGCAGATGGATCTTCCCCACGCCCCACCTCATGCAGCCCCTCAGAGGCTGCCCGTTCTCCCATACTTAGTGTGGATGGGGCCTTACTTCCTCTCTAATGCCACTCCCACGCAATTCTTGGTTTTTAAAAAAATGCACAGGCTTATGCCATCCGGCTCTATCACCTCCAGTCCTCCGGTCCAAATGCATGAATCCAGGCACTTGGTGCTCTCCCCACCTCCTTGGGCCCTCCAACTCCTGTATCCCCTACCTTCTTCCCCTCCATCAGCCCCTGTCTGCTTTCACTTCCTTCCCCAGCCAGGCTAGTCTTTGGGGGCCACCATGTCAACTTGTCTTGCCAGGATTCTCAAATCTCCCTTTGCCCCCATCCTTCTACCCACCTGGCAAAACCTAACCCTGGATGAATTGAATTGACTCCCTGGACCCCACTGGATAAAGTCCCCCACTTTCCAAACACCTTGCCACACCCATAAATCTGCCCACAACGTAAACTGTGCTCCTGCTCTGTCCATCCCTCCGTGTCATACTCAGCTCTCCCTGCCGACCTGCACCATGACTGTCACAGCTTCCCTGCTTTTCTCCTCTGACACCTCCACTGCCCCCCTGACACTCAGCTGCCGGCCCCATCTCTCCTCCCAGAAGGCCCCAAAGCAGGAAGCCTTGGAAGTCCCACCCCCACATCTGTCTGCACTGATCCCATCTCCCTGCTGCCTTCAATCTTTTCCCCACCCCCCTCTGCAGGGACCAGATGTGTCCAGTGTCCCCCCTCCTCGCTGCTTCTCAACAGCACTTAAACAAGGTGAGGTTCCCCCGACCTTGAACAAGCTTCCCTCTGCCAGTCGACCTTTCCAAGACCTCCTTCTCTCTGCCTTTCATGGCAAGATCATAGGACAAGTCGCCCACCTTCACTTCCAACTCCTCAGCTCTCACCCACTCCCCAGTTAACTCCTAATTCATCGGCTCGGCCCTGAGGAACACACGCCCAACGTTCCCGATCTTGTATTTCTTAGGATTATTTATTACCTGGCACCTGCCTCTTACACCCACCAAGTCACTCCCACCGAGGCTACCAATGACCTCCATGCCCTGAAATTCAGGGGGCAAGCTCACTTTCAAGTAAACACAGAGAAATGTACATGTGAGGATGAGCCCCGAGGCCGGGCAGGTAACCACTAAAGGGAAGTAGAAGAGAAATTCCCAGTTAAACGAAGGGGAAACAGAAAAAAGTCACGAAAAGCAAAACGAAGAAAGTAGAAAAATTCTGTAAAGTACACATTATAAGACAAAAAGGAAGAAATGTATAGATTTACCGACTTTTCTTCTTAAAAGATCAGGTTGTGTTTTTAAAAAGCTCGGCTCTCTGTTGTTTACAAAGAAACACACATCACAGTCATAAAGGGTAAAAACAGAGGGATGGGCAAAGAGATGCCAGGCCGGTGCCAACGTGCAACCAGGGGTAGCAACGTTAATATAAGGCAAGGGGGGGTTAAGCACTGACGGGGACGACGAGGAACATTACGGATTGATAAAAGGCATCATTTGTGAAGATTTAGTTCTCAAATGCACCGAACAATAATAGAACAGCTGAAAACATAAAGCAAAACTACTGGAAATGCCAGGAGAACTTGATAAAGATATCAAATCAGAGCATGTGATAAATATATAACTACACAGATCTAGCCGACAAAAATCAGCAAGATCACCCAGAGCGGCAGTTCTCTTGCCCAGCTGTACATGCCTTAAAATCACCAGCTTAAACCAGTGCCCAGGCCCTGCCCCCAGAGACCCTGATCCAGCTGGCCTGGGGTAGCTCAGCCTTGAACCTCACCGGGAAGCTCCGACTGGTTCCGAACTGGCCACAGCTCTTCCCATAGCCCAGACACTTCATCCCCAGGGCCAAGGTGGCTCACCCTTCCTCCTGGACTCAGCCTGAGCGCCCCCCCCAGGGGAGCCTGTGATACAGTCCCCCGTACTCTGGCCTCCCCTGTAGTTACACCGAATTCACTCAACACGCTAGCAGCTCACAACTCATAGTCGTGTCTGTCCTGCCCAGGACAGAAACCCCTCAGCAGAAACCTAGCTGTCCTGTTCCCTCTGTATCCCCAGCAACTTGCACAGCACCTGGCAGGTAGCTCAGATACCGCTGGCCAAAGGAATGAGAAACGGTGTCCCCTGCAAGTGTCTGTCCTTGATAAGCGCAGGACATCTGGGAGACCCTGCGTTGGGCAAGGTGAAGTCCTGACCTCAAGGATATAAGTGGCTGTCTCTGAAAACACCCATCTGGCTTGGTCACTCCCCACCTTGACCCTCCGGGCCTCCCTCAGTAACCACAGGCACCTGGACTCCTGGGTCCCGGTCGTGGGCCGTCAGCTCCCCCAGCCCCGTCCTCCCTCCCAGCCTGGCCTACTACGTGGCACAGCCTGTCGTGAGAGCCCCAGAGTAACTCACGAACATCTCACCACAGGGGCTGGAGTTATTCAGGCGAAGGACCCGGGTAACTGTATCTCCTCCAGAGATCTGGGTGCTGAACCTGGAGGCAGGAGACCAGGCTCAGCTCAGCCACAGCCAGCATGCACCTTGCAGGCAGGGAGGGTTACTTCACAGAGGACGGCTGGGATTAGGATTCAGGAAGGGAGGAGGACGCACAGTGGACTAGCTTCATCCTGGAGTCACCAAGACCCAGGGCTTGGCAGCCTTCCCAATGTAGTGGCTGGTGAACTGTGGCCCAGGGCTGCTCACTGCCCTCGTAGCACCCGTCCCCCCACCCTACAATCACACTGACCAACCGACAGATCCCACCTCTGTTGGTGTGAGGGGCCCCAGGTCTGGCACTGACTTCAGGCCATACTGACTACTTGCTCCTTCTGTCCCCCAAAAGCCCTCTGAGATGTGCAGGTAGCAGCCATGTCCCCTGAGGCCTCTCCCCTCCAGGGCAACCCTGTCCTGGGGCTTTCTTGCTGGGTGGCACCAAGTAGCCCTGGGTCAGTTGAAGAGCAACAAGGCGGCCAGAGGGTTTCCAGGGGGCAGAGGATGAGGCTGGCGGTGGGGCACCTGATGGTAGGCTCCTTCTGGAAGTGGTCAGTGGTGTAGTTGGTCCTCAACGAGCTGATGGGACAGCCTACTGCTGCCATGTGCACCGGGATGACTGATGGCGGCAGGTCTCCCACCTGCAAACACACCAATCGTTTGTCACTCTTGTCACCAGCTGCCACCACCTCCCCTGGCTCATTCCCTTTATGCAAGGCCTTTCCTTCTCCAGCCAGCCCAAGCTCTCCACAGCGTGGTCCCAGCTGAGCCCAGACTCGCTCCGCACAGTCTGATGCTCACCCCAGATACCCCAAAGGCAGGGGCCGCCGGCCTCCCAGCCCTGGCTTCCCTACCCTTCCCTCCGCCTTAGCTCTCCTGCCCCGAGACCTGCACGGATCTCCCAGCCCAGCCATCTATGGCCTCTTATGGCCCCTTGGATCACAGAAGCGGAATGAACTTTATTATTTCTCTGCTGGTAAAAAGACAGGCATGTTTTTTTAAATTAAAATATAGAGTGTGATAAACACCCAGAATCCTACACCCCGCAGCATGACTCACTGTCAACATTTACTTGTACAACTGTCTAGAGAGACGTCTTTTCTGTACATAAAACAGATATAAACGAGGAGCATATGGGGCATGCTTTTCTTTTGTTTTTCTTTTGTTTTTCTTTTTTGTTTTCTTTTGTTTTTCTTTTGTTTTTGTTTTGGTCATCTTTTCTTTTCACAACGTATGATACTTTTACGAATGAAGGTTTGCAGAGTCATTTAAAGGGCTGTGCAAACTACCCAAGTCCGTATTTTTATCAAATCTTCTACCGATGGACATGGATGCTTAGGTTACTCCCTCCACCCCCCATTATAAACAATGCTGAGAAGAAAAGGTACGAAGTTATTTGTACGAAGTTACTTGTTCACATATCCACTTCTTCCCTTGGGGAAACTTTAAACGTGTGCACCCAGCACACGGCAAAAGGGCCTGCACAGGGCGGGACACGTTTCCCACCCGACGTCCACAGTACATGAAAACACCCTTTCCCCCGCACCACCACCACCACCAACTTTTAAACCTTGTGACTCTTACCAAACCTGGTATTTCAGTGTGACTTTAATTACCAGTGATGGTGAAATATTTTATAAATGTTCATCGGTCACCTGATTCTGTCATTCCTGAATTACCTACTCAAACTTTCCCCCCTGGGTGCTTTACCCCCTTATTGTTAGTTAAGAACTCTTTGTACATTGATCAACGCTTTCTCATACACAATATAAAGCAAACATTTACTATAAATAGTTCATGAAAATCTTCTGGGCCATAACTAAATAGTGCAGGATAATATGTGTGTTTCCCTCCATATTAAACTAGGAGCTCCTTGCTGGTATCGTCTGTTATCTTATTCATCCCTGTATCCTTCACAGCTGAGGGGACCACACAACAACCCATACACAGTAGGTGCTCAATTCATGCTGAATAGTGAGTGAATGAAAGGCCTGATGGGCGAATGAATGAATGCACAGAGGGCTAGACGAGGATTTGGCTCTGGGAGGATGTTGCTGTCCCTCCACACTTACTACTGCCTCTAGGTCCTGGGTCCTGGCCCAGGTAGGCAGCCTCTCTGATTCCTCCGTCTTCCTCAGGGCGGTCCCAGCCTCACAGGATCTCACAGGAAAAGGTGTGGGAGGTTCCACTGTTCATGATGTTGCTTCCTGCCTGAATCCCAGTGCTGGTTGCATATGAGAATGCCCGTCCCCAGCTCAATGGGCATCATTTTTGATTTGAGGGGCTAGGGGCCAGGTGTTGGAGAAGGGAGAGCCTGCAGGTGAGGGTCAGGGTCAGGTTCCCTGAACCCCAGGCCATTCCCCACCAGCAAGCCCTTACCGTGCAGATGAGCTTGTCCCAGTACTCGCCCCACATGTTTGCACAGCCCGTGATGTTGACATGTAGCTGCTGGTAGGGCCCCAACATGCCCTGGGAAATGTGGGGAAAGAAAGCTGCTCCTTTCCCATGAGACAATATGTTTTCCATAAAATCTGGGGGGACAACCAAGAAAGGGGTTTCAGGACCTTCAGGTGTTAGAAAAGCACTGTAGAAAAGCCACCTTACAGCCAGCCTCTCCTAGGTCCAGTGAAACGAACCCTCCTCCTGGGAACCCAGAGTCCAGGGTCCAGCTTCTCTCAGCTCCCTCCGGTGGGGCCAGGCCCCAGTGGAAGCCGTCCCTCCTGAGCTGCTACCCATCTCAAATCAAATCCAGGTGCTATGCACGAGACTTAAGCCCTAGCGAGGAGATGGCCTCATTCAAAAGAGATGCGCTGTCAGGTAGAGGGCCACGGCCCTCTCAGGGACCTTGCTAGAAAAGACACTGAGATGATCGGGGTTCCCTCCCTGCAGCAGGTGTCCCACATCCTCAGAAGGCCACGGAAAACCCCACTGTGGCCAGGTCTGGGCTCAGTACCTGACCTGGGGCTCTTACCCAGCTGTTCTCGCCTGGCCAACTGCTTACGAATCCTCGCTGTCTTCAGCAGAGCAGGAGACACGTCGGGGCTTTACCAGATGGGACACAGAAATAGCATCAAGCCATCTGGGCCTTCCCTCAGACCTGAGCCACTTCCTCTAGCAACCAGCATCCTAGCAGATGCCCAGCGGAGGGAGGTGGCCTGGCCTGCTCATCCCAGGGGAGAGCTGGTCAGGTTTCTTCTTCACCTACTTCTCTGGTCTTTGCTCCTGCTACACCCCTACCTCCCCAAGCCACTCACCCTATGGATTGCCTCCCAAGAAACTCAGGGCTCCAGGGTAGGGATCTCCTATGCCCAGGCTCTGTGCCTTGGTGACCCCGGGATGCAAACCCACCCAGACTCCCCATCTCTTGCCCAGATTTATACAACAGGCCCGTTTCCAGTCTTTCCTGCTAACATCTGTCCAGCAGCGAGTGCACACTGACTTTTCTGGAGTGGAAATAGCTTAAAACCCCATGGCGGGGGTTTTTAAGTTGGGCCCCCCTGTGTTAGGCGATTTGGCAGTGAGGTGTTTGTAGTGGTGTGCTGGTCAACTGCCAATTTCTGTGGTGTAAATATTTTCCCTATGGCTGATCTCAAGTTACAGCTTTGCAAAATGCTTCACTGACACATCTCTGCCCCCACAGTTCCCTCAGCTCCAATAACTTCTCCCTCATCCACTGTCCTAAATACTATCTGGCCTATCAGGAGCTGTCTATCTAAGCAGGCCAGGCTGAGGAGAAGAGGGCACAATCCCGTCTCCCACAGGCCCTCCCAGGGTCGTGGAGGTGGGCAGCAGAAACCATTCCCTCTCTGCCTTTCCCATGTCTCCTGCGAAAACATCTCCTCCCACGCCCCACACGCACCAGCCTCTGGCCACCTAAGCCACACAAGGCCCAATGGGGCAAACCCCTCCTGGTCACATCCTCCCCGGTAACTCTGAAAGAAACCAGACTTACAGGCATGGTTTTTGGCGCACGCTGTTTTGAGGGCTCCCGAAGTACTCAAACTTGAGGGTGAAAGGGGTCTCTATCGGGGAATGATTGGTCAGGATAAGCTGGCGATTCACGCAGGTCCTCAGTGGCACCATCGAGCCAAAGTCCAGGCTGAGCTCCTCCTTGTGGCCTGGCCACAGCTCTGTGCTAGGAACGCTGCCCCGTGCCCATGGACACTAGGTTACATGCCACCCTTGGTCTTGCCCAGTGAGCCACCTTCAGTGGGGGTGTGAAAGCTGCCTAGGAACCAGGCTTCATCCTTGGGCTCAATCCTCACCAAGCCACCACCCCACAGATGTGCCCTTCTTGTCAGCCCATGACGCCAACAGAGGCCTCAAACTTCACAAACTCTCCCTGGCCAGGGGCAGATGGGCTTGTCTCCCAGTCGCTGGGCCTCGTGAGGGAAAGTCCAAGGGACCTACAGCTCTGTCCCCAGTCATCCCCTACCTGCCTGGACACCATGCCTCCAAGTGTGGGGGGAAAGACCACACAGAGGACGAGGATGGGGTAGAGGGGTCTGTTCCCCCAGAGGTGGTGAGAAGCCACAATAACACCGTGGCCTCTTCCTGGCTGTAGGAATCCGCTGGGAGAGGGCTGGTACCACGAGGCAATACGGGTCCCTCACACGGTCGCCTCAGCCCTCAGGTCCTGGCTCTAGCCCTGGGCTCACCTTCTGTCAGAGCCCTCCTCCAAGATGGCGATGGCCACTTGCAGTCCCTGGGGTTTCCCCGAAATGCCCAGAACCAGTGGCTCCTTCATGCCTGACACGGTACAAGGGAGGGCCAGATCGGTCAGCTCTTCCTATAAGAAAGCGCATCAGGGGCACGCGAGCACAGGTGAGTCCCAAGGCTGGACTCAGCTGGGACTCAGATGCTCTTCCCCAGCACAGGTGGTCGCTGGGTGGGTGGGGGGTGGAGCGGTGCTCAACACAAAGTTCTTGACTTCCGTCCCGGCTCTCTGTGGAGGGGCTGCCCAGCCCCTCCAGGGAGCCACCATCCACAGGCCCAGCCTGCTGGCCCACACCCTGCCCCCAGGAGGCTTGGCCCCTTCCTCAGGGCTCCTGGCTGTGTCTGCTCCAAATATCTGGGCCTGCCCACATGAAGGGAGACCCTCAAAGTGGACCTCTGCAAGAGCCATACATGTATTCTGATGAAGCTGCTACCACAGAAGTCAAACCCTCCTGAATGAGTTCTGCTCCGTGACAGGCCTGGGCCCATCTGTCTGTCACCCTAGAGCTTAGGCTAAGCTGTGTAAGAAAGGCATTGTCCCCATGTTTGCCAGTGAGGAACTGGGACGTGGGTCTGCAAGTCTCTGAAGGAAGAAGTTTCTTCTTTACATGCCTTCCTGTGGGCTGCACCACGGAGAAGTTGTGCTCTTCTCAAGAGGAACCTAGCTGCCAGGTGGCCACCCCAGCAGCACCCAGCACAGGGCCTGCTGTGAGAAGCAGCTCTGCTCAGGATCTCTGGGCGAACTGGAAAGATGGGCCCACCTGTGGCCACAGAAAATGGCCTGCAGTGGGCTAAAGTTGGTGCCCAAGGCTAGATGTGGCCAATGGGTTTCAGGGCATGTCCATTTCGGGCCTGCTCCAGGCTTCCTGACCTTGTGTCCCTGAAGAAAGGGACCCCATATCCAAATGCAAGAAACCTCTTCCCCAGTCACAAAGACCAGGAGTGGGTCTGAGGCGGACCTCCCTGGCTGCACAGGTGTAGACAGTAGCAGGGCGCCTTCCCAGTCCCTCAGGCCCCCTCACACCTCTCCTCACCTGGGTATGAGTAGTCAACTCCAGACTGAGCTGGAACTCCTCATGGGGGCCCAGTGTGCCACATCTGGGGGAGACTTTTGCTGTGCAGGAGCTTGCTTGGTGCCCCAGGAGCTGGAGGACACATGAATGGGCCTATTGTCATGTGCTGGGTTCCCAGGATGGGCCTGGGGTCCAGGCAGAGTGCTCAGCCTGCTGCACGCTCTGCTGGAGGCTGGCGGACTGGGGACCCGGGGCAGGACCAGCAGGGCCAGGTGCTCGGGGTGGGGATAAACCACAGGTCACTTCTCCTGTCCTCCTTGACCCCACGTGCACCTCACACCTGTCAAAGATGGCCCGGACTAAACAAGCTGCCCTGGGAGGCCAGGGTGACAGGCAGCAGAAGGCAGCTGCCTCTGCTGCCCAGGAATGTCGTCCCATCTCCCACCGCATGCAGAGCAGGCTCCAGGCGGCCCCAGGGCCAGTGCCCCAGCTGGGCTCCCAGTCATGGGCTACACTGGCTGGGAGGTTTAGCTGTGTGCACCACAGACTCCTTCTCAGGAGGGGAACTGAGATTCTCTAAAAACAGGGCAAGAAAAAGCCAGACCAAATGTGCTGCTCCTTTGAGGAGCCCAGCTTTTCTGGGCACTGTGGGTCAAAGGACAGGGAGTGGGAGGGAGGTTGAGTATTTATTCTGGGGGGCGCCTTCGGGGCAATATCCCCCTCCACCTGGGCCTCCGGTGCTGAGGGCTGCAGACCTGGCACCGACAGTGCCGGCTCACTCACCGTGCCCCAGTGGAACTGGGTGGGCAGGAGTGTGCCATTGATGAGCGTGAGGGTTGCCTTCGTGGGCACGCCCAGGTAGAGGTTGCTGAGCTCCACCTGGCTGCTCTGTAGGTACACGTGGGGCTCCTGTACCTCGGCATACACTGGGAGGTAGCTGGGACACAAGGAAACAAAAGGTAAAAAGGCATGCTGATCAGAAAAAAAGAAATAAAACTGTCCCTATTTGCAGATGACATGACGGTCTATGTAGAAAATCCCAAGGAAGCTTTTTCAAAAACTCCTGGAACTAATGAGTCAGCAAAGTCATAGGGTACAAAATCAACATACAAAAACAAATCACACTTTTATATGTTAACGATGAACATGTGGAAACAAATTTAAAACATGATACCGTTTATAATTGCTCAAAAAATGGAAAGACTTAGGTATAAATCTAATAAATCATGTATAGGATTTGTGCGCTGAAAACTACAAAACATTGATGAAAGAAGACCTAATAAATGGAGGAGCCATATTCATGGATTAGAAGAGTCTACATGGTAAAGATGTCAATTCTCCCCAGACTGATCTATACGTTTAACACAACTCTTGTCAAACTCCCAGCAAAGATTTGGGTAGATATAGACAAGCTGATTATAAAATTTATATGGAAAGACAAAGGACAGAATGACTAAGACAATTTTTAAAAAGAAGAATACAGTGGAAAGTCACTCTATTGGATGCTAAGACTTACTGTATGCAGTCAATACTGTGCTATTGGTGGAGGGATATGTACACAGATCGATAGAATAATACAGAAAACCTAGAAACAGACCCACACAAATATGCCTGGGGTTTTCTTGTGTGTGTATGAGGAATGGAGATACTATGTATTTTGCTTTTAACTTTTCATGTTGAAATAATTGCGGATTCATATGCAGCCATAACAAAAACTAGAGAGGGATACTGTACACCCTTCACCAATTTCCCCAACGGTAACATCTTACATAACCACAGTACTATATCACAACCAGGAGATCAACACTGATACAATCCAGACCTCACTAGGTTTACATGCACTCATTTGTTTGTGTATATTTACTTCTATGCCATTTTATGTCATGTTGTGTAGATACATATGAAACCACCAGTCAAGACACAGAACAGCCCATCACAAGGATGCCTGGTGCGACTTTTTGATAGCCACAGCCAAGTCACTGCTCCCTAACTCCTGGCAACCATTAATCTGTTCTCCATAATTTTAAAAATAGTATATAAATGGAATCATACAGTATGTTATCTTTTGATACTTGCTTTTTTTACCCAGCATAATTCCCTTGAGGTCCATCTAAGTTGTGGAATGTATTAATGGTTTGTTCTTTTTTATTGCTGAGTAGTAGCCCATGGTGTGGATGTACCACCTTTGTTTAACTCTTCTCCTATTTAAGAACATCTGGATGGTCCCAACTGATTTCTGACAAAGGTGCAAAAACAATTCCATGGGGGAAAGGATAGTCTTTGAATAAATGATGCTGGAGGAATTAGATATCCACAAGCAAAAATTAAATAAAATGGAACTCTAACTAAACCTCAGAAGTTATACAAAAATTAACTCAAAATGTATCACAAACTTAATGTAAAACTATAAAACTTTTGGGGCGGCTGGATGGCTCAGTTGGTCAGAGAGCGAGCGCTCAACAAAAAGATTGCCAGTTGAATTCCTGCATGGGATGGTGGGCTGCACTCCCTGCAACTAAGAAAACGGCGACTGGACTTGGAGCTGAGCTGCGCCCTCTACAACCAGATTGAAGAACAACGACCTGGAGCTGATGGGCCCTGGAGAAACACACTGTTCCCCAATATTTCCCAATAAAAAATTAAAAACAAAAACAAAAAACTATAAAACTTTTAGAAAACAATAGGAGAAAATCCTTAAGACCCAAAAGTAAAATTCATAAAAGGAAAATTTGATAAACTGGACCTCATCAAAATTAACATTTTTTGTTCTGTGAAAGGTCCTTTTTCTTTCAAAAGACAAAATTACAGACGGAAGAAAAATTTGTAAACCACATATTGGACAAAAGACTTGTACCTAGAATATGAAAAGAACTCTTAAAATGCAACAATAAAATAAAACAATCCAATTAGAACATGATGTAAACATTTTACCAAAGAGGAAATGCTGATGGCAAGTAAGCACATGAAATATACTCAAAATCATTAGCCATTAGGAGTGCTCTCCACACCTACACCCAGTTATGGCAGAGGAAACTTGCACCACCAGGTTCTTAGGCAAATCAACCTCCTCTTCCATCCAGAAACAGGAATGGGCAGCCAAAGAGTACTAGATGCAGAAGAAAAACCAAAAAGGGAAGGAGAAGGACTCCCCACCAAAAGCTGAGGAAACAAAAATTAGTTTCCTTGGGAAAATTTGAGAGGCTGTTGCACCCGCAAGACAGTAACAGATTACTGTTATATAAAAAAGAAACGGCCCAAGAACAAAAAAGCTTGAAATTGAAAAACATGATTGCCAAAAGAAGGGCATCTACCAAAGACCGAATTAGTGACCTGCAAGTCCAAGGTCATGTACCTGAACAAGAAGGAAAAACACTGAAAGATAGAAAATGTGAGGAAAACGATTCAATTCATGCAGCATAGATCCAGCATAATTTCCCACCGGTTTTTCTGGAGACAGACCCACCACGCCCTGTCACAGGGTGGGCACATGACCCGAAGAGAACCAATCAGTTTACCTCTGGAGAAAGCCAGTTTCATTTTCCACTGAGGTTGTTAAACTGCCAGCCTTCGAGCCTGGAGCTCTAAGTGCTCTCCCTAAGTATAAAATGGCAGGTTTTTGGGGGAGGATAATTCAAGAGTATCATAAAGATTTAAAACGAGCATTTAAAGAAGCATTTTTCTCTGTTGAGATCTTGCTTTCAGGCATATCTTCTGTTTGGCTCAAATAACTTTTTATAAAGATTATCCAAAAAATGAGCATTTAGATATTTTTATAATGAAATACAAAATATATGCAGAAATGACTAAAAACACCTATACAGTGTACATATATACACAATTTAAAGAGTAATTTAAAAAACACTGGTGTCCCGTTATCACTCAGCTTAAGAAACAAAATATTACCACTAGCCAGCTTAAGAAAATGAATATTATGTTTTAAAATAATTTGGGAAGGGGTAGTAAGGACTGGCTGAGGATATGGATTAAACACTATTTGTAGTGATTTGATAATTATTGAAGGTAGGTAGGTAACGGGTACACGGGGTACATTATACTATTCTATTCTTACATATTGTGGACAAAAAAGGGCCACATAAGAAAACTGACAAGCTCAGGGGAGGCCAGCATGGCAGGGCTTACGAACTCAGAGACCGAAAGTAACCACATAGGACGGTCTGAACATAAACATTCATAACTAAAAGCGGGTCATGGCCACTCATCACATCCTAGGCCTGTGGCTTCCTTGACAAAGGTCAGTCTTTACCTTAAGTGAGCCTGTCTTTTTGTGTCTAAGATAACATTCTCTTGGAATGTCAGGGTACATTCCTTTTTCCTCAAACCCTTAAGGGCACACCCAACTCACCAGGCCACAGAACCCCTCACTGTTATCTTGTTCCTCCCATATCATGTCTATGTACTGTAAATGTTCATTATTAACTGTCCTGTACCCAGCAATGTAAAAGAAGTACACGTATGTGTCTCTCCGTTTTACTTTTTATCCAATCCCAGAGATTTCCCCGCTTTGCTTTAATTTACCACCAATGGATTTCATGTAATGCCCCCCTTAGATTTCCTCCTTTGATTCTAACATATAAAATAAGCTGCAAAACTACCATTCTCTGGAACATTTTCTCAATCCCTTGAGATTTTTGCTTCCGGGCAATTGTCATCAGTTTGGCTCAAATAAACTCATAAAAATTCTCTGCAGGTTTGGGTGTTTCTTATGTAGACAGTATGCAAGAAATTTTTCTGGAAGGCAGGTGGGAAGGAAGGAAGGAAGGAAGGAAGGAAGGAAGGAAGGAAGGAAGGAAAGAAGGAAGGAAGGAAGAAAAGGAGGGAGGGAGGGAGGGAGGAAGGAAGGAAGGAAGGAAGGAAGCATTACCAATAACCTTTGAGATCTTCAGTGTGTTCCTCTCAGAACACAGTGGTATTCACTCATTTAAATACACCACAACTACTCTGTGTCTGTTCTCTTGTTGAATACGGATTGTTTCCAGTTTTCACTGTGAGGAACAGTCTGGCTATGACAATTCCCACACGAGCACACGGCTCCCACCGCACATGTATAAGGAGTAAATCCAGAAAGGCTCATGCGGGGGCCCCGGTTATGTGCATAATTTACCTTATTAGGTAACAATAAAGTGCTGTCGAAAGTGGTTGCACTAGTTTACATTCCTTTACCATGTACACACTGGAAGGATATACCCTATAATATTACAGGTAACTAGTGAGTTTTCTCCAGATAATAGACTAATTTTCTTCAGTAATGTCCAAATTTTATAAAATAAACATGTATTGATGCCTTGAGACTCTGAAATGTCTCTAGTTAATTACACATCATACAAGAAAACATACTGTGAATGCGCAGAAAGTGTGCTGTGACAGCTCTGTCATCCCCCTCACCTCCAGGCCCCGTTCACCACCTCCAGCACCAGCAGGGTCTGCAGACGCTGGCATTGCAGGGCCTCCAAGGTGATGTTCACTCGGCACTCTCCCAGAGGTGGAACCTGGCCGCTGGAAGGCTCAATAGCGAAAGGAGACACCTGAATGGGAGGTCAATCCAGAAGCATAAAGAGGACACTTGGAACTGCAGAACTGGGGCCTGGCCGGCCATGCCCAACTGGGGTCACCCCTAAGCTGCTCCCAGCTCTTCAAAGAACCATCTAGAATACGGAAGGAGGCTAGCAGGTCAGGGAGCACAGCTGAGCAAGAGTCTCAGGATTAAGAGGACAAAAACTGAGTCCCCAATTAAAGGAGCAGGTCCCCGTGCACTGGCTGAGATCAGAGGTACAGGCAGAGAGAGGTGCCACACTGGAGGTGTGGGGACCATGCTAGGGGGAGGTGTGGCAGCTCTCTGAGAGATCTGCCCAGCCCCACTGAGCAGGACCCTGATGGCTTTAAGTAAGGAAAGCCACCATGTCACCAAATTGGGGGAGGGGGTGAAGCTTCCATGAGCCACAGATTTCTCCTCCCCCCACCCTCAACAGGCTTGTAGTCATTCACCTGGCAGGTCTACCTCCTTCCCCGTTCTATGCACACAGACAAAGGCAGAGGGGGAGGGAAAAGGTGTAAGAAGAAGCGTGGACCTGAACAGGGCTCTCTACCCCTCTTCCTGCCCTCAACTGAGATAAAAAAGCACCGGTCTGAGTGGCCCCAGATGGGCCACACTGGCTTGTGGGGCGTCACTGGACATTGAAAGAGCACACCCAGGAGGGACATTATTCCTCTTTGGTCTCTTCCTTCCACGACACCAAGGCAATGAGTACAAAGGCACCTGCCTGGAGGGTGGCCTGGCCACCCCACATGGGCCTGGTCTGCCTTCTCCCCCCACCCCCCCCCCCCCCCCCATGTTGTGCTGACTTGAGCCCTGTGCTCACTTGCTTTTGAAGTTTCACCTCCCTGGCAGTGGTGGAACGGAAGGGATGGCTGTCACTGGAGAGGCTGCTTAGGCCTCTCAGAAAAAGTGGCTTGTGTGCTCTAGGCGGAGTTTGGGGCCCAGGCCCCTCCGTAAGGAAAGAGCCCCTTTGTTCTCTTTGGTCTTTGCTCCCCATGTGCATCTCTCTTGGAGCTCTGGGGGTGTGGCTGTACTCTGGGGCTGGGTTTCTGGGTCACCTGACCCGAGCACGTCTGACAAAACCCAAACCTCAGCGTTATGTTTGGGAGCTCAAAAGAATAGAGAACTGTAGAGACAGTGTCCCTACCAGCCTTGATTATGACATAAATCTTAATATTCTATAAAAATGCCAACGATTTCAATGATAAATTGTAATTCTTCTTCCCAGTGGAAGAAAAACACAGACTGGGAATCAGAGACGTGGGATCTCCTGATTCTACCACCCATTGTGTGTAACCCTGGGGAAGCCCCTGTCTCTCCTCCATGAAATGAGGTTGGCTGAGGTTCGTAAGTTTCCAGCTGTGCTCTGGGAAATCCCAGGGATTCCTCAGAGGTGCCTCGGGCAGGGAAGTGGGATGTGAGGAGAGGCAGGATGGTGCAGTGGGTGCCTATAAAGGGGGTCTCTGGGTGGCCAGAGCAGTCATACTTTATTCTAGATATTGGGCTTCTGTCTAAGGTTTCGTTTGATGAAAGGGTTCCTTCCTAGCTATACTGATACCACCCTGACCCCAGTCCCCACCCTCCGTGCTTGGTACCGTGATCCAAGGATGGAGACCAGTGAGCTCTGGGCGGGAAAGGGCTAACTCCAGGCCTGTGTAACAGAACACCTGGCAATGGTTCTTGGCAATGGTGTTGGCCATTCAATGCAAACTGCTACAACTTTTTAGTTTCAGAGTGTCCTGCTAGAGAAGTGAGGCCATCAGGTAAAGGAGAATGGCTTTTGAGTGGAAAAGAAAGGTCAGGAAAAGAGAAAGGGAATGTATGTTACTGGATACAATGCATGTGTGGCTGCGACTGTCTTTCCTTGTCTTCTGAATGTGGAAGGGAAAGCGTGCGGCGTTCTGACTTGGAGAGCAAGTGGGCAAGCAGGCTGGGGTCTTGGTAGGGAGCAGTCAGAGGGAGGTGCTTTCACCAAACAGACCTGGCCAGAGGCTCACATGTGCAGTGACAACTGAAGGCAGCTCATAGGGATCTAAGGCCACCAAGTGTCAAGAATGGCGGTGGCGAACCGGTGATTTACAAAAAGGAGGGAGCAACTGATGCTTTGTGCGCCTTGGTCTTCTGGATTGCACACACATTCAAATGTGATGCCATGATTTAAGTGTGATGATAATATTCTGCCACTGTTAGTCTTTTATATTTTTACGGTAAACAGAAAAGTGCTGTTTGAGTGGAAATGAAACGGGTTTCCTGTTTGGAGCATTTGGGTTTGGGCTGCAAGCCCAGGCACAAGCACCCCCTGGTGGCCGGTACTCAAACTGCAGGAACCATCCCTGGGAAGTTCCCCACCTTTGGGAAGAGCCCGCCCACACAGTCCTTCCCCCCGCAGCCTTGAAAGCTTCCCGCCCAGCTCAGCTACCTAGTTTCTTCCTGACTCAGGCTGCTTTGACAGAGGGAGAAACCCATGTCCTGCTTCTGCGTCAGATGCACAGAAAGGAACAGGAACATCCAGTTTGGGGTTAAGTAGAAAAGACCCCGACTGCCTCAGAGATGGGGAGAGTTGGGGATACTGCCAAGCCAAAGTCACTAAGCAGGCTTTTCCTCTCCCAGCCTCAACCCTCTCAAAGCCCCAGCACAAGACCCATGACACAGGGAAATCGCCTCCTGGTGGGAGGAGCCAGCAGGGCCTGACTTACACCCTCAGGCCTTTCTTTGAGGCAGATCGGACTCTCCTTCATGGACCACATGGCTGGGAGCGGGCTGGTGTTCTGGATCTCGATGGAGTTGCTGGCTTTCTGCCCCAGGCGCAGCAAACCAAACTGAAGGGCTGAGATGTTGATGACGAGGGCAGGCCCCTGAGACACCCGGAGGGGCCTGTCACTGGGCCACCCGGGAGTGGGCTCTGTGCCCTACCCCGGCCACCTGTCTGGCCCACCCAGCTGCCCAGCCTCTCAGCAGCACCTTAAAGGCCGCCGCGATGTGCAACACCACTGGCGAGGGTGAGTCTCTGATTTCACACTGCAGGTTCTGGCTTGTTGGGCCGGGGACACCCCCAGTGAACTTCAACTCAAAATCCCCAACCTCGTTGGACTCTGGGAGAGAGGGGGAAAGTGAGAGGTGGAGAAAGGAAGCAGGGCTAGGTTCCTTCTGTAGCTGGGCCTGGATGCCTGCCTTTGCTGACTTCATGTCCACATGTGCCAGGCTGCAGCCAGAGCTGATCACCGGACACCATGAGGTCTCCTTCCCCAGCCAGGCCCAGGCCGGTCACGACCCCTGCCAGAGTCCCCACAATACCTATGGTTCCTGTGCAGGGTTCCACTTCAACAATGTGACAGTCGCTGATCTTCCCCCACGTGTACCTGATGGCTGACTTGCTATAGTTCCACATCTGAAAGACACCCCAATCCAGGCTCCTCAGGGCTGTCCTTGCACATCAAATCTGTACCTGCTGAAGGACTCTGGGGTTGTGGGCTCACAAAAGGTCCTCTTCACACCCTCCCAGCTAATTTCTGATCATCCAACAGCACTAACACCACACTGCAGGGTTTGCGGGCGCCACATTCTGCCAGCGACGCGTGAACACAGGAAGGGGTTCCTCAGCTCTGTCATTCGGAGGGTGCTGGGGAGCTGATAAAACAACAGACGTGCCCAGCCCAGCAACTGTGCAAACCACGTTGATTCAGGGGCTCTAGGAACAGACGCATCCTCTAAGAGGTGGCTGCCACCATCAGCCCCTCCAGCCACATGCTCCTTCTAACCATGCCCAAGTTCAGTACCAAGTATCTCAGTCAGCTAGCCTAGGCTGGGGGGAGACAATGACCTACCTTAAAAGTTTTCTTCACATTTATGCCAATGTAGTTCTCCCCGGGGATGATGAGGGCATATGGTTCTAGGAGAACCTGGAAAGGTTCCACTGAGCCTTTCACCTCAATTTCCAGGGCGATCACATCATCCACAGAGTACGACGGCTCCGTCAGGTTTCCCAGTTCTGAACTGAATACAAACCCACCAGGAGCGAGGAGCCAACACAACCCAGGAGCATGGCCGTGTATGCCCCTCACTTCTTTTTCTTACGGAAAGAAAATGCTCCCCTTTCTGCAGTTACCAAACCCCTTAAAATCAGAGGCATCAGCCAACGTCCTGAGACAGCGATGAATGCCTGTGGCTCTGACAGCAACTCTACCTACGGCCTGAGCTGGGGCAGCGCCCTGCTGCCTCCAGGGACCAGGCTGCAGCAGCCAGCCTGGGATTTCTACATGAGGCCGACTGGAGACCCACCCTGACAGCTGCTTTAGGGAAGAGCTGGTAACGATGCCCACCACAGGGCAAAACCTTCCCTCATTAGTCACTACCACCCAGGGGCCACCAACCTAGCTGCCAGTGGTAACAATGAGCCTGGGGCATAGCTCCAAGGTTCCAGGGTGGCCTGCAGGTCTCACAGTGAGTCCAGTGGGCTCTGTTTCCTGCACACTGAGACTGTACCAGGCCTAGGTGCCAGGGCAAGGCACATGTGCTCCCTCGTGTCAATGCCTGCTGGGGGTCAGGGGGCTCCTTTACTCCTTCCCTGTGCCTTCCCAGCGGAGCTGGGCCCCACTGCCCAGCTCTCACCCAGGGCCCAGTCCCCACTCACCTCATGGGCTCTGGGATTTCCTCTAGCACCATCTGGAGCACACTGTGAAAATCTCTCAGCTGCAAGACAAAGACAGCACCTACAGACAAACTGCATTCCAACCACCAGAAAGGCCTTCTGAAAAACACTGCTGCTCCATGCTCCCTCTCCACCATGCTGGGGAAAGAGGGGTGGCTGCCAGGATGTGTGGGCCTGGGGGACGGGAAGGAAAGCCTCTCCGGGCCCCAACATTGCCCCTTGGCAGTGCCCTCAGTGTGTGGGAGGCACCCCCCCACCCTCCCAGGACAGACAGTGACGTGGCTGGATGCTGGGTTGAGAGGCAGACCTGCTTGTCTTACCAACAAGGGTCGCTGAGCATCCCCTTCACTCCCAGCTCTCATTCTCCTCTCACCTGTCACACACAAGCTGAGAGGGGAGCTGTGTTAACCTTGCCCTCCGGAACATGCGCCTCACCCTCTCTGGGAGCTGCTGGGGGCCGGGCAGGGATGGGAATGTCCTTGACGTAGTAGAAATACAGAAGCCCCCCGAGCTGAGGAATCGAGCCCAGGGTACCGCTGCTGCTGTGGTGTGTGCAGGATGAGGACCAGACAAAATGAGCGTCTTCGTCCTAACGCCAGCACATCCTCCAGCCCCGCTCAGCTAAATGCTGGCTTCGGCAGGGTGCTGGGGACCTGATGGGGCCCAGCAGTGGCTTCAATGTCACTAAAGAAGCTAGACAGAGGGTACAAATCTCATGCCCCAATCATGCATGACTGCCAAGATGGTGCCATTTTAACCTCGTGAGGACAGAAGCTCAGGATGAAGTCGTGGTCCGCGTGAGGAGCGAGCATCCCCCTCTCAGGCGTGATGGAGAAGGCCGTCTCCCTGTCAGGGTGGTACTGGATGCTGTCCATGCTATAGCTTTCTCCGGGCATTAGCGACTGCAGGTTGGGTTTCATGATCTGCCAGTGGAAGGCCAGCTCCACGTGCCTGCGAGGGCAACACTGACAGTGGGCAGCCGATCCAAGGGCACGCCTTAATTCCCTTAGGACCAGGTCCTCTCACCCCCTGCCTGGCCTGGCCCTGTTCTAGAAGCAAGCAGGAAAGGACCGAGGACTGGGAAGTGGCCAGGTCAGCCCTCAGGCCCTTCCCATGGAGGAGTCTAGGTAAGAGGCATGACGTGGGTCAGAAGGTCTAAGCTGGAGACCACCTCAGACAGCCCCTCCACCTACCCTCACAGCAGCTGGGATTAGAGCCACAGTGACTCAGGGGAAACGTCAAACACAGGGAGTCATGCTCCAATCATTACACTGCAGGGTTCTAGGCATCCCTGCAGATCTCAGCAAGTGTTCTGCAGTGTCTCCTACGACACTTCCACCTGTCCAGCCGTCACCTCCCGGGCCAGTGCTGGCCAGAAAGATATGTGCCCACTGGCTGCCAACAGGAGCAGTGACAACTCCATGGTAGTAGGAGGGGCGGGACTCCAGGTGTGCTGCTGATGGCAGCTGTCAGTGGGAGGGGATGGCCGCTCATCATGCTGGGTGACAAGCCCGTGTAAGCCCTGGGTCACCAGGGCAGCCTGGCTGAGAGGCTCCATGAGGTGAGTCCTGGTGTAATGGCGGTGCTCTGAGGATGGTCAGGAAATAAGGGGCAGGGAGAACTGAATCCACAGGCCAGGCTGTCTGACCTTTGGACATGGATGGCTTCGAGCAGGGCAGGAACTCGCTGGGAACACTGTTCCTGGCTAAGGCTGGGCTAGCATGCTCTAGGACAGCGCCGTCCCATATAACTTCCTGCAGTGATGGAAATCGTAAATATCTATGCTGTCCAATATGATGGCCACTAGCTACATGTGTGGCTTCTGAGTACTTAAAATGTGACCGGTGCCACTGAGGAAGGGAGTTTTTAATTTTATTTAATTTTTATTGATTTCAGTTGAAATAGCCACATGTGACTATTGGCTTCCAACAAGAACAGTGCAAATCTGGATCCTTCCATTCTGTACCCAGACTCCTCCCTGGCCCTTGGAAGAAACCTGCTGCTTCACTGGGAACTTAGGGCCAGGTGAGGAAGGAGAAGGGGTGTGTGTTGGGGGCTACTGCACAGGGGTCACTCACGTAGCATTTCTAATAATCAGCTGTCTCCTAGCTGTGGACTGAAGGTTTTCAGGCTCAAAGCGTATGAAGTGCTGGGCTGTTAAATCTGTGAGCTCTCCAGGCTCTGGCTGACTTTTTTCACCAGAAACGTAGATCAGATCCAAAGCAACCAGCTGCCCGATTCCTAACAAAATAGGGGAGTGAAGTTTCACTAGGGCTGAAATCAGGATCTGTAGCCAAAGGGCTGTCACAGGACCCATACCACCATCCACATGCAACTGGCCTTGATCATGACCCAGGGAAATGCCCAGGAGAAGAGGGGTCCATTAACACACAGATTCATGTCCCCACAGCTTCAGACCAAAAAGAGGTGATTTTGATAACCTAGCACATAGCAGCCAATCAATTAATACCTGCTGAATGAAATTGGATAAAAGGAAGGGAGGGAGAGAAGGAGGGAGAGGGAGGAGGAAAGGAGGAAGGGAGAAAGGGAAGGAAGGAGGGGGAGAGAGAGAGGAGGGAGGGAGGGAGGAGGGAGGTGGCAGGCATATCTTAGGGAAATTCAGCAGGACGCTCCTTCTAACCTTACAGAAACCTAGGGGTGCCTCTGGTTGTTTATGTGTGAGTCACTGGCAATTCCCCAAAGGAGATCAAGGTGAGTTTCAAAGTGAAGCAATGAAAGATGTCACCCCAGGTTTCCATCTATCTCTTCTTAGAAGGCTCCTTGGGACTGTCCTGAAGGCCACACTGGCTTGGATATCCAAGGTCTGACCAGAGCAAGAGGCCCCACACTAGATCCTGGTGCACGGAGGCTGCATCATCCCTCCCGTGTGCCCCGTGACACAGACTGGGCACAGTTGTGCCACTGCCAATGCCAGTGCAGCAGCTTCTGGAGCCCGGGGACCCACTCCAGCCCACCTGAAGTCACCAGCTCCTTTATCTGGCAGTTGTCACACACGATGATGAAGGTCTGCTCTGCCTGCCCGAGGCTTGTTGGGAGGAACAAGACCTGGGGGAGAGAAGGTTGCCCTGATACCTCCCACTAAGAGGCTTCCACCCCCACCTTCCAGCCTCTTCTTCTCAGACACACCCTCCCCCCCACCGCCCTCCACTTTCTGCTCTGCTCCCTGCCACCTCCCCACCTTCTATGGAAGGTGAGGGAGTTCAGCCACACTCCACCCCAGAGCAATGCAGGGAGCATGTTGAAAGGATATGAAGAGAAAGCTCACAGAGACTGAAATATAAATGACAACATGTTTAACCTCATTCGTAATAAAAGAAATGTAAATGAAAACCACCTAGAAGAACAAGTTTTCACTGTTGATACTGGCAAAGAGCACAAAGTTAGCTATCATCAATGCTATGATATGATATCTTGATTTTCTTCAAAATAATCTGCTGGGGCAGGGAAGGGATTGGTTGGAAGGGATGGAAGGGTATAGATGCCATAAAATTAGCCAAGAATCGATAAACGTTGAAGCTGGATAATGAGTACATGGGTGATTGCTAAACTATTGTATTTTCGTATAGGTTAAAAAATGTCCAAGATAACAGTTAAAAAAAACCCAAAAACGTTTGACAAGATACAGTATCGGCAAGTGTGTGAGGAAACAGACACCCTCACAGGTTGTTGTTAGACGTATAACTGGTCCAGTCCACACGGTGGGGATCTTGGTCATATGTATCTCAATTATGAGCAGAGACCCCTGAGTCAGCAGCTCTACTTCAAGGATTGTATCCAGCAGGCAGACTCATACTTGGACAGACCGATGTATGTGTAAGTTATTCGCGGAAATAGCCAGAGATCGGAAAACAAATCTTCATGTCCATCAGCAGGGTGTGGCTGAACTAAATTATGGTTCACTCGCGTGGTGGAATACTATGCAGCTATAAAAAGTATGAGCATGACCTCTAAGATATCGCATTAAGTGGAAAACACCTGGTACAGAACAGAGTATAGAGTGGGCAACAATTTGTGCGAAGGAGAAATGGAAATGAAGGAAAAACACGTGCACTGGCTGTAGGTATCACCCATCTCTGGAAGGGCTCTCAGAAAGTTGGTGAGATGGTGGCCTCTGGGCAGATGAGGGCCTGGGGTAAAAGGGAACATTGCACTGTTTGTCTATTAGTAGCTTCTGAATTTTTAAATGTGAACTTATATCTTATTTGGAAATACGAATACATTTTAAAACAAACAAAACCCCCCAAACAATCAATAAACAAAATACATAAGGGGTGCAAAAGAGGAACACCTCCCTGACTGAGGTGTATCTCACTGTTCCCCCATAGATTCCTCCTGCTGCTGCCCTCTTCTTTTCCTTGGGGATCATAGGAGGATGGGATGAGGGGGACATTCTAGCCTGGTCAGGGGTGACCAGCTCCAATTCCTTAAAGCCACGACAAGTCTCTGACAAGGCCTGGGCTGTGCCAAGAGAAACCAAGCCACCCCTCAGCAGTCGACAAGGAATGATAAAGCCTTATTATGCCCCTGAGTTGGCCCTGTCCCAACCCCGAGGGCCAGGTTCTTATGGGGGAATCAGATCAGCACAGCCAAGAACAAGCCAGCATCACCTCAGATCTCCAGAGCAAGACCCCATCAGGCACTTGAAACTGGAAAGAAGCTGATAAAGGAAGCCCTCTGTTACACCCTAGTAAAGGAGCTACAGCAATGGTCCACTAGCTTTGCTGCATACCAGCATCGCCTGGAAAGCTTTCAAAGTCCTGTGTCCAGGCCACACCCCAGACCAATGAACTCAGAAGCTCAGGGCTGGAGCGCAGACATCAGTGTGTTTGCAGGTCTCTCAGGGGATTGCAAAGTGCAGCTGAGTTTGAGAACCTATGGCATTTGGCTCTCACTACCCACCGATGTGGTGCAGGTCAAACCCGCTGCCCCAGAAACCAGACAGCTTTTACTCTTGAACGTCAGTACCTCCCTCAGCAGGCTTGTGAGGAAAGCCACACGTGCACATGCCAGCCCTACATGCAGCCACATGACAGCATAGTCCGACTCATGGGCCAGGGAGTCAAGGAGGGCAACAGGGTCCAAAAGACGGCACCATTTTTCACGGCTTTTCTGCGGACCAGTGAGCAGGAGTGATGAGCCAAAGAGACGGCTGAAAGGGGCCAGCTGGGAAAAGAGAAGCCCACAGCCAGTGGGCCAGACTCTGAGAGCTTGTACAGAAGTTCAGAGTAAGGCCTGAGGGAGGTGAGCCTTGTGGACTATATAACTGAGGATGAAACAAGAGAGAACAAAGCCACAGGCATCACCCTGGTCATCACTGGGGCGAGGGGTGTCCAAGAGAGGCTGAAGAACCAAGGGAAGTTCCTGGAGGCAGCTTAGATGCTTGTGGAGACGACTCCCAGGCTCACGGTGTGGACAAGCGATGCTCAGGGATCATGATGGATATGCTAGAGCTTTCTGCACTTGCTCTGTGAGAGAGGCCGTAAGACAGCCGAATGACATCATCCCACCACCTCCTACACTGAAACCACTAAGGCTAGGATCTGGATGGAAGTGGAGAGTTGGGTCATGATGCAAGGAGTTGAGGAAACAGCCATGACCAGTCACAAGAAAGAGGAAATATATGCCAACATCTCCTCACCTACCTCCATTAATATGGCCTGCCCTGGAGCCAGCTCAAACACGGAAGGCAGGATCCCAAAGGGAGGTTGCTCAACGAAGCCAATGGTTGCAACAGCCTTAAAGGAAAGCAGAAGAGACTGTAACATCCAGTGCTCAGGTTACAAACTTCTTCAAACATCCGTTTTGCAATATGAAGGATCTTGAGGATCATCCAGTCCCCCGTTAATGAACAAAGTGAGGCTCATTCATTCTGGGTAGGAGGTACGAGGAATTCCACTGACAAGTGTTTCAGACACTGCACAGGAGGCGTGAGAGAGGGCCTCACCCAGGAGGTGGGCTCCCAAAGCACGGTCCTCGCCCTCCTGCAATTCCCTCTGTGGCTGGTGCCAGCTTACGTATCTGCCTCCATCCTGACCCCTGGCTGTAAGCTCCTGAGTCGTGAGGGCAGCTGTGGTCTTGTCAGCAGAGCTGCAGCCCAAGTGCCTACACAGGACACCGCTGAGCATGCCAGGGACACATACCCACGCCTACAGGACCCTGGCAGCTAACAGAAATGAGTGAAATGTGTGTCTTTTGGAACACATGGTCCTCTGGACCTATCACTTGTTTTCCTGAGATACAGGCACAGAGAACCATCTCTACTGAAAGAATAACAACGGTGTGAGCGTGCGAACCAGTGGTGCCAGCGTTCGGCTGCTGTGGGGGCTGCTGGGTGGGCGAACAGGAGAGAAGGTGCATGTGTTCCGCTTCCCACGCCAGCCAGCAGGGCCACCATGAATCCTGGCCCAAGGCTGCACATCTTCCAGAGATTAGAATTGCAGATTTTGATGTGAAATCTCCCTATTTGTAAATGTTGGCTCAAAAAAAAAAAATGTTTTTAAGCGCTGTGCCAAATAAACATGCCCACAGAATTCAGCCAAAGAGCTGCCAGTTTGCGACCTCTGATATATTCAAACATTTGTTATAGTAACGACTGAATGAATGAATGAACGCAGCGACATTGATCCAGGCCTTGAAGGATGAGGGAAGCGATATGACTCGCCCGGGGTCGTGCGTGAATTAGTGGAATAACCAGAACTGCAGCGCTCGTTTCCATACACACTGAGTCTCATTGTCATTTGGGTTGTGGCCATTGAATCGAGAGGTTATAAAATTCTGTTTTCTGTGTGTTTCCAGCCAGAGATGTGCTCCAGCAAGTCCCTCGCAGGGGGCTATTTCCTTTGTTGGATCTGTTCTTTTTCCAGGTAGCAATGCGTGATCACTCACCCTGAAACTTGGCGGCGGCCAGCTCTTTTTAGGCATAACGCAGAACCTGCCGACACTGAAGCCCACATTTTTGCACAGGAATCTGGTCACCTTCATTCCCCCCATGAGGCAGTAACCGCAGTCCAACACTGGCGACACTGCAGCCACAGGAAAGGAAGGGCAAGAGACATAACATGTCACTAGCGCATAGCTCTGACTAGGTCCTACTGTCATTGTTCTCCTGAGTGCCAGCCAGAGCTCAGAGCAGCTGTGGAAGGGCCCCCGAGCCCCTGCCAAGCACCCCAAGCAGTGCTACGGGACTCTATACACTCCTGGCTAGAGCAGCAGGAGTCCAACCCACCGTGGGCTCAGACCTTAGCCAGGGCCACCTGGTATGGCCCTGGAGGGTGTGGTCAGAGTCCCAACTTCCAGCCTGTAATGGGCTTGTAACTGAGGGAGCCCAGCCAAAGCCAGCTTTCCGGAAGAAGCCCACCCCCACAGCCACAGAGGCCACATCCGCTGGGGGCTCCAGGGACTCTTTTCCCTGCCTCAGGGTGGCACAGGCCCACTCAGGGGTGTCAAGGAGCCAGCAAAGCCTCTGCCGGGGGGTTAGCTGGGCTGCTGGCCTCCTCCCCTGCTGTGGTAATTCAGAGTCAGCCTCCCCTGGGAAGCTGGACAGTCGGGGCCTGACACTGTGGAAGGCTGTGCAGATGGTCCCGCCTCAAGACAAGCTATATGCTGCCACAAAGGGGCTCTGAGAGCACGCAATTCTTATAGGGTCTTGCCAACCCTCACTGAATCCACGGGAAGGCAGAGCACACACTCACGTGTCAGCACTGGGGGCAATCTCCGGGCCTGCAGGGGGATCAAAAGCGTGTGGGCTGACTGGGTCTCGACTAAAATAAAATCATCAAAATCCCCAAGGCAGTCCGGTAAAAACTGGACAACGTACTGGCAGGTCATTCCAGGAGCCACCATTCCACCTTTCCCTGGAAACATCCCTACGTAAGACAAAAGCGACAAATGAGGATCTGGGGACCAGGCAGTCAGCAGGGCTCAGGCTCCAGTGCTACAGAGGGCAGCCAGAGGGCACAGGTAGATCCCACCACAGGTGGGGCTGGCTCTATGAGTAAATGCCTTCTGGGCCAAAGCCACGCTGATGGCAGAACCACATGGCATGGGAGGAAGGCAGGCTGTGAGGGCAGAGACTCCAGGTGAAAACACCAGGGCTGGGGAGAGTGATATGGTCCATCTAGGATGGTTAGGTGGGGCCATGTCTGGCTCTATGCCTTAGAATTTATTCTGTGGGCAGCAGAGAGCCATTTGAGATTTCTGAGCTGGGATGACACGTTAAGAGTTGTTCTTGAGAAAAACACTATGAGGTGGGAAGCCACTATAACAGTTTAAGTGAGGAATGAGAAGGGCTTGACTGAGGGCAGCGACAGCGTGAAGTGGGAGGAGATGGCAGGACCAGAACCTGGAGGGAGGGGATCCAAGAAAGGAGCTGTCAGGACACAGAGACCTCACTGGAAGGAGAGCAGGCAGGCTGCCGCCAGCAGAGTGCGAGGGGTCCCCAGGACGGCTGAGGGAAATGTGGACCTGGGCTCGGGACACAGACAGGGAAGCCACTCGAGGGCCAGGAGGGCCAGGAGCTGGGAGGCAGTCTAGACAATGGCCACGCGGAGCTCACCCAATCCCAGAGAGAAGTACGGAGTAGAAGGCGGGAGGACTCGCAGGTAGCGGCTGGTCGCGGTGGTGTTCTGCAGGGAGATCACCATCTGTTCAAAGGCAAAGATGAGCTCTTTTAGACAGCAGTAGGGCTGGATGAACGACATGAGGTCTGGGCGTTACTAAATAATATGGGAAGGGGGTAGGGGCATAAATGCAGTAAGCTTGGTCACATGCTGGTAACTATTAAGCTGGGTGACAGGCAGGTGGAGATTCATTATGCTATCGCTCTGCTTTTGTTTCTTCTTGGGAAAAAAAAAAACAAGGTGAACATGAAGGTGGGAACAGATCTGACCTAGTCTTTGTTCTGTTTAAAATAATAGCTACTGTTTACAGAGCATCTGCCATGTGCTCTGTTCAACCTGCAATAACCAAGAAAGGTGGGAACTGTCTCTATTTTACACTGAAGAAACTCAAGTTCAAAGAGGCTCCGATGTGTGTATGGTGTCCGAAGGGCACTAGATTTATTGGGGTGGTCACTTCATAAGTTATATAAATGTCTAATCACTATATTGTACACAGGGAACTACTATAACATTGTACCTCTACTGGATTTGAAAAATAAAAAAATTATTATCAAAGAGACTCTTTGGCTGGTGAATAACGGGGTTGAGATTTGAACCCAGGACGTCTAGCTCCCACCCCACCTCTTAACTTACTGTCTTTTTCCCCACATATCCATTTGGGCTACTTCTTCCCATGAGTCCAGTTGAGGGGTGTTACGGGCACCGTATGCCAGGGTTTTAATTGGGTCTCTCTCCTTCAGTCAACTCAGCCAGCCCCCATTAAACCCCGCCTTCTGTTCTCCACCCCTCAGATGGGGAGGCCCCGAAGGGCAAGTCCCGGGACTCACAGAGCAGCCGGCACAGTACCTCACACAGAAGAGGAGCTCAATACATGTACACATCTTTGGCTTGTATTTTACAGTGAAATATTACACTGGCTCATTCATTCAGCAAGCACTTACTCAACCTTCACCAGGCACCAGGCGAGGTTCTGAAGGTTAAAGACCAGTAAGTTGCAGAGCATCTGTAAAGAGCTGACTGCACAGGAGGCGTGAGAGAGGGCCTCACCCAGGAGGTGGGCTCCCAAAGCACGGTCCTCATCCTCCTGCAATTCCCTCTGTGGCTGGTGCCAGCTTACGTATCTGCCTCCGTCCCGATCCCTGGCTGTAAGCTCCTGAGTCGTGAGGGCAGCTGCCGTCTTGTCAGCAGAGCTGACAAAAATGTATAAATTATAACATGATGAAAAGCCATTTTTCCATCACCCAGCTTAAGAAAAAAAATACTAAAAATATAGATAAAGCCCTACCCTAGCCCCCCACCAGAAAACAGCTACATACGTTTGACGGCTTCATACTTTTATTCATAGGCATGTATTCCTAAATCAACATTTACGTCCATTTGTGGCCTGCACCACATATTGAACCAATCCATCAGTGAACCAGACCAAGTGTGGAGAGACCCGTATGACGGTTTTAATTTTCTTTTTTTTTAATTTAAATAATACATATTTTAATTTTAATAGTCACACACACTAACACACTCATACTTTCTAAACATTTGCAACCTAGAGTACACTTCTACGTTGTCCCTCAAGTACTACAGCAAAAGTAAGAGAAAGAGAGAGAGAGAGAGAGCGGGAGAGAGAGAAACAGACCTAATAATATTTAAAAGTTATTGTTTTGTAACTACCAATTGTACTTCTTTTTTTTTTTTTAAGTTTATGGGGGTGACAATGGTTAGTAAAGTTACATAGATTTCAGTTGTACAATTCTGTATTACATCATCTATAAATCCCATTGTGTGTTCACCACCCAGAGTCAGTTCTCCTTCCATCACCATATATTGGATCCCCCTTACCCTCGTCTCCCACTCCCCTCCCCCCTTACTCTCTGGTAACCACTAACGGTTTTAATTTTCATTCCCTGTTACTAGTGATAACGAGCATCTTTTTGTACATTTATTTGCCATTTGGGTTTCCTCCTGTGTGAGTGGTTGGTTCATATTCTGTTAGTATTGTGCCATTGTGTACTTGGTCGTTTTCTTATTAGTTTGTAGGAGTTCCTCGTATATTCTGGGTACTAATTCTTTATCAAATACATGTTATAAACATCTCCAAGTTTATAACTTATTTTTTGATGACAGTTTCTAAAATTTCAATATAAAATATATCAACTTTTATGGCTCGTGCTTCAGTTTCAAGAAATCTTTCTATATCTCCTATATTTTCTTCTTAAATGTTTGTTTTTTTTACCTTGAGGTCTTTGCTGGAAAGAGTATGAGCATGGAGTATTTTGTTTTGAGTATGGAGTGAGGGGGGGTTATTTTCCATATGGCAAGGATACTGAACTCACTTTTGTCTTCACGTCTGCACAAGTGTACAGAACAGGCCGACCAGAAGCTTGTGCTGTTCCCTTAGTCAGGCCGCTGTTCTCTCGGACACGGAGCTAGCTGCAGCCACTGCTATCATTACAGACCGAGGTGGTGTTCACGGGGGCAGCTGTTGCTCATGTCGGCTGAGGCACGCCTCAGGAGAGCCTTGCTCCCAGCCACACAAGGCAAACCACTGACCAACAAAGGCAGGAGCCAGGAGTTTCCATGGCTTCTAGGGGATGTCCCACAAGAGAAAACAGTTCATTGCACTGAATGACAGTCAGCTTGATAATACATTCTCGTCTCCTTCCATCTCCTTTCCTCACTCCTCCCTGGAATTGTTAAAGGATAGCACGCAACCTCACCACCTCGGGCTCTGCTTTGTGGAAAACCCAGGCTATGCCAGTGGGTATCAGAAGGGTCCTAAAGCAGCAGACCCGTAGGATGTGACTCTGGAGTTGGCTTTCTCACCAGTCTGGCGGCAATAAGAACCCTAGCTGGCGGGAGGTAGCGTGTGATGACCCCTCGTGTGCAGTGGCATCCCAATTACACTAAGGCTTTCACTCACGGTCCACTGAAATGAGGTGCAGGTGGAGGTCGGGCATTAAAACACATGGTAGGCGTGGTGGATACAAGGCCTGGGGCAGTGATAATTATAAGCATTGCGGGGTGGGTTGGCTTTCCTTAATAGCACTGGAAGCTTTGGAGGGAAAAAATGATAGGCGCAGGGCAGTCAATTCAAGGCCCGTTGTGAAGACATTCCTTGCACTGCTGCGTTACACAAAATTTTCTCCTGACGTGTGCATGTGCGTATATTTCTTTTTGCTTGATTTGGTTTGCTGGTTTTCACCGTGTCTTTCTACACCTATGTTCTTTTCAAATATATACACGAATGATGTCTTCTAATTTACTAAGATATTGAAAGAGAAATGATACGAAGCATGTGAACCCCCTTGCTTATAAGGTACAGGTCTCTATTTCTACCACAAATTTTTAGCCTCCAGCACTCACAGCCTGTGTTCCATTCGGTTCCCCATCTCAGGACAGAGAAGTTCTCACACCGCTTCCACAGGCTGGGGCATGGAGTGCACCAATATTCTTCCACAAGACTGGCTTATGGTTTTCAGTTTTATAGTTCCTTATCTGGCTTTGGTGTCAAAGTACTACTAGGCTCAGTCTTAGTCCCTTCTGGCTGCTATACAAAATACCACAAACTTGGAGGCTTATGAACAACAGAAACAGATTGCTCACAGTTGTAGAGGCTGGAAAGTCCAAGATCAAGGTACCAGCCTGATCATGTTTTGGGGAGGGCCCTCTTCGTGATTCACTGCCAGAGCCTTCACACTGTGTCCTCAAGTAGTGGAAGGGGCAAGGGATCTCTCTTATCAAGGCAGTGACCCCATTTACGGAGGCTCCACCCTCATGATCTCAGCACCTGCCAAAGCGCCTACCTTCCAATACCATCATCTTGGAAGCTTAGGATTTCAACATGTGAATTTGGGGGGGATACAAACATTCACACCATAGCAGGCTCATTACCTAATAGTGAGGGTCCATTCATCTGTTTCTAGTCTCTAAAACAGTTTATATACGATAGGAAATGGCTTGAATGTTTGGTGGTGTACACCTGTAAAATGATCTGGGCCTGGGGTTTCTCTTTGGAGAAAGTTTTGGGGTTTTTTTCTCCTTCTTCTGCCTCCCCCCAACCCTCACTCCGGTTTAAGCCGTTGTTTCTCAGTCTAGTTGTGTAGGACACAGCTCCCTGGCCCATGCTGGTATTATATTTACTTATTTTCATTAAAATTGGACAACCACATGGTTTGAAGAGCGAAAGAGTTCTACAGGGCTTAGAAAATAGAAAACCTGTCCTCTTCCCCTACACCCTCCCCGTCATTTCCCACTCCCCAAGTGCAAACACTTTTTTCTCCTTAGCTGATTATTTTGGTATTCCATGTGTCCAAATAGTGTTTGTGTGTGTGTGTGTGTGTGTGTGTGTGTTTTTCCTTCACTTCTGTAGGGGAGCATGTTTCCTAGGAGTTTCCTGAGACATGGTATACAGGACATACATTTCTAAAGACCGCCAACTTGAAAATTTTTTTTTTTTAATCTTTAACTTCATAGTTTAGCTGAGTCAAGAACAGGTAGGTATACAGTCATATGGACAACAGATGCAAGGTGTATTTCCAAAAGACATCACTAGATATAATTCAATTTATGTCATAGACTGTGGTAGACTGCATTTCTCTTTTGGGGAGGCTGACTCTGGGGAAACCAGCCACTGTGCTCTGAAGAAGGGAAGGAAAGGGAAAAGAAGTAGGCTAATATGGAGAAGCCTTAGGGAGAGGCCCATGGGGAGAGGAATGGAGGCCTGAGCTAAAAGCCAGCACCAACCACCCGACATGGGGGTGAATGAGACTTCAGATGCTTCTATCCCCCAGTCTTCTGGCTAAGACCCCAGACATCACAGAGTACAGATACACTTTCTTTGCTGTGTCCTATTTGATTAGCAAGTAAATGGCTGTTTACACCACTAAGCCTTGGGCAGTTTGTTCCATGGTTATAAGTAACTGAAACGCTGACTATATCAAAAGAGACACCAATGAAAATTGCCCTTAAAACTATGCCTGAAAGGACCATTTCAAAAACTCTTTTTGTTTGCTTTTTTTTCTATCAAATGATTCTAACCACAAACGCTGTCCTTAAGCTCCAGAAAGTAATACATCTGGGATATATGCCTCCCACTAAGTAAATGCTTAGAGTCTTGTAACTGGACATTCAGTCACCATGGAGATCTGATTCTGAGCTTCACTAACAAGCCACTAAGCGCAGAGATTTCCAGAACTAGAACTTTATTCCAAGATTCTTCAAATGACTGTGGGAGAAAGGAGCTACCAGCATGGAATGGGAGGAGGCACTATGGAATTAGACTGTAATTAGAGGTATCAGTGTGAAGTTACGATTTTAAATATTATGTACCTGTGTATGCATATGTGCACATATAACGAGGGTGTCAAAAATGTATACACATGACTTGTAGTCTTCTTTTGTTATCGGTATATATTGAATATTACAATTTTAATACAGGTTTTTTCCTTTCCTAAAATGTGTATACGTTTTTTTGGCACCCTCTATATATGTGTACTTACATATTTATGGTTGGACCTATGAAACTGCTATTTTTCCCCAGCTCTGTCTGATGAAAGGACCTAGAAGTGAGGATATCCCAGAAGCAAAGAGCAGATTTAGTGCTTAGATCCGGGTTTCTAAATACCATTCTCTACTAAAAGGAACCAAGGCTTCTTAGAAGCTGATTTCACAAGTGGAACAAAGAGAATACAAGATGAACCTGGGATATTTTGCAAGCCAGAATGTAAGGAAGTGCTCAAAAAAAAAAAAAAAAAAAGAAAAAGAAAAAGAAAAAAAGCTAGGTCATGTCAAAAGAATAGACGAGATTACTTGTAAGGTTCCCACTGGACAAATCTGGGATAATTTTCAAAAGCAAAATGAATACAAATTTTTAATGAAATAACTCATTTTAGACTAGACTAAGATGATTTCATTACCTAGAATGATTCTAAATAGAAGTGGCCTTGAATCTTGGCCAACAAAATGAACTCTACACAACAGCTAATAGATTTTACAGTACCTGAGTACGTATTTTGAGAAAGATGAAACAATCAATTAATGTAGAGGAAAAAAACAACTGCTTTACTATAATTGACCAAACTGATCTGTAAGATGTATTTTCTTGATTAAATCTATTGACCAAAACATTGGATACGAAATAGGTCCCAAACGTGTCTGATCTATTTACAATACTCCAGTGCACCCACATGCACACGCACGAAGAAGGTGTGGGGGTAACAGATGAACCCACATTTGCAGACTAGAGATCACTGTTGAAGCTGGGTTCATGGACAGACTTTCCCTGGTTTTGTGTATGGTTTTAGAATTCCATAATAAAGACTTTTGAAAAGTAAAGAAGCAGATGGAGTAAGATCTATAGAGAAGTAAGATTTCTACCTCATAAACTGATCCAATTTCATAATCTGTGAAAAATCCGACTGATGGCTCCGCGAGGAACACTGGTGTATCGGCACAACTGTGGGAGGTCACGGAGAGGAGAAAGGCTGTTAGGTACGTCCTGGCAACGAAATCCTACGTCGTGGTTGATGCGTGTAAAATACATACAGCCAAGCCACTACAGATATTCACAATATGTCATTTTTGGGGGCGGTTTTTTGTTGTTAAAGCAGGTTATAAAATAATTTTATAGCATGACCGCTGCGCAAATATTTGGAGCCACATAGTTCATTTTCAGTGTGCACAGGACAAATTCTGAAAGCTTAAACACCAGTATGTTAACTGGGTTTGTAATATAGGTGCTGCTCTTCTTTGAAATAGTAATCTTTTCTAATTTTTCTTAACAAAAGATAGTATCTGTCTCATATAGAAAGGTTAATAGTTTTAAGCTCATTAAAATGATTAACCCATGAAGCAACTCATTTTCTTCAGAAGGACAATTATTAAAATATAGCTGAAGACACTCTCCTAAATAAAATCACAAGTTATACTGCTTATTTGTAATTAATCAAAGTTTCAACATTTTTATTATCCAAGACATATGAACCCCAGTGGAAAGAGCACACGGCTGTAGAGTTTCCTCCCATTTGACTCAGACTGTTCAGATATAAACAGAGGGCCCACACTAACCTCTATTCCTCAAGACACTGGCAGGTCAGAAAAGCACAAACCCGGGACTCTGGGGATATCCAAGGACCACGTCTGTGGGTAGCCCTGAAGCCCTGCTCTGTTCTCATAACGACACCCTGCCCCCCACCGCCTTCCCCCCTCCAACAAAAGTCTAGCATCCGTCATAAGCCAGACCAGACCCAGGACCTTCTGGGTTTTACTCTAAAGGGTCCGATTTTCTGAGAACACGAATCAGGGAAAGACACACCTCTGTTCTAGCTCTCCGCTCGGGACTTCTCCTCTCAGTGCTGGCTTCCTGGGAGGAAAGATGAGAGACTTGCCTCCACGTGGAGTGTTAGGAGGGAAAAACCGAGGGTTTTTCAGGAAGTGGTTCCGACTCTCCATTCTGGCAAGCAGAAGTCGCTCCACTACTCTCTGTGGCACACGTAAATGGTTCATCCAGTTTTTATTCTTTGGTAGACTTGCTTTCTTTGAAACACAAAAATGTATCGAGTTAATGCCAGGCGGAGGGACTATGTGTGTTGACATCTTGGCCGACTGCGGGACCCACAGATGGCCAATGCAAACTCTCCTTGCTACTTGGCTGTGGATTGATCAATGTCTTGTGTCACCTGGAACTCCTTCTCCTTCCTCATCTCCTTGTCCCCACTGCCCACACACATACTGCTGTGCACAGGCTTCAACACCAACCTTGACAGTCTCTCTGGTCCTACGTTTGGCCTTTGAAGATGAGTCCCATGTCAGGCTGTCCATCGTGTAGTCTAAGTCGTCTTCAAGCTTAGTGTGTGTCTTCTTGCATGAAGCTTCAACCTTTTTGGTCAGCTCTTTCTTTGGGAGGGAACGCTTCTCAAAACTGAATGTCGGTTTTAAATATCCAGGGACTGAGGTGCCTATGGCACCAAGGAAACAAAATGAGTGAGCATACCAAGGTGAGGACGTGGATGTTTTGAAGATGACTAAATAAAACCACCAAAGCCACAGTTAGTTTGGTATTTTGTCCTAAACTTTCACATATACTATCCCAAGTATAATTGCTCTTCAGTATATAAATGACTCCTGAAACTTATTCTATGTACTTGAGACTTAGGACTTGAGTGTTAAAATATTTGTTTGTTGTTGAATATGGTCAAAGAACATAAGTAGACCACTGTCGCACACACACACACACACATGCATATACACATACCCCACATGTGAACATCCTTTTTAAAAGCTCACACAAGGAATCAGTTTGTATTAGCTTTTTATACCTTTAAAAATCATCTCATACAGAATTGCACACCTGAAATCTATGTAATTTCACTAACAATTGTCACCCCAATAAATTAAAAATAAATTAAAAAAAAAATAAATAAATAAAAAAATAAAGAAACAAATTTAGAGGATAACAAAAAAAAAAAAAAAATCATCCCAAAACGTTAAATGAGAACATTCACTACTAGCAAGAATGCAATGAAACATTTCTCAGCACAGTGCCCGATAAACCCTCAGTACATGCTAACTGCATGCTTATTTACTTGCATAAGACAGTGGGCTTCCAACTAACTTGAAAATCCTAAGTGGCTTAGGACCCTATGACACTTGATTCTGCTGCCTCTTCCTGGTCTTATTTCTCTACATGATCCAGGCTATCAGTGGAAGTCTTTCCTCATCAGCACCCTCAGTTCTCCAGATCCCAATCCTTGCACCCCAAATGCCTTCTCAGCTCCAAAGCCCCAGGGATCATCAAAGAGTCTTGCCAACTCGGACGGCCAGTGAGGTCATCTTCTGAGCTTGGTACCACTACCTCATCCTGATGTTTGGCCACAGGATCCACACCATGACTTCTCCCCATTCACAAAGTCACTCTCCCAAACATCTACCTCCCTGCTTAAGCCCACAACCCAGCTTCCCCACCCCACTCATTCTCAAAAGATCTTACCTCCCGTATCACAGGAAACTGGCCCAATCTCTGTCTCTCTCTCTCTGTCTCTCTGTCTCTCTCTCTCTCTCTCTCACACACACACACACACACACGCGCACACACACAGAACACACATAACCCTTCCTGCCTTGCCTCCCTACCCAACCTTCCTTCCACACTCAAAGGGCAAAAGGTTCCTCTGGTCCTGTATGGGGTATGGGAAAACCCCTAGGGCCATGTTCTGACTCCATCTGGAATTTGCTCCCCTGCTTATCTAAGTCTTCAGACCCTCCCTCTCTCTTGGTTCATTCCAATACCTTTCTAAACATTTTCATACCTCTTGGCGTTGAGCAGCTGCCAAGAGCATCATATCCCACATTGAGGAGTTGAGCCTTTCGTCTTGCAGGTGTTAGGAAGACAGTGAGGAAGGGGCATGCTCAGATTTGACCCTCCCAATATTTACTATTAAAATTAAAGAAAAGGGGGCGGGGAACCTATGAATAGGAAATGGCAGCAAAAGTGCATGCTACTAAAGAACGTCCCTGGAATGATATGTGCGGCTCTAAGAGTACAGAAGCTTTACCTTTAGGTGCAGAGCAAAATGGCACTATGCTGCTGTAGTAATCGTCTGGGCAGATCAAGTGATGTTTCTGTAGTAACTCATTGTCCACAGGCCACCTGAAGACAGTGTTCACTACACAGAAGGGAATGAGGACACAGGTGTTTCAAGCCAGACTGACGCTGAAGAGCCTACACCCAAACTTTCTTCCTCCACTGAGCCTAAACATCTACCAAAATTGTTTCTCAGAACCCCGGGGTTATTCTGAGATTTAGGAAACTAATCGGCAAATGTTTACCAATCACTTAAAAGAGGCCAACCATTGGGCAAGACTGTGTTGTAGTATTATTTGAGCTAAAGTGTTGTTACTCCCAGAGAGGTCTATATCCAAATAGAATGAAGACAAGTATGGTGGATTGAACAAATGGCCACAATTCTTCACCTGTCTCCGTATCCACACCCTTTGTCATGTGACTGCAATTCTGCTACTAGAGACAGAGCTCACATCTTTACCCTTGACTCTGGCCCTGTGATGTGCTTTGGCCAATGAGATGTGGGCAGGGATTTGAAATGTGCTTGTGCAGCAGAGTTTTTCCTCTTGTTCCTTTGCCATCATCATGAGAAGAGCTTTTCTGCCCCTGAGAAGAGTTTCTGCCCTTCACCTTGGACCCCAGCATGAATCCACATGGAGCAGACCTGAGCCTGACCTGAGCCCAACCTGCAGCCAGGAGCCAGGTTCAGCTGGACTCACAACTGGAAGTCGGCCCAACCAGCCACACCCAGGTAGATCATGCAACTCCCAACTGACCCACAGACAAATGAGAGAGAAAAATCTCATTTCATAGAGAACTTAACAATTAATATTTATGGTTGATGAGCCAAGAAATAGTAGTAAAGACATATTATTTAGAGATGTCCAGAAAAATTAAAGCTAGAAATGGCCACCTTTAGCAAGTGGAGTGAGGTTGGGAGAGGAAAAGTGGAGGATTTTTTCCAATAGACTTTATTTTTCGGAGCAGTTTTAGGTTCTCAGCAAAACTGAGCAGAAGGTACAGATTTCCCATAAACCCCCTAGTTCCATACAAACACAGCCTTCCCCAGTATCAAACTCCCCCACCAGAGTGGGACATGTTACAATGATGATCTTACACTGATACATCATTACCACCCAAAGCACATATTTCACCTCCAGAGTTCACATGATGGTTCACTCTTGGTGGTGTACATTCTAAGGGTTTGGACAAATTTATAATGAAATGTATAGGTGGAGGCTTTTTATATTTCATTAGATGATTTTCTAAACCATTTGATTTTATTAAACCATGTATATTAATAAAATTTAAAGAAAATTTAAATAAAAATTAAAGAATAAATATGATGAATGGAAATTTTGGAAGTTTTCAAACTTTGTTGCTTGTTCCATTAAGCAACATGGTGACTTAAAATGGCCTCTCCCTTTGGTGGGTCCTATAACCAAAGGTATAGGTGAGACAAGTGAAGAATACGTTTCTCCCATTATATATGTTAATTTCAGAATTTTGAGATTTGGCCTAGTTACGGTGATAGTCAGGGTCTGATCAATAAAACAGAAATTACATATATCATATATTAAAGGGTTTGAATGCAAGGGATCATGGAGTGGGAGAAAGTCGGGGAAGCCATCATTAACACCTTCGGCCAGCAGCACTGGGGCAGGGGTTTCTCAGGAATTTATCTGGAAGTTGCTCGTTCATCTGCCTGCTATTGCTTCTTGAGGATACTGGCCTCCCCTTCCAAAACTCACCGAGGGCCTCTCATCAGTGACCTCTCCTGGAACCACCAGGGAAAAGTGCGTTCTGGGAAATGTACTCCTTGGCCTCTCCTTTGCAATACAGAGACCTCAGCAGGGAGTGGCAGCAATGCCAAGTTGAGACAATCTAGCCCAGTTCCCAAGGACTTTGGTGACGGCCTATTTGAAATATTAAAGATAAAACTTTCATACAAAGGGCAAAAGCCATGTGGGAAGGAGATACACCCTCTCTTCCGAGGCTACTCTCTCCACAGTCCTCCCCCAGGGTGTGGGTGGGTAGATGTTATGTCTGCAGAAGGAGGCAGTTTGTTTATCAGATATTTGGAAAGTCTCTGTCCACGTCAGGCCTGAACTGTGCACCAGGTGAGCCTTGGAGAACCCTGCACTGGCCTGTGGTCATCCGCCTCCACCTGGGAAGGGGGCCTTCCCGAGCTCACCCTGTGCTCCTGAGTATGGCTCTGCAAGGAGTTGGCTCTTCCAGTCCCCAAAAGATAATGCAGAAAACTTATCAGGAAGGGGAGAGAATGAAAAGCACAAGATGTTCTGCAGAATTCTGGTCTTTCTGCCTCTGCCTGGGAGACATTTATGTATGTTTTCTACCTTGTGACATTTGTATTAGCAGACAGAGAAGGCTGTCTCTGTGCCTCAAGAAAGGTTTCAGAGGAATGTCTTCACCATCAAACATCTAAGTTATGAAAGAGATTCTGGGGTCACCTTGCCCCACATTGAGAAGAAGGGAGGGACCAAAGAGTGTCCAGGGAACTGGATTAAGGTCTCTACTTCTGCTACTTCTGAAATATTAGGTTGGTGCACAGGTAATTGCGGTTTTTGCAATTATTTTTAATCTTTTAAACCACAATTACTTGTGCACCAACCTAATAAAAGAAACATTATCGGCAGAAGGCTGAGAAACCAGAGCAGATAATGTCTGATTATAACTTAATATTATCTTGAGTAAAAAATAAAATGAAGGTCACTGAAAAAAATCTCCTGCCTGGTGTTTGTTTCTCACTTCTCAATGTTTTATTTCATTTTCATTAAAAAACAAACAAACAAACAAACAAAAACCTAACCAATTATTTAATCTCTCCTGCTCTTTAGCCAAAAGAATCCCAGCAAGGACAAACACAGTATGTGACTCCCAGGGCTAAGAGGATATCACGCAATTAATAAAATCCCCTGAGAATCTGCTACCACCACTCTGCTGTGGTGGAAAGAGGAACAGGAGAAGATGTGGAATCTGCGCTGAGTGTTTACTATCTAATGGGAATGGAGCCTCTGAGATGGTAGGCCTGACATAGGATAGGACCTCATGCTCAGAGCCACACCCTAAGGGAAGTCATCTAAGCTCGTGTGACACCCTGCCTGGACAATGATCCTTCCTCTTTCTCCTGATAGAAGAGATGGGCTCTGACATCAGATACACTCAAATTGAATCTGGGTCCCAGCCCTTCTGAGCTGTAGGAATTTAGGGAAGTTACTTGATCCTCTCTCTGAGTTTAGTGCCTGCATATATAAAATGGAGAGAAACCTACCTCCCAGAATCAATGCAAGGATTCAGTGGAACAACCTATGCAAAGCACCTCCTGCAGTATCTGGTCCCTCGCAGGACCCCATAACTGAAATGCCTTTCTAAGCCACTGTATCTTCCACTTCTCCCTCCCTCTGGGCCACAGATATGTCGGGTCTCCCAACCGTAGAAGCACTGTCCCTTCTGCCTGTTGCACTGGAAAATGATGATTGTCAGGGAAGGAGAAGGGTAGACCAAAGTCTTTGGGGAAAATAAAAGAACAAGGGCTTCTTAGAGAAATGGCTGATTCCAGGTCTGGGGCAATAAATACACAAGATGAGCCTGGAACATCTGGACCATTCCAGAAAGTAAGGACATTATCAAAGAAAATGATGTTGTGTCAAAAGTGTTAGGAGTCAACTTGAAACGCCTCCAATTTGCCGAAGATAGGAAATCAATAAGGATAACAGATATAATTACAGTTATGAAATCCGTAAGTTCATAATAATACTAAAAACAAACTACATAAACCTCATCAGTCACCTTTGAAAGATGCTGGGAACCTGAAAGATGCTAGGGAACCAACTTATTATTTTAAAAACTGGCAAATAAGGGGAAAGAATTAATCCTGCCCATACCTTGGGGTAATCAGAGTAGTTGCCGGAAAGCTTTTCTTTATAGAAGTATTCCAGTACTACTTACATTTCATTATAATTTACAACCCCCAATGAAATAATAGATTCAGGCAAAGGCTGCGAGCATCATGAAAAGAGAGACATCAAGATACCATGCACCTCCAGAAGAAAGCACACAGCACCATCTATGAGGTGTTCTTGCCCCTTCCCCACCCCACCTCCCCCCCAAAAAAATTGGAACCTAAACTTCATCAAGTCTCTAGAACTAATTACTGAAATAGAAGGATCATAAGAACAGATTAAACACCACAGTGTTAACATCAGCAAAACCAGACTATGCGCAAGTCTATAGGAAAAATAACTCAATTTCCTTAACAAGTAAATTTATTAAAGAAAGTATCACCATAGAAGTGGATGATTGAAAAAAAAGTTTTCAGTGAATGCTGGTGGTGTGGTGCTGAGGCATTGGTGAGGAGAAAGACATTGGTGAAATTTAAGAATACCTTTCCCCAAAATACAAATCAATTATAATTTAATTTAGAGAATTTAATGTGGAGAACCCCCAGCAGACACCAACCTGACCAGGTGATCAAGGTTAACATCAACTGTGCCGCCTGATGTGCCAGAGTGAGGAGGGCACAACATAATTTATGTTGTGTTACTGCCAAGAATGAATCTGAGTCTGGTCAGGAGAAAACATTAAAACCATTCTACAGAATGAAAGGCCTGTCAAGAACTTGTTAAGAGAGAGGATTCTGGGAAGATGCAGAGTAGGAAGCACCAGAAATCTGTCTGTCCACCTAGACAACAACTGCATTCGCAGAATCAGTGTAATGTAACTATTTTGGAACTCTGGAATCAAGGCTTGTAACTTCCAGGGAAAGACATGGACAGCAAATCGTGCTTAACTTTAGCTCCTAGAACAGCAGCTTACACATCCCTCATCCCCAATTCCATAGCAGGCATCTGTGACAATGTTTCTAGGGCAACCTGCACATAGTATGTGGGAACGTGGGTGAACAAAAAGGACCCTGTCCTCCAAAAATCGGGGATCTGTGCTCTGCTGATTACTGCTTCTGATCACAGAGGAGTAGATATAGAGGCAGCAGCAATTATTGTTGCACCTCCCCTCATTGTTGCAAATTTCTCCTCCTCCAGCTGACGTGATTTCCTGTGAACTTAAAGGGCCAGTTCCTTACTCCCACCCATTCACCTTTCTCTTTTTCCTCTTATGGGAGCCAGATATTAAAAACTAGGACATTAGAAAACACCTAGATATATGGGGAAAATTAGAATTTGACAGCACATGCCCAAGGAAAAGCTCAGAAAAGACCTGAGAAAACCTCAAGTATACGCCTCAGGCTGACCCTCAGACAGCCTACAATCATTCAAAAAAAAACCAAACAAACAAAAAATAAAACAAGAAGGAAATTTATAGATATAAACACATTAAAAAAAAAACAAGAAATATCTCAAACCAATAATCTAGCCTTAGATCTTAAAGAACTAGAAAAATAACAAATTAAACCCAAAGCTAGCAGAAGAAAGAAGGAAATAGTGAAGATTAGAGTATAAACAAAGTAGAGAACAGAAAGAATAGAGAAAAATCAACGAACCCAAGAATTGGTTCCTGGAAAAGATAAATAAAATGAACAAATTTTTAGCTAGATCAACTAAGAAAAAAGAGAAAAAAACTCAAATGACTAAAATCAGAAATGCAAGTGGATACATCACTGCTGATTCCAAAGATATAAAAAAGGATTATAAATGAGTACTAGGACCATTTGTTTACCAACATATTGGATAACCTAGATAAAATGAACAAATTCCTAGAAACAGAAAATCTACCAAGACTAAATCATGAAGAAACAGAAAATCTGAAGTGACCTGTAAGTAGTAAAGAGATTGACTCGGTAATCAAAAATCTCCCAAACATAACCCACAGAATGAGAGAAAATTGTAAATCATATATCTGACAAGGGATTAATAGCCAGAATAAATACAGAATTCCTACAACAAAACAAGAAAATAATGGATTAAAAAAATGGGCTTAAATAGACATTTCTCCAAAAAAGATATACAAATGGCCAATATGCACATGAAAAGCTGCTCAGCATCACTAACCATCAGGGAAACGCAAATCAAAACTATAGTGAAACACCAACTCACACCCGTCAGGATGGCTAGTATCAAAAACCCAGAAAATAACAGGTGTTGGCAAGAATGTGGAGAAATGGGAATTCTTGTGCACTGTTGGTGGGAATGTAAAAATGTACAGCCACTGTGGAAACAGTATGGTGGTTTCTCAAAAAATTAAAACTAGAACTACCATGTGATCTAGCAGTTCTACGTCAGAGTATACACCCAAAGGAATTGAAAGCAGGATCTCAAAAAGATATTCATACATCCATGTTCATAGCAACATTACTCACAATAGCTAACACATGGAAGCGAAACCACCCAAGTGTCAATCAGTGGATGAGTGGATATGTAAAATGTGGCATATACATACAATGGAATATTATTTAGCCTTAAAAAGAGAGGAAATTATAACATATGCTTCAACATGGATGAACCTCGAGGACACTATGCTAAGTGAAATAAGCCAGTTGCAAAAAGACAAATACTGTATGATTCCACTTATATGAGGTATTTATAGTAATGAAAATCCTAGCGACAGAAAGTAGAATGGTGGTTGCCAGGGACTGCGGTAGGGGAGAATGGGGACTTATTGTTTAGTAAGTCTTTTCAATTTTACTAGATAAAAATAATTATGGAGATAAATGGTGGTGATGGCTATATATTATAAAGTATTTAATACCACTGAACTGTATGCTTAAGAATGGTTAAGATGGTAATTTTTATGTTATGCTCATTTTACCACAATAAAAAGAACTGGAAAAAAATCAAACTGTCAAGAACATGAGAGACAGGGAAAAACCAATGAATTGTTCCCAATGAAAAGTCTAAAAGAGACATGACAGTTATATGCGACATGACTTCCTCGAGAGCCACTGTGGGCCAGCTGGTGAAATGTGAACGGGATCTGTGCACTGGAGCTTAACGTTGCACCAATACTGATTTCTTGGCTTGGAGGATTGTATGCTGGTTATGTTGGAGAGTGTCCCTGTGGAGAGTGTTTTGTGGTCATGAAACATCATGTCTGTAACTTGCTCTCCAAATGTTCCGAGAGAGACTTGAGAGTGAACAATGGAGCAAATACAGTAACATATTCACAGCTAGGGAATCAGGGTGACAGGCACACGAGAGTTCTTTATACATACCTGGAGACATCTTGATGAAGGGCTCCAGAATCTGTACTTTGGCCTGGTGCACAGCTCGTTCCTTCTCCGCAAGGCTCCGTGCACTGGCCTGAATGAGATGTCTCTCCAACATTTCAAACTCATCCAGCCGCTGCTTATAGAGTTCCCGAATCTGGCAGGTAGATGATCAAGTGCACAGAAATACGGTGAGATCACATAGCTTTACTCAACCTCGCTCTAGTATCAGGCCTTCCCGTGAAGCACAGAACAGTCACAGAGCTATAGAGACCATCTGGTCCAACCAAACACGTGAAAACTGAGAACCCCTCCTCCCCCTCCCCACGAGGAAAATGGCCTAAAGTTTTCATAAGTAACGGAGGCAAGCTGGAAACCCTGTCTCCTGACTTCACAGCAAAGAGAGCTGCCCATTCAAATACAAGTTAGCACACCATTGTGGTAGACAAAGGGGTATGACACCTGGGTTCTCCTTCAAAGAAGTACTTGGTACTGAGCTTTAGGGAAGTAGTGAGCACACAGCCTCTAGCTATCAGCCCTTCAGAGTTTATCTCAGCTGCTTGAAAGCACTCAGCTGAGCCTCTGTTAAAGGAGTCGTCCGTCAGCAACGTGGTCAGCAGTCAGACCCAGCAGAGAGGACTCAAGTCAGCTGCTTTCCTTATACAGATGAAGAATCAGAGCTGTGTTCCAGAGACTGGGCATGCTTCCTAAAACATGGGCATGAATGCCTCTGTTAAGACTGTGGGTTTTAACACAAAGTCAGGCACCCCAAAGGGGGGCCAGTGACTTATCTCCAGCTACCTGCCCCAAGTCATTTTATTTATACATGTTATACAGGCATACCTCGCTTTATTGGGCTCCACAGATTTACTTTTACAAATTGAAGGCAAGACCCACCACCCCCCAAAAGATTACCACTCACTTTATTGCATACTCCCATTTTTATGGTGGTCGGGAACCAAACCCGCAATATCTCCGAGGTATGCCTGTATATAATGTGTGCATGTATGTAAAGAAAAAAAGATAGATGCTACAGAGATATGCCGTATGTGTGCAGTAACTGTGTATCTGTATAAGTAGGTGTATAGAGTGTCCTTCCACTTGAATGTTGATACACTGAAGCAGGGACTTGGCTTTTATCCAGCTGCATCCCCAGTGTCTGGAACAGTGCCTGGCACCTGACAGGTGCTGACGCTTGTCCAGCGGCTGAGCCCTGCAGGAGCCCGCCTTTCTGCGGGCGCGTCCTGGCCACCCCCTACCCTAGCCCGGTCGCCCGTACTGTCCGCAGACACTACGTCCCCGCGCCCCGGGTGAGCACGGATAGAAAGCGCTAGGGGCCGCCGGGCAGTGCTACCTGCTGCAGTTTGTCCACGAACTCCTCGTGGTGCGCATCCTCGCTGCCGCGGGCCTTGATCAAACTCGCGCTCACGTCTTCGCCGATCACCTCGGCAGTGTACAAATTACGGAAGACGCTGGTGAGCAAGTGCGAGATGTCCTGGGTGCAAAGCGAGGTGGGGCGTAGACGCAGCAGGTGCGGCTCGGGCAACGGCGAGGACCCAAGGGGCGAGAGGCGGTGGGGTCGAGTCCTGAAGCCGTAGTGGAAGGCCTCGGGGTAGGCGGGGGAGGACAGCCAGACGGACTGGCTGGGGCCGTGAATCCGGTCCAGACGCGACGGTGGCGTCCACGTTGCCCCAGAGAACGCAGAGGACCCAGACTGGGCAGACTGGCTGTCCCTGGCTCGTCCGGTCTCCATGGCAACTAAAAACGCCGCTAACTCCCGGCCACACTTCCGCTTCTGGCCCCGCCTTTTCCGTTTGCCTCTCTCGTTTTCCGTGTCGTCATCACTAAAACATGTGCATCATGCGCATCACCTGTATTCAGGTGAGCTTAGTGCGAGGCACCAGAGGAGAAAGGGTTAATTGCACAGCCAGAGCAGTCTGATTGCAAAACATGCTTCCTAACTACCTATCTTCATCCATCCATTTTCTAATCTGTTAAGCAATCATTAATTCGCTCATTTAATATTTATTGTATAAAGATTCTGTTTCAGGTCTGTGCTGGGAAAGGAAATAAGATGCTGCTTCTGCCCTCAGGGAGCTCACAGGCGTCTCTCTGTGTGTGTGTGTGTGTGTGTGTGTGCGTGCGCGTGTGTGTGTGTGTGTGTGTGTGTGTGTGTGTTAGGGGGGACAGGAAAACAATTGCAATTTAGTGGGTTAAGGCCAAGGCAGAGATAAATGTTGGTGGTCATGGAACCACAAAGGACAGGAACTTAATCAGTCTATAGAGTGAGTACAGTGGCTTTTCGGAAGAAGTGAAGACCAATCAGAGATTCAAAAGATGGAGCGGACTCCCATTAGTCATCAAGGAAGTGGAAATTCAAACCACAATTTGAAAGCGCTACATACTTAGTAGAATGTGAAATCAATAAATCAACAAATTCATAAAAACAAATCAACCAACCAACCAAATGCTGGTGAAGATGTGTAGTGAATTCTCATATATTGCCATGGGAATACAAACTACTTCAGTAGTTCTGGAAAACAGTTTGGCAGTTTCTAATAAAGTTACACATACAAATGAAATGACAACTTACAGACACACAAAACCCTGTACACAAATGTTGAGACAGTTTTATTCATATTCTCCAAAAACTGGAATAACCCAAATGTCCTATCCACTGGTGAAAGGATAAATAAATTTTGGTACATCTATATAACAGAATACTCTCAACAATAAAGAGGAAACAGACTATTGATACAACAGCGTAGATGAATTATCAAATGTGTTATGCTAGGTAAGAGAAGCCATTCTCAATAGGCTATATACATACTGAATGAGTCCATTTATAGGATATTCTTGAAAATGCAAAATAGAAAACAGATCAGTGGTTGCCAAGAGCTGATGATAAGAACTAGTGTTGGCTCCAAAGGAGCATGAAGAAAGTTCTTGGGGTGGTGGAACTGTTCCCTATCTTGATTGTGGTGGTAGTTACAAAACTGTATGGATTTGTCAAACCTCACGGGATTGTACACTATAAAGGGTGAATTTTACTGTATGTAAATTATACTTAAACTTTTTAAGTGAAAAAACAAAAAACAAAACAGAAAATGAGTAGGAGTAAGCCAGGAGAGAAGGAAAAAATGGGTCCCTGCACAAGGACCCATTGTGCAAAAGCTGGGAGAGAGCAAAGGAAATGAAAAAAGGTCAGGAATGGCAGTAATTGGAGATAGATCTAAAAGGGAAGAATTGACAAAACTTGCTGATAGATAATGGGAATGAGAGAGAAGAGGGGTCAAGGATGGCTCCTAAATATCATGTGTGTGCAAACAGGTGAGTACTTTTATTATCCACTGAGAGGTTTGGAAAGAGGACTGCTCTTGTCCAGGGCAGCAGTTTGACATCACATTGATTGCTCACAAGTGATACAACTAGACACCTTTTATTCCTGGGGTGAATCTGTGTGCCTTACAGCCTGAAACCCACTTCCTGAGATGAGCCCCAGGATGCTTGCACACAGACCTGGCCCACTTCCTCTTCTCTTCGTTGGGCCTCTTTTGTCCTTGCAAGTAATTTTCTGTCCTCAGAGCTGGCAAGGAAGCTCTGGACTGTGTACTTGAGAGAACCCTACTCTGGCTTTCCTCCAGTCACACCCTTCTCTACAGAGAGAGTAGACTACAAGGCCAAGATAACAGGCTCCTTGCCTCCCATCCAAGTACCGGCAACCCCCAAATTATTTGCCCAAACATCCTGACCGGGCCCATGCAGGCCTCTTCATTAAGGCCTTCCCCTCTATGCTAACCAGTATGTGCACTAAGGGGTAGCTTTGGTGGAGGGAGCCTGGGCAAGTGGGCTGGTTTGTCCAATTGTCTACAAGCATGCAAGGTCCCCAATAGTGCAGATGGATCTGTGGGGGAAGAGAAGTGGACCAATCTGGGGGCCCTCCATTGCTCTAATATTAGGAGTGGGCCTGCCCAAAGTGGGTGATCCTGCTAGCAGCAGTTCTACTTGTGGAGGCTCCCTAGCTCCCTTCCCTAGCTTAGGAAAGAACAGGACAATGGATTCTTGCCATCGCTTTTGGCCTCTACATCCTGTCTCCAAACAACATAAGTAGGTCACAGAGGGTCTGACCCAGCCTAGGAGACTTCTCCCATTTTTCTGACCCCTCCTATTCTCTGGCTTCAATCCCCTCTGCTCTGTCCAGGCCGAGGTCTCCAGCAATCCTCCGATTCCTCCAATGGCAACAGCCACTCCTCTGTCCTCATATTCCTGGACGGTTCAGCAGTATCTACTGTCGCCCATTCCCTTTTAACGATGCACTCTCTTCCCTTGCTTTCCCCTTTCTTCTGTGCTTCCTGTCTCCACCCTTTCTCCCTTTTCTACGGAGATACTGTCTGTCAGATAAGCTGGATTCAACCCTGATTCCACGGTACCCAGCACTCAATTTCTTTGCGCTTTGATTAAGCGGATAAATGAATGGTTCAAAACCTGCACCAGTAACAAAGGGTTCAGGCCATCTTTGAACCACTTGCCAGCCCTCTCCACTATGAGAAATTCGTCGGCACAAAGGGAATTTCTTGAGCTGCCTTCATTTTATTACCTGTTCTGCTGATCAGAATTTTTGTTTGTTTATCTCTGGGTTCCCACACACATTTTTTGGTCTTTAAACGTTTTTACTTTTAAATTTCAAATTATACATCATCACGGTGAGGAAAAAAATCAAATAGTATATAAAAAATAAAAAGTGTCTTCTTCTCAGTCCCTTTCCTCGGATTCTTTCTGTACCCTTCCAGCTATTTTTCCTTCCAGCTGTACAAACACCAATATCTATAGTTAAAAAAAATTGTTTAAAGCACAAGTAACATTACATTATATTACACATTACACACACACACACACACACATATGTATTCCAGCCATTTGTTTTCTTTCACTTACGTTCTATAGCAACTCACAGAGGACTGTTTGCATTTGTTTGTTTTTTTACACAGATGCAAGGGAATCCACTGTATGGAAATATAAGTTATTTAACCAGGTCTCTGATAATGAACTTTACCTTTTACAGTGTTTCTACATATAATATATAGATCATATAAACTTAGATAATAATATCCTAGAATTAGAATTTCTTGGCTAAAGGGTATGTACATTTTAATATCTGAAATGTTACCAAATTGTCCTCCAGAAAGATTATCCCAGAGAAGATTCCCACTATGTTTATGTGACAGCTTATGGACATTTTAAACACGCTTTGAACCAATCCCAAACTTTATCCAGCTCACGTCTCCCTCCAAGACGCCAGACTTGCACATCCATCTTGAACTTGACATCTCACCTTGGATGTTTAGTTACCTTAAACTTAACGTGTCCAAAATAGAGCACATGCTCCTCTTCAGCCTTCCCCATTTCAGTTGTGACAACTCCCTCCTTCCAGCAGCCCAGGCCAAAAGCTTGGAGTCATCCTTGACTTCTCTCTTTCTCTCACAGCCCCCGCCAGTCACTCCTGTGGGCACTAACGTCAAGTGTATCCAGAATCCTACCACTTCTCACCACCCCCACTCCCACCACCCAGGTCCGAGCCACCGTCCTCTCTCATCTGAATTACTGCAATGCCTCCTCACTGGGCTCCCTTCTTCAGCCCTTGTCCCTCCATACTTCTTTCAGAAGCCAAATTGATTCTTTTAAAACATAAGTCAAGTGTGTCCCTCCTCAGCTTGAAACTTCCAAGTGCTCCCCATTTTTCCCAGAGTAAAAGTGGAAGCCCTTAGATGGCCCAACAGGACCTGGTCCCCATTCTCTCTCTATCTTCTCCTATTATGTCTCTCCGTTACTCCTTCTGCTCCAGACACACCGGCCTCCTTCTGGTCCTCCAAAAACCCCAGACACACGCCACCCTCACGGCCTTGGCACTGCCTGGAATCCTCTGCACCACGTATGTGTGAATGGCCCACTCTCTCCCCTCCTTCAAGTCTTTGCTCAAATGTCACTTTCCTCAGAAGATCCAGCCTAACCAACCTATTTAAAATTTAACCCTCTCCCATTCCTGAATTCCCTTACTTTTTTAAAATTGTCCTTATATGCTAAACAATTTACTTTTTATGTTTATTACAGCGTCTCTTTTCTTTCCATTAGAATTTAAGCTTCATGAAGGCAGGGGGTTTTGGTATATTTTGTTCACTGATGATTCCCAAGCTTCTAGATCAGTGCTCAGTACACAGTAGGTGCTGAAGAAATATTTGTTGAATAAATAAAATAGAACTGTTTTCAACCTGGAGGTTCAGTGTCTTTTTCAGTTCACACACTCCTTACGTGTACCTCCTCCCTCAGATGAGAGTCTGAGGGCCAGTCTCCTGATTATTCCTCCACACCAAGTACTAGACTCTGCCTGTGGGGCGGGAGTGAGCGTTGGGACTTAGTCCACAGTGAAATAAATATCTCAGTTACATTCACAAATGAATACACAATAAAATCCCACAAATATAATTACAAAAAAGTAACCCCCAATCGTCCTGTACTGTCCTGGGATTACCCATGAGCCCAGAAACCTTGTGGTCCGTCATGGCATCCTGGATCCCTGCCGTCAGGAGTGTCTTCCTTGCATGATCTGAGCACCCTCACTTTGCCACCGCTGCTCCCTTGGGAGAGGCAGCCTTCACTTTTCCTCCTGGACTTGGGTCCTGGACCCTCTGGAGGGAGCTCAGATGGAGTTTTCCAGCCCTTGCAAGCATCGGGCATGCCCTTGGACCAAGAGCCTCTGACCACCGGGACAAGTAGGGGAGCCTAGGGAGGGGACAGCTGTGGGGAGAGGGGATTCCAGCGTGTGTCTGTCCAGCAGGTATTTATGCACACCAGCTAATGTACATCTGTTATTTTAGTTGATTCTGAAAAGGATTGCAGCTCCCAACTGTAGAGCTCAGAGAGGTGGTGGGGCTTGCTCCAGGTGTCACAGCAGGAAACTGCAGAGCCAAGATTTAAATAGCTCCTCATCCCCCACGCCCAGGACAGGGACTCCCAAGAGGAGGAGAGAGCAGAATAAACCTGTCCACCTCACCTGACTTGCCTAGGTTTGTTTCTGGGGGAGGGAGGTTGGGCAAGACCAGAAGCACACCTGGAACCTGACTGTCCTGAAAGTTGGCATTCTTGGGTTGATCCTTCCCCATAACCAGAGACCACAGTGGTGGAATGGTCAAGGGAAGTGAGTTGAGGTACTCACTGGCCCTAACACTAGGTGCCACTTGTCTCCAGTCATCCTGGAAGCCCCCTCCCTCCCCACCCCCATACACACCTTGAAGACAGGATGGTCAGCTGGGGGTTGTGAGATGCCTGAAACTCCACCATGAGGCAATTAGTCTTTGGGTAGGCATGGCTTTTCTGTGCACCCAACAGAGCCTGCTAAAAGCCCTATGAGTCACCAGGATCTCAGTGCATCTTGTAAAGGTAACTGAGAGCTGGGTAATTTAGATGCCTGGCCAGGGCTGGGCTCACCGAGAGCCCTGGGAGTTTAGGCAGAGGGAGCAGAATCCAGCAATTTTGTACAAAACCTCATGCGGGCCCTCCAGGCCCTCCACACATGTATACAGTCATAATCACCACACAGGCTTACACCCTGTGAAAACAAGCACTGTGCCTCCCAGCCTGTGTGTGAAAGGGGTGGACAAACGAGAGGAGAGTACTGGATTGTGAGCTGACGCACAGCTTTGAGCAGAAGCTCTGAGCTTCTTTCAGCAGGGTGTGGCTCAGCCCTCTGTTCTAGCACAACCTGGTTTCACGTGTCAACTCTGAGTCAGACACGCCCATCCTGCCCAACAACCCTGGCCAGGAAGGAGGCTTCAGCTCCTCTGCCTGGGCCAGAGGCCAAAAGAGGGCCTGTGTAAGATGGGTTTGGGGTATGCCAAGGAAGAGCCTGGCCCCCACCAGGGGCATCTGAGGCAAAGGGAGAGATGACGGTCCCAAATAGTGACCTGGTTTGGGGCTTGGGGTTCAGAGCTGGGAGGTTGAAATAAATAAGAATGATGCTGGAGATGAAGCCAAGTCAAGACATACCCTGGGGTTGCTTACATCCCTTCCAAAGATATTCAAAGTTAGGCCTGGTTGTACTGGAAGGGGACCCTACAGAAAGGGTCCTACAGGCTTCTGCCAGACTCTCACATTTTATCAGCCCAGGAGGCCTAAGTGATTCACTGGGCCCAGCACCCCTCATCCTGGGAGGCCCTTCGGGGTCTTTCCCAAAGGGTGGTGGGCAGTAGGATCTCTGGACTTTCCCTGGGGGGTTTCTGGGTACCCTATAAAGAGAATGTCTGGGTTGCAAGAGTTAAAGGTGAGAGTGTGTGTGTGTGTGGGGGGTCCACGTAAGGGACCCTTGCCTAGAAAGCTCCTTGGAAGCCCACCCAAAGAATGGACCCTGGGAATGTCACCCAACCCCAGATCCTACACCTGTCAGCCACTCTGCTGCACAGATTGCCAGGAGTTTAGGTTGTGGGGGTCTCAAAGGTGAGCTCCCTGCACTGGCTTGCTGTGCACTTTTTTCTCTCCAACCCCACCAATGTCGCTCCTGGGGTTAGAAACTTTCCAGAGAAAAGGGAGGAGGCCCTCCTTCCGTCAAGGTCCAGGCATTCCTCTCCGAGGCCCTCGGAAGCCATGCACCCATTTTGCAGAAAGGAAAGCAGACCTGCAGGGAGCTGCGAATAGACGCCTGGACACCGAGGCCCCCTTTCGCAGCAGCCCGGCTGGGCCTCGGACGTCCCTTCCCCGGTATGACAACAGATTCTTTGCAGCATCACCCCAAACCCAGCGAGGTGCCCACAGGCAGGGCGTGGGGCCCGGCCGCCCGAGGTAATGACAGGGCCCGCGGCCTGTGGGTGGCAGCAGCCAACGGATCCGGCTATTTCTGGCCAGGGCACGCCTACCCTCCACTGGCCAGGGTTAGGCAGACTTCCCAGCCCCTACTCTGTCCTCCCACCCCGATCCCCCGGAGGGGGCGGGGAGAGACGCGAGTTGACGAATCCGGGGGGGGCGGGGGCGCAGGCGGGCGGGGGGGGCGGGGCAGTGTCCCAGGCCCACCTCCGGCCTCTTTCCACCGTAGTCCATTCGGGCCTCCACCACACTCGGCTCGGACCCGCTGCCGCCGGCACTGTCGCCGCGCACGTGTGTCCCGCGGCGCCCGGCTCTCGCCGTGCCGCGCCGCGCGTCGGGCATGGACTTGGGCCGGGACTTCCTGACCCTGCACGGTGAGTGCCCGGCTGGCGCGCGGGGAGTGCCTGCGTGGGCCGACCGAGCAGAAAGCCGTTCCTGGCTCTGGGCGGAAGACCCCCAGCTCCTTCAGCCGCCCTCCGCCCCGCCCCGGGCCCGCCCCTCGGCCCTTTTGTCGCTGTGGGGAAATCTCTGCCCAGGATTCGGGGTGGGACTGCCGGGAGCGACCCTGCGCGTTTCCAGGTTTGTCCCCCCCGATCCGACCGGGGGGAAGGGAGGGATACGTGTCTGAAGACTTCCCTAAAGACTACCCCCTGGTCACCCCAGCTTCGGGGACTCCCCCTTATCCTGGTCACGGAAAGCTGGGCTCCATGGTCCAGCGCACACGGAGGAGCCAAGGAGGGAAGGAACCAGCATCCACGAATAACCGAGTTCTCCCCGCCCCGTCCGGGCCTCCAGGAGAGGCTCCCCAAAACTCTGGCGTGCCTGGAACGCGTCCGGCCGCGTGGGTGTGGCGGGTGGGCGTTGGGGGTAGGGCGAGGAGATGTGCAAGGTTGGCCGAGGTCAGACCGTGCCGCGGAAACTGCCCCGCGCAGAAATCATAGTCAGAGTTGCCCGGGCAGGGAGGAGTAGCCCTATTCCCCCGATCTGCGCACCCTCCTGGCGGGACGAGGCCGAGTTCCAGCTCGAAATGCCTGCGGCTCCACCCTTCCTCCAGCCGAGCTCTGTCTCCTCTGACTCGGGAACGGAGTCTGAGCCAGCTCCTTGCCCTAACGCTGGTCCTCCAGGAGAGAGAGCAGCCGTGGCCTTCCGGCTGTAAGGCTTGGAGGTCTTCTGGCTGGACGGGCCCCCAACCCTGAACCTGGCATCTTTTTGTTCCAGCCTGAGGACTCACCCACTCTTGGTGGTGGTGGTGGGGGGGGCTTTCCCTCCTGTCCCCCAGATCATTTGTCAGCTCAGCAAACCCTGGTCCTCTCACAGCAATCACTGCTTAACCATATATCCCTCTGTTTTCTAGTACTTTGGGGTTGCCTGCCACCTATCTTAAAGCATACATGGAGATAATAGTTGGGTAAGAGAAAGGCAAAGCCCTCCAGCTGTTCACTAGAGACCCCTAGAATTTAGAGGGACACAGATGTTCTTATCAGCTAGTCCCCCGTCTGTCCTATGTTTCCCAGTTGGCCCAGACCTGGCCCCCATGGCCCAGAGAGACCTTGCTCAGTGCCTAGAGCTGTTACCTCATACCAGTAGCCAGGGTCGAGGGATCCCCACTCTTTCCAATGCTCCCTCTTCTCTCCTTAGGCCAGAGGTGTCCTTAATGCTCCTGCCAGCCTGGCAGGAAGGGAGACTGGGCAGCTCAGAGGGCCACAGTGGAGACCTGCTTTCTCTCTTACCATCACTTAGCTAGTGTTGTCTACCCTTCACACTGCCACCTCTTCCATGCCTGACTCACACTCAGACCTCCTAAAAGCCCTCTGGTTGCCTCTGGCACGGCTGCAGCCTCAGTTCATGTTGGAATGGGCTCCATCCTCAGGCATCTGTACCTTTGTCCAGCCTCTCCCCTCTGGCATCCCTGCTATCTTCCCTGGAGAGGAAGCTGCATGGAGGTTCAGCCAGTGCCTCCCAGTCCTGTGACATGGGCTTGGCCGCCCTGGCCCATCCTGTTTGAGACCTCCCTTCTGAATGCCTGACTCTGTCCAGCTTTTCCTGTGGGGCTGGCATGAACACTACAACCCCAAGCTGTTTCCCTAAAGGCCCTGCCACTTTTAGTTCAGTACCCCAAATTACCTCCCTTGGCTGACCTTTGTCCCTCCTGCAAGCCAGAAGGGGAAGCAAGGACCTGTCAAGGAGAACTGGTGGTGGGAGGGAGTGGTCACTGTACCCTGTGCTGTCCTAGGTTGTCATCACTTTCATCGGAGAGTCTGCACTCCTTTCATATTTCGGGTCTCAAAGCACTGGACATGCGCTGCAGGATCACACTGTCTGGCTTAGGCAGTTGGGGGTTGCTGCAGAAAGGCCCCTCCATTGGCCTGGGGGGCTATGGGGCCCCCCTAGATATGAAATATCCCTTCTGTCCTCACCCCCAGATGCATGCAGAGGCAGTATAGTATAGAGACATGGATTCTGGGCAAACTACTTGATCAAGGTCAAGACTTGGCTTTTTCATTTCAGACAAATTTCTTGATTTCATTGTGCCTCAGCTTCCTCATCTATAAGTGGGGGATAAGAGCTCTACCTTGTAGGGTTCCCATGAGGATTGAAGGAGATAATAATACCTATAAGGCAATTAGAATAGTGCCTGGTACCGGCAGGTGCTGTCTTCCTGCAAGGAGGCCCACCCCCTAAGCGACCATGCCCTGTGAGTTGCTGTCTGGTTCTTTGGGAGATGAGGGAGTCCCTAGCCAGGAAAACATGTGACCAGAACCGGGCTCAAGAATCAAGAGGCTCCTTCCCAAGGCTTTGAAGCCCTCAGACTGACGTCCCAGGCTCCCAGCCTCCTCGTCCTAACTCACTTCCTCTGCTTTCTTCATTCTGGCCAGGGCTGCACTGATTCCAGGAGCAGGTCCCCAGATGTTCCTGAAAGATATGACCTTCCAGGGCCCTGTCCTCACTGAACACAGCTACCCTCCACTAATTTTTCCTACTCCTAATCCCTCCTGCCCCACTGTAAGAACTGGCATTTGTAAAAGTGGAAGGCAGGTTGGGGCCTGGCTTCATCTTGGCCTCAGGAGACCTGGGCTCAGTCCTAGCTTTGCTTCTACTTGCATTGTGACCCTGGGCAAATCTCTTTGCCTCTCTGGGCCTGTTTTCTCATCCATAGGATCTCAATACCCATTTCACAGAAGAAGTAAGAATAAAGCACTAGTGTCATAGGACCTCTAGGCTGGCTAAAAAGCCAGTACCCCCAAGATAGTTCCAGAACTATCATAGCAAGTTGTGGTGGCCAGCCCCCTACCCACCTAAATTATGTGTCAAAGCTCTGTTCCTGGGGTTCCAGGCCCACACTACACAGACAACACTGATCAGTAACTTTTGTGCCATAGGCCCCTTTGGCAGTTTGGTGAAGCCAGTGGACCTCTTCTCAGGATTGTTTTTAAACGCATAAAATACCTAAGAATTCAAAGGAAGCAAATTATATTGAGATGTGATTCTATGCTTGGTCCTTCAGTGAACCTTTGCATGGTTTCTCTAAAACAGAGGTCCCCTTACACTTGGCTCTTCTCCCGCTTTCCAAAAGAATCACTTGTCTATGCCCATATATCAGCTCATCTACACTAACACACGTTCTCATGATTTATTCTCTGGTGTGACTTTGGGCATGTCACTCTGCATGCACTTCAGTGTTTTGTTGGTCTGTTTTAATAATTGGCTTTGCCAGTGACTCACTGTCAATGCTGGTGAATGGAGCTGAAGTGAGGCGAATGGAAGAACTATTCAGAGTCCGGGAGTAAAAGACAGGAATGAATCAGGCCTGGAGTGGGTGGTGCCCTGACGTTGGCGCACAGTAGGGGCTCAATAAATGCTGCCTGAATGAAAGGGAAGTTGTAACTTACATGAAAGGTCCCACTGTTCCCGAGTACACTGGCAGCACAGTTTTGTATAAAGTTGCAGTCGTCCTATTTATCAAAGCGAGCCTGCGTTAATGGATTCCTTTCAAGATCAGCATTTTTTCCAAGAATTCCATTCGCATTCGGAACCTTGGAGATTACCCCCACTCAGGTGGGGAAACAGAGAGAAGGAAACAGGTCTGCCTGAGATTCACAAGTGAGGCAACAGTTAGCTGAGTCACAATAAATTCCTTATTTTAGTAAAATATTTGGCGGCCTCGGTTGTCTGGCACGGGCTCTATCCCGTTCACCGCTGGACTCTGCAGCCCAGGCAGCCCCTCCTTAGCTCTGTCTCGCCCAGCCCCTGAGTCCTCCTCCAGGCCCCCAGCTGTTTAGAAGCGCGGCTCAGGCTCGGCGCCCTGGTCGGACTCCGCCCCCACAGCGCCTCCAAATTCGAGGTTCCGCCCCTCTCTGCCAAACACCGCCTTTGCAGTGCGGGACCCTCCCCGGGTTCGCGCCCTGGGCTTTGGCTACTTCCCAGGTCGGCTTCCAGGGTCTGGCTCTGACTCCACGTCGTCTCCCAGACTCGGCTCCTTCCCTTCCCCACCTCTTTGGCTCTGTCGCTGCCCTCAGTCTCCTTTCTGGGCTCTGGCTTTCGCCACTGATCTGCTTCCTGAATTACGGATTTGTCCCACTCTGGTTCCTCCTCTCCCCTCTTGGATTCCGCTGTCGCCCCACCTCCAGGGGTATCTGTTCCGCCCCTCTGGGTCTGGCTCCGCCCCTTCCAGTCCAGATTTCCCTCTTGCCCCGCCTCTAGGACCGAGGCCCCGCCTCCTGGGCCTTCCAACCAGATTCTAGCTCCGCCCCTCCAGGCTTGGTCTCCGCCTGTATTCCCCGCCTAGGCAGGCTTCTGGAGGCTGCCGCCTCGTCCCGAGCCAGGCTCCGCGGGCGGCAGGGGCTCTGCGGAGCATCATGCCGTTCCTGGTGGGTCGGAGCCGGAGCCGCTCCAGAGAGCTCTATCTGCAGGAGCAGAGCCTCAAGGTGGCGGCACTCAATGGGCAGAGGCTGGGTAAGGGATGCAGGGAGCACTGAGATCTGCAGAGACTGGGATGGCAGCTGGGGCAGGAAACAATGTATGTTCCTGAGCTCTGAGTCCTGCCCTCGACCTTTTAATTGGACCTGTTTAGTACTCCTGTGAGTGTGTGACCTACTGTGGGACTGTGTTTGCAGGGGTGGCCCGTGGGGTGAGTACTGTGGGGGTTACCCCTTCTCCTGATCTACCTCAGCCCCTCCAAGACTCCCTGCCCCTTGTCACACTTAACCCCTCCTGTTTACAGATTTACGAGCTACCACGAGATATGTGGCCCAGTGTGTAACTGCTGTGACTGTGTAATTCAATTAGATGGTCTGCGAGACAGTGTGTGGTCCTGTGTGATGTGGTGTACTGTGGGTGACAGATGTGACCTGGGGTAACTCAGAGGGAGTCTGTGTTAGGGTGTGTATGTTATGTGGATTTTCTGCTGCTACTCTTTGTGGCAGCGTACTTCTGAGTGCTGGCTGCATACTGTAATGTTTCTGAGCACTGACCCTGTGGACAGGCTTCTGAGTCCTGACTCAGTCATGTAACTTCCTTGAGCCTCAAGTTCCTCATCTATAAAATGGGAATAATGGTAGTGCCTTCCTCATAGTCTTGTGGGGGGGATTAAATACATGTGCGGAGAACGGTATCTTATTCAAATATTAACTATTATTATTATGGTGGATGCTATGATGCTGCTGCTGCTGCTGAAGTTCTGGCATTGCATGCTGTGTGGCTGTGTGTGACTCCATGTAACAATGTATCACTGTGTGTGACTCATTGTCTCTTCGAGGTTGTGTGATGGTGTGGTGTGTATTGCTGTGGGTCCCAGGCCTAGTTTGTCTCCACCATGCATCACCCTAGGTACATGGGCAGGATTCCTGGTACTCCCGTCAGCTTCTTATTAGCACCTGCAGCACTGTCTGCACTCCTCCCCATGGCCACCTCACTGTGCAGCTGGCCTGGGCAGGTTGGTGAGGCTGCAAGGTCACCCCAGGGGCCCCTGAGCTCAGAGTCCTCTCACCACCGCCCTTCCACAGGAGAAGGTACTACAGCTAAGTGAGTGGGGCTGGGAGAGGGTGCCCACAGACTTTCTGGGTAGTGGGAACGGGCAGCCCCGAGATCTCAGAAACAAAAGGACCTCAAATGAGGCTCAGAGATGGAGGTGCCCGACCAGGTTTCCCAGTGGCCCACAGGGCAGTGGTTATCAAGGCCCACCTTGGGACGGAGGTCCGTGTTCCGGAAGTTATGTCGGCAGTTAGGGGGCTTATCTCTGCCTGACTGCAGACAGGGCCACAGCCTGGCTCCGGGACAGGATAAACACATCATCTCCTCACGGTGTTTTCCAGAACTGGAGGGTGGGGCTCACCTACTTTCTGACCCCCTCCCCCATTTATATCTGGGCTGTTAGCAATGGCTTACCCTAATGTGTGCCCAGCTTAGGGGGTGGGATGCAGGCCAGGCCGAGGGTAAGATGTCCCTCCCAATTGCACCTCAGCATCAGAAAGAACCACAGAATCCCAACAGAGGTTGAGGTGGCTCCTCTGGCAGCATTGGACTTCCTCTGGTCTCGAGCCCTATAGATAGCCAATGGTTTAGGACACCTTGCAGGAGCCCTCCGGGCTTCCCCTGGGGCTGAAGGGAGAACTGCTCACACTGAGGCAGAGGGGTCTCCTGGAAGTGGTGGAGAGACTTGGGACAAAAGTGGTCACACTAGAGTGTCACCTCTGAGGAGGCCCAGAGATGTCTCCTACGACACTGTTCTAACTCAGTACTGATGGAGGAACAGAGGGAAGGGAGTTGCCTAACGCAACAGCGGAGTGGGTGTTAGCACTGGGCTCTGTACCCTCTGGAGGCAGGAGATTGGGGAGTGAAAAAGAGGATGTGGGCGGTTGAGGCTTAGGGAAGTGGTACAGGAGGTTCTGTAGGTCCCATGGGTGTGGGGGGCTGGCTAGGGAGTGGGGGGGCAAGGATAAAGTGGGAGAGGCTATAAAGGGCTGAGGATCTGGGCTCAGAAGAACCTATAGGCCGAGGCACAGGCCCCTCAGACTGGACCCACATGGTCTCTGATGCCACCGCTCTGGGGGAGCCAAAGAATAAAGATTGCTGAGGCCACAGTTTTAGTTTTGGGGATAGATGTGAGGTGAGATAATGGCCAATTGACTCTGAACAGAGCTGGCTGCTGGACTACATGTGGCTTGGATGATAGAGACAGATGCAGGTACAGATATAGACACAGATATAGGGTGATACATACAGATGCAGATATAGATGTATGTATCTGTATTACCATGACGAGTCATTAAGGTTGGGGGTTCTCTCCTTAATCACAGTTGGTACAGGGTTTGCTTGGGAGTGAGGGCTCCTGGGGAGCCAGGCCTGATGCCCCTTTGGTTCCTCTTGCTTGGGCCTGGTAGGACAAAGGGCATCATATCTTTGGGAGCCAGTCTGTGTCTCTGAGAGACACAGCAAGAGAGCTTGGCTGGAGGGTACCAAGCAGCCCGGTTCTGGTCCTTGCCGTGTGGCCCTGGGCCAGGCCCTGCCCCAGCATTTGAAAGGCTGCACTCTGATTTAGTGCTGCTATACCCTGAGGGGTCTTGGACCCAGGAAACTCAGCTGGGGTGGGCATGGAGGGACAGGGGCATCCCAGCGGGCCCAACAGAGGCCGCAGGGGGATCATGTGTGTTCTGGGGGCAAGGATCAAGACCCATTCAAGCAAGTCCAAGTCAGGGGTGTGGACAACAGTGGGAGGGTGGCAGGAGTGGGCACAACAGCCACACAATAATCACAGTTCTGACACCAAGATCTACAGCTGCTGTCACCTCGGGACCTCCCCAGATACGTGCATCCTCTCATTTAACCTTAGACCTTCCCTTTGAGGGAGATCCTATTTTTATCCTCAGTTTAAAGACAGGAAAGCAGAGGCCCCACAACATGAATTCACTTGCCCAGGTCACAATGAGTTAGGAGGGGGACCTGGACCTGGGCACTGGTGATTCCATAGCCGCTGGAGTTGGGTGGTTGGGCTCCGTGGTGCTCTGGACTCCATTTCCTTCTGTGTCTGCCCCTTGTCTTTCCTGCTTTGCCTGATGTTTTGGTCTCAGCTGCCTTCAAGTTACTCTGACCCCTAGGTGTGATCAGGAAGGGCCCACCTTGTCTTTTAGAGCCAGGCCACTTCCTAGGGGTCTGATCCCCCTGGGACCAGGTGTTCTTAGATTAGCTGCCCTCCCTTGGTTCATTCAGCTGTGGGTGGCAGGTCACCGTGTGGCCTTGAGTGGGTAGGTGTCCTAAGGTTTACATAGCCTCAGCTGGCAGTCAGAGATGACTTCATGGTAGAGGCAGAGAACCGAGGATGAGGCTGGTGAAAAGTGGGCTCCGAGGGGGTCCGGAAGTGGGTGTGGCTAGCATGGCGCCTAGGGCAGCAGGGACAATGGAGGAGGTGGCATCTTACCAGCTCTGCCCCCTAGGCCTCCAAGATGACGAGGATCTACAGGCACTGCTGAAGGGCAGCCAGCTCCTGAAGGTGAAGTCCAACTCATGGCGGAGAGAGCGCTTCTACAAGTTGCAGGAAGACTGCAAGACCATCTGGCAGGAATCCCGCAAGGTCATGCGGAGCCCAGAGTCCCAGCTGTGTGAGTGCCACGGGGCCCTGGGGTAGGAGGCAGAGTGTGCAGTCCATGCTTGGATGGGGAAACTGATGCTGGTTGGGGGTGGAGGTCCATCATGGACCAGGACCACAGATAGGGAAACTGAGGCCTGGCCTGGTGGGGCATAGGTCAATCACGCAATGGGGACCAGATATGGGGAACCTGAAGTGGGTCAGAGTTAGGGAGAGGAGTCATTTAAAACACTGAGCTCCAGTTTGGGCCAGAGAGGGCAGTCCTGGACCAAGGACCACAGATGGAGACGTTAAAGCCTTTTGGGGGTTAGGGGTACATAACCATGGCCACAGATGGGAAGGCAGGCTCAGAAGGAGGGAGGGAACTGGACCGTGTTGTATGACCTCACAGGTATCTGCCCTGGCAATTGTGGGGAGGAGCAAAGTTGGGCAGACTAGAACTCCAGGTGTGGTAGGGCAAAAGCCAGCCCCAAGTCTGGGGGCACCCTTCCCAGGATGAGTGGCCAGGATGTGAGGTGGGGCCGCCGGAAGGGGCTCTCCCCTGGGACTGGGGCCATCGAAGGGATGCTGAGGCAGAACAGGACTAGGACATGAAAAGAAGCCTCAGTTTGGTAGCTCCCACAAGGGTGTGGGTCTGAGGGCTTTCTAGAAGCTTCAAAAAGGGTCGAGGAACCCAAGGCTCAGGCCTGCAAAGGAGAGTGTTCCCTACAAGGCCTTAGGGAGAAAGCTCTGTGTTAAGGACTGCTGTCCTTAACACAAGAATGCCCTAACAATTCTGTAAAAGGAGAAGTCTAACTCTGCATCTTTACCTGGTGGGAAAATTTCAAACCAATGCTATCCAGGAGACCTTTCTGTGTTGATGGAAATGTTCTATATCTGTGCTGTCCGATACAGTTGCCATTAGTCACCTGTGGCCACTGAGCACTTAAAATGTAGTAGGGTGACTGAGGAACTGAACTCTTAATTTTATTGAATTTTAACAAATTCATATTTAAATCATCACATGTGGCTAGTGGCTGCTGTATGGGACAGTGCCGAGAGATCACTGCCGCTGGATTTTACGTAGCCTAGACCCCTGGAAATCCCTCACTCATTCCCCTGCCCTTGGCTGTTGAAGGGCAGGCAGGGTCAGCCCACTGGCAGGTCTGTAGGGAATGAGACCAGACACAGGTGACAAGCCACAGGAAGGGTCTGGGCAGAAACCTGAGCTGGCCTGCTGGCCTGTGGCCTGTGGAGGGGCCAGAGGTGAGGCAGGACAGGAGCAAGGTCAGATGGGAAGAGGGGGGCTGGGCCTTGGGGACTGTGGACCATGGAAGGTTTCTGAGCAGGGCTGGCCAGGGTCAGAGAGGATGGGGCCTGAGGCGCCTTCAGAAAACCACCCTCAGTGCACGTCTGCCACATAGTGCAGGAGTGACCCTGACCTTTCCTCTGGGGAACTAGCCGGGCTCCTTCACATGCCTCCGCTCTGACATGAGGTTTCCTGTTGGACGCTGGCAGGAGGTGCCATGGTGGGAACGGGTTCTCTTATACACTCTGAGCCCTGGGGGTTCTGGGAGCCCACTGGCCAGCTGGTACGTATGCGTGGTTCCCAGGGTACCTAGCATCTGTTGGGCTGGGCGTGGGGGCAGCAGAGTAGTAGAGACTTAGGCCTTTCTACACCTGCACTGGGGAAATGAGACCCTCACCCTGGTACAGCTGTGACACGAGGGCAGGAAGATCATCCCAGGCAGGAGCCCCAGTGTGAGCAAAGGTGTAGAGGCGAGAATGAGGAAGGCAGATGAGTAAGGGGCTTGCACCCTGACAGGAGTGGCTGCAGGGATGTCAGGCCTGGGGTTGAGAATCAGATGTAGTTAGTTGGGGACTGTAGCCGGAAGAGGCTCTCTTCCATTCAAAGCCTCCGAGACAGGCCTTGGGCTGAACTTGCCTGTTGGCTGCTTCCCTTCTCTGGGCAAGTGAGACAATTGTCCTCAACTGTACTCTACCCTCAGGGAAACTGAGGCTAGGTGAGGGAGGAGTGGGCGCCCCCGCCCCCCCCAGTTCTCTTGCCTCTGCTTCCTGATCCCTAAGTCTTCCCTGATGCTGCCACCGTTAGCACGCCCTCAACTCTGGTTTCCAGAGGCAGACAAAGCATTATCAGCAGTGACGGCAGGGAGGGGGTGTTGGCCCGGGAGCTCCATGGCTTGCTCAGACTTCCTGTTTTCACTCCTAGCCTGGGTCAGCTGCAGCTGGTATGGGGCCTAGCGGGGCACAGGAGGCTGTGGGCAGCGGGATTAAGCAAGGATATCCCCTGCATCCTAGATGGTCCAGGGCTCACGTGTGTTACTCCTCAGAGCCTGCTGCCTGGGCTGGATACATGGCACACACGTGGGGCCTGCAGGTGGCTAGGAGGCCCCGGGGCACTCGGTATCAGTAGGCACCAGAAGGGAAAGGTGGGCTTTCAGCCAGAGCTGGTCTAGGAACCAGGGCAGATGGATATAGATGGCCCAGGATGGGGGTGGGGCAGACACAGAGCCTGGACCCTGATGCTGGGAGGCCCAGCATGGGCCCTGCCAGTGGGACTGGCTCCCAGCCAGGCCAGGGCGGACACACTGGGGGTAAGAGAGGTAGACAGGGCCTTGCTGCTCCATGAAGCTTAGAAGGCTGAGCTGTGACAGCAGGGCCCTCCTGTCTCCCCAGGGCAGAATGCTGTAATCTCTCAGACCCCCAAGGAGTACCCTCCAGTCTGCCTCTTGGAACCCTAGAGGGCAGAGCCTTCTACCTGCCCCCTCCTTGTCAAGGGACTCCCTGAGTTCAGGACACATACAGACACACACGGGGCAAGGCCCTCTCTACCCACTGACACAAGCACTTGTCTCTCTGTCTTTAGCCCTCAGCCCTCAGCTCCCAAGGCCAGGGCAGACTGAGGGTGGCTCCAGTCTCCTGAATGGTCAGGAGTGGGGCCTGGAGGCTTTCATGGCTGTGTGAGGGAAGGACGGGTCCAAAGTCAAGTTTGATCAGGACGGTGTGTGGCGTCTTCCCTGTCCCAGGCCCCATGCTCCAGAATGGTCTCTCCCCGTCTGTTTAAGAGCCTTGCCCTGCTCCAATCCTCTCCCCCAGGTCCTACTCCCGACAGCACAGAAACAGGGGGCTTGGGGTCCCAGGCACCCTTCCTGCCCTAAAGGCAGTCCCTCTCTGTCTCTGTCATTCCCTGTGTTTCCACTCTGCCCACTACAACTGTGTCTCACATTCCTTCCCCACCCCAGTGTCCGTCTTCCTCCTTTTTGTCCGCCTTGTCTGTCCTCCTAACCCCATCCTTTCTCTCTGGATCAAGGCCTGAGCTCCAGATGCCCCGGCTATGTCTCTAATTGTGCCCCCTTCCACTGTGGCCTCATCCATGCCAGGGGCTGGAGTTGGCCTCATGCCTCTCTCTGGCCCACCCCCACCCCCTTCTTACAGTCTCCATCGAGGACATTCAGGAGGTACGGATGGGACACCGCACAGAGGGCCTGGAGAAGTATGCCCGTGATGTGCCCGAGAACCGCTGCTTCTCCATTGTCTTTAAGGACCAGCGAAATACACTAGACCTCATCGCCCCTTCGCCCACGGACGCCCAGCACTGGGTGCAGGGTCTGCACAAGGTCATTCAGCACTCAGGCTCCATGGACCAGCGGCAAAAGCTGCAGCAGTATCCTTTTGGTGTCAGTGGGCCCAGGCCAAGCCTGTGGATACTGGCCGTGATGTCCCCAGGGCAACCTGGGTATGGAAGATACCCAGCTTTGGACCATCATACCAAAACAGTACGGATTAGGTGGCTTAAACAACAGAAATTCATTTTCTCACAGATCTGGAGGCTGGAAGTCCAAAATCAGGGTGCTGGCAGGGTTGGGTTCTGGTGAGAGCTTTCCTCCTGACTTCTGGATGGCTGCCTTCTCACTGCGTCCTCACATGGCAGAGAGAGAAAGAGAGAGAGACAGTAAGCTCTGGTCTCTCCTTATAAGGGCACTAATTCCATCATGAGGGCCCCACCTCATGACCTTTTCCAAACCTCCCAATGGCCCATCTCCAAATACCATCATAGTGGGGGTTAGGATTCAACATATGAATTTTAGGGGAACACGGTTCATAGTAAAAGGCAAGCAGGGGAGGTACCTGCAGCCCTCTGATGTCCCCTCTTCCCTCATCTGTAACCAGATGGAGTTGGGAGGCTGAGGGACCAGCCTGCTTCAATGGGAAACCTAGACTCAGACGTTTTAATCACCTAGTTCTCAAGGTCAAGGTTGAGAGGAGAGAGGATAGAGGTTAAGAGAGAAGTGGGGGCCTGAGTGCCCCAATCATGACAACGTGATCTAGGCTTTGTTTTTGCATGTGATGTCCCCACCTTCTGGTCAGTGGCTTGAAATTTGTGGTTTCCTATAAAATAAGCCTCAAGTGCTTTAGTCAAGTTGGCTAACAATTATATATTAAAAACTGGAAGGACATACCTTACAATGTTAACAGTAGTTATCCTTCGGTCTCTGGGGGATTTGTTTGTTTACTTTTTTTTATTTTCTAAATTGTCTATAATGAATTTGTTTTATTTTGTTTTAAATTTGAAAGGGTTCAAAGCGAGCAAATAGGAAAAAAGACCCTGTACTAGGATGTAACATTTCCTCTCAAGAGGTCACCAGGTCTTGCCCCTGAAATTCACATATGCAGTAAGTCAGGCTTAGTGGGAAGCTGTGTCTACAGGTAACCTCAGTCCACATGGGCCCAGGTGTTGACCCTGGGCTGGAACCATGGCTCTGGCTGGGACCTTGGCGGTACCAGGGCTCCTGGGTTCTTTCCTTACTTCTTACCCAGCTGGATTCACTCTTGCTTGCGAAAAGCTGACAAAAACAAGGACAACAAGATGAGCTTCAAGGAGCTGCAGAACTTTCTGAAGGAACTCAACATCCAGGTGGATGACAGCTATGCCCGGAAGATCTTCAGGGTGAGGCAGCAGTGAGGGCTGGGTCTGCCTGGCCATGGGATCCCTGACCCTAGCCCAGGGCCTGTTCTGAGCCTGCACACCTGGCTGTCCTGGTTTTGTAGGAATGTGACCGCTCTCAGACAGACTCACTGGAAGACGAGGAGATTGAAGCCTTCTACAAGACACTAACCCAGCGGGAGGAGATTGACCAAACCTTCGCTGAGGCTGCCAACTCTGGGGAGACCCTGTCAGTGGATCAGTTAGTGATGTTCCTGCAGCACCAGCAGCGGGAGGAGGCGGCGGGACCAGCACTGGCCCTCTCCCTCATTGAGCGCTATGAGCCCAGCGAGAGTGGTGAGGGCCTGGCCAGGGCCTGTGCCCTGCAGTCCCAGGGCCACAGTAGGCTGGGAGATTCCTGGGGAGACCGCACCCTGAGTGTAGGGAGCTGCAGGGATGGGGGTGCCTTAGCAAGTCCCAGTCCCCCTGGTCAGTATTTGCCTGCACCATGAAAGCAGGCAGATGGGAAACGGGGCTCCAGCATCACTACCCACCTCAGTTTCTCCTCCAAGGGGTTTTGAGGAACCTCTCCCCCAGGAAATAGAGTAGAAGCTAGAAAAGCACATCCCCTGCTTCCTTCTTGGTGCCCATCCTGGGCCCAGCTTTGAGAAATAAGATGGAGCCTGGTCCTGGAGGGGGCTCCAATCTGGAGGCACAGAGAAGATGCGGTCCTGTCCTGACGCGGGCCTCTCAGTTAGGGTTTCCGGGTGGGAATTCCCGCCCATTCTCAGGAATTTTTTTCACTTTCCCGTTCACGAATCCCGAGATATAAACTGTTTTCTGTTCTCCACGATGATTCATTTCCACAAAGTGACGGCCGATACTACCAACCACCTGGGTTCAAGGAGCTGATTTTCCCGATTTCCCGACCAACTTTTCTGGGGATTCTGGACCGGGAAAGCGAAAACAGTTCACGAGAACTGGTGGGAATTCCCGCTCAGAAACCCCACTCACAGTGTAGGGGACACAAGAGGAGGAGACAGCCCCCACCCTGGGGTAGACTGGCTGGAGAGACTCAAACTTACCCCTTCCAAGAGATATCGAGGATGAGCTCAGGACTGGGAGGCAGAGGGCATGGGGGCTCCTCCCCCCTGAGCAGTGGCGCGGGGAAGGTCCCCAGGAAACGGCTGGCCAGTGGAGGGCTCTGACTGGTGCTGGCTTCCTCCCTCCCAGCCAAGGCACAACGGCAGATGACCAAGGACGGCTTCCTCATGTACCTGCTATCTGCTGATGGCAGCGCCTTCAACCTGGCACACCGGCGGGTCTACCAAGACATGGGCCAGCCGCTCAGCCACTACCTGGTGTCCTCCTCGCACAACACCTACCTGCTTGAAGACCAGCTCACCGGGCCCAGCAGCACCGAGGCCTATATCCGGTGGGGCAGGAGGCGGGGCGGGGGAGCCTGGAGGCGGGGCTCTGGGCGGGACGGGCGTGGGAACAGAGGGTCCTAGCACCACCCCTCCCCGCAGGGCGTTGTGCAAAGGCTGCCGCTGTTTGGAGCTCGACTGCTGGGACGGGCCCAACCAGGAGCCTATCATCTACCACGGCTACACTTTCACTTCCAAGATCCTCTTCTGCGATGTGCTCAGGGCCATCCGAGACTACGCCTTCAAGGTGGCCGCGCCACTGGGTGGGGTGAGGAGCGGGAGGATTGGGGCGGCAAACCCCTCTTAATCTGCTCTTGGGCCTCCAGGCATCCCCCTACCCCGTCATCCTGTCCCTGGAGAACCACTGCAGTCTAGAGCAGCAGCGCGTGATGGCGCGACACCTGCGCACCACCCTGGGCCCCATGCTTTTGGACCGGCCGCTGGACGGGGCTACCACCAGCCTGCCTTCCCCTGAGGTGCCCGGTGGGGATGGGGGTGCCCAGAGGACAGGGCAGGGGAACTGGCTGGGAGGCCAGCTTGGTTTTGACCAACTACCCCTCCACTCTTAGCAACTGAAGGGGAAGATCTTGGTGAAAGGGAAGAAGCTTGGGGGGCTCCTGCCCCTGGGAGGGGAAGGTGGCCCTGAGGCCACTGTCGTGTCCGATGAGGATGAGGCTGCCGAGATGGAGGATGAAGCAGTAAGGAGCCGAGTGCAACACAAGCCCAAGGTTCGAGGGGACGTTGTGGGGGGAGGTCGGCCCTGGGGCCCTCCCCCATCGTCACCCCCATCACCTGGTGGGGTGTTTGCCTTGTCTTAGTTCTCTGCGGCTGCCACTCAGACCCTCTGCCCCCCTCTCTCTGTCTGTTTACCTCTCTCTGTTTCTGGGTTTCTGGCTCTCTCAGTGCCCACCTGCCCCAACCTCTGAATCTAACCTGGGCCTCCCCATGGCCCCCAGGAGGACAAGCACAGGCTAGTGAAAGAGCTCTCCGATATGGTCATTTACTGCAAGAGCGTCCACTTCCGGGGCTTCTCCAGCCCCGGCACCCCAGGGCAGGCTTTCTATGAGATCGTGTCCTTCTCTGAGAACCGTGTCCTCCGACTGCTCCAAGAATCAGGTGAGCCCTGGGCCTGCTCCCTGAGGGTGCTGTCCACTGTCTGCCCATGTGTGCTGGCCAGGGTCAGGCCTGGCTCCCACTGGCCTGGACAGAGTTAGGACTCCCTGCTCTTTCCAGCACAGCTGGTGGGGAGGGGCTCAGGCTCACCTGGAGGCCTCCACTTCTGACCAAGTCACATCCTCCTCAGGAAACAGCCTTGTCCGCCACAACGTGACTCACCTGAGCCGGATCTACCCCGCTGGCTGGAGAACGGACTCCTCCAACTACAGCCCTATGGAGATGTGGAATGGGGGCTGCCAGATCGGTATGGACTGGCTGAGGCCTGGAGGACGCCTGGAGGGGGGTTTTAGTCCAGAGAGCCAGGGACCAGGAGCCTCTGGGGAACCAAGCGGGGCCAGACGCAGGATTTGTGGGCTCAGGAGCTGGTGATCTCGGTTTGTAAATATCGCTCAACTAGCAGGTCCCAGTGTCTGAAATCCCGTAACACACTCGTGCTTTGAATCCTGGCACCAGAAATGGAATGTGAGGTTGGTGTGGCAGGAGGGCGTTAGGCATCGGTGATACAGGACCCTGCTGCCTCACTGTGTGACTCTAAGGCCTCCGTGACCCTGAGTAGGTTGGGCTCTCGGGTCCCAGAGACCAACCCACAGCCTGTGACTGCTCTGTCCTACCTGTAGTGGCCCTGAACTTCCAGACACCTGGGGCAGAGATGGACGTGTATCAGGGCCGCTTCCAAGACAATGGGGCCTGTGGGTACGTGCTGAAACCTGCCTTCCTGCGAGACCCCAACTCCACCTTCAACTCACGAGCCCTGGCTCAAGGGCCCTGGTGGACTCCGAAGCGGCTCAGTGTCAGGGTACGGCCAGCCACAGGAGGGATGGGACCCTCACTACCATTCCTGAACCCTTAATTGTCCACCGCCTTCCCTCAGGTCATCTCAGGGCAGCAGTTGCCCAAAGTCAACAAGAACAAGAATTCAATTGTGGACCCCAAGGTGACGGTGGAGATCCACGGTGTGGGCCGGGACATGGCCAGCCGCCACACGGCAGTAATCACCAATAATGGTATGTGCTGGGCCTGGGCTGGGCCCAACTACTGGAGCTGGTGTCCGTGCTGTTGACATGGGGCCTGTACCCCTAGGTTTCAACCCACTGTGGGACACGGAGTTTGAGTTTGAGGTGGTTGTGCCTGAGCTGGCCCTCGTGCGCTTTGTGGTCGAGGATTACGACGCCTCCTCCAAAAACGACTTCATTGGCCAGAGCACCATCCCCCTGAACAGCCTTAAGCAGGGTAAGTGTTGGTCCAGGGGAGGGGACAGCAAGGTGGAGGGAGGCAGGGCCTGGCGTGTCTTGGGCTGGGGCAGCTATCCCTTGAAGCATCTTCCCTGAGTGACCGGAACTCTCCCTGTGTGTTCCTTCCTGCCCACTTGCCTGCCAGGATACCGCCACGTCCACCTCTTGTCCAAGAATGGAGACCAGTACCCATCTGCCACCCTGTTTGTGAAAGTGTCCCTCCAGGATTAGGCTTGGGAGCGGGCCAGGCTCTCTTCTGTCCACATCTGGGGACAGGGCAGGTATGGGTGCTCCCAATCTCTTGCTCAGAGCTAGGGGCCTGCGCTGCCTGCTGCTCTGATGTACTGTCTATGCTGCTGCCTCTCCGGGGTCCTAGGAGCTGGTCTGGTCCCCGGATCTGTCCTCAATTCCGTTAGGAACAACACTGCAGCCCTCTTTACCCTCTGGCCAGCCCTAGGTTGAGGGTTTTTATAAAAATCGTAAGACTGAGTCCTGTGGTGTCTTTTCCTGGATGCCTGAAGCTTCCTATAAAGTGCGTGCATGTGTGTGTCGCAGAGCGCCGGTGGCCCAGCCCCATACGCTCCACCTTCCCCACACTCACACTGTACTGAGGGGCCGTCTGTCCCCCTGGGCAGGAGGGAACAGCAAGAAACAAACCCCTCCATGGAGGAGGGAACAGAGGGACCACCCTCTCCAGCCCCAGAGACCCCTTCCCCCAGAGGTGGACCTACTAAGTGATCCAGACTTGAAAGCCCACACGCCACACCTTATCAGGGCCACAAGCTTTTATTGATGGGGGGTGACCCAGGAGGCTCCCCTGGGGCTCAGTTATGTGTGGGGGTGTTACCCATGGGGCCTTGGCTTTGTGGGTGGCACTGGCAGGAGCAGGGTCTGGGCTCAGAAGAAGCCGAGCTGCTTTTTTTCCTGCTGCTGCTTCCACTTGGCCATGCTGTAGAATTCCTCCTTAGACTTCCCAAAGATGTCTTGGAAGTCAGCATCTGAGAGGTAAAACTGTGGGGTGGGGGGTGGTGGATACAGGGGACGGTGTCAACTGAACCCAGAATTCTGTCCCACTCAGAGGTGTCATCCCTGGGCTCAAGGCTCTCCTCTCCCACCTCTGTCTGCCCCTCACCCCATCTGGAACACACATCTCCCTGGGCAGCCTCCCCCATTGCCCACCAGTAGTGGGTCATGCTTTGCACCTCCAGCTCAGTTTTAGGTGCATTAGTGCTGGGGCAGGAGTGGCACAGGGTCTCGGGCACTGACCTCCTTGTGGGCCGGATCCACTCCCTCTGGCAGGTCCTCGGCGGCCTGGTGCATCAGCTGCTCGCGGGGCAGGCCCCCGTTGATCATGGATCCGGGGCTGCTGTGGTAGCTGCTGGCGCTGGCGCTGGCGCTGGTGCCGCCCCCATTGGGGCCCAGCTCCAGCTCATTTTCTGAGCTGTCCTGGGAGCCCTTGAGGGCCTGCAGGGCCAAGGGGCCTGTCCCGCCATTGCTTGGCCATCTGGACAGCCGGAAGTTGTGGACTTCCTGTCCAGAGAGGGGATTTAGTCTGGGGAAGATGGGGGCTAGCTCCCATAGGAGGCCACACTGCGTCCACTGGCCCTCTTGCCTCCACCTGCAACCGTGCCTCCTACTAGGGACTGGCTCCTTCCCTGCCCATTCTGCCCGTTTGGAACATGCTCACTGAGCCCAGACCCCTGGGAAGCCTCAATACTCAACTGCTGTTATCTCAGAGATGGCAGCTACTGCTCTCAGGCTGCCGTCCACCACCTCTTCATAAGACTGCTTGTTCTGGGGGCAAGAATCAGGGCACGGGGGAGATGAGAGGGCACCATTGGGACCCAGGAGTCAAGACCAGGTCTCCCCACCCCACACTGGAGGTCCCCAGGCAGAGCAATGCCTCCTCAGTCTGCTCAGGGCAGGCCTCTCTTCCCCGAATTAGGGTGGGACCAAGGGGTTCAGGCCTCACTCACGGTCCATTTGTAGGGGTCCCAAGTGAAGAACCATCCAGTGAAGGTAGGAGGTTCATGGCTCTGCTTGACCAGCACGATGGGTGTGGCCTGGCTCCTCCCTGCTGGGTGGGTCTTCAGGTACTCCTGGCCCCAGGCCACAGCCTTCTTCTGCTCACTTGCAGCTTCCCCAAGCCACAGGAAGATCTGGCTCACAGAGGGGCCTGGCCTTAGGCAGGTGCAGGGGCTTCCCAGAGCTGTCCATTGCCTGCCCACCCCTGTCCATCAGATGGTCTCGGAGCCAAAATACACACCAGCCAACCAGACACACCCAGCAGGCTGGCCGCCATACCCACACACCCATCAACATGCCAGGTCACAGGCATACGTGTATGAATTCAGTCCACAAATATTTATTGAACGCCTGTTGTAGGGCAGACATTGTTCTCGGCAGTGGGGATTCAATAGTGAAAAAAATAGACAAAAATCCTTGCCCCTGTAGAGCTGTCGTTTTATTGGAGACAAAAAAATAAGTATAACCTATAGTGTATCAGGTGGAGAAAAATAAGGCAGGGAAAGAAGATAAGTATGGGGGTGGTGGGAATAATGTCATTTTAAATTTGAGTCAGGGAGGGCCTTACTGAGAAGATGACATTTGAGTCAAGATCTGAGGGAGCAAGTCATGTACTCTATGTCTGGGGAGAAAGTGGTGTAACCAGAAGAAACAACCCGTGCAAAGGCCCCGGGTGTGCCTGGCATCTTTGGGAAGCAGCGAAAGGCCGTTGTGTGAGCAAGCAAGGAGGAGAGTGGGAGCAAATCGGGTTAGAGAGTCGGGGTTGCCAGGCCGTGCAGGGCTGTCGTAAGGGCTTTGGTTTTGCTCTGAGTGACACGGGAGTCTACGAGCCTCATCACATTCACACAGTGTCACAGTGACACAGACACACACGTGATCCTAGCTACATAGACACGATCATCCATCACTACAGTCAGACAGCAAATTAGCCACAGACTGTCACTCATAGTCACACATAGTTACATAGAGACACAATCACAGTTGATGACACAGTCGCACACACTCACCTTGAAAAACAGCTTGAAAAACTTGCATACAGCCACACAAAAACAATTACCCAGCCACACGAATACAATCACTCAGTCTCACACCCACAGCCCGTCAGAGGCTCACACACACCATCTCACCGGTTATGGCTGGTCTGGCCAGGTACAGCCATTACACACAGCCACATGCCAAAAGGCAAATGCAGCCACACACAGGCATTACACATACACGCGGTCAGTCATTCAGTTTACAGTCATTCACTTGATACACATCAGCCACATGCACTCAGGCACCTGGAACCACACACCATTTTAAAGGCACAGGGAGTTACATAGAGCTACAAAACCCGTCACAATCACACACGGGTTCTAGACTCACAGTCATGGCCTCCTATGGGCTCAATATGACACAGAGTTGTCCATGGTCTCACATCCATGGTCACACAAGGCACAGGGTCAGTGTCACACACAGTCACACACTCCCCCGCAGCTTTACATGTAGTCATATGTCAAGCAACACAAAGTCACACTCAGACCCAATTACACAGATACAGACACACGCCAGTCGGGCAGAAGTGGCCACCTCACCTCGTGGCAGGTGTCTAGTAGCATGATGTCATGTTTGTCCAGGTTCTCTTGGCTAAAGAACACCATTTCGCTGAGGACCAGGTGACCCATTGGGCTGGAGCACTCAAACAGTCGTGGCTGGAAGTTGGTGACGTCCTCCGGGAGGCTGGCCAGTGTGGGCACAAGGCCGTGAGGGGCGCAGAGCCCTGTGCGCCCGTCATCCTGGGCCAAGCCAGCCCTCAGCTCAGCCCCGCCCCGTTCCAGGGGCTGGGAAATAGCTGCTCCAAGCTTGGGAGGTAGGGGCCCTCCTCTGAGCTCCACCCACCCCTTCATTCACTCCGGGAATGCCCTGCTTCTCTCTGGACCTCAGTGTCCCCACCGGTCAGTGGGGAAAGTAGATTAGGTGACCGTCTGGCCCCAGCCAGCTGTGGCACAAGCTGCCCCATGAATTTTCCCAGGAGTAGGTACCAGAAAGGGTCGGCTGGCTTAGTGGGCAGGCCTGAGCTGGAGCCCCGCCCTCCCTGGGAGCAAGGGGCTGCTGGTCCCACCCTGAGGTCCCACCCTCAGGCCCAGGGTGGGAGGAGGGAAGCTAAGCTGAGAGAGGGGGTCAGTAGTACTTAGGAGCTCAGGAGATTTGGGGGAGTTCAGTGCTTAAAACAGAACCCACAGACAACACAGAGCTGCCCAGGACTCAGCTCCCTCCTCCCTTTGAGCCCTCACTCTGTCCTACCCTCTGATATACACCTTGTCCATTTACACACCACACACACACATACTGGTTTTGCACACTGCGCACTAGGGTTTCTGGGTGGGAATTCCTGCCCGTTCTCGGGAATCTTTTTCACTTTTCCGTTCCCGAATCCGGAGAAAAGTTGGTCAGGAAATCGGGAAAATCAGCTCCTTGAACCCAGGTGGTAGGTAGTATCGCCTGTCACTTTGTGGAAACGATTCATTGTAGAGAACAGAAAACAGTTTGTATCTCGGGATTCGGGAATGGGAAAGCAAAAAAAATTTCCGAGAACAGGCAGGAATTCCTGCCCGGAAACCCTACTGCACACATGCTGTTTACCCACCTGTCATATTACACTACACTACTCTCTCTCAAAATTTCTCTCTCTGTCTCTGTCTCTGTCTCTCTCTCTGTCTCTCTCTCTCTCTCTCTCTCCACAACCCCAGGGACTGTGGGGTTGGAGAATGCAGGGAGCACATTCAGCCAGCAGAGGGCGCCGCTGCCCTGCTCTCCCTACATCTTCCTGCTTCAAGTTACCCAAGTGGGGAGTGAAGGGTGAGAGTGGACTGCACTCCTGGGAGCCCCTGGGAGTCCTCAGTTCTAGTCTGGCCTCCCCAGTTCTCTATGTGATCCTGCATTAGTCACCACCCTCTTTGGGCGTGTTTCCTCCTCTCCTCCCAACCCTGTCACCTCTTGTTGCTGGGGTAGGGAGCCCGGCCTCCCAGGGCCTCCCAGAATTGAGGAGGCTCCTGACCCTCCATCACTATGTCCTTGTTCTTCTCAGAGATGACAGTGACTACCATCCGTGCCATCTCACGCTGGTCACCGCTGCAGCCCTGGCAGGCAAAGAGCTGGGTCAGGCCCTGCACAGAGAGGGGTCTTCACCTCCAGCCCCCCCTCACAGGAGGCTCGGCTGATGGTGGGGACCAGCTTTGCCATGTGTGACCCCACAGGCCATCTCCCTTCCTGCCCCTCCCTGCCTCCGTCTCCAGCTGGTCAGGATCCACGCTGGGTCCTGAGCATGGGATGAGGACTCCCAGGCTTAGGGATCATTTATGGTTTACGCTGAAGATCAGAGAAAATTCTGGCAAACTGGAATTTTTCCAAGAGACTTGGGAAGGAGCATGTTCCTTGCTCAAGGCAGGAAGGAGGGGAGGCAGCCTAGGCCTGGCCTAGCTCTGACCTGTGGGCTCCCAGGTATACCTGCCACTTTGTAACTTCCCCCAGGTTCCGGAAGGGACACCATGGCCTCTCTCCCCACCCCCTCCCGGCCTATCTGAGGTTGGACCGGAAGTCTACATCTGCTGTGGAGTGGCCCTTTCCCCACCCGGCACCACTGCCCCAGGCGTGAATCGAGTGGTCAGGTTTGGGGGTACCTTCCCAAACCAGAGGTAGCAGATGCCGGCTGTGACCAGCAAGAAGATGTCACTGGAGTTGAGGGCTGAGGCCCGGGCTGGCACCTCCATGGTCCTGGTGTTGCAGCTGTCGGTGCCTTGCACGTGGAAGAGCCTCGTGGCAGATGCTGGCGGCCCCTTCCCGCTGTGCTCAGTGCTTCCCTACAAGAGGACTGGGCCTCAGGCTGAGGCAAGGCCTCCTGGGGCCCCGCCTCCCTGTCCCAGTGGGAGACAGGCTGCCTCAGGGCCCAGGGGACCCGTGCTTGAAGCCACCACTGTTTTCTGGACCATCTGGGTGTAAAGATCCCATCAGTCTCGGATAGGGAACGAGGCCTTTCTAAATGGACCCCTCACCCCATCTCTGAGGGCTCGGGGCATAGTTCCCTCAAGGCTTAAGGCGGAAAGTGGGGACCAGCTTTGCTCATGTGTGACCCCAGGCAAAGCTGGTCCCCACTTTCCGCCTTAAACTTGGTTTCCTTTCAATTAAACTTCCTCACCTGGGCCCCTGCTCTGTGGCTGGCTTGAAGGATTGGGGAAAGAAACTTAGGCAGGGAGCTCCTAGGCCTTAGACAAGAACCAGGAAACCGAGGTGGGGGCAAGGGGTGGTAAGCTGTGCCCCTGGCCTGAAGAGAGTTGTTAGTTTGTGTATATAAGGGCCACGGGCACGTGGAGGAGCCCGTGAGGCTGCAGCCACGGCAGCAAGGTGGGTCCTACCTGGAAGACCACCAGCTGGCCCTGGAAGATGGCGAGGAAGTGGGGCGGCTCACTGCCCATGGTCACATGCTCTTGCACCAGGGCCCCGTGGTACATGAGGTCCAGCTCCTCAGCATTGCTGTTCAGGGCCTTTATCTTGTGTTTGGTGGCCTGGTGGCCCTGCAGGCAGAGGTGGTGAGGGCCTGGAGCAGCTCTTAGATTCCAGCTCTGGGGCTGGAAGGTGCCTCCCCCCCTCCCCCCAGCGCACCTGCCATAGGTATAGGATGTACTGGACTTGGCCCATCTTCTGGTATGTGTAGAGGACAAGGTAGCAGTTGCCTGCATACAACTGTCCATGAAGCTTGGGGTGCACGGGCTGCCTGCTTATGTCCTGGATGCACCACACCTGGGGAACAGGGAACCAGTGGGTACAGGTGGCTCCTCCTGTGCCCAACCAGAAAGCTCTCCTCAGCCCCATCTGTGCAGGCAAGGGCCTCTCCCCAACTCTACACCTACCCCGTGCTCTGTGCTGGGCTTGTGCCAGGATCTGCAGGTGACCCTTTCCCCCATGGACCCCTGGGAACCAGCACACTGGTGCCGGCCTGCTCTCAGCCAGGACTCTGAGCTGGTATATGGTGCCGGAGACAAACAAGTGGTGAGGCCTCCACAGGCTGTCAAGGCAGACCTGACCCCTGCCACATACCACTCCCAGCCGGACCCCACCAGCCACAGCCCAGGTTAGGGGCACATGGGTCCTGGCAGACTGCTCGCTGCTCGCTGCTCAGGCCAGGGTAACTGAAGCTCGGCAGAAGTGAATATTCAGAACTCTTGGAAAAATTCCATTTTTTCAAGGGTCACTTAGAAAAGACAAAGCCTGTTCAAAGACTGAAGTGAATACACTTCCTCACACTTCACAGTGTGATTTCTTGTTCCTGTGGGTAGCGAGCTTGGGCTCCGGAGCCAGGCAGACCTGGTCAAACCCCAGGTCAGCTGGTGTTGGCAGTGAGAGCTTTCTGAGCTTAAGTTTTTCCCACCTGTAAAGCGAGGGTAACAGTGCCCTCCTTGCCATGGCGGGAAACAATGCCTGGGCATTCTGTGCCCACACAGAGTCCGGAAGCTATCTCTGGGGAAGGTCTCCAGAGCATCCAGAATCCAGCCTTTTGCAGAAGAGGCTGACTCCAAACACATGCCACCCAGGAGCAGCACCTACCTGGCAGCCAGGCCTCCTGGTCGGGCCCTTCCCCTACCTGCCGTCCATGCACCTGCTGGGAGGGAGCCCCTCCCTGCCTCTGTGCTGTGACCGGGGTTGCAGCACCTTCCTTCTTCTTTCCCTCCCTTGTCCTCCTCTCTGCTTTTCTGTCTTCCTCTCCATCTCCATCTGCCCCTGTGCCCGTGTGCCCCATCTCTCCCTGCTCTTCCTTCCATGTCCCCCCACCCACAACTCTGTCTCCTCCCTCCTCTCTCTCTCTCTCTCTCTCTCAGTCTCCTCTTCTCTGCCTCTCCCTGTCTCCCCTCCCTGTCTTCCTCTCCCCTCGCTCCCCCCTTCCTCCCCACCTTGCCCTATCTCCTCCTATCTTGGTCATCTTGCTCTCTCCCCACTCAGTGCCTCTGTCCATCTATATTAGAGCAATTATCGGAGGAGACCTTGGAGAAACAGTATTTCCTCTGACTTGGACCCACCTTGAGAACCAGAACCCCTCACATAGGCCCAGAAGTCCTGTCCCCAGAATTTCTCAGCATGCCTGCACCAGCCTTGGGGCCAGAAGGGACCATAGTTTTGCCCCCCTTTTGTACAAAAAAAACAAAAACAAAACCCCGAGTCCCAAAAGAATTAGACTCTGCCCAGATGACAGCCACGTCAAGAGGCAGCGCTGCCCCATACAGAGCCCGGAGGTGGTCCCCAAACCCTGCACTTCCCAGAACACTGGTCTAACACCAAACGGTGGCTAGAGGACAGTGTGACTGTATATTGGGGGTTGGGTGTGTGGGGCTGTGATTGGTTGTATGTGACTGTGTATCTGCTGTGCCCCTGTGGGTTGATGGTCATGTGTGTGACCAATCATGTGAGATGTTGAATCTGTGCCGTTACGTGCTTGCAGTTGTGTACCCGGCTGTGACTCAGTGCCATTACAAGGTGTGAGTATGTGTGTCTATATTACCATCTGTATGGTTGTATCATGCATGTGACAAAGGGGTACATCGAGGTGTCCGAGTGTTACTGTGCTGTGTGCCATGAGCGTGATGGGAGTGGCCGTGGCTGTGTGTGATTGCTTAGGTGTGACGTGTATGAGCCGGCTGTCGGCTTTGTGTGTGTGTATGTAGACATGCCCCGGGTGTCCGATTGTGTGTAGGTGTGTACCTGCGTGTACCGGGGTCACTTTAGCAGCCACACCATTTACCTGAAAACAAAGCCTACCTGTGTGCCCATTTCCCCCCAACCAAGCCAGGGCCCCCTCACCTCCACCTTCCCGGAACAGTCATCCACCATCCTGAGTTGAGCCGCTAATTCAGGTTGGCTGTGCAGCTTGCTCACATCCAGCTTTACTTGACTCAGTTTACCTGAGGGTGGGCAGAGGGCGTCAGTGGCGCCTCCTGCCCCTATCCCACCCCAGCAGACCCCCCCACCTTACCTGCCCATCATTCTATACGCCCCCTCCAACCAGGCCCCCTCACGCATCCTGCCAAGGCTCTGGGTGCTGCCCCATCCCGCAGGCCCCACCGCTCCCACTCACCCATCCCACCTGTCCCACCACGGTTCCTGTTTCTGTGCTGCTTGACAGACCACGTCCTGAAGAGCTGCTTGAATGCGGCAGACTCGGCGCCATCGTTCACCACCTCCACGTTGGTGTAGGTCGGGTAGCCCTTGGCCTGGATGAAGCCCTGGGGCGGGGCCTCTGTCAGGCGTGTGGACCCAGGGCCCACTGCTCTGCTCCGACCACGGGACCTGCTGCTCAGGCCGCAGGACCAGCTGAGCACTGAGCAGTAATTAACTGAGCTCATGACCCATTTTATGGAGCTGGCTCCGTCACCACCCACTTCTCCGAGGTCCCTGAGGACAGGCGGGAGTCCCTTAGTCTGAGCCTCGGGAAGGGCTGGCCATGACAACGCGTCACAGCAAAGGCAGAGGCCTGTGTCCCTTCCTGGAAAAGGAGGGACTGCCCAGTGTGCTAGGCTCCTCAGCTCAGTCCTCATGGAGCTGGCTCCGTCACTACCAACTTCTCCAAGGTCCCTGAGGACATCCCCCTTTTACACATGGTTGCTTGGGGACTTCTTCCCCGTCAGGGCTCCCAGGGCAGGCCACATGACCCCAGTACCCTAGACAGGGGCCCTGTGTACCCTCTCAGACTCCTGGGCGGAGCTGTGTCTCCTCCTCAGACAGAGCAGTTTGTCTCCAGGCTCAGACCCCAGGGTCGGGCCATGTCCTCCTCTGTCAGACAGGGCTCCCAGACCCCGGACCCCAGAACATGGATGTCCCCCAGCTTACACTTGAGGGTAGGGTGGTTTCCTCCCTCAGATCCCAGGGCAGGGCTGCCCACCTACCCCTGCCCGAGCCCCACGGTAGTGCTATGTCCCTCTGAGACAGGGCCCCACAGCCTCACCAGAGCCCGGCTAAAGGCAGCCCTTTTCTCCTGGAGGCTAGACATGCGTCCCTGCCACACGTAGATCCTGAAACCCCCCTGGTCTAGGATGTAACAGTCCTGGGAGCAAGAGGAGGGCTGGTCAGTAGGTGGTGCAGACTGGCTGGAGTTCTGGGGTAGCTGGGGCCAAGCCTGCCTCACCTCCTCACGCAGTAGGTCTTGGGTCAGCGGACGGGTTGCCAACTCCTGGATCACCAGGTCTTCACCCTTCTCGTAGACACTGGGAGACAGGCATCCAGATGTGGGCAGCTCAGCACCTCCACTCTAGCCCCTTTTACGCCCATCCCCCAGAGGCAGACGGCACTGGAGCTGGGGCCCTGAGCTGAAGTCTTGATTTCACTGCAGCCTTGCTGTGGAGCCTTAGGCAATTGCCTGGTCCTCTCAGGGCCTCAGTTGCCCTGTCTGTATAAGGGGTTTCTCTGAAAGGCAGCCATGCACGAGTACAGGCTGGGCCCAAGGTCCCACATGGCCTGTCCCAGAAACCCACGAGCCTTTTCTGGAGGCCTTTCTGGAGGCCCTGTGTTACTGCAGTAATGATGGACACGCAGGCCCGGGCTATTCCACCAACCCTGCCCGCTCCCAAGGTCTGCTCACTGGTACAGGCGGACATTGGCCTTCTGCAGCTGGCTAATACTCTTGTTGGCCATGGAGGCACACAGGTTGCCCACTCTGCGGCCCAGCACAGCTTCCAGGATCTCCATGAGGTCAGTGGCTTGGCCCTCATCATCCACCACACCGACGTGTGCACGGCCACCGCGCTCCCTGGCCTGGAGGCTGCAGGTCAGGGCCAGGCCCTGCGGAGCGGACCTGGCAGTCAGGGACTCATTCCCTGGCATGCCCTCCTCACCCCTCAGGCAGTCCATCCAGATCCTTCCTGTCACTGCTCAACTCCCAGAGGCAGGGGGAGAGCGTCTGGGGGTACCCCCAATGCAGGGTCTGGACTCAGCTTGCACTTAGTAGTTGCTTTTCAGGTTGTAGCAGAGAGCTAGACCCACCTCCTGGGGTGGCCAGAGGATGGGCACCTGGAGGACCGCCCCCCTCCCCTCGCCCTGGACTTCTCATTTCCCAGGGCAGACACTGACCCGTGCCTTCTCGGAAATGCTGCTCTTGGGCCCATTCCATTGGATCATCACGTGGCCCAGGTCCAGCAGGAAGATGTCATCCTTATTAAAGCTGTTCCAGGAGAGCTCCACCTGCCAGAGCCAGGTGGGCAGGGAGAGAGGCAGGTGTCATACCACCAGCACCCAGGTGGAGGGGTACTACAGCTGTGCCCACCTATGTGAGCATAGCTCGGCGTGTCATTTGTGTGCATGAAGCTGTGTGCAACTGAATGTATGTGTGGCTGTGACACCACTATTACCATGTGCAGGCACGTGTCTGTGTAACCATATAAGAGCTGGAGGGTCACTGTGGGTGTGCTGTGTGCATCTCTAGGCATGTGACGAGGTAATGCTGCATTTCACAGGGTGTGCACACATGTGTGTATACAACGGGGGCACACATATCTGTTTATCCATGTGTGTAGGTGTGTGTGTCCATGTACACCTGTGCATATGTGGGGAACAGCAAATGTGAACAAGTGTGTGATCTCATGGGTGACAGTGTATGTGGTGTCTGTGTGGGAACAGTGTGTTCTCCATGGATAAACATGGCTATCATCTAAACACAGACACAATGGAGAGTAAAAGAGGGCACTTATGCTAATCATGCCAGTGTAACAGGCAAAAGCCTCTGGCTGCATGGGGTTCCTGCATGACCAGGGATGTACGGTCACTGAATCTATAGGTGACAGTGCGTGAGCCTGTGTGGGATGGTCTGTGAGTCCCAAGGCTGCCACATACTATTCAGACAGTAACATGTACAACTCAGGTGGCCTCATTCACACAGCAGACATCAAACATCCGAATGTTCATTACACCAAACTCCTGTCAGATGGCAGCAAAATGTCTTATTCTGCCAACATCAGTATTTTCCATCAATTTCCTGACAGACGCAAGTAAGGGGCACTCTGTTCTAATTTGCGCAAGGGCATTCTGTGGGCTAGAGCGGCACCAGGGATAACAGTGGGAGACAGTGTATGTGCCTACGGGTGATAATGACAGTACGTACGAAAGCATACGTCTGTGCACCCCTCCACCCCAAGTCATACTACTGCCCCTTGTGCTACTCAAAAGGACCATCCAGGCACAGCACCTTGTCTGCCTTACCCCCCACCTCCTTCCAAGTTCTTAATATGCCCATGAGATGGATGAGGAAACAGGGTCAGAGGAGCCATGGAGGGGGTCGGGCTAACCGCCTGGCTCTGCCTTCTCTCTCCTCACTCAAAACAGGTCATCTGGGAATGCCGACAGCTGCGGTCCCCCACTCCCCACTCTTCTCTATACTTCAGTATATGCAGTCTGAGCTGAGTCTGGAGGTCAAGTGGCATCCCTCGCAGCCCTCACCTCGGTGGCGGACACATGTTTGCTCCCTTTGATACGCAGCAGTCGCTGGATGTTGTACGTGTTGGTCTCCACGTGCTTGAGGGCAGAGGCGAGGCCTCCCTTCCTGTAGCTGAGGAGGAACGGGGGTCCCACGTAAGATCATACACTGCCATGTGCGGGAGCGAGTGCACATGTGAGCACAGGCATGCACACATGTGGGGATATGCACGTGCCTGCTTAATACACGCGCGCGAGGAGATAGGAACATGTGCACACGCACATGGCTACACATGTGGGGGCAGGAGTGTACACTTGTTTATCCATGTGTAGACATGTGGACACCTGCACGTATATATGTGTGTGTACCCGCGAGGGCACAGGTTTACACATGCGTGCAGCTGTGACTACATGCATGTACACACAAACCTGCATCTCCACATAACAGTGCACCTGGGTACAGGTGGGGCACGAGTGCATCAGGAGTACCGGCGTGAGTGCGTGGGATTCGGGCAGTAGCATATGCGTGTGTGGTGGGCATGAATATTCACGCATGTGTGCAGGTGTGTTCATCTACAGGTGCACACAAATGGGCTGGCGTGTTTGCTACATGTGCATGTGTACACCGTGATTCCCTGAAAATAAGACCTAAGCGGACCCTCAGCTCTGATGCGTCTTTTGGAGCAAAAATTAATATAAGACCCGGTATTATATTATATTATACATGGTATTATATTAAAATAAGACCTGGTATTATATTATTTTATATTATAGACCCAGTATTATATTATTATATTATATTATATTATACCTTGTCTTATATTATATTAAAATGAGACTGGGTCTTATATTAATTTTTGCTCCAAAAGACGTATTAGAGCTGAGGGTCCGGCTAGGTCTTATTTTCAGGGAACACGGTACGTGTTCTGGTATACACCACATGCACGTATTAGGTTCAAAATATGAAACAGAAATGATCGAATATTGGCAATTTCCTATGCTTCAACCTAATATATTGCAACTATTAATTTAACACATATTTGAAGTAATTCACAGCAAAAGACATATTTGCACTGGGCACAGTAACATAAAAGCAAACTAAAACAACACTGGTGTCCATTCCTGGGTATACATCCAAGAGAAATGAAAAACAAATGTCCACACAAAAACCTGTGCACAATGATGGATGTTAACTAAACTTCTAGCGGTCATCATTTCACAGTATATGTAAGTCAAACCATTATGCTGTACATCTTACACTGATAGTGATGTATGTCATTTGTATCTCAATAGAACTTGAACCCCCCCAAAAGACTGATACTAAATGTTAATAACAGCATTATCCATAACATATAAAAAACAGAAACCACCCAAATGTCCATTACGTGATGAATAAATAAAATGTGGTGCATCCATATATGCATATTTCGTGTTATGTAATTCCATTTACATGGAATGTCCAGAATAGGGAAATCTATACAGACTGGGGGCAGGAGTGTTGGGGGAAGTAAGGGATGCTGTTAAAGGATATGGGGCTTCTTTTTGGGGTGATGAAAACGTTCTAAAATTGTGATGGTTGCACAAATCTGTGAATATACTAAAAAAATCACTGAATTGTATACTTTAAATGGGTGAGTTGTATGGCATGGGATTTGTATCTCGATAAGGCTGTTAGTCATCCCAAAGCAGCCCACACACTAGGGATGAGGGACACAGTCCCCCAGTCCGCCCAGCCACCGCAGGGATCTGTCCCCTCACGCCCCGTCCCCTCACTCACACGACTCCTGGGTGGAAGTAGCTGCGGAAACAGTCGGACTCGTAGCCTTGTACTTCTCGGTGTTGCACTGTGGCGCCACCCAGCGTCTCCTGTAGGTGCTGCACAAAGGTGCCGGCAGCACCCTGCGCCTCTGCACCGGCCTTCTTTCCAACCCAATAGTGCAGGTCTCTGGCTGCCCCCTGGGTGGTCTTCAGGCTCTGGGGGACCTAGGGCCCAGGTGTTTGTGTATGTGTGTGTATGAGGAGGGGCTGCAGACTGGAAGGGGGTGCTGAGGACCAAGGCATGAGTGGAGACCAAGGCGAAGGTTGAAGATGTGCCAAGGGCCTTGGGGAGACTGGGTAGGAGATCTAGAGGAGATCTAGAATGGAGAGGGAAGGGCCAAGAGGCCTCAAAGGCAGCAGACCCCTGTGCAATAGGATGGTTGGGCTCCCAGTCTGCCTCTTCTCAGGGTGGAGCTTACCCTGCCCCATCAGACTCCCAGCTGGGCCATGCCACCCTCTCAGACAGACTCCCCAATGCTCACGTGGAGGATAATGTAGCAGTGTTCCTCGAAGAAGTTCCCATAAGCCCTCTCGGGTACGGGCACCATCTTCAGGTTCTGGGAGAGGAAGGTGACTAGTGACAACTCAGGAGACACGCCCCCCTGACCCCCACACACACCCAGGACCCTCTGGGGGCGGGGGAGGGAGTTCTGAGTTGAGGGGAGGGAAAGGCTTAGTCCCAGAGACCACACACTTTCTGTGGCACCAACTCTGCCATCTGGGCGGGCCCCTCACCTCGATGATCCATATGTGGAGGTCCCTACGGCTGTCGATGGCTGGGAGGCCCGGGGTGATGTCCATCCTAGGCCAGGAAGGAGTGAGGGAGGAAACAAGAGCCAGAGTTCTCAGACCCTGGTCGCCTGTCATTTGGGCTCCAAGCAAGAACTCTCCCGGTCAAGCAAGCACCTTCATCATAGCACATGCCTTTCATTAGGAGGGCTCTATAAACACACAAATGCCAGCAAAGCAGGACAGGTCCTGCAGACATGGGCACACAGAGACTTTGCAAACAGAAACTTGGTCATGCTCTTGAAGCGGGGCTGAGCTCTGTGGACAGGGATAGGCTTTGAATGTAGGGACAACCTCTGCAAACAGGGCGTTAGAAACAGGCTATGCTGAGAGACACAGGACCCACAGTCAGGACAGTCAATGTAGACAGTGATAGGTTACACAGTCAGGCAGATGCTCTGCTAGTAAGAACAGACTCTAGGGAGGGACAGACTCTGGAAACAGAGACGGGCTCCTGAAATGAAACTGAAGCCTGTAGACAGACAGGCTCTGCACGCAGGGACAGAGCTGCAAATAGACATAGGTTTCTCAGACTGTTAGGAACAGGCTATGCAAAGAGAAAGGGCACCTGCAGAGAGTGAGAGGCTACGTGGATAGAAAAAGGCCCTGCATGCAAGCACAGGCTCTGAAAACAGGGACAGCTCCCTCAGAAGAAAGGGAGGCAACAGGCAAGGTTTTCCTGATGAAAATGAGTTCTGCAGTCAGGGACCATCTGTGTGTATAAGGATGGCCTGTGCAAAGAGATACAGACTCTGTCCAGGGAAATTCAGACAGGCTGGGCAAACAAGCAAAGCTTGTAAACACTGGGAAAAAACAAACAACCCCCCCCCCCCAAAACTCTACAGACAGTCACGGCTTCTGCAGGTATGGAGGAGCTTCGCAGACCAAGAAGGACTTTGCAAATGTGAATGAGGACAAATCCTTAAGACAGGGGACTCTGCATAGGGACAGGCTCTGCAGATACGGGCAGAGTCCACATCTACATGGATAGGCAAGGTCTGCAAATAGGCAGAACATTTTCCATCTTAGAAGTGCTTCCCAGACAGAGGAAGGCTCTTGAAAGAGGCCAGGGGCAGCCTCTAGGCGAGGACAGCCTTGGGAAGCAGACTCCAAGCTTGCCTAGAGGGTGATGGGAGCTTGCCTAGAGAGTGATGGGGATGGCAAAGTCATGAGCTGGGCAGAGAAACCCAGGCTCTGAGAACAAAACACAGGCTCTGCAGAAAGAGTTTCTATAGACAGACTCTGCAGATAGGGAGAGGTTTTGTAAGCCCACACAGGCTCTGCAAACAGACAGGCTCTTGTTAACAGTGACGGCTCTTCAGAAGAGATGGCAGGATTTGCTGAAAGGAGCTGCAGGGAAATCAGCTTTGTGATCAAGCACAGATGCCCCAGACACGGGGAAGATCTTGAAACAGGGCTGGGTTCTGTAGGGAGCCTGGTTTCTGCAAACAGGAGCAGGCTTTCTAGAAAAGGATGCGCTTAGAAATAGATAAAGCTCGGTCCATAGGGACAGGCTCTGCGAACAGGTCCACATGGAATTAGGAAGAGTGTGCGGGAGGCACAGGCTCTGGAAACAAGGATGTGCCCTGCAGAAAGTCACAGGTGCTCCCAGGTAGACACAGTGACCTCGACAGCGATAAGCTCTTTATAGGAACAGGGCCTGCAATTGACACCGTTTCGATCCAGGGAAATTCAGGCAAAGGCCCCGAAAAACGTTACAGACTGGACAAACAGGGCTCAGGTTCTACAGACAGAAGCAGGCTCGGAAATCAGAAAAGACTGCAAACAAGGACATCGTCTAGAGACGCATGCAGAGGAAACAGGTTCTGCTGACAGGGACAGGCCAAGCTTTGCAAATGGGAACGGTGTCTTTCGGCAGAAAGCAGTGTCCCAGAGAAGGGCAGAGACAAGCTCTGTCGACAGGGTTAGGCTGTGCTCACAGCCTCTCTCAGACACAAGGGGAGAGGGACGGACTGTTTAAAAAGACCCAGGTTCTGAGAAAACAAAAGATTGAAAATAGACACAGGTTTAGGACAGAAACAGGCTCTGTAGGCAGACAAAGGTTCCACAAACTCAGGACAGACTCTGCCCGGGAAGACTGTCACCGAAGACTGTGACAGACTCTGCAGCAAGTGACAGGCTTTGCTGACGGGAGCACGCTGCATAAATCGTAAGCACCCTTAAATCCTTGAAACAGAGCTGAACTCTTAAGACATGCTGGCTCTGCAAACAGCAACGTAGCTTGCTGGAGTTGTGCTCTGCGGTACTGAGTGTGCCCAGGAGACGGGGGTGTGGAATGAGAGGTGTCTGGGGAGGACCGGGGCCCTCGATTTTTGTTGCATGTCCGCACGGGACTCAATGACCCCAGCTTCCCAACACCGCTCCTTCAGACACCTCTGTGTGAGGTTTGCTCATTCCTTCATACATGGAAATTCTTTCTAGGTCTAACCTCAACCCTGTCAGCTACAACTTTTTCTTCTTGCTGTTTTCCTCGACAGACCCAGAAGTCACTTCTTTCTGAATTTCTCAGTCCCGGTGGCCCTGGGGTTAAGTCCTCTCCCTTCCCCACTCCCCCCCTCAGGGCGTCTTATCAGCAGGACGAACACCCTTGGCTCTGCTGACCCTGCATGACCAGGGGAAACAAGGCCGGAGAGGAGATACAGAGTTACAGAAGCAGAAGCATAGCCACCGGTGAAACAAAGTGGCTCGCGTTCCTCACACCTTTGTCCAGGCCCCCGAGGGCAGGGCTCACGCCCTGGTGAGCTCACGTACACGGTGGGAAACACCCATCCTCTCAAAGAGGGCCCAAGTGGCCAAGGAAGTGAGTGGGGGTGGGGGAGGAGCTGCCCAGAGCAGGGTGGGCAGAGGGGGCAGTCCTGCCAGAGGAGGCAGGTGACGGCTGCATTTGTCAAAGCCTGGGCCTCTCGGAACATGCTCTGCATATCACATATGATGTTGGTATGGTCTCAGACCCTCCTTAGAGCAGAGGATTCCCCAAGCCCTGCTTTCCTCGTTTACTGCCAGCTCCCAGAAGGTACTCAGCAAACAGTTGTTGAATGAATGAAACCTGTAGCCTGTGACTGGACTGAGTGAAAGCAGATGGAGAAGGGAGTCCCGGTGAGCTCGAACTGCACCCAGAACTGCTGTTGCCGTTGATGCCTGTTGGTGTGACGGTGACACGATTCCCTGGCAGACATGGTGACTATGTAATGGTGGTGTCAAGCAACAGAACACAGGTGATGATACCAAGTGTGAGGCACAGCGACATTCATTGGTGACAGGCAGAAGCAGTGACCAGTGACAGCGATCAGGGCACAAGCAGGCCGTGAGCTGAGGTACCAACTCTGAGCTGTAGGTCATGCAACAGCGTGAAACAGTGACAGAGTGACAGGAAGACTGTCTGGCCTTGACCCAGAGGCCACCATGTGGGACAGGAAAGTCCAACAGATAGGAAAGTTGGGACTGGGCTGGTTTCACTGGGCGGGGACAGCATCATGTCGGGGGAGGGTGCCCCAATCCACACTCAGCTCTAGCCTGGAGGGCCAAACCCTCAGGCTCCCAGGACCTGAGGCCCTCGTCCCCTTGTCATCTGTGTTCAGCATCTTCCAACTGGGTTCTGGGGGGATGGAGGAAGGGATGCTCAAAGCGTGGGGCCACTCTTTCCCCTAGCACCCCTCTGTCCCCCAGGCAGTCCCTTTTTCTCTCAGGCAGGTTCCTTCCCTCCCCAGAGAGCACCTCTAAATCACCAAGCTCTCCCACCTTCAGGTGTCCCCTCTTTTCCATGGGGAAGTCCCTTCCATCACCTACCCTGAGAGGGGACCACTGCCCTGTGTCCTCTCCCTCCTACTGGAAGCCCCCTTCTTTTCCCTGGGGGCTGGGCCCGTCTACTCCTCCGGGCCCCTTTTCTCTCCCAGATGCCCAGTTCCTTTTCTGACACATCCTTCTCTCCCCTGATGACCCCTCCTTTCCTGTGTGGCCCTCTGTCCCCACAGGGCCCTCCCTTCCTTCCTCACATGCATCCTCCCTCCCCAGGGGCCCCTTCTCTCCTGACTTTCTCCAGCTTCCTCCGCTAGAAGTCCCCTTCTTTCCCCTTGGGTCCCCTGCCCCCACCCCTTTCCTCCCCCAATGCACCTGCTCTCCCCTGGCCTCTCCTCTCTTCTGGGCTCTCCTCCTACGCAGGGGCTCCCTCCCTTTTCCAACATTCCCTTCTTTCCCCCAGCCCCCTCCCTTCCTGGCACCCCCTCCCCCCTACCCAGATTCTCTCTCCCTCCTCTGGCACCCCTTTCTCTCCCCCAGGTGCTCAATTCCTCATCTGAGATATTTGTGAAAGGGTGGACCCTGAGGTTACTCTGCCCGACTTCCAGGAGCGCTGCCGGCGGGGGGTGGAGGAACGGAGGGCCAGGCGCTGGTCTCCAGGTGTACCCACTCTGTGGGTGGCAGAGACCCCCACCCACGTACAAACCGCCACTTTCTTTCCCGTGGGCCACGGCCTCCCTTGCCCCCATCAGTGTTTTCACTGGTTGAGCTGCTTGCTGCCTCCCCACTTCTGCCGGCTCCTGCGCAAACCTGAGCCCTGTGCCCCCACACTGTACACCCCTGATTCAGCACAGCCCTCCCCACCTAGCTACCTGGAGCCCCATGCCCCCTCCCTGCCAGGCCTACCTGCTGGAAACTGCTGGCGCCTTCGCCCTGCCTGTGGGCAGTGCTGGGCCTGGCACAGGGCCAGGCTCTGCCCACCTCCCTCCTCCTCTGTAACTCAATCTCTGCTCCCGCCCTGCAGGACACACCTCACTGCTTGGCGGGCTGGCCATTCAAACAGTCAGTCCCTTAGTCAGTCGACAAATATTGACCCAGCTCCCTGAGAGCCAACCCTCTGTCTGCTCAGGGCCATGGCTGGTGGGCCAGGCCTCACCTCCTGGGGTCTGGTGCCCAGAGAGAGCAGGGGATGGAGGCCTGGGCTGGGCTCGGGTGTGGGTGCAGAATACACCGTGACTTCCCTTCGGGGAGGGCAAGATGGGCTCCTGACCCCTGACACCCAGAAGGTCAGGCCACCCTAGCAAATTTTAGGAGGAAGCAGGACCAAGACTGGCCAGGGTGCAGGGGTGAGGAAAAGTCTGGTTCTGTGAGACCCAGGTCACTTCAGGAGGTGGGGGAAGGTGGCCAGGGCTCTCTCCAGCATCTCTGCTCCCCTCCCCACCCCCAATTTGGGCTCGATGCCCAGCACAGCCCTCCCCTGGGAGCCCTGATACCCATCGTGGGAGAGGCCAGGCTGCCTTTACACAGAAGACATCTCTCCCACATCTCGGGCTGCTCCCACCTTTCCTTTCTGATTGTAGGCTGGAGAAGGTGCTGGAAATGAGCCTTCCAGAAACTCAAGGGGCATGGCCCCCCCTTACCTTAGGCCATAGGCCTCAGTTCCAGCCACAGCTCAGCCGGTATGGATGCCCCTTCTAGGATGCACCGCTAAAACCTGCCATTGGCACCAAGACCCCTGTCCAGCCCTCACCCCCATGGTTCTCTGTCACAGGGTAGAGGGAACTCCAGGAAATCTGGGTCCATCTGAGCCCCGTAGGACCTACTGCCAGTGTGTGACTGTGTTTATCAGACAGAGTTAGTGTGTGAAAGGCCTAGGTCAGTCCCTATGTGTGTCTCCCCCGTGGGACAGAATGCCTGTTCAGTCCTCTGCTCCGCCTGCGCATACCTGTTTCCCTGTGCCCAGCGAAAGTCCATGGACTCACTTCTCTCCACTTCCTCATCTCAGGGTCTCTCACTGTCCACTCTAGCTGGTCTTTATCCCCATAGTTCCTAGAAATGGCTCTTTTCTAGTCACCAATGCCCTCTCTTGCCAAAGCTGGCCGCTGGTTCGGTCTGTATTTTACCCTCCCACTCACCTAGCAGGGACCCTGCTACAACTCCTTCCTCTTGAAATAGCCCACAGCCCAGTTTTCTCCCTGCCTCACCTGCCCTCCGTCGTTGCCTTGGGGGCCTTTAAATGTCAGAGGACACAGGGGTCTTAGCTCCAGTCTCTTCTCTGTTTTCTTTCCTAGTTCTAGTCCCTAGGCTGTAAATACCACGGAAATGCTAGCATCTCTTCAGACGCCGACTCCCGAACCCCATCTAACTGGTCACATCACTCCTGGGACATCTGACCACACTTGACTTCCACGCAGGCCTCTGTTAGAGCCACGTCTTCTGAGCCTCAAGGAATGGCACGAACGTCCAGCTGGTTGCTCAGGCCCCAAACTGGGAGCCATCCTGGGTTCCTCTCCTTCCCTCCCACCCACAGGGAAGCCATTGGCCTGTCTGATTCATCCTGGTAACTGGTCCATTTGGATCCTGAGCCTGGCCAGCCTTTTCACAACTCCTGCCCTGCTCCAGGAGCCAGCCTCTCTCACCAGTTGGCAGTTTGAGCCTCCCTTGGTGTCTCTTGGTCTCTCTGGTCTTTATGTTCATTCTCCCACAGTAGGCAGAGGGGTCTTTTAGCCATAAATCGATCATGCCCTTCACCTTCCAGTGGCTTCTATAAAAATAAAACCCCAAATTGCCCGCCCCGTGGCTGCATCTCATATCACTCTCCCCATCGCTATGTTCTAGCTGCAAGATTCTTTTTGTTCCTTCAGACCCCAACCTCACTGTAGTCTCTGCACCTCTGCACTTGCTGTTCCCTCTGCCTGAACCTGTGCCCTAGATCTTCCCAAGGCACCTTTTCCACATTCTGGCCTCAACCAAAATGGCGCCTCCCTGGGGGAGCCTTTCCTGACCACCTTAGCTCAAGCATTCCCGGTCCCCAGCCATTGTCCGCTTTCCTTATCTTCTTCGTGCTTTCAGAAGCTGATGACCTTATTGGTTAGGATCTTGTTTGGTAGCTGTGACCCCAGTGACAGTGTGAAGCCCTTGTGAGCAGGACCTTGCTCATGGCTGTATCTCCTCGTCTAGAGTGGTGTCTGGCGCACAGCAGTTGCTGAATAAATGTTTGCTGACATGCTCTTGTGGCCTGTACTCGATTGGGTGGGGGTGTGTTTGGACCCTTTGCTGGGGTCTGTCCTGAAGCCAGGCCCTGGAGTTGAGTTCTCACTAGATCAGATTCCAGCGCTCAAGCACTCACTGGCTGAATGACCTTGCAGATGCTTCTCTCAGGTTTTTCCTGAGTTGACATTTCCTCCTCTGAGAAGGCAGGGGAGGTAGCAGCCTTCCACCCGCTGTGGGCAGGACACCCTGCCTGGCACCATGCAGCCTCAGCAGCTTAGTGAGGGGAACAAGAACCTTTCAACACCCCTCCCGTCAGAATTCTCTGTCTGTGGGACGCTGAAGACCTTGGATGGGCAGAACTGTCCTACTCTAGAACAGCCCCACCCTGTAACCAGTGATCCCAGGCCCTGGAGAGATGGCAGTGGACCCTGGGGCCAAGATAAGCAACACTGCTTTGTGTCTGGTGTGGACACTCTCCAGCTCATGGGGACATACCCAGGGCACAAAGAGAGGAAACCGAGACCCAGCCTAGTGCACACAGGCAGGCTGCTACAAGGACAAGGGGAGGCCCTGCCTCTCCCTCCTGCCTCTCCTAGAGCAAGAGGGGTCTCCACCACCCCTTGGCCACCCTCCCATGGATCTGGGCCTAGAGTCAGAAGGGCACTGAACCTGGCTTGCCTCCGGGAGCACGGCCCTGGCCATGACACCCTCCTTCTATTGCCTCTTCCGGCCCTGCCCCGTGGCCTCACCCTTGCGGCCCACTGCCACCATCGCCCAGACTTGTTCCAGGGCTCTTAGCTGTTACTTTGCTCTTTCCCGGCTTATCTTGGCTTATCTTCCAAGGCCCCCACCAGCTCTGGGTCAATATTGACAAAGGCAGCGGTGTGGCCCGGAGTGGGCGGAGCCGGAGCTGTAAGCCAGGCCCCGCCCTCAGGCTCCCTCAGCTCTGGTTCCCAGGTCTCACCTGAGTTCCTCCCAGACAGGTGCAGAATGTCGCCCCCCGCGAAGATCAGGTCCTGCAGTGGGGTGCGCCCCTCCGAGCGCAGACAGGGTGTGGGGTCGGGAGTGGGACTGACTCGGGTCCTGGATCCCACTGCTTGGAAAAACACTCTTGAGGAGAGCAACCGTGGGCCCCGTGGGTCCCCCACGTCTGGCTGCAGGCCGCAGCGGAGCCGTGAGACGATCAGCAGGGCGTGCACGGCCGGAGCCACTTACCCGGAGGGCGCCGTGGGAATTTCGAGCCCGAGGAGGCGGGGCCAGTCGCTATGCCCGCGGGACCTCCTCTCTGACAGGCCCTCTGGAGTCTGAGGATGGCCCTAGGTTCCCCCAAAGGGGTAGGTGTCACTTGCCTGGCAAACCCGTGTGGCCCTGCCCAGCCGCTTGCACACACCCTATCCAGACAGCAGGGTCATCTGAGCACCTCCGCAGGTCAAGCTGGCTGTTACTTGGGGAAGGGGGTGGCAAGGCTCAGTTCCGTTCCTGGTGGGCAATGTGACCCAATGTGAAGTGGGTCGACTCTGCTCCCCATCTAAGTCTAAAAGCAGGGAGCTGTTAACCAGTTGGGGCTCTTACCAGGACCCCTCTCACACTTGCCTTGGGAAAGGCTCCCAGGGCCCCTCTGGGGTTTTCTCTATACTTTTCTGGGTTTCCTGAAGTTTTAGAGATGAATGTGTATGACTGGTCTTTCAGGTAAAACCGTACATATTGTTTCTCCCGAGCCCTGCCCATAGCTCCTGTGACATACCTGGCTGGGTGTTAGGCCTGGTACAGTTTTGGGGGACTTTTCCTCCTCAGCCGGTCAGAGCAGGGGTTCAGAGCCCTGGTTGCTCCTTTGAGGCCTGTGCTCAGAGACTTGGATTTAAAATGGTGTGGGGAACTTGAGGCATCTGATTTTTAAGAGCCCTCAGGTGATTCTGTTGGGCAGCCCGAGCTGAGAATCACTGAGCTACTAGGTGCAGCTGTAATGGGGTCCTGGGGTGGAAAACTCTGGAGCTCACACACCTTCCTCCTGAGGGTCCAGTGAGTTCTCCTCAGAGGTCAGCCTTGTAGCCAGGCTCGTTGGTAGCTCTGAGCCTTCAGCAGCCTGTTGATCCAGACAGCTCTGTCACAGTTCTGCCATGCAGCCCCCCAAGGTTGCTCCGAGGACTCTGCCACAGCCCCCAACGCACCCCTTAGCCATAAACTCAGCAGACCTGTGTCTTCCCAGGCTGGCTTTTCCCAGCCACTCCTCCCTTGCCCTCCCCAGCACCTTCCTGGGTCCTGGAATACAGTTGGCATGTGCTCAAACAAACAAAAAAACACCAGGAAGTGAAATCGCAGTAGGCTCAAGTCCCAAATAAGTGGCCTCTTGATGACCTGTTTCCTTTGCTCCTATTCAGAGGCTCTAGGAACACTCACTGGGACACCTCACCTTCAGGGAAGCCACAATTCTCAACTATTTATCTGCTTGTAGGCAAAGGTGTGAAGCAGTCAGTGTGTGTGTGTGTGTGTGGGGGCGCAACAATGCCAGAGGTGAGGGAAGGCAGAGAGGGCTAAGGAGCAGAGGGAAGGAGAGACAGAGGGACAGAGAGGGACAGAGCTGTGGAGTCCAGACCCAGGGGAGAAAACGGGGGTGACCTCTCTGGCCGGCTAGCTGCTCTGCTGTGGAGAGGACACCTTGGGGCACAGCTCAGATTATCTCTGGGGGATTTGGGTTTCGTTTCTGGGTAAATATTAGGTTTCCTGGGCTGACACACACTGTCCTGTCGTTTGGGATGAATATACGTGCCTGGTAGAACCCTGTCTCCCTGTGGCAGACAGAAAAGACTCACTGGCTTCAGTTTTCTCATCCACAAAATGGGGAGACCAATCTGATGAGCTTTCTGACACGTGTTGTCATCTGAATTAGGTGTGGTAATGAAGAGAGTCCTGAGAACGGTGAGGCCATACACAAAGCTCTGCCAGGAGTCCCTAGCAGAGGGGAACTTGCTGCCCCCTCACCTTCACGTGCAGAGGGGCTGGGCTGAGGGCAGTATCTGGAGGCTGTCCCACTGGGAGAAAACTGTCTTGTATGCCCATCCTCTAATCCCTTGCCATGCTTCATCTGGTAATCACAGCATCTCAGTCAGTGCAGCCAAGGGCTGTTCAGGCACCAAACAGCACACACCATGCCTGTGGCTCTTACGGGGTGGCGGCTTCAGGTCTCTTAGGCTGCATTTGGAAAGGGTGAGGGAGGATGGTGAGCCAGATTGCTTCTCACAAGCCAGGGGGCCTTAACATTGGGCCAAATGGAGTTCTAGCTCTCCCTGAGGTCAAGGTCTGTGGCTCCTGGCATCCTGCAGCCCTGCTCCCATCCACCCCTGCTCTCCAGAAGCTGGGGCATCAGGAGACCCAAGGTGCTGGCCTGAAGATGGGCAGGGGGCAGAGAACAGAGAATAGAGAGAAGAGAGGTGCTGCCGGTAGAGAAGCAGTCCATCCACAAGAGAGCGCAGTTTCACGTGTTTATTTTTGGCAGGAAGGAAATCATTGCAAGCCTCTTGACTGACAATGCTCACCCCTGTAAACGTGCACATTCCACATGTAGGATTTTCTGAGTAATGCTGGATTGTTTATCACATTCAAATGTCCAATAGAAATCCATGACTACCCAGACACCAGCATCTTCACTACTGGGGTGTGTGGGGGGGAGGTTAGTCTGCAGAGAAGCTCCCTGGAGAATGGAACCGGAACAGACACCATCCAATTACAGTACAATGGGAACAGAGGCAGCCAGTCAGCTTTGCACAGGTGACTGCAAGCGCTTTAAGCCCTCCCCTTCCCTAAGCCCGGCATGCCCACTGGCCGTCACAGCACCTTTAACAGCAGAGGCACAAACGTCACGAGGGTTTGACCAGAGGGCTGTGTGGTTCTGGATTTTATTAGAAAGCCAAGAAAGCCATCTTTAAAATACTGGGTTGTAAAATGTTGCCAGATTATAGAATTACAGATTTCTTTTTTGTACCAAAAAGTTCAAATGCTGCAACCATGGCAAGTCAACGTCATTAGGGCATCCTCCTATCTCCAAAGTCATCTCATCAAATTTGTACCATGTCGAAGGAGCTTCCCCACCAACCATCAGCCATGACAGGCGGTGTTCCTTTTCAGTATACAAATGCATCGTTTACAAACAGCTGATGGGTGAAACCACAGACCAACATGTAGCGTTCCAGAGCAATGGAAGACAGAGCAGTGCCAACCTCAGACGTGCCTGGTCACCTCCCCGAGAGGCCCGGCCAGAGATGTCGTAGCATCATAGGGGCCAGAGTCCATGACCCAAGGTAGCCCGTCCCAGATCTTAATGTAGAAAACACTTGTTTAGAAGACTGTATTTTCACCTGGTACGGAAAGGACCATGGAAACACAGGACGTCAGATTTCTCTTTTGGCTAAAGTGTTAGGGATGTTTTGGTAACGTGGGAAGTAAATGGCACAGAGAAATAGCTCATAGGTTTCAATTAGGTTTTAAAGCCCACAATTTAATATAGGTAATAATTAAAACAATACCCGTATTTACCTTAAAAAACATAAACCCAAACATTCATCTCATTTCTTGGTCTTATGTTAGAATTCTATTGCTTCATTTACATGTAGATGATTAAAAATATATATATATATATATAGATATAGCTATTTTGATTATGTACATAAAGCAGATCAAGGGTTAAAATAAAAATGGCATTTTGGAGTATGGTCAAATAAGGTGCACAGAATCCAGGACCCTCAGAGGGCTTGCTGGCCCTCCTGAGAGGTGTGTGTGTCTGTGTGGCAGGAACCGGGCTCCATCCTCACAAGCTCCGCACTGGCTCAGTGCATGGCACGCACCGTATGGGGAACTACTAGGCGAAGTGTCTGGCTCAAGCCTGCCAAGTGTCTTCACTCCATCTGTCACTATTCCTAGGTTTGATTCCCCTGAAATGTTCTAGAATTTCAGTCCTCTCTGCCCCCCATGCTAAATTAGACCTTGTGATGCCGACCCAGGGGGGCACAGGTAAGGGTGTAAGGCTCTCATCAGGACCGAGTCCTATGTGGATTTCAACACGACAGACACCTGACTGAGACATTCACGACATTTAAGGCAGTGGGTTCACTGAATGACTAGTTTTCCAATTCAGGGTTTATGGCACGTACAGATCTGCTGTGTGACTGTTATGATCTGTGGTAATGCCGAGCAAGGGGCTGTTTCTTTTGCAACTGGCGTGTGGCTTGCTGGGTTTGGAACACTCAGAACGCTGGGAGACCTGGTGACCCCTGAATACTTACTTCTCTTCTGAATGCAGGGCAGTCCACAGACCAAAGTGCTGTTGGGAGGACCTGATTGGCAGCTGACTTCATTATTTTGTGAAGAAAAGCAAGACATTTTACTTTGACCCTCAATTTCCAGTTTTGTTAGTCCCAGTCGCTCCCCCCAGAACTCCGGCGGAGGCCCCCCCCACGGAGGACTAAGGCAATGGTGCCAACACGAAATCTTTTTCATTATTTGTTAAGAGCAATACTTTATACTTGTTGTCAAACAAGGAACATGGCACTGCTTAAAAACATCTCATTGGGAAAGGCTGCGAAGGGACCCCTGCCTCGGGAAGGGAGCCCTTCCTCTCCCTGGCTCAGGACGACGAGTCCCACATCTAGACAGGCTTCCCCAACCCTCGGCTCAGAAATAGGCTGTGCTTCAAAAGAGAAGACCAAGAGATGGACTTGGGCCACATCAGCGTGGTGGCTGCTGGAGGCCACCGGTCCTCAAGAGAGAAGTCAGCTTATCACAGGGGCTGATGTTGGCTGCAGTTTACAATGAGCACCACAGCTGTGTGGTGCGCTGGCCCTGTTGTCTTTGTACCTTTCTGAACTCCCATGGCCAGTGCCACGGTAGGGGTACAATTGGTGAGGCTGCAGTGGGTGGGACCCCTGTGATTGTAAGCCCGTCCGAATGTGCAGCTGAGCAGTGAGCAGATTCTGAGCATAGGCACAGTGGCAAAGAACAGTGTAACAGCCGCTGGTCCATTCCATTTGGTGGCAGCGCAGTAGCAGCAAAGAAAATCCCCAAACAGCTCCATGTGTATCCAGCTTTTGGAAAGGAAAGATTTAAAAATCAATAAACAGATTTTTTCGTTTTTTACAATCCAAGGGTTTGAGTTTCTTGTCACTGCTCTACCCCAAACAACAACAAAAGAAAAAAACAGAAGTATGGAAGTAGTGTGAAAGAAGAAGTCACATAATGCCACTTTTCAAGGGAAAAGTGTGACCTCAAGACCAATTTGTCACCATCAGAAATCATAATATGAAAGAAGCTCGTTTCCTAGTATTGAGTTGCACAATTGCAAATACACCCCAAACTGGGTCAGAAATGAATGGAGACAGACACGGTCATGTAAACTCCATCAGGACCCTGACCCTGCGCATGCCACAGGTAGTCAGAGCAGTCACACCTGCTGGGAGACAGGCTCAGAGGACTCACTCCCACCCCACGCCACCCCTCCCCCCAGGTTCTAGAAAATTGTCATATTTATCTTCTTAGAGAATCTGAGATAATAAAAGACTGGAAATATGTCGTGTAGAAAAATTAATTCTCAGCTTAAAATAACATTCAAAAAGGCACTTCATCCTGTAGGAAAGAGATTCTGAGTTGGGTCAGCTGCTCCGAGCTAGGATAGAAGGGGCAGGTTGTCTGCTTGGAAGGGAGGACAGTTAAAAGGAAGTCTGATAGATATCAAGCTTTTTTTTTTTTCCTTTTTTTTTCTTTTTGGTATGTTTCGAGAAAAGCAAATCCAGTAAAATGCATGTCCCTTTATGAAATTCATTAAAAGAGTTCATTTTAAAATAGTTGTTTCTGTTCTTAAAAAAGAAAACAGGTAGGTATGGCCACATTCACCGGTGGCCTGGAGCACGGAGTGTCCTCACTTTAGCTCCCAGGGAGCTGAGGCCGCTGGTCCCCAAGGCCGGGCTGCAGAGTGCACAGGCGGGAGGCAGGCAGAGGCCAGGGCTACCTACTACAGAGTCTGTGCAGCATGCTGTACACGTCGTCTTCCCGGCTCAGGCCCTCAAAGAAGGGGATGAGGTCCAGCAGCTCCGTGTCCGTCATGTCATCGAACCAGGACTGCACAGGCACCTGAAGACAGGGGGTAGAGGGAGCAGCAGAATTATAGCCGGGGCTCTGGGCTGCTCCTAGCCTGACGGGGTGCCTACACTCTTAACAAGTTCATTGATAAGGAGGACAGGTATCTAGCAATCACCACCACCATCATCATTTTGTCTGTTCCCCCGTCCCAACTAAGATCAATCCAAAGGGACCTGGTTCGGGAGACGGCTCAGGAAGGCAAGGTTACGAGTACCCAGTCTGCGTGCATTTGCCTGTTTTGTTTTCCTGTTGCAGAAAAGGTGGCCAGAATACAGAACATGCGAGAACTAGCCTTGTTACTTGCCAGTTGCAAAAAGCTCTTTCCATTGCATCAAACCAGCTGCCTGTACCTCAGAGCTCGGGGAGGCAGAGGTTACCTGCCAACCACAACACCAGGGAGCCTATGTCACTTGCATGTTGTGTGGCAAAGACAAGTGGAGCACTTCCTTCCATGCTCAGCAGTGATCAGTTAAAAGGAGAAGGATAAAATTTCAGGACATTCTGAAGCCACAGGCTAAGACAGGATTTTTCCTTAGTTTTAGACAGAAGCGTGGTGAGGGTGGTAGTAGGTAGTCCTCAGGGAGAAGAGATTTAAAAAGAAACTTGGGGAAACCAAAAGAGTTCAAAAGTAATATTTTGACCCTTTCACAAATCTGAAGGCTGCTTAGAAACTAACAATTTATTAGGTAACTAAAGAAAAAAAAAATAAGGCAAGGAGTACCAAAAATTGGCTGCTCCTATGGAAAGGGGCAAAAATGGAGAAGAGGGCAGAAATGGCCACAAGACTTCTTTAAATTTATCTTTGTTGATAGTTTTGATGTTGGAACCATGTAAATGTATTACATGACTGAAATAAAATTAAACCATTAAAAAAGGCAATAAAAAATGAACCTACGGATGCACAAAGCTGGTGACATAACCACACAGAACATTATTTCAAGTAATTTTAAAAGAGTGTTTTCTCTGTACGTTTCTCCAAAAAAACCCTAAATGCATTCAATTGTCTTATTATTAGTAATAATATTAGTACTGCTGTTTTGAAATTATTATATACTACAGAATAAATAAAAATTATAATGATGTAAATATCTTTAGGAACCAAGAGTTTCAGCATAAGAGGAGATACAAATACAAAAACAAAAACAAAGAAATTAAATAAAAACTGTTATTACATTGAATTGGCAAAAACCCATATGAATTTATGATTTAGTTTTCCTTCTACAAGTATGCCTGTTTTAGCTCTCTCTGTCCAGCACAAAGGGCTAGAACTGAAGGGCATCCCAGTAACGAGAACCCACCCAAACTGTGGTCTTTAAATACCATTTCCACTAATGGGAGCCAGGCTCCATAGAAAACTGGCTGATTCCAGGGCAGACGCAAGAAATGGACACGAAGAGCCTGGGACACCTTGTTGTTCCAGAAAGTGGGCAGCCATCGAAGACTATTGTTATCTGAAGGGGTGTTCACCAGCCACAGGTGAAAATCGGAGCACACCAAAGAATAATAAATGGATTAAATTGTAACAATCAAAAAATCCATGAGTTCATGACGATATCTAAAAAAATGCATTGGGTACTTTTGGAGGTTGCTGGGGCACCAGCTCAATACTCTGAAATCCCAGAATTAAAGAGAAAGAACCAAGACTTTACCCTGACTTCCCTAGTCAAACATTCAAACTGAACTTTAGGGCCATTGAGCAGTCAATGAGGGCAAGTCTGATGAAAAAAAAGGAGTCCAGCCAATAACTGCAGAAATAATCGCAGAATTCAGAAATCACCATTTTGCAATTCCTCGTGGAATAGTGAATTTAGCAGTGTTCATCAACGACTGCTTATGGTTTTAGGTGAAAGGGTGATGGGGAATTTCAAAATGGACGAATCCGGCCAACAGCACCTGAATTCAAGATCAATTTAAAAGCTTTAAAAGTGGGACAACTGACTTACATGCCTCCTGATGTGATACCACAAAGGTACACAATACCATCTATGATGTATTCTTGAAAAAAAAAAAATGGACCTGATTCTAATCAGGTAGTAGTGACCTAACTGCTTGTTCAAAGAAAGTATAATGGCTAGAAAAACATATTAAACACCACCATAAGGCTGCAGGTAGGCAAATTCAGAATGTAGCAAATTTCTATGAGATAAATAACCAGAATTTCTTCAACAAACAAAAGGCATGGAAAAAAAAGGGAGATGGGGAAGAGAACTGTCAAGATTATAAAAGAATTAAGAGACATACTAACCAAAGCAATGCATGGACCTTGTTTGGATTCTGATTCAAACAATCCAAATGTTAAGACAACATTTTGAGATAATAGGGAAAATACGAACACAGGCTGGATATTAGATAATATTAAGAAAATTAGTTTTGTCAGATGTGATAATGGAATTGTGATTGTATTAAAAAGCAATTCTTATCTGTTAGAGCCACATTACAAAACGCATTATGCTGAATTTGATTAACTCATTAAAATGAACATGTTTAAATATAATAAAATTCTGAAGGTTTATTAAAATGATGTTATACACTAACTAACTGCATCTAGTTTGAACTCATTTTTATATTTCAAGTGAAGCAACCAAGTTCTGGACTCGAGGACAGGACCTTGTGCAGGTTTCTGTTGAGTCTGAGAAGCGTGGGTTGGGAGGAAGCCTCCTTTCCTGGGAAAGCTGCCTGAGCTCAGGGCCTGGTGGGCAGCTACTGCTGAGGGTCAGCAGTCACCGGTGGGCCTGGCTGATCTCTCCTCCCCTGGAAACGTAGGGTGGGAGGTGGGAGGGCATCTCTGTCTTGCTGTGAGTCGTGCTCCACCCACTGAGTAGACACTGAGAGCTGCCACGCTCCAGGGAGTTTTATGTAGGAAATGTTCCCATTATATATTTTTAAAACATCATTACGAGGTGGTAAAGCCTGGCAGCCTTATCTGAAGACCTTATTGAAGTGTTTCGTTCATTTTTAAGAAATGCTTCTGTTGAAGAGGTCACCCAGGCCTTCTGAGTCTACAGGGGCCATGAAACCCGGGCAGCAGCCAGCTCCAGGAGGTTCACGACAGGCAGAAACCTTCTCGGTGATAGTATTTAAATTGCTAAGAAGAAGATACAGGCTCATGGAGCACTTACCCATCGCAAGCACTGTCCTGCGTGCTTTTCACGTACTGCCACACTGACTCCACCAACAATCCTCTGACATCAGCATTTCTATAATCCCCATTTGACAGATGAGGCAACTGAGGCTCAGTGAAGTTAAATACCTTGGTCAGGGTCATGCAGTTGCTAAGTGGCAGAGTTGGGATTTCACCAAGGAAAGGCCAAGAAACTTTGCACGGGTGCTGGAAGGTACCAGAGTGGTGGCTGCCCAGCAAGACAGCTCGGATGGAGCCCTGCATTTTCTTTGGAGCTACTTACTGCATTCTCGGGGTGGAAGATGTACGAGGCAGGAGAATTGTCCACAATGATCACTTTGCTCAGCTCCCGTCCAAGGCGACTCAGGTCTTTCACATAGTTCCCACGATGGAAAACACACGATTCTCTGAAGAGCCGCGCCCGGAACACCCCCCAGCGGTCTAGCAGGTCAGCTACAGGGTCTGCGTACTGGAAAGCAGAGGTCGCAATGAAGGCTGGGTGCCGGAAAGAGCCCAGAATCCCTGACCTACTGCAGCAAGATGCAGCTTACTTTCCTAAAAAGGGATTTAAATCATCGGATGTTTTAGGATCCTGGTTATTTTCCTCTTCGTGGGTGCAAGACACCCTGGATTCTTCCATTTCTCTCATTTCTCATATCCAATCCATCAGAAATTCTTGTCAGTTCCATCTCCAAAAATATCCTGAATCCACCCGCCTCTCCCTATTTATAACACCAGCGCCCTATCCAGGCCTCTGTAATCTCTGGCCTGGGGGAGACGCATGCGCCTCTAGTCTCCCTTTCCCCTTGAGCCTCCTTTCCAGTCCACTCACCAGGAATAAGGCCCATATTCCTCGCCCCGTAGCCTGTATGGCTGCAGCTGCACGACTTCTGTGACCTCTCGGCTCCATCTTGACTCACTGGAGCCACACTGGCTTTGAACACGGTCAGAACCTCTGCCCAAGTGTTCTCTTTGCACAGAACACTCTCTTCCCAGCTCTTTGCATGAGCCTCTCCTGTCCCGTTTCTCAGGTCCTGGTTTCCCTTACCACCCACCTAGAGCCCTCCTGCATCTTCCTTTCTGGATATTACTGTACCGCCTCACAGTAATTTCCTTCACGGAGTTATCACCATGTGGGGTTACTTTATTTTCTCTCCATTGTCAGGGCCCAGGCCTTGCTGTCCTGTTCACCCTGACATCCCCAGCACCACCCAGAAGGCCTACCTCATGGTAGGGGCCCTGCAAATACTAGTTTCATCAGTCAATCAACGAGCCAACTTGTAATTGGGCTCATGTGGCATGTGGCCACACTGCCCCCTAGAGGTGCTCCGGGCAATTGGGCAAGACCCGTCCCTGACCGTCTCAGGACAGAGCAGACACCCACTTCCATTTACTTAGAGCCCAGGAGTTTATGACAGGGAGTTTGTGCCCAGCTTACTTCTGGGGTTCATCCTGCTTGGCCCTCTCTCATGGCCTGGAGAATTTTTCCCAAAGCAGGTTGAACTGGATAAAGAAATAAAGGAGTTATCCCCGAGGGAAAACCTTCACACATGAAGACGTCTAAAAGACTGGGTCAGATTGAGGGGCTGGAGCTGGAAGCGAAGAAGCGCCAGCTCCAAGTCCGATGTGAGGCCAGGCCTCAGCACTAAGATAAAAGTGAGGGCACGAGGTGTCACCAGGTACCCAGCCACTAGCCTGGGAGGCAGGAAGCAGCCGAGGCTGGGGCTGGCGGGAAGGCGGGCAGTGGAATACACAGCAGCCCGAGGGCAGAGCAAACGCCAGCAGGGCTGCAGCAGCAGCAAGGATGCCATGGCAAAGTCCTCGTCTCTCCAGCGACATCCTGAGGGAGGCAGAGTCCAGCAGCAGGCTGCATTTCCTGTTCACCGCTTAGGGAGGGCGCTCAGCGCACTGCAGGTTTCTGTGTGAGGGTAGCCTAGTGCCACAGGGGCGGGTTCAAAGGGGCTGATTCTAGATGGAAAGGATGATTCATTTCCTCATGATCATTGATACCGGCAGTGGCGTACATCTTTCAAGGGAGTTCTAAGTCTAGGGGCTCCAGGCCTTAGAGATGAATGTGGGGAACGTAGGCTTCCTGAGGGCAGGGACTTTGTCTCTTTTGTTCTCTGCTGTATCCCTGGTGCCTAGTACAATGCTTGATATACAGTAGGTACAAAGTAAATATTTGTTGGGTGAATGAGTGAACCAAGGAAACTAAGATGAGGACGCAGATACTGAAGGGCTCTGACAGCAGCGTAGGGTTCCTGCTGGCCCTGGGGTGATGGGCCAGGAGGTCCGCTGCACCGATGGTGCTGGCTGGGAGCTGAGCCCAGGGCCAAGACCTGGGGAGTGCCCACCTGTCCTGAACTTGTGCACCAGGGAGGAAGGAGGCTGGAAGGCCACACTGGGGAGCTGATTTGGCTGAGCCAGGCTGGAGTGGCAGTGAGAGAAGGGTTGGAGAGACAGATGGAGGGGCAGGTGGGAGCAGTCCAGGAAAAGAGACTAAACAAGGATGTTTAAGCAGGTGCTGGGGGCAATGCCAAGGAAGAGTGTTCTCAATTTTGCCAAAGAAGAAAACAACTCTCAATCCGCTGACAGACACCGGTACAATCTTCCTGTTTACTATTTCGTGGGGTATCCCTTCAGGCTTCGCAGCACCCCAGAGCACTGTCAGAAGAGCCGCTGACACTATAGTACAGTTAGGTTTGGTACCATTCCTCTGACAGTACCCGCCGGGGAAGATTGTGATTCCCTGAGGCCATGTCCTCTTTTTAGCACACGAGGGTCAGACCCAGGCTCTGCAGCCCCTCTCTACCGGCTCACGCTTTAAGGCCTGGCAATGAGCCTGGCACACGCTGTGCAGGTGGGGTTCTCTCTGACTTCGGCCATGACAGAGAGATGTCTCAACATGGGGACTCCCAGGCTGACCAGGCAGTATGTCTGGGAAACCGGAGTCAGAGTTCCCACATGCAGAGAGGAAGGGGGCCGACGAGAGACAGGACATGGGGGAGGGAGCTGCATGTGAGTCCTTGGAGCAGCTCTGTGACAGGCAGATGGCTAACTTGGGCCTCACAAAGCTCATCTTTGGGGCCACTCCGGGTCCCTGAGGTGCCGCCAACAAACGGCTGGTGTTCGCCCCATTAGAGTCAGCCTTGGAGAGGTGGGCACGGCACGGACCTCTTCTGAGGAGTGGGGGTCTGCCTGTCTGCCCCACACGGCGCAGGCCCCTCAGCACACCTGTTAAAGGAGAGACTAAACCCTCTCAGGGGTCCTGTGAACCCGGTAATTCCCTTTAACAGTGGGAGAGAGCAAAGAAATCAGGGTATTTGGTCAGAGCCAGTGTAGACTCTGGGTCAGAGATTCATACCAAGCTCTAGGACCAAAATGTGTGTGAATTATTTGATCATCATCATTAATAATTATGGTAATAAACAACGAGCACCAGGAGGACGTACCGTGTGACAGCGTCCAGCACAGCATATGGAACACAGCAGGTGCTTCACGAATACTTGCTGAATGGCAGTCAGGCACTGCGCTAAGCCCTTTACATGCAGGATTTCTTTGGATCCGCCCCACCAGGCAGATGAAGTTATTATCCCCAATTTATAGAAGAAATGGAGGCAAGAGAAGTACAGTAACTTGCCTGAGATCACAGGGCTCATTAGGGCAGTCAGAAATCTCGTGCGGCCCGTGCCCGTGGGTGAATCTCTGACACTCATCTCTCCTCCAAACCTGTGTAAGCTAACCCAAGGGAACAGAGGCTGGAGCCTCTAGCATTTGGTTGCCAGTGAATAGATGAGATACAGACACCCTTTCTCGGTTACGCTGGACACATTTGTGATTTCCTGCTCTGTGGACAACCAGCTTCAGGGGGGTTCATGCAGCAACTTCATGGAGCATTTGTTCCAAGGGCTCCCTGTCACCATGGTAACCCAAAGCCTTTCAGGCTGGTGCTGTGCACATGGCCTGCATCCATCCCATCTGGGGTGGGAATGTGTCACCATAGAAATAGCTTCCCCCACCTTAACAAAGGGCTGTTTGACAGACAGCGGGTAGGGGTGGAGGGGCTGGCAGCTGGACTCACCTTGGCCAAGCTGGCAGTAAAGAGCACACACTCGAAGAGCTGTCCCATCCTCTGGAGGAACTCGTCCACATGTGGCCGCTTCAGCACATATACCTGCAACGGCAGGGAACAGCAAGCTGGTCAGTCACAGCAGTTGCTGGGGATGGCCGGGGGGCGCAAACACCAGGGTAGGAAGAATTCCTGAATCGGTTCCTGCCTCCTGCTCCCGGGGTCTGTGTATGGTATGGAGACCCTGATTGTAGGAGGGGCTACGTAGTCAGATGTGGCACTTCAGGCCTGATACACTCTTCAGATTGGGTTCCAGGTCTGAGTTTGGTTCAGATGCTGCTCCCAAGGGAGAGAGGGAAGCTGACCGTGGTACCGAGAGTCTCGGGGATTTTCAGAACCAGTGAATGGAAGGGTTGTGCCATTTGTGAGAAACAACTCATTCATTTCACATGTGTTTCTCGGCACACACTCTGGGTCAGACCCTATGTGGACACAGGCCATGGTCTAGGGGGTGTCCTTTTGGAGGTGCAGGCCTGGCCTGGCAGGTCTGCTGCCACCTTCTTGTCTGACTAGAACACCTTCCCTTGCTGGGACGGCTCGGGGAGGAAGCGCAGACCCAGCAAAGCTGCAAGAAGCACCATATTTGTTGGTTTAGGAAGCCATCCACCGGATACCACAAAGGTTACTCTGCTTGGGCTTGGGATAGAAACAGATATTTCAGGGGATGTGAAATCAGCCTAATCCAAGGCCCCAGAAATGAGCCACTAGGAGGGTCCTCCAAGCAGAGAGGGGCAAAGAGTAGACTTTCCTAGAGTGGCTGGGCTCTGCGCTCCTGACTAAGGAGCCTGAAGAAATCTTAGCAAACCAGGGAGATGGGAGAGAAGGCAAAGCTGGTGAGCCAAGATAGAAGAGGTAAGAGGAGGGAAAAACTAATTAAAACTTGAACAAATTCCATTCGAAATTAGCCACTACCCTAAAATAAATCAAACTTGTTAAAATTCATTTCAATTCGTATTCACTGAGCGCCAGCTCTGTGCTCAGCCTGAAGCAGTTACAAAGATGAATCAAACACAGGCCTTGCCCTTGAAGAGCTCACAGTCTAGAGCAGACACACACAGAAGTAGATCAAAACCAACACGCATAATGGAGGATAAATTAAGGACAATGAATTTCCCTCTCAAGGGGATGGAATCACAGAAGGTGACATTTGGCCTGGACCTTGAAGGATGAATAGGAGCTCACCAGGCCGATAAGCGTAAGTGAGCTTCCAGCCAGAGGAAACAGCATCAGCATGCATCGTGGCTGAAAATACCTGGGGTGTTAGCGAATGGCCAGAACCCTGCATGAGCAGCCCTTCAGAGGCAGTGACAAAAGAGGGAGGATGGGGGACAGGAGGAGAAGTGGCTGAAGATGACGTGTGCAAGGCAGGTCCGGGTCGCATGAGTGGGGCCATCAGTGGCAGATGGAACAGGTTGGACATCCTACGGGAGGAGTGACAGAGGGGACCCTACAAGGGGGCTCTGTGTCACAGAGGATGTGCTGCTGGCAGAGGAATTCTACACAGAGCCAGGGCTTGCTGGGAAACTTGTGGAGCACGAGAGTGGAGGGAGCACGGGTCCGTGTCTGAGGGGACAGTGAGGGGCGCGAGGAGCAGCATGGCCGGGGTGGGTGCCAACAGGGCTCTGAGGACCTGGGAGGCCAGGGTGGGGGGCCGAGGGCAGGGCCTGTGGCTGTGTGGCTGCAGTAGCTCCCGGTGCCCACTTTGCCCATGAGACTTGGTGCCAGGGAGGGGGGTGGCCTGTGGTCCTCAGTAACCCTGGGAATACTGCTTGGAAAGCAAGCTTTGCGACATGCAAAGGGCAGGAAACTGATTTGGAAACTCTGGAGTTGGTGCCTCTGGCAGAGAGGAAGGTCCCGGGCCCGGATGCCGGCGTCCAGGCCCGCGTCCCCGTGCAAGTAACCAAGAATAGGCCCCTTGGGACCTGCACAGCCTATCCTGGATTACTTGAACGAGGCCACGGCCTTCGCCAGGGCCTTGGTCCTCCTCTTGGCGCCTGTGGCTTCATTCCCTCAGGAGAGAGTTTCTGATCCCAGCCCTGGTGCCCCAGGGTATCTATCGCCAAGCGAATCATAGCGCAGTCTGGAGGGAGGCGGGGGGGGGGGGGGGGGGGGGGCTGGGCTGGCTCCTTCGAGAATGGTCTGGTCATAGCAGGTCAGGCCCCGAGGGTCAGGCTCACAGTCACGAGGTATTCATTTCTCTCCTAATTCTTGCCATGCCAATGGGCAGCCTCCCCTTTGTCTCATTACTTTGTAACATGAGCCAAGATAATAAATGCAGAAGCCTTAACTGCTTCTCAGATACCGAGTTAATTCAGTTGATGCTTTTGCAAATGTTAAATGCCCAAGTGCCTGCTGTTTTGGTTCCCTAATGAGTTTTAAAAGCATGAAGTGTGGAGATACCAGGGCCAAAGCTGCCTTTCCCGGGAACAGCTTCCTGGCAGGGGAGGGCAGGGAATGGCGTATCAGGAAAAGAGCCTTGGGCAGGGGGCAGGAGACGGGAAGTCTCATTTTAATTCTTCATATTGTATGACCTCGAGCCAACCCTGTCTCTGGCTGAGTCTCAGTTTCCCCACCTGGATAATGAGGTGGCTGGGCCACCTGATTTCCAAGGCCTTGCCAATTCTGACAGCCTCCACTCAAGGGCCAAAGAGACTACTGACATCGTTAAAGAAACACATCCTGTCATGGCTCAAGCACCAAGAGAGATTTCCCTTCCTGGGATATGAACACATCAGTCCAGAGACTCTCACTTTAAGACACTGGGGTGGACAGCAAGAGGATCAGGTCATCCGTGTGGAAAACTGACCAAAGCTCCCCCACTCTTCAGCCTCCAAGGCTAGTTTTCCTACAGCGTTTCCAATATGTCCCTAAACGAAGCTATTCCCAGAGGAGCTTCATGCAGATAAGGGACAAAATATCAGAACAGAGGCATGCCAACTGATTAGGGTATCTTGACTCAAAGCTGCCTGCTATCCAAACAGTTCACACCTGTCTCCCTTTCTCTTTCGTTTGGGTTTTTGCTAAAGATTCACTGGAGAACATGATGCAGGAGAGACAAGATCAGGCTGGAATGGCTGGCATTAGAAATGGAACCTTTTCCTGAAAATCCACCGTAAGTGGGTACCCTGTGGCATTTTCCTGTTGCCTGCTAGGAGAGTAGCAGAAAGCAATTACATGAGGAAGTTAATTAGACCATCAAGCTAGGCCAATGGGGGAATATGGAAATTTCTAAAAGTCTGCATCAAATCAAAGAACTATTTCAACTTGCAACTACATCTAAACATCTGATATTTACAGACTATGGTTTCCCTTATAAATTCAGCATATAAATAAATCCATCAGAGTGAAAAGAAAAAGCAGAAAACAATTATATTTATTTTACAAAGTTTGCTTCCTTTTGATTTAGTAATAAGATTACTACTGAAATGGGAATTTAGAAATAAAGTTCATAAGAAATGTAATTACTAAAAAAAAAAGATGCTAATTGAAACTCTGATTTAGCTTTGATTTCTTACCTGATGTATAGTTCCATCGATTTCAACCGGAACAATAAAATCAGCATTACTAATAGGCTGGAGAGAAAAGAAAACTATAATTAATACGTCTGAAAGAATGAAATAAAATTGGAAAGGTTGGCAAGAAAAAAATGTTGCCTGTACCAATGTTTTTATTATTGGAAAAAACAGTTCAGGAGGAGGATGCTGAAGCATGCGTTGGTTCCTTAAAATAAGCACAAGCAGGAAAGCACATTATTTTCTGTTCTGAATATCGTTACATGTTCGGCATCTTGGTCCAACCTGCTAGTCATCTGCCTCACCTCAACCACGAAGGGTAGGGAGCCTGGCTAGGAAACAGGGCTCCTCAGAAACTCCAGCCCTGCCAGGAATGATGGGGAACCACGCTGGCCACCAGGGGGAGGAGGTGAGAGCCCAATAGGCCCAGAGAACAGGGCTACTTGGGGAAGAGAACTGATACTGAACCCACAAGTGCGGGCTGCCCTGGGATGGGCTGCTCAGCAGGAGACGCTCAGCGCATGGACCCAAAGCAGGGCCAGGGCTGTGGGATGAAGTCAGAGGCCGCAGACCCACACCCTTGGGCAGGCTCTTCCCATCTCCGCTCTTCCACAGCCACAGTAACAGGTCTCGTGAGTGTCCATGGATGGTTCCATACAGTCCTGAGCACTAGTGATTTCAGGTTACCCTAGATTGCTCTGCTCGAAGGAACACAATACCCAGCACCCTTGAAAATGGCTGGATATTTAAAATAACGCTGACAGTATTAAGGACATTTAAAATTCAAATATGACGCTTCGGCACCCATTATATTCTCAACGATGGACTCCCATAGAGCTCTAAATGGAATTCCACAAATTAGGAAACTACTCGATGAACAGACCCAAGACAATGACCAGGCTGCAGACCCCTGGGACAACAGGAAAGAGATGGAAGGAAGGAGAACGTGTGTGGTGGCCACTGGGCAGGGGTGTCGGGTACAGAATCTCTGTTCAGGCTGTGAACTGGGGTTTGCCGTTAAGTCCATCACTGTACAAATGCACATTCCTCTTTGATATGCAAACTGAAAAATGTGAAAAACACTAGATCGTAGAACCATTACCAAGTACTCAGTAGAAGACCTGAAGCTTAGTATAACTTAGTTTATTCACTTCTATGGTTGGAAGGCCTAGGACAAGTTCAGTATTTTGAAAGTTCACCACTAAAATACAGAATCATACTAAAAAAAACAAAAGGGAAGGCGGAAGGAAGAAACTCTCACAAGGCATTAGATTGTGAAATCATATTCCACAGAGTACATGAAAAGAGAAAAGCCATTCCCCAGCTCAGAACAAGCAGCTGTCCTTGATCTCCTGTCACGTGTCAGTGCAAAGGTCATGCATGCCGAAGCCAGAGTTCTTAACATGGGTCCATGAGCCTGTCTGTTGTACATTTTCAAGGAGAGAGGCTCACAGCTTTCAGGCTCTCAAAGGGCTTTCAAATGCCCAGAACATTAAAAACCATACAATAAAGAATATTCTGCTTGCACATGAGGCAGACCAGGGAGAGAAGAAATGAGGAGATGCTCTTCACATCAGCTTGTCCCATCAGTGCCCTGTGAGCAGAGCCTGGAGACACCAGGGGCTGCCAAGGCCCTGACTTTAGAGCCAGGAACCCTTAGGAACCTTGGGCGGTCTGGCCAGCGTTGCTCAGACTCCTGGAGCTGCTTGAGGGGAAGCTGTCGCTGCTGTGAAGGCAACTGACCCCAGCTCTAAAGGGCTTCCCTCCAGAGGGACTTGAAAAAGTCCTGAGCAACTTGCTGACAGGGGAAGAAAGGCTTCTTCCAACGCTCTTCAGAGCTGAGCTGGGACATAAGGCCACTGCAGCCCTGGACCAATCCTGGAAGGCCCTGGGGCATGAGGTGGTACCTACATGCCCCCACAGCCAGACAGGCTATTTCTCACTGCTAGAGGTAAGTGTGGCCCCTCCTCCACTCTCCCAAAGGTCTCAAAGATAACCACCTGGCCTTGTCCTGTCAAGGAAAGCCTCTATTAAGTGAGAAGCAGGCACAAGGGAGGATGTCTCTGGCATTAAGGTCTTCTGGCCAATTTGACGGCTCTTCCACTCCCCGTACAACCGTCAAGGGATGACTATGGCTCACGTGAGACCATAGTCTCACCCATCTTGGATGGTGGCTTTCATGTCTCTTAGTGAAGTAAGGGGCGTACCAGGCTGAGGGCATGAAGAGGAACGTGGTCCCAGCGACAGTACTACAGTTCCATCGCCAAAACTATGCCCAGGCAACTAGGATTAGGACCTGCTTCTTCTCGTCAGCACACCGATCCCCTAGTTCCAAATCTTTTCATCATTTGCCTCTTTTAAACAATTTATTCCATTTCAAAACAATGGAAAATGGTTCATTAACTCATTTCTTAATAGTGTTGCCACAGCTGTCCCCGCAAGGAGGCCCTTTGGTCATTTGTAATGTTTGCTGTTATTCTGGTGGGGCGGTGGCGAGTGAGGAAGGCGATAGAAGGCTGTGTGACACCCCCGTACAGCACTGCAGCCCCCCACCCTTCAGCAGGGAAGTCATACAGGTGGATACTCACTGAGCTAGAAAGCTTATAAAATCTCCATGGTTGTTGTCATGAAATGGTCAAAATAAATGGCTGAATCTGTTCAAATACCCGTAACCCTGGAAGTCTTCTTCAGTGTTGAACATCTTTCAAAAATTGGTCTGGGCAAATGCCCAGGATAGCAGGTTGTTGTGACAGCGCCTCCCTGCCCCTCCTAATAAGCATATGGTGCTCCAGTTACCTTGACAAATACACAGTAGTGGCCTGGGCATTGGTGCACGGATTGCTGTGTGCCACGTGAAAACGATTTCTGCAGGGCTTAGACTGTTGGAACAGTCAAGTCTCATAAGAAAGAGTGAGGTCTAATAATACTGGCAGCCCAGCGCTTTTCCCTTCAAACTAATTATGTTAATATTCAACTACTTGAGTTAATGTTCATCTGAGTTAATAAGCGCCTGTTACTGGGATTTCTTCATGAGCAGTGAAGTCATACACGAATAACCACATGCTTTTACTTTTTTCTTTTTTTAATGGTTTTTCTCCTTTATTCTGTTAAAGTGGTGAATTACTTTTATTGATTTTTGAATGTCAAACCCACCTTGGATTCCTAGAATTAATCCTCTTTGGTTGTGAATATTGTCCTTTTTATATGTTGCTGGGTTTGTTTTGAAAACATTTTATTTAGCATTTTTGTGTCTATGTTCATGAACTATATTGCTCTCTAATTGTCCTTTCTTAAGTATCCATGTCACGGTTTAGTATCAACGTTATTCTGGTCTCATAAAGAGGAGTTGAGAAGTTTCTACTTTTTTTGGGGGGGGGCGTTTTTCTAATCATGTACTTTATATTTTTTAATTTATTTTATTTTTAAAAATTTATTGGGGTGACAATTGTTAGTAAAATTACATAGATACCATAAAATTTCAGGTGTACAATTCTGTATTACATCATCTATAAATCCCATTATGTGTTCACCACCCAAAGTCAGTTCTCCTTCCATCACCATATATTGGATCCCCCTTACCCTCATCTCCCACCCCCACCCCCTTTACCCTCTGGCTTTCATCCTTTTTTAATATGACTGAGACCAAATCACAAATCACTGAGACCATAATCAGAGGTTATGTTGACTTACCTTAAATGAACTGTGCACCAATGTTTCATCTAAATCAATGACCACACATTTCTTTCCATAGTCAAGCACCGTCACCTCGGGAAGGAGGTATTTAGCTGGTGGCTAAAAAAAAAAAAAAAAGAATTATTATTACCTTGATGTGCAAGACAAACCAATCCTCTCATTATTGTATCATCCTATGTCAATGAGGTTAAAAATAAAACCAAACATTTACATGCTTGGTCAAGTACATCATGGAATTTTATTAAAATGAATAGAAATAAGGAGTTTGCAACTGAAGTTTTACCAAATCCCGTGCCATTGTCTGAATGGCTATTATGAAAGGCGAGGCTTTAGAACCAGACAAACCTGGATTCGAACATCAGCTCTGTCTCTTTCTTGACTATCAGTTGGGATAATTAATGCCGACCATGAGAAAGTGTTATTAGCTGTGATTGCAGTAAACGACCCACATTCTGCCAGGCATACATATGGTTATTGTTATTATTAAAATGGACTACACAAAATTGAATGTTTAATTATACCAGCTACTCTTACTATGCAGACCCATTTCCTGGGATCATATTTTGTCAGAAATTCACTGTGGTACATAAATATATTTCACAGCTAAATTGGAACCACAGTATTTTTATTTTTTTTTAAGTGACTGAAGTTTTCAAACACTTGAACTGTAGACCCACCCACAAAATGCAATCCAAACTGACCTCCAATAATAAGAAACAGAAGTAAAACTGTTCCAGGTCCAGTGCCCTGCCTTTGTGCCCGCCCACTGTGGTGTAATAGTAAGTAAATGTGGCATATCTCTACCTCTGGAGATCATACTTTAATCCACAGAAAATCTATTTATATGTCTTTGTAGTAGCTGACTCTAATCTTTTTTTCTTTTTAAAGAATTTATTGGGGAAGGGGAACAGGACTTTATTGGGGAACAGTGTGTACTTCCAGGACTTTTTTCCCAAGTCAAGTTGTTGTCCTTTCAGTCTTAGTTGGGGAGGGCGCAGCTCAGCTCCAGGTCCAGCTGCCGTTGCTAGTTGCAGGGGGCGCAGCCCACCATCCCTTGCGGGAGTCGAACCGGCAACCTTGTGGTTGAGAGGACGTGCTCCAACCAACTGAGCCATCCAGGAGCTCAGTGGCAGCTCAGCTCAAGGTGCCGTGTTCAATCTTAGTTGCAGGGGGTGCTGCCCACCATCCCTTGCGGGACTCAAGGAATCGAACTGGCAACCTTGTGGTTGAGAGCCAACTGGCCCATGTGGGAATTGAACCTGAAGCCTTCGGAGTTAGGAGCACGGAGCTCCAACCGCCTGAGCCACCGGGAGGGCCCTGACTCTAATCTTATGATAAAGAGGTCATAAAATGCCGGGTATCTTCAGACTACCTCATTCTTGATTTAGAGTATTTATTTCTTTGGGCCTTGCCTCATTCTAGAAAAGATTTGAAGTATTTTAGTTTGCTTTGTGGCATATTCACTGCCCAATGTTAACTAGCTAATTTTCTGCCCGGGGAAGAAGGTCAAGCTCTGTTCAGTATTTAATGCAAAACAAAACACAAGAAACGATCTGGCCCTAACCACCGAAGAATGGACAGTTTAGCTTATCAAATAAAACAAGAAACAATGAAATTAAGAGGTAATTCCTTTTAAATGGCTATTCCTCCCCCCACCCCATTATTTTTTGTTTTGTTTTGTTTTTAAAATGAACGTTAGTCAAGGATCTAGAGTTAATTTTGGACTTTAGCTGATTCAATAAGGAATGTAACAGGGGCAGGCATCAGGTTAGGTACATTTGCAAGTGCAATGACCACCCTGGCAGGGAGGGGCTGTCAGGACTGACCACCATGAGGCCACGTGTGGGGACATGAGCATTTCTATTCCTAGAGGGGCTCTCTCTGGTGAGTGTGGGTGTTTCCTCTTCTCCAGTATCATCTAGAAGAAAAAGCCTTTATGGCCTCCCAACTCCCTTGGCTCTAATTAAAGCTCACCAAGCACTATTCCTAATCCCGAGGCACTGAGAAGAAATGTGCCTGAGATATGGAGCATGGGATACAGAGCACAGGTCCTGGGAAGGACTGTGTCCTTCATTATAAGTCAACGAGCAAGCAAGTTATTAAAAAAAAATTTAAAATAAACTTGCAAGAGGGAAGTTTGGTATCAAAAGCGCTTTAAAAAAGGCAGGGTATAATGCGCTCTATAAGTGAACAGAATGGAGAGGATATTAGTTATTTCTGTTGTTTAGGTGATAGCAAAAAGCATGCTTATGACAAGAATAAAATTTGTTCTAACTTTTTGTTATACAATTATGTAATAAAAACACATTCTCACTGTAAAGAGTATAGACATGAAAACACAACTGTTCCCTTTTCCATACCCCTCCCCCCCTTACCCCCCAGATGTGTCTCCCTTTTTAGTTTGGTATGTATCTGCACAGTCCTTTCTCTATGCATTTATACACTAAAATAACATTTTAACTTTATGTAATTGCTAGCCTGGAAAATAAGGATCTAGAAATTCTATCCCTAGCATATCTGAAAACATCAAATATCTGCCAAAAGTGGCTCAGTTATTTTCCAAACCCAGGAATAAAAATTACTTTCTTAGCATATTTAACCCACACTTTACAAGCATTCTCTGAGTTAACAGAAAGTAAAAAGCCTCCCCATACTATTCTGAGAGAAAAGAATGAGAAAGGTATGAAGCAAGCTATTGATTTAGCATTTGAACTGCAGAGAAAGAAGGAGGACAGGCTGGGGGCAATGGGTTAGGAAGATTCCATTAATCCTTAGCCTGGTTCCTAAATGTACACAGCTTCTCTGAGAGCTTGGATTTAGATTACTGCAAATTGTTCAGACTATTGGTAAGAATTCTTCTGGACAGCTGTGTCCTTGAAACGTGCAAGGACGCTACATAATTGCAATAATGCTTTGTTACTCCAATTGATCTGTTCAGGTGATGCTTGAATCATTAACTAAACAATGTCCTGAAGCAAATTTTCTCTCAGGCTCTCATAAAGCTGAAGAACAAGAGAAACAGCACTTACATCAAGCCCTTTCTATACAACATCACTTGCTCCAAAGCACATAGAGGGCACTGCCAGGGCGATGGATAGAGTGGAGAACAGGGGCAAAAGCCATGTGGGGGGAGGGAAGAGGAGGAAGGGACCTCAGCTTGCCATCCAAAGTTTGAGAAGGGCATTCATTCAAGTTCCCTTCCTGGGAGTAGATCTGAAGTTTCCTGTCCTAGGAACCTTGGAAGTGAACTGGCAGCCATGAATAGTTAACTCTATAGTTTCTTTCTTTAGAGTACCCACCCAACACACTCTCACAAATCTTACAGATGTAGTACCTCTTCTTGGTACATTAGATTTTTTTTTTCCTTTTTCTTTTTTTGTGTGCAGAGATCTCAGGGCCTATTGCAGGAGAGGGGTGAAGGAAACTCTAGACCATCTTTAACTAGAACAGTTGCTCTGCTTATATGTTCTTCATAAGGTTTGGTTGAAAAAAGTATACTACTGCTTATTAAAAAGGCTTTAGTAGACAGCAGAAAAACGTAACTGTTAGAAAACACATTTCTCCTCTCCCCTGTCAGCATTTTGATGGCTCAGCTGCACAGGTGAGCATCAGGATGTTGTGTGATTCAAACGAGAGTGTGGGGAAGGTAGAGCAGGGTCACAGTCCCAGGGGCGTTCCTTACTGGGGCCAAAGCATCTGCGTGCTCACTTCCAGCCACGACCACCCAGACTTCAGTGGTTTCTAGACCTGGCCCTCCGTATCATTTCCTTACCTTTCCATACCTGACTGGCACTGGACAGCCCCCTGAGGCTTCCAATAAGACGTATAGAGAGCCCCAAATCCCAGCTCATAGTTTGGAGACAAATGTTACTGAGTAGAATGTTTAACATCAAGTCCAGATAAAGACATCATTTCGAATAGGTGTGCAAAAGATGGATTACTCAATAAACGGTATTGAGATAACTGACTTGCCACTTGGAAAAGGAAATAAAGCTGGATCACTACTTCATGCCTTACACTAACATAAATTCCAGATGGATCAAAGTCTTAAGTGTAATGATGAAACCATTAAAATACTAGAAGAAAATATGGGTCAGTCAGAGTGTGGAGATCTTTCTCAGCATGACATAAAACTCCAGAGCCATAAAGGATAAGAAAAATACATTGGTGTATATAAAATTAAACTTCTTTGTGGTTAAAATGATTATAACAAGGCCAAAAAGATATATCATAAATTTTGGGAAAGTGCTAATTTCCTTGAAATTTAAAAAGATAATGCGGTATAAAATCTGTAAGAAATAAATAGGGAGGAAAGACATATGGATAATACACTTGTAAAAAGTTGTTCACTCTCATTCATTCATAAGGAAATACAAATTAAAGCAATAAATTGACACGATTCTTTACTTTCAAATTAGCAAAGATTAAAATATTTGATCAGAGAATGGGGAATCCCATACACTCTCGGTTGGAATGTGAATTAGGCTTTTGGAGGATAATTTGGCTTTAACCTACCAAAAATGTAAAATATGTCCGTTGAACTAGCATTTGCACAATTAGGAACTGATCACACAGACACTATCACTCAAGTCCACAAATAAACTTGCACAAAAATATTCATAAGAGATATATTAGCAATAGCACAGAAGTGGAAACAAAGTAAATGCCATCAACTACATGTAAAACAATGAGGTTGATGCTATGTACTCATATTTGGAAAGATGATCAAGGTGTCTTGTTAAAAGCAAAAAAATTCTATAAAACTCTTATTTGCGTAAATAGAGGTGGGGATTTTTTTTTTTTTGTACTTGAATCTTTCAGTACTTTTTAAAACCATGAGCTTGAATTATTGCTTAGTAAAAAAACCCAAAAGGCCAAAGCTGCACATATAAACAGAACAACATGAAAATGAAAAAAGAAGGGTGAGGTGAGCAGCAGATATGGGGGAGTCCAGCTGGAACTACTCTGGGCACCCACAGGTGAGGGGTACCTTTTGTGTTCAGGGCCGGGAAAAAGCTTTCTTGAGGTTGTGGAACCTGATTTGCAGGCTCAGCACAAGCCTGGATTTCTGGTCCTGTGGTGCACCCCAAGCTCTCAGGGGCTCCCAGCACTGATCAGGTCCCCCTATGGTCCAGAAAGGGCAGGGCTACTCTGTTTATGTGACCTGTGCCCTTGCCAGATAGGTGCAGATTTTGCAGGAGAGTCCAAGGCTTGAATCCCAGGGCTGAACTTGGGTTCAGATGGACTTGGGTTCATTCCTGCACGGAAGCAGGCAGTGGAGGTCCCACATGCCCATTAGCAGAATTGCTTTTCTGGAGGTCATCATTCAAAGACGCACGTTACTTGAGCTAGGCTTTGTTTTTCTGCAAGGTGTTTCACAGATTCATGAGGCCTGACCCAGTGTCTCATATATAGGAAGCAGTTAGCAGTTTATTGATCTAGCATTGGGCTAAATTATACAAGGAATCTTTTTCCCCTGGGCTATTTTATTCCAAAATTCTAGGATGTGTCTAGATTTGTGGGAGAAAGGTCATTTTCCTCAGTAGAGTTTTTACCCTGACAAGTGATTCAGCATTGAACTTCACAGATAGCAGTGAATTAACTTTGAGGAAAAAAACAGGACTATTAGAGTGTCAGAGGTACAGGGAGAGATGCCATCTGTCACCTGTTTAACACAGGTACCTTTGCAGGAAAACTAATACTTTGTATAAAGGCTACAAAGAGACTATCAATCCCACTGAGGACTGATAATATGTGAAAAAGTCCAAGGAAAGATAGATGACAGATCTGAATCCTACTCAAACACTGGATAAGAAGTCATGCTGCTTGATCAATCTTTTTGATCAGTTTTCCCAACAAAGCCCAACCCCCAGTCATGCTGACAAAGTCAGAATCACTCCACAAACCCTTGCCACTTGTTAATCAATGGAGGGTTAAAAGTTCCGAGAAAAATGAAATTATCAAATACTTTTTGGGCAATTTATAAGCGACATGCATTAACAAATTCAGAGTCAACCTGTCCTAATGAAATCCATTCCTTTTAGTGTAGGGTTGCTGTGTCTCTTGGAGAGTCCCAGAAAACATGTAAAAAAGTCCAAGGAAAAATAGAGAACAGATTTGAATCAGACAATCTGAATCAGAGAAAGTTTCTGGATTAAAAGATCAATGTATGGATCTCTTTTCCATACATTGTATCCTTCTCTCAGGTCACAGGCCTGCCTGAAAGGCCTTGTTTGATATGGACATCGCAACAGCAAGTTTCTTTTGGGAGTCAGTCACTGGTCTGCTTCTTGCTGAATGGCCATAGGCCACATGGCTCTGCGCAGAGCAGAAGAAAGAGAAGGAGCAGTGGAGACAGGGGATGCCTGAGGAGTGGTCTAGGCCTGTGCTGGGGTCGAACACTGGTACAGCTATTCTCTCAAATTCCGGGGCTGAAGACAGAAGTGGGGGGCCCAGGGAATGCCCAGCTGGGGTAGAGTTACAGCACAGCCAGCTGTGGGAGTGAGGCGGGTCCTGCAAGCTCAGAGAATATACTGGGCTCATTTTCTGATCTCAGAGCCATGGCCAAGCTTCCGACACTGTTGAAAAGTCAGGAAAGTTCTGTTCACCTGGGACCTGGGCTGGATGAGCCCAGTTCTACTGGGACAGAACCTGTTGCAAATAACCATGTCTGGGCAAAAGTATGTTTTCCCAGGCTAGGGAGCTGGGGTTGGGGAGTGTGGCAAGCTGCCTTAGTTTACTCAGACCCGGAGGCCCTTTGCAGAGAGAAAGGAAAGCGAGAATTTGGTTGATAGATGCTGGTTACCCCTGTTCCTAAAGGAGGGAACTCTCTCTGTACAGAACTTCCTGCTCACAGTTTAAAATGCAGCTTCATTTTTCTTCTTAACAGGACAGAGCTGTTTATATCACATGATAAAACTTAACATAAGCAAGAACATAAAAAAAAATTTACATGAGTGGGCCCAAAGCTACAAGAATCTATGAATGTTCAAATAAAACTGGATAAATATACATACACTTGGTATGGGAATGATCTGCCTCTGGTCACCCTGAGGAAAAAGAAAAAAGAAATCATTGTCAGATTTGAAGAGAAGTCGATCACATATTCAAAAGAAACTTGAACACACCCTTGAGGACAGCAGGCACATGATTTTCTGTCCTCTGTACCTTGGTGGTATTTAATGAACAAGAGGAACCCAAAGATTTTCCAGTTAGAGCCCTGGAACCCACTCTGCCTCCCAGACACCCCCTCTCCTGACAAACCAGGCTGGGCTCCTGAGGCTCACTAATTGGCTTGTTTATTTGATTGGGCAGAGGGGACAAGGCGAGGTACAAGAGGTGCCCTCTGAGGCCACAGACACGGGGATAACTTTCCCTTTAATGGGAACAGAACCTGTATTCACAGGGAGTGTTAAGAATAGTCAGGTCAAACGGAAGGGCCACTACCATTCCTCAGCCTGGAATTCCCACCATTCCAAACCTGGTTGATGGAAACACTTCATTTTAGCATCATTAAGAAATGCTAATAAAAAACCCAATTTATCTCCATTGAGCATTTCCAGTTTCTGTGCTGCTGCTGCCTCTTTTTTAGATGGTGGGATGGGAGGCAATGAATAGCAGGTTGCCGGTAAGGAGATGCACTGTTACACGGTCTCCTACAGTGAACGGTTTGTGAAAAGTGTATTCACCTTTACTGAGAGGGATCACTGGCGACAGGCGCCTCCCGGAAAGGGGTCAAACCTGACTGTCAGTGGCAGGGGGCTGGCTCCCTTCTGAGCTCGGCTCTGACTCTAAGAACCATTTAGCAACTTCTTGATGGTCTCCAGCTCCTAGCCAACACCTCTGCAGTGTAACAGCAACCACTGCTCCTCTTGAGATAATCTTGATGGCTCTTTGCTTTTTCAGGACACTTGGGGGCTTCTCTTAAGGATTTTAAAGTGCCTTGTGCCATCCATTATTCAAGGCAGAACCGTGCGGCTCTCTAATGCGACGGCACAATCAAAGCAAATCTCCCTTTTCGAGAACTTACGAGTATATGGAGAAGTTCCTTTCAGAAGCTCTTGATACTATTCCTAGCATCTGACCTGGGAGCACATCGCTGCCCTTGGCGGGGTAGATTTTCACCAGAAGCTCACAAGCCCAAACCAGTTGGGTCCCTGTGGAGTAGGGTTTCTCAACCAGCACGACTGACACTCTGGGCCTGATAACTCTGCCGCGGGGGGCCGTCTTGGATATTGGGGGATGGATGTGTACTTAACAGCATCCTTGGCCTCGACCCACTAGAGGCCAGTAGATCTCCTAGTAGTGACAATCAAAACTGTCTCCAGACATTGTCAAGGGTGCCCTAGGGGGCAAAATCGTCTCCAGTTGAGAACACTGAGCTAGTGGGAGACTGCCAACAGCCCCCACGCCCAGGTGCACTTTCAGATGAGATGAGCACATCAGTGATGGGAGAGACAACATAACTATCTGATGGGCTTGAAAAAACACAGACCAGGACCAAAGGTGCTACTTTAGACAGATATTTGGGCTAGAAAATTACCCTAGAGGTGTGTGTGCGTGCACACAGGGTATGCATGTATTAGTGAGTGTTCAGCAACCCTGTTTATTTTGTCATCATCCTTCAAAGTCCTCCATGGTCTCTGCCATTGGGGTCTTCTAGATGCTGACTCCTCCTCGCCTCTGGCCAGGGGCTGCAGACAGTTTTATTTTGGGCAACTGGCCTGCAGGTCCAGGGTGTAACTGCGATGGTGGCAATGGCTGTCACTCCAGGACACTGCTGCTGAACCTCTTCTCCAGGGCAAAGTGAATATGCAGGGTGGATGGAAGCCTAGAGGCCATCTGCTGCAGCGGCTACAGCTTTCCCTCTTCCTCTGGCATGCTGAGTTCCAAGAGGAAGGCAGACCGAGGAGTCAGCAGTGGAGACAGGTGCAGAATCTGCTTCCACATCTAATGGGCCTGGGCTTTGTATTCCAGGTGTCCTGACCAAGCTGACAGCAAAGGGCAGGGTCCCTCCTCTGGGAATTAGCTGCTCCACTTTGACAGGGGCTCTTTCCATGGGGTCTTACAGATTGAACAGTCAAGTGTCATGCAAACGATGCATTGCTCAGAGTGGCCTTCATTCTTTCAAAAGCCATTCTAACAAATGTTAACTGAAGGAGATCTATGCATGAACACCAGGTCCAGGTGAGCTAGGCTCTGCCTGAGGAACTGCCTTTAATGGTCTCTGTTCTCTGATATATACAGCTAAATACTCTAGGAAATCTTCCAGGGGTGCAACACCAGTTTCTTATGTCATTTCACCTAGGAAGATACTATTTTAAATTAACTTTTACTATGACAGCAGTGATTCTTCTCTTTTTTTTATCCTCTAGGGTACAAACTATGTTCCCTTCACTAATGGTGATTTTTCTACAGCAACGGTTTTTAAACCGGGAGAGGGACAGTATGAGGAAAGCACACTGAGGGGAGAGATCAGAATCTGAGGCTACGTTAGCGTTTACAGTGGAATCTCATTATACAAATTTCACTGCTATATTTCTCTACACCAATGGAAAGTAAGGTTTTTTTTTTTTGTTTTGTTCTTTTAATTTTATTGGGGAAGGGGAACAGGACTTTATTGGGTTGGGGAACAGTGTGTACTTGCAGGATTTTTTTCCAAGTCAAGTTGTTGTCTTTTCAATCTTAGTTGTGGAGGGTGCCGTTCAGCTTCAAGTTGTTGTCCTTTCAGTCTTAGTTGTGGAGGGCACAGCTCAGCTCCAGGTTCAGTTGCCGTTGCTAGTTGCAGGGGGTGCAGCCCACCATCCCTTGCGGGAGTTGAACCGGCAACTTGTGGTTGAGAAGACGCACTCCAACCAACTGAGCCACCTGGGAGCTCAGCGGCAGCTCAGCTCAAGGTGCCACGTTCAATCTTAGTTGCAGGGGGCGCTGTCCACCATCCCTTGTGGGCCTTGAGGAGTTGAACCGGCAACCTTGTGGTTGTCCCACTGGCCCATGTGGGAATCAAACTGGCAGCCTTCAGAGTTAGGAGCAGAGCTCCAACCGCCTGAGCCACCAGGCCGGCCCGGAAAGTAAGGTTTAATATCAGTGAAGGCAAGTCATCTTTCATTATTATTTTTCCAAAAACTTCTCAGCTATTTTTTTTCCAGCTATTCTTAGATATTTTTTCTTCCACATAAATTTTAAGTCTTCCTATTCAGAAACACAGCACATTTCTCCATAAATAAAAGCCACCATATCAAAACCTTTTAATGACTCTAATTTTGGGGAGTATTTTGGGCTTTCTATATAAATAATCATGTGATTGGCAAATAAAACTAATTTTGTATCTTTTCCATATCTGTACCAATTATTTCATTTTCTTGTCTTATTACATTAGCCAGAAGCTGCCAATGCGTTTTCTATGTTGTTTGCTATTTACGAGTATTTTCACATGATAACTTTTTAAACCTGCTTAAATGGATTTCTTCTATGTATTTGGCTGTACTGTTGATTGGTATATAAAGGTTTATGGCTATTATACACTTCACGTATTAGACATTTTATCATTATAAAATGTCCCTCTTTCTCCTGTTTAATGCTTTTGGCCTTGAATTCTGTGTTGTCTAATATTAATATTGCCATTTTTGGTTTTTATTTGATCTACTTGGTATGTTTTATTTTCCACCTTTTATGTTCCACTGTATGTTAGATGTTGCGTCTGAAACTACTGGCCACCTACTGTAATAGTCAATAACACAGTTCACCAAATAATTTCAGTTTTCCTTCTGCGCACATGGTAGGATTCCACTTCCATGCCCCTTGAAGTTAGGGATAGTCATGTAAATTGCTTTGGCTAATGTAAGTTGAAACGAGGCATTTATTTCTGAATGATAACTAAGAGCCAGTGTGATTGCTACATTCCCTTTTCCCTGCTGTGACAATCATGGAAGCAGAGATGCGGCTTTCCTTGGTCTAAGTCCACGGATGAGGATAAGACAGTGTTATACAATCCAATAACAATAGGTATTAGTCGGTCACATGTGGCTACTGAGCATGTGAAATGTGGCTAGTTCAAACTAAGATGTGCTATACATGTAAAGTACACATCAAATTTTGAAGAATTAGTAAGAAAAAAAGAATTAGTAAGAAAAAAATGATTTTTTCCTGTTGGTTAACATGTTGAAATAATATTTTTGATATATCAGTTTAAATAAAATGTATTATTAAAATTAATTTATCTTAAAAATATATTTTTAAAATGAGGCTACTAGAAAAATTTAAATTCCATTATGTGGCTCACACTATGTTTCTATTGAATTGTGCCACAGAGCAGGCGGCCCAGGCAACCTATGATAAACATACAGCATGAGTGAAAAATAAACTTGTACTGTTTTACGCCTCTGAGGTTTGGGGGAGTTACTGCAGCACAACTGAACCCACGATGACTAGTACAGCTGTTCAGTAGTCATTCCCATTTTCTCCTTTGTGAAAAGAGCTCTGATTTTGAGGGCAGGAGTTTGCTGGTCTAAATTCTTTCCCTTTTGGGCCTCCCTTGTTGCTAAAGGGTAGCCATGTGACAAAGTTCTGGCCAATAAAACATAAGCGGAAGTCTCCTGGGGCTTTTTGTGAAAGGGGTTCCTTTCTATTAAAGAGACAGATATGGCTAATGTGATTCGTCCCTCTCTTTTTCCCTTCAACGTGCATATCACATCAGAAGCTTGTGATTTTGAGATAATAAACAACAAGCCTGTGGATGAAGACAAATGTGCGAAGGATGGTGGAGCAGAAAGATGAAAAGACAGAAGAACAGAAAGAGTCTGGGTCCCTGACGGTATCATCAAACACCCACTCACCCCTGCAATGGCCAGACTCAGGCTTTTGATGTGACAAAAATAATCCCCTATTTGTTTAAGCTATTTGTCAGTTTTCTTTTACTTGCTGCCAAAATCATTCCTATCCGATATAGGTATATTCTTGGCAACACATACAGCCAAATATGTCAAGCCAATCTGATACAGTCTTGGTCTCTCGTTAGGAGAATTTGGTTCATTCAACTTGGTTTTTATGCCTACTCTTTATGAGAGGTTTACTTCTTATTATTATATTGTTTGTTCTTTTTCCGTTTCCTTATTTGATGGCTTGTTCACATTTCTGTTTATTTCCCCTTTCACTGTGAATTTTGAGGATCTATTTTCTAATTGTGCTACTTGCTATAGTTCTATTCCTAATAGTCATATTTATTTCTACATTTTTAATAATTATATTGTAGCTGAATATCAATCTCACCCAGATTTTTTTTTTTGCTCCCTCTCTGAATCATTACATGTCTGAAAATGTACTTCTTTTTCCGTAATAGATAAGTGATATCTTGGTCACACATTTTTGGTTTGTCATTCTTTTCTCTCAGTAGCTTCTAAACATTTTTTCGAGTCTTCTTCTGGCTTTCAGCGTTGCTAGTGAGAAGTCTGGTACTAGTGTAATTCTCTTTTCTTTGAAAAGAACCTGTTCTGGTAGCTTGTAAGATTTTCTCTTTACATCTACATTTCAGAACGTCAACGGCATATATCTAGCCCTGTGGAGTTCCCCTGATTGCCCCACTAATCCTGCTATAGATTTGGTAAACCCTTTCAAGCTGCACATTCAAGCTTTTTTTTTAGCTCAGGAAAAATTTCTTCTATTACTTTTTCTGGAACTCCTATTATTTGCCTGTTAGGTCTCCTAAAAGCCTCCCCGCTCCCCACCCACTTCACAATTACCATCTCTGCTTCGGGTTTGAACTATAAGATATTTCTTTCATTTGCTCTTTCGGAACATGAATTCAGTTCTTAGCTGTGACCATTCTCATTCTCCTTTTTTGCAGTTTGTTTACTGATTTTTCATATTTAGAAATCATGGGATTTTTTTTTTAAAGTTCTAAAAGTTACTTTTATACTCCAAACTCATTTCCTGTGTTGTCTGTTAAAAGTTCTATTTCTTCCATTAGCTTTACCTCAGTAGGAGTCTCATTTTCCAACTTGGACTTTCTCAGCAGTGGCAAATGAGGGAGCACTGTGACGCCCAGCATGGAGTGCTGTTTTCACCGTCCAGCAGAGCCCAAGCGGACAAACGAGAGACGATGGAAGTCCCTGGGCCCCTCCAGGGCACAAGGACTGAAAGCCATTCAGCTCATCACTACAGCCCCTCCCAGGACTGCATACATCAAGTGGGCCCACGGGCTCCAGCTGGTTGGGTGACCTCACAGGACAATGCAGTTTAAGTCTTTGTCCTAGGACTCCCCAAGAGGGAAGCATATCCTGTTGGTGGGTGCCTGCTTCTCACTGAATACCAGAGAGAATGAATGCTGTGCCTGCTTTCCCCCTGCAGATGTCAGGAAAACGGGAGGCCTTAATGTACTTTCTGGGCTCCACCAGCAGGCTCACATGGATTTATCCGAAGAGGGAATTTAAATGGTTGGAGCCATGTGCTCAAGCTGTCACTTTCCCAGAACCCCCTTCCTTACATTTATACGTATGTACTTTTTGTTTTCTAATAACAAAAGTAATTTCAGCTAATTCTGGGAAAATTGGGAAAAGCTAAGAAGAAAAAGAGAAAAATAAAAAACAAAGCGGAGAAGAAAATCCTAAATATAATCCCACCAGTCTGAGATCATTTCTTCATAGATTGGCATACATCATTCTAGTCTTATAAACGCCTTGTACGAGTGTATGACTATATACATACTTATAAATATATTCACCTACTATATTTTAGCCTTTTTTCCCTGAAGTGATACATTGTGAATATTTCCCTATATCAGTAATATTCATGAGATGTCATTTTTAATAGCTGCGTTGATTATATAGTTAATTATTCTATAGGTCTTTTATTCTCTATTGTTGATCATCAGGTTGCTTGCAATTTTACATTGTAAATTATAATTTATGCTGGCTAATATCTTACTGTTAAGTTTTTGCACATCCACAGTTATGTCAATAAATTGGAACTGCTTGGGTGACCAAATAGGCATAGTGTTAAAGTTTTAAGATCATTTGCCAAATTTCCCTCCAGAAAGGTGTAACTAATTAACACTCTTACCAATAACCAATTTATATCCCCTACCCTCCCTCTCACTACCTCCATGCCAAACGCAAATATTAACTTTAAAAATATCTTTGCTAATTTCATAATGGAAAAGGATATCTCATTGTTTCAGTCTGCATTTGATTACTAACCATACTGAACAAATTTTCACGTTTATTGACAAACTGTATTTATTTTGTGAAACGCTTGTTCATGTCCTTTGTTCACTTTATCTGGGAAAGATGTATGACTTTTGTGTCTTCAATCTCGATTATTTTCATAATGAATAATTCTCTTTGCCTCTTTCAGTGATTTTTACCCGAAATTCTATTTTGACTGAATTACTATTATAACCCCTGCTTTCTTTTTGCTTATACTTGTAAAATGTCGTTTTGCTCATCCTTTTAACTGTTCTGAGTCACTTTGTTTAGAATATGTCTGTAGACAGCACGTGGGTAGAATTTTTTTTTTTTACCATTGTGAAATCTGCTCAAAAATTTTGATTTGACATGTATAAAAGAATATATAACAAATATGTTTGTTGTTAAACAAGGTAGTTAAATTCATTTATATTTATGATTGGCTCTTTCCCATGTCAGTTTCTCTTTTTGTCTTCCCACTTCTTTGTCTGCTAATGCTTCTTTAACCCTATTCATGTATTCAACTTCCCAAGAGAGACTGCTATAAAAATGTGAAGTGACTCTTACCGCTCTCATCAGTTAAGTTCTTTACTTGCTACACGGGACTGACTGAGGCATCGTTTAACAAAAAGACGACTTTTATGGTAATTTCAAATCTTTTAGTAAACGGCCGCACACATACTGTCACAGGGGACAGAATGGGACAGAAGTGCAGCTACTGCAGTTTTGCCGCGTGCACAGCTTCCCATCAGAACTGACCTTCTGAAGCCCTCCGTTCTCCTCCACCAGTGGCGGGAGCCCACCGGGGCTGCTGGCTGGCGGGGCCTCCACATTATAGTCGCGGAAGCAGCAGAAGAAGGAGCTGAGGATGCTGCGGCTTCTCTGCTTCTTTAAGCTGACATTACACTGGGATGCTGGAAAGAGAAACAGAGCGCATTGTGGCCAACTGCAGCACGGACTCACAGTGGGCATGCAACGTGAAAACTCGAATATGCAGTTGTCTCCCCCTCCCCCCAGGACACCCACTCAGGACCAGAAGATGAGGGGCCCCAGGAAGTTACTCTAAAGGATTGTTATTCAATATCCTGAAGGGCCAGCTGGTCGATGGAGTCCAATCCTGCTGGCTGGACAGAATTCCTCTGACCTCAGCCCCGTGGGGGCTGCTTGCTCAAGAAGTGACCCATCCTTAGGGTCAGGCACCATCTGCATTCCTAAACCGAGCAGATAAAATCTTCTGACCCTGCACTAAGCACTGCTTCAAAACAAAGATCCTTTAGGGCACAAATCAGACTTGACACTCTGAGAAGCATAGTTCTCTGGTAAGGGTACTAAGAAAGAGTCACTTTGAAACTAGGTTCTTAGACATTCCCTGCTCACCATGGAAACGACTCATTTCATGGGTTAAGAAATAAGACGTGTAAGGGCACAAAGGAGCCCCCTTTCTCAACTCTGCTATTTGTTAAGAAATTGATAGGAGCATGGACCCACAGAGCTCAAAGCTGAAGGCTATCGTTACACTGAAAACAGAAGCAGCAGGACCCGTGGAACAGAGAGCATGTGCTCCGGCCCCAGCAGGGCTGGCCAGGGCAAAGCCCATTTGTGTGAGACGCGGGCAGTACTGTGTCATGGACTCATTCCCCGGCCTGTCCTGGACTAAAGTTCCGGAGGGAGCGATGCGTCCTTTCTGTGCGTCGGGGCTCAAGACAAGCTGCTACAAGTCAGACATAAAAGGCAAAAATGAGTATAAAGGAAAAACACACCTCAGGGGAGGAGACTGCCGACGGAGGGGCAGGGGCATTCTGCCTGGGAATGCAGCCAGGGCTGTCCCCCCACATACCGTGTCTGGGTGGGTCAGCAGTGCCTGAGCAGAGACCACACGCAAAGGGACCATGCTTAGGGTTAAGGGGAAAAGTCACCAATGTAGGAAAGGATTTCAGTCCACACGGTAACTATTGGAGTTTCTCCCAAAAAGCAATTCAGGCGCAATTCCCCCTTTTGGACACATGAGTGATTTGCATAGCACCTTCCCTCTCAAGAGATCACAAAACCTTTGCTAAAAGTCTTGGGGGTACTCTTCTGCTGGCAGGAAAAGCAAATGCATTCAGATGGAAATTCTGAAAAAAAAAAGGAAAAAAAGGATGGAAAAGCTGTTTTGCCAGCAATTCCACAGGCATAGATGGTGTCTAGCCTGGGTTTGGGCAAATGGCCCACCCACTAAGTGTGAATTTAAGATCTCCATTCACTAAAGATGAGTTTTAGAACCATAACCCCCTGGAAAAGCTGGCTGTTTTATCTTCCTTGTGAATCCTGGAACCATGTCATAGGGTACCATTTCAGGCCCCACACGCCCGGCCAGACCAGGCTGCAGGGACCATCAGACTCGGAGGCCTTCCCAGAAGCAGTGGTGGGAAGTGACAACGCCCAGTGTGTACTGAGACCGGCCCTCTAAGTCCCAGTACTTTATAATAATCCTTATCTCATGCAGTCCTTACAGCGACTCATGGAGAAAGGTGTTGTGCTTTCATCTTACTGCCAAGAAAGTACAACCAGTAACTGCATGTGCCAGGATTCGACCCCACGTGGGCCTGTTTCCAAAGTGTGTGCTTTCTCCACGTGCCAAGCTGAAGGCACTCTTGAAACAATTTAGGTCAGATTAAGGAGGGAACGCGCCAACAGAGAGAAAAGTACTGCAATAAACTCACGTTTAATATAAATGACTGGTTAAACTGTTTTGTTGTTACATTGGGTGTTTTAGTTTTTAAGAAGCCACACTCAAATAATTTAGTCAGAGGAAGAAAGAAAAATACTCTCTTCCCTGGCTGATAGCATATTTCTCTGCAAGTAAACAAGGTATCTGTTCCCGTCTCAGAGACACAGAGCAGATAATACCCAGGCTGGACAGTGAACAGCTCTGCAAAAAGCACCTGCCCAGATCCCATTTCCATCCTTGTATCACATAAATCTTCACAACTAACTAACAAATTAACAACTGAATTTATATGCTAAAAAAAAAATCCTAAACCTGGAGCTAGTGAGCTACTTGTAATTTCCACCATATGATTATATAACATGTAGAAGCCATACATGGAGCTGTGAGAGTCACTCAATGAGCTTGAGTCACTGGGGAGGCCATCACCCCCCACGTGGGGAAATGGTAGCTTCCTCAGGTTCTCCCTTCTCTGTATAAAGAGGCAAAGCAGCCCAAGTCGTCTCACCTCCATGGCTGTGGGAGGGTCAGGCTTCTTCCTGCTAACTGAGGTTACTTCTAGGCACGTCCTGGGGGCTGGCTAGAGGCTTTCTAATTTTCTAATCACTCTTAGACGGGTGCTTTCAACGTCAGGCCAGCTGAGGAAACGGACGATTTCCTCAGGACCAGCACTGGTCTCACACGGCCCTCAGCACTCAGGGGTTCCTAACAGGGCTCAAGATACAGGCTGTCTCGATCTGATGACTCGGTGGTCTTCCACCCCAGCTGCTGCCTCTCCTCCAGCTACAATCCAGAAGGACCCTGAGTTACTCAGAAATGCTCTGGTAAAAGGGTTTCGGTTGGTATATGAAATTAAAGTCCACAGTTTAATAGGCAAATGTTTATATTGTAACATTACATGAGAAAAGCTAGATAAATAATTGTATATCTGACTTGATCATAATCGTGCAAAACAAATAAAAAGAGATTATAAATAAGAAAATATTGGTGAAAACATGTCAAAATGTTAACAGCAATTGTCAGGCTACGGGGTGCTTACCTTTCTTCCTTCTATATTTTCTGAATATTTGATGGTAATTATATATTACTCTAACAACGGGAAAGCAAATAATCTTGTTAAGCTTTCTTTCAGCAACTCGGTGAAGCTCAGGAGACACCATATCCTACTTTTACATCTAAACCTTTAGATGTACTCCTATGCTTTTCCACTCTGTCCCCGCGAAGTGAAAACCAGGCAACACCAGTGTTGTAGAAAGCCTTGCAGGAAGTAAATGTCGCCACTGTCACAGGCCACACCCCCTCCTGGACCGTGATGTCACCAACACAGAACATACCTACCAACCTCTAAACCAGAGGGGGCCCATGAGAAAAGAAGGCACCAGATATGTGTTCTTTCCCCAGTCAAATGCTCCCACTGCTTTCTCATCTGGCAGCCACCCTCCCTGTACACACGAACGTCATTCTGTTCTGGCCTCTCACCACCTTTCCTCATTCCCCCTTCTGAATGTTCCTACTGGTACCATACATAAGAGAGAAGTCTGTTGGTGGCCCAGGTATCCAGGAAAAGGGTCTTTAAAAGGATTGTAACATTAGCACATTAAAAATTCATGCACACATCCTCCTGTTAACCTCGGTTTTAAGAATACTTTGGAGGAATAAAGGAGGGAGTAGCAATTTTGCACATCAGTCTAAAACACTTCATAAAGAGTTGCATTTTTCAAATCAGATTTAGGAAGAAAAAGCCATCGAAAATCCTATCCAAGTTTCCTGCTGCTTTTCTCCGAGAGCCCTCCCACGCCGACCCACATCCACACCTGCCACCCCACTCCCCAGGTTCCTCCTGGTTCTCTCATCACACAGACACCATAGCTCCCACTCCTCTCCTCACAGCCCCTCTTCTCGTAACATTCCTGTTCTTCGGGAACTGGTTCAAAGCCCACCTCTCGGAGGAAGCCCACTCTAGGGCGAGGATTTGTTCCTAGGCCACTGAACTCCCAACTGAATGTGTGCATGGCTGAACCATGTCTGTCGCCCGTTCCTCTCTAACTTTCAGGCCAGCAATCTCCTAGTCTAAAAATCCATCCTCCTGCCCCTCATTAAGTTGTTGCTTTTGAGATCCTTAACAGCTCTTAAATCTGTCCTCAACAATTCCCTGTCCCTGTCATATGATGAGGCTGAAGCCCTCATCATTTTGTCCCCGGACAACTACAATAGCGTCCTGTTTTCTTGCTCCTATTTTGTATCCTGTAATTATTGACATGGCCACTGGGGCAAAGCCCAGCGAGGAGACTATTTGCTGGTTATCGACGTGGGTCCTCAAGTCATTTGCTTCGGGGTAGAACGCTGGCTTGCCCAGCAATAATAGTACGGGGCTGAGGTGAAGTTACGTGACTTTTCGGTGTTTCAGTTTCCTTATTTGTAAAATGGGGATAACAAAGGTACTCATCTTATAGGCTTGTGGTGGTAATTAAATGTGTCATTATAAAGTACTCAGAACACTTCACAACTGTTAGCTCTTATTATTACCATTAGTCTCTTAAGATCTTTTGCTTTGTAAAGGAGCGGGGGTTCTCTGCAGGTAAATCCTGGATCAAAGGCTGGATTTTATGGGTATACATTTTGTCCCTGGCATCTGACAAGTAGGAGGCATAACTTACTATAACAGACCTTGGTTACATAAACTGTAATTTAGAAAGCAAAAGTAGAAAAATGTGGGGAAGTGGTTCTACTTAATTGCTCTAAACACTGGATGCGGAGAGGAGGCAAGAAAAGGGCGGGTTAAGGGTCCACCGGAGCTGTTGCGGGCTGCTTACCTGCCTTCCCGACTCAGCTCCCTCTGGGGCTGCAGCTTAGCTCTCGCTTCGGCTGAGCACTGGGCCGGCGCAGCCTGCCTCTGACTCAGCCGCACGCTGTGCATCGAAAAGGAGTTTTCTCCTGTGTGGGGCTGACCACAGGAGGACCACGCAGGAAGCTCACAGCCCATCAGGGTCTCTCCTGCAGGTTTACTGGGCCACGATATGCTATTTCCCCAAGAGGCTGGCAGCGCAGACCTATCTGAAGGACCGCCCCTTTCTTTCCCTTAGCCCTGCTAATGAAGACATGGCCGGAGCTGGTCTCAGCACAGACATCCCATAGGCTAAGTACAGGGGGATCCCTCGCAGGCGCAGGTGGGGTGATCCTAAGACTTAACTTTCTCCTATCTCTGAGCAGGCCTGGGGGGTGGGCAGAAATCTGGGGAAGGGCTGTGCAGAGCTGGAGACATTGGGCATGGGCCTCACCCCTGCCTCCTGTTCATGGTGCTCTCGTCTGGTGGAAAGACACTTGAAGAAACGATTCGGAGACAGTATGAGTCTTGTTATAACTGAGCAGCACTGGGCACTGTCGGGGTCCACGGAAGAGCACACAATTCAGATTTGGGGGTGAGGTGGAGGTAGTAGGAGTGATTTCTCAGAAGAAATGTCTTCTATGAGGAGCTGAGAGTTTCATAACATTGTTGGAGGGTTCAGGGAAGTGGGGAAACAGCAACCTGTAAAGGGCCTGATATGAGAGAGAGAACACAAAATATCTGAGAAACCAAAAAGAAGTGGCCAGGACTGTAAAATGGGAATGATGAGTTTGGACCGACTCTCTGCAAACGGGGAGTGACATGTTCAGACGATACCATGACTGGCACTGTTTCACTTGTGTACCTGGAGCTATTGAGCTTAGGTTTTTAAATTACGACTAACGCAGGTGATCAATCTGCACGAAGGATTTTCAGGATACATGCAAATCAGACATGTGGACTGTTCTGTATAAAGAGCCTAGAGTGCAATTTCTTATATAAAACTTGACTTGCAATACAAGTTGCATGGAAAGAAAGTAAGCTTTGGAGTTACATTTTGGTTCAATCTCCAGCCCCGCCATTTGTTAGCTGGTGTGACTTCATCTGACTAAGCCACACTGGGACCGTGGGAATCATAATACCTACCCCACACGGCCGTCTGTGAGGATGCAGCAAAAACATGTATGTCTCTGTGAGTGAGAAAATCTACCAGCAGCTTAAAGGGTAGCAACAAAAAATTGTGACTGGTTTGAGTACATTTCTGTGAACATTCAAAAGTTAGGTTGTAACCAGACAACTGTCCTCACAAAAACAGCCTGGCTTTCTGAGAAAACACGTAGGCAGACCGATTTTTGGTTATGTGAATTCCGAACTGAGAACTTAAAGCAGCTCTTTAAAACCTGACCACCTATCTATCCAGTGAAGGTTTCTTTGTATCACAATGATAATAATGGATAGAAACCAAGCAAACAAATAAAAAGCAGCTCCATATGTAAAGCTGAAAATAAACGTTAGGATTTGGGCCTTTTCTCGGAAATCTTGTATGAAGTATAGTCAGAAAGAAAGTGTTGTCATTAAAAACATAAAATGTCCAGGGGAAAGCCCACCAAGGGGGACGGTGTGGTTTGGTCCTTTCATGGGACAAGAGGACTGGTCTAAAGAACTGTCACTCTGTGTTTCTGCCGACACACAAAGCACAGCTGAATCCACAACCGGCTGGTACGCACAGGCTGAGAGGGGACATTTCTAGGCAACCTCGTGAACTTCCAAACCTAACTGGTTCCCTTCTGTCTCCAGAAATTGGAATGTTGACCCCAAACGGCCCGCGTTTCTTAGTCAGTGTGAGAGCTGTCCCTGCCTCTAACCCTTTTATATACACAACTCTTGCGTTCTGACCTGGTTTAGGTTCTGGATGTGGGCAAGCTTCAGATGTAGGACCCAAACCTCTGGGGTCTACACCGATCCAGAGCTTCACACACTCCCCTTTGTGAGCAGCCCCCATCTGTCCTTATCTCTGATCTGACCTAAGCTCCCCGAGCCCCATACACATCGCTACACAAAGGAGTAGTTCAGGATGAAAACCAGAGCCGCTGAAACGTAGGTGGAAACGGTCCCTACCCACATGAACCCATCCCCAGTCATTCAGGGGATGAATTTCTCCCCGTGAAGAAACTGCATCTTGACAGCTACTTCTAGAAAACAAAGAATGCTGCCTTTAATTTCCATAATGTCAAGCCAGCCTACGAGCGGGTCCAGGGGCCAGACCGCCAAGAATTTCTAGCGGAAAACTGACAGATCACACGAAGTCTACTGCTAATGGGTCAAAGCACCAAAACCTGCTCTCAGAAGTAGCTTCCTTCTTGTCACAAGAGAATTAAGGAAGGGGTTCCACAGCAGATTTATATCATCCAAGTATTTACAGCAGAACATTAAAAATAAAAGCATGCCTTGTTCCAAGCATCAGTGTGGACCCCAATGCAGTTAAGGCTGTAAAACTGCACACGGGAGTGCCCCAAGGTGGAGGTATTTCTTCAAACGTGGGGATGTCAGAGTACTTTATGACCCTGAAGAGACCATACAGCTGAATTCACAACTACGTTATTATGGAATAAGCTAAACACCTACTTTTCTTTTTCTTTTTTTTTTTAACGGGAGGAGGGGGAGTTCTCCCCAGGAGCCAGAATTTAAATGAATGCACCATTTCTTCTCTCCGAGAATTGGGCTGTAATCTCTGGAATGCGTCCCAGGGCCGTGGTTTGGAATGGGTGTCCAACAGGAAATTCTGGGCAGTCTATGCATACATTACATTCCTTTCCCACCCCGAAAGAGTGGTCAACAAACACAACTTTCCTCTGTTTGAATATAAGGGGGGTGGTGAGGGTGGGGAGAGGCCAGGGCACAGACTGCACACAGTTCAAAAGCAGATGTGGCTGCCGAGAATCCAAACATCCTTTTCTCCTAGGAAAAGGGCTTAGGCACCAACAGAGTCACGTTCTGAGATATCCAGTCAGTCCCTATTCTGTTTCTAAGTGATACACTTCCCCAGGGAATTCTGCCTGACAGGCTATGAAAGAAACGCACCTTTGAAAGCTCATTTTCCCAGGGCAGCCTGTAACTGGCAGTGGTTCCTGCAGCACTGAGAAACCAAGGCGGGGCTCAAGGATGGAGGCTAAAAGCTGGGTAGCAGGGATTCTAATCTCATCCTTCGTTTCACGCCGGTAGCGTGTTTCCCGTTTGCTGCCGGTTGGTAACAGCCCACACTGGTTTATGCCTCATTTGTGCAAGGCCCTTGACATAAACCATCTCTGGCCTTCACGGTACGCAGTACCGATATGTCCACCCAGTTTTCTGATGAGAAAACTGAGGAGTGGAGTACATACAACTATACAGCGAGGGTACTGGGGTTCAAAGTCAGCGCACCCCCACTGCAGGGCTTCCAGCCACCCCACAATCCGGCCTCTCCCCAGCACTCTTTTGGGTTTGGGTTTTATTTCCAGGGAGAAGCTCAGAGTATGAGCCTTGTGCCACCTGCCTTCACTCCAAATGCTACACTTTTGAAAACTCTAAAAGGAACCAATGATATTCAAGGCGGCCTTATTCAATGAAGCCAGACACAGGTTGTCCCACTGTACCCCAGATGTACCCAGGCCACCAAACTCTTTCTGCCTCAGCTTCCCAGGAGAGCCCCTCTGCTAGGACGACCCTTCCTCCCCTTAGCGAGTCCCCAGACCTGTGCCTGAGGTCCACACTAGCTGGATACAAACCAGACCTGCGTGGTCTAGCATCTGAGCTCTGAACCATCACTATACAGAGTCTGCTTTTCACATCAAGAGCCAAAATACTCCGAAGCTAACGGAGCAAAGGATTTATCTAGATAATGCACTTAACAGGAAATAAAGGTTAAAATTTGACAGTAATCAAATAAAAGAATGTTTAAACAACGAGGCCCAGTTTCATACCTATTACATGAACAGAAATGATAAAAATAAAAACATACAGCAAATGGTGGTAAGGTTTGATAAAAATAAATGATAAAAATAAAAACATACAGCCAATGGTGGTAAGATTTTGATGGAACAGGCCCATTCATTCACACCTTTCTGGTAACTCTGTAACCTGGAACAATCCATTTGACAAGCAGAAGAGTGATGTGTCAAAGACCAAACAATCTGAATTTCTGAGAACAGGAGTGGCTAATTAAATCAGTGCATAGCAACTGGAGAGAATTCTATGCTGCTACAAGACATAACCATTGTGAAAACACACGGTAAAGTGTTCGTGTTCATTGCCAGGCAAAGCATCTCACACACATGCACGCCTGTGTCTGTGACTTTGTAATGTGCTTCTGGACAAGCTCTGAAAGGTGGGCTCCAGGGGTACAGGCTTGGAACCTATCTTGTTCACATCTGAGTCCTTGAGACCTAGAAATGTGCTGGTACACAACAGGCCTGTCTAACAGGTGTTTACTGAATGAATGAATGATGAAACATAGAACAATGAAAATGACCGATACAGTAAAAAAGGGAACAGTTCCGATGATTCTTCAAGAGAAAACTCAGCTCAAGCAGCACCACTTTCCTGGAAAGCCACCTTTCCCACAGCAAGTTCCCTCCTCCAAGCAGTTTTAACCCATGCCACCCACATATGGCCAACCTCTCCTCTGGGGAACCCAACTTGCAGCTCCCTGCCATTTTCAGTGATGATGGCAACCCCTGCTTTCTACAATAATTAATGCAAGTTTTCAGGAAGAGAGGTTATGTAAAATTCACCAATATGTTAAGTAAGCATGGCAATCTCTGCATCACAGGACTAGGTTGATTATTATTGTCCTTTATACTTTTCTTCTGTTTCCCAATTCTACAATCTACATCATGTTTATAATGGAAAAAATTGAGTAAATATTAAAAATGCTTCTACTGAAAAAAAAGAACATTTTCATATATCATCAGATATCTTGCTACAACCTTATTTTGGTTGGTTGTATTGTATTCCACTGTATGGATGTCTGTTGTGCCATAATTAAACTAACTTTAGACATTTATGTTGTTTCCTTTAAAAACATGTGTCATAAAAATGCTACAATTTGTTTCCAACAACAATGCTGGGAACAATCTAGTTGGTCATCAATATGGGACAAAATATAATACATCTCTGGGTGGAATATTATGGGACTGTTAACAAGAAAGCTGCACCTCCACATGTACTGATAACAGCTAACATTTACCTTACGTAAGATGTGCCAGGTGCTATTTTAAGTACTTTATGTACAATGACTCATTTAATCCTTTCAATAATCTTATGAAGAAAGGACTATTTCTGTACTCATTTTACAGATGAGGAAACTAAGGCCCAGAGAAGTTAAGAAACTTGCCTAATAAGTAGTAGAGTTGTTAAAACTCAAGTAGTCTGTGCACTTAACCTCTGTACCATATTGCCTACTGATGATGGAATATGTTCTAAGCCATATTAAATGAGAAAAGCAAGATACAACTGGTACATACAACACGCTACTAGGTATCAACTTCCAAATACAAAATTAAATAAACAACATAAAAAGCACAAGCAGGTGTATATTCTTATTCATGCAAAGAATGTCTCTTGAAGGATTTATAACTGACTGGCTGGTCTATTGGAGAGAAATGGAGGAGAGAACTGGGTGGGAGGGAGAATTATTTTTCACTGTATTCCCTTTCATATTCTTTGAATTTTCTGTCATGTATGTGTTAAAATAATAATTCTGCATCATGTATTACACATTGTACCAAGTAAAGAGTAAAAATATCAAAAGTAGTACTGCAGTGAGCATAGTATACATAATTTTATGCGCATGTCTGTTGATTCCCTTAGAAGAAATTCCTAGAAGTGTAATCGCTGAAACCAAAGTCTGAAAAAAATGTCAAGCTTTTTGATACCTATGGACAATCTGCCATTTGGTGAGGTGGTACCAATGTGGACTTCCATCCATGAGGTGTTACATGTCCCAACACAGGGAGTTTAAATAGCTTTTGTCAATCTGAAAGGTAAAAACGGCAACTCACTGTTGCTTTCATTTGCATGTCTTTGATTGCTATCCAAGTCCATACAGTCCCGTGTATGCTTTTTGGCTATTTCTATTTCTTCTTTTGAGAATTGTACTTACAATTTTTTAATCTACTTTTCTTTGATTTGTAAGGGTTCTTTTATCATTTATAAGAGACAATTCTTGCACGGTTCTGTATGTTGGAAATTGTCTCAGTTTATTTTAGGCTTTTACTTTTGTTTATAGTGGTTATGGATGAACTGAAATTTTAAGTTTTTAGGAAGTCAAATCTAACAATGTTTTCGTAATGATTCTTTCCCACTCTGATATGATATACTACTCACTTGTATTTTCTTTTAGTTCTTTTTTAGCTTAAAGTAAATACCTTCTAAAGTAAATCTTTTATCCGTTTGGAGTTTATTCTGTATTAGTAGGATATGTGAATCTACCCTTTCCCCCCAAAAGATTAATCAAATATCTTAATAATATTTATTGAACAATTCATCCTCATATGCTGATTTGAGCGTTCCACTCCACTGCACCCCTCTGCTTATGTCAGTAACACAAGCTTTGCTACTACAGATTTATTGCTTTATATTTAATATTACCAGTCCTCTTTTTTCTTTTTTTCAAAAATTTATTGGATAGTCTAACCCTTTATGCTTCCAGGTGAATGTCAAAATCACTTTATCAAGTTCTAAAAAAATTCCATTGGGATTCAGTTGCATTAGTCTCATAAAATATACATCCATTGATTCTAGTTAATTCTACTTAAGTAATTAAAGGAAGGTTAAAATGAAAAAGTAAAAACAATTAAAAATCCACTTGTTGTACCTTATTCCTAAAAATTGTGCCAAGATTAAAAGTGGCCTTGTTTATCAGCTTAGAATACACTGTTATAACTATAAGTTGCTTTATAGGATTCCCATGGCAACCAAAAACAAAACACCTATAAAAGGTACACAAAAGAAAATGAGAAAGTAATGAAAGCACGTCACTACAAAACAAAAAGGAAGATGGCTAGAAAGCAAAAGAGGGACAAAAACGTTACAAGACAGAAAACAATTGCAAAGCAATAGTAAGTCCTCCACCATCTACAATTACTATAAATTTAAATAAATTAAAACCCCCAATCAAAAGACATAGAGAGGCTGAATGGATTAAAAAATAAGATTCAACTATATGCTGTCTACAAGAGACTCATTTTAGATTTAAAGAGACACATAGGCTAAAAGAGAAAGGATGGAAAAAGATATTCCATGCAAATGGTAACCAAGATAGGAGAGTGGTAATACTTCTATCAGACAAAAGAAACCTGAAGTCAAAAATTGTCACAAAAGACAAAGGACATTATATAATAAAAAAGGGTCAGTTCACCAGGAAGACATAACAATTATAAATATTTATATTTAATATTACCAGTCCTCTTTTTTCTTTTTTTCAAAAATTTATTGGATAGTCTAACCCTTTATGCTTCCAGGTGAATGTCAAATTCATAAATTATAAATATGTATGCACCCAACATCAGAGCACATAAATATGTGAAGCAAACATGGACAGAATTCAAGGGAGAAATAACAAAACAATAATAGTAGATTTCAATAACCCACTTCCAATTATGGATAGAATATCTAGAAAGAAGATAAAAGACAGAGGCCTGAAACATCACTGTAGACCAAATAGACCTAATAGATATATAAAGAACATTCCACCCAACAGCAGCACAACATATAGTTTTCTCAAGCTCACATTAATTCTTCACTATAGATCACATATTAGGTCACAAAACAAATCTTAACAAATTTAAGATGACTGAAATCATACCAAATATCTTTTCCTATCACAATGGAATGAGACTAGAGATCAATAGCAGAAGGAAAACTGGAAAACTCACAAATATGTGGAAATTAAACAACACTCTCTTTAGTAACTAATGGGTCAAAGAAGAAATCAAAAGAGAAATTAGTAAATATCTTGCGATAAATAAAAATGAAAACACAACATACCATTCCAAAACTTACAGGTTGTACCAAAAACAGGATGAAGAGTGAAGTTTATATTGGTAAATGTCTACATTAAAAAGATATCAAATAAACAACCTAACTTTACACCTCAAGGAATTAGAAGAAGAGCAAACTAAGCCCAAAGTTAGCAGAAGGAAGGCGATGACAAAGATTAAAACAAATAAAATAGAGAACAGAAAAAATAATAGGGGAAAAAAATCAGTGAAACTGAGTTGGTTTTTTTGAAAAGATAAAAAAAAAACTGACAAACATTTAACTAGACTAATTAACAAAAAAGAGAGAAGACTCAAATAAATAAAATCAGAAATGAAAGAGGAAACATTATAACTGATGTCACAGAAATATAAAGGATTATAAAGGATAACTATGAATAATTATATGACAACAAATTAGATAACCTAGAAGAAATGGAGCAATTCTTAGAAACATACAATGTACCAAGACTTACTCATGAAGATACAGAAAATCTGAAAGGTCCAATAACAAACAAAGAAATTGAACCAGTAATCAAGAAACTCCTAACAAAGAAAAGCCCAGTACCAGATGGCTACCGGAGAATTTTACCAAAGAATTACTGCCACTCCTTCTCAAACTCTTCCTATAAATTAAAGAGAAAGGAACACTTCAAATTGTTTTATGAGACCAGCATTATCCTCATACCAAAGACACTACAAGAAAAGAAAACCCAGGCCAATATCTCTGATGAATATAGATGTAAAAGTCATCAACAAAATATTAGCAAACCAAATTTAACAGCACACTGAAAGGATCATACATCAGGACCAAGTGGGATTTATCCCTGGGATGCAAGGATGGTTCAACACACAAAAATCAATCAATGTGATAACCACAGTAATTAAGAGCTAAAGATACAGATCAGATGATTATCAACAGATGCAGAAAAAGCATTGGACAAAATTAAACACCCTCATGATAAAAACACTAAAAAATTTAGGAATAAAAGTTATCTCAACATAATAAAGGCTATATATGAAAAGCCCATAGTTAACATCATACTCAAAGTGAAAAACTGAAAGCTTTTCCTCTAAACAGGAACAAAGCAAGGATGCCCACTCTTGCCACTTCTATTCAACATAGTGCTGGAAGTCGTAGCTAGAGCAATTAGACAAGAAAAAGAAACAAAAGGAATCCAAATCAGGATGGAATAAGTAAAATTATCTCACTTTGCAGATGACATGATCTATCCTTTTTTTTCCCCCAATTACAGTTGACACATAATATTACATTACTGTCAGGTGTACAACACAGTAATTAGACATTTATGTAACTTAAAAAGTACATGATCTTATTTGTTGAAAACCCTAAAGATTCCACAATAACTATTACAACTAATGAATGAATTCAGCAAAGTTATTGGCCACACACTCAATGTATAAGAATCAGTTGCATTTTTTATCCACTTACAACGAACAATCCAAAAAGGGAATTAAGAATGCAACTTTATTTACAATAACATCAAAAAGAACGAAATACTTAGGAATAAACTTAGTCACAGAGGTGAAAGACACACACTGAAAACTGTAAAAACACAGCTGAAAAATTAAAAGAAGACACAAATAAATGGCAAAACAGCCTGTGTTCATGGGCTGGAAGGCTTAATATTATTAAAATGTCCCCACTACTCAAAGCAATTTAAAGATTCAATGTAATCCCCATCAAAATCCCAATGTTTGTTTGTTTTCAGAAATAGAAAAATTCTAGAATTCAAATGGAACCACAAAGGACTCCTAATAGCTAAAACAACCTCGAGAAAGAAGAACCAAGCTACAGGCCTCACACTTCCCGACTTCAAAACATATTACAAAGCTACAAAAACAGTATGGCATTGGCATAAAGACAGATGTATAGATTAATGGAACCAAATAGAGAGCCCAGAAATAAACCCACACATACACAGTCAAATGATCTTCAACAAGAAAGCTAACACTACACAATGGGGAAAGTATAGTCTCTTCAATAAATGGTGTTTCAGCCTTAAAAAAGAAAATATTGTCATATACTACACACGGATGAACACTCATTATGCTAATGAAATACGCCAGACACAAAATAACAAATACTGTATGATTCCACTTCTATGAGGTATCTAAAGTAGTCAAACCCGTGGAAGCAGAAGGCAGAATGAATGACGGTTGCCAGGGGCTGGGGTGGGAGGGGGAAATGGGGAGATGCTGGTCAATGGGTACAGAGTTCGTCATGCAAGATGAAAAAGTTCTAGAGACCTGATGTACAACAATGTTCATACAGTTAACGAGACTTCACTGTACACTTAAAATTCATTAAGAGGGTAGATTTCATGTTATATGTAGTTTTTCCACATTAAAAAAAAAAAGTGGCTTTGGAGGAAGCCACAAATACCGCTGCCAGGATGCCTCCAGAATTGGGCCGGTGGTTCACGTGTGTGACCTTGTATAAGCCTCACCTCGTGTAGGTATCCTCACCCCCACCCCCCGTTTTAGCAGCCAGGAGTGAAGCAGCCAGACGTTGCCCACGGATGCACAGCTACTAAGTGGCAGAACTGGAATTTGTACTCAGGTTGTTAGACTGCAAAGCCTATATTTTTCTGCCTACCACCTTTATGACTAATGCACCATGGGAAATCTTTCTCCCTCCTTCTGGCCTGGGAGTGACCCACGTGTAGTGGTGGGGCTTGTTCACCGCTGCCTCACCACCACCATCGCCTAACAGCAGGCACTGTAAGGATTCTTTAGATAATGAATGCATTTGCTCCTTATTCTTGTTGATGAAAGCCAAAATTCCACTAAAAACTGCTATTATTGGGTTAAACTTCTGCCAATGTATTTAACAAGAATTACTAGTTAAAGTAGCAAGCCAGTTCACCCAGAATATTCTATTTCTACATTGGTTCTGCAATTAAAATGTAACCATCACTATATTCTTGTCTCTATCCAATCACACCAAACACGGGTTCAAAACTGAGAAAAGGAATAATCGCCTCAAATAATGCCTCAAGAATCCTCAATAATCCTCCTCAAAGCACTGACATTTCCTAGGCCAAAAACCAAACAAAAAAAGCTCACGTCCGCCAGTCAGTAAATCTTCAATTCCTGTGTCAGTTTTGCCACTGATCAACTACGACCATACGTACCTCATTTACCCCCCGAGTCGCTGTTATCTAGGAGGCAAGGCCTGGATGTCTGGGCTCCCTGTTATTTCCCAAAGAAGGTTCCCTTGATCAGAGGGCCCTCCCACACCTACCTGTCAGGCCACCGTAGCTGTCGTGATGGGAACTGACAATCTTAAGTCAGTCCCATAGATCCACCTGGGCCTTCCCCTACCCTGGGCCAACACTGAGAGATCTCGCAGGATTATGTGATTTTCAGAGCTGGAGAGAGCTGAGAGGTCACTGAAGTGGGTGGTGTCTGCGTGTGTGCCTGGGAGGTGAATTCTGAGATGGGCTCTCCGAGAACACAGCTGCATGGGCTCACGTGGAAACCCCACGCTCTGCGGCTGCTGCGAGGATGTATGTTGACATCGCTGCGACGGTCAGTGGCTTTTCTCATCTACAACGTTGACTGTCTATGTCTCATTAACAAATGAGAACAAAAATGAATTCTTTAATAACTTATCTACCAGCATTGGTATGCGGTCCGTGGTAGGGGCAGGAATGAAAAAAATAAGTTTCTTGTGTGGGCTGCAAACCTACGACCCTATCCACCGCAGCCGTCCCTCTCGGGTCGCTGGTGTGGCTCCAGTGAAGGGCTCTTCCTAGCTCCTGCTGCGCCGCTCATTTTGGCTCTTCTAGTTTTGTCCCCACTTACTTGTGTGGTACCTTCTCATTCCCTTCTGTTAGCGGCCTACCTTCCTTCCCATGGCCTCACGGACCTCTCCCCAGCTACCACTGGTCATCCTTCTGGTCTCATTAGCAGGACCCTCAGCCCCCAAAGGGCAGCGAATTCATTCAGCACGTGTTTATCTAGTGCCTACTATTGTCAGGTCGACTTCTAGGTGCTGAGGAATAGTGAACAAAATTTACAAAAATCGCTGTCCTCGTTGAGCTTACATTCCAGTGGGAAGAGACAGACAATAAACAAACATGTAAAATATAGAGTACGCAGATGGTGGTGATAAATATTGTCAATCGAAGTCAAGCAGGAAAGGGGTTAAAGAGTGGTGTGTGTGTGTGTGTGTGTGCGTAAGTAGGGTGTCTGGGGGAGACCACACTGATAAAGTGACATGCGGGCAAAGGCCTGAAGGAGGTGAGGCGGGCCTTCTGGGGGAAGAGCACTCTGGGCTCAGAGCACGGCGGGGGCAAACGCCCTCAAGTGGGGGGATTCTGGGCATGTTCAAGAACAGAAAGGGGGGCAAGAGTGGCTGCCACAGAATAACTGAGGGGACAGTAGCAGGAGAGGAGGTCAGAGATGAAGGGCCTGCAAGCCACTGGAAGGATGTGGCTTTTCCTCCGCTTGAGGGGAAAGTTGTTGGAACAGCACCATAAAAATGGCTGGCTTATGACAAAATCAAGTGAGGCTATTTAGGGCCAAAGTCGGGTCCCCTGGAGCACCCCCCCCGAGGCACACTCCTGGCTGTGGAGACCTATCACCCCTTGAAGGAAGGACCTGCATAATTGAGGTATTCCCTCCCCTTCTCCTATGCTGTTGCCCACCCTCCCCTGGCCTCCACATGTACTCGCCCAGCACGCCCTCTGTAATCGCTCCCCCCGCCCCTTACCTGTTTGTCAGCACCTGCCCTATTCCCAGGACCAGATATATACTTTTCAGGACACAGTGCAAAATGAAAATGCATGGCCCCTGGTTCAAAAGAATTTCAAGACAGAAACAGCAGAACACTAAACCACATGTGTGGGAGGAGAGCCTTTGCGGTTGCAGGTTGCTACCCAGGCTCATTCCCATTCTACCCAAGAAGGCAGAAGAAGGCAGGCCCACCCCTCAACACAGCCCAACGGGAGGTGTAGGGTAACAGCAGCCCTTGCTACATTCTACAAAGAGCTGAATGAGTCTAGGTGGAAGAGAAACAGTGCTGGAAGGGCAGCCTTTTACAGGACAAGGACAGCTTCCAGGAGGGGGAAAGCTGACACTAAGAGAGAGGGCTAAAGAGAAATGTTTCCTGAGTACGTCCTCTGCACCGGGTGTTGAGGGAAGGAGACAATGATGGATGATGCATGCAAACCTCCTTGTGGTTGGTCAAGGCTCCCATGGGCAGGACAGTCTCCCAGGGGAGGTGGGACTGTAGGCTGAGCCCGGAAGGATGGACAGAGGGACGCTTCTATGGGAGAAATGGAAAGTTACAAAAACAAGCAAGCAGTCAGTGTGTTTGAGGGCAAACGAGGAGGCTAACTGGGCTGATGGCAGAGGACGTCCCACCAGGTGAGATCAGGGTGGCGAGGGCCTTTAGCCTGAAGGCAGTGGGGGCGTGTGTGTCAGTGATGAGAACTGTGCTCCTGGAAGGCTTATCTGGCAGTGTATGAAGGACAGAAGGCAGGCTCAGATCCTCATCTAAGCAGGGGTCATGCTGGTGAGGACAGAGGGCGGGAGCCTCCCAAAATTAGTTAGGTAGAGCCTTCTTACCACCGGCAGTGGGTGTGCACAGATGAACAGACACGAGAGAGAAGGTTTAGATGCACATTCCCAAGCAGCCACAAATAAGAGAACTGTAGATCCCTGAGACAAAGTTCTCTGGCAGGATGCCTCAAACCACGTGCATCCCGCAGAATTCCTAATTTTAGAAACCAGACTGGAACTTGTCTCACCAAAATAAACCTGGCCCCAAATATTTACTTTTGTTGTTATTTTGCAGTTGTGGAGGGCAGGAAGATCAACACGAACCACAGGACATTCTACATGTTGCCCACCAGGGGAGTTTCTCAGGGTGCCCTCCTGTATCCTCTTGCTGGCAAAGCTGGCAATGACAATACACGGGAGTCTCCAAGTAAACGTGAACGCTGCTGGCTTTGGGTCGGGACATTGAGCACTGAGTTTCAGTCTCTCAAGTATCAACTCTGGACTTCATCACCCTTTCGAATTCCTTTTTCACATGGATAAACAAGCCTCCCAATTGTGGGACAGCAACCACAAGGGACAAAAGAGCAAATGGCAGGCCTAGAGAAATTTATTTTCATCACATAAACAGGACACACAGTACTCTTTCTTTCTGTAGGTCGAATCATGGAAGCGGCATTAGTGTGAATCAGAACGAACGCTGAATTCTTACCTCAAGAATTTTCAGACACAGAAATTCTCACCTTGGGTTAGTCTGAATGCTACATGGCCAACAGCTTTTGTCCTTGTGCCCAGTTTTCAAACCCAGAAACTTTTGCCTGTTTGTTTGAAGGCTAAAATATAGGAGTGTATGCTTACCGCATTCTCATTAAATCAGGCACCAGCTGTAATGCATATGAACGGGTAGTTTCAGATTAATTTTGAAAATTTCACAGCATTGTATGTTGGTGTTGTTCCCTTCCTACTACTACAGTTTTCCAAGAGCCTCAAAGAACGACTTAAGACTGTTTAGAGGTCGTTGTTTCATTTAAAAAAATAGAGAAACACAAGGAAAAGTTACAAGGCTTGTTTGTACCAACTAGCCAACAGCTTAATACTTCAGATGGAAATATGCACACTGAAATGTTCCCTAACCAGGAATTTTCTGGGGTATAAAACCTTTACAAATGGAAAAATATTAACAAAGAAATCTCTCTAGATAAAAAAAATGCATCCACCACATATTTCAAAATAAAACCACACTTTGGGGACGGCACATGGAATGAGAAGTACCATGTGATTCTTCCTACACAGAGTTCCGCTCTGCTAGGATCAGATATTTTAAGAACACGCTTGAACTATCAGTTGGGGTGGCAATCCTCGGAAGTCTTCACCACATTGCCAAGGTTTCCCAAAAGGCCTCAGGGCTCCTTCCGCCAACTGACTACTTCGATGTCACTTCAAGAACACCGGAAATGTGGACAGCAACTTCAGCTTTTCCTCCTGCATCCCCCACAGCCAATCAGCTCCCAGGCCCAGGCTCTTCTCCCCATATGCACAGCCATCATCCACCACCCCTTCCTCCCTGTGGCCTTTGCACCAGTCTGACTGATGACAGCTCTCTTCTCAGGCACTCTTACAGAGTGATCTTTTCTTAAATGTGGATGTGGGTAGGCCGCTTTCCGGCTCACAGCCGCTCGGTGGCCCTACCTCGCTTGGACTGGATTACTGTAATGTGACAGGAGACAAGGGAACGTAGAGAAGGAAAGGATGCTTGATGGACTGACCCTAAGTGATAGTTCTGCTTACCCCTCACGGTCCACGACGGAAACATTGCCCTGGCTTGTCACATACCCACTGTGGCATGGTCCTGCCAGGCCCGTGGGCGCTGAGCCCGTGCGGTGCTGGGCTGCAGCCCTGAGACAGCCCTTACACAGAGCCACACACTTCAGGGCGTCAGGCCAGGAGGTGCAGGGCCCCGGCTGGCGAGCGGCTGTGCTCACGAGCCTCACTTGCCAATCACTTGTTTGTCCCTTGTTGGGAATCCGGAGTGCTGCTTCCCATAAATGCCACGTGATGAAGAGTGATAAGGCGCCCATGCCCGCCCATAGCGCTGATTTAACCCATTAACTCAACAGAGCCACAGGTGCAAAGAAGAGTCGAGATCGATTTAGTAAAGCTTTTCCTGGCTCCACAGGTAAGGAAGCTTGCTAGTTCCTTTAATAAAAGAACACCCTGATCCTCTCCCAGGTGATGGCGCAGCTGGATTTCCTGGTTCAGTTCCTATCTTGAGATCCACCTTTACCGTGGGAATCCAACTGGTGAGCGCTGCCCCCGCTTCAGGTGCCTCGGGGCCGTGCTCCCCAGACCACTGAGGCTCAGGCTGGGGACAGACCCTGGCCTTCATGCTCCACAGCACTGCAAGCCGGCAGCGTGAGAGCAGCACTCAAGAACCAAGCTCAGAGAGAGACGCAGAGGGGCCACCAGAAGGGACCTCCCTCAGGCTCCTTCTCATGGGCACTCACTCCATGAGGCTGTGCCCAGCGACTTCTCCTCCCCCAAGCAGAGGTTTGCATTCCTCAAGACTGGGACAAGTCCTCAAGCACACTTGAACTTGGCAGAGACAAGACCCATGATCATAGAGCACAAAGAGAAGCAACAGGCTGTCCTAGCATGAGCAGGACTTGTAAGGACCACTCTTTTACAGGCGTCTGTCCTCTTACTACAGAGATGAGGCCTCAGAGACCTCAAAAATGTCACCACAGTTCAACAGCAGCACAAAAGTTGCATATACTGTGTGCAGGAGGGTGGGATAGAGGTGGTGGCAGCAGGGGTTGGACTGCTTTCTCACAGTAACTAGTGCTGACTAGGCACTGAGAGATGAAACAGTTAAATAAGGAAACGCTGCTGTCCTTGGGAAACACCCAGACTGGCGGGAGGAGACAGACACACATGCGACCCCTATAACACATCAGCCTCTACACTTGGGGGTACTGATGATGACGGGGTTCAAATGTGTTTGGCTGAGCCGGCACTGGTCCCTCACACCCTCTGGTTCTCTGTGCTGACTGCGGAAGAGACAGCACCCAGGGGCCCAGGGCTGTGCCGGTCAGCCGAGCACAGCCGAGCACAGCCAAGCACAGCCGGAGTTGCCTCTCCCCAGACGGGAGCGGTGGGAAAAACCCCAGATGACATCCAGTCGCCAATGTCCTTTTCTTCAGGCAAGTTCCTTAGCCAATCAGAAGTGAAACTCCGTTACCTGGGGAAATCCAACCAACCAACCAGCCACCCCCCCACCCCCCCACCCCAAATGGTCCTGTGCTGCCCACTTCCAAAGCTGTTGTGAGAAAGAAATGACGGACGGCCAGGACAGCACCAGGGCAGCAGTACTGGGCAAAGGTGGGAGAGGACTGTCCCTCTTCTTTCTCCTGTCACGAGGGCTCTGGCTCACTGAGGCCCACAGAGCCCCAAGGGGCACTGCTTCAAACCCACGGTGGTGGAGACGGCTCAGAATGGCCGAGGAAGCGCAGAGGGCCGGAGGGCTCACAGGGGGTTGTGGCCAATGGTAGAGACCGAAGCTGGGCCGAATCATCGATCCGTTTAAGCTGAAGCAAGCTAATCAGACCAAAACACCTGGCCCATGCCAAAGAGCAAGTGAAAGGCACCACGTTAAACCCCCGTGTTCCTGAAAGCTCTGCAGGACACGTGTGATCTTAAACCAGACGCTGCTCTTCCCTCATCAAAGGTCACTCTGTGAAAATATCCTTTGTCAGAAGGACCTTTCCCAGTTGGCAAGGCCCTTAGTGCCTGTCCTTCACCATCCACAGACTCAAGTGAGGAAGAGCCGGGGACCCCCACACATCTCCTGCCAGAGCACCTGGCAGGGACGCCTAAACCCCACTCCGAGGTTCAACCATCACAGCAGATGTCCCACAGCCTGGGGAAACACAGCTGAGCTGAGGGGGAGCAAAGCTGCAGAGCAATCAGCTGCCAGGGAAAAGGAGGAGGAGACTGCTTCCTTCTTAAGCAGTCCCAGCAGCTCACAGCCCTGCTTCCAGCACCAGACAGCTCATCTCTGGAGAGAGCAGCCCCCACGGGCTCAGTCTCCCCAAAACCAGGTGCATGCGAGGGAACGTTCCATCTCCTGGAAGGAAGGTCTGAAGGTCTGGCCCCCAAGACAGGGAACACGTGTGGGCATATCCCCAGAGACCTCAAGCGGAGGTCGTGAATTCCTATCTTCCATCCAGAAACTGTTTCTGTCTCTTGGGCTAAACCCCTCTGTCCTGTGGGAAGGTGGCTAATGCTCCCCCTAAAGGCAGCCACATATCGATCCCTGGAACCTGTGAACGTTGTCTCTATGGCAAAGGGAACTTCTAGATTTGACTAAATTGGGGATGGAGAGATGGGGCGATTATCCTGGATAATCCAGATGGGCCCCACGTGTGATCGGAAGCATTCTTAGAAGAGGATGCCAAAGGAGGAAGCAGGCGATGGAACAAGAGGTTGGCTGATGTGAGGAAGAGGCCACGAGCTAACGAATGCAGGGGCCTCCAGAAGCCAGAAAAGATAAGGAAACAGAGTCCCCCCTCGAAGGAAGCAGCCCTGCCAACACCTTGACTTGAACGCGGTGAAACGGATTTGACGTCTGACCTGCAGAATTGTAACAGAATAAATGAGTGGTACTTAAGCCCACGCGGAGACTGAGAAGGAGTCATCCTCAGGGCCTCCATCACTCCCCAGCCTCTCAGATGAGCTCTCTGGCTCCCTGCCCGCTTTTGCCAACTCCCCTCTCTAACTATCTCGTGGGCGTCTTCACTTGGCTCACTACTCAGAAGAATGCACTGTAAACCAAAATTCCTCCTTGGACTCCCGCGCGGGCCAGCGGAGCACAGCTCCTGGAACCCAGCAGGGACCCTGGGGCAGAGGCTGACTGAGAACCCATTGTCCTAAGGAAGGCGAGCCCGGGGCCCTCTCCCTTGCCCTGGTCCACGCTGACCCTTCCTCCGCGCAGGCTCCGATCTGCTAACTCACTCTCCAGCTCCGGGCCCTGCAGCCTCCCACCAATTCCTCGACTTCTTCAGGATCTGGTTTTGGATTAGAAAATACCTGTGGTCATTAAATAATCCCTCCTGGAAACTGTCCCGCATACCTGCCCCACCTATTTCCTCTCCTGGTTTCCGCCTCACACTTCACTTTTCAAATAAAGATGGAGGTGAAAATATATTCAGAGACTCTGTCCTGTCGTGTTAATTATCAACTTGTGGCAACATTTCAACCCTGTTTTCCCAGAGAAGGGAAACGCTTTAAATTCTATGTTGAGGAAACTGTTCCCTGTGTCCGAAGGTGAGGGTCCTTGTCTTGGAGCAGCCTCCTGAAAACGAGGATCCTCTGCTCACGAGACCCCTAAGTGCACCTTCCAAACCTTGGGCGCCCATGTGAAATGTCTTATACAGAAAAGTCTAGTTTTCAAATTTTTAAAAATAATGGATACCCATTTTTGGAAAGCAACTCATACAGGGACACTGAATATAAAACACGAAATGCTGAGAGGAGAGGCTGTGAGGTGGGGAAGGTGGGTAGCGGGTGGTAGGGGACAGGAAGACCTGCATCTGGTCCGCTCAGCCCAAGAGGGATTTTAGAGCCATCTGACAACCACTGATAACACACAACCTACTGTAGCTATTTTGTATAATCTTTTTAATAATAAATATTCCTATTGACACAAATCCTATTACAATAAAAGGCGTTCCTGCTAATTGCACAATGTCCCTTAGTGTTGTACTCTTAGTCCACAGCGCTCATTTCTCCTTCTAGAATGGGAGGTCCTTGAGGGCAGGGGGCCGGGTTTTCTGCAAGATTCTAACCAAGCTAATAGCAGAGGGCCCAGATCACATATACACTCGCAGTTCTTAATGTTTGCTGGGTGAATGACTCAAATTGTTTCCAAGCTCCAGGCACTGTCCTTTATTTAAGAGTCTATCTACCTGATGCCAACAGACAAAAACAATTCTACCGCATTAAAGAATACAATTTCTTAGTGTCACTGTAGAACGATAAAAGTTTCGGTCTCCCCAGTTTGTGGTCATATTAAATCAAGAGAACGTATGATGGGAGAACTATTAAGAGAACTGACTGATATGAAAACAGAATGTGATTGAAAGGACAGAATGAAATTACAGTCCTCTAGACAGATGAGCCCAGATGATATTCCTAGGGAGAAGAGGACCACACTTAGAGGCCAGAGGGCTCCAAGAAATACATTCAAGGCAAGGAAGCTTGGGAAATAGTCCGCAGGTGTCCCTGAAGGTAGTGAGCCAATCTGGGAACAGGGGCAAGGAGCTAAGATCAAGCACATGTCACAGAGGGCCTCAAGGACCCCAGCCAGCCTGAGCGGACACAGGGACTTCCAAAGCTGGCAAAGCAATGGGGGCAGGATGGGCAGGGGTGGAAGGGGCTCTAACGAATTAGAATTTGAGGAATGTTCTATGCCAGGCAGATTTTTGAGTTCCTTAATAAAGGCACAGAGAAATAAAGTGGCCTGCACAATGTGAGAGCTACTCAGAGGCAGATGCTGTACCTCAGACTGCCAGGCCCTGAGGTCTGTTCTATTCATGAAGCAACTGAGCGTCTGAGGCCTCCGTCCCTGCTGGGGCCTCGGTCTGCAGGCTTCTGGTTTGCTCCTGCCCCCCCTGTTTCTGCTCCCCATGTCTCCTCACTTAGTACTTATCTCAGGCCTTCCTCTAGCCCTTTTCTTACCTTTTAACGCCTGGTTCCATGAAACTTTCTGAAATTCTTCCTTAAAAGCTCCAACCCACACTTCTCTTTCCTAATTCCTACTATGCCTTTGGGCACTTGGCTCATCTAGCTCTTTTCTCAAATTTCTGCTGATAAACACATGAGCATTGAATTTTTATACTTTGCTCACTCATGTCTAATTCAACACCACATCCCCACTGTGCGGACACTCAAATTAAGGTTACAGTTTGTCTATGGCTGAGCACAAGAACTGCCAGATACTTCCTTTATACGCCTTTGAAAGTTCTAAGTAAAAATTTGATGACTGAGTAACACTATGTTCTAAATAGAAACATTTACTAATAAAACTATATCTAGTGCACTGTGGTCTGGCATTTATTGTAGGGCTACATTTCTAACTAGATGACATCAACCTAATGAGGTCTAAATTTATTTGTCTATATTGGGATATAATTCAGAACAATTCATCAGGAGATAATTTTCTAAATAATTATAATGAAAGTAAGTATCTAACATTTTAGGGCAAATGATGTGCCATAAATATTAAACAGGATATACAAATGCTTTTTTACATTTCATTTGTATATAAGCCAGAGTGGTAAAAACACTTCAAATGAGTAAAATTATTCATACTCTTCTAAGTTCAACCTTAAAGGTCCCATAATTCCAGTATGAACATGTGTCTTCTCCGCCATTGGAATGTGAGCTCCTGACAAAAGGGTCTGAGTCCTCGTTCTGTCCCTCTCGCATTTGTCCTGCTCTGTACTGTGCCCCCAGGCATAAAACGTTGGTGCGCGACAAGTACTGGCTGAACAAATGATGAACAAATGAACATGTGCACTGCCCAGTAAAGGAAACGTTCTTTTCACCGATAAAGCAGTGGCATTGGCACAGAATCACTGGGATCTGTGTTACCTAGGACACTAGAAAGATGTAATGAAGTTGGCCAAGAATTATGGGGTAGAAAGAAGCCGGATACTTAGGTACATCCAAGCTTTCCGGGTGACTTGGCACCGGGAATGTTGATGCGTCCTCTCTGGGCCTCAGTTTCTCTAACTCTGATCTCATCTAGCACCACCTGGCCTCCTGCCTTCCTGTCAGGACAGTTGTGCAGAACAAACAAGGTGGTTTATGGGAAAGTACTTGCTACATGTATATAAAGCACTGTCTTTCTAGGGCTTCCATATCAAAGTACCACAGGGCTGCGGTTTTCTAGGGCTGTCACATCCAAGTACCACAAACTGGGTGGCTTAAAGCAACAGAAATGTATTGTCTCCCAGTCCTGAAGGCTAGAAGTCTGAAATCAAGGTGTCAGCAGGGCCATGTGGCTTCTGACACCTCCAGGGAGAATCCTTTCCCTCTTTAGCTTCTGGTGGTTTGCTGGCAGTCCTTGGCTTGCAGATGCGTCACTCCAATCTCTAACCCCCTCATCACACGGCCATCTTCTCTCTGTGCACCGGAATCTTTGTGTCTCTTCTCTTCTTATAAGGACCAAAGTTGACATGGGTTAAGTGCTCACTCTTCTCCAGTATGGCCTGATCTTAACTCATTACATCTGCAATGACCCATTTCCAAATAAGGCCACATTCTGAGGTACTGGGAGTTAGGACTTCAACATGTCTGGGTTTTTTTTTTGAAGCTTTTTATTAAAATATAGCTAACATACACTATTATATTAGTTTCAGGTGTACACCATAGATATTCAGCATTTATTACATACCTAAAGAAGTGATCACCATGATAAATCCAGCAACCACTTGACACCGTACCACGCTCTCAGAATTATCATTGACTATATTCCACATGCTGTACATGAACACCCCTTTCAACAAGTCTTTTTGCAAGACCATTTCACCCACCTCAAGCACCATGTGAATAAAAGCACCACATTTAAAAACCTGTGACATACTGACAGACTAGGTAATTTAGACTATGCTTTCAATGGAGAACAGTGAGAAAAGCTGGAAATATGTTTTTTAAATTTTGTTTGACGTTATGGAGAATTAATAGGCAGTGAAGAATAACGGAGCCAAGATTCGGGAGAAGAGAGAAATCCAGAGAGGCAAGCCTGGCATTTGGGGACACTTCCTCTAAGAATGCCTGCCACTTCTGAAAGAGTTGGCTAAGAGGCTGAAAGGCTGAGAAGCACGTTGGACGGCTTGTGGAGCGCGGGAAACTAAAGCGGGTGCCCCACTCCTAAAGTGCTACGCCATAGGAGTCAAGACGACCCACAGATGCAGAAGGCCTCTCAATGCCTGGAACTAGGCTGTAGTGATAACAGTGCTGGTTCTCCAGGGCCGCCAGAAGCAAATATAAATTCTCCCTCAAGGACGATAACATCATCCAAGGCCTCAAGTTATTTTTGTACCTTTTCATCTATGATGTCTTATACTCAATAAAAAATAACTAGGTCTATGAGGATAGAATACAATATGAATGGATTCCAAGTAAACAACAAGCCATAGAACCAGATGCACGAGGGCTAAAAATAAAGCTGCTATCAGGCACAGAATTAAAAGAAAAACAAAACCAAAAAACTATGTTTAATATGTTCAAGAGTTGAATGATAAAATTGAAAAGTTTCTCAGAATACTAGAAACAAAAGAAAAAGAACACATAGAAATCCTGAAATTTAAAGATAAAATAACTGAAATTAAGAATTTAATAGGTGGGTTTTTTGTTTTTTTTCAAGGAGGGTACCGCTCACAGTGGCCTATGTGGTGACTGAACCGACAACCTTGGTGTTATTAGCACCGCACTTTAACCACTGAGCTAACAGACCATCCAAAATAGGTGGGTTTAATAACAGTTTAAATACAACTTGAAGATAAAATCAGTGAACTAGATAGGTCTAAAAATATTAAAAAAAAAAAATCCTGGTTTGAAACTCAGAGAGACAAAAGGATAAAAATAAAGATGAGAGGGTAAGATATATAGAGGATGCAAGAAAAAAGGACTAATAGATATGCAATTAGAGGCACAGGGGTGGAGAGAGAGAATGGGGGAGAAGAAATAATAACCAAGAAAATTTCAAAACTGAATAAAGATGTCAAGCACAGATCCAAGATGTTAAATGGATGAACCCCACACAGGATAAATAAAAGAAAACCATACCTAGACATATCATAGTAAACTGCTGTGCACCAAAAACAAAGTGAAAATCTTAAAGGCAGCCAGAGGGAAAAAAAGATTATTTATAAAAGGTGTAACAATAAAATTGACAGCTAATTTCTTAACAAAAACACTGGAAGCCGAAAGACACTGGAATTTTGTCAGAGTACTGAAAGAAAATACTCAAATGTTTTAAAAAAACACCAATTAATATTAATCTAACATAAATTCTTCCAGAGAACAAAAAAGATGGCACTTCCCAATTCATTTTAAGAGACTAATCAAACCATGGCAAAGACATTACAAAAGAGTAAAATTATAGGTAATCCTTGTTTTGCCATAGATGTAAAAATCTTGAACAAAATATTAGGAAAATGAATCCAGCACTACATAAAAATGATAAATACATCACAAGCAAATGGGTTTAGTGAAGGAATATAATTCATCACATTACCAGAATAAAGGGGAAAAATCGTATCAATACATTCAGAAAAATAATTTGATAAAATTCAACATCCATTTATGATAAAAACTCCTTGCAAACTAGGACTAGATAGGGACTTCCTGAATATGATAAATGTTATTTATAAATACCTATAGCACTCATCATATTTGATAAAATGTTGATAGCTTCGTGCTGAGATCAAGGACAAGTCAAGGATGCCTGAATCACCACCTCTATTAAACATCACACTGGAAAAAAAGAGGCCTAAGCAAGAGGGGAAAAATCTCATTCACAGGTATTTTAATTGTGTGCATAGAAAATCCAAAAGACTCTTCAGATAAATTTCTAGAATCAACAATTAGTTGGGAAATACATATAAGGTCAGTCTGGAAATACCTCTTGTATTTTGAAACACCAAGAATAAACATTTAGAACAAGAAAAAAACTGTTATAGTTTATATTAACATCCAAATGTAAATTGTCTAGGAATAAATCGAAAGATGTGCTAGACCTGTATGCAGAAAATTCTAAAATGTTATTCGGAGAAAATTTACAAGTCTATAAAAAATAGAGGGACATATCATGTTAATGATTTTGTAAACATGACAATTCTCCTCAAACTGGTCTATAGAGTCCATGCAATCTCAATGAAAACCATAGCAGGTTTTTATTTGTTCATTTTATGGAAACTGGAAACAGAGAAGCTGATTCTAAGATTTACGTGGAAATGCAAAGGGTCAATATAGACTTGTTCCACTGGACACTGAAACTTATAGAACAACAGTAATAAAGAAAGTATAATTTTGGCAAAAGAATAGACAAATAACCAATGTAATAGAATAGAAAGCTGGGAAACAGTCTCAGGTAAATATATAAGGTCTGACAATGAAGTTCGCGAACTCATCCTAGAAAAAGTGCTACCTACCTCATTGCTGAGTATCACTACGGTCACCCTCAAAGTACTCCCCTTGGGAAGCTATGCACTGACACCAGTGCCTAGTCCACCCTTCAAAGCAACTTTGGAACTCTTTTTCTGGAATGGCCATCAGAGCTCTCATCGTATTACCCTTGATGTCCTGAATGTCATCAAAATGTTTTCCTTTCAATATTTCCTTTATGTTCGTTCGACTAAAGAAAGAAGTCATTGGGGGCCAGACCAGGTGAGTAGGGAGGGTGTTCCAATACAGTTATTTGTTTACTGGCTAAAAACTCCCTCACAGACAGTGTCGTGTGAGCTGGTGCATTGTCGTGATGCAAAAGCCATGAATTGTTGGCGAAAAGTGCAGGTCGTCTAACTTTTTCATGCAGCCTTTTCAGCACTTCCAAATAGTAAACTTGGTTAACTGTTTGTCCAGGTGGTACAAATTCATAATGAATAATCCCTCTGATATCAAAAAAGGTTAGTGACATCACTGCAAGAAGTTCACGAACTTAATTGTCCAACCTCGTGTATGTTCACAAAGAGAGACCAATGTTAAGATTCCTGGAGCAACGGCCCATGCCCTGTGTAATTCTGGGCAAAGCTCTTCCCTTATCTGGACTTCAGTTTCTTCATCTATAACATCTATAATTTGGACTAGGTTACAAAATTCTGCTTTAAGATAAAAACAATGAGATTAATAAGCATTTCCAGTTTGTAGGGTCTCCCCAGTTCTCACTTCCACCTGAAATTAAGACAATCTTCCAGGAAATCATTCTTCCTTTGCTTTCTGGGAAAAAGGAAAAGGAGGGATTTATGCCCTGTATCCCGCCACCTCCAAATTTTAGTCCAAAATATAGTCTGAGTATAAAGGGTAAAGACTGCTGAGTCTTGTGTTGTTTGCTTATTTAGGAGGTATAGAAAGTAGTGGATAAATCAGGTACACCTTGATTTTAAAATACGGTTTTCCATTTACATGTCTATTAAGTTTCTAATCAAACTATTTACGCTCTCTGAGCCTCGATTATCCTTATTTGGGAAAGGCAGTTACTGTGAAGAGTAAACTGAATAATGCTTGTAAAGCACTTAGGACAGCGTCTAGCACATAACAAGCATTTAAAAAGTGAAAGCCATTACTGAAAGTATAGCGTGGCTGGGTGTTGGGGCCATGGTAATGACGAAGACAGGACAACGGAAATCACAAACTAGACTTGTGAGGGTTTTTCACATAATGCCTAATGTGTGGTTAATGTTTAATAAATATATGTGGAATTGGGGAAGTTTCTAATTTACCCGGTTCTCACAAGTCCTTGTAGTTAAGGTGCCCTTCTTTACAGTGTGACTTGCTTTGAAATGATAACTGGATTCCTAATATGCTGCTGTCTTTCATTATTACTGAAGACTGGTCTTGCCCCGCCCCCTCTCCCCCCCACCTCCGGCTTCATCTGACCTCTTGTCCCATCTTCCCATCCTGAACATCTGGGGGCTTCTCTGCCTGGTGTGGTCATCATGTTCCTGGGTAGCCTGCAACTGCAACCTGGCTAACAGCCACCTGATTTACTGAGGGTCTATGTTACCCAGAGATTTCTAATACAAAACCGCCTATACAGGAAACACTTCAAAACCAACAAGAGGCTGGGTACTACAAAGCCCTATTTCACAATTTACACTTTAGGCCTGAAAACATTTGCCTGGAAGCGAGGCATGACCAGGGCTGCAGGAAGGAAGGAGTTGGCCGACTCTCCCAGGGGTGGGGTGGGGGTGGCGCGGCACTCTGTTCTTCCCTGCTGGGACAGTCATATGACTTCTGGACCTCACCACGGGGGCGTGTGTTAAGTCCCTCCCCACCCCAAAGACACCATAAACCAAGGTGGTTTTAAAGTCAGAGATGAACATGTTAAACTGTAATTAACTGAATTGGTTTTCGTCGTGAGTTTTCAACCTGTTCTTGCCTCTCTCTGGAGAGAGGCTTACACTTGCCACCTGGTGTTTGGACAGGTTTCTGATTCTCGCTGCTACCCGTCCTCTTGCCCCTCCCAGTAAGAGAACCCGAAACCTGCTTTGGACATCTACTAAAATGTTTTTAAAAATGTTTTTCTCCAATGTTATTGTCTCCCTGTATTTGTCAAAGCTTTTTCATGTTAGATAGCCAGTGGACCTCGAAACCGCTAATCTGCACCCCAGATGCAGAAGCCTTCCTTTCATTGTTCCTGCACCCCTCACCTTTCCCTCTTCTAGCTATAAGGCTCTACTTCCTTTCAGGGTCTGCCCTCTCAGATCTTGCTGGCCCTTCTCTGAATTCTCTCCCAGTTCTAACACAACGAAGCCAGACTCTGCAGCCTGGGCTCAGTTTGCACAACACATTGTCACCAAAAGTTTGTGATGTCTCCCGATGTGTACATCCCCAAGAGTACTACACTCTGATTTGGTCTTCAGTCACCTTGCAAAGCGCGCTGTGGAAAAGTGAATGCCGCAGCCACCGCAACCACATGTAGGGCTCCCCTTGTGCTTTAATTTCCTGAATCCAGCAATAAACCAAGTCAGTCTTCTATGACACACTGTTTTGAAACAAGCAAGGGCATTTAAGTAATTCTTGAATTACCTGCACGCTCACTGTAAGCGCTGCATCTGTCCTTGCACCTTGGAAAGATACGGGACAACATCATCATCTGACAAAGCCCTGTGTACACAAAGCCGGGCAGAGGCGGGGACTTTGCACACAGGGCAGGACCTTGACCTTGGAACCACTGGAGCTAGAGAAGAGCTGTACCCACAGGCTCACCTCCCCCAGATATCAGGGCCCACATTCACATGTGGGGAGCTCACACGTCTCCCATCAGCCCCTGGCTCCCCCTCTGTGAAGTAATTCAGCCTGTCTGTGTTTCCCTGGGACAAAGGGACATCTATGTCAGCAACAAGCACACTTCTTTCATGGGAATATAGCTCTGAATTTTAAAAATCAAAGCCAATAAAAATAAAACATTTATTATATTTTACAACTAAGTTTTTAGGACTATATCTCCTATACTCTTGATGCATATTCTTCATAAATACTGTCTACTTGTAATGAGCTGAGATATTTCACCAAATTCTCTTTAAATTGAATTTCCAGATGTCCGACTGAAAAGTAGTCCAGCCTCTGACAATCATCGATTCACATGGAGTTTACAAAGCAAAATCTTAGGACCTTATGTTAAGTATTATATGGTTACTATGTGGCCTAGAATTCTCTTAATACTTTACTCAGACGACCTCATTTAATCATCACAACATGCCCTAACAGGTAGTTACTATTATTCTCCCATTTTATGGATACAGAGACTGAAGCATAGGGAGGTTATGTTACGTCCCTTGCCCGAAGTCACATAGCCAACGAGAGGTAGAGCTGTGATTGGAATCCCAGCAGTCTGGCTCCAGTGCTCGTATCTTAACCATTCTTCTCAGAATGTGAAGAGAATGGCCATGTGTGTGATACATTCACTTTGTGGGAAATACAAGTTTAATGTTTAATCAGCACATGTTTAAAATCCACTAGTGTTGGCCCACGGGCACGTCCACCCTGAATTCCAGATCACAGTGACTTCCGCCCCTGCCTTCATTCCCTCCCCACTGGTGGGACTCGGCGTCATGGCCTTGCTCAAGGTCACACAGCCCATGACCATGGTCACAGAGTCCCTGGAGGAAAAGGCCAGACTTTCTCTCTGCCGGAAGTTAGAGAACTGAGGCGACCCGTCCAGGACTGTTTCTTTCCCTCCTGCTGCTGACGAAAAGAATAGTACCACACCAGGACAAACAGGAAGCTGCTTACAGATACACCAGAACAACAACACCGCTGTTTGGTGTGACTGGCAAGCAACACAGCCACTGCTGTGTCCTTGGGCCTCCGCCTGGAAGGAAAGAGCCAGCCCCAGGGTGGTGCTGGGCCTGCCACAGGCCGTCTGGGTGAGCACTGAGGCTCGTTCCTCCCACAGCCAGCCACTTCACCGGGGCAGCCTGCTCGGCCCGAGGGTTTGGAGTGGGAAAAGGATCCATGACTACTGGGCACCCACTATGCTGCCATTTGTTCATCAGCCCAGTCCCATACCTGGAAGGTGCGTCACAACTGAAGACAGTGAGGCTCAGAGAGCTTGACTGATCTGCTCAGCTAGGACCTCGCGAGCAGGCATGGGAACCTGGCTTTGTCTACCTTCAAAGCCCTCAATTTGATGCACGTTTCATCATGCCATGCTGTAAAATTTCTCTCTCAAATTTAACCAACAGGGTATCTTGATTTTTATTTAGCCAACAAAATAAACAGAAACATCAATAAATTAGTATCAGTTTCTCTAAAGAAAAACATTTTATGTAAAATTTCAAAAAATGTAAAAGGGCAAACAAAATAGTTATAGAATTATGACAAAGACTAAATATCAACATTGGGTAAAGGCTGCACACAAACTGAAACAAAAACAAAAATCCAAAGACCACCCCTCACAGTAATATAAACAGAAATACTAAGCTCTAAGAAACTTGGAAAAAATTTCAATCTCACTATTAATTAAAGAAATGCAAAAATAAAATCTATGTATGTTAGCTATTAAACTGGCAATTAAGAACTTACAGAACACAATGCTGGTTTAAGAACATACTACTGCCGGAAGTGTAAATTGCTACTATCCTTTTGGAAAGCTATTTAGTAATTTCTACCAAGAGTCACAGAAGCTTTGTACATTCCTTCACCCAGTCATTCCATTTCCTGAGTCTATCCTAAGGGATTAATTTAAAATACGAATAAGTTACATGCAGCACAGATACTTTCTTTTCTGCATTACTTATACGTGGGGGATAAGTGGAAAGCAGCCTAAATGTCAGTCTAAGTGTTGGTATATTTAGTCAATAAAATATTACTCAGTCATTAAAAATGACAGTGACAGAATCTATGGAAAAATACTGCTAAATACAACATAAAAAGAGTAACTGGGGAAAGGATGTAACAACATAGTTTATGTAAAATGTGATTATGTAGACAAGTGATACCACTTTTGCAAAAAAATTACCCATGACAAGAAACTAAAAGGAAATACACCAAAAAGAGAAAAGAGTGTATATTGTTCAAAATATTTTATGCAGACTCTTCTGATAGGTTTACATGCATCTGCCATCTCTTCCACTTTCCATTAGGCATTTTTTTAAAAAAAACAAAAGAGAGTCACATTTGGAATACTCTTGCCTGCTGTGATGGCCACTGGCCCACTTGGTGGGCACCAGCAGGTGGGGAGTTTCCAGAAGTGAGCCTGAAGGGCGGCTCACAGCATGCCCTCTTTCATGTGGCTTCTAGGCAGCATTGGTGTGTATTTGGGTTCTGACCCTACACAAGTTACTTTTGTTCCATCAACTTGTGGTTTAGGGGCTACACAGAGGACTATGGGGGAAGACCACGCAAACCTAAGGTAAAAGCTTTTAGGTTTCTTGTAAAACCTAAAAGAAAAAGCGAAGCTAAAGACTTTGTTTGTTTTGCACCTCAGGAGCAGAGGGCCGCATTTACCACATGTGAACGTCCCAGCACATGATGGACACGCCTGGACCAAAGCCCTGTGTGCATGCTTTTATTTCCTTTGATCCCTGTAGGCCACATCCATGCCCCTCACCCCACAGGCAAACTTTCTAAGGTGCTGGAGGTGTATCTTTATGTTTGCAGGAGTGCTCACAAAATGTGCAATGGGTTTTTCTGGGCACCTATTTTTTTTAACTTAGGGAAATATTAGTTGGTGCATCTCCTTATTTTTTCCACTAAGCACTATGTTCTTAACACTCACTCACATTGCTATGTGCACAGTCCCTAACTGCTGTGTAATACATACAAGGGGGTGTGTGTGCACCAGGGCATTTGATGCTGCGCCCCCTCTTAACCGGTCCCTCCTTCCCCCCCTTTCTCTTTCCTCAGCTCTCCCACTTGTCCTGCACACGTGCTGCATGTGGACGGTACGCGTACGGCATGACATACCATCAACAGGGTCAAGTAGTATGATTCAAGTTCTTTAAGTCTTTTCATTTGTGTTAAAGAGAAAGTTGCATTTGAGATAGGCAGCATTCAAGAATGTATTTTTCTTGTATGTGAAAAAGTCTCTGTAATAACTTTAATGAAAAATGTTTAAATAAAAAAAAATATAATGTTAAGGCCCCCATCCTCTCTTACATCTATTGGGAAGCAGCTGCTCTTAGAAGGGCCATACGTGACCACCTAAGACCATCAAGGTCAGGATCGGAATTCCAGGGATGTCACAAGGCTGCCACAGATGTCTGATGGTCTGATTCTGTAATCGGGTATCTCAGAGGTCAAGCTTTGATCCTGAAATTGATACCCTGGGAGGCATGTATGTCTCAGCAAGTGCACACAGCAGGAAAGAGAGAAAGGAAGCAGGTTTTTTGCTGGGACAGAGGCAGGAGAATGTCCCCACTGGGCTCTGTGCCCTGCCTATGACCCCTCCAACAGTAAAAGCTGTTTATGACCGCAGCTCTCTTCAGTCCCGCACTTTACGTTTAACAAAGCACTTTCACAGACTCCTTCCTTTGCACCTCGTAACAATCATGTGTGGGCCAGGTTATCAGCCCTGGGTTAGGAGCGAAAAGTTACAGCTCAGAGGGTGAAGTGACTTACTCACAGCACAGTCACAGAGGTAGAAAGAGGGGAGAGTGACCGTCCAGCTTCAGTTGGTGGGATCATCCCTTGCTCCCTCCCTGTCACCACAGTGGGACAGCACACCTGTGTGCTTCCTGGAAATCGGGGTTCACAGTCTGTGCTTAGCAAGACGACAGTGAATCCCATCCTAGTGATACTGGAGCTCATCTTTCCCCCAGCCCCTCCCTCCCATCCTGGTGAACCACGCAGGGAGGCATAGCGAAAGATGGGAGCCCCAGAGGACCAGCTCTCACCTTACTTGCAGGGATCTTTTTTGGGGGAGTTGGGAAAGATCTTAGGCACCGTATCCGCCAGGGTTCTGGCAGGAAACAGATGGCACTCTCAAACTGAGTCATTTGAGGAGAGTTTAATAAAGGGACCATTTATAGAGGGGTGAGGAGGGTAGGTGAACCACAGCACAGTGTTCGGGGCCCAGTAACAGTGACACATTTACACTCCTAGGACCAAAGGGTGAGGGAGGAGAGGCCACTGCAACCCTGAGACAAAGTGTCCTGCGGAGAGGGCTGTCTGCCAGGAGTGGAGACCTGCTGATGCCCCAGGGAGGAGCCAGGGGACTTAATACTTTGTCCTTGCTCTTCTTCCCTCCCAAATCCCCACCAGGCAAAGAACAGAATGGGGGGCTAGGAAGCAAGGGAGCCCTCTTCCCTACTGGGGAGTCCCTACTGGTCACTTTCTAGTGCAGAGGGCAGAGTGGAAAGTAGAGCTGCAGGGGCAAATAGGAAACATCCAGCACAAGAACAAACTAACCCAACCCCGTAACTTGAAAGGTACTGCGCCCCTGGGGGCAAGGCCTGGCCCAGAGTATCAGGAGATGAGTTGCAGAGCTGGGCTGGGAATTCAATCCCTGGGGACACTCCTCCATGCTCCATCTGACCAGGGGATTCTTTTCCAATAAGCATGACTCAAACCTGGAAAACTAACAGGTCTCCAAACTAGCTGGAGATCGTCTATTCGCATGGATTGTGTATTCTGAAGCTACCCCTCCACGGTACAGTCTACACTCCCCAGAGCTACACCCCAAATGCAGACTTTGTTCATACCGGTATGCTACACCTTTGACAGGGGAGTCGGGGTTCTCACAATGTAAAGGGACCAGCTCAGAATAAAACCCCTTGCAGCAGGGGCAGGCATGCCAACCCAGACTGGGGAGGAGAACATGTGTGTGGCTCTGCAGTGCCGCCCCGCTGCGGCACAATGTGTGAGGGGAGAAGGAAATCCTTCCACCCAACCTCCCAGGTCGGACAACCAGGCCCGGGCCTTCAGTGCACTGGCGGAGCACTGTCACTACTTACATACAGAAATAGCAACTGTGCAGTGACCCGTGAGTTGCCCGGGCCTGGAAAAATCCTCCAGGATATTTTAGAAACCACATGTTCTTCCAAGCCTTTTAAAAGTTGACAGGAGAACTGTCTGGCTTAAAAAAAATCAAAAAACAAAAAAAGCAAATCATTGAGATCCTTTTTGTAGGCATTATCTGATCTAAATTCACAATGGAAGATCAAGACATTATTTGATTCTCGATTTCCATATATAGTCTACAAACCCTGCCCCCTTTATGAAGCAAGACAGTTTTCTCAATTCTTTGGATAATAGCCTTATCTCAAGAAAACCATCGAAAAGACCATCAACGATTAATCTCATGCAGATATTAGCATGATAGCTCTCTAACTACAAACTCATGCTTGGCTTCCTAATTTTTATATTCATTTATCCATTCCATCTCTACATGTTCCCCCGAGTCCAAAGTTCAGTGTTTGGAGCTGTAGGCTGAACAAAGTGCAACAAGACTCAGAGAGGCAGGTGGGGACCGAATCACAAAGGAAGGTTCTCCCGCCTTCTTCTGTCTCTTGTTGGCAGAGGTGAGGCACTGAAAACCAGACCAGAGCAGTGATCAGACTGCATCACGTTTTGGCAGGTTATGTGGAAAGATGTATGGGATAAGGACGATGAGGCCCAGTTCGGAGGTTGTTGTCATACCACAGTTACGATGTGCAGATGGGCAGAAAGACCACTTGCCCAGATTGGAGAACGTGGAGAAGGAAGCAGCAGAGATTTGGATCAGGTCTGCAGCATTCAGCAGGTGGAGATGTGTCCTGCACATGCAGGAAGCAAAGGGACTCAGGGCCACACACGTTTTCTCCATGAAGCTGAGCGGAGGCCACAGGCTGGGCGCCAACACAGGGAGCTGCGCCATTCCCAGTGCCAGATCCGAGTGTGGCATCCACAGGTGCTGACTCTCGAGAATAGAATAGTACGTCTCTGGCCAGGGAATTGGAAGGGGACCTCTTGTCCCTAATGGGCTCCCCACGCTGCCATTTCTATATTTCTATTCCAGTGAGTCACCACTCCGGCGAGCTACTTCTCCCTCTGCACAGCTCGTCACACTGCGAGGTTCCCTCTCAGCCCGGGCAACATTAGCAGCCCGGGTTTTCCATCACTGGTGCGGGTCCTTTCCTCTGAAGCTCGACCGAGCGCACCACTGCTCCTGGGTGTCTAAAAAGGCGCCAAGGGCCCTCCCCCAAAGCGAATCAGTGCTAACAATCAAAGAAAGAACCATAAGCAGCTTGGCTCTGCTCAGCAATCTGGCTTTCTTCTCTGCTTAAGATGCCAATGTCCCATAATCCAGTTCAAAGTTTCAGTGAAGAGCTGTTCTGCTGGCGGTCTGCCATGCAACCAGCGCACGGAGCCAACTTTATGCTATAGAATTCTTCATGTTAAGGATATTTACTCCACAGCCCTCCAGCCCTCGACAGGCTGAGGAAGTCCTGACACTACAAGCGTGTGTGGCTGGGATCTTGTGATCAAGCCGGAGCCATCCAGTTATTTTCTGTTCAAACTCTTAGGGCCCATGTATGTGCTGCTTGAACAAACCAGTTCCCTAGAGGCAGCGGCAGTGGAAGGCGGGCTTGGGAGCCTGGCACCAGCCAGACACATCTGCATGTGGACTTGGCAGGAACTCTGCTCTAGCAGTGCCAGCACCCTGACCCACTGTAGCTTCTCTGGGGGAAGCGTATAAATGCAGAGAAGAGGAGCTACCGGGCTTCTGTCCCAAGAGACTTCGAGCTGTGCCCAGTTTACTGTGAAGCCAACACATAGCCCAAATTGAGGAGTCTGGTGGAGGTACTATCCTCTGCTGACTGTTGGCCTACACAGCCTGTGATAACTCCTGAGATAACAAGAGCCTGACTCTCGCATGTGACCCTCAGGGCCCAGGTGCACTCTATCTCTTCATCAAGAATTACACAAATAACCTAAAATCACTACTGAGGAAACTGAGAAGTCTTATTCATCAATCCTCCTCCTGTCCCCTTCCCCCATCACTGACCGTGAGCTCTCCCTGGCCTGTGTTGCTAAACAACCGCCCCAGCCCCACCCCCGGCCCCTACCTCCAAAGGCAGGCTCATACCTCAGGGCTCAACGCTGTTTTGCAGCAGCTGTGATAACAACAAGGAGGCCTCTCCAATGAGTCACCATTTCAAAGAATGTGCACACACTCCCTCGTTTCTCTTAACCATTGCCCCTCACCTCTCAGCAGCTTGGGGTAAAGAAGGATGCAGCTACCAGCACCTTCCTTTTCCAATGACCAGGTGCTCCTCAGGAATCCCTAGCAATCAAACCAGCTGCCCTCTCCCCAGTCCTGTCCCCTGGGCCCTGGTGTTAGTACACCCATGGCCCAGGCTGCTGCCCTGGCCTCTAACAGCCAGATAAGCTGAAGCCCAGCACCATCTCCAACAGCAGCTGAGGCTTCCTTGGGGCCTGTTCCGCCATGCTGTTGCTCAGCCGCAGGGCAACGGTGTTTCCTAGAGCACGACCCACATGGGTTTCATTACGGATGCTGACCCCCCCCTCCCGGAGTTGTGCAGGGCTGTGCACCTGAGACCTGAGGTCAGGGACTGGAGAGGACCTGGGATCCATGAGCACACGCCATCGCCTCAGGTCTCTGCTGAGAAAAGAAGCCACAACGTGTTCTGGGGCTGAAGGACGGCTGGTGACCACTGGGGTAGCCTGCTGTGAGGCGGCCTGACTGGAGGTTCCTCACTGAGGGTGACAGGCCAACCCAAGACGTTGTCTCTTGTGGGGGGTTTGGATGTGAGATGCAGCAGTGGTAGCAGAGGCAGCATTGGGGTGAGATAGTAGAGAGAAGAGTAGAAGCAAGAAAGACGTGGGCAGAGAGACCAGCTTTCCACACGTGGAGGACTCCCTAAGGTAGGGAGCCATGGATGCCTGATTCGAAAGTGACAGCATGACAGCGGGTCCCCCGAGTCCTGGTACATCCTGAACAATGAGGTGCCAGCAGGCCTGCAGGGAAGTAGAGAAAGCCATGGTGAATGGACTGTGTGCTGCCGCGGGCGGCTCTGCGGAGTGAGTGTGCCCATGCATGCCCCTGGGGATCTCCGCACGGTGCCCCCATCCCGAGGCTAAGCGGGCGCACCTCTCACACATTGAAAGAGCCTGACTAGAATGGGGAGGGGTTATTACTGGAGGAATAACTGAGCTTCAAAGAGACTACATGACTTGCTGATACAGACACTGCTGGCTGCTTACCCATCAAACATACCCTGGTCTCCCTAACAGAACACTGATTCCTTCAGGGATGGCAATGTGCCCAGCTAAGACTTCCCCCCCAGACACCGAGGTGGCCACGTAACAAAGTCTGGCCAATGAGGCATACGCTGAGTTTCAAATAAAAGCTTTTGCTTTCCTGAAACAGGAATTGCCCTCAACCCCTCTACTTCTTCTTCTTCCTGCCCGGATCACTCTGAGATGAGCCCTCACAGTGCAGCAGCCATCTTGGAACCGTGTGGCACGAGGCCACATGCCAAGGAAGTTCAGGCAGGAAGAGAAGAGACTGGGTCCCTCATGACACTGTCCGAGCCCTGAACTTGCTCCCTCCAGAATTCTCATTATGTCTGAAAAATAACCACCTACTTGTTTAGACCACTCTTGTTTGGGTTTTCTGACTTCTGCAGCTGAATAAATTCCTAACTGATCCACCGGCCTAAGTCACGGAGCTGCTGGTAAATGGCGAAGCTGGGACTCTCACCAAGGTCTGTACTACACTAGAGCCCACCATGCTTATTTTCCCAGGATGACACTACCGCTTGCTCTTAGAACAAGAGGTTTGCAAATTAAACAAGATGCTGTATGTAAAGCACTAGACACATCATACATAGCAAATGCCCAATAAATATTAGCCACTGTTATCACTATTATTAAGCCAAGCCACTGAAACTCCGCTATTTTAGGAGAGCGTAGACCTTACACCATAGACAAATGGGAACCCAGAAAGAGGTGTCTCTCTTTCTGGGGAAGAGAGAGTGAGGAAAGGCTAGGTCTTTTGCCCTAATGGCTTCTGGGAGCAGAGGGCTTGTCCACTGAGAGCAACTCCCTTTCCCAGAGCCTCCTTGTCCTTGGAAAGTGCAGAACAGGCACAAAGTGACTTCTGGTATGATCATCGGATCTGAGTACTCCCTCCCTATTCCTTCCGTCTGGACCCAGGTGCCTTTGGAGCACACACGGAAAGCCAGATGGAAGCCCCGAGAAGAGGGCTGAACAGGCTCAGCTGGGGGCACCAGGCACCATGGCAAACTCACATATTTCTCCTCCTCCTCTAGATACAGAAGTGTGTCTCCTGAAACAACGGACATTGCCACTTTTACAGCAGAACACTGGAAGTAATCTAAATGTCTCAGAGTGAGGTACTATTTAAAAAAGTGATGTTATGCCCACAAAATGGAGTGAATATTCCCTAGTCATCAAATGATATTCTCTAAGGTTTTTATAACATGGGAACATTCTAAGGTTATGTGACAAATAGCTGGCATGTTAAACTATGTGTGTGGCATATTTCCCAAGATCCCCTTATGATATTTATGCATATACATATGTAACAGAAAATAAAAAGGCAAGAAGAAAAATCTTAGAAAGCAAACAGTGGTTAACATCTTTCACTTGTGGTACTATGGATGACTTTGTCTCTATACTTTTCTGCGTTTCTAAAATTTCTATAGTTCCTTTTATAGCCATGAGAACAATCCTTATAAATAAGCTGAAGAAAGAGGAAAGTGTGTTAATGACGGAGCTTGTGACACAGGTCTTATCATGTGGACAGGCTATCTGGCTTCATAACATGCCATTTGCTAACAGCCAGAAAGTGAACATTTCAGTGAAATATTTTTAAAATGGAAGAGAATCTCCCATGTGGCACTTTTCATCTCCCAGAAAAGGAAAGCACCTTCCTCCGTATATTGGGGCCTGGGTCTGGAGGCACTTCCCTTACTCCTCTGAAGCAGCTCTGATCTGAGACCCCTCTTACTGGGGTTCCCTAAGAGAAGATCCGCTTTGTAAAAGACACTGGTGGTTCTGAAATAACTCTGGACTCATTCCATTCATAAATCTGAATACTGACCATCTTTGCCCAGTTCACAGAACACAAAAATATATGAGCTATTTGGAGAGGTGTGGCTTGGTAATCATTCAAATGATTTTGATGAGGTCATGATATGGTTTCTCTCCCCAGTAAGATGAAAAGTGAATGAAATGCTAAGAAACGTGTTTTCTCTGCAACAGAGCTCTCTGTATAGCCAGCCTTCCATAAAGGATTAAGCTTGTGCCTTTGGAACTGGGTCTAAGCCAGTCATCAAACTACCCCAGCAGTGGCAAAACTTACTAATGGGAGTGCTCTGGGCTACCTTTCTTTCTGTTTCTCCTCCCAAAGGTTTGTGCTCCCACGTCACACAACTTTTTCAGCATATGATTCCTTTCCTCACATCAAATGTTTGACCACAGTAGTCTGAAAATAACAGTATTTCCAGCATCTTGCCCTCACTCTTGACACAGATGTACAGCTCGACCTGGATGCTAAGAGAGGAAAACATTTTTCATCACTCACCCAGTGGTTCAATATATTGTTTGGGCCTTTTTTCCTGGGTGAAAGATCCAACTAGTTAGTGCATCAGAGATAATAATAAAACTATTATTAAAAACTGACACAGTAACAGATTTTCTTTTCGACAAAAGAAATTGTGTTATCCTGTACAATTTTAAGATTCCATTTCCTTGCACTTGGGAATTGCCAGACTGATACAAGCATCCTGTGTGAAGACTCTCATTTCAAGTTGCAGATTATTCCGACTCCTAGATCCCGTGTGAGACAAACCTTGTACGGATTCCCCTATGACCCCCATCTAACTTAACAACACAGTCGTTTTCTTTCATAATGTGAAAGTTCAATAGCTTGAAATGTTACAACTCTGTGAAAAACAACATTACCACACAGCAGTAATTCATGAGCTCTAACACTCTGAATATGGAATTTGTAATATATCTCAGAGTACAATCCAGACTTTATAAAGAAAGAGTTGGCTAACAGAGCAAAATAACATTGCAAGAGGAAATATTTAATCTGAGCACCAAGTGTTTCAAGCAGCTAGAACTAGAAGGACCTTGGCGGTCCTCTAGTCTAAGTCCTTCAGGTGAACGCCTGGGCACAGGTAGCCTTCCACAGGAGCATGATTATAGTACAGTGAGGCGGGCAGGGCTCCCCTCTGGGCTTCCTGCATTTCTAGATACCAGTAAGTACCATTTATGTTACAGCATTCATCTCCCTCTTCTGCCCCAAGACACAAGGTCTCCCACCTGTCTACCAAATAAAACCCAAACCTGGTTTTTTTTTTTTAATTTTTTAATTTTTTAATTTATTGGGGTGACAATTGTTAGTAAAATTACATAGATTTCAGGTGTGCAATTCTGTATCACATCATCCATAAATCACACTGTGTGTTCACCACCCAGAGTCAGCTCCCCTTCCATCACCATACATTTGATCCCCCTCCAAACCTGGTTTTTAAGGCCCTAGCTCCGCTTACATATTTCCACAAACATCTGCACAGGCTCTTTTGTCAACCTGGGATACTGTCTTCCCTGTTGAAGCCCGTTGTCCTGTTGGTATCTAAAACCTCCTCTCCTCCATACAGCTTCCGTGGCTCCTCCAACTTAATAATATGCTTTCACCCTGCTGCACGACCACACTAATTGTCCACAGCTCTATAGAGAATGTATTGTACTCTATTATTTGTATATTTGTTTTTTATCCCTCATTAGATTGCAAGTTTCCAGAAGACAGGGAAAATGCTTGCTTCATATTACTTATTCCACAGTCCCTTTTCTGATAGTAGCTCTTAAGAAACTGGGAACAAATGTGGTCATACCACATTTTTCTTGTCTATGAAAGCAGATCGCAATGAAGGCTCACCTAACTGCGTGTCAGTAATCCTGTAGACATGAAATGGAAAGCACACTTTCCCCTCACTTTTTCTCCCAAACATTTTATTATAAAAATTTTCAAATATACAACACAGTATGATTCAAGCCATCTAGATGCTATCATTAACATCTCACTATATATTTGCTTTATTGCATGTCTATATACACACACACATTCTTCTATCCATCGATCCATCTAATCTTTTTGACATATTTCAAAGTAAACTACAGATATCATTCTACTTCTAAATAATTCAGCATACCCATCACTAATTACAGTTCAAAATCAATTTTTTCTTTTGAGGTAAAATTTATATTTAATGTAGTGCCCAACTCTTACGTGCATATTCACTGAGTTTAGACAAATATGTACACCTGAGTGTAAAAAAAAACACCTTATCCCTCCATAGGAAACCACTGTTTTGGTTTATGTCCCCCCACCATAGACGTTTTACCTGTTCTAGAATTTCATACAAATGGAATCATACGAGTATAGTATATACTCTTTTTGTGGAAGGCTTCTTTCACTTGGCATGTCATTTAGTTTCATACATGTTGTTGCATGTATTAGTAATTTTCTCAATATTGCCGCATAGTATTTCATTGTATGAATATAACACTGCTTATCCATTTTCTTAATGGGGACACCTAGGCTTTACATGTATTTGTCAACATATATTTCCATTTCTTTTGTGTAAATAACTATAAATAAAATTGCTGAGTCAAAGAGGTAATATATTTAGTTTTTATAAGAAATGCCAGATTTTTGTCTAAAAGTGACTGTGCCACTTTATATCTCTACCAACATAGTCTGAGAGTTCTAAGCTACTTGTGGGAAGGGTTTTAATGTTGAATTAGACTTCTTTTAATAGACTAGGGCTATTCAGATTTTGTTTCATCTTGTGTCAGTTTTGATGAATTTGATTTTTCAACGAATTTGTAGAGTTCATTTAAGTTGTTGAGTTCTTTTGGCATAAAGTTGTTCACAATACTGCCTTGTGAACTGTTTAATGTCTGTAGGATTGACGACAACTCTTTTATTCTGGATATTGATAATTTGTGTGCTCTCTCTATATTTAATAAATTTTGTTGATATTTTAAAGACCAAGCATTGAGTTTTATGGATTTTCTCTATTTTTAAAATCTGTTTTCCAGTTCACTGATTTATGCTCTCATCTTTATCTTATTACTTATTTTGTATACGTATTTTTCTTAAGCAGAAACCTTCAGTTGCTGATTTTAGAGTGGTGTTGTCTGATATGGTACCCAATAACCACATGTGGGTATCTAAATTTAAATTAATTAAAATTAAATTAATTAAAATTTCAATTTCTTAGTTGCACTAGCCACATTTCAAGTACTCAATAGCCACACATGGCTAGTGGCTACCAGATGGGACAACACAGATACAGAACATTTCCATCATCACAAAAAGTTCTATTGGACAGCATATTTAACACCTTTCTTTTTTCTAATACAAACATTTAAAGCTATAAAATTTCCTTTAAATACTGCATTACCTGCACCCTCTAAACGCTGATGTTTTTTCATTATCATTTAGTTAAAAATATCTTCTAATACCTTTGTGATTTCTTCTTTGAACCATAGATTATTTACAAGTGTGTTGTTGAATTTTTACGTATTTGGGGTTTCACAAGGTATATTGTTATTATTGATTTATAATTAATAATATAATTATATAATAACAATAATTATATAATTATAATAATTATATAATTTATAATTAATAATATTGCTATTAATTTAATTCCATTGTGGTCACAGGATATACTGTAGTCTCCAAATATTTCATATTTTAAAACTTTATTAATACTTGTTTTATGGTCTAGCACTTGACCAACTTGGTAAACATATCATGTGCATTTGAAAAGAATGTGTATCCAGCTATTTTTGAGTACAGTATTCTACAAATATGATTTTGGTTTATGTCTTAATCTATGCCTTTACTGATTTATTTTTTTAGTAATAATTGTTCTATCAATTGCTGACAGTAGAAAAATCTCCAACTCTAATAGAGGAATTGTGTTTTCCTCCTTTTAATTCTGTGAATCGGTATGTAAGTTGTTACATGGCAACTTTCACTTGGCTAATATGAAATGAAAAGCTTTGACTAAAAGATATGACAATGAAGTTTTTGGTGTCTAATATGTTGAAGTGTAGAATGAACTATTCTGCTTATTTGGGTGTTAATAGTAATGTTGTTTACTAAGACCCAAAAACTAACAGTTTCCTTTAGAAGTTTTCAAGTTTCATGTCTTTATCTATTTATAGATATATTTCAAACTTGCCAATCTGAATTAATTATGGGAAGGAGCAAACTGCATTTTAAATGTTCTTTAAAAAGTGTGCGTTTGGTTCCACTTCTGGTATGGCCAAGTAAGCTCCTACTGGACTGATTCTCCTGAGAAAATTCCTCTAGACAAAATATAAAAAACATGTACCTAAAGGCACTGTAGAAAGACAGAAAGTAGGTAGACTCTGGAGGAGGGTTGACACTTGGAAGAAGGGGAAAGATCTGGATGTGTTTCTCAATTTTACGGCTTTTAGCCTGGTGGCCGGCTGCGGTCAGTGCCATGCGGTGGCTAAAACTCCAACAGAAAGCATGTGTCCTTGGGGCACAGATTTCGGGACAACCACAGCCAGTGTAAGTGAACAGGGAATCTCAGAAAATATAGTCAGAAAGAACAAGCCTGAAATTCTGTGTGAAAACTCTGCCTACATTTCTGGCTGATTCCTGAACTGTGCATGCATGGGGCAGCCTCTAAGCAACCTAGCTAAGGAAAAAATAACTGGGCCAAGAACTGAGGTGCTGTCCAAGAGACAGAGTTTGTGGTTTTAGTTCAACCAAGCTAATTGCTGGCTAAAGCAAAACCCAAAATAAACAACAACTCACCCTGCTTCCAAATAAACCTCTTCAGAAGAACAGAATCCAGAGTATCATAATAGTACAATATTCAAAAACACAATAGAAAATCATTAAACAAAGAAATAGGAAAATGCAACCCATCCTCAAGAAAAAAGACAATCAAGAGTTATCCCAACATAACCCAGATGTTGCAATTAGCTGATAAGAATTTTAAGCAGCTATTAAAATTATGCTCAATGTCATAAAAGAATATGTGAAATATATAGGAAAACTTGGTAGAGAAATAGAAAACTATTAAAGAGAACCAACAGGAAGTTCTAGAACTAAAAAAATACAATATATAAAACTTCTAAAAAAATCACTGGCTGAGCTTAACAGAATAGAGATAATATTGGAAAGAAATCAGTGAACTTCAAGATAGACCAATAGAAATTATTCAATTCTGAAGAACTGAGAGGGAAAAAAAGATTGGGGGGGAATAAAAAACTGAACAGAATCTCATACCTTGAGGACAACATAATAAAAGTCTATCATGGCTGTAACTGCAGTCCCAAAAGAAGAGAGAGAATGGGGTAGAAAAATATTTGATGAAATAATGGCTGGAAATTCTTCAAATTTGATATAAAACTAAATTTAAAGATTCAAGAATCTCAATGAAACGCAAGCAGGATAAAATTTAATACAAAGAAAACCGAAGATGACAAGGATAAAATCTTGAAAGTAGCTAGAGAAAAATGATACAATAGCATCCAGAAAAAAAACAACAAACTTCAACCAAGACTTCTCTATCCAGTGAAAAAATCCTTCAAGAATGAAGGTGAAATAAATATACATTAATTTGTCATGTTTTAGTCAAAACTTTAAATTTTATACTAAAAAGCCATGCAGCAGTTTGCACACCAATTCATAGAAAGTTTAAAATACATGTTTTAAAACTAACAGTAATTAAAATATATGTGAAGGGGGGGGCAATCAACAAAACCTGTCCTCAGTTTTCCTTTAATATGAAATAGTGGGTAAGAAGTTATTTTTATGTAATCTGATCGAAGACTGGGAACCATTTACATTCTGCCAAGATTTCCTGGGTTAAAGGGTCTGTCTCTTCTTCTCCTTTCCTTTGCCACAATTACAAATGAAGGAATAGTTACATTCATTCCTGTAAGCATTTTTTGGACCTAGAGAAAGAATGCGAAACTGATCATTAAGAACTCACCTACTAAGAGTTCAAAATGAAGAGTGGGCTAACTATTAGGCATGAGGAAAGAAAACAGATAGGCAAAGGTATCCTGAAAGAACACATTCAAGTTGGAGAACTAACTGCTAGGGTTGCAACTGAGTCAATATTTGCATTAGAAATCTCAACCTGAATTAACACATTTGTCGGACTTGTTAGTCCAGAAATAGTTCCCAAGAGAGTTCTGGAAGTCTGACCTTCTCCTGCACATCTGCTCTGACTTTTATGAGCTGTCTTAATACTTTTTAAAGCTGCTGCTAAGTGTTAATTTTTGTTCAAAGAAGGATTACCAAACAACCTGTTGGTAACACAAAACAAAGATTCCCTTCATACTGGCCTTCCTTAAATCTAGAAGCAGACTGTTTTCCAAAATGTTAGTATCCCGAGCTGACTGCCAAACACAGTTATTAACTGGCCTCTGACATCTAAACAACAGCTGTGTTCTGTCCTGCTAAAGGGCAGCCTCACCCAGACAGTGACTCTCCAAAGGTCAGCTGTGTCCTGCAGCAGGAAGTCCACTCCATGGTTGGTGGCACATGCCGGCACAATAGAAGGGTCTGTGTTTGTCCCAACTCCCTTTCCTCCCTTTTGGCTAATTTTCACTGGTCGTAAATGTTGAGCTTGGCTTGCACAGGAAGCTGGGGCCTTAAACTTCATCCTGCTCATGCACTGCTGCTCTTGCTCTCACACAAACTCTTTTCTCTGAAGATCATCTCAGAGTTGCCACTGAAAATGGTGCTGATGACAAAGGACCAGATGATAGAGTAAAAATACTTGCCTCAGAAGCAAGCACATGTATGTAGTATCAGGCATTGTGGTGCTTTCTTACAACACATCCTGCTCCTCCTACAAGGATGTACCTCCCATTTTACAGGTAGGGAAGCTACAGGTAGGGAAGCTCAGAGCATTTAAATGAACTTCTCCTAGTCATGTGGCTTTGGAAGGACACCACGAGAGCACCCAGTTCTCTTTGACTCAAGTTCAGGGGTCTTTCTACTCTGGCGACCCTCAAGAGTAGAGGCACCCTTTAAAATTCCAACTGGATTAAAAAAACACACACACAACTTGTCATATTGATGGGAGGTAGGTGGGGAAGTTGATTTAAAAAATTTATCTGGAGGAGTAAATGCACAGGAATAGCTAATGTAATTCTAATTACAATGATGTAGTACTTGCCTTTACAGATACTACAAAATGTAAGGCTAACACAAAAGACAGTGTGGTATTTGTTTACCTGCAGTATCTGGCTGATAGTAATAATAAATGTTAGTTATCATTATGATAATATGCTACGTGCCATTATTTGTATATATTATCTCACTTAGCGTTTTTTGGTAGGGACATTGTGAGGACAATTTTATCCCCATTTTAAAGATCAAGAAACTGAGGCATAGAGCATTTAAATAACTTGCTAAAGGTCACAAAGTAAGTAAATGGAGTATCTGGAATCTGAACTAAGGCTGTCTGACTTCAGAATTAAGGGTGTTACTGCAGCACCAATATTAATATCAAAAGTCTGGGAAAATCTAAATGATCATCAGTAGGGAACTGAGATAAAGCCAGGTGTATGTGTATAAAGAATATTCTGGAGAATGAGGCAAGATCTATATATGAAAAGATGTCTATTTGTCAACAGAAAAAACAAGTTGCATTTCATAGGTAAGATCTCATTTTTGTTGAACAATAACTATATATGTGCAGTCATAGTTGTTTGTGAAATACGTGTGTGTACATATGTATGTTATATACATGTACGTAATATACATATACATGTTGCACAAAGTTGTACTACATACATTTTACATACTACATACATACTATTCTTTTTCTAACATACTTTTATATTGTTTCAATCTGTTACAAGCATGTAATAAACATGCCTGTGTAATAAAAAAAAGGTTTTAAAAGATGGCTCACTACCTAAAAAATGAAAGCAAGATCCTTTTCTTTTCAAAGGAAAACACGTCCATAAACAGGTTAAACCACAACTAAGTAAAAGTGCAGGGGGTCCTCCCCAGCAGGAGTCTGTGACGACAGTTTCCACTATAAAATGGCACTCCAACCCTGGAACAGAGGGACGGTCTGGGCTGTACTGCAGACTAGGCTACGCAAACAGCTGTGTCCAGCTTGGGACTGGCCTGCTGCCCTGCACACCTGTGTGTAGGAGTGGAAAGGCTCTTCCCTGTACAATCCGTTCTTTCAGACAGTGCTGGTCAACAGGAGGAGGGGATAGAGGAGTAAAGGGCGGCATGGATAGTGCCGTGACCTGGGTGCTCCAAGTCTAACCAGATTCAGTGAGCCCAGACATGGATTAGTCTGGACTGGGTGAGGTAGGCCCCAGACTTATGATAAAGCTGACCGCCAGTCAGCAGTGACAAGCGGTGGGGATAGAGGCAAATCTGGTTCCTTCTATGTTCTCTGTATTGATCACTGGGTTGGGCCAGCCTGGAACCTTTAGTACCACACCCCAACGGCAGGCTGGAGCAGGGCTGGGAGTGGGACAAGTTGGTGTACCCACTGGTTAACTCTACCTCCTGGGCTAGCCTAGAAACACACTGTTGTGTCATACCAGCAAGTTGCATTCAGACGGTAAAGGAGTGGAACCATCATTTGATGCCATATTCAGCTAGTTGGTACATTTCAGATAGAATTTCTGAAGCTGTCTCAACAGCAAAGTGGCAAATTGCTTTCTAAATCCATCGACGAAGGGGATTTTCTCCTTCCTTCCTTCCTCCCTTCCTGTTATGAGGCATGTACCCCTGCTCCGCCTTATAACCTCATCTGCAACTTGGTTTGACTCTGGCAGGACGCGGCCCAGTCACCTGCCAAAGGACAGGGAGGATATCCTGTGACAAGGAACCCGGAGACACAGAGCCTAGATCTGATCAAGACTGTGTGTGCTACCATCCACCACACTGGCAATGCTTGTACTGGCGAAAGCTTGTTGGGTGATGCAGGCTCGAATTTCTCATCGACGGTCAAACTTTTTTTATTATTTTTTAAATTAATTTTTATTTTTCATCAGAGCAAACACAATCACGTGGTTTAAATCAAATTGCTCAAAAATACTGAAATCAAAAAATATTACCCTGAGGCGAACACTTTCAATGCTCTTATTTATTTATTTTACCAAATAGTATGTTAATATTGCCACTTCTTGGTTTATCTATTTATCCTTTATCTATTAACTTCCTGTTATAATAGGTTAGATTTTAGCTGTTTTATATCATCGACCACATTTTCCATTCCCTTACATTATTAGGATAAAGAACTGTTCACCAAAAAGCCAAGGAGTTTACTGATTTTTTTCATTGCACAATATTTTCCTTGGAGTTAACACTGCCCTCTTTATTTCATTTGCTTAATTTCCTATGCACTTATATTTGAATTTTTGCAAACACTATCTGAACTACACACACACACACACACTTTTTCAAATAGCCAAGTATATCAGATAATCTGTGAACTCCAAAGTAGCTGGGCTTATTGTATACACATGGGGCTACTCCGGGCTCTTTCCCTGTGTTGGCTCCCTGCTTTCCGAATTCTGTTCCTCTCTCCTTTTTAATTTATCTCATTTTGCTGAAGTATTTATTCTGGTTGTTTCCTAGAAGAGGGTCCATAGGAAGCAAAAGTTTGAGTTCCTGCAGGTTTAAAAATGTCTTTGTTCTATCTTCACACTTGATTCAAAGTTCAGCTGACTATAAAGTTCTAGAGGGAAAACAATTTTCCCTCAGAATTTTGTTGACTTTGTTCTATTGTCTTCTAGCATTCTGATTTTTATTTGTTTGTGACAAGTTTTAAATGTTGATGATAATGTGCCTGAATATGGGTAATTTTTCCCCCCATTCATTGAACTGGGCTCCAGATTTAAAGCACCTTTCAAGCTAGTGTTTTGACCTTCAGGTCTGAAATGTTTCTTTTATTATTTCTTTGATAATATCCTTTCCTCTATTTTCTTTCTTTTTTTCAGCTCAGAACTCCTACTAGTCAGATATTAAAACTCCTAGATATACTATTTAAATTTTTTATTTATTACTTCGCCTCTATTTTCTATCTTTTCATCTTTTCATTTTACTTTTTGGAAAGTTCCTGATTTTGCTTTCTGGTCCTTCTATTATATTTAAAAATAATTTTAGTTAGTTATATTTTCATTTGCAAAGGTCTCCTTGTTCTCAAATATGCTATTTCACTTTAAAAAAACTTTATTATGAAAAAATCTCAAAGTTTGATATTCAAAATAACGCCTTCCACATATGTGCTCAGTGAGACTTTATAGCCACTGCCCTTCCTCTATAGCACCGTGTGGTCCATGTCCTGTATGAAGGAGATATGAGGGAATAAACGAAAGTTGTAGTCAGTTAGGGCCTCCTGCCACCCAGCCATCAAGCCAGCATTTTGACCCCCCACACTACTTGGACAGGCAGCAATAAAAACGAATATACTCATCTCAGATTTTGCTTTCATTGTAGGTATTCAAAAATTATTTATCTCAAAAGATTCAGAGGTAAGATTATAGAGTTCAACCCAGCAAGGTTTTCCTGGCCTCATCCATTCCCAGGGACTCATTTCTACAGCAGCTTCTTGCTAAGGCAAAGGGCGAGCAAGCAAGTGCTGAGGCAGAGGCAAAGCTTTCAGCCTCGTCCGCCTGGCAGCAGCCCCCTCCAACATTCGCCCCCATCCATGGATCGAAAGAACCCGGTTTGAGCATCATCTCTGAAGGGTCTGGGCAACAAATGAACGATTCTAGCTCCTTATGAAGATGATGCCTGGCCTAAAGATAGTTCCAGCAACAAAATGGCTTTCTGGTCTCTAGAAGTTTGAATCTCCTGTTGTGACAAACACCAAGAAGTGTCTTTACATCAGTCAGTCCTCTTTTAAAGGATTATTGCACGACTCAAATAGGGCAGTCTAAGGAGTATTTTAGTGGCCAGCACCTGAGATCACTTGCTAACGGACTAGCACTTCCCATCCCCCAACGAAATAAGCCACTGGAATCCGCTTTCTGACACCCTTCGAGGGCTCTCCTGTACATGGAATCTGAAGTACGGCCCCACTGCGTCTGAAGCACTAAGGAAGGGTAACTTGGCAATGAGATACAGGAAGGTGAAGCTTTGGTAACTCTGTAAGTTGAGTTTTTACAGAAAAGTTTGATAAAACATATGATTTCAGGGCTTAATTCAGCTTTGTGTCATTTTAGAGACTGATGCAATCTTACTTGTAGCTTAAAAGCACTACCAAGGAGTGAGAAAACACTGGCAATATGGCTAATATAACATAAACTTTCATACCTCCCATTGGTGTTAGCTTGATAGAAAATGTTGGGAGCTGTTTTTCCTGCTGTCAAGCCAGCATGTGCCAAAAACAGGGGCACAGGGCATGCCTGGATCTCTCAGACCTAATCTTTATGAAGACTGCATCTGCTGCCACGTCCTCATCCATCACACCCTTCACGCCAGCATTAACACATCTTTTAAAAGCACCCTCTCCCCCACCTTCAGCTCTGCTCATCTGTGTGGTTGCAGCCCGTTATGTAACTGCCACCTTATCAAAGCACCAAAATGCTACACTGCTGTGTATTCCTTAACTTATGCAAGGCTTGACCTTATTGCTAGGAAATACCTAGCATATTTTAATTGTCTTCAGAGGTCCAGGAAGCATTTTGAAGAGCTTTTACCACATTATTCGTCATTCCTCTGATCTATGCTCATGCAACAAGGAGGGAATTGATAACTTGTAGTCTGGTAACTGTGTAGAGCAATGAGTCACCTCTTCGGAGTCTCATTAATTCATCACAGTTTTCATGAAATAATTATATTGGAACATTAATTGCAATTAATAAACATTAATTACTCAACACTATGTGCCAAAAACACTATCTCAAATGCTTTACATGCCTTAATTTGTTATCCTCATAACTATCCTGTGATAGGAATTATTTTTATTTTTATAATACAATTACAGTGTTTTTGTAATTTATAGTCTCACTTTATAGATAAGGAAACAGAGGCAAAGGGATGTCAAATGTCACGCAGCCCGAAATGGCGGAACCGAGACACAAACCCAGGCTGGCAGTGTGCCCAGGGCCTCGCCCTCATCAGGACACACCCCACCTTTTCTCCTTGTCTCCTGGCCCAGGGCTGTGTGTGCTGGGATTTGGAGAGCTCTAGCACATGTTTGGCTTTGGTTTACTTGGGTGTCCTGTGGCATAGGCAGCTGGCAGGCCACAGAGGCTGGGCATCCACACTGCACAAGGTGCTCACAAACACCTTGGCAAATGGGGTGTTTCCAACAAGAATTTCACTCCGCTCAATATTTTGCCAAGGTATGCCCAAAAGTACTATGAAAACTAAGTTGGTTCCAGGGAAAGATAGCAGCATGGGCCCAGGCCAGTTTGAGCCTGCGAAGGTACACAGGCTGTAGTGCTGAGCGGCTGCTGTTTCATTCTGGATGGGAGTCTGGACGTGGGGTAACCCAAACCTGCCCCTGAGACAGGAAGCTTCAGCAAAGCTTATCAGTGTCCCTAGGGACAATATCAGGAGCTCAAAAAGGAAGCAAAACCAAAGACATGAACTCTATTTCTCAAAGGGTGAACCGTGGGCTCCCTATATTGGGGTCAGCCAGGGAGTGTTTCTTTAAATGCCGATACTCACGTCCCACCCTGGACCTACTGCATCAGGGTTTTCCCCACTGGGCTTAGAAGTCTGGATTTTTAGAAATCTCCCCAGGTAATTCTGATGTATTCTAAACACGAGTAACCATTACTTTGGGTCTCTGGGGTTTCATGTCCAGGCATCAGAGAAAAAGCTATATTTTAAAAGCAACTATTCAATTCAACAAGTAGCATTCAGGTCGGAGAATCAGGGTTCCAGTGTCAGTTCTACTAATAGCGTGCTGGTTATCTCTGGGGACGTCCCTTGGCCTCTCTGAATCTTAGGCTCGCCATGCGTAGATCAGGGGACCAGGTTCCTGTGTGTGCTTCCCACCCCAGTGTACCTAAGCATACTCACCAGACCTCCGTGGTTACTTAAACGAGCTGGTGAGGTGCTAAAAGGCGTGGTCAGATGTGGACCTGCAAGGGCCACGATCAGACGGTCTGGGCTTGGGCAGGGCACAGGGCGTTGACACCTGGGAGAATCTAGATCGGGGTGGTCACCCTGATAGCACAGACCTCATAGTGGGGGGACAGAGACCAGCTGTGCGAGTGCGGGGGAAGGGAGTTGGGAGGGAAACAAGCAGGTCTAAGTGAAGGGAAAGGTTAGGAAACACGGGTAGGGAGGGAAGACAGTTCCAGGTTACAGAAGCCCTTCAATGCCAGGGAGAGGATGTAGTTTTTGATGGAAACTAAAAAAAGAAGTGACAATGAACAGTGGTGTTTTGGGAAGATAACTGGCCTAACACAGGATAGGAAGAGCCGGAGGGGGTTGGGGTAGGCCCGGGGGCTCAGTTAGGGAGACATTTATGACCCAGAGGACAAGCTTCCTCCAGAGGTGATGTGGCCTTGACCTGGATCTGTGGCAGTGGGAACAGAAGGGAAAGACCGTGTCAGCGGGAAAGGCTCCAGGGCCCTGGGATCGTGGGTAGTTTTTATGGCTCTTTCAGTTTACTTGTTTTTGCCTTTTGCTTATCTGTAGTTTCTGTTCTCTCTGTAGTGAGCAGATATTGCTTTGTGATAAGAAAAAGAAACATACAGTTCACCATTTCCTTTGGGAAACCAGCAAACAAATGTCCACCCCCCTGGCAGCTCAGCCCTTCCTCTCACTAATGTGGTTCTCTTCATAATCCCCTTTTCTCCTACTTTTTGTCAACTCATCTGCGCCCACCACCCCTTGCCCCTTTGCTAAGAGGCTCCTGCAGAGCATTCCTTCTCCTTTTCTGGACCATTCCTCCCTCCTGCCAGCCTCCTGCAGTGCAAACCTGGCTTTGCTCCTGTGCCTCAGGAGGAGACTCGTCCTGGAGCCCGGGGTCCTGGCCTTAGGAGAGCAGGTCGGGCAGCTCCCTGCCATCACACAGGGGCCGGACCGGGGCTCCACCAGTTCTCTCCATCAGGCATTCTCTAAGGAGTTAGCTTCTTTCCTATCCTTGAAGCCAGTCTCTTAGTACTTCAACAGCTTCCTCTCCTAAAGAATTCTTGTCATCATCCTGGGAACTGCTGCCATCCCTGAGGAAGAGAACTGCACCTCCCAGCCTTCCAGCCCTCTGACGATCCCAACTTCTTTGACCATTTCTGTCCCGACAGCCACTTCGCACGCCTTCGTGTCCCCAGAACTCCTAGAACGTATCAAACTCGAAACCCTCCTTTGACCAGGAACATCTGTCTTCTGACTTCTTGGATGTCCATATTCCAACTGAATCTCCAGTCACTGGTTCTCTTTTGAACTCACTTTCCTGCCAAGCACCCTGGATTCTAAGGCCAATTATTTAAATCGCCCTCATCAGTATCCTGAATTCTCTCAACTTCTGAAGCTCTGCTAAGCCTGCTGGGCTACCCTCTAACACGGTACCAACGGTGCCTTCCCCCTAGAGAAAAACTGCCCAGCCAGAGCACGGGGCTCCTTACAGAAGTTTCAGTAAGGCCCCCCGCTCAGCTCAGCTGTCCATACCCCATGGGATCCCAAGCCTACTGTCAAGTCGATGGCAGAGCCTTACCGTTTTCCTCAAGCCCCTTGATCGACTCGCATTTTGCCCCCTCTTGGCAAATGGTCTTACCTCCAATGTCACTAACAAATTGGCAGCCATGAGTTATGAACATTCTTATTTTCCCTTCTCTTTCTTCGGCTGTGAACTTCTACATATCTCCAACCATCTTTTCCTCCTTTCTGGAAAGAAATGTTGTCCTGCCTCTTTAAGGCTCATTTCCATGTCTGAGTCCAAGGCCTCTTGTCTTTCTGAAGGATTGACTCAGTTGATTATTTCTTCTTTCCTGTAGTTTTAAGCTCTCCTTCTCCATTAGGCAAGAAAGATGCTTTGCCAATCCCTTCCCCTAACACCCTCTCATCTTCTTGCTACTGCCAAGCTCTTTAGAAAGTTTGGCTATTTTTGTAGACATGATGCATGTTCATGTAAACATTTAAACAATGCAGAAGAGCAAAAAGAAAAATCACGATTACCCAATATCCTACCACTGATAGATAACTGCTGTTGGAAATTTGGTGACCATGCTTACAAATTTTCTATGTACACATTCACATAGAAAATTCATATAGAAATATGAATTTAATACAGAAGAGGCTACATTGTACATGCTCTTCTGTGACTTGCTTTTTGTAACCACCATCTCCGTAGCACTTTTCTATGCCAATTTTCTATGTTTTGTAACTATAGAAAGCATTCTAGTGAATGTAAAGAACATAATTACTTCCCTGTCCCCTATTAATTTGTTTACAGTTTTTTTTGTTTGTTTTTTTGCTGCTATCAATAATGCTGTGTTGAATATTTTTGCCTTGGTGAAATTATTTACGGCAAATTCCTTAAAAGGGGTTGGTCAATAAAATACACTTACCTTTTTTTATTTGATAGAAACTGCGAAACAGTCTTTCAGAAAGACTGTACTAATTTAAATTATCAAGGGTTGTCATTTTCCTAAACCCTTAAGAACCCTGAGCTTTGTTAATCTTTACAAATGTTATCTAATATCAGGAATAAAAAAGAGGGCAGCATTACAAATTCTACAGCCATTAAAAAGATAAAAGGATATTTTGAACAATTTTCAACCAGTGTTTTGACAATGAAGAGGAAATGGACAAATTCCTAGGAAAAAGAAACTTGCTAAAACTTACACAAGAAAGAGAATATATGAATAGTCCTGCCTCTTAAAGTAAATCTATATTTAAAAACCTTCCTACAGAAAAAAATCCAGGTCTCAAAGGGCTTCGCCAATGTATTCTACTAAATATGTGAGGAAGAAGTAACACTAACCCAACACAAATTCTTCCAGAGAATAAAATTCTCCAATTTCTTTTTTGAGGGCAGCATAACCTTGACACCAAAACCTCACAAGGACATTTAAAGAGAAGAAAATCACAGGCTAGTGATGATAAAGTTACAGGCATGGTGAATACTACCGTGGTTTGTTGCCAGGTACCTCCACAACTGAGAAAAATGCTCAATTTTACTTAGAGGTCAATAAAAATGAAGATGGAATATCTTTTCCTAACCAAGCTGACAGACTCCCTGAATTCATGGACCACTGGGGGATCTGTGGTCTCCAGGTTAAAAATTCCTGCACTAAGAAAACAGTGCTATAGGCAGCTTAGGCCACTGGGCACCAGCACTCGGGTCCAGATGGAAATCCCCGCAGCTCCCAGTCTTCCCGAGGGCCTCTGTGCTGGGCAGGCCACAAGTCTTCAAACACTTTTTCAGTTGATTTCTTTTGATTTAGCATTTCACACATTTCTCTGTTCTCCTTCCAATATGATTTCACTTTGCTTAATATAAAAGACTTGACTAAACATTTCGGTTCCTTTATTCCCAAAATAACTTCCCACGATAACAGGGTAGAATTGGCAAATCAAGCAAACCATTCCTTTGATGACACCCAGGATATTTGTCTATATATTTGTAAATGGAATGTTTTAAACCAACATGGACTTTTGGGGCCAGCCTTCTCCACAAAGCCAGCTTGGCTAGACCAAGCACTCATGACACCCTTTGGAAGGTCACCTGAGAGAAACATAATAGGACTGGGGTGTGACCTGACTCCAGCCAGCATCCTGGCACAGCCTGAGCTAGCACTGAGGACTGCTTGAATCCCCTTTGGAAAGCTCAATGACCATGTTTTTTTGGACATCTTCCTGAACACTGTCTTCGGGAGAAAAGAACCAACTAAATTTATAACTGCATTTTTACCACTTCTTCTTTCTCTCTATGTAAAAATGGTAAAACGAGTATTTTAAAAAATTTATCTTAATACTCAAGTCCAGGGTTAACATTTTAAATTATGAACTATTTAAACACACAGAGGCGTACAGAGTATAAATATAACAAACGACGGACTATATATTGGGCTACCCAGCTATTCAGATGGAGCATATCTGAACATTTTGCAGTATCTGTCTCAGGAAAAGAGTTCATAAAGACAAAACATTAAAGATGCAACTGAAGCTATGTGTGTACCCTTCCCCGATCTCACCCCCTTTTTTCCCTCTCTAGAAATAATCACTATTAAGAATTTGTTATTCATCATTCCCAAAGATGTCTTTGTCGTTTTACAATATATACAGACATACACTATATAGAAACTATTTTTGTATATTTTCAGACTTTACATGTATGGTATTACATTGTATGTGTTAGTATGGTACTTGCTTTTTTTGTTCAACATGACATTTAAAAAACTTTAGCCATATTAATAAATGTGGCTCTAGTTTCCTCTTTTTCATTGCTATATATGATGTCATTGTTTGAACACGCCTCAATTTGTTTATCCAGGATTCTGTTTTTCTAAGGTTTCTTTTAGCTAGATCTCAGCCCAGCTTCTTGAATGAGCGGATACCTAAAGACTATCAAATAGGCCTGTAAGAATTGGTTTCTTTTTATTTTTAGTTGTTCCTAGAAAATGAGCACCAAGTCTAAGGGAGAACAAGTACTGTTATGCTTAGGCTTCTAAGTGCAATCATCAGCAGAGCATATTTTACTAGAATAGTTCTAAGGTGTAGTTAAGCATTACCGCCTCCCCCCGACCCCCATGACGCCCCTGGGCTGTGAAACAGCCAAATCTGATTCTTTGGCTAGGCCACAGAATCTACAAGCCACTAAAATCTTTTGAGAAACTCCTTTCTGTCTAACGTAGTTTAAGTGAATTCTGTGGTTTGCCACTAATAACTATGACCAATACAATGGGATTCAAGCATCTTTAAGAGACTTCTTAACAGCCATTCCTTCTAAAGACGTTTTAAACCTCCTTTTATCTAGTTACATACCTAGACATATCGTGTAAGTGATGAGAAACCTACCCCTTCTTCCAGAATTTTAGAGATAAAAGCATTAGATTTTTGACCTTTACTATAAACTTTAACTTCTCTCACTGTTACTAGTGAATATAGAAGAGGATTAGAGTTAATAGCAAGATTCGAGGAAACATAATTTGTTGCATAAATAACAGAACATGAATTGTAAGAAATGTGGCCTATCAATTTGGGTAAGCCCTACAATTTATCCTGTTAAACATGCTGCTTCTGGCAGAAGTAGAAAGTAGCATCTTTTGGAAAAATATGGTTGCTGTCTTTCAAGATGTGAATCTCAAAGGGCTTATGATTTTCTCCAAATATTTCCTAAGTTTCCTTTTAATGGAGTCAGACAGACGAGGTTCAACCCTCGGTTCTACTATCTGGTAGGTATATATCTACATATTATATAAACAAGTTACTTAATCTGAGACTCGGTGTCTATAGATGTAAAATGGGGATTATAATACCTATAACATAGGATTGTTGGATGATGAAATGAGATACACATGTAAAGTGCATGGCATATAGTAGTCACAAAATAAATGGTGGCTTCCATGGTAATCTGCATACTCTCTTCTTTTGTAAAAAATTTTTTTTTCAGTTTTTCAATTATAGTTGACATTCAATATTATCTTACTCGTGTATCAGTGTCAGGTGTACAGCGTAGTGATTAGACATTTATATAATTTATGAAGTTATCCCCCCGAAAAGTCTAGTACCCACCTGGCACTATACATAATTATTACCGTATTATTGACTATATTCCTTATACTGTGCTGTACATCCCTGTGACTATTTCGTAACTACCAATTTGTACTTCTTAATCCTTTCACCTTTTTCACCCAGCCCCCCAACCCCCTCCCATTAGGTAACCATCAGTTTGTTCTCTGTATCTATGAGTCCATTTCTGTTTTTCTGTTGTTGTTATTTTGTTCTTTAGATTCCACATATAAGTGAGATCATATGGTATTTGTCTCTCTCTGCCTGACTTGTTTCACTTGGCATAATTTCCTATAGGTTTATCCATATTTTTCCAAATGGTAAGATTTCATTGGTTCTTTATGGCTGAATATTCCACTGTATATAAATTGTGCATTTTCTTTATCCAGTCGTCCACTGATGGACATTTAGGTTGCTTAAAGACAGGGGGTACCAGAGAAAATGTATACACATTTTAAGAAAGGAAAAAAACTTATTAAAATTGTAATAGTCAACATATACTGATAACAACAACAACAACAAAATACAAGTCATGTATACGTGTGACTTGTATACATTTTTTGGCACCCTTGGTATCTTGGCTATTGTAAATAGTACTGCAGTGAAATAGGGGTGTATCTATCTTTTCTAATTAATGTGTTTTTTTTTTATTTCTTTGGTTAAATACCCAGAAGTAGAATTGCTGGGTCATAAGGTCGTTCTATTTTTAATTTTTTGAGGAACCTCCATATTGTTTTCCATAGTGGCTGCACCAGTCTGCAATCCCACCAAGAGGGCATGAAGGTTCCCTTTTCTCTACATCCTCGCCAACAATTGTTATTTGTTGATTTACTGATGATAGACATTTTGACAGGTGTGAGGTGGTATCTCATTGTGGTTTTAATTTGCATTTCTCTGATGTTTACAGTGATTTGAGCATCTGTTCATAGGTCTATTGGCCATCTGTATATCTTCGCTGGAGAAATGTCCACTCAGATCCTCTGCCCATTTTAAAAATTAGATTGTTTGGTTTTTTTGTGTTGTGTTGTGTGAGTTCTTTATAAATTTTGGACATTAAGCCCTTATCAGATGTATCACTGGTGAATATCTTCTCCCATTCAATAGGCTGTTTTTTCTCTGTGTTAATGGTTTCCTTCACTGTGCAAAAACTTTTTAGTTTGATGTAGTCCCATTTATTTATTCTTTCTTTTGTTTTCCTTTCCCAAGGAGATATATCAGAAAAAATATTACTAAGGGCAGTGTCAGATGTTTACTGCCTATGTTTTCTACTAGTTTTATGGTTTCGGGTCTTACATTTAAGTTTGTAAACCATTTTGAGTTTATTCTTGTGTACGGCATAAGAAGGTGGTCTAGTTTCACTTTTTTGTATGTATCTGTCCAGTTTTCCCAACACTGTTTATTGAATAAACTGTCTTTACCCCATTGTATATTCTTGCCTCCTCTGTCATAGATTAATTGACTGTATAGGTATGGGTTTATTTCTGGGCTCTCTGTTCTATTCCATTCATCTATGTACCTGTTTTTATGCCAGTACCATGCTGTTTTGATTACTACGACCTCGTAGTATAGTTTGATACCAAGTATTGTGATATCTCCAACTTTGTTCTTCTTTCACAAGACTGCTGTGGCTATCTGGGGTCTTTTATGGTTCCATATAAATTTTAGGATTATTTGTTTATGTTCTGTGAAAAATGCCACTGGTATTTTGATAGAGATGTCACTGAATTTATAGACTGCTTTGGGTAGTATAGACATTTTAATGATGTTAATTCTTCCTATCCATGAGCATGGTATGTACTCCTATTTATTTGCATTTTTTTCAATATCTTATAAGTAGAGGTTTTTTACCTCTTTGGTTAAATTTATTCCTAGTTATTTTAATTTTTTTTTGATGTAATTGTAAATGGGATTGTTTTCTTACTTTCTCCCTCTGATATTTTATTATTGGTATATACAAATGCAGCTGATTTCTGAATATTAATTTTGTATCCTGGTAATTTACTGAATTCATTCATCAATTCTAGTAGTTTTTTGGTGGAATTGTTTTTGGTGCATACCGTCTTCTTAAAGGACTATACTTGAACACCTTAAATACATGGCTAGGTCTCATTCACTTGTGCATCCCAAGCACTTGGTACAGATGAACAGCACATAGTGGGTGCTCAGTAAATGTTTACTGAATAAGTGAATCAGAGATAACATTAAGAAGAACATGTTTTTTAAATAGTTACGTATTTTGATATGTACTATATAATACATATATATTATTTAGTCCTCATAATTAACCTATGAGGTATTTACTACTATGAAATCAAGGCTCAGAGAGATTAAGTAACTTGTTCAAGTTCACACAACTCATAAGTGATAGAGCTGGAATTCAAACCCAAGCCTATGCCCTTGAACATTATGCTCTATTTACTGCATCCAGCTCAGGCAGTGCAGGAAGGTGTCAAGAGAAGGTGGCACTTGAGCTGGATGACTAAGAATCCATCAGGCACATAAGAGAAAAGGCATCCCAGGAAGAGGAGTCAGTACATGCACAGTGGAGTGAGAAAGCACAGCATGTTTGGACTCAGCAAGTGGTTCATGACAGCGTAGAAGGGGATCCCTGGACAGGAGGCTGTAAAGGTCGTCTAGGATCAGTCCGTGAAGGGCTACAGGCTGTGAAAAATCATGTTTTTACCTTGGGGCCAACAGGGGACCATAGAGAAACAGATCTAAGCAGGCAGGAGCACGATCAGAGCTGTGCTTTAGAAATGTACATCCAGCAGCCTCACGGAAGAACTGGGATGAGAGCCCAGGCAGGAGGAAAGAGCATAGTTAGAAAACAGTGTCAGCTGTTTGCCCCGTCTTTCCCATCTCTGAGACTCTGATCATCACTACACTAGTTTCTAAGTGATGTCTTAACATTAGTGGCCAACAGAACTGTGCTTTCTAGACAAACGGGGTTACACTTCCTGGATGAGAATGTCATTCTCGAAAAGTTTCACTTGGTTTATTTAACCGGTGGCGAAAGAACTCAAGCTACCCAGTGAGCGAGCCCAGCTCTTCCCTACAGTTTCAGGTAGAAGCACTTTCTTTTTCCCTGCAGACACTTGTGGACTGCCTGGAAGGTAGCCCCGACCCTCCAGAGCCCAGGCCCTCTCTGCAGAGCTGAGGCTTCAGCACGTTTATTTCTGTTCTAGTGATATTCTATTCCTTTATTTTCTCAACCTCCATCAAGATAGTCACTGTTTTTATACTATTGTATAACTACAGGAGACTGTATTTTAAACCCAAATGCTTATTCATCTTATCTTGTATTTTTGTATTAGCTTTCTGCAGAAGGCTACTCAAGATTAGAAGAAATTCTCAGCCCCAATTTTGAACCTGAAAAAAGACATACTGTAAAAAATCTGTTTGGGTGAGTTCCTAAAGAAAAGAGTGGAGAAAGTCACAGGTTTTACCTTTCAGAGCCTCCCCCATTGCAAAATGCAGAGTAAGTCTGCCTGCCAGATTATAAAATGTCTTGATCTTTTTTCTGCTTAAATCATGACCAAAAATTTACTTCTGAGGGAGGACTGGTACTGTATTAAGCTTACCATTGCTGCACATGAAGGAGGCTGATAAAAATTTAAGGAGAGTGTAGAGTCCAGAAATAGATCCACACATATGTAGTCACCTGATTTTTAATAAGGTTCAAAGGCAATAAATGACATGGAAATAACTGGGCATCCATATGCAAACCTCAATTTCTGCTCTTTAAAGCACATCTTAACATCTCAGATCCATCAGGGTAGCTACTGTCAAAAAGACAGAAAATAACAAGTATTGGTGAGAATGTAGAGAAACTGGAACCTTTGTGTACTTGGTGAGAATGTAAAATGGTGCAGCTGCTATGGAACACAGTATGGCTGTTCCTCAAAAAAATTAAACACAGAGTTACCAAATGATGCAGCAACCCCTCTCCTGGCTATACACCCGAAAGAAATGAAAGCAGGGACTCAAACACATATTTCTACATGCATGTTCACAGCATTATTCACAATGGCTAAGACATGGAAGCAACACAAGTATCCACTAAGGGATGAACAAATACACAAAAGGTGGTGTATTTTATGTACCACATATATAAAAATATACACAATATGGACAATATACTGGAGGTGCCAAAAAAATGTATACATATGACTTGTATTCACCTTTTGTTATCAGTATTTATTGACTATTACAATTTTAATAGTTTTTTTCCCTTCTTAAAATGTGTATACATAATTTTGGCACCGTCTGTATATGTATCATATGTATATCTATACACACATACATGCATACATACAATATAATGTAATTTATTCCATACAATGTAATAGTGTATGGAATCATTAGAGAGAATGAAAAGACAAACCACAGACTGGAAGAAAATACTTGCAAAGCAAATATTCAACAAAGTACTTTTATCCAGAATACATAAAGAACCTTCACACTCAATAATAAGAAACAATCCAATTTTTAAAAAAGTGGGCAACAATTTGAAGAGACACTTCACCAAAGAATTTAAATGGCATACAAACTCATAAAAAGAATCTCAGCACTACCAGTTGTTAGGTAAATACAAACTAAAACCATAACAAAATACCACTAGATACTTACTTGAATAAAATAAAAAATTGTCAATGCCAAATATTGACAAGAATGCAGAACAACTGGAACTGTCATACATTGCTCGTGGAAATGCAAAATGGTACCGCCACTTTGGAACATGGTTTGGCAGATTTTATGAACGTACACGTACAAACTGTAGTACATCCATGTAGTTGAAAACTACTCAGCAACAGCAACAAGCAACAAGTCGCAACAATGCGACTACCTTGATGAACTTCAAAAACATTACACTACGTGAAAGCACCCAAACTCAAAAGGCTACATACATTCTGCATGATTCCATTCATATAACATTCTGGAAAAGGCAGAAAACAATAGGGAAAAGACCAGATCGGCCATCATTGGGGGCTGAGTGTGGAGGAAAGACAACTGCAAAGAAGCACCGGGAATATTTTAAGAGTGACAGAAATATTCTGTCTTGATTGTGGAGGTGGTTACACAGTTGTATGAGTCTGTCAAAACTCCCAGAACTTTGTAACCTTGGATTACACCAAAAAAAAGATGATTTTTATTATATGCAAATCTACCTGAATTAAAAAAAAAATTAAACTTAAAAAAAGGTTCAAGGAGAGAAGTACACCCTATGGCAGGGAATCAGGGTACATGCTGTGGAGTAGAAAAATCAATGCTCACCAGTGAGTGCTTATACCTTTGACAAGAGTTAAGAGCTACTCAAATTGTACCCTTGCTCGATGATTGCTATGAAATGTATTTGTTCTAACTGAAACAAAAATGAGTCTGTTGAGCCGTTTCCTCAAAAAGGGAAAGAAAATATGGCTCTGATTGAAGTCTATGGGCTTGAAGTCAGTGGTTTCTGACTTGAACATAAGTGAGCCAAATACTTAGAACCAATTTACAATGTGCTAAGTATGAAAGCGAAATCTTGATCAGAATGCAGAGGGAGACATTATATACAATGTAAAGTACAATATGAATTCTTATGGGAATACTGGCTCCTCTCTGGTACTAAAAGGCTACATTGATTCAAGCCATGTTGACAAGATGATGCAGTTTGTTCTTTAAGATACCCTGAAATATTGAAATCGCAGGTTAAATACTAATTTTGAAAGGTAAGAATAGTATCAGTCATCAAATATTTGTTAACCCACTTCTCTTCAGTTTTTAAAGCGCTTCAAGTACCAGGATTTTAAAACATTTTGGCAAAGAGCCTTAACACAAATTATAATTACAAAGAACCTTTCAGATTTTAACTTGAAGCAGCTACTCAGAATCAAAATGTGCTGTTACTTAGGTGGTTACATAAGCCTCAGCACCCATAAAGACCACTGTTTATTAGGCCCTGGTTTCAGAAAACTATGCCACTAGTGTTTTCAGTCTTGATTCCAAATACAAAAATGTCCACATCCCAACCCAGTGCTACATGCAGTTCCTAAGCCTGTGCTCCATTATGTGATGTTATTTCAAAGCCATAAAGGCAAATATTTGCTTAATTTTATTTTAAACAAAGCACTAAATATGCATTTTCATTTAAAAAAAAAGAGGAAAATGTATGTTAAAAGATTAAAGGAAATAAAACTATTTAAGGAAAGTAGATTTTTAAAAGAAAGATAGGTCATTAAAAATACTTAACTTTAAATGTCTGATAAATCAAGATTTAAGATCGGAAAATAAGTTCCAAGGTATATACTATACCTTCAACTAATATTACCCAAGAGAATCCTTACAATGACTTTTGTTAGTGGCTATCTGCTGCTGACCTTGACACCATACATTACTGTCAAAGCAAGGGAGAAAAACTGTATTTGAATCTAGACTCCTTTGTGGCCAGAGTGTTTCCTGACCTTTGCCAGTCCCTGGCTGAAAGGACCCGTGAACCCCGGCACTGGCAGGCACCCTCCCCCACCCCCAGCATCACTAAAAGAGGGAAACCAATTACCTCACTTCCGGGTATAGATCCAAACAAAGTGAAATCACTACCTTGGAGACATACACCATTATTTACAATGGCCAAGACACGGAAACAAAGATGTGAGAGAGAGAGAGAATTATTCAGCCATAAAAAAGAAGAAAATCCTGCCACTTGGGAAGACATGGATGAACTTGGAGGACATTATTCTAAGTGAAATAAGTCAGACAGAGAAAGACTGTTATATCTCACTTATACGCAACATCTAAGAAAACCCAAACTCATCGAAAAAAAGATCGGATTTGTGGTTGTCAGAGGCAAGGGAAGGGAGGTGGGGAAATTGGGTGCAAGTGGCCATCAGGTACGAACTGCCAGTTATCAGATCAGTAAGTACTGGGGATGCAGTACAACGTGATAACTATAGTTAACAACACTGTAGGAGAGATGTGAAAGTTGCTAAGAGAGAAAATCCTAAAAGGTCTCATCCTAAGGAAAAAACATTTTTTTGGTAACTATATGAGGTGATGGATGTTAACTAAACTTATTCTGGTAATCATTTCACAACGTACACATATGTCAAATCATTATGCTGTACATCTTAAGTTTAAATAGTGTTGTATGTCAATTATATCTCAATACAACCAGCAGAAAACTAAATAAACAAATACCTCAGAATTAAACGTAAAGCTGTGGGGTCCTTCCTGAAAACCCAGTCCCACCATCCTGACGGGAGTTCCCCTCCGACCTGGGACCTCCAGCCTGAAGCCCTCAGAACGACTTCCAGGGCAGCACGGACTGGAATCAGTTTTTCCCAGTCACTGGCCAGAGAGCCCTGCTGGGTGGTCACAAGAGCTGACTCTAAAGAGAAGCTCCTTTGCGTTTACCCCAGGAAGACATTTCTATTTCCTTAAACAGATTCTTTCTTAATTGACTAATAAAATGAAAGATACGAGTCTAAACATGCTTGCCAATCAAGCAGAATATTAGATCAAAAATACATTTAAATCAGGATATTGAAAAACTCTGCCGTAAAATTTTGGTGTTAAGACCAAAACATAAATGCATCCTTTTAAGGTTGGTTAAACAATAGTTGTCACTGAAACCCTATTGATGTAGACTTGATTTCTCACTGAATTCATTACCATGTCTCTTTATAGACAACCAAGATTCTCAAAGTACTCACTCAGTTTGACTTTTATATGGGTCATTAGCACGATATTGAAATAAACCTGTACATTGACAATTTTCCAGCTCAAGTCCTCCTTAAAATACTTAGCTAGGTCTAAAAGGTAATCAGGGGACTTCTGTTTCCAGGAAGATGGAGTAGACATACTTCTTCCTCTTCTTCCCACCAAGTAAAACGAAAAACCATGGACATTGTTTATAAAGCAAACAAGATTCTGAAAAGTGGAGAGAAGAGGCAGATCAGATACGTAGGGACACTGAGACCTGACACAACATGGTGGTGATCCTGGGTTTTCTTTTTGCCTCACATAGCCCAGACTCAGAGTGAAGAAGCTCGATACAGAGAAAAACCAACAGCTGCAGACAAAAAGAGTCACCTCAAACGCTTACTCTTTGCAACCAAAGGACCAGAAAAGAATCTAACCAAACAGAAAACTTTCAGACAACAACCGCTCTATGCAGCCTAACACTCCCTGCCTCCCCGCCTCCTACCCATACCAGGAAAATCTGATGGGTGTACCTAGAATCGCACTCTCATCGGGGGTAAGGAGGCGGCCACTACCACGGCCGGGATAATGTCAGAGGCCAAGAACTTCCATCCCTGACAGCTGGTAATGAGACCCTCGTCTCCGAGTGGCGTCTGTGGGGACCACGCGGCCCGCTTGGACATCTGCCTCCCCAGCAGTAAGGAAGTGCTCCTCCCCTCCCCATTGGGGTGGTGTCAGAGAAGGCACAGGAAGAGCCAGGGCTTTCACCACTGCAGGGTGGTAATGAGGCCACTCCACTGCAGCTCAGGGAGGCCACGTGGGAGCCGAAAAGCCCTCACCTGCCCCTCAGCACGTCAAGAGGCCAGTGAGATCCCAGACGCCTACCTCTATCTGGCATAAGGAGGCAGTGCTGCCCCTTCTTTGCCAGAGCAGTGTCAGAGAAAACCAACTAAGACAGAAGGTGTAAATAAGGTACAGAGTTTCAATTGTCCAGGTTCCAATTGTAATTCATTCGTTATTCCAAGAACCTGAAAATCTCAAAATAAATAAAAGACAATCAATAGCTGTCAACATCAAGATGACAGAGATGTTACACTTATCTGACAAAGATTTTAAAGCAACAATGATAAAAGCAAATAGGAACACACCTAAAACAAATAAAGACAATAGAAGTACTCAGCAAAAAATAGAAAGTCTCAGCAAAGAAATACAAGATATAAAGAAAAACTAAATGGAAAATTTAGAACTAAAAGAATTACAAAAATTGAAATAAAAAGCCCAGTAGATGGGCTCAATAATAGGATCGAGGGAACTAGGAACAAATCAATGAACTTGAAGACAGAACAATAGAAATGATCAAATCTGAATCAACAGAGTGAAGAACTTTTTTTTTAAATGTTAGTATTGATAAACTTGTGGGACTATAACAAAAGACCTAATATTTGTGTCATCAGAGTCCCAGAAGGAGAAGAGAAAGGGCAGCGATGAAAAAGCACTTCAGGAAATAATGGCGGAAAACATCTCAAATTTGGTAGGGGACAGAATCTTACAAATTCAAAAAGCTGAGTGAGCCACAAACAGGATAACCCCCCAAAAAACCACACCAAAATACTTCATAAGTAAACTGTAAACTAAAGTTGGCAAAGTCACTTTGGAAGACAGTCCTGGCAGTTTCTTACAAAACTAAAAATATTTTTACCATACGATACGGCAATGACACTCCTTGGTTTTTATCCAAATGAGCTGAAAACTTCTGTCTGCAGAAAAAACCTGTGCACAGATGTTTATAGCAGCTTTATTCATAATTGCTAAAACTTGGAAGCAACCAAGATGTCTTTCAGTAGGTGAATGGACCAACTGTGGTGCATCCACACAATGGAATATTATTCAGCACTAAACAAGAAATGAGCTATTAAGCCATGAAGAGACATAGAAGAACCTTAAGTGCATAGTAGTAAGTAAAAGAAGCCAATCTGAAAAGGCTACATACTACTTTATAATTCCAACCATGTGACATTCGGAAAAAGGCAAAAGTATGGAGACAGTAAAAAGACCAGTGGTTGCCAGGGGTTGGGGGGTAGTGGAATGAATAAATAGAACACAGAATTTCTAGGTCAGTGAAACTATTCCATATGATACTATAATGATGGATACATGTCATTATACATTTGTCAAAACCCACAGAATGTACACCACCAAGAGGGAACCCTTATGTAAACTGTGGACTTTGGGTGTGTCAGTGTAGGTCCACTGAGTGTAATAAACGTATCACTCTGGTGCAGGATATTAATGGGGGGGGAGTGGCTGTGGGGGGGAGGTCAGCATTACACGGGAACTCTCTAATTTCTGCTCAATTTTGCTGTGAACCTAAAACTGCTTCAAAAATTGATGGCTATTAAAAATATATTAAACTGAATGAAAATGAAAATACAATACATCAAAATGTGTGGGCCATTGCAAAAGTAGCACTAAGAGAAAAATATGTAGCACTAAATACATACATTAGGAAAGAAGAAAAGTCTCAAATCAATAATCTAAGCTCCCCTACAAGAATCTAGGAAAAAGCAAAATAAACCCAAATCAAGCATAAGGAAGGAAGTCATAAAACAACACAGATCAATGAAGTTTAAAACATAAAAGTAATAGAGAAAAATCAATGAAACAAAGAGCTGGTACTTTGTAAAGATCAAGAAAATTGAGAAATCTCTGGCAAGACTGACAAAAAATAAGACGGAAGACATAAATTATTATCAGGAATAAAACAGGGGTTATTATTTCAGACCTTGTAGGCATCAAACAGGTAACAAAGGAATAGTACTATGAATAATTATACACAAATTTGACAACTTAGATGAAATGGATCAAATCTCAAACAATAAAAACTGTAACAACTTACCCAACATGAAAGAGATGCTTTGAATAGCTCTGTAACTATTGAGGAAATTGAATCTGTAATTTAAAAACTCTCCCCAAAAGAAATCTCCAGGCCCAGATGATTTCACTGGATAATTAACACCAATTCTACACAATCTCTTCCAGAAAAGAGAAGAGAGAACACTTCCCAATTTATTTTATGAAGCTGATATGATACCAAACCAGATAAAGACAAAGCAAAAACAACAAAACAAAAAAATATATAGACCAATATCACTCATGAATACAGATATAAAGATTCTTAACAAAATATTAACAAATAGAATTCACCAATATATAAAAAGAATTATACACTACAACCATGAGGCTTATTCTAGGGATGCAAGTCTGGTTCAACATTCAAAAACCTATCGATGTAATCTACCATATTAACAGACTAAAGACGAAAACTTACATGATCATATCAATTGATGAAGAAAAATCACAACAAAATTCAACATTCATTCTTGATAAAAACTTTCAGAAAAATTGGAATACATGGGAACTTCCTCAACCTGATAAAAACATCTACAAAAAACCTACAACTGACATTATACTTAATGGTAAAAAACTGAATGGTTTCTCATCGGGAACAAGACAAGGATGTCCATTCTCACTGTTCTTATTCAACATACTTCTAGTCAATGCAATAAAGCAAGAAAAAGAAATAGAAAGCATACAAACCATAAAAGAAGAAATATAAGTATTTTTATTTGATGACGTTTACCTATGGATCCCCCCCCCAAAAAAAAATCTACAAAGCTTCTTACAACTAAAAAGTGAGCTCAGCAAAGTCACAGGATAAAAGAAAAAAAATACACAAGTCAATTGTATTTCTATATACCAACTCTATTCTGAACATTTGAACACCAAAATTTAAAATAGAATAAAATCACTTAAAAAGAGAAACAGATGCAAATCTAACAAAACATTAACAGGATCTGTATGCTGAAAACTATACAAGCCTGATGAAAGAATCAAAGAATATCTAATAAAATGGAGAGACATACCTAATTCATGGGTTAAAGACTCAACATAGTAAAAATGTCAATTCTTCCCAAATTGACATACAGATTTAATTAAATTCCTATCAAAATCACAGCAATATTTTTGTAGACATAAAAAAGATTATTGTAAAATTTCTATAGGAAGACAATAAAACTAGAACAGCTAAAACAATTTGAAAAAGAACAAAAGTTGGAGGACTCAGTCTATCCTATTTCAAGACTTAATATATAGCTGCAGTAATCAAGACTGTGTGGTATAGGTAGAGGTATAGACACATCAATCAGTGGAACAAAATAAAGAACCCAGAAAGAGACTTACACAAATATGGCAAACTGATTTTTTGACAGAAATGCAAAAGAAATTAAAAAGAGGAAGGACAGCCTTTCCAACAAATGTGCCTGAAGTGATCAGAACCCAGAGGCAAAAAATTGAACCGAAGTCTCTCACCTCATAAAAAAATGAACTCAGTATGGATCATGGTCTTAAATGTAAAATGTAAAACTACAAAACTTTTGGGAAAAGAATAAGAGAAAATCTTTGAGATCTAGTGCTAGATAAAGCGTTCTTAGACTTGACATCGAAAGCACAATCAATGAAAGGAAAAACTGATACACTGCACTTTATCAAAATTAAAAACGTCTTCTCTGCAAAAGACCTGTTAGGAGGATGAAAAGATAAGCTATAGACAAGGAGAACATTATTTGAAAAACCACATATCTGATGAAGGACTAATATCTAGAATATGTAAAGAATTCTCAAACCTCAACAGTAAAAAAAAAAAAAAATCCAATTAGAACACAAGCAAAAGACAGGAAAGGACATCTCACTAATGATATGCAGAAAGAAAATAGCACATGAAAAGACATTCAATATCATTAGCCATCAGGGAAACGTAAATTAAAACCACGAGACACCACTACACACTTACTAGAATGGCTAATATGAAAAATAGTGACAATATCAAATGCTGGTGAGGATGCAGAGAAACTGGATGACTCATACATTGTAGGTGAGAATGCAAAATGGTACATTCACTCTGGAAAACAGTTTGGCAGTTTCATTAAAAAGTAAATATACGAATACCAATTGCATGCCTAGGTATTTATCCCAGAGAAATAAACTTGTGCTTACACAAAACCTTTACACTAATGTTTACAGCAGCTTTATTCATAACAGTCAAAAACCAGAAACAACCCAGATGTCCTTCAAAGAGTGAATGGTTAAACAAACTGTGGTGTATCTATGTCATGAAATACTACTCAGCAAAAAAAATGAACAAACTAGTAAGATAAGCAATAAACTGGATGAAAATCCAGAGAATTATGCTGAGTTAAAAAAAAGTCAATCCCAGAAGATCACATATTGTTTGATTCCATTTATATACATTCCTAAAATGATAGTTTTAGAGATGAAGGACAGACTAGTGGTTGCCAATGGGATAAGAAGGGGGCAGGGATGGGAGGGAAGTAGGCGTGGCTATAAAAAGGAATCATCAGGGACCTTCCTGGTGATGGAGTTTTTCTGTGTCTTAACTCTACCAATATCAACAGGCTGATTTTGTACTCGAGTTGTAAAACGTTAACACTGGGGGGAACTGGGGACAGGGGATCTCTCTGGGATTTCTTACAACTGCATGAAAACTACAGTTATCTATAAATGATGAATTCTGGTCAAGGTGGTGGAGTAGGTAAACGTTGTGTTTGTCTCCTCCCACGACCACATGAAAATTACAACTAAATTATAGAACAATCAATCTTTAGAACCACCCAAAGGCTAGATGAACATAAGTCCTATAACTAAGAACATAAAGGAGCCACCTCAAGACTGTAGGAGAGTGGAGACATGAAATGGGCTGGCCCCACACACACGTGTGGCAGTTGAGAATTGGGAGGGGTATTTTGGCTGCAGAGGTCCCCCCTGAAGAGGAAGGGGTCCCAGCCTCACACCGAGCTCTGCAGCCTGGAGCACCAATGTTAGGAAGAGGAGTCCCCACGACATCTGGCTGTGAAAATCAACAGGGATTCCATCCGTCCGGGGGAGACAGAAGGAGGCTAGAAACCTAGGTATCCTCTTAAAGGGCCCACTCTCACTGCCCAGCACTCACCATGGGCTCCAGAAGAGGGACAGTGGCTCAGAGTGCCAGAGACATACAGGGAGAGACAGCTGCGTGGCTTCAGGGTGAGGGTTGGAGGGAAAGCCTCCAACATCCCTGTATTGAGCCCTCCTCTCATGTGACCAGTGGGTGGACACCATCGTTCCTGCTAAGCTCTCCTCTGCATGGCCAAATCTGAATTTCTCACTCCACCCTGATGACTCCCTGGGATTCTGCCTGACTGGGAGGCTGTTTCAGTGGTCAGGCAGCTGGTGTTGGCCCATGCTGCAGCCTTTCTTGGACAACTTTTGGGGGTCCACAGGCCCCAGGTAAGCGGTGGCTGGCCTTGGTGTGCTCTGAGCCTTTTGTGGAGTAGCCTCAGGTTCAGAACTGGTGTCAAATTTGAATCAGCATTAACCCAGTGAACACCACTCACCCCATGCTGGTGACTCCCTGAGACCCTGCTCCACCCAACTCCCATACCACCAGAGGCTCTTTCAGTGGCTGAGTCTGATGGACGGCTGACAGGTGATAGCAGGCCTTGGGGTGCCCTGAGACTTTTGCTGAGCTGCCCCAGGCCCGGTACTGGTGATAGCTGGCCTTGGTGCACAGCACAGCGGCTTCTACACACCTCTAGGACTTTAAGAAAATACTACGAACAATTACATGGCAACAAATTCGACAGCCTGGAAGAAATGAATAAATTCCTAGGAAAATACAATCTTCTAAGACTGAATCAAGAAGAAACAGAAAATATGAACAGACTGATTACTACTAATGAAATTGTATCAGTAATCTAAAAACTCCCAGCAAATAAAAGTCCTGGACCAGATGGCTTCACAGGTGGATTTTACCAAACATTCAAATAAGAATAAACACTTATCCTTCTCAAATAATTCCAAAAAATTCAAAAGGGTCAAAGACTCCCAAACTCATTTTATGAGGCCACCATTACCCTGACTCCAACGCCAAACAAAGACATTAGAAACAAAGAATATTATAGGCCAATATTGCTGATGAACACTGATGCAAAAATCCTCAACAAAATATTAGCAAACGAAATTCAGCAATACATTAAAAAGATCATACACCGTGATCAAGTGGGATTTATGCCTGGAATGCAAGGTTGATTCAATACCTGCAAATCAATAAACATGATACACTAACATAAACAAAATGAAGGATAAAAATCATATAATCATATTAATAGATGCAGAAAACGTTTGACAAAATCCAGCATCCATTTATGATAAAAAAAAACTCTCAGCAAAGTGGGGATAGAGGGAAGATACTATAACATAATAAAGGCTATATATGACAAACCCACATCTAATATCACACTCAACAGTTAAAAGCTAAAAGTGTTTTCCTTAAGATCAGGAACAAGCCAAGATTGTCCACCATCACCACTTTTATTCAAAATAGTACCGGAAGTCCTAGCCGCAGCAATCATTGGGGATGTAATGTGCAACATAGGGAATATAGTCAATAATATTGTGATAACATTGTATGGCGCTGGATGGTTGCTGGACTTATGGTGGTCACTTCTTTAGGTGTATAAATGTTGAATAACTACGGTGTGTGCCTGAAAACTAATATATTTGCTATATATTAATATATTAAAATATATTAGCTATATTTTAATAAAAACCTTAAAAAACAAACAAACAAACAAAAAACCCACAGGGTTAATTTTCCAGAAAAAAAATTCCAATAATGCCCCATTAGATTTTCGTGTTTAAAAATAAAAGTTAATCAAACTGAATCTACTTCAAATCTGTTCTGGCACCTGAGAGAACTATTGCTTCCAAGAGTCTTCTCCTTGCTATACTATGGTTAGCAGCCCAAAGGTTAAAGGTTTCTGAGTTAAGCTTAAGAGGTGCAAACATTTGTGAGAAACACACCTAGCATCTTGGGCCAAAATATCTGCCAAAACAAATTTGCCTACAGAAATCTCATCAAGGGAAATGTACTAGCTTACAAAATAAGTGATCATTTAGCTAGAGCTGATATATTCTTGTTTACGTTGCATATTAATTGAGGGTATTTTGTTTTATTATTGTTCAATTCCTTTCAATTATTTATATCTCTCCAAACAGTTAGGGGAATTTCTTTTCTATTTTAGTTTTTAAAAATTTATCTGCAAAACACGAGTATATTTTCATTAATATTTAAACAATAAGGCAAAGCTCCCTCGCTTCTCATCCCATCCTTCTCCCCAGAGAAAATCATTTTTGTCAGTTTGAAGTATTTCATTCTAGATTGCTTTTTGTGTATTTCTAGATACATGTACAGTTTTACGTGCTTTTGTTTTTACAAAGATAGAATCACGTTGTTTTTACTGTTTTTCAAATTCCTTTTCCCCCTTTTAAAATGTCTTGGAAATTTATATGTCAGTATGTTTCGATCTGATTTAACTTGTTCTTTTCAATTGCCTTGCAGTACTCTCTGGACCTGATGTACCACAATCTAACTGTTTGCCTGCTGACACTTAAGGAAGGTTCCAACTTTTGCTATTGCAAACAATGTAGCTGTCAGTCAGAAAATCCTTGTATAGTTTCTCTGAGCACATATGAGGATATTTCTCTAGGAGAGAAACCCAGAAGTAGAACTGGGGCTTTGTAGGTATGGCCACCATTGCCGATTGGCTGATTCACCACCTATTCCCATTCATTTTCAATCTTCTCCTCTCCTCCTCCCACAACAAAGGCTAAAAAAACGCTGGAAATTGGTTTTGCTTCCAGCTAGGGGTGGCCATGTGACCCAGTTCTAGCCAAGTAAACATCAGCAAAACTATGATGAGTGGTCCCTAGGAATGTTTCTGCTCTCTAGGTAAAAGGGATAGACACGACTGGCACTGTCCCTTTTTCCTGCCCTGAAGGTGGCTGTGGTATTTGGAGGGGTGGCAGCCATGTTACATGAAAGGAAAGCCAAGAGAATCACGGTGATGTCAGCCCTGACATTAGTGAGTTGCTGAACCAAAGCCAGCAGTAGCCACCTCTAGACTGTTATGTGAGAAGAATAAACTCCTATTAGTATAAGCTGCAGTATAAGCCTGGTTTTCTGTTACTTGTAGCTAAATGATTCCGTACTAAATTACTCTCTAAAAAGTCTGTACTCACGAAAGTCTTTAAGAGTATCCATTTCCCAAAACTTTTATTTACTTTGGATGCTGTCAATCATTTAGATGTTTAATCAAGCGGAGGCATGAACGTGTTTCATATGAAGTACAGCATCACGTCATACATTTATTGGGCATTTGGATTTCCTCTTCTATGACTTTCTCATTCATATCACTTGACCACTTTCTACTGTACTGTTTGACTTTTTCTTATTGATTTGTAAGAGTCAATTTCCAGATAGCAAAGCAGACTGAATTAAACTCATGGGAAAATTTGTCTCTGCATCTTCATACCATCAATCAAATCAAACACAATAAGAAATAAATCTTCCATGACAGGCCAGGGTGACAGTGACAGTCATCTCTGAGAGGTGCACCACCGCGTGGCAATGTGTCAACAAGTAATTCAACTCGTGGGAAACACTATAGCTCATGCTTAGCACTTCGTTTGCAAATCTCCACCTAAAGCATGGCTGATGGAATAGGGACACACCGGTGAGCCTGGCAGGCTTCTTAACACATATCATCTCAATTAACCCTCATGTCAAACCCAAGGGGCAGTCGTTATTATTCCTGTTTTACAGAATAAATGATGAAAGCAAACTTTTAAAACCAATAGTTTCTTTCCTACCACAAAAACTTACAACATTTCCAGGCCCCATATTTAAAAACAAAATGTGAGGAGGGTAAGGGGGATCAAATATATGGTGATGGAAGGAGAACTGACTCTGGGTGGTGAACACACAACGTGATATAAGATGATGTATTACAGGATTGTACACCTGAAACCTATGTAACTTTACTAACAATTGTCACCCCCATAAACTTTAATTAAAAAATAAAAAAATAAAAACAAAATAAAAACAAATGATAAGTGTTTACCCGAAACTAAACTTATGTAAAACATATTGTGCTTATCTAAATACATCAACATGCTTAAGCTAGAAGCATTGCTAAACCTGTTTAGTGGTTTATGAATCTGAAGAAGATGTTCCAAAGTTTGGCTCCAAAATTTATTGCCCCACTGTAGTTAAAATTATTTTCATTTTTTAAAGTGAAAAAACTAAATCGAGTAGGACTTTGATGGTTCAGCAAGAAGCTACTAGCTAGCTACCACACCCCAAAGCAAGGAAGTAAAGAATTCCTCTAATCAGTTAACAATCAACCAGTCTGACACTAGAAAGCAAACAAAATAAACTGTTAAAGATGATAAAAGATTGTGGTGAAAAGCAACATAAACAAGTAGCATAGAACATGCACCATCCTAAGTATTTGTACATGGTTTGGATTTTGGATAGATTGACTCTACTTTAAAAAGCCTAGCAGCCAGAGGAAAAGAGAAAACTGGGGAGGCTCCTACTCCTGGAGTCAGGTGGGGGGGCAGCAGAAGGGCTGAGGCCCTGACAAATATTTTCTTGCTTTATATGCCACCCCTCTCCTCACAGAGCTGAGGATTCTCTCTCTGGCAAAGCATCACACAAAGCACTCGATCCACGGTGGGTGACAGCGCAGGCATCAAACCTCCCTGATGTTTTCTACTAAACCCTCCCAGAGGAGGCGCCCCCAGCCCAGAACCTGCAGGCCAGGGCCCCAAGAACTGACAACCCTAAAGCAGAACGACAAGACCACCTAGGTGCTGCCTGTTGGGGCCCCAGGTTTACATGGAGGTTTACTTGGAGCACCCACTTATACAATTTTTAAAAAAGACTTCCCTCATTTAAAACAAATCCAGCACTCAGATGGCAGTGGGGCAGGAGCAACTTTAGCTTCTCCACTTCTCCAGTTTCTCCTGTTTGTGTAACATGGTTATGTCCCCTCCACCAACTTGTAGAATTTTTTAGCCAGTTTGTAAAGCACAGAAAAAAATGCCTGGGAGAGTTTGAATTCTCATCTTACATAAAAGAAAACAAGTCTGCAGACAATGTTTACCGTCTACAAAAGCGCAAACGGGTTGACACATCTCTTATGTGAGGGCACCTCTGGGGCTTTTCTTGCATTTTCCTGGTGGGCTTGTCCAGTGGTCCCTGCTTAGGGAGAGGCAGTGGAGTGTTCTCTTACCCCCGCCCCCCTTCCTTAGAAGGGCTGCACGCCTCACCCCACTGGCACAGCAAGGGTGATAACACATGGAAAGAAATCTTGACTCTTTCCCAAACTGAGTTGTAGCCAGGCCAAGAAAGGGGAGGGGTCCCAGTGGGCTGTTCCTAACCTCTGTCCAGGTATTTGCTGAGCGCATAGCAGGAAGAGAGTCAGGCGAGCTTTAGTCACCAGAACAAAACAAGCCAGATCCCATGGCCCTTCTAAAGGTGTCCAAGCCCCGGGACAGCTCACTGGGGTCAGTAAGCAGGGCACATGAAAGAGGGGGGCACCAAGTCTCAGGGAGGGGCAAAGACAAAAAGAAAAAGAGGAAGAAGAAAAACAGAAGAGGGTGATGGGACCAAAATGTGCTCCAATCAAACCAGGTGCTGCAGCACAGTCCTGGATCTCTGGGAAGGGACACACCTGGCACCCTGAGCCTGTTGGAGCCAGGCACTCAATGGGCCCGGGGAGAACCAGGCCTTGCAGGTACTCCCAACAGACTGGTGTCACTGAGACTGCAAAGAGCCAAGAAGGGAGGTGGCTTAGCCTTGCCTCCCCCCACCCACACTTGCACAACCAACTAAACATACCCAGACACACAGCTTCACTGTCTACTGCACACACCTGCACACACAGGCTCCCGGTCAGGCACACACACACCCTCCCAGGAGATAGATACAACACATTCAACCTGCCAGTTGAGTGGTGTAGACACACAATCTCTCTCTCTCTCTCACACAGACACACACACACACACACACACACACACACACTCCATCAGGAATGAACACACATACAACATCTCTGCAGGCTCACGCTCATGCAGACAAAGGTCTCACACACTCCACAACCTCTCGAGTACACAAAAACCTCTACATAACATACAGACACAAACGCACAGGCCCGTTAGGAAAACATGCACTCACCTGTTAGATGCACGCACACCCGTACAACCTCTCAGTTGGAGAGTGCACACACAAGTTAGTGCACACACACTCATAATCCATCAGGCACAGCCACACACCTCTGTTGCGTGCACACACACCCTTACAACCTCTCTCGTGCATACACAAAACCTACCAGGGCACACGCACTCACAACCTGCCAGGAATACACATCCGCTCACAACTTCTCTGTTGGCGTGAGTGCAAACACCAACTCACAGCCGGCCTGGGTCACCCCACACACTCACAACCTCCTGCTGAGATGCACACAGTCTCACACGCGCTCCACCGGCGCAGGCAAGCTCAGTCTATTTCCGCCCGCACACGCACAGCCTCCCCTGCGGGCGCACCCCGCAGCCCTGCACCCTCGCGGCCGGGCGCACCCCTCCCCCAGGCCGTGCCAGCGCCGGGCAGCAAACTCCGGCGTTGCGGGCTGTGCACACGCGCCCGGCCCGCAGCGGTCCCGCCCGCCCGCGCCCCTCCTCACCTTTCTCGCCCGCGCCCGGCGCCCGACCCTCGTCCTCCTTGGGGTTGGTCACCTGGGTGATGATGGCCGGGCCGTCCATGGGTGCGCGGCGCGGCGGCCGCCCGCCGGCCCGGCCCCCCGCCAGCCAGGCGCGCGGCGCTGAGGGCGCGCGGGGCCGCGGGCCGGGGGGCGCTCGCCGCCGCCGCCGCCTGGGCGCGCCCGCCGCCCAGCCCCACGCTCTGGGAGAGGCGGCCCGGGCCCCCGCCCCAGCTCCCGCCGCCGCCGCCGCCGCCGCCGCCGCTGGGCTCGAGCGGCCGCCGCCTCGTCACCATGAACCCCGGAGCCGCGCCCGGGAGAGCCGCGCACGGGGAGGCGGAGTGGGAGGCCTGGCGCCGCGGGAAGCGGGAGCGGGCGAGGGGGAAGGAGCGAGCGCGGAGCGAGGGTGGGAGGGCGGGAGAGAGGGAGAGAGGGAGGGAAAGAGGGAGGGAGCGAAGGAAAGAAGGAAGGCGGGCGGGTGGGTGTGTCCCGGCCCGGGGACCGGCCTCCGCAGCCGCCGCCAGCGCCGCCGGCCAGCCCCGGGGGGGAGAGGGGTGCGGGGTGAGGAGGAGGAGGTGAGTGTGGGGCGGGAGGCCGTGCGCGCGGGGGTCCTGGGCAGATGAGCGGGGCGCAAGGCTTGGAGTGTAGGGGATCCCAGAGGGGATCTAGTGGTAGATGTGAAGGGCCTGGGGTGTGAGGGATACAGGGAGGAGTGTGGCCGATGAGTCGGGTGAGGGGCGTGGGGCATAAGCAGGGCCCTCGGGGGCGTGCGGGCTGTCGGACCCGGGGGTTGAGGAGGGATCGCATGGCTGCGGGAGTGAGGACGGGCCCTGAGGAAGGCTGTTTACCTGGAGGAGGCAGGAGGAGGAGTATGGGGTAGAGTGTAGGGTGGAGGGAGGCTCCCGTGAGGGTGTCTTGGGGGAGATGCTGGGTGAGGGGAGTCCCGCTGCGGGCACCTAGGAGCCGGGACGTGGGCGCGGAGGGCGCCGGAGTGCGGAGATAGAGGCTGATGAGTGCCGGTTCCTTACACTGAGGCGGTCCAAGGAGGGTTCCGGGCGCTGGTGTGAGAAGAACCCGGGGATGTGGGGAAGGTTCGGAGGGACCCGAGGGAGCGCTGGGTGGCTGAGGGGCCCGGGGTTGAGATGCCCAGAAATGATCGGGGGTCAGGCGGGGGCGTTTGCGGACAGAGCTGAAGGCTCCAGGCGTGGGTGCCGGCAGAACCCCAGGCATATCAGCTTAGGGTCCGAGAGCCCGCGTGCCGTGTCCTCGAGGACCAACCTCCTGGCACGTGGGAGTGTCACCGTCGACGGGGGCCTGGGCAATGGGCATTTCCGGGTGCTCTGCAATGAGGGGGTCGGGGGAGCCGGTCTAGGGCTGAAGAGAAGAAGGGGCCTGTGGCGGGCCGAACTGGGGACGGACTGTGCTTCTGAAGAGCCGCCAGCCACAGTCAGGCCTGGGGCGACGGCCAGAGCGCGAGCATGATGGGAAAGCGTACCCTCAGCCTCGGAGAATCAAAGCCCTTTCGCCCCCGCGCCTCCGCGTTCCAACTTGGAAGTTACACCCGCAGCCTCGTAAATCAGGGGGCGGGGCAAGCGGCGCAGGAGGACGGGTCTGGGGGCGGGTCAGGGGCACTCGCGCGCGCTCTCCACCAATCAGGAGGACTTGGAAGGGCCTGCGGAGCGTGACGTAGTGGGCAAGGTTGAGTGGGCGGACTGTGGCGCCCTGCCTCAGTGCCCTGCCTCGCGGCGCCGTGTTGCGCGCGCATTTCAGGCCTTGTGGGCGCGTCCAGCCTCGTTGTGCCTTAAAGGAGACGAGGCTGACGGGACGTTTCTCGCTCGTCCACATGCCTTGGAACCTGGAGCTGGTTGCAGCCAGGTCGAGTGCTCACGGGGGAACCAGCTAGCACCTCCCAAAATTTAAAGTACAGTTTTGGAAGCGTCTCCGTCGAGGGGTGGCCCACAGACCTGGCTGGTATCCGCCGTAGGTAGAGCCCAGTGACGGTCCAATGTGGATGACAGCGCTGGGACAGGGCTCCTGTGGCCAAGGCAGGTGGGAGAGCACTTCAGGGGAGTAGCTATAAAAGGTAGTTAGGCAAGCAGTGGGTGTTTTGCCTCCAAATCCAGACCTCAAGTGACATCCTGGCTATGTGAGTCTAGGTGGGTCTTGCTGTCATTTGTCTTGGTGTGTGCTCACTCACCGATAGCTGCTCTTCTAAGGGCATGTTTGGAACCCCAGTGAATTGCCTGGGGCAGCTGAGCCATGAAGGTTGAAGTGACGTGCCCCGTTGGAAGGCAACTATGAAGGCAAGCCCTAGTTTAGTCTAGGCTCCAGGACGTGCCCTGCCTAATTCTCCCTAGTACAGACCAGATGAGGGACCCTTGGCACCTAGGACTTCCTTTGTCCCTACTTCTAATGCTCTTCACATTTGTTATGAGCATATGGCTGGCCTAGAGCCTAGTGAATTAAAAATGTTCTCGGAATTTCGTTTTAAACAACCACTGAATTCTAAGGGGTCAGGAAGGGATTTGCCAGAGCTAGTTGTTTGGGGGGAGATATAGTTCCTCATACAGTTTTTAGTACATGACGTTTGACAATTTAAGTTCGAGAACTCATCCTAGAAAAAGTGCTACGTACCTCATTGCTGAATATCACTATGTCGCCTTGGAAGTATGCCCCTTGGGAAGCTCTGCACCAACGCCAGCGCCTAGTCCACCCTCCAAAGCAATTTTGGAACTCTTTTTCTGGAATGGACATCAGCGCTGTCATCATATTACCCTTGATGTCCTAAATGTCATCAAAATGTCTTCCTTTCAATATTTCTTTTATCTTCAGTAAAGAAAGAAGTCACCGGGGGCCAGATCAGATGAATAGGGAGGATGTTCCAATATAGTTACTTGTTTCCTGGCTAAAAACTCCCTCACAGACAGTGCCCTGTGAGCTGGTGCATTGTGATGCCGGGACGTGAATTTTTGGTGAAAAGTTCAGGTTGTCTAATTTTTTCATGCAGCCTTTTCAGCACTGCCAAATAGTAAATTTGGTTAAGTGTTTGTCGAGTTGGTACAAATTCATAATGCATAATCCCTCTGATATCAAAAAAGGTTAGCAACATTGTTGCAGCAAGTTCTCAAACTTGATTGTCAGACCTCATATAACCACAGAGATCAGCATCCCTGCTGCCTGGCTGCTAAAGTGTCCCATTAGCCAGGGCAAGGTGATGGGAGCATTTGGACTCTGATCCACATGCCTGAGGCCTGATTGCTTTTGGGTGGGGGACTTTCAGACGTTCTGCTCACTTAGCTGAGACTGGGACGGAGCTCAGAGCTCGGTACAAGGCTAAAAGAAATGGTTTCCATATATAGAGTTTCTCCTGACTGGTCTTTCCTGTAATAATGACTCCCAAGGGCTCTCTAATAACAATTTTCCCTTACTTGCATCCTCTGCCGTCCTCAACTTCCTGAGATCACCTCCAAAATAAACCTACTTTCACCTAAGTGTTTGTCTCAAGCTCAAGGAATAAAACAGCTCGTTATCTTTGAAATCCTTTTTCCCCTCCATATTCTTGTCATTTAAAGTTTCAATTTATTATTTATTTCATAAATATTAATAGAAATCAAAAGAAAAAATTCACCCACAGTTCTATAACCCTCCTTTAATCAATCTATTTTCCTTTGTTTCTCCCTGACCTTGGCCATATGTTGACATAATTTTATGTAACTATAAAAAAAATGGTTAAAATGAAAAGGTGAGTATTTTTCCAAGTAGTGACAATAATCATTGTAACTACTATTTTAAATGCTTGCATAATACCTCACTGAATGAGTCTTAGATAAGACAGTATCTTGGTTTTACAGATGAAAGAAAGATTCAAGAATTGCTACTGGGACAACTGATTAGCCGTGAGGAGAAAATATATGTTTGCCTCAATCCTTACAGCATATCAAGATGGATCAAATAATTATACAAAATTCACAAATAAATAAGTGAATATACCAGAACAAATACGGGTAAATGCTTTTTCGATCTTGGAACGGAAAGGCCTGACAAAACTCCAGAAATTACAAAGGATAAGATTGATAAATTTGGGTGCATTTGTTCATGCAACATTTGAGTGCCCACTGTGTGCTAGTTTCTAGTCTAAACACAGGATCTGTCTGAAACAGCATTAGGGATCTAAGGGGATCTGGACAGAGCACCAAAATGTTGGCAGAGTCACATTTCCCAAGCTCTTATCAGGTAGTATCCTTGTACCACATGCACTATTTAATGTTTTCTTTAAATAAACTTTTATTTAAATAGGTTTCTTTAAATAAAAAATTAGTGGAATATATATATATGTGTATATATATATATATATATATATATATATATTTTTTTTTTTTTTTTTAAGGACAAGTGGAAAATGTAGGAAGACCATAATTTTAAAAAGGAAGAGTTGTACAGAATGAGGGGGCAGAGCCTGGGATACTGAGGGCAGGGGGACACGGAACTAGGGCTGGCAAGCCTGGTCCTGAGGGTCCTGAGGGTCCAAGGACAGGAGCAGGTAGGAAGATGAGCAGTACTGGTGAGGGCAGTCTGGCCTGGAGTCTCTGGTAGAGACCTGGAGTATAGTTCCAGTGTGGCCGGGGACAACTGGACTGGAAAATGGGGGCAGAGTAGCAAGATTACTCTGAGGGTGAGGGAGAGGCGGCCTTTGACGAAGTAACACTGGGTGTTGAGACCAAAGTGAGGTGGTGATTTGAGGAAAGAGGAACTGGGGAGGGGGCTGTACAGAATGAGTGTCCCAGGTAGAAGGAACAGTAGCATGTTTCCAGGCTTAGAGGCAAAGGAGGGCAGGCGCAGGAAAAGTCCACAATGCCTGGAATGGAAGGCTTTGGTGACGTGGGCTCACATCCAGCAAAGCCTTGTAACTCAGGAAAGGGATCTGGGCTTCACTCTGGGGGCTGTGGGAACGACATATTCAGATATGTGTTTAGAAAGTTTCTACTGACTAACACATTGGGCAGGGGCAGTGCAAGAGGCAGGGCCCCCCACAGAAGATGTTGCATTAATCCAGAAAGGCAAAGGGTGATATTCTCTGGGTTTGCCCTTCCCCTGCCCTGCTCTCCATCTCTGAATCTCTGCCCTGCAGGCTCTGTTCTTGGTCAGCTTTTCTTCTTTGTGGGCATCTCAGTCTCGTGCTTTGTGTGTCTGTTACAAAGTCTTTGTCTCAGCAAGTGCTTTCTGTGTCTGTCTTTCTCTGATCCCAGCTGCCTGTACTTCTAGCTCAATCTTCAGGCCGGTAAATCTCTTGGTGGAAAAGGAGCGGAAGTTGGATCTGGCAGAGATTCCTGGTGGTCAGTCAAGTGGATACAAACCTGAAACCCGCCCACAAGTCTCTCAGGGTCACCTTGGGACCTCCATGAGGTTTCTCCAGGCAGTCGTCCCTCTCTCATACTGTGAACCAGGCACAGTCTGCAATCAGCTTCCAAAAGGCCTGCTCTAGCCTAGGCAGGACAAGCCATGCCCACAGAGGTCCTTTTATTTATTCTCCAGGTATGTATTGGGTGCCTTCAGTGTGCCAGGCTCGGGCCAAGTGCAGTAGACAAAGCACCCTCAAAGGGCTCCCAGCCTAATGGAGGAGGCAGAGGAATAACCAGGGTGGCACAGAGTAGAACTGACTGATTCTGGCAGACAGTCTAGGGAGTCCCCACAGAGAAGATGATGCTAACAAAGTCATTTTCAGAGCCCTTGGTTTCCCGAGTAAGAGGACTTTTCCATCCATCGTGTCCACAGAGAAGGCTGCTTCCTTAAGTCCCAAGACACCTTTGTCTTCCCCACTCAGTTGCCCCAGGACATCATCTCTAAAGGCTCCTCAACAGCCCGTCCTTTTGCCCTCCACACTCTTGCTCCCATGACATCCCAATTTTCTTCCCAAGAGCCCCTCTCCCGTCACATATGGATTCCTCCAACCAAAAGCTTATGTACACTGACAGCTGGCGCTTCCTAGCCATCTTTTCTGTCTGCCCTCAGCCCCAGGGATGCTTTCCATCTGTCCCCACGTGGGACCTACACAAAACATGATTCGCACCTACAGACACTTCACTCCCAAGAATAAGGCCCCCTAATGGGCCAGTGGTCTCGTAGGTATAGCCCGCCCCCTGGTGGCCCCCATGTTGTGAGGTCCTTTTCATGTGCCCCGCTGGATATGGAACCTGGTCTCTCTCCCTGCTGGTTCCCTGGGGTATCCCATAGCCCGAGTGGGCTCAGCTGCGTCCCCCTGCTTCACCTAGCTGTTGGATTTGCACTTCTGTTCCGCTTTCCCAAGGATATTATCAGAAAAGCCCTCCGGAATGTGAAGGCCTGTGTGCTTATATGGAGGGGTGGAGAGCAGGGGTATTGGGGTGAGGTGCCCCACTTGGCAGCTAGTGTTGGAGTAGGGAGTGAAATGGCAGAGTGGCTGCGGACTGCTGGTGATGAAGAAAAGGGCAGTTAGCCAGAGATCCTGAGCAGAGAGAAAAGGGCACCTGGTCTAAAGTTGGTGGTTAGGAAGTGTTTGGCGAATTCGAGAGCAAGTCAGAGTCTGGCCTGAGAGAGACTCTGGGGCCTTGAGGCAGAGATGTTGCATCCTTAAGTTACCCAGAAATCCAAGAAGCCTTCCTGGAGGAGGACACCCCAGTCATTTCTCCTCTACCTCCAAAATTCCAGGCCTGTTCTACATAGAACTTGGAATGAGGGGGACACATCCCTCTGCTCAGGTCTTCCCAGGGAGCCCTGGGTAGGGGGAGGACATGGCCCTACCCTGAAACCCCGTTACAAAGGAAGAGCCACTGGAGCAGAGTGGGCTGGGAAGCCCTAAGTGCCCTCAGCCCACAGGCAAGAGTGGCTTTGGCTCCTGAAGGGGCAGAGAGTCCCAGAGTCGCAGGTTGATTTGGTGACTTTGGAGCCAATGAGCCTATTGCGGTGGGACCCCCCCACTTCCATCCCCCACATGGATTGCCCCTTCAAAGCCTCTCCTATGTCCCAGGGCACCAGGTATCACCTGGCAGGCGAGTGGAACTGCTCTTGCCCAGCTGCTGGTTCCCCAGGCCCTGGGCTCTTGCCCAGCCACAGGTACCCCCTTTATTTCCTGACCTGTGCTTGCAGAGCTGAGGTAGACAGACCCAGACATGCCCACAGTCTGTGAGGTGAGATATTTTCCTGGGCAGGTTTGGTCACAGATGCGTATCTTGGCACAACAAGTACAAGCTCACTTGTACACAGGCTCAAATGTAATACATGCCAGAATACAAGGCACACACATGACAAAGTTGTCTCTGCCCAGGCTGGTTTCCCCTATCTTGTCATTACCTGTTTCTTGCTCCCTTCCCAGCCCTCTGGCCCTCCACACCCCAGCCCTGCCAAGCACTACCCTACCCTTTCATTCCCCTTGAACCCCACCTCCTACCCTCCTGGTCTTCTGGGACCCTCCCTCAGATACAGATCACAAGTGAGAGTGAGGGAGCATCTAGTTTTCTATTTTTCACACAAACTTCTCCGGATGCCTGGGTGGAGAAAGGCTGGGCTGTCTCCTTTGGAACCGGGGGAGAGGAGAACCCAGGGAGAAAAAAAAATCTCAACAAATCAGCCTGTCCCTGACTCCACTCGCCTCCTCCTGCCCCCACACCTCCTTAGTTTACCCCTGGCACACACTCAGTTGCCACGCTCAGGTGTCCCTGCCAAGCCTATCCTTCTATATCACTGACCCACATGCACTGCTAAGGCCAGTTCTCAGGTGAGGCTCTTAACCCCAGAGACCCACCACCGTCTACCCAGTCCTGCTCTGGTGCGAATGTGGCCATGGGTGGCACTCCCTGTGCTCCACACCTGAGTGCTGGGCCGGGGTGGGTGCAGAAGTAGGTGTGTGGAGACCCGGGGACTGACAGGCCCTATCTGCTGAAAGAGGCCGCAGGCTAATGCGTCCTCTCTGGGCCTTGCTTTTCCAGGCAGGAACATGCAGGTACTGGTCTGTCGCCCAGAAGGCTCTGGAATGAGTGCAAACCAGAAGAGGGTGCCTGTCTTGTTCTGAGCTTGAAGATGGGACTGAGCAAGTACATGTCCGGACATTTTGGAATTGTTAAAAATTATTTTTAAAATATTAAAAGCAAAGTGTTTTTGAGAAATGAAGATACTTGCCACATGGATTGGGCTAGGCCTAGAGAGTTCACAAAGCTCCTTAACATTTGCTGTTTCGACGAGTCCCTGATGGCGTTTGGCAGGAGAAATGAAGGTGGGTGGGTGTCCCCCATCCTACTTGCTTACCACATGCCAAGCTTTGACTGGGTACCACATGTCCCCTAGGGTGAGAGACTCCCTTGGATGCAAGGACGGAGACTCTCTTAGGGAAAGACCAGCATGAGGGTCCCAGAACAGGGGTCTCTGCCCCATGCAAGTCCGCACAGGAATCCAATTCATTCCCTGGAGAAACAGTCCTCAGGAATGATGGGGTTCCACTGCTGGAGGAAACGGGATCATTCAGGACCAGGGCCGCACGAGACCGGCACTCCTCTTATTCCAGGATAAGTCATTTGTCATGAATTTGACCCAGCTGTATCTTCCATCTCTGTGGCCCAACCACTTGTCTTCTTGCGAGCAACTTACTAATTTTCATAAGTCTCAGTTTAGATTCTGGGGAGAGAGAGAATCTGTTTGGCTCAGTTCGTTACCATCACTCAAGTTACTACAGTTGTATAAAATATTGCTCCAAAATTTGGTGACTTAAAAATACAACAAAAATATTTATGTGATCTGCAATTTGGGCAGGACATGATAGGAATGGCTCATCTTTGCTTAACATGGTGTCTCCTTAGCCCCTTGAAGACTGAGCTATAATCATTTGAAGGCTCACTTTCTCGCGTCGCAACTGACATTGGCCGTAGGACCAATGTCCTACGTAGCAACCTTTTGGCTGCTGGCTGGAAACCCCACACAGAGTTGTACTAGCCATGCCTTTTATACAGAGGGTGCCAAAAAAATGTATACATATTTTAAGAAAGGAAAAAACTATCAAAATTGTAATACTCAATATATACCGACAACAAAAGATGAATACAAGTCACATTTGACTTCTGCAATTACAAGAGGTGCTCAAAGTGGTTACCATCAGCGTCCAGACACTTCTGATTATGACGAACTACTGCGTGAGCAACGTTGACCAAAGTGTCCACTTGTAGACGTGTTTTTGGCACTCCCGGTACACTATACTCTGTTGTTTCGACGTCTCAGGGCCTTGCTGACTCTGGAGTGGCCGCCCCTCCCAGGCATGGCAAGCTCCTTCCTAGAGACAGTGGCTCTTCCTAGAGACAGACACCCACAGCATGGTGGCTAGGTTGCCGGAGTGAGTATTCTCAGAGGGAGCAAGAGCCCAGGGTGAAACGACATAACATTTTATGGCCCAGTCTTAGAAATTATTCAGTGCCACTTCTACTGCACTCTGTTCACCAAGGCAATCCCAAAGTTCCATCTAGGTTCAGGTGGGGGAGAAAAACTCTACCTCCTGATGGGACATGGCAAGGTGACAGAAGAACATGTGAATAGAAATACTGTGGTGGCCAGTTCTGGAAAGTACAGTTTGCCAAATTATCCTCTCTGGGCAGAGCTCTTCATGCCAAGCCACCTCCTAGGTCAGTGGTTAGGTTGCTCGGATGTCAGATGTCCAATCCCACCCCAGAATTACCCGTGAACCTGAGCAAGAAGAACCCTTGCCCTGGGTCTGGCGCTTTAGAAAGCCATAGTCCAGCCCTTGTCCAGACTCCCCTTTTCTATGACATGAGGAGTTTGCAGGACACAAAGGGCGTGTGACTACCTGAAGTCTGTGCTCCCAGTGGCCCTGTTTTAGAACACACTGGGGGCACCCAGGACCCTGGAATTTCCTATCCAAACAGTTCTGAACCAGCTTCTAAGATCAGCATGTATTTCTTCAGCGGATGTGTTTCTCGAAGGCAGACCTCATCACTGGTGAGGAATGGCCAAAGGGTGGCTGTTATCAGGGTAGGGGGTAGGGAGGGGAGGGGCGGGTGAGCATGCAGCTGACCACATGCGGGGGCATCGGCCTTGCGTGTCAGGGAGAGGAGGGAGGCAGGCTGTGCGCCAGGGACCTAGGCTTGGTCACGCTCCAGAGCAGAACTTCAAGGACTGAGCATTTAAAATTTAACCTGGTCTTCCACCCTTAGGTTTCTTTACGGTTTCCTGGTTTGGATTAGATGGAGTGAAGAAAACCTCACAGCATACAGGGCCTCCATTTGTTCTCTTGCCCCACAAATGTCAGAAGGGGGCCTGCCCTGGTCTAGTTAGCGGGGGAGGGGGTGGTGGTGTTTCCTGAGGTGCAGAATTACTCCCCCCTCCCACCCACTCCCCTGATTGGTGAAGAGTCTGAGGCAGCTGGAGGCGTGTCAAGCGCTATCACAGGACTCTCTGTGAAACAGTGATTAATAATGCCATTTCACAGGTGAGAAAACAGGCTCAGAGAGGTTAAGAGGCTTGCTCAGTCACACAGCTCGAGTTCAGAGCTGACATAGCAATGGATGCCTTCATGTCTGGGGCTCCTTTCTGACCCGGAAGCAGCTGCTTGAGATTCCAGGGCAAGTCATTGGCTGGCATCATGTCCAGATCTTGACTCTGAGTTCCCACCACTGTTGCACACTGTGCCTAAAGGAGGATGGCTCAGAAAATGACTGTGCTTGATTTATTTGAAGAAAATGGCATTGACAGAAATATAGAGAATTCTGGGAGAAACATAATAATAAAACATCCTCGGTCTGAGTGGAGACGTGTTTACCTGGGGTGAGTAACACATGCCCAGGGGCTGAGATGGGCACTTTTTATGTATTCTGGGTACTGAGGCTTGAGACCCACAATTGACTAGATCTGTGATCACCAGGCCCCTATGTTCTCAGGAAGCTAAACTCATAACTCCAGACTGCATATCTGTTGGACCGTTCCAAGAGAGATATGAGGATATGGAGAGAAATAGCAAGAGAGTAAGACACAGCCCCAAAGTTATGTCATATCTGTCATGCCTCTCCTTTGCATATGCTGTTCCCTCTGCCAAGAATGCTGTTCCTTACCCCTCATCTTGAATAACTTCCCAGCCTCCCAAGCCCAGTCATCAGGCAGCTTCTTCCTCTGAGTTTAGTACTCCTGGGCTCTGCTCCCCTTGGTCTTTGGACTTCTTAATCAGGAAGGCGCAATTGCAGATGAGAAGGGAGAGGTGGCATAAACGTCCCCTGGATCAGTCTGCAAACTGATTTAACACATCCTGGCTCTGGCATATTGGGCTGCACCCTCAGATGAGCCCATCCCATATGCTGCACAGGACCCCTGAAGGAGGCCCTGCTACTCACCTGGTTTCTTCTTCCTACTCAGAAAAGCGTGATACGCCAAGAACAACATTTCCTTTTCCAATATGGAAACACACTTTTCTCCTTTCATAACTTAACTTTAAAGGTTCTTTCCCCCCTTTATTTATATAAATACATTTTTTCAACAGTGGGGTTCTGAGAGATTATTAGATACTCCCCTCCTTACTCCGCGCCCTGCTGTGTATGGCTGAGACCAGCAACGAGGAAGCGAAGAAGCAAGATTGTATGTACCTCTCCAAAGGCAGCAAATGAAATGCCGGACTTCCGCCGGGGAAGACTGTCTGAACCACGACTGCTTTTCTTCATCTCTGAGGACTGGGGCTGCGTTTAGATTTAAACTGCTTTACTAGCAAATTGATTATTTATATCAAGGCTGTCTCTGCAGCTTCCTTGTTGGTGCCAAGCTGGTTTAAAAGTTCCAGATGCAGCAAAGCGATCTCCAGCCTTGGCAGTGGTTGTCAGCAAGACCTTACTCAAAATCAACTCCAGAAAATTGGTCTAAACCAGAGACTAAACGCTGGCAGCCCAGGAGGTGAAATCCAGCCCACAGGCCCAGGCTGGTGGCAAGCATGATTTGTTGCTGTCCTTGCTGTTTTTTTTCCTTTTTTGAAAAATTTTTGTTTGTACAGTGTAGACTCTCACAATTTTTTAAAATTATAGACTTACATCAACTTTGCAAGAATAAAGAATTCTCATGTACCCTTCACCCAGAGTCACCAAATGTTAACTTTTTATCCCCCATGTTATTATTATTTGAGCCACTTGAGAATAAGTTGCAGACTTACTTCTAAACAGTTCGGTGAATATTTCCTAAAAAAACACCAAGAATAGTCTCTCATAGAATCACATATAATTATCAAATCAGGAAATTAACATTGATGCAGTATTACTATTAATACCTAGTCTATATACCTTATTCACATCTCACCAACTGACCCCTTCCATGCTTTATAGCGAAAGACAAAATTTATTTTTTCTGGTCCAGGATCCAATTTAGGATTATGTTGTCATTTTCTTTTGTTTCCTTTAATCTAGAACAGTTCCTTGCTCTTTCCCTGCCTTTTATTTATTTATTTTTTTGTAGAGTCTCTCTTAATAGGGGTTTGCCCATTGTTTCCTCATGATTAGACTCAGGTCATGTTTTTTTGGCAGGAATGTTCTGGAAGTGTATCCTTACCAGTGCCTTTTCGGAAGAGGCACATCCTGTTGCTTGTGGCATTATTTATGACATTCACTGTGATCGCTTGGTTAAGGCAGCATCTCTGCGGTTTGTCCACTGTAAAATTTGTCCCTTTGTATAGTCCCTGTCTTATTAAAATGCATTTTATAGGGAGCTACTTTGAGACAGTGTAAATATCCTTATCCTCATCGAATGTTTACCTTCCGGTTTTAGCCTCTGCTGATGATTCTTCCCTGAATCATCTACTTCTATCAGATTTTCCCAGTTTGATCAGTGGGAGTCCGTTCAAGTTAGTTTTTGTGTGCATTTGGCATCTGCCTGTTATTTTTTGAGCTCCTCCTTACTTTCTAGTACAATAATAGTTCCAGGCTCATCGTGCCCTTTCTCCGCACTAGTCCTAAAATAAGTCATTTATCTAAGGAGCCTTCATTCTTTTTGGTGGAAGATGATGTTTATAAACGAAGATCTGGGTGCTGGATGAGCTCATGGCTACTGGGTTGTTACTGATCCTAGGCTTACTCAGTGGACACAGCTATATAAACGTATAGCTATCTGTCTATTGTATATCTGTCTATACATATCTGTCTATACATATACAGCTATACATAGCTGTCTAAATGTATAGCTATGTCTATTGATCTAGCTATCTATGTCAATTTCTCTCTCTACATCTACATCAATCAGTCTATTTCTTTATCAGTCATGCATCTATAGTCAATCTACTAAAACCACGAGTTTGTAGTGATATCTCCCATTTCTATCTAACACCACGTGATTCCCATACTTGTAACTTTATTCTCCAACAGTGAGGAACTGGACGCCCATTATCCAGGATATATTTGTACACTTGGTCTTAGACTACCCAGAAAATAGCTTCAGAATTGCTAACCCATCCATTGCAAAAACCAATCCACTAGGTAGAAGTCAATATTTGTTTACAGTTCTCTTTCGTTCTCCCACCCCAAGACCAAGTTAGGGTCTTTTTTTTCTTTTTTTCTTTTTGGCTGTATTCTAGTTTAGGGATTCCTCCCATTCTTGTTGACTTTTTTTTAAAGGTAAGTGCAATGTTAATAAGGTCCCCAAAATTAGAACTTTACAGAAAGGTGCTCTCCGAGAAGTGTCACTGCCCCATCCTGTGTATCCTCCCCAATCCCACACCACCTCTACCCTGTTTCTACTCTAGTACTTTAAATCATCACTCTCATAAGTTTCTAGTTTATCTTTTCTGTGTCTTGCTTTCTTGTTCTGTACAAATAGCAGACACATGTATACAGTATATTACTGTTTCTCATTTCCTACATAAATGGTAGCATAAAATAGATAACTCATTTCTACCTTTCTTTTTCACTTAGCAATATAGCCAGCAAATCACTCGTTTCAGTTCATAGAGATCTTCCTCATTCTTTTTTGTTTTGTTTTGTTTTAACCACACTGCATAGGACTATCTTAAGGGTAAATTCCTGGATCACTGGGTCAAAGGTAAACAAATGTAGTTTTGTTAGGAATTGCCAATTTCCTCCCAGAAAGGTTGTATCCGTTTGCATTTTCACCAGCAATGTATGAGAGTGCCTCGTTCCCCACAGCTACAACAATAGAAAGTAAAGTCATATTTAAAATTATTGCCAATCTGCTAGGAGAGAAATGGTATCTCAGCTTAGTTTAAATTAGTATTTCTCTTATAATGTATATTGAGTATATTTTCATATGTTTAAGTCCCATTTTAATAGACATACATACTTTTTAGTGAGCTGCGTAGTCATGTTTTTTGACCATTTTTCTATTTTTAAGAGTTATTTCTATAGTCGGGATATTGGCCCTTTTTTTGTGACATAGATTGCAAATATTTTCACCCATTTTGTCATTTGACTTTGCTTATGGTGTTTTTTGCCAAGAGGAAATGTTTTAGTTTTTAGTTTCATGTGATCCAATTTATCAATCTGTTCTTCATTGCCACAGGATTTTGAGTCATAGTTAGAAAGCCTTTCCTTACAGATTAGGCAGGAATCCATCTATGTTTCATTCTAGTGCTTGCTTGTATGGTTTCATCTTTTACAGTTGGATCTCTGATCCACTTGTGAGAAAAGGATCTAGTTTTTTCTTTGTCCCATGGCTAGCCTGTTGCCCCAATACCATTTATTAAAAAGTCAATCTTTGCCCCAGTGATTTGAGATGCCATTTTTTTCTTGTGCATTAATTTTCTATATGAACTTAGGTTGATTTCTAGGTATTTAATCTGTTCTGCTGGACTATCAGTCTATTCATGCACCAATACCACACCGTTTTCATTATAGAGGCTTTAGAGTGTGTTTTAAGTCTAGTAGGGTCAGTCCCTGACCCCTACTATAGCTTTTTATCTCCCCTCAGTATTTTCCTAGATATTCTTGCATGTTTATTTTTCCATATAAACTTTAGTATCTACTTGTCTAGCCCGTTAAAAAATAATTTGTCCTCAAAATGTTCCTAAAATTTTGAATTAGTTTCCAACATTAAAATGGGGAGGTAGCACATGAAAATATGGATTTCTGGTTTCTCTTGAAAATTGGGAAGGTCTACTATGCTGGGCCTTTTCTGTCCACACGCCCTAAGAGAGCAGAGAAGCAGATGAAGCTTTTACACAGGCCCTGTGGTTTCCAGGACTATACAATGCCCACCACTCCCTCTGATCTCTTACCCCGATCTTCTTCACACATTTAAGTTCCCTGCGTGGCATCTGAGTTGGTGACTCAAAGCTTTAACTGATCAGGAAAGTTACACACCGTATCCACGCTTAGTCATCCATTTCTCTGTCTTACAATAAAATATTACAAAATGGATTTTTTGCCTGTTTTGTTCATTGCTATATCTCTAGCACCTAAGAAGAGGGCTTAGGGCATGGTTGGCACTGGGTAAATATTTGTTCAGTGAATGAATATGTATAGATGGGGAAGAAGAAATAATCAAAATGTGTTCTCTCTTCAGAAAACCACTGAAAATACATCAAGTACAACCAGCACTTCATGAGTGGCATTAAGTTGGTACAACCCTTCCAGAGGGTGATTTGGTCAAAATTATAAATGCAGAGATCAGTTTTACTTCTAAAAGTTTGTCCTAAAGTGTATTTACACACAGGCAAAATGACAGTATACAGGGTTCTTTACTGAAATAATAAAAGATTGGAGAGAAATTAAATTTCCTTCAAAAGGGGACTGATTACATAAATTATTGTTTATCATGCTTTGGAACAATGGAATGCTAAACAGTAATAAAAAGAGTAAGGATGCTGTATACGAACTGAGAAGGACAAACATAATTGCAGAATAGTGTATATAGCAGGCTACCTTTTGTATATAAAAGGAAAAAAACCCAAAGATCCATATTTATATTTGTTTGTAAGTACATAAGGAAAACTGAATGGACTCAGGAGAAAAATAACAGTGGTTGATTGGGGTCAGAGGAAGTATGGTGAAGAAACTGGGCAAAAAGGGATAAGGTGGGAGGAAAATCTCTCTCTCTGTCCCTCTGCCTCTCTCTGCATGACTGTCAGGAGAGGATTTTAAGCCAAATACTTAATATGCATATGTAATGTATAGATACAAACCCACATACATATGTATAAAAAGAGCTATTAAACTAAAGAGACAGTAGAGGAAGCCATTGGACCCTGGAGACCATAACAATCCAGCCAAGATTCTCTGTAAAGACAACTACGTGATGGAGACTCTAGGTCACTCACTGGAATTTCATCCACTCTTGCTAGAAGATGATATATGGTGCATGGTAATTCTATTTGGACAGAAAAGGCAATGAAATATGTTTCCACTCTTACTTTTGCATGTAGATAATCCCAGAGGGCACTTTACAAATTGACAGTCAATAAACCACTTCACCCAGTGGAGAAGTAGAGCAAATTCCAAGATGAAATGGTGATATCCACGACACAGAGGCATCGTGATAAAAAAAAGTGAAATATTCCAGCTAGTGAAACTGGGAATTTAGCAAAGAAAGAATTTTTTGAGTAACTATAATTCTGGAAAGATAGAAAGCAAGATCTTCTAAATTATTAAAATACAAATTCAGGAAATTTCAGAAAATAACGCAGATCTTATATATTATATAGGGTTTGACACATGGCATATGATCAATGTGAAATGAATTTTAAAAAAGAAACTGTATTAAGCTGAGTGCTGCTCCTCAAATAAATTAAACGGATAAGTCTATACTGGTCATAGCATTTATCAAAATATTTTAAATTGGGGAGCCCAAAGAATAATTAGAACTAACACTGTGACAGATAATATTTTGGATGTATGTACGTCTCAATAACATTTCTTTTGTTGTTTTTTGGTTTATAGTTAATTTTTTCTGGAATTGCTACTATTTCTTTGGAGTTATTAGCTTCCTTTAAAAGAAATTCTTAAATGACAAGCCACCTTACAGATATCTGTGTAATAACAAATGTTAACATTTCCGGTAGGCAAAATACTAGTGTTTTAATTCAGTATGCCACAGCTCAAGGACATATATTCAAAGTAGAGGAATATTAATTTTCAAAAATTTTAGTATAAATCACCTGAGAGAGTAGAGATACTTACGTACAATAAAAAATGTTTTCAACTCACGGACTCAGAGCATAAAGTTAAGCATTCGTGAGCATAGACATGGAAAAGAGTCTGTATCAATCGTGACAAGAAGAATATAAACTACTTAGAATCAAAGTACATCTCTGTTGCCTTCATAAGACGTTTTTAAAATTAAGATTTTTCTAGCAATTGCAATGGCACTGTAAAGAAAATGTTTCCAAGAGACACTTATTGATTTAGTGGCATTTCACCCATTGTTACAAGGGGATTAAGCGAGAATCTTCTTGACGATGATATATTTGGTTTTTGAGGGAGAGAGGGTACAAAGGGGTGCCTAGAGGATGACCCCATTTCAGTAAGGACCATGTCCTTTGCTTCATCATAATTCTCGATTTCTCTATAGTTCTGCAACTTGAAAAGAATGCCCAAGCTACAACAGTGCTTTAGTAAGTTCATGGTTGAAATATTTCTTTTTCGTTCTTTTGAAGGATGCTTGCTTTCTTTTCTTTCCCCATCATTCCCACTAATTGTATAACTCAATCTCTTGAGTATGGTTTTCCCTCAGCACTACTTCACTGACGTTTTAGGAAGTTAACTGTTCTGTTCTCACAAATCCCCCAAATAGCCCCACACTCTTTAAGCAGCTGTTAGGAAGGCTGCCCTGACATATCTTGACCACCAGGGGACAGCCGCTAGCCAGATGACCTGATTCCTTCCCAAGTAATTCAGACTCGACGGCTGCCTTCACCCTGGGCCTTCCCCTCTATCTTTTCAGTAGGCACAGGGCTACTGTCCCGCTGGCCACCCGCTACCAGCCTTCCTTGCACTGCTTCTCATGCCTCACCTCACACCCATGCCTCTTGGCTCCTGTACTCTGGCTGCTGGGCTTTTCTCAGTTTCTTGAATAATCTAGGCTCTCTGCCTGCCACGAGGCCTTTGCACATGCTGTTCCCTCTGCCTGGAATGCTTTCCCCTCCTTTTTTTACCTAGTTATTTCTTCTTGTCAATCATCTCTTCCTTAGGGAAGCCTTCTCTGATCTCCCAGAATAAGCAAACCCTTCCATTTCATGCCCTCATAACACCCTAAGTTTGGATGATTATTTGTATGATTACATATATGATCAGCATTAGTGACCCTAGTTACACAGCCTTGTTTGCTGAGGGGTGGGGTGTTACCATGGGTCGCCCTGAGCCCTCCCTGGATAGATACACTTCCACACTCAAATTCACAAGAAACTATGGGCTGATACCGGATGTTTTACAGTGAGAGGTGTGACTATCAGTTAATTTCTTCAGTAACCATGGAAGTTGGAGGCAGAGGCTTAAGGCCAGAGGCATCTGTTTCCCTTTGCTGTTCAACTTTGATTTTCCCTGAAATTAATAATTGTCTTTTTTTTCTTTTCCTTAGCTTTCCCTCTCTATCTCATTAACTCACCCCCAAACTTAACTCAGGTTGTATCTATCTCCCTCACTTACGTCCAAACATGGCGGGTGCTCGTCAGCAGGGATTCCTGACTAAGCAGCATCTCCCAGAGCCTTCCTGCTTGCTCCATATGGCTGGGCTCACCTCAGTGCCCTCCACACAGCCAAGCGAGGCACTGGCCTTTCCTTACCACGTGGCCTTTCCTAATGGCTAATGTGTGTGAGCCTTCTCTTCTATGGTCTGACCATGGGATTGGCCCCCTAGTATGTCGGACTTTTCCTGTAGGTCTGAAGGCATTGAAGGAGTGAGGGGAGTGGGGCATGTAGAGAACAGGCTCCTCCCTCAAGGTGATCATTACACTGTTATTTCTGGGTCTTCAGTGGGGGCAGGCACAGCCCCATTAGACAGAAGCCAATGAGGCCCGTGGCATCCTCCCATATGTGCCCACTGCAATTCTTGGGTCCCTCTCATTTCCTCATCCATGCTTGATCAATGCCCTGCACGTCACATAAAAAGATCTGGTAATCTGTGGATTTAATGGATTTTACAATTTGACAACCCACAGGATTTCGAGTCTCATTTTTGGCAACCTCAGTTCTGTGGCTGCATGAGATGAAAGATTCTTTTAGCCTCATCATAGAAACTCCCTTGTTCTCTGACCTTGCCTTGAACCAAGAATTTAGAATTTGAGCTGCTTGTTCTTTTTCATAAAGTTGCCCAGGGTGGTTTGAAATAACCAGCTTACCCCACACTCCTTCAGCTCCTCATGCCTTCCCTAGAGTTGTAATCCTGCTCCAAGTTGTGCTTTCATTTCAGGGGACCTGTGTTTCAAGAACCTGCCTTGGCTGCTGGAGCATCACCCTCTAACACCTCATGGGTCCTCACTGCCTTCAGGCTTCACCAGATGGGATAAGAAGTCCAGATCCCACCTCATTAAGGGTCTGTTGTTTGTAGTCACTTCGGATATGATTATTTACATCAGATGGGATTCTCAGCTGCAACCAACCAGAACACACTTTGGCTACTTTAAGCACAAAATAAATGTGGAGCCTAGAGAATGAGGCTTGACTATTCTACAGCCAGGAACGGGACCCTGATTACACTGCTGGAGAGTTCTAGGGGGTTTTGTACTTGCCCCAGGGCACGGACCGTGTGACACACTACTGATTCCCGGAATGTGGTGCTACTCCAAGTGCCTCTGCCACTGCTGTCTCTGAAGGCTCACATCTTTCCACCTCAGCCCCGCATTCTCTGTCACTCACTTCCAAATCAGAGTCTTGTGCAGTTGTGTTTCACGAGCAGTGTCTGGTTCTACAGCTGCAAAGGACACTGAAAACAGTGAGTGTCTAATTTGGAGAGGTACCATTATAAGATGGGACGTTTCCAGAGTATACAAGAGTTATTACCATGTGTACGGTGGCTAAAAATCATAACCAATCTCCTTTTCAAAGTATAAGTGTTAGTCATGATGTAGTTTCCAAAAATCAATTGCATAACTATATCGTGGGGATTAGAAATTACTTATATGTCCACTAAGAATGGAATGAATAAATTAAATATGATAAAATCATATCATGAACTGCTACATAATTGTTTTAAAAGGGAATGAACTAATTTTATACAGGCCACCAGTGAAGCAAGATGAAAATGTTTAGTAAAACCAGCAAGTAAGAATGATGCAAACTACATGATAGTATTTATGTAAATCACAAAATACAAAATAACACTTTATATTTTTTCATAGATTCATACCTATGTCTGAAAATACAAAAAAGGCACTGGAAAGATGCACTCTGAATTCATGGTGGTGGTTCCCTCAGAGGAGAACAGGACTAGGGATTGGGGACAGAGGAGCTTCAGCTTCATCAAGAATGCTTTGCTTTTATATTAAAAATAGTTGAAGTGCTAGAGCAGTTGGAATTTCACAGGCAAAATAATGAATCCTGATTAAAACAATAAAGAGGTAACACGACACACCTATTAGAATGATGAAAATCCTAAACACTGACACCACCAAATGCTGGCAAGGATATAGAACAATAGGAACACTCATTCATGGCTGGTAAGAATGCAAAATGGTACACTCACTTTGGAAGAGAGGTTAGTGGTGTCTTACAAAACTAAATATACCCTTACCATACGATTCAGCGGTGTGCTCCTTGGTATTTCCTCAAATGAGCTGAAAACTTATAGCTCCACACAAACCTGTACATGGATGTTTTAGCAGCTTTATTCATAATTGATAAAACTGGGAACTCACTGAGGAGTCTTTCAGTAGATAAATGGATACAGAAACTGTGGTACATCTACACAATGGAAAATTATTCAGTGCTAAAAAGAAATGAGCTATGAAGCTAAGAAAAGACATGGAAAAACTCGTGTTAATTTATTAAGCGAACTAAACCAATCTGAAAGGATTATATACTATATGATTCCAACTATACGACAATCTGGAAAAGGCAAAACTACGGAGAAAAATAAAAAGATCGGTGGTTACCAGGGGTTAGAAGGGAAGGAAGGATGAACGGGCAGAGCACAGAGGATTTTTAGGGCAGGGAGACTATGGTGCGTAATACTATAATAACGGATACACGTGACTATACCTCTGTTAACACTCACTGAATGTACAACGCCAATACCAAGAGGGAACTCTAATGTAAACTCTGGGCTTTGGGTGATGATATGTCAGTGTAGATACATGGATGTACAGCTGTGATGCAGGATGTTGAAAGTGAGGGAGGCTGAGTGGGAATGGGGGTAGGGGTACATGGAAACTCACTGCACTTTCTGCTCAATTATGTTGTGAACCTCAAACTACTCTAAAAATAAAGTCTATTTAACAAGCAAACAAAACAAAACAACAATAAAACACCCCCAAATTTAAAGCCCACACCTTACACAAAATTAACTCAAAATGGACCATAGATTTAAATATAAAAGCAAAAGCATAAAACTTTTAGGAAAAAAATAGGAGAAAATCTTCACAACCCTCTGTGGAAAACAGTATGGCGGTTCCTCAAAAATTTAAAAATAGAACTCCCATCTGATCCAGCAATTCCAATTCTAAGTATACGTCCAAAAGAACTGAAAGCAGGGCCTTGAAGGGATACATGCACACCCACGTTCATAGCAGCATTATTCACAATAGCCAAGTGTGAAAACAACTCAAGTGTTCATTGACTGATGGATGAATAAGCAAAATGTGGTATACACAGACAATGGAATATTATTAAGCCTTAAAAAGGAAAGAAATTCTGCAGTATGCTACAACGTGGATGCACTTTTAGGACATTATGCTAAGTGAAGAAAGACAGTCATGAAAACCCACATTCTGCATGATTCCACTTACATGAGGTACCTAGAATAAAAAAGTCATAGAGATACAAAGTAGAATGGTGGTTGCCAGGCGCTGAGGGAGGAGAGATTGGAGTTATTGTTTAATGTGTACAGAGGTTCAGTTTTGCAAGATGAAAAGAGTTATGGGGATGAATGGTGGCGACTGTTGCACAATAGTGTGAATATATTTAATACCACGGAACTGTACATTTAAACGTGGTTAAGATGGTAAATTATGATATGTGCATTTTACCACAATGGAAAAAAAGGAAAACATGACAGGAGACTTGGGACAGACAGATGGCTGGGAAGGTTGGGGAGACAGAGGAAGCTCCAAAGTTCAGATCGTGGTGACCAGTGGGGTAGGCAAGCTCGGTAAATGCTCCATCAGTGAGAATGTTCGAGCAGAGGCTAGTAGAATGCAATCTCAGGGATATGGAATAAAAAATTCTCAAAGTGCGCGATCTCTAGAGTGGGTGGCAATTCCAAGATTCAGATTCTAGATGTAACTGATATGTGCCAGCCTTTGCTGTTAGGAAAGCATAGAGAAGCCATAATCACACAACACTCAAGTGTCTACACTCCAGCCAGAATCATCCAACCAAACATTTCTGAATCCCTTGCTGGGGTGTGATCATGACTATATGTAGCTGTGTTATTCGTGTCTATGGCCTGGGAGTCCTAGGTGAGCCCATTTTCTTTCTAAGGGCCCTCGGACAAGGTTTTGGGATATGGTGGGGTAGTGGTGGTGGTGGGGATTGTCTCTCCAATGACCAGGGCTCCTTCCCAGTCTCTCCAGGCTCTGTGGCTGTGGCCCTCTGCTGTTCCTGGGTACTTCTCTCCTGTTGCTCACTCCATGATCTGCCTAAATCAAGAGTTTGTCCTCTTAACCACAGCCTTATATACTATACCTCACACGTCATTTGTCAATGCGTTTGGACATGGCATGAGAACATGATAGATGTTTGATATTACAAATAAATTGGAAAGCGTTACACAGCGAGTTCATGGATAGCCAACATTTCTCAGAAGAGCTTGGTACATAGTCTGCATTTCTGTTGTGGAAAGAGTTACTGAATATTGTAATGATTAATGTATAGTGCCTTAGAACTACCTCCTATCCTGGGAATGGAGGGTCCCCTTAGGAAGCTATATCAATCACTATAGTTGTGTTATGCAATATATGTTGCTCCGATGTTTCAAGCCCCCACACTAAGGAGCTAACCTAGCAGGGACTACAGAAGGACAGAGAGAAGATCTGAGGATGAAAACATAACCCTGCAAATCACCTTTGCCTGACCTTGCACACTCTCTCATAGATCGGATCCTCAGTCTACTGGTTGGAGAACAATTCCGCATAGAAGCAAAATCCCATCACAGGGCACTGGTATCCTAAGACACTAGAGCCTCATTCTCAGAGTTTCAGAGCACCCCAATCCTCATGGTCCTGTATAAACATTGTTTTATCGTCTCATGAGGCTTCAAGGAGTACTCAAGAAACGATTTGGCTTCCGTTAGGGTGTATTTTCTCAGCCTGATTTAGAGAAAGACCATACATTTGTTTGAAGTTATGTATCTTCTCAGATCCCCACCTTCTTACACATTTCCAGTAAGTCTGGGTTTACAACATTTGCTATGGCTACATAAGCACCATAAAAATCAATCCTAATAATTATTACTACTGATATTAAACACTGACAAGTAGGACTCTAATTTATACATTTATTTCCATCAGTTCACGTTTATACAAGTGTCAACACACAATCACAAGTAGAGTATAAAATAAGTTTTATTACATATAGTTACTGCCAATAGCTACATCATCAGAAGTATCATTAATAAAACCTTCAACTTAGATCAACTTAAACGAAAAACCCAGAGAAAGTAAATAACTTGCGTAAATGTTGTGTAGTTCTTGCTATCAGGATCTAGTATAATCAGTTTTCATATATGTCAGAGGTTGAGTAAATTCTTAATAGAGCACCTGAGAATTGCTTGAGACTAGAAGAAGTTATTAGATTTTTCTTTTTATTAAGTTATCTAAAATTATGACCTATTTCAAATATATAGAAAAATACAGACTTCTATTTCTGATAGTATAACTGACTTTTCTGCTGAGATCACCTAAAAGTACAAGATAAAACATTACCTTTGTTCTTCTTAAATTATGTGCAAGAAATTAAATTATTAAATTGAATTATTATTAAATTGAATTATTGTACAAGAAAATAAGACACATTTAGGCCAAGCACTGAGTTCAGGTGGGAACCCAGGTGGGGGTGGTAAGCAGACGCTGACTTGTGCCTTGAAGACATTTGTCAAACTGGGCAACCTTGGGCATGAGTGTTTACAGCATCAGAGGGAAGGGAGCCCCGGAGACATAGTCTTGGAATCAGTCAAGGAAGGAAGTCTGAAAGAGGTTTCTCCATTCCATAAGGCTAGGACCCCACAGGGCTCTGTTGTCAGTATAAGAGCGAGTGAGAGTTAAGCTCTCTGCCGCCCCACTCCCAAGGTCCATCAAGGACATTGCCAAACCAGAACCCTGGTGTTGAATAAAGGAGAAAAAGTATATCTCCCCAGAGAATTCATAACCATAAGCCTGCTCTCGCATCAGTTTGCAGGCTGACTACACACTCCCTGGGTGGTCTGAAAAACCTCAAGGCAAGAATTTATTTTAAAGCAGTCCCAGATTATTAATTCTCTCAGCCACTTTGTAGAAGCGAATGAAAATCTTCCCCGGAGAAAACTACTTCAAATTCCCACAGATAAGTTCTAAGGAAAATGAGCAGTTGTCAGAAAAAAAAATTGCAAAACAGAAAGGAAATAAGGCACCATGCCTAAGAAGCAGACGACATCAGCTATTGGAAATAACATACACATCATAAAATAATTAGTTTAATATACTTAAAAAAATAAAAGCTTACACATATGTGCAAGGATGAGAAACTATAATAAATTCCCAAGTGGAATCAAATGGAACTTATAGAAATGAAAAATATAATTGAATTAACAAGTCATACAAGCATACGAAAACAACTGACATTCAGGGAAAATGTACCAATTTCTGCAACTTACTTTGAAATATATAAAAATAAGGCACAGGAATGGATATATGTGTGATGAACCAAATACAGGAAATTGTCACTAGATGGTGAGGAGACAGGTATTTGCTATAAAACTCTTTTAACTTTTCTGTATGATTGAAAATTTTTGTAATAATCACACACACACACTGACCAGGAAATTAGATACCTAGAAAAGAGATACCTAGATTTCTAATCTATGAATAAAGGTAGACCAATCCTCACATCAACAAACTATATTAAAAATGAAGAATAAAATATTTTAAATAAGATTTTCTTAAAATAATTGAAGAGATGGCAAAGGTATGAAATGATCAAGCCAAAAGCTGAGTGGAGGTAGAAATGCAGGGAGGTAAGTGGAAGTCTACAGTCACTTGTGTCTTGAGCAGGTGTCAACCTAATAAAGTTGAGGTTTGCCCTTGCAAGTTTCAGGGGCCCATATAGTGGGAGTTCAAAGGGCTGCAACCTCAGTGTAAGAGTTCACCGGAAATAGAAATACCATTCCTCCAAGTACTCTTGAGGACCAAAGGACTTCTAGGAAAGTTGCCTCAATGCTGAGGAGAACAGAATGAGCAGGATGGTGCTGGAAATATCACCCCTGATAAGTAACAACCAGAAGTTGACCTTAATATGGATTTGTTGTTCAAATTCATATTACATGGCTGGTCCATAAAATCTTAAGGTATAGTCTCAGACTGTCATCTGGCAGACACAAAAGCAAATACTCTCTATAGGAACACATTTACATCCTAGGCCTCAATGTGTTGCCACGCAGCAGCCTACCTGTCTGTCTCCTCGTACCTGCCCCTAAAGAAAGGAGAGTCTGTGAGACGGATCCTTTCAGGGACATTGCTTCACCTTTGTGCTTTCACCTTATGTCTCCTTGTTTGGCCCCAGATAGATGGCTGGTCAGCCAATGACGAGTAAGATTCCCCACGGGGGCAGGGGGGTGGGGTGGGGGACAACTCAAGCCAGGCACAGTCGAACCCCACGGGGTTCACAGAAGTGGGCACAGCCCCCCACCTTCCCCAGTCTAAGGAGAGCCTCTGCCTCTGTGGCTGCATTCCTTCCCACAATCTGCAAGGGAAGAGATTCAATGATGTGCTCTCCATCTCTTCATATGCATAAAGGTTTTGTCCTTTGGGAAGGTACATACATCTCAAGACTTATGGTTCAGCTGCCTGCAGGCAAGAGTGATTGGCTTGAATGGGTTTCCTATTATGATGTATGGAATTCACAGATCTTGAGACTGACAAGCTTTATCTCCTTTTTTTCCCCACCTAACTAATAAAAGCTAATGTGTTGGCACTATTCGGGGTGTCCAGTCCTTGAGGCTGCTTCACTCTATTCATGGCTACAGTATTTTCTTAACCCTGTGCCACCCTCCTTGCTTCCCACAACCCTCGTCGCACAGGATGTGACATCAATGAATTATAACAAATAATTTCCCAAGAAAAATAAGCAGCTAACAGTAAAAAATCATACAGACCAACAAAACCCAATCAACTGAGCAACAAAAAAACCACTAGTTACACAAGGAAACAAGGCACCATGAGTGAGAAAGCAGAAATAGAGCAATAAAAAATTTATGGTACTTTTCAGACACACAATGGAAACTAACTAGGATTATCATGTTTAAAGAAATAAAGGAAACATGAAATTACAATGCAGTGAATAAGAAAATACAAGGAGCTACCAATCCTATTTGAAGGAGAACCAAATAAAACTTTTAGATATAAGAATATAATTGAAACTAAAATCTCAATAAATAATTCTAAAAGCAGATGTGGCACAGCAGAAAAGATAGCCAACGCAAAAAAAATACGCTCGAATGCTGTAGAGAGAGAGAGACAATGAGATGAAAATAGGAAAAGTAGATAAAGAGGCAGGAAGGATAAAGTGAGATAGTTTATCGCTTAGAGTTGTAAAATGAGAAGCAAGAATGGAGGATGGATAATATTTAAAGAGATAGAAAGAACTGACGGAAGACGGCTCACCGCAGAAGACCAGCAAATCTCCAAACAGAATAAATAAAAGAAATCCCACCTAACAAACACATCAGAGATCAGAGTGAAACTTCAGGGCACAAAAACAGAGAAAATCTCAAAAGAAGCCTGAGAGGAAAAACAGAGCCCTTTTGAAGGAGTGATGAATGGGCGGACTGTTGACTTCTTAACTGTAACGACAGGAACCGGAAGAACATGAAATGACATATTCATCCACTGAGAGAAAATAACTGCGGGTCTAGAATTCTATACCAGCAAACAGTTAAGCATAGGGGCAGATTAAAGACAGCTTCAAATAAAACTAAACAGAGTCACTGGCCATCAGCAGACTGTCACAAAAGAAAATTCTAAAGGATGCAGTAGGCCCAAGGAAACTGACCCCAAGAGGAAAGATCGGAACACAAGAAACAATGAAGAGCAGAGAAAATGGCAAATACATGGGCAAATCGAGACAAACATTTACTGCAGAAAACCTTAAGACCAATGACTTACGAGGCTAAAGTCTAAAATTAAAATACATGAAGAGACAATAATTAACTTTAGCCTGTGGTATGTTAAACAAGCAAACTATGGTAAGTCTTCAAGTCTGAAGGTATCTGGGCATCCACTTAAAGAATACAAGAAGAAGGACTAATGGAGGGGAAGAATGGAATGTGAAAATATAGAAAAGAAAGCAGAGAAAAAGAAACATAAAAAGACAGACAATAAAAACCCTGACAAAATAAGATGATAGAAATAAATCCAATTATTTCATTATAACAGTAAGTATAAACTAAAGGTTTCAGTAAAATGGAAAGAGAACATTGCTAGAATGGATTTTGAAAACCAGCTATATGCTGTTTACAAGGGACACATCCAAAATATAAGGATATAGAAAGGTTTTAAGTAAAAGAATGAAAAGATATATGTTGTGCAAATACTAACCAAAATGGACTTTAAGACAAGAAAGTGTTAGTAGAGATAAAGAAGGTCACTGCATGATGATAGAACGTTTAATTTCATCTGGAAAAGATAATTCTAAACTTTTAGGTACTTAATAAAATAGCCTCAGGCCTAAATAAATAAATAAAAGGCAAAAGAGGACAGAACTGAAAGGAGATAAAGAAACATCTGCAGCCATAATGGATGTGGAGAGAGAGAAACAGGATTGTGTCTGAATGATCCTGGAAGCTCTTCAAAGTTGCCCTGGCAATGAGTTAAAGGGGGCCAGATGCCACCCCTAGTCCCAGGATAAGGCTACTTCATAGCCGTACTTCCCCAGATACTAGCAACAGGTATTACCATCATGGATATGCAACTTCCCTGAACATTTGTCACCCCAGCTCAGCGTGTATCCCCTCGACTCCCCACTTGTAAGGAGGCTCTTTTGCTAGCCCCATAAAAGGCAGGTGGGTTTCCTTTCCTAGAGCATGAACCATGATGCTTCTAGCCGCACTCCAGCACAAACACCCCTCTCGTGGGAAGCTGAGAGCCTGGGGTCAGCATACATGCTGCCCTCACTGCTCATGCCCCAGCATTTTCCACCTACCCTCTCTTCAAATTGAAGGTGGGAGATTTCAAGACACCTCTCTCAGCAATTGATAGATCAAGCAGACAAGACAGGATTTAGAAGACTGGAGCAACATGACTTACAAGTTGGATGTCACAGAAATCTATAGAACAATGCAGCCTACCTACATTACAAGGGGCTACGTTCTTCCTAAGCATGCGTGGAGCAAAAATAAAAACAGTGCATTGGGCCATAAAGGAAGTCTTATCGAATTCCAAATGATGAGTGTAATACAAATCACTGTTTCTGACCTCAATGCAATTAAGTAAAAAATTACTAGCAAACTAGAGGAAAGAAAAACCCCATGTTTGGAAATTACCATGTTTCCCTGAAAATAAGACCTAGACAAACAATCAGCTCTAATGCATCTTTTGGAGCAAAAATTAATTTTTTTACTATAAGATCGGGTATAGTAAATATAATATAATATAATACTGGGTCTTATATTAATTTTTGCTCCAAAAGATGCATTAGAGCTGATTGTCTGGCTAGGTCTTATTTTCGGGGAAACATGGTAAGAAACATACTCGTACTTCTAAATAACTCGAGGCACAGAAGAAATCATGAGAAAATAGAAGATATTCAGAATGGAATGATAATAAAAATGAGCGTATCTACATTTATTTGTGGGGCACAGATTTAGAGAACTGTATAACCTTAAATGTACATTATAGAAAAAAAAAAGACTGAAAATTGCTGAGTTGAGCACTCATTTTAAGAAGTTAGAAAAACTAAATTCATTTATTCAACAAATATTTACTGAGCACCTCTACATGCTACATGCTTTTCTAAGTCTTCTGAGTAAAGCTGTGAACAAGGCAAGATAGTGGGGGGGGGGGGATATATCATCTATGGCCACGGAGGGGGGAGCTTTTACTCTGAGTGAGATGGGAGCCATTGGCAGGCTTGAGCAAAGAAGCAACACAAACCCTGCCAGCTGGTGAGACATGGTCAGATTCCATATCTACTTTTAAAGTAAACTTGGCAGGGGTATCTTATGGATTAGATGGAGGGTGGGAGAGAGATGAGCCAAGGGTGCTCTTTGGCCAGAGCAAGTGGAACAATAAAGCTGACATTTTCTGAATGGGATGGCAGCATTTCATTTCTGAACATGCTGAGCAACTTTGAGAAGCCTGTGGTCTAGCTGAGTGGTGGTAGACTACGTGAGTCTAGAATTTAGAGGAGAGGTCCAGGCTGGAGACACGTGGTTGGGTCCTGTGGTGACATTTAAAGCCAGGAGCCTGGATGGGATCCCCAAGGAGTACATGTGGAAAGGAGTTCCAAGGCCAGAGCTTGGGTTCTTCTGGCATTGAGAGGCTGGGAAGAAGAGCAGGAACCAGCAAAGGGGGCTGAGAAGCGGCCAGAGAGGTGGCAGTGTGTGTTATTCTGGAACTCAAGTGGAGAGGGTACTTCAGGAGGTGAAATCAATCCAGAAGAGGAAACCCAGATGGCTAATAAGAAAATGAAGAGATGTGTTTGTATGGGTATCAAACACATTAAATCCAAATGAAAACGTCACCACCTTCAGATGTAATATATGTAACACATACCAAGAGAGAGTCTAACTCAGGTCCATAAGGTGACATAGGAGAGGGTATTCATTGCAGCAGGAAGCAGCTAGAGTCTCCTAAAGAGGGGCTGGAGAAGTGAAATGCAGTGGAAACAATGTAGAATATTAGTGCTACAGCTGGAAACAATGAACTGGATGTAAACACAGCCACAGGAATACAGCCTTAAAAAGTAAAACACAGAATGAGCTCTTAGGTTCAATACCATTTAAGTGAAACACACAAAATAGTACTAGATACATACATTTCTAAGTATGTATATTCAATTCATTGTATTGGTGTCTCTAGGAGAGAGGGGATGGGGATGGATAAAGGAGAAAAAAATAACAAAACAAGAAGGGGCTTTATATGGACATGAATATGATTAACTCTGTGTACCTGATAGTCCCACTCTCACCCTAAATAAAGGTTTTGTCTTCCCGGTATCCAGTCAGATTTAGGAGTTGAAGGATACATGCTGACGGCTTAAGGCAGCTATATTCTGAGTATTTTATACATGGTGGGTATGGCAATTGTTAGTTGTCTCCAATATGTACTTGTACTCTCCTCTTATTCTTTAATAATACATTCCACAGCCTCCTTTGTGGGTGGGTACATTTATATGATGACTTTCTGACCACTGTTGTACATGACTTCAGGGAAAATTGAAAGGTAGGGGGCATGTGTCATTTTTATCCTTCTCCTCTACTGTTGGTTTAAGAATGTGGACATGATGGCTGGTACCCTGGTAGCTATCTGGGACCATGAGGCAACTTTAAGGATGGAAGCCATATGCCTAGAAAGAGAGGAGCTGGGATCCCGGTGATCCATGAGGCTGCTATACCAGACCTTGATGACCCACTTCTAGTCTCCTTCTTGAGAGAGGAACACACTTCTGTCATGTTTAAACCATTGCTATTTTGGATTTTTCTATTATATGGAGCCAAATATTCTCCTAACCTATAGGGTGGGTTCTGATGAGATGTTGAATTGGAGATAATTCCATTTCCCCCTAATCTGCCATTTCTTAGGAGAAAGGTTTCCTGGAGATCCTTTTTAAATGTCTCCTGCTTCTTCACCTGTTTAGTGTCTTCAAAGGGTAGTAGTCATGGCTCTGTTGAGATGTATTTTAATTTAAAAATTTTTTTTCCAATTATAGAAGAATCCTATCAAATAAAGTATAAAATGACCTGGACTAGGCTTTGAGGCAAAGCAGAGGTTAGGCCGGAGGCCCAGATGGCACAGCCTCAGATTTCAGCACAGAGCTGGGGATACCTTGTTGTACCTACTTTAGTTAGATGGGAACACTGAATGAAAGAACACGCCCTCAGGGGCAGGTGGCTTTGCTGATGGATAGCTACCCCTCAATTTGATAGTGTCGAGAGAGCTCTAAGTAAACAGTTACACTACTTTTATTACTAAGCACAGTAACCGATGAATGGACTGACTTTAGGGGCCCAAGGTAATCTGGTGGACAGAAAAACTCCTGGTTGAGTGGAGGCAGACTTTACTAATTGGCGATTCTTCTGTCTGTTAATTTTTCCTCTTTTGACTCCTTTGAGTTTGTCAAGGCCTTTTCTGGCTTAGGGTAACAGGTTGGGCAACCTTAGAGAATTGTATTTAATTAGCACTAGTGATGGTGGCAGGTTTGGCTGAGCCAGGAAGCATCTGGAATGACAATGCTTGAAATGACTGACTGGACCATTGTCCTTTAGGCTCCTCAGTGCTCTTTGCTGCAAACAAATCTCTTCCTTTCTAGACCTACAATTTGGCATCTTTTTTGGCTTAGCCATTCATTCTCTCCTCGACGTAATTTTGTTTAAAAAATAATTTGCATATGCTTCATTGTTACAAAAGAAGTGCATGCTCACTGCAGAAAACTGAAATTCAGACAAAAACAAAACAAAAAGAAGCAAAAACACTGACAATCCCATCTACTAAAGACAACCATTTTTAACCTCTTGGTATGTATCCCCATATACTGTGTGGTATAGAGGTATGTGTATGAACTTTAACCATCAGGGAGTAAAATAAATTTTAATAAGAGCAGTGATTAACGAAATAGAAAGCAAAAACCAGTCGACTTGATTGGTACAACTAAAAGCTTATTCTTGAAAAAGACCAAGAAAAGATGTATATCTTTGTTGGTCTCATCTAGGGGAAAAAAGGAAAAAACACAAAAATGAACAACATTTGAGACGAGAACAGGGACATAATTAGACAGATGGAGGAGATAAAAATTCAAACTTAATATAATATTTGTAAACGTGTAGGAGTGCGAACAAAATGCTTCTGGGAAAATGCTTAGTGACTGGTGGATGCATGTGGAAGCAGGCTACTAGCAATGAGGAATGTACTCCACTTAATTTGGGCACATTTGTCTTAAGATTAAGGTCCCAAGTGTGGTCCCGGGCAGGTTGGTGATGCACAGAGGAAGTGATGGCCACTGAGTGGAGGCCAAAGACGGGGGACAGTTCAGCCACATGGAGTGGGTGGTTCATGTGCAATTAGATGGACTTACACACGCACTTTAATTCTCATGTTGTATTACACTGAACCCCCAATCTTCAACATCCTAAAAAGATTCAAGCTCTTCATTAGCAAAGACATTTTAGACCGGACTCCTGAATCATTTGCAGCCATTTTTTTTTATTCCAAACATGTATTTTTGTAAACCTGCATTTCCCAAACAGTGCAAGTGAATTAGAAGTGACTGCATAGACTTTTTTAATACATGTGACTTCATGAGGAGGAACAAACCCTCCCACCAAAACTCCTCAATGGAAATGTACATGGATGCATCAGTCAAGTTCTGGAAGTGAAGTTAGTGTGGGTTCCTGCCATGCAATTAATCACTCTTAAAGCTTTGAAACTCACTCTGCCAGTCACGCCGTGCACATCAGAATTTAAAAACAAAAAACCTTAATAAAGTCTGAAATCTAGATCATGGTGCTATAAAGCATTGCACCATGTGGGAAATGTGTTCATTATCCCCGCAATGTGCTGAAAATTAGAAGGCATTCTAGAAGGTTCACTTTGGCCCTACTGGGTCTGGATTCTTCCTTCAGCCATTCTTTGTTTCAGAAAATATTCTCCACTGGGTACAGTATTGCTCTGTACAGCAGAAGAAAACATCAACTAAAACCTTGTATATTGGAGCATTTCCAAAATGACACTTCTCTGCCTTTTGTCTGCTAAAGGGCCATTTCCCCTGTACTATAATCCTTCACAGTGCCTGTAGATTTCGGGAAGTTTGAATCAGGTGCATGTCGGTTTTACCAGATCTGTGTTTCATATGTAACCTGTGCATAACTGCATTCACCTGGGCATAATGCCTTATCCAAAAATAAAAGTAGTAACCTTTAAAAAAAATTACTCGACTAGGGTTGAACAGGTAGCATACAGCGTGCATATCACTTGAGGGGCCCACTATGGTTCGTATTGAAAACATTTCCCAAATGTTCCCAGGAGACCTGCTGGTGTTGTTTGTTCTTAACCTCCTTGCCTGTGGCTCGAGGACAATAGGCTACACACGACTTGGTGAAGAAGGACTTTCTATTGGACTTTCTTCAACGTTTAGCAAATTGCAGGATACAGTGGTACCTTGGTTTTCGAACGTCTCCATTGAGGAACATTTTCGTTTATGAACGCCGTAAACCGGGAAGTAAACACTTCGGTTTTCGAACACGACTCAGAAGTCGAACATGTCACGTGGCTTCCGCTGAGTACAAGATCCTGAGGCCTAGCTGTTGGCTGTTTCTGAACATTTCAGAACTCATGGATTATGTTCGAAAACCGAGGGACCACTGTACTTCTGGTGACGTGGATGGAATTTTCCTGAACTGATTGGGAAAGCCTCAGCAACCTCGGTGGTAAGTGGTTCCAGATGTGTGCCCATCAATGGCCAGGAAGCCCAGGGGCTCACTCACTTCTTCTAGTGCCTCCTCATTCTTCAACTTCAAGGTCTCTTCCTTGTGACAGGTCCAGGACTCACTCTGCGGATATTCCAAACGGGTGAGTCCCCGGTAAATTGGACGTAAGTGAATCACTTTTGAAAACGGGGGCATGGTTTTACTCAATTTCTACAAATGTCCTTTTTCATATGGAAAAAGTATCCCAATCCTTCTGACAGTTGGTTAACACCATAGTGAATACACAACAAAAAGCTGAAGCAGACTGAAATAATGCTGTGCAAAAGAGTAGCTTCTAGGATTCCACAGTGAGCCCGTGGAAGCGTAGAAACAGGACTGCACTGTGGAATTGTAAAAGAAAATTCTGGAGAAGGAACACAGACACAACTCCCCCTGTCTGTTCCCCCTGAGAGCCTACCAGGCCTTCTGAACTGGGGTGGGGCTGGCAAAATGCCCAAACTGGGAGACGTTAACAATGTGTTGGGCTTCTTTCTCAACCACTGCGCTAACTGGTCACAAGCCGGGTGCCTGTAGCCCCACCTGCTACTCAGCATGATCAGACAAGCAGAGGGACCATCCTTCCCAAACAGGTTCCTGGAGTATCTGCCAGTATTTGCTCCTGCTGATGCCAAGTACGATTTTCTTAAACACTGCCATATGAAGTCTTAGTGGCCTCCTGGGTATGTGACGACTCACGTGGGTCTGACATTTCAGAAGCAAATGGATCCACCCTCTGAAACTCCCCATGGGATCCTGCCTGTGCTGAAATGAGGCTTTCCCCTCTGGCTGGCAGACTGCCGGTCTGCAGGTCCCCCTTCCACACCACTACCAATGCATTTGCACCCCTTGCAGAAGGCTAGTCAGCGGCTATAAATGTATTTGGCCAAAGTGCTGATGGAGCTGTCCCAGGCCCACCACCTAAGAATTCTAGGGGGCTTATTAAAGGACAACACGACACAATGAACAAGAGCCCATCAAAGGAAAGCTGCAAATGGGGTTTCATAAAGGAATCCACGCTCTACACTCCATTACAGGAAGGTTTGCCTGTGGTGTTCTCTGGGGGAATCTCTAGCAGTCAGTACACTGCCTGACACGCAGCAGGGGCCCCATAAATAGCCTTTAAATGACTGACTAAAACCCACTCAAGACTGCTTTGATTACTTTGGATAAAAGTCACAGATGAACTCCGAGCGAGAACTGCTTTCTCTGCCTTGAGTTACCTCTGTGCCTCCAACTCTCTGTTGCTGCAACATCCCTGACTTCATTCTAAGATCAGCCGCGTCCCTGCCATTGGCCCTCTGGCTTTTGTTGTCTGTTCCCCATATTCAGCAGGAAGGGAAGCAGGAGTCATTATCTTCCTGCCTCAGAGTCAACTGCATAACAAGACACGAAAAGACACACACGTTCCACACCAGGTTCGCACTGCTCAGCATCCTCGAGATTTTGCCAAAACTTTAGACATGTTTGCAAGTAGTAGCCAATTGTATAGAAAACTTGTCTCCCTTGAAGCTGAGTTCTGTGTCTTTTCAACAATGTTCACAGACCCCCAACATGTGAGCTTCCAGTAAACAAGGCCCTGTAACAAAGATCCTTCATCTTGTTTCATTCCCATTTGATGCCATCTGTAGGTACCCAGGGAGTCAGCAGGTTCCAATCAGCCACGAAGGACTCTGTCAGCCCCTGCTCTGAGCCACGTGTTTTTTTCTTATTAGAGGGTTATCCGGCAGTGGTAACAACAGCCATAGCTGCTAACAGTTATTGAGTGTTCGTTCACTGTCCCGAGGTACAGTGCTGAGTAGGCTACAGCCATCATCTCATTGTCCTTTTAGAAAGTCACAATGCGCTCAAAACTGGGCAGCACAGTGCCTCTGGTAATAAACACTGCCACATAGAAAGCTTGGATACTGAAGGCCATGATTCATCATTCATACATATGGGGTTGGGGAGGATGCTGGGGCTATGCCCCGATCCCTCTGCATCATTTCGGGATGCCTCCCCAGGTTGGGGGTATACCTGGAGCTCTCTTTTAGAGGACTACCCCTGAGCTACTGGAGCCATTTTATCAGGAAGAACTGAGAGCAGAAAGTTTACATCTCCCCAGGATGCAAGAATCTGAAAATTTAGCTCCCTTGCCTCAGGTTAGGGAACTCTGAGACTAACTTACCCTCCAGAGCTCCCCTGCAGGGTCAGGCTGAAGCGACCTCCATAGGACATTCTCTGAAATGGCACCCTCACCTGGCTTCCTTCCTTCCCTGTCCTGCATCCCTCACTCCCTTACTGGTGTCCCCTGGGAACACTTCCTTAATAAGTTATTTGTATGCAGATCCTTGTCTTGGGGTCTGCTTTTTGGGGAACCTACTGAAAACACTATTTTAAAAAACAAGAACAGGTTGGGTGGCCAGTTGGCTCAGTTGGTTAGAGCGCAGTGCTCATAGCACCCAGGTCGTCGGTTCGATTCCCACATGGGCCAGTGAGCTGTGCCTTCCACAACTAGATTGAAAAAAACGACTTGACTTGGAGGTGATGGGTCCTGGAAAAACACTGTTCCCCAATGTTCCCCAATTAAAAAACAAACAAACAAAATAAGAACAGGTTGAATGGCCACATCTGGGAAGGAATCTGCAATTACCAGTCACAGGGACAGCAAGAGTGATGGGGAAATGGAGACCTCTGAACTCAAATGACCATGAAAAGGCAACATATCACAGCATTCAGACACAAGTCTTTGCTCGGTGGGCACTGATTTAGTCCTTGTGGTATGTGGACTCTGATGCATGATGTCCAGGATGAGATGCCATTCTGAGGTTTACCAGATGACCGACTGGCGTTGCTCCAAGCTCTCTTGTATTAATCCAGGGGGAAGGAGGGTGAGGTGTCTGCTGTGTAGAGGTGATGCAGAGCAGACTTGTTGTGAGGAATCAGGTGTTTCCATCCTGTTGGGAATCTTCCAATGAAAGGTACATATGAAAAAACTCACAGTTCTTTAGCACATTAGTTCAAACTTGACTCCAGGCAGTAAGGGTGTGAAATGTCTTAGGGGTCCTGTCACAACCACAGTTTATATGCAGCACTGCCAGTTGGGTGGATTCATTACATGAGGTTTCTTCAGAGTATTTTTTCTGCAAGTCTATTTTAACAGCAAGTTCCAAAGAACTGTAAGATTTTTATCCTTTAAAATTTATATGAATGTAGATGTGTTTCCAAGATTTCAGGCCAGATATCAGTGCTTGAGTGAATTATATAACTATTTAATAGAAATAATAAAACATCGATACAAATATAAAGACATAATCAGTATAAAAGGCTTATATTTATAAAAATACTTTTAGGTAACAGTTTTCCCCTGAGGGTTGACCACGCATGTTGCATCCATAAATATTGCTCGGCTCTGTAGCTTGCTTTCCAAAGTTCAGAGTTCATCCTTCAAAGGAAGTGGTGGTGGCTCCAGTCATGTGACCGGGCCAAAGTGGCTGCCTCAGGTTGGCGCCTGGGCTTGACAGAATGAGGATGAGAACAGCATCAGTGGGGCCTCCGAAAAATCTGGAGAAGATTCTTTCTTCCAAATATGGAAGATACAAAGATCAAGGACGACAGGTGAAATGAGTGGGTCACGTGACTGGTGTGGCAGGTCACTGGCTTTTCTGGACCCAGTCCCAACCATCTTCGTTCTCTTTCCGGTTCTTCTCAGCTTCGATAATTTCTTTGTACCTTCGGCGAAAGAAGCCCATCTGAAAGGCAGAGAGAGGATAAGTCGGGTTAGGAACGCTAAAGAATCAGCCATTTTGATTGGCAGGCAGCTTGGCCGAGGAGGAGGCATGACCTCCTCACAGTGCTGGGAAGGCTGGGAAAACTCCTCAGATTTGACTGCTTTAGAAAGAGCATGTTGTGGAGCCACTTTTCAAAATGCATGACTGTTCCTTGTAAAGTGCTTCCCGTGGAGTGTTTCCCAAACTGTGTGCTGGGGAACACTAGTTATGGAGAGTTATTCCAGGGTGTTTGGGGGTACTTGTAAAATGGGTTCTATGGTCAAAATAAGTTTGGGAAACACTGCCGTCGTTCTTTCTTTAAGAGAGTCGCAATGCACAGTAGAACAGTGAAGGATCTAAGAAACCCTTAGTAAAGGATCTAAGAAACTCAGGGGCTTGACGTTTCCTGAGCGTATTTGGCTTTTGATAAACCTATTACTATCCTAGAGCTGTTAGCCATTGTGGAATAATTTGATAATTGCTGCTTTCACATACTAGGCTTTGGAAAGTGCCTGCAGGTCTGCATTCTACCTTGCTGTCTGCTACACTTTTCTCCCAAACCTGTGACTCTCAAGCTGTAAATGCACCCCATCCGGCAGCATGTCCTCTCCTGCGACTGGTGTCTCATCCGGACTCAGAACGGCAGTTTCCTTTAGTCTGGTTCCGAAAAGCCCTTCCCCTCTGAGGTCTTATGGCTTCTCACCTATGGTAAGATGAGTTTTTAGCTTTTCTCACAATCGTCACAGGCACTACCGCCGGGTATTTAAGCAACTTTTTGGAGCCCGAAGCTGACCTTTTCTCCTATGCTCAGGGGGACCTGGCATCTCTTGTCCTTTGCTCACCAACATTAGTGGGGTCTGTAGCTGAAGTCAGACATCCCTCCTTGCATTTGCTGTTAAGCATGACTGACCGGATTGGGTATACTCCAGCTCCCTCTCTTCTTAGGTGTGATACCGTCTTACCAGCTTCCCAGGAGAATTTGCACACAGTGCTAACCAGCTTGACACATCCTTTATTGGCTTCCTTCTCTTCCCTGTCTCGCTTCCCTGCTCCGATCAGTGTTTCCTGAGGTCACCTTCCAAATAAATGACCTGCCCTCAACTCCTCCTTTCAATCCCCTTGAGTAGAGGAATTCAAACAGACACACGCACGTGGTCTGCAGCTGGCAGGTCTGCTGCACAGCAGGCTTGTGGTACCACACCACTATTAGTTTATAATCCCTGGGGTCATATTTGAAAATGCTCAAGACTAGCAATCTCTACAGTCTGCTGCCAACAGTGAATGCCCAGATAAACCTAAGCAAATCATCAGGCAAACCCAGCTCTCGGAGGCACATCTAACTTCTGCGTTTTCTGTGCGTGACTCTTCATGCTCCTTTGGGAGACAACCATCCAGTCATCTGATGGTATGAGCTCCCCCAAACGGAAAGCAACTGGGGCCCAGGAATTGTCTTGCTGTACCACTCGCCCCAAAAGGGGGTTATTGGCAGAGCCAAAGATGACAACTATCAAGAGAGCTGCCAGGAAACATCACCCACATTGCCAAGGAATCCTGAGAGTTCACTCCGAGGAGAGTCAACAGGGTGGTGCAGTTTGAATGACTGCGGGGAGCAGCTTTCTTAAAACGACTGGCAAGGGTCCGTGTTCTGAGCTTCATTCCTCAGGGCCAGTTTTGTAAGCAGACATTGAGTTTCTAGTGTTTTCAGCTCTGGCATTTTGGTCTCAGCATAAGATGGCATCTGTCAGAATGTCACTTTCTGACACACTCACACATACACTTTCTCTCCTCAAATCCCTACCACTTTCTCCCCTCTGTAAGGGATATGGAAAGGAGGCTTGGCCTGCGTGTTCTGGATAATTAGAAAAAGGTCCTTGTCATTGCCCTCAAAGCACACCCACAGAAGGCCAAAAAGCAACCCAAGTCTTCATGGAAATGTGTAACTAAGAAGTTACTACTTGAATTATCATTCTTTAAAGATAAAGAAGTGGGTGGCCAGGCAAATATGCCCGGTGCCCCTTCAGTGCCGAGGAGAACATAATCACGAATATGAGGCTGGATATGATATGGAAATACAATTCTTCAGCACATAACTCTGCCTGCCGATGGTGTCATGTTTCAGTAATCCCAGGTTACTCACTTTCAAGTCCAGAGAAGTAACGTATCTCTACCACGGCACTAATCAAGCAGAATTTTAACTGCCTGCTCCCTTCTTATTGTTCCCATTTGTCTTAGGACTCCTTGAAGACCGGACTTGTGCTTTTTATCCCCAGAGCTCAGTGCCTCATGTGTACTTGGCACAGGTGATGAATTGCAAAGATGCCCACAATCCTTCATTCCCCCCTGTATCCATGCCCTTAACCACGTGACTTGGCAGCAGTTCCTATCAGGAGGTGGTCTATTTTCCACACCTTGAATCTGCACTGTGACTTGCTTTGACAATTGGATGCAATGGAGGAGAATCCGTGGCAGTTCCACTCCTAGACCTCAAGAGGCCTTGCAAACTTCTGCTTCCTCTCTCAGAACCCTGGCTGGCCTCCAGGTGAATGAGTTTGGTCTAGCCTGCTGAAAGATCCACCCATCCGGGGCTCTCCTAGACATGCCAACCCCCCACTGCCTGGAGGTGTGGGTGTGAGTCCAGCTGAGACTGGAGAGCTGCCCTGTTCAACTCAGTCCAACCCACAGAACTATAGATGGTTGTTGCTTGTAAGCCACAAGACTTTGGCGTGGTTTGTTACACAGCATGAGTTAACTGATACAGGACTCCGTGTCGTTGTTTTTTTTTTGTCGTACTTACTGAATCAATCAACACCCACAGGAAGGGTGGCAGAGGGGCAGCAGACAGGGTTCTAGATATCAAAAGCATCCCTATGCCTTGTCCTGCTGGACGGACGTTTCTTGTTCATCTCTAGGAAGGACAAAAGCTGGCTTGCTTTCTCACAGCTATGGTAGCGTAAAGCTTTGACACAGTGCACAAACAATCTAGCAAGGATGCAGAACACCTGGACTGATTCTCAGATGTGGCTCTCACATGCTCATGTTTTACTCGCCTGTGTGCCATATTTGTTACCAAAAAATGAGTGTGCTGTCACCCCCTGCAGGCACCCAGAAGCAAGCTCCTCTCTCTCAAGTGCAGTGCTGTCAGTATTAGTCCTACAGTCACCTCCCCCCACTGGCAGTAACTGCAGAGCTGCTCTCAGAAATAGCCTTGCAAACTCTGTGCCCCACTCCAACATCGCAGGGTCTCCAGAGCCCTGTTCCCAGCAGAATCTCAGTGGAGTCTCTAGAGGGAAGGTTAGAGCTGCCACTGATGATTTTCCTCCTTCTGTGGAGCCAAAGACCATTTCTTAAAACACAGTCCACGCTCATGGTTAGGGAGTGCAGGGTACAGTAGCGCAGGTTGTGCACTGCATAAAAGTGGGGCAGGGGTGCCAGTCACATCAAAGATGTGTAAATTTATTACAACTGCTTTCCAGCAGATGTCAGTAGAGTGTCTTTTTCTAGCAAAATCAGTAGATGCTCTCAATTTTCTGACAGATGGAAGTAAAGCTTCTGGAGGGAAGGGGCGCTGTTTACTAGTTTGCACAAAGGTGCGTACAGTCTAGTAGTGGCTCTGCCAAACTAACTTTGTTTCTCGCATGATCAAACTAATTCTATTTCAGCAAAAGAGACTATTACCTTTATGCCTTTGTTTAGAGCCTGGTATTGGCTTTTGATATAGAACCCCAGTCCAGGCTCTGAGTTTGCCAAGCAATGGCCCCCAAACAACCGTGTCACACCAGGCCTGCCCAGTGCCACAGGCCCTACTCAGAGGAGCTGTATGGGAGAGATGTGGCACGGGGAGCCCAGAGTCCTGATCACTGCTCACGCTCCGTTTAACTACCCCTTGGCTACAGGGCAGGTCATTTTCTCACTCTGGACCCCAGTGTCTTTGTCTCTGCCCAAGAGACCCATGGCATTCTCAGACATCTTCCATCCCTGAAACACAGTGACAGCTTTTCATGTTAATCCCCGAAAGCAAATTCGGCACTGCAGCCTGTGGGGCACACAGCTGTGGACTCAGGACTCACACTAGGAAGGCACAGGGCCTGGACTCGTCGCCTGGGATCAATTTTTCTCCAAGAGTTTTTGGAAAACGGAGTTTTCAATTTTTATATTCAAGTATATGAATCTTATAAAGTATAAAGAATTGTAAAATTCATGAAAATGAAGATACATCAAGGCTTCAGAGACATCTCTGTCCTGCAGCAGGCCTTCCTTAGGCATATATGTTCACTCTTGCTAGTGCTTATGGCTACTTTGGGGAAACTCTTTGAGAAGTGCCGGGCAAACCCATGTGGTTTGCTGCCAACTGAGCCCACACTGAGTGTCCTGGGAAATGATTAGAACTGAGTCTAAGCTGGACCTTCAGCAGCCCCGCGGTCAATTCCAATCCAATGGAGTCACTGTTTTCCTGCACTTTTTCTGGAAACTTCCAGGGCTTTCTTTGCCACTTGAGGGGCAAGAGGCTCTGTTTATAACTGTTCTGTCTGCAGCAGAGGAAACACTCATGGAAACCCTAGAGGAGGACAGACTCAAGCCAAGTGTTGCTCAGCTGGAAGCCGAAGGAACAGGATGCTTGTTGTCTGCGTTGGTCCTAACGGGGGGCCTGCAGCCCCAAAGAGCAGCTCCCTGAGCCCTCCTGACAGACTCACACCATTTTCTGATATAAACTTGTATCGAAAAGCTGCCAGAAAAATCCTAGGGAAATCGATTTCCCCTGAATCGCCCAAATGAGGGAGGCATGAGGCCTGACTGAGGTCTGGGGTCTGCAGCCTGCAGCACCAGCTTCTTCTTTCCCAGCCCTTTCTGGGGTGTGTGAGGAACTGGCCTGGACTCCACGGCCTCTGGGCTCTTGTGCGATCCCCACCCCCTCGTTCCCGGGCCTCTGGGTTGCCTCCTGGGCAGCTATTCCAAGGACCTCGGACACACTCCTTGTTTGGATGAACTCAGGGCCTCATGTTTATGGGTCTCTGCAGTTTCTTGACTATTTACATAGCATGTCTCTGTCTCGAGATGTCGACCGTGCAACATCAGCCCAATATTTACTTCCAGACATAAATAAGCCCCCGCCGAGTGTCTCTGGCACATGGTTTTAATTGAGACAGTGCGAAGGGTGTTTGTGTGTGTGCGCGTACGCACACGTGCGTATGTTTCTGCGCATTTTCTTTTTCTTTAGAGGAGAAGCAAGGATGGCTTCTCACAGCCTGGTTGGGGGGAAGGTGATAACCCCAGTGACCCTGGAGGGGCTGCCAAACCTTACAGGTTTTCTGAGCCATTTCATGGATTTGTTTTTCTAAGTGTTTCTGCTGGAGGTCAGAAGTAATGCTCTCAAATAAAAACCAGGAGTCCGGAGCTCAGTCTAAATCAGCAGGCTCTTGGAACAGCCCCAGCTGAGGGTTCGAGGCAGTCCTTTCCAAAGGGTGGCCAACACACTCTGCAGCCTGCCTCTTCATCACTCGGGACAGGGAAGAGCCAGCAGGTCCTGGCTTTCTGGGAAGGACTGGTCACAGGGCTGGCAAGGCAGTGGCACTACCCTCTGCTCCAAGCTGTCTCGGCTTGCAAAGGGGCAAACAAGGGAGAAGGGAAAGGTTCCTTGGCTGAAAGCAGCAGGGGAGGATGCAGAGTTTCTCTCCTTCACTGAGCAGTGGCCTGTGTGTTTTGGCAAACTGCAAAGGGAGGGCGGGAGGGGGAGGGGGGTGAGGAGAGCGAAGGAGGGAGAGAGCTGCCTGAGGCCCCAAATGAGGCTTTTTCTTCTAAATGAAAGACATCCCAGAATCTCCATTCTCTCACCGCTTGACTCAAAGGCTGGCTTACTGAGTTGACAGCACTTCTTAAAGGTGCAAGTCACATATGAAGTTGTTGTCCCGACAGTACCTCTGAACAGTTAAACTTTCTCCTATAAACAGGACTTTCTGATGGTCTTGAGGAGGCACCCGGCCCAGGCAACTTCCAACCCCGTCAGGAACCGAGGGAAAGGAGAGGGAACTCATTTGGATTTTTCTCCCTTAAAAGAGTTTCATATTTCAAAGTTTTCTTCCTGCATGGTGGTTTGGCAGGCTACTGTAATCCTCGCACATAAAGTTTAAATTATGGCTTCTCGTGTCTGCTAACATCCCGGCTTTGGGAAAGCTGATTAGGATCCATTTCAGTATTTGAAGAAGGGTCTGGTTAGCTCGGGGCCCTTGCTGTGGATTTTGCACTGGAGCCAAGGTCTACTGCCGCCAAGCCTGAAAGAGTGCCTGAGATGCCAACTGGTGGACCTTCTAAAAGGCCCCGGGGTCTGCCCAGAGTCAGAGGGATAGGAGGTGGCTGAGCACTAGGCAGGGAGCCTGGAGTTCCCCTCGGAAAAGGCATTTGATGACCGTATGAGGGGTTTCTATTTTAGATAAACAGTGGAATGATGGGTGTGTTAGTAGCAGCACAGTGACATGTAGGAAGGGTCAGGAGCTGGTGGTACAGACTCCTTCACCTGCCAAGTTTTGCTCACGTCTCAGGGTGTACTGGGCTCAGCCATTATCTCTGGTCACTTAACTGTTTTTTCCAGAGGTCTTCAAGACGGAATGAAGGCTGTGTTATTCATCTCGGGCCCTCTTCCCAGAGCCTGCTACCTAGTAGGGACCCAATACCATTGGCTGAATGAAGTCCCTGACCATCTTGCAAGGGTAATAATGCATGCTGACCTGCAGGCCTGATTTTCAAAGAATGCATTAGCACAGCCAGCTGCTTTATTCTGTTTTCAGTACCATGCCACGATTTGTGTTTATGGGACACCTTTTGCGGAACAATCATTTTGGCTCATGAGCTGAAGGTGATGGCAAGCAACCATCAGCAGCAATATCAGGAGCTATTCTCAAGGAAACTGCAAGAGACATGGCTCTCTAAAGGGAAGAGCACTTGAAATCGCCTACCGGTCTTCAGAGGCCCTAGTGAATCGTTTCCTGGTCAGCAGCAGCAACTGGGTATAACTCAGTGGCTTTCCTCTTGAAAAGATTGAAGGGAATTGTGTATGAAATGTGGTAATCAGCCAGAATCATTAAGACCTCCCATATAAGTCAAACGTTAGGCAGGACTTTAGGCCCATTTGTCAACAGATTTCTATGCACTGGCCTGTGACTGTGCTATTGATCACTGTAGGGAATGCATCGTTCTTCGGTTATAGACACAGGAATCAGAGTTGGCAAGAGGGCTCTAGTTGAAGTTTTAGGACTATGTAGGTCTCCCAAGTAATCCTACATTTCATTTTCCCTCATCATCCTCCTATAAAGTCATCATATTTAGTTCACTGTTTAAGAAAGTATTTTTCCTAAGGAAACTCCCGCTGCCAAGCCCCTTCTGCTTTGTCTCTTTGCCTGAAGAAACTGCTCATTCTGAAAGATAAGTGCATACATGCGTGCTGTACCACGGTTTACTCTTTTGTCTTTTCCCTAAAGGAGCTCAACTGTGATTTTTACCTATGACATGGAAGAGAGATGAGGTTTCACCTACTTAAAGATAACAGTAGTGGCTCTTAAAGAAAAGGTTAGAATTGTTGCCCATATTTCTGAACATCATAAATGTGGCAGATAAAAGATGGTCACAAACGTTCTGCCGGTCCTCCCACTGACAGGCAGGGTCTATTTCCTCTCCCTTGAATCTGGGCGGGCATGTGACTGCTTGAACCAACAGTTTATGGTGGAGTGATGCTATGCCAGTTCTGGGCCAGCCATTAAGAGAACAGGCAGCCCTTACCATGCTCTCTCAAAGCCTCCCGTCATGTAAAAGTCAGACCACTCTGCTGGAAGGGCCACATGGAAAGGCGCTGAGTCTACATAGAAAGGGAAAGGGGCTCAGCTGAGTCCAGCATCCCAGCCATCCTCACCAAGGTGCCAGGCATGTGAGTGAAGCTGCCTTGGACTCCTCAGATCATACCAGCCAGCCGGTAAATGCTACTGAGTGACCCCACTGACTGTCACGTGGAGCAGAAGAATCAGTCAGCCAAACGCTTCGTGAATTCCTGACCCATATCTTTATTATATATGATGTATTGGTTGTTCAAAGCCACTCAGTCTGGGGGCAGTTTGTTACGCAGCAATAGCTAACTGGTACAATATAAGCATCAGCACCACTAACCACCGTGAAACCCTGCTGGAGTGAATGCCTTTGGGGTACCTGCCTAATTTCCTTCTTTTCTGGGATTCACCCCCATCTACCCTGTCACCCCAAACTGCCATCTTGCATCTTTCTCCTGCCCTAGCCTCAGCTGTATGGATCAGTGGGAGACATGCAACCCAAACTGGGCCAATTGGATTCTCTCCCAGACAACTCCTTGTCTCTAGCCACATTTGATAGAAGTGGACATTTGACTTGAGCGGAGCCAATCAGATTCTCTCTCCCAGATTTGTAGAATGGGGAATTAGAGGTGGCTGCTCAGTCTGTGTTTATGGCTAGCCGTCACTGAGATGTATATTTGGAGGGACTGGCGCATCCATTTTCTCCTCGGTGCAGGGAAGCGTGGAGAAAACCAGTATGTTTTGGAGAAGAATGGTGCAGGTGTGTAGGGGAGTGGTGGTAAGGGACTGTGCAGGGCAAAGGGAGTAAGGGGAGGAAGGAGAATGCCTGCCTTGAGTTTTGGACATTTTTCGGGTCTGGAAGCACATATTTCCTTTGGGATCTATGAGTACCCTTACATCCGTACAATTCTCTCTTGCTTAGGTGGCTGTGAATGGATTTCTGGTTTCTTTTGCAACCGGAAAAAAAGGCCTCCATGATGCCTGAGATAAGTATGTTCAGCCCTAGAAACTGAAGAGAAAGCTGCCTTGGCTAGTGAGGTGACAGGAACGTCCTTTTGTTGGCCTTCGCTCTGCTAGACGAGGGTCAGGGGGAGTGAGTCAAGCCCCGTCTAGTCTCCTGTAGGCACCCACACTCAGAAAGCCCAATACTAACTGCCTCCTTTTCCAAGATGACTTCAAACCCTGCCTTCCTTGCCCTGGTTAAGGGAAACCATTCATTGTCTAAGCTAAAAACAGCCAGAGACTGCTTCCTTTGCTTCCTTCTTGATCTCTCAAGTCCAACTGATAAACAATCCTGCCTCTTCTAAAGTGGTCCTCACCCCCCATGGAGAATGCCTTCACCCCTGCCGTGCCCAGATCTCCCTCTTAAAACAGATCTGGTCACACCACTGCTCTGCTTACAGACCCCTGTGCTTCCCCTTTCTCCTGGTCAGCAGGGTCCACCCCAACCAAGGTAGCTGATCTCATTGTGAATCATTGACTGCTCTCCCCTGACACACCTCACAAGCTGCTCCCCACAAACCCTGCTTATTTTTGCACCAATTCTTCTCTCTGTATGGAATATCCATCTGTCTTTCTTTGCCTGGAAAACTCAAACCCAATCCAAGGTCAAATTTGAATGTTACCTCATCTGTGAAACGTCCTCTGACTTTTATCGGAGGGCGTCTATGTGTCAAGAGCAGTGCTAAGCAATCTGCCTCTGTTACCTCTATACCTCAAGCTAGATGTTATGACCTCCATTCTATGGAGGAGGAAACAGGGTCATAGAGGATAAGCGACTCTCCCAAGGCCACACAGCTGGCAAGTTCAAGAGCCAGGGTCCCAGTCCACAGCTCCCAGCCTGCAAAGCCCGGGCCCTCATCTGCCACACTGTTCTCTATGGCCTTTTCATTCCCCTGGTACAGGGGTGGGGCGATGAATGGTGTCTTCTTCTCAGTTTCCAGAGAAGTTACTGCCTAGTCCTCACCACTCTCAATGACGTCTGCAGGTCTGTGTGCTCAGTGGTGAGGCATTCAAGGACAGGAAGAGTCATAATCTCTGCTACATCGGGGTGCCTCGCCCAGTGTTGGGTTCAAAGTGTTCGATCAATGTTAGTTGAAATGAAATACTGCTCTTAGATGATGAGCAAAGTTGTACTGACCCAACTGACATCATTCAACAGCTTCCTCAAAGCATTTTTCGACCCTTTTCTTCCACCTCTTCAGGAATGGCAAGACTTCGTCTAGGTTTAGGCCCCTTGACAGCCACCACTCTGCTCTCTCTCCCAGTCCATGGCAGAGAGTGATGTCTGCCTTCACGGATCCTGGCTCTTTGGATCACATACAGCTGGGTGACCTCAGGGTCTTGGCTACCCCAAGACAGCCCAAGATAGCCACCTCCTGCCAACGACATTCTTTATAAACAAACATAACAAAAGCAAAGCTAAGTAGATGGCAGGAGAAAGGATGTGCTCAGGAGATGGGACACCCCTGAGTGGCAGAGCCAAGTGGGGTGACCAGAAAGAAGGCATGCACGCCATGACAGAAAGTGGGCCATGGTCACCATGCTCCCCACTCTGTATCCTTGTCTTGTCTCAACCATAGAGAATGGCATTTCCTCTCATCACAAGAGTCCATACAAAGGCAGAAGGAACACACACACACACACCCCTGCAAAGCCCTGACTGCCTTTTCAGATCCAAAACACTGAGCTGTCTTGTTCTCCACTCACAGACCAGAGGCTGTCTCAGCAGGAAGAAAGGGGAGAATTAAGAATCTATCTGGCAGATTAAACAAACAACACATTGGCAGATTATTTGTTTAAAACAGGTAATATCCACTCCTGGCAAATACTGAGGAAACCGGGCACTTTTGATACGCTGTTTGTGGGGAGGTGAAGTGGTATACCCTTTCTGAGGGCAACTGGCATATGCAATAAAAGGCTTAAAATATGCATTTCTTTTGAGCCGGTAATGCCATTCATAGGGTTTCATCCTAAGCCCATAATGAGGGATGTGTGCAAATATTTGGCTCCAGGGACTTTCACCAATGTACTGTTGAAAGAAGTGTGAACCCAGGAGTCACCTACATTCCAGCATCAGAGGACTGGATGGGCAATCCGCAGACCTCTGCAGCCTTAAGGCAGCCCTGGAAGTGAGCTTTCTGACAACATGGAAAGATGCTCACAATATGGTGTTCAGGGTAAAAGAGGCTGCACAGTAGTACACAGGACGTCCGACAAGCATGGAACATAAGAGAAACTGATTTTCAAGTAATATATGCAATACATTTTTCTTCAACTTCCAGACAATTTTTCTCTAAAGTATGTCTAAAACAAAAGCCATCAGTCTACCCGTCAATCTGCATACACAACAAGAACGTTTTTTTTTCCTGTGTATCTAGACTTCTTGGAGAAAGTGTATTTATTATAATTTTTTTCAGATTAATAGTTGAACCCACTGCTTTAATTTTCAGGGTACTGCACCTGAAAATATTATTAGAAAATTTAACATACTACTCAAAAATAACTAGATGCTATAGAATGCCTGGCCTACGTCTATTTTACAGAAAAAAAGGTCAAGAAGAGAACACTGTGCTCACCATGGTTATTTCTGGGATGTGGATTCCTGAGTGTTTTACAACTTATTTTTCTTATTGATAGGTTACTATGTTTGATCCATAAATACAAATTATTTTCTTTTAATCCCAAAGAGACTAATTATTAGAATTTAAAGCATCCTTCCCTTGTAAAGTGAGAGGCTGTTTCCACCTGCATCTGAAACCTGGAACACTGGAAAAGCTGGGCTTTGGTGTCAGGAAGTCCCAGTTATGGTCCCTGGTGCTGTTCTAGGAGCTGGGACACCGTGGGAACAAGGACAGACCCTCAGTGAGACAGACAGACCTTCATCAGTTAACGACTCTGACGCCATATTGATAAATACAGTGGCTCTGAAGTAAAAGGACTGCAGGTCTCTGAGAGGAGAGTGTGAAGCAAAGAAACCATCCTAGACTTGCGGGTGAGGACGCCCCTTTCTCCTTGAGGAAAGGACAAGATACAAAGGATGAGCAGGGGTTCCCTGGTAAAGGAGGCAGGGCAAAGCTACACCTTGGGTCACCTACCCGTGTACCACCATGGGGTGGGACAACTTAGGATTCAGCTATCCAGCAGGACTCCAGACTTGCAGCCCATTGCAGTTACCTGAATTGTCTGCACAGAAATCTTTTTCCTATTCCACATGGGAAAGGAACAGAGTTGCTCTGAAGTTCCTTGTTTGTTTGTTTGTTTGTTTTTAGCAGATGGTAACCCACCCGAGTCCCAGCGGTCCTCCCAACACTTCAGTTTTGGAGTTAGGCTCCCACCATCCTATGCCAGGAGTGATGGGAAGGCAAGAAAAAGGGGGAGTAAGCTTTCTGCTTTCCCTCTCAAGTGGTCCCATCTGCAGCTGTGAAGGGCCTCAAAAGGAGCCAAGATTCCATTCGCCACCTGAAGGAGACACTGCCCTCCCTCTGTTGTACTTGCACCATGAAGGTTCCCACAGGAATCCTCTTCCGAGAGGCTCTCACCCTGGCGAGGCAGGAGGGCTGGGCACCCACAGGTGGGCATGCCACGGGGACCTGCGATCGATGGCTAGACTCACCTTCCAGAGCAGCACAGCCAGCAACAGGAAGATGAGGATTCCCACCAGCAGACTTATGGCAATGATCCAACCCACGACGTAGCCACGGGGCTCCAGGTTGTGCAAAGCCTCGAAGACCACCTAGGAGGCAAAGCAAAAGTGAGCATGTTTCTCACTGGAAGTATCCATAGCACTATGGAGCCCCGCCTGGGCTTGACATTTGGCGTGAACGACAGCAGAAATCATTCCTTCCTACATGAAGACAAATGAAAGAAAACTGCCTACAGAACAATAGTCACTCTGGGAATGGAAATGAGGCCTCTTAGCAACACCTTCTCCCTAGCTGTGTGACCTTGGGTGAGGTACTTTGCCTCTCTGAGCCTCATTTTTCTCATCTGCAAACTAGGGGTAGAGCAGCACTTCCCCAGAGAATGCAAGGGGTAATGCAGGTAGACCTTCTCAGCACAGCACCTGGTGGAGCCCACCCTTGACAGACGGAGGTGCTCCTATTAGCGTCATCCTGGCTGGCAGGGAGATTTTCCTTTTTTCTTTTTCTTTTTTTTTTGAGGTTGTGCATGGTTGATTACTTTTTAATTTTAATGATTTATTGATGGCTAATACAGAGAAAAGTGTACCTAACCTAAGTGCACAGCTCTCTGAAGTTTTACAAATTGAATGCTAAACACCTCTGTGGAACCAGCACCCAGATCAAGAAACAGACCAGCGCCCCAGGAGTCCCCTTCACACTCCTTTCAGTCACGACCCCCACCAAGGGTAATACTACCCTGACTTCTAAGAGCCTGGATTAGCTTCACCTGCTTTTGTCCTCGACGTAATGGGAACGGCACTGTGAATTCCTGTGTCTGGCTTCTTTCTCTCACGTTATGTTTGGGAGATTCATCCAGGTTGTGGCATGTTTATGCTCCCTGCTGTACAGCATCTCACTGTGTGAATACACCACTTGTTTATCCAGCCTCCCTATCTGGGGGCTCTTACAAAGAGTGACTTTCAGACAATAAGCAACCCTGAAGGAGGAATACTTGGGGGTGGGCAGTGGTGAGACAGAAACGGGATCTAAAGTCCCATCAAGAGCCTACTATTTTCTATCTGGTTCGGATTAGAGATTCTTGTCTTTAAGGACAGATTTATGCCTTTGGGTTCTTGCCCCTAAAAAGCTGTGGATCGCACCCACTCCCACCATCAGAATCTCTCATGGTGTCCTGTACAGATGAATTATGACGCCCCGTGGCCAACAGGTATGACCGTAGGCGACCAAGATACCTCTCTCAGTTTCCTCTTCGGTGAAATGGGGGTCTGAAAAGGAAAACGGGAAAGCTTTGTGAAAGTTTCTGGTGTACGATCGTGTAATAAAATCTGTTGAAGCTTCTTGTTGATAATGAGATGCTGAGACAGGCTGTGAGCTCAGAGAGGGGTCAGCTGTCAAGTCCAGCCCCTTGGGCAACACTGATGGCTTCTCAGGGACACCACCAGCCCTTCGGTGCCAGAAATCTGCATCCCAGCAAAGCCACGCTGGAGGTCTGGTTGCGAGGATACAGACGCAGTGGAGTATCCACTACAGTTTAGTCTGGCAAATTCCACATGACTGCCCTGTCGCGTCCTCGGAATGTGTGCTTCATCTTTTATTATTTTTAGTGATGCCATTCATCTTCTGGGATGTGTGCTTGATGTTTTGGCAGAGATGGTTCCCACACATCACGACTCTAATAAACTCATTTGTCGGTGACAATCTGAGCATCCTATGGTTCTAAGAAGTCACGTCTTACATAAAAACCCAAAGGAAGGAACAGCAGCGTGGACTACGGGGAGAAGCACTGACAAGCAGGTCTTGTCTCCACCACAGGGTGCCATTGAAGGCACAAGCTGGTGATCTTGGTCACGGCCCTGGACCTCTCTTTAAATATCTTTTCTCCTCGTCCTCATGTTTCTTTCTCCAGTTCAGGTCTGGTCTTCTCTCACCAGCACTATTTCAGGAACCTTGGAGGGGTCTCCCTGCTGTGATCTTTATCAAACGCAGGTCTCATTGCGTCACCTCTCAGCTCACATTATTGATGGCTCCCCTTTATACTGAATATTATAATTCAGGGTACCAGGCTCTGTACAATCTGGCCTCTGTGGTACCTTTCCAGCCCTTCGCAGGACACGTATTCATTCACATTCTGGCCAGTTAGAGTTCTCTCCTGTGAGCCTCCTGCCTGTGGTCTCCCATCTCTTGTGGGCTGCTGTTTTGCTACCTGGAATGCTCCTCTCCTCTTGTTCATTTGATAAACTCCAATACTGCTCATCTTACAAATGTTCCTATCCACTAATTCTGTACTTGCAAATTTACCCAAAGGTAAGAAACAGAAAATACAGAAAAAGTTTTAAAGTCAAACATGTTCATTGCAGAATTATTTACATTGGTGCAGAAGTAGACATACCCTAAATGTCTAACAATAGGGCAATAAGTAAATGGCGATCAATCACAAAGTGGAATACTGTTAAAAATGGTGACAAATCTGGCTGTCAAAGTATGACTTTCAAAAAGTTAAAACATGACTCTCATACAAAAATACGGCAAATACACATGAAAGACTTCTTTCATTCATTTTTGAGGGAATCAGCAGATGGTAAAGCCAGTTCAAAGAAGGATCTGAATGTATGTGTAGTCACAGAAAAAAAAAAAGAATTTTGAAATCAGATACAAAACTGGTTAATACCCGAGAGAGCAATAAACTATATAACTGTTGGGATTATATTTTCTGCCAGACAAAAATCAGTTTCATCTTTTCTGGCAAAAGTCACTTACAACTTACCAGTCTTCTACGGGTTAATATGTAACTTCACAGAAGCTGGACCCTAGAGAATTAGGCAGGCCTGTGGGACCAGTGCCGTTCTCACATTTTAACATGTATAAGAAATACCTGACGAACCTGGATACATGCAGAATCTGAATCAGGGAGTCAGGGTTGAGGCCCGAGATCCTACAAGTGAAGTGAGTGCCTGGTGATTCCAGTGCTGCTGGTCCCGGGACCACTTTGAATAGAAAGGGGCTAGAGAGTGCCCCAGGGTGCCATTGAAGGGACATCAACTTTTTGCCTGATTGCCACATTTTAAATAATTTTGAAAACCTAACATGGGAAAAATAATAAATATTATAATGTTAAGTGAAAAAAAATCAGGACATCAATTTAATATATAGAAGACCTCAGCTTTCAGCACAATGATAGGAAAATTTAAGTAAGTAGGGGGTTTCTGAGACTATGGGTATTTTCTTATCTTTTCTACTTTTTACTATTAAAAAAAATTTAACAGCATTTAAAGCCAAGTTTAAAAAAAATTAAAAAGAGAGACTCTGCTCAAACACCTTCTCTTTCAAGAAGCCTGCCCCACTCCTCTCTTTTTAGCCTAATTAATCATTCTCTTAGCTCTGGAAACATGGAAATTTTCAACCTCTTTAAGCAGAGAAAACCTACTGTAGCATCCCACTGTATAAAACAGAAAAAATGGGAGACTCTCTGGCTGCAAAGAAGGTGGGCATCCAGAGCCCCTCCTGCTCAGCCCCCTTCCCATGCCTGTCCCGCCCTACCATAGCCCCAGTAGCTCTTGAACTAAGTCAAGGGAACCCAGGGCTCCACGAAGCTTAGTTTTAAAACCACAGTGAGCACTCCAAAGTCCCAGTTCTAAGTCCTTTTCACTCTGAAAGATAATGATGTATCTTCCTGTCAATGGACTCCAGCAAACTGTGAATTCTTATAGAACAGAGGTTCGAACGCATGCTCTCCTGTCACCTAAATTAAGGTAGTGATTCATTGTGTGATTCATGAATGCATAAATTAATAAAGTCAATGTCGTTTCTGCCATAACACTAGATGATGCATGGATATGATTCAGTCTGCAACACAAGAGATCACAGGATTTGAAGCTGCAGTCTCTGAGTGTGCCTCTCTCCTCTGTACTTCAAAAATATATCTGCAAGTGTTATTTCTTTGGGGAGAGTCCTGGCCATCCATCCATCCATCCGTCTGCCCATCCACCTGTGCATCTGTTGGTCCATCCATTCATCATCCGCCCCATCTGTCCATCCATCCATTTGACAAATGGATGTGTAGCACCTACTGTTACCAAGAACTGTGGAGACTCACTGATGAATAAAACAAGCAGTCTTTGCCCTCTCAGAGCTTTCAGAGAATACTGGCCAATTAGACAGATAAATGCAAAATTATAACTCTGGAAAGTACCCCAAGGGGAGACAGGTTCATGGTTATAAAAGACTGAGGCAGGCATGGCAATCAGAAAGAGTTCCTTGATGAACTGCTTGAGCTGAGCGTTAAAGGATAAGCAGAAGTTAACTAGTCACAGAGGGGAGGGAACGTCATTCTAAAGAGAAGGAACAGTCTGTGCAAAATCCCCGTGGCAGGAGTGAGCTTGGCAGGGGTGAGACATTGCCAATGGACAGTGAGGTTGGAGCAAATATACTGAATTAGAAGGCAGAGGAAGGTGTTTCAGATGAGGCTGGAGAAATAGGAGGGGCTGGAGGCCGTGTTAAGAATGATACGCTTTATCTTAAGAGAAATGGGAAGCCAATGCAGAGTTTTAACCAGGGGAGTGACATGGTTTGCATTTTGCAAAGAGCACTCTAGCTGCAAAATGAAAGTAGGAGAACCTTCTGTGAGGGTTCCAGGAACAAACAGCGCCAGTAAGGGGGTTGCAGGGGAATTTGTTTCCCCGGGGGAGATCCATGCTCTGGTAGGAAAAGAGAAAAAAGACTGAGGATGAGGTGAGGGGGAGTCTGTCTGCTGCTTTCAGAAGGTGGACGGAGGCGGAGAGATGAGGAAGGCAGACGTTTGACCAGTGAAGGGGGATGGATGATGGCCTGGCTGCTGAAGTTGGAGGGCTTAGGTGTTGGATGCTAACGAACAAAACACAAGAACATAGGAGCATGAGGATTTGCCTCAACAGATTCTCTGAGGACAGCATCCGGCTAGGGCGATGGCATGGCCCAGACACTGGCATCCTGCCTGCTGCTGGAAAGTTTCATGCACCTGAAGTTGGCAAGGTGGCTTCAGGAAACGACCAGGAGCCAACTTCCAGTATGAGGCAGCTGGTGAACTTAAACCATTGTGCTTGATTCATTTCTGTGTTTCTGGAAACTTCTATGTTCTGACCATTGCAAATGTGCCTAATGTCTTAGGTGGAAATGCTCAGGTCTCCATAAGGCCTGAGGACATGACCACAATGGGGAATACCTGGCCCAGGCCTCTTCTGGATGGAGGGCCTTCAGTACTGGGGGGACACTTCAGTCTGTACCGTACCCCCACCAGGGGAAGTCCAACCAGCTGACGGTCAATTACAACAGAAAGAGGCTCTCTGCAGTCCACACTGCACATGCCTCCCAGAGGGAAGGAATTTATGTAAAGTGAAAAGTGGAAAGAGAAGAGCGTCTGGGGACAATGACATGACGTTGTCACTTGCTTCTGATTACACCTCTAGCCCTTGGAGGTGTGGGGGAAGGCCAGGGTTGTGGGGGCTGGGAGAAACATTCTCAGGGGAACTATGTCCTTCAGAAAGCACACCAGCTCGGGAGGAGCAGGGAGCCTTGTGGAGAGACATCAATGAACAGAAAATAAACTGTGTGTTTGGCAAGATCAACGCTGTAAGTCTGTGCTGTGGTAAACAGATGTCAACCACACCCATGCCTGCTGGGTGCCGGGTTCCAGAAAGCCCTTGCTCTGTTAGAATCTGCAGAGGGATGAGCTGGGCTGCTGCTCACTCCTTGGTTGCCAATAATGGGTCACATTCGTCGTGAACTTACTGTGTACCAGACACAGCGCTGAGAGGTTTTATATCTCCGACTCCCGATAATCCTTAGGACCTCTCTTTAAAGGGAGGAGAATGCAGTTCCCGTACCACAAACTTTCGAGGGTCCTGGAGGAGCACTAACTCCCCTCTGGATGAGTAGCTTGCATCTGATTAGGGACTAGGACACAACGGGAAGACTTCCAGAAGCAACAGACCACTAAGTCTGAACATGATGTGCTCCTGAGGACGCCAGAGCCAAGGGTCACTCTTAAGACAAAGGGCCAGTTGTCTACCACCCAAGACTGTGATTCCTGCCACCTGCTCTGGATGGGGCTCTCACTGTGGGTGGGCGCGGGGCAAGGGACAGCACAGGGCAGCGGAACAAGGGATGAAGAAAGACGCCGGGGGAGCTTGTAAACGGGCAGGCCTGGTGGCCAGTCCTGGGTCTTCCGTGGACAAGCTGTGGCACCTCAGCCTAGTAGTCCCCTTGTCTCCTGCAGCCTCAGTTTCCCCAACAGAAAATGGGAGTAATAACACCTAGCTCACAGGTGATGTGACAGTGACAAGAACTAATTACATTAAATGCCCAGCACATTACAGGAACTGAACGTATCGGAACGAATCTAAAACAAGGAAGTCCGTAGGTGCCATGGGACATGGGCAAGCGCGGTGAGTAAATCACCCCCAGTGTTTGAGTGCAGACTATTCCATCTGTGTCAAACACTGCTGGTTCTCTGCCCAGAACCCTTCGGGTCCCTCTACCAGTTTGCGATGCCCAACCCCCAGCTTTTGTATGCTTTCACTTCTAGTGGGTGGCCGTTTTTCAGAGGCCATAATCCCCCAGGGTGCATCAAGAGAGAGTGAAGTGCCTTGGGCCTTACCATCTGGGGCAGTCCCTAGCTAATGCTGACGGCTATAGAAGTTTGACAGCTTAGCTCCCTGGCTTCAAGGGGGACGAACTCTGAGGTGTTATTTGTGCTCCAGAGTTCCCCACAAAATCGGGCTGAGGCCAGGGTCCCCTGCAGTCTTACCCTCACTTCCCTTCTTCCTTTCCCTGTCCTGTCTCTTCACTTCTTTCCCCGTCTCACCAGGAGCACTTCCTTAAACTACTTGCACATGCATCCTCATCTCAGGGTCTGCTTCTTGCGAACCTAACCTAAGACATCACCGGACTCATCGGGAATGACTGACCTTCTCCTGTCCACTGAGACCATTCCTTCAGTACCTGTTCAGGGGCCAGGCCTTCCACGCAGCCTGTCTAACCTCTTCAGCACAGGCATTCTTGGCACACACCATACCGTGTGTGTGCACGCGTGTGTGTGTGCGTGTGTGTGTGTGTCTGTGTGTGTGTGCTCGCATGCACAGTGTTTACCTGTTGGTTCTGTGGAAGCTTTGAAGGCAAAACTTTTTCTTGTTCCTACTTACTGGTGATACAATTCATGTCTAGTGAAAGAATTTGATGGACTGGACAGCAGCCTTATCCTAAAATATAACCTTCCATAGCAGTGGCATTCCGGGGCTTTAGAGAGGCCAAGGGTTCAGTGTGGGGGTGCAGAGGCCACCGAGGGAAAATGGACATAAAAACTGGGGGAGTTCCAAGAACCCTACCTCTCATTCAACAAAGCATATTCCAATTTAGAAATAGGTTCTCTTCTTTAAAACATAATAATGATGATAATCGTGATGATGACTGGAAATCATTGGTTTAGAGTAAACTGACCAAGACTCTTGAGGATCTGGGGAAGGGAAAGGCTTATTCTTCATTTGTTTCATCCTGTTCTTTATGCAAGGGGAGCCACTATTAACTGTATGCCCAGGTGGATGTACCAGGCAAGGGGCTTAGAATCTAGATGCCATTTGATCTCTCCTAACCTTTTAGGACAGATATTCCCTACATGTGACTAGCAAAAATTGCCACATCTTTATGATATAAATCTACCTGCCCACTTCTATCTTCTCTGTCCCCATCATCTCTTGCCAGGTGACAGTCACAACTTTCTAACTAGCCTCCATATTTCTATCTTTCACCCCTACAATCTACTGTCCATACAGTAGCCTGTGGTTTTTAAAGAATATACATTCAGTAAATCATGCCATTCCCGGCTCAAAACAGAAGCTTTTAATAGCTTCCCTTTGTAAGTAGCTCCTGGCATTCCATGGCGTAGACCTTGCCTGTGTCTTCCATCATGGATGTCTTCACTGTTCACCAGGTTCTTGCCACACTGGTCTTTCAGCCTTGAATAGGGCAAGCTGCTGGGGTCTTCAAACAGCTCTCCCCTACAAACTGGATACTCTTCCCTATGCTCGGCAAGCTAATTCCTTCTCACTTGCTAGGTCTCAGCTTCCTTGGAGAAACATTCCTTGACCCCCTCAATCTAAAGCAGGTTACGCACATAGTTTGAAATAACACACTCGTTTGCGTCCTTGTTTACTGTCTGTCATCCTTTCAGCTCTGGGAGGGCAGGGACCATATCTGTTTTGTTCCCCATTACACTCCCAGTGCCTAGTACAGTGCCTGGCCCTTAGCAGGCCCTCAATAAATATTCGTCAACTGAATAAGCAAATGGCGACCGTTAGGAACTTTGACTCATCTGTTTTGGCAAACTATGCTGGGTTTTTTCTCAATTCCTTATGGTTATAGCTTAATTCACCACACGTGCGGTGGTGGGTGAGGACAGGAGGACTGCCTGCCACCTTTTGATGATGGTACAGGATGGGGGTGGTGGTGACCTTCCCATGACCTTCTTCATCTTACATCTCAGTGTAACTTGAGATTCAAGGGGGAAAAAGTCTCTTGCCACATCGATGTACTTTTAACTGTAACTGGCCACATAAATAGTAAAGTATAAGTCATGATCGACGTGGGGACAGGAAAAATTGTAAAGCAGTACAACAAAGGCATTCTATGTCATGTCTTTTGGAGTCACCTTTGTTTACCATGTTAGATGATGTCTCTCTGGCCTGCATCTTTGGTTGGGGGACAACGGTGGGGAGGAGAAAGAAAGGGAAGTAAGAAACAGCTTTCCCAGCTGATAGATGAGGAAACTGAGGCTGACAGAACTTACCTGATACTCACAGTCACACAGTTAGGACATGAGGAAGATGGATTTGAACCCAGGCTGTTCTGATCCCCAAGGGAAGATGCAGTGCTATACACAGAGGAGAGGCCAAACCAGAAGGAGTGACTTCTTGAAAGGGCCAACACTGGGAACTGAACCTAAATGGCTTCAGAGAAAATGCAGCTGGAACTTGCTGTTCTGACCAATTAGTGCTGACGGGGCAGGGTTCTTTAGAAGGGAAAGCATGGCGGCAGTCAGGAGTCTTCATTCTGGGGTCTGATGTAGACTGAGAAGGGAAAGCGCCAGCTGGGATGAGGAGAGCCAGGTCCAGTCTGAAGAAGCTGGCTGGGTTCCAAGGGCACCTGGGCAGCTTTAACAGAGATACTTTAAAACAAGCCGATTACTTCCTTTCCATACTGGAGACTTTGCATTTGTCCAGGCCCTTTCATCCAGGAATGCTCCGTGCCTTCCCACGTGACTGAGTGGCTGCAGGGAGGAGGGTTGTGGCTCAGTCACTGGGAGATCCTGGAAAAGTCTCTTCTGCCCAAGTCTCAGACGCACTTTGTTCACTACAGGAAGAGGCTTAGTTGTTCTAACCCAGGGATGGCAGAGTGGAGTCTCCGGGGACTTGTTAAAATTATGACCCATCTTCCTCTCTGCAGGGTAAGCAATGCTGATGGCAGTGGGCTCACAAGAGAGGTGAAGGCCTCTCTGGACATTTGGTTCCCAGGCACCATGGTAGGAGGTGAAGGGCCCCAAACACTTGCCTTATCAAATCAGCGAGGAAGCATCGCTCATTCAAGCACATTATTTCTTAAAACAAAACAAAACAAAGCCAAAAACACCAATGCCCCTCAACCATGTTTGGACAAAGATTTTCAAGGTTTCTCATTAAGGTTGCCGCTTGCCCAGGAAGTTACCGCCAACGCAGCGGTCTAAAGGGTTGAACACGGACTCTGGCACCGAACAAGGACATGGTGTTAGAGAAACACATGGGGGGGCAGTCCTCACTTTTGAGCAGCCTCGTATTAAACCCCCTTCTAGTGCTGGGGAATCCTCCTCTGTGTGAATCTCAGGGCAAGGGTGAGGCTATACTACCATAGCTGAAAAAGCCTGGTCCCCCAGTGACAGAGACCTAACCTCAGCCAGTGACAGCCTCCTGCCCAATTCTAGAGCAAGAGACCAAGAAGGCAGGGACCGCTGTGTCCAGGGCACCATGCTAGGATCTTGCTATGGCCTGATAGAGCCTGATCCTGGTACTCAGGTTTCTTGACTCCTCTCATATCCCCAGGCTGGTTCTCCAGCTTTCCTGGCAATTCTGAGACCTTGCAGATAGCCTTCTAATCCATCTGGTTCTGCCAAAAGGAGACAGAACCACTCTCCTCTGCTTACATCTACGATATCAGCCTGAAAACACTCCATAGAGCAATGATTTAATCCTTTGTCTGGGGATTTACGTGTTTCTCATGTAGTCCACTATTTAAAACTATCAAGAAAGTGGGTTTGCTATATAATTCATGCAAGCTTCTCATCCAGACTGAGAAGGGAGTGTGGGGTGGTAGCTTGCAGTAGCAGAGCTGATTCTGTTGTCCTGGGTTGCCCTGGGGGTGTTTCTAGCCTCAGTTGTTGGCAACTTTCCCTGAAAAGTAAGACGGGTTGGGTTGAACAGAATAGGAAATTTAACACATTACTGGCACCGAATGGAGTCCCATAGGTCTCACCTGGATTCTCAGGTTTGGATCTATACAGAGCTAGCTAGGTAAGCTTACTGTGGTTGGTCCTTACACGTGGAAATACCCCACCTGGGAAGTACCCCCAGGTCTATTCATTAGTCAACAGGGCAAATGTCTACAGACATATCTGTAGGTAGTCACCCACATGTTCTGTAAAGCACTCCTCATTCCATGGCATAAAAATAAAAGCTACAAAAAGTCCCAGGAAAATTATTTGATTTCCCTATCAGTTAAGCTGACCACCATGTACACTTGATGTGGTTAAAAATCTGATTGTTTTCCTTTTCTCACCCACACCCTGCTCAATGCCAGCCACGAGTACATTTCCTGTTCATTCCAAGGCCATAAAAATTTGGTGCCTAATGTAAAATCTTGTGACATTTTGCCTGATTTAAATTTGGTGGTTACCCTCTATGGAAATTTCCCCTCAGATGGACGGTTGACAGAGAGCCAGGCATTCAGAAGAATCACACCGGGAAGTACGTGTTTGTTCTAAAAAGGCAAACCTTCCTACTCAGAGAAGTTTTTTATGTTTTTGCTTTTTTTCCTGCCAGGAAAGTTGAGAACAGAGTGTAGAACTTCATCTGAGCTCATGGATTGAAAAGACAAAGTCACAGAAAGGAGGGAGAAGGGGGGTACTGTAGGCTTATGATGGGTGTTACGTTTTTTCACGGGAGTACTAAAAAAAAAAAAAAAAAAAATCAGTTGAAATGAGAGCTTCTCCCAAAGAACTCCTGATAATGAAAATATCAACACGGTGCTCAAAATGGAACAGTCATGAATGGAAGTGGTATTTTTGGGGGCGTGCAGATGACTCAGAATCCAACAATGGAATGTTAAGCAGTGGCTTCCTGGACCCCACAGCTTACTGTTCTAATCGAAGGCAATGTTCCCAGTGATATATATACACACATAGCTATATTTCAAAAAATAAAATTTTCAACTACCCAAGGGATTCCGTCCGTAGGAAACCTGTTAATTACTTCCATTAGCTCTGACCCGGGGACCCTGTGGTCTACCAGAACATTCCATACCTCTCACATTGGGCATCTATTTCATTCTACAAAACTTTTTAACCAGAGTACAGTGTACAGTGAATCACTATTCTACTTCACCTCCCAGGTGGAGGTCAGAATTAGCTGTGAAATGGCCCAAAGGCAGGGAGGAAAAGGCAAAAGTCAACTGGAAATATTTGACCTGCCAGAAAAACTGACCCTCGGTAGCAAAGGACTCCAGCGTCACTCCACTTCATCCCATTCAGTTTCTGTAGGTAAAATTACCGCTTGGACAATTTCTCATCGTGAATGGCGGTGGAAAGCTATACCTCTGCCAGTCTGATGGTCCTTCCCTGCACTGAGCCTGGACCGCCCAGGCCCGGGGGTCACTTTAGCTTCACAGGTTCACATTCATTCTGTCCCAGCTGATGTTCTCATCTCTTGCTCACCAGGAACAGATTGAGATTTCACTAAGGTCCCCAGAGACTTATTTTCGACACAAATCCTTCCCAACCAGCGTCTTCTAAGAGCAGGCTTTGGTTGGATCCCGTTCTAACATTTAGACATGTGGTGTCTCCACTGTTATCGGAAAAGAAGTTAACAATCTTCTCTTTGTAATAATCTTTATGAACTCATCACTTCTGGAAACTTGTCATAGCAACATTGACTCTTCCAAGAGAGGGTAAAGTCTCCCTCGAGAGAAGGTAGATTTCAGGAAAGGAGATGCAAAAAGGGTGCATCCTTGCGCAGCCCATTGGCAAAACCAGTCCATAGGCTGCTGTCTCCCCTTTCCATTCGCTGAGGGTCTGAGTGTGGGTATCAAAGGATGAGCCTCCCCTCCCCAACCCTGGAAAACAATGAAAGGCAGTATAATTCCAGGGCCACACTTTCCCTCCAGCCTTTCCCACATCCAATCACTATTGGACTTGGCAATTTGGATGTGAACTCTTTAAGTTATTCAAACAACTTGTTTTTATCCAGTGTTTCTCCATGGGGCAATTTTATTGGGAAGGCAAATGAGGTTTCAGGGAAAGGTCTGAGGAAGATAAAAATAGTCTTGGCTTCAGAATGGAAATCCAAGCCCTGTCAAGGGTACTTCCAGACTATTTTTCCTTTGGCTGGCCATAGCAGGGAGCTTTCACATAATGATGGCATTCTACAAAACAATGCTATCGCAACAAGAGCAGACCACAGAAGTACTCCATGGGGGCCTGGAAGCCAAGGCAGGCATGGTCCTGGGCCTACCACAAACTCTACCTCTTGGCTCAGACACCGTCTTTACCCTCACATTCCAGCACCGAGTCACCCAGATGCCCTCACCCTCTGAGGAGGGATGTCCCAGGGGTGACTGACTCACCGACATCTCTTCTGGGTTCCCATTGGCTATTTCCACCACTCTCAGGGCAGGGTCCACCTTCACTTGGGCACGGGTCATGAACTGAATGACAGATGAACTGTCCTGTGGAGGAAACAAAACAACTCACTGTAAGATCTTTCAGTGACAATGGCCGGGCCTGGACAAAGGCTGCGCACTAGGCAGAGCTGAAATTCCAAGATTCCATGTGGACCAGACAAAAATTTTATCACTGAGCTACATACCTTTCCATCCCGGGTGCCCACATAAACAGACATCTTTAGTATCTCTCTTGAGAATTCTTTCATATCATGGTGGACACTGAAAAACTACAGAGTTTTGCCAATCATCAACATATGTAAGTTTGTGTGCTGTGGTTTCCAAGTGGAAAGAGCCAGATATTTGGATATTGATATTGACATATCCACAAAGAGTAGAGAATAAATAAAGCTGTTTAATTGTGTAAAACAATTCCAGGCCTGGCATTCCGTAGAAGGCATCTGATTTCATTAAGCATACATTTCTTAAGCATCTTCCTGCCCTGACCACAATCTTGAAACCCTTCACATGAGTTACTTTTAACTCTTTGTTTGCTCTTAAGTGAAGCTGTTTTGGGTTCAAAGCCATTTAACCTGGAAAGAGGAGAGATGAGAAAGGGGGAAACATCTGGCTTATAAATTAGGCTGTGGCCTGACGACAAAGGGGCCTGGGAGGGGATGGGCACCTGTAAGACTCAGGAAGAGCTCACCAGCAAGACGCAGTCAGAAGCCTTGGTGCGGGCTCTGAGTCAAAGCCACTGATCCAGAAAATGAGAAAATGGCTCCAACGCAGGGATGGAGAAGGAATTTGGGAAAAGACAGGGTTGGCACAACTATGGCTTAGGGGAGGGCCAGAACCTTGAGACAGTGGTACAGACAGTGGAGTAGAGAGGTAGCCTGGCTTACGTCGTGGAAACAGATGGCAGACAACAGGGGTATTTGGCATCCCACCTGTGAAGGTGGCTGAGTCTCTGCCAGCAAGGTGTCTTGTAGTGTACCCACCCACACCTACTCAGCTTGCCTGCCATGCAAGGAGATACACATGAGATGCCAGCTCCAACCCACTTCTGGTGAAACCTACCCCTGAAAATGAAAGTGAAGGACTCTTTCTGTAGAAAACAGACCCAAGGGGGCCCTCTGCTCATCTCTGACAAAGAAACCACAAAGACCTCCCTGGGAGGACACACAGGGTACCACTCTGCATACTTCACCTGGGAATTATGTACTAATTACTGTTCTTTTTAAATAAACACAGCAATGAAACATACGTTAAATGCTTCTGGGAAGCTTGTCACTCAAAGCAACTGCTTCCGTTAAAATAATTTTGTAGTAAATAATTTTGGATGCGAATTCAGCAGTAAATAATTTTGGATGCGAATAATCTCTTACCCAGTGTAACAGTTTTACACATTTGTGCTTTTATGTGTCAGGATAGGCTGTATTTTCAATCTTGGACAATAAAATTATCTTCACCATCTTAGATATTCATAATGACAGTAACAAAAACAATAATGATGCTAACTGTCAAAGTCAGAGGGAGATGGAGCCTGCCACAGGACAGGCTTTCAAAGAAATCTAAATCCTCTGATAATGAAAAAAAAAAACCAGATCCTACATTTCAAATGAAAACTTGTTAAGGTCAAAACAATAAAACCTCAAATTCCCTTGTGTTGGGCCAGACCTTGAGGTCAAAGGAAAATAAACACATTATTTTCGGCCCAGGCAAACCACAAGGCTGGCACTGCTCCACGTCCTCAGGGAGGCTGGGAGGGCTCCTGGAGCCATCGCATGCTCCATGCCCCAGGGGAGGTCGTGGCTGGCTTTAGGGGCCCGACACTCGGCATTTCGAGCTCTCCAAGCAGCTGCAGCCCCATCTGGCTTCCAGGTCAGCCTTGTTCTGCACCTGGAATTTCTGCTGAAAGGGTCTGTTCAGGGTAAAAACCCTTCAACACCCACATAAGACACCCCATGGCTTTCTGCTCTCTTGGGGTGTAGACTGGAGTTGGATGGCCTATGATGACAGCAGTCAATGGGACATGTTCCTTGGCAAAGAGTCACCATTGATGAGAGAGAGAGAAAGAGAGAGAGAGAGAGAGAGAGAGAGAGAGAGAGAGAGAGAGAGAGAGAGAGAGAAAGAGAAAGAGAGAGAGAGAAGCAGGCCCCAGAGCTGTGTACAAGCAAGGCTTGAGACCTTGCAATCAAATTAAGCACAAATCACTGAAGTGCCAGCAGCAGCCTTCTGGGCTGAGAGTGAAGGAGACATCAGAGTGGTTTCCCGCCATCAGTGCCATTATCAGGACTCTGGCAACAGTGGCAAGTGTGGCATGGGGAATAAAAATGTCACCAGGGCCATTTGTCAAGAAGATCAACATGCCAGGTAAGTACACAGAATCACAGTCCCTCAGGCTGACTTGGGGACCCATGCCAGGAAGGCACTTCCTGCGTTGTGGGGTTTCCAGACTCCCTCCTGGAATGACACGGTGGCCAGCGGTGCTCTAATTCCTGCCCGGTCCTCTCACAACACTGTCCTTTCTCAAGGGAGAGGTACAACAGGGAAGCTCTGCTATGTGAGCCCAACTGGCCTCAAACCAGTTTCTCTCCCAAGGAAACCAGAAAAAGCAGAACGGTGCACCGCTCTCCACGGGTGTGTGGGGGCTGTACTGGCTGCACCTGGAAAGTGGAAAAACATCCCGTACTCCCAGTGCCCGTGACTTCTCAGGTCAGCATGTTACTGCCACGGCTAATTTAAAAAAATAACACTGGAATGACTTTTCTAAGGCTATTCATTCATACATTGACAGGTTATGACGGACTGACACGTTTAGTTTTTCCAAAAGAAAATAAATAAGAGTCCCTGTGGCTACCATGCGTATTTTGTTTTATCTTCACGTGGGATTATTTTTAAAGCATCTTGTTGGATGTGGCCTTTTATACTCAGTAGCTCTTATGTCAAAATAAATCATAGTGAATTTGTATGATTTTTTTTTAAGGGCCACCAATTCACTGACTGGTGTATTTTTTATGAACCACTTCTGATAAACTCATAATAGCAAAGTGACATGAGGTTCAAAAGTTGGACTTGTCTGAAACAAAATGTCATTTAAACAAGAGGTCAGTAAACTACAAACCATGGGTCAAATCCGGCCCTTTGCCTGTTTTTGAAAATAAAGTTTTATTTGAACATAGCCACGCCCATTTGTTTGAGTATTGTCTATGGCTGCTTCCACAATACAGTGGCAGACCTGAGGAGTGGCAAGAGACTGTATGGACCTTAAAGCCTAAAATATGTGCTACTGGCCCTTTACAGAAAAGGTTTGTCAACCCCTGATCTAAAATGTGGTTCCCAGACAAGTGCTATTGGCATCGCCTGGGTACTTGTCAGAAATACAGAATCTCAGACTCCAGCCCCAGGAATTTACAGTTTAAACAAGGTCTCCAGGTGATTCTGATGCAAGCTAAAGTCTAAGAAACATGTGCAAACAAAACAGCTCGTTAAAACGAAGGTTCTGATTAAGCAGGTATGGGGTGGAGTCCAAGATTCTGCATGTCTAACAAGCTCCCAGGTGAGGCTAGGACTACTGGTCCTCGGATCACACTGAATAGCAAGGATCTGGTATGTCCCCTGGCATCCTTCAGCAGCCGAATTACCAGTGGTACATGCCAGGAAAGTTTTAAAAGGGGAAGGCAGAGTTTCATGAGGAAAGCAATTCAAACGCTTTTACATGAACCCCGAGAGTGTAGTTCCTCGGGACTTACCTTCTTCAATATTTCTGTGTTCAGCAGCATGTAAATGTCTATACTACGACTTTCTTCTTTAGCAAGTGCACTCAGGTTACAATGCATTGTTAGGCAAGACATTCCTGGTTTTTCACAGTCCTGAGAAGGAAAATCGGAGAACTGTCAAATGGTATTAAGAACAAGGACAGATGCACAGCGATTTATGGAGCAGAAGGCTCCATGTGCTTCTCTGTTCTGGTGACAAAGGCAACTCCAGATGTGATCATTCCTTCTTGCCACCAGAGGGCAATGGAGGGATTTCCTGCCCAGCGGGCACCATAACATGCCTTCAAGTCAAGCAATTGGAAGAAAGCAGCTCATTGGGTACCCTACTAGAAGGTTGGCTTTTGCAAGGGGAAATAATTGTTTTTAAAAAGAAACACATTTATGCATTCCGAAAGCATTTTTCTCATGAGTCTTGACTACAAGATGTATTTCCTACATTATGTAATTTCTGCCTGTGCAGTTGCAAATACACTTTCATGCCCATTTTTCAGGTAGGGCAAATTAGAGGGCCAAGAAATCATATGACTCAAGAAAACACAGGAGTACAGAAAAACACATGTTGGACCAAGAAAATACCTGAATTTCCAAAAGAAATGTAAATTCCAAATTTAAGTTACAAAAGAAGAATTCTTCTCTTTTGTATTTTAGGATCCAAAATGTCCACACATACCTTCACGATGTTTCATATGTGGGGTAACGTTTTCAGCCAGATACACAGTTGTATGTCAAACAATCAGCTATCACTACACCTAATGATTCTAAGAGCTTTTAAAAATAGTTGTATCATCAGCACTATGTAAGTAAAAAAAATCCAACACTCCAAGTGGCAAACAGACCTACTTTTATAGGAAAAAAAATATGAGTGGTGTGCCTAGTCTGAAATAAGGAGCTAAAGAGATAAAGGAACCAAAGATATGAGGAAAGGAAGTGTTGGAGTAGTATATGATTCTACCTTTAATACCGTCACTTTTTAAAAAATGGGGCATGACTTACATGGCAAACAGAATAAATCTGAAGGGTCCATCTTGATATAATTTTACATATGTTTATACCCAGATCAAGATGTAGAACCTTTCTGGTACCTGAGCACGTTCTCTCATGCTCTCTGCTGTTGATATTCCTCCCAAAGTAACCACTACCTGGCCTCCATTGTCATTGATGGTTTTGCTATTTCTGAACTTCATGTAAGTGAAACATTACAATATGTGTCCTTTTGTCTCTAGCTTCTTTCACATAAATATTATGAGATTTATTCATGCGGTTAGGTGCAGCAGTTTTCTATTGCTCTGTAACATTCCACTGTATGGCTACACCACAATGGTTTACTCACTTTCCTGTGGATGGCTATTTGGATCGTTTCCACTTTTTGGTATAGTAAGATGGCTGTGGTTATTGTCTATGTCTTTTGGGGGACACAAGAACTCATTTCTCTTGGGGATATACCTGGGAGTGGAATTCCTGGGTCATGGGGTACAAATATCTTCTGTGCGAATAGATACTGCCCAGCAGTTTTCCAAAGTGGTTGTACAAGAGCCATCACTCTTGATTAGACTCCTACTAGTTGAAGGAATGTTTTACTACTTTGTGCTTTGGTTGCAAAGGTTTTCCCTTTGCCGGGCAATGGAACTTGGAATGCCAATTTAACACTTTGATTGAAACCTCAGGCTGAAACATAGGAGCTGACCACAGTCCTCATGATTTTCTAAGCCAATTGATTAAAACCATATTTGGGGAATAATAAATGCCAAATAGAAAACTGGCCTCTCATCTCAGACTTGCCTTCTTAGAGAGGACCACCCATGTTGACCCAACCAGTAAGCAAATTCTTACCAAGACTTTTCTTCCAGACTTTGTGAAAAAAGCAAATATAGTATGGAAGATATTTTCTTGTTCTTGAGGGATGATGCAGGGGGTTGGGTTTTTCTGGAAAGAACAGTTTCCCTTCTCTTGGCCCACCTGAAAATGAAAAGAAATCTGTCAGATCGGTCCACCCGAGCATAGATCATGAGCATGGAATTCTTTATGGTAGACGGGGTAGCAGTAGGGCCCAATGTCAGCTTTCCCCCTTGTCCATTCTCCAGTGGACGACAATGGCCGAAAAACTGAAAGGCAGAAGTAGAAGCATCCACAAGAGGGAACAATAGAAAATGTAGATCCTCAGTCCTTAAATAACTAAGATGACATGGCACACAACATGTAAATGAGATGTGTCTAGGAAACCGTAACACATACGGAACAAAATAAACCTACTTTCATCATCTCCAAAGCACATTTATCAGCATTCTTACAACGCTCTGAGATAAGCATTCGCGCTCTTTGTCCGGACGAGGAAAATGAGACTCAAGTTAGCTCACTTGCCAACAATAATCACAGAGTCCAGAACCCAGATTTTGAACCCAGATCTTCTGAGACCAAACCTTTATGCCTGCTCCACTGCCAGAGGTGTTCAAACTGTGTTCCATGGAACCCCTAGGGTGCTGTAAAATCCCATAGTAGTCTCTCTAGTGAGGAGAAGAGGGATCCAGCAGGACTGCTCTGGGCCCTCATCTCTGCTCCAACTAGAGAGCTTCAACCACTTGTAACGTCATTTAAAACCAGGGTTCTGCTACCAAAAAAAAAAAAAAAAAAAAAAGGTTGGACAGCCACCGCACTGAGCCATACAGCAGCTTATATGCCCAGTGAGCTCTTGGTGAGTTTTCTGACAGCAATAGCAATGGTTTTGGGCAATAGCAACATCAAAAGCAAAACAAACCAAAAAGTGACAGTGTATAGTCTTCCATGTGATTTCTTTAAGAACAACACTATTTTTAATGCCCAAATGGAGGAATTGTTTAAAAAACAAAGTCTTCTTTATATAGCATCACATTACACTGGTGAAAGCTGAATACTGGACATGACTGAAGGTCAAGTCACAAAATTAATAATTGGGAATTCATAATTTAGGATTGTGTTTACAATCCCATTTCTCACCAGAAGCATCTGTTTAAACTAACTTTCCTATCTTTAAGGTCCTTGAGTAAGATACAGTATATAGTTTGAATTTATTAAAGAATTTTTCAACTTCTCATTCATGGTAGGGAGTAAGGTTTAAATTTTTTACCTAAAGAAACTTCTAACTTAAGCTAACAATGTTAATCTTTTGATAATGAACTATAAAACAAGACCCCAAAATGTACTAAATTGATCTCTATTTTATCTCTGGTCTGAACACATATGCCAGGATTCACAGTATATACCTGAAAATAAGTAAGATGAAGGTATATTTCATCTAATTAATTATTAGAAAAGAATTACAAATCTCTTATAGTTTATGACTTGTTATTCTTTAAAAGGTTCTCATAATTTGGTATTCTCCCAATTACTCGATTTTAACCACAAAATCTGGGAAGACACCAGCCTGAAATGGTCTCAATTAATGTTGGTTTTGGATATTCTTAAGAGGTCATTAGAGGGCATTAATGGGAAGAAACAATGAGATTTAACACATATTTGGTGATTATTCCTGGGGCGCATTTGTAAGTTGTGATAAATATTTTAAAGCTCATTTCAGAAAGCAAAACATGTTTCCTAAGTAGTGAATATCATGAGTAATAAATAACTTGTAAGACAAATGAGAACTACATCTGCTGCAATGTTATACATTGACATGTGGGATATAAAACTGAAAGCAACCAAGGAACAAAACTAACAAATAAAGAAACAAAAACTCATAAACACAGATAATTCAGTGGTTACCAAAGGGTAAGGGGGAGAAGGGGGTCGTAAATGAGGGTAAATGGGGTGACATATATGGTGATGGAAGGAGAACTGACTCTGGGTGGTAAACACACACTGTGATATGTAGATGATGTATTATAGAATTATACACTTGAAACATATGTAACTTTACTAACCATTGTCACCCCCTAATAAATTTTAATAAAAAAAATTCAGCATCAAACGGATCCAAACAGTTTTGCATTTCAAATAAATTAGACAAATTGAAGATGATATGCTCAGAAAGCTATTGACTGAAAAGTGGCTTTAGTAATGGCATACCTTGATCTCAAAAGATGTACATTTGCATAAAACCATTTTGGGAAATGTGTGAATGGGAAGAGTAATATAAATTAATATATTATTAATATATTATTCTCATATAATTTTAAGTACAGTATCCCCTTATCTGCAGGGATACATTCCAAGACCCCCAGTGGATGCCTGAAATTGCAGATAGTACTGGAAAAACGTGTTTTTTTTTCCTATATGTATATACCTTTTCACTTACGAGGTGTGATTTAAAAATATGGTAAATGTTTAAATTAAAAAAAAAATTATTACAGTAAAAGACACGTTGCCATTAATCTCCCTCAAAATACCCCCCCTCGCTTCAAATACACTTATCCCATTGTTCTTGACAATTTCTGAAGTGGTTCTGGAAGTCCTCTTTTGTGAGTGTCTTTAGTTGTGCTGTTGTGGCTGCCTTGATGTCCTGAATCAATTCAAACCGTTTTCTTTTCATGGTCATTTTGACTTTGGGGAAGAGCCAGAAGTTGCATGGTGCCAGATCCGGTGAATAAGGTGGATGGGGACACACCGTAATGTTTTTATTTGACAGAAATTGCCGTTCCAGAAGCAATGTGTGACACGGAGTATTGTCATGATGGAGGATGAAGTAAAGACATTCAAGAAAGAGGACTTCCAGAACTGCTTCAGAAAGTGGCAAAAACGATGAGCTAAGTGTGTTTGAAGCAAAGGGGAGTATTTTGAGGGGGATTAATGGCAATGTGTCTTTTACTGTAATAAAATTTTTTAAATTTAAACATTCACTGTATTTTTCAATCACACCTCATAAAGGAAGCACATTATAGCTTCTCTTTGGCACATCTAAATTGCCAGCATTACTACTCTTGTACTTTGGGGACATTATTAAGTAAAATAGGGTGACTTGAACACACACTGCGATACTGTGACAGTCGATCTGATAACCCAGACGTCTACTAAGTGACTGAGGCAGGAACATACACAGCGTGGAGATGCTGGAGAAAGGAATGATTCTCATACCAGGCGGAATGGAGCTGACAGCTCGAGATAATCGTCACGTTATTCAAAACGGTGTGCAATTTAAAAACACATGAATTATTTCTGGATTTTTCCATATAATAGTTTTGGACCATGGTTGACCGTGGGTAACTGAAACCACAGAAAGTGAAACCGTGGATAAGGGGGTGCTACTGTATACAACTACATGATTAGGTTAAATATTCTAAGTAGGTATTTCATTTTTCCAACCTTTTTATTGAAGTAAAATTTATATTCACTGAAGTGCACAGATCTTAGGGTACAGCTTGATGAATGAAGTCACCCATGTAACTACCACCACAATGAAGGTACAGAGTGTGTCCATCACTCCAGTAAGTTCCCTCTGGCCCCTTTCCAAAAGTCAATTCCCATCCCCCATCTCAAAGGCAACCACAGTTCTGATTCCTATTCAGTTGGCCAAAAAAACTTGGTTAAGTTTATCTCATTAGGGAGATGGGGGATAGGGTAATTTGGGAGTTGCCCTATATTTAGGCATATATAGCGTATGGTGGATGGAAAACATTTTGTTCACTGAGCATTTGAGAATTTGAATGTGGGCTCATGGTCTTAATTTAATCACTTTTCACTCTGAAGCATGTGGGTCTCCACTTTCCCATTTGTCTTCTGGAGTGGACATTTGCTGAAAGGCCACTGGAAAAACGGTCCTCCTGCAGGCCTGTGGCATGTACATTCCTCTGTTGAGATGATCAGGTTTGGCCACCCAAACACATTTGGTCTTGGTTTAGAGAAACAGAATCTCTGTATCTTGCAGGAGGCATCTGTCCTAATTAAAGTCAGGGATGAGGGCAGAGTTCCTTCTGGCTCTACAAACTGGCAGTTGGCACTTCTAGGCCAGGAGAGAAAGTATGGGAGCAGAGCCCCAAACCCAGCTAGTTTCACTAATGGGCTTCGGGTGTGAGGCCTGGTGCTGTCACCCCCTGTAACCCGCCTCCCACCCCCCCGCACAGCAGGGCAAGGGGGTGAGAAACAAGCGAAGCCTCAGTCCCAAGCCTGTGGGGCAGAGACCTGGCTCAGAACTATTTTCCTCTTTCTCCCGGGAGTCTCTGAGCAGCCTGTGAACAGGGTGATGATGGTGACATGACGTGATTCGGTGTGACATTTGATCTGCCCCAGTGGAATCTGGAGAAGGGAAGTGGGGACGGAGTTTGTGGTGAATGAAAATCTCAGCCAGTTGTGCTCCCAACTGCGGTTATGCGGGAATCACTTCAATCGGGAAAATGACGTTTTTCTGGGAGGTTCAGGGTGGTCCTCTTTCAAAGAGAGATTGAAGGTTGCTTGGTGCTGCACGGATCTGATTCAGACGAGCTAATCCTGTTGTAGGCGCTCCCTCAGCTAAAACTGAGCAATGCAGCCCCTGGCTAGGGTTATCAAAGGCAAGCGTTTTGCTATGTGTTGAGTATATACGTATGCCAGAGCCAGATACCCAACACATGTGCAGCCCTTCCTGTGTGTGTGCCAGGCTCTGAGTGCTTTACACCAATTAACTCATCCAGTCCTCACTCCCACAAGCTGAGTGCTACTCCTATCCCCATTTTACGGATGGAGAAAATGAAAGACAAGGCGAGGTCGTTTGACTGCCTGAGGTTCCCCAGCTGGTAGGTGGCATAGCTGGGTTGGAATGCAGGCCATTCGGCTCCAGAGATCTGCTTGTAACCCCCTCCCTGCCTCTCAGGTATGCAGGCTAAGGATGGAGCTGTGAGGATAGAGGGAAAACACCTTTTCCTGTTTTGACCTTGGTCAAAGGAAGGAACCAGTAGCCTAGAAGCCTCGGGATCCCAGCGTCCTCCATGCTGATCCAGTTCTGCCACTGTGGGGAAGAAAATGACTCCAGCCCAGACACTGGGAGACAAAAACGCCTGCTGCTCGGGAAGCCAGGCCGCCCCATGCAGTCTCAGGCTGGAAGGGGACCAGAACATCCTGAAATGTTGCTTTTGGAAGGCAGCTCCAAGATCATGCAGTCCTATGGCCTTGCCTGACAGATAAGGAACCAGAGGCCTCGAGTTCCGTGACTCGCCCAAGGTCATATGACTGGCTGTTGGCAGTGACACCCAGTGAAGGAATCTTGTGGCACAGATGGCCGTGATGAACACGCGACTGTCCTGGGCTTCAGCCCCAGCTCTGCCTCCTAACAGCTGTGCCAATTTGTGTGTCTCCAAGGGCCTCAGTTTCCTCACGTGTAAAATGAGGACGGTGGCCTAGGTGGTCACTAAGGTTGGCCTCAGTTGCTAATCCCACACTCTGAAGACTATCTGTACATTTTAACGAGAGCATGGGGTCCCCTATCTCCCATTACGTAGGTAAGCAATTGCTGAGCCCCCCAGCACCCCCAATTTGGTTTTAACCACCCTGTTTGCTCAAAATCAAGGGGAAGGAATGTTTTCTTCTTGTGTTGCAGACAACATAGGCACCACGGCACTCATTTCTCCTTGGCTGGCCAAGGGCTCTGTGGTCATTGCCCCCTGCTCATCTCTGCCCACTCCCTTCTCATTTATTTTCCAGACTATCTGGGTCCAAATGCTTCCCATGACATGGCTGCTTATCTTCTGTGACCTCTGGGAGCTGGAAGAGGTCCATGTCTCTTGGAATGTGAGTGCTTTCAAGGATGCGGGATACAATGTCAAGGCTGAATTCTGTGAAGGCAGCTATTGCGGGTTTTCTGTTGGCAGTTGGCCTCCCTCCTTCCGCCATCCCGACCCCAAAGAAAACATTGCAAGTTGAAACCAAGAGATAATGGTGGCTTGGGAAACTGTTGGGAGCCCAAGGAGAATGTGGACGTCACTTGGGGGCAGACGCCCAGCCCCATCGCTGAGTTCAGATATGAATGGGAATAATACCAGCTACCATTAGGTATTATTCTGAGAGCTATGATACACACTGAATCCTTGTAACACTCATGTGCAGAGGGTACTGCTATCAGTAGCGTGACCATATAATATATGGTCCAAACGGGGACATTTTTGAGTGAAGTGGGGAGTCCATGAGACAGACTAGCATGATAGAGACACATATCAGGGATGTGCCAGGCAAACGGGGACATCTGGTCTCCTTAATTTTTACCCCCATTTCGACATGAGAACACTGAGGCCCAGAGAGGTTAAACAACCTGTCACGTACCTACAAGCTTTGACTTTGGAAGGAGCGTCATCTCCAAAATCGCCACCAGGATACTCACTGTCCTGTTCTACCTCCCTCAGACCTGGGGTGCACAGCCTCTGTTCCACACACACCTGGACCATCATCTTATTGCTTATCCTTTCACAGCCCTCGGAGCAGGGCTCCTGTTGTCATTATACATTTTGTCTGCACGTTTCTTCCTCTACCAGTACATCAGCCCCTGCCTTGACCTGCATCCCTGACTGGGAGGTGGCAGCTCAGGTGGGTCATGGAGGATAACAAGAATTTCCAGAGAGCAGAGAGGAAAGGGGGAAAGTTCCAGGAAGAAGGAGCAGACTATGCAGAAGCATGGACGTACAAAAGGCAGACTTGCGTCTAGAGAGCCTCGTTCAACATGGCTCAAGCACCGGATGAATGTTGGGGAGTAGTGGCCAGAAATGAGGCAGGGGAGGTGGGCCTGGACACAGAGGAAAACCTTGCTGGCAAACTGGAGAGGGTGGGCAGTTACCCAGAAGGAGAACTAACATGTCTCAAATTAAGGAAATGCTTTTCCCCTGAGGCATGTGGTGTTATTGGTGTATTTTTAACAGGCTAAGGCATAAATGTCCCCTTTCTACCAGCATCAGCCCCAAGCCTTTAATGTATTCCCGCTGGTTGGGTTCTGGGCTGGGGAGAAGTCACCAAAGTGTCTCTGACTTGATGTACAAAGCTCACTGCCTTGAACACAGGACACAGGCAATAAAAGAGAAATGGAAGATTAAATTAGCAGAGGAACAAACTCAATGACAACAGTGCTTTCCTTGAGGCAAGCTTGGAGTTTTTACTAATGTAGGTCTCGGGCAAAGTCTGATCTAAAAACTGTTGAATTGACTTGGATTAAAGGGGGCATAGGTTCATTTCTGAGTAACATGTGTTTTCTGTTAACTGACATTTATCTCTTAATCATTGACTTTATGTTCTCTGTTACATCCTTAGGCCACTTTTCCATATCATCTTACACCAATCACAGCTGATGGCAACCGAGTAAACATGACCCATCTCCTGACTTGCCACCTGCTCCTCTGAATTCACATGCCCCTTGGCTTTAAAACCCAGAAAAGGTTTTGAATGACTACTTTGTTAATTTAATTACCTGTTGCCTACTCTTGGAACCAAGGTATCAGAAGACAGTAAGTTCCCTTTCTGCCACCGGAGACTGAACATTTACCAAAGTGGCTTTGATTATATTAATTTTAGGACTCCAAGGTTTGAAATAAAATAATATTCATAAAAGGATCAAGAAATGATACCCACTGGTTAACTAGGCCAACCTAATACATTTACTACTAGAAAGATAAATAAGAACTACATGTAAACTGTGATAAGCAGTTTTACAGAGTTCTTCATATTGTGCCTTTTATTAAATCACATTGCTATGATTTATTAATGTGGTTCTTTGTATTCACCAAAGAACAGTAAAAAATGACAATATTTTAATCATAAGTCCTAAGATAAATATTTTCATGTCTCTCCATTCATTTCAAGCCTTTGTAATAATACAGACACAGAATGACCCAGAAGGGGTGGACCCATTTATTTATCCTGAATTTTCCATTGCAGTGACACTCTTTAATATAAGGGCAGAGAAACACTGACAACACTCTTGGGTAGTTCCTCATAATGGATAAGCCTAGCTTTATGTTACTAATATATTCAAAAGGTTGAAAACACACTTTTTGTGTGTGCATCATATCATTTAAAGGAATGATATCCTCTCAATGACATCCTTTGGTAGACCCTTCTGAAGAGTTACAGATTCTTTTGCTTTGTAAAATGGGTGCCCTTGTTTATCAGTTCAGTAAGTTCTGATTTTCTGATAAACTTAGCTCTGTGTGTAGCTAGCGACTCAAATGTGTTCATACAAATAGACAAAAAGGAAAAACATTTTGCTTTCCAAAGAAGAAAAACACTCTGATGATCATAACACGAGGTACATTAATTTGAGGCTCTAGATTTGGACAGTCTCTCTGACCTCTGATCCTCAAATGAAGAGCCATGTTCTGTGTTTGAACCGAAAAGGGTAAATGAGAACACATGACAGCTACCCATAAATAACAGTCCGCTGCCAAACCTGCAGAGTTGGAAATGGAGTTTAAGAATGACCTAGTATTATTGAATTTCCAGAAAGGGAAAGATAGTAACTTTCAAAAGCTGGAAAAGGTCAGAACTTTAACTCTAGATGTCTTCTTTCTAATTGAAAAATGATCTTCTAAATAAAATCTTTGCTTTCCCCAACCCTTTTCCCATCCTGTAAGTCCATCACCACTGTGAAAAGTCGTACTAGCTCTGAAAGGTCAGGGTGTTACTGAGAGCAAAACTGAAACAGAAAATAAAGGGGCAAAGCCTCAAAATCAACGTTCCAGAGAACAGGAAGAACACAGCCCATTGCACAATTTTGACCTCCGTAGGAGTCTGCCATTCTTCCATTAAAATCTCACTTCTTACGATAAAAGCTAATGTTTTCTTTCTCTCCCACCAGCTCTTCTAGGGTTTGGCTAAAACAATGTAGCTCCCTCCCCACTCCTCCGCACCCTTTTCCTCTGGGTGTGACAGGCCAACATGCTGCAAAGTCAAGAGTGCAGGCTGCCACCAGGCTGCCCTGTCAAAGAGAATTCATTTACATTGACTCAGAGAAAGACACGTCTCCCAGATGAGGCCCATTTCACAAACATGGGGATGGCCTTTCACTGGAATTAAAGTGATGCAGATGGGATGTAGTTTCAGAGAAGCAGTGACACAAAAGAATTTCCAGATGTGGTCAGATTCTCTTAGCGAAAAAGTGAGACATGAATATGTTATCTGAGCACTTGACATGCATGCCAAAATTTTTACTTTCCACAGATAATGACACATTTTGGAGGCAGAATGGTCTGTGGATTTGGATAATAAATGAGTCAGTAGCCCCCCTATGGGACATAACACAGTCCTCGCACTTGTATTGGTTTATTTAAGTTCTGGTTCTAGCCTTGGACCCATCTTACAGTAAAAGATAAAGGAGCACACCTACTGGGTTATCTCTGCATTTATTAGATGTAACACTTCATTATTACCCTTTTATCAAAAGGTAAATAATCATTTTTCTGAATGCCATGTTTCGTGTCTAACCTCTTACACTCCTTTTCTGAAGAGTATAAACATCAGAGCAGTGAAAAGAGAACGCTAGATGCCATTCATTAAGTCTCAAGCTTGAAGACTTCATGGGAGGCCTGAAACATTGCTTTAGGTCATAAGTTTATATTCTGAAGGAGAAGTGAGTGAAGTTGGCTCCCTGACAGCGAGGGAGATAATTACTTCTCAGTGTCTAACAATGTTGAGAAAGTTCCTTTGGATCTTTGGAAGAAACTCGGTGTGTCTGTCAGAAAGGAGTTTTCCTGTTTGTGTGCTTCCGAAGTATACACAATTAGTGCTCAGCAGGTTAAATTAGAACCATGTGTTTCTCGGCAATGACCGATGCGCTCTGTTTATCCTCAGTGAGATTTCCTGTTACCGACTTTGGTAACAACCCATCACCCCTGCAATGACAGGGCTCTGTGTCATGTTGCTTTTAAGGAATGAAAGAAGGAATGAAGGAAAGTAAACTGCGTAATCACCAACTGTTAAGGCCAGAGAACACCAGGCACCTAAGTGTGGGCATTCCGACCGGCCCACACGCCGCAAGGAAGCATTAATGCTTCCAGATGTCACAGCGGCAGGAGCACAAGGCCCTTTGATAAGGCTGGCGCCCTCAGTCAGCAGGGAGATGGCACTGATTCATTTGCTCTGTTCACACAGGTTACAGGGCAGCCTCGGGACCGCACTGTGTGTGGACAGCCCAGTTTGAACCGTATCCCCACCTTCCAGAGGGTGCGTGTTGAGTGCAAGCTGTCCTTCCAGCCCAAACTAAAACTGACCCCACAGCCCAGGAACGTCATAATTCTGTCTCCAGAATTCAATCAGCCATCGCTTCGCTTTTTAAGTGTTTGGCTTCTGTTGAGGGGTAAAAAAAAAAAAAAAAAAAAAAGAAGGAAGCCAGCCTAATCCTGGCCCATTTCAGGAACTTGACTATTCAGCTCACATTCAGACATGTGCAGAAAGAAGAAAAAAAAGTGCTTTTGAGGCCATCGCTGAGATCAGCAGACTTGACGTGTGTGTGTGTGTGTGTGTGTGTGTGTGTGTAGGGAGGGAAGGAGGGAGGGTAGGAGGGAGGGATGGAGTGAAGGAGTGGGGAGGGAGGGAGAGAATGAGACAGAGAGGGGATTTGAATTTAATGCAAATTTCCCGAGTTCCTAGGACATAGGAGGTACATATTAAATGTGTGGCAGGGTATACAGGTATCTAAGGACACACACCTACCCTAAGGCAGAAAGAAATATTTGTGATGGTTTACTACTAGAGTGGGAGTCGTCAATTCTTTCATTTAATTGAGCACATACTGTGGCTCAGACACCAAACGCTGGGAATACAAAGGAAACAAGGCAGCCATGACCTTTACGGTCACACTATTTTTAATCTTGTGAAAGAAGAGAGACAATGAAAAAATAGCAATTTCAGATAGTGGCCAGTGATATGGAGAAAATAACACACAGGGAAATGGGACAGAAAGTGGATGGGGGTTTGCAACTTTAGTTAACATGGTCAGGAAAGACCTCCCTGAAAAGGTGAACTTTAGGCTCAGACCTGCATTATGAGAAGGAGCCAGCCACGCAAAGATTTCGGGGAAGAGGGTTCTCAACAGTGGCAGGTGCAAAGGCCCTGAGGTAGGATTATCTGGGAAGGCATCTGTGAGGGCTTGATGGAAGAGAGGATGTGTGAATTGGGTCTTAACTGCACTTTCTATAGCTAGAGGAAGGGTGACGCCATTGGCAAGGTCAGAAGGCCCAGGAAAGTGAACAGTGGGTGGTTCAGCAGCCTTCCTGGTCTGGAGTGGCTGGAAGACAAGGTCAGGGATGAGGTCAGAGCCAGAGGATATTGGCCTGGAAAGCTGGGTGGGAGGTCATGTAGGGTTTTAGACCTCATGGTTTTGGCCATTAAGATCTCCCTGTTGATCTTTTAATAGAGAACCTCAGGATGTCTCTGCGAGTTACACAGATAAATTATTAGGAGTGGAAATCAGCAAGTTCTCAAATGGTAAACTGGGTCCTCCCTGCCTGAGTAATAACAGTTTGTGATAAGGAAAGGCTGGATAAAGAGGCTTAGATATCTGGTGCTCAGTTCTGAATTTTTATTTATTTGGACAATGTGGAGAGAGCAAAGAGAATGGCCTAAAATGGGAAAAAGATAATTAAAGGACCAGTGCTCTTGTAGAAAAGAGAAGTGGGAAGAATGACTAAGTAACAACTTAACTTCTCCACAGAGGGAGCTAGGCAACTGTTTTCCATTTTAGCTCAGAAAAGGTCAGGGAAATTAGAGCATGAAAAATTGAGGATAGTCACAAAAAAATGAAATTTAAGGGATACGAGAATGAGTCCACTAAGAGAACTTGCTGGAAACCTGGTTCTGTTGTATTGGGGAGATGTCTTGATGTACTCTGTTCAAAGGCAGACGGTTAGATCACATAATCTGCAAATCCACACCAGGGCTGGAAATCCACCTCCTGCTGGAGAGGGGTTTCCTTTTCCCCCTTCTCTCTCTTATCCCCTTAACATAAGCTGTATTATTGCCAGTTCACTTTACATGACATCATTTAAGTGATAGGATATCAAGGAAAAGGATGCACAGCACCCAAGGACTTTGCATCCCGGGAAGGGTGCCTAAACCTTGGATTCTTGTTAGCAGGAATCTGCCAGCCAGGATGAGCGCTGAGTTGATATAGGGTGGGTCTTTGAATTTCTACAGAAAAAACTGAGGGTGAAGGAGGAGAAGAAAAGAACACGTATTCACCTGGGGAGCAAGTAGTAGACAATGAAAAAAAAAATGAGTTGTTCAGTTTTGCGTTGGGTTACTGCTGGTTGCTTTAAAGTGCCAGGCTGGCTGACGTACAAGTGAAGTCCCCTTGCTGCAGGGAAGATGTCTTGTTGCAAGTACCCTCTATGTATAACTAAGTCATAAAACCCAGATGTTTCTCATGCGAAATGTGCCTTCACAACCAGCCAGCTCTAAAAAATCACTGGTACTCTCAACTGCTGTTACCAGCAAAGGACGCGATTCACTTTGAGGCAGACAGCTCCCCCAGAGTGAGTGCTGATGAGCTCACACTGAGACTCCTGGATGTCCAACCCGGACGCCGCGCAGGGCCAGCGTGGCGGCGGCATTTCCAAGGAGAGAAACCACGTAGGGCTAAAATCAAGGAGACAGGATTCTCAGGAACACTGACTTGGCCAGGGCTTCATGTGCAAAGATCACATTACAACCCCCTGGGACAGCTCTGGTCTCCCACCCTGAAAGATGGTCTCAGCGAGACCTGCCTGCCCACGCTACTTAAAATTACACATTTGTGAGGGGTACAAATGTCTAACTATTACATCGTTTTGTACACCTGAAACTAAAAAAACCCAAAAAACCCAAAAACCCAAAAACTACAGGCTTGCCCACTCTCATCCCCTTCCCGCCTTTATTTTTTTCCATAGCATTTACCATCCTGTAACATACTATATGTTTTACTTATTATTTATATCTTTCCACCAGAATATACACAAGGGCTGGAAGTTTATTATGTTTCTGTCTGTTTTGTTCTCCACAATAAGCCAGTACTTGGCATATGATGGGTGCAAAGTATTTGTTGAATTCAGCACAGACTGAACAGAAAGCCATGAGTCTGGGTGAGATCTTTGAGGTTGAGTGTAGAAAAGAAGGAGATCCTGGGCCCCGTAGAAGTTGGAGATGAGAAAAACCACCGAGAAAGCAGAAACCAAGGGAATGCGGTGTCCGGGAAGCCAAGGAGAATGTTTCAAGGCGGTGGGCGGGAAGGATCGTATGGTAGTTATCAAGCTTTCCTTGAGACAAAACCCTATATAGTTGACTTAGGTTCAAGTAGAATTGCATACTCTGCATATGAACCTGAGTTTCAACCCACACTTATGCGTTAGGAACCAATCCTTCATCCTCCGGGCATCTGTGGCCCTTTGAGAATCTTTATGCATGCTGAGGATCTTCAGAAAAATGCATTCAGATACACACAAGACAGCAGACAGTTGCTGAGGGATCCCAGAGCCAGTAAGGTCTGCCCCAGAGTCAGGTTCAAAACCTTGCCTCTCCACAAAAGGTCTTCTTATGGCAGTAACTAAACTGTCTCAAGGTTGAAGTTTAGGGGTTACAGCTTCCTGACTTCTCCAGATATGTTTCCAAAGGTTAGAATGAATGAGCTCTCTAGGCTTTCGGGGTGGAATACAAAATGTAAATGAACTGGCTTGTCTGAAACCAACAGTGAAACAAGGGAGAACTCACCACCATCTCCTGGACGTGAAACATCTCTGCACCTCCAGAGGAGAGTCGATTGGGGAAAGAGATGCTGACAGATGAGCCAGGAAGGGTGCTTGGCCCAGTGTTATAGACCTGTGGGTATGAGACACACACAGCAAGGTTTAATAGAAACACAGACCTTCATTTCATGTCATGCAATATATACTCTAAAAGTCTTTGAAGTGATGCATACTCTAGGGTTTGGGATCTAGCAGGTCATGAAGTGAAATATCGAATGACAGGGGATTGCAATGAAATAGAAATCCTTCGAATATGCATTAAAACCCCCAAACTTTCAAAGTACCTCATTCCCTTTTAGTATTTCGTCTTCTTCCTGCTAAAAATTGTATTGCTTTTAACATACTTGGAAATTGACTCATGACTATTATACCTATGGGAATTCAGAGACAATCTAGTCCAGTGGTTCTCTAATGTTAGCACATGTCATAGTAACCAGATGGGCTTGTTAAAACATAGATTGAAGGGGTAAGGTTATGCCCGGAGTTTCTGAAGTTGTAGGTCTGGCGAGGTAGGGAAGAGGGCTGAAGGATTTGCATTTCTAATAAGTTCCCAGGAGATGCTGAGGCTGCCGACCCAGGAACCATACTCTGAGGACCACTGATCTGATCCAACCCCTTTCCTTTTACAGTTTGAGGTAACTAAGACCTTCAAAGACAAAGTGGGTTGTCCCCAAACCAAATGATCTAACTTACAGAAAGGGCTGTTCTTACCACACTATCCAGCTGATTTGGTTTCTCCATCACTCATAGCTAATCACTTGCTAATACTGTTTGATGACATCTGTGTATCTCCTTTCTATCCTGGCATGTGGTCCTGTAAAACTTTAGCCCTCTCATCTCCCCAGAACCCTCCCTAGTTTCTCTCTCCAGCAGCCCATCTTCTCCTGAGAAATGAGAGAAAAGATGGTGGCCACAAAGAGACCCATAAGAGAAAGGAGATGGAGCAAAGGCTGACCATGAAACTCAAGGGAAAAATGGAATATGATGAAAGCGAAAAAAGATGGGTAGCAGGTAGATACAGAAAGTAGATTAGTGGTCACCTAGGGGTATGGGGAGTGTGGGAGGCAGAAGAATGCCCCCCCCCCACCAGAGATGTCCACATCCCAATCCGTGGAACCTGTGAATATGTTATTTTACAAGGCAAGGGGGAATCAACATTGTTAATCCGCTGACCTTAAAATAAAGGGATTATCTTGGATTACCCAGGTAGGTGCAATGTAATCACAGGGGTCCTTACATAGGGAAGAGGGAGGTAGTCGGAATCAGGGAGATATATTGTGAGAAAGGCTCAACTGGCCATTGCTGGCTTTCAAGATGAAGGGGACCATGAACCAAAGAATGTGGACAGTCTCTAGAAAATGGAAAAGGTAAGAAAACAGATTCTCCCCTAGAGCCTCCTGAAAGGAACGCAGCCCTGCTGACACCTTGATTTCAGCCCAGTAAGACCCATTTCGGACTTCTGTCCATCAGAACTGTAAGATAATAACTTTGTGTTGTTTTACGCCACTAAGTTTGTGGTAACTTATTACAGCAGCAATAAAAAACTAATATAGGGAGTGACTGCCAATGGGTAGAGTTTCTTTTTGGGGGTGATGAAAATGTTGTAAAATTAGACTATGATGACTAGTCGCACAATTCTGTAAACATATGAAAATTATTGAATTGTACACTTTAAATGGTGAACTTTAAATGATACCTCAATAAAGATGTAACTTTTTTTTGGTAAAAAAACAATGGGTAAGAGAGTAAGAGAAAGGAAGAAATGAAATGCTGCTCAGTGGCCTGGGGACTAGACAGAGAATTCCGGGACTCAAGGCATCTCTGAAGTTGAGGTCAGAAGGGCAGAGTCAGGAGACCGGCTGGAAATCTAAGCAGGGCTTCACACATGACAGGACGTATAAGGATCTAGCTCGAGCCAGCTCTTCCCTGAAAAACCATGTCTTCATTTTTTGCAATAGTTGGTTCTGCTTCAAAGAATAGACAAAAAAATGATTGAGCGGATGAGAAGTTATTGCCAACTCTTGATTGAAAAAGAACAAAATGCACCAAAAACAACAACCCTAAGACACAAGAAGAGGAAGGACTATCCAACCACAATTGAAATAACTAATTTGAAGTGAAACGTGAGATCACAGAATTGACAAGAAACCTACTGATGTGTCTGAGAAATCCCAATTAAAACATGAGTAGGGGGAAGGAAAGAAGAAAATGATTTTGATTTGCAGTATTTCACCATCAGAGCCAGACAGATGGGAGAGCTTGTATTACCATGTTTATTTATTTTTAACAAATGTCTTAACATTTGATTCTCTGCAAATGTTCTTATGCCACATCTGCATTATTTTTCCTTTTTCAGGTGAGAGAAATGATGTGGGAAAAAAAAAAGAAAAAAAGAAAAAAGCCTAGCATTAGTCAACAAATTATTTTGTCTCTGTTAAGAAAAACTCGGATGAAATGTAGAAACCAGGCCCAAGACTAGTGTCTCAGCCTTTCTGCCACCTGCATTTATGGGGGCGTCTTTAAGCAATTACACAGCTTGTTGCGTAATAGCTTTTAAAAGACACAAAAGGTCTCTTTCTATAAAAAGTCGTGTGCTCTTCTTCAGGAGTGATGTTGTCAGAATAAGGAACTGTTCCTGAGCCCATACTCCCCTGCGATCTCCACCTTTAGTCATTATCACCATGAACCTGCTCAGCGGCCTTCCAGCAGGATGGTCATAATAATGACAATTACACCGGAAAATGAGTCCTCAGAGAAATCTCCAGGAAACCGTCAGTTCTGCTCACACAAGAGGATCTCCTTCTAATCAATGACACACACCATCCATCTTTCAGACCCAGTCAACTCTCTTAATCCGGATGGAATGCTATGTTCTTCCTCAGGCAACTGATAATCAAGAAGTTTATCTATGGGGCATGTCGATCACTTGTTCGGGGCCTCTGACTCTCTAGTCTGTATCCAATGTCAGGCCAGATGTGAAGAAACCTCTTCGCTTGAAAACCAAACTTTAAGCTCCCTATAAAAATGCCTTCAGAGAAACATGACTTAACCACATACCCTCAGATTTCTTTATTTCTTTTTTTAGAGGGTGATAAGAACTCTCTGTATCTTTTGCGTACCTGCTATTCCGTTTTGCCTTCTCCTCTCAACACGTGTACCCTTTACATGGTGTGTGTCATGTGCGCCTTTCTAACTAATTTTCTTGACTGTATCTTTTATTGTATGACACCTCAAAAGGGAATTAAAACTAATGTGATTTAAGTCCAATGATATACCTCCATCTGGTCTTTATCTGTTTTCTATGCAGTTACAAAAAGCAATGAAGAAAAATAAATGAATTCTGAGAAGCAATTCAGAAACACAGAGGTCCTGTTCACAGCAATCACTGTAAGGTCCCCAAAGCAGGTCTGACCCCCTCTTTGCCTTTGTCCCTGTAAATCAAGCACGGGGTATGACAGCTGGGCTTAGCTGGTGCATCCTCTCTGAGCTGGGGACATGTGCTATCTATCATGGTTTCCAAGGTCTGTTGCCTGGGAGAACATTTTGGAGAGAGGAAGACCATTGTTTGTGAGACTCCACAAATGTTTTACTGCCTCATTCTTTAGACCCTCACCCTGTCATTATTTGTCATCCCCTCGGCCCACTGCGGAGTGGCCACAGGAAAAGAAAAATAATAATTATTTGGCCACAGCAGTCAATGTCAAACCAAGAAACCATCTTCCCCATGGGGAAGGATGGAGTGGAGGCAGGGAGAGCTCTGGGAGACGTGGGATGTAGATTATGTTGCACTGTGGGGGAGACAGGCCTATCTCTTACTCTTTCACTTCATCCCCAGCATCTGGCAGGGGGCTGGGTCACCCAGGAAATGCTGGACCAGTCCTGGGCCTGGCCTCAGCTCCACCTCTCCCAACTCTGGGCCCTGCAGCATGTCCTCTCCTGGTTGGGCCTACATTTCCCTGTGTTTGTCACCCTGTGTTTGAGGAGAATGGACTTGATGATGCGGAGGTCCTCTAGCTTTACATTCAAAGAGTCTCACCCTGAACAGTGCTGGCCTGAGAATCTGTACTTTAAAGCAGGGGCCAGCACACTATGACCTGCAGGCCAAATTTGGCCTGCCACCTGTTTTCATATAGCCTGTGAGCTAAGAATGGTTTTATATTTTTAAACGGTGGGTGGGGGAGAGGGGAAACATCAAACTAAGAGTAAGATTTCATGACACGCGAAAATGACATGAAATTCACATTTCGGTGCCCGTCCTTACAGTTTTGTATCTGCCTTGCCTATGGCTCCCTTTGAACAATAATAGCATAGTTGAATAGTTGCTGCAGACTATGTGGCTGGCCAAGCCTAAAATACTTACCCTCTGGCCTTTTGCAAAAAAAGTTTGCCCACCCCTAGTTTAGAAAAGGAACAGCGTCCTTCACGATGTCCACCGTCCACACTGAGTGGCCCTGCCGGAAATGATGCTGGTGGGACAGGGGACACCCAGCCCCTGCTCTGTGAGGAGCAGCAGGCTTCGTCCCATATGCTCACCATGCTTTGCTCTTATAACACTGCACTTCTGAAAGGCTGTCCCTCTGTGGGAGGAGTGGCTCTTGGCTGAGTCAGCATGGAGAGCCCCAGGAGGGAGGGAACAGGGCAAATCCTCAAGGCTGCCCTAAGTGTAACGTGAAGACTGATGGAGATCTGAAACGGTCCTTTGGGGCTGTTTGGGCTGGGATGTTGGCCTGGACCTCAGCATCCAGAAACCTCCTTGGGGAGAGCTGGGTTCATCATGCAGCTTTCCTTCCAAGTGTTGAAAAGCAGAGGGGTCCACACAGCAAAGTAGCAGCGAGGGAAGGGATTAATTCTGTGTGTGGTTACAGAAAACATGCACACACACATGTACTCCACTTCCCCCATTCAGGCTGGGAAGACTTTCTTCTGAAAATAGCCTGGCCCTCCAGTTGCCTTTCAGTAGAAGATACATCCCATGGGCCCTTCCGTTGGTCCCAATGACCGAGATGGTTTCCAGGGGTGGTTACCTGAAGGGTGACATTGAGAGGCTGGAAATGACACTCCAGGTCATCCAGCTGAATGAAGTTGGATGCGTCCACAGACTCGCCATACACAAAGGAGGTTGGAGACATGATTCTGAAAGAGGAAACCATGAAATCCATCATCCCTACCCACGGTCAAGCAACCCATGGCCACTGCTATCCTGAGAACCCAAACATCTGTCTCCATGGAACCTGGCTCCCTCTAGTACCTTCCACCAAATGCTTCTGTTCTGGAATTACTTCTCTCTCCTGTAAATGGACACAGCCAGATGTATGCTTTCTAAACAGACATTTCCAGTAATGTCTCCTCATCTTAGGTCCAATCAATAAGCTACATAGACCAATATGTACTGGATTACATTTCTAAAATGAAGAGGAAGACTATATGGTAGCCTTGATTTCGGTTTTTTTAACTGGAATCTAAAATCAGACATTTTCTGTTTTGCCATTGGAAGAATATAGATTGAGGAAGATCACGGCAAGCTTTTAGGAAATAAATATAAATGAATCATACATTTGGCTTTCAAAACCTCATTCTGTAACAAATTCATTTAAAAAAATTTAAATTTGTCAGACTACCAAAATTAACAGAAATTGAGTATTAAAAATGCAGTCCACTCGATCATAGCATTTTCTTTCAGATTTCAAACAGTGGCTATGGAAGATGTGACTAAGAATTTAAGCTCGGTTTGCAGCAAGCTTTCAATGTTGCCTGTATCAACAAACCCCAAGATGAGACAAAGCCCAGATTCACTCAAATTTCCAGACAAATAATGGATTTTAGATGAGATTCTAGAAGCTGCCCACTTGCCTGAACACTAATCATGTAAGCTGTTTGGTACCGAGTCTGAATGGACAGCAATGAACCTATTTTCAATGTAAGTGTATTCCTTTAGAAATGTAGTGAGTCCCAGTACTATCAGATAGCAAGAAATGGTTCCTCTATGCTTGCCCGGATGTTCCTGGAAAGATCAGTTGACTCGTTTGTTTAACCGATGGCTTCATCAGGGGCTGTTAACACCTCACAATGAGGCCTCCTAGGGCCTGACAACAGGATCAAGTGAGTGAGTGTTTTTCCTTTGGTCCCCAAGGACAGGGCTTGGTTCTGGGCATAGTCTCATAGTACCTCTGATGAGACAAATAAATAAACTATATGGTTAAAAATAGAGCCATGAACAGAGGCAAAGCTATGTTAAGTTGCAAATATATTCCAGCAAAGCCTCACGTCTGAAGAATGTGATGAAAAATGTCAAGAGCACAGGACCCCCCATTCCCGGGCACCCAGGAGAGTGTGAGCTGTTGCCATGGCTTTCTCTGTGATGTATTCACATTTCTGCTTCTGGCCAAGGCCGGGACCCAGAGCACTTGAAAACTGAAAAATGAGAAACTTTGGACCTTCAGAAAGCTCAGCTTGCATCTGGGGCAAGGGTTCACTGGGTCCTCATTTGATCTAAACTAATTGTACCAATCTTTTTCCCACTTTCAAAGAGGCATGTACTCTGTTTTCTGTAGCCGGAAACAGGAACCAAGTTCTCATGTTTCCAGGCTTGGGCTTTGGCTGAAAACCGACCCGGACTGTTTTGAGTCCTGAAGCCCTCCTTTCCAACAATGCCAGCAACATTGAGTGGCCTAGACTTCACCTGGGCATACGGTATGCCCATCCAGGATCGTTCCCTGCCCACCCAGACCACCGCAGACATCAGGCAGAGCTGCTGCTGGCTGTGCACAGGGGTTAACAGAGACACACGAAGCCAGTGCTGACTGCGAAGCTAATTAGAAAGGCGCGCCTCCTTTCGCGTCAGCGAGGATACTGGGACATCTGGCTGTAACCTCTGGCCCAGCAGCCTTTGGCTGGGATTTTAATCCCAGGAATCATGCTGCCTGCTTCCATATGGCACTCTGGAGGAGTAGGCGCTGGGAGTATATGCAGATAAAGATGTACAGAAGGTTCAAAGAAATTATGGTGCTTAAACTTGTCATCAAACTCCTTGTGTGGGTGGCTGGGAAAGAGGAGAACACGAGGAGGGAGGAGGCGCGAGTCACAGTAGCGAAAGCTTCATCTTGGATGTCAGAGCTGGCAAGCAGTGGCAGTGGCAGGGCCACTGACTCCCGGCCATGTGTGCACGCACAAGGAAGGCAGAGGGTTCCACTGCGCTCTGGCAACCCAGGGCTGCGCTACTCACCCAGTGATGGATGTGTCCACTTCGTGCATCAGCGACACCGTCAGTGTGAGGCTGTTGTCATGCAGCGATTCAGAGCGCTCCACGTTGCCGCTTCAGGGGAAGAGGGGAGGACCACCAGTCAGCACTCGCTCCCGGCAGCATGCGGCTGGGCTCCATATCTGAGCTCTATCTCGCATTCTCCAAGGGCTTGACTCTGCACCTTAGTTAGCCTCAGTCTGTTTTTTAGTCCCTGTACAGAGTCACAGCGGGCCCTCTACTGTGTCAGTTGTGTTCCCCTCACAAAGTTGTGAGTGTGAGTAGTGTGCTGGGGAGATGACCCCAGGAAATACCAGTTGAGAGGGAAGACGGGAGACGGGAAAGGACAGGAAGACAACAGAGGCGTGTCATGCAGGAGGTTAGTGATGTAGGCAACTGGGTTCGGTCTGGCTGGGGGACTCTGGGAGGCAGCGAGGAGCACAAGCCTGTCTTCCCAACTGAGCGCATGGGCGCTGGGCCTTCATCCACTCACTCCTGAGACCTGCTGCTGCTGGGGGAGGTGGGCTAGGGCGCATTAATTCCCTGGCACCTGCCCTACACACAGAGGCGAGTGGGCTTTGGCCAGAGAAAGCCTCAGGCAGAGCGGCAGGTGCTGGGAGCTGTGTACTGGTGAGTGGGGAAGGGTACGGATGGATGGATGGGCACCGACTGCTGCGCGTGCTGCTTCTGTAAGTGCCTGTTCCATAAATAATGGCCCAGCAAGGTGAGGGCACTGCAGCCAGGAAGGGGTTTGCTGGACGTCCGTAGCTATTTGCCACCTGGAGCATCACCTATCTTCCAGGGACAGGTAAGCTCAAGAGAGAGGCCCTGGCCAAAGTCACCATAAATACCACGGACGCGCCTGCTTTACACTTCTGGCTAGAGGATGTCCCATACAGCATCCCCCTTGGGGTGATAAGCAGAGGAAGGGGATTCTTCTGAGGTCATTCTGGAAAGAGGAGCTGAATCTGTTGAGCGGCTGCTATGTGCCAGGCACACTTCATAGCATGATCTCCGTGGGTCCCCAGAGTGACAGCAGAGAGAGGGATTACCCACTTCTGACAGGTAAGGAGCAGCTCAGAGGGATTAGCTAACTTGGCCCAAGGACCCATAGCGAACTAGGTTAGGCTGATTCTGAAAACAGGGCTTTTCCGTTGTGATTCCTTCTCCTGATACCAAATTTAGGGGGTTACTATTTTACTAACTTTCAAATATGAATTGTGATTATTATTCCAGGGAAGGGATTGCCTTGAGAAAAGGCATGGCTGGTGGGTGCATGTCGCTGAACACAACTTTTACAGTTGGTTCCCACAGGGCATGAATGTGGGATTCCAGTCGAAAGCCAAGTTCACCCTCCAGGAGTGGAACGTGAGACCCCCCAGACCCACTGAGGTTTGGGCACAGCTCTCCCGGACCACTCCCCACCACACCATTCCCTGAACGTGTGCAGAGTTCCTGCCTTCTCCCTGCCCTCCCTCTCCCCCACTGCCTTCCTCTCCCACCCAGCAAGTGCTGAACGCAACAATACTTAAATAGCACTCACATCCCCTCTCCTGTCTCTTATTGTTCTGAAACAATGGTGCTCTGTGACTCTGACCTCTGACTCCTCATCTGTCTTCCGCAGATGGGGTGACATCCATCACTCAGAGGGTAACCACAGTTTGCAGAAGCAGCGGAATCAGGGGCTCACCTGGCCTAACTTCCTTGTCCTTCCTTTCCCAGGGGACAATAAAAATCAGAGAATCACAGACTAGAGGTGACTCCACTACGGGTGGGATGGCAACACCCGGGGCCTGCTCCCTTCCCCCACTCAGCATCCTGCCAGGTCTGCATAATCTGTTCCTGATGGAAGCGCCACCTCTTGCCCTGCCATTTGTCCAGCCACCTGTGGTCGCTGGCAGCTCAGGCCCAACAGTCTCATCTGTCATCGGGTGACTGCTCCAGACCGAGCCAAGTTGAAAAGTTGAGATAAAAAGGCCCAACATCAAAAGGCCTCCAGTTATTCTGCAAGCGTGTGACTTGGGATGGTTTCCCTGAGGTCGGCAAAGCCGGGCTGCGGAGAGGGGAGCTCTTGAGAAACTGTTTAGTCTCAACTTTATGTCTTTTGGATCCACAAGTGGGCAAGAGATCTTCAAAGGGTGGTGACGGGGAGAAAGGCAGGATTGATAGTTTAACTTGGCTTTCAAGATAAGAAACTTGAAGGACCAGTTCCGTCACAGCAGGGAGTCAAGTGCTGTGGATGCCCTCTGGGTCAGCGACACCAGATTTTCACCAAATTCTGGAAAGAAATGAGTGTCTGAAATATTCTGCTGTGTATTTAACAGATAATATAGCTTCCGTGACATCTGTGATTCAAAGAATGAGCAGATCTGATACTAGGCGTCCCCTGACGCTATGTGGCAATATTAATGTACGTGAGGGAATGTTCTTGAATTTACTAAGTGATTAGCATTTTCTGAGGGGCCCAGCACTGCATCTGGTAAACAGTCGGAGCTTAACAGATGTGTGCTGAGTGACAATGTGCCCAGTATAGACTAAGGGACTAGGAATAGTGGTTCTCACCCTTGGCTGCTCAGTAGAATCACTTGATGAGCATTTTTAAAAATCCCAACGCCCAGCTTTCACCGCAGACCAGTTAGATCAGAATCTCTGTGGGGCGGACCAGGCACCTGCAGTTTTTAAAGCTCCCCAGGTGATTCCGATGGGCACCTAAGGCCAGAGACCACAGGTCTACGGGCATGTGATTCTACTGGATGAAGTTTCCACCACTGTGTGTTGGCCAGCCCTCCTTTTCCACCTCTGACTAGCCCTGACTGAAGTCAGGAGGCAGGTGGAGATAAGGGACCTGCCAGGAGGCCTTTGGATAAGGGACACCTCTTCCATGTCCTAAGTCCTGCCCACACGTTTCTTCCCAGGAATATTGGCTGCCCCAGGTGTTGAGGGACCAAGAGGGCCCATTTGTGGATCTGTCCAACATCAGTGAGTTTTCTGTGGATCCAAGAAACAGCTGGAGAACGGGAGTTTTCAGGTGTCAGTGGGCATCTGCCTCCCTTTATTCAATCTGACAATCTCATGCTCTGTGGCAAGCTATTTCACTGCGTCACTCCCCTCTTCTAGAACTTTCAGTGGCTCCCCACTCACTACCTTTGGGAAGTAGTCCAGACTTTCTGAGGCTACGTGGGCCCTCCAGAGCCCGGCCCAGTCTCCTGTTTCAGCCCCATCTGCCACTGCACTTGTATGTTCCCCACCCCTCCTGAGAGATGGCTTGTGATTTCCCACTTCAGTGCAATGCCTACCACCTACATGGGTGGAACAGAGCACGTTGTCCCATGCACATTCTGACCGCTGTGCCTATGTTGCTTCAGCCTGAAAACAGACTCCTCTCTTTAAATGCCACCTCCCCAGTGAAGTCCTTCTGGATTCTAGCAAGGGGAACAAAGTCTACCTTCTCTATGCTTTGCACATGTGTCTATTAAATCACAGTCACCTTTTATATGAATGTGAATTATGTGATCTTGAAAATAGCGTGAACTAAAAAGAGCCAAGTCTTGCACGATTTTAAAGCTTGCAAGGCCAGCCTGGAAGCTTGTGTGCGTGTTTTGGGATTACTGGGCTATATTTTAACACTCACTGTTGTTATTAGTTACGTCTACTTTGTACATCCTATTGCAATGTACAGGCTATACAGCTTTCATGTCCATTAAGTCCAACTGGTGCTGAACAAAAGGCCAGCAAGTCAGCAACTGTGAAGTTCAAGTTGGATATAACACATGGTAAAGAAGGTTAAGCAACCACTGTGTCGTGCTGTGCCCTTATATTTAGGAGAGAGAACATTCGCCATAATATTGGAGATAATGCTGGAAAATGTAGCGAGCAGCATTAAAAGCAAAAATATGCTATGGTGGTTGTGGATTTAGGGGCTTGAGGGCGTGTGCCTCCAGCTTCATGGTCATTCCCAAGGGAAAATTAATCTCAAGTCTGTGAGTTTTAACTAACGTTGGGGCTGACGAAGGCCTCAAATGAAAACAAAATTAAAGGGCAGTGGGAGATGAAAATAAAGCTTCCTTATGTCTGCACCCATGGACACTGCTGCTGTCCACTGCTGAGTTAAACTTGTTGAGGTCTGGCCTGGGCTCCCCAAATGCTCAGCAACTAAAGATGGAGACTGACACACTGAGGGCTAAGCCATCAGTGAGAAGCAAGAACGGGCTGTGGGAGACACTGAGCGATGCAGGGCTTGCGAAGGATCTCAGTCTAACTTTTGTGTAACTGGTGTTTTTGTGAAAAATGCAAGAACTCCTCGGGGTAAGGATGACAGGATGTTAAGATGAAAACTTTGGCTGAGGCATAAGAGATGCCAAAATCCAGAGGAAAGCACTACGTCTGGTGGTAAAAATCCAAGATATACTGGCAAGGATATAACAGGAATGGAGAAAGGATTTCTGAAGGTGGTTTTTAGAGACGACTGTTGGTGATGGGGAGGAGGTGTCTGCCTTTTAAGTCAAGCGTCAGGGGACCTTGATCAAACCGTCTGATTCCTGCCCAGGAAATGTTAGGGGAATGCTTGGCTTCCCTCTGATGGCTGAGTGAAAGAGAGGTGACGGCACAAAAGTCACCTGCATTTCCAGAGACTGGGCAAAGATCGCCAAGTGGGATCTCTATGGGAGAGCCAGTGTGGGGTCCCCTTCGTCCTGTCCCAGAGGGCACAGTCTCAGCAGTAGAAGCTGAAGGTATCTCTGACTGTCTAGAGGCTGAGGTTGGAAAAGGTTTTCCCTTTCCCAAAGGGAAAGAGTCAGCTCTGAACACCTGCACAGTCCAGTGAGTGTTCAACAGTACCTGGTAAGTTAGACCTCTTCCATTTGACCACCCTCGTTGTGAGATTGCAGGGCTCTGGCACTACTCTCAGGAAAAGGGGGCAGGGCCAGGAGAAGCGCAGTTGGAGGAAAGCAAGATCACGCCCACGAGGCAGGCTTTCCTCCTGTAGCCTTGCCCTGGCCATGCGAGGAAGCCTTCATATCAAGTTTTGATTATTTCATGGGACAGGACACTTTATGGATTTGTGAACTTGCTTTGGGACTTGAAGTGACCATAGGACTTTGCAGTACCCTAGAGGGACCTGGGGAGGCACGGGACTGTCCTAGATGTCCTCGAAGGACAGGGAAAGGGGGACAGGGTGGCTGTGCAAGCAGAACAAGACCAGCACCATCCCCGGGAGACCCGAGTCCACCCAGTGCTTTGGGCCTTTATCGCTGAATAACCGTTTCTTCCTCCTCAGCATCCTGGGCATCATCAAAGCAGGACCAGGGCATGTCCTGTCTGCTCCCATCAATATTTTGTCTTTGAAAAAAAAGTTTAAATCCCCTTTACCTCTGAGCAGTAACGATGAAGCTAAGAACCTCCTCTTCCCCTGACAGGTGGCTTGTATCAAAGATCACACTGAATTCATACTAGAAAAAAACAACGTGACATGTGCATCAGCAGGCATTCCAAGCTAAACGGTGTTAGCTAAAATCCTCCAGCGGTATGTGACCTCTAAGAAGTCATTTGCATGACAAGCTTTATTTTTTTTTATGCATATCTTCCTGATCATCAGGACAGACGTACAGCTTTAACAATAACACCAGACCTGGACCACACCCTCGCAAGAGTCCTTTCCAGCAACTGAGGTTCTCTTTAGAAAGTGATATGTTTGTCTCTGAAACCAGGACTTGCTAAGTTTCACTCATACGCACCATCTTCCCAATTTTTTTTTTTTTTGCCACATCTGCATAACACATAACCTGTGATGTTTACTTCATATTTTTATTGCCTCACTCTTTGTTTAAAGACTATTTTAAAAAGAAAATTTATGTCACTATCCCAGATGGGAATCCAGGATCACTTGCCATAAAAAGATGGTAATCATAAAAATAAGCACAATGAAAACAAAGTATTGTTGACTTTTGTTGCCTGCTGAAGGCTCTGGGTTAAGGTCTACTTTATTTCAGTAAAAGGGAGATGAACAAGACAAAGGGAGGTGTTAAACATGTGCTAGCACGATTGGAGATCTTCTCCTACATGTGGTTAGGACTGAACGAGTGTTGAAAAGGTAACAACTTTCTCACTGTTGGACTCAATGTTGTTTAGTGCTGTTTCCATAAATCACCTAAAATCATCTCAGGTGTCCCCAGTGGTGACCATCCTGTGATGTGGGGAACCCTGCCCAAAGCAAATGGCTTTCACTATATACTGGGGGTGCCAAAAAATGTATACATAATTTAAGAAAGGAAAAAACTGTATTAAAATCGTAATACTCAATATATACCGATAAAAAAAGATGAATACAAGACATGTGTATACATTTTTTTGGCACCCCCAGTATATATGTGTGCGAATATGGGAGGAACCTTCGGGTAGGGGGTGACAGAACCAGGCTCTACCACAAACTGACTATATGATCTTTACCAAGACACTTCATTTCTTTGCATTTCAATGAAAAGAAAAGGGTGGACAAAATGATTCTTAAATTCCATCAAGCTCTGAAATCTATGGCTTATTTAATATCTAAATATTTGGCTTGCTTTATGACTAATTCTAGGCTATGGTCTAAGTTTGCAACAGTGGACGATACCAAACTGAATGCTATCTGATAGGAATGAAAATTGGACCATTACACTGGACCATCATCCACAGTGGCCACTGGACATCCCTTTCTAGACAAGCCTTTCTGTCGCCGTGGGACATGTCAGCTTACAGTGAGGGTGGGGCATGGAAACAGGACAGGAAGCAGAGCTGGAAGACACATGGGAAGGGAAGGTCAAGAGTCTTATCCCAGCAAAAAGTCAGAACTGGCAGAAGAGCTGAATTAAACACACTAAAGATCAAGGTGAGGCGAAAAGCAAAAGATTTGGGTGAGAAAACAAAACCAGAGATGGAGGCCTGGGAGAGCAGAAGGTCAGAAACGGGGCAGGCTGGTCATGAGAGAGAAACAGATGGCCAACCAGAGAAAGCCCATAGTGTGGTCGTGAGGCTCAGCAGGTGGCCTGTAGCCTGGTGACCCACAGGATCTGAGGGACAGGGGAGGGCAAGCTGGGCTGCACATAGAGGGAGCCCCGCCCCTGCCAGATCACTTCTCAGGCTTTCTCCAAGGAACTGACGCTCAGATCCTCTGCCTCCAGGTTTAGTCTTGCTATAGGTTTTAACTCTGTATGTGGGAGGAAGGCAGTGGCATTACCGGGGGCGGGGGGGGGGAGGGGGGGAATTCAGCATTCTAACATTCACACTTCTGTCAGTTCTATGACTATGTTGAGAGTTAATGAATTTTGACAAAATTTAATGTCCCACATTTCACCATTGCTTTGTTTTCATCGTATTCATTTTTATGACTACCTTCTCTTTCCGGCAAGTGATCCTGGATCCTCTTATGACAGTGGTATAGACTTTCCTTCTACAATAATCCTTAGACTAAAACTAGCAAGATGGACCTTAGGTTTGTTTGAAATGTAGACTGAATTTTATAATGACCTGGCAACGGTTAAATTTTTTCAATTAAGTCTATTTTCTGTTGCTCAGTAGATTTCAATTAAATTTGTGCGTGGAGGTGCCATGTATGTTACCGTAGGCGATGATGGCCAAGGTTCAGGGGCTTCCTCCTTCCGCCTCACCCTACCTGGAGTCTAACAAGATGTGGCCTATATTCTACCAGCTCTTGTAATTCCCTTTCTAAAGGCAGCCACCTCTTGAGGTTCCCCTTCTTCTGGGGTGAATGTGGGCAGCTGAGAAACGGCCAGGAAAAGGCTCGGGAATTATGGATGTACATGTCACAGTACTTTGAAGCAGGTATATTTCAAGGAGGCTGATGGGTTCAAGCGATTTACTAAGAAATGAGCACATCTTCTTTCTCACCAGAACAGTCTCACAATTGGCTTACAAAACGGCTATAATGTATTAGGACCAAAAAGTCTTAGAGATGAAAACAATCCAATCCTATGACATAGGCAGGAGAGAAAGATTAAGCTTTCCCTTATTTTAGGAGAAAAAAAAAGTAGCAAAGGAATATGAAATTTCCTTCAAATCATAGCAGGGAAAATAGCTTCCATTTCAAAAGGCAGACTTTTGATTCTAGTTTTGCCACCAAAAACCGCATCTTCTACGTATCTTTGCATCTCCTCATGACAGGACATACAGAATGTTCCATGAATGTCGGAATATGCTGCGCTATGTGATTGTCTGAGATTAGAAAATTTGGCTCCTTATAAATATCAGAGTGACTGTCCTTTGTTTTACTTAAAAAAAAAAAATAAAGTGCAATACAATTATTTAGGTTTCAAGAATTTTAAGAAGTCTCTTAAGCAAATTGTGACTACCGAGGGGAGTCAGAACTGCAGGAACTAGCGCAGATACATCACATAATCTTATTTTTGTCTCAGGAACTCCAAGCGTGGAATGGCCCAGAAAAACAAATTTCAGGAAGGCCCAGCAGATGCTGCTTGCTAAAGTGTGAAGGCCGTGGCGGGTCTCTCACATTTGGGTGTGTCATATGGACCAAAGAGGAAGAACACATGGCCCTGGCCCCCTCTGGAATATCCTCGGAGTAGAGCGCCCTGGACAGGGGCAAGGCCATGCCCAGGCACGGCTTTGCTGGCCACCCCCGCTGCTGCATGAGGAAACCTCAGGGGGAGGAGGCTGGTGGGAAGGCGGGGGGCCGCTGCCAAGGAAGGGCCCCGTCTCTGCCCCTTACCTTCGACTTCGACCTCATGAATGGAAATCCCACACTGCATTTGAGGAAGTCTGATTCCAGCAGTTCACAGGAAATGCCCATTTCCTCCTGCAAGACAAAAAACACCAACAGATGGGCTGGCTGCACAAAGACAGATGTGTGGAAGGGGCCTCGGAGACAAATTGAGACTTCAGCTGACACGGTCCTTCTTTAGGGCAGTTCTCAGACAACAGCCGTTCTTGGCTGTGCTGGGATGAGGAGCCTCTGACCAGGATGGGCCCCAGTCTTCCTCTGGCTGCCCACCTTTCCCATGGGTTTCCTGGGAAGACAGGTGCAGAGGAGAAACCCACTCTTCACTCTTAACTAATATTTTGGCTCGGAACCCCGGTGACCTGCTCCCCTGGTGAACTGGGCTGGGCCACATGTGAGCTGGATGCCTCCTAAGGTTTGGATGAAAGGCAATGAAGGCGTCTCTCTGACCCCTTTCTGCTCACCGCACACCCTAATCCTGCCTCTCCAAATCTTGCTAGTTTAGGAAAGTCAAACCCTAAGAAAATCACACCAAGAAAACAGGGATTTTTTTCTCCAGCCTGAAGTGGTGAGGGCTGAGCTGCTCCCCTGCAAGCCTCCCCAGGACAGGGGTGGGGGGAAGGGGCCAGGAGAGGTCTTCCAGTGTAGCTGGCCTGGGATGGACTCCACATTCAGCGGCATGAAAGAACCAGGAGAGGGGTACTGGGAGCTGCTGTCTTTCCACCCAGATACATGTCTTACAACCAAGGTCAAAGGAAAGCCAGGAGGCTCTTCATAACCCACAGAGCCTCTCCAAGACACAGAAGCAAATCAAGACGTCCAAAGGGAGACAGTGTGTTTGCAGATTTGGGAGAAGGAGGAAGCAAAGAACAGAACAAGTACTTGCTGAGTGTCCGGAAGCCAGGACACTGAAATTCAATGAGGCCATGTGACTTCCCCAAGGTCATTCTTGGCTGACTCTAAAACATGTCTCCTTCCCCATTCCACAGTCCTAAATTTCTAGAGGGAATGAGCACAGCCAACAATACAATGGCAGCCAAAAGGAACCAACTGGTATGGATTCTGGCTCTGAAATGCTGTCTGTGCTCTCTCCTCCAATTTCTAAGAAACATACCTCAGTTCAGACCAACAGTTCTAGTCCTTTAGGCAGGTGGAATAAAATGTTTTAATCGTGTGTCCAATTAGGGTAAAAAATATGAGCAGTTACCACAATATACCTATTTAGTCATAATTTATATACATATAATACTATCGTAATACATCATGAACATTGTCAAACACACAAAAAGTAGAAATGACAAAAGATAAATAACTACTCCATGGGATTAGAAGTCAAGATAGTAATTGGGGAAGCAGGAAGTGAAAGGGATTTTTTGGGTGCTGGGAACATTCTTGGGTGTGATCACTGAAAATTCAAAGAGCCATGGGCTCTTAATGATTTGTGTACTTTGGTCTGTTTGTTAAATATCAATACAACTTAGAAAACAGCAACACCACCCCCCAAATACAATGGAATGAAAGAAAGATGGGAACTACAGAAATATAAAAGGAAACTCTAGTTTATCTGGCAGCATTCAATCTTAGAGATAACTGATCTCAGTGATTATAAGTTTTCTTTTCTTCCCCTGCTGGCAATTTCAATAAGGAAAACTGAAGAATAATTTCTTAAATGCTGTCCCAAGACCTGCATGTCCCAAAGACTGGTCCTAATGATGCATTGTGGGTGGCCTCTTATCACGGTCCTCTTCTTCATATTCCTCCCACAGAAGCAATGCCCACAATTGACCCAAGTGGAAGCTCCTCTAAATCCTCGCTAATCAGCCTGTGGGCCTCAGAGGCAGTGAGCCCAAGCCTAGGGTGACCTTAGCTCTCGGTTTCCCTGGGACATGGGACAGTCCTGGTTCATGTCTGTCATCCAGGTGTCATTTCTCTCAAGAGCATCCCAGTATACATGCGTATATATAAATTACATGATTATTCAAGCCAGTTCTGAACTCCTTTTGTAAAGCTCAATGACTCACTGGAAATCCCTTTCAAGCCAGGGGGGAGGTTTTCAACTTAAGTCAAAGGCCTATCTGTTCTTGAAGTAAAGATTTACTGCCCCAAAGACTTCTTCAGTTTTTGCATGTAAGTGAAGGAATGACTGTGGCTTCAAAAATTTACTCTGGAACTTGACGGGACCTTACTTTACCTAGCTTTGGCTAAGACCACTGTTGATTATTCATGAGATGCTGAATGGCCTTAATTTTGTTAATTCCAAAATGCGAGCAAATAACATTTAAACCAGCATTGACTGTATTATTCCAGGGTTCTCTTCCATCCTGCTTAGTCTGATAGAAATGACAAAATTCTGGGTGCATCTTGGTGGAGATAAGCAAAAAAAGTGAAAAGCAAAGACATCTCTAGGAATGACAGAGCTCAGCATCTGGGTCCTGACTCATATGCTTATGGACGTTGCTACAAGAAGAGATGTCACAGATCACCCTTCTGCCACCTGTCAGCACCAGTACCGCCCTCCTGTGGCTATTTCAGCTGCATGACCATAATGACCATAAGATTTTTTAATTCTATTCCCTGCTGTCCCACTACAGTTTTGGGGTAGACTCTCAGAGCCTGGGTCCTGGCAAACACTGTGGCTCCCCGTGTGGGCTGTGTAGGTACTCCACCCAGAACCCCTTTACGAGGAGGGTTCAACAGCCCCAGCTGGACGGGAGGTGCTTTGTTGTCTGGGAGGTTACGAGACCCTCCCCCACAAACACTCTGCAGCCTATGATTGACAGGTGTAAAAGGATATCCCTTTGCCACAAGGTGAGACCAACTCTGTTGTGAAAGTCCTGTTCCTGAGCCCCCACAGGATTAGGCTCAGCAGACTCCAGATGAGAGCACTGCCCTGTTTGACTCTTTCCTCTGCCCCATCCTGGTCCCTTCCCTCCTCTTCTCCCAAGAGCATTCCCCAATAAGTCACTTGCACGGGTCTGGTGACGCTGACCTCAGACAATTCTCTTTATAGACAAGGTTCTGGGCACTTAAAACCACTGCAAAGTGCGGGCATTTGCTCCCAGGTGGGAAGAGGCAACAGAAGGGGGACACTCAAATGCTAATAAATCTTGTTTAAATCCATACTAGCCAAGAGAAAACTTTCCTAACAGCAGTTTGTAACATCTGCACAGCTCTCCATCAGGAAAGCACCTGACCTCAAAGCAGCATCTCCACCCACTTTGTTCTGGTTTCTGAGCATGCCCAGGGTATTCCCTAAAATACCAGAGTCGGGATGGACCCCCTTGGTAGTCGGGCAGGTACCCTGTAGGCACAGAAGGACCCAGAGAAGCTTTGAAAAATGGATTCTGGAGAGATGTGGCTAAACTCAGCTGTCCTGCTTCAGGCAACACCAGTGGATGGACAGTGCTCTTTTGGGGGTTGTTTATTACCTCTGCCAGGCACTTGGTACCCGCCAGAAAGTATATGAGAGCCATTCCAGGGACCAGGTTTCTCCGTGGCTCTGGTTCCTTCCATGTGCAGTCATCGCTTACACCGGCTTCAGCTTGGACAACTGGACTTTAGCATTGTTGCAAAACTTAGGGTCATCAGCTCTTAGCCCTCTGGGACTGCGGACCAGTGAACAAACTGTCTATCCGTAGTCCCTGGTTGCCAGGCAGTGTGGACATCTAATCATCCAGTTCATACACATACAAATCTACTACAGAATAAAATTAAAACCTTTCTGCAAAAGACGCAGGCTTTCATGAAATCAATGAAAGTAATATTGGAAAACTGCTTCCACCACTGAAAGCCATGGATAAATCTGGATGTGGCAGCGTTAGGTCAGTTCACTGTTGAAGAAGTCAGAATGTTCCCTGGGTGATAACACTTTAAGCTGCTTTAGAAGAAGAATTTAAATAAAAAAAAGAGGAGAAGAAGAAGAAGAAAAAGAGAGCCCTTGGGAAAAATATGCCATTGTAAAGATGACGTGTGTGTGTGTGTGTGTGTGATTGAGCTCTAAAAAACAGGTAAAATATGAAGCAAAGAATGTTCCTTTATGATGTAGAAGCAACATTCACCTCCAAAAGCTGCCTATCCAGCACTCAATACCTTCTTTTGTTTCAGAAATTAATGCACTGTTATTTTAAAGATGCCAATAAAGCAAGTAAGTTCTTGCCTCGGGTCTAAAATATCCGCGACAATTATAATCACGATGTTATAAAAGCTGTTCAATGGAGGATGATATAAACTTACGTTCATAATTTTCAGTTTCATTTTTCAAGTAGAGTCCCAATCAAAACTTAAAAATTTTGTTTTGATTATGAAATTTTGGACCCTATTGTAAGAAGATTCGCATCTTCTGGCTTTTTTCCCAGTCCCACTTTTTCTTGGCTAGCAAGGATATCCAATACCATAAAATGCTATCAGGGTTTCTCCCTGGCGATTATAAGTGATTTAACTAAAATTTTCTCAATTTTTTTTTTTTTTTTACCAGCACATTTTACTCGCAGGATCAGGAAAACATCAATTAACATTTTTTAGAACACAATAATGAAAAGCTTGGTTTGTACATGTTCACCTCTAGATTCTCAGTGCCTGGCACCGAGCCTGGCCCTTGGTAGCCCCTGAGTTTGCACTTATTACATTAACGGGCCTTGGCTCATCACGGATTCAGATGAAGGGACTATAAGAAGCAGCTCATTTGCTGGTCTGTCTGGCATGGGCGATGCTTGCCTTGGCAAAGTCCCTCCCTTTTCCAGACATACCTCGGCTGTCCCGGCCCCGGGAGCTTGGCCAATGGAGCCAAGCTCCAGCCCTATTTGTAACATGCGGTGGTTGGCAGGAAGAATCAGATAAGGAGGTTAGTAAGCCTCTGTGGCCTTTGGGCGTCTTCCTCTCAATCGCTCAGCATTTGACTTCACTGTGGAGCGGTGCTTTATTTGACCACCAACACAGTGCTCTTTGGGGAGCAGCAACGTCTGGTAAAGGGCTTATGCTCAGCGCCAGGGTGAGTTTGAAATCTGACTTCCCATTTTCCACTTCCCACAGGGGTTGGCAAACTGAAGATGACCCTGATGTCTCCATAGCTGGCTGCCAGGCTGGCAGTCTGGTGTATGGCTAAGACCCTCTTCCTTCTCCAGGCATGCCAGGTGACCCCTGGGAGCTGGTCAGAGAGACATCCATGTCAAGGGAGTTAATATAGAATTCAGGTGAATTTTGGAAGCATTTAGTCCCCAGTACCCTAATCAACGGAGGAGACAGAGGTGAGCAGGGGTTCCCAATCACCTGGGCCAGTGAGTTAATTGAAAGAGTTTATTCATAGGAAATACTTTATTGGCCCCATTCAATGATGAGTCAGCCTGAGCCTCACCAGCAAAAACAGTCCTATTCCCACAGGGGAATCCTTTGGGACAGGGCTCGTGAAATTCCTACCCATGAAGAAAAGCACATGAGCGTGCAGCATGGAAAGTGCACAAGCTTTGGCATTAGTGTCCCAACTTTGATTATTGGCTCCCATATGCAACAGCTCTGTGTCATCAGGCAAATTAACTGTCCTTTCCACTATCTGTCCAGCCTCCATTTTCTCACCTGTACAATGAAGTCATAACTTTTGCTCGCCTGCCAAAGCTCATCAGCTTACAAAGATGGAGTACACAGGTGGCCTCTACTCAGGAACGGCTGACTACATGCCAGGAAGCTCCTCTGTGGTAGCTTCTCTTTTTATGCCCATTTTATAAAGAGGAAAGTGGAACACAAAGAAGTTGTGTCACTTGCCCAGAGTTTCCTAGCTAGAAATATAAGAATGGGTCCCAGTGGGGTTCAAGATGGAGAACACCAAACAAGGAACTACAAGGTCCCCTTCCCGCCTTCCCCCAAAGAATCCCCAGAAACTGAGACTGAAAGGTGGGGAGCACAGACCCTATGAACCAAAAGTAGCCTTTAAGGAGCCTGGAACATAGGATGACTCTAGCATAGATGCCAAGTCAGGCTGATGGCCTGGCAAGGCAGTGGCCGTGGTTACAGACCTTCTGCTGGTTAAGAGCTGGCAACTGAATGGTCAGAGGGAACCAGAGGTGATTACCATAAATGTGGGGGGATTTGGGGAAGCCGGGCAAAGAGAGGGCTACAAAGCAGGTTCCTTTCTTACATTTCATCAAAATCCCCATTTGGAAGCAAAGGCTCAAGACTATTCTGGGTTTGAAAAAGTGAAGCAAGCAGGAGGCATAGTGAGAACAAATGTTGGGGAGAGCTAAACCACACAGCTGTGGAGGAGAATTTTTGCTTTCATAGCTAAGTATCAGACTGGGGAGAGTGCAGTTTGAACAATGCAGTACCAATCCGGGCAGGGGGAGCTCAGCCGTGGCACTGGGGCGCAATGATCTGATTCAAGTGGTTCCCAAACAGGCCTCTTGACCCTTAGGAAAAAAGTGCTTTGAGGTAAATAAATATCTTACATTTTCAAAACCAATACAAATTGGAAATGACTTGGATAAACTGTCTTATTCCAGTAATAGGCCCCTTCTTGGTGCATTTCATCAACCCTGTTTAGAGCTAATCTTTATATTTCCCGAGAGTGAAGACAAATAAAAACACTTTGCTAAGTGCTGGTAATTGCCCCCTTTGGGACCATAGGAAGATGAACTTGAGAATCTAAACAAACAAATAAATAAAAATAAATCAACCATGCCCTATGTGAAGAACCCAAAGTAAAGATCAGTAGCCATGCATCCCAACGATTCAGTATTTGATGTTCATCCAGGAAGTTTTTCCTCCTGTTAAATAGAAGCAACTCACTTACTCTTAGATTTTTTTTAAAAAAATGGTTTCTATTCTTAGATTTAAAAAAAAGAAAGAAAGAAAGAAAAAAGATTTCCCAGAGCCTGCAAATTCTTGATCAACAAACTAAGAATTCAAAGTCAGATTCCATCTCACAAATCAAATTATTTTGGTTTTCTATCACTCTTTTCCTTTGCCCTACGGGCTTGACTGAAAAAAAAAAAAAATAGGGTGGGGACCTCTCCTGAAATGATAGGAAAGAATTTAACATCATGGCATAAAAACAATTTATGAGTGGTGTTTGGATGAAAAGGTTGTGTAGGAGTCAAGTGTTTGAGGGATACTTATTAGTCCCGGCCAGGAATCTTGTCTAAGAAATGTACTTCAGTGAAGAGTTCCATTCCACTACCAACCCACTTACACTCCTGCCCACTCAAAACTCACTTGTGAAGAATCTTGCTGTGAGGGGCCTTGCGACTCCAAGTGTGGTCCTTGGATCAGCAGCAGGAGGACCACTTGGGAGCTTGTAGAAATGCAGATTCTCAGGTCCCACCCCAGACCTGCTGAATCAGAATCTGTATTTTGACAAGATCCCCAGGTGACCTCGATGAACACGACTGTTTGAGAAGCACTGTCGATATCACTGAGCCTATCCCACAGGAAACATGATGTCCATCTATGGAGACCACCGTCCTCATGCTCTCTGCTCTCCAGAAAAACATGCCCACTGCTGATGCTACTGAAGGCTAGTGTCTGGGTGTGGACATGCTTCCCTGGAGCTGGACACCCACTCATTCACATGACCCTTATCTGGGCAGTCTCTGGGACAAGGATTGGGGTGCAAGTAGTTTGTCTGGGAGGTGACGTCAGGGCCCTCTGTGAAGGAGTGGGGAAGTGTGCCATCAACTGGGGAGAAAGGTGGGCATCTATCCTTCAACACCTGCCGCTCTGTGGTTGGGAGCTGTTACGGGAATACTGACTACCCCGTGTTTCCAGCCCCCTCGGTGTTTGAATGCAGCACGCTCCTATAGCCAAGAAGGCCCCCAGGCAGAGAGATGCAGGAGGCCTCAGCCTGCAGAGGAACTGTCTCAGGTGGTCTCCAAGGTGGGTGGAGGGAATATGAGAGGGCAACCTCTCTCTAACCTCTCCCCTCTCCACAAGCAATAGGGGTTGCAAAGCTGTGGACTGAGAACAGAGGCTGGAGACAGCTATTGAAGAACTTCTCCTGGCCGCAGATAGAGATGGGCCTGAGAGAGGACGCCTCCCCAGTCCAGCACCCCTGAAGCGTGTCTCCATTTAGCATGCTGTGGGCTCGAGGAGCCATCTCAGGGGGCAGCGGCTTCTAATCTCTTGACTCTGGTTGGCACATCCACTTTGCTACTTCTGGACACATCTCAGGACTCTCCTTAAAGAATTGGCGTCCTCTTTTAGGATGTTCTCTCCCTCCTTTCTCTTTCCTTGCTGCCACAACAAGTCAGCTCCAATCTCCTCCCACCTAGACCAGCGCAAAACAGCCTCTTGGTGGAAGTTCTTCCCTTCTTTCCGCTGTTCCACAATCTGTTCTATAAGCTGCCCAGATGAATCTTGATTCACTACAATAAGTCCTCACTTAACACTGTCGATAGGTACTGTGACTTAAAGCGAAATGACGTATCGTGAAACCAATTTTGCCATAGGCTAATTGACATAAACAAAAGTTCCTACAACATCTCACCAACGTTATAATGAAACATTTAATGACATGATGTTATTCAAGGACCTGCTGTACTTTGTTCATTTTTGCTCAGAAGCTTTCAAAGGTTATTAACAACCAACACCTTTCACCAAGTCCTAACTGGGCATGAGCACTGGAATCCCTGGGAGCCAGATACCACGCACAGCTGTTCAGACTGTTGACTGCACGAGAGACCTGGTTGCAAGGGAGAGAGGCTGAAATCTAGCCCATGCTTCTCTCACCAAGCCCTGCACCCTGACAAGAGGCTGGGGACCACCAGAGGGGGCTCTTCTCTCCAATTTCTATAATGGTGCTAGAAAGACTGATGACTACGGGGAAAGTTTTGTAAAAAAAAAAAAAAAAAAAAAAAGGATCCAGATGGCAGCCCCACTGTGGACCCACTGAATCAAAGCAAACAGCATGGGCAGCCATTTGCTGAAAACTCAAAACTCCCTGGGTGGTTCCAAGGTGAGAAAGCTTTCATCGTTGGGCTACCTTAAAATAATTGTTAAAGATGCAGGCTGCATGCCCCACGCTCGAGTGGGGTTCTTTAGAGCAGACGCGGGGTCAGGAAATCTGGATTTTGAATCATCTGAGGCAAGTGTTCTGTATCAGTCTTTGAAGCACTGGCCCAAGGGCTGGGACTAACACTGCTATTTTGGCGGTGAAGATATTGAGACCCAGAGTGTATGACAAGTGCTTTCCTGGGGTTCTCACTCGGCTGAGAATACCTGTCATTATGGCGTTTCCTGCCTATGAGTCGTCAGATGGCGCCTGCAGATTGTGCCCTGCCCACTGTGGCCCTGGGGCAGTGACACAGAGAGATGATTTCTAGAGAGCAAGGCCAGCTGCAGCACGGGTGTTCCCTCCTGCTGTCCAGGAGGAAGCGCATCCATTCGTTCAACAAGTGTTTCTTATTTTGCCTCAAATGGGAAACAGCTTCCATAGAATACTTATGTATGAGACACGTATGTTTTCTGTTATGTCTTACATTCCTTTGTTCATTCCCTCGGTTAATAATTATTTATTGAGCAGCCTCGATGTCCTTCATTAGGCCACATGCCTTTATAATACAGCCTTCAAGGGGGCACTCCCAGCCTGGGAGGCAGGAGCAGGACCAAGCTGTTTGAGGAAAGACTCCTCTGTGATGGATGCTTGGGCGAGGCGTGCTCACAGGGCGGAAACCGATCTCCCTACAAGAGAAGCTTAGCTTCCTGCCAACCTCACCCCCAGGAGCCCCATTTTTACAACTCATTATTATTACCATTGCTCCACCTTTCCTTTAAATTAGCTAACAAATCTTTAAATGATGGAATCCAAAACTGGACAGAATGACCTACCGGAGTCATACCAGTGCTGACCACAGTGGGAAATTTTAGTTCATCATTTGAACACATAGGTCACAAGCTATTACAAATGACAATAACCAAAAAATACCACTCATAAAACGGCAAGAGCTAGCCGAGGGTCCTCTTTGCAGAAGAGTATCCAGCAGACTCAAAGGTTGAGTGTAAGGCTTGTGCTCTGTTACTAATTTATTCAACAGATCTTACAGGACTCATCCCACGTGCCAGGCATGGAGGTTCACAAGTGTCTGCTAAACGGCAGACGTAGAGTAATGGCCTTGGCAGCTGACCTAACAGAGAAACATATACCAATGAGGGCTCAGCATTAGGAAAGGACCATAGGAGGACAGGCAAGAGGACACAGGCTGCTTCTTAGGATGTTGTGATGGTGCATACAGCAAGGGCAGGCCTGATGCCAAGAACCTGGACTATCAATACACAGACAGAATTACTGCAAGTCCATTTCACAGCACTCAATTAAGAAGGACCGCTACTGTAACTACATACTAAAGGTATGTGTCCTTTTGGTATTTTCAAGAACAATGTGGGGAGACGGGCTTTGTGTTCTAGGATTATACTTGGTTTTCTCTATATTTGGTTTCAACATTTTCAGTTAGTGGCTCAGCTGTTTAAAAATGACTTACACGCACAGAGAGAACAGGGTTACTTTTTTGTTGTTTCAATGGCTAGATTTTAAGTTCAGTCTTGCTAGAGTTGTTTGTGAAAAATTTATGATTTTTGTCGTGGTTCTTTAAAAAAAAAAGCTGCAGGGTCATAAGATTGCCTGAGCCTCAGTATGTTTGTTCTGAACTTGTTGGAATATACTAGACTTACGATTGTGTCAGCTGCTGGCTTGGTTGTGGGGGAGAGATGAATGGACTGACCGATTTATTACTTCCCATGCCCCAGTCTTGCAGAAGCAGTCGATTGGTCAGCACTTTCTGTGTCTCCATCTGTCATTTTCTAGGTGTTTCTCCCCACAGGGCAGTTTTGCTCATTCTTTGTTCTCCTTTGAAAATGTTTTCACTTGTACTGCTTTCCATGTTTCTTTTTCTTTCTACAATGTTATTGACTCTATTCCCTATGCTATACATTGCATCCCCGTGACTTACTTATAACTGGAATTTGGGCTTCTTAATCCCCTTCCCTTTTTCTGTCCTTCCCCCTACCCCCTCCACATTGTTTTGTAGTTCTGCTTCCATTGGCTAGACTGACCACATGCCATTTCCCTCACAGCAGGGCATGGGAAGGATGGGCACACACACTGGTGGCACTCCACCAGGTCCCCGGGATGTGTTCACCATGTATGGCCATGCACACTGACTCCCAGCCATGCACCTGCGTCTTTTGTTGGAGAAGGGCCCTCGGGCTGCTGGACCCCTCTTTGCCTATGAAGGTGGAGAGATGGAAGAGCTTGGGAATTCACACCTCCTTGGTGGAACCCGTAGCCAAGCTCCCTGGTCCCTGACTGGGACACTCTGAAGTGTGACCTATACTTTGGATCGTGCCAAAAATACCCACTTCTCTCTCCCTGCTGATAACTTTGACGTCACCCCTTTACTTGGCCTCCTTCCCCATTCCCCTAGTGGTTTCTACTGGGAACGGTTCCTAGTAAATTACGTTTACATGATGTCTCGTCTCAGGATTTTATTCTAGGGAACTCAGACTGAGAGAGTGGGAAAGAGACCATCAGAGAAACATCCAGCTTCCCTCCTCTCTCCGTGCCTCAGGTAGGCCCATGCCAACTTAACGTCAGCATGAGCATTTTAGGTAGGAGCAAATGGAAGTCCCTCGTCCTTGCGAATGCGTGATGCAGGGCAGAGCAGCTTCCCTGGGACTGTCAGTCGGAGCAAACCAGGATCTTGCAAAACAAAGAATTCCAGCCACCAAACATTAAGGATGCAGCTGACATGGGTGTGCTGACTTACATGGCTTCCATATTGATTTTATTCCACTTAAGTGCCTCTTCAACATGGACTCATTTAATTATCATTCCTAAGCATTTCCTCTTGGTCCGCACTAGCTGCCACCCACACTATCCACACCAGGTTCCAGGCAGAGGCCCTGAACAGCAGGTGAAAGCCACTCTCCTCTTTACAGAGCTTCCCAGGGGAAGAAACCGAGAACCTGGAAACGTCTCAACTTGTGATTGCATGATGATTTTTTTCAAACTGACTTGGATTCGAATCTTAGTTCTGTCACTTACCAAGCGGTGTGATACAGACAGACAGTCATTTCCATGCCACAACCTTGCTAAAAGGGTTTAACAAGTTACTGTGTTGGCTGCTGCCATGGGGGTGGGGGTTGTAGCTATTGGGCTTTATAGAGGGACTTTCCAGGTATGTCTTTGCTCTGCCACCCACAGCTGCTGGCAAATCCTTAGACTGTTCAAAGTCACCCCCAGAGTCAGACCCTCGACCTGGCTGGGCTTTCTGGAAACTAAGATGACAGAGCTAGTGTGGACTGAACTTCAGCCACAGGACCGGCACTGCTCTAAGCACTTTGTTAGGATGAACCGATTTATGCTTGTCAACAACTCTGTGAGGTATTAGATCGTGCCCTTTGCAGGTGAGGGTACGCAGGCCCAGGGAGGATGAAAGAACATGTCCAAAGTCACACAGCAGCTACACAGTAGAGCTAGAACTTGAGTCCAGCGATCTAAACCCAGAGCCCACACTGCCTCCCAGATGCCAGGAGGCAAAGGCGCCCTCAGGGTGCACGGTGCATAGGAGGTTGTCTTTCCTTTGCTCTGCGATAACCTGCCTAGAGCACCGCGGTTCCCAAGCTTTACAGTGCATCAGGGTCACCCGGAGTAGTGTTCAAATGCACACGGCTGGGACTCACTCCCTGAGTTTCTAGTTCGGCAGGTCTGGGAAGGAGCCCCTGAATAGGCCTTTCTCATCAGGTCCCAGGTGAGGTGGACGCTGGTGTCAGACCATACCGAGAGTAGCCCTGACCTAGATGCTTAGGACTCTGGTCCCAGGCAGGACCCACAATGAAGGACTGTCTCGCGAGAGAGTGGACGTGGTCTGCTGAGCCAGTAGACACCTGAGTGGCCCCTTCCAGGGACGCTGGGAAGTCTGCAGGGCCCTGTGCTGAAGGATGGAAACCTTTCACAGGCCACCCACTGTCACTGTGACACCCAGATGGCACTTTGTTCCAGGTTGTCTCCAACTTCCCCTCTAAAAACTGGAGCTAGAAAATGAATTTTACAATGGTGCTGTGGTAAGGGAAGTGAAGGGGGAGGAGGGAATGGACAAACATCTACAGAGAGCCTTCTCGTGTCTGGCCCTTGGAGTGCCATCTTACTTAATCCTGAGGTAGGTCTTATAAACCCCACTTTACAGAAGAGGAAAATGAGGCCCAGAGAAGTCAGGTAACTTGCCAAAATGTGCACAGCTATTAAGTGGCTGAAGTGGGATTCAAACCCCTGTCAGTTTGGCCCCATTGCCCGTGCATTTCCTCTACCCCAGGCTGCATCCCAGTGACCATCCGGATGATGGACATCCTGCCTCAGACACAGCGGCACTGAGCAGGCTGCAGAGTGAGGCCCATGTCCCCAGGTGCTGTTTCTTCCGAGGAAGGAAACATTTCCCAGGTAGCATTTAAAGCCATGAAACACACTCTGGTCTGTGTGGGGTTTCCCAACCAGAAATTAAAAAAAAAGTCAAATGGTGTCTCATCCGCCTGAAGAATCCACGGCTTGTCCTGAGCCCAGATAGAAACGGAAGTGTGACCGCAAGTGGAGTGGCCCCAGGCCTTCAGGAATGGCCAGAAAACTCCTTGCTGGCAGTCAATGGGCCTATCCGTGAGTCCCAACTAGCGGCTCCCTCTTGAAGAGAGCTCAACAGTCTTTTTATAAAGAGCAAAGAGAGTTTTCCTTGGCATGAGGTTCAGATTTCCTGCCCTGTTCCAATGACCTCACGAGGGAGTGTGGAAGCGCCCCTGTACCCCAGGGCCAACACTCTCGGTTTTACAGCTCAGGCTTTCTGCTTATTTGGGGAGCAAGCTTTTTTCTTGTCTTCTTAATTTGAGGTCCTCCTCCCGCCTCCATCTGTGGCTCAACCCAGTGGCCTCCTCTGTATTTGGAGATGAAAGGCTGTCCCTTCAGCTGGAACCTTCTAGAAGAGGGGCTGTAGAGGAGGGAGGCCTCTCTGTCATGAGCACCCACTCTGCCTCTCTTCAGCAGATGCATTTTTAACTGCTGAAAAATAACACGTGGGAAAAGAATTCTGTGTTTAAATCCTACAATTAAGCAGCACTTACAGGTGAAAGGAAAAGTCACATGAACTTCAAGACAACAAAAGCTCCCACTTGTTTGTGTTGTCCAGTGGGCCAAGTTCTTTCAGGAGTTTCTGAGAGGGGTTTTCCTAACTAGAAATTCTGTCGCTTCCCGTCAGCAGGCCATCGTCCCACATCAATATCTCCAGCCAACAGTGTTTTAACCCAGTCACTTCTAGAGCCATTGGTCATGTCCTAGAGTTTTAAATGGACACGTAAGATGGCCACAGAGCACTCAGGAGTCAGGGCTGGGGTAGAGAGAACCTCTTCCTTCACCACCATGAGTAAAGCAGCAGGATTAGGATCCTCCACTCCTGTCAGCTGTGAGACTTTGGCCAAGTTGCTTGCCTGCTCTGAGCCCAATTTCTGCACTGATAAATGCGGCTAACACTGCTGTATCAGATATGTCTTTCCTGCCATGCACATCCATCAGCTTTCTGATGACCCACCACAAATTCCCTCTGGGAAACCATCCACTCTCTACTCTTAGCCCATAGGTGGTATTCCACTTGACTCTCACACCCCTAAGAGGTGGGACATGAGACCCAGGTTTAAGCTGATTAGACCAATGAGACACAATGAAACTTTTGCTAGGACTTTTGTGAAATGAGATTACCCTTTCACCATGGCCTGGCAGCCATTTTGCCATTCTGAGGGGACAGCCTGTCTAAGAATGGAGCCAAAACAAGAAAGAGAAGCTGACAGATGGAGAGAGAGACACTGGGACAACTTTCTGAGGCCCCAAAACAAGCGGTGGTCAAAGCCAATCCTAGGGTTGTTCAGTCTGCAAAATATTGTAATAAATTCTCTTTTCCCCCTAGACAATTTGGGTTGAGTTTTTGATTGCTTGCCACAAAAAATGCAATCAAATATGATATAAATAAAAAAAATACAAATACCTATCAGCCCGTGTTCTGAGAAGCAAATTAAACAAAAATCCTTAAAAACCTAGCAGGTGTGCTACGGTTCTGACGCCCAGTTCCCCTGGTTGGAGTGCTCATCCTAGGGCTTCAGGAGGACATGCAGGAAAGTCCAAGCCAAACCAAGGGGGAGTCCTCTGGCCACCTGGACCCTGTAGAGGAATGACCTGAAGAAGCCTCAGAGCTGACCTAATTTCCTCAGGCCCTCAGCTGTAAAGGTGATTTGGTCATCCATGTCTGGCAGAGGTGTTCATTACCCGGCATCAAACCCTGTCCTTGTCCATCAGGATTTGGGACGTTACACACAGTACCTAACTTATAAGTCTGTAACATCCATCCCGAGTAGGTACATTGCCTTTCAAATACGGCCACAAATTATTTGACATTCCTCCCTTCAAAAGGGGGGCCCTAATTCCACCCCCACACTTGAGGGTGGACCAGATTTACTGACTCACTTCTGAAGAACAGACTGTGGCAGAAGTGATGCTGTGTGACTTCTGAGAGAAATAAATAGGTGAGCTTCTGCCTAGTTCTTGCTTTCTTGGCTAGTTCACTGTGGGGGAAGTCAGCTGCCATGTTGTAAGGACACTCAAGAAACCTGGTGGAGAGGTCCATGTGGAGAAGACCTGAGGCCTCCTGCCAACCACCACCACTACCACCATCGCCGCCGCCGCCGCCACCACCACCACCACCACCACCAACAACAACAACTTTCTTGCCATGTGAGAAGCCATCTCGGAAGCAGATCCTCCAGCACCAGTCAAGCCCCTTCAGACAACTGCAGCCCTAGCCAACATCCTGCCTGCAGTCTCATGAGCAAGCCTGAGGTAGAACCACCCAAATTCCCACACACTGTGAGGGATAATAAATGTTTGCTGTTGTTTTAACGTTGAGGTAATTTGTTACACAACAGATAACTAAGACATGAAGCACCATTAGGGCTGCTACGCAGATGAGGAAGCAGAGACCCAGAGTCCGACAGCGGAGAGGGGGGCAGGATAGGACCCGCCACACCTGGCTCCAAGGCCAGAGGCTTGCCGCCCGCTCTGTCCATTTTAGGGAGCCTGCAGAGTCACCAAGCCTTCCTTGTATTTTGGCCACAAATAGGGTGATCATGCATTCCATTTGCCTGGGACAGTCCCAATTTATGCTTGTGTTTTTTTGGGAGAGCTAATTATTAATTATGCTCCCTTTAAATCCCCAAAGTGTCCAAATTTGATAGATTATATGGTCACCCCCAAAATAAGGAATCCATCTCTAACATTCAGGCCTCAGAGTCCCTGTTGGAGGATACCCTGAAGCCAGAATGATTCTGTTCAGCATCCAGGCGAGCACCCTGCTCTCCCAGGATCCACATGCCCTCCCACGTGAAGCACACTTGTGAGCTCATCCTCCAACATTTTATTGTCCTCTATTTTTTATTTTTTGTGTGTGTGTGTGTGACAATATCTCTTTCTTAATAGGACTGCCAGTTCCCTGATGTCATGGATCAAGCTTTGTCCTTAATTGTGAAGCAGGATGGTAAAAAAGGAAGTTCTGCCATCACACATGTGGGAGGGTTTCAATCTAAGCACTGCCGCTTACTGGCTTTGTGACTTGAAGCAAATCACAATCATTCTGAGCTCATTTTCACCTCTGTAAAATGGAGACTATCATTCCAAGTCCACGGGGAGAACATGAGTGCTCTCCACGGGGAGAACATGAGTGCTCCCTGACGACACACGTGCTGTGCCTGATACAGACCCCATCACACCACGGGTGTGTTCCTCCCATCCTTAGCACAATTCTGTGCGAAATATTTGTGAAAATCAATTCAGAACAGCAAGTACAGCCCTGTGCTTGGTTTTCTCTATCACAAGAACAAGTCAGATGGAATCCTTTCCTTCTCCTCGTATTGGAATGGAAGTTTCATCCAGAGTGTTCTTTAGAAACACTGGATTCTTACCCCAGACTTTCCAAAACCTCACAACAGTGTGCTCCACTTGCTCCCTAGAGGAGTCTCAAATTCAGGACGAAGAGGGAAGATGATGCTCTCTCCCTGTATATTCTCCATCCCCTGTATCCACACCTCTCTGCAGTTTGACTCTACAGCACCTCCCATCGTGAGGTGGACTTTAGTTTTCCACCTTGAGCCTGGGTGGGATCCATGACTCGCTCAACAGAAGGCAGCGGAGGGGGTGCTGTGCTGGTTCCAATCCTCATCTCCAGAGGCCCTGGGGCTTCTATTCACTCGTGGACCCTGCTGAAGCCACACGGGCCTGGGCGAGACTGCGGGAGGATAGGAACCACACAGCTCGGTCGCTACCTCTGTCCCAGACAACAGCGGGGCCCCGGCTGACCTGCCAGCTTATCACAGATGCCTGCGTGAGGTCAGCCAAGGGCAGCCGAGCCGGGCCCGGAGCTGAGAAACTCCTCCTCCAGTCATGAGCAATAGTCAATGGTTGTTGAACGAAGCCACTAAATGTTAGGAAGGTTTGTTACAGTAATGGATACAGATTTGCTATGAAGAGTCAACGAGGGTACCCGTAAGGTATCTAAGCGCCACCCAGCCAACAGCCAGGATGATGTCATCACCAGCCCACCCCCACCCCCCCTTGCAGAATCCGTGCTGCCAGCCAAGCAAAGCTCTGGTCTGTCCACACTTCACTTTTGAAAAAGCTCAGGTCAACTCTCTGGTTTAAACCCCAAGGAGAGGTAGAACTGATATCCATAGATGAAAACTGAGAAAGATAAGCGAGAAAGAGAAGAAGAAAATAATTGCAGAACAGTAGCATGCATTTCATTAGGCTCTGAGTGGTGAGGTCGCATGACCGAGCCTGTCTGCCAGAGAGAAGGGAAGACTGAGCCTGGGGAATGTGGAATGTGCAAGCAGCCCTGACGTCACCTCACTTCACTTTGTACTTGTGTCCCCTGGGGGCTGAGGAACAACCTTCTGAACACAGAAAAACATTCCAACTCAGAAGATGGATGATACAAAATGGCCATCAATTTTATTTACTGTCCCCTAACCTTCAAAGCACTTGAGACTGCAAATAGAAAGGAATATAAGAAAAACACAAACATAATAAAAACAAGAAAGGTGTTTCATAAACTCCTTCAAAGAAATTGTTTTCCTCACCTGCTTGAGGTGCAGCTACTCCCAGAGATCCCACTTACACAGAAAAGAGCTCCTTGGTAAAATGTTCCTTAACTAAATATTTATAAATTGTTGAAGCACAGTTAACTTTTTATTTGAATTGCACTGACCTCTGTTAAGATGTTTTAAAATTTTTCAGTATCAATCCTTTTGTAAACAGAAGGAACCTGTCATTAAAACAATCATTTACCGTTCTTAAAGTCAGGAGTTTATTTGTTTAGCTCCAAATTTGGTTTCTGCACCATACAGTCATAACTTTTCAGACATTTTCACATTTAAATTTTTTTAAAAAAATTTACAGAATAGTAATCAGGAAGCCAAGGTATAGATTCGAACACCCATCTACCTCCCTCCAGAACACAAAGTCTTACCAGCTCACCTACTCTTAGAATGCAGACTGTCATCCCTTTGGGCTTATGGAAAATCTCAGTAAACTGATTATGGCTGGGAGAAGAGCTGACTGGTGCTTTTGCTGAAATGGCAGAAAGTATTTACAGGATGCACTGAGGTTCTGGGAGCCTGGGCTGGGGTTGGGGGTCAGAAATGAATTTAGCATGTGTCTCAGATGTCCTGTGTCACTTCCTCCTGGCCGAACTCTGATTTCCACCCTGGCATAGCAGACAGTTCCATGGGCACTCTCACTTAACTGCACCCCTTGCCAGGGCAGGACAATATTCCTTCAGAGGCAGCTCTCAACTGACCAGGAATGGGAGATGGTGAAGGAATGAATGCTCCAGTCTCCTGTCCTGTCAGCGAGCTTTGCTACTCTTTCTTTCTATTCTACCTGCTTCTCAAAAGGTCCACGAGCCAGCAGCAGGACCTAAAAACACACCCTCATTCTGGCTTTTCTCCCCTCCTTCCTGCTTCCTAGGACCCAGCTCCACGAAACCCTCTGCACCCACATTCTTGCTTCAGACTTTGAAAATGGCAGGCACCGTTTGCCAGGGGTCTGTAAATCTCAGGAAAAGACATCGTCCGAAAAAGAGCATACTGGGAAAAAGCTGAATCTAAAAGCCCAACAGTCCCACTGAGGCTGAGAGGGAGATTTCTGGAGGGAGCTTATGGGGGAAGAGACATCCTGACAGCCTGAAGGGCTAGCAGGAAAGATTCTCAAGGAGAAATGGCCTTTTTGGAGGAGGCCAGTATGTGTGCAGGGGGAAGGAGAGAGACAAGAGTGTAAGAAATTAACCTGCACGGGTTCTTGCTCTACCAAACCAAACTTCCTCTAGACTTACTTCCATCCCACATTTCCACTCTGCCCCAAATGGCAAGCCCACCCCATGGAAACTGGTGGACCATCAGTTAGCCTTTTCATTCTCTGCTGCATCCATCTGTAAGTCCCCATTAAGAAGAGCACGAATGGATGACTTCAGAAAAGGAAGATACCCCATCGGGCCTGGCCCTGGCTATAACACTCCTTCTTTCCGAAAGAGCAAGCCAGGTACTAGAAAGCTGGCTGAATTGTGCCTTTAAAAAGCCCAGCTGCTCAGTATGCATACTCCTTCCTCTCATTGCCCAATTAATTCATGAGGCGCAAGCGAAATAAAATGGTTGCTGTATACTTCCAGCCAAGGAAAAGAAACCTCATTTCCCAAAGCCAAAACTAATACAGCACGCTGAAGCTGGCTGAAAGCTGACGCAGAGAGCAGGTAGAGCGTTTCATGGCACACACATCGTAACCCTGAGCTGGGAAACGAGACTTGGGAGTCTCGGTGCCCCCCTGCACTGAGCTACACTTAGAGAAGCTGAAGAAAGAAGGAATTATTCTGAACCGAGATTTGGTTTTCTAAAACAAGGAACAAAAAATTGACAGGCCACTTGGCTTTGTGACTTTCAACAGACCAGTCCCTTTTCCAGGAGCTTGTCCCATCTGTGAGATGTAACCTTTTAGGTCTTTTATAGGCTCAGCTTCTGTCCTCCGAGGACAAAGCTCAGATCAACTGGCTAATGACCATCAGCAGTGACCAAATGTGTGAATTTTTTTTTTAATGATGACAATTCTGGTCTCAATCAAAAAGCTTCTATTTTCACTGAGGATAGCTTTTTTTGGGGGGGGTGGCGGGAAAGGGCTTATTTTCTAAAGTAAGGAAAAATGAAAAATGTACGCCCTCTCTTCCCCAGACTTAATTTTACACTAGAGCTTTATAATAATCAAGTACATAAACATTTTAATTGCATTTTGTAAACGTATTTGCAGGCTCCAACATTAAGACAAAATGGATACTAAAACACACACACAACGTCCATCCCTCCGTGTGGTGTGTGTGTGGACACCTTACCCCGGGCCTCCACAAGGCCCGTTTCACCTGGCCCTGCCTCGTCCTTCAGCCTTGTCTCAGGCCTCTCCTGTCACTCCCTCACTCCATTTTAACCACACTGGCCTCTCGGGCAGTCACCTTCATTCCCTCCTGTCCCAGTATCTTTGCTCTTCCTGAAAAGCTCCCACAGCACCTCAAGGAAATTTCGCATGGCACCCAAGTGTGTTCCGCTTACCACAGTCACCGTCAATTTCATGGAGAGTCCTTCAGTTAATCTATTTCCCTGAGGATTGTAAGCAGATTGAGGGCAGGGCCTGTGTCCGTTTTGCTCATGGATCTCCTATGCCTAATACAAGTTAAACACACAATTTATATTTGCTGAATGAATGAATGAATGAATGAATGGCATTGTGATCCTACTCAGGATCAAGCTATTTACACCATTCTGAGCGTCTACTTTCCCATTTGTAAGTTGGGTACTTGGAGGGGGTACTTCAGACCGCTAGGGTATAGATTAGTGGTTATCTCTCCAAGGCCCAGTTCTACATCATGCCAGCAAGGGGCTCTAGGTTATTCATTCAACCTCTTGTCGGTAGAACTTGCCTTTGACTTACTTAGAGTAAAATAAAACAAAAATAAGGGTTTTATCCCATGGAAATCACAGCTGTCTCCACAATCCAGCATCTCCCCACTGTACACTGTACACCAGGAAATTACAACAGGTCACAGGTTTCCAGTAGTTACATGATATAATCAATCATTCAACAACCTACTGATTTCCTTGGTGTCTATAAAAGCTCCAGACCTATGGCGCCAATGACAGAATCACCAGTGTCTCCTCCTCCAAAGGGCCAATGTTCAACAGGTAAATGTAAAAACAGGAAAGACTGTGCTATCCCCACCTTCCCAACCCCATTTAAGGACAAAGCTTTCATGTGTGATCTTCCTTTTGAGTTCACTTGGGGACATATTAATTCCAGAGAGGAAGCCCCCAGGGTGAGGCTGCTGCCAAGCTTTCCAGGATCCAGTGTGGAGACGTGCAGGCACCACAGGAAAGCCTGCTCCGGAGGAACTGGTTGGGAGCTGGGTCTGCGTGCCAATATCCTGGGGATACTGAAGAGAGCCTTGTTCAGACAAATTGTAGCTGTCTCTGAAAATTCATCAATGCCTGCCTCCTTGCCCATTGCCTCCTGCACAAAAAAACTGGTCATGACGTAATGAGAAAGATCGAATTCATGAAGCACCTGGCACTCCAGAGGGTAACAGACACAAAGCCACGTGGGCAGCCAGCACATCGCATTAGACATGTAAATAAGCCTCTTTATGCAAAGAAGATGCATTAGAACTGACTGGAGTCAGCCTGTCTGCGCCTGAGTCCCCAACCTGGCACGTAGCAACTGTGGCTCTTCCTTAACCTCGCTAAATCTTGGTTTCCTCATCAGGAAAACTGAGATCATAACTGGTCATACCTCATTGGGTGGTTGTGAGGGTTAAATGATTTAGTAAAAGTTAAGTACTGAGCAGAGTGTCTGGCACATGAATAACTGCTCAAATAAGGGTTAGTGGCTGCTGCCTGCTGGTGGGACCATGCCAGGTATTTCCAGGGTAAAGAGGAAGAATGGAAGCTTCCTGCTTATTTTTGCGTACACTAGCCAAAGCCTGACACCAACCTGACAAAGACCACACAAGAAAGAAAACTACAGACAACTCTTGTTTATGAAAACAGATACCACAATACTAAATAAAATATTGCAAATTGAATCCAGCAACATGTTAAAAGAATGCTACACAATGACCAAGTAGAGGTTGGAGCTTTTAAAATAGAACTGATCTTATTAAAAAGTCGAAAAAGAAAAGCAATATGAATAGCTTAATATGTCAATATTTTAACTATTATTAGTTAATTAAAAAAAAAGTTGTAATTTCAGTGACCCAACTAATCAAAAACTTTAGATTTAACTGAATTGGACTGGGCCTCATTCAGAACAAATACTCAGGACAAGTACTTACAAAGTAGATTTATATTAGGTTGTATTACAAAGATAAGGTACTCCAGACAGGGTCATCTGAGGGAAAAGATTGTGGTCACACACACAAAACAGCAAAACATACCTGATTGGTCAGATCAGTACTTTGGTAAGTTTCTGCTGTAATGAATAAAGGCTACTTATGAAAAAGGGGGCCTGTTTTAGGTCTGGGTACCCAGAAGCAGACCCTGAGATGATTGACTCGAGACAAAAAGATGCATAAAAAATATACTTCTAGAAATACCAGTGAGGGAGTGGGGGGAGCAGAATAGTGGTTGGGGAGGAAGTCAAGCCAGGATGTGAGCTCAGGCCGAATTCCACAGACAGTGGCCTCGCCTGATCCCACAGGGGAACTCTGGAGTGTGTTACACCTCATAACTGTCCTGACCTGGGGTGCTCTCTTTCATACGTCTGCACCAGTCATCGGTCAAGGGCTGCCCAGGGTGGGACACTGGTTTTCATGATTATAGGGAAAGCAGCTCTAGCAGCCTGAAGTCAGTACTCCAAAAAAGAGGCACAAATGCTGGCGTGAAAAGCAAACCAACGTAGGGTGTGCGTGCAGGTGGAGGGGCAAACACGGCAGGAGGGATTGGAGGGGATCACGGTGGAACACCACCACTGCTGACTACGCTGGCCAACTGGATAATGGACTACAGTAGAATCCTCAGGTCCCTGGGGCTGAATCTCCCACAGGCAACCCTGGTCCATGCCTCGGGCTTGAGGAGGTAACACTAAATTCTTCTGGGAAAGTCAGTACAAGGGTAGTTCTAGGAAGAAATCAGAATCAAAGTCAAAACCAGAATCAGATTAGAGATAATACAGAAATTTAAGTCTCTGAAAGCTTTTGTGTAATTGGGCTTCAGACTATTGATCAGTGAATCACGGGTTTGTTTTTTAAGGTGTTGTAAGCATTTAAGAGAGTCTGAGACTTGTGAAAAAATTCAATTGATTCAACGCTACATGGGAAAATCTATTAGTTGGACTATATGAAATTGCCACTATTCAGCTATCTTTGACTTAAAACAACTATCCGTTTCACATGTTTCAACGTAAACCTCTTAAATTCATGTTTTTAATGTACAAGTTAGGCAAGTGCTATGTGAATATTTGTAAAATGGTAGTTGTTTCAAAATAAATGAACTGAATATTAGACATGATAATAACAGAAGTGAACCTTCCTTTTCACGCCTAAAAGCTCTTCCGATCTGAAAGAATCTGGATCTTACAAATAGATGGAAAGCAAGATGTCAGCATCCATCATGTTAATGCACTTCCTTAATATGATTAATAAAATATGGAACTCAGGTCTACAGCCACCATCAGGCTCCATTACAGCTGAGACTGAGAAGGACGTTCATTACGTCCACTGTTGTTCACAAGTCTTAAAGCAACAGGCAGAGTATTACCCCGGAAGAGGAAGTGAGTTGTCATGTTAGAAAGAAGGGAGCAAAAATCACTCTTTGCATATGATATGATTTCTACCTAAAAAAGGCCTGGATTAATAAAACTGAAAAACTAAGCTATAAATTCAGTAAAGTCATCAGTTCCACTTACTTCAAACCTGAAAGCTTTTTTTCTATACATGTATTTATCCAGCTATAACATATAATGGATTGAAAAATTAAAAAAAAAAATCAAACCAACCAACAAATATAATGGCAAAGGACTCCGTTTACAATAGCAAATATCCAGGAATAACAAGAACATGCAGGACCTAAGTGGAGGAAATGATGAGACTTTTCTGAGGGGATAGAAAAGAGAAAAAAAGAGTAAACGGACAGATGGAGCAGATTCTTGGACGTAAAACCTGAAAACTGAAAAATGTATGTATGTTCTTCCAAAATTAGAGTACATGTTTAAAATCATTCCAACATTACACTGCAAAGGAATTTTTCTGAACTTAAAAGAATGGTTTATTTGGAAGAATAAGCATGTGACACAAGGCAGAAAAAAGCACTAAGGAAGAAACTTCTTCCAGATATTAAAGTCATAGAAAGCTTCAGCAATTAAAGTTCATGGTATGACCCTGAGGAAGACAGGTCAGGAGACAGAATAGAGAAATCCAGAAACAGACCCAAATATAAATGAAAATTCAGAATGGGAAGAAGACGGTGACCTCAAGTTGGTGGGTAACAGGGGTGACACATCTTCTGGAGACATCTGACGTTTGGAAATAGACACTTGGACTTCTATCATTTTTTCCTTATACCAAAGTCAATTCTACTAAAAATGGATTGAAAATTTAAATGTTAAATAAAGAAACTATGAAGTACTGATACATATTTTGAATTGGTATCTGGAGACGGGGAGGAATTTCTAAGCCAACACCAAAGTCAGATATTATGCAAAAAGGAAAAGATACATGAATTTGTTTAAGAGTGAAAGACTTCTGTTCGTCAAATTATCACAAATAAAGTTAATAGACAAAGGACAAATTGGGGACAAACGCCATAGGCAAAGGGTTACCATTTCTGGTATGATATGTATACAATACACCACATGTTCCTTCATATAATAGATATTCAAATACATAAATAAGTAAATAAAAAATGTAAGAAGAAATGAGGGACAAACTTATGTCAACATTTCCTAGTGGTTATCTCTGGATTGTGGGATCACAGCAGACATTTCTTCTAAGCAGAACTGACACTCTTCCAGGCAGGGCAGCAATAGGACCTCCTCCTATCTCAACACCTGGAACTTTTGGGGAGGTGAGGCTCTGCTGTGCGCTCCCCAGGGGTAGGACCAACCTCTGATCCATCACTGGGTCTCTGAGTCTCTCATCACACAGCCTAGGTACTCAGTGTCTATAGGATTCTTACACTTCTCTCCTCAGAGGAAGGCTGGGCTGCATTTAGAAAGGCTGAGTTTTCATTATGGAGAATGCTTGGCCAAGGAGGCACCCCGAGATGACACATTGCTCAACTGTGACTTTCAGGAAAGTGGTATCCTTAGAAAGAGCATTAGCAATTTCTATCCTGCAGCCGTCTGCATCGTGAGGTTTCCTGCAGCAGCTCCTACCCTCCCAAATACAGCCCCTTTTCTCTTTCCAGGAAGCTTCTCTCTGCTCAAACCCAGACACCAGTAGCCCCAGTTTTCTCCCCTCCCGCACCCCCCTCCCCAGCGCCACCTCCTGTTAAAGTTTTGGAGAATTGCATTTTGCCTATTGAGATAAGTCAGAGCAAAACAGGACAGGACAGAGCTCTCTATTCAAAGGTTGTGGGCTCTGCAAGGTCTTCCTTTCTTAACTCTTCCAGAGGAAAACTGAAACCTCAGGATAACCACTCAATGCACAGCTCCAGCCACATCCCCCACTAGGTGCTATCACTGCCTCACACAGACACCCCCCTGGGCAAAAGTCAACCTTCCTTTAGGACAAACAAATGCATAGTGGACAAAACACAAGCATGGCCTCCAGACAGACCAGGCTCAAATCCCAGCAATGGTATTTCCTGGCTGCACCATCCTGGAGCTGCCTGATCCTCTTGGAGCCTCAGTTTCCCCATTTTTAAAGTGGGCTGTAATGGGTGATTACAGTTACTTTTCTCCCCCAGTTCACAGGTAGGTCTGCACTTACCACATAGGCTTTATTAACTGGCTCCTGCCTGTTGGAAGTCAATGCTAAAAATAGGCCCCTCGGGCACCAAATAAGTCACTTCCTCCCCCCTCCCACCACCCTCCCCACCTCCAATGCAGCCATGCCTCTGGTGGGTCTCATGCATGTGAGGCCACATTGCCTGTTCCACAGACTCTGAGAGCTGCTGAAAGCAGAAGTGGCCTCACTGTGTCTTCCAACATGAGGCCAAAGCTTCCAAATAGCCCTTGTGGTTTGAGGCCTGTATATATTCTAATCTCCTCACATCCTCCAGCCTGTGGCCTGTTGCTCCACATCCTTCCCTTTTAGTGAGGACCAGAAAGAAGCAAGTGCAAAAGAAAGAAATGTGGCCAGTGACTGATGAGTCAGAGTCCAACCTTGCCTGTGACGTTTCTTTTTGGGGGTGTGGGGGTCGCAGCAGACCCCTTGGGTCCATATCCCTGCCCCTGTCTCTCCAGCTGTGGCATTTTTTTACCCGAGGGCTTTCTCTAGTGACACAGCTGCTCTAGTCCTCATGCAAGGTCAATATAATAAATACCCTGTAGGTATTGTAAAGAACTAAATGTCAGAAGTGTCAGGATATTAGTGACTCCAGGAGCAGCCTTCAACCAACGACCACTGGGAGATAAAGACCCACCCCTTGGGTAAGAAAACTCTGAGGTGTTTATTCCCCCAGAGTTCCCCAGGGGGAGTAGACCCAGTTGCCCACAGTAGTATCTGGCTTGATAACCTGTCCTTTTTCAGCCGCTTTTTTCCCTCTCTCTCCCATTCCCCTACCTTCCCCTCCCAAATTATTTGCATTTGAATTCTTGTCTCAGGTTTACTTCCAGGGAAACCTAACCAAGATGTGGGTGTTACTTTTGTCTTTTTTTAAAGAACCCACAACATAGACGATTTTCAAGCTCACATCCCCAGCCCAACCAAGGGCCTGCACACCTGGGGCGACTGCAGAAACCCACGTGGACAAAGGACTGCCCTGGCAGGGAAGAGTGACTGGCTTCAAAGGAGGAGAGGACGAGAAACCCTGCAGGCATGGCCTTGGTCCACCGACTGTCACCACTAAAAGGCACGGACACAAAGCTGTACCCTCAGTGAGGAGTTACAGCACCAAAGGACTGAACTCTCCACTCAGGTCATGCCCGATCCTATCACCAGGTGGGGGTAGCATTGCTCCATTTCCCTGATTCTTGGTGGTTTGCCTTTCTAGGGAGATAAGAACTTAGCATACCTCTCCAAACCACTAGGTTGTTTAAAAAGAACATTCAGCACTTAACTACTAATGCAACATAAGATGTGATGAGAACTGACAGTCACCATAAAGTACATAGAAAGATAGATATATCCTTCATCTATCTATACATCATCCATTCATTTGTTCACTCAACAATATCGAGATCCAACGTCCCAGGCACTGCTGTAGTAGGTGTTAGGAATGAAGCAGTGAATAGAAAGTCATTCCACATTATATGGAGCTTATAGCTCAGTGGGAGGACCAAGATAATCAGCAACACACAAATAGTATGTCAGATCGTAATAACTTCTATGAAGAAAATCAGGTAAAGGAATGCGATGTGGGTGTTTGGAACAGTAGGGTATTTCTAACCAGGTGACATTTGAGCCCAGACAAGAAGGAATTGAGGAAGTGGACTATGTGCATATCTGGGGAAAGAGCCAGTGCAAAGGCTCTGAGGAAGAAACAAGCTTGGAGTGTTGCAAGGAACAGCAAGGAGGCCGCTGTGGCTACAGTAGAGAGGGCAAGGGGAAAGCGGGAGGAAATGTGTGTAGAGAGGAGCGATTGGGTCAGGTCTTATAGAGTCTTATAGGTTTTGTAAAGAACAAAGCTTTACAATGGATGGGAAGCCACTGGAGGGTGATGAGCAAAGGAGTGTCGGGTGCAAGGGTGGAAACAGGGCACCCAGTTATGAAGAAAGCCACTACAGTCAGTCATTAGGCAAAATAAAATGGTGACTTGGGCCAGGATGGCAGCAGTGGTGACGGTGAAAAGTGGTTGAATTACGAATAGACTGTGCAGGTTCAGCCAACAGGAGGTCCCTTTTGGACCTCCTTCTGTACTGTTGGAAATGTTCTCGTCCTTGATGTGGGTGGCTAGAGGGGTATAGATGTATGTAAAAATGATTGATTTGTGCACTTAAGGTGTGTGCATTTTACTCCATGTAAATTATACACCATAAAAAACACGCTATTAAGGACAAAAACCAAAACCAAGCAAAAAGGGAAGTAAGTAATTGTGCTAATAGTTGCTGATGGGTCCAGAAAGGAGACTGAGAAATGACCACTGGCTTCTGCCAGGTGGACGTTATGCTTGTCTTGTTTATTACCTGTTAGTAGCCCAGTTAGTCTCAAGCATAGACCAGTTTGTGGCCCAGGAATCCTGTTTCCTTTTCTTTAGTTGTTTATAGACGCATTCTCTTTATCTCAGTCTTAGTCCACGGCAGCTGTGCTCATGGCTCTGAGTGACTTTTTCACCCCTAGAAAGGGACCCCCCTCACCACTCTGAGCTGTCCTGAGACTTTCCTTTGGATCCCTCAAGCTCTCTGCCTGCTTTTGATTTTCATTTCTCCGGCATATGTACCAGTTAGCTTCTTTTCCTTTATGGAAGAAGAGGCAACCTCCCTGCTTCCTGCATGGGGAGCTCCTAAATGATTGCCATTTTTAAAGTTAACGCTAGGGAGAAGCAGCATCACCTCTAGCCATGGAGGCAGAGACTGATTTCCTCAATCAGCCAACCAGACTCTTGGCAAAGTAGCTGAGAGATTTCCTGGCGGACAAGACAATGAAAACCGGGCCAAAAGGTGACGTTAGCACCAGCTCAGCCGCTTACGAGTTGTGTGACCTCAGTCTGGGTAACCTTTAAGAGTTCTGAGCATATACAATGACTGTGTTCCCTCCACCTTGTGAGTCTCTGTCCCCTCATCTACACACTGGGAATACAAGCGCCCATCTCACAGGCATGCGGTGAGGATTCAATGGGCTAAAGCACCCTGCTTGAAGGACACGCTTTAAACACCTATTGCTTCCCTCTTAGCCCACGCAGTGAGCAGCTCGGTGTCTGCCTGGAGGATGTCACACAGAAAGTGCCACCAGGCCCCTTGCTTCAAGCGCATGTAGGGTCCTCGTTAATGTCTTGGTAAGTTACCAAGTAAGAGAACCTCAAGTCGGGAGCTATGGCCTCCCTCAGATTGTGCTATGCATACAAATGACCAAGGGTCTTGTTAAAATGCAGAGTCTGATTCAGCAGATTTGGGGTGTCAAGTCTGAGAGTCCGCATTTCTAACAAGCTCCTAGGTGAATGCCATGCTGCTGGCCCATGGACCATGCTTTGAGTTGCCAGGCTATAAATGACACAAAGACCAGGAAGAACAAATAGAAAAAATACATTATGAATAAATACAATTGTACCATGTTTGCCACATAGAAGAAATATGATTGCACCAGTATTTCTATGCTGGGCTGATTCTATAGCAGTTCAGGCCTGGGCACCACATTTTAAGAAGCGAGATGCCAAACTAAAGACAGAACCGGGACCAATAACAGAATAGAGAAGAAGGGGCTGGAAATATGTACACCATACAGTCAGAAGGACAAGGGTAGTGGACCTAGGCCTATCTTGAGCAGATTGGCATGGATATAGAGCTGTGGCACCTCTGTTGGAAGCCCCAAATCCAAAATGTTGACATTATCATTGGAAGGGCTTCATCTTGTGAAAATAAGAAATGCATGTGTCAGTGAAGATAGGTAAGGTGGACAGATAAACGTAGGTAGACAGATAAAGATCATCTTATGCTTTATCAGAGCCTGACATCTGTGGAAGGAATAGCCTCATTGGGCACTGCTTGATGAGACAGACCTGGGTCACATTACCTGCTGGTTCATACCAGCTCTGCCACACCTCACTGGGGCCAAACCAGATCTCCCCAGCAGGTATTCTTGAGGATGACTTTTAAAAATTACTAAATGCAGGTATGCAGAGCCTGAAAGAACTTTGGCAAAAGAAAAATAAGAGTAATTGTGCTGGTTATTTGCCTGTTTGTCTGTGATTCATTTTCTGTCCTTCCCTGTTTCTGCTATGTATCTCAGACACACATACCTACCAATGACCTCTCTTAGGTTTCTGCTATAGCTGACTCTGCTTATACCTCCCAGTGGCCGCTCTTCCCTTTCTCCCCAGTAACAGGACCTGAGTGAGTTTGGAGTGGCAATACGCCCAGCTAAGAAAACTCATCTCCCAGCCTCCCTTGCAGCTAGGGGTGGTCATGTGACATGGTTCTGGCCAATAAGATGTACATGGAAAAGGCTGAATGGAGCTTCAGGAAAGCTCTTTAAAAGAAGGAAAGACTGTGTCCCTCTCTTTCTTCCTACGTGAATGCAGCTTCAGTACTGGCAGTAAATCAAGCAGCAGCATGTATGAAGAAAGGTTGAAAGGAGAGACAGAAGAACTGGGTTCCTAATGGCATCATGCCCTTGCTTGCTTACCAGTCCTGAAATGTCCAACTCTAGATTTATTATAACACAAGAAAAATCAAAATCTGATTAGGATCAGCTGCTAAAAGTAGGTTTTGTTCCATGCAGCCAAACACATTCCTAACTGATTTTTAAAATCTGCTGCTTAATCCACTGGCATGGGAGAATAAGACAGGCTGGCTAGTTATACTCAGGTGCCTGGGTAAGAACAATGCCAGTGGCCATCACGCAGCAGGGGGGCTATGGAAGCTTTGACTATTTGTAAGTCTGGCTTCAATGGGATGAAATGACAAGTCTGGCAAGCTCGCTGTAACTGTGCATTCATGTTCTCTGTGAAATTCCATGGGCAACTACATATGCTGATTCCCTAATTCAAATGCTGGCAGAAATATCCTGTGTGGACAATAGTTTAGTGGTTACCAGAGGGTAAGGGGGGTGGGGAGTGGGAGATGAGGGTAAGGGGGATCAAATACATGGTGATGGAAGGAGAACTGACTCCGGGTGGTGAAATCATGGGATTTATAGATGATGTAATGCAGAATTGTACACCTGAAACCTATGTAATTTTACTAACAATTGTCACCCCAATAAATTAAAAAAAAAAAAGGAGAAATATCCTGTGTGCAACTGACACTGAGAATATCACACAAACACCGCAAAAGCTCAAAGATCTTAGTGAATATGCTTATAATAGACCCTTCAGAACACAAAGGGAACCAGTTGATGGTAATTGTATTGTAACAAACATGTTCAGTATTCTAACCAGGTCCCCTCAGACGCCCTTCATGTGCCCTCCTTGTGGCTTCAGTTTGCATTTGCTTCCAAGACCCAGAACCTGAGGATCTTCTTCAGAGGCCTGCCCTCAGGCTGCAGGAGCCACTCTGTCCACAGTTCACCCCCAGAGGGTGGAAAGTGCCTGGGACTTTCATTCCTTCGCAAATGGCCCTTGTGGGAAAACAAAAATCCAGCTTCCAGGACAAAAGGCAGGATAATGCTGAGGTATGACCCACATTTCAGAGCTCCCCTGCAGAATCAAGCTGAGACCACTCTCTGTGGTACTTTCCCTGAGATCACACCCCGCCCTGTAGTGCTCTCCTAACATGTCCCCTGGGGGAGCACATCCTTCTATAAACCACTTGGCATGAGTCCTCATCTCAGTATCTGCTTCAGGGAAATCCAGCCTGAGACACCTACATTCTTCTTGATTTTTTTTTTTTTTGGTTGTCTTTTGTTTGCCTTAGCTTAGGCAGACCATTTTCATAGCTTTCTTTTTAAGAGGTGTTATGCTGCTTTATGAAAAAGATTTAAAATCCAAGACTCCCCTTTTTTCCCTTAGAAGAGGAAATTATTAAATTGCTGTTTTGCAGTTCATTAGGAAAAAAAAAAAAGTCCAGAGGTTTAACACATGTTGTCTAAACTACCCCACTATAGATTTGCCCAAGTCCTGTAGCTCTGGGAAACGTCCTTCTTAATTGATCCTTGTCGTAGCTACAGCTCTGTTGACATTTCTAAAGCAAAACGTAGCTTTCCTTCCAAATGCAGTGAATACACAAATGAAGCTTTTCATATATGTGAAAACTGAGCCCCACCGTGGAATACTGAGGCCACGTTGTGACTGGAAATGGACATCTGGGTTTCTCCACCACTTCCTCACTGCCGACTGCCACAGGAAGGGCCCAGCCCTTCTCTCAGGCACGGTTGCACTCTGGGTTAGGACCTCTCTGACTGCAGGGCCAGGAAGTGCTAAGGCGATAGCCACAGGTAATCCAGGTGAGGAACTACAAAGCTGGCATGGCCGGGGTACGTGGTTCCTACCACCCCCTCTTATCTTCTTGAGGAGGAAGCTCAGGGCCAGCAGAAACAACTCAGAAATGCCACAGGTCTCTAGGGAATGTGGGATTTACCTTTGACAGGCAGGATGGGGAAGACCAACTGCGTGGGACAAGGAGCTTGCGGCTGTGAGAACCTCCAATGGGCTGGGAGCCAGGTGAGGTTTTTCTGCCTGGCATTAGGCAGGAAGTTCAAGGTAAAGTCACCAGGGGGCTTGGGGTACGGGATTAAAAACAGGAAAGGGGCGGAAGAGACTTATTATTTTCTGAGTATTGATATCCACCCTCAGGGCTCTCTTACAAGGGCAAGCAGCACGTTCATTCATCATCGTAATAGCCGGCTGAGATGACTATAAACATCTAAGGCTTGCATTTTCCTTGGGGCTACTATTAACTTGACGAGAGACACCAGAGAAAGCAGAGCACAATGAAAATCAGTTCCTGCCATGAATGAGAGCAGTGGCAGGGTGAGCAAAGGCTGTTTGAAATCTGCTTACACAATAAAGGATGGGGGGTGGGGGACACCAACTTCTGCCTGCAAATCCCTCTGATGTGCAGTGTTTGATTTCTCAGCTCCACTTAATACATTTTGTTCCTATGAATGCATGCAGCTTCTGTGTGGAATCTTCTGTCTGAGAACAGGCCAGGGCACTCCCACAAATATAAAGGGACACACACACTTAAGTGTCTATCTTTCCCACTCTGTCCAGGTTAGGAACTGGATCTGTTTTATCGCCTGGCTCCATCTTGTGTGGTTTGCTTTGAAAGTGAGAAGAGAGAAACTCCTGAGTGAAGGGGATGACCGCCCTTTCCGTGGCAAAGGTAGATATACACTGGAAGAATCAGTTTACAAGAAAAACAAATTTACAAGCCCTCTATGCCTCTTCTCATAAAGAACAAGCCATTGAAAGCCGCCAAAGCTGACCTGGTGCTTTGCCGCCCCCAAAGCCAATTTGGAGGCCTCGTTTAATTGGGAACGCAAAGTGCTCACTCTTCAGAAAGAGCAAAATTGAGCATTCCTTCCGGCAACTTCTAACACTGTCATACCTCCCACATTAGGTCCTGTCTTGGGAGGAAATGAAAGGACCTACGACCTATCTCTCCACCTCAGTCTCTCAAGATTAGAAGGTGATAGAACAACTCATCAGCTGAATTCAGTGACGTACAACTAACGGATGCTGAGCACTAACTCCATTTCTTATGAACATGAAAGTGCTCTGAAAGCTATAAAATACATTGTAAGTGGAGGGTCAATGTTCTCCCCTCTGGACTCATGATTATCCTTCTTCCTCACTGGCCTCCCAAGATGGAATCTCGTCTTCTGATGTCCCTGGTCTCCTTCTTGCTATTCCTCCAGGATGCCTCCAGCCTCTGTCCTTTCTTCTGTTTCCTCAGTCCAGACCCTCAGTCAAAACACAGATGGCCCATTACTGCCTACCTGATAAAGAATCTGAATTCCTCAACCAGGCTTCCCAGGGCCTGTTACAATCCTGCAGACCTTTGGGCTGGTCACCTACCTGTCCAACCTTCAAGACGTAGGACCTCGCCCTGCCATTGTTTTTGGAGTATGTCATTCTCTAAACTCTGATATTATTTATCGCATGCATCACATTTTTGAACAATTACATATCTTGGATTTTAAAGTCAACATCCCCAAACCAAAAATTCCAATATTTCAGCAAAAAGTAAATGAAATCAACAAGACTAATTAAAAGCAAACAAACAGGCACCACAAAAGCTAACACAAACTTTTATTTAACTGACATATATTTACTAATTTTTACATTACTTTTCAAGTAATTTTACTTTTTTAAATAAAGGCAATTCATTAACTATAAAAGCATGTTCGGCTTAACACTATCACTTTTTTGACAGTATAAACACATATGCACAGATGTGTGTGTGTATGCACATGCAATCATTTATTAGGACCATGAGTCTTGATTTTTAGTTGAAAAGGAAGAGTCTACACCCTCTGACTTATATGCTCTGTTCTATCATCTTGCTCTTTTTCCTCCTCCCCCTCACCATTTCATCTTGGTTTGAAGTATGTGATCGATACATGCTTCCTGAGAAAATGAATGAACTACAAAGCATGTGTTTATGAGTACAAGTAGTTAGGTGTGGGACTCGTTTAATCCTTAGCACATCTCATTTTATAGAGAAAGAAAGTGAGGCGCAGAGAGAAAACCCTTGGCCCAGGGTCACTGATTGCAAGAAACTGAGCTGGAGTCTTACCAGCTCTGCACTTGATGGTAGCCAGAGCCTCCCTTTCCCTCTTCTCCATCTCAGCTGCTTGTGGAGCAAGCATTTTACTTCTAAGAGCTTCTACATAAAAAAAACTCCAGCTTAGTTGCTTCTTGCAATCACTGCAAAGTACAAACATTCCAGCCTGAGAATCATTTTCAAAACATCATTAGCTTTAAAACTTCCATGGACACTACATTTGGGCTGACCCTCTCCAACTCCCTCCTTCCCCCCAATACACAGTCACACCTGACGCCCTCAAACTCCAATCTCTTTGGCTAGCTTACCTACCACCCAGGGACGGATGACAGACACGTTCCAGGCTGCAGACAGAGTAGGTTTACCGGAAATACAGATCCATGTGACAAACAGGCAGGCAAGAGAACAGGACTGGAACATATGGAAAATAGCTGAGCTGGAGGTCACAAACCGGTGGCCTACAGGCTGGACATGGTCCGTGGACATGTTTTGTTTGGCCCATCCAATGTTCAAACAACGTTTTAATTAGCTGCCAAAGTCATGAGATTTCACATAAAATGTGGATTTCTGGCTTTTATCGAAAAATAGGAAGTCTGGCAGCACTGGCCCTCACTCCCACCTGACTACCATCAACTGCTGCCGAGAATTGGTTGCTCTCTGTGGATGAGGCTGGGATCCTCCATTTTCCCACAGTCTCTGTTGCTTCTCAGTGTCCCGTACCTGGCCTCTTCTCCCATTTATAATGCCGGCCTTGCCCCACCCCTGGGACTGTGAGCTGTGCGCCACTAGTTCTCACATTAGAACCTTAGTGAAGTTCTAGTACGTCAATATACAACTTCCAGAAGCCTCGAAAGTGAGGTGTTTGGGTTGGAGGTGCTCATGCTTCCAAGCTCTGGTCATTGCTAGCAGACGCTGGTGAGGCCTGCTCAGATGCTTTGCACCTTTCATGGTGCAACAACCCACTTCCAACTGCCAGTGTCTGTATCTCTGTACCTAAGGGCATTTCTCCAGAACTGTGTAGGTTGCTCTGATAATGTGTGTAGGTGCACATTATAGGACAGAAGTGCTGGGGAATGCACACCCTAGAAGGCTGCAACCATTGACTCTTTGGGAGGGGGTGTAAATCCCCCAGCGTCCTCACCACTGAGGTTTGTATTTTGCTCTTAAGCCCTTCAGGGTAAAGCCCCATCACACACTTTGGTAGCTGGTTTAACAGCACCCTCTTCATCAGGTGCCTCCACCTGCCTGTATCTCTTCTCCACCTCCCTCCGTGTTTTCTGCACCTCTAAAATAAACCAATTGCCCTCAGTTCTTTGCTTCAAGGCCAGCATCTGGGAGACCCAAAGCAAGATAGCATGCATGCTGTAGAGAAGAGCCTGGATCAGGGAGTTCCTGCTCTCCAAGATGGCCTTCTCTGTAACTCCATGACAAGCTGCTGCATCCCCTTTGCACCCAAAGGTCAGCTGGGAGCTCTCTTGTGCCTGGATTGAAACTTACACTGTCCATACCCATCCATCTCGTCCCTCCTCATTTGCTTCCCCCTGCCCTCTCACTCCTGCATCAGCCCAGCTCTCTCCTTCACCACCCAGACAAGATGACCTGTCTCACCCATCCAACCTAGCTCTGCACTGTTGGCACCAGCTGACACTAGCTCTTCAGAAGCCCATCCACATACCCTAAGCCTTTATCTAGGGATTTTGTCCAACCCAAGACTAGCAGTTACAATAACGACTTGCTTCACCTTGTCACATCTGTGCTTCAAAGCAACTTTTCAGCCCCTCTGTAGAGCAGCTGGCATCTTGTGCCTTTCACCCACTAGGCTGTGAACTCCCTGGGAGCAGGGACCAGATCTTACCCATCTTTGTGTCTCCTAACAGCTGGTACCATCCCTGGCACTTAGTTGGTACTTCATAACTGCCATCCAAACAAATCCATTCCTGTTCCACAGAGGCAAGAAGAGCCAAAGCTGTTTGTGTCAAGACATACCACAGCAAGAAATTAAAACTTGACTTTCTCTCGAGTCCAGGGCCACATGCCTGTACAATTCCAGGGGGCACCATTCACATTATATCCTGTGTAGTGTGCTCTGGGGGTGTCACTCACACAGAAACCAACGTGAACGTGACCTTGGAGCTGTGTGATGCAGTGGTACTCCAAATTGTGTTTTCTTTATTCTTCTTATTCTCCCTTTTTACTGTACGCCCCTCCCCCACCCCTAAGAGATCCCTTTCACTGCTCCACAGGAGACCATTATATGACCATTATATGCTGTGCTCCAGCCAGACAGCACACGCCAGCCAGCCAACCAACCAGCTGGGTAGCCACCAACAAATTAAGTCCTATTTTATAGAGTGTTTTCAAGTTAGCTTTATATGGGCAAGAGAAAAGTCAGCAGATGGTCGTCCATGTGCATACCACATTTTTATAAGCAGCCTTCCCTTAGAGGAAAGCACCAGCATAAATCTATGAAAGCAGCCGTGCGTTAGGCAGGATAGAAGAATCCATCTCAGGGGATGCTTTTGTACAGCCTCAGAAACTAATATGTCACTAATTGTGTGATGACAGAGAAGACTGGAGACCTTGGGGGCCAGGGGCCTGAGTTGCTTTGTGACTGTGGACAAGAGGGATGTCCACCCACCCACCCACGTCACCTGGGCAGCCATGTGAGGCCTCTGCATAGGTGACACCTGAGCTGAGATTTGAGGGCAGAGCTGTTCATTAAACAAAATGAGGGTGAGGGGATTCCAGGGTAAAAACAGCTTCAGTAATAAATTATGACTGGATTCAAGTATGTATGTGGGGGATGGTAGACAATGAGGCTGGGGGCGAGGGAAGGTGGGGAGGTCCAGGCTTAGAATGGCCTCTTGTAAACAGCTGAGGACTCTGAGTTCCATTCTGAAGAATGTGCAGCAGCAGGAGTGACAAGACTAAATTTCTTTTCAAATTTTTATGTTATAACTGACATTATAGGCTTTTTAAAAATCGATCTTTTAAATTATGTATTTACTGTGGCAATAATTATTTTGTTACATTTGCTTAGTATTTTAAATACTTATAAAAATTGTTTTTGCTTACGGCTGCTTCTTTGGCTTTGACATACTTTTTATTCAACAACATCTACATTCTTGAGGAATTTATCTGTAACTGTTTCTCAGGAACAGTTTCATGGTGATGAAAGCTTTCACGGTTATTGCAGTGGATGCTGCGAGAGCCTTGTTCACATTCCCAAGAGCCAACCAGAAGGTTGGTCACCTCCAACCAGTCCCCTTCCGGGCCAAAGGCTTCCCACATCCCTCTGAGTTGTTCCCTCATCCCAGGAAGCGTGGCCCATCGTCAGAGAAGGCTGGCAGTACCAGAGAGCTAAGACCCTTGGAGTGACTCTGCAGATGAGTGACAGGAGCTGGTCGATAAATCCTCCAGCAGCTTCCTCATCCCTCAGGGGAATGATTCTCAGGTGTGTTCCACAGAGTCACTCTCTCTGAGGATCTGCAGCAGGACAGAGCCTGAGTTCCCCACAGTGGTCACCTGGTCATCAGTACATACTTGCCTTCCTTGTGCAAACTCACCACTCCCACAGTTGCCTCCTGACATCACTCCCCAAATAAACTACCTACACCGACGTCATTGTGTCAGAGTCTGCTTTTGGGAGAAGTCAAACCACGAGAGTAAATAGATCCTGTGAATTCTCATATAACTGAGGATATCTTTAGTTTGCCTTCACAATGTATGATAAGAGGGCTGGGTATAGAATTCTTAATTGACAGTGGAACATATTCTAATTTTTGATTAGTGTTACAGAAAAGGAGTCTGCAGAAAATAGGTTTCTTTATTTTCTGTTAGGTATCAGTAGTGTCCGTTTCATATCCTTAAAATTAAATATTTGTGAAGCTAGATGTAGACCTTAAACTGTTCTCAATATTTTTGTCTGGTATTGGCAACACCCATTCAAGAAAATGAAGATACTTCTTTGTTCATGCCTTCTATCCCAACTATACTGGGACCATTTCTTTTTGCTGATACTCCAGTCTCCACCTTCCATACCCATAGTCTTCACTGTCATCCTTCCTCATTGCTATGTGTTTTTTTTCCCTCTGAATTCTCAGAGATGCCCACAAATACACCCTATACAACAATGAATCAATTTTCCATACTGCCAATTCTGCTCTTTCCTGATTATTTCCTGCCATTGCTTTCTTGGTTTCATTATATTTCCTTATCCCATCCACTACCTTTATTTTTGCTTCCCTCTCAGTCCATTCCATTTTCATCCCAATCTTTTGTTCCACTTTTGACCTTCTTCTATGCTCATTTTTTCTTGAACTTCATCAAGTACAAAAGTGAATGCTCTGTAAAATTTACTTTTGTTTTCTATTAATAATCTTTTTAAAAGGTATGCTTTCCCTCTGTACCTTGAATTCTACTTTTCTTAGTTTGTGTTCAAATCCTTTTATAAGGCCCATGTTGGTTCTGTTAGGTTTGTGCAGGGTGGGTGGGCTCTCTGGGTTCCCCATCAGTACCATGTACTTTTAGACACCTGCTCTGGGCTGAGTGATGCCACTTACTTCCCCAGTTACAGTCCTGGTTGTAGTCATGAGAGGGGAATTTTTGTTTCTTTTCTTTCTTCTGCCACACTGCGGGTCACCTTGCCTATCTGTTTTTCTAATTGGTCTTGCCTCCACAGCAGCTATGTGATGTCTCTGTGCCCTGCCACCTTTCTCACCACATCCCAAAGAGGCCCTAACACCTTGTCAACTTTCTGCCAAATTGAAATGTAAGGTTCCTCGTGCCAAAGGTTTTAAAGGTTGTTGGGATTCAATGGCAAAGAGATAAATGATGTGTTCTCATCTTTTCCATGTTCAGCTACAGTGGCTAATGACCTATCTGTGTCCTTCATGTTCATTGCCCTTGACTGACTAGTGCCTCCTCATGCAGAATGCTTGGGAGGCTACTCATTGCACCCTCATACACACACAGTGGTCAATGATGAAAGGGATGGAAATGATGCTCCCCATCACTTCCAGAGGGGACAATTCTGCTGAGTGATTTGTGCTCTAGAGCACCCCACTACCTCTTTCCACCCTGTAAATCAGACCAAGGGTAGCTTTTATGAAAGCGCAGCTTTACTCAGCCCTTTCCCTGCCCCGCCCTGCTTCCCTCACTCCTCTTCTCCTGGAGCATTCCTCCAGTAAAGCAGATGCCTGGGATCACATGCAGTAAGGAGGGGATGGGAAAATGTATGTAAAACCCCTCGTGTGTAGTAGGTGGTCAATAAATGCTACTTCCCATCCCCCAAATAGTTATAAGACTAAGGATAGAATCATTTGCTCACATGAATCTCTGTAAAAGACATTCATCACAATATTATTTAAAAGAGAATAAAACTGTAAATAATTAAATATGTAATAATAGGAATTTGTACATAGGTAATCCAGACAAATTCCTTCGATAGAATATTATACAGTCTCCAAGCTGAAAAAACAAACATGGTGAAGGGAAGTAAGATATAGGAAGTTATTTAGTTTATGAAATAATACTACCAAGTCCTATATACTGAGAGTGGGGCCAGCTCTGATCATTCTAGCGGACAATAGAGAGAACAAAACTTCATCATAAGGATGACTATGCCCACAAGCAAAAATAAGTCAAAGTGTTAAGGAAAAAAGCATAGCTATCCCTAATTCTGAGACCAGAGAGAAATTTCTCCCATGGGTCCTAAGTGAGAACAATCTGTGCAACGTAATGACCCGGTCACCAACCACATCCTTTCGGTTACCATAGAGATGAGTTTCAAAGGTCTGGTCCCTGAGTAAACCCATCTCTCCCACTCCCACTCCCCCCACCCCCAGGAAGATGGCATCACAGCACAGGATTCTGTGCATAGCCAGAGACATTGGAACCCTATCTATACTTGGTTCTCTCTTGACGGGGCTTAAACCCGGGACAATTTTTAGCATGTGGAAGGTGGACAAAAAGCATGCTCTTCCTGCAGTCCTTCTTGATTACTTCTGGGGCCTTCCCCAACAGTGGAGCTCCTGGAAACTATTTAGCAGCAGAAAGTTTGAGATGATCTCTTGGAAAGTTCTTGGAGCACTGCCATTCTAAATGGCTCTCTATGCTTTGGTTGCCCCTTAAGCTGGGCAAGGTTGGCACAATCCTGTCCACACTATTGAGCCTGGCAGAATATGGGCCTGAACAGAAATAAGGCTGCCCACCAGTTCAAAGTACACCCAATGCTCATCTGTGGGCAGGGAGATGGTTTTCTTCAGAAAGTGATTTTGGTTCCATTTTAACACAGACATCAAGGCACTGCAGTTCAAGGCTGTCAATACTATAAAAAGCTGCAAAAATTCCCATCAGAACAGTTGTCAACAGTTAGAGCAACTACGGGGTAGAGTGAGGTCTGTTTAAATCCACTCATTCCTCCTGTTGCCTGATGGGGAGGCCCGTTCTTTCTTCCCAAAGGTGGTTCACTGAGGTGGATTACACGCTAGGAGAGAATGTCAGCTCCTTTTTCCTTTCTGACTCAGGCTGCTTAAACTGTAACTCATTCAAACAAATTAATTCCCTCTAAAAACCTCACTCAATTCATGGAAATAATTCAATTTCCTCAATTCACTCAAATATGTCAGGAATAAATAAACATGCCACAGCCTAGGCTGACGTACATAACCCTCTAATGGAAAACATCAAGTGCATCATTAGCGATAACAAGCACGATAAGCAATGATCTGTCCTCATGTCTTATCTTGTTTTCCACAACTACTGACCTAAAACTGGAACTCTTTGGAACATGAGTGTGCTGGAGACAGTGACTATACCATCTTGGAGAAGGGGGCCAGACATAAAACTGTAGGGAGAAAGTTCCACAAGAGAGAAGGAGTGGGAGACCATGTAAGATATCAGTACTGCTCTGACATTCTGCAGGTGTTTACAGTGTCTTCTTTGGCTGTATCAACATACTTTCTAAGTCCAGGAGGGAAAAACAATTCTAACAGTTCCAAATCATACATAACAAAATAGTCTTTGCAGAATCACTGGGTATTCCCCACTATGATGACAGTCAGCAAATGCACCAGATGGAACCAAGGCTCTTTTTGGAGGGTTCCCTCCTTACCTTCTGCCACATATTGATGAAGAAGAGCTCCCGGGACACATTGAAGGACACGTTGGCGTCATAGGCATCATCCCCGAGATTGGAGATGGAGATATTTAGGGAGATATTCTTCACGGCCCCCAAAGCTAGATATGGGGTTTTCTCATCAATGCTGCAATAAAAAATAAATAGCAGTTAATGCCCTGAAACTTTCAGCTTTCACTAATATACCATGAGCCATCATGGGGTAGCTGAGGGTGGAGAGCAGAAACTCTCTAGGATCAGAACTACAAATTCCAGGAACCCCATGAACTAGCCATGTGTCCTTAGGCAACCAGTTAGCTCCCATAAGCCTCAGTTTCTTCACCTAAGCACAGGAAGGTTCTGTGTTGCCTATCTCACCAGGCCATGCTGTGGCTCACGTGAAATCTTATACATAAAACTTGGAAAATTATAAGACATTTAATAAACTAGACATGGACTCTGGTCAGACATTAATTCATTCAAATATTTTTGAGCACCTCTTACTGCCCAGCACTACCAGTCAATGTGATAAAGAAAGAGAAGTGAACAAAACAGAGTTCTTGCCTTCTTGTAACTTCAGGGAGAATAGAAAACACAGATATAAAGAAGCAAATACACAGGTCACACTGTGATTAGAGCTATGGAGACAACAAAGGGTAGGAAGGATACAGAGAGCCAGATTTAGATGGAGAGTGGGTTGCAATTTTAAATAGGGTGGTCAACTGCCTGGCGGCCATCTTCAGATTGAGCTGGAGCATTACCCGGCAGCCTCAAGGATGACACACCCAAAGGGCAAACTGGGCAGGCACCAGAGCTCTGCTAAAGCGAATCCTGCTCCATAAGGTCAGCCCTTGCCCAACAACTCCTCCACTGTAGTCACAGACAGTTCTCACAACCAATCAGCCCAAGGGTCAATCCCTCCCACTGATGTGCAAAGAGCAATCAAGGCTCATCTGCAATAGGAGGGCACACACAACCTACACAAGGGACACACCAGGAGTACATGGCTCACGTGACCAGGAAGACTGCTGCACTGAGATACCTATTACATAAGGACACTATAGCTGCCTTACCTAATACATAGAAACAAAAACAGGGAGGCAGCCAAAATGGGGAGACAAAGAAACATGTCCCAAGTGAAAGCTCCAGAAAAAGAACTAAACAAAATGGAGAGAAGTAATCTATCAGATACAGAGTTCAAAACACTGGTAATAAGGATGCTCAATGATCTCAGGGAGAACTTCAACAAAGAGATAGGAGACATAAAAATAGAGATAGAAAACATAAAAAAGTACCAGTCAGAAATAAAGAATACAATAACTGAAATGAAGAACACATTAGAGGAATCTACAGATTAGAAGAAACAGAGGATTGAACCAGTGATTTAGATTAGGTAACAGAAAACATCCAATCAGAACAGCAATAAGTAAATAAATAAATAAAATGGCAATAGCGTCATATCTATCAACACTTACTTTCAATATAAATGGATTAATGCTCCAATCAAAAGAATGGATAAGAAAACCAGACCCACATATACTGCCTACAAGAGACTCACTTCAGATCGAAACACAAACAACTGAAAGTAAAGAGATGGAAAAAGATATCCCATGAAAATAGAAACAACAAAAAAGCTGGGTTAGCTCTAGCTATACCAGACAAAATAGACTTTAAAACAAAGCCTATAAAAGAGACAAAAAAGGACCCAGTAATCCTACTTCTGGGTATTTATCTGAAGAAACCCAAAACTCTACTTTGAGGGGACATGTGTATCCATGTGTTGATTGCAGCACTGTTTACAATGCCAAAATGTGGAGGCGGCCTGGGTGTCTGTCGATGGGAAAATGGATAAAGAGTAGGTGGTATCCATATACAATGGAATATTGCTAAGTCACGGAAGGGAATGGGTTCCTGCCATCTGCAGCAGCATGGATGGACCTGGAGGGATTATGCTGAGTGGAGTGTGTCAGACAGAGAAAGACAGAGATTTTGAGCAATGAGATTTTGCTTACATGTGGAATCTAAAGAACAAAATAAACAAGCAAACGAAAAAGAAACAAACTCATAGATACAGAGAATATTTTGATGGTTGCCAGATGGGAGGGGGTTGTGGGACAAGGTGAAAAGGGGGAGGGGATTAAGAAGTACAAATTGATTGTTACAAAGTAGTCATGAGGATGTCGGGTATAGCATGAGGAATATAGTCAATAATATTGTAATAACTATGTATAGTGCCGGGGGGTACTAGACTAGTCAGGGGGATCACTTCATAAATTATATAAATGTCTAACAACTATGCTGTACACCTGAAATTAATATAAAATAATATTGAATCTCAACTGCAATTGAAAAATTAAAAAAGGTGAAGGGCAATAACAGGTTCAAATTCCCAGGTATAAAACCAACGAGTCATGGGGATGTAATGTACAGCATGGGGAATATAGTAGATTATATTGTGATAGCCTAGTCTGGTGTCAGATGGCTGCTGGACTTACAGTGATCACTTCTTCAGGTATATAAATGTTGAATAACTATGGCGTTACCTGAAACTAACATAATATTGTATGTAGGCTGTATTTTAATAAAAATCTTTTTGAAAAAAAGAATATTCAAGAAATAAACCATTAATTTTTTTTTTTTTTTTTTAAATAGGGTGGTCAGGGAAGCTTCACGGATAAGGAAGCAAGATAAAGAGATATCTGGAAACTAGCAAAGGAAAAGTCGTGCTTGGCATGTTCAAGGGCTGGTAAGGAGGTCAGTGTGGCTGAGAGGAGTGAGTGAGGGAGAGAGTGGGAAGAAATGGACTTAGAGAGGTAAAGGCAGTCAGGGCAAGCAGATCACGTAGGGCATTCCTGGGCCATCAGAAGGACCTTGGTTTGACTCTGAGGTGGTGCCCCTGCAGGGCTCTGAGCAGAGGAGTGGTGTGACCTGACTCATATTGAAAGGCTCACACTGGCTATGATGTGAACAGTCTGTGGAGTGTTCAGGCGAAGCAGGAAGCCTGGTTAGAGAGCTCCCGTAATAATCCAGGTTTGAGAAGATGACAGTCCAGGCCATGGTGGCAGAAATTGAAGTAGTGAGAAGTCATATTCTGGATATGTTTCGAAGGTTATGCCAACAGATTTTGTTCATGGATTGGAAGAGCGGTGTTAGGGAAAGAGGGGAGTCAAGAATGGCCAACCAGTTAACGGGAGATATAGTAAGCCTATGAGGGTTTGTGTAATGGACAGTTAGCATTTTTGGCCACTCAGCACCCAACACCTTCCTGTTTGGGGGAAATCTCAAGGTAAGTGGGAGGGCACATCAGAAGAAAGGGGGAATGCCTTCCCCCTACTCCTTGGTTGCTAAAGTGTGGGCACCTAAGTGCAGTCATGTGATCTAAGGGCGGTCAGGTGGCCTCAGTGTGGTGAGCAGATGCGCCTAACTGGGTCCATGAATTTTGAGCATTGCACAAAGACACTAGGACCCTCTGAGATCACCTGAGGTGGCCACAGAAGATCGAGAGGCCAGAGGTGGCATCCTGAGCTCAGCCTTGCCTTCCTTGTTTCCTGTGATGATGCTTCTCCAGCTTCCTGCCTGCACTCTGAACCAGCCCATATCCTTCCAATAAACTCCTTTCCTGCTTAAATTAACCAGTACATGTTTGTTGCCGTTTGTAACCACTGATATAGATAATAGAGCATGAAAGAGAAGAGAACTATCCAAAATCTCAGTAGGCTATATAATATTTTGAAATACAGATTTTTGGGAGAAGAATCATCATTACCCATCCAAGAAGAGAGGACCTCACTTTTCTGCACGCCTGGCACATCAACAAGAATAATATGTGCAACGAGAGATCTGATGGTCTTGTTTTTGGAAGCAAGAGCTCTAAGGATCCAAACAAGATGTGAAAAATTAACTCAGAGAAAAGTTTCAAATTCTTGAATGGCCTCCAATAAATTACTACCCTGACCTCAAGCTATTGTGGCAATTACTTATTATTGTTGGCCATTTTGATTTTAAACAATTGATGGGTTATTTCTGTCCTCTTGTTTGCTTTTGTAAGATTAAAGGAGTAATCCTCAGGCCTTGAGGAGTTATGAGAGAGAGCGCTAACCTCACTTTATCTTCAGAAAGAATTGCATAAGCACAAGTAGTCCAGTTGCTTCGTAGAGTATCCGTAGTTTCCAAATAGAATATTAAGCAGAGACAATACAGAAAAGCACAGGACCATGGGGCGGGGGGCTGCCTTCTTATTCCAGTTTTGTTGTTCATGATCAGCCTTCTTTTCTTGTGTGTAAATGGCAAGGGATCAGACCAGGGATGTTTAACCTTCTGCCAACCCCCAGAACTTAGGCCTCTGTCACTTAATCATGCAGCAAGGTCCTTCCTGGGGTTTTAAAGTCAAGTGATTCAAACATGGTTCCATGATTAAGGGAAGCCAAGCACCTTCTAGGGCAGACTATGAACTTGGACTTTTAAATAAAGAGACTTCAAAGCTGTTTTCACCCCTTCTCCACAGCTAAAAACCCATGTATAAAATAGAACATCTCTGCTTTCAAAGCTATTCTTAGAAATGAAACGGAATGTGATTTGCCTGGTCCTGGGTCCTTTCAAACATGTCGTCCTTCTGAAACCTTACAGCACCCTGAAAGCTGTAGTTCCATTTTTAGAGATGAGGAAATTGAGATGCAAGAGATAAGGTGGCTGGCCAAGTGGTGGTGCTGGCTTGGAGCTCAGTGCGTGCTATGCCTTCACAGCTCACCCGTCGCCATCACAGCTCATATTCTCCAGCCCCTTGCATGTCACACCCCATGATAGAGGTGCACTTTCTGACCTCCCTCCTGGGTGAAAAAAATCTCCCCAGTATGAGTTTCCCCAGCCCCATGTGTTCCACCAGTTCTTCACAGCACTTACCAAGGTGTGATGACGTATTTACTTGTGCAGCTATTGGCTTAAGTACTGGCTCTCCCCCACTAGGAACTAAGCACCAGGGGCCAGGACTGCTGTCTGAATTTGCTCATTGTTGAACCCCCAGTAACAGAGTTGTGCCTGGCACACAGTAGGTGTTCAACAAACCCTTGTTTGTTGAACGTGCACAACATCTCTACAACAGATCAACAGCTCAACCTTTGCATTTTACAGATAAAGAAGCTGAGCACCCCCCAAGGGGAACCCACTTTGATTGAGGTCACCCAGCCATGTAGGGGCTGAGCTAGAGCTAGTGCCAAACTTCCTTTGGCACAAAGGCCGTCTGAGCTACAGCTTTTATGTAAACTCCATCTCAGTCGGGAAGGGCTTTGGCAAGAAATGTCTTTTCATGACATCTGAAAAGAACAGGACTCCACGAAGACCAACCTCTCTGACAGGACTGCTGAAAGAGTAAAATGATCAGGCACAGGGTTTTTGTGCCAAACATTCCATGGGTGCTTACTTACTTAGTAAAGAACAGTCTTTCTAATTTCCAAGAAATTTTAGTTTCTGAAAAAATTTTCCATTAATTCTACTTTGCTTGTGTAATCTTTTAAGTGGGCCATATTACTTTGTATACCAACCACTCTGACGTACTTTTATGTGAAAAGCATTATTTATTAATAGATAACATAAGAAATAACCATACAGAGTCTATAAAGCTTATCTTACCATACATCGACAGCCTGCTGGAAACACTGCTCATTTGTTATCAAAAATAACAACTATAACTGTCCTGATACATCTTATAGCAGCTGTTTTCGAATACATTGGGTTTATTTTGAAGTTTAGCACTAATTCATTCAGTACTCCAAATGTCATCTGTTATTGGCACCATCTTGGTGGCTGTGTGGAACCTGAGGGTCACTGTGGAACTTTTTCTGTGACCCTATTCATCACTTTACATTAAATGTGTGTACTCTTCGAAGTTCCTTATTGGAAAATGCAGTACATTCCCATATCAATCACATACTGAACCACTGAGGCCACTAAAGGAAATTCTTCCGCTTCCACCGTCATGGAGACAATTTTATGAAGACAATTTTTTGGGAAGATGCTAAGAAACTAAAATAGTTTAATGGTGTTTAATAATTAATTTTCCATTGGGTCATTTTAGATCTTCCTTAAGTCTTAAAGATATAAAACATGATCTTATTTAAATAATTTGTGGTTATAATCTACCTCCCATAAAACGTAACACTTGTAGTTTCTTTTGCTGCTAGCTTAAATCTAGCCTGAGCAAAGGATGCGAGTATAGGAGTTTATCAAGTGCATTCTAGTCAACTGTATGAGTTTTAAAAACTTCTTGTTATATCATTATAAATATTGATATACTTGCCAACCACAACTATACTGAATATTGACAACTAGAACAATAGTATAGGCAGCCAAATCCATTCATCTTTCCTTCCTGCTTTCCTCCTTCCATCCTACCATCCTCCCCCCACCTCCCTCATCTAGTCATTTATCCATCCATCCATCCATCCATTACTTTAGAAAACTACCTTGTTGGCTTAGACACCAGGGATGCAGGTCCTAGACCTCAAGGAATTCAGTCTTATGGAGGAGACAAACATGTAAGACATGATGTCAGCATGTACTAAGTGCTGACCCAGAGGGATGAGGAAACTTCCTTAAGAGAGCCTTTATGCAATGAGTACAAAGAAGGGATTCTGCAGGGGCAGTGTGGGGGGGTAGGAATACAGGGAGGTATTAGGTAAGGTATTGCTAAGGAGGTGAACCATGAGTCCTATAATTAATGGGATGATAGCCCCGTCAACAAAAATATTGCTAAGACTGTGTACACACACACACACACACACAAGTTTGCGTGCATGCACGCATGCAATTCCTAGTTTTTCCATTCCTGGAAATCATATTAAAAAGGACATTGTGAAGCAGATCGCATTCTCCCATAAAGAAATGTCAAAATTGGGGGCAGCATTCCTGAGTAAGGATTCAGCATCCAACCAATCACAGACATCCTCACAACTTGTCATAAAAGAAATGACATAAATTACAGCCACTGCAATTTAAAACCATAAACAATGCTTCCTATTCTTAAAAATGGGCAGACATCATAAAATCAGGAATGGAATTTGACAGCTGGGTGGGGGCCCATCTAAGTCATCACTTTGCTGTGGCTGCTCAGCAGATAGTGGCAAATCCAGGCAGCCCTCCTAACTCCTGGCCCACTGTTCCTCCCTCAGTTCCCATTGCCCCTAAAGTCTAGAAAAATACAACAACAACAAAAAAGTACAAAATTCACATAAGACTTATTTGGCTATAATAAGAGAAATGAAATTGGGCTTGCCTTCTTAGCATTTAGTATATTTAGCCTATCGGGAGGTGTCATCACCTCTTTACAAAAGCTATCTGAGGTGCTTATTTTTCCCTCTTGACAATTTTCCTTGAAATTGGTGGAGGCATTCAGGATGGTTCCAGATGCCTTCAGCAGCTCTGTTGGGCAATCTCCACGGCGCTTTGTTGACAACAATCAGTTTTTCAACTATTAGCGCTTAAGTTTACAAACATGAAGAAAACCATAAAAAGCACAGTTGCTATTCTGTTGTCTTCCTATGAGGGATATGAACACAAAGTACCAAATAAACTGATTATGATGTGAAGGAAATATACCACGAAGCTAAGACAAGTCCTGCTGAAGGAACACATGTAAGAGAAATTCGGGGGAAGAAATCACCGTGGACTCAAATTATCCTAAGGAGTTCCCTGAGAAAGCTGGGAATTGAGTCACATCTTAAAAAATGAGGAGCATATGAGTGGGTAGAGAAACAGGAAGTACATTCCAGGCAGAGAGAAAAATAAACAACAGCTAAACGGATGGAGGTGACAAGAAACAATGTGGAAAAGATCAGGAAAAGGACATCCTTGGCAGTAAGATGAGCGGCAGGCAAGTAGAATACGTAGGATGCATCCAGATTCCCATGGACCTTCAATGTCAGAGTTTGGGTTGAGCCTCTAGGCCAGTGAATGCTTAACCACGTTATCTTGACTGACTGATGTCAGGTGTGTTGCAAGTAATTTGTTAATAAGTAATAAGGCACTGGAGTAAAGGTATTACAAAATGTAGTAGGCTACAGGTGATTCTAGCCTTGTCCCCTGGGGTCTTATCACTGTAGCCTGTACATCTACCAGCATCCCCATCTTTTGCTGGAGGACTCTTCTTTGCAGGCCAGCAGAATGCCAAAGAATTTAGCCCCTGACAGCCCTCAACCAGGGACTTATGGTAACTTATATATAATGACCTTGGCTTCCTCGCCTATTGAGTGAGACAACTCTGAACTGCACGTTCTAGTTCTAGGCCTGTGCTGTTCAATATGGTGGCCGCCAATCACAGGTGGCTTCTGAGCGCTTGAAATGTGACAGGTCTGCATTAAGTGTAAAATACACATCAGATTTCTAAGACTTAGCACAATAAAACAGGATGTAAAAAATCTCAGTCATTGTTTTCATAGTAATTACATGTTTAAATGGTGCATTTTGCTATATTAAATAAAATTTGTTTTACCAGTTTCACTTTAATTTTTCAATGTGGCTACCAGGAAATTTTAAATTGCATATGTGGCTTACACTAAATTTCTATTGGTAAGGATTGTTCTAGACTCTCAGTAAAGTCTATGTATTTTATTTTTAACAATATAATATGGTTGATTTGTGATTAATCTTAAATGGTATATATTTGCTCATGTTACTTGCAAAGTAGAGGTCTAGGAAAAATAAATTTGGGTAAAAATAAAATCAAGTACCAAAAAAATAAAATTGATAATGTTTAGTTCCTAAAACTCACTGGCTTATAAAAATGCTGTAATGAATATTGTGAAATATTAAAAAAAAAAAAAAGTCATGCCACATGTGTGCGTTTCTTCACAAAGTAATTTTCAGTTTCACGAGAATCTGATGCTTAAAGTTGTACGCTGTGCAGGTGAACCTCGTTCGTTATATGTGATGTGGTGAGCAAGAAGGAACGTCTTAGCCTGGGACTCTAAGAAGCTGACCCACAGCTAGGTTTGAGAGCAAGTTGTTTTTTTTTGGGAAGTGGCCCCACAAAACGTCAGTAGGGGAAGAGTGGAGTGAGACACAGAAGGAAAGGCAACCGATAAAGGATCTGATATCAAGTCAGTGACCCCTGTGGGCACCTAGAGCTTCATCTTGCTGGGGAATTCTGGGAAACTCTCAGGGTTATCCCATCTGCGGGGGTGAGGAAAGTATGTGCTGACTCCAGTCATTGGTTGAGGGCTGCTGTGCGAGAGGCAGGGCATCTGTTCCCAGCGCCTCTGGCCTGGTGGGCAGAGCAGGCAGAAATGCAGTGACTGGAGCTGGCCCACACAAAGGTAAAATGGACGTGACCAGTGCTGACAGTGCCTGTTGCAGCGTCCTAGGAATGGGAAATGCAGCTTTATGAATGAAAGAAGGAGCCAGCCAGAGAGGCCTGCCGCTGGCAGCTCAGAACAGTTAGTCCTGTTATCTCTGAATGTCTGGAAGGGGCCCAAGGCTCTGGAGACACCCCATCCCACCACCCCTTGGGATCTACATCCCGTTCACTTTCCTTCTTCAGGAACTGTCACAAAGATCCTACTCAGGTGCCACAGTCTCCATTTCTACTGATGGTTTCAGCCCACTCAGGCCTCACAGTCCTGCCAAATGTCAACGTGGGTGACCAAACACACCCCTCACCCAGGGCTCATCGCCAGGGGTTACACTAGGAGCACTGTACTGGTTGTTTATGCTGGCAACTGCTCTTAAAGACAGGTACGCCCAGGCTGTGAAGGTTATTCAATATTTTCAATATCGTCCCTGCCCTAAACCAGTGCACCTTCAGACACACAGGATAGTACCCTTGCTGAATACGAGGGGTACATATTTCTGAGCTGCCCCAGTGCAATCCACTTTAGAGAGAAGGACTAGGGTCCAATTCGAGAAGAGAGAGATGGCAGCAAAGATAGATAATTTCTGAGCGCATCTCTGCAGAGCATGCATCTATCAGGGACTTCCCTCCACTTCCCAACCTAGGAAGGCAGCTGCTGCGACCTCCAAGGCACAATAGTGTTCTCACCGTTTTTCCCCCGAATGTTGTTATGGTGTTTACTCCTCAACCTCTGTTCACTTCTATCAGCTGACAGCTCTTACAATCAAGCCTGCTGCTGTCTCAGAGGGCTGCTCCAAAGCCCCCTGGCATCGTTACAAAAGCATTTGCAAAGAGCCAGACTGGAGACCTCTCCATGACACAGCTAACTCCTCTTTAGAGAAGATTAGTGATCTAGACCAAAGAATATAAAAACGATTCTCGAAACCCCAATGTTTCTGTGTCTCCAAAGAATAAAGCTGCCAATATCAGCCTTTTGAGGTAAGATGTCAAGGTGCCTGCCCTCACCAAATTCTGTACACACCGAGTATTTGGCACCATGTTTTCAGATTCCTATTCCCTTTCTCTCAGCGTATGTTAAGCTGGAGAAGCTATCCTTCCCCCAAAACCCAGTCATTCTCATGTGACGGAACTCTGGACATGGAAACTTTGAAGTACATCAAGAGACGCCAAAGGAGTCAGTTTTCATGGAACGTTCCAGTATAAGCTCCGAAATTCTCTTTCCTACAGGGATAGGAAACTGTTTTGTCTTGCTGATTCATTTTAGTTAGTGACTATCTATTACTTTGGATTCCTGGAGTTCTCACAGACAGATCAAATTATTTAGACTCCAAATACCAGTTTTCACTGCTATAAACAAAAATCACAAAGGTTCCCTGATTTGTAAGATTCTAGCTATTGTGGCAAATATTTAGGGATTTATTTTACTAACCAAAACACCAAAAAAGGTTTCACTTCTATTTTCTTTTAATAGAAACTTTTCTTTTTGGTAAAAAAATATCACCAAAAAATACTCAAAAAGGATATTGTACCAAAAGGTGCAATTCTAAATAGATATTGAGATCAAATCTGATTTTATATTTTAAGGTACTCTAGAATGACAGGAGTTGTTACTTCTGTCCAACTTTTAGTCTTGTCCTGTGGTTATCCTTATGGCCACATGTAAACCCAGGCTTCAGGCAACCTCAGCCCTGAGCCACTGCTCTAAACCACCTGAGGTCCCTCCTGCTGACTTGCTCAGCATCGTCCAATCTCACACCCTACAATATATTTCACTTTGTTCAATACTCAGTGCCACATCTGGGACCAGCCTACTTCTCAGGGGTCCCACCCTACGTCTGCCTCCTTTCAGCTCCTCTGCCCTTGGACACATACCCCTGTCGTCTGGCCAGGCTTCAGCGGTACCCCTGGATTGATGTGCTCACATGACTTGTCCCAGATCCCCCAACAGTACCTATCTGGACGTCGTCTACTTTTAAATACACTTACAAAAATCTAAACAACAGTCTACATTAATTAATTTCTGCTTTTGTTTTAAATGCACAACATTAAGTGGCTTTAATATGCAGATTGTTTATATCCTCAAAAACTGCATAAACCAATGATACTTTCATTGAACTATATGTATGGATGGATGTAGGTTTTAACTTCTTCCAACAGTGGGTTATTAAGCCATATAGTTTGAGATGTGCTTCGCATCTCGCTGTACTTTATAAATCTCTTCTAATCACACAAAAAGAGACCCACATGGTTATTAACTCCAGAGAGAGAGGATGAGGCACCTCTGCAAGGCATGTTGATTAAAGTTTACAGGGGGTCGGGAAAGTGATGCCTGGGACTGAGTTCATGGTTGGGAACCACTTAGATGGAGCCAGAAATACCTCTACCTCCTTCATATGTACCCACCTGGGCTGGCTGTATGCTCATAAAGAGAAAAGCATTGAATACGGTGATCTGTGCCAAAATAGTGGTTTCCCTAGCAACATTCAGATAATTAACGTAAATATGTGTTGCTTTAAAAAAGTACCATGCCCATGTCCTCACTGGCTTCACTAGCATTCACGTGGCCCTAGGTCTGGCTCGTTGAATAGCTCATTCAGTGATACCATAGAGTCAGCATTTGCCTCAAAGGCCATCCTCTCTCTAATGAGGCAAACATGAGAAGCCAGAGGACCCTCCCTAAACCTCCAAGCACTTAGGCTGCCTCCTCCTGCTCCATCTGTTTAACTGTGAAAAGAACGGCTGGTTCCCAGCCTAGCAGAGGAATTCAAATCCTCATCGGCCTTTACTTTAGGGGTAGTTTCCGGAATCACTAAATCGTAGGACATCTGGAACAAATCAGCGAGGTTCACTCACTGTAACAGCTGGACTGAAGACAAAGAATACTTTGGGGGGCAGAGGAATTCCCAAGATCTGTGGGCTGCTCAGAGGTCTGACATCATCAGACAGGGATGGTGTGCAGTGATGTATGACTTGACCCAGCAATGGCACGGTGCCACCCTATGTCACACATAAGCTGCCCGTTAAACCCGGCCACTACACACTCAAAAAATGCAAGAAGCTGATCTGCGCTTCACTGCCATGGCTATCATGTCCCCCTGCTTCTAGCTCAAGGACCAAATGGGGGACGCACATGGTGACAGGCTCTCAATCATATTATAATTACAAGCTTCCCTGGGTTTGGAACCGTTTTTCTGCTGTGAGATGAGGAGCCACAGGGACAAAAGGAAAGTAGCTCTTCCACCTGGATCTCTGGAGGTAGCAACGAGAATGCACACACCACACGCAGCCCTTCAAATCACCATGAATGTGCCCATTTGTCCACACAGCAGCTGTTACCTTCACCGCCGTGCCCAGTTTCTCTGCTTTGGGCTGGAGGCAGCAGTTTTCTTGAGCTCATCAAAGCTCTGATGGACAGTTACCTGTGTCTTTAATAAATAATAACCCAAGAACAAGGAAAGGATGTTTACTTCAACATCAGTGTGCTGTAGGCACTGAGAACCAGAGTCAGGGACATATGATAACAGCCGTATAATGAAGTCCCAGTTCTGGATGTTATAATAAAAATCTTTTATCTACTCCAGTAATCAGAGCAACACATTTGTCTTTCCAATATGTATCTTTTCCCCTCATCAAGGATAACTTCTAGAACAGGTTTTTTTAACCTCTTTTTGTACCACCAGATACTCTTGGCAGTCTAGTAAAGTGAATGGACCCCTTCTCAAAATAATGTTTTTAAATGCATAAAATGGAAAACAAAATTACAAAGAAGCCAATTACATAAAATATAACGACAAGTATGAGTATATTTTAAAATGTGTCGGTTAATAATGTGTGTTCTTTTTAATAACATTAAATAATAAAGTTTGGCAGTGGGTCTAGTAACTTTGAGGTAGGGGTGAATGTAAATGATATTTTGAAATATCTGCAACATTCTAACTCGATATGAAAATGTCAGTGATTTCTATTTGTGACAGTCACAGGTCCCGCTAATATTGCTGTGCTTTGTTGTCTACGTTCATAATTGAATAAAATGCTAAATTTCAGTTTGAAGTCAGTGAAAATAAAGATGCGATTGTTTTCCTATCCAAGTTCACAGACCCATGAATTCTACGCACAGATCCCTAAGGGGATACAGCCCCAGGTTAGAAACCTCCGTCCTATGGTAAGGTGAGAGGGAAGGACGGATGTAATATGGGAAGGAGAGGCCGAGTGGGGGCAGGGAAGAGGGATGATGGCATGCTCACCTGGGATACTGGGGGAAAAGTAAGAATGCCATTTCTGAAAGGTGTATAAGAAGATATTTGTAACTGCTGCTTGATTTCATTCACTGCAATTCTACTGTCCCAAGACTAACAATAAGCCATCTTTAAAACTGGGGAGGTTGGGGCAACTGGTTAGTTGGGGCGGTTGGTTAGAGCACCAGGGTTGCCAGTTCGATCCCTGCATGGGCCAGTGTGAGCTGGGCCCTCCACAACTAGATTGAAAACTACTTGACTTGGAGCTGATGGGTCCTAGAAAAACACACTCAAAGTCAAAAAAGAAAACAAACAAAAAAACTGGGGAGGTTGATCAGGGAGGTGCAAAAACAAGAATCTTCTTTTTCTTGGCTTAGGAGTTTAAATTGTTTGTGTGTTTTTCCACACCAGAAAGAGAGAGAGAGAGAGAAATTTAAAAATTCGTCTTTCATTTTTTTTTCTTAATGAACATAGCTGTTGACTGAAACCATGGCATTTACCTTTTTTTCAAGTCTCATTATCACAGAAAACATTCTCACAGGAGCTCAGCGCTCCTGCGCAGGAAAGCCCATTACTCTACCTGAATCTCTACCGTGTGTTCCCCGAGGCCCCAAGGTCCGTAACTGCTGTCAGTTCCCTACCATGAGGCCATTTTGCGATGAAAGCCATCTTTCACAAGAGTGTCCCTCTCCTTTTATCCTTTGTGTCTGGATAGTTCTCTTTAATAACAAAGTCCCAGGGAAGAAGCAACCAGAAGCAATCCTACAAGACGCAAAGTCCCACTCAACACCTGAAGGGACCTCCAAAGCCCTGTTTTTTCAAAAGTCAAAAACCCCTCCAATTCCAAGAGGGCAGATAAAAAGCCCACCAGCAACTGTTTCTCTCCACTCATATCTGATAAATACATTGGATTTAGTTTCCTTTTGAAACTCAGAGTCCTCAAGAGGAACGAGACTGTCCGGCCAGGAGATCTAAAGAACGAATGAATAAACACAATGTGAGGTAAGTTCTACAGAGCTTCAGGTCGGTCCCAGGAAGCAGTCTGTGACAGGATTTGGGAGCTTCATCAAGAGATGCCTGGAGGAGCAGGGAGCAAGGGAGGCAGGACAGGACTTAGGAGGAGCTGTGCAAGGCTGTGCGCTGGGGTCGAGTCTGGCCGTGGCCTGATTCACACCAGGGCTCTGCAGGGAATCCCCTGCACTTGAGGTAAGGGGCTGGCGTTTTGTACCCCAAATCAGTCAGTCATTGTCTGAGGGCTGCCCCAGGGTGGGTGTCATCTCCAAGGCAAGTGTTGGGAGCCCTTAGCAGCCAACATGTAAGGCAGCTGGGAACATGGCACCTGCACAGTAAAAGGGATTAGGGTGTGACCCCAATAGCATCCACTCAGCCTCATCATTTTTGGGTCAAGATCACCCAGAATGGAGTCAGGAAAGAAGGCCCCTAAAATCTAGAAGTCCTTTCACAGTACCTTCCCTCTCACTGTAATAGCAAGGAACTGGTTCATGGGCAGTTCATGTTCTACCCAAGTCTGTCTGTCACCTTTGGCTCTGTAGGGAGGGGCCAGTGACCACTGGGGACAAAGCAAAAGGATCACCCTTCCTCAGCTACAGTTGTCTTTGGTTTTTCATCTGTGGAGAGCAGCAGGGCCGCTTTCCAATTCGCCTGAGGTTATATCAGGTGGCTCAGGACAAACTTGGGAGAGATGCTAATGAGACAGTGTGTGCAAGACAACAGGAAAAACCTGTGTGGGACAAGATTTACTTCTGAAAACCAAACAACTGTGCATCTTCGGAATTTGGCTCTTGTTACAGTAACTAAGTCTGCTACCGAGTGGGTGAGTCCAGTGTTAGTGGCGAGAGACCAACAGCATAGTCACACAGAATAAGCTGCAAAAATCTGAGCAAAGAAACAGCACGTGGCTCCCCATCTGCTCTCGATTTGAGAGAAGTGAGGGGTGTAGTTGCTACATTTGCTTGATAGGTCCTTTTCTTAGACTGAATGTCCAGTGAGAAGGAAAATAATAGCCATATCATTTTGACCCTGCTGGAGAGATGCTTACACATAAAACCTCCAATGTTTCACTATATTTGGAAGCCAAGGAAAATACTACCAAATAAAATTTTATTAGGTACACCCATGAGGTAGACCCAGACTTCCCAGGTCGCTTGGGAGGGAGGCCAGCTAATGAGCATGTTCCCAGCCCCTTTCTATGGTTGCCATGGTTACTCCTTAGTCTGCCTTCCATGCTCCTGTGAGGATTCCCCATCCTCTCACTCTCCAGATGGAAAACCCCCATCAGTGTCTGGTCCTCAGGAGGAGGGCTACCCCTAAAGTCCAACATTTGTTGGGATAGATTTCTTCTGCTCATGTGTGGTGGGGCCCTAAAAATGAAGTGACCTCCCCTCCACGCTGAGCTGCCCACAAAGGAAAATGGTCAGTTCTTCAGGTGACAGCCCGCTGCCCATTGAGGCTGGTAGGCCATTTACCATGTTTCCCCAAAAATGAGATCTAGACGCATCAGCTCTAATGCATCTTTTGAGCAACAATTAATATAAGACCCGGTATTATATTACATTACATTATATTATATAAGACCCCGTGTTGTTATGTTATGTTATGTTATGTTGTTATGTTATGTTATGTTATGTTACACCTGGTCTTATATTAAAATAAGACCGGGTCTTATATTAATTTTTGTTCCAAAAGACGCATTAGAGCTGATGGTCCGGCTAGGTCTTATATTCGGGGAAATATGGTAGGAAACTACAAAGCAGATCCTCCCTGAGATAAAAAGGAATTTCCTAAAGTCATTTCCACCTAGATAGCAGCATGTCACAGTGGGAATGAGAGACAGGCCAGGTTCCTCAAACTACCACAACTATTTAAAGACAGAGACCATGGGTCTAATGGCTAGAACACTGGACTTGGACTTGGGAACCTTTCAGCAGGTGATTTTCCTGTCACCACTATTTAACTTCCTTTATGACCTCAGAGAAGTGACTCAAATCCCTCTCTATCAGCTTCCTGTTCTGCACCTGAAATGCCATGGCTCCAAGTACATACTCATACATGAAAACCACCAACCATGAAGAACCTGTGAGCTGGGCTTATTTCTATCCTGCCTGAGTTACTTTGTAGGACAACGGAGGGGATGTCTCGGCTTCACAGTCGCCATCTGTGCTCATCCCTGGGCTGAACTGGAGCCAGGGCTCCAAAGAAACACAGCTGTGTGGCCGAGCTCCACCCAGGTCCCTCCCAGGATAATGGAGGGGTCAGAGGTCTTATCCTCTGCCTGGGATGTGCTGTGGACACATCCCTCACTCAGTAGTTGGTATACAAATACACTGGTCCCTTTGTCCCTCAGATGCAATAATTTTGAGGTGTGTGTTTTCCACCATTCCAGTCTTTTCCTATAGGATGGAGTTCCAGTAATCCACTGTGGTAGCTGGGTCTGATGGGCTGACAGGTAGACCCTCTCTAGTCACATTCGTGGTCAAATGACATTGTAGCTCCTCCCATCAGGAAGTAAGAGTTTATTTCCCCATCCCTTGAATCCAATTGGCCCTGTGACTTTGCTTTGGCCCAAGAATGTGGCAAAAGTGACAATACACCAGTTGTGAAACTATGACAAGGACTTGTGTACTGCTGTTCTAGTGTTTGGACCCCTGCTGCACTATAAGCATAAGCCTGGGCTAGAGGATGAGAGACCACGTGGAAGACAGTGGAGGAAGGAGGAACCCCAGCCAACAACAAGCCAATTGTCACCAACAGAGGCACCTAACCAACCTGAGTTTGGCTGCAGACCCATGAGGGAGCCCAGCGAGACCAGAAGATCTGAACAACTGAGTCCAGGCTAAACAGCTGATCCACAGAATCAGGAGCTACATACATGGCGGTTGTCCTGAGGCATGAAGTTTGGGGGTGATTTGTTACACAGCAATAAGTAGCTGATACACTAACGTTACAGTGCACTCTTATTGGCAGGCAGAAGTATTCCCTGTATACTTCTTTACTCCCCTACCTTTGTTCTCTGCACTTCTTAAGTACATTATTCACACTCAAATCCTTACCTCATGGTCTGGGAGAACTCAACCTCAGACAGGGTGGAGTGCTTCTTCCCTTACGCTTCCAGGGAATTCCTTCAGATTTCCATTATTATACGGATTGTAGTGAACTCTAATTACTGTTTTCATATGTTTCCTTTTCTAGACCAAGAACATCATGATACAACAGTTTGTCCCTATGTGTTTCCACCAAGTCGGGTACATCCATAGAAAGCACTCTATCAGCATTGGTCAGAAAAATGAATATATTAGCATGGTGTCACTTCTTGTCAGGTGAGTAGAAGCTAGGTGCTCTGGAAGGGTATTGCCCCTTTCAATACCTCTTCCAGTGTGCAGCTTCTCTTTGCTTGCCTTACGCTGCTGATCCCCTTCCCAGAGGCCTAAGTCACACCCTCTGCCTAGGTAATCCCCAAGAAGGCCACCCACATGTGTTCCTAAAATGTGAGAGAGACACCTGCTGCCTCCTATTAGGGAACCCTTATCAGAGCAAACGCTTATTCTGAGAGGTGACATAAGGGCGAGCAGTCCCTCGTCTCACATTCAGAGTTCTAGTCATTGGAGCATTTTACCTTTCTGTCAAGAATATACCACGGAGAAAAAAAACCATTCCCATTTTCAGAGATTCCAGAAACAGCAACTATAAAAACCGGCAATAAACTTCCTTTGCATTTTTTCCCCAGATCTGGGGCAGAAAGTGAAGGGAAAAAAATAAATAAATCACACGGCTAATATTCTGTCAAGCACAAAAGATTTCCAGCCTTCTGATCAGCTCCTATTCACCTTCCATAATAATAATAATAATAATAATAATAATAATAATAATAACAACAACAACAACAACAACAACAACAACAACAACAACAACGACCACGACGATGATGATGTTACATTTCAGGAAACTCTTGATACGCTAGCCCCACGAACTCACAGTCAAATCTAGGACCCTCCAAGGAGAGAAAAATCCAACCTATGTGGACTAAGAATGTGATGACTCAACTTAGGGACCGCCATTGACCCAGCAGGACAGTCAGCTAGCATCTCCAGAGGGAAAAGCTGTTGAGCAGGACCTCACAGGCCAGACCGCACACGAGGGAGCACACGTGGGGGTGGGTGGAAGCCACCTTTGATAACAGATTTTTTTAACCCATCCACCTCCTTTCTACACTGGGCCTTTTCACACATCGGAGGACTTTTCCCTCCAGGTTCCCAGTCTTGGTACTTCTGGCCCAGACACAGCTGATATCAGATCCCAACAGCAACTGAGGCCCATGTACAAGAAGACAGCAGGATGTAGCATCCGGACATTTCCAGCTTTAATTTCCCCCCAGTGACCACAAGGCCTCGAGCAAGTAATCTGATCTCCCTGGGCCTCTGTATTCTCCCCACTAAAATGAGGGTAATTATTTACTTCTCAGTGTCGTTGAGAGGATTAAATGAAATAACAATGCTAGTTCTCATCTACTGAGCGCTCACCATATCCCAAGCACTTCTGGAAGCACTTAAATATGTTTTAAATCATTAAATACTCAAAATAACTTGATAAGGCGTTGCTCTTATTTCTCCTGTTTTACAGATGAGGAAACAGAGGCACAGAGGTGTTAAGAAGCTTGCCCAAGGTTGGACAGCTGGTAAGACACGACAGGGCGTTTCTGCGTACTAAGGACCCCACAGGGTACCGCGTGCATGAAGATGCTCAACGAGCAGGGTCTCTGCCCCTTCCCAAAGCAAGACAACTTTACTTCTGCCCTATGTTGTGCATTTAATGATTCTGGCTGCTTTGCCACTTTTGAGAAGGAGAGTAATTTGTTTCAAACTCTAAATATCTCTCTGGGTGCAGGGATCCTCCCCTCTCGAAGGCTGGTCTTTTCGTGGATGGAGCTACTGCCTCCCAGCCAAGGGTTTTGGGAAATTCACTTGACCACCCCTCCCCACCCCGACCATGGTAATAGCCTTAGTAAGGCTATAACCATAGGACCATTATATGGGCCCCTAGATGGTTCTTCTAACTTCATAAATATTCTACTGTGTCTTTTCACCTCACTGAAAGAGTTCTTCCGTTATTGGAGTTGGCTAGCCAGAAGGCACTGAAATGTTCCATTGCTCTCCTATGGGATGCATCAAAAACAAGATTTTTTTTTTCGCTCAACTGCCATAGTCTATATTTCTTTTTCTTTATCCTAATCACATGTGATATATTCTTAGGTACTGTGAGTATTCAGACAGACAAAACAAAACATAGTTGCATCATTTTACAAATGGAATTTGCAGTCCTGTTTAATAGAAACCATTGAAACAGCTTCATCCCTGTTCCTAGATATTTTTGGAAATGGCGTGTTTTGGAACGAGGCTCAAGACCATTAAAGACTGTGGACTTTTAATTGAAGAGCTGACTGTTTTAAGAGACAATAGGCCTGCCAGAATTCATGCTCTCTGGAGAGAAAAATGAAAACATCCGTGAGTCCTATCACAGAGAGCGTTCCCTGGCTTGATCCCTGGCTACTCTGGGTGACCCAATCACTCCCAGATGTCTTTCCTTCTGTCTTCTCAAGACAGGCTCCTCAGTCTGGTGGGAACTTGGCTGCTTCCAGCCACAACACATTGTACTGCAGTCTACCCAGCCCCTGGAAGGATCTTCCTCTGTTACCCTTTTGCTTCAACTTTTCTGTACAGTGAGTTACGGCTAGAATGACAGCTAGGTTCTAAAGACAGCACGAAGGCAAAAACTGCATCCAAATTGCCCTCCTGCAAACTCTGGGGAGGCACGCTGGGGGAGATCAACAGAACATCTCTCCTAAGTCCAGCCCTGCCAAGGCTGCTCCTGCAGCAAGACAAAGGGTATCTGCTCATGGCCCTGAGCCACGGTGTAGGAGCAGAGATGGATGGAGAGAGTAGCCGACTCACAACTCCAGCTGAAACAGACTTTCACTGAATGGAACAGAAGACCAAATGACCCGTACCATTCTCTCATTCTCTGTCTGTCTGTCTGTCTGTCTGTCTCTCATCTCTGTGTTCTCCTGACCACCTCCTTTACCTCAGACCCTGCAGATCTTCATGGGAATCCCGCTCTCTACACCTCCACTGCTCTACTCACTTTTCCCCTCTGCCCAGAATGCCTGGATCCTCCTCTTTCCCCTTAATTCCTCTTCTTGGAAGCTGCTCCATGGCCCTGTAAGGACGCATCCTCCTCTTTAAAGCACTGAGCAGGAGTTGCCACCATCACCCAGTTGCGCCCTCCCGCCCACACTGTCCACATTAAGTCTTTGCCAACCACACACAGACCTTGGTTTCCACGAGTAATTTACTGACAGTGCCTTCCTCCACTCTGTGCCTCTAGTCGAAGGTCTGGGGAATCCAATGTCATGAAAACCACAGGTTTGGTTTATACATCTACTTATCCAATTATCAAGTAACATTTCTCTGGTGGCTCCTTTGGGGACAACCATGAGCCCAAGAGCATATGAAGTTTTAATGGGTGATCCAGCCAAAAGGCTATTTTGAGAGATCAAAGGGCCTCCTTGGAAATAACTCATTCAAAGGAGAGGTTCAAAGCGTTGGTCCAAGGACACTGCCTCTGAGACTGAGAAAGTCTCCTCACCTCGTCCCTAGGTCTTATGTCTGAGTTCTAGGAAGAGGGAATTGCAAGAAAGGCTGAAATAGCCCCGAAAACGATCAGGTATCAGGAAAGAGAGAGCTACCTTGTTCTTTATGTGGTAGAATAGATGGCATGGTTGGTCCCAATTTTCTACCCCTCCCATACTTGTGCCATTGGCTGTGTGCCTTTTCAGTTCCTCTCACTAACGGGTCAGAGAATATTTTCCTGTCCCTTGACTTTGGGTTAGATGGTTTGGCCATGGGACTTCTTGTGACCAATAGAACAAAGCTGAAGTAAGAGTGCACTGGTTCTGAGCCCAGGCCTCAAGACTTACTGCATGTTTTTCCTTGTCCTCTTGTACCATTGCCATGCCAGGGGAAGGATATGCCCAGGCTAGCCCACTGGTTCCAGCAAGACAATGACAGACACACGAAGCAGAGCTCAATAGGGTCACCCAAGTCTGGCTGTCAACGAACCCCCAGATGCATGAGCAAGTCAGCCAGGATCCAGCTGAATCTAGCCTGGACCAGTCAGCTCTCAGCTGACCTGCAGACCACGGAAGTGAATGATTGCTGTGTTAAACCACTGAGTTTTGAGGTGGTTTGTTATACAGCATTTTTTTTGGTTTGTTTGTGGGGTTTTTTTGTGTGTGGCTATAGCTAGTTGATACATGTGGGGTTCTGGGCCCAGGCCACCACACCAGTTGTTCTCAGATGACCGATTACTGGGTGACCAGCGCAGATCTGGTCCTGCCCAACACTCCTGAGAGGCCAGATTGGGTCAGTGGGGGTCAGCTTTAGGCACAAGGTGTCTGACTGATCAGGAGCCTTGGGTTTTACATTTTAATATGTGACAAGAACAATTCAATAGAGATGCATTTGACCATCCATTACTGGGCAGCAAGAACATCAGGACTTCCCTAACCTAACATTTAACCCTGGGGCAAATGAACATTCACCTGTCACAGGAAACTAGCTATAATCCAATATAAATTTCCAACGTTTACAGTCTGCCTCAAGATAAAACAAATCCATAGATTTTTGTATCACATTACTTTTACCCTAAAACACTTTTTGGAAGACCTATTTGAAACCAAAAGTAATTACCTGATCATTTATGAACTTTCTTTAGAGTTGGTTTCTTTTATAATCCCAGGAGGTCCTTCCTACTAATGTTAAAAAATTCCAATAGCCATTTCATCAGTTTGAAGTAACTGTCTAAGCTTGGCAAAACATGTGCTACTTTAATCTACCACTCTTCTAAGTAAAAGTAATGCTAGTTAATATTTAAGTGATTTGGAGGAGAGTGTGTGTGTGTCCGTGTGTGTATTATATCACCTTTCCTCCAATAAACGCAAAACAGACGAGTAAAAGAACCTGAGTATTACTTTCCTTTGATGAATAACAGAGTGTTTATCATCAGAAGGAAGAGTGTCCAAGTGGGGTCACTGGTTCATGAGGGGCTATTTCTTTCATTCCACCCAAACTTGACTTCCACGGTTACAAATAAGGGACAGATTATGGCCTGTTAGGGAATAACTATCAAAACGGAAGACTGTTTTTGAGAAATGGTAATAAATCATATGGAGGGGCTTTCTGGCCTCCAGGCTAAAACGGTCTTTCAGAAGGAATTGTCTTGAAAGGGAAGCATTCTCTGAAACGCGGCTCAATGATTCAGGGCCAGCACCTTCATCGTAAAAGAAGTCTGAAATGAAAGGTTGGCAAAGAGGAAACAGGAGGCCTCTATGCGGTTGTCCTTTCACCTGGGAGATTCACAGACTGTGGGAGGAAACCCGGACACAATAGAGACTGTCTACTCACTTGGATCAGGACGGCCTTCCCCCTCTTCCACCCACCCACCACAGAACCACCACTTGCTGTTAAAGCAGACACTCTTGTTAAGTGTGGAAACAAAGAAAAAGAACCTTTATATAACAATCAGTTCAATCGTATAAATTGTCACAAACAGTTAAATATTGGCAACTTCATAGGGTTCAACTTCATACAGTGAGCAAACATAAAATACTCCCTCCCACACACAAACACAAATACTCACAGAAATTAGAAATATAGGCTAAATTGTAGGATATGTGGGATTGTAAACAAAACAAAAACTAAACTGCCCCCCCCAAACAATAACTGTTGTTAAAATAAATGTATAATATATGTATATATATTTTAAACCACAAAATATCATTGTAACCCACCAACTCTATTACCTTTTCGGTGGGGAAATCTCTCCATTCAGGCTTTGGGCCTGGAGCTTTCCAGAACAATGTCCTCTGAAAGGAGCACTGACTCACCTGGACAGCAGCAGGTGACCTTGAAGCTGCAGGTCGGCGGCACAGTCCTCGGACCGGCAATTCCTTTCGAACACAGTCTGTGAGCGAGAAAGGACAAGAAGATCAGAATAGGGTTCAATGGCAAATGAGTAACTTAACAGCCAACTCCTTTCTTCCAAATCAGAGGGAGTTCTTCCCACAAGCCCCTGAAGCCCTCTCTCTACTCCCAAGAAGCCAGCTCCCCAGCATGGGGGAGGGGCCTTCTCAGGCTTCAAGGAAATCTAAATCAGCGGTGGTCGTGCCCGCAGAGTGCTTTCCTTACTGGGTTCATTTCTCAGTCTGCTCAGGTGCTGCTTCAAATAGTTTTTTTCAAGAAGGGTACATGGTAGGTGTCCTCTCCATCTTTGTCTGAGAAGATCTTTAATGGCCTCAGATGGAGTGAATAATAATGCCGTGAAGTCAAGAATTCTAAGATGATTATAGTCTGGCCATTTCGCTCTGTTTGCTGGCCTGGGGAGGCAGAAAATCGATAATCGAGATGCGTCTGCCTCAGCAATGGGATCATATTATAATTTTTAGTTCCAAAGGCAAAAATCAAAGGCAATTAGACTATTAGGCTGAGGCCACCAGGACAGGGCCGAAGGAGTCCTTTCCTGTGTCCTGGTAGGGCAGCCAGCAGTGGACACAGCGTCCTTTTTATAACCAAGATTGGGTCTTGACAGCCAAAGCCTCACCCAGTACTAGGACCTAAAGCTCAGTGTGCCAAACCCGAGATCTTTCCGGAGGGCTTGTGGAGTGTGCCTGAGCGGGGCCTATCTGCGGAGGTTGGCTGGGGAACCAGAAGCAGTGTTTTGGAAAGAGTTACAATTTTCTTCTCTCTATAGTACATGGCCGGCTTGCCATGACCCCCTCAGCCTGGTCTCAACTCCTTTGATGTCTCCAATCTATGGACAGCAGGCTCCCGAGCTCCAGACTATCAGAGACTCACTATTATAAGATGGCTTTGATGTTTCGTTGGGATTTAAGAGAGAAGAGCCGTTGCCATTTTTGAGTTGTATCATTCACTATTCAACTTCTTCCTCGTCCCTGCTCATGTTTGTAAGCCCCACCTCCGCCCCCAAACGCAGTTCCAGGTGATTTGATCCGCCCCCACAGACAGCTTTTCACCCTGCCAATGTGGACTCCAGCAAACGTGCCGGCCAACGGACAGTCTAGACCTGACCAGACGGAGTAATTTTTCCTGTGGAAATTCATATTCCTGTGTCACATTTCCAAAAGAATAAAGTGTCCCAGCCAACATTCCCTTGTCTTGAATGTGGGGGAAAAAAACTCATGGAAGTCTTGGGCAAAAAGAGGAAATTCCCGTGTTCTTTTGGACACCACTGGGGGCGAGGAGAGCGCCAAATTTCCAGGAGATTTCAATATAAGACACTTGTGCTGTATTTGCCAAGGAGAAAACAGGAGGATGTGGACGTGAGGACCACGTGAATATCTCAGGCGAGAGGAGGAGGCTTTTTGAGGTTAGGAATGAGGTAAAAACACCAGTAGTGGTTTTACCACCAAGCTAATGAAACTTAAGCTGAAGGTCCCTACTGACTTGCCCCTACGGAGGCCTTGCGCCTAACTTTGTATTCATAACTTTACTTTTTTTTTCTCTTCAAGATCATCTTTCCTCCCAAGTCGTAGAAGCTTCAGGCCCCACAAAACTCAGCTCGATTTCCGGTGACAGGCTCCTCCTTACACGTGTCTTTCCCATTTCACAAGCAAGACAGACAGTCTGACTTCCCCACTTTTGGGGTGGGGTGGGAAGCAGATGAGAACTGAGGACGAGGATGTGACCTAAATCCATCTGTGGCGTACAATCTGGCAAGACCTGGTCCCTGCCCTCATCACCTCGGTTACTCTGGCTCTCTGGTGCCAACCACCCCTCGCACTGGCCTTATAACATCCCACCTCAGGGACTCCCCACAAGTTAATCCCAAATTCCTCTACCTAGTGCACTTACGTATCGTCTCATCCTTCAACGAGCAAATCACAACCATGACCCCGAGCGCCTGACAAGCTCGGGCCCCTCTTGTACTTCCATGTGCTTTCCGCTTCTAGTCCTCCTCTAGGTTGTAACTAATTAATTTTATCATTACTTGTTCCTGTTTGTTTCCCCTGCTACGATGATGCTCCATAAGGATGGAGGCTGTATTGGTCCCATTCACCTCAGAGCCTGGCATCTAGAAACTGCTCAGTCAACCCTGGAAGAATTCACAGTGCTCTGATGGCTGGGGTGACCATGGAAATGGGAAGCCAACGATGGATGCCTCCATTTGGGCCAACGCTAAAATGCTGCTCACTACCACCAAAGCTGTAGCCCCAACCAAAGCGCCTGTCTCTCAGCTATATGCGAGTGTAGAGCCTCCTGATAAGGAACTGGTTGCTTTGTAAAAGCTCGCTGTCCTTGGTCCGTTTCCCTTGGACTCTGCTCTCCATTTTCTGTCCCTGAAACTGGCTTCTCCAGCTATTACATCCTCCAGCGCTGCTGAATGTCTATCCAACAAAGGCAAGCACTGAGTCTGCCATATATATTGATGTATGCACACGCACACACGCGTGTGCACACACACATGGGTTTATGTGTACATACACACATATATGTATACTCACATACACACACGTGTTATGCGAGTGCTTACACTGACCAGCTAAAATGAAGCACAAACCATACTGAGAAGATAAAGCACCAGCTTAGAAATTAGCCTAGGACTCAATGTCCACAGTTGAAAATAACAGCCACAAAATGAAAATAACAGCCTCAGCGATTGTCTTGTTCATCCAAATTGGCACTGAGCCAGGGGTGAGAGCTCACAGCTAGTGCACTGTTTTTGTTTTAGCGCTGGGCATCACTGTGCATACCAGCAAACGTGAGTGACAACTACAGCACATACGCGTGAATAGCGTGAGGCTTCCCTACGTGACGGTGAAGTAAGATGACCATGGAGGCAGAGTCAGCATGAATTTACCTCTGTGTAGACAACGGCACTTTTCAAACATCAATGCACAATGTCTCTCATTCTTTACAATGTGACTATGACACTCCTCCCATAGAGAGGTAGAGTCCATGCTCGCCACCACCCCACTCCACTTCCAAATCTGGGTGGATTTGTGGCTATAGTAGAAGTGACTTCTGAGGCTAGCTCATAAAAAGTAAGAGAAGTTCCTCCAAATCCTCCTGGGGCATTTGCTCTTGGGACGGAGCCACAACGCTCCAAGGAAGCCCAGGCTTCCCATGGAGAGGTTCACGTGGAGAGATGCTGACAGCCAGCAGCACCTGCAGCCACATGAGCGAGCCATCATGGAGATGAGTCCTCCAGCCCCACTGAGCTGCCCCAGCTGACACTAGTGGAGCAGAGACGAGCTCTCTTGATGAAGCTCCGCCAATTTCAAATTTATGAACAGATTAAATGACTGTTGTTATTTTCAGCCACCAAGTTTGGGGGGTTTGTTATGCAGCAATACATGTTGGAATACTCGCAACTTAATGGCTTTCCCTTACTTGGGCAATGGTACAAACAAAAAAAGGACTGTACGTTCCAAGCCTGGCAAAGCTCTGGCTTAGGCAAGACCCTCCCCAGGCCAGGAATGCAGTTGTCATATAGGTAAAACAGCACGACACCAGCGAATTGAGAGTGTCATGACTGTGGGAGGCATGTCCCTGTGCTTGGGCCTGGATTTGTCTCTCTGGGCAGATGACCATTTTCTTTCCTAAGGAACTTAAAAGCAACTCCTGGCGCAGAAGGGTGGGCAGACTAAAGCCTCAGAATGCTAACTGACAACACAGCATTTCCAGGAGCAAGTAAAAACTACTCTTATACAACGTACCAAGAATACAGGTTCTCTGTGAAGCCAGTGGGGCAAACTCCCGATATTCGTCTCACAACAACCCCAACAGCTCCAACCTGAGCCTCTGAAAAGCTCCTCCACCTGCTTCTACCCACATCTTCCAGTCTTCTGGGCAAACACAAGCGCGACTGCCTGAGACAAATCCTAACTCAGGTTGGAAGTAGTCTCTCCTACCTCCCTCCAGCCTCCACCTGCTGGTTGGCAAAGCCCTCATCAATTATTTTTATCTAGAAGAAGGCTTCCTGGAAAATGGAAACAGATCTAAGAAGCCATCATCTCTTATTCCTCTCTGGTTATAAGAGGCTAAATCCTTTTTCCCGGGAGACAACACTGTCCTGCCTCAGACTTCAGAGAGTTGCGACTGGACACCCAGCGGCCTCCTTAGCCTCACGGACTACATTTCCATGCTGGTTCCTTCCTCACCCTGGTCTTCACCTCAGGTTTCCCTGGAGAATACAGTTTTCTTTTTTAAATCCGTTTTCTGGCTTTCCCTCCAAATACTTATTCTACTTCTTTTGGAACAGGGTTAGCAGACTTTTTCTGGAAAGGGCCAGATAGTAAATGTTTTTGACTTTGTGGGCCATATCATCTCTGTTGCACCTACTCAATCTGCTGATGTAGAGGGAAAACAGCCATAGACAACATGTCAAAAAAGGGCGTGGCTGTGTCTCAATAAAACTTTATTTACAAAAACAGGCAGCAGGCTGGATTTGGCCTGCAGGCTGTAGTTTGCCGAATCCTATTCTAGAATATTTGGTTATCAGTTTCCTGATTCCCTTCAGGCCAGGAAAAAAAGAAAAAAATACAGTGAATCCTGCCCAAGTTGCATTTCATTGTGAGCCAGAGCACAGAGGCTGGTGCTGGCTGCGCTTTTCTCACGGTGCTGTGATCCAAGGCCAGGGCAGCCTAGGGGACGTGTGATTCCGGATTGGCACCTCAATGGCTGCCTTGGCCAAGGCTGACTTCAGAGAGGAAGTCATACAGGTACTCAGGCTTTGGGGTACCCATCTGTCAGACCCAAATCTGCACTGAAAAAAATCTTCCCTTCTGACCTAATAGGAAGTAGGATTCTTAGCCTATTTATGTTCAGAGGAGGGTCAGTTTCTTGGACTTGGTGATATTAGCTTTAAAATACATATAATCATTGACACAGGTTAGACACTGTTTATAGGGTTGCTATGGCAACCAAGTCCCATACTGAGGCCTGAGAAAATAGGACAATTGATTGGTGGGAATAAATGCTCTTTGAATCCCACCTGAAAAGAACCAAACAAGGAGGCTATTTTTAAACTCTAATGAGTGAGACATTTCCTGACGGGCCATATGACTTTGCAGAGAGTCCCTGCCTGGACAACAGGAGGGACATTTCTGAACTGTTGTTCCTCCCACAGTCACGTGTAAGTTCTCAGAGGCACAGATATGTGTAATTCATGTCTGCACCCCCAGTGCCTAGCAGAGTGTTAACATTTTTTGGGGGTGTAATTGCCATGATCTGAGGGTAAGAGGTTTCTCCCTCCCAATTTTGTTTCAATGGGCTCTTCTTCCAGAATCCAACATTGTCCTTAAGGTGACATATTCTAAGAGCTCAGGGTAGTCACAGGAATTTTTGCTCTATTCAGCCCTGTACCCAAATGAAGAAAGGAAAAGTCTCATTGCCTGGTATTTAAAATCAGATCACACAGACACAATTGCTTTTGACAGAATATCATGTCCATAAGAATAAATGAAACACAAATACTTTGTGAAACTGAAAGCTGAGATATTTCCTCTATCTCAGGTCTGTACAAATTGTCCTTTCAGATTTCGAAATCATGAGAGAGGAAAACAAAAAAAAAAGCAGTCTTGTTGGTCTCCCTCTAAACACTCACACTGCACCAATTTTGATTCACGCCCCTATGGAAAAACCGGAAATAATGAGTTCTTCCATCTTTGAGCATCCTTTAGTTTACTCCGTGGCTCTGTGGTTGGTAGAATAGTCCCCTCGGTCTAGAGGTATCACTCTGATGATTCAGTTCAACCCCAGGAAGAACGGTGGGAGGTTGAGCTGCTCAGCGAGCCCCGGGCCCACCTGGAAGCGCACTGGCCTCTGGACTCACCCAGGGCCCCTTCCAGGACTGCCTGGGACTGGGTGGCCTTTTACAGGCCACACATTTCATCTCCCTTTACAACCTCCAACTTTAAAAATCAGCCATAAACTCTATTGGGGGACCTTCTGCCTCCAACGCTGGAAATTCTCTCCCTTGATTTTCACCCTGGAATCTTTTGTGTTCTATATTTCATTTATGTTTAAAAAGTTGCTGTTAAGTAGTCACAAGAGGCAGAGCACAGAACCAACAAGTTCAAATAAATGGGCTGGTGCTGCCAGAGAAAAAGAAAAATGTGTTATCTGTGTTTCTAAAAGCTGCTGAGCCAGATGCAGCCAGACAATGAGGAGCGAGAAAGATGGCCCTAAAACAAGGGAAGACGCCAGTGAGACTTCTCCTCACCTAGTATCTGCAAGAAAATCGCCTAAATGGGGCCCCAACTATAACTTCAAGCAGAAGTGCCTTGCCTTTGATTCCCTAAACTTTCTCAGAAGATAGCAAGGGAGGGGCTAATGTTTCTTCCCCAGCCAGAGACTGTCCACTGGGCACAGGCCCTTGTTCATTTACACACACACACACACACACACACACACACACACACACACACACTGGTTGCAGGCAAGGTTTTAAATAAGGCAGGACAATGCAGAAGAAAACCCAACGGGCTTGAAGATTTGGGGGGAAAAACCACTATTTTCCCCTAAAAAGAGTTTTGGGGAACCAGAACATACTTTCTCCATAAGTTGCTAAGATTAAACATAACACTAAAGAAGAAATTGGCAAATTCAACAGGTCACTACAGGGTACAGCCCAGCCTTGGAGAGGCGGGAGTCCTCTCTCCTCTGCTTTTGGGGTTAACCTTGGAGGGAAAGCCTGAGACAGAGACATAGCCAGACTTCTGTGGTCAGCGAGAAGGTTGAACTACTATTTCCCTCACATGTACTTCAAACTAGATGGTTTTCACAGGTGCTTCACTGTGGTGCCCCTTCTCAAAGATTACCCAGAAGATGATGGCTGTAAAAGGTAATCTGGTTGAAATTGGGATAGGGGGTGGAAACTTCTTCTAACACCCCTTCTCTTCCTCCCCTGAACCCAGGTGTAGAATCTGCACACCCCCACCCCAGAATGGATGGTCTCTGAAACCTGTCTGGTTCTGATGTCTGGAGTTACTCCGTTCTCTCCTCTTCCACCCTCCGAACTCCTCAGCTTTCCATCCAGACTTTACCAGTGATAATAAAAATAAACCTTAGAGCTGTAAATAATGGCATTTTAAGCTGGCTGGGCACTTCAGCTGGGAAAGTATTACCTCATGTCCAGGCTGAACGTGGGTTTTCATAGGCAGGGGGCTAGATGCCCACACCCCCGCAGGCAACGAGGGGTCTGGGTGGGGGAGGAACAGAGGGTGACCATTTCCAGCACAATGCACGCCCAAGGTGTATGGCTTCAACACAGTTTAAAATTAATAGTCGAGTCAAATAGCTCACTTTTCACTTGAAAGACGACAGTGTGAGTACTCTCAACCCAGCCAGCGCCTGTCTTTCACCAGCCATATTTCCTCCATTTTGTTTTTCAAGAAGGAGATTCAGACTTGTACCCGTGTACTGTGGTCTAGGAAAGTCCCCCGAAACTCTGTGCCATGTTCTCCTGCCTGGGAAGAATTCCCAGAGAGCTCATAAAGCACATTTCTTTTCATGAAACAGCTTTGCTGTATTTGCCAGTGAAGAAATTCTGATATGATGTTCAACTTTTGTGGGATGACATAGCCTTGCGTTCTTTCAGAGGTTCCTTCAACTGAGACAGATTTACTGGGCATCCACCATGGGCCAGGCACTGTGCTAGGCACTGGGGATCAACATCAAGTAAGAAAAAATAGATCCCTGCCCTCACTAGGCTTCCATTCTAGTGAGGGAGACAGAAAAGCAATTAGACAAAACAATAACAAACTGATAGGTGTCATGAAAGAATTAGAAAGTCAGGGAATACAGTGTAGTGGGGGGATGCTCAGCTAGTCCCCCTGAACTAGACCATCAACGGGGGCAGACCCAGACTCTACAAGACAGCCCGATTACATCCACTCCATTGCCTAACCCTGCGTACAAATGTACCTTTTCGTTGAAGAGACTAAGACATTTAAATCCTAATGTTTTCTGGCAACATGACTTAAAGAGCTCCAATGAGTTCATTCCTTCCTGTGGAAGAGGTTAGATGCTCTTTGTGGAGCTGTCATTTACACAGACACGCAGGTTAAAAATCAGCTCTGCTTCCTGGAGTGAGCCTAGCTCTCAGAATCTTTCTTCCCCTCAAACTGAGCCAACATCTGGAAGACACATGGAGGAAGATAATTTAACTATCTTTTTAAAAAAAAAAAAAAATATTTATCTGGAAAAGGAGAATAAGCAAGGATCACTCTCCCAGAATTTTTCTCAGGCTCCTGGATAATTTTACCAATCCAAGGACAATATTTTTTTTCTATCATTTTAATTTCAACTCAAGCATCAGATGGTTTAAAAAAGTAATGACCACTTCACTTGCCACTCCCTTCACTAAGTCCTGCTCTCCAGGGGCGACCACTATTACCCATGTCTATTTATATTTCCTTTGATGATTATTTCTAAATCTCTAGAAAACATGCCTATACTACCACTTCTTGATTTATCAGATTTAGACATTATCTTACTGCATTCCTGCCACGATAGACAAGAAGGTATCTCACATAATGCCTCCCTCCGTTCCTAATTTTAACAGGCAAATCATTACTCTTAGCTCCTCTACTGCAGTGATTCTCCAGTGTTAGCTGCGTCAGAATCACTGGGTCCATTTGTTAGAGCAGATTGCTGGGACCCACCCCATGAAAGTCTGATTCGGTGATTCTGAAGTGAGGCCCGAGAATTTTCACTTCTCACAAGATCCCAAGGGAGGCTGAAGCCGCCAATTCAGCAACCAAACTTACAGAAGCACTGCTCTCGTGGTGACCTCTGCAATTTTAAGTAACATATAGCTATTTCTTGTTTCATCAAGTTTTACAGTATCTCTTGGCTTACCCGTTTAAAAAATTAAGATACTGAGAGAGCTTCTGCAGTTCCATTTGTACCTCTACACACTCAAGTTTAATGACGTTGACACTTTATACAATAATCATAACCCTGATTTGGGCTTGATTATAAATATTGAAATCCAATAAATAGTGCTGATGTAATTATGGCTGCCTGATTATTGTTCACAGTAGAACCAGAGTGTCATGGTTACATATCCTCCTCTACAGGTTCAAAGATAAACTCCCAGAAGACTCAACTTTTACTTAAGGCAAAATATTTCTAGTCTCAAGGTCCTTCTTTTCCTTACACTCTTCTTCTTGCTTAAAATCCCACATTTTAATTTGTTTTATATTTGAACTATAACATATTGACCATATTTCTATTTTTCTGGGATTTTTGATTGTCTTTATTTTTTTTTCTTATCTACAGAAGAAATACAGTCCATCTACACCATATCCTGAATATTTGCTACTTTCTTGTCAGTCTCTCTATTGCTGGCTTCATTCTTCTTGAAGTTCATCGATCCTCTGTTCTAAATAGATCAACTATGTTTTAGACTTGCCGCACAGATGTCATTCAGGGATTTCTTGTTGTTAAGACTTTTGGGAGTTAGTTCCACAGTTTCTTGCATCCCACATCTTACTCCTTCTAGTTGTCACCCTTGTTTTGTTGGAGCTTTATCTCAGGTAATTTCCTTGGAGGGATCACTAGGGAGGTAAAATTTCTGGGTCCTTGCCTTGTCTGAAAAATTGTTTCGACGTCATACTTGACTGTTAGGCTAAGTATAAAATTCTAGTTTCAAAATCACTTTCTTTCTGAACTTTGAAGCCCTTATTTCACTACATACTAGCTAGCTTCCAATCTTGCTAAAATGGGTTTAATGGACTACATAGTAGGACCCTAATTCTGTTGTAAGATGCCATATATTCCCCAATATCACCATCCTATACTTCCAGTTCTGGAAGCATTTAGAATTCTCCTGAAGTCTCAGGAGCAGTGACATTTCAAAACGATGTATCTAGGATATTTTGGGTTTATAAGTTGGTGGGCCCTTTAAACTAAAAAAAGAAATCTCTTGGGGTGGCTGGTTAGCTCAGTTGGTTAGAGCGTGGTGCTAATAACACCAAGGTTTGTCGGTTCAATCCTTGCATGGGCCACTGAGAGCTGCGCTCTCCTTAAAAAAACAAAACAAAAACAAAACTCTTTAATTTGGGGACATTTTATTCCATTATCTCTCTTCTAATTTTTTCTTCATTTTCTCTGTTCACTTTTCCGGATAGTCCTATTATTTGGATGTAGGACCTTGCAGATTGATGCTTTAGCTCTCTTTTCTACTTACTAGGAGATTTCTTACCAGTATCTTCTAATTCTTCTACTGAATTTTTGGCTCTGCAACCATATTATTAATTTTCAAAAACCCTTTCTTTGTTCTCTGGTTCTTCCCTTTAAAAAGAAATAAAATTCCACTTTTATAAAGGATAGGCTATATTCTTTAATCTCCTTGTGTTTATTACATAGAGTTTAAGTTGGTTTTTAAATTTTTATAATCTCTTCTATTCCCTGAATAGTTTACTTCCTTCTAAGTCAGTTATTCTGTAGGTTTACTTATTTTTTTTTTTCATTACCACATTTCCAACCCCCGCCCCTTGCCCCAATCTCAGGTTTCCTTGGTTGTTCATTCATCTTTAAGAATAAGATAGAAGGGCTAATTGGAAAATCTGTGGGAGTGTTTGGGGGGATGGTGGGAGCGGAAGCTAGCTCTTGCATTTGGAGAAATGCCAGAAGTAAGGCTTTCCTCGGGGGAACCATTCTACCCATACTATCTCTCAAGCAGTTTATTCAGTTCTTTGGAGAAGAAAATGCCTGGTTGCTTGCTATTCTGCACGCCTGAAGCATGTAGGGGTGTGGGGGTCTGGGGTGGGGGGAAGTCAACTCTTCTACATAACAACCATCACTTAACATCCCCTCCCAGCCTATTTCTCACTTTTGCACCCCCTGTGACTGCTGCTCTGGCCTCGGCTGCAGCCTCTCTGGATCCATGGGCCGAGAGACACTCAACCTCTGTATGTACCATGCAAGGTTCACCCACCAACACTCTTCCACCTTCTCTACTCACTCCAAAAAATTACCAGACTTCCTCACTGGCTGATGCCCTTCCCCCCCCACAGTATTTACCTTCCTGTTCTGATTTACTCGTTTCTAATGGGGTGCCAGAAAGCACGGACATAAATATTTATGTTTGGCTGACCACCTTGAACCACAAGTGACCAAGAACAGCATTTTCATACTGATTTGTCCTACATCTCGGCTTTGATCAGGATACTGGAATCCAAGAATGTCAGTACAGGCTCCAAGATGCTCTTCACTAACCAATGCCCACTCTGTGCCACGGATGGATCTGAAGAAATGGGAGTTGGGTTCACGGTGGAAGGTGTGCCCAGGGCAGCAAGATGCTGAATAGAATAGGGGCTACCTCACTGGGTCATCTGAGAGATATAACAAGTACAACATACCCTGAAATCATTCCCCTGAGTACGCGGAGTTTGCGCCACTCCTGTCACACAAGTTTATTAGGCCAGCAAGATTCCACCGGAGAGAGCAGAGAGAGGAATACAGCACTAGGGGACTAGTTCTCTAGAAATTCTCACTGTACTCTGATTTACCGAGTCCCCAGACTGACCTCTTCACCCCACTCCACTGTCAGGAGATGACGCTAATTGTTACCTCTCAGTCAAGGCAGCAGTCAGGCAGCTTCCTGCCCTGCGTCTTCATCTTCTCTTCCTCTCTTCTTTGCCTTGCCCCTTTGCGCCAACCCCTCCACTCTGCCTCCCCCACTGAGATACCCACTGCCCTCCTGGTGTCTCCCCTCAAACCCTCACAGCCTACTGTAAGTATCCATGACCAGCAGGACATACTGGCCACCCTCCAGGGCACTTGTGTTTGGAAAGAAAGGTCGTTTGAATTCAAAAGAAACAGCCAGAAAGGAAGTGTTGCCAACAGGTTGTGTGCATATGGGTAGAGGGCACTGTTAGCCCTGCCCAGATCCCTTCATGACTGCTACCCCACCCCCCAGCTGATGTGAACGCAGGCAGCTAATGGCTCACATGTGCCTTCTTCTCCTGTCCTCCGCAGAAGGGAGTCTCCTTTAAGGAGAGTTACACTCCCCTTCCACACCCCACAGCCAGCCAATGACCAGCTAGTACAGGGTACAAAAGGCCAGCCCCCTTACCTCAAGCAGAGGACAACTCTTTGGTGTATTTTATGCTCCAGAGTTCCCTGCCTCATGCCAAGGCTAGACTTCAGCCTGTTCCCTCATTTCCTTACACGTTTCTCCCACGAGCACAGACTCATGAGACCAGGGGCTCCCAAAACAATGGCTCTGCTTCAGGGAAACCTGACCCAAGATCACAAGGGCTAGACTTTGGGAGAAAACAAGAAAGCCTTGACAATTTCACCACTTAATTGAACATCTGGATGGGCTTCTCCAACCCCAAGCACCTCTCTAGCGTTGTGTTTACAACTCTTATCTGCAAGGCGTGGCTCCCTCATCTGTTAGGTTTCCCATTAACTCAGAGCAGTCAGAAAAACCACGGAGGGCAGGGCTGGTGGGTGGTTCCACAGCTTTGCCCCGCCCTGCACAGGAGTCTGGGGTAGCCCCAAACCAGGTTTGCCTGATCTTCCCCAGGGTCCTGGATCTGCGGTGGTCTTGAGTGTTAAACAAAGATTTAAAACAGACTTGGGATCCCGGATTCCTTGCATATTTTCTGCATAGTAGTCGGCACTGCTCTTCTCACAGATGGCTCAGGGCAGCCAGGCCACTGCCGCTGCACAGAATTAGCTCACAGGCTCACTCTGGCCTCAGGTGGCCTTGTCCGGCCTGCACCCAGCCCCACCCTAAAGCTCCTCCACACAACAGCACATCGTGGAATCTGATGAGTAGGGGCCAGGGTGGGTGGCCAACCTGCACTCACAGTGCCCGGGCTTTCAGACCCATTTGGGTTGGGCATTTTTAATTTAACCATCAATTCTAGCAAGGCGAGGTTCTTGTTTCTCCACCCCACTCACTCTCCCACCAATAAATCATTGACTGAGCACCTACTATGTGCGGATCTAAGCTCTGGACCCTGTCTGGGGACAGGGAGCAAGTTCAGGGGCCAAATGGTCGGTTCATGACCTCAAAGGGATCCTTTCCTAATTGCTTGAGAATAACCTCCATGTGTTTAAATCATGTGGCTGTTAGAAGCAGCACCCCAAATCATCAATTTCATCATCCGCAGATCAGGGAAGGGAGGCCCCGAGGGGGTGTGCATTGGCCCTGGCCCCCCAGGCAGCCAGGGCCATGACTTCTGCCGCATGTACCAGCTCCCTGGGGTCCCAATGGTGAGCTTCACCGTTCTGACCTGATTCTTTTGCGCAATCTTTTGTCCCTTTTTCCAGCGGAGCACTGGTGTCAGAGCCGGCAGCTCCCGCTGCTCCTCGCCAGTCACGTGCTCACCCAGGCTGTAGGCGGCTTCGAACACGATGGGACTGATGACGTCCTGCACTCGCCGCTGAAACGATAAGCAAACATGCGCATGAACTGCTAATACTGGCTGACATTTGCAGAGCATTTCAGAGTTGACAAAGGCCTTCCACAGGCTTCGCCTCATGAGAGCCTCACAGCCGCCCTTGTGAGGTAGGGTTTTGTTATTTTCCCATTTTCGATGAGGTACCTGAGGCCGAGAACAATTAAAGTCTTGTGCCAGGGCACGCTGTTAATGAGTGGGGGCTTCTCCTCTCTACCTTGTACGGTGCTAAATCATCTTCTCTTTCAGCATATGGAAGACATTACCTTACTCATCTTCCAAATATTCGTATGAGCTCGTTGGCGGGCGGGAGCGCATCTGCACTCCCCCTGCAGTGCTAACCCTTTGCATTCGTGCTGTTTTGATGATCAAAGCTCTTCTGCATTGAGATAAATATGGATTTTGTGTTAGAGAAAGAGACCTAAAGACACTGAGGGGCCCGGCGTCTTTCCCAGAGCTAGTCAGCCCTAGATCTGGGATAAAAGTCTGACTTCTGGCCTTGTGTTCTTTCCTTTGGAACCCAAGGACTTTACGACCCATGGGGACGAGAGGTGGAGAGCCACAACAGGAAAGCAGAGGAAGGCAGGGGAAGAAAGCCTACAGTGAACACCTATGAGATGCCAGGACCTCTGCTAAGTGTCCTAGAGACATGAGCACCATGCCCAAGCTAGGGCTTATTTGCCTCCATTGTGTACAACAAGGAAAATAAAGGTGCACCGCTAAGTTCCCCAGGGCACAAGGCCGATTTTGAAGCCCATTTGTTCATCCCTGGAGATCTTGGCCTTTCTGCACAAGATGTCACTGTCTCCTGGGGACTCTGGGCCCCCCAGGCTCACAAGTTAGAGTTTGAGGAGGGCTCAAGAGTAGGTAGTTCCACACGTGGGGCCTGCCTGCTCTGTGGGAGGTGAGCTTCTAAGTGGAACCGCGTAAGTCTGAGAAGTGGCACCAATGAGCCAAGTCCCCCCTGCTTTGCCTCTGTCACAGGAAAGATGGGAGTGAGCAGGACACAGCAGAGCCCAGTCAGCTTGTGAGAGAAGCTGGGTGGGCCGGCAGAGGCCAACCACAGGGCCACGAGCAGAACCAAGGGCTTCATACTACAATCTGCCTGAAGGCTGGTGGAGTTTGGAGCAGATCAGTGCTGTGTTCAAGACACGAGAAAGTCCTGATGTTCCCAAGAAGCAACACAGTAAGGAGTTTGTTTCCACCGCTCCCTGACACCCAGCGCTCCTCTGCAGAGGCAGACATGCCTGCCTTGGGGAATTCATCCAGTCTAAGCGTATGCACGCAATGGGTAGCTCATGACACACTGCGCTGTGCTTTCCTGACTGAGCCTACATCCTGGAGATGGTTCCATGTGGGTACACGGAGCCCCTTTTTAAGGGCACAGAGCATGTGACTATGGATGCCCTTACCAGCCAGCTTTTGGACTCAAAGCTGCTCTAACAAGCAAATGGGTGGTAGGCAGCCCGAACTGTAGTAGCATCCTCCAAGATGGGGTCTTTGAACCTCAGTTCCCCAAGGGGGAGGTAAATAAAAGGGTCAGTGATCAAATAAGTTGGGGAGAGACCAGGTTAAACAAAGTTGAAAGGTTTTTATTCTGTTTTGTTTCTCTTTTCTGTTTTTACTGCAATTGTCTCTGAGAAAAAGTAGGGCGGTCCGAAGTTTATTGGGTCATGGGACCCTTTGTTTCTTCAGAGCTCCTTGGGCTGTTGAGTAGAACACATTTGGAGACACTGGAGGGCAGAGCAAAAACCTCCAGCAGCAGCCCAGGAGAGGAGATGGGACCCAAGCGTGGGTGGCGTGGCAGGGGGAGACAGAGGTGGCCGCGCCTGTGGCTGCCATGCTGTGGGGCGTGGAGGACAGGGCAAAGGGGTCCAGATGACTCCGGGGTGACCAGCAGATGATGTATATCTGTGTTCGGAAAAACATTCAGCTGGGAATAGATTCAATCATTCAGCACAAATACAATACAGGACCTGTCCAAGGGAGTGATGGGGGAGGCTTTGGATGAACTGCTTTCAGAAAATGCTCTTGAACTTCAGATTGTAGCAACACATCTTTAATATCCAGCCCTTTCTTGGAGCAAAACACACACCTGGGATCCAGACCCACTCTGCCTGCTGACTCTGCTAAGCAGAATTTAAAGATTGTCAGGGGTGTGGAGAATAATGAATGAGCACAATCTTCATGTTTTTACGAATAAATGCTTTTAGTGTTTCTTCAAGGTTGACTATTTTAAGTGTTTGCATTTAATCCTTCATATTGAAATAAGTCAGTTATGATGTTACTCTTGGGGGAGAAGTTGAATATGGGGGTGGGGGAAACAGAAGTAACCTAACGTTTCCTGACTACCAAATGAATTCAAGACTCTGGGCCAAGGCGTTACCCCACTTAATCCACATAACACCTGAGCTGGTAGATTATTGCTCCCATTTTACAGGTGAGGTAACTGAGGCTCAGGAGCTCAAATAAACTGTACTCCATCCTAAAGTGGTGGAACCAGACTCTTAGAACCTAAAGCAAAATGACTTTCCTGAAAGTCCATAAGATACTATTTAAAAATTATCCCAACTGCTTTAGGTTCTGACATCACCCTAAAACTCAGCTGTTCACTTAAAAGGATACACCAGGAGGGTCAGACAAGTATGAATGTCAATAAATGACAACTAAGAAAGAAGGATTAGAAACCAGGGCTGTTTCTCAACATGCAGCTATTCAGGCCGTGATCGCCATGCAGGAAAATCTTAGGCACGGCATCGCTCATTTGGGACGAGTGCTGGATTTTGACGGACAGGGGTGCAGATGCTGTGCTCTGGCACTGATTGCATGAACCTGTTTTAACTAAGAAATTTGCAAAACAACTTATTACATGTCCTAGGTGCTCTGGGCAGAGGGGATCCAAACCACACTGGGCCATGGGTGGAGGCAGAGGAGGGGGGAGCAATTGGAAATGAGCCAACACCCCCAAAGGACGGCCCCTCGGCCCACGTTGTGCTTGTTCCATCTGAGCTACAAAGGAAAAGCAGCAGCAACATTTAGTGGTTTCCTTTTCATTTTTGGAAGTGCAGCATTGCAATTAAATGGAGGAACTCCTGAGGGTAGAGAAGGAGGCTTAGGGTTTTGGCACAGACTGTAATTGCTGAAATTTTACTGCTGAAAAAAAAAAAATCACCACTACAAACTGAAGCTTCTAAAGTTGAACAAACACTTATTCCGAAAGACCAAAAGGCAAAAATCTACCTTTTCCTACTGAAAATCTATAGGAGTCTCCTGTTTTGAAAACTGAAGGAGCCCTCGCGGAGAACACCACCCAGACTGGTGGCAGAATTGGCAGTGGCTGAGGTTTTATAGGGAACTTAACATATGCTCAAATTGAAATTTATTGGGTGCTTACTTTATGCCAGGCAATGTGCTGGGCCTGAGGGAGACAGAGATGAAAGACTTTCAGGGGAACAGGCAAGCAGTGACAATCGAATGCAGCATGCACCAGGGCATAGAAGGCTTTGGGGACACAAATGAGGGACATCTGATTCGGAGTGAAGATTGGCAGGCCCCCCAAAGGAGGTGCCCAGGCTCAGTCATAAGACAGAAAGACATTAGACAGAGAGCAGGCGGGAGGCGTGGCTAGTCCAACAGGGCAGAGGGAGTATGGGGTGCCCAGTGCATTGCCTGTGATTGCCAAAGGTGGGAAAGCTGGGCTTGTGGGCAGGAGTGAGGGGAAAGGAGGCTGAAGCAGAGAGCAGATCTCGGGGGGACTTACAGGTTGGGTCGACTTCATCATAACAGCCCGGGAGAGCTGGGAGGGGGTCAGACGACGCTAGAGGCTGTGTTATAGAAAAATCTCTCTGGTTTCTTGGATTGATAGGGGTGAGACTGGAGGCAGGGAGGCCAGGAAGGAGGCTGGAGAAGACTGTGACCTAGAAAGATCCATCTCACTGTAGCATGGAAGTGGACTCATGGGGGCAGGCCTGGAGACAAGCAAGCTGGGAAGGAAACTGCCATTGGGGTTCAGAGGAAAGATGGTGAGGGCCTGAGCCAGGACACAGCAACGAGGATGGAGAAAAGGGGAGAGATGTGTGGGGGATTTAGGAAGAAGAGATGATAGGACCTAGTAACTTATGTGGGGATAACAGAGAAGTTATGGGAGACGCTCCGCTGTTCGGCTTGGGTGAGTGAATAGAATGATGCCACTCAACAGCGCGGGTACCAGGAGAAGGCGCAGGTGTGCCATGAAGTTAGGTGTGGACATGGTGAGCTTTGTTACGGCACAGATATCCCGTCTCCAAACTAACTCCACAAGGAACATCCTTGGATACACTAACTTGGGCCCAAACTCCACGCTTCCTTTTCTCTTCCACAAAAGTATGCCCCTGCCCCACTATCCAGGGTCAGTCTTTCCCTGACCTGACTCATATAGACTCCTCTCGGGCCCTTTGCCTATACCATAAGCTTGTCCACCCGTCTTTCCAGGGTTTTGCCCTCCTTTAGACGACATCCTCCTCCTTCCTTGGCTCACCTCACATGCAGACATGTTCTCTTGGGGCTCCTAGAGAAGACAACAGGGCTTCACAGGGTCTGAGGACAAGTGGGAGTGAGAAGCTCAGGGAAACATGCGGGAGGCGCCAACCTATGGGATCCCCGTTCCTTCATGAGAGCCCTGCAGGCTTTTCCTTCTCATGAATTACCTCACTCCAGCAATGAAAGAGAAGTAACTCAGATGGAAAATCCATCAGGCGAGGCCCATGACAAGCAGGTGCCACCCACGCATGGGTTTCTACTAGAGGAGACAACACTCTGCCCTGTTATCCTGGGGCATCTAGGCAGTTGTCAACCAGAAGCCTCAAAGTCTTTTGTCGCCTTTCCTTTGTGGAACCATGGAATCTCCACTGGCGAGTGTTAAGTACCATCAAATCACATGACCCCGTCTACCTGGTCAAAGGAAGAGCTGCATTACTCTTTGGGGGACTCAACACCCAGGAGGACTCAATTCTACGATCCTAAGTAAGCAAGACCTGAGTACCATGCAGTACCCGGAATTAGAAAACTACCTCCCAGCTGCTTTTCTCCAAGAACTGAAGGATTTTCATTGCTCTTAGCTCACTAGCAGCTACAGTGGCAAACTAAATGAAAACAGGAAGGGTTGACCTCACTTTAAATCGGCAAATAACACAGAAGGTCAGCAAATAAGCTGCTAGCATTAAGCCAGATAATTGGTTTGGGAAAAACCCTCTAAGTGTTGTTTAAAGAAGCCTCAGGATTTTTTCTTTTTCCAAACCTGTGATCTTTTTGGCTTTTCCACCCTGTATCCCTTTCTCACTATTTCTCTGCTCTCCACACCCAACTCCACTTCTGTGTACGATTACCTTGCGGGCACTGTTAGAAACGAGACATCTTCAAAAGCGAAATGGCTTTTCCTTTATCTCTATGACCCTAATGATTAGAATGGCAGCTAAAATGTTATAGGCAAGATTATACTTCTCATCAGCTTGAAGATTTGTTAAAAGCAAACTGAGGGATACGCATTTCCAGTCATAATAGAGTAACACTGAAGATCTACCCTCCCTCTGAGAACGACTAGCAAAGCTGGGCAACACACACACACACACACACACACACACACACACACACACACACCCTGTATGAAGTTTTCAGGGAACTCTCAAGCCGAAGAGAAGGACAGAACACTGAGGTGACCCCAACTGGCCGCGGCACTCTTCCCCTGAGCTGTTTACAGACTTGTAAGCAGTGTGAAATGGGAGGCGAAGAAATGCAACGTGAAGTGGTGGCTAAGAGACCAAGTTCTCGAGTTTCTGACAGTCCTATGAGTGTATGAAGACAAAACGTAAAGCTCAGTGCTAAGGCATCTGGGACCTGAAGGCCAAGGTCCCCAAGGGAAGAGGAAGCACATGGAGGCGAGTCCACACCACATTTACTCTCAAGACATCTGCTGATTCCATAGCAGCCTTGGGCTATGAGACTAAGAAACCGGGCAGAAGACGGTGACTAAGGTGCTGAGAAGACAAGAGAAGATGTATTTAACTCTTGATTGGACACAGCAGGAGAGAAGACCAGTGATCCAGAAGGTGAGTCCGTAGAAAATATCCATATTAAAGCATAGAGAGGAAAAAGGATAAAAAATACAGAACTAAATGGAAGAGACATATAGGCACCAGTGAAAGGAATGACATATTTATAATGATATAATAAATAATCTTTACAGTTATGTAAAACACCTAGCAAAATGACCTGCATCCTGTAGGTGAGCGATAAATGGTGGCTAGTATTATTTTTCCATAATTCTTTAAATGTCAACTTTGATATAAAAATCTGTAAAAAACTGCCCTGTGGCAAAATGAATCCTCATCATGAACTGTGTATGTCACAAGAAACTATTTCCCATTCCGCAAGAGGTAAACCAAGGCACTGTGGTTTCATTTCAAGTCCTATAAGTTAAGAAATAAAGAAACATTTAAATTAAAACCAAAGGAGAAACTTCTAGAAATAATTTTTTTTAAACTTTATGAAAAGCACAGCTGACTATCATAGTCTTACAAGACTATGGGAAGAGACAGAGTTTTACCTTTGGATGAGTTCAGTTATAAACATTGACTAGAGAATGAGAGCTCTGAAAAACAGCAGAATTTAAAAAAAAAAAACTTCAAAAATCCTGTCATGGGAACAGGAAATAAATGGGGAGCAAATCAGTGTATCTTGTTTCCGAAAATTTCTCAATGAGATTAGAGATTTTAATTATGACAACATATACATTACATAGAAATGGATATCATTATTAGTCTGAAATGTATGACCCTCGGGCAAGCACCAGTGCTCAGGAAGCGGAGGAAAGCCTCAATTACTCTTCAATAGACATATTTGCATAAATTATCGATGAAAATCACATAACCTCATGGATGCTTTTTCCTCTTCAAAGATAAAACAACAGCTAGTGGGATAGATGGAGAATGGTTTGCTTTTGTGTTTGAGGGTGTATGGGGGGTTGTTTCTTTACGCCATTGACACATTTGTATGTTTTATGATTTTGTTTTGTTTATTTCCTCTTCTCTGCAACCATTCCAAAATATGCTAATAAAAGATTAGAGAGTTTGACAATTTGGAAACAATTTTCTAAGCGTATGCCACATCCTTTACAACGTTCTTTGCAAAGAGATGTTAATTACATCATAGATAATTACATGCATCATATGACAGCTAAATGACACCAGCTGGAATTGGCCCAACGTGGAGAGTATCCAGCCTGTATGGGCTCCAGGGGAAACTAAATTTTGGCTTCCCGTCTAGTGCTCCTCCCTCTCTCTTAATTCTCTCTCCACCTCCCATCCTCACTGCGGGAGGTGGCTTTGGTAAAAATATTTGTAGGTGAGGAAGAAACTAACAGAAGAAAATGTGACAAATGTAACCCACAAAAGAAAAGCAGCCAGCGCTGCCCCAGGCAGGCTTTCTTGCTCCACCGCCCTTCCCCCACATTGCCTCAGCCATCAGTCCTGCACCTAATCCGTGTGTCCACCTCAATGCTCCCATTCGGACAGCTGCTCTGGGAGTAAACAGGGGTCTTTAACTGCCACTCAGTGTGATCTCTGCCTGTGAGTTGCAGGAGAAGTGGGAGAATGGGGAAGGGACCCACTGGGCTTGGCCAACATTTGAAAATCCTGGTGTGCAAACCTCCTCTCCCTTCTTATTGACCTACTAAAGCAACGTTTCAAGGAAGGGGACATAACTGACCCAAGTGCCTCGGCTAAGGTTTGACTACTGATCCACGTGTGCCTCTGCTCACACTGTTCCCACTCCCTGCGAAACATGATCCACATTCAGGGCTCAGCTCAAGGCTGCCCTATGAGACTTTCCTTAAGGATGCCAGCCCTTGAGCCATAGCCCCGGGGGACCCCAGTGTCCTCCTGACACAACTTGGCACTTAATTCTTTTCTGTCTTTCATTGCTTTCTTTCCTTGATTCCAAGGACTTCCCTAGCCTCCCATTTAAAGTTTCTGAAGCTGGGATACATCTAGCCTCAGATAACATATGTATTGTAAGAGGGTTTCTCCTCCCCAACCCCTGCCTTAAATACCTTCATTACACTGTTAGCAACGTGGGAAGTGAGGGAAGGTGGTGCTCGCTGCAGGGTGAGCTATCTCACTGGTAGTAACGGACTGCAGGCGCTGGATCTCAGCTCTGCCTTTAGCTCCCCATGTCTCTTGGACAATACTGAGCGTGCTCTTGTCTGAAAGGGGGATGTGCAGCAGCAGTGGCCAGGACACAGCCCTCAAGTGAGTGCTGGGGATGACAGGTGTGTGTGGGGGGATGGTTGGTGGAAGGGGGCACGGACAGACATTACAGGCGACCCTCCAGAAGAACTTCCCCTGGGTTGCCTTCGGCCAACACGTGGCTGCTGTATTCCTGTGCCAGGCACCATGTTAGGCAGAGGGAAGCAGAGAGGAGGCAGGCAGGTAGGAGGGTGTGAGCAAAAAGACTATAGGCAGAGGAGAAGGTGCCCATTCAAGAACTGTGGGAACCTACGAGAGGGAATTGCTTCTGACCCAGAGTGGGGAAGGAGTGGAGTGTTGAGTCCTTGGAGAGGAGGTGGCTCTGGAAGAAAAAATAGAAGTTCCACAAGCTGATGGGAGAATGAAATAAGGGCTATCGTATAAGTTGGCGGAGATAATACGGAGGTCTAACAGACAACTGCTTCTCTGAGGATGGGGGCAACAGAGAAGGTAGAAAGCAAGGACTTCAATATCAGACTGTCCTAGGTCTGAGAGAGTTCCAGCTCCATCTCTTACAAAGCATATGAAGTTGTTCACTTAATCTCTTGGAAGCTGGTTTTTTTTTCAGATGTAAAACAGGTTGACAGAACCAACCTTGCATGACTGTTGTAAAGGTTGACGATGACAGACATCAAGCACCTTGGAGAGCTCCTGGTACTCATTGAAAGTTAGTTTATCATCATCATCACCACCACCACCACCTGACAAGGGTCTGTGGGGGCAAGGTCAGAGGGTGAGGGGCAGGGAAGGGCTGCAGACAGGGAAGGAAAGCAGGCCGGAACTAGGTCGCAGAACCTCCGAGGCCAAAAGAAGGCCCTTCGCTCTGTGGGCAATAGACTTAAAACAAATTTTAAAGTCAACTTCAGGATAAGAGCCCCAGAGGTAATCTGAAGCACTGACTCGGGATGGAAAGGGAGGAGGACAGGGTCTTTACAGGGCTGGTGCACCCATCCCCCAGCTGCATGTCAGTTGCCATCAGCTCACAACCACCTCTATACAACACTGTCCTTGGTTAAATGGGAGCCACCTCATCTAGGAGGTTTTATGCCCTACCCTTCCCCACGAGCAATAACAGACTGACATGGGGGTACACAAGGGGGTGCCCCTTGCCTCAAGGTGGGACAAGTCTGTGGTGCACTTCATGCCCCAGAGCTGCCCTGTGGGCTGAGGCTGGTCTCCAACTGAGACACCATCCTCACTCAGCTCCTTTCCCTGCCCCATCCTGCTCCCCTCATTCCCTTCTCCTGAAAGCACCCCCTCAATAAATCCCAAACAAGCGAAATCCCTTGTCTCAAGGTCTGCATCCATGGAACCTGACCTTACACAGTACCTCAGCGATACCAAATTGGGGCAGCAGGAATTCATAGCTACATATATGTAATGATATACAGATAAAATGTGGACTTGGAGGTAGGGAGAGACAGAGTCCCCCCTTGCTCAACATCTGACCTCAACCCTTTGGCACACCCGAGGAGAATCCCTGGTGACCACCTGGAAAACCTGCATGATGAAGATGAAAACACTGAAGGCCAAAGAGGGGAAGAGACTCCCCAGGATCCCAGAGCCAGCATCCCTCTTCATTCTGCACCTCTGGACTCCATGCGGGAGTAAGAATACAGCAGGGATCAGACAGGGAAGCTGTAGCCCGGGAGTCTTTGAACCGAGGTGAGGAAGGACGCGACCTATAGCCCTGTGAATCCCAGACTCTTACTGGAAAGGAAATGTGGCAGAGAAGGCAGCATTATAAGAGATGCGAATGGTCTCGAAAGTGACCCAGTCAGGCCCTGAAAGTTCCCAGGAGATGCTGGTCTGCAGGCGACAATTCCTCCCTGTTCAGACTCTGGCTGTCAGAGCCAGCGTTGAGTGCACAATGTATTGTATAACGATCTGTCCTTGTGACTGTCTACTGCCAAACTGTGAGATCACAGACGCACAAGGGGCAGAAACCAGACTCTCAAGGCAGCTAGTTCCACATCAGGTCCACTTTGAAAGCCATAGATGTCAGGAGGTTCCCACATTTAGCAGACATCTGTTAGTGCCCCGCCCAGATGCCCTTTAGTAGCTGGAGCCTCCATTCCCTAGTGGCTACAGCCATTGGCTACTAACAGCTCACATCTACAACCTTCTCAGGAGGACAGCATATGGCTGATGGGAGTGGTCTCCTCCAGAGATGCCCTCCACATGATGCCTCCACACGATAGGCAGAAATCTAAGATGACCCCCTTAGCCCACACCCTTGTCTAACCCCCTCCCTTTGAGTGTGGGAAAGACTGTAAATATGACAGACATCATGCCTGTGATTATGTGACATTATATGGCAATGGTGAAGGGATTTTTGCAGATGTAAATAAAATCCCAAAACAGCTAAATATGAATAAATCAAAAGGTGTATTACCTGGGTGGGCTTACTCAGGCAAAAACCCTTTACAAAAGGGCTTAGGTCTTCTCGAAGCTAAGAGACTTGACACAGGAGAGACACTCCTGTTGACCTTGAAGAAGCAAGTCACCATGGGCTCTAGAGCTACAAGGACATGAATGCTACCACCAACCACACGAGCCTGGAAGAAGACCCTAAGCCTCAAATGAGACCTAGCTAACACCTGGATTTGAGCTTTGAGGCCCTGAGCAGGGGACCCAGCTGGACTGTGCCAACTCCTGACCCACAGAAACTGTGAGATAATAAGTGTGTGTTGTTTTCAGCTGCTAAATTTGCAATTTTTTATGTAGCATAGAAAACTCATAGATGCCCCACTCCCCTGGCTCACTGATGCAGTGGTGTAGCAGCCCATCCTGCTGGCCTCTGGGTGGATAAGCTCTGTGGCATGACTCATCCTTCCAGCACTCCCTCCTGGGATCAGGCTGAGGCTCGACTTTTCCTGAGACCACATCCCTACTCAGCCTTGTTCCTGCCCCATTCTGTTTCCCTCCTTCTGAGAGCACTCCCCCCAATAAATCTCTGGCAGTAATCCCCATCTCTGACTCTGCTTCTGGGGAACTGGATGCAAGATGCCATGTAATAAATTCCATACGGAATCTGTTGGTTGCAACATCCTTAAACAGGTGAGAAAGGCTAGATAAAGTGTGAGCGATGGCCCCGAGCTCACCTAAGACCAAAATGCAAGCAGATCCACATCAATACTGCAGAAGCGTGGGGATTACACGCAGGTTCTCATTTTGACCATTTCTCTCCATTACTTTCAACTCAGAGATTTACTTTGCCCTTCTTTGTATTTAGTCTCAAAAATAACAGAGCTAGCTAGCACTCCACTAGTAAGTCTTAGGGCTCAGGGGTGGATTAAAGATACAGATCAGCCCCAGGCCTCCTTTAAAGAAAACGTTTCATTCATTCATTCATTCATTTATTCATTCATTTATTTATTTATTTATTTATTTATTTATTTATTTTAGAGCTGTTTCTGAAGCACCTTTGCGTCTAGAACACGAGGCACTGAGGTTTACAAAGTGCAGTTAAGAGCTGGGACTTGGACTATCGCGAAATTAATAACGAGCTTCTCTGCCCGGAAAAGTTGATAATCTATTACCACCCCTTACATACACTACACACTTTTTGGTTTGTTTTCCTACTTTCAATCAAAATGATATCTTACACCAGAGGTTCTGAACCTAGAAGAGAATTCAGGGGGCCTGTGAACTTTATGGAGAAAAAATGTATGCCTTTCTTTTTATGAACTTCTAACTGAAATTTAGCATTTACTTTCATTGTAAATGTAGGGAGCAAACCACAGAACTATTAAAAAGACCCATGACTGTCATCAGTAGAAATCTGGGTTATTTTCACATCATATTGCAGTTGTAGAGACCTTTAACTATGGTTTACGTTCCTCAGTACTTCAATTATTTAATGCATTAATTTTTTTTTAAAAAAAGGTATTACCATACCACAAATGCGGGTATTCTTTTATACATTTTGATAGCTGAATTTCAATACAATTGGTTTCTTTATAATTCTATGTATTTTATTATATGTACTTAGAAACTTTCCAAGAAGGGGTTCACAGGCTTCTCCCAACTGCCCAAGGGGCCCATGTGCAAAAAACTTTCAAGTTTTGTCTTAATGGTAAATGATATAATGAGAGAGACCATCCTGTGGTTTCTGAAATGCTTCAAGATATGCTTCAAAAACTGCAAAAAGAATCATTATGTTGTTTCGGTCTTCGTAGGTTGTATGAACTCCCTGGTCTCAGCAGTTAAAAATATACTGCCCATTACATTTTATGACAGGTTCAACGCCTGGGCTCAAAATCACCCCAAGACCCCTGGGGTTTTAAGAATTTGGTCCTGGATAGATATTTCGGGCCAGGGTAGAGCAAAGCTGCTTCGATGCTGAGAGGTATATGAAAGCATCTGTTTCCCTGTGTGAGTCCATAAGAGGGAAAGGGGAGAGAGTCGGGGCTCTCTGGGCCACATGTAGTGTTCACTGCTTTCACAAAAAGAATCCTGACCTTCCCAGGGCAGGCCTGCTGCTTCACAAGCCCTGAGAGGGTATCTAGAAAGCGGAGAAGCTTGCCCTTGACCTTGGTGGTGTGTGAAAATCCTGAGCCATGACTGAAATAAAGAAGAGAGTCAAAACACCAACCCCACAAGATTTCTAAGTTACTTAAACCACAGTAGGCCTATCTGCTCAGCTTGGGGACCAACTACCAGCGCAAGTGCTTTGAACAGTTTGCAGCTTAGCAAGTGAAGAAAGTAGCTCCCTTTAACCCTGTAATAAAACAAGGTCATTAAAATTCCTGTGACTTCCATCAAAACTTGTTCGCTCTTTGGTCTCTTCCATTCTCCTTCTTGCCACTCCATTTCCACTGGTTTTGACAAGATAACCAACCAACAGCTGCCCTGTTGTTAAACTCAATGGACACTCTCCCTCTGTCCTCATCTTTCTTGACCCCCACAGGCATTTCTTATAGTTGAATCTCTGCTTCTTGCAACTCATCCTTCCCTGATTCCCCCAGGGGTGGCTCATTTCTCCTGTCCCCACTGTGCCTTGTCCTTTCGAGATGATATCTAAAGCAACGCAGGACATTTAACGGTTAACGAATTCCTCCACCACCAGCATCACCAGCAAACTAGACTGAACTCTTTGGGAGCAGAGGCCAGCATGGGACAGAGTAGACAGTCTCATTTACTGAGACGTCCATGAATTTAAATGGACATTTATCCAAAAAGTAAGGCACTGGTGAATTTGAGATCACCCCTCTTAAGAAACGTGGCTTTAGTCAATAGATTGATCCTACACCTACAGTCAATGCACAATATACATTTGAACATCTTACTAAGCATTTACTTAAAGTATTATTTCTTTGTTCTACATCACTTCCTTTCAGTTTTTATATCTCACACTTCTTTACTGCTCTTCTTTTCATATCTCCCCTCCTTTTTAACCTTGGCCATTTTAAATATCTTTACTCTCAGAAGAAACAATGTCATACCTATCCACGAAAGCCGTATTAAACCACTTAATAAATACCTTTTATTACAACTCTTAGCTAGAGCTTTCGGGTTAACTAGGTACTATGAGATCCTAATTCAATAAAAGGAGACAGATACTCGGTTCTTCTTTGTGGAAAAGGTTGAAACATTGGTAAATGGATGCTCTGAGTGAGGTCTACTTTCATTTTTTTTCCCTTCAGCATGGCACCTGTTACATCTGAATTCAACTAATACTGACCAATACTCAGGACTGGGACACATGCTTTTTTATAGGTTATCTGGTTTAATCTCACCACAGGTATTATTTTTCTCTGAGTGGTGAAATTCAGGCACAGACAAATTAAGTCTGTATATGTATCATTTCAGAGTTCACTAATATGATCCCAAGAGACTGTTCAAGTTGTCAGGAACACAGCAGAATACTCTGAAACTACCATTACATTTCTGGAATCCTCACCAGTAGATAATAAAAAGAACTGAAATCATTTATCATCTCTCCTTCTCATTTCTCCCTCTGATATTTGGGTAAGCCTTATTTCCTTTCCCACCTGGCCATTAGATGGAAACTATGTACAAATTTAAGAAGACCTGTAAGTTTTAATTAAACAATTTAGAGAATGAAAAAGAATCTCATCTTCCTTTTGGTAAATGTAATATTAAACAGCCCTGCCCTAAAAATATGAAATCTATCTGGAAAAGAAATAAAGAAAACAATATCATTTAAATAGCACAAAAACAATAAAATCCTCAGGGATAAATTTAACCAAGGAGGTAAAAGATCTGCAAGATATTGATGAAAGAAAATGAAGAAGACATGAATGGAAATATATCCTGTGTTCATAGATTGGAATAATTAACATTATTAAAATGTCCATACTACCCAAAAGCCATCTATAGCTTCAGTGTAATCTCTATCAAAATTCCAATGACATTTTTTACAGAAATGGAAAAAAAAATCCTAAAATTTGTATGAAACCACAAAAGACCCTGAATAGCCAAAGCAATCTTGAGAAGGAAGAACAAAGCTGGAGATATCATACTTCCTGATTTCAAACTATACTACAAAGCTATAGTAGTCAAAATAGTCTGTTTCTGGTATGAAAATAGACCCATAGACCAATGGAAGAGAGTTGAGAACCCAGAAATAAACCCATGCCTATACTATCAACAATTATTTGACAAGGGAGCCAACAATACTCTTGGGGACAAACAGACCCTTCAATCAGTGGTGTTGAAAACACTGGATATTCACATGCAAAAGAATGAAACTAGATCCCTATCTTATATCGCTCAAAAAAATAACTCCATGTGGACTAAAGGCTCAAATGGAAGATCTAAAATGTTAAACCTCCCAGAAGAAATCATAGGAGAAAAGCTCATTTACCTTGGTCTTGGCAATGATTTTTTTTTTTTTTGATATGACATCTAAAGCACAAGCAACAAAAGCAAAAATAAACAAGTGGTACTACCTCAAACTAAAAAGCTTCTGCTCAGCAAAAAGAACAGAATAAACAAAATGAAAAGGCAACCTATGGATTGAGAAAAACTATTTGCAAACCATATATCAAATAAGAGGTTAATACCCAAAATATATAAGGAACACATACAACTCAACAGCAAAAAAACCAAACAGAGATAAGCCATTCCTAATGTCCCCTGTCCAATTCCCTTCCCATAGAAACTGTGAGCACAGTAAGATGGCTGTTGTTTTATACCATTAAGTTTAGGGTGGTTTGTTACATAGAAGTAGATAACTGAAATCCCCATATTTTGTGATGCATAATTACTTACAAGTGTCATGGGTGGAGATCGTGTCATTCTTTAATAAATCTTCCACAAGAATTTTTTACCTGGCACAGGAATGTGCACATAGGTGTTAAACAACTCTCATTCATTCATTCATTCATTTATTCATTCAACACTTATTTAGAATGCCCTCTGTACAGGGTAGAGTGCACTAGGGATTACAAAGATGAATAAGATATCGTTTACCTCCTAGGGAGTTTACAAGTTTTCTTCAGGTGGAGACAAGACCTGTTTACAAATGCTTCTAACACCAACCTAGTGAGACACAAAGTGCTATGAAAATTCATAGAAAGAAGAAAACTTTCCCTATCAAATTAAAAGATGGATGCAGTACTGGACGGGAGAAGTGTGTGAGTGAGACGGAGATGAGAGTGGGCTACGTGACAGAGGGTGATTGTGTGGACATGCCGGATGAAATAGAGGCAGAAAAGCACAGAGCGTGGCCCACCTCTCAGAAAGGACAGGAAAAGGGCTGATCAATGACTCTCATCAAGAATTTTTTTATTCACGGGATGAAAAGTAAGGCATAATGAATTTAGGGGGTGTTGGGGTAGTCACAAATTTAGGGGATCTTGCCCTACATCTTCGTGCAGCATGACAGGGAGGGCAAAGCATCTTCTGAACATGAAATGTCAACCTCTGGTCCCAGGAACTTGGATATATGGGGTCCATCTTTCTGCCCAGGTCCCTACCTCCCCTAGAGACAGATAACTCGAGGCCTTACAGATTACACTTCAAGGACTACTCTAACCTGCAGTTTCAAAGAAAACCTCAAAGAAACAAACAAATAAATCTTCTAGACTTATAAAAACACACCATAAAAGAGCTGGTCCCGTTAACTATATAAAACAGTGTTTATGTCTTCAGCTTCGTGCCACTGGAAAGTTCAGCAAAAGCCTTTGAATGGAATAGAGAAGGGTCTCCAGGAACTCTAAATGCAGCACTATTTGTACAAGGACAAGCTCGTCTAAAATGATTTGTAAGTACTGACGGGCTACCTGGGTCCCAAGGACAAACCTGTCTAAAATTATTTACACAGTCCCAGTGAATTATCTGGAGTCCACGAACCACATTCTTGATATTACTACCAAGATTATGAAAAGTTTTTGTTTTGTAAGTCTTAGTTGATTGAGCTATTTCCCACTAAATATCGGCCTATTTGCATTGATATTCTATATAGTCATTAAAAAAAAAAGGACAAAAGAAAAAGAAAAAATGCTCAACACTTTCTGGTGTTTGCCTTCAAAGACATTGTCCCAAACTCTTTGTGTTAATAGAAATAGCTGAATTTTATGTTCTTGAACTAGCACTCGTGCTACATTTATGATCTCTTTGATCTTAATGTTTTCAGTGGGTAAATTAATAACACGTCTTATATTGGAAAGGGAAACATAAATGACTGAGGCTTTTAGTCATTACCCTCCTCAATCAAGGGAAATTTGGCCATAATCTTTAAAAGCATATTCTGGAAATACAGCCATAAAGAGCCCAAAGATATCCCCCTACGCACCCAAACCACCTGTTTATAAGCCGAGCAGCTCAAATCCAGGGTGTGAACAAAAATATGCCATGTAGAAAAAGCCATGGCTGCAACCCAGATAATTACCTGTAATTGGAAAACCCTGCTTGGCTTTCTCATGCCTGGTCATCCCAGCAGAAATAAAAATAGCTCTAAGGAATGACCACCAATGGTGAAAACAGGGCTACCCCCAAATTAAAAATGGTTCCTGTTCAAAATGGTTCCTGAATTTTAAAAAAAGAACCAGCAGTCCTTTCACAGGTCCACATCTGCCAGAGCTCCGGCACCCCTAACGCCACTCCCAGGTCCTGGGCAGGGATGTTGTTGTTTCTACCAGAGTCGTTGGGCTTTGCATACCTCATTACTAGGATAGATGGCACCAGACATTTTCAACCACTTGCTTTCCTGGAAAAGTTATATTCTAAATCTATATCATGCAAAAAACTAAGCTGCTCTCCATCCAACATTCATCTGTTATCTTTCGAAAAGCTGCTGCTCTGTAGAATATGAATTAATCCCCCATATGCTGAATGCTGATATCTTAATGTGAGGGGTAGGACTTGCCCAGACATTGAATTCCAGAATGGGAGAGAACTGATGCCACTCGCAATTACTATTCAGTATACCACCAAGCTTGGACACATCATAGACCGTCCTTTCCTCACCTCTAGACTGAAAAGAACAACGTTGGGTCAATGTTTTGTCCTAACCCTGTTTCCCTATCTGCACCAGAGTAACTAACCTTCAATGTTTCCCTCTGTGGACAGGTGAACTACCTGATTTCTGACCATGCGTCCAGGTGTCTCCTGGTCCGGGACAGCAGTGTTAGCTCATTCACCCACCTGCCACTCAGCAAAGGCCTCCTGAAAACTCTCCTGTTCCCAAGGATGTGAGCAAACTCAGAGGGTTCATTCCGCCGTGCAGTTGCTATGGCCCTTGCACAGTGGTCATCATCCCCCAGAAATCTCTCACACAGACCAAGACGTGGGCAAGGGCCAAGAAACCACTGACTTTCAAGCGTCTATGCTGGAGGGGACAACATTGAACACCAAGAGTAGGAAGTGACACATGCCCTTCCTTGGACTGGCCATCCTCCGCAGGCACCGCTGGGCACCCCTGGAGATCAAATGGGAGAAGCTCAGAGCTCAGAGCAGAGACTGGCACGCAGGATGAGGTCCCCTTTGTAGACAGCCTTCTCAAGGAACCCTTCTCAACATCACTTTAATCTCACCCCACGGACAGTGGTGACATACTAAGATGGCAACCTGGTCCCCTATACCTGTCCAACAACAGGTATGCGTCACAGGAGATACTGAGGCTGGTGAGGATCTCGGTGGGTGTGAAGGGAGTCTGAGAGCTTGTGGATTCACAGAACCCTGGGGGCTCCAAGGAGGGGTTTCCATGAGCGAAAACAGTCCTCTAGAACTGCACTGTCCAATACAGTAGCCATTAGCCACACATGGCTATTTACATTTATGCTAATTAAACTACAGCACAATTTAAAATTCAGTTCTTCCGTTGTTCTAGCCACCTTTCGAGTGCTCAGCTAGTGGCTGCTGGATGGAACAGGGCACACAGAGAACGTTTTCACCACAGCAGACCTTCCAGCAAACGTTTGTAAATTGGTCTCTCTGGGAACCCCGAGACCCTCTTGGATGACAGGGCAGCAAATCTCAGCATCTGCTCGGGGCTATAACAGAAAATTACATTTGCAACAGGATATTTCCTTGTAACATAAGGATTCCGAATGGCCCAGACACATAATGAAAGATAGACTTACCATGTTCAAAGCCAAAATAAGTATCCTGTGACTTTACCCTAAGAACACTGAGGTTTTTGGGGGGCAAGAAGATAGCAATCCACCGGACTAGGGGGTGGTGATGGTCCATCAGTCCTCGCGTGCTAAAAGCACGTGGTCTCCTGTCAGTGGGCGAGTGACTGCCGGGAGATTTAATGGGCCTCCATCAGGCATCCTCACATTTGCAGCACGTCATACCTACACACTTTATCACACTCATAAGTCGCCCACATTTGGGTACCAGAGACATGAAGCTAAAAAAAAAAAAAAAAGCTCTACCAGTCCAAGTTATTACTCCAGTAAATGACTCATATAAACGACCACACTGTGTGAGTTTTTCACCAGTCGCCCTCCCTTCGAGAGACAGTGATGGCAGTAAAGAAACAAAAGCATCTTTTTAGCCTCAGGCTGTAATAAAATGTTGCTCACGTAGGGGCAGCTGAGTGATTTTTCCAACATTGCAGGGGTCCACCTCCTTTCAATATGAATCATATTATAGCTCAGATAAGCATATGGTCCAGGTTTATAGAGGACTTTATGAATACTTATTCCTTCCAGAAACCACATGAGAAAATACTTACCCCTTTTTTATTAGGGGTGAACAGTTGAATGCCAGAGACATGAAGAGAACTGCCCCAAATGGCACGGTAACAAAGTGGCAGAAGTAGAACTAGAATTCACGCCAGCTCATTGGAAGCACGGCAATTTCTTGCCTAAGCTCCCACATGACATCTCGTCTCTGGCTTCCTGCTTGCTCTCCTGTCCATTTGCCATGCAAGAACCAGGGTAATCTTCTGAAAACACAAGTAAAGCCACATACCCCTTGCTCAAAACTCTTGAACAGCTTCCCATTGCTCATCTAATTAAACCCACTCCCTGAGCAGGGCCCACCAGGCCCCTCGGAAACTGGCTGCGCATCTCCTCCTACTCCTTGTTCACCACACTCCAACCAGGCTGGCCCCCTGCTGCCCCTCTGGACACCCACTCCTGCCTCCAGGCTATCACATTTGCCGTTCCCTCTGCCTCCAATGCTTTTCCCCCAACACCTAGCATGACTCATCCCTTCTCAAACATTTCACCCTGGTAATTTTCCTCATAGCACCTATAACAATCAATTTCTACTTATTTAGTTATTACATGTTTACTTTCTAGCGCTCCTATTGGATGTAAGCTCAGCGAAGAGTAATCATATCTATTGCATTGGCCTCTGAATACTCGGCCCAGAAAGAGACTTAGTACATGAGCTGAATAAATGAACAAACTGGACAGACGACGGAGTGCTTTCTCAGGCCCTGCTGATGATGGCCTTGGCACTTTCATGGAGGAGACCTCTCTGACCAGCTGAGAACCTCTGCACGGTTTCCGTCAACTTTCTGAAATGGACTCTCCATTCAAGGTTTTAAATGGGGCGGGGTGAGAAATACTGAATTCTACCAAGGACATCTGCCAAAAACTACATCTTTCAGGTTGCTGTTGCACAGTGAGTCAAGAAAAGAGAGGAGATATTAAGGAAAGGTAAATCATAATTAAAGGCTGAGCAGAGCTGGAGTCACCAGTGATTTCTACACTATTCCCAAAAGCCACACAAAGCCCCTCAGTGTGGAAACTCTCTGGCTAAACATCTGCTTCTATAAGCAAGGTTTTCCTAAATGTTTAGTTCGTGCTATTGATTCTCACAAGGAACCCATTTGTTTGGCTGCCCTCCAGGTATACACGGTAGGAAGTTAGGTAGATTTCGATCAATTGCGTTTAAAGCACCCCAAAAGATAAGGCTTCATTTCTAATAATTCTGCTTCTAGAAGCTACCTGATGACTGGATTTTCTACCTCTGTCACTGAGTTTAACACAAAGTGTTAGGAAGTGTAGAAAACTACAAAAGACTACCTAACTGAATGGAAGATGTAACTCCTCATGGTTTAGTTAGCATCTCTTTAAGCCTGACTATTATCTACATTCAGCTGTCAGCTTCTGCGCATTCCTTCTCCATTTAAATCTCAGACACTTTAGTGACTCCAGATGCCTCAGAAAATAAGTGCCACAGATGGGATGTGATCTGGGAGAGGGCAGCAGGGGGGAAAAACCTTAAAAAGTTCTTAAAACTTAATCAGTTTCCTTTCTGATAGAAATGTTTGCCCATCTGTATCCTTTGTCTGTTTCCTGGCTGAATAGGTAGCCTTCTTTTCAGTTCCAGCATGACATCTAAGGAAACCTGAGCAGTTAGGATGTGACTCAGACACACTTCAAATCGGGTATGTTCCCGATTCTTTTATCCAGCACTGAGCTGCCTTGTTGCCCTTCTCCATCCCAACAAGAGAAAATAATGGCAGCGTGGTACGATGGAAAGAGCAGCGCTCTGGGATCAGAAACCCCAGGTTTGAACCCTTCATCAGTGATACCCTGGTAAGGACTATAACCTCTCTGAGCCTCAGTTTCTTCCTCTGGCAAAGAAGAGATACGTGCATGGACATGCATCTCACAGTGTCTGGTACACTGGGTGAAGGAGGACCTTCACAACATATTTGGTGAAGCAAAATCTGTCACATTACTAAGGGAATCACAGGATTTTCCAAGAGGGCGACTTAGAGATGCTCTATCTAAAGCCTCACAGCACCCCTTAATTCTCAGGAAACATCACACATCACTTTCTGCTTATGATCACATAACTGGAGCTTGGCAGTAGGTGGAGGAAATACTGAGCAACATAAGCCCCACTTAATGAGAAGGCCCAGAATCTCAAAGATACTTGAGTGCCTGGAATATATGACTCTCCATGAAGTAATGAGGGAATTAAAAGGCTGGGTCAAACTGGAGAGTGTTGGAGAGATTTTGACTGTGCCCAGATCATCACATCATGGGTCCAGAGCAAGACACATCATCATGGGAAGCGGGTGATCCACAGAGAAATTCTAGGATGGGTGTTTCACCCTCACAGGAGAACATTAAGAGAATGGCTGAAATCACAACCTTTGAAGTAACGTGAACTTCTGCCCCAGCTTTGCCAAATAATGGCTGTGTGGGCTTGGACAACTTTACCCTCTAAATCTCAGTTTTCTCCTATGGTAATGGTGGTACGCATGTAACAGAATGGTGGTTTGCTTAAATGAGATAATGCACAAAAGACACCCGACATCAAGCAAGGTCTCAGGAAATCCAAAACACCATTGTTAAAAGAGAAACTGTTATTTACAAAGACAGCTTGAATCCATCGACTTTGTAACTGACCTCACTTGGAAATGGCCAAGAAATGCAGAAAACGGGAAAAGTATGCCTGGTTTAATAAGATTAAAGAAAGAATTTAAATAAAAGAGAACCTAAATCTTAGTCCAAAATTCATCATCTAATGGAGGAAGAAACCATTTCAAGAGAGCCAGGAACTTACTCCTATGTTTCCCCAAAAATAAGACCTAACTGTAAAATAAGCCCTAGCATGATTTTTCACGATGCTTGTAATACAAAATAAGTCCTACCATATTTCCTCGGAGATAAGACCGGGTCTTATATTAATTTTGGCTCCAAAAGGGCTTATTTTATATTACAAGAATCCTGAAAAATCATGCTACAGCTCATTTTCCGGTTAGGTCTTATTTTGGGGAAACATGGTATGAAATATCTATATATATAATATATAGATATTTTCAAATGAGAGATGAACAGATGTGTGATAAGGCAAATACAGTGAAATGTTAACTACAGAATCAAAGTGATGAGTATATAGGTATTCACTGTGAAAATCTTTAAACTGATTGTTTGAAATCTTTCATAATAAAATATTGGGAAAAAATAATAGAGGCAGGAAGTGTGGATCCTAGTTTAAAACTACAGACTTATCCAGAAGATTTGGGAAGAAGTTTATAATTCTTGAAGGAACTCCAGTTTGTCTTTTAAGACAATCTTCAAATGTCATCACTTCTTCCCTGGGCTTCCTTCATAGTATTCCCATAGTACCTGGGGAGTGAGTGTGTGTGTGTGAGTGTGAGTGTGTGTGTGTGTGTGTGTGTGTGTGTGTGTGTTAACTACTCGAGAAATACACGAATATATTCTTGTTATATAAGATCAACACTCTTCCTTGCCCTTCTCAGTTCCCTCCTCATACACGGTCACTGTTCTCAGCCTTCCAGAACTTTAAAAATGTATTTTAAACATATTCATAAATAAATACAGGCATACTTCATTTTATTGCGCTTTGCTGGAACTGAACCCACAATATCTCCTAGGTATGCCTGCATACAGCATGGCGAGGTCTGTTTTAATGTAAATGGAATCAACTATGTCTATGGTTCTATAACAGACTGTCACAGGCTGGGTTCTCGGGAAGCCAACTCTGAGATGGCGATTAGCGTGCATGAAGATTATTAGGGAGTGGCCTTGGGATAAACACTTGTGGAGGGGAAGGGACAGAAGCAGACTGGGCAGATGGAGAAGTTGAGCTTTGATGTGGTCTCAATGGAAGACTTAGCCAAACCTATTACTCAAGAAATAATAAATATGTAATAATAACTATCATGTATTTATTACTATTACTAGAGAGTTCTAAACATGGAATGACATTGCATGTGTTGTTCCAAGTCAAGCCGAGAGGCCCAGGACTTGATTCCTCTGTGAAGATCAGCCATTGGAAGCAGAATGCTCCAGGAAAAGTGTGTGACCTTGGACAAGGTCAGCTGAAGGTGATGTACAAAGGGAGATGACAGCTGAAGGCCTCAGCTGGAAGACGTCCTGCATTCTTGGAGGAAGACCTGAGCTGTAAGCTATGTATCACAGCATTCACCACACTGCTTTCTTCATTTCCCTTGTTTTCATTTTTAAAGTAGGATCTCTGAGAGCTTTCTATTTGGTACAAATAGATGTGCCTCGTTCTTCTTACCTGCTGCATATTAGATTCCATAGTATTACTTCATTACAGCTCATCTAACAAGCTCCCTATTTATGGACATGCATGTGGTTTCAATTTTTTTACCATCATGAACAACACTGTAATAAAAATCCTTGCTTTCAGCATGTGTGCAAATATTTCTGTAGGAAAGGTATCAAAAAGTAGAGTTATTAGATTGAAGGATATGAACAATTAAGGCATTTGATGGGAAGTCAAATCACATTCCCGTCACTAGTAAATGCAAATAACGATTTCTCTATTTTCACCAACATATAATACTGTTACTCTTTACAAATGTTTTGCCAACATAGTGGGTAAAAAATGCTATTTCATTGTTTTGCATTCCCCTGATTACAGGCGAGAATAATTTTTTTTTGCGTGCGTTTGTATTTCCTAGACCATAAACTACTTCTTTATATCTTTTATTTCTTACTGATGATAAATGGTTTTCTTTACTGTTTTTTAAAAGTTCTTTATATATTCTGATTAGAAATCCTTTGCCCCCTATATATATTTTATACTAGTCATTTCACTTTGTTGATGATGTCAGTTGTCATGTAAAAGGAGTTTTAACATAATAAAATATATCATCTATTCTTTATAGTATTGATATCGTGTATTTGTTTAAGAAGACCTCCCCTACTCTAACCTCATGAAGACAGCTTTTTAAACAATTTCTCCCACAGTCCTGCTTTTTACACTAAACTCTTCAGTCCATGTGGAAATTATTTTTGTGACTGGCACATTGTGGGAATTTAACTATATTTTTCAAATTGATAGATATTTCTAATATCTGTCTATTTCTAATATTTCTAATATTAAATAGTTCAGCTTATTAAAATCTCATATATATATATCTATTTCTATTCTGTTTTATTCATCCATTTCTCTACTTTCATATTAATTCTATATGGTTTTCATACTATTTTATGATATGCATGGATATCTGGCTGAGCAAGTTCCTTCTTCCACTATTTTTTTCTTTTATAGAAAGTTTGATTCTTTTGCACATTTTATTTTATATTTGAATTATAGATCATCCTGGCAAGTTCCATGAAAAAAAAAAATCTTACTGTAATAGTGTTTGGAAACAACTGATCGATTTGTGTGGTATAGCTCTTTATTTAGTCAGATCTTTTAAGTCCTTTTAAAAATCTCATATGGGTCTTACACGTGTCTTATTAGGTTCATTCTTAGCTACTTTATTGCTATTGTGAATTGTGATTTCTTAGAATGATATTTTCTCACTAAATATACAGGAAAGCTATTGATTTTTGTGCATGGATCCAGCTACATTGATGAAATCTATTAATCTAACAGTTCATCAAGTATTCTTTCAGATTTTTTTTTTTTTTAGGTAGAGAGCATCATCTGTAAATGAAGACATTCTTATCTTTCATTTTCCACTATTTATACCTATTTTTCTTGCTTTATTACATTGGCAAAAACCTTCACTAGACAGTAGCAAAGATAGTAAGCATTCTTGCCTATAGTTCCTACTATAACGCAAATTATTTTTATATTTCACCATTAAACATGTTTACTGTGGGTTTCTGGTTGATACACTTTACTAAATTAAGGAAATTTAGTCCCTATAGTCTGCCACCTGTGTTTCAGCTCAATGATACACTCGTATGTGCCTCTATTATTATAATACAATGGGTGGGAACCTCACTGTTTTGTATCTCCAATTCACAAAACAGTGTTGGTTCATAAGAGGTTCACAATTAATGTTAGACAAATAAATTAATGGGTTAAAAGTACAAAGGTGTTTTCTGTATTGTTTGGGCTTTTTTAAGAATAGTACTTTGGGGATATTTTTCCATTTTTAAAAAAACAAAGCCATCAATTTTGATTTTAAGATTCTGATTAAAAGAAGATATGCAAGTTCTGATACTGTGTGAGAATTTCGTTAAAGCCTGTGCTGATGGAGTTCGAGTCTGGTTAATATCAGAGATAAAATTATTTAATATTGTTTATGTTAATGGTTAGCAGAAGCCACAGTGCCTGGAAATTATCAATATGCTATCTGGAGTCCTTAGGAAAATTCCTAAATGTAAGTAGCTTCTGGAGATCGTATGAAGCTACCTGAGGAATATGCTGCTTCTGGGGAATTATCAAGTTGATGCATGTTAACGAAGTGCTAAAAAGTGAATTCCGATGCTGATACCTCATCGGCCATCTTCCCTTACTGTTCTCTGGGAACAACACCTGACCAGTTGAAAAAGGAACCTCTGCTTCCTACTAATTATCTTGGGCTCTGCATTCTTGCAGACTGAGGGAGCTCTCTTTTCTAGAAGCTGTTCTCTGTTCACATTGCACCATCCCTTATCCATTCCCCTACCCCCATCCCAATCTCCACAGAGCAGTGAAGGCCTGCCTGGTCAAGAGCTGTTCGGCTCAGCAAAAATGTCATGGAGCAGAAATGGAAGCCTCTAAGGGAATGAATGGAGGCATGGCAGAAAGAAAGGAACCACTATTTCCCTTTTCCCTCTAATAGGCTAAGAGATGTGTGGGAAGGGTGATGCCAAAGCAATACTTGCTCAGTGAAATAAATCACTTCCTTTCTACAGAATCTTCCATGGCTCCCCAGGGCCAGGAAAATAAGATTGAAACTCCCTGGCACCACAGCCCTAGAGCACAGAGACTTCATCGCACCTCTCTGCAGTCTCTCTCACCTCTTCATTCACAGAGCCTTTGTACTATCTTACCTCCGTGGCTTTGTACGTGCTATTTCTTCAGCCTATAATTCTCTCCCCTCCCTCTGAGCTATTCTGCATCCTTTAATAGTCTTTTTTCCTTCTATATTTGTGCCATAGGCAGAATTATTTACCCCTCCGGTATGGTATAGTGAGGAGACATTATTGCTGTTATTTAATCCTTACTGCCCAGTGAGATAGATTTTCTTATCCCCATTTTACAGATAAAGACATGAAGCACAAAGTGTAAAATAACCCTCTGAATGTCACGTGACTAATGAGTGCTGCAGATGGGATTCAAACCTATGTCTCCCTGTATTAGAATGATTGTATCAATGGCCCTGATTCTCTTTCTTCTGCCTCTTCCATCTCCATGAGACCATGCCTGGGCTGGCCTGCTGGAGGATGAGGTACATGTGGAACAGAGCTCAGCTGCCACTGTCACCCCCACCAAGGCCAGTCTAGATATCCGACAGTCAGCTGACTCCCAGCTATGTAACAAACCCTGTCCAAACCAGCAGAGCTGTCAAGCCAAGCCACTGCTAATCCCAGATCTGTGAATATGCGTATTATTGTACGTCACGAGGTTTTAAACTTATTTGTTATGGAGCATTATTGTTGTAACAGATGACTGAAACAGGCTTATTTTTCTCACCATATCATATTTAAGAAATATTCACTCACCAATCATTTATTGAGCACCTATTATAGATAGGAGCAGACAGTAGGTCCAGGGTGGGAGAGGCAGCACTAAGTCAGACACTGAGTTCTCAAGACAATAGAGATGAGTCCACAGTAGAGACAAAAGGAGACCATAGGACCTGGTCTTCATGGTACCCTGCCTTCTCTGCCGCCTGCCCTCTTCTTTTTACCTCCATCACTAGACCACCACAAACTTCCTACCTGGTCTCCCCATATCCACACTTACCCTCTACTGCCCCTTCTCTATCCTGTAGCTAGAATGATCTTTCTGAAATGCACCCTCTTGCACCTCCTAAGCTGTTAGGTGCCTTTCTCCCTGGACCCTTGGATGAAACCTTGGGCAGGTCCCATTATCTCAAATCATTCTGAGGTCACGAAAAATCTTCCAGTCACTTTAATCTCCAGAATAATCTCATTCAGTATTAAAATGATCAGTCCTGTGTAAATAGGAACATACTCCAAATTGTAGTTAAAGCTAAACTTTTTTGCATCCTATTTCTGGTTTGAAGGCTTCAGGGAAGTAGGAGCAGAGGGTAGAAAAGCTGTGGTCACTTTCTCTCTTACCCTCCATTTCCCAGCAGCTGCTTCGGGAAGGGAGGTGGGGATGGCACGCCTGGCTGGAACGGCGGCGTTCATCAGAGGTTGGTTTTCTCTGGCCCTTGTAGGTGTTTAAAGCTGATTCTCTCTGGACACTTCTGTGGGTTGGCAGCATTGCATGCTGCCGTCTCTAGATTTGGTGGGTATTCTCTTCAGGCATGTTTGCGGGCTCCCTGGGGCTTCCCCAGCACTGGGACCCCCACGCCCCCACCTTCCACCTCCACCCTGCAGCTCCTGAGAGGGCAACATGGTCTCCTCTGACTGGTTATGGTACCATTGCCCCTCCCCGGGGTCACCTAGATAAAATTCCTTTAAATGACTCCAGACGACGCAGTGGGCCAGCTCTCCCCGTGAGGCACTCATATGTCATTTTCCAGGAAGGCAGGACATTCTAGGGGTTCCACTAACTCCTTGTTAAGCTGTACATCCCACATTCACCTTTGTACCCTGAGACTCTGGAAGACACCTGGGCAAATACTCTGAACGTCCCCTCCTTTCTCGTGGCCTGAGGGGATACCCCCTCTTCTCTCCTCCAAGCAGCTCAGGTGGGAAACCACCATACCACCAGCTGTCGTCACAACCTCCTCTCTCCAATGCCAATACCTGGGCCCCTCGAAGGGCAATCCCTTTGTACCCCCAATGTCAGTAAGGCACCAGCAGTCCAAAACTGGGTGGCAGCCTGTCTCTTTCCAAGTCCTTAGAGGTAGTCGAGCATCCTGACAAGGATGTGGAAAGACTCATAGCCTCTTGGGGCTCGATGGAAACTGACAAGAGAATGTTATATGTAAACATCCAGTTACACTTTAATAGCAACATGTTTCTTCATGGCAGATGTCACAGCTGGAAGGAGATATTTATTCACAGGGTTATTTGACTCATAGTGGAACCTTCAGTAGGGCAAGGACCCCGTCTGCTTTTCCTCATCATTGTAGCCGTAGCACCAGGCACAGTGCTAAACCATGGTGGGAGCTCAGTAAATGCTACTGACGGACCAAATAAATCAGTGAATGAATGGAAGGGAAAAAACCATCTGCAACCAGAAGGCAGGGCTTCAGCCTTCCTGCTGTGGTGGGACAAGTGGCTGGAGCTTCGGATGGCCTCTCGGCCCTGGGCACAGAGGCAGACTGAAACACACAAGGCCAGAAGCCCCGGCTGAGGGCTGCATTGTTTCCCACTGCCACACACAGGGATGAAAACACTCTTTTAAAAAATGGGCAGCAGGAAGTCGCGCTGTAGATCCTGTGGATTTCTTCTTGCATACATGGTCATCTTGCTGACAAACACCAAGCCAGGAAAGGAATGGAACGGAGAAGCAGACTTAACAAGCTGATCAAACACAGACGAAAAGCCAAGTGAGGCCAAGGGGACCGGAGTCAAATTCTACTCTTACCAGCATTCCCAGTGCCACCTCTGATTACTAAAATAAAGAGATTAAGTAGCTGAATTTGTTTAGCCGTGTTTATGCTTTTCTACCGTTCTCTGAATTGGGCACTCTGGACAAGGGCAACAAGTTTCTCAAGTCTGAGTCTGTTTGCTTTTAATTTTGGTTGGTTTTTTTTCTATGCAGTTTTCAGACTTCAATCTGGGCACATGCCATCAAAATTCCTGACATCTGCACTTCTTGCTTCTATGGCCTTTTCTCACTGTGTTTTCTTCTTCCGGCTAGCCTAGCCCTTGGGTTGCCAAGGGTACTATCTGGCCTGGTGGTGGAACTGGGTTTTGCTCTGGGGTGGACGGGACTGTCCCCTTGTGCATCCTGGGACCCTCGGGGGTCTGCCATCCCTCCATCACCCAAAACTCAGGCCTTGGAGGCTCCCAGCTCCTACCAGACTCCCAGGCATGTCAGGAGACCAGCCTCCCTCTTCCAACCTGGCTCTCTCTCAACCACGATACTGCTGCTGCTCTTCCTGGGGTGAAAAATCTTTCAAATTTCAAATGAGGCAAAGATATTATGGGTGCCTTTTCAAAGCTCACACATTGACTTTTCAATGTCCTACACCCATATTACGGTCTTTTCAATGCCAAACAGTAGAACACTGTTTGGCAAGACCACCTAAGGGTCGTGTGGTTCTCTAGGAGAAGATATCTTTGTCTTCTTTACTATTTATTCTTGAATGGGGCCCAAACTATTGAAAGTTAGATGCTAATTTGTGGAACACTGCTAATCCAGGAATGATTTCTATCCGGTAGAAAGATGTCCCCAAAGGTTTCCATTTTATTGTCCTATGGGATATTAACCAGTTTTAAATCTAACTTTGCAATCTTCTTCCAGCCTCTGACTATATATAGACCTTCGTCTCACCTGTTGCTCATTCCCTCTCCATGTGCTCCAAGGGCTCCCCTTCCTAAAACCTTGCTCAGATTTCAAGGCACAGCCTGCACCCCATCTTCTATTCGGGAAATCTTCCCCAAAGCCTGCAGGCCCCCGTGTGGTCTCCCCCTGCGGACTCCCAGCAGAACTGCCAGGAAATAACCTGGGAGTTCATCACACAGTACTTTATGTTATTTCTCAATTGGTTCCCGCCTCTTTAGCTCAGTCACTGCCTGATCTGTAGCTCTCTGTCCTTTTCCTATAGCATTCAAGATTCAGCAGGTGCTCAACAAACACTGATCGTTTTAGTTCAAGTATAAGGATAAGATACAATCAAATGACGACTGAAGCAACAAGACTTGCAGGGAGGAGAGAAGCCTGGCACTGTGGAAAGATCAGGTCCTCACACAAACCAGGGAGCTTATTGAGAGCAATGGGAGATGTCAGCCAAGAGTTCCAGCCATAGGAACTCTCCCCTCCATCTGCCCAGTTCCCCCACAGGCAGGGATGCGAGCCCTCCCCAGCCCACCACGCCAGGGGTGCCCTTTCTCCTCACTCCGGGGATAAAAGCATAATAGAAGGCTGCCAGTCTGACCTTTTAGGCAGGAAACGGTCCCAGCCCCTGTCTCAGTCCTCACCTGCAAAGCCTCCCCACATCCCTGCTCCCGTGACCTGTTTTGACTCAGAGCTCAGATGGTCCAGGTTTCCTGGCATCCTTGGTCCCACTTGTGGCAGCAGCAGCCTGGATCAGCCCAGTGGCAAGGTGGCCTGCAGCCCAAGACTTAGCTCTCAGCTGGCTCCCCACTTGTTTCTGATGAGGGATGGAGGGGGCGGCATGCTTGCCTCTAGTCCGATGCCCACGTAATGCCAGCTCCCAGCCCTTGTTGGCGCCACATCCCTACAGCAATGAGCCTGAGGCCAAGGAGAGTGGAGGAAGGCGTGCTGGCACTAGGCAGGCAGACATTCCTCCTCACCTGCGTCAGGTGGTCAGCTTCAGCTCTCTCCTGGGATCCTAGAGATGAAAACCCAACACTGAAGGGGCCTTCGTGCCTGGGGAGGTGTCCTCTCCTGGGTTACTACTACTGTGTTCTTTCTTGATGATTCTTATTATTAGCTGTGTACTGACAAACGGGTTGGCCTGATCCTATCAGGTGCTGTGCTTTCAGGCTGTGAGCACAACTACCAGTTTTTCTCAACTAGATCTCCGTGGGATGGGCAGAGGGGACGCAAGTTCCTTCAGTGCTATTTCTACTCATCCTGCATTCAGAAAACATTCCTACAGCACCCAGCATGTGCTGGGGCGTGATGGTCAGGAGCCGGCCCTCTCGACATCGGCTCCCCTTCCCACAGACTTCATTTCCTTGGGTGGCGCCACCAGCCACCCTGTTTTCCGAACTAGAAATCTATGTGGGGGAGACGGAGGGGGAGGCGACCTTGAACTCTTGACTTCCCTTCATTGCCCGCCCCACACACTCACTCACCAAGCCCTGCTGATTTCGCCTCCTCACCATTTCTCTAGTACGTCCCTTCTCTCTCCATCTTCTACCACTGATACCGTGAGGACGTATCACTGCAGTGGCTCCCAATCCCACACCAAGTTCCCAGCCGCCTTCAAGTCCAGCGATGACTATGTGACTAGTTCTCACCAACGGAAAGTGAGTGGAAGGGATGTGGGTCATTTCTAGGCCGGAGTGTTTAAGAAGTGGGTGTGTCTTCGCCACTGCAATTTCTCCTCCTGCCCCCAAGAAGCAGAGACAGCAATGGAAGGCTTGGAGCCCCGAATCACCACATGGAAGAAGCTACCTCCACGGAGGAACAGCCTTCTTTGACTAATATGTAAGCGATGGACAAAGTTCTAGTGGGTTAAGTCACAAAAACTCGAGGGTTTATGTGTTACAGCAGTTAGCACTGTGCTAACTAACCCAGGCACAAATGGGGTTATCTGACTCTCAGTGGGGGTTAATGAACATAGTTAAGCAGAGGAATAGGAGTGAAGGGAGAAATCTCAGGCCACAGTTGGAAGAGACGGAGAGAGAGAGCTTGGAAGAAAGAATAGGTTTTCTACCATCTCCCAAGATGGGGGTGTGGGAGGGAAGGCAGGGGCTGTAACCCCTCCACACCCCACCTCTATCCACCCTGACTGGCCTCTTCACAATTATGTTGACTAAGTTCGGGGTTCCAAAACCAACTCTATGTCTTTGCATCCTTTTAAAAATCCAGAAGCAGATTAAACTTCTAGCCCCTCATAACCCAGGACAATACCCCTTTCCTTAGCCCCTGTCGAAGTGACTCCATGTAGACCCAGACCAGATTTCCGAGTAGAAATCAAGGCATCTTGGGCTGGAAAATAGGGGTGGGAGCATGGCCTTCAGTCAGGGTGAGGCCCTCAAGGCCAGTACTGTGGGGGATGGGTGGGCCAGTGGAGACAGATTCCACAGGCAACCCAGGAGGGAACGTGCCAGCAACAGTTCTCAAATGCCGCCACGGCTCAGGCAATGATGCTCAGGCTTTTTGCTAAGGTCCAGAAACAGGCTGACTGAAGGGCTTTGCCCATGAGGGGGGGTCTACAGCTGAGGAGGGGGAGTTAGCCCAGAGAACATCTCAGAATTCAGCTCCCAAAAGAAACCCTCCTCCTGACTCCATTCTAACTAACAGCTGCTGCCTCTCCCTCTAGCATCTCCTTCCACTTCCCAGCTCCCCACCCCCAGGAGCTCACAAAAGCAACTTGAATATGCAGCCAGGGAGTGCTCACCCCCGCACAGGAATGGCTAAGGGTGGGGTGCTTTGGGGGTCCCCAGATGCCAATGGGATTCATTCCATCCCAGGTTACATAACCTCTCGACTGCAGCCAAGGTCTGAACTGAATATGAAAATGGAAAATGCTCCAGCAAATAAATTCCAGGGGCATTAGGCAAATGGCCCTTTTAAATAAACAATAGCTTTCATTTTCACACAGACATGATGACAGGGAGGTGGGGAGAAAACTGAAGAAAAATGGATTCTTCCCTGATCACACAGCATATCCTTAGCAGAACCCAGGGCCTCTGTTTACCCCCAAAACCCGAGGCCCTGAAGTCAGGGGCAGGGGCGTCAGCTGTACTGCCCAGTGTAAGCCAGACTCTCCTATGGGCAGGGCCTCCCCTCTGCAGGGCAGGGTGAAGCAGAACAGAACAGGGCAGCAGGGCGAGGACTTCCGCAATCTGAGGAACCCCGATAACCCACAGGGCTGCACAAAGGGAGTTGGTGTTTCCACCGGCAGAGTTCTTCCAGAAGCAGGGCTGCAGGGCTTCTCTGCATTTACTCAGCTAGAGATGGGAGGGGTGGGCATGTCAGCAGGAGGCTCTGACTCTATTGGAAACCCCTCACCTCTGCCTGCCTGATGGGAGCAGCAGGTAAAACAGGCCTTGCTTACCCTCCTGCCTCCCAGTCCCCCTGGCCCACCCACAGAGCTGCAGAGGGGGACATCTGCACCTTGGCACTGGTCCGGGGAGAGCCAGCCCCCTGCAAGGCTATCCAGACCAAGAGCAAGGGCAGGGAAGATACTCTGGGAGGGTGTTTGGACTGATGTCTGTGCCACAGTTACAAGCAGAGTCAGAGCTGGTGTGGCCGCAGCTAAATGTTTGGGCTCCATGGCACCATCCACGGGAACAATGCTTCTTCAGACGGAGACCGGAAATCCCATGGGACAGCCACGACTGGAAACTGGTTGGAGAACAAAAACCCAGCCCTGCTTCCTGTTGGCTCCCTAACACACACTCCCTCACGCTGCACCCCACCCTGCCTCTCCCTCAGCCCTACAAGAGCTTCTTCCCAGCTTCCTTGTCCCCTATCACTGCCCAACGGGACAAAGCAGCGGCCCAGGGTGGCCTGGGCACAGGCCCTGGGCTCCATGGGGGAGAGGGAGAGCCCAGCCAATCTCAGGTTCATAGAAGGGTGGCCACAACCAGCTCTCCAGAGAAATGAAATGAGCACCCACAACCTGCCCTGTGCCTGAACGCCCACCAGCAATGGCACTCCTTTTTGAAAAGGGGCTCCAGAGGACAATGCATCAGATCATTGGCTAAGGCCAGCCACCTGGGACTGGAGGCCCGGGGACCCAGGGCATGGTGGCCGGGAGCAGGGAAGGGCATGCAACACAGACTGGAAGTAGTGATCTTGCACCAGAAGATGGAGGAGACCTAAGGGGCTAGACTGACAATAGGGAGGCAGCCTGAGGGCCCGGGCCACGGGGAGGAGGTGCCGAGGGTTGTGTCATTCCCCTGCCCAGGCCCTGCAATGGCTCCATTTCACTCTGAGTAAAAGGCAAGGCCTTTCAGGGGTCTTTAAGGCCCGATATTCATCTGGCTCCTATTACTTCTCTGACCTCATCTACAATCCACACACACACACACACATGCGCGCGCACACACACACACACACACACACACACACACTCATTTAGCTCCAAGTACAATTGGTATCCTGGCTGTCCCTGGAGCAACAGGCACTTCTGCCTCAGGGCCTTCGCTCTGCCTGTTCCCGCTGCCTGGAATACTCTTCCCCCACAGCTCTCCACATGGGTCCCTCCCACATCAAGTCTAGCCAAATGACCTCTCCTAAGGCCTACCCTGGCCACTCTATTTAAAGCTACAGCTCACCTTGGTATGAACAAGCCCCCTTCCCCTATCAACTTTGTCTTTTCTTCCATAGCACTTAATCAACTTCTATGCAATTTCCATATTTAATATGGGTATGATTTATCTCTGCCTCTGCCTGTTAAGACGCAAGCTCAACTATGGCAAGGAATTTTACTTCTCTTGTTTATTGCTGACTCCTAAGTTTCCAGAACAGTGTTTGGCACATGGTCGGTACTCCACAAATATTTGTTGGATGGATGGATGGACGGACGGATGGCAGCCCCTTCTCAGTGGGGTCCAGGGCTCCTGGAGAACAATAGCAGTAACAGCCACCATCACAATAGATGCGATTGACTGAGAGCTCAATCGCTATGGGCAAAGCCACATGCTGTGTGTGGAGCTTTCTACAACATTTCATTCTCCACCTGCACAACTCTACCAGTACATTTATTTTATCCCCAATTTCTAGACGAGGAAACTGAGTCTCCAGGAGTTGAAGAAAGATCACACAGCTGGCTAGTGGTGTGCTGACATATGCACCCAGAAGCCCGTCCCCAAAGCTCATCGCTTTGTATAAGCGGTGTTCTGAAATCACATCTCTGCACAGAGCCCAGGTAAGCTACAGTCACCCACTCAGGCCCAGCCTCAGGGCCTCACACCCCAGAACACTGTTAGGATGATGTTTGGAAAAGCTCAGCCTTTAGAAACTGCGTGCAAGTAGCTGGCCCACTTTGCAAAATGAGAACAAGACACTTTTTGGGGAACCAGGGCGCCAGACCCAACTCTGAGAGTTACCAGCTGGGAACATCTATATAAAATGACATGAGTGGGTCATATGACCTCTGCAGCCCTCTCCACCCTTTGACTTGGCAGAACAGCTTTCCCCTAAGACCTGTGCAAAGGTGCCCTTGCCTTGACCCCTACATTCACGAGAAACCTCCTCTAGCCCTCAGTTACCTACAATTCTCCCCCAGAGGCAAGGAGTCCATCAGGCCAAGGGCAGAGCCCACGTACTTCTTTTTCAGACATGCTCTGTGTGCCCAGGTCTCCAGAATTTCCTGCCCAAACAGACCAGAGTCTACTTTCAGGGTCTATGTGAGGGTCTTTTCCAGGGTCCGTTCCCTTAACTGCAAACTGAACCACAGTGAGTGTCCCTCTAGACCCAAGGCAGCCTTTTGTGTGGGGAGTGGGAGATGGAGCTTGGGGCACGTCCTGGTTGGGGTGTCCATGCACAGGCCTGAGGAGGCCCATTGCAATATGCCAGACGGAAAGGGAAGTGGGGATGGTTTAGGGACCAGCTCTCCTCAAACTATCAATTTTTACACTAAACTCTGAGGAGCCTGAGAAATCTGGACTTCATCCTGGACTTCCAAGTAATCATTAAAGGCATACTGGAGGGTAGAACAGACTTTCCCGAACAGCTATCTTGATCTGTAACTTTTTAATATTTACACATTTGCTAAGAGGACCTCCATTTGTAACTTGACACTCTTGCACTCTCAAATGACAGGGTGAGTCTGGAGAGAACCCCACGCTTCCAAGAGACTGTCAAGAGCAAAGCAAAGGAATGAGAGTTGATGGGCCCCCCCGGGGTTCTGTCCTGTGTAGGAGTACATCCCTCTCCTTGTTTCACTGAGAGCAGGAAGATACCCCAAGAAGAGAAGATATGACAAAGGTGGGACTGTCCCAGCTGTGAGCCTGCCACAGAATGTGCGCTCTATACTCCGAGGTGGGCCTGGGTCCAAGCAGATAGATAGAAGAGTCCATTTGACATCAAAGAAGGAAATGCAGCTCTGGTCCCAGTGTTACAAGGATGGCTCAGGCATGCTGCTCCACCTCGACTGGCTGGGTGACCCAGGTAAGGGACGTTAGCTTCTGCTCTCTCATCAAATGGGGGATACAATTCTTACCTCGTAAAGATACTGAGAATGCTGGAGAATGTCTGGCAATAGTAGGTCTCCAATACATGATGCTTCATCGCTCCAGCCCTAGCATGTAAACACAGTGCCCTGTACCTTGTAGGAATTAGTAAATGTTGACATGAATGGATGGGTGGGTGGGTGAACGGATGGATGGTGGGCAGGTGGTAGATTTTTGAATTCTTTAAAGGCTATTACAAACTATTCAGCATTCATAAAACTCCCCACCCAATACCGATTCATCCAACATTGCCCCTGAACTGAACCTCAAATACCAGGGCATAAAACCCCTTTTGTCTTTCAGGAAGAAAAACAATAACAAAAAGCTTGGAATTCATCACTGGAGTTAGGACTTGAACTTAAATGTATTCTCCTACAGCATGTACTGTAAGGTCATGTGCAAATGGTCTTAAGCTCAGTTCTGAAAGATGCGCGTTTCAGGGTTCACGGCCCCACGGGTCTCCATGTCCACCATGGCCTCATCGCCGCCCTTGGACATGGAAATCATTTTTAATATCACAATCATTGGTTCGATTGATTGAGATTCAAATCTCAGTCAGTGCTATGCAGAATGAGAAGAGAGATGCCATGCTGTTTTTCCATATACACAATGCAATATGTGCTAAACCAGGGATGCTAATAAATCAGGACCAATCCAGGGGACCATCATGGAAGAGGGGACCGTGCCAACACTAAAACACATGGGCATCACAGTTCCCCAACACTCCAAGTCCTTGGGCTTGTACTATTCATTCAACACTGCCATAGACTTTGCAAGAGGCAGAAGAAAGGGTATTGGGGATTGGGGATGAAAAGGAAGTGAGGGAGCTATATGTTACAAACAGCATGCGTGGGGGCAACAGAAAAACAGAACAGTCAACAGCCCAAGAGAACTTGGCTTTGCCAGAGAGATGTTTCTTTCCTCCGTGGGTCACAGAAGCAATAACCAGATGAGAAATTAACAGGCCAAGCCAGGCTGCCCAGGATCTCTAATTTATAGTAAATACTATGATAGTTCCCCAAATGTATTAATTAATAGATACCCCCCACAAAATAAAACCTCAGAACATAACCACAACATTTGACACCAGAGGCTGCAATGTCATCTGGAAGGTGGGTAACGTTTCCAGGTATGGCTTGCTGCAGGACTGCTACAGAAACCTGAAATGGTACTCCCACAGAGACTTCTTAACCTACAAGAAAAAAGCTGCCCAGCGTGTCCTTCTGAGGGGGCACCATCTGTGCTCCTCTCCAGAGACTAATCAGTTGGGACTTCCCCTTGCCTAGTGATGTTTATACGCAGAAAAACCCTCTGCAGAGCTTTCTAGAAACTCCTCTTGCATGATCCAGGCATTGGGTGAGGTTGAAAGATCTTATCAAGAAGTTATACAATGTAAGAGGGGTAGTAGATTGGGGGAGGGGGTTATCATTTTGTGAGGTGTATAAATGTCTAACTAGTACATTGTTTTGTACACCTGAAACTAATTTTTTAAAAAAAGTTACACACACGAAAAAAAGAAGTCATGCAGTGGTTCTCAAAGGGTGGGCTAAAGGCCGTTTGCTTGTAGCTTTCACGTGTATAACATGACAATTGCTATATCTTTGCTTCTGGTATCAATTAGGATATTTAACAAAAATCTGCTGGTACCATTCTTCCCATACAATTCTGGTAAGATAACGTTGGTACAGGAATGAGTCCTGAAGGGGCCCATGTGACACAGTACATGTAAACTCTTGGCAAACTGTACAGTGATTTCTAAATGTTACTTACTCTGTATACTGTATCATCATCATCATCATCATCAGATTTCTCCTTAATCAACAGACTAAAACTTGTGAGAAACATGAGCTGGGCCCAGTGGATCCCACACTTGATTAATACGACTCACTGGGATACACGCTGAAAACAGATTCCTAAGCCCCATCCTCCGCCCAGTGCATCGGAATTACTGGAAATCTGAATTTTTAATAAAACATTACCACGACCAGGGAAGTTTGGGAAATATTCCAGTGGTTCTCAAACTCATTCGGGAAATTGAAATTGGGGGCCCTTTTTTTCCTGCTTAGAAAAAACCAAACGCATTGCTCTGTGGAGTCAGGCACAGTGGTGTTAATTACCCCTTCCCAAATTATTATGGGTAGGGTTTACGTATAGTTTCCTTATGTTGAGACTTCTTTAGCCCCAGACATTCTCTACATTCCCTTCTTGGAACATGATATGGTACATCTGGGAAATAAAACCTCCACAATTTATGGAGAAAATGGTGCACTTGAAAGAATCCCTAATTATCCCAAAGGGCATGCCAAAAGACCTCAGAGAAAAAAAGGAAAACCTTATCTTCTGTACTCACTCTGATGAATTTACTTTGTCAGGTTCTTCTGAGAGGGACTGGTGGTTGGACGAGCCATGGGGAGAGAGGGAGGGTGCCCAGACCTGAAATCCCATGGGGTTTTCAGGTAGAAGAGACCAGTAAGTGGTGGAGAGGCCAGAGGAGAGAGAAAACAAGAAGCCCCGATACTCACTTAATCATGTATTTATTGAGCACCTAATGTATCTGTGAGACCCTGGCCAGGAAGAGATAGATGGCTCTTGCCAACAGGCAGAATAAGAAGAGTTCACTGAAGGGACCACTTCTAAGAGAGGAGGCAGGTGTAAAAGGGACACCCCCAGGGTGAAGCACTTTCAGGGCTAGCAACAGCAGGGAGCTCTTCCTCCCCCAGGTCGGGTTACTAGGACCCTTAGCTCATCAGAATGAGCTGCCTGGTGGAAGCTCTGGCCTTCTGCAGAGGGTCACAGTCACACCACCCTGTGGCCGAGCTCGCTTCCACCCTCTTTTTCCAGTGCTCCTCTCTGACTGAACCCAATGAAAAGCCAGAGAGAAGGCCAGCCTCCCAGTACACGAAGCAGAGAGAACTATGGTGGAGCATGGATCTAGAGGGGAGATGGAGATTATCCAACATACCTACTGAGCCAGATACTGCAGCATGCCCACCCTGACGGTCTTCAAATGAATAACACTGCCGGTGGTAGACCGTATTCCCCTGCCCCCCACCAGCTATTCACACCCCTTTGTCATTTACTCTGAAGTTCTTCTTACTAGAGGCAAACTGTTTCCCCACTCCCCTGACATTGGATCCGGCCACATACCTTGCTTGGACCAATGGAAGGTGGAAGAAGTGATGGTGCCGGTTCTGAGCCTACCCCCCTTAAGCGGCCTCCCCTGTTCCTGCTCACCCCACTTGCACTTCTGCCCTCACCAGGAGGAGAGCTCGCCCCAGTGGCCCACCAGATCTAGAAGGATGAGAGACACGGAGAAGAGCTTCCCTAGCTGACTTGCAGGCCTGTGGCATGTAGCAGAACTGTCCAGCTATCCCACAGACCTGTGGGAATGATAAATACTTCTTGTTGTGTGCCCTGAGTTTTGGGGTGGTTTCTTAAACAGTAATGGCTGCCTGATACCTCAGTTCGCCCAGTGAAATCAGCCACCTCAATTCAATCACAGAAGCTACAGCGGTAGCGATGAAAGAATAAGGATGAGCACAACTGATAGAGCCAGCTCCAGTGTGGGCATTTCAAACCAGTAGTGTCCAGTAGGGAGAGAGACCACGGGAAGTCCCAAGGCTTAGACACCAGGCTGTCCTGATGTGGGACCCTATTTGAAGTGACAAGATGAACCCTCTCTCAGAGGAACAGATGTTTTGTTGTTGTTTTTTGAAATTTACACCTAGTCTTGTCCCAAACAGGATTTAAGGATGCTTACAAAAACACCCATGATAACATAAGCAAGTGAGAAAAGCAGAGCAGTGAGAAAATGATGGTATGTGAAACTAGGGAGTCAATACACCAAATGGACGCCATAAAGTCATGTCCTCCTGCTAGACATGAACTGGAAAGTTGTCTCTGAGCTCCCCAGCAGCTAAGGCAAAGATGGAAACAAGATTCACAGCATGAGTAAGGTATAGACGAGTCAGTAACTCAGAAGAAGGACAACTATTTCCTGGGACTGAGATCTGATAGACATGTCTTGCCTGGGGCACCATAAGACCCTGAGTTCCATAGTTAATAATGTTCTCAACAGAACCCTCACCAATAACACTCTAAAGGACACGATGACGACAACCATGATGAGGATGATGATGGTAACACAACAATAGTTAATGCTTACAGGCTACTCACCATGTACATACAGGTGTTTTCTAGGTGCCCAACATACAATTAATTTAACCCTATCCTCAAAGAAATAGCAATGGTTGTTTCCCAGCATGACCCACAGGAGAGCTCTCTGGGAGGCCAGCAATCTATACAAAGCAGTCTTGGGACTCCACTCTCAGAAGCAGTCTAAACCAAGGATATATCTTAGAGCATCCTGTGAGAATCCAGAAATCAAGATTCATAAATGAAACATTCCACTTTTAAATGATGGCCATTACATAGGTCAACACTGTGCAGAACAAGAAAAACATGACTGTGCGAGAGCAAAAGGCAACCTGCAGGCGACCAGTGTTCAAACTCTGTCCTAGAAATGAAAGGACAGCATACCTTCAGACACTCCAACATAAATATAAACAATTTCAGACACAATTTGAACAAATATTGAAGGACAGGAGGTTTGAAATCCTACTAATTAACAATTTGAGGGATGCTGACATTGCATAATATTGTTAAGTATAGAAGACTAAGGGTTGCCTAGGCCAGGGGTGGGACAGACACATTCTCGTGTGGGTTGGGGAACAGAATGAAGACACCACCCCCGCCCAGAAATGGGACAAGAAAGGTCCAGAAACCAGCCAATTGCTCTTGGAGAAATCACACCATTATTTCCTCAAATATGGGTTTATTTCTTCAATTTGGTGGGTTTGTGTAGAAACCACTGAGATGAAATAATTAGACTTCCAGTACCACCCTTCCGACCAGCCAGTAAACATACACCTTTGCTGATATTCTTCGAAATTCTGGCACCCAGGCAGCCCCCACTTCTGAGAAAACCCTCCTCCTTTTTCTTACGAGGAAGTTTGGAGTGATGCAGGAGGGAGGAAGAGTGAGAGAAGAAAACAAGAAATGCCACATATATTCAGCCATCTTCCTCCCCTTAAAAATCAATCCCTATTTGGAAATGTTTGCTGCCCCTTCTTAAACAAGACACGTGACCTCAGGGCCAGAGAAATAAAATCCCTTGCCTGTCTCGACTCAACAGGTTCCCTGACAAGCTAAACACAGCTGCACTTCAGCTGCTATTTTTAGAGCCTATAAATTCTACCCTTTTTCTCTCTCTGAAATATTCTTTACAGATTTGCCAAAGCCTTTTATCTGGACTCTAACTCCATGACGATCATTTCATCAGGACGATGTCCTCGCTGTGCGCTTGCTCACTGCTATGCTCATTATTTTAGGAATGCATTCATTCCTAGAACACGTGAAGAGTTTCTTCCTCCTCCAAGGGGAGGCTGCCTGCTTCTAATTGCCCCCAGAGTATGAATTATGGACGGAAAGAGGAAATGCTGCCACCAAACTGATTGCCTTCCCCCCAAAAACAGTAGAAGGAAAAGAACCAGAGCAGGAGTCACCTAGAAACTCCCCCAAGACAGTGTTTCTCAAAGTGGCTCAAAACCCAGATCTCTAGGTTAACCCTCCTCCCCCAGGGCTAAATAATGGGGTCCTGACCCCGCCTGTAACAGTCATGCCACTACAGCACCCAGATTTTGAGAATGTTGTTTAGATTCCAAAGCCCATCCTGAATCCAATTCTGGGGTAATTTCACTTTGTTCTGACTCTGTGTTTGAGCAGACAGCTGCAGGGAGGGGACCAGTGTCATCTAAAGTTGTCTCAAGGTAAACGTGAGGGGTCCCTAAAGCTTTCAGGAGGCTGTATTACTTTCTACGCCTTGCTCAATACTGCCCAACTTGATTCTAGAAGCTGCCATCTAAAGGGGTGGGTGGTTGGACACAACAGTTTCAAACGCAGAACAGAAGTGGACCTTGGCCTGTCCCACTGTATTCACTATCCAGCATGGCCCAATAATATGTGCTCCTTCTTTCCTCCAGGTACTCATGGATCCGGCCAGCCAGCCAATATTTTGTGGGTGTCACCTGTGTGCACAGTCCTCTGCCAGGCTCTGTGACAGGCACCAATACCCCCATCCCAGGATTCCAGCTTGATTGTTCTTGTTTCCTTTCCCTTTTCCATATCTAAGGATGCAGCTATCCCTACTGTCTTTCCCTCCAAAAGGTCCCCAGGCCCATCTGCTTGCCTCTGGCCTTACCGTGACTAAACTAGTCCAGCCACTTTGACCACCACCCTGACCTCCTAGCTGCGCTGTCTGCTTCTCCTCTGGTTTCCTCTGCCCCTAACCACTCTCTCCACAAAGCCAGAGAGATCTTTTGAAAACATCTATCGTATGGGGTCACTGCCCTGCTTCGTGGAGCACTTAAATAAAATCCAAACTCACAGCTCCACACAACCTGGTCTTCATCTTCCTCTCTGGGATTTTCTTCATACATGATTTTGTTCAATCCTCCCAACAACCCTTTGAAATAGGAATTAACCTCAGTTTACACGTGAGATTTGGGAGATTCAGAGAAGGGAAGTAACCATCTCCAAGCCACACGGTCAATAATGGTGGAGCTAGAATCGACCCCTGTGTCTTTCGGACACCAAAGTTTGTGCTTTCCACTCGACCTCTGTGTGCCTGTTAACCAGATTCAAAAACAGAAATCCGACAGGCAGCCCCCATGGTTTCTGGTTCATGTATTTCCAAAGGTCAGACCTGAGTTGACTTGGGAGAGCCGAGCGGCCACAGAAAGGAGCACAACTGGAATAAAAAAGAGAAAAGGAAAAGAGAAAGAGAAGGAAGGGAAGAAGAGAAAATGAGGAAGAGGATTTTTAAAAAAGGGATGCTACGACCAACATTTAAAACAGAATTACACAACGTAGCTACAAAAGTCCATCTGCGTTTGGCCAAAGCTCTGCTAAGTTTCCGATGCCAGAGGGTTGGGCCAGCAGCGATGTCCCACCCTCCCTAGAAGCTGCCGTCCCTGGTGACATCACCTCTCCCGGGACTTAGCAGACAAAGTGAATCAGCAGGTCACATGGCGAGGGCTCACCAAAGACACTTTCCAAAGGAGGTGTCCAGCACAGACTTTCCTTCCGCCCAAGAGCAAAAGGAAAGTCCTTCCTTAAAAACCATTCCGACTTTTTCCATCCACTTACTGTTTTATGTGGTGGAACATAAATTTATGTCATTAGATTTTCAGGATTCCCTGCCCTTTTACAAATATGAACTACTAACATGAGTTTTCTCAGCAAACGCCTGTCTTCCTGCCTTGACAGTTCAAACGCACACAAAACGGTCAAAAGAAGCATGTTTCACAAAGATTTCTCCCTAACATGCTACTAATAATGATTCATAGTAAAACCTTTATTTCTTGTTTCTCTCACATCTGGAATCAGACAGTATAACTACATATTTACCAAGACTGCCAATTTTCATGGCCTACGTTTTTCTAGTTTTATTGATAATTATTAGCACCTTTATCATTAGCGTGTAGCAAAATTGATAATTACATAAAAGCCCTCTGAGAAGAAGTTATTTTTTAAAAAATGCTGGTAAGTGATTTCCTACTAACCATAGATTCATGAGGGAGGGAAGGGGGAGAGGCCGGACAAGGCCTGAATCTGATTCAAATCAACAAAGATGGGCTGAGAACCCGCCATGCATGCCCCTGGGCTGGTAACCATAAATAATACCAAGAGGATGGGATATACTCAGAGCTTCCAAAAAGCTTAGGGGTCAGATAAGAAGGTTAGAGATTACACAAATGGCCAGAATGCTTGGCAGAATACACTGAGGTTCAAACATGAGGTACTTCATGTGTGCTAGGCATGGGAGAGACTGCTGTTTGCCTAGCCAAAATCCACTCTCTCCTTTTCCCTTTTCACTGAACTTCAATTTTATTCAGCCTGCAATGTGCCTAGCTAAAGGGCGACGTTTTCCAGTCGCCCCTGGAAAAAGATTCGGTCAACAGGATAGCCACAGAAACCACCAAATGAGGCTTCCAGGAAAGCTCCATAAGGGGAGACAACTTAGCTGACAGATGTGCTCTTGTTTACTCTTCCTTCGTCCTCCTGTTTCCTATCTGGAATTTGGATGTGATGGCTGGAGATCCAGCAGCCATAGGTGATGAGGTGGCTTTGAGGCGAGAGAATAGTGGAACAGAAAAGAGAAAAAGGATCCTGGATCCCTGATGACTACGAAGCCACCATACCAGTCCTGAACTTCTTTTGTTTGAGAACAATAAGCATGTACCTTATACAAACTTATTATTTGGATTTTCTGTGACATGCAATTTGGCTTGGCCTAAAGGAAAGGTGGCACTAAGTAGCTACCAGGAGAGGAATCAACAGAAGGACAGGATGAGGAGAGTGCTTCCCGGGGACTGCTGGGGAGGCCACTGCCAAGATACCAGAGGACAGGTTCTCAGAACGTCTCTTGGGAAGGATGGGCTACTAAGTGATGAGGGAGGGGATAACAGGGCAGGGACAACTCCCCTGACCTTAACAGGATCTACCTTGGGCTTAGCTGTTACAAACCACTTAAATGGCCTTTCTTCCTCCCACTTTCTGCTTGGTCCCCCTTCTCAGCCCTAGGTGACTTGTACACATCTATACATGACTGAACCTCAAGAGCAACGTGCAGCATACCTCTTAGGACCTTCCTTCTTACCTTCCTTTGTCCCACCCACCATATTGAGGCTTTTCCCTGCAATTCTCTAGGGGACCTGGACACAGAAATTGGTAGAGACATGTCAGGAAGAGATAGTCTGGAGATTACGAATTAGTGGGGGACAGGTTCCTCTCATCTCTCTATCTCTCTCTCTTCTTTAAAAGGACAAAAGGATGCCAAACAAAATCCCTGATCCCATCTAAACCCGAATCCGAGAGTGGGCTCAAGCCTGGGAGATGAGTCTCTTGTCCGAACTGGCAGATGCAAGGAAACAAGGCTGCAGAGGTCCAGGGACCACAGTGGGGAAAGGTGGGCGGAAAGGAAGCACCCGCTAAAGCATGCCACAGCAAGATGGAAGAGGGGCAGCTCCAGCTCTGAAAAGTCATCCAAAGTAGAACAGTCTTCATATTTTCCACCAAAAAGTAACAAGTTATCCCACGTCCCTCCAAGGACGCCGGCCCGTATGAGGGAGGTAAGCTTCCCCAACCCCTTCTCCACGCTGGCTCTTAAAACACAAAAATCCTTGTAAAATGAGCTCATCCAAAATTTCCCAGCAATGAATTAAAATTTAGCAACACCATGCAACACACTGAAAAGTTCCAAAATCAAACCTTCCCCCCCAACCAGACGACACATAAATTTTGAAAGAACAAAAGGAACAGGAGTCAAAGCGTCTCCCACTCACTGAACATTTCTTCCACCTTTTAGATGCATCCCTTCCCCCTGACCCCCCAAAAAAAACCTTCTTTCTGGAACTAAACATACCAAGCTTTATTAAATATCTTTTCTTCACAAGAAACCATGTTTGGGCTTGAAATTAAATAGCAAGAATTCTTTAAGACTACATTATTTTTAAAAAGTAAATAATGACTGAGGGGGGAAAAAAATCCCAGATTTTTCCAATACAACATAAAGATGACAGCACAAGATAATACGAAGACCCTATTTATAGTCTCAGTGACACTCACGACTAAATAAAAATGTTTGTTTCGACAAATCTACTTCAATTTCACACATTCTGCTCACTTAGCCATCACTTCAGAGAAAAAAATCATAAAGCTTCATGGTAGATGTAGAAATGGAAGGCTTTATTAATTGTTCCTCTTGTACTACAACCTAGTTAAAAACAGAACTAAAAAAGACAATTCAGGAGAAGCTTCTAGTAGCCAGGAGGAAAAACAACAACAACCAAAAAAACAAAAAGGCTGGTTATTCCAAACTTAAAGAGGCTCCTGAAAAGGACTAAACTTTTCCAGCCATCATCCCTGTCACTTTTTTATGCCTTTTAAGGATACATTAGAAACGAACTTAAGACAAGCAGGGCTGGAAAAAGCCCATTTGCATGATACATTCATGGCAGAAACAGTTGGTTCCACTGTTGGTCCCGGGGCTTCGTGCAGTCCCATTTTATGGGATTCCAGGAAGCCCACGTCCACCCTTTGCCTCTGCAGGCCGTGAACAAGCCTGCTGCTCTCACAGCTGTCAGCCATGAGGGCACGAACACCCTCCTTGGCTCAGATGAAGACAAGTCATCATTTGGTTTTATGATTCCAGTCCCTGAATGTCCAGCCAGGACATGGAAACTCCAGCCTTTTCTATGCCAGAACACTAAAACAATTAACTGAGACTCGAGACATTGCTACCCAAGGAAGAAATGGTAAGCAAGGGGATTGAGGCTGACAGACTCAGCCATGTGGAACTACCAGATGTGGGAGTGTTCACCTCATCCATGGGTGCCGCGACAGGAAGTAAATGACCTCCCTGGATGTGGCCCTCACCTCTCTGCTTTTCCCATCCCCACTGACAACCTGCACCATGTCAGAGGAACAGAGCCCTGGGACCAGACCGCCCCCAGGATGTGTGCTGGATCAGCAGGGATCAGCCTCCATCAGACTGGACCACAGGGCATCCTGGCAGAAGCCGGGTTCCTGAGCGCCAGCTCAGCAGCCCACACTATTGCTCAATGAGCACACTGACATGAGTCTATAATCTCTGCTTTACTTTTTTTTTAAAACAAGAATTGTGGCTAGGGCTCCATGCTTGGCTGTGGCACACATGGGCACTCCTGCCATGCTCCATGAAGTCGTACCCCTTACTCTCCTCCCACTTCAACTTCTCTAGCAGGACTTCTCCTGATGGAACAGGATCCTGAGTAGAACCTCGGACCTCCCTCCCTCACACTGTCGTACTGAAACCTCTTGTAACCAAACGGAGATCTCAACACTTAGGTGGAACTGCTTCATTGAAAGACTGCTTTCTCTCTTTAAAGGAAACAAAACCCAAGTCTCCATTCACAGGCAGTGTACTGCAGGAAGGTTATGAATATTTCTACTTGGAGATATTAAGAGGCTGCTCCAGACCAAGGCCAAATTCATCCTTTCTCCTCTCTGCTTCCCCAGCCCCGTGTGCCCTGCTGGTGAAGGGCTCCACCACACACTGTCACAGTAAGCTGTGTCCTCCCTGGCGGATGCAGTCCTTGAGGACAAGGGCATGGGTAGTAAATGCCCCTAGAGAACAGTAGCACCCAGGGCAGGCACTCTGCAAACAACAGCGTGAAAGCCACCTTCAGGTGGGGTTGCCACCAGTCGTCTGGAGTTGCTCTGGGTTGCTGGGTAATAATCCTTTCCCGGGGCACAGCTGACCTTTTCATTGCTTCTTCTGAGAAATGGTGTCAAAAGCATCCTTTTACTTGACTCCAAGTTTTCCTTGAGACAGATTTTCAGATAGTCTAAAATTAGCACCCCACCTCAAAATCAATTATGAAAACCTTGACCTTTTATCCGAATTTCACCATCCATTGGTGATCACGTTTGGGCCTTTTGGCTAAGGTCAAGTGTAAAAACTCCACTGGTGTTGAGGACTTGCTTCCACAGTGCTCAGTGCACTTTCCAGTGAGTCCCGCTTTGGGCGGCAGGTACTCAGGGGGCAGAACTGTCTCCACCGGGCTTTTCTGCAGCCGTGCTTTGTCACCCAGCTCAGTGCCCACCCTCCAACAGGATGGCCCTGGGCAGTCAACTAAACAGCCCAACCCCAGAGCAGGAATACAGGCTCCAGGGTCCAACAGACTGGGCCTGGGGCCTGCCTTGCTGCTTTCTCTTATAAGAGTTTGCACAAAGTCACTGACCTCGCTGGGCCTCAGTTTCCTTGTGGGTAAACGGGGAGACAATAGCAGACTCTTCATGGGGCTGCGTAAGGATTAGCAGACAACACCGGCTAAAGAGCTTCAGACGGTACATGTATCATACATACCAGCCATCATTTTCGATGTTATTTTTGTGACCCCCCCCCCACACTACCTTTATTTATCCTGAAGTAGGAGACGGCAGATAAAGTAAAATGAAGTAGCCGCCTGAACAAAACACGAGCAGGTGTGAGTCTGGTGGACCATATTGTTAAACACCTGCAGAAGGCCGACCAGTCACCTGGGGCCTCCCTCCTCCTCGCAGTGCCCTGAGCCACCTCTCCATCAGCAAGCAGGCTGATCTAGAACCTGCTGCTGAAAGACAGGGATGCATGAAGGTGAGCTACACCAGTGGCATGGAGTGTGGCTATCTCAGGTGACAGCAGTCTGTGGCTGTATCAACTTCCTCACCAAAAAGATCTTCGCCAGTGGATGTCCTTTTATCACCAAATGTCCTAATGCAACTGTGTACAGATGCCTGCCACCCTCTCTATTAGTCTTGACTCAAGGGCCCCTCCAGGGGAGCTGAAGCCAAGGAAATATACTCTGTGCAAAAAGACCCTGGAAGGCAATTCCAGAGCGAGGGCCTCTGAAAGGTTCTGAGAACATGCTGTAGCTCCAGAAGGATCCCTGTAAGTCTAGACCAATGGCGCAGATCCTGCTTGGGCCCCAGTGCCAACATGGGCTCACTCACTTACATGACCTCAGACGTGCACCACCAGCAAGAGCCAAGTGGAGCCTTGCCCTGCGAGCTCTCCCTCTCCACTGAAGGAATGCAACTGCAAAGTCTGAAACCTTAAGAGGTCTGCACAGTAAATAGTCCCCACTATGATGGGAAACGGCAGCGAAATGTTAAAGATCTTTCCAAAGACTCAGTAAGAAATCTGAGGCTAAGAGGAGACAACTCAGGAAGTTTAGGAAAAGGTAACCACATCCCAGTGGGAGTTCAACGGCTTTATGGCTTATTGGTTAAAACCCTAAGTTTTAATTTCAGATTGGATCTTAATGTAACAATTCTTGGCTGCAAGAGCTGGATGAATATGGAATAACAGGAAAGAATAATAGGAAAAAATCAGCAAAGGTGACTCTTGGGACTGATATTTTATTACACCACACTTGATCCTCACCCAAAGGTCAAAAAGCAATAGGATTTTACTCTCTACTTAACCTGGAACTTCTCCAACCATTATTTAAAGTTAGATGTTCTGAGGACACAAAGATGATTCAAAAATAAGAGAGCTTATTTTGGTGGGAGTGGCAAATGAAGAGGAAATACACTATTAACAGTCTTAAAAGAAATACCTACCCTGTGAAGAATACCAGAACCAAAAATAAACTTCACATAAATGTAAAATAACTTTTATAAGCTATCTTCTCCTGGTGCTGGACTTCTTATTTCTTCCTCTCTGACTTAAACATAAGACAGGATGCTGACTGAGATGAACTTTTCACTTTTTTAAATAGTAAATAGAACTTTGCAGGTCCTGTGCTAAATATCAATAAATATTAAAGTGGTCTTCCATAAGTTCAAATTTTTAACAGGATGAGTCTATACCACAGAGTCTTGGGTTTCCCATGTGAAGTGATTGTCCGGAAGCCCTGCTCACTCTGTGTGGCTCCAAAATAATCCGAACAGATATTTATGAGGTGAATGCACTGCCTTTCTTCTTCCACTCCCCACCACGTCCAAACTGACCTAACCCTTCGCTCAGGATACTCACTGGGTTTCCTTATACCTGGAACATATCAGCTCATATTCTCTACTTTCAATATAACAATGTATTCCCATCCTTCAAGTCATCTGCTTTTCTGTAACGCAACCTTGACACGCCTCCCACTGAGTGGTGAGGTCTACGTGCCATCCCCCTTGAACTTGGGCCGTCTGTGACTACCTCAAACACTAGAAGCGATACAGGCTAGACCATAAAAATGTCCTTCTACTCTGCTCTCTTGAGACTCTCACTAGGAACAGCACCATGTTGGGAGGAAACTCAGATCAGCCCACAAGGGGGTCATCTTGAGAGGCTACATGGATGTGCCCTGGCCCACAGCCCATCTGAGGACCCCGCCCAGCCAGGCACCTGCCAGACATGTGAGGAAAGATGCCCCAGTGGATACTAACCCCAGTACATGCATCTTCCCAGCTGAGGCCCCAAACATCATGAAAGACTGATAAGCCATCCCGTCCCCACTGTATGAACTGCAAAATGGGATTAACAGAGCCTAGTAAGACCACTGTAAGGATTAAATGAGGCACGGCATATGAAGACCCTTGAAAGGTGTGAAGTGTGAGGCGTTATTATTATCACATGTGAGGTCTTATCAATCTCATATACATCTTCAGTTGTAGACACATGAATTTCATGACTCCATAATGCCTACTAGGCCTGTTGGGAAAGTAGAATGAGAAAAGATGATGAAAGCAGTAGCATGTAAAAACTTAGACGAGGCATCAAAAAATTTATAACTGTTCCATTTTTCCTCCTCCCAGCTGATTTTCTAGGATGCACATCAATAGCTTCTACAAAACATAATCATGGGTAGGTAGGAAAACGAAGAATTCCATTCCTGAAAGTGCACATACACAAAGAGCATACATTACAGGTCTTTCGATGGCTCAAGGCCTGCAGTAATAGCAACTCAATGTGTTGACTTTTTCTGTAAGTGCAATTCGAATTGCATGGCATGTTTTACCTTACTAGTCCCTACAGCACTCCTATTAAATAGATTCTAGTATTATTTCAATTTTAGAGATGAGGGAAACTGAGCAACAGGAGGTCACGTCAGACTGTGAAGAAGTGGCAAAACCGGAAGTGAAACCCCCAGCCTTCTGAAGCGGGGCTGTGCTCTTACCCACTGCACGAGGCTTCCCTAAAGCAATTTTCTGAGGGTTAAAATGTGAACCCACATTCAGTTCGTTTCCTATCTAATCATGGGAACGTTAAAAGGGCTCTTAATAATAATTCTGCCACTCAATCTCCCGTGAAGAAACAAAGGAACTGATAAAAAGGACTTTCAACAGAACACAGAAGAGAAATGTTTTCTGTTCCTCCTCCATCTCATTCGGAGCATGAATTACATGTTCACATCCTCAGAGACCCTGGACATGTTTACAGAGCAAGACCCAGCAGTTCCCACTGACGTTAATGGGCCCCATCCGTGGCTCAGATCTAGCGAAATTCTGAGACAGAACTCAACAGGCTACTGAAATAATTTACAAAAACCCCACGATTCTCTCCGGCCCCAGACCCCATGTGGCAGGCAGTTCAGTTCTTTCTTTAAAATGCAGTGTCACACGCCACCTTTTTGAATTTCTGTGACTGAACGACAAGCGGAAGGAGAGAATGAAATAAAGAATGATGGATCCTCAGATGGTGAGACAAAGCTGGGCCAGACTCGACGCTCCCCTGTCACCTTCCAGCCCCAGGCAGCTAGTGGCTTCCTGGTACCCATGGAGGGTGGAAAGCAGATGCCCTCCCGAGATCAGACCTCCTCTGCAGCCTAGATCAGTAGATCTCAGAGTGTGGCCCCAAGGCCAGCAGCATCAACACCTCCAGGAAGCGGTCAAAAATGCACATTCCTGGCTCCTGCCCCAGACCCCCTGAATCAGAAAACGCTAGAGTGGGGCCAAGCAATCTGTGTTTTAACAAGTCCTCCCGGTGATTCTGATACCCGCTGAAATTGAGGACCACTCGTCTCAAATGAGAGCCACACACCTGAATCACAGGACCACAGACGGCTCCAGTTCATCTTATCTGAGTCCTGCCCCCATCTCTGGCTAATGTCTAGACAGCGCTCCAGCCACTTGAAGCACTTCACACTCAGAGCCCCTCTGAATCTGCTGGCTGGGCTGATGGGAAGAGCTCAGCCCTACTGTCCAATTGTCTTAATGTCGATCGATCATCACTTCATTCATTGAACCAAAATCAGGGGCAACACAGACGTCATCTTGAGAAACCCCCACGCACAGCTCAGATCTTGTGTGCTTTCTCAATCTCTTAGACAACTCATGTGTGTGACACACTGCCTCCAGTTGACCAACCTGCCCTGGGATGGCTCTTGACCAGGGAGCAGCCACTCTGGGCACTCACTCAGGATTGCTATGCATGTCCTTCTGCCCTTAGCAAGTGCCTCTGAGATGCTTTCCATCAACCAGCATTCCCGCGGTCTATCCATCGGTCTTATTCTTCTGTTTTAACGATCACATCTATAGGAATAGTTAATCTGTTTGACAATGGGTCTGTAAATTCTTACCACCAAACTGACAAGTTATATTTATAAATCCAGCTTGATGAAGTGCTCCCTGCCGACAGTGATTCAGTTTTTCAGTTAAGGGAAAAACTTTACTTTTTTGATAATATACAACCTTAAAAAACATTATCATCCCAAAGTCTACATTTCCTTCTCAGAAAAGTGGATCATGTTTCTGGCCCAGAGAGCCCCCGTTTCTCAGGAAATTGGAGAGTGATGAGCCTAATATACCAAAGGTCCACTGCTGCGGGTACATTCTTAGCATCCACTACAAATAGCTTCATCGGAGCCCTTATTTGAATCATTGAATTAGGGCTTTTTTATTTCTGTCCACCTCTCATCAGTAGGTTCCCATAACTTGAATTCTCATTCAGTGCTGCTTCCGGACTATTTTTCCTCATGTTATCTCATCTCTCTACCCTCTGCATTTGTTCCATTCCATCCTTATTTCCCTTCTGCAATTAAAAGGAAAAGGATTAAATAAGAACATCTTTTCAGAAACTGAAGGAAGCTCTCAAATGTCAAAGTTGGCCTTGGTGAAAAGGTGCAAACATACCCACTGGTTGTCACCGAGGTCAACTACTAAAGTAGATTCTCTTCTGGGAACATCACATGTTCCTTGATTGGACTTATAACGAAATGTCCCAAAGTGAAGCTGACAGATGACACCAGAAGGGGCAACGGCACGGAGATAGAAGCAACGCAGATCTATCCCCTTCCGGAAACACAAAGCCTCTATGTGGTTCAGAAGAAACTTGCAAAACAATCTCCCCCCAAACTGCTCGTTGCCGTGCACAGCTGCATCATCACCCACTCCTGTCCCAAAGGGTCCTACCCTACCCAGCTGAGATATGAGTTTGTGAATCCTTTGGACACTCAACATGTAGAATAGTGACAGCCAGAATAGTCCACAGGACTCTAAAGCCGTCCAGAAAAGCTGCCAAGCACTTGAGGGGTGCATCTGATTAGGTCTTTGCTGTACCCTGGAGAAGGAGGTCAGCCAAGGCTAAGGGTGGCCAAACCCAGGGAAGAAATGCTGGGAGTTTGGGGGCATCAAGGCAGCTGCTGTGGGACATGGCCAAGTCCCTGACCCACTTCAGGGGAGGTGGTTTCCCACAACTGCATGAGCCTCAGATAGTTTCAAACCTCTCACTGGCATGACTCATTATGCATTCTCAAAGCAGCTCTCAGTAGTACCAACATTTTCTCATCGGAATAAAATGGAGGCCAAATCTAATCTGGCTTCATGCTCAGCCACTCTTTGCTCCTGGAACCTGTGATCTGTCATACTAAGGGTTCTCAACATCTCCCACGCATACAAAGGACCTCTGCATGTGTTGTTCCCTCTCCTAGAATATTTTTGCTTCCCTTGATTCTACCTCCACCTCCTCATCAATCCAGCAAACTCCAACCCGTCTTCTGCGGTCCAGCTCCCCTCTCAAACTTGCACCCTCCTGACCTTGAAGATATTTACAAAACTAGTCACTTCCTCTGAGTCTCTCAGCACTTCATCCCTGCATGTGTTGTGGCACTTATTTATATTACAGTTGTGTATTTGCATCCATCTTCTCCACTAGATGTTGTACTCATGATGGCTCATTCACCTTTGTACTCCAAGGCCTAGAATAACTCCTGGTATACAGAGTACCAGGATTTCAATCACATGAACTAATTAGACCAGTGTTCCGAAAGGTGATCATTTTGGCAACTCCATCAATGAGGAATATCACTGATTCACCGTCTAATCAATGCCAGTCACAAAATCTGCCAAAACAATGAAGAGAATCACAGGGTTTTCAAGGAGTGAGATATTCGGGGGGCATCTGGTTCAGTTCCGTCTTAGTGCTGGGGATAGCAGTAAGTGCTAAGGCTCACGCTTGACTATCTCAGGGGAGGAGAAACTCACTACCACATGAACGAGTCAATTCCAATGAATAAGCTGGACCACACATAAGCCGCAGGTGATGAACACACGAAACCCATCCAGTCCAGATCGCTCTCCTCTGTGACCCAGCTTTGCTGAGGACTGTGGCTGAGCCGTCTCCATCTTGAGACAAGAGTGGCCTCTGTTAAACCTCACTATAATCCCACGTTGTGTTCATTCCACAGAAGAGGAAAGTGGGGGTCTCAGAAGGTAGGAAACATTCTTCTGGTCACCACGCAGTGAGTGAAGAGGTTCATGCTCCAGTTCAGTCCTCGCTCACCAACGGGTCACCATAAGAGAACCACTGTCGCTTGGGTCAGCAATTACACTAGACAGGTTTCTGGAAGTCCAAGATCCAGCCTGTTTTGTTCAAACCCTTCCACTTCACTTATGCCACGAAGCTGAACACCCATTTCTACTCCTTTCTAGGGTTGGTGTTTAGGAATGTCTGTTAATCCTATGGGCTTCTTTTAGCCCCTTTCTCCTCATTAAGTCTAGGTGGGGATGGGTGTGGCTAGAGAGCCAGGCCTAGGAATTTTGTTTTGGGCTCTAAGACCCTTCAGCGAAGCACCAGGGCCCCAGGCCAACATGGCACTTGCACTCATGGGCATTCAACAGATGCCTGTTGAAGTAAAGCGGTAAGTATATCCATCTTGGTGACGTGTCACAATTTTTAAAAAGACACCCACATGTCCAGTGGCTGCTTCCTCTGGTCATAAATTAGTAATAATTTCATGATGGGGAGGAGGAGAGAGGATCACATTTTCTTCCATTAAGACCAGCAATCAATCAAGCGGGCTGAAAGTCTAGCTAAATTTAGCATGAGATATAAGCGTTCAGAAAGTCCTCCACAGTGTAGGAGGCCACTAAAAATATAACAAAACAATTAAGTCATCACAGGATTGATGGAGGTCTATAAATGGTGGGGACCCCACAGATTGGTAGTAGGGCCTGCCATCCCTTTGAACAGGTCTTATCGATGCAAAGGACGGACCTAGAGAAAAATCTCCAGATGTGAACTATCACGAAGTTCTTCCACTATCGAATTGCGAAGCTAAAGAAGAGTGAATGAATGGGGAGAAAAGGAATAGGAAGGCGTACAAATTATTTAGGGACAACTGATCTACATTGTAGCCATGTCACCTAAACTTCAGGGAGACAAAGTGTTGTGTGGTCAATACACTAGCCTTGACTGTATCCCCCTTTGTACACTGGCCTCTACAGCTCTGGGAAGTCCTGTAATAAGGAAACCTGTCCCATGTTAAATGCAGTATTTTCCGAAAGTTATTCGAATACAGAACTATGTTTTGTCATTGACATGAAACCTGTTACCATCCTTTGGGAAAAACACTTTGGGAAATGTTGGTATAAAGGACAATATTCTCGATGTTGTCAATGTGATTTTTAATAGGGAGCGAGCATCCTCAAAGATGTTCCATAAAAATGATCAGCTTGTGGTGCACTGCTGCTGACACGCCCCACCTGTACCGAAATCCCCCAGAAGGGCTGGTTGAAAACGTCCTGCTTCAGCCCAAGATTTACTTATGTCCATCCCAAATTCAGCAGGGGGAGACTGGCTACCCTGTCTGAAGCCAAACTTAAAATGTAGGAGTTCTCAGATGACCATTTTCCAAGCTATCGGGCCATGTGATCTGACAGGTATTTACTTCTACTTACAATCAAACAGAAGAATTTGATCACATCTGTGCTATGATATCTTGGACAACACAAATTAACTCAAAAGGGATCACCGACTTAAATGTCAAAGCTGACACTGCAAACTTCTAGGAGAGTATCTTGGGCAGATGTCCAGCTTCTTCTAACATTCAGTGAACCTTAATTGAACAATTAATCAATGTCAATTACTTTGCTTCGTGCTGGGGATATGGTGAGAAATGAGCGAGTCCCCGATGCCAAATGTCTTATGATTTTTTAGGAGCTCTTTATGGCTTTGTCATTAAAAAGATTATCCCCAACTGCTTTGAATCCATGTCTGTTTCTTGCCAGTACTACCTCGGTTGTAACCTAAGTTTATGGAACTTTTTGGCTCATTAATTGACCAGGTGAGGATACCATGGCTATATGTTAACATTTCTCTTACCAAATAGATGAGAAGAGGGACATCAAGCCTGGGAAAGTATAGGATAAAAGAGGAACAAATGTCAGATTCAGAAGAGCACCCTACATAAAATCCCTGTTTAATCCAGACCCACACATACTGCCAATGTGGTGGAAAAGTCAAGCCAGCTGTGTTTTGAGGTGGTGTGATTTTATCAACCAATTGGAGGGAACTGGCAAACAGGAAGGAATTAGCACATCCATTTAACCTACTTGTTGCAGGAATCTCCCCTACACTTTTGTTGATAAGGAGCAAAACTGGCTGGTTGGCATTTCTTCTTTATTTTCCCTGACCTTTGGGGGGAGGGTGGGGAAGGTTAAAGGTCAGACACAGAGGAAGAAAGGAATAAAAACAAAGATTGTGGGTATTTCACTAATGGAATAGCAAACTGGAGACCCAGAGGAACTGGGGACCTTGAGCCCTGGAGGAAACAGGAAGTGGGGGGTTGGGAGGGTGGACAGACAGATGCCTGTGGCTGATCAGGGGCAGAACTAGGAGGGGGTGTGATTACACAGAGGTGGACGCTGGTTCGCCTTTCAGATTATCTGCAGCACCCAACACTGGATGGGCTGCCAAACTCTGCAGTCCTCCCACACCCAGTGTGGCCCGAGCTATGGCACACGTGTGGTGGCCCCAAGTGCCTTATTCATGGTTCTCTGCTCTGAAAACAGGGGGAACCCCATACACAGAGCAGCTGCAGACAGAAGAGCTAAAGGAAGGGCAAAGTTGCATTTCCCAGGCATTCCATCAGGTGGAGAGCATTATTTGTGGCACACAGGAAATGCTTACACCCTGACTTCAAAACAGGAAGCACTTAACCAGTAATAGGGCTCACTTACTTCATCGATTTTTTTTGTGCCCTCCCCGCCTCTGAGTGTTAACAGGGCTGACAAATGAGTCCCAAGAAGGTCTGTACTTGCGCCAGTGGGCGAAGAGCACAGACCCGAGAAATGTGGGCCTCTCTGGCCCCAGGCACTTCTTCACCCACTCACTCAGCCCCACCCCCTCTAGCAGGAACCCAGGAATCCCCACAAGTCATCAAAAGCTAAGCAGAGTCGGCTCAGCACAGGCTCACCAGCAAGCTGTCCTAATACACCGGTGGGAAGGAACGCTGCTGACATTATCGCGGCAGGATGACAATCACTGGACCCCTGCAAGGCTTTCTGAAAGGCTAAAAAGACTCTGTAGACCTTCAGCACCATGTTTATGGGCACTTGGGCTCCAGGAACTCCCGCTGAGGAAATTCAGAAGCATGCTTCCTAATTTAAGTATGAAGGCAGCCTTTACAATATTCCAATGTTTCTCAGAACCTCAGGGGCCAGAAGCTGCACTTTGACCACTGGCTGATTCAGGAAATGTTCGCACATGTGAATTCCCACTCAGGCCCCCCCGCAGCAATCCCAAGGTCTCCCAAAGTGATCAGGAGACTAGACCGGCACTACCCACATGTGCCTAGCGAGCACGTAAAATGGGACTAAAACACACACCAGGTTTCAAAGACCTAGTACAAAAAAGAACGTAAATAGAGTTTCATTAATAGTTATATTAATTACATGTTGAAATCATGTCTGGATATATTTGGTTAAATAATGTATGTCACTAAAATTAATCTTACTGGTTTAACTTTTTCAATGTAGGAACTAGAAAATTTACAATTACACATATGCCCTGCATTACATTTCTATTGGACAGTGATGCCCTAGAGTTTCCACTCTGGGGACAACTCCTCTTCCTGGACAGAAGGAAGGGAGGTACCACTACCTTGGGGCCTAGGAGTGGCTCTCCTCCATCTAAATCAACTTCCTGCCACCAGGCCAGCAAGCAGGCATCCCAGAGAGCTATAGCGCTGATGGTCTATACGGGCAATTGCTCTGTGTGATTTTCTTGAAGATATAGCCTTGAACCATTTCCTGAAATTGTTTGGGTCCTTCCCTCATTCCTTCCAAAGCAGGTTAAGTCATCTGGGAAGGCACATGGGAGAGAGTGTACATGCGACTCCACAATCACCATCTGGTGGGTTTGGGCTATTAAACAAATAATAAACAAAATCACAAAGGGCTAAAAGGAGGCAATGTGGACACCTGTCTGGAAATTCCAGCTCAGTGGATTTACAGAAGACTCTTACACATGTGTTTGCATATTTTCCAGTGTGCTGAGCTTAGCACTTTGTAAGCAAGGTCTCATTTTATCCTCACACCAACACTGTGGGGTAAATATCTGAGCGCTGCCTTTCCCTGTATTACATTTATACCCAAGGAGAGAGATAATCCAGAAAGCAATTCCTTATATTTTTAACATAAATGACCCCCAAAATGGTTATGTTGTGTGTATGTGTGTATGTGTTCATACAGTCTCATCCACCACAATCTTTCCAGGATCAGAAAAGTTTGATTCATTATATCAGTGAGGGAAAAAAAAAAAAGTCTCTCCTTTGAAGGTTAGTCCATTAACTCTATTCATTCTTTGAAACTGATGGTAAGAAAGAAATGGCATTAGAACCTAGTCAGTCATTTGACAAGCATTTTGGGGGTCCTATCTCATATTAGGCATGGCCCAGGGTCCTTTCCTCATTCCTTCCAAGGCAGGTTAAGTCATCTGGGAAGGCACATGGGTGAGAGTGTACATGCGACTCCACAATCACCATCTGGTGGGTTTGGGCTATTAAAAAAATAATAAGCAAAATCACAAAGGGCTAAAAAGAGGCAGTGAGGACACCTGCCTGGAAATTCCAACTTATGACAAATGTCATAAGCTCCCTGCCCTAAAAGGGTTGATTATCTAGTAGAGGATACAAAAATCAAGTACCAATGTCTTATGAGCTGATTTATGTCCTAAAATTCATATGTTGAAACCCTAATCCCTAGTACCTCAGAATGTGACTATTTAAAGGTAGGGTAATTAAGAGGTAATTAAGTTAAAATGGGGTCTGTGGGCTGGGCCCTAATCCAATAGGACCGGTGACCTTATAAGAAGAGCAGACTGGGACACAGAGGGAAAACTATGAGGCGGTGGGGACACAAGGAGAAGGCAGCCCTCTGCAAGCCAAGGAGAGAGGCCTCAGAAGAAACCACTTCTGCTGACATCTTGATATTGGACTTGTAGTCTGCAGCACTGTGAGGAATAAGTTTCTGTTCTTTCAGCCACCCAGTCTGTGATACTTTGTTATGGCAGCCAAAGCAGACTGACACCAAGTAACACAGGCCGAAAGAAGGCCCACAGCCCAGTGGGGTGAGAGGAGTGAGGGTGGCGAGGGATTAGGCTGGCAGGCAGCCATTCTGCAAAGGGAAGTAAGCTTTGCACAGGTGGAGCTGGTGGGAGGGGAGCAACAAAAGCGAAAGCAAGGAGTCTGGAAGGCAGGCTGCCTGACCTGCCAGGTCACGGCTTTCAGAACACATGCCCCGCAGACCAAGAGTTCCCTGGATACGGGGCTGCATCTTACTGTTCTCCATCAGCCCAGGGCTCGGCACAGGGTCGGGCACACAGCAGGCACTCAACCACGGAAGTGACATACATAATTTGCTATCCAAACTGGCATGCACTGAGAGTCGAGGGATAAGTAGGACAACAGGTGTCAGCGGGCCTGTCCCAGGTACGCCTGGACGTAGGTCACTAGATCAGTGATGCGTTTAGAAGTGAAGTGAAAATAGAAAAGCATGGGGCAAGAGGGGCAAAGCTGAGAATTGGCCAAGTGAGGCACTACCCCAAATGCAGGTGTGAAATAATCGGAGCTTCTCAAGGGCGGGCCTGCTCTTTTTCATCTTCATGTCCCCACACCCAGCAGAGCCTGGCACCCAACACGTGTGTGTACTCCATACCTACTGGTGGGCTGAATGCATGAACCAGACTTCAACTTCCTCAAAAGAGGGTGAAACGATATTTATTTTTTAAATGGTTGAGGCCAAAGATAGACGGGGAGACCAAAGAGGAGAAAAGAGAAGCTCCATTCCCCCAGCCCTCTCCCCTGCTCTGGGCTCCCTGACCCACACCTGAGCTTTCCTCCTGTCACAGAGCACATCAGGTAGAAACACACATGTGCAGCAGCCTCCGTGGGTCAAGTTCTCTGACTAACCTGGGAAACCAAGTACCAATTTGCGCAGAGACAGGCCTCCCAGAACCAGGGCTTTCTTGGGCTCAGACTGACTTTTAGCGTCCTTACAGTACTCACCATTTCTTGTGGGCCATGATGTTGAGATTACAAAATCTGTTCAAGGGCACAGAGCTACTAAGTTGCCAAATGGGATTCAAACCCAAGACTTTGCAGCTGATCAGTTCTGAGACCTGTAGTAAATTAAATGTTCTAAGCCCCAGATTCATCAAATCTAAAATGGGATTGTATTTATATATATATATATGTGTGTATATATATATATGTACATATAATTATAATACATATAATCTTATGCATAGAATTATGTGTTGTTGGGTTCTTATAAGGACTAAATGTGCATGTAAAACATCACAGTAAATGATCAATAAAAGACGAGGAAAAAGTTCCCCTAGCGATCGAGGAGTGTCCTTCGTCCTTGTTTCTCTCTCACCACCTTGGTGATCTCATTACATCTCACAGCTTTCAATACAATCTGCCTGCTGATGACTCCCACGTGGATACTTCCAAACTCAACGTGTCTAACAATGAACTCCAGATCTTCTAACTGAGTAACTCCAGTTACTCAGGCGGAAAAATCTTGGAGTGAACTTTGACAACGTCTCAGCGCCTCACACGGATGGTCGAACCCTCCCTCAGGATGGATGCCTTCAAAATGTATGCAGAGTTCCAGCACTGCTCACTGCCTGCACTGCTCTCACCCAGGCAGACCACCAGTCTCTCTTCCCAAGGGTGCTCGAACAGTCTCCTGATTATGCTCTTCTTCTATCCCACCTCCTACAGTCCATTTCAACACAGCAGCCAGAAGGGTCCTTTACAGGAGGACCGCTCAGAATGGAAAGTGAGACCATGTCACTGCTCTGCTCAGTTCCCTCAGATGCTTCCCATCTCACTCAGGACCAAAGCAACGACCTTCCCACGCCTACGAGGCCTGATGTGACCTGCCCCACCTGCACCACTGCCAGGACCTCCTCTCCTCGCTTTCTGCTCCCACACCGGCCTCCCTGCTCCTCCTCACACATACCTAACACTGCACGGCCCTCTCTGAACACGTCGTCCAGGAAGCTGCTTTGCTAACTCCTGCTTCCTTCAAGTCTTGGGTCTAATCTCACCCTCTCAGTGAGGTCACCCTGACTACCTTAAGCCCAACCTGCACTTCCAACCTGCTTCACCTTGCTCTACACGTTTCTTTTCTCCTCATCACCGAACACATTTTAAGATACTTCTTTATTCGATCTACTGTCTATTTCCATCCACTGGCATATAAACTCCAAGAGGGCAAGGATGTTTGTTCACGGATGGAGCGGGGAGCCCACACAGCCTAGGACACTGGGCACTCAGTACATATTTCCTGAATAAGTGAAAGGTCACGAGAATTGCATCCTTGAGCCACTGAAATAACACCAGCAACTTCTCTTCCTCTAAGAGTCTTATTATGTGAGAAGAGGTCATCTTGATAAGCTTAAGCCCCTGTAGTCAGGTCTCGATTTCTGGCAGCTGAACGGAATTCCTGACTGATACCTGGTGAAAGCCAAAGGTATTAGGTCGTATTCACAGGTGGCAGTAAGAACTAGGGACTCCTTCCAGACACCATGGTACTGGAAACCTTATTCATGACCCAATGAATCACCTTCGAGGGAGCTGGAACTGGTTCAGTAAGTTATCCTATTATTATAATCACCCCCTTCAAACACTTAGCTGGCTCAGAATCCTTCCTTAGAAGAGGAATTCTCTGGACAGACACCCACTGCCAACCTCACCCAGATACAGTCATCACCTGTTAATGGATGTTTTTATCCATGTCCTCTCTTAACGTGACGCACGGCACGAAGGGGAGCTCTCTTCCCCCCACTTCCCCTTCTTGTAGTTCCCTAAACACACAGCTTTCATTATCAGTCCAGACTTGAGCTACTGCCTCCAGCCTCCTGCAGTCAGCCCGGAGACAGCACTGGATGCCCAGTGAGCTGGCCCCATGGTCCAGGGCCTTTGCAGGAAAACACTGTGGCTGAGGCCATTCAGCTCATCCATCTTCATTCAGAGGCCATCACGGGCCCTGCCACGTGGAGTTGGATGTGTCTCAGACACAACTGCTCTACTTAGGAGGAGAGACGAGGGCTGTGGGGCCTGGTCGAGGCAGCCCTGGGAATGGACTGAGGGACCGGCTACTACACAAAGGGTGGGTCCCAAGCCTGTTGCTCCTTGAACCATGTGGGGTTCACTAACTAGGCCAGAGAACTCTACAAATGGCTTTCGGAATGGATGGTTCAGGAGGAAGTGAAGAAGGCAAAGAGTTTAATAGTACAATTTGGGCCACCTTGATATGCTACTTCTGATTAGAGCAACGAGTAAGAAAAGGGCAGGACCAGCCCTCAGATTCTACTTGATCATGTCACCACGCACGAAAACCAAAAGGCTGAAAATGACTCCTGTGAGCCAGTCCATCCTGCACTAATCAGGGCCAAATTTGGTTTTGAGAGGTGAGATGCCCGGTGTTCAAACCTGTGGGAGGTAACCTCCCTTGCTCTCCTCCAAGCGGTTCAACAATCAGCTCTTGATTACTCTTGTGTGCAGACAATTGATGAACGGAATCTCAACATGTACAATGGGTCCGGGGGTGAGGAACGGAGAGCTCGAACAATTTGAATAAAATCTTCTGCAATAGTTTAAATGGAAACAATGAAACCATTTAATGATTTCAGTCAAACTACAGAGTGTCTCTGAACCAAATGTACAAACATAATAGCTGTGGTCTGGTGGTTAAGCTGACCCCACAAATTTACTTTCCTATTATTCGTCAATTTAAAAAGCCACAGGAAACAAGAAGAAGAAAAAAAACTGTGACACTCAAACATCTGTGTGGTAGGCATGCCTTGAGTGTTATGATCGACTTAGTAACAAACACAACAGACAGTGTTTACTGCCAGGGGAGCTCACGGTAGCTGGCTTGCAAGAGCCAACTGTTCAATTTTCAGAAAGCTTATCAGCCAGTGGGTAAAGTTAAACTGCGTTTATGGTAAGTGAAGTAAGTCAGACAAAGAAAGACAAATATCGTATGTCAAACATAAGTGAGCACTTTTATGGGGAACCTAAAAACAAAACAAAAATAAAACCAATCTCCTGGAGAGAAGAAATTATTGATTGCCAGAGGTAGGGGGTGGGGAAATGGGTAAAAGGTACAAACTTCCAGTTATAAAGTCAGTCAGTCCCGGGGATGTAATGTACATCATGGTGACTGTAGTTAATAATATATTGTATATTTGAATGTTGCTAAGAGAATAAATCTTAAAATTTCTCATCATGAAGAAAAAAGTTGTAAGTGTGTGGTGATGGATATTAGCTAGACTGACGACTGTGATCATTTTGCAATATTCACATATATCAGATCATTATGTTGTACAGCTGAAACTAATATAATGTTATATGTCAGCTATCCCTCAATTTTTAAAACAGTAAATAAACAAACCCGGGAGGAAATTCCAAAATAGGAACGACTAAAAGATGATTGCTTTGAAGGGAATCACCCTTATAATGAATTTGTAAGTTCTAGGTTAGAGGGTGAAGGAAAATCTTTATGATCCTTTATAATCACATCTCAAATGCAAAGACAAAACCGGTAAGACGGAACACATTATCATGTGTGACTGCACAAGAATATTGCTGTTATAAGGGCATCGAGAGTATATAGGAACACCTAGTGTAAGTCAATAACTGTAAACAGAAAGTTGCCTCTTAAAATGAAATTTTCACCCAAAACAATTGCTATAAGCCTGTCTTATACAAAGGTGAAATACGATTATGAGAAAACTATTAGAAGACAATGCCATGACTGTGTTTGTTTATATATCAGCCTTGTTCCAAAGAAGAATTGAGGTGGGCAAAGCCATTGGATTAGAATCACTGTACCTTCCTTTACCAATCTTGTCTCCTATGGCACTGTCCGAATGTAGAAGACTAAGAAACCTTCACGCAACCCCAAAAAGCAAGCAATAGCCAGAGGCACTCGTGGAAGTGATCAGCTCCCACGTGGAATATTCACCACAGCCCTTCCATTTTTTATTTTTCCCCAGTTTGCACTCAGCTATGCACAATATGGCCTCCCAGAATGGTCAAAGCAACCCACACTTAATGAGTTGACGTCAAGCATGGTCCCCAGAGCCCGGCCTCCCCGTTCCTGAGTGACATCTATATGACCAGAGCACATCATATGAGCAGCTGGACAACTGAGCTAGACATGACGGCAGCTTCCGCATATCAGTTCTACTCATCCCGGCCTTACTCTCTTCCCCTGCCCGACTGTCCAGCATCCCTTTAGCAAACATTCAGGCCATTTGTGCCACCTACAGACAAACAGCCTGCCAAAAGCACAAAGCGGACTGCAGGAATGAAGAAGAACCTCCCCAGTTTTCCTTGGTAACCCATGGCTGAAGGCATGTCCTTTTCAGGACACAGGTCCAAGGCCACCTCAGGGACCACCAGGGCCCCTCCATCTGCCCTCTTAAGGGATCCTAAGACACTACAGGTTGGGGCAGGGGAGAGGAGCTGAGTGCAGCAGGAAGGGACAATCCATTCAGGTTGAAGGGCTATCCCCCTTCCCAAGGCAAGTTGAGGGTCTTCCAAAAAGGGAGCCTGACCCACTTCTGGAGAAGCAAACTGACATTACTGATCTATGAACTACAGGTGAAGTCAGCTTGGAGCTGACATTCAGAAGATTCCCTGGACTGGTTAAATAACTCTAAGGGTAGTCTTTCAGCAGAATACCATGAAGACATGAAAAAGAACAGGGAAACTCTACATGCACCAATATGGAACAACCTCCAAGATGCATTAAAAATAGTAAGTTTAATTGATACATAATTTACACACAATAACATTCATTCATTTGAAGTGTACACTTTGATGAGCTTTACTAAATGTATTCAGTCATATAACCACCACCATCATGATCTAGAACATTCTTACGACTCCAAAAAGTTCCCTCATGACTCTTTGCAGTCAATCATTGCCACCCCCTCCATCCCTGGCCCCTGGAAACCACTGATCTGTTTTCTGTCTCTTGAGTTGGCCTTTTCCACATTGTCCTATAAATGGAGTCATTCTAGTAATAGCCTTTTATGTCTGGCTTCTTTTACTTAACAAAATGCTTCTGAGATTCATCCATGTCGTTGTGTATACCAGTAGTTCATGCTTTGTTATTGCTGAGTAGTATTCCATTGTACAGACTTACAAAAATCTGTTTATTCTGCTGTTTGAAATTTTAAAAGAAAAAAGCAAGTGGCACAACAGTGTGCCACAGCACGCTGCCATGTGTGTAGAACGAAAGGGGTGCACACACACAGCTTTGTGTACGTTTTGAAAGACACACAAGAAATTGAAACATGGCTGCCTTTGCCACAGAAACAAGTAGCTGAGAGAAGTCCTTTCTTTCTAGAACCTTAGTGTTTTTTAACTATGTGCATATACTCCCAATTTTTAAAAAAACAAACAAAAGTTTTAAGATGAACTGCTACACCTAAGGTCCCACACCTTGCAACGTTTTTTGTTTGTTTGTTTGTTTGTTTTAGCTACAACAGGTTCTCAAATAGAACTGTTTCATTCAACGTTATTTCATTGTAACACTGATGAGATGGCATAGGAACCTTGTTTGTATCAATCAGCCTATGGTAAAATTGGTTTTGTTATATACTATTTCACTATAGCTCTAAGAACCTATTGATGACGTTAAGTGAGGACTTACTGTATTGCTTTGACTTATCAAGATGACCAAGAGATTTAGCATGTTATTTTCCAGATACAGAAGAAAACTTTGCTGCTTTCCTTTCTCCTCTTCATCACACAGAGTTCTTACTTAGTCCAACCTCATCTCCCTTCCTCAACTTCTTAAACAAGAAAATAAAAGCCTCCCAATACCTCGGCAAACAGCACTCAATAGGTCCAACACTGAAAACTCAGTGTCGTGTGACTGGAGCTTGGTCCTAAGACATTTTGTTGGATGTGAAAATGGAAACAAACTAAAACACCAGGGCAGACCTCAAGGCGTAACCTCAGAGAAGACGTGGTCGCCAGTGTGATGTCCTGCCCTTTGCCAGGCCAGGACGACCATCTGCCCTTACAAGTGACAAAGCAGCTGCACTAACCGAAGGTCCAAACTCCCTTGAAAATTCCTCCAACGACATAAAACAACAGCCTTATGAATATCTGCAGGTACTCAGAAAGCCACTATGCTTTTACATGCCCTTGTCTAGTGTGCAGTGGCTTTTTGGCCTTTTTACATGAATCCTTGCTATTGGCTCCCTTGACAGTGTCCGACACACGGTTTTGCTCACCAAAGGTTTTTGGAAGGCTTCTAGAGGGTGTCATTGATCCTCACAGTTGGGAATGACACAAGTGACCCCATATTCCTCCTTGCCTGGGCTTCTCCACCATCCCTATTTAGACTCCAAACTGTCACCCTGGCTTCCTGGCTCCTGAAGAGGCTCCCAGTTTGCCCACCATACACAATTACCTGATTTCACAAAGGGCTGGCTTTCTCAAGATGCAGAACCTGACGATGGAGCGGTTATCATCCAGGTAAATACATGGAGACCAGAAAATGAAGGAGTAGTGACAGGAAGCTCATATTTATCCCCCAGCATGAGCCATGCAACCCAAACTCTCTGCTCCAACATCTCCCTTCCCAGCTGTAGGTCCACAGAGAGGCGAGCAGGACCCACCCCGATCGGATGCTCCCTGCGACCCCTCACTCCAGCTGAGCCGAGTGGTCACTTCAACAAGTTTCGGTTTCACACGCATTTATTTTGTGCCTATCATGCTCAGAGCAGGAGTTGGACAGCATGGAACAAGCTCAAAAAGTCAGGAAGTTGATGGCAGCATCACCAAGGACAGTGGCTGGCTGAAGAGGTTTAAGACCTGTGAACGGACTGATCCGTGAAGAACAGACAGTCCTTCAGCAGGCAAGAGTGATGAGGCACAACCAACCACAGCACAGCACGACCAGGACGTAGGGCTTCCCTTCGGGGCTCATGACATGGTTTTCCATGGCACGTGGGCATGGCTCTACAAAAGGACCGACATACTGGAAAGTTATTCCCCAGTCAACATCCCTTTAGTTCTTCTGAATGCATCAGAGAGAAAGTTCCAGATTGGTGCCAGTATGTCTTTACTAGTTCCCTAGCACTCCATAATTTCCCCTTCTAACACACAGAAGGGCAGGCTGCTCCTTCAGAGACTTTGGCAAACAGTAAATCCAGTTAGAACTCAATGACATTGTTGTGTCTTCGATGTATTTATTTTTACAGTTACTTTCTGTTTTGGCCTGTGATGACTGGTTTGCTGCTTACAGGAGGATACAACGTTTCTGTTTTAAATTATTTTATTTGAGGCCAGAGTCAGCCAATTTAAAGAAAAAATATGAAATAAAATACCGCAGGAGGTATGTGTTGAACATCAAAACCATGCAAACCCCATCCAGGTTACGGTACATGGTTGTACATGGATATGACAAAAACTGGCCTCTGGTGACTGAAGCGCCAGTGGCGCTGGGGTGAGCACAGGAACGAAGAAGAGAAGCATGGTCGACACGTTCCAGGAGGAAAGGGGGCCGTTCACCTTGACGAGAGCCCCGGGCGCACGTGATGTGATGCAGAAAATGAGGCTGGGGAGGTAAACTGAGACCTAGTGGTGATCCACGAAAGGTTTCCAGCCCACTTCACGAGCAGAAGGGGCCCATCCCCAAAACTGGGCCAGTTTGTGGAAGGAGAGGAGAGACACGGGGGCACGTGGACTCTGGGGCAGAGAGGCCAAGGAAGCAGATGGAATGGCCGCAGCTCTGCCGACCACAGTGAGGCCCTGAGCATGGACCTGGCACCCCCGGGAGGACGGGGTTTATCACAAAATTCTGTACACCCTGGAGGTCCCATCTGGGCCGGGAACGGAACAAAGCAAGGGACAACACAACTAGCCTGGGAGGCAGGTGTTAGCTCCAGCAGTCTTGTATGGCAGATACTTATCACCATATATGGAATGAAAACTTCTAGGGAAAAGGAGAAAGGAAAAAAAAAAAGGAGATTGGAAAAGGCTTAAAGAGAAAAAGAAAAAAATACCTAAAGATAGCCTAAACAAAACCCACCCAGCCCCTAGTGTCTGCCTCACTGTCTGCTGGCCATATGGTGCATGATAAGCCAGAACGCTCTTATTTATCTTCCTCCGCTGTCTAGAAAGCCCCATTGAGAAGGCTCCACTTGAGGTCAAGGCTATGCTGCGCTCCCAGGCCCTAACCCCCGGCTCCCAGTCCCCGCTCCAGGAGGCGGCCAGGCTGCCACTCCTCCCCCCAGCCCTGCTGCCTGTCTCGGCCCCACAAGAGCCACAGCCTCCACAGCTGTTTTCCCACATCTGGAGAAACCACAGGCCGGGCCAGCTGGGCCACACTGCGGACAGCCAGCCAGCTCATTAGCACTCACCCACACTGGCTCACCCTGCCATTCCCCAGGTCCTCTGCTATGATCCAGGCAATACCTGGTAGAAGAAACACCTCTCCTTGTGCCTGGAAGTTATCGGCCACCTTGCGCACTGCTTAACGGGGGTGCTGCCTCTTGCCCAGGAAAGGCCTCAGAGACTAATCACCTCCTTGCGTGAGGAAATGGTCAAGCAATAACTATATCCAAATTTCCCCACGTCTAAGTTCGTTGCGTTTCCCTAAAACGACCCAAAGAATCACATAAAAGTCTCTGCTGGCGCTGCTGCTGCGCCGAGTCCTCAGCCTCCACACCCCTCTGACCTCCCTCTCCATCTCTCTTCTTGTCGGCCGTGTGTGGACTGAATGCGGAGGTTCTGCGTGTGGGGCGGAAGGGTATTGCTAAGGTTGACTCTTCCAACTGGATGCTCAGTTCAATTCAGATACACAACAAATAAATTTTAGTATAAGTACATCCCACACGCTATTTGGAACATACTTATACTAAAAAAACTTTGTTTGTTCTTTATCTGAAATACAGGTTTTGCTAGAAATCCTATTTTCATTTGCTAAATCTGGCCACCCTGAAGATCAGGAAGTCCTGCTCTTCCCCAGTGAACCCTCAGAGGCCATCACAGAAACAGCCCTGCCTCTGGCCTGCATCTCATTACTGCTGTACCCGGAGCACACTCTGCAGAGGCCTGCGGGCCCTGTGCGGCCCTCTCTTGTGGCCAGGACCCCTGGCAGCTACACATGAAGGCAATCTCCCAGCCAATGCAAGACGTCGCAGAGGGCCTTATGGAAAGCATTTGTGGAGGAACCCGCAGGAGGAAGCCCAAGGGAAGATGCTGCCTCTCCGGTCAGTCTGAGATACCAAGCACGGGCACTGAAACGCCCGGCAATGTTTGGATGTGAGCCTGTCCTGGGCAGCGTCACACCCGCAGGGGCACCCATGAGCCATGTAATGCAACACCCAGAGGGGCAGGTGGCTGGTGGGCTTAGCAGGAGCATGAACTGCTTTACAAATGGCTTTCACCCCTGGCCTTCGGGCAGCGGGTCTGGGCAGGCCCCAGCTTGAATCCTGCTGGGAGACACGGCCCAGCCCCACGGAAAGCATCTCAGGGGCATGGAGTCATGGGCTCTGGGCCAGATCAAGTGCCATGGATGTGTGGGGCACTTCTCTAGATACAACCTAGAAGCAGCTGTTATTCTCTTGCTCTGGCACTAAATGCAATAATAGAATGACACTTCATCTCTAATCTGTGGACTATTTTTGCTATCACCCAAAAAGCCACTGGCTAATAATATCAGGTGGAACGACATGAAATCGCCATTCTTGTAAGTCAGGAATGTGAGAATATTGGCAATTACATACAGCCCAACCAAACGATAACAATGCTTGGTGCTCGCTTTGTGTCAGACTCCATGCGAGGTCCTCTAAGTATATTCATCACATAATGTTTAATTCTTACAACCACCTTTCAAGGTTAAGTGTTACTGTGCCCATTTTGGAGATGCAGACACAGAGAAGTCAAAGTGTTTATCCAACTAGATACGAACCGGGTCTGTGTGACTTCAAAATCCATTCATTTTTCCCACCAGGAGGCCTGGGTCATGCTGGTCCTTCCACCTCCTATGCTCTCTGCCTTTGCCTGTGGGTCAGTGGCTGGCCATTCTTGTAGCATTGGGCACCGCCAAGACTCCCACCCGGCCAGCACCTGTCACTAATGAAACCCTGACCTCCTGAATTAGCAGTAAAGTGTATTTAACAAACATTTTCAAGAGGAGAAAAACATTTGAGAGTTTATTTAGGGTGAGAGGGCCAAGAAAAATGCACTCCTGAAAGAAACAGAACGTAATCAAGGGAGAACAATCTAGTCCAACCAGTTTCCAAACGCCTTGACCGTGACTATGAGCGAACAGGTAGTGGACCACTAAGAAAGGCACCAGGTGCCATGCCATCCAGCCTCACAGGCATGCGTTCTGTGACTGTCCTCTGAGAAGACTATGGAGCCTCATCGAGGAGAGAGAAAGAGAAACCTCCCGAAAGAACAAGTCAAAGCCAGGTCTCCTCGCCCACCGGAACCCCCTCGGAGGCTGAGACCAGCACCATAAGATAAATAAAGGGCTGTCAGACTCCAACGGTCAAAGAAGAAGAAGAAAGGAATGTGCTCCTTGTGAACGAAGATTTGGGAAGTCAGAGCAGACGTCATCCACAATAAAAGCAGTTTCCATAGTTCCAGATGCACATCTGTAGAGATCAAAGTGTGAGGAGAAAAAGGAGGACTGACCTTCACGTGGGCCACATAGTGATGACACGTCTCCTCCATGTGGACCAGCTGCAGCTTCTCGGAGACCTGACCCACGGACTCTCCCAGCAACACAAAGTAGACCCTGGGCAACTGGCTCTTTTCCTTTTTGGCCACATCAGCCGTCAGAACATAATTCAGGCCTGCCAAAAAATAAGGTCCAAGTGTCAGCGAGAACACACACACACAGTGACAAGGCCACCTCCACTCCCCCCTGCCCCTCAGGAGCACGAGCACATTTCATACGACACCTAGCCCTCCACTACACAGAGGACTGTGTCCCCAAGTCACCACCTTCTCGGAAAGAAGCACGCAGTCAGGGCACTCGCAGCATTGAGAGAAAGCCAGATGCCTAACCCCCGGCCTTCCTGGGGAAGCTGTGTGTGTCATACTTTATGGCGCTCCCTGATTTAAACCTCATGAGTTATCAACTGAGCCACCAATATACACATCAACGATTGGCTGTACACAACACAATTAGTGTCCTGAAAAAGGAGACACCATGGCGAACCTATAGAAAATTACTAGAAGCTGCTGAAATGATCAGGGCTGCATGTAATTCTGACTCCTATAAAACACTGGGATACATGCCCAACACAAGGGAGAAATTACCCACTAACTCTGACTCATCTCACAGATGTCGAATCGTGCTCTATAAGCACTACATCTATTGTACCGTGCCCCGTCCACGGTCCACTGAGTGCTGACTATGTGCCAGGCGCTGTGTAGGCACAGGGGGATACGGCAATGAACAACACAGGCAGCACGCCCTGCCCTTACGGAACGTATACTCACAGAAACTCAGACAAAGGCTGAAGCTTCCTGGGCAGCCCAGTGTGGTGCTCACACGTTTTATTACCTACTCTTTCAACAAAACCATGACCACTATGTGACCTGTGCTAAGGTGCCTTTCTGAAAAGAGGAAACTCATCACCTATATACCTCGGTGTGCCATGCCAGATGGCAGAACCTACCGTGACACAATCTGGGATTTAAAAACACACAAACAACCAGAAATGGTCACAATACAGAATACACATCGGAGAAACCCAAAGGTTTCACCTCCATTGTTTCAGAGTCTGTGAGTAAATGTATGACAGTGCGTTTTATCAGGTAAATAGGGCATTAGTAGTAACAGACCTATTTCACTGCTTTTCTGCACCAAAGAACCCTGTTTCAGAGATCCGGCCCTCTGCAACACCTTTCGTTGTGTAGCTGCTTTGTGGATTCAGGGGGATATGACATTTTTAAAGTGAGAGAAAAGGAACTTCCTGTCCATAAAACAACCAGGTGAGACTGCTGAGAAATGGGAAAGCAGGTGACTCGGCCCCTACCCCGACTTCACACAGCAGCCTCGTAGAAGCTGGGCTCTGGCATCACTAAGCAGCAGCCCTGTGCCTGCCTGCAGTGCAGTACGAGAAGCCAGGCAGCAGGGATGGCTCCGGCTTTGAATAACATCAGAGGATACCCAGGGGGAAGTATGAACAAGGAAAGAGGCAAGTGACCTGGACAGGCATTCCACAACTGCCACGGGGCATGTTTTCGATGCATTTAATGGTTTTCCTGGGCCTCTGCCATCTCAGGCATCTTGCCATGCCAAGCTGGCAGATTCTGGGTCAGCAGTGGCAAGTCTGCCCCAACTTGTTTATTTCAGCAAACAGCTGATTTCCAAGGTAAGGCTGGGTCACCAGAAGGGACCTGAGACCTGGATAATCCCAAGAGATACTATTAAGAAGAAAAGAATGCATGTTGGAAAGGACTTCTACCGAGGAAACCTATAGCCGACAACAGTGGGAAATGGGGTACACTCAGCGAATGTCAAGTCTTTAGGGCAATCCTAGGGACCATCTAGTCCCAAACCCTCAGTTTTAGATGAGGAACTGAGACCCCATCTAAGGAACAAGACTTGCTCCAGGCCAGAGAACCACCCACCTCAGGGCCGAATCTAGAAATCTCCTCATCTGCAGTGCCGGGTTATTCCTCCGACACTGGTTCTGGGTACATTTTTTACATTATCTGACCAAAAAAAAGGTGACATTTTTTGAAGGTACAGGTAGCAGAACCAAACAAGTAGGGAGATCTAGAACTGAACTTTATGATCTTAATTTTTCTGAACAACAGGCATTGAGTAAGAAAGGATAAGTATAAATAAAACGAGTTTCCAAGTTCCGTTTAGCAAGACCAGGGCTAGAGATGGGCACTGCTGGAGGCTAAGCCAGAAGGCCTTGGAAAACCACTATGGCAGCTGCTGAGTGGGGTGTCCTTTGCAGCCCCCTACCTGACCTTCCACCCAGGTGAGAGTGCTATGGCGGCTCTCCCTCAGAAAGCGTAATCTTGGAGAGAACAGAGGGTTTGAACCATCTGGCCAGCAATGAGCTGGCTGAGCGCAGAGAAAGCCTGGGTGGAAATGAACACAGGAAGACAGAACGGATAGTATCAGTGCCCCACCCATACCCTCTGCACTTTTACCATTTCTCTGCTGTCCAGCCCAATTTACAACTGCCAGCACCTGCATCCCGTTTCCCAAGGGCTTTCTCTGGTGGCTCTGTCCACATGCATGGCGGGCCAGAAATAGCTGAGAACTCAAGTCCCCAGAGCCGCCTCCAGTACTGCATGACCCCAGCTCCCTCGTCCCTTGAGTGGGGTGACTCTGAGGTGTGTTTCACACAGACTCCCAGGGTCCCCCAGCAGGATTCAGCTCCAACTGCCCACATTGGTAACTTGCTCCATAACACACCTTCTATTTGGCTGCTAAGATGCTCTATTTTACGTGTCAATTTGACGAGCACACAGTACCCAGGTATTTGGTCAAACACCAATCTGGATGTCACTGCAAAAGTACTTTTTAGATGAGATGAATGGTTAAATCAGTACATTTTGAATAAAGCAGATCATCCTCCGTACTGTGTGTCTGTGTGGGGGGGTGCTTCATCTAATGAGTTGAAAACCAAAGGGAAAAAGACTACAGTCCCCACAAAAAGAAGGCATTCTGCTTCCAGACTGCTTCCAAGCTGCGGTCGCAACATGCACGCATCCTCTTGTTTCATTTCTCTGGAGAACCTTGACTGATGCAGCTGCCCTCCCTTCCCATCTCACTTTCCCACTTTCCTACTGGTGCCTCTTGGGATCAAGTCCTGAATCAAATACGTGCACTTGAATCTTTGACCCAGGCTCTGCTTCTGGGAGAATCCAAATTAAGATGGAGCAAGTCAGGAAAAGGGAATGAGTTTGACCCTCACTATGTGCCAAGCACTGTGCTGGGGGCGTTCCAAATACCAGCTTTAGTTTTCCAAAGCCCCATCTCACCGCAGAATTGTTGACCGAGTATATTCCCCTTGCCACTCAAGGAAGGGGAGAAATCACTCAGCTCCTAGGAACTGAGCTGAGGACCACAACCGCTGCCCTGCTCAAGGCAGAGCGTGGACATGCCAAACACGTTTACCTAGCAGACTTTTCTAAAATGTTAACGTATACAATCACAGGCAGACCGTGTTCTCCAATTCACCAAGCGCCATCATTTTGGAAGCTTTTCGTCTTTAGAACTGCCTGCTTGGTGCTTCTGCTTGATTTAAAATTTACTGTGACATTTTAAATTACACAAAAAGAAGTCCGCTTCATAGCAAACTGTCTTCTAGAAGAAAGTAGCCACAAGGAGACTTACAGTGGGAAACCCAGCCTGAGTGAGGAGGGTCTTGGAGCTGCCAGGGTGGCAAGAAATGCAGACCGTTCTGAAGCCCTGAGCTCGGCTGGTAGTTTTAAACAGCGCCCACCCCAAGTGTCTGAAAGGGAGCCTCTAAGAAGGGGAGGAGAAGCTGCAGAAGCAGCCAATCAGCTCCCTTGATTCAGGTGGCTGGAGCCCCCGTGGGAGGGTGCCCCTAATGCAAGCCAGCCCAGCCAGCCCCCCGCCCGTCCTTGGGAGGGTGGTGGTTCTGATTAGGGCCCCCTCCAATAGCACATTTCACGTCTTCAGGTTTTCCCTTTGGCAGCTTGCGTCCATGCCATGTCGAATGATGTCATGTTGATGGAAAAGCTGATCCGCCCCAAGTAATGCTTTCAGCCGCCTCCTGTCCCTGCCCCCAGCTGGTTCCCGAGGGCCCCCCACACGGGCCTGGGCCAGGAGGGAGCCAGCTGTCTCGCATCAACTCGGGCTCTGGTCTCTCCCAGCGAGTTCTGATTCATTCCCTTTCTCCGTCAGAACATGATTTTAGCTGTGAAATTTTGCTAATAAGTTCTCCTTCCAGAGTTACTCTGAGCTTCCCTTAGAGTTTACCAGAAGGTGGGAGAGGGAGGAGATTTTCACTTTACTAGCTTTCCTAATTTTTATCCCCCCCCAAAAAAATGAGGAGCAATTAGTAAACCAGGTTCCCCCTGGTCTAATATTACTCATATAACATGGATTGGCCTCATTATCTCATCTCCATGCTTCGCAAGAGATCAATAGGAGCTCAGAGAATGTTCTCTGTGTGCAAACACTCTCTGGAGCAGAAATGCACCCCAAAGCCTCAGGAAGGGTCACGGAACAAGTCACCTCATTTCAACCCTATTTCTGCGATTGGCTTGAGTGACGTGGGTGCCATCTCTCAGGACCTGGACTCAACCGCTTGTCCAAAGGCAGGGCGGGCACCCCTGCTTGCTCACAGCTTTGCCAGGCTGACTGAGAGTCATGGAAACTGGGGACGCAGAATCAGAGCACAACACACAACCACTTAGCGCTCACCCCTTCCTGGTTTTTACCTTAGCACTCTGGTGAGAGCCCAGAACTGCCGGCTCCATTCTCAGCCTCCAGAGACTGACAGGCACGTGTAGGCTTCAGCCTGGCCAGCAAATAGGTACAGACCCAGCCCGTAGGTCAGGGCCAAAGCCCTCTCCTGACAGCAGTCACCACCCTTACATATGGCAGGCAGGAGGCTCCAAGGAGCCACAGGCCACCCCCCCCAAGCCGAGAATGAAGTGATTAGGGAGACGTAGGATGGGTAGAACTCTTGCCTGATGAAATATACTATAAACCTGTCGTGAGGCTGTTCGAGTCAGATGCTGTGTCTGCGCCCCAGCACTGTGCACAGGACCTGCCACACAAAGGGGCTCAGACACATCCAGAAGCAGCAGCATCGGTTATGTTTGTCTTGATCACCTGCCTCCCTGCCCCTGGCTGGCAAGCTCCATGAAAGCAAGTACTTTGCCTGGCCTGTTCTCTGCCCTGTGCCCAGGACCGAGCATCGTGTCTGGCACTTCTACATAAGAATTTAATAACTATTTGTGGATTGAAGGACCCCACAGGCGCTTCAGGAACTCCACGTGACTGGATCCTTGCTGTGCTGATTAGTGAAGCGGGTGTGTCTCGGCTCCAAACCCAGCCTTCTCTGCTCTGCAACGCTGGAGATGGGGCTCTGCAAACTTCGTTTCTGCTTTGCCAGCAGCTCTGTGGATCTGCCAAGATGGAGAGCTTGAGGGAGGCTGCAAGGCTGGAGGAGGGAGAAGGGGCTTGCTCCTGCCTGCCTGCTTCTGTCAGCTTAACCCAGCAACAGTTTGACACGGCAGCGGGTTCCAACAGCAGTTAATTCTAGTTTCAGTTTTTCCCCACCCCCTCAGAAAAACCCGCAGCAGCAGCCGGTAAGAGACCCCTCCTGCGAGGTTTAGGTCTCAGCTCTGCAGGGTCTCTTCTCCCTGCTAACAGGTTCTGATAACCCCAAAGAAGTGGTTCACCCAAGTATAACCTTTTCCCTTTGTTCCCCCTGACCCAAGGTCCTCAGATCTAAGCCACCTGGAAGCTTGTCAAAACACAGGTTGCTGGGCCCCACCCCCAGAGTTTCTGATTCAGTTAGAATTTGCATTTCTAACAAGGTCCCATGTGCTGCTGCACCTGGTCTGGGAACGACAGCTGGTGCAGACGCAGAAGTGGTGGCTGCTAGATGTACTTTCTACCAGGCCCTGTATGACCTGCTTAGTCGATTCCCAGCGCTAACTTCTGTGTGAGAAAATAACTGGTGTGCTTTCTGCTTTGCTGACTGGACCCTCCCTGAGGGGCCAAGGCAGAGTCACTCCCTCTCGTGGAGCTCGGTAGTTCCCACGGTATTGCCAGAAGCCACAGCAGCCCCTCTAGCGGCTTGGCTAATCAGCTGGCCCTAAATACTCCTGTGACCAAGTGGGAGCTGTGGTTTTCCATTGCTAAAACAGGAAATAAAAAGGCGAATGGAGTCCCTTCTCGGTGGTTCCTTCTCTGTGCGTATGCGTGAGGTCGCAAAGGAGAGAAGAAACCAGAGATAAGACTATGACCTGTTTATGGCTCCCAAACCATCCCCAGAGAGGTCTTGTAGCTGAAGATGCCAGCGGATTGATACCACTGAAGACTCCACTTCTGACAGCTGTTCAGAAGTACCCAGCACACCACTGGTGCCTCTTTATTGCACAGCCCAGGCTGTACTGCCCAAATGCAGCTATTCTGCTGAAAAACTCAGCCCTGGATATGCGGACACCTATTTGCAAGGCAACCATGGCCAAAACCACCACCAACATGGAAGCTCTGCTGCCTCCAGCAGTGAGAACGAGGAAGGCTCATAACTGGAGTCTCAGCCCTGGGCTCCCAGTGCAGAGGCCTGGGCAATGACAGGGAGCTGGCCAACCCGTCTGCCGGGCCTGGAGGAGTGGAAGATACCTGTACCCTGGAGGTGCCCTCTTCTTCCTCCATCTGGAAACTGGGGACCTCACCTTCCTGCTTGCACAGAGCCGAGGGGCTGCCCTCAATGCCAAACTCCAAACACCCCACCCATAGCTGGACTCACACAGCTACCTGACAAACTACCTTTTACCTCCACCTGATTTCCCATCACATTTCCATAATGGCTGCCCACTTTTCCCTTCTCAAACACTCCATAATTCCACTGCCAACTTTTTTTTTTTTTGGCAGATTTCTGCATTTCTTTCTCTACTGCAAAGACGGAGACACAGTTATTTCCCTGGATGCCAGGGGAAGAGACAGAAAATGCTAGTGTTGGATAATTTTCTGCATTGCCTCACTGATATCAAAAGTCTCAAGTTATCATCCATCCTCTTTAAGCCTGAATCTTAAATAAATGTGGGAAAACATCCCTTTTGACCATAAAGGAATGTTTGATTTCATCCAAGAACCCATGTGGCAGGTGGAAGGGAAGGGAGTGACCTGAACTGGAGGAGGAACCCCTGCTAAGTATTCACCATTCTGATGTGGACACTAGCAGAGTCGTTCCTTACTGCCCATGAAGTATGTACCATATATATATGGGTGTGTGTCACCCAACAGCCTGTCTCTTCCGTGATACCCCAACACTTCAAGGGCCATGGTTAAGCACAGACCTTCATTATAATTCCGCCTAGAAGTCAATGAAAGGGGCCCCAGTGACTGGGACCAAAGAAAGGGCCACTGGTTGGGAGCAGCGTGAGGAGACACCCACATATTCTCCTTGCTCAAATCCTGAACCTGCAAATCAGAGTTTATTCTACCATCGTCTTGTGCTCCGAAATCACTCTTGCATCCTGGTTCCTTCTCCTCGGTTCCTGCTATACTAATTTATCTTCACCACAACAGTGAGAGTTAAAGACTCTGAAAGCTGTGTACAGTGCTTCAGGATCAAAATAGTAGAAAATCTGTAATTCCCAGTAGACGCTCCATTGGGACATGCCTGGCACACGTAGGCGCACAATAAATATTTGTCAAATGTACACACACATGAACTCCAAATTGCTTTTTTTTTTGAAGAGTTCTAGGGTAGTTCTGCTTATTTTTATGCACACCAAAATTAATCTTCAACTCAACCATTTTTAAAATGTTTTTTCACGGAGCCCAAAAACACATCATGAGTTGGTAGTTGACAGACGACACACCATCTAACGAGGCGGAGGACATACGAGTCCCAGGACCATCTGAGAATTTTTTTCCTAGAGACTGTAGTGTCTGAAACAATTAGGGCTGGGCTGAGAAATGGTTTTTGAACACAAATCTCAGTATCGTCGGACCAGAATTCAACTCCTGGCACCACCATTAGCTATAGGATCCTGAGCAAGTATCTTTTTCTCACTGGGCTGCTCACAAAAAAAAGTTTGTTCACCCTCTCTCACTAGCCAAGTCCCAAGTTCATGGTATGTTGATATTTGATTTTGAAACTTCTGAGTCCTTTGGAACAATCTATGGTAAAACGTACAAGGTTTAATTGTGGAGCTTATTCAATCCACCTGAAGATCAAGATAAAGTGCCAATGAGACAGGTGACCTAGAAGGGTTAGAACATTGTGAAATAAGGCAGAGAATTCCGGGTGCCGCTGAGAAATGGACTAGCCCCTGGCTGTGAGTGCACACACATGGGCCCCAGAGCAGCGCTTCTCACATTTAGCTGTGCACAGGCATCTTGCAGGGGTCTTGTTGAAACGCAGATTCTGATTCACAGGTGCCGCCTGGGGCCTGAGGATGTGCCTTTCTAATAAGCTCCCAGGAGATGCTGCTGCTGCCGGCCCAGGGACGACATTATGAGTAGGGACAGGAGACACACGTGACACTCAAAATGTCTAAGAAAGTCAATGAGGCCAGGTCCTTATTAGTGGGGCTTTTTTGTTCTCGTTTTCCTGAAACTCTTCTTTCTGTTATTAAATCAACCTTTCAAGTGAAAACAAAGCACCTAGGAATCTGCACAACTGCCCTGCAATTCATGTCCTTTGGGTGATCACACCCTCTGAATTCTAATCTCCACGGACCCTCGCTTGTTCCGGGGCTGGATCCAGTCTCTGGAGCTGGGCTGGCTAGTCGACCTTCCCCACTCAGAGAAAGCGGGGATGGCTGCCGCTGGCCAGGGCGATGCCTGCCTCTTTTCAGTCATCTAAAGCTCATGAAGCAGCTCCCCCTCTTTTGGAAGCCCAAGCCTTTGTGGAAATCAGCATCTCAAAACTACCATCCACTCTTGGTCTCCAATTCTGCTGACATCTGGCTGGTGCTACAAACTCTCAGGGGAGCCTCCAAAGTCCCACCTTTTCTGACTGCACGGAACGTTCCAGAAGGCCAGGCTCCAATCACTACATTTCCACAAGTCCCACAGGCCTGTCCCACCCGTGGCCCAGGGAGGTTTGAGTCTGATCCACATACATTTGGGAGAGGGATGTTTGGGGTCAAATATTATTTGTCCTAGAGCTAGTGGTTGTGTTCAAGTGGGAAAATAGTAGTAAGCAGAATGAAAAGAGGAGGAACCTCAGAGGGAAAGGGGTCTGGCCCGTGGGGGTCTGCTGCCTTCAGAAGTCCAGAAACTTCCCTTGGCTGCCCACACCCCCCCAAGCTCCCTTCAGCGAAGAGCCCTGACTCGCTGGCTCATTACCAATTTCTCCAGGAACGTGCCTGCCGTGGAAGCGGAAGCAGGCAGTGACATTCAGGCAGTTCACAGGCTGCTGTCCGTCGTGACACTGAGGCGCCGTGATGTTGATGGAGGCTGGAAGGAAGATGGAGACGTCCACCGTAATGACGGGTCTCGCTCTACAGGGCAAGAGAGGAAGCTCTCAGAACCGAACGAGAACTAAAGCAACAGGACAAATCCTAGGGCTGCTGGCTGGCTGCCCAGCCCTTAATTAAAGTATGAAATAACCCAAGCGAGAAGGGCCAGGGTGCTCTGTAAATACCTTTTTTCTGTTTTTTCAGCTTATTTCCTAATAAGTTAATGGTTAGCTTCCCAATAAGAAAAGCAAGTTCGTTGTTAATAAAACACATCTGGTTGAAGCCATAAATGAACCACCAGATGTTGAGTGATTATTTGAAATTTCACCAATTAAGTTCCGATTTCCATTTTATTAGGAAGATAGGACTATATTTAAGAGGAGTTCTCCAGCCGTGACTGGATGCCGTGACTTGAGAAATAAGAGGCACAGTCAGGATTCGCCCACAGCATTTACTGCCATTAGAAGCACGACCTGCAAAGCGCCAGTCCCATCGGGTGGGTCCCGCCTCTACCTTCACTGACTCCCATCAGTTCATTAAGTATTTTTCTACAGAACATGATTAATGGAGTCCCAGCTGGTAACAGCAAAGTACTTCAGAAATCAACCCGCCTGGCCTCAGGACCAAGTGAAACCCAATAAACATCCACACACTTAACACCCGTGTGGACCACCCCCCCAGTGCTTGATGGATGGAGAGCCTCATTGTTGCAGCTCCCCTGAGGCGACCGACAAAAGCTTCGAGTGAATCCCACATTCTGCTCTCATTGCAAACATCTGCTCAGGGACGGTTCACCTAAGCTGTGGCTTAACCTTCTCCCCTCCAGGCCTCACAAGGAGACCCTTTCCCTCCAAGGAGCTGCAGCCTTCATGCGCTGGGGTGACATAACAAGATTAAGGGCATTAGAGGCCTGAGAACAATGACTTCACTTGTGTACAGTGATCTCGGAGTGCCCAGGGTGACAAGACAGATGGGAACGATGACCAACACCAAGTCTAAGAGAAGAAAGCATTAAGGAAAACTTCAGAGAGAAAAAAAAAAAGGAAGCGTGGAGACACGTGACACACATGGGCTTAAGGGATTTCACTGCTGCTCCCACTGCCATGAGATATGGGTCCAGAGAGGAACCGTTGTGACAAGTACAGGGACACTGTGAGACTCCCAGAGCACATCCAGCTGTAGGACTAATGGAAGTCAGACAACAGTGCCTGAAAGAAACTCAGTGGTCTTGTCTTCCCATTTCTTCTGGGTTCATTCTTAGATGCTGTAAAGGAATATCCTGCTCCTCAGCACGGTGGTTGAACGGAGGCCAGCGACACTCTCTGGAGCCCCACTGCCCGTCAACGGCCAGCTCAGGTGTTCCCTCTCCCACGCAGCCTTTCTTAGCACCCCGGCAGTTGGATGTTCTCCCTCTCTGTGGTCTCAGGGTTCACACCTCATCTCACTTACTAATTAAGGTCACTGTCTATTTCCAAACCTGCCCCACCAGGCTGCAGGCCCCCTCTCCAGGATCGATCCTGGAGGATCGATCCTGAGGTTCCCAGGTCAGCAGGTTTTCAAAACCCCTTGTTAAATGGGAGCAAACTTCATGCCAGGCCATGGGACTGAAAACCACAGAAGTGCCCAAAATTTCACAAAACAGACAGGGGGACCAGGGAGAGTTGGTCTCTCCCCTGGGAGAGCCCCACCCTGCCCAGTGCACGTCCTGCATGGTCATCAAACAGAAGAAAAGCCCAGCCCCTGCAGTCACCCCAGGGGCCACCTCAACAGGAGGATGCCTGGTTCCTCCTCTCATGGCAGAGCTCTGCAGAAGGTGAGGTGAGCAGGAAACAGAAGTGAGCGGTCCAGACAAAATGATGAAGGTTGTTAAAACAGAGTCCTTTGAAATGACATATAAGGACCTTCACAAGCACATCTCCCTCCAACATCCGGCAGATCAGTCCCCTCAAACCTTTTTGTTTCAACTCCAAGTATTGTTTTTGGACCAGGAAAGGCCCAGAAATCTGTCATAAGCCTCTCTGATCACTTCCTTTGACTTTCAATGGCATCATACCAGGTGCCTATCACCCTACCCCAGGACCTGCCCTCCTGAGCTAATCAGAGAGAACAAACTTCCTAAGGGCAGAGCTGGGCCAACCCACACTCCTGGGGGGAAGGGCGACTGGTTTTCATGGTCCCACCTGTACATGTGCCAGCCTCTGAGATAAAAGCAAAGGGGCACCTGAGGACAGCACCGCAAACACTTCCAAGATTTTATTCTAAAGAAGCTAGGGGCTGGAATACCTCTTTCTGATGGCTGACAGTTCGGCGCCTGCTAGTTCTCTTGTGATATTTCACAGGTGAATAATAAAACCAGTCAGGATACCCTCTGACGTGGTGTCACTCGAATGACCCAGGCCTTCTTTGGGGTCAGTTTGCAGGGCAGACATGGGTGGACAGATCAAGAGCAGGCACCGCTGGTGAAAATGCGAGCCTTCCATGCCTGCCCTGAAGCCAGCTGCTCCACTTAGGGTTCCCGTTCTCAGGAATTTTTTTCGCTTTCCCGTTCCTGAATCCCGAGATACAAACTGTTTTCTGTTCTCCACGATGAATTGTTTCCACAAAGTGACGGCAGATACTACCAACCACCTGGGTTCAAGGAGCCGATTTTCCCGATTTCCTGACCAACTTTTCTTGGGATTCGGGAATGGAAAAGCGAAAAAAATTCCCAAGAATGGGTGGGAATTCCCTCCTGGAAACCCTAGCTCCACTCTTGGATATAAGGTTTTCTCTTAGCTGCAGCCCAAAGCATCCCTAACCCACACACCACTGGACTCTCCAGGAGGACACTTGAGAACGAGCATGGTGTGTTCTAAGTGCACATACATGCACAGTTGCCTGGCCCTCCTCCCTTTTCTGGTCCCACCGAAACACTGAGGTAACTACCTAAAGTCTACCTAACTTGCCTGTTAGCTGGGTCATAACGGGGACACAATTACCACCTTCAAATACTGAAGGCCTTCTACATAGAAGATAGGGGACCCAGAAGCAGAATTTTAGGGAGGCAAAAATTAACCCAATGTATGTCAAAATTGCTAGCATGTGTTGAGCACTTACGCCAGGCACCGTTCTATGCATTTTACATGGACTAACTCACTGAGTTCTCCCAAGAACCAGTACCATTACTTTGTTTAATAGATGAGAATGCTGAAAGAGAGGTGACCAGACTTGTCCAGGAAACTCACCTCCTAAGGGTAGAGTCAGGGCTGGAAGCCAGACCATCTGGCCCCAGAGTTTACACTCTTAACCTCAAAGCTATTCTGCCTCTTCAACAATTTAGTATTTTGATTCACCTGGGGATTAACTGGTTCCCTAAGAAGCTACTAAGCCCCCACCCACAGGGGGGCACTTCTTTCACGAAGAGGCTGTGTGGCCTGGTAAAAACTTGGAGAAAGGCACTACTGAATGAGAAGAATCTAGGGTGTGGAACGAAATGGCCTCTGGGATCCCTTCCAGCTCTAAGATCCTACTAGCCTATTTTAGAACGTTCTGCCATCAGGTTATTAACAAAACCTAAGAGTTGGCTCCCACTCCAAAGTGTAATTCTGCCTCCTCTGACTCATACAGACAGAAATACTTGGAGATGGCTCATGGGTGGGATGGCAGCCCACTGGCCTCTGTAGGAGAGATCCAGACCGCATGGGCTTCAGCAAGCACTGGACGTCCCCCACCTCTGCTGCCACCAGGAAACAAAGGGCTAGCCCACATGCAGAGGTTCCCCATCCCTCGGGAGCCGGGGACTGATGAGGTGGGAATGCAGGGTGTGGGGCTGAAGAGAGAGGACCGGACAGTGCTTCCCAGCCTCTTGGACACTTCCTTGTCATGGCACCCATGGGAAACGATATTCTGTGTATAGCACATTAATGAAAGGGGTTGTTCATAGCAAAAACTCCTGGGGCTCAGCCCGCCCCCTCCCAAAAAAAATTTTGTCTAGAAGCTCCAGGGATGCTATCATCTCACATCTGTAAGCCATCGGAGGTCCAGCAGCTGGAAACGCTGAGACAGAGAATAATGAGAACGAAGGTAGCATTCTCCTTTACTAAGCACCTCCATTTGCAAGGAAGAGAACAGAGGGAACTGCTAACTAATGGTGAATAACTCCCCTGTGCCCCCACCACCAAATTCCACCCCTCATCTGTAAAGAATGTAACCCAAGAAGCAAGAGAGAAGCATCTCACCTCAGAAGAACAACACTGTCGGACATGAAGGCTCCAACAGTTACATCTGAAAAGGAGAGGTGTACGTACATATTTAGAGATTTGTTAACGCCCATCCTACCCACCCCTGGCAAGGTGCTCCACAGCAATGGAGGCCTGGCCCTGAGGTCAGAGGTCCCCTGATGGCCATCCTCTGGGCTATAGAATGATTTTGTACGAGTTAGAGCCACACTGTCCCAGGTGGCAGCCAATCACCCACCAGACGTGGCTGTTGGATCTCGAAATGGAGCTCGTCTGAACTGACATGTGTCTGAGTGTAACATACAAGCTGATTTCAAAGACCTAGTATGAAAAAACATTAGCTGTCTCATTAAGAATTTTATATTGGTTATATGTTAAAATTATAATACCGTGTTTCCCCAAAAATAAGACCGGGTCTTATATTAATTCTTGCTCCAAAAGATGCATTAGAGCTTATGTTCGGGGGATCTCATCCTGAAAAATCATGCTAGGGCTTATTTTCCTGTTAGGTCTTATTTTCGGGGAAACATGTCGAATATATTGAACTAAAGAAAACATTAAAATTAATTTCACCTGTTTCTTTTTATCTTTCTTATGTGGTTTCTAGAGTATTTTAAATTACATATGTGGCTCACATTATATTTCTTTTGGACATCAGTGAATCAGAGAGAGGGATACCTCAAATTAGATGACTTGGGAAAAGCTCCAAGGTCTGTAAAACATGTGAATCATTTCCACTTCACACCTTACTCTACGTGACCTCAGAGTCGCTCAGTGTCCTCGTCTGTACAATAAAGATAATTACCCCAGATCTTCTTCCAAAGTTGACAATATGTCATAATACTTAAACCAAGAAATATGTATTAAATACTAAATATTTATTAAACATAATATTTTTAAAATATTTAAATATGTATTAAATGTAATATATAACATCAGATATTTAAATAAGAAAATTCTTGAAAATACTTGGTAAATTTCAAACCAAGACACAAGCGTTAGCTGGTAATGTTTATTCCCAAAGAACTTTAATTTAGGAAGCATTCACTCATCTAGTAGATCTCTGCCTTTCTTCCCCTCTAACAGAAACCCCTGGGCAGCCGGTTGGCTCAGTGGTTAGAGCGCAGTGCTCATAACACCAAGGTCGTCGGTTCGGTTCCCACATAAGCCAGTGAACTGCACCCTCCACAACTAGAGTGAAAACAACAACTTGACTTGGAGCTGATGGGCCCTGGAAAAACACACTGTTCCACAATATTCCCCAATAAAAATTTTTTTTAAAAAATGATGTACATTGCATGTGGAGGCATTTTGCATATATTAAAATGCTAAACCAATGTAAGGTATTATTTAGGGATGGCCACAAATTGCCTGGGACAAGATCATGAGGGGTCTTCCTACAGGGCCACACACTTCCACACTGACCTTTTTCTATTCACACTCCTTCTGGCTCTGCAAAGTTATGAGGGATGATTAAAACTCCTCCATCTGTAAGAAACTACAGAATTCGGTGCCCTCCAGAATTGCATTTGTTTTCCCAGCTCCTTGGAGGCATTTTAAGTGGAAAGAAATTTTTTCTCAAGATAGCAAGATGACCTCCAGTTTCAGGGAAATTTTTTCTGAATTCCATGATAATTTTGGATTTTTTTTCCACATTCTTATCTTCGTTTCCTTACCTCATCCCACTCCGACCCCTTCAAACACCAAAAGAACCACTACTCCACTGCCCAATTTTACCTGAACCGGATATCACTTGGGATTGGGGTTTGAAATCGTACATTTTCATTTAATTCGCCTCAACCACCACAAGGCGTTAATTAATCCTGAAGACAAGCCAGCCAGTCAGCCTTGAATGGTGAAGTTCTGTTCGTCCATCAGTGGGAGGACATGATTTTCTTTTTGCTCTAAATCTTTCTGTCAATAATTTTCATGTAGCGGGGTTTGGCGGGGCAGGGGGTGGCTGCTTAGCTCCTTTTTCCCACCTCTCAAGAGTAAGAAGCTTCTGAATATGGTTAAATATCAAGGAAAACATGAGCTTTCACTATTTATCACTTTATATGTGGATAGTGCTTTTTTCTTCTTTAGAAAGACTTGCTGCCACAGGAACCACTGAAAAAATCACCCTCCAGTGCTCCAGCCCTTCAGAGTAGATGATTTTAAAACCCCAAAATAAACATCAACACTTTCACCTTAAAATCAAACACCAGACAAAACACCCCCTTCTAGTGTGTGAATTTTCCTAATCCTAAATGGATGTAAGCACTGCTTAAACCAGACTGGAAATTATTCTGCCTCGGGCATTTTCTTCATTTATCTCATCTGCCTTTAAAGAAAAATAGCTTACCAGGATAGCCATTTCCATCCATGTCAATTCCTCCTGATATGGACTGCCCAAACATCCGTAGAACTGGACTTATCTTCTGCCCTGACAGTCTCTGAAACAGACAATAGGGAAATTGAGTCACCGGAAAGGAGAAGAGTCACAAATAAGACCCCGTGGCTATTTCAGCCCAGCTTCCCTAGGACACTTGGTCTTGACATTGTTGAAAGGAAAAATAAAATATCGTCCTAATTTGATCAGGAATCTTTAGCAGGCAACACACTCCGGAGCCAAATGTTATCATTTACAATTTTTTCTAAGTTCAATGCTAATGAAAAATCTCCCTAATATGTTAATGTTTTGACATGTTGAATGAAGTTTGAAATGGATGAAGTTTAGCTTCCATTTCTAACCAAGGTTTTGTTTTGTTTTCACACAAGTACAGCTGGCTGAAATTATCACAACATATTTTCCCTTCTATGACTCTACCCAAACGTGTACCCAATATGCAACACTCCTCCGCTAAGAGGCACACATTAGAGTCTTTCCCTAGGTGGCAGGCCATTAATTAGCATGTCTAAATGGCCAAGATGGTCACATGGAAACCACCTCTCCATCAAGCCAACCAGAAGAACTCTGAGCTTCACTAATAGGATGAAACAGTTTTACACAGTAAATCTAGAACCCCATGGTCCTGAACTTTCCATACACTGTAGGAAAAAAAAATGAGCTGAAGCTGACCCTCCGCTCTAAAAGACAGCTCTTAACCAACCATTCAGAGTTCACAGCCCTACCATCATGGAGCATACCAGCATCCATGCTTACTTTTTATTCATCATTAAGTTCAACATATGTTAACACACGCCACATTGGTTCAAGGAGATCTGTTCTATATGATGTATCATGTATAATAATACATCAACATTTGTGTGGCGCTATTCCTCACAGAGATATCAACCTTCCTGAATCAGAAAAGTCCCATCTTCTGGGATTAGACCTGTTCCTTCTTCCCTTTATCTAGACAGTCTCCTTGGGGAGGCTTCCTCCACAATGCCCTCGTTGTGGATGATAAGAGAAACGCTTTGTTTTCATGCCATGCAGCAAAATCCTCATCAGAACCAGGTTTACAAATCTCCAGGGGATCCCTTTGGATCATCCTTTTCCTTACTGCGTCATCCTGTAGGGAAGTCATGAGGCTGAGGAGGGGGCGTTTCCTTAGGATCCACAGATGGAGACGCCAGGGAGTACCCCGGCCCCCAGCAGCTGGCAACTACAAATAACCATCCGCTTGCTATCTTCACTTAAGCCATCCAACAGGAAATGCGCAAGTATCAGAGTACAAATCAGAACACTGTAGGAAACACTAAAGAAATATTTCTTGCTAAGAGGCAGAGCCCACGTCCCCACATGGCTCTGTCTAAACAAACATGTATGTGTGTCTGCGTACTTCTTAAAAGCTGCATCTTGAAGCCGACCATCTCAGCTCTGAAGTCCATCAACGCGAGCAGCAGTGTGCCCTGGGATTGCATTGCTAAGGTATGCTGTGGCTGGGACGAGGGGGAAGAGCGAAGGGGTGGTCCGTTTGGGGGTGGCGATGCAGGCTTAAGTTATCCCACAGACATCTGCATGCCATTATGCCATAAAGCCAGGAAGATAAGTCTGCTCGGTGCTAATAACCCTAAATGAAAACCAGGAGCCTTGGAAAACCTCCGCTTGACCAGGTTTACATGCAGTGTCCTCGTGGCAGGAGAAAGATCACAGAAGCCGCCACGACATGCCCAGAGGGCTCTCAAATGGAGAAAGGCACACGAGGATCTTAAAATCAACACTCCTCGTAGTCAACTCAAAAAAGAGGAATGAGTTAAAGAGCAATGTGTAAGAACTTTACTCTGATCTCACAATTTATCCAGTAGAAATAATACCGATCCAGGCCAAAGAAAAGCGATTGCCTTGCCCAGGGTTGTTCCTGATTTCCTTCTCGAGTTCACCCACACAATGGCTGCTCTGTCCAGACGTGGGCCCTGAACAATCCTGTCGTGAAAGGATATTTTTTTTTCCCCTTTTAAATCACTGACCTTATCACATACATATTAGCAGCTTGGAAAAGTATAATCATAGTTGTTTCTTTTTGTTTTCTTCTTTTCTCTCTCTCTCTCTTTTTTTTTTTTAAAGAGCCCCAAACCACTCCTCCTTGTCAAAGCGAACGAGGCAGCCGGACTGCTGACCAAGGCAGGACAGGTCCGACTGCTGATCCCTGCTTCCTACTGAAGACACTCCAGGCTGACCACAAAATCTACACGTCAGTTCCCTGCAGGGTTCCACCCAGCAACAAAACAAAACACTGGAGGGCTGGAGGAGCACGGGAAGCAGGGGTCTCTCGCAGGTTGCCTCCCCGTGTGATTAGCTTCCGAGGTCCGGGAACAAGCTTCCAGGAGGATGCATGGAGAGTGACCCTGGTGGCTGCCCAAGGATGGGGCCCCCTGGATGACTTTCAGCTTGTCAGGAGAAAGATGACAGGGGCAGCCATGACATGCCCAGAGGGCTCTCAAATGGAGAAAGGCATATAAGGATTTTAAAATCAACACTTTTCATGGTGAACTCGAAAAAGAGGAATGAGTTAAAGAGTAGTGTGGAAGAACAGTCAGCTTATCACACTGGGCACAGTGGCCCTGACCGAGAGAAGCCCCTGTGACATGGATGTGACTCCCAGACTGTGCCTGCAGCCTTCTTCCTCCTGCCACAGCAGCTGAATGACCTAAGAGTTTATCCCCACTATTAATTATTCATTTCTAATGAAAAGAGGATGATATCTGTAAATAAATGCCCTTTGGAGTGTGTATGTCTCACACCCCAATCAGTTTCTACATTCCTAAGTTTTCCAGCTGAGCCTCCCCGAGTGCCCCTTTTTCCTACGTGTTGAGGACAATGGTTCCAATAAAAGGTTTGGGAGTCAGGCTGGCGGTTTCAGTCACCGTATTGCCACTTACTGGCTGGTGACCTTGGGCAGGTTAACTAACCTCCCTGGGCCATAGTCACCTCATAAATAAAAGGGGGGTAATAAAAGTACCCATCTCCCAGGGCTGTTACGAGGATGAGAGGCAAGAAAGGGGCAGGGCAGGTATACTCTGAGCAGTATGTCTCTTAGCATCTGTCTCTTGGAGCTCAGTGAGCTGAGCCGGAGGCCCCAGCACACAGGGAACCTGAAGCTCTATTGGCAACAACCCTCGGTCCTTCATTAACCAACTTACATGTGCAGCAAGAACAATTATGAACCTATAAACTGAACTTCCATTTACGCACTGCCTCTTAAAACCCACTTGTAAAGTCTTTTTTTTCTTACTGAGAAACTTTAGTGCATGAACAGGTTTTGATACTTTACTACCCTTTCATTTTACAGAACATTTATAGAACACTTTATAAGAACAAGACTCAGTTAAAATTTTTGTTTCCTTAGCAATAATCAAGATATGAGACCAGCCTCTTTGTGACGAGAAGTACAAGCATTGAGTAGGAAGTAATAAGCTCATAATGAGCGCTCGATAAATCAGTATTTGCTGATGGGAAATATCTCTGTGCTCAGTCCCTTTTTGTCACTGACCTACTGGGAGAAAGACACAGGCCCGTGCCACTCTACACACAGAGATCCCCAAATATCCTGATGATGCTTCTGCCGAGAGCATGACTTCCTTTTTTCCCATGGACTGGGTTTGACACCATCAGCAGGATTGAACACCAAGCTGATCTGGCAAAAAAACAGAACTCACCACTTCCATGTCCCAAGTCTGGGGCACGAGGGCAGAGCTTAACCAGCTCCTCATTTCAATGCCAATTGTGACAACGGCCCTGTGATAGCTTTCAGGCCCTTCCCCCTTGGACCGCTATCTTTCTAGATTATATTTTACAGGATATTCCTTTGGCTTAGTACAGATGGTTGACAAAGGAGTCACAAAAAAATAAATACATAAAGTCTCTTCTCCTTAAACAAACAGCTCTAAATCTGGGCAAGAATTTGTATATAATCTTCTGTAGGTAGAATGCGTCCCTGAATGTGAGCAAACTCAGGAGTCTACAAGCTTTGGTTTTTAATAAGCAATAGCATTTGTTTTTGTCTTTCACTAGAGGGTGGGAAGGCTAAAGGCAGGAACAATGTTGTGGGGTCCTCTGTACCCCAGGAGGTGGCACAGAGTTTGTCGAATGAATGTGTGAACAAGCAGTTACCATGTCACTCTCACACCAATTACCATTGAGTACTGAGGGACTATCCCACCGGCGTCACCATGATAGATATAGACTGCCCCGGAGAAGTCGTCTTCTTTGGGTGCACCAATAGCCACATCTAAGGGGAGAAAACCAGCTATGGGTTAGAAACGCCACACAGAATAACATAAGGGCCGATTCCTGCCATCATGTGTGAATCCCTCCATACCAGAAATTTCTTGGTTGCTGGTGGTTCAAGCAGCAACTTAGGCACAGAAGCTCCCAGCAGAAAAAAAAAAAAAGTTAAAAAGAAAATTATAGAAGCTGAGAAAAGTTTAGTTCCAGAAAAGTTTCTAGCTCATCCTTCTAGGAAAAATCGTTGAGCCATCCAATAAAATAAATACAAACCTCCTGCCCTCGTTTCTGTTTCTCAGAGAGGGGAATTCCATAGACAATGGTTATTGCACAACTGAGAAAGTCAACTCTATTCCTGGATAAGGGAATTGTATAAAATGGCATTCACTTCACACAAAAATCAACACTACTCTGACAAACTGACAACTCCTGGAACAAAGCCTAGGTCTTCCTGACTTTGTTCCCTTTGCTTCTAACACAAGTCATGTGTCTGCAGAAGTGAGGTCAAGCGTGAAGGGCACGCACCCACCACCTCCAGGGGAGGTCTCCTCTCTCCAGATGAAGCCCTCTCTGGCCAGGGGTGTGAGGGGATGAAAGGAGCCTGGATGCCTGGCCTGAGGCAAGAGCTGCCCCCCAGCCCATGTTCCACCTCAGCCATCTCCCTAGTGACATGGCTTCCATAGGTCCTGAGGTCTGAGTACTGCATATACAGTGAGGGGAGGAGGTATTTAAAAGACCAGAAAAGAGAAGCCAAGACAGAAAAGGCTACCGATGTCCAAACAGAAGTAGACATCAGGTATGTCCCTCCCCCCAGCACTGACACATTCAATCATCAGTCAGTCCCACAGGCTGTCACTATCAGGGGAGAGTGTGACCTTCTCTCCTCATGTGTTTCGAACTTCTCTTCCATAAGAAGCCCCCGTGGAGCAGCCCCAAGGTTCATTTGCACCCCAATCCCTCTGAGCTGATGAGAAGGGACTACGCAGAAGCACAACTCCAGGGGGGTCAGAGCTCAGCCCTGAGCGTCTACACAGAGGACATGCTCTCTAAAAGGTGTCCTCCCTCCCCAGTGTGCATTGACCGGCCTTCCAAGCAGGCAGGGCGATCCAGGAGTGCATCACGTGAGGGCAAAGTTAGAGGGCAGGCATGAGCTCACTGACCTGGGAAACCATCATCATCAAGGTCACCCAGGCTGGCGATGCTTTCTCCAAAGTGTGCGTTGTAGGCGCCGTCCCCGTTCAGGACCAGCTGCTCCTCCAGGGCCCCCTGGGAAAGCAGGATGGAGGAAAAAACGGAAAACAAAACAAAAAACAGAACTAAAAACACAATTTAAAAACCAGAGCTGGCAATACCGCCCCTCTAGTGCACACTCATGGACAGGAAACACCTGGGCAGAATCACAGGCACCCAGACCTCTCTCTCCTGGTGACAAGATGAGTGAGTCCCTTGGACCTGGGCAGCGTGACGGTGTCCAACAACTTGAGATGCCCTTTACTGGGAAGGAGAACTCACGCTGGGAGTAACTAACTCTCCCCCTTGTCCTACTGCTCTATAACCGAACCCACCTGCCCACCTATCTATCCCGCAGGAGCCTCTCAGCTTTCTGTACGGCATAGCAGTTTTGCCCCAAATTTGTTTCAAACAGGAATACAATTTCTGTTTTTCTCTCCTGCTTTTTGGGACGTTTGTAAAGCTGTTTTGCAGAGTGCGTGTATTAGAACTGTGACAGAGGGAGTCATGGTTCCAAACACCCCGTACCCAGTAGTTCTTGGCTGGGGTGGGGGTGTCAGTGGGGGCACACACATCCGTGCTTATTATCAGGGTGGTCTGAATGTCCTGAGCACACCCCAACCAACAGAGGGAGGAGGGTGAGGGTGATGGTGGTAAGAAAAGCCAGTGGAGGACATCCACTGCATTCCCCAACCATTGCTATGTGACTATCCGAGTGTTAAGATGCAATCTGATGGTCTGGGGCACGAGACTGTCTGAACCTGCCCCAGGGCAGACATACTCTGGACCCACTGTACACCCACAGAGCACCCCAGGGAGCACACGGCTTTTGCCATGACCAAATCTTTTTTCACTCGAAACACAGACCACTTGCAACTTAGCAACCATAAACATGGGATGATTTCTTACATCAATGAAACCCCCACCCCACAACAGAACTATGTAATGATTTCTTCCTATTAATACGGTGGGCAGAAGAAGCACCAACAAGTGACTTCTCATATGTACCAGGCACTGTGTGTCCACCTCTTCATTTCCATCGCACAGGGACTCTGTGAGGAAGACCTTAGGACTCTCCCCGCTTCACAGAGGAGGAAACTGAGCCACCAATTGTAAGCTCTTTGTCCATGTCACACAGGCTAGTAAGTGACAAAACCAAGCTTCCAATGCAGGTCTCCCAAGCACCAGTCATCGCTTTTTCCAAACTCCTCCACACTGCTTTGAAACCACTAATCAAAGAGGAAGAGGCTGGACAGAAATAACGAGTACCCTGGCATTTAGAGTGAGCACGTGGCATTGGAAACATTGGTTGAGGGGCTGAGATGTGTGGGTAAAACGTGTCCAGGGAAGGTCTGGGGAATCATCCTGCTCCGTGTCCACACCCAGATTGAGACATATCGTCAGGCTGGTGGTCTGGTTGCAGTATTGCCTCAGACAAGTTCACACCCACACAAATGCTTCCGTCTCCTGCAAGCAGTGTGGCTGGCAGCTGCCGAGGGCCTGCTGTTCTCATCTTCTTGATGACCACTTCGTTTCTCCCTGTGCTGTGCCTGTCCCTCTTCCGTGAACATCAGTGGGGACGCAGGTGCAGGTGCTCATAATCGCTGCAACGGATACCAGGAAGCTTCTCCCCTCCCAGGTTGAGATCCACCTCCCAGAGTTTGCAAACATCCAGGAAACTCCGAGGCTCTAACAACGTCCCCTGACTCCTCTTTGAATAGCTGCCCTTTCTCTCTGGTATCTGCCCACCTGGTGGTAGTTAAACACCATCGCTCCCTCCCAACTGGGATAACTAGCACCTTGGTTGCTGCTGAAAAGTACTCACTTTTTTGATTATGGAAGTATTACATTCTTGCTATTTGGATAAAGATAAAACTAAACCTCTACCCAAGCACAACCACCCAGGGAGATCTGTTCATAACATTCCCTATGTATCCTGTGTATTTTTAAAGGTTGTTTGTACACACAGTTTTTATCCTGCCTTTTCACTGATTATCTCATAAGCATTTTCTCATGTTAGCTCAAAGGCTGTGGTACCCAAATTTATTCCTTTAACTATTTCCTGCTTGTTGAACACTCTTACTTCCAGATTCTTTCTCACTGGTCTCCTGCCGCCTGTCCCTGCCCACCCTCTGCTCAGCTAAAGAGAGGCAGAGGCATCTTTCTGACCCCATCCCATGCCTTTCACGATTCTGCAGAATAACAGACAGCATCATTATGTCCCTTGGCCACAGCATTGCCCCCACCCAACCCCCATGGTGAACTAAATGCTCCTGCTGCTCATACCTCAACCCGCTCGCCCAGCTCCCAGCCCACTCCAGCCCGTCTGCCTAACTCCTTCTCCTGCAAGATTCCTTCCAGCCATTGTGTCCTCTCAGAAGGCTTCTCTGCTTCCCTGGGCAGGTGTTGTATATGTGCCCAGGAAGGCAACACAACCGAGAGGTGAAGCAAGCCAGCTCTGAAGCCAGCTTCCCTACGTTCACATCCCAGCCCCACCACTTCTTAGCTGTGTGATTTGGGGCAGGTTACTTAACCTCTCTGAGCCTCCGTTTTTTCACCTGAAAAATGGGGACCCCTGATACCATGTACACACTGCATTGAAATAATTCACAGAAAGAGGGAGGAACAGTTCCCAGTACATAGTAAGCATCCAAACCACAACCATTAAGATTTTTCTTCATCCCTGTATGTTTGCAGTTGTAACATTGTATATAACGTTCCATTGATGGAACATTGAGCTTTCTGCAGGTAGAAAGCTCCTACCTGGGCAATGGGGCCCAGTGCATGGCCCAGAGGGATGTTCAAACAACGCCCACTGGGCAAATGTCCCTCTCCCACACCCCGCCCACATGTCGCCCAGCACTGTACTCACGTTTCCTCTGTTGATGTAGACGGTGACCTGCCCCTCGTCCCTGATCTCAGAAAACATGGGGGCCCCCACCAGCAGGTCAGAGAGGCCGTCTGCGTTCAGGTCAACTGCACATAAGGAGGAGCCGAAGTAAGAGCCCATCTGCAACCAAGTCGAGTTGCAACAAAGCGTTCAGTGTCTGCCCTCACAAAGGAGGCCCTCGCTCTCCTCCAGCCCACTGGCTTTAGAAACACTTGCCTCCAGGCCCCTCAGAGGCTAGACAGCAGCTCTGCCCCTTAGCCCCATAAGCCAGAATGCCTAGAGAAACAGTAAACTACCTGACTTCCCTCCCCAGCAGTGATGCAGAGCCCCCAGTCAATGTGAGACCAGAGCTAACTGGCTCCGTCCCCTTTCCCAGAGCCTTACCAAAGGGAAAACAAATGGACCCATCCCCGGAGAACGAGGCACTGTTTTTAAAAATACAAGGTGAGGTTGCAAATATAGGTTACAACCAGGTAGAACTCATAAGACTACTTGACAGAAGAGGAAACATAGCCAGGTTACACTGACTCTTCTTTAATGATAGTTTAATCCAGTACCTATTATTTTAAATCAGGGTTCTCAAACCCAAATGCCAATGGGATGCAGGCAGGTGATATAACACGTATAAGAAAAAGCAAATAGCAGTGTAAGCATGCTGACAAGTGGCTGTGACGCTTGACTTCAGTGTCTAGGAAGCAATAGGGATGGTGGAGACAGTGGCAAATGAGTCCACAGACCCAGCTAAAGGAGCAGCTCCTACCCAGGGGTTGTCAACTGCTGTGAAGAGGAAGCCTGACCCAGGGAAAGCCAATTTTCCCATTTTTCAAGAGAAGCCAAAAATCTAAAATTTTACTTAAAAGGCCTATGTTTTAAATGACAACAAACTGACTCATATTAAAAATTAAAACAAACAAACAAACGTACTGTGCAGGACAAACAAAAATTTTTGTAGGCTGTATCCTTTCCAAAGTCTGCCAGTTTATAACTGCTGCTTTTAAAAAAAAAAAAAAAAAAAAAAAAAAAAAAAAAAAAAGCTATCCTTTTTAAAAAAATGTTTTCAAATAAAAGGGCTCTGTTTTTTATCACCATGAACAAGCATTTTCTTTCATTGTTGGAGTATATTGGCAGCTAAGCCCAGGGAGTAGGACACAGGTAGAGGGCCCTCCCGACTATTTCCTGCAGTTAGCCCTGGGACCGAGGACTCAGAAGTCCTTTCCCAGTCATATGCCAAGGCCACTTCCACTCAACCCACACTCGCTTCCAGCCCTTCCATTGCCAAGGGAGAAGGGCACAGCGGAGCTTTAGAATCATAGGAGGCCGGGGAGACAGAAACCAGCTGCCAGTCACTAACCCAACAGCCTTGCCATTCACCCTGTCTGGACTTGAGTTAAAGAACCAAGACCCAGGCAAGCTCTTGAAGCCACCAGCTGTTGTCTCTGTCTGAGCCCCAGGGAAGTCTTTGTTTCATTCCAGTGAGCTATTTAACTTGGCATTGTTGTCAGTGTTAAATCAGAAACCCTTGCACATGAAGTTTCCTACTACATGTTGACGCATCACACACTCCGTTATTGCAATAAAACTTCAACATGGCCGTGACATGCTTTGGGACGAGTGTTTCTTCATCAGAGCTCGCCCATCAGCCTGGAAATTCGGGGACGTGTGTCTCTGTTAACATCTGAACTACATACATACTGGGGATTTCTTATGTGTCTATGCAGGATGTCAACCAATAAAGACCAGAACTGGGTTTTTTTGGTGTGTTTGTTATGGTGAGGCCAGGAGACAGAATTATCTGACCAAATTCTGGCCAAACAAAAGCAGAAGTGGATAATGGTTTGCTGAGTCAGAACCCTCCTCTCTGTGTGTGACTCTGGACACAGAGTAAAGCTAAAGGAATCCTTTGAAAGCTTGGGGTCATGTCCTTTCCCTAAGAAATAATGCATAAGTCAGAGGGACAAGGATTTCTCATGTCTTGTGGCAAAAAGCAGAATAAGATGTATAGAGTAATGGTCTATTTCAAAATCAGAAAGGTGGTGGGGGTAAAGCAGGAAGACAGTGCAACAAGAGGGCAAGAGTGAGTGACAGAATGAAGGAATAACTCTAGAATGGTACGAGGGAAGGACAAGAAGAGCCCCCAAAGAAAACGAAAAGCAGCATGGCTCCGGGGCTGGGAGGTGAAATGTCTGGGCTCTTTAATCGCCTCCTTCAGAAGCCATGACACATCCTGTCTTAAGGACATTCAAGCAGACAAGTAAGCTGGTCGCCTGGAACTCAATTTCATAAAGTCCAAGGAAGTTTGGACAAGTGGCTTCTCAAATGTTAACCTCTCATTTTACTCACTCTCAAATCTACTCTCAAATTTACTCACTCTCAAATTTACTACTCTCAAATCTACTAGTTATAAATGGGTGGCCATGTAAGTTATCATCCAGACCAGGCTGTTTCTGAGAAGGAGCGAGAGCACAATTACAGACTGTTAATTACTCCAGGATGACAGGCAATAACGGGTCTCTCCAAGGTACAGGCCGTGGGGGACAGAGGAAGCAGGTACAGCTACCGATACACATGGAAATATTCCGAAGTAGGGTGACAGGTACGTTTAAGCTCCACAAAGCACTTTTTAAAAAATAGTAGCATGTGAGGTGATGGATGTGTTAATCATTTCACTATGTGTGTGTGTGTGTACCGAGGGTTCCAAAAAAGTGCCAAAAAAAAGTATACAAGTAGACTCTTTGGTCAACGTTGCTCAAGCAGTAGTTCGCCATAATCAGAAGTGTCTGGAGGCTGATGGTAACCAATTTGAGCACCTCTTGTAATCGCAGAAGTCAAACATGACTTGTATTCATGTTTTGTTATCAGAATATATTATTACAATTTTAACACAGTTTTCCTTTCTTAAAATGTGTATACATGTTTTTGGCATTCTCTGTATATATACCAATTATCAAATGATCATGCTATACACCTTAAACTTACACAATATTGCATGTAAATTATATCCCCATAAATCGGGGGGAAAAGGGGAAGAATCCTTTAATTTTATGCTTTCAAGCTCAAATACATTTGAAGGGGAACAGAGGGGGTTTTCCTCAGTAGACATACTCACCTATTGATTATTTTTTGGAGAAAGATCTAAAATGTTAGGCTTAGCAGCATTCATACCCTACTTGCTCTTTGGGACTTTTGTTTTCGTTTTTAATCACAAATGACATAGAATTATACATTATCTATCTTTAGGGGGGCTTGGAAAACCTTTTCTGCAGAATTGCTCATAGTCATTTTCCAGTGTTGCTGCTTTGGGGCTTGGAAATGTTAAAATAACAGGCCAGCCCAGTTCTCAGGGGAACGCAGGGTTGTTCTCAGGGAAAACTTCACAAGTTTGGGGATGCATTTTTGTTGTTGTTGGAAAGATGACAATTACATATTGAGTATACACATTAAGGTTGTTAAAACTGCAAAGAGTGAGTGGAATTTATGGAACTCAGAATAGGACTCACCATAAAAACCACATGTAACAATGCCAGGCTGCGTGCCGCAGGTCTAAGTGACAGCAGGAACTGAACTGTGGCTGGGACACATGACCACCAAGAAAGGAAACCATCTTCCCCCCGCCCCTTTCTCAGGGTAGTGGTGAGGTAAAATCATCTTCTGACATTCTCCTATCTCCTGTCATCTCCCTCCCACGCCCCTGGGGTCCCGAGCTTCTTCCTAGAGCTCACTAAGGCCTCTACCAAGACAAGCCTCTGAATGACCAATCTCATCTCCCAGCTTGACTTGGCGTCCCCTATCCAATCACACTAAGCAATCCTGCTGATCTAAGCCACACAAGGTGTCCATGGCTAAAAAGCCCACGGTTATTAATCAAAGGAATCTCCAGCTGGCTGACTTTCAGACGATGGTGCAGTAATGATAGGAATTAAGATGAGAAATTTGCAGGAATTAGGACTGGGGAGAGGGTGAGGGCAACAAGACCACGTAGGCAGATAAACCTTGCCCGTGACTAATTTAACGGCAGCCTTCCCAAGCTATTTCTATTTCAGGATTCTACGGGGAAATGGGTGATTTTGTTTGCTTTTTCTTTGTGTGACAACAATCCCCACGGCAACGGTGGGGGAGGGGCTCAGGATGCAGGGAGGAGGGGGCAGCACTGCACTGGTGAGATAAGGAGCGTGAGAACCGCTGGTCTCTGTGCCTCCTTTGAAAGCTATCAGTTACATATCATGGGATTGCTACCTGTACTCAACTGTACATGACCCCTCTGGAGGTGTAGATGTGTCTGTATGAAACAAAGACGGACAGATGGAGAGGGACAGAGGCAGAGAGAAACAGCATGCAGTAATTCTGAAGACAGTGTCTGAACTAGGGACAACCTTTGAAAGCTCTGTGCTGGAACTTAGCCACGTACACACTCATCTGGCTGCATGGCTCCTCCGGCAAGCATGAATCCCTTGAATTTTCAGGTTACACACTGTTAGGAAGGTTACGGCACCAACAGGCAGTAGAACTGCCATGTAAATACAGGGCACAGATAGGGCCTTTAAATCAATTTTCGAAAAAGTAAAAACTGATTCCCACACGGTGACATCTCTCAAACAACAAAAAGACATTTACACCAAGAATCTCACCTTTTTCCCTGATGCCTGAAAAATCTTAATTAAGGTGCCTGATCTTCGGTCAGCTCTAAAAATATAAACCTATGGAATGAAAAAAAAAAAATCCAGGTAAGATGGAAGCAATAACCAAAGATATTTCCCATCATCACCCTGGGAGTCCTATTTAAATGCCTGGCCAGGCACAGGGCAGGTGTGCTTATGCTGGCAGACAATAATGAAGTCAGTGTGGCTCTCATTCCATCCTCAGGCAGAAATCACCTCCACTGCGCCTGAGACACGTCACTGATGGAAACCACTCACAATGAGACCCAAGGAGCTTCCAAATTACTATTATTCAACAATTCGACTCTTGGAAACAGTATTTTCTTCGTTGAAAAATACGTCCTTCATTCCTACTAGTTAGCACTTTAGCAGGCATGTCAAGATAAGACAGAGCGAGGGAGGTATTTTAGACAAAGCCATTTTCCAAAGTGATACCACAGAACATTCGAGCCATGAAACCTGCTTGCGTAAATATGAGTTTAGTTTGGGAAATGCCAGAGTTAAGCGTTATATAAAAAACTCCTTTACCGTGGGACTCTTCAGATCCTTAATGTGCAAGTTTATACCCTGAGTCTCCACCACAAAGAGGCTCATTCGTGTAGAACTTCCTAAATGACTTGACTATGGAAGTTCTTTTCCAAGTTGCATCTTATGGGAGGAGTGTCCCATGAGAATCAAGATAGGGGACCCTGCCATGGGGTAAGGAATCACCATCTCAGTGTGAATGCTTTTGTGCCCTGACACCAGAAACAAACAACCACCCAAATCCTGAAGGCCAGAGGTCCATGCTGGGATCCTTGGGAATCAAGTGTGTACCAGACCCCACCTTCTGGGAATTTGGAACAGTCAGCAATTTTGTCAATTATGACCGGTTAACCCAGAGCTTTTCAGCATTTTCATGCTCTTTTTTGTTGTTGTTGTTGACTGGGTTCAGGATTCTCTCTGTCTGACTCTACTATGTTTCCCCAAAAATAAGACCTAGCCAGACAATCAGCTCTAATGCGTCTTTTGGAGCAAAAATTAATATAAGACCGGGTCTTATATTAATAGTAAAATATAATGTAAAATAAGACCGGGTCTTATATTAATTTTTGCTCCAAAAGACGCATTAGAGCTGATTGTCTGGCTAGGTCTTATTTTCGGGAAAACAGGGTATCAGTTATAAATCCTATTCTCATCTCAAGCCTTGACAGGGCCTATGCAGTTATCACAACCATCTAAAGAGAAAACAGTGGAATTAGACCAGGTTTTCTGCAATTGGTGAGAAAGGAAAGCTGCTGTCATCAGTGCTGAGGCACCCACATCGCTGTGAACTGGGAAATAAGCATTTTAACCAATGCTATAGAGATGGCTGGGCTCCCACAGCTCCTCTCTGGGAAGACATTGCCAATGTGGGGGCAGCTCTGGGTGGTTCTTCTTCCCTCCACCATGTAGAGGAATTCATGCGACTCAGAAAGACCCACCATCTTTCTTGAAATCATCAGAGTTCATCTGCATGCCTCCCCTTACTTAGTGCCCTGGGTTTCTGTCTGGTTTCACTTTCAAAGAACCTTTCTCCGTAGTATCAGTGTTAGTAAGGAGAAGGGCACATGCCCCAGAAATGTGAGCAGTAGCTCCTAACTCCAGCCCAGGAGGATCCAGGAAAATGACCCTCACGAACATTGCAGCAGTCAAGCGTAGTCAGCTGATCGTAGTAACATCCTGCCTAAAGGTCCCAAGTAACAGTGCTCTCCGCCCATCTGGGCCTCTTCAGAATCCAGACCCCACTTCTCCAAGCCCCTGCACAAATGGCTAGGTCCACCTCATGGGCTCAGATCCAAATATAATTCCTCTGTTCAGTGTTTCCTATCACAGAACCTACAGAGTTTATTAAACATGCAGATTCTGACTCATATGGACCTATTCAATCTGGATTTCCTGTACCCTGGAGCTAAAGGACCACCAAGCATAGTTCTCCATGTTCCAGGCCTCAAAGAGACCATGATTCCAAAGGGATGCAGACAGCCCTAGATCCGTGGGGTCTTCTCTATACTTTGGGCAGATAATTCAGGGAAAGTGACCCACATATTCTCAGTCCAGCCTTTGGGCTGAACCAGTCTTGGTTCTAAAACATTGGAAAAATACAGAATCTAGGCCCAAAGATAAATAAATCCCCGAAGATATCTGGACTAGACCTGGCTCTATTAAATCAAAGTCAAACTTGGAAAGGGTGAGAGTGGAAGATTTGAAGTTAGATAGCGCTGGACACCATTCCTTTGGAGACGTTACGATGTGGATGTGTCTCTGTCTCTGTCTCTGTCTCTGTCTCTCTCTCTCTCTCTCTCTCTCTCTTTCTCTCTCTCTCTCTCTCTCACACACACTGAGAGAGAAAGAGAGAGAGAAACTCAGCTGTGAAAAACATTCTCAGATGTAAATGTGCAGAGAAGGGAGAGCTCTGGGAGTAGCATCCACACTCTGATTAAGCTTTCAAGGTCAACTCTCAAAAATGGTTGGAAAGAGACGGAGGGTCCCTCAATATTTCATCCCTTACCTGCCAGCTACCCAGCAGAATGTTCGGACCAAAGTGAGGTGACCCACCTCTACAACAGTGGCAGCACGGTCCCCCCTTCTGTCTGAGCCCACGCTATCCCACGGACTCTTCTCCTCACCTTTCCGATGCCTTCGTCCTGTGGGGCGCCTCCCACCACGTCAGTGGTGGACATGTGAGAGAAGTGGCCGGCGGTAACCGCATAGCCTGTAAGAGATGGGCAGCAACCAAGCATGAGGTTGAGAAGGAAGGGCAGGGAAGCAAAAAGTTCCTTCAGAGGAAAAAGTTTCTCAAGCACCCCTGTCTAGATAGTTAGGATTCCGCTATTCTTGGCACATAAAGTACCGGGAACAAATGGCAGCTGTCAGTCTTCTCATGCTGGAATGGCTCATCTCACATGATGACATGTTCACAAGGAAAGAGTGGCTTCTGAGTGCCCTCTTTGGAACAGGTACTATGCTAAATACTCGGCATCTGTTTTCTTCTTCTTTTTGATACATTTTGAATTTTTGTACGGTTTGAATTTTCATACGGTAAAGTACACACATCTGAGGCGTAGAACTTAATGAATGTGTCCACCTGGACATAACCATAGAATCACCACCCAGAGTGATTCTAACCATAGAACCATAACCCAGAAGCTTCTCTGAGGCTCTTTCCCAGTCAATATCCCCCACGGTAGCCACTGGTCTGACTCCTACCACTGTATATTAGGTTTGCCTGATCTAGAACTTCACTCAACACAACATCTGTGACATTCATCCGTGTTGTTAAGTGTAGTAGTTCCTTTTTATTATTCATTAGTGTATCTTTTTTTCCTCCTGTTGCTAGGCATTTGGGTTGTTTCTGGTTTGCGGTTATTATGAATAAAGCTGCTATGAACATCCTTGCATGTGTCTTTGGATGCCATCGTCTCTTTTAATCCCACAATTCTAGGACGAAGGTGTGATTCTTTCTTACAGATGTGGAAACTGGGTAACTAAATGTGACTAAGCAACATGCCCCAGATCACACGTCAAGATTCAAATCTAATCTGTGTCTAAATCCCCTGCCTTTAACCGTCATGCCAAACTCCCTCCTAAGAGAAGGCAGAAAGAAACTGACTGTGGATGGATGGGTGGGTGGGTGGGTGGGTGGGGCAGATGCGTGGGTAAAGAATCCAGGTACAAAAGGAATCTAGAAAGAAAGGAAAGAGTTGTCGGAGCTTAATCGAAATGTGCCCTTCAGATGCTGAGAGCTTTGCTGGTAGTCTGAGAGCTCTCTCCTCCGGACGACAGAAACCCTGTCCCGGCTGCCATAGATTCCCCAAACCGTGTCATCACCCTCGCACCCTAATGCTGCGATCACAAGCTGTTTGGGTTTTGCGATGACACCATACTGGGATCAATTCTTATTTACCAAGTAGAAGCACCGTGGCTGATTTCTCTCAGACTGGAGGCTCACATTACCCAAAAGTGCTAGGAGAGATTTCAAAACCAGTGAGCCTTGCAATGGCTGCAGCGGATAAGGGCCTCTGTTTTGTACGTAGGGAGAACCCAGCAACCCAAAGCCTAGACCCTGAAGCCCCCACCCAAACCAGGCTCTCTTCTGCCTTCTTTTCATTTTCTGACCTAATCAACATACGCTGAGTCCCTACGCGATGCACCAGGCACTATACTGAATCCTGGGAACAGGAGACAAATATCCCACCTTCAAGGTGCCCCCAGCCTAGTGAGGGGTCGGTGGTGTCTCCAATCATGCCCAGGGGAGGCAGGTCGGACTTTAGAAACTCTGGGCTCCGAAACCACAGGTTGAAACCCCTAGTTTGCTATTTATGAATCATGTGACCCTGGCAATTACATAACTTCTTTGTACCTCAGTTTCGTTACCTGTAAAATGTGGGTAATAATAACAGCTACCGCCCAAGGCTGTTTGAGGAATTAAAAGAATACGCAGCGCCTGGCACAGAAAAAGTGCTTAATAAATGACGGCATGAAGGTGAACACAAAGCAGCAACACCACAACGACTCCAAGTAAAAGTGTCATGGTATATGTCACTGGGCAAACAACTTGGCAGTTAGCAGGGGAATGGCAAGTCACCGACTCCTTACTGCCATCTCACAAGTGAATCTCTATGAAAATGGGGAAGGATCCCTGCCCCCCCCACCACCACCAGATTTAAATGACGTGTAATGTGTGTGAAAGAGCGTTGTTTTCTCACTAGACCTTCCTAACGTTCACTTCATTTTCAGTCCAGAATTGTAGCATTTAGGGCATGAATTAAAGAAAAGCCACGTAAAATTGTCATGTACACAAGGAAAGAATGCCCATCTCTGTTCTTAAATAGGTCCCGTCTTGTCCCAGTGTCGTTCTGGCCTGGTGGCTAGTAACTTACCTTGTGTCTACCTTCTCTCTAGAAGATTAAATGGGCTGAGAAAATAAAAGTTTCTAAGCCTTTACTTAAACTTCAGCATTAGGCTGCCGTCCGTCGTGATCATTTCTGGTTCTTCTTATTTCTATTTGCATCCAGTTTTGGGACCAGGAAGCAGATACCTCACCCAACGGAATGCCGTGGAAAACCAGGATTCTGCTGCAGTCACTTTGTATCTGATCATCTGAACTTGAGTAATTGCTAGACTAAGAAACTAAAATGACGGGCTTCCCTGGAAGGTCAATTAAATCACACAATTTTCATTCAGTCCCCTCCTTTGTTCTCCTCTGTGGGGGGGGCCTGGTGTGTTAGGGTACCCAGGTAAAAGTATAACTCATTAGAACAACAGATGTAAAAGATAACAAACTCTTTGTTCCACCAGTAAAGCAATAATTCATGAACTTGGTGGCAACCACTCCCCTGCCCCTTTTCTTACCTGTCACCTCCCTGAGCTACTCACCCAGGTAAGTGTACCGCCTGTTCATGATCGCGTCATCGTTCAGTTTGAAGTAGGTGTTGTCTGTGAGGTTCAGCACTTTGACCGTCCCAGCCCAATAAAATGACCCTGGGGCACCCATCACCACCAGCTCCTACCGAAGAGAAACCCAGAGGTAATCAGGGAAGGAAGCTGATGAGCGGAGCGGGCAGGGAGAAGAGAACCACAATCAGAATAAGGAACTCACAAGTAAAGTGAAGATACCTCACCAAGGACTGTCTTCGGCCAAACAATTTAAAAGAAAAATTATCTCACCAGATTCCCTGGCATTATGCAATCCATTATACAGATGGGCTCATTAGGAATAAAGACCAAAATAACTGAGCAAGGTGACAGAACGAGCAACATGCCAGATCTTTATCCTACCCACAGATGAGACGGCACATATTTCCTCACCTTTACAACCAGGACCAAGGAAATGGCAACCATATGCCATTGTCCTACATCACAGAATGCCAGGGAACAATGCTCATGAAAAGACACCACACAATCTCACCCAGCCTGGCCTCTGGCCCCGCCAACCAACAACCCCATCTGCCCGATCCAGAGCAAGAGGAAAACAGTGACCCAAATCAGCTTTGCAAAAACCACAGACTAACACTCCTGGAAATCCCCTCCGGTCCTGTCAGAATGCTCAATAGGAACAGTTCTAAAGCTGGGTTTTCTGGTCTCTCTGACCCACTGCAAACTCAGAACAAAAACAGGAGAGCAGAGAGGCTCACTAAGGAAAGGACGTTGACTAGAAAGGGAAGAAACCACAGGCAGCAAGAGACGGCAACTACTAGTAAAAACAGACCCAGGAACACAAAGACACAGCTGTCTTCAGCATTTGGATGCGAGGCAAATGGGCCCACATCCTCAACAAGCCTGAGAGCGTGTCTGTGCTACAGAACCATCTAATGACCAACACTGATGATAAATCTAGCGCTCAGAAATGATCCGGTTACCTCAGGAGGGCAGCATGGAGACCTGCGTGGGTCTTACCCACAAGAAGATGCATCCTAACTGTGCTAACAAAAGTTGGAAATGACCGAGATGTCTAACAATAGGGATCCTAAATCACAGTACATCCGTTCAGCAGAATTCTACAGCAGTAAAAACACTGTGGAAGACCTAACGGTACTGAGTCACAAAGTGCTGTTGAGGTAAAAAGGATGTACCAAACAATATGTACGATCAACTTTTATAAAAGAAAAAAAAAAGTATGCAGATAGACAGACAAAGACAAGAAAGATATGCCCCCAAAATGTGCGTGGATTTTTCCACTAGGTGACAGGATTACAAGAACACTTTTGTTGTCTTTCTCTGTTTTATCCCTAAAGTGTGTTTTCGTGTTTTTCAAGTTTCTAGAACAACAATTAAACACTGACAAGGAAGTCGTCTCAGAAAATGAAATATGAGTGCCTGGGATGACACTGTACAGGCATTAAAACGGAGCATGTGCTACGTGCTGTGTGCAGGCTGTGATAGGGAAGGGAGGTGTCCTTGGGTCCCTGGTGTCCTGACCGGGGCTTTCTTTCCTTCCTTCCCCAACAGGGAATCCCTTCTTTTTGATGATCTATATTTCCTAAAGTATCTACACTGCAATAAAAAAAATAATAAAAACTATTTTTCTAACACAATCACTCATTTTTCATTGAACAGTATCTATTAAGCACCTACTATTACGTATGAAACCTGACATACTAGATACACAGATAAAGCCTCTTTGTATGACATTCCCAGGGGAAGGCAACATGGAAATGTACAAAATAGTTTAGAAAAATTCTATCCTAAAGGGTTAGAATAAAGACAAAGTCGAGAGGAAACCCCTCAACTATACCAAACACCCAAAGATGCAGGCCGCCTGGGCTCATGGGAGTGACGACCACAGTGAAGGTCACCTCTCATGGCCTCCCTTTGTCATTAAAGTCCCCACACACTGTTCCATGTCAGAAACATCCTTCTAGGCGGCCCCTCTCTGCAAAGCTGGCCTCACCATGGCCAGAAGAGCTGGTTTTCTACAAGTCCCTAGAAAAGGGACTTGTAGATCCTGCCACAAGGATTCTGAGTTTCTGGTGACAATTCATGAAGCCACACTGAATTCCCAGAGAGCAAATGTCTGAGAAAGTCAGAAACATCTAAAAAAGAAAAGAAAATTAGAGAGACTGAGGACAGAGCATGCGGGCAGGAGAGCAGGGCAATGCTTTGACCATCACACGTTCCGGGGTCAGTTTGGGAAAGTAGATGAACAAAGAGGAGGGTGTGAGCACAGATGGAAGAAAAGCCACCAGGTTCCTGCCTGGATGCTTGGCTCTTGATAATTCAGGAAGGTGTGGGCAAGGAACACTTCATTTGAAGGTCCTGAGACCCTCTCCACCTCCAAGGAAGCTATGGATGACAAGCTGGACACTCTCCGAGGGAGCTCACGATGTTATAAAAATATATCACTTTCTGCACTCAGGACTCATCACTGGGAAAACATGGGTGGTTCGTTCCTTCATCCATTCATCCCCCTTACACTCATCTGTTCTGTGTAAGGGACTGTGCTAGTCCTAGAAAGGGTGTGAGAGAGACAGTGGTCAGTTCATCCATCGAAGGAGCGCGACTTTCCTTGGCCTTGGGCTCAGAAAGGAATCCGAATATCAGTGTCCTAACACAAAGGGCACCAAAGAACATAATGAACAATAAGATCCCAGTACCAGCTGTGTCCACGGCGTAGCACTTTCTCCACCGGCTGTTCTTCACAAGCCAAAGCTTTGAGCATCACCACAGGCCTCTAAAGCCTTTGGGACACTAGGCAGCAAATGTGTTGTTTTCCAATGATTTAGATTAATCCAGGATAAAAGCTGAGAAATGCATGTGTAACATGTGCCTGCCTGCCCTCTCTCAAAACATTACAAGAAGAATAAGACCTCTCCTCGAAAGCCTTTAAAACTAACAGCCCTTTATTCCCCTCGTCTCCTCTTAGTGTTCATGCCCCATCTCCCCTCAATTCTAACTGGATAAACTGAGACCTTGGGGCTGGGAGCAGGGGGAAGGGGCAGGAAAGCAGCATCCAGCCCTCACCCCCCCGGAACTCCCTCATATTTAGTGTTTTCCATTCATTAGGGCTGACGCCTGTGCCCTCTTGGCCCTGCCCACCAGTGCCAGGAAAGTGTGACCAATGCTTCGCTCCCCACTACCCAGGAAGAGCCGATGCGAATGTCACACACAGAAACACAAGCTTCTCCATGAGCCAAAGGCTGCCACCACCTCAATCAGTGTGTGGAATCCCATCAACAAACAGTGGGGGCCTCTATTAGCAGCACCTCCCGAGGTGCAGGGACATCTGGGGGTGCTGTGAGGAGCCGCGGGCTTTTCCCTGCACACCACACGTTGGCATGAGCGGGAGGGTAGCAGAACGCTCAGGGTCCACCTCAGAAGTCTGTGCCAAACCGCCTTGCCCCCGGGTGTCTCCAGGCTTCCACAGTGGGCTCCATGGCTGCCGGGGTTGGTCCACGTCTTTTCTTGCTGCTTAGAAGCACACCTAGAGCCCCTCTTCGCCTAGGCTACAAAATCAAAGTTCCCAGGAAATTCCCCCTTGGGCTCAGTGACCAGTAACACCCACACGGTATCCATAACTCAAACAGCTTCGATAACCCCAGGGTCACCGACCTCCAGGTCAAGCAGGCACTTTGGGCCAGAGTATTTCAGGGAAACATGGCCATGTACGGAAGGCTACAGAAGCACGTCCAGCTTCGGAGGCAGCTGCCTGTCCCGTGCAGGGACAGCCCAGCTCCCAGCTAAGGCAGGCCCAAGTGACGGGGTCAGCAGGAGGGCAGAGGAAAAGAGCAGCACTGCTTGACCCCTTCGACCACATTTCCTGCTCAGCCTCCAACAGCTGAAGTTCCAGAAATGAGGGAGGCAGAGAGTTCAAAGACCTCCTGTTTAGGGAGGCCAAAAGCTTGGGAACTGAAACAGAGGCCAAAGCCCAGAGTGGCCAGGAGACAGTGTGGCTGGGTCAGAGGGCTGAGCCTCCCAATCCTGCCACCCCCGCCCCCACCACTCCATACACTGCTGCTTCCTCCCAGCCCAGCCAGCACGTGCTGAGCCACTGTGCTCCCCTCAGGCTCTAGAGCCCTGAGCCTGGAGTTGTAACAGGTCCTCCTGTTCCTCAGTCACCTCGAGCTTGCACAGCCACCTAGGGCTTCCCTCCGCTCCCCTGCCCCTCCCACTCCTCCTCCCAAACCCTCCTTCCACCCAGCCCCAATGCCCTCATCTTCCCTGACTTTCCGGCTGGTGAGACCACAATGACACCCCCTCCACCGGAACGCTTTCTCTCCCTTAGTTCTCCATCAACATCTCTGATGAGTTCTCATTTCTGCAATGAGTCTACTTGTTCTCCCATCATCTAAAGGAGACATTCTCCCCTAGGCTCCATGCTAAGCACACCCAGTCCCTCAGAGTTACTAGCATTGGACAAATCTAAGTTTCTAACTCAGGCTGGGTTCTGGTCCCTATATCCAAATATCTTCTAAAAACATCTACAAGGGGGTGGCCAGTTAGCTCAGTTGGTTAGAGCAAGGTGCCAATAACACCATGGTTGCCAGTTCAATCCCCACAATCCCCACTGTGAGCTGCGCCCTCCTTAAAATGAATGAATGAATGAATGAATAACATCTACAAGTGTACTGTGCCATCACCTCACACTGCACCTGTCCAAAGCAGACCCATCAGTTTACCTCTCCCAGGGATCCTTCTTTGGGCAGCCCCCTTTCCACCAGCACCACCATTCTCCAAAACCCTGGCTCAAACCATCCTTTCTCTCCCCACAGTCCTCTGGCCACCCAGCCCACTGATACTACCTTCATATTCTCCAACGCTCCTCATCATTTTCGTTTCTAAAGTGTCTCCCTAGCCGGCCCTGTTACTTTGGGGCTGGACCACATCACAGCCCTCTACCTGGCCTCCCTCCCTTCCACTTCCAAACCCCTGGGCACATCCAGCCCACATAGCTTTTCTTACAGCACTGCCATCCACCGTGCCATCACTTCCTGTTGCTATTGGGTTGAGTCTTACTTTACTAGACCTTACTGGAAGAGTGACAGCCATAGAAGTTATACAATCTCAATGCTTACTGAGATGGAAGCAGCAGCATATAGCAGCATGGAATTTCAAACCAATGGGGACAGCAGAAACTGTGTATTTAGCACACCAGTATCAGAACAACCAGCAATATATCTGGGAAAACAATGGAGTTTGTTTCCACCATACAATGTTTGCAAAAATAAATCCAAGATGGATTAAAGAGATTCATCTTTTTTTAATTATAAAAGTGCTAGGAGAAAATACAGGTGGATATACATAGTCTTAGGATGGGAATGACATTTGTAAGAGAGAGATCTAGAATCCAGGACAAAAAGAAGGACCAATTTGACCAAGTATGAATATTCAATGCCAGTACAGTAAACACACCATGAGCAAACTTAAATGTGAAAGACCAATGAGAAAAATTTGTAACACATATGAGATAAGAGATTAGTGTTGAAAATACAAGTTCCTAAAAGATGAGTAAAACAACAATATTAAAAAAAAGAAAAAAGCAAATTGGACTAAGCACATAAACAGGCAACTTCCAGGGAAGCAAATACAAAGGGCCAATATTTGAAAAAGATACTAAACTGAAATAATAATAAGGCAAAGGGACATTAAAACAAAATGAGATCTTTTTTTAATGACAGAAATTTTAAGTGTTAGCGAGAGAATGTAGGGACAGACAATGACATACAACTGGGAGGAATGTCAACTGGTAAACATTTCTGGAGTGCCGTTTGCCGACATGTGCCAAAATTCAAATTGTGGAGAGCTTTGACCCAGCAACTCCTCCACCATGCATCTCATCTAAAGACACGTGCACTGCGCACAAGATGCCACGTGTCGGGGCTTCCAGGACAATGACGCCAGTAAGAGTCGGGCATGTTTCAGCCAAAAATCACCCTGGCTGGAGGCGGTAAGTAGGATGTGGCCAGGGAACAGGGGAGACTGAAGAGGTAAGAAGGCCCAGGAGGCCGTGTGGGGCAGCCTGGATTTTATTATAAGTGTGATGAGAAGACACGGGAAGGTCCTGAGCAAAGGAGCACCCCAATATTTTTCTTGTTTCTAGAAGTTCGTTATGGCTGCTGTGTGGAAAGAGTCTGTAGAAGGTGAGGCTGGAAGCAGGAAATCAAGAGGTTCAGCAGTGGGCCAGGAGCAAGATAACTGTGGCCGTGGAGAGAAATGGATGTCTTTGTGATAGGTTTTGAGGGCACCGGAGATGAGACTTGCTGATGGCGTGGATGCAGGAGAGTAAGAGAAGAATCTTTTTCATTGTTGGCCTGAATAGCTAGGATGATGGGTGGTGCCATTTGCAAGGCTGAGCATGGAACTCTGTGGAGCGTAGAGAAGACTGTCATGAAAATGACAGTGAATGGACAGCGTAAGAATTACTGAGAGTCAGAGGTGAGGACTTAAGAAAGAAGGGTCTCGTATTTATTGGTTTGAGAATGAAGGGCAATAAAATGTCTGGGTTTTCTACCTTTTGCATGTTGCTTTCCGGACTAGACACTAAGTTGCCAAGTGTCTATTTTCTCCTTGAATTTAAATAGCAATTTTGGAAGATAAGGTGGACAGTTTTGCATTTGACCAGAAAGACAGTTCTTCAGAAAGCTTTGGCAGCCAGTGGGTGGTCAGGGGCTTTTTGCCCCCTCAAAGTCACGTGCCCTCCTGCAGCGCTCAGTTGTCCTATAGTGAGTGAAGGAGAGCTGACAGCAAAGCCACATCCCTGGGCCAGGACACAGAGTTTGGATCCTAATCTACCACGCAATGGGAAGCCCCGGAGACGGAGCCAGAATAACAGGGTTTGATTCTGAAAGATTCCTCAGGCTGATGTGCATGAAATAGAGTGGGGGTCGAGAAGTACAGACCGAGGTGATAAAAATGCTCTGAAACCAGACAGGTGACAGTGGCACAGCTTTGTAAATATACTAAGTGCCACTTCAAGATGGTTAAAGTGGTGACTTTTATGTCATCTGCATTTTACCATGCGGAAGGAAGGAAGAAAGGAAGGAAGGAAGGAAGAAAAGAAGGAAGGAAGACCAATGCAGGGCCAGGGTACCTTGGCGATGATGGTGGTTTCTGGAAGGCTGCAGGTGATATTGGAGGTGACGCTGGTGGACTTAAAGCTGTCATATTGGGATATGTTTTGAAAGTTAAAACAACAGGACTGCAGATGAATTCAAAGTATAAAGCACTTTTTTTTTTTTTTTTTTTTTTTTTTGGCCTGAGCCTCTTGATGCCTCATGGTGCCACTTCCAGGGCCAAACATGGGACTTTGCACATTGCAGGCAATCATTAAAATGTTTGAGACATGAGGAGTTGATATGAAGTGTAAACTTAGAGTGGGTAAGAATTACGTTAAGAAAACTGTCCCTAAAAATGTACCACCAGCCAAGGGTCATGGCATGACTGCACAGGCGTGTAAGCACGCAAGTCTGTGGGAAAGGGATGGCTGGAGTAGGGGAATGACAGGAGGTGATACCCATATGCTTAATATACCTTCACACCTGCCAACAGTAAGACACAAACGTGACTGAGCGCTATCTCGCTAGCACCCCCTTTAATTTGTTCTTTCCATGCATCTCAGAGTCAAGCTGACTCCTAAAGAAATGGTCCAAACAGGCGTATCCTTCAAATGAGCCAGCCCCCACCCCACCAGTGGTCTCTGGCTAGCAGGTGCCCCCACCAGTTTCAATAACCTTGCCTGGATGTGAGGGCCAGAATCTACTCATTCACAGCTCAAGTATGTGAGGACATCAAAAGACCAAAATCGGGGCTACCTAAATCAGAACCAGCAATGAAATGAACACCCCCAAGAGAACAGAAATGCCCAAATAGCTGACACCCACCTCGGTGAAGAAGCCTGCTATCCCAGCCTGGCAGGAGCCATGTTCCGCTCCGTACTTCTTCTTATATTCTAGAAGGGGAGGGAAGGAAAGAGAACAAACCACAGCTTTGTCAGTGTGTGCCAGTCGTGTGCGGGGCGGCAGAGTGCACTGACCACTTCCCCGAGTGCTGCTGCAGGCTGGGCCCCAGGACACCCTCCAGACTTGGGCGTGGAAGGAAAGTCTCTGGAATCCACCAGACCGCAAAAATCCAGGCTCTGGTGCCATCAGGTAGCGAGGCTGCCAAGTGTCCCCTCCACACCCCCACCCTAGGACTTCTTCCACACATGTGGGCAAAGAGCAGCAGCAGCCATAATTAAATGGGAGGCTGGTGACAATTATTTCATTCAGTTCAGAAAGGACAGAGAACCCCAGTAGGAAGAAGGAGCTGAAAACATGACCCAGAAATGGAAGGATGTAGCCCTCCCAGTGTGGAGTCCCCTGGAAGAAAACCAAGCATCCCAAAAGACACTCATACAGCTGGAGGCAATATGCTTTCTACCATCCAACCGGAAACCAAATGAGAGCCTACGGGATGCAGGAAAAGGGGGCTCCGCAGCCCTGCCCCTGCACACGGTTACATGGTCACTGATGGCGTGTGGTGACACTACACCCAGACACCTCTGTCTTCCTTGTTCCACACAAGGAAAAGGGGAGAATCTCTCCAGGTCAAAAGAAAACAAATGGATAAGCTCTTTCCCTCCACCACTCCATTCCCTCAGTTCCCAACACTCCACCCTGACAAAGGGGGCATTCTATTGCTGCTGTTTTATTTTTAAGTTGGCAAGGAAGACGGCGTCCCAGGCACTGTGTTAGTTGTGTCTACTCTCACCATTTTATTGATCCCTCATCCCTGGGAGCCCATATTGCCATTTGTTAACATGTAAAACTCCTGAGGCTCAGAGAGGTTCAATGAACTGTCCAAGGTCACACAGCTAGCAAATGGCAAAGCCAGGGTTCTACCCCAAGTTCAGCAGACTCAGACATTCACATTCTTTCACCTCTATGGCCTATGAAACGAAGGTTTGCAAAGTGAGTGATTACACAAAACCCAGGAAGTGACCTGCCAACTGAAATAATTACATGGGTAAAGACGTGGAGGTGGAGAGATATTCAACTCAGGTGACTCAAATTAATTACCTGTGAAACTGACATCACTGGACACTGTCTCACAGGTATCCCCTGGGCACCTTCAGGCTGGGGCTACCCAGCAAAATAACCCAGGGACACTTATGTCACCCCATGGCCTCTTGGCAAGTCTCTCCCTTGGGCTCTTGGCAAGTCTCTGGTACCATTAAAAGCAGCACACTTAATTTTGAAACTTTTATACTTAAATACACAATATACTTAAATTTGAAACAAAATAAATAACACAAAAGAACAATGAAGCCATGATTGCAACACAAGGCCACTTCCTGCCGCTAAGAGTGTCTACTGGAGGAGAAGAGGGAAAAGGGCCCTGGGGAAACATCCAGAGTAATTCAGTTTCTAACAACACTCACCACAGAGCCTGGTAACATTTTCCAGTAAGTGGCCATTAACCGACTGCTAAATTACAACGGAATGTCAATTGAGTTACTCCTCTTCCACGGAGGCTAAAGCAGTTCCTCCAGCCTCGTCCTGTTATTACAAGGAGAACTCACAGAAAGCCTGCCAGAAAGCAACCCAGTGGTGAACGGAAGTTGCTTGTTCTCTGCAAAATCTTGCACCAGGGCTGGGAGGCGACTTGTGCAAAGTCATAAATAGACCCTGTATCAAATATATGATGGCATGAAACAATAATAATTAATAATAAACACTACATCGTATAGCACAATGGCAAAAAGGATCAAAACGTCCCAACCTGAACAGTGATATTAAATCTGGAAGGTCTGGAAAAAGCACATCCACTCCACCGACTCTAGGGGTAAACAGCCAATTGTAACTCTCAAACAAATGAAACACAGAAAGGAAATTCAGACCCCACAAGCTGAACGAAACTACACAGTAGGACACACCAGTTTAACCTCATAAATTTATGACATGAATGGGACTTACATGAGAATCTTTCATGTTTTAAAGAAGAAACATGTCTCCAAAGCTCTGTGACAGGGACTCAAAAACAGTAGATAAGAAAACTTGAGTGTCTTTCTCTACCTCCTCCCCAAACTGCATTAGTGAGCTCTATGCCAGGAGCAGGGCCTAGGGTTTCTGAGGTGGCCACAGCCATTTTGGGAGCTGGCCCCAGGCTAAAGGCCAGCAAGGTGAAGCCCCTCTACCGGCACCCCTGCCTCAGCCAGCACCCAGGAACTGTGACAGGCCAGCCCCGTCTTCCCAAGCGGGGACTGATTTGGAGGTCTGAGGACCAAGGACACATAGAAAGCAGGTACCATCCTACTGCCTTTCACATTTCTGAAACCCCGGGGTCTATAGCTGCCTTCTCAGGATGCTCCAGAACAAGGAATCAAACCATGTTGGGCTCCTGACTAGTACCCAGAACCCATCATTCCCAATTAGAGGACAGGCCATGTTCCAACCTCCCAGAATCCCCTGTGGCTCTGTGATTCACCCCTGAACTTGGAATAGGATCCAGTCTTAATGCGTCCATCCTTACCCCATCGCACCACACACCCTTTGGGGTAGAGGCAGTTATGGCAACTCTAGTCGAGGAAGGCTCAGCTGGTGTTCCTGGATTAGACAGGTTCCCATTCCCAGCCATCCAGAGCCTTCCAGACCTCTCCTCAGCTTCTCTGTCCAGGTGACTTTGCAGGTACAGGTAAACGAACCCCTCTCCGCCATCACAAAATGTGTTTGTCTCACAGTCTATTCAACACAAAGATGAGTTCCTTCACCTCAGAGTCCCAACACCAGCCCTGCGCCAGGTACCTGGCTGTGCTAGTGATGTGTGCTGAGGGAAGGTGGGCACACTCGCTGCTCTGTGCAAGGACCCAAGGCCCACACACATCCCTCCTCACCGACACTAAGTACCTGAACTATCCAACCTGCTTCGCTTTGGACCTTTGTCCCGTGATCTTCTAGCCCTGCTTTCTCTCTTTCACAGGTCTCTGACTTCAACAGCAGCCCTGCTTGAAAAGGAGGTGTGTTCTGCGTACCAGGCAGCCCTGGTTCTCCACCTGGTGCCACCACTAACCCCAGAGGACTGAGGATGGTTGTGAGCGTGATGATAGCAGGGCCAGGATCCACAGCATGGATTTTTCTGGGCTTTCCAAACCTTGATTGCTGAATCTACCTGGGGCAATCCCATCTCCTATTGGGACTCTGGAAGAGCATTCAGGTCCAGTTCTTCGACCCCTGTCCACCCCCTGGCATGTGCCTTCACTGACTGTCCTCGAAAACCCAGAGGAACCCGCTGAGCCATGGATGGCTCCGTCCAGCCCGGAAGACAGCGGCCCATGAAGTTACGTGCCTCTGTCCAAGTCCAGCCCTCCTTCCGCCAAGTGCTCCTCTCAAAGCCAAACCCCTCTAAAGAACTGATGCGAGCAGCCTTCACAGAAGACTCCAAAGCTTCTGGTGATCAATCACTTCTTGAGATGCAGCATCACTGTATGAATGTGGCCACCCAAAGCCCAGGTTCTGTGCCCAGAGCCAGCCCAGCCTGCTCCTTTTCAGTGAAAAAAAAAAAAAAAGTCACAGTGTGCTGGCCTCCTGGATACTCAATACGCCTCAGTAAGTGAGAAGTGATCTAAGGAAGCATTTTGTGAAGTGAACAAGGTAAACTGACACCTCAGGGGGCTGTGGTGACCACGAGGGCCCAGCCTGGGCTGTGGGGGCTTTCCCAGGAGACCTACCAGCCCCTGGACCACTGCCCACTTCAGGTGATTTTACTCTTTTGAGTGTTATTTCTGGGAGTGAAAGACACCACTGTTATTTTAACCTCCTTTTTTATTTTACAAAATGATATAACAAGGGAAACTTCAGGTTTCTTGCTAATCCACTTTCACATGTCCACATACAGACCTAGGATATGGATATGTAGACCGACCTACCTACCAGACCCGTCGCCTAACACACTTGATTTTGCTTGCCTAGACCTGAGAGGAAAGCGTCTCCCACAGAACGATGAGAAGGGTAGTGGGTGTGGGGACAAGGGGCTGCCCTGGGCACAGCATCCCCAAGAAATACCCCTCCCCACATCCCACACCCTCCCTCCATTGAGAAATCCAGGAAGTGCAGGGTGGCGGGATCAGGGGTGGGACATTCAGTCTCTTGTGTTTCCAGAAAGACTTTTTCCTGCACACGTACAAAGGCTGTGGGCCCCGCAGTGGGCTGCTCCCGGCCACGTCCACTCAGTCTCCAAATGTCCCCAGGACATGGCCGGGCAGAGAGAAAGCTGCAACATGCTAGTTCCCTCCCTCTCGGCTGCAGAACAAAACATTTATCCACCTCGAAGCAGCAAGGGACAATCAGGCATGGCGTGACAGCAGCTCACGGATGCTGTTAACAAACCTAACGTTGTTAAATTTGGGGGAATTGAATCTGGGAAGCAAAAGACATGGTGGAAAGAGAGGACTAGAAGTCACTTGGAGGATCTGGGAACAGATTGGAAAGCTCTGTCTTTCTGCCGAGACTGACTGAATTACTGGGCCTACGTCACGTGCTTTGTTTCATTAAGTTGTATGGATTCTCCTCCTAAAAATGGTAGCATTTTCCTTGGTTTGGCTTCTGGTTTTATTAAACTCTGTCTAAACAGAAGGCAATTCCGAGAGGAAAAAAATACCAGTTTCCAAATGTTCACAATCCACAACTCTACACTTGGAGCTTAAACTAATGAATTTTAATTCATTCAAGAATGAAATTGGGTGGGGTCACTTCCTGCACTCTTCCCAGACGCCGGTGGGATTAAAACCAACCCCTGGAAAGATCAAAATTTATGTACAGCGTAACATATGTCTTTTCTACTAATCTCTCTTCCTATTACTCATTTGAGAACGTTTCATCTTTCAAAGCTAGTCTTTTTAACACATCAATTTTTAAATTATTTTTCCATAATTCCTTAGCTTAGCCATGAAATAAAATATCACATCAAAAAAAAAAAAAACAGCTTTCCAGTCTTAAATTATTTGATTTTTTGCTCAATTTCTGAGTGACTACTAAATAACCAATAAGTAAAGAATTTAGAGGACAACAAATTTCAGGCAGATAGCTATTAATAAAAAGGACATTTAAACATACAAAACCGAAGAGAGGACAAAACTACCCTCAGTTATCAGGGACCACAACCTGAATGGAACAAAAAAAATTACCTAAATAGCTAGGTTAGAGAGGAAGGGAGAACATTTTTTCAAGATGATTGACAGTTAAGCTCTGGTGAGCATTAAATGCACTCTGCAATAAAGGTAGAACCTTACAATTAAGTGAGAGAAAGAGGCTTTAACAGGGGAAACGATCTTTAGAGAATGTCTATAATTCTAATCCTATCCACTCATTTTACAGATGAAGACACTTGCTCAGATAGAGCAAGGGGTTTATTTAAAGCCACAAGCAGGACTCTTCTAACCTGCTTCTGCAACACCATCCTGCGTCACAGAGCACACTGCCAGGGATAACATTCTTATCCTTGAAAAAAAAAAAGTTTGTCATTGATGGACGAATGGATAAACACAACGTGGTGTATACATTCAATGGAATATTATTCAGCCTCAAAAAGGAAGGAAATTCTGACACGTGCTACCACATGGATGACCCCTGACAGCATCATGTCAAGTGAAATGAGCCAGACACAAAAGGACAAATACTGTATGATTCCACTTATGGGAGGTGTCTAAAGTCACCAAATTCATTGAGACAGAAAATAGAATGGCAGTTGCCAGGGGCTGGAGGGAGGGGCAATGGGGAGTTAGTGTTGAATGGGACAGTTCCAGTTGGGGACAACGTTCTGGAGATTGACCGTGGTGGCTGCACAATACGAATGTACGCAATACCAGAGAATTGCACTTAAAATTGGTTAAAATGGTGAGTTTTATGTTAAGTATTTCTTACAACAGTAAAAAAAAAAATTTTAATGTTTTGTAATCCTTAAAGAGTTCTTTCCACCCAGAATCTAATAACCTATTTTGCCAACTCCCTACTGCAGAAGCAGAAAGTAGCAAATTTACAGGCACATAAAAATATACCTACATTCAATTTACTGTGTGTTTTGGACTGAATGTTTGTGTGTCACCAAAATTCGTATGTGGAAAGCACGCTCCCCACCCCAATGTGATGGTATTGGGAGGTGGGGCCTTGGGACGTAATTAGGATTAGGTGAGGTCATAAGGGCAGAGCCCCCAGAGATGGGATCTGTGCCTTTGTAAGAGTCCTGAGTGCTTGCTTCTCTCTGCTCTCCACCAAGTGAGGACACAGAGAGAAGATGGCCATCTATGAACCAGGAAGGCGCCCTCACCAGACACCAAATCAGCCCGGGACCCTGATCTTGGACTTCCCAGCCTCCAGAGCTGTGAGAAATAAATATTTGTTAAGTCATCTATGTACTTAAGTACAATCAATGGTACTTTTGTTAAGCAGCCCAAATTAACCAAGACACTACACACTATGTTATCTTTTGTCCCTCCAAAAAAAAAGTGGCCCTGAACATGGGGCAGTCACATTTCAATGAGAACCCCAGCTCAAAACCAAGTAGAATTTACTCTGTGACCAAAGCTCAAGACTTAGGAAATCACTATCACTAAAACATGGACAGGTAAGTCACTGTTCAGATATTAAAACCAAATGCTTAGAGTAAGGAAAGATCCAGAGCATAGAACAGATCGGCCTCCCAGCAAAATTTTATTAGGTAAGGGGCCATATCTGCCCTCTGCACCTGCTGAGACTTGTCTATAGTTTGTGTCTACAATGGCAAAACTGCAACATGACTTGAAAAGCCTATCATATAGTGCCATAAATATTCATAAAATAATGACATTAAAACATAGATTTTTCTCTGTGATGAGCCAGAGCACTCCGGTAATCACCAAGAAAACCAACATCCCAACAGAATAGGAAGTAAGAAGAAACTTACTGTGAACTTAAAAGCCAGCAACCCTTCCTCTGCTTAATAAGCCTGTGACCTTCATCAACCTCCCTGAGTCTTCGTTTTCTCATCTGCACAGTGGGGGTAAGAATACTTACCCTAAAAGGATGTGATTACTCAGTAAGATTGTAAACGTTAGGTACCCATTATAACATCTGGCAACTAATAATAGCTGCTCAACTAATGTCAGGTGAATCTGAATCTGTCAGTGTCTTTGAGAGGAACAAAACCTAAGATACTCATCACACAGATGTGAAATTTTAGAAGAGGAGATTCATGAAATTTGGACATCTGTAAGGAAAATACAGAAGATACAGTTTAAGAAGTTAATAACTCCACACAACATATGGAAACATGTTTGAAGTATAGAATAGATGTGTGGCCAAGATAAACAATTCTTGGCACCAAAGGAAAAGGTTGATGGGGAGTCCTGAGCTCGGGGAGCCCTGAGTTCCGGGAGCCACTGCCAGAAACCTGGTCTCCTCTAGCTCTGGCTGTCCTGTCCCCTCCAGCCACCCTCCTTCTCTCCCCTACAAGGTCCCTCTCCGCCTTAACTGGCCCTAATACAGAACTGTGTCTGCTTTTTAAAAATTTGCTCTATTTACTTAAATGAGATAATGTTTATGAAAGCTCTTTGGAAACCATAAAATCCTATGTAAATGTAGAGTTCTTTATTTAATAAAAATTTATGGGGCTTGTTCTTGAATTTTTAAATAGATCGACTTAGCCTTTTATGGTTCGCTCCAAAACAAAACACAACAAAACAAAACCTCAATTGCTTTTCATTTATAAATGGCTCTTGATTGACTTTTATCCCCTGTGGAGTCACAGCCCCCAACATTGGAGGGGGGGGGAGTCCCCACATTTGAATGGGTGATGTATTTCCTTCTCTAGAAATGACCACTGTCTTTGGAGATGTAAAAGCTTTTAGGAATAAAAGGCCAGCCACCCCCTGGTAATAAAGAAAGTGGTACAGAAATCTTTGGAAGCAATGGGACCATTTTAAAGCACAGTAAAATTTGATAAATTCAGAACCCAACAATTCCAAACGAGAACACTGGCATGAGTTAAATTTTAGCTCATCTACAAAAGAGGAAAGGAGGGCTTAAGAAGCAAATCAATTGTGCAAACGTGATCTTCAAAGTATTTAAGAAATGATCTTTTCAACACGTCTGAACATCATTTTATTAACACCCAGCTTTCTACCCTACATTATCTATCCATTAAAGCTAGATCTGCCAGATACCTTCTGAGAAACATTTAAGAATACTATTGTGGTCCTTTAATCAGAAAATTCATATTTATTGAGTATTCATTCTGAGCTAGAAACTGTGTGTTAAGCACATTCTATACCTCTTAGGTAGGGATTAATCGCCCCCATTTTACAAATGAGGGCATTGAGGCTCGAGGGGTTCGTCCAAAGTCGCCCAGTCAGAACACAGAAGCTATGGGTGAAATCATCGGAATAAATGAGTGCTGAAGCCAGATCGGAAGTTAGGTCTAATATACAATGGCACCCTCGTTGCGTTTCTTTGTCAGTGTTTTATCTGGAACACTTTTTGTTAATTTAGCTGAGCTGCTCCCAAATTATTCCATATTAGTGAGGCTTTTCTGTCAGAATAAAAAGATGACTTGCTTACAGCCTCACTCTGGCCAAACTCTGGCTTCTTGTCTCAATGGGCTCAAGGGCAAAGGATGAAAGAAATGTCTGTGCCTGATTTTATCAATGCACTGACAACTTTTGGGAGTCCTAAAATATCATGACTTGGCTGATAGTAACGAATGTTTTATAGTTCTTGCTCTTTAATTTACAAAGTTTCCCCATATGTCATCCCGCGGCACCTCTCGTTTTCCCACACGTTCTGATAAAAACCAAACAACATATGGTAGTAATGATATTGTCCTCCTATCAGACGTAAACGAAATGGTTTGACTTAAGTGTATATGCGCCACTGGTTTATTTTACTTTGTCTCCTAAATTCATTTTTGTTTCCCATTCCTTCTCCATTTCCCAGTTCCAAACAGGATATTCTGATAGCATTTCCCACCCAACCAGAAACAGGAAGCACCTGAAAAGTCATGAGAAAAAGGTCCTGGTGCCAAACCAAAGACCAATTTTTTAAGAATTCAAAAGTTTGAGGCATTTTGGACAGGTGCCCACACACTTAGAGGCTTTCCTCAATTAAAACCAACCTTCCAACATTCTGAAGAGACGACAGCTGACCCTCACGGGGACCTACAATAAGGCCACAATTACAGAACAATGTGTGGTCTTTCTGAGTACTTTCACCTGAGTTTTCTCATGATGCCCTCATAATAACCCTCAGAAGTCAATGCAATGAGCCATGGCAGCATCCATTCCCATCCCCACGGAGGGTCCAGCCACAGGCCTGCGGCCACGGAGCCAAAAGCATGGAAACGCAGGCCTCAGCCAAGCATCCCACCGCCCCTCCGTGGTCTTTCCGCTATTCCACAGGAAGTGTACCCCTTCCTCCGGGGCCCTGCACCCACTGCCAGGACCAACAGTGGATTCCCACCATCCCTCTCTTCTACGGGCCCCAAGAGGCATTCGGACTCTACGCAAGTCTCAGTTTTTCCAGTTGTAAAATGAACTAATCCTGCCTTAATGCCACTTTGGGTCCTGGGGGAGAGGTACCCGGCAGTATACACTGGCAGGGATTTTAAAACATTGTGTTCCCTCTCTGTTTTCCCCTGTGGATGGGGAACTTTTTGATAGCTAGGACTGTGTCACTTGGGTTTTATCTATTAGGCACTTCCCACAGTGTCTAACAGGCACTTAATAAGTGGAATCTTTCTGGTAGACCAATTAGTCACCCCATGGTGATAGACAAACACTTGCTTGGCATATAGTACATTAGCACATAATATAGTGTGTTAGCATATAGTATTTATCAGCATATACAGGCCGGGCACTGTTCTAAGAACTTACCCATATTAACTCAATACTTTCCACAGCCCCTTGAGGTAGGTGAGGCAGAGAGAGGTTCAATACCTCATCTGAAGTCACACCATTAACAAGTGGCAGAGTCAGCACTTGGACTCGGGCAGTCTGGGTCCAAAGTCTGTGCTCTTAGCTGCCATGCTACTCTCCATGATGTGGCACATGGGTAACAGAATGGAAAGAAAAACTTGGCCTTGAGAAAGCCACACCACACCTCCAGACCTAAACAGAGACAGGCTGGCCAAGTGATATCTGAAAGGTCATGTCAACTTCTAAAACAGTTCCGTTGTACTTGACCAAAATGTGATTGTCCCACCCAATGAATACAGAGCTTGCGTCACCAAGTTTTTCCACATTAACTAGAAATTATGGTTGCCTGCAGAGCCAAAGTAGGTTTAGTTTAGACCACAAAACAGAGAGGTGAAGAAGATGCCCAAAACCAACAGAGCAGAGGCAAGAGAACTGTGGCCTGCATGCCCCACCCTGCCAGTCCAGTCTTCTAGAGAAATCTGAGCGTCTGCCATCTCTCATCTCTTACATGACCAAGAACCATAGAAATGTCTTGTTCAGTCCACTGTTCTAAGCGACTGCTCTTATACACCAACACTGCCCACCCCTTATTCCTCCCTGGGTCAATGAATGAGTGAGGACACAAAACTGTGCATGCGTGACCATGGGGGAGAAGGACTGGGAGGGGGCACGACCATTTTGCTAATGGTTTTGCGGGCTCCATTTGGCCATCATTAAGTCAAGGAACAATGAGAGGCAATCCTGGAAGCCTGAATCAATCTCACAGCCACTGTTAAGAGGAATTTCGGTTCCTCTTTTGCTGCGTAAGGACTGCAAAATCTCCATGGCAAACAATAACAAGCATTCATTTCTCACTCAGACATTTACAGATCAGCTGATTCTAGTTGGTTTCTGGCTGCAGGTTTGGTTCAGGTCTGTCCACACATCTCTCTTCTGGGACCAGTGAGCTGCCAGGGGCACGTTCTGTGGCCACGGTCTGAAGCACCCAGAGGGGTGGGGGGGAGCCATGGTGCCGCTGAGACCAAGGCTCAGAGCTCACAGACTACTGTAGATGAGGGACAGACGGAGTAGACCTGAACCCAACTGTCACCGGCCCTGCGGCTGCTCTCCTGGCTCACGCAGGCTTCCACACTCCTGCCCGGCATCACGCCAGAGCCATCAGCTAAGAAGACAGGAAGGCAGGCAGATATTCCCCTCACCTCGTGACTATACCTTGGGGATAGTTCAAACAGTCGCCCTCTTCTGACAGGTTCTTACTGAATTCTCATTGAAATGGGAAAGTCCATTTCCCAAACCCAAACAGAAACCACCACGACCCACCGGGGCACCAAATGGTTTGCTGAGGGCAGACAGGCAAAATTCAAACCCCAGCTCTACCATTTACTGTATGAGTGACCTCTGGCAATTGAGGTAAACTCTGAGCCTCCGCTTCCTCACAGTGTAACAGGAAAATGGCAACTCCGAAGTCCACCTACGGGGGCCCACCCACAGCCCCTCAGCCCTTACCATTTCCATGGGAAGAAAGGGAGGAATATGCTGACCAGTCGGAACTCGGCCTTCACCCATATTTCTGTATTTATACTACCTAGCCCTCCCTCTTGACCAATTACCTGTATAGTTTCATCTATTTTGCAGATAAAAGTTTTTCTTCTGTCTGGGGCAATGTAAACAGGGCCAGAGTTCAATTTCCCCACATGGCCCAGCCAGAAGGGATCAAATGTTCATCCTCCCGGAAGGAAAGGGTTTGTGTCTCCTACAGGGACCCTGCCAGCTCTTCTGCAGGGCCATTTCACAAGACACCCTGCTAGGGCCACCTGAGTCCCCTTCAGGGCCTGCCGGGTCCTCCACAAGGCAGAAAGAAATGCACGTGTCCAACTAGCATTTCTCAGAACTCTCTTTGGTGGCCACAAAATTTGACACCTGGGAAAATCCAGGGAGGCCCAAAGGCCATGTGGGCATAGGCCAGTGGAGAAGTCTGTCGGAACAAATAAATTAGGGAGAAAATTAAAATATAAACAGGCAGCACTTCAAGAGGACACAGGTTCTAGCTCTCTTGGAATTAGGCTAAGAAAACCTGAGTGTACAAGCTACAAAAGTGAAGAAAATGATAGCCTTTTCTGAATCCTTAAAGCCAGATTCGACTGACCTAAATAAGCATCAGCTCAATGGCCCCCAGTCCCAGCGTTTGAAGATTTTAAGCAGGGAGCCTGAGGAAATACATTTTCTTTCCAAGACTCCAAATGCCCCTCGGTGAGGAGCTCTTAAAACTGTGCTGAGAGTGAACCCAATCCTCCAGCGTCTGACAGGTGCGTGGACCAGACCAGAAGCAAAGTCAGACTTCAGATGTTATGAAAACTGCATCCCCTGCCTCAGGACATCTATCCACGGGTGTGGCCAGGAGCTGTCTCGGGAGCCTTACATCCATCTGGGAACTACACAGGCCTACAGAGACCATCGGAGCCACCCTCTGAATTTTCCGGCAAGGACACTCAGGCCCAGAGAGAGAAAGTAAGTTTCCCAAGGTTGCACAGCATCTAGCCGTGCCAGTGAACCAAGAGTTCTGTCTGACCGCTTAACTGAGGTTTGGTGAATTTTGGTCTCCGAGACTTCATAAAGCTTGGTAAGCACCGTGGGCTCTGTGGCAGACATGGGCAAGGGTGGGCAGGTCCCGGAACTGCTGCCCCCTTCTCACTCTCCTCATTACCTGGGCAGGGCCTCAGGCACCAAGATGCCATCTAGGGACACAGTGCGTGTGAGCATTTGGAGAGCTGCGGGAAATGGAGATGGGCCAGGGGTTGCTGACAGCACGACGGGTAGAGGGGAGGGAGAATCAACAGCACTGACCTTCATAACAAGGGATCAGCGTCCTGCCTTTGGCTTGGAGGTTGGACGGGATGATGTAACAGAAGCCGTGGGGCAGGATATGGTCTGTTTCGTAGTAGATGTTCTTCCAGCGGTGGGCGCAGGCCTGGAGGACAGAGAGGAGTTCAGAGCAGGAAAGTCAGCCCCAGGAGGTCGCCAAGCAGACCCCAACAGTGCCAGGTGGTTCTGCGGGAGGAGAGAGGAGCAGAGGGGCAGGAAGCCCTCTTCTCTCCCAACCAGCCACCCCTTTGAACCAGGCACTATTCTGGCCATCAGCAAAGTGCGTGGTGGGCATCAGCAAACAGAACAAGAACAAGCCCGGAGAGGAGACAGATAACAAACATCTAAACAAGGATTGTAGCTGGTGCTGAACACTGGGAAGGAAAGACACACGATTATGGGGTAGAATCTGCGAGTGGAAAGGCCTAAAGAATGACAAAGAGCTGACCATTGAGCATATAGGGAAGTGTGTTCCAGAAGGAGGGAATGTCAGGTGCAAAGGAGGCACGTGAGAAAGGCTTACAGGTTCAAGAGAAATACGGAGGCCAGTGGGGCTGGTCCGGAGTGACTATGGTGGAGGGAGATGAAGCCAGAGGGGACAGCGGCCAGGCCATGGAAAGGACGGGGGGGGGGTGCGGGGGGTGTCTCCTCTAGACTATGGGGACAGCTATTATTTTAGCAGATGTGTAACGGAAGCCGATGCAGTCTTACACAGGTGAGGGGTGTGAGCTGATTTACAGTTTGGAAAAATAACTCAGCGGCTGTGTGGAGACTACAGGTGGGAATGAGTGGAGGTGAACATCCAGGTGAGAGATGCTGCTGGCCGGAACCAGGAGATGAGAGAAGGTAGCTTTGGGATGCACGCTGGAGGTAGAGCTGATGGGCTCTGCTAGGTGTGGGGAGAGCAGGAAAGGGAGAAAAAGCAAGCCAGGTGAAGGCTAAGACAACCGCCCAACACCCACCTTGGGGCCCTCAGGCCAGGATGGGTCTGCTGTGCGTAGCCCACATGTGCGACTGTGCACTTAGTCAGTCATCACGTATTTCCTGAGCACCTACTGCATGCCAGGCTCTGGGCTAGGCACTCGGGAGACAGCAGTGAATAGTCACGGCCCTTCTCTTGGGTCAGTCTGACGGGGAGGCAGACTCGCGTCCTCATGAGGGAACACACCGAGGAAAAGCCGAGGACCCAAAAGGCTACTCCCCTGCTCACCCCAACACCCACTGGATCAGCAGTCGGCCTCCAAACTGGAAACCCATCAGGGTCATCTGGAAGCCTTATTAAAACAGACTGTGGGCCCCACCTCCGAGATGCTTGCTCAGGCGGCCTGGAGTGGGCCCCGAGAATCTGCACTTGTAACAACCTTTCAGGTGACCCTGAGGCTGCCAGTGTGTGGAACACACTTTGGGGAGCTCCTGTGCAGAGCTGGTTCCGCGTAAAGTGGTAGGTTGAACCATATGAAATTGCTAATATTTGATTTTTTTTTTTTTTTACCTACAGAAACACTTCAGTATGCGTATCATTAACTAGAAGTAAATGCTTGCTGACGGTTCTTTTTTTGAAGTAAACTTACAGCAAAATGCACAGATCTCAAGTGTACCATTCAATGAGATTTGACAAAGGCATATGTTCATGTAACCAAACCCTTAGCAAGATACGGAACATCCCACCAGGAAGTTTCCTCACACCAGAAAGTGGTTGGTTTTGACAGGCTGGTCAGGGAAGGCCTCCCTGAGGAGGTGACCTCTGAGGAGAGAACTGAAGAGAGTGAAGGAGCAGCTGCGAGGGGATATGAAAGAAGGTTCAAGGCAGGGGTCCCTGAGGTAGGCAAGAGCTTGGCATGTGTGAGGAGATGAGGTCCTCAGACAGACCCTTGGTCAGCTAGCTCTCAAGAGCAGCCCCTCAGCACTGAGGTCAAACCTGCGAGGAGATCCTCAGGGAGGATGGTTCTCACACACAGACACTGGACCAGAAGCATCCTTCCCCACCCACCACAGGACACACCCAGCCTCATGCTTGGACACAACTGCCCACTCCAGTGACACATGCGTGTCTCTGCACCTCTGAACACCCACAAGGCTAATGAGGAGCTGACCTGCTTACTCAGAGGACGATGCACTCTGCCCAGCCCCGGCCATTTCTCGTGGGCATTCACGGCCCACTTCTGCGAACAGATCACTTCGCTCTGGCCAACGGACTGCATTTTTAAATAATCGGAGTTTTTAACGTCTTGGTTTGTTTCTTTAAAATGTACTCCAGGCCATGACATTCAGCATTTACGTGATCCACGCCTGACTTTTGCAACCCTGGAAGGCGGGCAGAGTTGTCTTTAGAATTCCCATTTTCTATATGGGCACCTGAGTGTCACAGAGCGCTTTGCCCAAGTCACCGAGCTAGTAAGTGCTGCCAACAGGACTGGAAAGCACCACTACAGAGTCCTTCTGGTCTTACTAGAAAACATTTTCCATCTTGAGAGTCCCAATTCCTGCCTGATAAGCCATCAAAACCCACCCCTGAGGCAGGTCTAGTAGCGATTGTCCTTACAGACTTCCTCACAGGACCCAAGACCTGAAATAACCACTCTGGCGTCGAATGGAATGCCCAGGTTGCTGAAGGGGGACGGAGCGTTGGAGGGGGTTCTCTGGAGCCTGGTCATCCATCCTTCAGGTCATTCTATGAAAAATCACTGTTGCCAGCCTCTCTGCTCTTCATCCCTTCAGACCACTGGCAGTAGGACCTTTGAGAAGGCCACTTTCTGCCAAGAGCGACGAGGACACACTCAGAATGACTGGAAACCTGAGCTGCCCACACACTGCCTCTTGCCCGATGATATGAAACTAAAAAAATCTCTTGTTCGCCCTTATACTGCAAACCACCCTCATTCCTCCCCACTCGGTACAGTTTTGTGCTCACAGCACATTTCTCAATAGACTGAAATGATACGGGGCAAGGAGCTCTAAAATGTGTCACTAAGCAGATCATCATCCTATTCGGCTAAGTAGTTGTTTTTTTTTAATTTTAATTTTTAGTTCCAACTTAATTCTGATGGCTTGCAAACTTGCATCACTGATTATCATCTAATTAGCTGGTAAATCAGTTATATTTTAGTTTCTGGATTCAGCAAAGCCCTTGGTTTCCAGGGCTTACCATGTTTTACTGGATTTCTGGGTTGGAGGAACCATCAAAAGAGGTGGATGTTTATCGTGAGGCATACTGACTCTCGTAAGGGAGGATTTTCTGCGTTTACTGTCTAGTTTATTGTCTCCTCATGTGTTTTGTTTTTTTTTTCTAAGTGCCATAAGCTAAGGAGCAAGCTTAAAAAATTCCTAGAAGATCCAAATATTGCATTTCACAGTAAACGAAACTAAAATTAGGGCATTCTGTGAGGTCAGAGATCAAAGTGTCGAAGGCATCATGCATCTAGGAAAACAAGGACAAATGCCTCTGAATATAAATCATAAAAAGACTGTTTAGCCCTGATTATCATTATATATACACACATGTCAGTCTGACCCCTACATTAAAAAAAACTCCCAGGGACTGTCTCCAAATCATTAATAACGCCATCAATCTCTCCAAATGAGCTCTGCTATGAGGGAGAAATGGGACAGAGAAGGAAGAACAGGGAAAAGAGAGCATTCTCTGGAAACAGCAAGACTCGATCAAACTCATATTCCAAATAATGATAACAAAGGGTAGGAGGGGCTAGCACCACCCCAAATCTTGGAATCGGACACATTTCAAGTTGTAAGGATTGTTTTTCCTCCCAAAAGGAGACAATGAGCAATTTTTGCCAGAGGCCTTTTTTGTTGTATGGAAACAGCACGTCCTGGGAGGGGTGAGAGGGAGTGGGCTTCTCCGGGTGTCTCAGCCACAAAGCCACGGAAGTCCCCACCCCCACCCTCTTACACGTGCATTTGCAGAGGGCCAGAGCTCTGACCAGGCCCTCGGGTCCACCCCTGGGCCACTGAGAACAGTGGGTAGAGGGAACAGGGCTGTGATGCCACAGAAAGATGTCCCTTCCTCCAGCCAAGAGAAGAAGTGGCCTCGGAGACACAGGGAAAGCTTCTGGGAAGTCCTTCTGGGAATGTTCTCCCAGTGAAGGTGTACACAGATTATTTGTGTACTTCCCTGCATGCACATTATAGCGCAATAAAAAGCTCACCTAAAAAAAAATCAGGAAACAGAGCAACCAAAGTCAATGTGAAAATGTACCCTGTGGCTTTGAAAAACAGGGACAGCTGAGACATGGCAAATAGATAGGGACTGCTCTACTGTTTGCAAAGGAAACAGCAGAGATAGAGCCGGAGAGCACTACTTCCACCCAGAAATTATCTAGACACTCATATTCCTTGTTGTCTGAGCCTTGGAGACGAATGAAAAGCAGAAACCAGACTTGGGCATTTTGAGTCGCCCTCCCAGGTCTCAGAGAAGAGTTAGTGCCTATGCTAGGTTTGTTGGGTAGTTAAGGCAAAAAGTGATTTACCCCCCCTTATTTCTTAAACTGCTGTCTGCACACTGGGAGTATGGTGTGAGAGTGTAGAAAGGGAAGGGGCCTGTCTCTCTCTAATCCCCACGCTGTGTTCACACCTGGTATCATTTGTTCCCTGGGGAAAACCTGGACGGTACCACAATACCTGTGAGCCGAGACTGGCAGACACAAGCCAAGGTCAGTCTGCCAGCCCAGCCCAATGACCTGGGTCTTGCCAGAGCTGATTGCTAGGTCCATGGGCCAGAAAACGCCATTTTTCACTGGGACACTTGACTCTCTGTCACAGCTTTCAAACTCTTCCTTTGTTCTTTACTTTGAAATCAGCACCAGATACCATTTTCAAAACGCTACCTTACCTCTTCCTTTTCAAACTCAACCTTAGAATCCAGTATTACGCTCCTGGGGGATACAGGTCTCATGCCCACACCTCCAGGTACCTGCTGAGTTCTCAACATGTGTTTGAACAAAACATCATCTTCTTGTTTTTAATTTTAAGATAGTTGCCTGCAAGAAAGCTCTGACAGGTAGATTTGAGACATTAAAAAGCAAGTGGATATGAGGCCTTTAAAAATGTAAATGTGACTAGGTCACCACTCCTGGTACGTAGTCAACTACTACTTCTAAGAGGCATTTCACAGCATTTTGCTTCATGCTTTTATCAACCACTTAGAATCAGCCACCAAGAAGAGATGGCAATGGATTTGGTTTCTAATAGTTTTAACATTGACACTCTGCCCTGTATTATCCAAACATACTTTCAGACAGCACTCCGTCGAGTGATCTTCTCCAAGCACTGAGAATAAAAAGGATAGAAGATTTGGTCTCTGTCCCCTCGTGGCTTCCATATAAAAGGACACATACACGCAAAATAAATTACACATATAAAGTAACCATATAATGCTGAGTTCCTAATGACACAAAAGATGCTAACCTTGTTTCAGACAGAATTGTCACCAACGGCAGGCTTCATGGAGTCAACACCAGAGAGGGCAGAGCAGGGTGGGAACAGAGGGGACTTAGGACAAGTCTTATCTTACAAGACAGTATATGCACAAAAATGCACAAGGACTACTCAACAACAAAAAATAATCCAATGTAAAAATAAGCACAGGACCTGAACAGACATTTCTCCAAAGAAGACATGCGAGGTGTGATCAAAAACTATAGTGCATGTTTAAATTTAAAAAAATTATTCCAGTAAAAGACACATTGCCATTAATCCCCCTCAAATACTCCCCCTCGCTTCAAACACACTTATCCCATTGTTCTTGCTGCTTTCTGAAGCAGTTCTGGAAGTCCTCTTTCGTGAGTGTCTCTAGTTGTGCTGTCGTGGCTGCCTCGATATTCTGAATCATTTTGACTTTAGGGAAGAGCCAGAAGTCATACGGTGCCAGGTTCGGTGAATAAGGTGGATGAGGACACACCATGATGTTTTTATTTGACACAAATTGCCATATACCAGAAGTGATGTGTGACACAGAGCATTGCCATGATGGAGGATGATTTAGGGCATACTTTAAAACATACCTTCTCTCAACCATAGCTCACACTCAACTGATTGCACCGAACAAGTTGAAACTTGTCACACACGCCGTTACTAAGGTTCCAAACGCCATTTCCCATATTGAAGCTCCCAGCCTTTCCGTTGGATGGCACTCGGCAGCAGCATTCACCGTATTTGCTGACCACAACAGAAAGGCTCCATGTCCCACATTGCTTCTGGTATACGGCAATTTCTGTCAAATAAAAACATCACGGTGTGTCCTCATCCACCTTATTCAATGGATCTGGCACCGTGGACTTCTGGCTCTTCCCCAAAGTCAAAATGACCATGAAAGGTAAACATTTTGAATCGATTCAGGATATCAAGGCAGCCACGACAGCGCAACTAAAGACACTCATAAAAGAGGACTTCCAGAACTGCTTCAGAAAGTGGCAAGAACAATGGGATAAGTATGTTTGTGAGGGGGATTATTCTGAGGGGGATTAATGGCAATGTGACTTTTACTATAACAAATTCTTTTTATTTAAACATTCACCATATTGTTTGATCACACCTTGTACAAATGGCCAAAAAGCACATGAAAAGATGCTCAACATCACAAACCATTAGGGAAATGAAGATCAAAACCACCAAGAAATATCACCTCATTCATACCCATTAGGATGGCTACTACCGTGTCTCCCCGAAAATAAGACCTAGCTGGACAATCAGCTCTAATGCATTTTTGGAGCAAAAATTAATATAAGACGCAGTCTTATTTTACTGTGAAACTGGGTATAACATAATACCGGGTCTTATATTAATTTTTGCTCCAAAAGACGCATTAGAGCTGATTGTCAGGCTAGGTCTTATTTTTGGCAAAACAGGGTATTTCAAAAAAAAAAAAACAGAAAATAAGTGTTGGTGATGATGTGGAGAAATTGGAACGCCTCTTTTGTGCACCGCTGCTGGGAATGTAAAATGATACAGCCACTGTCGGAAATAGCATGGTGGTTCCTCAAAAAAATTAAAAATAATAATTACCATAGGGTTTTAGAATCCCACTTCTGAATATATATACAAAAGAATTGAAAACAGGATATTGAAGAGATATTTGCATACCCATGTTCATATCGGCAGTATGCACAATAGCTAAGAAGTGGAAACAACCCAAATATCCATCAACAGATGAATGGATAAAGAAAATGTGATATACCGGGGGTGCCAAAAAATTGTATACAAGTGGACACTTTGGTCAACGTTGCTCAAGCAGTAGTTAACCATAATCAAAAGTGTCTGGACGTTGATGGTAACCACTTTGAGCACCTCTTGTAATTGCAGAAGTCAAATGTGACTTGTATTCACCTTTTGTTGTCGGAATATATTGAGTATTACAATTTTAATACAGTTTTCCTTTCTTAAAATGTGTATACATTTTTTGGCACCCTCTGTATATATACAATGAAATATTATTCAGCCCTAAGACAAGGAAATCCTGTCATGTGCTACAATATGGATGAAACTTGAGGACATTATGCTAAATGAAATGAGCCAGTCATAAGAAGACAACGCATAGAAATGAAATCATGTAGTATTATCTAAAATAGTCACTCTTACAAAGACAGAAGATTGATAGTCACCAGTGGCTGGTGGAGGGGGACACGGGGAGTTATTAAATGGGTATCAAGTTTGTTTTGCAAGATTAAAAAGCTCTAGAGATCTGTCACACAAGAATGTGCATACAGGTGGTACTACTGTACTGTACACTTAAAAATGGATACAATGACAAATTTTATGTTGCATTTCTGACAATTTTTCAAAAAGGTATGAGGGAAATGGGTGCTGTTGGATGCCCCTCTCCTTCTCCAGCACACACATATGGTGACTTATTAAATGCAGGGTGCAGTAACTATTTTTAAAAAATGAGAAAAATAGCTCTGCATGTAATGAATTAGAACAGGATTATCATAGCACCATTACCACAAATGCCCCAGCTCTGCCTTTGTGACTTCCTTTGCTAAATCGTCCCCATGACCCTCACTGCCGTTCATGTCCCCAGAGATGGCCCCTTCCTGATACTAATTTGCAGTAATGCAGAACCCTCGGGAAACAGACTCTCAGCCCCATAGAGGTTATCCTTCCATGGGGAGAGGAATTATTTTCACAGGAGCAACCTCTGGCTGTAGGCTCCAAGCTCTCTAGAGTGTCATGTGTTATGCTGTCATCAGGCCACTGCCTCCTCTGTTCTGAATCTCAACCTCAGGTCACCCTGATTTGGGATGGATCAGCTGGTTTCCTCCTTTCCATAGGAGGGCAGACAACCTTTCTGGTCCTCCTGGGCCCGAGTTGTCCAGTCAGGGTCAGGCCAATACATCTAGAGGAATGCAGAGGCTTGGAGAGGGTCCAGGGCAGCCCGGGACAGTGATTAAAGGACTAGAAACCAAGACAAACGGCGGGGTCAGGGACTCTCAACAGGACCTACAATGGTTTCCAGTAGGGAGACCCCACAACACTGGTGACAGCATCCAGCTGCTCCCTTCCTCCCCACAAGGGGCTGACAAGGGGGAGATGCCTCATTTGTGCTGAGAAGGCAGGCAGAATTCAGATGAGCAGCCTCTGCCGTGGAGAAATTTAACACAAAAGCAGGCTCCTCAGAGATGGGACGGAAACATTTTGCCTAGATCCTGCAGGAAAACCTGTCTCCCCTGGGATAGAATATATGTATACCCTCTGCTTTATAACATGTGGCCCAATGGGAGCCCTCAATAAATGGCAACTAGTATTATTTTGACTCTTGATCTTATGCTTTTATAACAAAAAACTCATACAGCTTCCCAAAAAAAGCCCATGCATGGCAAGAAAAGGCCTACAAAATCAGGAGACTGGTTACCTCAGCGGGTAGTGGCACGAGGGCACATTCTGCCATGGTAGCAAGTGTGTGTACAGCTGTGAAAAAATTCACCAGGCTGTTCACTTAAAGTTGTGCGTATTAAGCACATGAATGTCATACCTCAACAGAAAAGGGAAAAATAGAATGAAAAAAAAAATGGACAAAACCTCTGAAGCAGTTATAAATTCCTTTTTGTTGGGTCCAATAAAGCTTTGTGCAATAGTGGAAATGTTCTCTCTCAGTGCTCTTCACTACAGCAGCCAGTAGCCATCTGTGGCTACTAATCACTCAACATGTGGCCAGTTTACCGGAAGAACTGAATGTTTAACTTAGATCAGTGTAAACTTTAATAACTGCATGTGGCTGGTGGCTATCTTACTGGACGCACAGCTCTAGGAAAACACGAATCTCAAGGACAATGATTCACTTTTCTGTGCATCTCCCTCAAAGCACCTAATGGATCAGAATTCACCATATACATTTGGGGAGCCAAATAACTGACTATTTAAAACTAATATGCATTTCGTAAAATACAATAGCATGGAGGAATGAAGCGGAATGAACTACTGATACACACAGCATGGATTAATCTCAAAAGTATTCTTTTGGGTAAAAGGACTCTTACCCAAAAGAGCACACCGTGTGGAATTCCATTTTTATGAAGTTCTAGAGAAAGCAAAAGTAATCCATGATACTGCAATTCATCACAGTGGTTGCCTCGGGGTGGAAGGAGTTGACTAGAAAGGGACAGAAGAGAACGTTCTAGAATGACAGAAATAGTCTGTATCTTGATGGGGTGGGCGTGTTACACACAGGTGTGTACAAGTGTCAACGCCCAAGCTGTACTCTTAAGATCTGTGCATTTTGTGTACATTAGACATCAACTTTAGACACACACACACACACACACACACAAATATTTATGTAATGAACGAGATTTACAAAGCGCTTTTATTATGCAGTTTGTCATATTTCATTAGCCACATCTCAGCACCTCTGGGACAGAGATGATTAACATCTGACAGATGAGGAAAATGAAAAAATTTGTCACTTGTCCACGTAGTAGTCCAGAACAGGCAACCTCACTCAAAGCCGTGCCCTGTCACCATGCCAAGCAGCTTTCCTAAGAGGTCAAAGTCATTCATTCTGAGTGCCACCCCGTCCCCACGCACCCCCAGGTGGCCTTACCAGCACACGGCCATCGGCCTTGGGCTGCCGGGCCAGGCTCACCCCCATCCACTCATCATCCCGGTCTTCCCGGCAGGTCTTTCCACAGGACATGCCCCGATTCTTCCCTGGAGGAGAAAGAGACAAGTCAGATGTGCATTGAGAAATGATGTCCCGCTGGCTGCTTGTCAAAGGGTGGTCTGCAGCCCAAACGTTTCTCACCAGCTCCCGAGGAAATAAGGAACTTACAACAAAGTATAAAATCAGCTCCACTACCATGCATGCTGTTTAATTCAGCCAGTATGTTTTTTATCATAGCAAGACTTTCTCAATGGAGGAAGCAGTGCTTTGGCTTATGTTCTGAAGCAAACTCCTTACTGGGCTGTGCACCAGTAACAAACAGGTCACCAGCCAGTCACACTCCTTTGCTGCTAAAGAACATCGTGAAGATACTTCATTCACAAATAATAATAATCAGAAGCTCTTGATGGGAACAGACTTGGGAGAAACGGAGGAGTTGAAGTGGTTACAATAAAACAGTTCTACTTACTGAGCGCCTACTATGTGCCAAGCACAAGTCTGTATATTCCCCTCTATTATCTCACTTAATCTTCTCAAGGTCATATTGTGAGGTAGGTATCTTAGTCCTGATTTTAAAGGTGAGGAAACTGAGGCCAAAGAGGCTATGGGACATTCCCAATGAGTCCCAACTAGTAACTGGCACAGCGGGGCTCGGAACCCAGGCGGAGCCATCTGATTCCAAAGATGGTGTAGTTTCCACTGAACCAACGTGAGCTTTTTAAAACTTCCATCAATCATATCTTTCCCTACTTAAAATATAAAACCTCAAATTGATTCTAATGGCCTCTCCCTTCATACACAGACTAACATCCTAACGCCTTACCCAGCCTGCTGGGCCCTGTGTGACCCAGCTCCAGCCTACCATCGAATCTCCTCTGCTCCCGCCGTCTCCTGCCCACCACTCCAGCTTCACTGACCTCACTGTGTGCTTTCAAATGGCACATGCTTTCCTCTGCTCAGAGGTTCTGCTTCTGGTACCTGCCCAGCTAACTAACTACTGTGCATCTTTCCAGTCATGTATGGATCAAATATGAGGTTGGTGCAAAAGCAGTTGCGGTTTTTGCATTTATTTTTAACCTTGTGAACCACAATCACTTTAGCATCAACCTAATACTACACCCTCCTGCCCCCCGCCCCCGGTCTTCAAGCACTCAACTATTTGTGTCAATGTCTCTTTTGCCCACTAATTTGCAAGGCCCGGGATGGCAGGGTCTTTGTTTTGTTCACCAGTGTATCCCAGTGCTTATTAAGTAATAGGTACTCAATGTGCAATGAATGGGAGGGAGGGAGGAAGGAAAAGAAGGAGGGAAGAAAGGACAGAAGAAAGGAGAGAAAGAGGGAGGGAGGGAGGAAGGGAAGAAGGGAGGAGTGGATAAAAGATCAGGCCACTTTGAGAAGAAAAAGAGGAAAGTATGAGATGCAGAACCCACTTCCACCTCGGCAGTGATGTCCACCCACCTCGAGCCATGTCCAGTTCGGTGCATCTCCGGTCCGGGTTGGTGTGGATGCGGCACTTAAACACAGCCCCAGGAGACTTCACTGAAGTGCTGTATTTGGAATCTGCCTTTGGTGCACCCACGAGGACCCTGCACATCAAGAAGAAAGGGCATTCCGTCACAATCCAGTGCCAGGAGAGAGGGGGCCGATGGTTAAATCTTCACCCAGCCAGGAGCGTGCTGTCTGCATTAGACTGTGCTGGCAGGCCTGGGGGGAGGGCCCCCTACACGGAACCTGTTAGATTTTCTCCAGGCACACTTAAAGCTTACGTTTGGTTGGGAACACATACAACCCACAAAAGCTTCTTATACAGAATCGATAAAGAACTCCCTCAAATCAATAAGGAAAATACAGCTATCCAATAGAATAACGGGCCAACGACTCGAACAGCTACTTGACAAAAGACAATAACCAAATGGCCAATTAACATACGATAGGCACTCAAGGATATTAGTTATCAGAGAAATCCCAATGAGATACCACTTCACTACTAGAAGGCTAAGACCAAAAAAGACTGAGAATGCCAAGGGCTGGCAAGGATATGGAGCAACTGGAACCCTCAGAGGCTGCCGGTGGGAGTGTAAACCATCACGAGCACGTTGGCAGAGAATTCAATCGTTTCTAACGAAGCCGAACATGTGTCTACCACCCTATTCCATTTCTAGGAACACATCCAGCCGACATGCGTACAGATGTCTACCAGGAGACATGTACAAAAATATTCACAGCTGAATACATAATGTCCAAAAACGAAGAAACCCAAAGGTCCATCAGTGCCAGAATGCGTAAGTGAATTGTGGTATAGAAATACAACAGAATTCTACTCAGCAATGAAAATCAATGAACACCACTCAACTGTAACCACACGATGAATCACAAATGGAACACTGAGCAAACGCCGTCAGGGACAAGAGCATGCTCACTGTCTGATTCCATCTATCTGAAGTTCAAAGCAGCTGAAGTTTAACTGTGGCGTTAGAGGTCAGAGTCATGGTTACCTCGGGGGAGGCGAAAAGGGGTTGTTGTTGGGAAGAGGGGACTTTCTGGAGGTACGCAAGATGTTCTACTTTTCAACCTGAGCGGTGTTTACACAGATTTGTGATAATTCATTAAATTGTATATATGACATGGGCACTTTTCTGGATGTGCATTTGACTTCAATTAAAAAAAAACTGAGCAAATAAAAAATAAGAAATTGGGAGATGCCATTTCTCTTCTGTGTCCACCTCATCCCCCTGTGTCCACCACACGCAACACATACATTTAGGGGGACACAGGAAAGTGGTAGTGGTGCAGAATTAGAAACACATCCTCTATGCCAACGCACACCAGAGATCGAATCGTTCGCATACAAACAGGGGCAAGCATGAATCTCTACAACCTTCGTCTTGAACTGGAAATCTGCCTTGGGGATGAGCCATCCCCAGCAGGACCCTTCCCGCTGGAGGAAAAGAGTAAGACCTGCCAAGAAGATAGATAAGACATATTTGGGCCTGTGTGGGCGCAGGACACGGCGGGGACAGCAGAGAGTTCCCCTCCCGATGTTACAAAAACAACCTTGATCTACAGGTTTATGCACTGTTTCTGGAAAGCAGTCAACCAAAGAGCTATAGCAAAGAATACTAAATAGCACCCATCAGGCATGGTTTGTGCTGAGGTCTGAGCCATTTGGAAAAAGATTTGCACAATAAGACTTTAAACACAATACCCACACCGAAGTTCAAAGAGTACAACATTCCAAGCCACTGCTCAATGAGAACACGAACTGCTCCATGTCTCTAGAGCCTGGAAAGGGGATGCAATTCGCCTGAAAAGGTATGCGGCACGTTATAAAATAGATCGTCTCCACTTGCCTAGGAATAGAAAGCATTACACATTAGGTGTCTGTGGAAAAGGTGTCTAGTAGAGGCTAAAATGACCCCAGACAGCCTCCCTGGGGATATGGACGGGACCCAGACTCGCCCCACTTTGTCCTGAAAGCCACCTTCATCTTGGGATCTTGGACACTAAACCTTTACCCCTTCCCTGGCCTCACACTGACACTGCTCCCCCACCCACACTCCGGCTGGGCCACAGGGTAGATATCTAATCAGACAACAGAAGTCTGAGTCCCTCAGACGGGCCTTCAGCAAAGGCTGGCAAATATCACAAGGGACAGCCACACTAATCTGGCTCAGACATGTGTTACCAGGTTCACAGGAAGGCATGTGGGCCCATCTTAATTGCCACTGCCCTTGAGCCCAATCCCTCGATACCCAGAAGGTTAAGGATCTCTGAGGACACAAGGAACCAGAGAGGTCCACCCCTTCCTGGAGACGTTCCTTCAGGGTCAGTCTTGGAGAATCTGTGTTTGATTTTGTGAGGAGTCAAGGCACACCCTGCTGGGGTGTGAGAGGAGCCAGGCTCCGAACAAGCTGCCCCACGGCCCCTCAGAAACGCCCTGGGAAGCTGCCCCTCCAGGTGTCACTGGGCAGCTCAGTCCTCTGGCCTCACCATGGTGGGCCACACAGCTGCACAACTCCAAGCTGGAATCCTCAGCCTTCAGAAATCACAGCAAGCACTTCCCCAAGCAGACCACACCGCCTCCGTCACCCACACGAGAGCAGTTTGGCCAGCTCTTGACTGCTCTAACTCCAATGCATGATGACACACAAAATGAAACTCCAGGAAGAAAGCCACGTTAAGGGATCAATTTCCCCCCACTTGCTTCTGGGGCTGAGCTGCAAAGTCACCAGGGCAAGCCAAGGGTTGCTCTCTGTAATGCCAGTTGTGTTTTCACAGGTGAGAAGAATTAGCAGTTTGACATATCTAAACAGCTGAAACATCCACCACCTTGCCATATGTCAGCCTGGAGGAGCTGGGTAACATAAAATGCCTCCTCCTCCACTGCAAAACCTCAGTGGGACAGGGCTGGGTCCAAAAATTCCCACCAACTCCAACTCTAAATTTAGCACAGTGAATAAATGTCGCTTGTAATTCATTTTGTAAGAATTACAAAAAATTAAACAAAGGGGAGAATTAATCACATACCACAGCAGGCTGTTTATCGCGTGTCTCCAATTGGCATGGGAACCCTGGACCTTTCAGAAAGTGCCACTGCTCCAAATTTACAGACCCAAATTCACAGGTTAGCCATGCAGGAAGGGACCCCAGAGAGCTCAAATGCCAGGTACTGCTTCTCCCTGACTAGCGCTATGACAGAGGGGCAAATTTTATATCCAACTCTAAAGTGGAGAAAAGACCTGCTGAGTTACTTTTTCCTTCCAAGCCCAAGGTAGTCAATGGTTCTAATAACAATGGCTGATCAAGCACTGATAACAACCCGCTGATTCAAACTCCTAATCAGCTGGTCTAATGAGAAAGTTTTTCCCAAATCCTGTGTAATGGGAAATGCAGCAAGAGATAAGGGGCGTGTGTGCATGTCGCTCACTGGGGTGGCTCGGGGGAGACTGGGCTTGTATCTCTGTGTTTACAGAACTTTGTGGCTTCCTCCTTTGCCTGGTGCTGCTCTTTACCTAGGCCACTGGCCAGCAAGACCGCTGCTGCAGGCCAGCCGATGAGCTTGTCTCTTCTGAAGTTCGTTCAGCTGGCTGTTCGCCAGGCTGATCTCAAGAGATACAGTGTAATGGCTCAGAGTTCAGGACAAGCCCCTGAAAAGATGCCATCTGCTTTTTCTCATTATTCTCTGAGTTATAAAGAGACATCCCAGATACTTCCAACATCGTCTAAAATCTTCCCTGGCACCCTTGACAAGACAATAAGATATTTCTTTCCTCTGTACAGTGACCTTATAAAAGGGCCTGAGTGTCACAGCTCACTACCCCCCAACAGGCACCCATCAATAAATCATCAGGCTGATTCTGACTTTTGCTTGCTACTTCAGGTGTGGTCCTCAGCACAGCTGCACAGAGAACACCTGGGAACTTGATGGAAATGCAGAATCCCAGCCTGCTAAGTCAGAATGCATTGTAACAAGCTATGCAGGTGATTAATAGTCGAGGACATGCTATGTAAGCACCCACGCTGATTACAAGTAATCGTGTTAACTGCGAGCCCGTATGAACCGATAGCCCTCGAGATATGAGACTCTCCTCCTATCTTATCCCCAGTGAAAGAAACACTCAAACTTTAAAGACATTTGAGAGTCCTCTCATTAACTCAGAGCTCTCAAGTTCTAATTACAAGGAAAACCAGCATGTATCGGGCACTCGGGGTGTGCAGGTGCTGGGTTAGTTAGGTGCAGGTGCTGGGCCAGGTGCAGGTGCTGGGTTAGTTAGGTGCAGGTGCTGGGTTAGGTGCAGGTGCTGGGCCAGGTGCAGGTGCTGGATTAGTTAGGTGCAGGTGCCGGGCTAGGTGCAGGTGCTGGGCTAGGCTCCTTGCGGACGGAATTGCATTGAATCTTCACAGCAACCCTACAGGAGGCACTAATATCCCCATTTTAGGATGGAGAAGCAGGTGGCCAGAGAAGGTCATGGGACTCGCTGGAGCCCACAAAGTGTATAAGATGCCAAGCTGTAGCAAATACCTTGGCCGCTGAGTGCAGGGCCCACTCCTCTATTCTGTCCACCCTACATCAGCCAGAAGGAAGAAAAGGGAAGCAGGAGGTACCCAGTGCCCCCTCAGGTCACACATGTGATCTGCCTGAGAAAGCCCACGTGATGCTCCATGGATGGCTCCCAGGTTAGAACTCTGATGTGGAAGTTTCCTCATGCTGAAGAATAGACTGGGGTTTACAAGAGAAAGAAGGCTTTCTCCTTCCCATCAGGCTGAATTTTTCCATCACATTTTTGCTTTTCTAAAACGTTTACATTGCTGGCATGGTTTTGCCCAGGGGTTCACCTCTCTTCATGAGTAGTTTATGCACCTGTTTGGACATGTGGAGACCTGTTCATCTGCTGGCACCAGTTATGCTCGTGGGTTGTCTGATTTTTTGCTGAAGGCAATCCTGTCAGGCAGCTCCTTGTGTGCATTTTACTCAGAGGTGGTGGGTGACACTGCTGGTTTAGTGGCAGAGATGGATCTGAACCGTCAGCATCCAAGGGTGTGCTCTTTCCGGGCCCCCAAACTCCCCTTTGTGGTGGTTTAGATGCCCTCCTTTTTCCCAACATAGCCACTTCCTTGTTTGGCCTGTGTATGGTCAGGCTGGCTACAAAGGCTCCAGTCCAGCCACCCATCCGGTTCTGAACCCATCCCTCACCTCCGGAGGGCAAACTGCAGGTCAGGTCCCTGGAGAGCAAGGGGCAGAGAAGGGCTGAGCCACAACTGCTTCCCTGGGGAAGGCTGACCGCGTCTCAAAGGTTCCCTCCTTCCCCACAAATGCCACAGCAGTGATTCCACAGGGCAAACTGCAGCCAGATCCAGGACAGCAACTGGGGATTCCAAACCTTAAACCCATTAGGTTTGCTTTCATGCATCTGATCCCAAAGCCAAAGCTTCCCCAAGGACCCACATGTCAGTTACAGGAGTGGAATTCACTGTGTTCGCCGCACCGCACGGAAACCCCAGGAATCACTCCACATCCCTCAATGGGCAAAAGTAGCCAAGACTTGAGTACAGGGAAAGCTACCTCCAACCACACCAAACCATTCACACCCAGAGGGAAGAGACTCCCTAGGGCCAAGGCCTGCCAAATGAAGGTGTGGAACCAGAACAGCTTCAGAGGCACCTCTTTCTACATTTGGGGAAACTGGGGCTCCAGGTGGTTAAGCAGTGTATACTAACTGCTTGTAAGTGTTTTAAACGAGTAGTACCTCCTGAATTCTAAGCCTCGAGGGCAAGTTACTCAGGGAGGTGAATCACAGGGGTAACACAGGGTTCAAATTCTGCCTCTACCACTGTGAAGCTGTGTGACCTCAGACAAGTTTCTTAACCACCCTGAATCTCAGTTTTCTTCCTCTCTAAAAACAGGAGTAAAAATGTACCTTATAAGGGTTCTTATAAGGTTTAAACAAGATAATGTTTATAAAGCACCCAGAATGTTGTCCAAAGTAGCTATTCAAAGAAATGTTAGAATGCTGGGAAGTAGGCTAAAAACCTTGGCACCCAACTCGTCCCAATTCCACCTCTGAGCAGCACCCCCAGGAGCTCACAGATCCTTAGAACCTCAGTCCTTTTTTCTGGTGTGCCAGGCAGGAATTTATTCAGACCATCAAAGAAATCCAGGAATGGCTAGGATACTTTCACCAACTAGTAGCAGATAGCAAAAGTAACCGCAACTCTCCACCCTTCCTGTATCCATGCCCTTTTCAGTGTGGCTTTCCATCAGAGATGGAGTCTTCTTCCCCACCTCTTGAATGTGGGCTGGCCCTGTAACTTGCATTGGCCAACAGAATGTGACGGAAGAAGGATGGCTTGACTTCCTAGCCTAGGCTTCAAGAAACCAAGCATACTTCTGATCGCTCTCTTGGTACCCTGCCCTGTCACCATGTGTACAAACCCAGGCTGCTGAGGGTGAAAGACACCTAGCACAGAGATGAGCCATCCCAACTGAAACCATCCTAGACCAGCCAGACAACCAGCCACCCCAGAAGCTAACAACAGATGCATAAGTGAGTCCAGCTAAGAACACAAGTACCACCCAGCTGAACCCAGCCGAAACTGCTAACCACAGAATCATGAGCTAATAAATGGTGATTGGCTGAAGCCACTGAGTTCAGGGGAATTTGTTACACAGCAATACTGCAACAATAGACAACAGATACATCATCAAGCGAGGGCATGCCACCTTTGAAGAGAACTAGGCTATGGTACCAGTTGCTCCTGGGTCCACCCCAATAATCTAAGTCTGTAGCTGAGAACTGTTGTTACTACTCCTCTACCTACCTGACCGCCTTTGCTTCCCACAAAGGAATCTCATTGCCAACTAAGACCACAAGGTCCAAGAGCTCTGATATGTGAAAGGCAGAGTGGAGTGGTAGCAACAGCCTGGAAGAGTCTGCCAGCTCTTCTCCAGGTGTGTGACCTTGGGTAAGTCCCCAGGCTCTCCTTTACCTCTAAAACAAAGATAAGAAATGCAGAGTCCCCCCTCCCAAGGCAGTGATGAGGCACAAAGGGAAATGGCAAACAGCAAAGTGATGGAGCCATGCACCCAGGATGGGCTCACTTCTGAGAATGAAATAGGATCTTTCATCTGCCAAGGCCAAGAGTAGACAGGGAGGCCAAAAACAGCACCAGGACACTTTTTCTTCCTCCTTAAGAACCTGATACCTTGGACAGGGGCTTGCTGGGATGAGGGAGGGGAAGGCAGTATGGCTGACCCTGAGAACAACCAAAGCAGCATCAAGGCAGGCCCACCTGGGTTCAAATCACAACTCCGCAATCTACTCGCTGGGTAACCTTGGACTTGCTGCCTGTGCCTCTGTAGCAGCAGCCCCCACGGTGTCAGGGTGACTGTGAGCATAGCCCTTCTGGCACATAGGAGGTTCTCCTAAAAGGCTGGCAAAAATAATTATTTTCACTTGGGAATCCCAGGTTGGAGTAAATAAAGGGAGGGAGGAAGAGGGGTACAGTGCATCCCAGAAAATGCTGATTGAGAGAATGCAACAGGTGGAGTGCCACGCCCAACTGGGAAAGCGCAGAGGCACAGGCAGCCCCCCCACCCCCGAGAAGCATCAGCCCCCTGGTCGCCTTGTCAGGGTGTGAAGGGGCCTCGCAGGCTGCTTCCCTGGCCAGGGACTTGGATCTCAGCAGATGTACTGAGAGGGAGCAGCTGAAGAAGGAAGCGTGGCAAAAAGGCTAATGTCGTCCTACCCACCTGGAAGCATCTCGGAAACATTAAAATCCACGAGACAGAGCAAGCTACCTGTTGGGAGGTCTCAGTCCAAAGCCTAGAAGTCTTCCTCTTGGTTTCTTGTGATAATTTTCTTCTCCAAGAAAAACAGATCAATACTTTTTTTCTAAAATTCTCACTACTCCCGCCCACCTTGGAACTGCAGACCGACCTCCTAGATGTGTCTGGTGCTCCCCATAACAGGGTGGCCTCCCACCTGCCCAGGAGGAGGAAGAGGCATGCAAAACTCTAGGATTTACAATCCCACAGGTCTCCAATGAAAGCAGCCATCTGAGATCCTTTTTGGAAGCAGACAGGATACAAATGACACACAAAAATGCAAATGTACGTAGAGCATGGCCAATATTTTAGAGACCACACATAATGAAGAGCGTGTCTTACAACTATCTCATTCATTTTTATATTGAGTATCGACACTCAAATTTTGATAAAACTGATGAACAGATCAAATGTACTGAAAGCGAACTCATTTAGCACTGAAAGTCAGGATGAAGAAAGCCATTCGTTTCAAAAGTCAGATGAGAGTAACAATAGAAATAACTACCAGAATTTATCAAGGGTTTACTATGTGCTGCTTTGCCGACATCATCTCATTTGATGTGACATGATGAAGAAACTCGTATTACTCTTTTAGAGAGGAAGGAATGGGGCTCAAACAGCTGGAGTAAGCTGCCAAGATCACACAGCTCCTAAATGGGGGCTAAGTCAGGTTGGAGCAGGGCTGGCATTGGAGCCCCCCTCTTGGCAGCCCCCCTTTTATGCACAGAAACCACAGATTTGGTTGTTGCTGGGGAATCGGGACCACAATGAAGGCAGAGCCAGGAAAAACCCCACCCCCCCTGGGTCTGGAATATCCATTCTCCAGGACCTGACCAGAGAGTCAGGGTGGGGTGGGAGAGGCCACTTGGGCTTAAACCCATGAAATGAGCTGAGATGAAATAAATTAGTATTTTTTTATGTTCAGATTCTGGGGAACACGAATCCTTCTCGCTCACATATTGTTGGTCACTGGTGCAGAAAGTCTTACTCTGCGGGGGCTTCTTTAATAATTTTACACATCGAGGGGTGAATCCTAGGCATTGGCTGCCATGGCTACCTTCCCCATCCACTCTCCAAAGAGAGCTTCTTAAGCCGTGGGAGCCTGAAGGGCTCAACGGAACGGATGGAGGGATGGTAACAGAAAGGCTCGGGGAGCTTAGGATGGATGGATGGAACACACCAGAATGCTTCATCTTTCCTAGGACACTTCCGTCTTAACATCAGTCAGACTAGGTGTAAGAGCAGGCCCTACAAACATCCCTGGCAGAATCACTGGATCCGTTTACTCACTGATCAAGCATCTCTAGAAAGCAATCCCAGTACCGGCCACCACAGGTAGCCAGTGGGTCGTGAATAAGCTCCCCAAAACGTGTCACAGGAACGCTACCACCACTGTAACTCCAAAATGTGTACAGCCAAGCAGGCAGGACAGAACCTCACGAATCAGAAGCTTGGGTGCCTTGAAGGCCCAAACTCAGACTCTTAACTTCTTGAAAGGCAACGTCACCAGCCCCAGCTCTACCACTCTCAGCATGTTACCTGGGCCTCTGCTCAGTGTGCCTTTGTGAATGGGGCCAAAATGATAGCCAGCTGAAAGGACTGTAGGGAACGTCCAATGAACTGATATGCATGAAACAGGTAGAACGGTACTGGACACGTGTGAAGTATGCAGCAAAGGCACTGCTGTGCTATTGTTGCTACTGCTACAAATTTAAACCCACAAGTCCTTTTTGTTCTCCCCAAAAAAAAAAAAACAACAGAAACTGGGGACCCAGTGAGCCTGTGATTTCAAAGATTCTAGATTTTTCCCAATCTTGGATGCACTTTCACTTCCTAAGGCTTCCTCTGACATAAAGGACGGTCACTACAAAACCCTCGACTCCGCTTTGGGTAGACACCAAATCCACTGGGCTTAAGGATTTGTGGTTCACAAGGTACCTGGGAGGAGGTCTAATCGAGAGCGCATCCCGCTGCTCCACAGCTCAGGTTAAGGTGGCGTGCTCCTCCTCAGCGCTCACCTGTGACTTCCCTCCGGGCAGCTGGCAGAGAATGTGCTGGAGTCTCTTCCAGGGCCAGCTGTAATGGCCCAGAATCCTAACACTCGCTGTGCTGATACCGTGGGATCAAGGCACAGATGACGCCCAGCCACAGACGTCTGCTGAGGGACATGTTTCCTGCCTTCCTGACAGCCATCCCCACGTGAGGGGTGCCAGGGCAGCCATGGAGGTATGTCACCTCATGCAGTGCAGTCCGCTGACAACCTCCAGCGGCAACCCCTTCGGGACTGTCACAGCAATAGAGCTGAGGCCAGTTCTTCCCAGGTAGCTGCAGGCAATGACGGATTATGATCAAGCTGGCAGGGGTGACCCTGTTGAGTTGGCTGAGACTTTCATCAGATCTGCATCACAGTCTGAGGCTCTCCCTACCCAGTGCGGCTTCCTCCCCCTTGTGCCTCACAGGCCTTAGCCATCTAGCTCCCCTCACCAATAATTCTCTCGCACTTCTATCTCCGTCTTAGCATCTGCTTCCCAGAGGACACAAAGTGACACAAGCCCAGTCAATGCGCATTGGTCACTGAGGCTGGGTGGGCCTTGGACAATGGGTGGAACTCTGTAAGCCTCCGTTCTCCGACTGGCAAACTGGAAACCACTCACTGGGGTGTCCCAAAGATTCGATTCAACACAATTAGGCCTGTGAAAGCACTTGACCTCTTGTAGATACCCAGCAAATATCTGATAGAATCATTAGTTTTGATTTCTTACATGTTATTCCCTTGAAAGCAAATGATTTTTGAGAATACCACGGCTGCTTTTAATAAATGTGATAACATTTTCCCCGGACAAATCACAATAGGAATTATCAGAAAGAGACAGTTTCCTGACCAGCAGCAAGTCACAGGGGACTCAGAGCTGGCTGGAGTCCGGCCCTTCACACCCTCACACTCAGGGCTGTTGGTGACTGGCTGAAAAGAGTCTGTCTTCTTGCCCTGAAAGGGTCTCTCCTGGGCAACACAGCTGCCTCTGCCCCAGCCAGAGTTCAGCACTAGCTCAGAAAACAGCACCCTTGCCAGTTTCTCCAGCTGATACTCAGGGAACCTCCCCGGAAACACCAAGAGACGCTTGCTGGGTCCACTTAGAACTTGGGTTTCGTACACATGCTGTCCCTTCCTGAGAGCTTGAGGAAGCAGCCTCTGCAGAACCAGTAAGAACCAGGAACAAAGTATGAAAACGCTACTTCTAGAAAATCATGATGGGGAAGTGGAGCTACACCCCCGCCTGAGAGCCAGCATGGGACAGAAAAACTCAGCAGACGTCCACCACAGAGCTTATGTGAAGGCAGCTGCCATGCCATTTTCAGGTCTCTCCTCACAAAGATGGGGGAGGGCAGCAAGGATTTCAGGGTCGCCCATCTGTAGGTTTCACCTTCACAGGGGTCTCTCCTCTGCCCCGTGAACATTCTACCCCTGCCCAAGGATAAGCCTCTCCCCCATCAGAGTCCATATCTGATATTTTGCCTGAGACGCAAGATCAGAACCCCACAACCTTCTCACTCATCAGACCTGCGGGGATTTTTCATTCTTGAATTCCCTACCCCTTAGCACAGAGCAGGCACTCCAGTGTTTGATGAATGAAAAAAAAAAATAATTCAGCCCCTCTGGCTGCCTACTCGTAATTTTTTAGAATTAAGAACCTCTGTTTCAGTTTTGAGACTCAAGTATGCCCAGGGTTGACTTTTCTTTTCCTTATATCGCCTCTTGATCTCTGCCTAGCCCTCTAAGACTTAGGTCATTGCTCTAAACCAGTACTGTCCAATTCTGTGATGATGAAAACATTCTCGCTGTGTGCTATCCAAAACAGTAGCCAGTAGCCACATGTGGCCATTGAGCACTTGACATGTGGCTGGTACGACGGAGGAACTGAACTCTTAATTTTACTTGGTTGCAACTCATTTTACTTTTAGTAGCACTACATCTGGCTAGTGGCAACGGGACTGCCTAGCTTGTTCTTTTCATTCTCAACCTCAATGCAAAGCGAGGATGTTACGTTCTCCCTGGCTCTGAGTCACCTGCTATTCCTCACTGAATGATGCTCTGACAACCTTCACAAAGCAAAAAGCCACCACGTCTTCCATTTCCAAGCACTTGCTCTGTGTCTGAGCGCAGCCGTCTTGCTGTGGCTCAGGAGACGGGACAGGAAGCACATCGCCAGAAAGGAAGCCAGGACACCCAACCACCTGGGACTCCAGGGCGTCTGGGGCAGAGAGGAAGAGGGGAGGGGTGTGAAAGAAACCCACTCTGGGGCCTGGACGCCAGCTGGGCTGCATTTATTTATATCACAGGGTGTTACAGTTGTCTGCCCTGCAGCTGAGGAATCGGTCCACATCTAAGGGAAGGGGACAGAAATCGGCTTTGTCCATGTTCCCTGGCACCTACTGCTGTTGTGCAAAGGGTGCAAGAAGATCCGGGGGTGGGGGAGGGACAGGAGAGGAAGCTGTCCCTGGGCAGGCAGACACCCTTTGGGTGTCATTGCAAAGGAGGATACTGAGTCACCTGCATATTTGCATCCAAACTGATACTTATAACTGTAACACTGCCCATGGTCCAGCTGGCCACGGGGACAACTCCCACTGCATGGCAACAGAGGGACCACTCAAGCCAAACACTTGGAGAGACGCGGGGTCTCAGGCGCTGTTTGCAATAAACTATGACTGTGGAAGCTGGACTCAGTCCCCAGGGCTTGGAAAAGCAAGGTCACTCCCATCTCTTATACAGAGAGCTAGGACTTTCTGATCAGTGACCATTTGGGTTTCAAAAAGAACGGATAGAAATGCTCAATTATGGGATTAAAGAAGTGGCACTGGTTCTACTGGTTCGCGTGCTTTGTGATATGCACCTGAGGTCCCCCGACACCAGGAGCCCTCAGCTCTGCACCTAAAGAGCCCACACTGACTTTGGAGCCTGAGCTCCATCCCTGCCCGTCCAGCACATTCGTCTCCCTCCCGTGCCCTCCATACAACAAATCCTTTCACCTGTAAAAAAGGTGCTTAATTACATGAAGTACATTAAACCACTAATATGGAATTAAGAAGCTAGGGAGCAATTTCAAGAAGAAAGGCATCACATACAAGGCTTCATTGACATTTGCCTTCTTTTCCTTTCAAAGTTTCAATATATTACTTTTCCTTTTCATGTCTATCACTTACCTCCCTCACTCATTTTGACTGTTCGTAATCTTTCTAAGTCCCCCTCATGTAGGTTGCTATGCTTGTCCATTGCACTGGAGCAGCCCTTTGGCAAATTATTCCACAACTCCAGTGACCAAGTTAATGCATTTCTCTAAAGTACACACTTTAGCTTCCCTAGCACTTTGGAAATGCATAGAAAAGGCCTTAAAACCTCCTTCCTCTCTGACCTAGCAATTCTAAGCCCAGGAATTTATTTGAAGGAAATCATTAAGGATGTCCACAAAGCTTTAGTTACAAGGATGTTTACCCCTGGTGTTCTTTATCATCGTGAATAATTGTAAACAACCTACTTGTCCCTCAAGTAGGGCTAAAAGACCCAAGGCCCAGGGACTGGCTGTCGCAAGAGAACAACAACCAGTCAGTCACTAAGTCAATCAACCAACCACAGAGCTGAAAGTGAAGGTAGAGACCTTGGGTCGATCCAAATTCCACAGGGCCTGAATTTTATAAATTTAGGGTGACTACCTTTAAGAAAATTAATACAGAATTATAATTATACAGAGTATAAAATGAGGCTCAGGGCTTTGGTAGGGGCCTGTATGAGTAAGGGCCTTTGCTGGCAGTGTCATTAACTCCACGGTAAGTCCAGCCTCAAGAGAAAAGAAAAGTGAAAAGAGGAGCTGCTGGAAGTTTCTTGCTTCAAAGGCCACAGCTTACCATGACTGGGCAGCAATAATCAGCAGAGAATAACATTCACGGTCTAAGACAAAGAATATTGGGAGGAAGGGAGAGAAGAGAAAAAGGATGGGAAGATACTTGCACACAGCAGCAACAAGATAGATAAGCCAAACCAAGATAAAATTAAGGCACTGTGTATGTGTGTGGGGGGGATTGCTTAAAAAAGACTTCAGTAGAGGTTAGTTGGTATCTGAACAACTATAGGGACAAGAACTCCAATAGAAAGAGCGGTGCGCGCAGCATCAGAAGCAGACTGATCCTTTGAGGCCAGCAGCCTGGCTGCGGATGGACTCCTACTGACCCCTCCACTGGAGATGTGATTCCCGCATCTCCACTGACACCAAGGCTAGTGCCACCTCCTCTCTGCCATTCACCTGGGTGCCAAGTTGAAAGCCAGACCATCTTTTCTTGCACTTGTCAAATGTAGTCATGTTACTCAGATTTTCCTCATCCTCTTTTGAAAACAAAGCAGGTTCAACTCTTTCCCCATGTCAGATCTGCTCTCCGCTTCTCCCAATTGTTCCCCAGCTGGGGAAGCTTTGACCTGTGGCCCATCCAAATCTAGGCAAGAGAGTCCTGGCACCTGTCCCTTGAGCTGAGCTGTTGAAGAGCTTCAAGAGCTCTGAGCGCACGAGTGTGTGCAGCTGCAGACCCCACACAATGCCCCCGTGCCATTGCCTGCCTCTCCTCGGGAGCCCCCTGCCCAGAGAAGCCCTTCCATTTTTTACAGATCTCCCCACCTGCTTTGTGGCAAGATCACACAGTCCAGGAGCCCAGAGTGGGATTCTGGGATGTGTTCTCCACTGCTTGAACCCAGGCTGCATTCTCAACCACATCCAGAGCCCCCAGTGGACTCTCAGTGTGGAGGAGGACGTGGAAAAGGTGTTCAGCCTGCTTTGCTTTTAAAGCGGGATTTGTCAAGTACAGGGAAAGAGTCTGGCCGTAAACTCAGCAACTAAGGTAGATGGCGGGGAGGGAGATGTGAAACCGGACAGGAGTACACAAGGACTTTAAAAACTGGTTCTCTTGGAGGCAGCTCTTCAAATATCATGATTGTCAATGTGCTAGCTGGTCACAGAGTCCCCACTTTTCCAAGAATTCGTGAGGACTTGATCTAGAAACCCACCCTTTTCTATCAGCCTCTGTCCAACTCAGAGCAGTGACTCTCCCACAGAACATGCTGAGAGCACAGATATCACTGACCTTGCCCTTCCAGCCTGCAACCCCTAAGCGTGTTCACACTGGAGTCCACACAATAAACGTCACCTGGGCCCCCAGTGGGGCATGACCTTGAATAGGAGAACTATGCATGGACCTCTCTCTCTTTGATAAAGAAGCGACCCTTGTGTGGCTGTTTCATCTCCCAGAGGAAAAGGTCAGGAGGGACCAATCTCTCCTCAGTACTACTCTGGGGCTAAGCACTCAGGCTCTGTGCCCCTTAGCTGATGGTGCTTAACCAGGGAGAACTCTAGGGGGACACTTAACCTGGAGACTCTCAGAGGGACACTCAAGGGGCAACTGGACTCCTTGACTTCTACAGAACCACATCCCTCTCCTAAGACTTCTGGTGCTTGTCTCCAGGTCAGTGACCTATGTGAAAGGAGGCCCAGGCTGCCCCAGAAATCAGCCACCAACCCCGCTAGCCTCCTCACTTGGGGATCTGGACCATCCTCCATTGCTGCCTCCCAGACCCTCTCAGCTGGCTTCCGCAGAGGTCCTTGCAAGGGAGGAGGGGGCCTCTGGGCTCATATGTGCCCCTTGAGGTCCCGGACACTCGGCTTCTGGGGACCCCATTTCCCCCCACCCCACCACTAACCGCACACACAGCTCATTCCCTCACATCCCAGGGTAACTCTGCTTCCTGGGCGCAGCGGCGCGGGAAAGGCTTGAACCCCGAGAGAGGCGGGTGGGATGCTACCAAGAGTTCCTGAAACTGTGGATTCTGCATCTCGTGTCCCTTCTTCCCGGCCCTGAGGTTCGGATGCTAGGCGGGCCAGCGGCGGCATCTCGGGGCCGCAGGAGCCAAGTTACTTTGCGACCCAGGGAGTTAAGCCGACTCCGGGCTGGGACGCCGGCGAAGCGCCCGGCCCGGCCCCCTCCAATTCTGGGCGCCACCCGGGAAGTCCTCGGGACGGGGACCGGCGTCCTCCCTCCTCCCCGCCTTTCCTCCGCCGCCTGGCTGAGCGCAGCGGAGACATTTAAATCGCCCCTTCGGGACGGCGGCGTGGAAGAGGCCGGAAAGGCGGCGGCGGCCGGGGGTCTGAGGCAGGGGCGGCGGCCAGGCGGGGGTCAGGGAGCCGCGAGGACACTCACCAGCGCGTGTTGTCGTGGAAATGCTCCAGCACCGCGTAGCCGAAGAAGGAACCGGCGGGACCCTGGAAGCGCACGGGGCGCTGCGAGTCCAAGTTGTAGGCGCCCGCGGGAGTCCCCGCGGCCACTAGAGCCAGGAGCAACGCGCGGAGCCCCCCGGCGCCCCTCCGCGCCGCCGTGCCGCCCATCCCCAGCCGGCCACCGCCCTCGCTGTGCCCCGCGAGCAGGGCGCCCAGCCCGCCGGCGGCGGGGCCGCGGGGTCCGCCGTCGGCCGGCAGGCTCCCGGGGACGGGAGCTGTGCGCTCAAAGGCGGGCGGGATGCGGGGCCCGGCTGGGGGCCGTAGGCCGTGCGAGCGCGGGAGGCGAGCACAGGGGCGGCCCGGAGCGGGCGGCGTCCTCAGTCCCGCGGAGAAGTCTGCGCGCTCGCAGCGAGCGGGTCCCGGGCCGGGCAGCTCGGGACTGCGGAGAGGCGCGCCCGCGGGGTGGGGAGCCGAGGCGGCGGGACGGCGCGGCAGCGCCCCCTGCGGGCCGCGAGCCCCCACGCACCTCCCCGGCCCGGAGGTAACCGGGAGACCAGCCAGGTTCCTCTGGCTGCCGGACCTCCCCACCCCGCCCTGGGTGTTCGCGACCCTAACCCTCTCTGCAGCTGCGTGCTCTCCCCGCCCTGCTGGGTCTCTGCTGGTGTCTCTCGTTCCCTCGCAGTCTCACACGGACATCAACGACCAAAGGAAGGCGGGGGAAGAATCGAGTTGATTTTCTAGCCCTGTCCATCTGCTGCCCCTTCACCTAGCTGTGAGATAACCTGTATGAGGCAAGTGCTCCATAAAGGGCAGTTGTTGTTGTTAACAACAGTAGCCAAGCGGCAGAGAGCAGAGTACCCCGCCGTATTATGCGCACCTGGTCCCTGAGACCGCCGAGCCCTAAGTGCGGTGCTCGCAGGGCAGCATCAACATCACCTGGGAACTTGCTAGAAATGCAGATCAGCGGGTCCTACTCCAGATCTTCTGGCTGAATGAGAAGCTCTGGGGTTTGGGCGGAGGGTGAGAGAGAGAGGGAGAGGTTCTTAGATTCTTCCACAGATTTCAGCAAGTTCTTAAAAGGTAATGTAGTTTTAAAAAGGTTAGAAACCACTAATCTAAAACACACTGATTTCAATCTCCGTAACTAAATCCTAGAAGTGATAGCAGGTGAAAATTGTAGCTAGTCTTCGATTTAACAAAACAGTAGCTCTCAAACCTGGCTGTGGGGACGGAGTCCCAGAGAGCAGTTTCCAGGCTCTGGACCTCACGTGGAAAGGTGCTGGCTCCGGTAGTAGATGGCCATCAGCTGTAACCAGTTAGCCATTAGCCGCTGCCATAGCTGGGTTGGTTGCTTGGCAGAAAAGCGTAGATGGTGGATTGCGAATCGTGTGGATCCTACTTCCTATGTCTCGCCCCACACCCAGAGAGACTGGGGTACAGGAAGACCCCCTGTTGGGGTACTGGCAGATGTTTGCTTTTGTGTCTCAACCAGCCGCCATTGGGAATATAGTGGTATGAACCCCCTATCCATGGCTCCATTGGTGTTCCTTTTTGGCCTCACCATATCCTGCGTTATTGTGCAGGGAGCGGGAGCTGAGACCCCGGAATGACACTGGCTGTAGATCAAATCCTCAAACCATCATTTTAAAATATAGATTTACAAACACCAGTCTGGGTCAGAATCTCTAAGGCTGAGGCCCAGGAATCTGCTTTCAGATACCTCTCGGGAGACATTAAGTAAGTAGCCAGGTTTGGGAAGCACTGGCCTCCAGGAGATTCAGAGTTCTGCGTTGTGTTCTTGAACATGAGATACCATGATGTGCTGGGCAAAACATAGGATTTGGCCACAGACGACACTGATTTAGTTCCCAAGTCTGACTAGCTGTGTAATCTTGGGAAGTCAATGAAACGGGGATACTAATAAATTAATAAGCTCACTGATGGGATTCTTGAGACACCATTTTTTAACAGTAAAACTCTAAACATTTGTTAGTTATTCGTATAATCTGACATTGAGCAAGAGCTCAATTTCCCTGTTGCCAAAATAAGCTTTCCAACAGAGACTCGATCTGAAGGGTGTATCTCCAGGATGACTTCCTGCCTCGGGACATAATATTTCAAATCTGGCCATACAGGATGCAGATTTGCTTCATGGGGGTGTGCCTTTTGAAAAACTACATCTCTTGTCCAATTTTCTGACTGAAATGACAACCAACTGTTCTTTTTCCCTCCCTTTATTCTCTCACTTGAAGAACTAATCGGAAGGTATTCCAATAACCCTGGTGGTTGCAGACTGAACAACGTGCATTATCAGCTCACCTGTCATCTGCTTTCCTGGAACCTGCCATCAGTTTCCCTAAGGCAGACTACTTCCTTCCAGGGGTGAAGAAAATCCATGTGAAAGAAGTGATGGTTTTGCCCTGGCTCCCTCCCCACCCCACTGCACAGAGGAATACTGAAATGATCTTGAAACAATGTTGATTTTTCATAAGCTTTGAAAGAGTCTTTAAGATTAATTGGTCTAGTTTTTCTCCTGCCTTTCTCTACCAACTATTTTTTTCCTTATAAATTATAAATGTTTGTCTGCCCCTCGTTATTTCCTAATTGCTTAAATACTAGGTCAAAAGCTAGGTACATGTCTATCTAAGGCTCTTACTACAAGCTGATTGACTCAGTAACCTTCAAGTTTAGAATATAATTTTTTATTACAAAAACTCTAAATTATAACAGAATTCTTCCAGTTGAGAAGATAGTAAAGTGAGTATTTTCAGGTCTTGTCTTGAGCCAGGTTTTTGCCTGAGAAATTTTTTCCTGGTGTGTCCTCACCCTGTTCTCCAACAGAAAATGCTGACTCCTTGATGGAGCTCCCCAGACATGAGACTTCCAAGAGCTCCCTTGGTTCCACCTCCTGAGTGTGCCCCTTTCTGGGCTCTCCTGGAATGTATCTCGGCGGGGTACTAAGTGGAAGTCTTGACCTTAGCAGTGACTGTGGGCGCCTGGTCTGCTGGGAGCTGTTGGAAGTACAGGCAGCGAGCAGGGCAGATGCTGATATAAGCTGACCAGCAGCAAAGCGGGCACATTTGCTATGTGGCTAACATGCCCTGAGCATTTGACAGATCACTGTATCTCATTTTCACCACACGTGATCCAAACAGAAAGCTCCAGGCTGAGACCTGATCTCAGTTCAAATGAGGGCTACCTACGTGACAGGTCCACAATCCTTGTCCAAACTCTTGGGGCCACATATATTACTGAATTCATTTTTTTTTCAGAATTTACAAGATAATATAGTATAATCACCATACATTATACACCCAGCATATACGACAAATGTAGAACTAGGCAGCAAAATGTATGAACATACACATTTGTGATCAGCAGAATAACGGCCCCACCAAAGATGTCCATGTCTGATCCCCAGAACCTGTTAATATCTTCCCTTACATGTCAAAAGGGACTTTGCAGATGTAATTAAGTCCAGGATCTTGACATGGAGAGATTATCTGAAATAGTCAGATGAGCCCCATGTAATCATTATAAGAGAAAGGAGAGATCGAGACCAGGAAGGGGATGTGACGACAGAAGCAGTGGGCACCGACCAAGGAAAGCAGGCCACCTCTGGAAGCCGAAAAAGACAGCAAAGAAATGGATTCACCAGAAGGAACTCAGAAGCTCAAGAAGGAACTCAGCCTTGCTGATCCATTTTACCCTTCTGACTGCCAAAATGGCTAAGATAATAAATTTGTGTTGTGTGAAGCCACTAGGAGTGTGGTAATTTGTTACAGCAACAACAGGAAACTAATACACACTATAGTGTTATTCTATCAGTTTGGGTAAGGTTCGCCACCAAATTATTTTTAAGAAACTTTCAGTTTTTCAGAACTTTTTCTACTTTAGAATGGTGAATCTCCCCTCCCACTCCCATCCTCACTTTATACGTGGGGAAAATAAGGCACACAGAGGTTAGGCAAAATGTAAGTATTAATAGTAACAACCTCGTAAGTTTTCTATAATGATTAAATAAAGTATATACAGCATAGTATGTGGCACACAGGAAATACTCTAAATATTAACTATATCTTATTCATTCTTTAAGCTGCATTCTAAGCAATTTGTTTTATTTTCCAGTTCACTAATTCTCTTTTCAGTTGTGTATAATCTGTTGTTGTACCAGTCCTTTGAATTTGTGATTTTCATTATTACATTTTTTAATCTGAAAAATTCTATGTGGTCCTTCTTTTAAAAACTGCCTTGTCAATTTTGATGATGTCTTGCGCCTTAATCACATTTCCATCATCTTCCTTACTTTCTTTAAATAAATTGAACTTGTTTGTTTTATATTGTTTCTGGTAAGTCTAATATCTACAGTCTGTACATTTGCGCCTGCAGTTTGTGGTCTCTGCTTTTTCTCTCTCAGGGTGGCTGGTTTCCTGTGTGTTATGTAATCTTTGGCTGTGAGTTCATGTTCCTTGGAAATTCATCGTTGTTTAGAATTTGTTCTTCCACAAATGGCTTGTGTTTACTACTGCCAGTTGCCTGGAGCACTGCTGTTTCACCATTACTTTAGCCTACATTTCTGGCTTGGATTTTTTTTTCTATAGCACAACTTATGGTTCAATGTTCTCAGGGGATACTTTTTCATTTTAGTTCTATCATTCCACCAAAAGCCAAGGAGGTCAAGACCAAAAAGACTTGTTACAATATCTCTCTGTGGGGCAGGCGTTATCCTAATTCACCAACTAAAAGCGTTAAGCTTGATTTGATGTCTCCAATCTGAGTACATCTAGGCTTGGGTCCCAGGCTTTGTCTCCTGTCCCCTACATGTGTGAGAACCATTGAAGTCCAGCTATAACCAAGGCACATGCTGATATTAGCACTCACTTTTCTTCCTAGATTAGAAATTTTTTCATTTTTTCTGGCCTCTGAACATTTGCTTTATTTCTTGCCACCTTAACAATCCGTTATCCATTTTTATTTTTTATTCAGCAATTTCAAGTGTTTTGTACCAGGGAAGATTCCAGCTATCTGGTTATTTCTTTTACTACATTGCCAGAAAGGAAATCTCATGGAATAACCTAATCATGTTCTTGAACACTTTATTCTACTAGGAGGTTTCACGTTATTTCCAGTCCTTAAAGAGGAGCCAGGATAAATGTGGGGCTCTAGAATTTGAAGATCGGTTTGGTGTAAAGAAAAGCCCTTTGACATCTAGGCAAGAGTTTTTGGAATGAAAGGACCTCCTTAGCATCCTTGCTCTTCACTGCCCCAGGATGAGTTATAGCAAGAACATTTACAGGAGGACTGAGAATATGACAGTAAAGTCTTTTATTTGTTTACTTATTTATTTGCTCACAGGTAATTGATTTATTTACTACTTTAAACTTTTTCAAACCGTAAAAATAGTGAAAAACAAGTCTTCCTTCCACTCCTTTCCTCCAATCCCACCATTCCTAGGGACCGCCACGGCCAGCCACAGCTTCTCAGCATGCTTCTAGAAATATTCTGTGCATCTTCAAGTGGAGGGCTTTTTTATACGCATACTAGCATACCCCACACGTTGTGCCTTGTTTTTTTAAAAGCTTAGCAATGTGTTAGAAATGCTCCATATTGATACGACTCATTTTTCTAATAGCTGCATGGGTTCCCATCATATAGATGGACCACAGCAGATTTAAACAACCTCCCGCCACGCCCAGTTGGGAGACATTGTTGACTGTTAGAAAAAAATGCTGCTGTGAACATTCTGGCACCTACATCTTGTGACCATGGGTATTTCTATAGAATAAATTCCTAAAACTGGAATTCCTTGGTCAAGGGGAATGTGCATTTTAATTGTTATGGATATCACTAAATTGCCCTACAAACAAGTTGAATCAATTTATAGACCAAATATAAATGTATAAGAAGGCCTGCTTCTGAGGGCTCTCTCTTAATCTACTTAAATCACTATGTGCTTACTTACTTTCTTAATAAGCTAACAATTTGTCCAGCTGATTGAATTCAACCAGAAAGCCTTGATATGAATGAATTATTTCATCAGAATATATTGTGCATCATACATACGTAATATGCCAATATTGAATATAGGAATACTTCTTTACAGATGCATAGCTGGAAAGTTGCATTTAAATTATATGGGAAATTCAGTTTTATTTCTAAATTACTTTCTGATTTTGAAGATGCTTTATCTACCTTCCTGGTTGATAGGCTATTGGAAACAGATGCTTTGACTTAAATCGAAGTTCATATGCTTTCTCTTCCCCTTTCTACCTCCTCTCTGTGCCTCAACCTGAACCTCAAAATATTAAAAATCCAATTACATTTTAAAGCTCCATCCTCCCTAGCAGTCACCTCCTAGGAATTTATCATAAGAAAATAATTGGATATGAGATTTTAAAATGCTTGCATGAAGATTTTCATGATAGCTTTGTAATAGTGAAAAATTGCAAATTGCTAAATGACTCAATGTTTATGGGAAAGACATTGGCTTATACTTTATGGGCAGTCACAGAATGTAAAACTATGCAGCCATCATAAAAACGGAGAAGGGTCTAGCTGACTGATTTCAGTATGTATACACACATGAAATGGCATTGTTTTTTTTCTAGTAATCATGACCACCATAGTCCACTAAATAGCAGCCTGTCTTAATAATACCCCAGTACACTTCCATAACTCTTCAGACCATTAGTTACTCAATAGTCTCATTTTGTCAGTAAGACTTTATCTTGTTCAATTAAAACTTCAAACTCATTCATTTCAAATCTATCCTCTTATCCCCAGCTCACTGGCTATAAGGTCTTGGAGGCCGTGTGTGTGTGTGTGTGTGTGTGTGTGTGTGTGTGTGTGTGTGTGTGTATTAGGGTCACCTTCCCTCACACACACACACACACACACACACATCCCCTTCCCTGTGCCCACCCTTCTATGGGTGGAGATGAGAGGCCAAGAAAAGAAGTCTCCTTACTTGACCACCTGGGGTGATTGGTTTTTGCTGCCCACTTTCTGTTGGTCACCATCACTCATATAGCTTGTCTGCAGACTCACTGTGGACTAAACAGATGAGTGGAGGCCCAAGAGATCTTGCTGATGAGTGACTCAATCCCAAACAGGCCCATAGGCACTGGTAATTCCTCGTTAGATTTGGCCACATCCCTCTGTTGTCACCAAGCTGGTGGCCTTGCTCTACAGTTCTCTGATGTGAGTACCTCCTGCCCCTATGATACGATGGTCTCACATGAGCCCCCGACCCATGTTCCATCTATTGTCTGCCACCCCAACCTGGGTGCAGCAATGTGGGAGAGATACCCGTCATTCTCCCGGGAATGGAACCTCAAAGGTTTTTGCCCTTCTCCAGTGGCTGTACCCCTTTTCCATTTCATTCCCATTCCTTCCTTAATCATCGTCCTCAGCTGTAAGCTGGTAGCTTAGCATAACCAAGGAACAATATATCAGCTTCCCCTTCATATAATCACCTAGAAATGTTATGACCAAGTATATTGAGAGCCCCTTCCAGAGATGCGAGGGAGAAAAATCTGACCAGCATCCCTCCCTCAGTCCTCTCCATGGGGCAGTAAGAGAAGATGTTAGACTAGCTTCATAGACATTGCACTCCCTCTAAAAGTGACCTTTTTGCAGTCCCAGTCCCCGCAGAAATGTAAGGCCCACAGAGCCATGTCATCCTCTCTAGCTCTTGGGGCACATGGCATCTCATGCTACCAATTAAGTCTTCTTTGGAGCTAGCCCTAAAGAACTTACTAACATGGCCCCTTAACAGTGCACAATCTAGGCTATACCCTCCGTTATTTGTAACAGGCTCGCACAAACCTGTTACAAAAGGATGGTGTATAATGTTATATACTGAGAAGGAAATACACCCACAGCACGTGAAGGGGAAAACTCAGGCTTCTTAACAACATGCCCAGTATGTCTGAAATATGTGCATGTTCATGCATCTAAATGTATGCTCACTCATAAAACGCGGGATGGAAGTTTACATCAAATGTTAATAATGGTTATAGTTGAGATTATGGGCTGTTCTTGCTGATCTATCTGTCTGTCCGTCCGTCCGTCCGTTCTTCCATTCATCCATTCATCCATCCCTCCATCCTGTTTGAATTGTCTACAGAGAGCCAGCAGGGGATGTAGAAGAATCCCCTCTACATCTAAGGATGAAGAAGCCGCATCCATAAGGCCAAAGCATTAATCAAAGTGAAAGCCGGTTAGAAACAGGGATGTGACTCAAGCGCAGTGCACACAAAGCTGTCTGCACCCCCCACACACCCCCCAGCCAATGACACAGAAACTTGACCTTCACCCAACAGGGGAAGAAAGTGGAGTGAAAGGCAGCCCACATTATCCATCTATTGGCAAGCTCCTGCCGACAGCCCTGGTCTCTGTAGAAGGGCTGACACCCGCTTCCTGTGAAGGGGCTTTGCCAGCAGAGGTAAGGAGGAGACCAGCCAACATGTGGAAGGAAGTGGTCAATAGCCAGACAGCTCCTCACGGTGTTTTCATAGGAGGGAGAGAAGGAGAGAAAGAGCCAAAATCATTCACACACCAGATAATCATTCTCCGAATGATTGATACTTAGCTAAATGCACTTCTTGAGGTCAATTCTTCAAGTTACATGACCTTATTTTTTCTATAATACAGACTACATTTCCACATGGTTTTGAAATCCAGAAAGTTCAGGGGAAGGGCAAATACTATCACCAAACCTTCAACTATAATAGCAGGCAGAGATTTAAGCAAATACTTTCCCCCTGAAGTATTTCATAAGCCAAAAAGTCCAACTATTATTACTGGGTGCAATATTTCCAACCTGCATCCATGCTCAAAAGAATGTTTTTTCCAGAGATCTAAATTTAGGGAAACTGCTTTACGTAATAACCATCAATGTTAGAATAGATCTGTACATCAAAATGCCATTTTTAAAAAACATGTCTCACCTCAATTTAAATATGAAAACTAGCACGTCATTTGTCAAAACATTAATGTTTTTAAATGGATGAAGAAGGAGGGCTCTGGTGCGTATCATCCCAACACAGTGGGGAGTCAGGTACATTAGTCTGCTGGGGCTGCCATAACAAGGTACTGTGGACTGGGTGGCGTAAACAACGGAAATGCATTTCCTCACCGATCTGGAGATTGGAAGTGCAAAATAAACAGGTACCATCAGGGTTGGTGTCTGGTGAGAGCCCTCCCCTTGGGTAGAAGACAGGTGCCATCTCTCTGTGGGCTGATGGGACCTCTTCCGTGCTCACTCGTGGAAAGTGAGTGAGCTCTCAGATGTCTCTTCTTATAAGGACACTAGACATAGCAGATCAGGGCCTCACTGTGTGCCCTCATTTGACTTTAATGACTTCCTTCCTCCAAATACAGCCACACTGGGAGTAGGACGTCAACATATGAAGGCAGGGTGGTTGGGGGGAGACACACAGATATTCAGTCCATCACATCAGGTATGTGACCTTGAGACGTTATTTAACCTCTCCAAGCCTCGGGTTCCTTATTTGTAAAGAGAAGCTCACATCCAGGGCTTTGTTGTGAGGATTAAATGAGATAAGCCTTGGAAAGCACGTTGCAGAGTGTCTGGCAGATGGGGAGCAATGGATAAATGTTAGCAATTTAATACCATAATCATTGTGCTGTTTAGTTTGCTCTTTTTAAAATAGCTATTTTTATTTGGAGTGAAAGAGAAAAAATTCAAATTAAGGTGGCTTCATTTTTAAATGGGCCATTTTGGCTTAAAAATTCGAGACCTCGCCATCCCACCTGCTTCAGGTGCACCTTGTGGAGGGCTAAGAAGTAAACTGTGGTGGCCGAGCAGCCGGGATCTCATGCTCAGGTCAGCCGCCTGCCAGCAGGGCTCGTTTCTCAGGGCTGTCTCTACAGTCACCTCGTTAACTGTCAAATTGCATCTCACCAGCTTCCCAGATGTGCACCATCCGTGGAAACTCCTGAAATGTCTTCCTTAGTGATTTCCTCAAGCTTCCACCTATGTTTTCATGGTTCAAATGCAGGAGGGTGGATTTAAGGTGATGCCCCTTAACGTGTGTGTGTGTGTGTGTGTGTGTGTGTGTGTGTGTGTGTGTAGACACGTGTGCAGGTCAGAACAATTAGTGGTCTGCTTGCTTGTCTAACACCCCTTCCATTGCTTCTGGGAGCTGAGCACTTGAGAAACACCAGTGTCAGGCTGTCCTAAAACACTGAGGAAAGTTGGGCCCAGTTCGGATCCAGTATTTTATGATGGAGATACGCTGTTTGTCCTCCAGGAACTAACCCACCATTCTCCTTCTGTATGTACTTGCTGTTTGTCTTTCCTTTCTTTCCTTCCCCCTTTGGTTGTGATTGTTGAACTTGGTTTGAATTTGTTTTTTTAATGGAATGTTTCTTGTTGTCACATTCTATTGTAGCCACTCTGATGCTTCAGGCCATGGTGAGTCACATCAGAAGCCTTGGCTCTCCATCCACAAAGCTTCAAGAGCCAAAACTTCAAGAATGCACGGTCTGCTACACGCCACAGCTATTGCTCAGAACATCTCTCCCACCCCAGTGCTGATTTCTCACTGTAGGGGCTGTGGGTGCCTTCGGTGAGGAAAGGAGATAGGGAGGGAGAGTGTATTTCGTACACTAAAGAAGATGCACTTTGAACCCCAGGACATGCATGTAGGGAGTGGAGGCACCTGTAAGCCACCAAGACACCAACAGTCACAGTTAGGAGAGGGCGCTCAGGGAAGAAGGGCAAACTGCACATACAAGACTCATTGCTTGTGGAAAATCAAAGACAATGTAAGTCAAAGACCAAAGGCGAAGTCTGTCCCAACAGAGCTTCACTGACCCAGGAGTCAGCTTCCTGGGTTTGAAACTCAGCTCCGACATTTACCAGTAATAGAAAGACAAACAAACAAGTTCCTTAACCCTTCTGAGATTCCATTTCCCCATCAGTAAAATGGGCATGACAATCGTACCTGCTCCCAGAATTATTGGCAAGATTCATGTAATGGGATTAAAAAGATCCCTGGCATATAGAAAGCCTCAGCCAACGTTGCTGGTAGTAGAAGAAGCTGTTGCTTTCATCTGCCAATGTGGCAGGAGGGCTCCGGAGATCTATGTTCCAGTTCCTAAGACTGCTAAGTGCTTGAGCTATAACAATGAACATGCCCTTCCAGAGAGCAGTCTAGTGAAGAAAGCTGATGTTAAAGCAGTTCGTTACAACATGAAAGAGCTTGAAATGAGGGGAGATGGTTGGTAAAGAGTGATTTAGGAGCACAGAGGAAGGGTACTTATCTGGGGTGGGGGCTGTGGGCCTAATGGCTTCCCTAAAGCAGTGTCTCGATTGAGACCTGAAGTGTTAAGAGTTGACCAGTTAAATGAGAGGAATATCGGAGGTCAAGGGAGCGTATTTTGGGAACTGGGTGGGGGGGAGAAGAGGTGAGGGAGGATGAAGAAAAGACATACCCAAAAGTTGAAGGTTGTGAAACAACAGTGGGTCAAGTATGAGGGACACATGCTCTGTAGCTTTGTCAGAAACAGATGTGCCCTTGGACAGTGTCCATTTATATAAAAAGGGGGACACTGGGTCCTAGAACACAGGCTCAAGATTACCCATGGAGATGGTGGCAGGAATAGAATTAGAAGTGGTTTGGGGGCTGTGTAGTGTGGTGTCCTTTATGCAGAAGGAGGACAATTCACATGGACTTGCAATGAGGTTTCCAGATGCAGGTAACTTGTGCCCCAGCCTGGGAAATAAGTCCCAACACTGCTCAGTGTGGGGAGACTCAGTGTGGGAGGAAAAGAGAAGGTCAGCATAGGTGGGATCAGGGCAATACTGTCCTAAACCTGGCTACTCTTACATATTTGCCCTGGAAAACGAAATTTGACATCAATATACTCAGACCCATATTTATTAGGCACTTATTATGTGCCAAGTGTTTCGGTTATCTATTGCTACACACCAAACTGGCCCAGAACTTCGTGGTTTAAAATCGCCATTTTCTTACACCTTACGCTTCTGTAGGTCAGGAACTGGGGCAGGGCTTAGCTCGACAAGTCTTCAGTTCACTTTCATGTGGCACCAACTGCAGGTACTCAATGTACTCAGCTGGTGGCTGGGCTTGTCCGGAGGGCTTGACTCACGTGTCTGGCATCTTGGTGGGAATGGTACAAGGTTAGGCGTGGCTGAGACTGCTGATTGCATTGTAGCATAACACATGGTCTCTCCAGCACGGTGCTCCCACAGGGGAGAGAAATGTCCAGATCTTCTTTTCTAAAACATGGTTATGCTTTCCCCGCTGCTGGTTGGCCCCAGTAAACTTTCCCAAATGAAGTACAAACATCAAAGTTGCAAACCAAACTGTCAGGACATTTGGCCTGTGTGGTCTGTAGTTGTGGGTCTTCAAATGTCAAGAGATTCTTCTACAGATGCAAATATTGCCCACAGGTTCAGTTCAGGTTGGAGGACTAACCATCAGTTACAGCCTCTCCTCCCACCATAGGTCTCTAGAAATGAGGGGGGAAAATGTGTGTTTGATCCATAATGTTGGAAAACTGAAAGGGGTTTCCTTATGGATAAGAAATCTTGAAAAGTCCCTGAAATATAAAAGGTAGTCTAATCAGATTTTAAAAGGAACCCTATACTTAGGCACACATGGGAGAGGACTCTTGCATAAAAGTGGAGGATGAGAGATGGCTCCGCCAATGCTCAAAGCCTAGAGGTACCAGAGAGTGGGAGAAGAGTGGCCTGAGCACCTGATGGGAAATGAGCTGGGACACCAGAGTAAGAGCTGTCAGGTCAGCATTCCTTGTCCCCACTGTCCCTTGTACTAGGCAGCAGCAATAGAGGTGTCTGCCTCCATGTAGGAGCAAGGAGTATGAGTCTTCAGACAGAGATCCATGCCAGTGTCCCAGGGGGGTGGCAACACTAGGGAGGAATGAGGAGTGCCTGGCCCAAGAAAGCCACCCCTAGTGGTACTATGACTGACTCTCACTCCTCATCCCGGAGGTGGGCTGCAATCAGCAAAGATTGGCTAACAGGGATCCTCAAATGGATGATTTCTCATCTAAGAATCATCAAGCAACTGGAAATCCAGCTCCGTGTAATAAAGACATCACCCTTTTATCAAGTGTAGAACTTACACTTGAGGAAGTAGAGCTCAAAGATCAAGCTGAACTGAATAATTAATATTCTCAGGTAGATGCAAGATTACCATGTTGCAAATATTATGAATGATTTTTATTTTAAACATTTGACAATTGAAAAAAAAATCAACATATCAGCTGAATAGTAGGATAGATTGCCAAAAGAGCAAATTTGCAAGTTGTTAAAATTGTGCCAAAGGAATGTTTCAGAATGTAGGTAAGATTTTTAAAATATGAAATAGACGTTAAAAGATATGGAATATAAATTTGACATCACCAGATATAAAAACTTCTGTTCTTCAAAGGACATTGTTAGGAGAATAAAAATACAAGCCTAGACTAAGAGAAAATCTTTGCAAAGCAGATATCTATTAGGAGACTCAATGATAAGAAACAACTCAATTTAAAATATGTAAAACATTTGAACAAACGCTTACCTAAAGAAGATCTACAGATAGTAAACAAGCTCAATATTATAGTAAAACATACTCAATATTATTAGTCATGAGGGAAACACAAATTAAAAGCATAAGAAAATGTGATACACTACATACCTGTTAAGATGGGAAAAGTTTAAAAGATTGACCATACCAAGTGCTGGTGAGGACGAAATGGAACTCTCATACGTTGCTGGTGGGAATGTAAAATGGTGCAACCACTTTATAAAACAGTTTAACACTTTATTTAAAAGTTAAACATACACATACCATATGATCTAGCCATTCCACTCCTAGGTATTTATCTAAGAGAAAGCTTATTTCATACAAAAACTTGACCATGAATGTTCATAGCAACTTTACTTGTACCTACCTCAAACTGGAAACAACCCAGACGTCCATCTATAGATGAATAGATCAACAAATGGTAGCCTATTCATACAAGGAAACACTACTCAGTAATATATATAGGAACAAACATGTAACAACATGAATGAATCTCAAAATTATTATGCTGAATGAAAGAAGACAGGCAAAAAAAAGAGTACAAATGTATGATTCCATTTATACATAACTCTGGAAAATACGACTAATCTGTAGTGATGGAAAGCATAAGGAAACCCCTTTCATAAGGAAACCCTTTCTAGTTTTCCAACATTATTATGGCTCAAAAACACATTTTGTCTCATTTATAGAGTGACAAGCATAGTGTCAATGGTTGTCTGAGATCAAGGGTGGGAGGGACAAGAAGAAGGAATACGAAGGGGCATGAGTAATGGATATGTTCACTATTCTAATTGTGGTGATGGTTTCACGGGTATAGACAGACGTCAAAACATATCAAGCTGCGTGGTTTAAATATAGTTTATTGCCTATCAATGATACCTCAATAATGTTACTATGTAAACACACACACACAAACACACAAGATGCCAAAAAAATGTATACACATTTTAAGAAAGGAAAAAGCTATATTACAATTGTAATACAATGAATGATGACGCTAGCATTCATTTGAAAACGCCATCTTTTGAGTGAACGTCATACTACACATTGCTCCCATAATTCAACTTTGAAAAATAATATAGATAACATCTCTTAAAATGTGTACGCTTTTCTCTCACCTCTGATATACATATGTATCAGTGTTTCTCAAAATTTATTTGACCACGAGCCTTTTTCTTTGCTCACCTGTTACCTGGTTTGCAGAACCATGGCATATGCAATGAGACAGACCTAGGACTCATCTGCTGTCATACTGGTTCTGTGCTCTTCAGTAAATGATTTACATTTTCAGAGCCTCAGTTTTCTCATCTATAAAATGGAGCTGTAGTCAGGATTAAAGCAGTGAATGTATCGTGCTTCACCGAAAATAAGACCTAGCCGGACAATAAGCTCTATGCATCTTTTGGAGCAAAAATTAATATAAGACTATTTTACTATAAGACGGGTATATAACATAATTTAATATGTATTTATTTACTATAATATAAGACCGGGTATATAATATAATATAATATAATATAACATAACATAATACTGGGTCTTATATTAATTTTTGCTCCAAAAGATGCATCAGAGCTGATTGTCCGGCTAGGTCTTATTTCCAGGGGTAGAATGCCTGCCGCATAGTAGGTTTATTTAAATCTGTTTTTTTTTTTTTTTAAGATTTTATTGGGGAAAGGGAACAGGACTTTATTGGGGAACAGTGTGTACTTCCAGGACTTTTTCCAAGTCAAGTTGTTGTCCTTTCAATCTTAGTTGTGGAGGGCACAGCTCAGCTCCCGTTGCTGTTGTTAGTTGCAGGGGGCGCAGCCCACCATCCCTTGCAGGAGTCTTGGAGTCAAGGAGTCCAACCGGCAACCTTGTGGTTGAGAGCCCGCGCTCCAACCAACTGAGCCATCTGGCCACCTGGGAGCTGAGTGGCAGCTCATTGACTTCATTCTAGTTGCGGAGGGCGCAGCTCGCTGGCCCATGTGGGAATCGAACCGGCAGCCCTGTTGCCCAGAGCTCACGTTCTAACCAACTGAGCCACCTGTCTGCCCTGGTTCTTTAAATCTTTAGTCTATTCACCACCCCAGAAATCAAACCAGCCATATTTACAGTTTCTTCCACTGCGTTAGTTTTAATTCTAACCTGGCATATTTATGGTTTCTCCCACTGCATTAACTTTATTTTTAACTAAAGAAACCAGCATTGAGTCATCTTGAGTCCATAGATCCAAGGGGAACACTGTTGACATGCTTTGCACTAGCGTACAGGCCCATCTGCTCTGCATTAGCTGGTCTTCCTCTGTTTATTATTGCTGGTGTTAAATCTCCTCCAATTCTTGTGTGAAAAATTCGGACACACAATAAACTCTTTATCACATTTTCAAAATCTTGGCCTGTTCTGGGAAGTTTACACCTTTTTCTTGTTGCCATTGTTTTCATGTAGATTCGGATTTCTGAAAAAGGCATATGGCGCACTTTACTGAAAACATGTACGTGTAAGTTGGATGCAGACAAATATCATCAAATAATGAAAATGAGATGACAGAGGAATTAGAACCATGCTGTGTGGGCTCTGTGTCATCCACCAAGGCTGCAGCTAGTGGTCAGAACCCTGGGCTGGTCAGCCCCCTCCCTCTGTCTCTCCTATGGGGGTAGAAATTGAATAATACCAAGAAAATAAACAAACATGTCAATGTTTGGGTATAGAATAAAAAGCGCACATCACTCTGTCAAAATAAGTATTCTAGTAACAGTATTGGTTACCGTTCATTGAGTATTATTTGTGGGCCAAGCTTTGCTAAGCGTTATTTTATTTAAACCTCACGACAAGCCTGTGAGCTAGGTATAGAATCAGGGGGGATTCTTTCAGTCACAAGTGACAGAAACGTCACCAGAAACTGATTCATAATATAAAGGAATTTGTATTGGGTATGTCCAATAATAATCCAGATTTAGTGAGACTTGATCCAGAAGCTCTAAAAGGTGTCTGCAAAGACCGAGATCGTCTCCTTCTCCTTTCTGCCTTCTTACTGGCTTTCTCTCTGGGCTTCATGCAGTCAGCCCAGAATTGCCAGGCTTTCCGATGGTGGTAAGTGGCTGCAGCTGTTCCAGACCTCACATCTTTATACCATATCACTCAAGAGAAAGAGAGCAAGTCCCAGAATTCACACTCTCTCATTGGTTCCAAGTGAGTCATGTGTCTCTCCCTGAAAAGGTCACTGCAGTGGGGTAGAGGAGAAGAGGAGGTAAGAAAAGTCGATTGATTAAATCTTTGGGGTGGGGGAATGGCCCATACCCAGGAACAAGTTCTGGGGCCAATCCCACCAAAGCCCCAGGCTGTGAAATTGGGAGAGGGAGTTTCTCAAAGGAAAATAAGGATAAAGTTGATCAGAAAAGGGAAAAATGAATGCTGGGGACACTCTCAGCAAATGTCCATTCTAGTATTCATGTATTCATTAAAAAAAATTGTCGATTGGAGTTTAGGGGCTTGTGCTACGTCAGGGATTAAAAACCAAAAAATTCCTATGGCAGCTGCTGTTATTGTCTCCACCACGTGGCCCCTTGTCCCCCCTGCAGCTGTGGTAGACAGTTCCCATTCATGGGGCCTGTGCCACTCTCTGCTTCTCCAGCCAAAGACTTTGTCTGGTACTGTGGAAGCTTGCTCAGCCAATGCCCAAGGCTGCCTGGATGTGCCAGAGGTTGAATGCCGTCAGGGCAACCTGCAGCCAACAGGGGCCAGGGTGAATAGCAAACCCTCCAGCGTCTCTATCTCTATGTAGGAAATTTCTGAGACTACTTTGACAGGGCTTCTCAAAAGGTCTCCACAGGGCGAAGCCCACAGCAGAAATGAGCTGATTAAGGCATTCTTTATCAGTTGTACTCCCTTCCTTCACTCTCTTCCCCAACTCCCTCTCTTGCACTCCTCAGGATTACCTCCCAAATGAACAAGCCTCACCAAAGCCTCTTTCCCAGGATCTGCTCTCAGTGAAACCCAAACTCAGACCACTTCTCGGGCTTACATTCTGATGGCAGAGGGGGGCAGACAGTAAATAAAATAAATGAGCAAACCTGACACTGTTAGACGGAGATCGACGTGATGAAGAAATAGAAAGTGGGAGAGAGGATAGAGTTTCGGGGAGGGTCCGGGGCTGCTGTTTTATACAGGGGTCCAGGAAGGCCTGAGGAAAAGGGGACATGTGAGTCAAGACTTGAAGATGGTACATCAGTCAGGTCAAGCTGTGCTACGCTAAGTTAACAACTAACCCCCAGGTCATGGTGGCTTAGAGGCTCGTTTCCCACGGGAACTATATGTCCCTTACAGGTTAGCAGGGTACTTTGCTCCACACATCTTCGTTTAGTAGTCAGCAGAGGAAACTCTGCTGGTTGTCATGGAAGACAGAAAAAGAATTCTTGAAGTTCTCCCACCATCAAGTAAAAGGTCAGCCCTAAGCTATTCAGTTCTACTCATAACTCATGTCCAAAACTAGTCATGTGGCTCCACCAACCACAGAAGATGAAGGAAGTACAATTTACCAACTGTCTGGATGGTAGAGAGCTGAAAATAGTTTAGGAACAGACCTAATAACACCATAATCCTCTTTCTGATCACCAAATATTCAGAAAAAATAGACTCACCTTCTCCCAAGAAGAAAAAAAAGTCAATCATGGCATCAAACAAATCTCTGTATCAGATTTGTTATGGTTTCTCTTGATCAAGAGACCTATGAAATAAAAAGACAAGTTGTCTGAACCCACCACGCAATACATAATGTACAGCTTTTGATAAAAATTACAAGGCACACTAAAAGGCAAAATACACCATTTGAAGATGAGTAAGCATCAGAACCAGACTCAGACATGGCAGGGATGTTAGCATTATCAGACCAAGAATTTAAATTAACTATGATTAATATGCTAAGGACTCTAATAAAAAAAGTAGACAACAATTACAGATGGGTAATGTAAGCAGAGAGATAGAAATTCTGCGGAAAAAATGCTAGAGATCAAAACTATCGTAACAAAAATGAAGAATGCCTTTGATGGACTCATTAGCAGACTGGACATAACTGAAGAAAGACTGCGACCTTGAGGATATGTCAATAGAAACTTCCAAAACTGAAAAGGCGAAGAGAAAAAAGACTGAGGGAAAAAGAAAAGAAAAGGAACAACCTATATACCTCCCAAGCAACTGTGGGACAACTACAAAATGTGTAAGATACACATAATGGGAATAGCAGAAGTAGAAGAGAGAGAAGACATGTTTAAAGCAATAACGACTGAGAATTTCCCCCCAAATTACCAAATTAATGTCAAACACTAAAGCTCAGAGATCACTAAGCAGGATGTATGCAAAAACGAGCAAACAAAAACCTACAGCTAGTCATATCATAAATTGCAGAAAATCAAAGATAAAGAAACAGATGAATCCACTATCATAGTTGGAGACTTCAACATACCTCCATGAGAAATGGGCAGATCCAGCAGACAGGAACTCAGTAAGGACACAGTGGATTTGCACCACGCGGCCAACAGGACACAGTAGGACAAATGGAACAAGCACTGCTCCGTAGCGATTCTGAAACCCTGAGCAGTTAGTGCAAGGGCCTCCCACACTGGAGAACAGAACGTTCCCTGCCTAAGCCCACGTCTGCTCTCTGGGAGGTGCTCCCCAAATATTGTTTATTGGGCCCTTGGCCCTGTGACCTGGAAGATTCTTCTTCCTCCATTATCCTCCTTGGCGAGATCTAAATTAGGTATTAGAAAATATGCCCTCCCTGGGGGCTGCATGGGGACACAAACCCTACGTAACTCTCAGAGTCTCTCCTTCAACCAGAGTTCCAGGAATCTACCCTCAAGGTATCCTTCCAAAGCACATAACAACACATACATGAGGTCATTAATTGCAGCCTTGTTTGTAATAGCCAAAGACTGCAAACAAGTCACGTGTTCATCAGCAGAGGTCTGGCTGCATAAATTACATTCATACAATGAAATTCTGATGCAGCTGTAATATGAATATAGGAGTTCTCTGTGAACTGCATTAAGTGAGATACAGAACAATGACTATAGTATGCCAACTTTTGTATAAGAAAAGGGGAAAATAAATGTATTTGCTTATTTTCGCCAAAAGAAACACTGAAAAATGGCATAGAGATTAGAGAGACAGAGTGGGACTTCTCTCAGGATACCTTTTAACATCGTTTTGACTTTGAAGTACATAAATGCTTTGCATACTCAAAAATAAAGTTAAATCAATAAGGAAAAACAATGCAACCCCCAAAACTGAAGGTGGAGCTCTGAGGATTCAGTGGCCATTAGATGCTGTGTGCAAGAAAGAGAGGGGCACAGACAAGAAACTGGGGAGATGACATGACTTTCACTGACGTGGGGGTGACAATGGGAGGGGAAGGTTTGGGGGGACGACCAGGATTCAGTCCTGGACACGCTAAGTCCGAGATGCCAATTGGACATCCACGTGAAGAAGTTAAACAAGCAGTTGGGTGAGTCTGGGGGCCGGGGAAGAGGTCTGGCTGCAAACAGAAACAGGAATGTCATTGTCATGTCGCTGGTGTTTGAAGCCATGAGACAGGATGAGATCACCGAGGGGATGTAGAAAAGAAAGAGGAAAGGTTTGGAGCCTACACCTTAGTGGTCAGGAAAATGAAGATGCAGCAGCTAGTGAGGCAGGAGGAGGAGGGGGCAGGAGCCAGGAGCCCTGGAAGCCAATGAAGGGAGGGTTTCTCAGAGGAGGAAGGGACCCCTGTGCAAGTCAGATAGAGAAATAGAGTGACCACTGGCCTGGGGAGAGCAGGGGTTGAGAACGGTGCTGGCCAGAGATATTTTAAGGGGGAATGGAAGCAAATATACCGGGGATAGTGAGTATAGTAATGTCTTTTCAAGGAGTTCCTAAGAGGTGAGAAATGGAGTAACAGGTGAAGGGGGATGTGGAGGCCAGAGAACATTGTGTTTTAAGGTAGGAGCCATACAGCGTTTGTACGCTGACGGTCATGATCTAGAAGAGAGGGAAAAACCGGTGATGGTGGGAGAGGATTATTATATAATTTATAAGATGAGGGAATGACACTTGGCGAGGCAGTTAGTGGGGACCGGAACAGTGATTTGCAAGGTCCCCGGGAAGGATGTGACCCATACCTCCCAACCCCACTGTGTTCCGTAGGGAGCACAGCAGGGCGCTGGCTCTGTCCATAAATGGCCACAGACCTGTGAGTGGCTTCTGCCTCCGAGGGACAATAAAAGCAAAACTGCCTCCATTAATCAAGGCACAGAATTAGATATGAATGGCTGAAGCCTTGCCAACAACTTCAGGCCTGACAGCTGACCAGGAAAATCAGGAGACTTTCAAGCACAAACATGCCTCTGACAACTTCCACGAAGCCTATCTGAAAGGGTGGTCACATAGCTCACATGCGCAGACGTCAAGCTCAAGGTCAGAGGACAGAGGATCCCTCAGACCCAGCACTTCTAGAAACTAGAGCTATAAAAACCAGAGAGTGTGCTGGCCCGTGGCTGAGGAAACATGTCTCCCCTGTCTTGCTCACAGCTATGGGACGTGTCCATTGGCCCACTGTGGTACAGAATTTGTGAAAATGGCCCAGTTTCTCTGCCTATACCCACACCCCTTCACAATGTGACTTTGCAACTCCTCCCTTTGAGAAGTGGAGACTGTGTTCCCAATGCTCGAATCTGGCCTGGACTTGTGACTTGCTTCAACCAAAACAATGCTGAAGCAATGGAGTGTAGGACCTGAGGCTAGGTCTCCAGGAGCCATGCATGCTCTTCCTTTCCCCACTGGGCCACCGTGTAAACCAGTTCATGCTAGTCTGCTGGCCTTGGGCACCACACAGAGCAGACCAGTCATCCTGGCCCCTGGCCCCTGGATCAGATGATCTCAGCTGACACAGCAGTTAACTCCAGTTGTACGAGTGAGCCCAGCTGAGTTCTGAAGAACCACACGGCTGATCCCAGCCCAAATGGCCAACCCACAGAGTTAGGGACTATTTTAAGCAGCAAACATTAACTTATACATCCAACTCGGTCCACAGGTGACCAGGTAGAATTCAGTCACTGTTGTTTATAACCTATTTTTGGTGAAAAATTATTCAGGAAGGCTTTAAAGATCAATTTTTGGCACAAGAGAGTATGTGGGCTGAGGCCAGGCACGGGAATGAAAGGCGAAGCCCCAAGGAAAGGACCAGCAAAGGTGGCGGTGTACCCAGAGGTGCACATGCTGGATGGCACGCTCAGGCAGCCCTCTATGCCGCAGCCAGAGCCAGGCCTGCAACCCCACGCTTCTGCCCACCGGCCCTGGCACACATAAACCAGAACTCACAGGCATCGAGACCCGACCTCCATGGAGCTCATACAACCAGTGCAACCCAGATTACCCTCTTCAAGAAGTCACAGGCCCCCTATTCTCCAGGGCCCAGCCTGTATGGTCCTGCCTTCATCCACAAAGACACACAGCAAATATGAGCAGGTCCTGCTTCTGTACAGAATGCATTCCAAGGCTGTGGACCACAGAGGAGAGTGCGGAACTCAATACAACTCCCTTACATGTGGAGGAATAGGCTGAGTGAGTTCTTTATCCAACATCTTTCTCTGCTTCTCCCCCACTAATCCATCAGCCATACATTTGAGGTGGAAATGTGCCCCGATGAAAGACTGCATATCCCAACCTCCCTTACAGCAAGGATGGTCATTCATTCATTCCTGCAGGACTTACTGAATACCTAAGTCTTGGAAACTCAGTTTCAGACGAGATGTGCGTTCTGGGGGGTACCCCAATGAAACAAAGTTTCTGCCATCGTAGAACCACAGTCTGGCAAAGAGAGGTGACAATAAAGAAACGACTGCTTTGAAAGTACATAGAGCAGAGTAAGGGAGGGAGAATTTGCCTCGCAGGAGCGTGAATATTCTTTTTTGTAAGGTACTCAAAAAAGGTCTCTCTGAAAATGTCAAGTTGGAGCAGACCAGACAAAGATGGGGAAAACACAATGTCTAATATCGGTGTAAGAGTATTTCAGCTATAGGGAACAGCAAATGCAAAGGCCCTGGGGTGGGAACATGCCTAAAGGGAGAAGGAGGAGGGCAGAGCAGCTGAGGCAGAGAGAGCAGGCAGCAGATCGCTAACAGGTCCCAGTGGTGATCATGTAGGGCCTTGCTGGCCACTGGAAGGACTCTTCTCCTAGAGTGGGATGGATTCATTCCATTGGGGGGAGGTGGAGAGTGAAATGGTCTGACTTCTATTTTAGAAGGATTACTCTGGCCACCATGTTGAAAGAAGATTTTAAAGGCCAAACACAGAAACAGGAAACAACGTAGGAGGCCATTGTCATAATTCAGTTAAAAAACGGTGATGGCTTGGAGCAGAGTAATGGTAAAAAAAAAAAAAAAGGAGTTAGAACCCAGACACATTTTGAAAGTAGAGACAACAGGACTTGCCGATGGACTGAAATGTAGCACGAGGGAAAGAGGGTCTCAAAGGTGATGGCAAGGTTTTGGTCTAAGCAATTAGAAGGACGGAGTTTTCATTCACCAAAAAGGCAAAGACTGCCACAGGGAACAGGATTTGGAGAGAAGAGCTTAGGGGTAGATGTGGTACGTCTGAGATGCCCACTAGACATCTGTTATGGCCTGAATTGTGTCCCCTCCAAATGCATGTGTTGAAGCCGTAACTCCCAATGTGATTATATATGGAAATAGGGCCTGTGAGGAGGTAATACGGTTAAAGAAGGTCATAAGGGTGGGGTCCTAATCCAATAGGATTGGTGTCCTTATAAGAGGAAGAGAGACCAGAGCTCTCTCTCTCCACACGGACACAAAGAAAAGGTCCTGTGAAGACATAGCGAGAAGGCAGCCCTCGGCAAGCCAAGGACAGAGGCCTCAGGAGAAACCAACCCTGCCGATCCCTTGATAATGGAGTGCCAGCCTCCAGAACTATGAGAAAATAAATTTCTGTTGTTTGAGCCACCCAGTCTGTGGTCTTTTATGATGGCAGGCCGTAAAGACTAAGACACCATCCAAGTGGAAAGGTCTGGGCTGGACATGTATATTTGAAAGTTGTCAAGCATTTCAATGATATTTGAAGCCATGAGACCAAAGTAGTTCATCTAGGGAATGAGTATGGATAGAGAAGAACAGAGGTTTCAGGAATGATCCTTGGGGTACTTTAAAGTTACCAGTGAAGGAGACAGACAAAGGAGTGGCCAATGGGGTGAGGTAAGAAACAAGAGGGATGTCTCAGAAGCCAAGAGGAAAATGGCCAACTAGGTCATATGCTGTTGATAGTTTGAGCAAGAGAAGCCCCGGGAATCAACCCTTGGATTTGACTCTTTGGAGGCCACTAGTGACTTTGAAAAGAGTCATCTTAGTATAATCAAATCCCAGATGTAAGCGGTTCAAAAAGAAAGAAGTTGAAAAACGTCTAGAGACAGTGAGTACAGGCAACTTTCAAGGAGGTTTGCATAACAAGGAGTAGGTAAATGGAGCAGATGTTGAAAAGGGATGTGAGAACAAAGCAGAAATTTGTTGGTGTTCATTTTGGTTTGTTTTCTAAGATAGGCGCTATTACAGCACGTTTGTGGGCTGACGGGAGTAAACCAGTGGAGAGGCACAAATTGTTTAGGTAGGAGAGAAGACACTTTCTGGAGTTTTGTCCCTGAATAGGAGAGAGGGTACGGACTCTGTGGAAAAGTAGAGATACTGGCTTTCGATAAGGGGTTCAACCACAGTAAAAGGAGCAAAGGCGGAGTTGACGGGACAGATGAAAGGAAGTTTGTAGAAGTGGTGGGGGAAGTGAGGCAGCTCTCTGATCGCTTCGATCTTCTCAGTGAAGTAGGAAGCACAGACCTCAGCAGTGCGGAGGGAGTGAGAGGGCTGAGAGGCTGGAGATCTGAGGAGAGAGACATGTCACGTCAGGGCTGTGAGAGTGGATGGACAAAGGAATGTGGTAGGGTTGGGGACAGCACAAAGGGCCCATTTGAAGTTAGTGGTCATGAATCTCAAGTGAGCCAGCAAGATGGTCCAGAGGATTCTCTAGCCTCCTCCAGCTGCCAGGATGAAGACCAGGAGGAGTTGGAAACTGGATGGGACCGAGGCAGCGGTTTTGTCAGACGTGTTTAATGAAGAGAGACAGGCATCAGAGTTGACAATGTACGACAGTAATGCTGGGCCATGGAATCTAGTCTGGCTAAGGAGAAGAGTGAGGAAATAAATGACAGCGATGAGGTTGGTGAAAGGATAGTAGTAGGTTTGATGGATCTTAGGTCGGGTCTTTATTTTTGAAGAATTCTGCAGTTGCGCCAACAGAGGGAGGCAGTTGGCTGGTGAATGGGAGGCATGAAGATTACATTACGGAGGGGTACAGATGGCAAGAGCTGCACAACTCAAAGATGTTAGGGAGGGGGAGGGGCAGCAGTCTGGAAGATATAACGAGGAACAAGGTAGACACTAACGGCACATTCAGGCCCAGTGACCCAAGGGTCACGGGAAAACTCACACCTCAGACACCCACGCTTGACCCCAGAGGACCATAAGGGTTTTCCTTAAATCAAGAAAACAACAGAAAACTTCAGAGCAGAGAGAGATTTGGGGAATTTTGCTAATGAGTCAGTGTGAGTCGGAGAGGGCCCAGTGCAAGTCAGTAAGCCCAGAGTTTAAATCCTGCCTTCTGGTTATTGGCCGTGCAGCATTTGGCATGCTTCTTGACCTCCACGGTGACGTTTCCTTATTATGGCTCTTCTGAAAGTTGGAGAAAATAAGGCACGCGAAGTACCTGACATAAAGTGACAGTCAGACAGGGCCAAATTCTGTGCCACTCTATTTTTCTGACACCTGAAGTTTCAACCACAGTTTCTGATGATCAAACACATTTCAATGACCATCTTATCAGCTGTTTTCAAAGCACGAGCTCTGTCTGTCTCCTGACTGCCCTCTCTCTCTCAGTCCCCTCTCTTCCCACTCCCCCTTTCCTCCTCTCCCCACCCCACCTCTGTTTAAGCAATTCCAACATATTCCATTATTTTCTTGTTTAAGCTTCTATCCTTGTGACAGCTCGATAAAACCCAGCATCAATTTTAAAACAGCTGTTATGTATGGCCAAAGGGGAATCCTAATTATTAAAATGGGGACAGCAATGCATACCTCCCTATAAGGGCTTAAATGAGCCAGTGTGTCAGGAGTCCCTCACATTGAGCCTGGAAGGAGAAGATGCGCCAAATGTTCCTTTTCTCCTCCTCCTCCATCCTCCCTCTAAAAGGAGAATAGTGCCCTCTGTGGATGCCCTTAAGCTAATCTAACACTGTTAGTACGTGTCAAAAAGATGGCAAATAGTCTTGTAAGGGCAGAAAGAGAAGGAGAGAGAGAGGGAGAGAGAGAGAGAGAATCCAAGGGAAAGACACTGAACTGTCAATAGGCCCTAACATGAGATGCAGAGGTGGCCCTTCCACTTGGCGACAGACCTGTCAGGCAAACATATGCAGACAAATACACAGGGAAATTCATTCCAGCCATGACAGCAACCTACCTTGTCAAGCAACGCCTGCCAGATACAGGGGAACACCAACAACATAAAGAAAAAAATTAACAGAACAACTACCTCCAGAGAAAACAGAGCTGTAGGATAAAGAAGAAAAAAATTATTTAAAGAAAATTCTAATTAATATCTTCAGAGAGATTTAAGGGAAAGTTTCATTCGAAGACTACTTTAGTTAAAAAACTAATATTGAATTTATTAACGTCACAAATTGTAGAACCATTTTTAAGTTTAAGTTCAGCTGATAAATCTCATAATTCTAATTATAAATGTACCCAATTTCAAGCAATTATTTTATGGTGATATCTATAACTTTATTAAATTCCCGTTAATATTTGAAATTGCTGCATTAATACATTTATCATACTTGATTTCCTTGATAAGTATTTCATATATTTACCTGACTCAAAAAACTTCCAAGTATTAGTAATTCCTTATTTACCCAAGATTGATAAATCTAACCAATTCAATTTTTAAATGACACATATAGTATCTTAAATATTCCAATATTGTTTATAAACTTAATGAAGGTTTGGTTTAAAATCACAAATCTAAATAAATGCTTCAATCATAACTTTTAAAATGAATCCAAGGCTAATTTATTAGCTAATTCAATATGCCAAATAATCTTTAAAATGCAAATAGCCCCAAAAGATTAGGACCATGGATTTATTTCACTTCAACATTTATATTCGATTCTAAATTCAAAATTGTCCTAGAGGATGATCATGTCCTTCTAAACAATTGTTGGCCAAGCCTGAAGATTGAATTAAGCTCTGGGAGCTTTGGTTTCCCCACCTAAATTTAGGGGTGCCCGACAGGGTGAGAGATCTCAGTGTGGAGCCCTGGGGGAGCAGAGTCCCCACCTCCTGCCCCTGCAGAGTTCCCTGAATCACCCACATTGAAACCAAAGGCCTCCACAACACCTAGTTTGAAGACTGTGTGTTTATAGTTGTGATGGCAAACAGGTTTGATGCCATGTATGAACTCAGCTGACTGGTAGTGGTGGTGGAGCAATGAGCTGAGAAGTGTTTCAGTAAACTGTTGGCATTAAGGGCCCCAAATCTTCACTCTCTCAGTGCATTCACACCCTTAAAATGTGATTTTTTGAATCCTCCTATCAAGACATGGTACGAATCTCTCCATCCTTGAATTCTGAGTTTCATCCAAGTTGTGACATAAGCAGAAGCTTCAAAAAGTGCTTGCAGGTTGCCATTAATGCCAGTTCTTCATCATGAGAACGTGACTGGCCAGCCTGCTGGAAGGATGACGGAGACATGGGCAGCAGAGCCAAGTTTCCCCAGCTGAGCCCTGAACTGCCAGCCCCCACGTCATGTGAAAGAGCCTCGCCAAGACCAGAATGGTCCAGCCTGAATCACTGACCCGCAGATGCTCTTGAGCTAAAGAGATGCTTGTTTGAAGCCACTCGGTTCTGGAGGGTTTGTTAGGCAGCATGATTGTGGCAACAGATAACTGAAACAAGCGTTGATAGTTATGTCTGCCAGGGGTACAGAAAAGGGGTCAGCTGCATCCCTTCTGGCATTCCAGGAGAATCAATGGACCACTGTCCCACACCTTACATGCCATAGGCAAAAGTCCATTTCAAAGATTCACCTCAGATCATCCTCCCAGCATCAGAGTCTGAGGATGGGTCCACTCATGGACCCCCTGTGAGATGCTGGGGAAGCCAGGGGGGGAAATGAGGCTGGGTTTGATACCCGCCTCTCAGCTATCATTCCACAATCCAAAGTGGGGAAAGGGAGGAATGGGACATGCTTTTGAAAGGCACAGATAACACCTTCCTTCCCTTCGGATCATTCTCCAATCATCAGTTGACTTGGCTGCAGTCATTCACACCTTCATCGGGACCTGGAACAGACTTCCCATCTCAGCAGTGGGCCAAGGCATCTGGGATCTGGTCTATATCCTTGCTTTTGGAGCTGTTTAGACTGTGGGCCTTGGTGACAAAGGCCAGCCGGCTGTAGCCTCCTTCTCCTGGGTCCAGAGAGCAAGCAACAGGGTGCACACAGTTCTAAAAAACAAACCTGCCTTCAGACAGCTCCTTCTCTCCTCCTCCACCCCCCCAACTCCTGTCCCCCAAGAGGCCTCGATTACTCTGTGCATTACATTTGGCTTGAGCAACGGAACCCCCATGTGCATTTCATGTTTCAGAGTCCACACTGGCAAACGTTGCTGTTACAAGATTCCTCGCAGCAAAACTGGCCCTGGACTTTCCAAGGAGGAGATAAATGGCTTTGAACTGAAAAACATCCAAGGCTATCTTGAAGTTCTCTCTCGTTACTTGCTTAGGATGAAGTCTAAGAAATCAGCAAGGAACCTGTGGCCTTCATCACCGGGTCCCGTCTGCCTCGTGCCTCCTGTGCCAGCAACTCTCCCTCGCTGTGGTTTCCCACACAAGAGGTTTCCTACCTCTGAGCGTTGCTGTCCTGCCTTGGACGCCCCGGCAGACTTCCCTCCTACTCAGGACTCAGGTCAGGTGGCCCCCTCGCAAAGCTGTCAGGTGCACCTCCTCCTTGCTCCCCAATACCTGTGCTTTCCTCTGAGCACCTGGATTAGTCTCTTCCAGATGGTTTTCTCAGCTCTCACTCTCAAGGTTGCAGTTCTATTTGTGAGTCTGCTGCCACTCCCTCTGAGGTTTGTTTCCTCTTGGAATCCTTCCCGCTCACTCTTATCAGGGGCTGATTTCCTATAGGAGCTCCAGCGGGCTCCCTACGGGGCAGCTTCTCCTTTGCTAATACCGGGGCTCCATGGACTCCTGAGCCAGATGTTCCTTTTCCTGCTTGGGGTTCTCACACCACTCAAGAGGTGGGAATCTCTCACAAGCAACTCTTCTTCTACCACTCTCCTGGGCAAGCCCAGTTTCTGCATTCCCAGGCCTTCCCAGAGAGTAGAGTTTTTCTACTTCTGGTTTCATGGCTGGCCAGTGTTCGGTAGCTTCTGGGTCAGTGCAGAAGGTGCAGGTCTAACTTCCCACCTCACAGGTGTCCGCTCACAGCCTCAGCCATGACCAGATTGCACAGTTCCATGTGGACTTAGGTTCGTTTTATACTTAAGCACACAGGCCAGGCCCCCAGAACCAGTTCATTCCCTCCCCAGGAGCCTCGTGGGCCTGTGACGGAGCAGCATCCAGAGGCCAGGTTCTGGCCACACAGATGATCCCCTGGGACAGCCAGGATCAGGCCCAAGAGAGTCAAGAAGCCCTGGAGGCCAGAATTAGGGTTAGCCCTGAGAGATACCATCAGGGGACAGGACAGAAGGACAGTGTGAGACTAGGCGGAGCCGAGGGAAAAGGAAAGGCCAAGAAAGTTAGACCCAGAGGCTATGGCTGCACATCTGGTTCATGTCGACCCAGGCAGGACCAAGGCGAAGCCTGGCGGCAGGATTCCTGGGCAGCTGGTGACCTTGAAGACCTAGGGCAGAGCTGTACAGGCCCTGACTGTCCCAGAGTAATGCAGGAAGGTGGTCACTTCCAGGGCAAATAGAACACCTGGTGGTAATGCTGGTGTCAGGCCCAGACATCCTGGGTCTTCTCCAACAGATGTGGAGCCAAAGTTAAAGGGGGGACTCCCTCCTGATCTCCCCTGCAGGCCACACCCAGAGAAGTCATGGTGACTCCAAGCAATTGTTAGCTGTGGCCTGCAAACACCAGAGCTCAGCCTGACTAAGACCCGCAAGGAAAGCTGCAGGATGACCCTATCCACCCGGGACGGGGTCTGTGAGGGCCGGAGGAAAAGGACAGAAAAGTCTGCTCTCACGGCAGGGCAGCATGTGGGGAGCAGAGCAGGGACGGTTGAGGCCACCCCACTGGTGAAGCCCCTCCTCGCCTGAAGACTCTGTCTATTGTATGACTCGTCCTGTGCCCACTTCCGGGCAGAATTCAGGCATCTGTTTTGGCTTCGGCTGTTCTCTGTGGAGTCCCATCCAATTGTTGCATCAGGCGTTACGTCCAGGATGTCATGACCCACACCAGATCCTGACTCTTCTTCCTTTAGAGACCTGTGAATTAAGAAGACAAGTTATCTGTCCTACCCACTCCCAGCATATAGGTCTGAAGGAGAAAGAGGGGCAAATGGAAACATACTAAAACTCTCCCTACTTAGAAGGGGAAGGCAGCCTAAATCTGGGGGCAGGGCAAGCAAGAAGAAGCCTTCTTGCATCAGGGGAATGAGTAATTGGAAAAACATAAGCAACAAACCGACATACCCATAGCTGCATGTTAGCCTGAGTCAGAGAAAAATCTTTATAGAGTCATTTTTAAATGGCTGCACTATTTATGATCGTTGAGGTGATATTTACATATTTGGTATTTGCACACTTCTAAAGAATTTAACAAAATTAACAAAACCTAACTAAAGAGGATCCCAGATTAAGGCATAAAGAAATTGTTATTACAATAGAAACCAATGGTTCAAGGACCAGAAGGGTTGCTGCTGCTGGCTGGTTGGCACCCTCACCTGCCACCCACCTGCCCTCACCATGGAAAGCATGCTTTACATATGGCTGTTTCAGTGTGTCTGTGACACTTCAACTTTTGATAAACCCCAGTTTTTAAATGTAGTGTTCTAACAGTGTACTGACTCAGAACTTTCACTCATCCATCACATCTTTGGAATGTTAGGAAAATGGTGCCAGACAAACCCAGCACACAGTACTCTGAAATGTGTCTACTTGTTTGGCATCAAGGCTACTGAGAGAAAGACAGGTTGATCCTGGATTGCTTTTTCAAGAGTACTTACTACACGGACAATAAGATCATCAGGAGTGCTAGTGAAAGGGACTAATTACACATAACCTAAGCAGCAGAGAAAGGGGTTATGTGATGGCACAGCCATAGGATAAAACATGCAGCAATAAAAAAGTGTCAAAGAAATTTTAATGGCTCTCCATACAGACGCGTAAGTGTAGGCATGTACACACACACACACACACACACACACACACACACACACTTCTTTCATATATCCACTCACATATTAGAAAAAGATCCCATGATTAAATGTACCAAAGTAGTAACAGTGGTGATTTCTTGGTTGGGAATTCTGGAGGATTATTTTTCGTTTCAAAAAAACATATCCTCCAAATCATCTACAAGGAGCCGACATTTCTTTCAGAATCAGAAAGAAAACAAAAACAAAAGGTCTTTTCTGCTTGCTTGATTTTTCAGAGGTCTAGAAAGGCGCCAGTCAGCACACAGCCCTTTACCCTACAGCCTTCCGGCTTCCGTTTGCTGTGGGGGGTAAGCAGTACCACTGAGCCACCCCCACCTTCTGGGCCCTGCTGCGAGAAAAGGCATGAGCACCCAATAGCCTCTGCGTGTCACTTACTCTACCGGCAGGCGCTTTTGTGGCCGACACATTTCTGAAAGAAAAGCAAACGTTTATACATGAGCAAATCAGAAGTGATGTTCCAGGGCCGGCCCGGTGGCTCAGGTGGTTAGAGCTCTGTGCTCCTAACTCCGAAGGCTGCCGGTTCGATTCTCACATGGGCCAGTGGGCTCTCAACCACAAGGTTGCCAGTTCAATTCCTCGAGTCCCGCAAGGGATTGGTGGGCTCCGTCCCCTGCAACTAAGATTGAACACGGCACCTTGAGCTGAGCTGCCGCTGAGCTCCCGGATGGCTCAGTTGGTTGGAGCGCGTCCTCTCAACCACAAGGTTGCCGGTTCGACTCCCACAAGGGATGGTGGGCTGTGCCCCCTGCAACTAGCAACGGCAACTGGACCTGGAGCTGAGCTGTGCCCTCCACAACTAAGACTGAAAGAACAACTTAAAGCTGAACTAAGATTGAAAGAACAACGACTTGACTTGGAAAAAAGTCCTGGAAGTACACACTGTTCCCCAATAAAGTCCTGTTCCCCTTCCCCAATTAAAAAAAAAAAAAAAAGTGATGTTCCAGTCTTTCAATTTAGAAATACCTAATTCAACAATATTCAAGCTGTCATAGCTCGAATGTTTGCATCCCTCTGAAACTTATGTTAACACTGAACCCCCAAGGTGATAGTATTGGGAGGCGATGAGGTCCTGCAAGTAGAGCCCTCGTGAGGGGCATAAGTGCCCTCATGAAAGAGGCCCAAGAAAACTCCTTTCCCTCTTCCGCCATGTGAGGTAACAGCGAAAAGACAGCTGTCTACGAACCAGGAAGCAGGCCCTCCGCTATCTGCCAGCACCGAGCTCTTGGACCTTCTCAGCCCCCAAACTGGGAGAAGTCAATGTTCATTGTTTACAAGCCACCCGTTTATGCTATTTTTGTTACAGCAGCCCAAATGAACTAAGCCACAAGTCAACAAGGTAGTTCTCTACCCAAATTCACACGCATCTGACCTGAACAAAGTGACTATAAAGTTAATTCTGGTGGCTCAAATGAAATTTTTGCCTAACACTTGCTAAAGTAACATCTTTAAATGAATGGTTTGTTTCTTGGCAATAAATATACAGCATCACCGTTTTATGTGCTGCCATCACGAGGTCTTGGAGAGAGCCTTGAGATCTGGCAGCTTTCTCTCTGTGGTCTTGGGCCGACTCTCGGCCATCACAAACGGTTGGTCTGCAAGTCACAATCAGAGTGGAAGGTAAATTCAGCAGACTGTAATCTACGATGCAAACGTGTCCTGCAAGTATTGTTGGGAAAGCTCTCCTTTCCCAGGCATCAACTGGGGGACAGTTACAGGGAATCTTCAAGAAATGTCCCAGGTAGGCCGGAGGCCCTGATACTGACCACAATGTAAGGCTTTGTCATTCTCGCTAGAACAAGTTAACAATGAGAGAAATGTCACCACTATTCTTAATCAAAGTGAACTGAACTGGCTGCACCTTCTTCTGAAAGAAGGGCTGCATGCCTGCACTGAGGAAAAATGAACAACTCTCGTAAATCAACTGATGGTCACTCCTCCCCCGACTCCATGTTTAAAATCCAGCCTGTGTGTTTTCTCAACGGTTGGCAAACCACAGCCTATGAGCTAAATCCAGCTTGCCACCTACTTTTATAAATAAAGTTTTATTGGAACATGACTATGCTCATTTATATATTATCTATGATTGTTTTTGCACTACAGAGACAAATGTGAGTGGTTGTGACAGAGACTGTATAGCCTAAAAAGCAAAAAATATTTACTATCTGGACCTTTAGAGAAAGTTTGCTGATCTGCACTCTTTTTAATATGCTTATCTCCAGAAACGGGTTATGGAGAAATTGTTGAAGGTTATATATGATTTCACTAAGAGGTCACCATCTCCCCTAGGAAAAGATATAAAAAGGGTAGGAAGTCATGTCTATTGTCAGAAATCCTTCAGTGGGACCAAATTTTGCTACTTAAGTAACCTTCAAGAAAAATAACGGTAAAAAGACATTCTTCCCTTGCTGGAATAATAGTCCTCAAAGGAGTCAGCTGTGGGTTACAGGGAGACGCTGTGGTCCTCCACAGCCTAGAGCTCCCCACTCTTTAGCACAATACGATGGATACACCAGCAACACTAGGTCCAGACTGTCTGGATGACTGAGATTCCACCTTGAGGCAGATGTTAGATAATAACCAGATACTGAATATTGTATTTGCTAGAATATATAGTGTGTGTGAAACCCTCTGTACAGTTCCCATCTCTAGGTGTCCAGAAATTTCTCTCTCACTAAGAGAGAAAGTACGGATTCTCACTAAAGAACCAAAGTACGGTTTACTCTAGAGAGAGAAGGCATCCCTACGTTGGCAGAATCCTGAAACACACACCATGAAGTACTTCTTGTTTCCATACTTCTTCTAACTTGGTCATGCTAATTTTTAACATAAAAAAAATCTTTCCAAATGTTCATCTTAACAAATAGTGCATTGTATTTGCCCAGACAGAAATAAATTAACTATTTTGAAATAGATTTCAACATAGAAAAAAAGCACAATAAGCATATTTTATACAGTAAATAAACTTTATTTATCTGTTTTTCCAAGATGACATTGCCGACAGTCACGGATTTGCATACAATAGTTATGTATTGACTATTTACAATTTACAGTAGTATTTTTTCCTCTGAAAAATATAAGTACAAAAGCTAAGTAAACAATGAGGTACTGCTGTTTGGATTTATCATATGTCATAGCTTAAAGAACTAGTCTTTAGTAAATATTCAACAAATCAATCTGGATAAAAGAGTGAATTAAGTGATCTAATTTATCAGAAAAAATCCACTAAGTTTCACCTCAAAATGTATTGCACAAGTCTTTTTTTTTTTAAATCACTCTAAAAATAAATAGAAAAGGCAAGCAGTTCTTTAAAAAGAGGAACAAAAAGAATGGAAGAAATATTAAGTGAGCCCATAAATCAGATTAAGTTATTCAAAAAATTTTAAACAACATAAAACTCTTTCCAACCAAAAAAAAGAAAAAAAGAAAAAAAAGGAGAAGAAAAAAGGAAAAACTATCACCGTTTCTCCACTGATACAACCTATGTTAAAGGCAGTCTGCAGTATATCTGTGGGCCCATGTCAGGTTTTTCTTGGTCTTTTGGCTACATGAGGGGCCCTGAATAACAGCTTCTTTCTCAAAGAACAGCAAATGTGCAGTTTTCCAAGCTTGCCCAACATTAAATTACTCTCATTTCTTCAAGATGAAGATCGGAGCCATGACTGGAAAAGAAAAGGGAAAAGAAGATAAAGAGGAAAAAAAAACAACAACATTTGAAGCCAACATTTTAAAGGATGTGTTATTTCAAGTTAAAATAAAATTATAATCTATGGCCTGGGGAATTGAAGTAGAAATATTTTAAGTATTAAATCCTAAAGGAATCTTTAAAACATCAATGTCCTTGGAATGAGCTGACCTAGAGCCAGCCACTCTGGAAAGCAGTATTTTTAAGTGACACTGGAACTGCATCCTTCAACACGTATTGGCACTGCCTCTTTAAGTCTGGACTGAAAGCTACCAGATCATAATTAGAGAAAGCCCGGAGCGAACATGCTCTCGTGGCAGAATTTCTCCAGGATGCAGTCTTTTCAGTCTGGCTTTAAATCGGAGAAAGTATGTTTCCCTTTCTCTAATGTGTTGATTTTTCTACTTATTAAAATTCTCCAGAATGATATGCATAGCAGCAGAAAACAAGCAGAATTTTGGTGTAAAAAGCTATGCCTCATCTGCAATAAACTTAATTTTAAAAAAACTTCAAATGTTATGAGAAATTATGCTAAACTTTCCTTCCTAATAAAGTTTCTCTAACTAAAATGCTAAATGCCCGTAGTCAGGTCAAGTATGAGGTTTTAAAAAAAAAAAAAAAAAAAAAAACGCCATAAAAATAAATTACCAAATAAGATTAAGTAACAGACAAACTTTATATATATATATGATAGCTAGATAGATAAATAGATAGGTACTTTTACCTATCATATATATCTACATATATATACATATATATATATATGAAAGGGAAATTTTTATAGTCTTCTTAATTTGTAAATGAACAATATAATTCACTACTCATGATGCACTTCCAATAGTATATTATTTATAAAAATAACTCAACAATCATGTTGGTCCTAGAAATCTAGACAAGAAAGAACTTCTGTTAAATTTAAATTCCCTTGTCAGTTATAATTTTGAAGCTTGTGTTGTGGGAAGAAATTCATGCATTCAGTAATGCTATACAATGTCAATGTCATGAAAGACAAAGAAGCTGGGAGAACTTTTCTAGTTTAAAAGAGAGAAGAAAAACCTCACAACAAAATGCAATGTGCAATCTTTGAATGGCTCCCAGAACTTAAAAAATTATAGAAGACATTATTTGGAAAACTGGAAAAATGTGAATATTTACTATAAACTAGATAACAGTATTATGTTAATATTAAATTTCCTAGGATTGATAATTGCATTATGAGTATGTGGGAAAATGTACTTGTTCTTAAAGATATTTGCCAAAATATTTAGTTTATGTTTGCAAGTAATTGTCAAATGTTAGAGAGGGGAAAATATATATGAAGAGAAAGAGCATGAGTGAGAGAAAGTTAAAAAATTTGGCAAAATGTTAATAATTGGTGAATATAGGTAAGGGGTATAAATAAGAGGGACTATTGTAGCATTTTTGTAAATCTTATGTTTGAAATTTTTCAAACTAAAAGTTAAGGAGACAGTCAATCAATTAATCAACAGAAATGCTACACAGTATACATTTCCAGTGATTAATGACGGCATTTAAATGCAATAATGTAACCACAAGCATGATGTAGAATTTATATTATTATTAAAAAAGGAAAATTTAAGATTTACTGGGTTTGACATGGCCTTTACATAACTAAAGATAATTCTAGGTAATCAGTAAGGCAAGTTAATTGATATATATTACAATCAAAATGAGACTCAACTGTAGGCAAGGCATAAAGGATTTTTAGTTAAAACATTTTTGAAAATGCTGTATGTTGGCATTTTAAACCGTGATACTGCTAGCTGAATTAACAATCACAGAGAATCCTAATTATAATTAAACTCTATTAATTGTGATTCAGCTTATCTGTGATTTGTGAAAATTCTAGCAAAAATGTACCCTAAATTTTCAAGGGGGTGCTAAATCCAGCTAATAGCATAACTAATATGTGGAGGTAATAGGAGTGTTTAAATAGTCAAGACAGTTAACTATGTTGAAACATTTTAGATGCCTGCACTTTGCTACAGTAATATTTAATTAGAAATCAGCTCCATTCAATTAAAGCAGGCTGCTTAGGGGCTCCTCAGGACAAATGTATTATTTTGTAAAACTGCATGATCCCAGGAAATAATAAAACTGCGCTGATTTTTAAAGCAACTTTACTATAACAATTTTCCTTATTTTTGACTAGTCTTGACTCTAAATAGGCTTTACAATATTTTCAATTTTGGATTGGTGAAATATCTGAATCCATGAAATATATCATTTTACTTTTACCTAGAAAATGAGTTTTCATTTCTCTCTCACCATCTTTATTGACTTCAAAGACCATTGTTGGGAAATAAAAAAACTAGAAGGAATATCTAATACATAAAAACTCTTTTGGATTCTTTAGCAAAATTTCAAAGAGCAATTTTGAAATTTTCAAGTACTATTTAAAGAACTAAAATTTCCTAAAATTGTACAACTCTTACTGGTAGTGGTGATTATTAATCTATAAAACAGAATTAACAGAAAATACCTATAATAGCCCAGAGCAAAATCATATATTTATTAAGCAAAAAAAGCAAAAGAATTCCAGCAAAATGGTTAGTATCATGCAATACATTTGATTTCTACACAAAAGACACAAGACGTTATTCTTCACTCACCACATGCTAACTAAGCACAGACTGATGGTTTACTCAGAAGATACCACTGCGAGGTGAAGTGTACTACAAAGCCAGGAAAAAAAAAAGCTTATTGGGTTAGTTTTAAGACGGAATATAACACATAGATTATATGTGTATATGAACTTCAAAGGATTAAACATGTTATACTTCAATTTTTCTCAAATCTCCTAAAATCAAGGAAGTGTAGGCAATGTACAAGGACTGTAACACCTCCCTCCCATCCTAAGTAAACACTTCATAGTTGAGATTTTACTTGCAACTTTAACTTGAAAACATTTAAACATAATTAAAGATGTACTTCACACTTTAAGTGCATATGCATATGATAGATTAATTAGGGTGTGATTATTGGCTTTATAAAAGGATTTCTTTTATAATTCCATTAAAATCCACATTCAAATTTGATTTGCATAATCTCAATTTACCATCAAAAGCTTTTGGGGAAATGCTGATGATTCTGACTACAGTATACCTACATGTCGGATCGTCATTCCTAAAATATGTCAATTTTATCACGGAATAACTCTCTTGTAATCCAATAGTACCTTAGGAATGGTGTCAGGAATGAGGACCCACACTGAAATTTCCATTCCAAGGGCTTCAATTTCAAACACAGTTTTTACTGTAGCAACCTTCTTAAATAAACTTTACGTCCTGTTTTAAGATTGTCAATAATCCAAAATTATTAATTATCTTCCCGGTTTACTTAAAAACAGGGTTGTTTATAAAACGTGATTCTATTCTTGGATAATGTGACCAACCTCAGAAACATCATCTTATTTATTTTTTACATTTAACGTGAAGTTAGTAAAAAGCAGCAAAATCAAAAGACAAACTAGAAAACAAAATTTGCAACACACACAACACAATAAGGTTAATATCCTATTGGAAAACTTTCAAAATATATGTATATACGGATGTTCCCTGTGTCTATGTCTATGCTTGAAAAACTGGAAACCACCTAAGTGTCCAAGAATGAGAAAATGGTGAACTAAAATTGTAGGACATCCATATAATCATACAATTAGCCATTACAAAGAATGAGGTAGATCAATTTGTAATGAGGTGGCATAATATAAAAATATATTAAGTGAATAAAGCAAGCTGTGACATACTCTCATTTTTTACAAAAATAAAATAATTAAGTGATAAAGGAATAACAATAAATATATATGAATAAAGATTAGAAAACTTGGGGGGTAAATATTCACCACCATATTAACAAAGATGACCTGGCATGGTGGAAACAGCTGGGAGACTGAAGATCACAAAAGGCCCCCCTTTCTATGTGACATGTTTCTGAACTGTTTGCTATGTGTTTTTGGCAATGGTCAGTATGTAATTCTAACAAGACCAAGAGTCAACACCACTTTTGAGATAACAAATAGTATTTTACACGTGCAGTATTCTTTACTATGTATCAGTTTTATTAGCATTTGTGTCCTGAATCCACCTTGCATCCATCTACTGAGCCCATACAAAAGGAAAGATAAACCTCCGCTGGAATGGAAAACGCTTGCATCTAACAATGCTGAAAAGTTCTGATGATTTTATTAATTCAGAGGAGACTTTTAAAAATTATAACCAAAGGGAGAGAAGTACAAGTCTGGTTGGTCTAGCGCAAGAATTAATCAAGAACTTGACACAACATGAAGGATCAGTGTGAAAGCAAAGCAACGACAGTCAATAGAAGATCAAGTTTTTAAAAATGACTGGAGTGGATGGGGAAAGAAAATAAGCCAAACCTTTTTCATCAAAAAGGAAAGTTTTCTTTTAATGCAGTTATCAAGGAAATAGCCATCTATGTTAAACATGTCATTAGGTTTGCTGGCACTCTAGAGATAAACATGCATTTCTAGGAACACTTTTTAAAAGAGATTTCTATATAACAAAAGAGCTTCTCAATTCCAAGAGATGTTTAGCACCTGCTTAAAATAAACTTTCTATAATATTGTATGTCAATATACCTTAACTTTCTTAATGAAATTATCCTAAATAACAAATAGCACTCTCTTTTTAAAAAATATCTGACGGTATACCTCTAAGTAGTTTTATTCAGCAAAAAACAATTAGACAAGCCAAAGATGCTTGTATTCACTCTTGCTTCTATCTTGCTTCTGAAATATCCTGTCTACTCTCGTCACCTGAACTACTCACACCATCACCAAATGAAGTATCAGGCACAATAAGCTAAAAACTGAGAGGACGAAAACAGCTGCTTTAGGGAAACAAAGATACGTGTAAAACTCACTGGGGAGGGGAGAGATGGTAAAGAGCGGATATATTGAAAAATACCTTACCAGCAGTCATAGAAAGCTTTGGATTCATGCCACAAAGCAAAGTGTTCAGAAGGTATTCCTCCTAGAATACTTGCCAAACAACGCAAACACTGACACGGGCTGCAGACATCAGCACAGACAGCAGCCGCACTCTCTCGCAAGCATCCCCAGTATTTATGGACAGGGAAGCTCCGCAAGGTGCTTGGGGTTTGCTTTGGTTTACTTATATCAGCTTTTCAGCTCCCAAAGCTAAAAATAACAAAACACTCAAGATTGCTAATTTTAACAGAAGGGAAACTGTAGCTACACATCTACAACAAATTACAGGAAAGATCCATTTGGAACATACATTTAAAGCTAATGTGACTAAATAGCTTTTCAATGAGTATTTAATAAACTCCTAAAAAGCTTTGTTTTCTATACTTTTATACATCCTGCTATTACAAAGGTATTTTATATAATGATATTGAAAAGCTATTTATGTGCTTCTATTGGATATCTTATGTATCTTTCTATTGGAAAAAAGAAGTCACAGTTCTTTGCAATATTGTGTTCTAACCAGCTACGGTTCACTGGATAGGGGTATAAAATCAGCTGAAATTTCTTCAAGAGGTTTGTTCAAAGAGTAATTTTTATTGCTCATTTCATGAATGAGAGCAATCTTAAGGCAAGTGAGACCCTTGCTTCAACTTTCTCAATCACCAATGATTCATTTTCCATGAAATACAGAAACAATCATGAGCCACTGTATCCAGGAATCTCCTTACACTGACGAAAGGTGACTCAAGTTGATTTGTAAGTCACCTTGGGGATCTTCCCCACTTTGCGTTCATTATAAGTTCGTGCATATTTCCTAAGCAGTTACTTTCATTATTTGAATTATATTACTTAGGTATATCTTTTATTCATATATGAATGAATGGATGGTACCTCTTTCCCCGAAAATTAAAGGTTACACAAAGTCAGTCATATCTTCCATGTCTTCAATTTTTCCGTATTCACCGTAACAAACAGAAGAGTAGGTGATTATTGACTGAACCCACTCATTAAGAAAAAGATGGGCCGGCCCGGTGGCTCAGGCGGTTGGAGCTCCGTTGCTCCTAACGCCGACGGCTGCCAGTTTGATTCCCACATGGGCCAGTGGGCTCTCAACCACAAGGTTGCCGGTTCGACTCCCCCAAGGGATGGTGGCTGTGCCCCCTGCAACTAGCAACGGCAACTGCACCTGGAGCTGAGCTGCGCCCTCCACAACTAAGACTGAAAGGACAACAACTTGAAGCTGAACAGCACCCTCCACAACTAAGATTGAAAGGACAACAACTTGACTTGGAAAAAAGTCCTGGAAGTACACACTGTTCCCCAATAAAGTCCTGTTGCCCTTCCCCATAAAATCTTTTTTTTAAAAAAAGAAAAAGATAATGATGGATGAGACTCTGCTTAAAGCAGCAGTGGAATGGGACTTTCCCTCTGAGATAAGAAAGGATTTCTTCAGGAAGGATCCTTCCATTTCATCCCTATCTCAACTGAATTCTACTTTATTCAGGAATAAAGAGTGTAATGTTTTCCAAAAATTTCTTTTCAGTTAAACTTAGAAACAAATTTTTCTGTCTGCCTTAAAAGGTTTTAACTTGGTTCACTATTTACACATACCAATTCATTAGTTCCCCTCAAGGCAAACTATTCTAAGACTGCATGTGTGTATGGGGCGAGGGGAAGTTTCCTAACACATTTGTAAAGCGGCGATTTAGGATGAGTCCATATCGTAGAGCAAATCCTGATCACATACTGCCCAACAGTAAGAGGAGAGTTTGCCATACTCCAACATTAAGATAATAGAGAGTCCAGGGAAGAATGAACCAAGATAATAAAAGCTTATTTATATCATTTAAAAATATTTTCTTCAACTGGGCCATGATGACAGAATCATGTCAAGAGGCTCAAACTGCACTGGAAGAGCTTGATTTTCACAAAGACACAGTGGTTTTACTCAGTGAAGAGGAAAACTTCTTCTCTGAGTCCATGGTTATAGAATTAGATGTTCACTAAAATTTACAGCAGCATTTGCTCTGTTCATTAAGGACATACATTACGGTGACATGCTTCATCAAAAATATTTATAACCAGAAATGACTACAGAGATCTAGCAATGCTTTTTAGGCCACCAGATACTGAGGAAGAATGCCTTTCAAAAAACAAACACTAACCAAAACAACTGCAACTGTCCCAGAAACGACACAATAGGTACATAATGCAGTAGACAGTGGAGTATGGGGACACCGGTCAGGGATGCTGGATGACCTCAGAGGAAGCCAGGAAGCAGAGGTCAGAATGTGTCTGAGGCACTGGGATGCCTTCAGGACCGACCCTGTGCAATGGGTCAGAGAAAAGGAACTTCATAAATGGCAGCTAAGTGCTGGGGGTACGCAGCTGGGAAGGGAAAGCCCTCCACCTCGGCCAGCTCCAGAGTTTGGTGGAGTCCCGTGCAGTCAGAACTGGAACACACTGATCACTACTACAGAAGGGAGATTTGGGCTCCATATAAGCAAGAAGTTTTCTAAGAAATACACAGTCTGTCCAGGTAAGGTGGGATGCTTTGGAGGTAATTACTTATTGACTCAGTCCTCACTGGAGATACTCCGAACAGGCTAACCCATCACTAAGGAGAAGACCTTGGCTTGCTTCAGTGCGGAGAGAAAACAGCGGTACTGGGATCATGAAATAGGTGAAGGAATTGGGGGCAGAATATGGAGTGTATTGCAGGCTATGAGCAAGGAAAAAAAGGAAGCAGAAAGAGAAAGCCAGGGGCAAGACACGAATCCTCACAAGTTTCACACTCTGCTTAGAATGGATCTTCTAACTGAATTACTGGTCCAGGGCAAAAAGAGTTAGGCACAGGGAATTCTGCATAATTTATGAAGTGTGTGTTTGTTTCACTTCAATCACAGCTGACTTCACACAACGGTTTCTAATAATTCAGGTATCTATATTTCCCTTGTAGGGTTATGTCAAAAGTCCAAAAATGCTTGAATTAGTTCACTCATAATTGTTGTATCTGAGAATCAATTGAAGTTGAATGAAGAACTGTAACCTATAAAACATCCTGATATAATTTGGATTTAAAAAAGTATTACTGGATATACCAGAACAAATACCTTTCCGTCCTTTCCACAAATAGCCTAGGTTCTGGAAATCCCATATAGCATATGGGTGCCAACCTCATAGATGCTATTAAATAAGACTTTCCTTTCCTTGAAGGCACCCATTCATATTTGCCCTAAGTTAAACTTTCTTAATGTAGATTCACTCTCATTTTTAGGCTATAGTGTAACAAAAATTAAAATTTTTAAATTTCTTTTACCAACTCAAAGTCTTTGTAAATGAGACGGAATGTAAACAGATAAGATAAAGTTATCTTCTGTCTATAACCTACTTTTAAAGCTTACCATTAGCCGAGCATCTTCTCTTTCCAGAATTTTCTGAGTCTGATCATCAGGGAACTTCAGTACAGTGGTTATAACTTTTGCCATGGTCTGTAAGAAAACAAGAGACAACCACTAGTAGGCATCAGGGCAAAGAAAGTCCTGACCCCTTGTGACATGTTCTGCTGGTGAGATTCTTTAGTGATCTCAAATGGAAGCCACGACCAAAGAAGTATGATGTGAAGGTTTTCGTCAAGGAAATAACAGCCAACACTAGAATTCCAATTTAAGAGGACCCCTCACAATGTCTTGTAGATAGTATTTGAAGAAGATGCATTTACAATAGCATGAAGCTGCATAAAGTTCTAATGTTCTTGGCCCTTTGTCTTAGGAAGATGAAACTTTATTATTCATTCATTTTAGAAGGCTTTTTATTTGTAGAAATCTACCTAATATGTGACGTATTGCCAAAACATATGCTGTCGATAATCAGAACGAGATACTCCCCAGTTCAGCTTTAACTAAATCACATCATATATCTCATAAACACGGGCTACTGCATGGACATGAACATGCTTAGTAGGTATTTTTTAAGACATGCAGCACATCAACCTAATAGAAATACAAATTACGTTTTAAATAAACACAAGATGTTTTGTTTGGTAGAAAACATGATGAATCAAACATTACACATGGTGGCTTGCAAAACAAGATCATAAATTGTGCAGGATCTAAATAAATATACCGTGAGTCAGACTGTCACCCATAAGATGGTGGAAAATTCTCCTCAAAGGTTGAAATTCCCTATTTTGTATCAAGATGAGATGTTGTGAGGGAGACAGAGAGGAAAGAAGATACCACTTATGAAATAAGTAGAACAAGTTTAGAGCTTACATACACATTCAGGTGTTAGTGTTCCCCTGCGGGCTCCTACAGAGGATGGGAGGATCCCCAGAGAACTGCCGCTAACAGTCTTTGTTCACAGTTACTGATTGTGTGTGTGGTGTTGGGGGGAGGGGAGAGGACGGACTAGAGAAACTCAGTGAGGAAAAGATGACATAATAGTTACCCAAGAATTCTGGAAACTCACATCATTGGGGGAAAACAGTATAATTATTTCCAGGCAGGAAAGAAACTAATGTTGTTTTTCGAATTATGTGCTAGGCCTAAGCAAGGCACTTCACGTATTCCTAGTAACTTCCAACTAACAGATCAACTGATACCACAAACCCCAACACAATAGGATTTTAGTTTCAGCCCCCTTCCTTCCTTTCATCTTTGCTTCTGCCTCTACCATTTCAAACAACGTAGTTCTTGGAGAATTCCAAAGGCATTTTACAAAAACCCTCACCCTTTACTTTGTATTGCATAGATAGAACAGAATCTTTGGTGCTAAAGTCTAGAAACCAAGCACATGCGTGGCATGAAATGGCAAGAGAAATACACAGTAGTAACTATTTCAGTATTCTTTTTATTACACTCCGAAGCACTATTAAATGCTTTCTGGTATACTACTATGAAGCCTGTTTTAAGGAAACAAGAAAACTCTAAAATTCAGGGATTCACAATTACAGGAAACATTTCTTTAATTTCAACAGCTTATAAAGTTCAAAGTAATCAAAACTCCATTTATATTCACACAACAATGTCTGTCAAAAAAAAAATTGTGGCTAGTTTTCTCTTCACATTTCTAGAAAGTGTTAAATGGGAAACCCACCTGTAAATTCATCAGAGATCCGGAATTTGCAGCTGATTACTCGGCAAAGACTTAAAGCTCTTCCTTGGCTTGCCAGAAAACCCTTTAATGGAGAAGCCCAAGCTCTTTGCCATTCCTCAGGGAAAAAAAAAATCAGACTTTCTATGCTACATACACTATCCCCAGGCCCTGGGAAGTAAGGGGAAGTTCAAATGAGCCACCTGGTTTAGAAGTGGCCTCTCCAGACAGGTTTTCTTTAGGGAGAGGCTTCAGTAAAAGTTCGGATGAAAAACTTTCTACTGAAGAACTGAACAGGCTGGGTTTTAGTATCAATAACAGCACGGAGGATCAAAAGCCAAGAAAAAGGAAGTACAAGGACAGAAGAAAAAGAGGGGCTTACTTAACTTCACACTATACGAATGTGTGTCCTACACGTGGTCTTAAAACACTCATCTGCCTCACAAAATAAGGAGCACAGTGTGCAGAAGCAGATGAAGAAACACAGGTGGGGTGACATGCAGAGCCTGTTAGACAAGAAACAGCTGTAGATAAGCATCAAATCACAAAGGCCGTAACACACTCTGCTTCATTCTAAAACCACAACCTGGTCTCTATTTCAAATTCTTTATTAATGTGTAGAAACTGGGCAAGTCAGCAAAAGATCATGTCAAAAAAGCTTTGATCTTGTCAATCCCTGCTCAAAATTTTCCAGGGCTACCCCTCCCCCCGCCCCGCCCCAAGATCTACAGGTAAACTCTGAGAACATTCCAGACCCTCCTCCACACTCTGTGCAGCCCTAAGCAGTGACTCCCACCTCAGATTCAGTGTTTTAGTTGGATCAGACTATGTGTCATTCCTAAACCCACACTCAGTTTCCTGCTTTGGACCTTCTGTCCAGGCTTTCCCTCCTATCTGAGCCCGTCTATCAAAATCTAAGCACCTCTATAAAGAAAGGCCAGTAGATACACATGCGTCTCCATGATGTCTTCCTTGACATTCCCACAAGTAAATATGAGGACTCCACCTCTCTTAATAGCATCACATTATGCTCAACTAAGAACAGCTCCCTCTTCCTACTACAGATGGTTAGACTTGATGATTTTTTTAACTTTAAGATGATGTGAAAGCGATACACATAATAAATTACATGAGAAAGTCAACACTTTATTTACATAAAATGGGCTTTGTATTACATGATTTGCCTGACTATAGGCTAATTTAAGTGATCTAAGCATGTTTAAGGTAGGTAGGCTAAGCTATGATGTTCAGTAAGTGAAATGTATTAAATGCATTTTTGATTTACGATGTTTTCAACTTAATGATGGGTTTATTGGGAAGTAACCCCACTGTAAGTTGAGGGGGTCTCTGTACATGGCAAACTCCTTTAAAGTTAAGCATGGTATCAAATTTCGCCTCCCTATCCATCATGGTGATAAACAAAGGTCCACATGTAGTAAGTGCTCAATAAATATGCAGTAAATTAAACTGAAAATCTGCTACCCATTTTCAATATTTACTTATACATGGTGATGGCAGAATGATAGACTACTCATCATTTTTAGTAACCAGAAAAATACACTGAATGCTGAAGATGAAGACCAGCGAGAGAGCACCCCTCAACATGGATTCCCAGCCAGGTGTTAAATGGGGCTGCCTGTGCCTCGAGAACATCCCATCATACCCTAAAAGTAACTGCAAAGCCCAGAAAACACAAGCTTAGACCTGGCTGAACTGGCACTGCCCCAGGATATCTTATGCTTGTGCTAGGTCTTTCTTCAGGACTTATAAACTCTGTAGATACGTTTGCAACCTCCAGAAGAAACAAATTGAGGCAGTCAGTCTCTTCATTTTGCAGACCAAGAAAAGGTTAAAAAATTTATTTAGCACAAACACTAGGATCATAGTTTCAGATTCACAAATGAACCAAAGTAGCTAAAGTTAAGAGAGGCTATTTTGTTTAAAAGATATGCCATTCCCCCCTTCCCTGCAATAGCAAGGTAACCATTAAACTATCTACCTCACCTCAAATACAGGCTGCTGTACAATAAAGACAGAGTTAAGAGGAAGTTATATTTCATTAGCTTTGTTTTAAAAAGGTAAGGAGAAAATCAGTTTTGGCTATTCTTTGAATAGAAAAAAGTCCTTAAGAAACAGATACACTGAATCACTGTAAACTAATGTATCTTTCCTGTGATGCATATTCAGGATCACACCAGTTATTACTTTAATTTGAGAGTAATTGATACAATGTATTTGATACAAGTAATTTGATACAAGTAATTGATACAAAATATTTGATACAATGAAATGAGATTTCATTTGATCAAGGACTCAAATGACTTCCAGCCCTGTAAGTCCTAGTGTTTCATTGACACTACAATCCATAAATTCATAATATTCTTTTAAGAGGTTTTCTTATGCCCTTACTTTTCAGGTTTTAAATATATTCCAAATCAATCTCTGAACTGGCTTAGCATCCTAAGACTCAGCAACCCCCACAGACTTGTAAGTTGAAACATTGATTGCTTCTAAGAACAGAAAACTCATTATCCCATTCGCAGCCAGAGTATACAGATAATGTAAAAGTTCACGTTGGTAAAAAATTGAAACGTCAGAAACAGAAGTTGCTTTAAGTGACAAATTTTGTTTAAGGAAGGCTCATGAATTTCCATAAATGCATTCAATTCAAGATATGTTTACCAAAAGTCCAATATAAGGCTCTTTTAAAAACACTGCAGGGGATATAAATAAGAATAAGACAAGACTCTACACTCAAGGACCTTACAATAAATTCAACTTGTAGAAAACAAATTAGCCAAGTATTGTTACTCATATGATGTGGCAATTTTTAAATGATCAATACTCCATATGTGAAGGAATGATTTTCTTACAGTGACTAAAGTGAAATATTTCTAAATATCTGTAAGTAGTCATTCTTAATTATGACCATTTCCAATACTTCTACACTGTCCTTGAGTCTTAATGAAAGTGAAACCTGTTCTCCTAACTTTAAGATCTGAAATCAAAAATAAAAATAGCCAAATGCTTCCCAAAGTATGAAGTTATGAAATTTTATATTTTCAGTATTTAGCACCATCTAACAGTATTTTTTAAATTAATATTTTATTAATGTAAGAAATATAATCAAAATCTGCCAATTAACTTTTGCAATTAAGAACAATGATACAAGTACCTATCATCTGCTATTAGCATGTATGGTCTGCTAACAGTGAACACATGGAATCAATATGTATATTAAAAATGGGACATATTTCCTTTTAAATTAAGCCGTATGCCAAATCACCAGACATGATTTATACCTTAGTCTCACGACCCATCATATACTCAAAAAGCACTTTTCGCAAATATTCAAACTCGGTAGGTTCTCCAAAGAGTGAGACATCAGTACGGTACAAATTGCCACCTGTCAAATAAAAAAAAAAAAAACAGATCAAATTGTAAAGATAAGACCAGATAAACTACTAAGAGACACATCATTTTTATATTAATTATATTGTATTGCATGGTATTGTATTGGATATACACTAAGCATTCCAACTGATATTTTTCCCTTCAAAGAGAAAACAAGAATTATTATAACAATTTTATTTCTCACATCTTTCCTTCTCCTCCTCCTCCTCTTTCTCCTCCTTCTGGCATGACAATTTTAAAAGACTATACTTAGGGAATACAAAGATTCCTTAAAATTGGTATTTCCTTCTTAAATATTATGTAGTTAGCTTCAGATATTCCACAATGACTAAAATTAACAATTATTTTCATTTTATTAAGAGTTTAGCAACTTAGAATAATATTCTAGTTTTTCTAATATTCCAAACCTAAAAGCACTGAGTTTAAATCAAGTTTTCAAAACATTTTGAAACACAGAATAAATAACCTGAAAATGCATGCGTTATTAATGCCATTACAGTGGTTTTCAAATATTTTGATTCAACATTTTAAAAAGACTGCCATAAAAAGTTACAGTGTATTTGTTAATCAAGCTCCATTTCAATCTAAAATTAAAGAATACAGTTCACATACATGAAGTCCCACTATGACACACTTTAATCTGAATAAATTCGTGATTATTCATCAGGTAAAGTCTATACTTGCATCCACTTCTAGTAGAATGACACACTAGGTAATCTGACAAGCCCTCTTCTACCAAGAAACCTCTAAATGCAGCATAAAAACATTCTACAATCATAGGACATCCTTAGAGGGATAGAGAAACAGAGGAAAAGGAAACCACAGAATTAATGGGAGAGCAAATGGGAATCCAGTAATGCCTAGTAGGTAAAAGCCCATATTGAGAGTTTTTGTCATGAAACCAGAGACTAGGCTTTGGGCCCCCATAAAATGAGAGAGCTGAATGCAGATCTGACATAAAACAGGGGTACTGCCTACCTACAATGGAACTTATTAGGAAACACTTTTCTGGCTCTGCTCCAAGAGACAAAAAAAAAAAGAAAGGCTCCCCTTAGAATGTGTGACCATGTACCTACTCATAGAGTCCAGGGTACAAAGTTACAATTCAGGCAAAGAATTCTAAAACTTGTTGAAGGCTTGCTATACCCTTGGAACCTAACAGAAATAAACATAAATCCTCTCTGACAAAATCCTTAGTATAGGACCCTCCAGATTACCTATCACAGGTTATATTCAGTCAAACGAACTCATAATTTAAAAAAAAATCAAGACATCACATGAGACAAGCCCCATGAGGAAGAGTCAACAAAAACAATAAACAAATTTATACCTCTAAAAGATGCTGACACTGAAGTTATCACATGTAAAATATAAATTAACTATGTTTGAAACGTTTATAGGATAAAAGTACTGGAAAAGAAGTAAAACTATATTTGCAGATGACATAGTCTTATATATAGAAAATTCTAAGGAATCCACTAAAAAAACTATTAAATAATGAGCAAGCTCTAACAATATTGTAAGATACAAGATCAACATACAAAATTCACTTTCATTTCTATACATTTGCAAGGTACAATCTGAAAACAAACACCAGTCCAAGAACAACAGCTTCAAAAAGAAAAATATTAGTAATAAACTTAACAAAAGAAGTGCAAAACTTATACTCTGAAAACTACAAAACATTGTTAAAAGAAACTATAAAAAATCCAAATAAATGGAAAGAGATCACATATTCATGGATTGGAACACTTACTATTGTTAAGATGAGAATACTCCCTAAATTGATCTACTGATTCAGCACAATTCTTATCAAAATCCTACCTAGCTTCTTTGCAGAAACTGACAAGCTGATCCTAAAATTTATATGGAAATTTAAATGGAAATCCAGAATAGCCAAAACAATCTTGAAAAAAAGAGAACAAAACGAGAGGACTCACATGCGTCAATTTCAGAACTTAATACAAAGCTTCAGTAATCAAGACAGTGTCACGTTGGCATAAAGATCAATGGAAAAGAATTGAGAATCCTGAAGTAAACAAAATTTTTAACAAGGATACCAAGAATACAATAGGGGAAAGAACAGGGTTTTCAATAAATTGTATTAGGACACTGGATATCTACATTCAGAAGAAGAAAGTTAGACTCCCATCTCACACCATATGTAAACATTAACTCAAAATAGATCAAAGAATAAATGGAAGAACTAAAACTATAAAATTCTTTGAAGAAAATAAAGGAGTAAATCTTCATAACCATAAACTAGGCAGTGGTTTTTTAGATATGACACCGAAAGCACAAGCAACAACAACAAAAAAGTTAAATTGGACTTCATAAAAATTAAAACTTTTGTGCTTCAAGGAAAACCATCAAAAAAGTGAAAAGAAAGCCCACAGAATAAGAGAAAATATTTGCAATCATATATCTGATAAAGAACTTGTATCTAGACTATATAAATAACTCTCACAACTTGATAATACAAAAACAACCCATTTACAAAATGGGCAAAAGATCTGTATAGACATTTTTCTTAAAGAGATATACAAATGGCTAGTAAGCACACAAAAACATGCTCAGTATCATTAGCTATCAGGGAAATATAAATCAAAACCATGATGAGATGCCACTTTACATCAGGATGGGAAGAATACAATAACAAGTGTTGGCAAGGATGTGGAAAAATTGGAACCTTCATACACTGTATGTAAAATGGTACAGTCACTTTGGAAATCAGTTTGGAAATACTTCCAAACTGGAAGTATTTGGAAACACACTTCCCGTTTACCTTATACAGGTAAACATAGAGTTACCATATGACCCAGCAATCCCATTCTAGGTAGATATCCAAGAGAAATAAAAATATATGTTCACATAAAAACTTGCACACAAATGTTCGAAGCAGTATTATTCATAATAGTCAAAAAGTGTAAACAATCAAAATGTCCATTAACTGATGAATGGGTAAATAAAATGTGGTATCCATATAACAGAATATTTATTATTTGGCAACAAAGGAAAAACATACTGATTAACACTACAAAACAGATGAACCTTGAAAACATGCTAAGTGAAAGAAGCTAGTCATAAATGGTCACGTATTGCATGATTTCATTCATATGAAATGTCCAGAATAGGTAAAATCTACAGAGACAGAAAGTAGATCAGTGATTGCCGAGGGTTGGACGGAATGTAGAAAATGGGGCACAACTGTTAAAGGTTGTGAGGTATCCTGTTGGGGAAATGGAGAAGTTCTAAAATTGACTATGCTTATGGTTATACAATTTTTAAAAATGTACTAAAAACCATTACATTGTGCATTTTAAATGGGTGAATTGCATGGTATGTGAATTATATATCAATAAAGCTGTTGTTGTTGTTTTAAATTATAGTACTAGAAAAAATAAGCAACATTTAGGGGACTATAAAAATGATCTGAGAGATCTGAAAAAGAGAAGAAAAAGTCCTTCTAGAAATAAAAATTTTAATTAGAGGGTTAAAAAAAACTTAACAAGAGGGCTAAATAGCAAATTAGGTAGAACTGTACAAGAAAATTAGAAACTAGAAGAGGAACTAGATTAAATTTTCAGAATTCAGCCCTGAGGGAAAACTGAGATGAAATATTTAAAAAAGGTAAGAGACAGAGTATAAAATAAGAAGCTCTAATAGTATGAAAACTAGAAAATAGAATAAAGGTAATATTTGAAGAGATACTCACTAAAAATTTTATAGAACTAATCGAAGATTATAAGGCAGTAGAATAAATAAAAAGAAATCTAAGCCTAGATATACCATGGTGAAATTACAGAACACCAATGAAGAAAATATCTTAAAAACAAAAACAACCAGAGAGAAATACATATTACTAACTGGGGAAAGATCATTAGAAAGATGCCTAACAAATGTATCAACAACAACAAAACTTAAAAGACAATGGAGTATTAACTTCCAAATGCTACAAAAAAAAAAAAAAAAAATCACTCTCAATCTAGAATTCTGTACCCAAGAAAATTAACTTTCAAGAATAAGAGACTTCCATTTGTGGCCATGTTGGAATAATCTCAAATGAGATTCCCACAGGAGATACACCCCCAAAAAAATCAATTCCAAGTGGATTAAAGACTTAAATGTGATGAGCAAAACTTGGAACTTCGAGAACAGAATATAGGATAGCTTTATGACCCTAGAGTAGGGGAGACTCACTTAAGACACAAAAACAGTAACCACAAAGGATTTTCTTTATGATAAAATTCTACATTAATATTAAAAAAATATTTTTAGATGTCTGCTCACTCACTCTGCTAACAAACATTTATCACACAACCCAGCAATTTCACTCCTAGAAATTTACACAAGAGAAATGAAAACTAAATGTCCATTTCCTGTGATAGGATAAGAAATTGGTGGTTTATCCATACAAATGAAATACTATGCAACAATAAAGAGGAATGAACTACAAAACATGCAACAACACAGATGTGTCTTAAAAGTTAAGTGAGAGGATACAAAACCTACAGATACAAAAGACTAAATTCCATTAAGTAAGATTCTAGAAAAGACAAAACTACAAGGGTGGAAAATCAGATTAGTGATTGCCAGGGATTAGTGGTAAAATATGACCATAACAGGGTACCAAATAACTTACTGGGGTAATGGAAATATTCTCTGCTTTTATTTTGTTGGTGGTTACATTATTGCATACAATTGTCAAATCTCTTAACTGTACACCTAAAAAAAAAGTGACTATTACTATGTGTAAATTATACCTCAATAACCCTGAATTTTTAAAAAAAAAAACTGAATAAATAACAGGAAACCACACTGTGCAGCAGAATAATACAATAAGGCTTCCATTATAAGAGTTATGAACAATAAGTGAGACTCTAAATGCCAAAGTTGAAAGTGACTTTTATTGTAACTGTACATTTCTTTTGGTTTAGAATTTAAATCACCATTTGTTCAGCAAAAACAAACAAATGAAACCTCATGAGGTATTATTTACACATGAGATTGGCAGAATCCTCCAAGTCAGATAATACTAAGCACTGGTGAGTATGTGGCCAATGGAAAAGCTGTGCACTGCTTGCAGGAGCGTAAGATGATATGACCACTACAGAAAACAACTTGGCATTACTTTGCAAAACGTCATAAAGCAGGAGACAAGCATATTCTATGACACAGAAACCCAACTCCTACCAATACCTCCTAGAGAAACACTTCACATGTACGCCAGGAGTCAATGTTCACAGTTAAACTGTTTATAAAAGCAAAACTGAGACAATTCAAATGTCCACCAACAGGAGAATGAATTAAATAAAGCGTGGTATAAAGACATATTTTTATTAAACTTAGCATTGAAAATGATTAAACTATAGTTTCACACATTACAATGAATCTCAAAATCATGCTGGGTGAAAAAAAGGTAAGAATATGTAGAATACAAACAATATGATACCATTTCTATACAGCCCCAAATATACAAAACATTAAAATAGATTTTTTTAGGGAACTCTACTTATGTTGTATTATGATAACAGTGGTTGCTCTTGGGAAAGAACAGAGAGATATAAGATTAAAGAGGAGCATAAGGAGCCTCAAAGGTACTGGAAACATTCTAGATGGCAGATTCATAAGTGTTAAATAGTCTCTGTACTTTATATTTACACTGCATGCATTTGTATGTTTGGAATATTTCATTTTTTAAAAGTACATACTTTTAGAAGACCCAATTCACTCAAACCACACTTTGCAAATATACAGCACCAAGAACTAAATAATGATAACACGCTATTTCCTCCTCAAAATATATCTATCACTATATCATACTTAAGTGTTTCACTCCTCTACATTGATGCAAAATGCAAACGTTTACAAAGTTTCTCACTTTTCAAAAACTAATTGACTTTATTATTTTAAACATGTAGATAACTTATTTATAGCTATTTTCCTGGAGAAGCAATTACTACTTTTTCCTGCATGGTGGGTGCTCATTTTACTCTTACTCTGTAAAGAGGCAGCACGGTGCAGAGATTAATGTGCATACCAGATAACCTGGGCTGTTGAGAGGACTAAATGAGCTGATATGCAAAATGTGTTTTATAACAGTGCTTGGCACTTAGTATTATTATATATATGTTCATTATTAAATAAACTGTACATATGTGCATTTTATACTTTAAAACTGAGAACAAAAGAAAATTATGTATGAAATTCTTAAGCTGAAACTAACAAACAGAATCAATACTATTCTCTATACACTGCTGAACACTGAGCAGCAGTTCTACGCTGAGAGTCACATATGTTGGCGTAGCTACAGCAAACAATCTTTGTAGCAGGAGTCTTCTCTGCAATGAGCCACAGGAAACTCCCCCATTGGTTTTTCTCTTCTTTTTGAAGAGCATTTTGGAAAGAATCCAAAGCAAGTCCTTAATTAATTTAATTAAAAATTGTATAATATATTATTTCTTAGCAATAAGAGCTTTCAAACATACAAAAGAATGCGAAATGGTTTAGATTCATACTCTAATGCCTCCCATGAAAAAGCAGAATGGTTTACAAAACATTTAGCAAAATAAAACTACTCTTAATGCAGTGAGGCAGTAAAACAGAATGGAAAACTGTTATGAGATTATTCAAAGATCATGATCATCTCAAGGGAACAACTACACAAAGACTCAAGCTCATCTTTAAAATCCTTTGTAAGTAGCATACATTATTTATATTGAAAATAGTATTTCCAAATCATCCTTCCCCACCTTGAATATAAAAATGCTCATTAATTATTTCCTCCTTAAATCCTCGTGTAAAATTAGTAAATATAGCATTACTGTAACAGTAAAAAACAAAAGCATGAGTGCATGTAGCGGATTACATAAATGTTTGCATACATACAGAAGAGTCTGGAATATACATAAATTGTCAACTAGGTCCATTTGGACAGTGGAGAATAAAGTGGGAACTTGCAGTTTCACTTACACAATGTAGCATTATTTGAATTTTTAAACAATAAATATGCATTGATTTTGTTTTAGATTACTACCATTCTTTCTTTAAAATAGTTATTGGTGAATTACAAAAGTAAAATATATTCATTGTAAAGAATTAGATTAGCAAAGACAAAAATAAAAATCATCTATAAATCTACCAATAAGAGAGAACCATGCATAATATATGAAAGATAATTCTTACCTTTGTAAGGTGTCCCCACAGTTGTTGCATATACATTCTTTTCGTATTTCTTTAATCGGTCTTCTAAATTGTGAATCTAAAAATAAATATTTAAATCATATAAAATTCATACGGAAATCATATGTAAAAGGACTGCTGTAGCCACTAGATTTTTTAATGCTGAAGACAACATATAGGCAAATCAAATTAATACAAATGGTTTCTTACATAACAAAAGCACAGAGAATAAAAGAAAAAATATGTAAATAGAACTTTAACAAAAGTAAAACTTTTGTTCCTATATAAAGTGAAAAGACAATCTACAGAATGGGAGAAAATATTTGCAAGTCATACAACTAATATAGGACTTGTACCCAGAACATATAAAGATTATTTAAAACTCAACAACAAAAAACCACATAACACAACTGAAAAATGAGCAAAGCACTTGAATGGATATTGCTCCAAAGATATACAAATGGCCAACAAGCAGATGGTAAGATGCTCAACATCATTAGTCATTAGGAAAATGCAAATTAAAACCATAATGAAATACCACTTCATACCAACTAGCATGGCTATAATCAAAAAAGTTGTTGGCGAGAATGTGGAAAAATTAGAATCTTTATACTTTGTTGGTGAGAATATAAAATGGTGCCACTATGTAAAACAGTTAGGTGGTTCCTCAAAAAGTTAAAACTTAATTACCATATGATCTAGCAATTCAAATCCTGGGTATATATCCCAAATAATTGGAAACAGGAGTTCAAACATAAATTGTACACAATGTTCCTAGTAGCATTATTCACAATGTAGAAACAACCCAAACATCCATCAACTGATGAATGGATAAAGAAAATGTGTTCTATCCATATAATGGAATATTATTCAGTCATAACGAATGCAGTATGGATACATGCTACAATATGGATGAACCATAAAAACATCTTGCTAAGTGAAAGAAGCCAGATAAAAAAAGGCCATGTATTATATGATTCTATTTATATTAAATACTCAGAACAGGCAAATCCAGTGACATAGAAAGCAGACTAGTGGTTACCAGCAGCTGGGGCGGAAGTAAAGAGGAATGACTGCTCAGTGGATATGTGGTTTCCTTTTGGGGTGATGAAATGTTTTGGAACTACATAATGCTGATGGGTTCACAACATTATAAATGAACTAAATGTCAATGAATCATGTGTTTTAAAACGGTCGATTTGGTTATATGTATTTTACCACTATAAAAAAATAACTAACACAAAAATTGTTACGTTAGAACAGTTTGAAGATTTGAGGATGAGAGAAGAGAATTTTAAAGTACTAGTAACCTTGAGAATAGATGAGAAAAGTTAACCACTGAGAAATAGAAAAAAATAAAGTAACATTGGGACTTAGTATAGCAGGTCCTTGAATAATGTTCTTTCAACTTCATTCTGTTATAAAACTGATGAAAAAAAAATCAGTTACCACCCGGGGCCACTGTCTGTGTGGAGTTTGCTCGTTTGCCCCACACGTGCATGGGTTTTCTCTGGGTACTCCAGTTTCCTCCCACATCCCAAAGATGTGCACTTTAGGTGAACTGGCGAGTCTAAATTGTCCCCATCTGAGCGAGTGTGGGGTGTGTGAGTGGCCCTGCGATGGAAGGGCATCCTGTCCAGGGTGGGTTCCTGCCTTGTGCCCTGAGAGGCTCCAGCCACCCATGACCCTAAACTAAAATAAGTGGGTTGGAAAATAATTATCTTACTTGTTTGTATTAATCTTTCCTAAATGCATATATAACTCACATTTGTTTCAATGTTTACTATTAGAACTGTTTTAGGTCTTTATTTAGAAGTTTGGTGATGTTTTTATGATCAGCAATATGCAACAGGAACTTAACTCTTGTTTCCATCAATTAGCCTATGGTAAAATTGGTTTCATTATACGTCATTTTGCTTAAAGTTGCAGTTTTTAAGAAACTATCGAAAATGTTAAATGAGAATTTTATGAATTTTTAAAAAAAATTATGAAAAACTTCAAACATACTCAATACAGAAAGTATAGTTCAATTAATGTCCATATATCCATCACCTAGTTTCAACAATTACCAAGATTTTATTTGTATTAATTTTAAGAAAACTGGAATATCCCTGAAGATTTAGCCTTCAAACTTAGCTTGCAGACCTGAGGCACTATTCCTCCAGTTTGGAAAAAGTCAACTAAAGATCATGCACCACAGATACACGTATACTGGTGTTTGCATGTGTGTACATCCTTCTACGCATACACACATGGTCCTATTTAAATTAGATTACTGGACAATATGTGGACAAACTATATTAAGTTAAGACAATTTAACCACTAGGAAAAAGTAGTAAAGATTGATATCAATGTATTTTCCCTCTGATAAAACCAAAAATTAACTTTTAGAACTTAAGTTATTACAAATTAAACAAACATAAATTGTTATCCAAAATGCGAAGCACTAGAAATAACAGGATGCAAATGTTCTTGTTTAAATACAGGTAATGACGAATTTATGGAGATATCCTCTACAAATGTAAGACAAAAACTGTAAAGTTAACTATTAGATCAGTTCTTTTTTTTTAATTAAATGAAACCCAAGTACATACTAACATAAATTAAGGAAGTTAGTTCAAAATAAAGGCAGCAATTAGATCTGTTACCTGTTCTCTGAACTCTTGCTCTTTCAACTTTGAATCACTGATCAGAGTAGTCTTCTGTGCTAGTTGTGTCTGAAAGAACAAAAAGTCAGATCTGAAATGTATATGGGTTTAATTACTGCCTGGACACATTTCTGTATAGCTTGGGAAATTTTTTTCTTATTAGAACAGTCTCTTCATGTTTTAACTTAAAACACAGAATTCTCCTGAAAATGCACTACCTTCAGTCAAATTCAAGGAAGATTTAGTCTTACCTGTAGCTCCATAATTGTTACCTGAAAATGGAGGAAAAAAATGAGTGTATACAATAAAATCTATAAGAAACAGTAAAAGTGAATAATACAAAATGACAAGGAAATAAGAATTCTTAAGTTATAGTCTTAACAGAGTGGTCAGGTTTGAAATAAGATTTTAAATATTTGGCTGTAAACCTGGTCTATTTTGCTATGCAAACCAGTGTAAATATATACAAACGTAAGTAAACACAAGGAAAAGGACTGGAAGGCCACTCAGCAAACTCCTAACAATGACAGGACACGCCCACCAGGAAGGGTTTATTCTATACTTCTGTATTACCTGACTCATTTACAACATGAAGATATTCATGTATTGTGTGTATAAATTTTAAAAATTAAACTTATTAACATCCATTTAAAGCACATGGACCCTTTCGGGAAACTTGTAAAGCACTATTTCTGGGAATCCACTCAGAGCTTTAATCACAAATGACTTCACTGAAATCAACACTGATATGCAATTCAAAACATCCCAGAAACAACAAAAGATGCTCAAGAAGGATAAAAATTCATGAAGAATAAAATAAGATGTTTTTTAGAGTAGGAATAAAAATGAAGGATGTTTTCTCTCTTTTATGACACAAGGTGAATGACTCAGAAGACCTTCGAAATATTAACTTCATAATCTGTCAATATTCTATGGCAGCCCAGCATGGGTCAAAATGTCACTATATACAACATTTATACTTATTTTGATATTAAGGAAAAGAACATGTTACTCAAGTACATGTATTTGTCTCATAGGAAGTAATACTTCATAATACCTAGTATATTCCTATCATGACTAAATGGCAAAAAATTTAAAAAACAAACTAAAACAGTAGAACTAGTAGCTCTTAAAGAAATAGAGAAACAGTCCACTCAGCTTGCTAAGTGTTAATAACTAAGGTAAGGTACCACGAGGCACGGCATAGCAAAGCCCTTTTATAAAGATCTCTTCCCTCCATTTTGGAAAAATGGTCCATGTAATTTGGTTGTCTGGAAAATTGCTATCTGGTAACTGACATTCTGTAATGAATCCTCTATAACTCCCAAGGATGAAGACATGAACATCAAACTTTCCCAAGGCCCTCATGACAGTGTTATATAAAGACCACACTGGACGAGCGAGAACATTTTAGGAAGTAGAACGGTACACTATCTGGCTTCTCAGACTTGGGCCCACATGCCCTGTTGGGCTGCACAGTGGGACAGGAAACCACAGAATAAACATGGCCAATCTTTCATAGCATCAATTTTACCTATAGACTGAGATTATTAAAATGCCTAGATATGCACTGCCAGATGTCTTTGAATTCAGTCCAATTTTCCAAAATAATCCCATTGTAGTATTTGTATCTGTCCCATTAACCAAGGACAAAAATAGGAATTGTTTTTCATAATGGTATATAACTAAAAACATTTCAATGTGACTGCAAATAAGGATATCTTATAGAGTAGAATATAACATTTACATGAATTTTTAGCACAAAATATAAAAATCTAAAACTATCGTACTTCCTATGGACCACTTTTGGCTATGTCTCAGGGCTCTGAGGTTCACTTTCCTTTGCTGCTCTTTCCACAAGAAAGACTGAGAAGCCCTAGGATAACAGAAATGTCTAGGCTCTGAAGTCTGGCAGATTGGGTTTAAATTCCCAATACAACATTAGCTGTGTGAGCTTCAATATTTTATTTAACCTAACTGAAACTTAGTTTCACTGTCTATAAACAGTGAAATGGAAATTGTCTATAAACAATGGAAATGACAATGCTTTCAAGAAATGTGACACAAAGTCCAGTTCCTCTCACTTTATCATTGCCTGGGTTTTCTTCCTGCTTTTGCTGATACTTCTTTTGTAGCTCCTCAAGTTGAGTCTGCAGGTCCATTACTTTTGCAGTCATTTCTTCTTCACGAGCCTTTAGAATAAAAACAGGTGTTAAAGAACCTAGTAGAGCAGCAACAGCGGGTATAGAGAAAACTCTCTCTGTAGGAAAAACAAATACCAAAACATTTATGAGTCACAAACCACTGTTATTACTGTAATTTATTACTGTGGTTAGAGCTCTAAACACTTTCTATCATACCCCACTTTTAACTCTAAGCCCTTTTTAATGCAGCTCACTATTCCTAGGATATCTTTTTTTCCCACCTTCACTCCCTCTGTCCCCACCCGATAAAGCTCACCAAGGTATTTCTTCTCCCTTAAACTAGGGTTCCCACGTTTAAGCAACAATTAGGTGTGTAGCAGTGTTGTGACAGAACTATAATATACAGCCTGTGTTATAAGACTTTGGTCTTTTCTATATTAGGATTTGATTTCCATAAAATAACCATTAATTTAAACTGGTAGATACTTTTATGCACAGCATTGCTCAGCCAGCTGGCAACTTTACTGATAAAAAGTTGTGATGGTTTTTTCCCAGCCCCTTTGGATGGGCTGTACAATTCAAGAGATGGGTTTTTTTGTCCTAGTTCAGCAAACCTGCACACCTCCTACACATCTGCCCCCAAACCACACCAGTGATATTTTGAGGTAGATGTTCAACTAAAATCTATTTTTGAAAAAAAAAATAGTTACTGTCTAATGTATTGGTAACCAATTTAATGTCTCTACTTGCCTTGGACTTTGCAAAAAAACAGACAAGGCTGTAAAAATAGTATATAACTTATTGGTCAAAAAAATCCTACTTATAAAATTTGGTGTACAAATCATTCTCTTTTGTTGATTACCCTGCGTAAAGGCTGTTGCCCATCCTTCCATTTCTTTATTTGTCTTGATAATTGCCATGATTTACTGTACAAAGCGGTCCAGAACTCTCCTTGCTCTTACAAATCTTGCAATAACCTTTGTGCAAAAAGAACACTTGGAATTGGAATATTGATCAGATTTAAGTAATGAAGGCAGGACAAGTGTTTGCTGAGTAAGAGTCTAAACAGGAAAAACAACCATAAACAGGTATTTGATTTAACAGATGCTGACTTGCCAGAATCAAGAAAAAATAAGTCTCAAAAACTAAAACAAATCGGCCACATGGCACAAAATAAGATAATGAACCAGGGGACACGGAAAATCTAATTTTAAATACTACCTGTCATGAACTTAGAACACCTGGAAAAGAACGAACCCCTACTCTCAACGTAAGCAGAACAGGGATCTCCTTCGACATCTCCCCACTGGGACCCACTTTAATCTGGCCACCACCCTTACACCACCCCTGACCAGAACCTGCTGTAAATACAATACAATACGTTACACCTACAGTCTTGGTTTACCGTTTTTATTCTACTATTGCATATCCTGTGTGATGTCTGTGTCAGTGTGGCTTAGCCCTGTTTGTAAGGATCACCTGTTAATTATTTATTCAGTTAGGCCCAGATTTTAATATGACAATTAGCTGTGTCTCTGACATTTCCTTTGACAGTTGTGAGATACCAACCTAAAGTGAGTCCTCTAAGAATTAAAAAAGAATCCTTGATGTTATTTCTAATTTAAGAAATGGTTCTGTAATTTCCTTTGCAAAAGCTTTCTCATCTTGGAGGGGAAGAAAAAACAGTACTGCTTGCTCTGACGTAAAAACAATAAGCAAATCTAGTTAAATTGAATATGCACATATGTAGTAATTATGTTTTAAAGATTAATTATTATGCCAAAGCCAAATCGCTAAAATACAATCAATGTCAAAAAGAAACCAGATTTGAATCCAATGTGGCTTTAGGAGCTACTTCCTGCCAGTGAAAGTGCTCTGAGTTCCAGACTAAGGCGATTAGGTAAACTCCCTTACTTGTGTGTATCCCATACCTCCTTTGAGATTCACCACCCCTCTTCACAAAGGAATTCTTCTCTGTCCTACCATGTGTCACCTCCCTCAAATTTACCACCTGTCTAGTATGAAGCAAGCATTAGGCTAGGTTCTCAAGTCTAGAGATACATGTCTAGAACCTCAAAATCCCTGCCAACAAAATGCTTCCAGTCTAAGGGAGAGGACAGATAATTAACATATCTCTATACATGTATGTGTGACAAAAGTGACATGTTATAAGTGAAGCAATAAATATAGATGAGTACCAAAAGAACACAGATACAATTAATTCCAGTTCAGGGGTTTCAAAAAAAAACCAATATAATGCAGAAGAGTATATTTAGAAAATCTAACTTTGGGTAGAAAAGGGAAAAAGAATGTTTCATTTTTGTTTCAGTTTGCGTAAGGAAATACTGGAACATTACATAAGAAACTCATGGAGGGAGAAGGGAGACAGGACTGTATAAAACAGAGAATAAAAATATGTGCCATTTTCATTAAAGACCATTCTCCAACTATACTTTTTTATATTATGGTCTTTAAACCATGTGAATACATTTGATTCAAACAATTTTTTTTCTAAATTAAACTTCAATTTTAAACTTAAAAAGCCAAAAAAGAGATGGTAACAACTGTATGAATTCATGAAACTTGAAAATGTGATCTTTAGGCACACAGAAAAGCATAAGCAAAGGTAAAACACGGGGAAGAACAAGCTCAAGTTGAGTTTGGCTGAAACTGACTGAATTGGGGGAGGTATCACTGGGACAATGGCAAGCCATTGAAAGTATCAAGGAGGAGAAGTGATATGATCACACCTGCGTTTCAAGGTAGAAAATAACTCTGATAGGAAGAGATGAATACCTTAGAAAAAAAGATTAGCAGCAAGGAGGTCAGGTGGGAAATTAATACAACAGACCAGACCAGGTGAAAGATGGCAGCCCAGACTGTGGCAGCAGTGGAGTTGAGAGGGAAGGAACGTACAATGCGACACAATGAAAAATGACATCCTAAGAGCCCACTATATGTTGGATATTGTGCTGGAGATACACACAGAGAAACAGATGATTTACTAAAGCAGACAAGAATTCCTTTGTTTGATAACAGCTTTTGGGGGGGAAGGGTGGATATCACTACATAATATATACAAATTCCAGAAAAAGTCCAATTCCAAAAATTTTTGAGTGGGAAAATGGTGAGAATATGTCTCAGAATCAAACTCATATGATGTTTGCTGAGAACTGTTAATATCCCCTTTTAGTAATATTTACATTTTTAAAAAGAAATTCTTCAAGACAGAGTATGTAATTGGTGTGTTTCGATGAGGACTTGTTGAATCACAAAGTCAGCCCTAGACCTGGCAGTTGAAAGTCTAGGGCCACAACGTCCAATCCAGTAGCCACCAGCCATCCTAGAACTGTGGCCATGAGCACTTGAAGTGTGGCTAGTCCAAACTGAGGCAGGTTGTAAACGTGAAAATATGCTAATCTCAAAGAATTAATACATATATAATTTTTACATTGACTACATATTGAAATACTATTTTTGATATAATGGGTCAGTTAACATACTATTAAAATTAAGTTCACCTGTTTATTTTTTTAATGGGGCTACTAAAAGCTTGAAATGCCATGGGTGGCTCATATTTGTGGCTTGTATTGTATTTCTAACGGACAGTGCTGGTCTAAGACACAGGAAAGAGCTTGGGGGAGTGCCTACCCAGCTCCTCTGCCCCCCCTCCACTTCCTGCCCACTTGTTCGGCTCCCCTAAGCTTAAAGCTTAAAGGTCCATTCCCTTCATTTCCCCGAGTAAACAGCAGATTTTTTCAAGGATGAGCCATACCAGCAGCTAACCTCTCTCCCTGCACCCTCACCCCTCTAGCTACGAACGTTTGTCACAACCGAGGAAAATCTACCATCTCTATCCCACCCATAGAGAGAAAAAGAAGCAGTTCACAAAAGGGAACTCTATAGCTGTGGCAGTTTATCCCTGCAGTGAAGCTCCCTGACTTAATTTGATCCATGATAAACAACCGTCGCCTTCCCCAAGGTCCTTTTTCAGGGAAAAGTCTTTACAAAATACTATGCTACACTTGCTTTTCCTTCTGGGAAAAAGAAAAACAAACGATAAAACTAAACTTGCTTTAAAGTATATTCCAATTCCAAAATTTATAAGGATTCAAGAAACAACTGTATTTTTTAAAACTTCACACATATACACTCTATGGAAGTATAAGAAAATGTGAAATTATCTCCCATAACTCAGCTAACAAAACCAAGTCTGATTCAAAACATCCCAGAGTGTTTCTCTAAAACACAGCATCTGGTGCCAAATGAAAATTCTTAGAAATGTTATTAATTACGAAAGGCATAGCTATGATACTATCGTTGATAATAATAATATGTTTTTTGGCCCAGTTTTGACCTATTTCACCAGGGCCTATTCCATAGTTGTGGCTGATGCCTGAATGTATCCTAGCTAACAAATTATTAATAAGAACTGGAATTTCTGAAAGGTTCTTACTACTAACCAAAATCTGAACAAGGAGTCTCAAATGTAATTCTTATTCAGAATTACATGTTAATGAACTGTGTCTCTTTTAACGATGTAAATAAAAAAAACATAAATTAAATAAACATTAATTTATTTTCTTACCTGACTGAAATATCAGTTAAAGGTTGCAGGTAAACTGATGTTTGAAACTCACCAAACTACTGAATGTGGCATAGGAGAATATACTTCCAGGGCCCTCAAGCTTGTGACCTTACAGCCATTGTACATAGCACATCATTCCTCCTATAGGAATGAACTTTTTTCCTGACACAAAAAGTGGCCGCTCTGGATAAAGCATTGCTTACTGTACCAGGCTTTTGTTTCCAGGTAACATGTCTGTAGAAGTCTTAATTTTGAATAGAGCGATAGCTATTACTGGAAACTAACTGTTTTTTTCTATTATACTCTGCTTTATCAAAAAAGTAAACTATTTAAATTGTGCTCCAGAAATCCAGATGTTGTCTTGTGATCTTTAAACAATAAATGAATGATTTGCTCTTTAAAAAAAAAAGAGTGAAATTATTCAAACCTTCTTTTCATAATGGAACTAAAACTCAAAAAGGATAAAATGGTGGCATTTATACGTATGTGTCATATCTTGGAATTTCACCCTTTTCAATTATATTTAAAATTATTATTAGAATCTATTCCTGGCTCAAACTTCTACTGCTGCCCTAGTCAGGTGAAGCATGATTCTCTGATTTACGCATTCTTAGTCATCAAGTGGTTCTCAGTACATGGTGAAATAAGGCTTGGAGTAACTAAAGAATCTGCAATGAAGAATAATTTACATTGTTTTACACATGAAAATGTTCTATAGTCCGAAATACTCACTAGCATTCATGGCTTATATTCACAAACAAAAATGACTGATAATCCACCATTAGTAGAATAAGCACATTGAAATATCCTCCCACTAAATATAAAAGATTTGGCTGATGCATTCCATTTTTTCCCATACTTTTTGTCCTTTGAGGACGTGCAAATTGGGTAGGGATGGAATAAAGTTAACTGGCCATCCTGGAAAGACACCAGTTAAGCTAAGTAGCCACTCCAAAACACACACTAACTCTCAGATTATTTAGACTTTACCTAAGCACAAAATCTCACTTCTTAGTCTGGTTCTCTCACAATTTAGCCTGACTTTGAGAAGAAGACAGAGAAGAGAATACATTCTTCCCCTTAGTAATTCATTGTCGCTTCAATACCTGTCAACTGGACTTTACTGCCTAGTTAGCAGAATCTGATCAGGAAACTAAAATCTTGGTGAAAATCAATTAGACTCCTTATAAATCTGCATACAGTGTAGAAATACTAACGTAGACAATATTGAGCCAAAAAAGAAAAAAAACCCTCTACATTATGAAAAACAGGAAATCTGATAATCCGATTTTCTTTAGCACTACCATGAATCTATTACAGCTAAATTTCAAAATAGAGAAAGTAAGGTACATCAAGGATTTCTTCGTATCTTTTGGCTGTTCTTTTGAGATCATCTTCTTTCTCTACGATTTTTTTATATAACTGATTTGTCTCTTCTTGATGGCTTTCCAAAAGTTCAGCTTCCACTTCCTGGGCTTTATCTAATAAATGAAAAATGGACACACACAAGAAAACACATTAGGTAAGAATTAATATCTATATCCCAATTTCAGTAAGAACCCATGCTCCAAATCAAATTTGATAAAAATCAACTGACCAGATGTACTCTTCTCAGACAGCAGACGTGTCTTTATACAGTAAATTAATTACCTAATGCTTTCAGGTTCTTTCACCTGCTCCTCTTCTCAGTAAGGCAAGCCATGCCCATGCAAGTAGTGCCAGGTTCCCATGAGAGAATGTTCTTGGGCAAAAATCCTTTTTTCTCCAGTTAAATTACTTTAAAGCACTTAGCACAGTGTGAAAAGACTAGGCCTAAATTATAAATAGTCTCTGCTGATTCCGATTTGTTCTTTATTGAATTAAAATTTTTCTTTACCTATGGTTTCTTTTACGGTTGTTTCCAGCTCCTGTTCCTTCTGTGCCAGCTGTGTATGAAACTCCCTCATCAGCTGTTTTAATGTAGAATTGTGCTTCAACTCAAGATCTTCCTGCTCCTGCCTGAGTAACAAAAATACAGTTAACAGTTGTCATACAAAAAAACAAGCTGCAAAGAGTTACCTGGTCTTCACAACAGTGCGCACAGTATGATCTCAGTGGTATAAAAACACTTTCTAAGGGCACACAGGAGTGTGTCAGTGTGTGTGTGTGTGAGAGAGAGACAGAGACAGAGACAGAGACAGAGAGACTAGGCACAGTAAACTACTTCTGGAAGATTACCTCTAGGGGATTTGAAAATTTTTCTTTTCACTGAAAATATTTCACCATACACATCTACATCATATAATCCAATGCTAATCCTAAATTAACACAAAATGAAAATAATTCCTTGGCTATGAACCTAAAAACCATGATCTTATATGTAAGAAAAGGATTTACCCCCCTAAATGTACATGGAATAACACTGTGTCTTGCCTTAAATTGTTTCTATTTCTCCTCAGTATTTAACTTACTAGATTTATGTTTAATACTTCAGGTAGGTGAAACTTAACCGTATTAGGCACAAAAAAGGGACTTAAGTAAGGAGGACCGCCTTAGAAATAGTCATGCTGAAAACGCACTTACTTGATTTTCTCTTCCATTTCTTGTTCATATTCTTTCTTTGTTATAGCCAATTCTTGCTGATGTTCCTTCCGCAACATTCGAATATCTTTCTGCAGTTTCACAATCTCCTTGCTCAGCTTCTGCTTCTCCTGCTCTGCTGATGCTAATCTAAACTCCAGGTCACTGTGCTCAGCCTCCCTGTTACTAAGCAACTGGGGTTGCACCGCATGTGACTTGGACTTTCCTTCAGCACTTTCTCCCAAAATTTCTGTGGATTTACTTTTTCCACCCATCTGCTGTTGTGAAGCCAGTGATTTTTCATATTTGGAGGTCAGCTCTTCCATTTCAACTCTGTGTCTTTCCTTCTCTCTTACTAAGCAAGAGGACTCTTTTAGCTTTTGCGCCAAAATCTGACAGGTTAGTTCCTTCTCCTGGAGGGTTTTCTGCAAATCCTCAAGTGCATTTTCCAAGTTTTGCTTTGCCCCTATGTTATTTTCACCTCCCTCTTCTTCCATGTGCTGGGGCACTATCAAGGAATACTTCTTGTTGTTTGCCTCAAGCTCCTCTTGAAGATGATTTATCACACCTTGATCCTCGTGTTGCTTTGCTTCGGCATGTTCTAGCTTTCTTAAGAGCTCCTGGTATTTGTACTGCATTTCAGAATGAGAAGAAACTGCCTCTTCTTTTTCCTGCTCTAGCCTCTGCAGTAGCTTTTCTTGTTCAATTAAATTTCTCTGTAAAACAGTGATTTTCTCCTCACATGCTTTCTGCACACAGCCTTGGGAATCTGCTGCTTCTTGCTCAGTACGTGCTGCCAAATTTTTTGCTGATGTGGGTACAACTGATGTTTCTGACTGTGAACTTTCCACTGACCTAAGTTTTTCTTCCAAGATGTGAATTTCTCTCTCTCTTTCCTGCAATTTTGTATTTAGTTCACTCAGAAGGCTTTCTGTATCTTTTTTATACTGCTGTTCTTTCTCTTCCATTTGAGATAACAACTGCTTCTTGATGGCTGCGATTTTTTGTTCAGCCTTTTTCTTCAGTTCTGCTAATTTTGCAGCACCCTCTAATTCAAGTCTATCTTCCAATGCCTTTAACGCCTCTTCTTTGCTTTTCACGCTTGAATTCATGTGTTCCAATTCTTCCTTCTGAGTTTCAAGTTCAGATTTCATGGAAGTCACTTGCTTTTCAAGTCTTAAGACTTTTTCTTCAGCCTCTTTCACTTTATTGTCCTTTTCTTCCCCTAACTCTTGAACATGCTGCAGTTTCTGAACCATTTCATTCTGTTCAATATTCTTTTGCTGATTATAATTTTCAAGAATTTCATTTAAGGACTCAATTTCAATTGTTTTCTGAGTAACATGCTCCTCTAATTCCATAATTCTTGCTGTCTGAGTTTTTAACTCAGTCTCTAAACTACACTCCTTTTCCTCCATCTTGCTCTTCTTATCTTCCATTTCATCCTTTAAACATTCCCATCTTTTATTTTGCTGATCAAGGTCTTCCTTCAATAAAGCTATCTGCTCATCCTTTTCACTGGCTTCCTTCGTTTTCAACTCAAGCTGCATCTGCAGTTCGTTAATAGTATTTTGATATTGTGTAAATTTTGACTGTGCTTTCTTCTTCCATTCTGAGAATTTGTTAGATGAGTGATCTACTTGTTCAAGAGCAGAAATTTTCTCTTTACTCAGCGTTTCAACTTTCAAAGTCAAATCTTGCACCTGATCCCGCAATTCACGTTGTTCTTCATCATATCGCTTACTTAATGATGAAATAGCCGCTTCTTTTTCAGTTGGGCTGATACTATTCTGAAGTTGAGTATTCAGCTCAGTTAGTTGTTTACTAAGACTGCTGATCTCAGCTTTTTTCTCTTGAAGCTCTTCTTTCATCAGTGTGACAGCATTGATGTTTTCCGATAATTCTTTCTTCAACTGTGTGATACAAGACTCCTTTTCGGAGGCAGCCTGTTGCTGATTACCTCCCTCCTTCTGTAAGACTTCTTTTTCTGTTACAAGACCTTCAATATCAGCCTTCATGCTCTTAATTTGATTTTCCTTTTCTTCTAACTGATGGGTAGCCTGCTGAAGAGAACTATTTAGTTTATTTTGCTCTTCTGTTAGCTGTCTAAGTTGTGCTTCTAATTCAGAAACTTTGCAAGTTTTAATTTGTAGTGCCTCCTTCACTTTAGTTGTGTGGTGCTGACAATGGGAAATTCTAGAGAGAATAGCATTAATTTTACTATTACTAATGCTGATTAGTTCATTTGTTTTAGCTTGTACTAAGGCTTCAGTTTTCTTAGAGTAAATATCCAACTGAACTGCTAGTTCCTCAGACAGTTTCTTGATTTCCAAGTTTTTGTCTTCTAGGTTTTTCTGACTTCTTTCATGTGAAGATTTCAAACTCTGGAATTCTTCATCTGTGGTTTTCAACTTGTCGGTCAACTCAAAAACCTTAAGCTTATCTCTTTCTGCCAGTGTCTTCAGTTCAACTACATGCTCTTGAAGAAAAGTATTTTCCTTCAGAGAATGCTTCAAGTCAACTTCCAGCTTTTCAAGTTGTACTTTCAATTCAGTTTCATTTTGTGAGAGAGAATTCGTATGAGCAGACTTCTGGTTTAACTGTTCCTTTAACTCCTTTAATAATGTATCCTGCTTAGTACCTTCTTCCTTCAGCCGTGTTATTTCCTTGTTCACCTCTTCTTTTTCACACTCAAATATGAGGATCTTTTGCTTCAGTTCTGCTACCTCTTGTTCTTTTTCCTGTAATTGGATTGCGTGTTTTTCCTGAAGTTCTTCAGCTTGCTGATTAAGTTTCTTTTCCCAGACTGATATGACATCACTGAGTTCTCGCCTATGCACTTCCGTAAGACTTTCTATTTGCTCCTTTTGGTTTGTTTCCAGTCTTGATACTGCATCATTGATTCCAGCTGAGTTAGCCTGTGCCATTTCCAAAATTTTGGCATTGAACTGTTTTTCTTTCTGACTAAGCTCTAGGACAGTATTTTCAAGCTCTTTTTTAAGTTTGGCTTCCTGATCCAACAATTTCTTCTTTAATGTTTCTTGCATCTCCTTTGATTTCTGCTTAATTTTTTCTATTTTTTTTTCTTGATTTTTAAATTTGGCTTCATATTCTTCATGCAAACTGCTAATACTGTCCTCCTTGGCTGATAATTCCTGTTTGAGTGTTTCAATTTCTTTGCTCTGTCCCTCTCTCATTTGTAAAATTACATTTTCCTTTTCCATCAGGATTTGCTTGGTCTGTCCCTGCTCTATGTTATTATCTTTAAGTTGGGACTCATAGAGTTGGGTTAAAGATTTTACTTTTTCTTCCATTTCACTATTCTGTTTTTCAAGTTGCTGCATCAAGTCCTGCACCTGGATTTTGTGAGTGTCTAACTCAGTACAAACATCCTTCTTTTGTGTTTCAACTTCGGCGATCTGTTTTGTAAGAAGAATTCTTTCTGCTTCTAACTCCAACAGCTTCTCCTGAAGCTGGGCCAGCTGCTCCCCATAGGCTGTCGCCTGCTCGTGTGTGGTCTTCTGGTGGGAATGACAAAGCTCCAGCTCAGCACATGCCTGCTGGCGTTCTCCTTCAGATCTTTTCCTATTTGCCTCTAAATCTGCCACACGAGCCTGATGCTCTTTCAAATGCTTATCCTTTTCCTTCAGAAGAAGCCCAAGCTGATTAATTTCATCTTTCAATGCCTTCTCGGTTCTCTGGATAGATATCTCTTGTTCTTTAATAATATTGTCAACTTGTTGCTGGTGATGATTTTTCTGTTCATCCAGCTTGGCCTCTAACTCCCGCTTCACTTTATCTGCTTGATCCTTTAGTACAGAAAGTTCCTCTTCTAGCTTGTCACGGGCTTTTAATACTTCCGACAGTTCAGAAGACAATGATTCCAGCTCTGTTTGCTTCACATCAAGCTTTTCCACAGTCTTTTCATTCATCTCTTCTATGTGAGCCTGGAAGAGACTCTCTTTGTCTTTCAACAATGTTTCTTTTTCTTGTTCATACTTTTCTCTAAGCTTTTCCATTTCAGTCTGATGCTGTTGCTTTAAGACTTGGAGTTTTTCAGTCCAAAGGTTATCCTGCTGATGCTGCAGGCTTTCCAATTCTGTCCTGTGTTTCTCAACCATGATTGTAATTTCCTTATTGTGCTTATTTTTTTCAGCTTCCAAATTTATAGCTAAATCTTCTGATTGCATTTTGCTTTCTTGTAAGCTTTTTTCCAAAGAACTTTCTAATTCCAGAATTCTCTGTTAATAAAAACAGATGTATTTTTATTAAGTATAGACCTGTTTATTAGTAATGATACACACAACATGATATCTACACCTAATAGTTATTTATCTAAATTTCAAAGATTTAACCAAACACTAGAAAGGACAAAGAATCTCTGCTCAATTCCTAAAAGAATTATATAACAAAGAAAAGATTCTATTTTTAACACAACTCATAATTCCAGATTCTTTCTACCTATTTGGGTAACTACTTCAACAATATATATTTCAAGGATATTTTGAATGGATAGTCAAAAAGAAATAAATCATAAAGCAGATAATAATAACTATTGAGAGAAAGATAGGTTTTTTTTTTTCTGTTTTTAAGGCCTGTAATATTCTTCTATTACTTTTATAATTGAATTTTGGAAGATAAATAATGTATCTGAGTTTTCTACCCCAAAAATTAGTATTTAGAATGTTTTGCAAAAAGAAGGAACTTAAACAAATTTTACAAAGATTACTATTATCTTATGCAAATATCAGTCCTTACTCTAAAGGAAAAGAGGCGAAGTGAGGCAGAGCAACAGAATGTCAGAGCAGGTTTTAAGGAATTACCAAATCCAATCTCTTCATGTAACAGGTGAAAATATTAAGGTATAATTAATTTACAAAAGTAGCAAGTAAAAGATCTAGGACTGAGTACCCATTCCCCTCCACTACGCCACCTTATATAAATATTAGAAATGGGAAAATAAAACATAGTTTAGAACTATGGGTAATTGTTGTGACTGTTTCACTATCTAAATCAGAGCCAAAAGGCCAAATAAATAACATCAGTTAATTTATTCAAAACAGTCCATACATTTCATATACGCCTGAGGGAAGGGCCAGAGGGCCTTAATAATGTGCACACTGAGACATACACAAATACATATACAAATATATTCATTATGTTTAATATGGGGAAATGGGGAAAAACTTCGATGTAAAAGCAGGGCATTGGGGTAATAAAACTGTGATACAAACAGAGTATGAATTATGTCCAGGACATGACATAAGATGAAGCTTGATAGTCAGGAAGGTAGCAGGGCAAGGGCTGCCCACAAAGTGAAGCCACTTCCTAAAGATCAGGGTGAGGAGGCAATGGAGTGGAGATGCTGCATGTGAGTGCAAAGAATCAGAGTGAGTGGCTGATGGTACAGCCAGCTACAGGCAGAGTCAGGAGCATCACGTAGCAAACAGCAAGCCACTCCCATGAATAGCTCCTACTACCTAAAAAGGAAGTGCATGTATATGTTAAGTCTAACCCAGTAAAACAAAAGCTTCTCTACAACTTTATACTGACTGGAGAGATAACGCAGTTTTCATATTCAAGTAAATTCACAGCTCTGGAACCTGAATATTATTTAAACTTACAGTTCTGTAAGTCTCTGCTTCTTGCTGAACGTCCCGAAGTTTATTTTCACTCTCTGCGAGGATTGCTTTCTTCTGCAACTCTAACTCTTCCAGGGCCAAAGATTCTTGCTGTTCTTTTTCTTGAGTGATCTTCAAATGTTCTGATTGACATTTTTCCTGTGCCAAAAACAATACTACTACCTTAGACCCATATAAATCTTCAGCATTCCCAAAGCACTTCCGTAGGAATCATTCATTTCATTCGGTCTGCACACCAGCCCTGTGAGGTAGGCAGTATCATCACCTCTCTCTTCCCAGGCTCTAGTCTGCAGAAGCAAGGTACTGGGGCTTTTACAGAGAGCTCTGGCCAATGTTTGCCACAATTACTCTTGATATGAAAAACTTTGTTCCAGTAACCCCAGTGCATCTGCTATTTTCCCACTACTTAAAATGTTTTGCAAAACAATGCTGAATGTAAAGGTCTCACAATTGCGGCTACCTGTCCTCTGCCCTTCAAAGTTTGCTTTTTCAACTCTACGCTGAGAAACTAGATTTTAAGTTTATGTAATTTGTGAGGAATACCTCATTAGGATAGGGAGCACCACATGGGAAACCAATGAAAATCAGAGGATTACATGTGACAATATAGATTAGATGAAGGAAATGTCTATAAAAGCCTACATAACTCTTTTCAGATGATCTGGGCTCTTCTACCATCCCATCAATCCTGAAAAGCTGCTTCTTTGATTGTCCTTATTACAAATCAACTTTCTTATTAAAAGTGTTTATTGTTTGAAAAGAGAAGCTCTTTTTCTCTAGAGAGAAGCACTTTCTCTAGAGAGAAGCACTTTCTCTAGAGAGAAGCACTTTCTCTAGAGAGAAGCACTTTCTCTAGAGAGAAGCACTTTCTCTAGAGAGAAGCACTTTCTCTAGAGAGAAGCACTTTTAACATGTAGTGGCTTTGAACTCCAATTTAAGTATACTCATCCACACCCAGTGCTTGAGGTTCCTGTGCCAGCAGCAGTATTTCCAATTCACCACACTCTGATGAAGCACTTGCTTTACCATATTATAAGGAGGTTGAGAAGAAAATAGTAGTTTCTAAATCAATTTTAAAACACCATTTTAAGCGTATATATTGTTTAATGTAAACAATATTCTAAATGCATCTCTATGTGCCTATAAAAATAAAATAGGAAATTTTAATAGTCTGTAGAATTTTGACTCTTAAGTCAAAGCTAACTTCTTTAAGAAACTAGGTAAAATGGGGAGTGGAGGAGGCCAAGCGCATGTGCGCATATGTGTGCTTTTTATGTGTGTCTGTGCCCTTCTCTCTCGACTCAGAATGTATCTGAACATATCAATTCCTAGGACAATTTTAACACAGCCAATGTTCTAGGCTCTGGGCCCCCAAAGGCCAATGACTCCAGCATGAAAACCCATAATTGTTGGTCTTTGTGACAAGAATTTTCAGCGCCATTTCCAGCTTCATTTATGTCCTGCTTTGTTGCTTCATTTCCATGCCACTATTTTAAATTTATTCTGTCCTGTTATAGTGTCAGTATTCTTATAAATTACTTTAGATCCTTTCCGGACCAACAAAGAATATAAATATGTGCCCATAAACATGTACATTTCAGGACTACAGACGAAACCCCTAACCTCAGCCAAAAGCACCGTAAATCCATGTGCCTGTTTGACCCACAGAGATTAGAGAACTCCCTGACTCAATCCAAGAACCACTGCTGCTGGAAATTCTCAGAGCCCCAGATCCCACTAAGAGTGAAAAATATATATTATATATGTGTGTGTAAGAGAAAGGAGAATAAATTATAAATACTGTTTCTTATTCTTTTATACTGAAAGCATTTTTAAACTATACATATTATCTTATGGATAATAACTTCATATACAAAGTTTTTGGCTTTAACACTTTTTTTTTTTTTTGGCTTTAACACTTTTTATGATAACTTATATAAAAAGCTTTTCACAGTTTGAGAAAAAAAAGATTTTTGTTTTAAACTTTCAAATTATACTATTCCAAAAAATCTTATTGTGCTTTTCTGGTTGATTTGATTAGTTCAGTCAGATTTTTTTTTTTTCTGTATTTTTTTAAACATCATATGGATTGAAAATTACTACTGAAATTACTCTACTACAAATGAAAACTACTTGGTCATTTTCAATCGTTCTTTAAAATGTATTTCAGGCAAAACTTTCCGAGTCTTGAGCTCTGCTACATTCAGTCTAGTGAGTTTTTTAGACATTCTTTCTGAGTAATGCAGTCATGGTTCACAGCTTCAATTAACCTATCTTCTCCTTCACTTCTCCCTAATCATAGCCTACCTCCAGGGTGAGAAGGATGATGAACAAACCATTAATGAAAGCTTGGTAGATTAGCAAATTTAATTTTCACACAATGCTAACAAGCTCTGACCACCTCTTTCCCGCCTATATCCTATCTCCTCTCTTGACTCAAAAGTCAAGACTGCTGGTAGTCTGACCTCAACCTCAGAGTCAGGGGCCAGGGGATGACATTATAAAATGCTGCGAAGTTTACCCATAGCAAAAACAGAATAAGTACTTACAAGAGCAACTTTCATTTGCTCCTGAAATTCCCTTTCTTGGGTTTGAAACTTCTTGGTCAGCTCCCGATCTTTGCTGGCCAGCTCCTCTTCATGAAGTTTCTTTAATTTAGCGATTTGATCTGAGGATTTCTGAAAATCAGCCAAATAGTTAAAGTGAAACACTTAAAATAAAATACATTACTCCCCAACTAAATAAGCCTTTATTACAGTTTAATCACCAAGCCAATAGCTTTGTAAGAGGAAAAACCAGAACATATTTCCCACATAAATCAAAAGTCACCAGTCTTGACAGTTAAAAGAAAAACCAGCGTTCCTCCTCATTTAAGACAAGGAGAGCTGCTGCTGCAGTCGTCAGTCCCATGGGGGTGAAGCTCCATTTCCACATCTTGCAGGGCTGTCCCTCACCAACCAGGATGGGGATGTGCAGTAGGGGAAACAGGGATGGTCTCAGAGAGGGCACTCCACTGTGGTCAAACTGCTCCCCCACCCCTCACCCCCAGCTGCACTAATTTAATCATGCCTAGCTTTCCGGGCATGAAACAGAATAAGTACTGTTGATTTCATCTATTAAAAAGTACTGACCTTGTTCTTTCTCGGCTAGGAAGACTTAATCTTGTAAAAATGTCAAACCTCCCTAAATAAATCTAAAAATGTAATATAATCAAATAAAACTACCAACAGAATTGGGGGGAGTATCCACCAGACAAAATAAACATGCAAGAATGGCCAATACTCTTTTGAAAAATAAGAGTAATAAGGGGAGCTTATCAAATAGAACATATAAAACTAGAATAATTATAACAGTATAATACCAGCATGGTCAGAAAAAGCAATGGAATAGTGCAGAAATTCAGGAAAAAAACCCATATGTAACACTATAATAATTTAGTATGTAATAATAATAGTATATTATGTCAGATAGGAAAATATGGATTATTAAACAAATTATTTGGAGACTACCTGGTAGTCATCTAGAAGAAATTAAAGTTGGATTCTACCTCACTCTTTACACCAATAAATTCCAATTGGATCAAAGATTTAACCAAAAAAAATAAAATCATACAGGTGCCAGAAGAAAACATTGAACCTTTAAAAGTGATCTCAAGTGAGAACGTATTTTTAAAGCAGAACAAAAATCCTGACAGCATTTAAGGAAAAGAAAAACTTCTGCAAGGCCAAAAAACAAACAAACAAAAAACCATAAACAAAGTGAACAAATGACAACCTGAGGAAAATATTTCGATAAAAGCACCTTATCACTGAATAGATAATTGCTACTAGAAGTAAAGATTCCTACCAATCAGTAAGAAAAAGACCAAGAGCCCAATAGGAAAATGAGTCAAGGATTTGACCAGGCAACTCAAAGAGAAAAACTACAAAGTCCTTTTAAACATATAAAAATATATTTATCATACTGGTAAGATATGCACATTAAAGTAAAATGGTATCGTTTTTTAACTGATGAGCTTGGGAAAAAAAAGGTAACAATATCTTTGTGAGGAGTGAACATATTCTAATACATTGCTCGTGAGAATATAAACTGTCCTCCATAGAGCTTGTAGCAATTACACAATAATTACAAATACACATAAACCTTTGCCTAAGTAATATTCCACTTTTAGGAATCATTCCTGAAGAAATATACATAAGCAAATATGATAAGGATACCCACTATTTGCAATAGCAAAAAAGTGGAAACCTAAATAACCATTGATAGAAGACTGATTAAATTATGAGACATTCACACAATGAAATCCTGAGCAGTCTTTAACAAATGGGGCATGATTATCAATTATCAATAATAAGGAACAATCTTCATGACAGATTATTAAATGGAAAAGCAAAATATAGAACAGTACATATAACATGCTATATTTTGTACTAAAAAAAATGAAAGAGAGGATTATAAAACATAAAAGAGAAATTATATGCAGACACTCTCTGGGACGTATTTCCAAAACGATGGAAGTTCATTTCTCTATCAAAGTGCTTTTATCTTATACCCTGAACATCATGAAATGGTCAATGTCTAGAATACAAAATAACTCTTCTTTACACTCAAAGATTATAGGAAAAATACAAGACCTTAAGTTTTTAATACTGTAGCCCATTTCAATCTAGAATTATTCTTACTTTCATTACATCGACGACCTCCTGTTTCACCCGACTTAATTCCTGTTGAAGACTGATGCGTTCCTCCTCACTTGTTTTTTCAATAGCTTTTATTTGTTCATCCATTTCTGCCTTCATTTTTCTCCGTGCTTCTTCTGTCTTTTGGGCTGTACTCAAGGCTTTTTCAAGTTCCTCAAAAGCTTTAATGAAAACAGCAGAAAACAAGTATCTCAAGAAATACTATCATTGAGCTAAAATGTTTTATATTCAACTTATGCGAACTAAGAGCAGCAGTAGCAGGACAGGTTAAAAAACTCATCATTGTTTGAAACCAAGAAATATTTGAGTATTTCAACAAAGCCACAAGAACCGTTCAGTCACTGACACCAATTTGTCAGAGTTCTAGATTCAGATCTTAGGACTGCTTATATGAACTTAAGCTCAGAAGTTTGAAAAAAAAATACTAAGTTACTAATGGTTCCCCACTCTATCCACAAGTGTCCTTATAGATAGCAAATTCAAAGAAATAAAGACTTGTACCTATTTCTGCACTGTATGATTTTAATTGCTTTTTTTCGTTGAGATGCAGTTCTTGTCTATCATCGACAATTAGGTAGTATTATTATGTATTTACTAGGACATTTTTAACAATGGAAAAATTCTTTGACTAACCTTATTTTAAAAAATCTTGTAACCATATAATAAAAGAACAGAGTGTTGTTTTGTTTTATAACTTTTACTGGCTGAATCCCATTAATGAAGCAATGTAGTTTGAAATGAAACCTCCTACTTGTATAAGTTTCGAACTAGGGCCTTTAACTAGAAAGAAATCTCTACCTGATTCAACAGTGTAGAGAAAGGTACTACCAGCAGGGAATTCTTGGGAGAGATAAGAATTCAGGGCCTGCAAAAACAACCATGTAGGCTAGAGTAGTATGATCTTTAAGGAGGCCAAAAAGCTCATCCAGAATCAAACAAAACCAGATAGGATGGTGCAACAGTTGGGTAACTTGGCACCAAAAATCTGTAGTGTGTGAGTTTACGTATATTGTATATATGTGTATATGTGTATCTGTGGGTGTGCATGTATGTGTGTGTTATATATATGTATGTGTGTGTATATATATGTATATATATATATACATATACGTGTGTGTGTGTGTGTGTGTGTGTATTATGTGCGTGTACTCTTTCTACTGGCATAATGATACCCTGTGAAAAATCTACTGCTATTATCGTCCTAGATTATTTCCTTTAGTCCTCACAGAACAGAAGACATCAGACTTCCCTTTACCATAGAGATGGACTATAAATAAAACATCAATATTCAAGATGGGTTTTCAATCCTATCAAGAAACTTATGTTAGAGGAGATAGTTCACTGACATATATAGTATTTTCACTCCCAGTGGTGCAAGAAATGTGGAACTTCAACCTATGGCATCTCAGAAAAAAAGTCCTTTATTAACCACATGCTGGCTTAATAGACAGTGATTTGAACATAGGAATTTCATACCCAAAGACAAAAACTGTTCTTAAAGTTTTTTCTTAATGGAAAATTGCATTAGTACAGAAAAGGGCAAGAGAAAGGCTGAATTCAGGTAACAACTAGGAAACACAACTTACTTTGCTCAACATTTAAACAAAAACTTCTCTGGCAACCATATATCTTTGATATAAAAAGAAATCTATCTGATTTATTCACTTTATATGCCCAAAGCATAAAACTGATGCTCAAGGTCTAAATTTCAAAGGAATATTAACTAGCTAAAATTATTTTGCAAGATTCCTACTTTAGCTTTTTACTGGTATTTGCCTGCAAACACTATGATAATAATTCTTAGATACAAACATGTTGGAAAATAAAATAGTTAAAGAAAAATCCTGTCTTTATTTTATAGAGATATTCTTTTACTACAAATTTTAGTGTCAAACACTAATAAATATCCCTTATACCTAACAAGAAATTAGTTTCCTAATTTCTTAAAAATCAAGTAAAGTGATCAATTATGGGAAAGAGATTCTGTAACAGAGTGCTTACTGAAGGTTTAAACATGGGAAAGGAAAAAATGGAAAAAGGAATGGCAATATTTTTTAATGCTTGGATGTCATCAACATCTTTTCATTACTGTTATTATTCAGCATGTAAAATTTCAGCACTTCTAAGCACATCACAGAAATATCTTGAATCAGGCTCTAGAGAACCCAAAGACAGTTTTGATATTCTTCTGACAAAATAGAGTTTTAAATGGGAAACTTTTGTCAATTAAGCAAAATAAAACAAAACTGTATATAGTCAACACCAATTTTCCTTGTTTTCATTTTTAAAATTCCAGAATTTAGTACAGTATAAAAATAGATGTCGTGCTCTCACTTTTCAAACAACAAAAAAATCCTTGCCACAAAGTTCCTATTTAGATGTAATTTTCCAGTAATTAAGTTTTCTTACTGCACTCGGTAAATTTTAGAATATTCTTCTACATTATATTCTAATTTTAGTGTTTAATCCACTGATATAGTTTTCTGAAGTCATTTAATTATCCATCATATAATGATTAAAGTAGGATGGAGGGGCTGGCCTGGTGGCTCAGGTGGTTGGAGTTCCGTGCTACTAATGCCGAGGTCGCCAGTTCAATTCCCACATGGGCCAGTGAGCTGCGCCCTCTACAGCTAAGATTGTGAACAACAGCTCTCCCTGGAACTGGGCTGCCATGAGCAGCAGGAGGTTGGCGTGAGCTGCCGCAGGCTGCTGTGCTGCCGTGGGCTACCGTGTGCTGCCATGAGCGGCTGGTGGCCAGAGTGAGTGGCCGGCAGCCGGCGAGAGATGCCACGAGTTGCTGTAAGCAGCTGACTGGCAACCAACTGCCTCAGCCGAGGGGGAGCACAAGACTCATAATACCAGCATGGGCCAGGGAGCTGTGTCCTACACAACTAGACTGAGAAACAACAGCTTGAACCGGAGGGGAAAAAAATAATAGTAAAATAGGATGGACAGATCTGGTTCGAGAGTTCATCTAAATTTAATCCTCTCTCCCACCTTCTGCTACCATGTCAGAGAACCATATGATTTTATACCTAGAAAGAAATCTTTGAGATCTTTTAATTCAATATCCTCATTCAAATGCAAGAACTGAGCCATCCAATTTCTCCCTCAGATGATAAATCAACTTGAGTATAGGCTTGATAGAAAAACTTTAAAACTATATCTAAGGAATGATCCTTACCTTGCATTATTTTTGAAAAACTAAGAATGCTGACATTGATCAAGCTCAGTTGAGCAATAATATATATTACTAAACCAGAATTTCTGAACCATTCACTCATTGATGGCTTCTAACTCTCAACAAAATGTAACATGTTATACCTCTGACAGACACACAAAAACTCAACTGCTTTCCATCTCCATCCTGCTTTACAAAAACGCCAAGTACCAAAAAATAAAAACTAAAAAGTATTAAAATACATAATACAGATCCACATACAGAAAACATATTTCAAACCCATTCTGGATTCTACACTATACCACAAATGGAACCACTTTCTTACAGGAAGTCTGTCTCCAGTAATGAGTCCCATTTCAATGTTGAAGGAGGATACACTGAGAGCTTGCTTACTAACCAGAAACGTCTCACTTTCTGATGTAGCAACCACCAGATACAGTAAAATGGTGTCCATTGCCTGTAATAGCCTAAAAGTCAATCCCCCACTCTTTCCAAAATGAAACTATGCTAGGATTTTAATGTGAGTAACAAAGAAGCATGTTCTGAATATCTACATAATGTATCTTCCAATTATCAACAAAGGACAAGTGAGTGGGGAGAACGAAAGCATGCATCAGCTACAGCTGACAAGTCTTCTGCCAACATGCAAGAGTGCGCAGGAAAACCACAGTCACAGCACACGTCAAGGGGAAGGCGAAGCACGAACGGCCGCCAAAATGTTGCAAGAACACACTGTGTTCTTCCAAAGCAAAATTCAATGTATCTCAGGCAATTTTTAATAACAAATAAAAATACTCTGAAAATGTTTGTAGGTGAAAATTTAATGAACGTTATTAAGAATGGTCCTCTGCCAAAAGTAAAATGCAGGGGAAGGCCTTTTATTGCTAGCTCCTCACTTTCCACTTCAGACGAGGTTCACTTACATCCAAGGGAATTATAAAAATGGACAATGCTCACTGTAAGAGTTCAGTGAGAAAGGTTCAATAATCCAACCATTCATTCATCATATACGTATTTATTGGATGTTTGCCATTTGCCTAACATAAGCTATGCACCGGGTGACATAAAGAAAAATTTTCACCAAAAACAGTTGTAGCAGTAAGAGGGAGAGAGAAATAAAAGAACTAATCCTTAGGTAAAGGTAGGAAAAACGTGGCATTTGCTTTTATCTTTTCCTCGCCTCATTCCCAACGTCCTTAGCAACTGTACAATAAATGCCAGAATTGGGAGATTCCAGGGAGTATTACTATTTTGTTGCACTGTCCCAGGGGACACTTTACCGTAAGGATAAAAAGACCCACTTCTACTCCCACTACAGGGAAAAAACAAATATGTGCAAGTGCGGAAAGGCTGCCAACCTCTCGATGAACTGTTGGTCCTAAGAAGCTGTTTAATACCTTCAAGAATGAATATGTAAGCCCGTGCCTATGTTTTAATCCCAGCAAAAAAGCTGCTAAAATGCATGTGGTGTTACACAAAAAAAATACAGGTAATACCAAAAAAAGGAATAAAATGCAAATTAACAGAAAAGCAACAAAAAGAATTTTATCAGAATTCCTAGCCAATCACCAAGCCTCGTTTTTGAATAAAAGCCACAGTCTAGTGCAGCAGTTTTCAAAGTGTGGTCCACAGATCCTAGGGTCCTGACACCCTTTCAGAGAGCCTATAAGGTCCTCCGTTTTCCAAATACTTATCTGCATGAGGGCAGATTTTCTTCATATATTTCAACCAAAATAACAACAGTAAAATCCAGCTATCTTCCATTAAGCCAAACAATGAGATAAGCAGAAATGTAAAACAAGGCCACTCTTCCCACTAAATCTTGTTATGGAAAATATAGGTAATTTTCATAAAAGTATTTATACCAATATGTAATAGGTTTATTAATGGTTATTTTAAAATGAACAAAACAAATATTTTTTTAATTTCTTAATTTTAATTTCTAATACAATAAGTATCACTACACATAACCCATATAAACAGAAGCTCTTCGGAATCCTCAGTAAATTTCAAGAGTGTAAACAGTCCCTGAGCTCAAAAAGTTTGAAAACCGCTCGTCCAGAGTATAAATGAAAATAAAAGCATACTACCACCCAGTGGCACAAATCAGATAATGCAATATTTATATCTGAATTGGGGCCTTCAGAAATTTAATAAATACCACATTTACAATGGAAATCTACTTTTTAAGCCACTTTCCAAAATACACAAAATTCATTCTATATAGACTGACTATGCTTTGACTTTTAAAAATTGTACAGCTCTATCCAAATTTCGTGCACGCCCTACATTAACCATACAAATGTATCTATTAAATACTTTAAAAACATCAGGCAGATCTTGAAAAATATCAAGCTAAAGCTAAGTAAACTTAATTAAATTGAAAAAATGATTCTGTAGTAAATAAAGTGTGTTATTCCAGTTGCTAACGCTTTCCAGTAACAGTGACAGTGCCAGAGACATAAGTGCAGGGTGACAATGACTCTCTAAGAATATGGATGCACAGCTATTACTGCAGAAATGTATCAAGCACCTATAAATACATGACTAATACATAAACAACCTAAAATCTAACTCCATTTAAAATAATAAATTTTTCCATCAGGTATTCATTTAGTGAGAAAATATGCACATATTACTTATCTAACATGGCAGACTTAAATTCCACTTTGATTCATGCTTTTTTTTGCCTGAGAAACATAGAATTGTCTTTGTAAAGCTTATCTTAAGTATCCATGATAAGAAAATGAATAGCCCTTACCCCAGTCCTGTTCATACAAGGCTTGGGAAAGGCACCGTGATTCACTTATTGGCATGTGTGGATGCACAAAAATAAGATGTTTTGTGAGACTTCAGACTCCAAGAAAACTTTGTTACATAAATTATCGACAACAAGGCACTTAAGTACACATGTGATTTTTGTTTGTTATAGAAATATGCATGAATCTTACACATTATTTAAATACATAAATTCTATTTTAAAGGGTCCTTCAAACATCAAATAAATACATTCCACTGAGTTTCTTTGGTATGTAAGGCTTATACTATACAAATGAATAAAAAAACTCATTTCCTGCACAAACACAACATGGCAATAAAAAAGCAAGGAATGTTATGACTTAATCTAAGTTTTTAAATGCAGCCAATCATATAAAACACATAACTTCAGCAAAGACAAGGTACATGAAAGGGAAACAGGGCTTAAAAAGAACAGTGGACTCTGGAAACTTTCCTAATCCAAGCAGAATATTGTATTCATCCTACATAATTGTAGGCAAAAACATTTTAAAGGAGAGGTGAGGATTAACACTGAGTCCTCTTTTTGTATTGGCTATATTTAAATCACTTAAAGGTAGCTAACCAAAAAAAAAAAAAAAAAAAAAGTCTATGGGTAAGAATTTATCCTGAGAAAAAAATTCAAATGTGGAATAAGCTGTAGCAAAAAGTTGTTACAGTATTATTCGTCACAGGGGAAATATAATCTAGATGTTGATCAATAGTTTAATGGTTAAGTAAATGATGTAAATAAGCTGCATGCATTCTGACACAGCCATTAGAATGTTAGTACTTTAGCAACATGTAAAATTACTTCTAATATAATGCTAAATGGAGAAAAAGGGAGCATACAAAATTGTACATACACTATGATAAAATATTATATACAATAATATAAAACTAAGGATTAGGAAAAAGACTAAATAAAAGTGTACTGAAACAGTGATGTGCTTCCATTTTCTCTATTTTCCTTTTTTGTTGTCGTTGTACTATATTGCATTAATAATTAGCCAGCTACCCCTACCTCATACCCTGGTTAAAACACCCCCTCTCCCTCCCGGACACACACACACACACACACACACACACACACACACACACACACACACAATAGCCAAGACCTAGTGTGAACATTAGTAGCATTAACGTTCTGCATTGATGCTGCATCGAAGAGATAATATTCTAGACAATTAGTAATAATATCTTGCGCCTATCAAATATAGCATTATGCACTTAAGCTGAACCACCAGGCTTCTCCAAGCTTAAAATCTGGTTAGTTGAAGATATGACTATCTGTTTGTAAGTAACACCTAGAAAGGAATACTATCAATATTTGTAGTAAAATGCTTATAACAAACACATTTATTTTTCCTTTTTTATCCACTAAAATAAATAATTTTAACAAAACAAGAGCCCTATAGTAGATTTCAAAAAACATTCCTAACAATTCCACTAGAGAGTAGAATAAGTACTACAGGTTGATATAGCATCCTAAAGTATGCATGTCACCGTAGTCACAGAGTCACAGTATTTTACGATGGAATAGTTCTTTTAAGAATAATAGACATTCAAAATTCCTTTGTCTCCCAGCATATGGGAGGCATCACAGTTCATCTATGAACAGCAGTGCAATAGGTTGTTTTCCAAGAAAAGTAGTGAAGAATGTAGTTGAGCCAATTTTGAACTCCAGAATAAGCACGTCAAAGAAATTAGTTACTTGTCTACTAACATCTACGTGTCAAAAATTACTAAATATATCAGTTAAATTTTTTACAGTTAAAAATGCATTAGGAGAGTTCATATTCTTTGGTAATTATTTTATGTAGACATATTTACTTCTAAAAATCTTAACAACTGTAAGCTTTAATGATTTTAATGTTTACTTCACATGGCCAGCTCGTAAGTATTTAGCCTTTGAATTTTAACTCTAAGAGAAAGACAAATGTTAACAGAGCAATTGAATTCTCCAGGAACCAGATGATGTTCACAAACGATTTATGGAAACTCTATTTCCTTTTAAAGACCTTTTCTTACTTTTAGTACTAACTTGGAATTTTTCTGTCAATTGCCATATGCATTGTACAATTGAACTGTGTAAGAACCATTTTATATTTGCACAGTTCAGTACAGACTCAGCTAAGACCATTAGGTGAACTGCAGTTAGTGTGCAAAACTAGCTTTCATTATAGATTTAAAGGGCAATATGTTCAATGTGAAATCAGTCTGTTACAACTCTGTATCATAGCCCTCAATAAATATGACTACAAATATAATTTTAAAATACCTTCAGAAGCACTCATAACTATGTGATCCAAAGACTTTCCAAAGTGAATGCATATTAAATAACTTTACATCTTATTTCTCTCTTTAAGAATTTATTACTTAGTTTTTCATATTTTTACAGTACCATTTACAGAAATGTTTCTCAACTGACAGGCTATCGATTATTTACAATAATACAGTTTCATGAAAATCACATTTAAAGGAAAAATATATCTGTACTTTGGAGAAGCACGAGAAGGAAGGCTGTATTATTAAAGAGTTAACTGGAACAGTTGTCTGGGGAAATTTTATCCTACATGTGAATTAACTATATTTTGTCTACCTTTTCATCACTTAGCTCTTTCAACTTGATACTTATTCATGAGTTTCTAGCTCCTGACAAGATACACCCCAATTTTAAAGGAAATTTAATTCCTTACCTAGCATTATTTTCTCTTGACTAACTACATTAGTCAACAAAAGAAGTCCTAAAAGTAGAAAGGCTTGATATGAGAAGTTGAGGCTCTGCGTTAGGTTTTCTGTTCACTGGAAGCCAATCTGGAAAACAACACCTCCCAACTCTCAAACGGCGTTAAGTGAGTCTCCAAAGAGCACATTCTGAGAGATGTTGTCTATTATTCTCTGCAGGGTAATTTTTGAGGTTTACTGGGAACAAAATCATTAACTAAATTCCCCTGCTACTTATCAATAAAATTTAAGGAGATGGGGAGATATTTATGTACACATTTGGTACCAACCAACTACCTCCTGACCCATTCCCTTCCTTAAACTTTACAGTCTGGTTTCTACATTTCTGAAACTACATCCTGGGAACCAAATTCAAAGGCCTTCTTGAAAGTCTTCATCCTACCTCCTCCACTTCGGGAAACACCGCTGCTATTCCCCCCAAAAGTATAACTATCCACGATTCCTATGACTTCTTGGGTAAACTTTCTTTATTTCTTACTCTCTCCCAAACTCAAGATCTCTATGGTAAGAGCACAGACTCTGGACTCGAAACGCCTGGATTCGAATCCTTCCTCAAGTGTGAGTAGAGGCAAGTTACTGAACTTCTATGTTCTCAGGTTTTCTTGTTTGTAAAATGAGAAGAACAGTGCCTACTTCACAGAAATCATGAGGATAAAATACCAGTAAATACAAGGGAAGCATTTATGCTAGAGCCTTGCCTAAACTGAGTATTGGCTATCGGTAGCAGCTGTAACTGCGGCCACTGCTGTCACTACTACTGTAAAACAGTCTTTTAGAGAAATCAGCCTCTCCTATCAATTTAACCATAGGCTTCCGCCTTAGGCTGATGACTCCTGAAACGCTTCATTTTCTTATTTCAAAATTCCTACAAGTCACTTCCATTTGGAAAGCTCATGGTTGGCTCAATTTCAAAGTATCTAAGCAAACTCATCATTTCACTCCATTCCTCAAGTTCCCCATTTAGATTTCCTTCCTTCATTCATTCATTCAGTCTCCTAAGCTGACAGCCTTGGAATCATCTTAGATTCCTCCTTTGCTCATTTCCCTCCAAGTTGGGTGGATACCAAATTCTGCAGTGTACTCCTCTTCTCCTTCCGGGATCCACAACCCTAGTCAGGGTGGCCAAAACTCTCCGTCCCTCCAACCTGTATTTCTACCTTCGAGTCTAAGTTTTACTTCCCACTTCTTTCTTTCCTCCACAACACACTAGTTTCCATCACATTATGCTTCCTATTACTGGTTTCCTTTTGCCTTATGCACCAAAACCTAAACTCAGCTACTCATTCACCTTTTAAGATTTTAATAGTTAGCTCCTTCACAATCCAACTTCATTTCCCATTTCAGCAAGAATGCTTTTCAGTTGACTTGCACACCCACTATGGTCACGGTGCTTGTTTAGGGTCTTGTAGTATCTGAAGTGGGTGCTGCCCCTTGCTCTCTGTTTAGGCCCATTCTATTCATTATCTGACATCCTCACTAACCTGAAGACACCGGTTCATTCTGCTGTCTACACTTTCTAATAGCTTTCCTTTCTTTCCTAGTATTACTCAGTATTGTACCTTGTTGAATGCTATGCTGGTCCCTGTATTTTACAGCGTAGCATTTATTGTATCAAAACATAATACAATTATGTGTAATACTGAATTATGCATTATTTCCTTAAAAAGTAGATTATGTGTTATACTTTTTGTTTACCCTACAGCAGCCATAAGGTAGCAGGGTATTTAATATGTATCATGCTGTGCCTACTTGGGGAGTTCCAAAATTGTTAACCTGAATTTTGATGCCCTAAGACAGTGGTGAGCAAACGTTTTCTATAAAGGGCCAGATAGTAAAATTTTAGGCTTTGCAGGCCACATATAGCCTCTGTCACATATTCTTTTTTTTTTCCCAACTACTTAAAAATGTAAAAATCGTTCTTAGCTTGAGAACCCTACATAAATAAGCAGGTCATGCGTGGCCTGGATTTACCAACCCCTACCTCCTCTACGGAATAGTTCAGTATCTTACAGAGTCCTTACAGTTAAGCATTTTAATCAATATTTAACTAATTTTTCTAAATGTTGATTGGTCAACCACTTTACACTGACTTTTGAGCTCTAACATAAAACAAATAACCCCTGAGTACTTACCAGCTCTTTCAGACTTTTCTTTCTGTTCCCGTAATTCCTCTCCCTGGGTAGTCATCTGTTTGATGCGACTACGAAGTTGAGCAATTTCTTCTTCTTTCATTTCCAGGGTTTCATGCATCTGCCGTTTTGTCTCTGCTATTACCATTCCCTAAACAGAAGTGCAGACTCTAAACTATTTGCATAACAAAACTGCATCATCGATAGCACGTATCAAACTTACTTCAAAAGGCAGAAAACATAGAACATCTCTTGCTAAGTATAGCATAAGAATTATTTCATTATTTCACAACCTGAAGTCTGTGTTCTTTACTATATACTATACTATATACAATAACCTTGATTACCTGGCATGCAATCAGGGTATTTTTGATACAAAAAAATTATATTAATAGTAAGTTTAATCTTTTATGTATTAAAAACACATTTTAGTTTAAAAACGTATTTTATAATCTTTCTATAAATGTTTGCTATCATTTTCCCGGCCTTAGTAAACAGTTTATAATTAACAAAACACAGCCTTCTGTCCTTGGCTCAGAGCCCTCATAAACTATAATTATCAATCTGTGCTGTAAACAGACAGCGCCTCAAAGGCTGCTGAGAGTACAGGTTACTGCTGCCCACACTGGATGGACCAAGGCTGTGGCACAGATCCACCTGATGTTTCTTTTTCCTCTTGTGACGGTCTATAGTCCCACCACCGTCCCTCAGTGTGTCTGTGACGCACCCCTATGCCTCCAATTTCCTAATTCCTACTGTCTTCCCACTCTCTGGATCACCTACACAAGAAATGAAGGTCTCTAAGGGAAAAAGATTATCAAATATGTATTAAATTGGTCATTTGTGACTAACAAAAAATGGGGTGGTTCAACTTGTCCTTGAAAAATAAGATTTTCTGACAGCTGTTTTATTGTCTTAAGAAGATTATTACCTTATTTCCGGGGATAGTCAACCCCCATTTTAGGGTATGACTCTTCCAGATGGACAAATAAATAGATGGACTAATATTAATGGACAAATAAAAACCAGGTAAGCGGGGCATTATTATATGAAATTTCAAAACAAAATCGTGTGTCTTCAGTTTCTTCAAAGACCAAATCACAACAGAAAAAAGAGGGAGAGAGAGAAAGAGGGCAGTGAAACTTACAGAATAAGAGAGTCATAGCAACCACTTGCAATGAAAGAAACTTATCTGAATCCTGATTCATAAAAATGGGGAAAAAAATGTATGAGACCAAAGGGAAAATCTGAAACTGACTAGACAGTTCATCATATTAAGAAATTATTGTTAAATTTTTAGATGTGATCATGATTGCATGGTTATATTTTTATAAAAATAGAGTCTTTTAAAGACACATTAAAATACTTATGGAAGAAATGATAAGATTTCTTGGATCTGTTCCAAAACAATCCTAGTTGAGGATAACGGGGGTTGGGAATGTACAGATGAAACAAGATTAGCCATGAGATGTTAATTATGAAATGTTAACTGTTGAAGCTGGATGATGAGTTCATAGGAATTCATAATCTTTCTACTTTTTTGTTTTCAGTTTTTCATAATGGAAAGGTTTTGTGTTGTGTTTTTTTTTTTCAAGTGGGCCTTGAAAAAAGTCCATGCAGTTTAAGGACTAGAATCTAGCAAAATGATATTATAGAATGATTGCCAATGATGCATTTCAAGAGCAGAACAGTATTTACATGTTCTTAATTACATGGTCTCTTAAAATACTGTGGCTATAAAGCAGCATATTAAAGAAAATGGAGGATGGTATGTAACTGACTGGGAGCTGCTTTTTAAAAAGGACCCAAGAACTTGGAGCTGAAAGAGTTAGGTCATAACTGTTTGCCCATGAATTTTTCAGTTGTCTCTGCTGCCAGGGCTACAGCTTCTGCTCCAACTCTAAACTACCAATCTCACCTACACATTCTAAAATTCATTCACAGAATTTTCTGGGTATGCTAATACATGCATTACCACTTCTTTACTTTTTAGGCAATTATCTGAAAGATTATTCTGTTTCCATTATATTTGAAAGACAATACTTATTCAGATTTAGCAACACCTTAACGAAAATAACTTTTCTCTACAAAATAGTTATGCACTATAAACAGATTTCTTTTGTAAGTTATTCTAATCTACAAATCAAAATATTGACAGGGATCAAGAAATCACAGAGAATCCGCTTCACATGATACAAAACTAATGCTAATAGTTATATAGATCTAGAAATTAAAACAAAAAGATTTTTCATGGAAGCAGCTGCAATAATTTTGGAAAGCAGAAGTCTGAATGCTACCAACTGCTTCCAAAAGTGAATTCTGGGGCCCCCTGGCAAATTTTAATATCATAAGTATTGTTTTACCTTATCTTGTTCAAGCTGTTCAATTAAGTTCTTTGCATCACGTAACTGAGTGATAAGTTTAGTCTTCTCAGCCATATGAAGCTCCTAAAAAAATTTTAAAAATTCATTTCCATCTCTAATAAAGCTTCTCCTTATATGAGAACTCTAAACATTTTATCTAATTTGGATACTTCTCGTGATCTAGTAGGAGAAAAGTACACAGGACATCTCAGAAGTGCAGAAAATGCCATGAAGCCCAGGGCACTTGGTTGCCCCCTCTGTGCTATCTATGGAGGAAGGGAGAAGGCTTTCCAGAGAAGGTTAGGCCTAGCTTTATGGGGCTACCTTAAACAAAACTCATTTACTCTTTTACCTTCATCTTTTCTAGTTCTTGAAGCCTTTCATCTAGTTGTTCTTGCAGTGCTTCTTTTTCACTGGTTAACAGTGTACATTGCTCCTTATGTGACTGAATTGTTTTCTTACAACGCTGCAGTAGGTTCTCTTGACGCTTAACTCTTTGCTGAAGTATTTCCAGTGTTTCAGCAGAAGCTCCATCTCCCACTATTAACAATAAAGCAGCACAAGCAGTGGCAATCAGTAAGGAATAGAAGGGCTCCCTAGGAACAGTGAAGCCTGTTCCAGTACGCAGGACTATATTCTTATTCCAACACTCTGCTATAACCCGAGCCAGATCAACAAGAGTGGGCGCCCTTCCAGGGCTCCCGGTGTCTTAGCTCCCATCCCAAAAGGATTAATAAGTATTCTTTCCAATGCACTCTAATCTCTTCCTGAGAGGAGTTCTGATAAGTACAGCTTTCTCCATCTCCTTACATCTCCTTTATGAGTGAAGTTTTCACACCCCAGGGGAAGGTCAGGGCCCCTTACAGGTTGGTTGCTCAGATAGACACACCTGCTCAGCAGCACCTTACTCTGGCTCTGGATGGACCAAAAGTTTATCATACAACTCTTTGAGAGAAAGAGCTGGTAAATAAAAAGTGGAAATTTCATTAAATATATACCTCAAAGCCTCAAAGAATAGAAAGGGCTGTAAGTGGATTTTAAGAAAAGATTTAATTATGTTTTTCTTTTCCAGTTAGAAAACAAATAGGCAAATACAGGCATCTTTGAATGTAGAAATATGTAAGCAGTATCATTTAAAAACCTATAAACAAACAATTACAAATAGCATATTCATTAATCTTGAGTAGAACTGACCTGTTTATAGGAAATTTAGCTATTGCTATCAGTAAAACAATATAACGTAATAAATTGATTTCGATTACAACGAAAAGGTGGTGCTGCTCCTTATAGAGTTTCACATCTTAAAACAATTACTTAGTTATTTTCTCCTAAATAACAACAACAATAAAGAACCCAAAAACAACAAAAACTCTTGCATCTCTCTGGAAATGTTAGATCTAGGACACTTCTATCTCAGCCAACATCTATTAACTCATCTCCTGGAATCACTTGACCTCCTCTTTGAGCTTTTAAACGAGCTGGGTCCTTCATCTGACAAGATGAAGCTTACCAACTGGCTCTGCAGCACTCTCTGTATTCTCTTTAGTGACACCGTCATCCTGTGGTTCTGCCGGAGGGGGTGGTTTTGGTAAATCAAGACTCATCGGGCCATTTAGTAACCGTTGTTTCAGCAAAGAAACCTAAAAAAAAAATGTGTGTCATTAGGAAAAAATTATTCAAAAGAAACTATGGCAGTAGGACTTTTTTTAAAATCAGAGAGGATAGCATAAATGATCTTTTTTTGCTTAGATATCATTTAGGGGAAAAATTAAAATTACGTTTACTCCCAATGCAGTCAATGTTTATATTTGCTATTTTGAAAATCATAGTTAGCCAAGAGCTACAATAAGTTAACAATTGTCCTTAAAATTAATTGAGGAAAAGCAGAATTTTTAAAAATAGGCCATTTTTTAAACATCTGGAACCTATTACATATCCCATCAAAACCCCTGTTTTTCTTTATGCAAAAATTCCACACTTTCAATCTTTTACCTGAGTCTGGAGAACACTGATATACTGATCTTTTTCCTCTAAAGATGCATCAAACTCCTCTTGGAGATGTTTCTTTGCTTGCTGGTCCATTTGGAGCTCCTAAAACATAAAGGATTTTATAGGGAGTTTTCAGCACAAAACAAAAAACACAAACTTGAAGTTTTCAAAGTTCAAAAATATGATCAATCCAGATTTACATTTCCCTTCAGATAAGGTTATCAGCAAAATAATTAGAGAATAATCAGCATTTAAAACATAAGTATTTACACCAGCAAATAATTTTGTTCTTTAAAGAATATGAAGATCCAAGAAAAGTATATTTTTGTAGCTGTAATGATGGCTGAATTTCAGATAATAATGTAGAGCGAATAAAAACTTAATTTCTTAGGGTAAAAGTAAAACTTTATCCTACTTGAAGACATCTTACTACTTGTGCTCTTACATTCACTGATCTAAAATTAAATTATTATGTACCAAAAAGATAGCCATAGAGCCTCCCTCCTCCGAATACATGAAAGTGTTCAAAAGCCAAAGTCGGATGCTTCCTCATCTGTAAAATGAAAAGGTTTAACTAGTTGATCACCAAAAGGTAAAATTTCAAGTTCCTGAAATGACTTAAAATGTTGCTTTCTTTAGGTCATTTCTGAGCCTTCCTAACTAAATCCAGTGATCTTTACCTCTCTGCTGTAATCACTTCCTCAAAGTACCTGCCTTCCATGGCTTCAGGGCTCCTCTCTCTATTCCTCTCTCACAGGTTCCGCTCTCTGTCCTTCTTCATTAACTCTATTGGCATATACGCTGGGTTCAGTTCTGTGGCCTCAGTGCTTCTCCCTTACACTTATGCCACTGGAATGCTATATAGATTAACTTCTAGAACATTTTAGATGTCCCATCAAAACCTCTGTTTTTCTGGGATTCCTCCTTTTCTTACCTCAAGTCTTCCTCTAACTTGATCCATCCCGCACACATTTATTAGAGAATGTTCTTCAAACAGTACTTTCAAGGACTTATAAGCAATGCCCTCTTCTTACATTGTTTCAAATTTATGAATTCTCAAAACACGGAGGCACTAACTGTCTAGCACTAACTGTCCTCTCTTCTCCACCATACACACTGCTCTCGATCTCTAAGCACACTATTTACTGTGGCTCTCACTAAAGACTCCTGGCTTGACTTCCCCCGCCACAGCAGTAATCTCCAAAGGCTGGTCTTCGGATCAGAACATGTCCAGAATGAAGTTTTCACCGATCCATGGTGAAATAAGAAGCAGAGGTAAATGTAGAGAGTTTTTCTTAGAACTATATCTTTCATTTAAACAGCTGTACTTTATTCTGAAAATATGTCCTTCCTAATTTTTTGTTATTTAAAAAAAACCATCTTTCTTTCATGAAATAACAATAGAAAAATCTGGTTCCTTATTCTTATGTTCATACTTGAAAAAATAAAAGCAGCCCTATGACAATTCTCCTTTCCTCCATTTCTGGAGGGAACTTTTCTGGAGTTAATTTTTCAGTCTACGAAATCCAAAAGTCTGGAAAGCACTGGCCTCTAAGACTTTGCAAAGGCCAATTCTTTAGTCTGGAACCTCTATAAATCTTAATAGCAATGCAGTCCTTTACTTTCTTTGAAATTGATCTAAATAATTTTCTGTATCTTACCACACTAGAAGCTGTTACATGGCATCCCCAACAGCCCACAAAAATGCCTCAATTTATATTGTGGTTTTCAGGTTTTTAATGTTTTTCTTAAACATTCTAACAACTTGACCAATCCTTTCCAAAAAAAATGTGATTCCAAGTATTGATTCTAAAGTCCAATTTTAAAATTCAGTATCTTACTAGGGGGAAAAAATCTGCATGTTGGACACTTAGAGATAAAAAAAGATGTTCAAGATTTACTATCATGTGACAGTTTCTATATCAACCTCAATCACCCAAACTATTTTGTTAAAACATAAGCCAATGGGAGAAAAGTAATTCTTCCAGAAATCTAAATAAACTATATTTCTAGTTCAGGTTTAAATCAGTAATAATTTAAAAAATATTTTCAACTTAGCTTATCTGGCATTGAATACAGTCGTCAGTAACGCTCCCTTCAGTTAACTGCTTAAACTAATCCCTGGTTCAAATCACAAGAATAAGATACTAAAGTGTAATATAATTGCACTTCTAAGCAAAATGACAAATGGCTTTATAATATTATTAAATATGATAACTGATTCAATAATTCTCCTATTGTTGACCATTTAGATGGTTTCCAAATTTTGGCAAACCCTGGGATTCATATTTTTATGCATAAATTTTGCAAGGTTCTGATTAATTCCTTAGAGAGAAATTCTGATGAGTAGAACATGTCAAATACCTTTAACTGTTTCACTGTTCTTTATCTCAGGCCCTATGTTGCCCATTATGTTCAGAGGTGATTTCAAGCTGCAAAAATGAACCCTTCCTCCCTAAGGTCAGTTTTGAGAACAGCAATTGCTTCTAAAAATTGCATCTGGATGAGCCTGAAAAAAGTACATGCTATACACAGACAGAAGGGCAGAGAAAGGAAGAAACATCTAAGACAACGTCTTCATTTATTCTCCATTTAACTGGCCTGAAAAGGGAATCAGAGAACGCTGTCTACTTAGACGAGCTCATAATTTGCCTAGCATAGTTCCTACTTCCTGGTAACACTTTCTCCCTGTTTAACATCTGCTCATGTTACAAGATTCAAGATCAGGCAAAAAACTTTACAGGGTATCTGTTGGAAATATTTTACATAACTTTTTGCTTCTTTATCTGGTTCATTAAAAAATGATACGCTAAACATTGACAAAAGACACAATATTTGCCTACATAGAAGTTTTGTTTGTCCTCCAGAAAATACTAAGAGAGATGTTCATGGATTCTATTCATGCATATACTCATAACCACAAGAGGAAGAAATAAAATACTAAAAAAATACTTTCTGAATATCTTAATACAGCAAAATAAAGATATACTCAATTTTGGCCTGTCTAAATCAAGAAAGTAGTAATTAAACTTTCTAAAGCTTCTATTCAGACTTTAATCCCAAAGAAATATTTTACGACTTACATCACTTTAAATGTTTAAATAAGTGGTAATCATGATTTTATGGGTTATATTATTTAGTTGAAGGAAATTCTTCTCTTCATGAACAAAATTAAAAGTATCCAAAACTCTCACTTACCTACTTAGTATTTACATATAAATTACTGGATAAATCCTTTTTATGTATCTGGAACCAGGGTTATGGTTCAGAAATATATCTTAGTTACTACAAAAATAGTTTAGATATGTACCAAGGAGGAATTTACCATATGGGCTCTAGACAACTTGCTACTCCTCCTTTATCTTATTCGTTGTTTTCTGGCCATTTCACTAAGTACCTTCACTAGAGGCAGTGTGATAGGCAGAAAAATGGCCCACAAAGATTCCACATCCTAACCCCCCGAAACTAGAATATAAGAATTTGTGGATATGATTAAATTAAAGATCTTGAGATGGGGGATTCTTCTGAATTATTTGGGTGAGCCCAATCAAACTTCTGATGTAATACATTTGTGTTGTTTTAAGCCATTAAATTGTGGTGCTTTGTTGCAGCAGCAACAGAAAACTAATAATTTTTTTAAAAAAGTACTAAAATCCGTCAATCTGTAGCTCTGATAAGTATTTCCTAAAAAGATAAAGTTACTGAATAAAGTTATGGATTTATACTATATTATATCCTTTAGTTCTACATTACCTGTCCCTTCAGCCCCTCGCCAGCTCCCAGAAAGGGGAGGTAGAGTTGCAAATCTGATTGGCAGCATCCAGATTATTGTAAGAGCCCTACCTTCTTTGCAGGGTAAGCGCATCTACTTCTTACCACGGGTCTTGGCCGGGCATGCCTTTTAGCCAAGTCTGGCTCCTAGTGTTCTAAGTCCTTCATTGCCTGCAACACAGTAGGTGAGCTTGGCTAGAGGCTGCTAGCAAAGCAAGCCTTTTCTCCTTCCCCACTTATGCCTAAGAATGCTGGTTCTGTAATTTAACTTAGAGAAAGGATAGCTAGGAGGCCCCTATTTACTAAGAGGCAGCAATGGGGAATATCACATTGGTATTTATCTATCTATTAATAAAATAGAAGTTTGTGGCGCGTTTAGCTGTATTTTCTTGAGTGTAGCTAAGGGACCGCTAGTGGAGAAAGACTAAGCATTAGCAGGAGAAAAAAAAATAGGTTTTCCTATGTCTCCAGCTATACTACAATTATAAACACCCTCAAAACCTGATGGCCAACATCTAATGTACACACTATGAATTTCAATATGCCTGCTTCTCCATTACTACACATATAACTAACCATTTAACTGTATATAACCTAGGCATTGAATTTCTTACAGAAACAGAATATACCTACGCACTAATTAATACACTCATCTATTCCCAAAATATAAGAAAACAAGCAAAAATAACATGAAGTGAAAGAGATTAACTTAATAGAAAAATCTTTTGGGTAAAAGTGCCATGTTATTAGTTCCCTCTAGCAAAATTTTAAAAGCACCTTCTTTCTAGTAACATAAAGTGATTGAAAAGGAACAAAACTTGGACTTGAACTCCTATTCTGCCCAAACTCCACATTCCCAGTTTGACTTGGAGGATAGCATTACAGCAGTGCTAGTACTCAGAAAAGCATGCATGGAGGTTAGGAGGTGTGCAGTAGAGATGTTGGGGGAAGTGAGAGGGTAACATAGCGCATCCTCTTGTTTTGGTGAATATTAAATTTACAAGGGTTAACAGGGAAAGAATGTACATGTAATGGTTATAATCTAACGGTATAGATATGAAAAAAGCTTTTTTCAATGATGGAAGAATGGGAATAGCATATAAAAATTTACTGAAGTAATTTCAGTAATCATAACTGATGGTGGTAGTATTAGTATTGTTATTCCAAGACTGTTGGCTTATAATGTTAAGATAAGGCAAACGAGTAATTTTTAATCTTCTGATTCATCATCAGATTCTTCAACATATGAACACTAAGGAAAAGAAAGGGATGCAGGAATGTGTAGACTTGAAGAGACTTAAAAGATATATCAAAACTATTTTTACATAAACCAGACTATAGTGTCTGGGGGGCACACTTAGATGATAAAAATCTTAAAGAGACACAGGGAAGTACAATAAAAGTCAAGATATTACTTTTAAAGAAGGGGGAGCTATGATTGGGTGGGGAAATACGGGGGGGGGGCTTTGGGTGGCTGTCAACATTCTATTTCTTGACCTTGGTGATGGTTGCAATAGTGTCCATGATATACATGATGTAAGCTATATATTTTTTGTGCATGATTTTCTGTACCAGTTTTATTTAACAATTAAAAGATTTTAAAATGTTTATGATGAGTAATATAACAGAGATACAGAATGCTATCATCCAACCAACATAAACTAATAATCTCTATCCTTCTCAAGGTGGGACAGAAACAAATTATTAAAGCATGATTACAAATGATAAATATTTGCCTGAATTCTAATACTTCACTGTAAAAATTACCCCAAAATTACAATGAACAAAATTTTTATTTTATTTTACCAGAAAGAGTGTTGGTAAGGAAAAACAAAAAGAAGCCTGAAATACCTAATAGAAAGGACAGTTTAGCCTTGGAAGTTGCTACTGACTGTTCACGCAGGCAAAGGACATTCTATTGCTAAGTAAGACATTCTCATTTCATTAATTCCACCAACATATGTCTTAGGAAAACCACGTAAATGAAAACTGTTAAGAATTGACCCCTGGTCTTGTGGGCTGGGCTGGTTAGCTATTACTATAACTAATGAAGTGCATATGAAACTACCCCAGTACGTACAACAGTTCTGACAAATATGAGAAATGTAATGACTCTTCTCAAAGTACTAATCACTACAACTTACCTCTCTTAACTCTGCAATTCTCCGAAGTGCTTTATCCTGACTCTGACTTAATATACCCTTTAATTCAAAAGAAAAAAAAAAGCTGGTTTAAACAATTGCATGACATAGTAATACAGAGCAAGTCAAAAATAATTATTTTTACAACATTACAACTGTTTATCCAAAAATAACCTGAGGAAAGAGAACAGGACTGAAAATGTTAAACGTGACCATGTTTAAAATTTGTTAACAGTTAAATCATGATGTTACAGACCTGTTCTGCACCCTGGCTATGGTAGTGGTTATACAAATCACATGTTGAACCAAACAAAAATCAATTCTACTATATGTTAGTTTTAAAAATAAAATTTTTTGAAAGTTAACTCAAACTCCAAATGCAATTTATTTCATTGTAGTCTACTATGTGTGGAACAAGTCAATTACCAGGCTGTTCAAAAAGTTTTTGTGACTTAAAAACAAAAGTCTTTTTCTATTTAAAAAAAAAATGTCCAGGAGAAAACTGCACAGAGAACTACAGGTTACTAAGTTAGTAGTCATATATAAAAATCAAGAAGCTAAAAGAGTAATATTGAAAGATGATTCATCCTTTCCTGGGGAGCGGCAGTGATAGTACTTTTCACTAGTGAGGAAATGAAACCAGAAAAGTTAGTCTATGGAAACAAAGTAACTGTATATTCTTATACAATATAAATACAGATAGGCAAAGAATGGGGTAATCTGGAACTTCATTGGTCTGTGTGGACTAACAACAAAAAAAACCAGAGATACAGGTAAGCAAATATTATACTTATGACCCAGGGGAGCGTGACTTGGCTGTATTTGTGGGGCTTTGCAAGTGACTAAAACAAAAACCAAAGGCTTGTTTTCCCCCCAAAGCTATGAACACAGATTTTATTTTGTATCATATATAAATGTTTAAATGCAGAAGGATGTAATGCCGAGAACGATGAAAACTTGCAGTGCATTCTTTACAAGCACGCACACTGCAGTCTAACTGCCAAGAAGTGGAACCTGGCTCGCCTTCGTACCTCTTAGAAGCTGTGCCACAAAGAACAAGTCACTCCTCGTGTTTCCTCACAGGAGAGGTGTAGAGACTAAATACACAAAAATGCCTCGCACACAGTAGGAGCTGAATAAATGTTAGGTGGTATGAACAGCACTGGTAATTGTGTTGGCAGTACTTACAATTTTAATTTCATTGGATCTATTGAAAGGATGTTTGTTTAATAAAGAGGTTTCTAGGCATGAAAACATAGGCATGTATACATATGTAGAAAAAGAGCATAAATCATTGAATTTTATCTCCAACACCTTTTATATTTGGGACTATGCAATCATAATTCTCTGTTGCCACTTAGTGGTAGAAATACGCACACCCAGAAATAAAAATCCATAGACAATTCATAGAAACACAAGCAAGGTACCCACAGAATGTAGGAATAAGATGACCTTTGAGAATGAATTTATGGAATCTTAATAATACAATGGATTAAATCAGAACCCCCACTTCATTAGAACTCATGTTTAAGAAAATACTTTTTAAAAACCCTAAAAACTCTATTTGTAATAATCTAACTTTCATATTTGTTACAGACAATTAGAACACTGAATCAGCAATAAATAACTGGTATTACCATTCTGAGTTGATTATATTCCATACCAAAGCCAGAAAATTTAATGTTGCACTTAATGGAGATTAACGTTTATGAGATGAAATATTTTTAAATGTACATGGGGAAATTAATTTTACCAAAACTCATTTTACAAATAACTTTTAGTTAGTGTTTTAAATGGCACAAAATGCTAAATTGTTTTAAATAAGACTACTGTAAAAAAATAAGACTATATTATGAAAAATAAGACTACTGTAAAAAATAAGACTATATTTTATAAATAACACAGCAAAATGAGAGCACTATTTGAACTGGACTGGATAGTTTCCCTTAGCTCTGAAGTGTGATACCTGTGGATATTTTCTGACCATGAACAGATAACACCACAGGGCAGGGGTGGGTCACCCAGAAGAGCTTTCTAAGCAGCAGCCTCAGGAAATAGAAGAGAGGATGCTTGGGTTGGGATCCTGATACGAAACAGAGACATCTGCAGGTTTTTAAAAAATAGAAGGGAAAGCTTTGAAGGTTTTATGTCTCTTTACCCAAAACAAAGATGCAACCTGCAGACTGAAACACTAGGAAACATGCTTGAAAGAGGCAAACATGCCTTAAATCCAGGCCTTTTGAACACTGCAGGGATCCAAAACTCAAGGCAGCCCATCCCTACCAGAGGTAAAGTCTCTGGGATCTCTCATTCACTCCCTTTGTCAAATCCCCAATAATGGTAAAGTAGTTTAACACTATGATTACATGGAGAATTATTACAAGTGAGGATTAGAACTTTCTTACTATAAGGTCCTTTCTAATTTTAAAATTATATATGAATCAATATCACAGCGAACAAATCACTTACTTGGAGCTTTTTCTTTTCTCTCTGAAGTATCTGATAAGCTGTAACAAGCTAAAACGAAGAAAAAGTCACCAATAACATTAGTCACCCCTAAATAAATGCAATTAATTATTCTAAACTCCATTAAAACATTTTGTTATGAAAGTAAAAAAATAAATCAGCAGAATCCTTTTATAGACAATTCAATCTAATTAGGTGCATATACAGTCAAAATGAATAACATAGGAAATATATTTCTAAAAAATAAAAGGAGAACTTGATGCTATAAATAAAGATAGTAAATCTCTATCCGACTTTACCGCAGGCACATGCCTCTTTAAATTTCAGTACGTAATTCATAGGTGGGGATTAGAGCTCACTTGCCAAAGCAGGATGCTAGTCCAACTGTAGTCACAGACCAGGACCCTCAGCAGCGTCACCGCCTGGGAGCTTAACAAGCTCTCCAGGTGATCGTTTTGCTTGAGGTATAAGAGACCATGTAATTGATCTCCAAAAGTTCCTTCAGATTATAGGATCTGTGACTACGGCTGTGTAAAAATCTGAGGAAAAGAACCCATAACCAACAAATGAAAATTGGTAATTCAGGGTAAAAAAATGTTTAACCACTTAACCTAAAGAGGATATTGAAACATTCTCGCACAACTTGAAATTACGAATCAACAAATCTTTTAAAATCTGTAAATGACATAGCATTACTCATCTGAAGGTGAAGCGCACAGCTCCAGTGAATTACTTGGACCCTACTTTAGAAGTGCTAGTGGTTCTCTGCAGAGACAAACTGCAGGATTAGGAGGAAGCACTCCTCCATTCTGAGCCTTGCCATTTTCCTTGGAAGGCTGTGGCGTGCCCCTAAATGCCTCTACTGATGTCTTGAGAGAAGAGGCAGGCAGCAATGGAAGGTGAGTTGGCAGCAGAGGCTAAGAACACAAAAAACAAAATTCTGCCTGAGACCCCTTCCTACTACCTTAAGACCAGACAGGCGAAGGAAGGTGAAGACAAAGACCGTGGGCTCTTTCCATCCCTACTGTAATGAGCTGCATAACTCTACCTGGGGTACAACAGAATAACAGAAACAACCAAGAAGACCTAGAATCAAATCCAGGCTCTGTCAATTGCTACCTATGGGACCTTAAGCAAGTTACTTAGTCTCTGTGATTAAGTCTCTCTGAGTCTCTAATCCCTATTCTACAAAATAGAGCTAATGAGTGTCTACTTCACAGTGAGATGACGCAAAATAAAATGGCACTACGAGTATAAAATGCACAGTGTCTTGTACCTTAAATACTAATTATACTGTTGCTCCAATTTCAAGCTTAAAAGCCACGGGTAAGTTAGAGAAAATAACATAAATAATTACAATATATTTTATATATTTCATCTAGGACTTTTTTTGTGTTTTTTGGCTGCACGGTAAAACTACTTATTGTAGCTATAAGTGGAAGTAGAAGACATGGCTAACTGTGCATGCTAATCTTGAACTTCATTATTCATTAATTAAAATTAATTACAATGCTGATTTACAAACTCTTATGAGTTTGTAACACAAACAAGCAAAAATCAAGACCATTATTAACTTTGATAGAAATAAAAAATAAAAAAGTTTTAAAGAAAAAAGTGGCCTGATTCCACAAGTGCCTCATGAGATATATGGCCCTGTTTACATCTCTGGGTTCCAGCCAGGCAACAGATTTTAGCCTAATAATTCCTTCTTATTATGTCAGTACTTTATAGTTTTAACAATATATTTTATATATTTCATCTAGGACTTTTTTGTGTTTTTTGGCTGCACGGTAAAACTACTTATATTGTAGCTATAAGTGGAAATAGAAGACATGGCTAACTTTGCATGCTAATCTTGAACTTCATTATTCATTAATTAAAATTAATTACAATGCTGATTTACAAACTCTTATGACAATAAAACATTAGGCATTGTTAAAAGAAAACAACAACCAAAAACCATGGACAACTTGTTCCAAAAAGGTTTTCCTTAGGCAGAACTGTATTAACTACACAGGACGGGGAGGGCAATGAGTATAATCCAGCATGAAGGGTAGGAGCTGTGTTCCTGAAGGACCGAAAAGAGACAGGAGGTAGCACTACACTTCCTTCCTCTCTTAGACCAAACAGAGAGTATAATCCTCAAGGCAGGATTCATTTGAGGCCAAGTTGAAATGTAGGTACAATGAGAGTGACCGAAACGTGGCAGAAAATCATACTTCAAACGTTGGGGTCAGTAATAATGGGGATCTGGTGGGCAGAAGAGGTCATGTGGGAGCCGCAGCCCTTCAAATATGACAGGGCGGACATGTGAGAAGGAAAGATGGTGAGCTCTGCAGGGGTGTCCAAGCAGAGGGGCGCAGACTGTGAGAACCAGAAGGTTACACTCAACAACCTTCTACATTGTACTCTAATCTTGCCAAAGGGCTTCTGTATGACTGAACATCTTTAACGGGCTATCGCCACAGACTACCCACCATTAGTAACCAGCGTATCTAGGGAATCGACAGTGTAGCCACCCACAGGAGTGAAAACCACACAGTAATCTGAATTCGAGAACACGGGGAAGAAATTTTCCCTCTGGCCGAAAAGTCCTGCTCCTACCTCAGAACATTTTCCTTTGTAGCTATTCAACCTTCGTTCCATCCTCCGCAGCCACTGAATCAACTGTTCTTTGTTGAGGCTGTCTAAATTCCCTAGTGAGTCTTCGGCCTCGCTCTCCATATCAGAGGGTGGATCAGAGGTGGCAGCAGAAAAGTCCAGGTCCAGTCGATTCAGGGACTCTCGGGAAGACGTTCGGACCAAAGACTCTTTAGAAGAAGATCGGAACAGAGATTCCTTTATTGGACTTCGAAACAAAGACTCCATGGAAGGCACCCGGAGCTGGAGCTTTTGTGCAAAAGACTGCGTGTCACCAGACTGAAAGCAAAACCCAACAGAATGTGTGAGTTCAAATACACTGTTAGACTTCTGTTATTCCCCATCACCAGCAGTAATCTATTAAAAGCTCTAGCAAATTCAATTAATATTCCTGACATTCAACATAAGTTTCCTGAAAAACAAAAGACACTTGGTTATTTCTGAAAAAGTGCTGGACCTGTAGTCAGAGGACTGGGGTGTAGGTCCCAGGTCTGTCACCGAGCAGAGAGGCATGACCTTCACTAAGTCACCTCCTTTCAGTTTGCACATCTGTAAAAAAGAAGGAAGCCGTACTTTCCCAGCTGCCTTCACAGGTATGCTGTGAGGATTCGTCCTTGGCGGCAAGATCCTTGGAGGCAGGGACCGCCTGTGTCACCAGTACTACCCAGTGTCTAAAATGGGGGTAATACTGTGATGTGTGCAGTTGTGGCTAAAATCTAGTAGACCTCATCTGGAGGCGCTGACTCCTGATCACTTTTCTCAACAAAAGAGAATGGGGATAGGGGGACAGTAATGAGTAGCGAGCCCATTTTGTTCAACAAGAGAAGGCCAGGCAGAAGTAACTAGTGACATCCAACTCTGCTCTACTTACCATTCTGTCCACTGGGAATAGAAATAAGCATTAAAAAATCATGAAGGACAGTTGAAAAGTCTGAGCTAGAGTCCCTCTGCGCAGATCAGTAGGTCTGATGGTAGAAATAGTGATAAGCAAGAGCTATTCTCTTCATTAATTTGAATAATAACGTATCAATTTGAATAAAAACAATGAAAAGCAATATAACATAATTTAACACACTGTTCTGAGTGGCATTCTTTTGTTCAGGTGACAGCAGTCAGTATTTAACAGGTGTTGCCTAGAAAATCATTCTCAGTAGTGCAGCAAGGCGACCTACGAGTCCTAATGACGCCAGGACTGAAACGCTCAAGGGAGACTGAGGCTACATGTGGGCAAAGATTACAGGGAAACAAAAAGATTTCTCTAGTATACAGTTTGAAAATTAAACCAGGAATACTTTAGTCCTGGATTTGAGAGATTAATAATAGTATTGGGCAAGGTGGGAGTAAGTAAGAGGGGATAACATGCCCCACCCCTTCATAGGCAGAGACTTATCACAGGTTGTTTATAACAGTAGAAACTGGAAACAACCCAAAGGTTCGACACTGGAGGGAGGATACATTATATAAATTACAATACGCGGAAGGAGGTTCAAGATATACTATGAAATGGAGAAAAATTAGGTTAGAAAACAGTATGTATGTACATTGTGAACTCATTTTGATTTAAAGTAATTACAGACACTTTTTAATTTATATGTATGTTTACACAAATACCCTTAGAACCAGGTCATTAAGGACAAACACCAACAGTTAGCAGTGAATGGTTCTGAAAGGTAAGATGTTAGGTGATTATTATTTTTATATTTTCCTGTACTTTCTAGTTTTATTTTCCACAATGTGCAAGTTTTACCTTTATTTGGGGAGATGGAGAAGATATTAAGGGAAAGGAGGGTACCAAATGCTCAAAAACTTTAAGAACCAGCTACATTACCAGCTCCTTCTGACCCATGCAAAAAGTGCTTTTCAACTGGTATAATCTTGTAAATTACTCTAGAACAAACAACTGAAGCAAGTATGAATAACACTAGAAATGTTGTTATTAAAGGGTCAGTCAGAAGCTAATGAACAATATCAAAGACATGTATTTGCAGAAGCTGACAAACTTAACAACTGCCACATCTATGTTTGGGAGTACCATGTGTGAGTGTAGTGATTCAGCCTGCAGGCTGTCGAGTATAAGGTTGCCTAAGTTCAAATCCTGGCTCCACTACTATATTCTACATGACCTTGACCAAGTTACTTAACCTTACTAGACTGATTTCCCCTTCTGTAAAATGGGAATGATAAAAAAAATGATAATACCACACATTTCATATGGGTGTCACATGGACTGAATGAGTTTAATACTCATATATGCAAAGTGCTTACAATGTAGCAAATAATAAATGTTAATAATTATCCTTATTAGAGAAAGGAGTTAAAACAAAAGACAAACTTACCAGAAGAATGTCATACACAAGCTTATCTGGCAGACTCTCCTGATTATATGATGCAGTAGCTAAGAGCACAAGTTATGAAGCCAGACTTTTTGGACTCAAGTCTCAGTTCTACCATTTACTGGCAATGACCTTGGGGCAAGTTACTTAGCATCTGTTTCTTCATATTTAAAACAGAGATAACAATAGGACTCAACTCAGGGTGGTTGTGAGGAATAATAAATTAATACATGTGAACTACTTAGAACCACAGCTGGCTCAAGGTAAACAATAAATACTGGCTATCATCCGATATCCAATCTTCCCGTCTTCCTTTCCACCAGGTCTGTTTTGTTCAGGGTAACATTTACCCCCCCAAAATACAAACTAAAACCATAATGAGATACCACCGCACATCCACCAGAATGGTTAAAATTTAAACTGGAAAATACTGAGTATTTGTGAGGATGTGAAACAATCCACTCTGGAAAACTATTCGTTAGTATTTACTAAAACTAAACACACCAACACTCTCTGAACTAGCAATTTCACTACTAATACCCAATACAAATGTGTAAATATGTTCAACAAAAGATATAAACTAGAAAGTTTGTTGCAGTATTCAAAATAGTCCCAAACTTGAAACTATTGTTGATGCCTAACAATAACAGAATGGATAAACTGTAGTCTGTTCACCAATGGAATACTAGACAGCAATGAAAATGAATGATTTACAACCACATGCAAAAATATAAATTTGTTTACAGAGTATTGAGCAAAAGAGGGCAGACACAAAAGAGTACCCACTTTGATTCCATTTACATAAATTTCAAACCCACTTTGATTCCATTTATATAAATTTCAAAAAGAGGCAAAATTAACCTTTAGTGTTAGAAGTCAGGACAGCAGTTACCCTTGGGGGTAAGAGAAGGGTATTGGTAATTTGTTTCTTGTCTTTGGGTGCTGGTTGCAAAAGTGTATTTGGTTTGTGAAAACTCAGAAACTATATAATGAATATGTCATACTTTTCTGAATATATGTACTATATTGCGATATATTATATTTCAATTAAAGGGTTTCTTTGTTATCGTTTTTTAATTAGCTCTTCTCAGACTCTGTTTCAGCTAGGCATGGGCCAGGTGACGAAGCCTACAGGATGGAGCCTTCTAGGAGAGAGATTATTTTCCTGGTAAAAAGGAATATGCCTTTTATCCTTGCCTCCAGTTTTTCCTCCGGTCTAGAATGGTTGGTAAGGATGGGAAAGGTACGGGGAGTGATGGGACAAGAAGCTAAAGACAGAAGGATCCTTAATGACTTTATATGACTTTATCTGTTTATCTCCAAACCCAGCGTCATGTGAAAAATTAAACTCCCATGGGCACTAATTATTGTCAGGTTCTTAGTACCAAAAAAGTTCACAGATTTATAATTTATTTTTTTAAAAAAAACTCATGAGGGTTAGAGAGGAGAAATGTATACATAAAAATAAATGGGCACATAACAGATACTTTTAACTCGTGTTGCCCCCATTTACCTTGGTTTAAATCCCTCCTTTTTATTTCCCAGACACTGTTCTAATGCAGACCTTTACCCTCTCACAGTTGGACATGTGCAGCAGCCTTCTGTTCTCTTGCCTCAAATCTCTTACCTACACATCTGCTCCTGTCACACCATCAGGTTGCCAGAAGGAAGGAGGGTGGGGAGAGTAGTAAAAACAAGGGAAGGGGAATATAGTCAACAATATGTATGAAACTGTTGAACTGAACTGAACTTTTCTCAAGTCTGAGACCGGTTTAATGAGACATAGAACAATGTACCAACCCAACCTCTGGAACGTGCACCTTCCCGGGGGGTTTCAGAGGAGGGAACTGTGGGGGTTCAGAACGAGTCACCCCAAATGTGCCTCTGTGGTACGCAGACCGTTTTGAGCTATAGCAACTTTAGCCTCCGGCTCAAGATAAACTTCTGCCTTTCCCTTAACTACCTAAAAGAATTAGAATTAGGGGCCTTGCCCATAATAAGCGATCATCAGAGATAACCTCTTTTGACCTGTCCATAGGGCAGGACAAACTTCTATTTACGGAGCATCTGCTCTCCTTATCATCCTGCCAGGACCCTCTGAAGCCCCCAAGGCTCCTGACCTCATCCCTAGCTCTGCACGTCTTACATACCCCTGTTCCCTTTCCATCCCTGCTCCTCTCTGGCATGTGGGGTCTCTGACTCTCTCATGCATGTGGGGCTCCCATACATATGTATATATTAAATTTGGTTTTCTCTTGCTTAAAAAAAATAATATTGTGATACGTTTGCATGGACATATAATTACTAGACTTAGTGTGGTGATCACATTGTAAGGTGTATAATGTTTAATCACTATATTGTACACCTGAAACTAATATAATGTGGCAACTATACTTAAATTTAATTAAATAAATAAATAAATACTATTCCACCTTTTAAAAAAGAAAAAAAAGGTAAGGATTGAGGGATGGATAGAGGAATGTATAGATGGACAGATTTGTGATAAAGCAAATATAGTGAGGTATCAATGATAGAATCTAGGTGTGAGCATCCAGCTGTTCACTTTAAAGTTCTTCCAACTTTTCTATATGTTTGAAAATTTCCATAATAAACTGGAAAATAAAAATGCAGTATTCAAAAAAAGCAACAAAAAATTCAAAATTCAACTTTAATACTATAATTTGTTTTATATTAAAAAAAATCATGTTTTTTCAAAACAAGAATATTCCCCATAATTAAAACAATAATGCCATATGAGACAGCCATTTAAATCCCTGTGTTTTGCTCTACTAATTTAATAAATTCAGTTCTCATTTCATTTTAATAGCATATATATTAAAATGAGGTAATACATAGCAAAAAATTACAGCTGGGTAGAGTGACGTTTTGTGTCTATCTATAATAATCCCACAATACTATCAGTAACTAGCCATTCACTGGTCCTTGGGCAAATAATTTAAGACTTCATGCCTGATATGTCATCTGAACAATAAGAGAGTAATACTAGATCCTAGATTCCTCCTAAACTGATACAATACTAACACTATGATTCAGTAAAACTATTTTACCGCTTCTCAGATAAAGACAAATGCTCAAATATTACCTGTTTTGAAAAATGTATTTTTCTCTATCATGTGGTGGCATATACTAATTATTTTCAAATATCTGAGTTGTATTAGTCTGTTTGAAGTAAAAGGTCAATTCTGTACATTCTTTTGGAGATGAATGAGTCACTTTGATTGGCTGAATATTATGAACTGCATTAAGCAATTTAAAAATTAACTGTATTTAACAGAAATTTTTCTGAAACAGACACTTTTCTGCCTTCTTAAAGATAATGACTAATCCTTTTTAACGACGTCCCTGTCACAGTCATTATACGGTGTGCCAAAACTACTGATTTACACAGGATGTGCCGTCCAGTAGTAAGGGGGTCACAGGCAGCTATGCTTTATGAACTCCTAGGCTTGCTTTTTACCATCTCTTCTACCTTAGTGTCAACTCTGATTTCCTGCTGCTGTCACGACACTCAACCATAGTAAGTAAGCTAGCCCCTTCATGGATATACTTTGTCCCTCACTTGCTAACAACCAACTTCTCAGAAATCTGTTTAAAAACAGACTCTAAGCGAAGGCATTTCCTTGTCCTGAGAATTAAATGAGATCATATATATAATGCTTAACAATACCTGACAGAGTAAACATTCAGTAAACACTATCTTATTATCTTTTAGTAAAATATTTGTTGCTTTCTTTTTTTAAAAAAAAAAAAAGTTCAACGCCTTTAGTGAGCTTACTTCCTGAATATCACCCATGTTCATTATTCACCTTAATTAAACCTTAAATCTCTCCCAAAGTTCTTATAAAGATGGTTATCATTCATTCTAGTTTTTGCATTCAAAACTGTATTTAGTCTTTTTGAACTATTCTGTAAGAGAAGAAGATAAGCATTCTAAATAACATTCTTTAATAATATTCCTTAAAGGTCACTGGATCTGTCCAGTACCATTTAGATCTGTACTTCTCAGTATTTTATCCTTATCTCATGGCATGGACAGAAATGATGCATTTGCAGAAGACTTGGGATTAATTGGGGATGCTACTCAAGGCCAGAGTCAACAGGCCCAGGGACGTGGCCTGTGGCCAGAGCCTGACGGGCCTCCCGGAAAGAAATGAGGACCTCAGCCCATAGGTCACCTTTTCATGGAGTTTGGGAAGCTGTAACTTATATACTTGCTAGACAATGCTTTAGAATGTTTAGTCTACATAATTTAGTTCATAAATCACTTAGCTCATAAATTGTCTACATTCATGCTCCAGGTTCACAGAACTAGAAATGTTATTGCCCCACGTTAGAGACCACTGAGAACAGCCAGGTTAAGGACGATAATCATCAGTACAGCCAAAGGAAACAAAGGTTCATTTCAGACACTGCTATCATTATGGTATTTTTAAGGAATTTTTTTCTTTCTTTTTTGGAAGAAGTCAAAAGAATGTCACTTACCCCGATCTCCAAATACCTTTTAAAATCAAAGATAACCTAAATTCTCTAGCAGTAAAATACTCTGCATTAGTGCATTAAAGAGCAAACTTTAAAAGAAATCCCACTTCCTTCATAACCCCCTTCCAGATTATGTAACTCAATATGTCTTTCATTATGACTTCCTCTATTTTCTTTTACAATTATAAAGTCAGATTCCTCGTTTTCAAAAAGTTTTCCCTTCACTGCCGTTAACTTTTTAAATGAGTAATAATGGAATCTTATTTTACTGGTATATATACAAAAACTACTTCTCATTTAAAAGTTTTTCCAAGAAACCATCAACAAACCTGGATGTACCATATATACTGTATCAAATGTTTGGACATCACTGTTTCAATGTAAAGTCAAATGCTACTAGTATAGACTGACCAACACTCTGAAATGACTTGCTCTTTTTTTAAAATAAAATTAATAACAGACCTGAGGAGTTGTTGGTTCACTTCCATTAACACTGTCGGCGGATTTCGTGGCTTGGACAGATGCATTCTAAGAAAGAGAAAGAAACATTTGTGAAGAAAAGGAAAAAAAAAAACAACTAAAGTTTTAAAACTGTTACGAACAAAGGCCAAGTACCAAGACCTATTAGATACATTTATCTGTTATACAAAATTAGTAATTGTTCATTTATTAGGATGTTTTCATGCAAGGCGAAACTAGTATGGTAAGTAATTTTAGAAAATTCATTTTGCTGTAATATATGTAACTAAATAGCAAAGATTAGTATGTAGCAAAACTTATTTCAAGCTAATCCCATACCTCTCCCAGTTGTAATGTCCCCAGTCTTCCCCCATGACAAAAATTAACATCAGGAATTCAATTAGCATTCAAATAGAAAACTAGCCAGAAAAAAAAGGAGTGTCAACTGTTCCCTATAATAAAATATTCAAATTAAAGCTATTTGGGCTAAGCTCTGAAAAATATCTTGGTAACAAGAAATAGAAATGCTTCATTTACTTGAAGCCAACAGTATAAATGACATTGTTATGACAACTTTCAGAAAAACTTATAATTGAAAATACCTTCTTCCACATGTGAAAGTTTTTTGTTTTGTTCTGTTGGTATGACAAATACTCCATGTTAAGCAACATTCTACTGATTGCATCATACTGGCATAGATTCTGTGATAATGGATGAGATCATTTGAAATTCAAAATTCTACAATGCATTCATAATACACTAAGTGTCTAAAATTAGGGCTATAGAAATAGCTCATGATAAAATAACTTCCATATTTTAAATAAAAGCATTTGACCAAATACTAGCCACTATGTTTCAGTAACTTGGTCTTTAAATAGTACATTTCCCCTACAACTCTATAGCTGACCAAGAAAAAGTCAAATATCTGACCTTACTTAGTCTAAAATATAAGTGGAAAAGGCACTCAGCTTTGCAAAAGTATTCTCAAATTCTTCAACTCTCATTAGGTGTTGGATACTAAGAAATTATTAAATTTTAGGTATGGTACATATATTGTAGTTACATATTTTTAGTCTTTATCTTTTAGAAATATATACCAAAATATTTAGATGAAATAGAATTTCTGAAATTTGCTTCAAATAATCCAACGGGAATTGGGATGGGGGCGTAGGTGCATGTATGGGGCGGGGGCTAGTGGTACGGTATGTATGGCTAGAGAAGTGTGGAAGGATGGTAATAAGATGGCCATTAGGTATTAATTGTTGTTGCTCAGTAATGGATACTGGAGGAGGGGAAAGAATTCTTATACCACCATTACTACTATTTCCACTTCCGCAATGTGTTTGAATTTTTTCCTAATAAACATTTAAATACCTTCTTCTAATATAAAAATTATCAAATTTTATCAGTCCAAGACATTTCCTTAAAATTACATAGGGGAGGAAGGTTGGGGAAATATAAGAATTAACTTTTATCTTTCTATTCTCTGCCTTTTCAAAGAATTAGAAGTTGTATACATGCTATATATTTGTGTAACACAATAAGTAATGCTTTCCAGCCCTAAAAATATACTGCACACTATAAAATAAAAAAACATACTTTATAGAGATCAATGTCTCTCAGCTAGTCAGCATACTGAAAACTAATGGTTAAATGATGGAGAAAGGAAATGAATGGGCTCCATAAAATGTTTAGCTTCGGAGGAAGAATGGCAAGAGACTCTATTCTATTTTAAGTAATTACTTGACACATGATTGTAGACTATTCTACAATTGTTTGAAATATCACCCTATCAAATACAGCATAACATTTAAAAACTCTCCCTCCTTGCATGTATGTTTCAACTTATATATTACACCATATATCTAAATAAATGCAGGACAGTTAAGGGAAGTATTGGTCTGTGTTACACTGTAAATTTAAATCAGGAATCTCCAGAAGCAAAATCAGAGATTTCTGTCACTACCTGTAATGCCTGCTCCGTTTCTGTCCAGCACTCCTGCTCATCCTTCAACTTTCAAATGCCCCTTCTTTTGTGAAGCTTCATATGACTTGCCTAAAGGGCTAACACATTCCCTATGCCTGTGTTTTCTTCTGTGAAACTTTTAATTCCTTTATATTGTAAGTGCATGTTGATAATCTTTGTCTCTATATTAACTTATAAACTCCCAGAGAACAGAAACCTTGCATTTTCATCTTGGTCCCCAGAACCTAACATTCTGATGACTGGTAGTAAAGACTCAGTAAATGCTTGCTAACTTCTTACGCAGTTACTTCCTTCAATGTAAGGAGACTTCTGAAGACCTTCTCCCAGACAGAAGCCTAAGGAACAAGCTCAATACATATCAAAACTCAACAGTCACCAATACTCTCGTGGTGGCAATTCTTAGATAACAGGAAAACTCTTCTAAAGTGCATTTAATTTAAAAGCACGCACAGGTTCCCTGCCAGATTTGTCTTCAGTTATGTTTTGCTCAGTCTTTTAATAACTATTTATTGATTGCTGAGCACTGAGACTACAGCAATTTTTAGAATTTGGGGTAAAGAGATGCATTTTTCAAAAGAACTGAATTAAGAAAAAGTCGTAGTTGGTGAACTCCTAATGTAATGATTTAGGCCCATACTAAATTTTTATTCTACTATAGGTTATACCATGGCTTCCCTTTGTTACACAGGGAAAACATGTTTTTATGTGAACAAAACTAAATTTAAATATTATAATAAAGACTTTTAGTCTACTTAAATTACTTTTAAATAGCTCAGAAACTTCTGATTCTAAAATTATTATCATTTTTCACAATAGGATAGGACTTGATATAAATTACTTTTATGTACTTACAGGCCTAGGAGAAGCTCTTTTTTTTAAGCCTCTATTACTACTACATGAAGTGTAAAGCAATATCGTTTATGTTTTTTATTAAGTTTGTAAGTTGTCTTTAACTGGGATTCCTGTCTCCCTCTCAAACCAGTTTTGAAAATAGTGAGGTATTACTTGTAGCCAGAGCCAAGGAGAGACCGCTTTCCCCGAGATCCAAGCCAAGACATCACTAGAACTCTGGGCTGCTTTGTTTTCTAACGCCAAGTTTAGAATGTAATTTAGGATTGCTACTGGCCATATAACAGGCCAAGTTTTACTGGCTGCATGGATTAAGTCCACAAATGTTCTAATTTCATCACCAGCTACTTAGTAAGTTAAATCAATTCTCATTGTTTAAAAATATCTCAATTCCAATTCAGTGTCCAATCTAACACCAAAAGTTATCCTTACCAGGCAAACATCTCTAAGTTTTAATTTGCTAAATTAAATCCTTAGATACTTTAAGAAAAAAGTCCAATTTCCCAAAGTAAAATTATATATGAGTACAAGATTCAAAATTATATGAATTCAAGTTAGCTGAAAAATAATGAGTTGATTACTTCCTTTCTGATGTTAAATACATAGAAAACTGGTACTCTCCCAAATAAAATGCAATTATTTGTTACAGTAGAGTCAATCTACCTGCTCAATGTTATTCAATTATGGATTTACATACAATGCATCTTTTTCCCAATAATGTGAGTCACATCTCCAAATATTCTTGGCCTCCTACCAATATACAATAGAACAGAGATTTCTAGCAATGCATACTTTTTTTCAGTCAATACGCAAACATCCCTAGGGAGAAAACTTAAGAGTTTAGACCAAGCGAAGGTAGTCTTCATTACATTAATGAAAACAGTGTTATTTTATTGCTGTTAAAAAGCTACCAGAAAACACACCAGCCATCAGAATTTAGCAATTTACTCTCTGATTTTTTAGAGCAGGGTTAGCAACAGGGCACTGAAGATACTTTGAGAGATGGTAAGTGACAAGCAACATGAGATTTGCTTCTAGGATTACCAAATTACTTGCTTCCCCACAAAGGGAATGCAGAAAGCGGTGGAAGGACTCACCACACTATCAGTCTGTGTTTTAGGCTGTTTGGAGGAATCCAAAGCAAAGATAGTATACTCAGAGAGAAAAGCAGGCTCTGCTATCATCCCGGCTAGTAGCTGTCTCATTCAGTGTAATAAGCAGAGGTATAAAAATAAAACAAATGATGAAAAACAAATCATAAGGGCATGTTGCAAAGTGTACTCACCACACAGCATGCACAATATATAATGGCTTTGGACCACCACCATCACCACCACCACCACCACTACCACCATCATTCCACCCCCAAAATAATAAGTTACTGGGAAAGCTCATGAGTGGAGATGAGTTGAGCTGTTTAGGATCTCAAGGCCCAACTTTAAACAACTTGATTATTAGCATATAAATAATATATGCAACAAGGCACCACAGCACACACCCTGGCAATTTGGTATAAGAGTCTATATCAATAAGAACAATACATCGTAAAGAACACAAGGCCTTAATATAACATAAATACTGAGTCTTTCATTTTTGTGCATCCAAAAAAGATACTATGGAAATTTATGGGAGGATAAAACACATAAAACGTTAAATAATCATTTATTTGTACTTATATATAAAAATCATTTTCTCTAATATGTACAGAAGAAACTTTTGAAACTGAAGTTTATAATAAGTTTTAAGGATAAATTCCATTAAATTAGTTCTTTTGATTCTCTTCTGTGCTTCAGTTTTCTTTCAGAAACTGTACACTACATACCAAAATACTAACAATCATGAATTAGCTGTATAAGAGACTATAATTAAAATGAACTTTTTTTGATGGTGGAGGTTATACAAATATACACTTGATAAACTTCACAGATCTACACACACAAACATACACACACACACACACACACACACACACACACACAGGATGAGTACATGTAAAATTGGTGAAACCTAAATAATCTCTATGAATGTCACACAGTTCACTAATATCCATTTCCTTGTTTTGATAGTGCACTATATTTTTATAAGATGTTACCTTTGGGAGAAATTGGGTAAAGGGTACATTGGGCCTCCCTAAAAAAAAACTTTTGCAACTTCCTGTTAATCTATGATTATATCAAAATAAAAACTTAAAAAACAAATCTTTTGAAACATTAACTTAGCAGTGTATGTTATTACATTACATGACATATAGTAAAGAACTCATATCAAAAAATAAATACCTGCAAAAGCTTAAGAACTTACACTTTTTATCTCCGTACTACCATGTTTCCCTGAAAATAAGAGCTAGCCAGATAATCAGTTCTAACGCACCTTTTGGAGCAAAAATTAATATAAAATCCAGTCTTATTTTACTATAATACCTGGTCTTACATAAGACCAGGTGTTATTTTACTATAAGACCGGGTATAACATAATACCGGGTCTAATATTAATTTTTGCTCCAAAAGACACATTAGAGCTGATTGTCCAGCTAGGTCTTATTTTCGGGGAAACACTGTATATAGAGCTATGGATACTTAACTAACTCTTCATCTGGTCCTACGTTAGAGACCATCTTATAGATAGGACAAACATTTTTTTAAGTCTTTTTGCTATGATAATGACTGGTACTCCTTGAATAGGCTTCAAGAATTGACTTTATGCTAAATTCTAAAATGTGATATTAGTAGTATATTAAAATGTGCTAGATACCTATTTGGCTCTAAGGAGTCATCCTATCCCACTTTCTACTCTTGCTGAAAATCTACTCTCCTGGGAACTCAAATCATGCTTTGAATGAATGTTATTTTAAGGTAAAGGCTATACAAATTCACTCTTCTTAGGCTTCCAAAGTTAAGTTTTGAAATGAAGTCAATCTTGCTCACATAAGCAAACAATTTAAAATTGCACATTTAATTAAGAGTATATTTGACATTTTAAGAAAAAAACACAAAAGCTAGTATCCATTACAGAAAAACATGTTGATCAAACATTTCAAAAGAAGATGCTGCCAAACAACAATTTACACTCCCGCCCCCAGTCCATGAAAAAGCAAAGTACATCAAAATTAGTTTCCACTGACAACTACCTCAAAGCCTGCGTTTTCTCACCACTGTCCTTGTCAATTGCTTCTTATGTCTGTGAAAATCTCACCAACATCAATTCTCAACTATTCTCAGTAACATTCTGCCTCAACTCAAACTGTTCAAATTCTAATCCAATCTGCTAACAATTCAATTCACCTCTTCTGTGTTGAACTAATGCTGATTGAAACTGTGTATGTCTAAACATTCATGAAGCTACCTAAAAACTCCTATCAGATGGGTGTTGAAAGCTTTCGATCTATCCTCCATGTCTCTTACTCTTAGAAAAACTATGTATTTTTTTCTTAACCTCTATTGTTCTGTGTTTTGAGTGGGGATTACTCAGTATTCTTTTCGAATTCCCTAATTTTCCCTTAAACTGGGACCAGTCTGAGTTTTATTTTGATTTACATTTTTGTATAATTTTTCTTCATTTCTATCATTTCTATTTGGTTCTTTTCAACATCTACCTAGTCTAGTTTTGTTTTGGTCTGTGTTTCCCCCATAATTTTCTGTTCTTCTTAAGAAAATTATTACTTTATTTCTCTTACTAAAAGATACTTGTTTTAAAGTCATTTCCAGACTGCTCTATTATTTTAATTTCACCTGCAGTACATTTATATCCCAATTCCTGTTTTTATTGCCTGCCTTCTTAGCGTTTGTTCTAGAATGTCCATTTATAGGTTCATTTTGAAAAGGTATTTTCTTTCTCCTTCCCTCTGTGCTCATCCCCCCCTTATCCAGTCAATCTAATTCCCTGGGCCCCAGTTTGGGTTTCCTGCCCTATGGCAGTCCAGGGGTTATCAGAGACTCAATCATTAAGCCAATGTGAGGTTTGGTTCAGGTCTGGATCATGAGGCCTCCCTAGGGACAGAAGCTGCTCATAATGGGCCATAGAGAGCTGAGGCAGCAATTAGCAAAAGGTTTTTTCAGCCTCCTTTCACCAGTGCAAGGAACCCCACTCTAGCCCCTAGCTTGTAGCACTAAATCTACCTCTGGCAGCATAGGACTCACCCAGACCTTCGTAACCAGAGTTCCAAGAGAAAATTAAGTCCTAATGCCTGCCCTAAGGCATCCACTGTATGTAATGAATTAATGTGTCTCCTATGAATTAATGTATCTCCTATTAGGGAAGGGACTCTAAAAAATTCAGTACCTTAGGAAGTGTATAAAAGTCTCTCTACCTTGAAAAGAGGATGTCCTCTTTCTATCTTCCCAGGCAATATCATATGTAGCTAGCTGTTAGAGGCAACACTTACTATTTTGAGTCAATTAAACTCATTCCATTTTTATTTGCAACAAAGTATACTTTAAGAAGTACTAGTGATAATATACCCTGCAGAAGACAACGGAATAAAGTTGCATACAGCAGTGCAGGTAAAAAAAGGCACAATACAGACTGTGGGTAAACCATTCTGATCAAATTCAACTCAAGACTACAACTTAAGGCCCTATTTTGTCTATATGGATATTTCTACTACATAGAAAGTCTTTAAACAAACAAACAAAAAGACAGCAAAAAAGGTGAAGGTATCTAACTTTCTCTAGTTAATTACCACTGAAAAAGACCAAGGGTATATAAAGATGGGAAAAAAACATATGCCAGATAAGAAAATCAGGAAAGTAGCAATACAGACACAAGGAATTTTGCGAAGACCTGAGACTTGAGAAAAATAAGTCATCAGAGAAACAAGTTACCAAAACTGACTCAGAAGAAATAGAAAATCTCAACAGAGCTACAAAAAATAGAGACTGAATTAGGAATCAAAACACTCCACACGAGGAAAAGCCCAGGATCAGATGGCTTCATTGGGAAGTTATATCAGACATTTAAAGATTAATACTAATCTTCACAAACTCTTCCCCAAAAATATAAGAGAAGATACTTCCCAACTCATCTATGAGACCAATATTTCCTGATACAAAACCAGATATCACAAAAAAAGAGAACTGAAGACATCTCTTATGAATATAGACACAAAAAAATCCTCAAAAAAACACTAGCAAATTAAATCCAGTAATACCGTGTTTCCCTGAAAATAAGACCTAGCCAGACCATCAGCTCCAATGGGTCTATTATATTATATAAGACCCAGACTTATGTTACATTAAAATAAGAGTGGATATTATATTATATGTATTATATTATACCTGCTCTTACATTATATTAAAATAAGACCAGGTCTTATATTAATTTTTGCTCCAAAAGACGCATTAGAGCTGATGGTCCGGCTAGGTCTTATTTTTCGGGGAAACACGGTATAAGAATATACACCATGAACAGCTTCCTTTAATAACTTCTCAGAGGTTTCTCATCTTTAAAACTGGTGAAATGAACACTTACTTTCACAGTGTTCTTGTGAGGAGCAAGTGAATTCAAAAGTATGAAAATGTTCGTAATTTGTGAATCACATACAAAGATCAGGTCTTGAAGGACATGGACACTAAATTCTGTATTACGAGTGACATTACAGGGAAAGAAAGAATGAAAGCATCGATTGCTTTAGAGTGGAATGCTTCCTTTCCTTTTTTTTTTTTTTTTAAGATTTTATTGGGGAAGGGGAACAGGACTTTATTGGGGAACAGTGTGTACTTCCAGGACTTTTTCCCAAGTCAAATTGCTGTCCTTTCAATCTTAGTTGTGGAGGGTGCCATTCAGCTTCAAGTTGTTGTCCTTTCGGTCTTAGTGGTGGAGGGCGCAGCTCAGCTCCAGGTCAGGTTGCCGTTGCTAGTTGCAGGGGGTGCAGCCAACCATCCCTTGGTGGGAGTCGAACCGGCAACCTTGTGGTTGAGAGGACACGCTCCAACCAACTGAGCCATACGGGAGGCAGCTCAGCTCAAGGTGCCGTGTTCAATCTCAGTTGCAGGGGCGGAGCCCACCATCCCTTAGGGGACTCGAGGAGTTGAACTGGCAAACTTGTAGTTGAGAACCCACTGGCCCATGTGGGAATCGAACTAGCAGCCTTCGAGGTTAGGAGCACGGAGCTCCAACCGCCTGAGCCACCAGGCCGGCCCCTGGAATGATTTCTTAAACTTCAAGAAAGATGTCACTTTTTCTTTCTTATTATTCTTGATCTGCGATACCTTCCAGAAACAAAATGCTGTCTATTATCTTGGTAGTTGTCTTTGTATTTCCAAGTCAGTTGCACTGTTCCATGAGATTACCTCCTACCAGGATCCTTGACGCTCAGCTTTTGATAATTCTTAAGCACATGTTAGAAATTTAGTTTTGTTTCTTCTAGGAGTTTTTCTATGTCATTCAAGTTATACAATTTGTTGGTATACATTTGTTCATAGTATGGCCTTTCAATTTTTTTATTTCTGTAAATATAATAGTAATTTCTCCTCTTTCATTTCTGATACTAGTAACAGAGTCTCCTCTCTTTTAACTTTTTCTCTGTCAGTCAAGCTAAAGGTTTGTTGATCTTTTTGAGACACCAACTTTTGGTTTCACCTCTTTTGTTGAGTGTGCTGAGCAGTCTCAGAATTGGAGTGGCACGTTGATCTTTACTGAGGCTATGCTAGGGTCACCAGGAAAGAGTACTGTGGGCAACTGGACAGATCTGCCATTTGTGGGATGAGAGAGTGCCCGAGTGCCAGAGATCCGTAGACCTCAGGGTCAGCGCCAATTCAGTCTACTCTCCTCTGCCTTCGATGTCTACAATCACACAGAGGACTTTTTATATCCCTATTCGGAAGTCCAAGGCACCACAACCAAGACAGACTTATTTAGATTTACATATAATATTTACTAACACCAGAAAATAAACATATTCTAGATAACAGACTTTACTGTATCTACGAGAGAGATGGACAAATATTTATATTGAGTTAAACTGTCATATTTTGCTAAAAAGAAACATTTTAACACTTAAAATAAAAAGTCAGGATCTCATCCCTGCCAGATTATCTCCCATCTAATAGGTTTAACACAACGAAAAACTCAGGATGACTAAAAAGATAATTCTTATGTAATGTCCCTTTAATCAATAACTTAATTATGAAATTAGAAAGTCCTTTATTTACTGCAAAATAAGCTGAACTAAGGTTTACATTGCAGGTTTACATTGCACTTTGTGGTCAAAAATACCTTTTAGAGTTGTTAGAAAATGCTTAAAAAGTGAAAAGATATAGTGATGATACTACTTTGTCTTTCATTCAGACACCATTTCTTAAGCTAGACTCATAAGCACAGAATCTTTAGTACTGAAATTTGGAAATTTGGGAAGAAATTTAAAAATAACCTTTAGCTTAGTTAGCCTATTATAAAGAATGTTCCAACCATCCCTTTCAGAAAGGATTATTTTGTAAAGATATATTCAATTAAAATGTTTTAAAAAAGGGGATCAAATATATGGTGATGGAAGGAGAACTGACTCTGGGTGGTGAGCACACAATGTGATATATAGATGATGTATTATAGAATTGTACACCTGAAATCTATGTAACTTTACTAACCATTGTCACCCCAATAAACTTTAATTTAAAAAAAAATGTTTTAAAGCATCCTAGATAAATCTTTTTTAAAAAGCAATAGTAGTAATTAAGTTATTTTCAGGGTTTCAATTGTATGTAAACCAATATACCACTATAATATTAATCAATATACTGAGTAGAGGAATGACACCATTAACACCGAATGCAAAAACAGTATTACTCAGTATTGCAGCTTTCATTCAAATTGGTTACATATATAAACTAATTTCAGTAACATTAAACTTGAAATCATAAAGTTAAAGAAGTGCAATATTGCAAATAATGCACAAAAAATGAGATCTCAAAGAAAGAATGCAACTATCAAAGAAAGAATGAATACTTTCATACAACTGTCAGATCATTTAAATACATGCACCAAGGACACAGTATGTATACGTAAGCCATTAATTTTGAGTGCAAAAACTATACTATGAAGTATTTAAGGTTATTTTGCTATCCACATGTATTAAATAAAGCTCTAAAATGTTTTTGTTGTAATCTTCATCAAGACAATTTGGAAATATCTTTCAAATTTTTAAATTTGCATATACCCTGTGACCCAGCAACCCCATTCCTAGAAATCTATCGTACAGAATAACAGCATTATAAATGTTAGTGTACAATGTATAACATTGCGACTTTCTCCAAACTAATCTATAGAGTCAATGTAATCCCAATCAAAATCTCTGTAAGTTTGTTTTGTCATCATTTGCGTTTTGTTTCAGGTTTCTTATTGTGAGACTTAAAAATCTGATTCTAAAGTTTACATGGAATTGCTATGGAAAGGTATAAGAACAACCAAAACATTCAAGAGGAAAAAGGTAGTAGCTTTTGGCCTGAATGTTTGTGTCCCCCAAAATTGATGTGTTGAAGCCGTAACCCTCAATGTGACGGTACAAGGAGGCAGAGCTTTTGGGATGCACAGTCAGATGGGGTCATGGGGATGGGGTCCTTATGATGGAATTTGTGCCCTTTACAAAAAAAAACAAAAGAGACATGAGAGCTGCCCCACCCAATTCCTCCGCCTCCTCCACCTCTTTCCTACGTGTGTATGCACCAGGGAAAGGCCATGCTAGGATATAATGAGAAGATAGCTGTCTGCAAGCCAGGAAGAGGACCCTCAACAGACACCAGATATGCTGGCACCTTGATCTTGGATGACCCAGCCTCCAGAATTAAACGTTTGTTGTTTCAGTCCATGGGATTTTGTTGTATGTAGTAGCACAAGCTGACTACGACAGGGAAGACCTGTTCTACTAAGCGCAGAATGTAATATAAAACTATAGTTATTAAGACAGTGTGGTATCAGATCAAAAACAAAGTAAACAACAGAACAGAATACACAGCCCAGAAACAAATCCAACTCAAATATAGACACTTAATTTCTGAAATATGGTAGCACAGTAAGCAGAGCGGGAAGAATGGGCAAACTGGAAAACCATAAGGGGGTGGGGTGAAATTTGATCCCTACCTCACATCATATTGAAAAACATCATTTCCAAATGGAGTATAGATCTAAATTTGAGGAGCAAAACAGGATAATACAAGAAAATACTCTCAGGGTCAGAACAAAAAATTCTTTAATAAGAAACAAAAACTACTAGCCACAAAATATTAATAAGCTGGAGTACATGAAAACTAAAAACTTCTGTTCATCAAAGGACACCAATAAGAGAGTAGAAGACAAGCCACAGAATGGATGAAGATACCTGAGGGGCATATATCCAATAAAAACTCCTATCCACACTATATAAAAAAGGACTCCCACAAATCAATAAATGACAAACCAATAGAAAAATGAGCAAGAGACTTAAACAAGCACTTCACAACAGAAGATGTCAAATGGCCAATACACAGATGAAAAATGCTCCATCTTATTACTCAGCAGAGAAATGAAAATTAAAACTACAACAACAACGAAAAAAAACACTACATACCCACCAGAATGGCTGAAATTAAAAAGACTAGCAAGGATGTAGAACAACAGCAACTCTGATAACTGGTAGGAAGATTAAGTTTTACAACTATTCGGAAAAACAATAGGCATTATCATCTTAAGTATTAAAATTATGTATACCCTTTGACCCAGTGATTCTACTCTTAAGCACATAGCAAAAGAAATGCAGGTACATGTGTCCTAAAAGAAATGTATAATAATGTTAACAGCAGTATAATTTACAATGGCCAACACTGGAGATAACTGGTTTAACTATACAATTTACAATAGAAAGCATAAATAAGTCGTACTATTACTATAAACAAAAGGAAGGAGGCAAACACCAATAAGTCAGGATGATGGTAATCTTTTTGGGGTGCAGGGGGAGGCAGCTCTATAGTACTGACAGTGTTCCTTTTCTGAATCTGGATGGTGCTTACATGGGGATTCACTTTGTAATAATTCACTGATTTGTGCATTTATGTTTTACCTTCTTTTCTGTGTCTGTGTCAAACTTCACAGACAGATTAAAAAAAAAAAGTTGGAAAAATTCTAATCTGAGCTATGGTGCCAGCTGCAAGTCCCATGGAATCAGTAAAGTTACTGCAGAGTTTTCCAATCCCTAGCTTGAATCTGTATGATGCTTTTCCCCATATGATGCTACATTGAACAAACTGCTATCAAATTATTCTGAAAAATTCAAATATTAAAGGCAGAGTATATTATCATCTCAAATTAAGATTCTCAAGGAAAACACCCTTTATAAAAGCATAACTACTATTTGCCAAAAAAAGAATAATTATGTTACTAATAAAATAGTATATGAGAATTAAATATCTGACCTGTCAAAATAATTTCCCATTTTGTTATCAACAGTGGCATTACATTTTAGATTAATAAGCTTCTTGTGAGAGGTTTACTAAAGGAGAAATTCCAAACTTACCTCTCTATTGGGTGTACTTTCATCAAGTTGCTCTGTAAATGAAGACGTCCTGCTCCTGGCGCTTGTTGGCGTTGAACAGTTGGAGGAAGCCTAGATTAAAAAATTATTGAACAAATTGTAAAGTCTATACTGACTAGTGCACTACGTGCTGGGTAGTCCCTCTGTCAGTCCATAACCAAAGAACCCAGGGAAAGAAAAGAAAAGAGCAAATACATGAAAAACAGAAAAGGATAATTAAAACATAATCAACTAGCAGACCCAGGCTACTTACTGGGTCCTTGGCCACTATCTAAAACTATGATCTTAATTAAATTAACTTTTTGAGGGCTATGTGTCCTCATCTATAAGATTGTGATGATAAAATAGGATAAAAGGAGAAACTGAAACCAAATAAGGAGTATATGAAAACTCTGTACTACCTTTGTAACTTTCCTGTAAATCAAAGTATTCCAAAATAGAAAGTTCGTTTAAAAAAATAAGGTTGTTAATTCAATCTTTAAAGTACCTGCCAGCTCTCATACTAAATATCATGAAATGCACATCTTTCTAGTAAACATCTCTCTATTCAAGGGCCTTGCTTTGAGCCTGACTTACACACGTCACAACTAGATACTAAGATGCCAGTCCATTTAGTTCTATAAAGGACAGCCTGACTCCTAAAATCCTCAGTACAAAAACCCTCAGGAGAAAGGGCCCAAAATTTAAACTAGGAATTTGAGGTCTACTTAAGGTGAACTAAAAACAGTCCTAAAAGTACAAAGCCAAAACTTCAAGATCCTCCCTCACCCATAACAAAATAGGTCTGAACACATCTACACAAAGAAATAAGTCTTGATGCCTTACCCTTTTGTAGTCTGCAGAGCTCTACATAAATAAAAGACATTTAATAAATATTTGTTAAATAAAGGAGTGAATGAATGAACAAATGGAACTGTAATCTGTCAAGTCAGCCCATACTGCTATGGCTAGGCTGGAACAGAGAGAGGTCATGAGGAATAGTGTACACACATACAAACATGCTATGCACAACACAGAAACACATGCACACATATACAGGTTTAGGTTACAACAGGCGTAACATTTCTAATCAAGACACATGTCCAATAAAAGTGTTGGGACAAATGGCCATGCATATGGGGGAGGGAAACCAATCAGATCCTCATTTCATACTTAAGCTATATTAAAGATTTAAATGATCTTAAAAAACTGAAATATACGATCAAATATATGGTGATGGAAAGAAAACTGACTCTGGGTGGTGAACACACAATGTGACATATAGGTGATGTATTACAGAATTGTACACCTTAAATCTATGTAACTTTGCTAACAATTGTCACCCCAATAAACTTTAAAAAATAAAAAATAATTTAAAAATAAAAATAAAACAAAATAATTGAAATGTAAAAGAAAATATGAGACTATTTCCATAATCTCTGAGTAGGACAGGGATTTTCATGCCAAAAGCAGCAATCAAAAGGAACTGTTTAATTGCAAGGAGGGGGAAAACATCAACAAAATATAACAAAAGTTTAATATCCATTTTTTTTCCAAACAGCTCTTATAAATCCAAAGTTAGAACTCAGAAAACTCACTAACCCAGTCTTCTTTGCATCTAGGGCGGCTGAACTGAGCTCCCCATGAACACACACCCATGTTAGACTCTGAGTCATAAGTGAGTGACGTGAGAAAATAAACATGCAAAATTAAAGTTTATCAGGTGACAATCATAGAGACAGAGCTTTATGGAGTCGTGCACAAGCGCTGTGCAGTGGAAGATGCAATGTTGGTGCCAAGCTGAGGGAGCTGCAATATTCTTATTAGTGCAAGAACCCCCCACTTCTCCCCCGGCCCAGTGCGGCTGAGCAAAGAATCAGCCGAGACTTTCTGGCCCCACTAGAAATTCTGTAAGCTACCAAATAAATACTCTTTAGTAAATTTCTTTTCTGCTTAACTGGCTAGACTGAGTTCTGTTGCTTACAATTTCAGCACACACGTATCTCCTAAAAGATGTGATAGATGAAATGAGCTATATGCAGAAGTTAGCTTAAGGAATAAGATATCCTTTCCCAGGATAAAAACAGGAACAGTAAGGTCTTAAAATCTTAAACAAGAAAATGGTTAAACATCAAAGAAAGCTGAAGCCTTATCAATGTCTTAATGTCTAGAAAATGTATAACTCGACATCAATATTGCGCTTAGAAAATGGGAAAGCGGCCACTGGACAGTGCCTATCCAGAACTGAGAATAAACTGCAAATGTTCAGAGCACTTCAGAAACAGTTTTTACTGAAGTTGAGAGAAATTCAATAAACCCTTCCCATACACAGGGGCATAAATTTCAAACCATGCCAGCTTCAAAGGCTGTAGGCTACCACTATCAGAGGGAGAAGCTCCATTTCTATCTACCGAATTTTGCCATGTATAATGTACACTTTTTTGCCCAAATTTGTGAGGGAAAAATAAGGATGCGCATTATATATGGGTAGTATTAATTCCGTAACTGTTTTTAATTCTTTTATTTATGCTTATGAGTTAAAAGTATAACTCTAGAAATCAATAACAACATCCATATGCAAAATAATACCTTGGAAAACAATAATCGGTTTTGTTGAACTTATGACTAACTTGCAACAATGAAGAGTTCTTGGCCTTTTATGATGCGTAAATATGGTAAATTAGGTACCAATACATAAAATTTCTTGTACCTTCTATCTGTTCTTGTGTTCTGTAATTATTTGTTATATAAAATTTCTTGTACCACAATATGTTAAAAAAATAAATGCTAAAATTCCTTTATAATACAAAAAACACGTACCCAAATGTAAACAAATTAAAATTTGAATTAAAAAATTAAAACAAAAGACTTTTTTCCCTGAAAGTTTGGGCCAAAAACATAGGCGCACATTATACACAGGACCACATTATACACGGCAAAATATGGTACTTTTAAATGGTTACAAGTAATACCTCCTGAGGGAGCAAAGAGGAAAGTAATTAGAAAAGTAGCACTAGGCTAGAGGAAATAGCTCTTGACCAACCCTCTCTGCTGTGATTCCATCATCGTCAAACAATCTTTGGGTTAATAATTCTGCTTTCCAAATGCCCAGACACCAGGAAAACATTTCTCTAGACAGTGACCTTCCAATCACTTGAAAAGTGGACCCTCACTGTGAATTTTAAAAATTGGCACTATGTCTTTTTACCTTGTCCTCATCAGTAACCGAGAGCCTCATCAGCTCTGGATAAACTGGCAAAATCAAATGTTGGGGTTTACAAATTTTTTTTTTTTAAAGATTTTTATTGGGGAAGGGGAACAGGACTTTATTGGGAACAGTGTGCCCTTCCAGGACTTTTTTCCAAGTCAAGTTGTTGTCCTTTCAATCTTAGTTGTGGAGGGCGCAGCTCAGCTCCCGTTGCTGTTGTTAGGTGCAGGGGGCGCAGCCCACCATCCCTTGCGGGAGACAAAACCGGCAACCTTGTGGTTGAGAGCCAGCGCTCCAACCAACTGAGCCATCCAGCAGCTCAGCGGCAGCTCAGCGGCAGCTCAGCGGCAGCTCAGCGGCAGCTCAGCGGCAGCTCAGCGGCAGCTCAGCGGCAGCTCAGCGGCAGCTCAGCGGCAGCTCAGCGGCAGCTCAGCGGCAGCTCAGCTCAAGGTGCCATGTTCAATCTTACTTGCAGGGGGCAGAGCCCACCATCCCTTGCGGGACTCGAGGAATTGAACTGGCAACCTTGTGGTTGAGAGCCCACTGGCCCATGTAGGAATCGAACTGGCAGCCTTCGGAGTTAGGAGCACAGAGCTCTAACCGCCTGAGCCACCAGGCCGGCCCGGGGTTTACAAATTGGAAGAATAGGTTCTAAAACATACTGTCCCCAGAAAAGTAGTACCACATGGCAAGGCTTGGCCTGATGACTTGTAGGTCTTCCTCTGGAGTTGCAAGAGTAAGAATCACATGAGGGAATGGATGTGACTGCAAAGTATAAAACATGCATAAAAAACTAACTGTACTTGAGCATTTATCCCAAGGTCCTGGATCTTTAATGGGCTATCCTCTCTTCAAAATATAAAAGGATTTACGGTTCCTTCAAACTAAACTTGGTCTAATTAATTCTGATAGCCATGAGAAATCTGAAGACATATTTCTAAGCTATTTGTCAAGAAACCTAATGGTTATATCCAGGCTCACAATTAATATTTTTATTGCCAACTGACTGATTATTATGAGACTACAGGCCTCCACTTCAGTGTAAGAACAACCATTTTAGTCACTGCAGTATGCAGAACTCTAAGATGACCCCGAATGACTTTTGCTTTGTTACTATGATATCACTCCCCTGATTATCTGACCTTACATAGCAAAAGGGATTTTGCAGGTATAATTAAAGTTACAATGAGTTGACTTTGAATTAATCAAAAGGAGATTATCTGGATGGGTCCATCCTAATCACACAAGCCCTTCAAATAAGAGTTAGAGTGCAGAGGCACAAAGCAGAGAGATGCCCTCCAGCTGTCCTGTAGGAAGCAGACTTCTGACATACAGACTGTGAAATAATAACTGGTTATTAGGCACTAAGGTTGTGCCTGTTTGTTATGCAACATTAGAAAACCAATAGTCACCTTTAGGAATAATAAGGCTGAATGCCTTATCCCTACATATAATGACTTTTCATTATCCATCAAGACTCACCCTGACCCTCTCCAGAAATTCCTTCCTGTGTGCAGCCACCATGACCCATGCACACTACCACCTTTCTAGGAGTTCTTGTCTCTCAACCTCTGCTGCAGAGACTACTCGGACGCCTACCTTTCAAGGCAAATGCAACACCCTGCTTAGCACCTTCACAGGCTCTGTTAAATAAGTAAGTGTTCTGTAATTACAAATGCTTTCAAAAACTTTACCTCTGCTGCTCTTCACAACCAACCTGAAAGGTAAGCAGGACAGATAGCATCATCCCTAATTTCCTGATGAGAAAATAAGAAGCTCAGAATGCTAATGTGGCTTGCCTAGGTTGCATACTGCAAGATCTGGGTTAGCGCACACGTCTTCTGATTCCCTCATCCATTTCCCCAGTATTATTTAGATCACTGTTTCTCAATTTGTTTTCCACTGGAACCTAGACTGAAAAAAAGTAAAAAAAAAAAAAAGAAAAAAATTCATACAGACACTTCTAGAACAAAAGTTTTATAGAACCTTAACCTTTATGACATAAAATACCATATTATTATCTGGCTTATTTTATTCCTCCATTTAAAAAAAAAAAAGCTGATCTCAACCTACTTGAACTGCTTTCAGCATAAAAAAAGAAAGTTAGAATATACAAAAGATCTATCTAGAAACTTTAATAAGATTTTTTTTTAAAGGCTAAAAAAGGGAGGGAAAAAAACTAGAAATTTTCTAACATCAAGGCAGAAAAGAGATGATTCAAAGAGGTTAACTACCAATGAAGAAAGAAAAGGTTTGGAATTAGACTTCTCATCTGCCACAGAGATAGAGAAGAAATACATTCAAAGGTCTGAAGGGAAATTTCCAACCTAGACCAAGAACAAACAAATAAATCCTCTTGAGTGGGTAAAAGGAAACTGCCTTTCACACCCCATTAAATTCTTGAGGGCATGGTACCTTCAACACAAAACAATTTATACTCAAAGTGAAGAAATGATAATATACAAACTCAAAATCCTTTGCTTAAGAAAACAAGCATTTGCGTAATCTGTTGCAAAAAGGATTATCATCAAAAAAGGTGTTTTTGTGTTTTTTTTCTAATTCATGCATGAAAGAAATCCTTAACTGAGAACAATGATCCAGAACTACTCATCTGCAATGTTCAGTGTTCGGAATAGCTGAGAGTCTGAGACCAGAAGAGAATCAAGTTTCTATCAGTTGTTGATCGCTAACAATTTCCTTTTGCATTCTGGATAAATACGAGTATAACATAATATCAAAGAGAAATGTTTTAATTCTTTTGTACACAAAGTGATTTTATTTGATCTAGACATAGTCTCACCAGAGGCATCAACATATCAAACCTGGGAGCTCTAATGTGTTAGTTTGTAACTAGCTTTTTTATCATTGTTCTAAAGACCGTCTTTTTGTTAACGTATATAAAAGCAATTAATTTTCATGAAGAAAAACTAAACATTACAAATAAGAAAAAGAATACTCATAATATCTCACCAGCACCTTCAAGCATAATCTTCTTAAAATACTTTTACTATGTCTGTATATAAGTATTTATATACATATTGTTTCCACAAAACTGAGATTACATGCTTTTTAATTTTTCTTAACATTAATATTAGCATATTAATAATACTTTTCTGTAGGCTCTAACACTAGCAGTGTGATATTCGGCAACTGAACTTCTTTGAACCTCACACTCCTTCATCTATAAAAGATTATCTACCTCGTAGGTTTATGTGACAATTAAATAAAATAATCCATGTAAAAATACTAAGCAAAATGCCTGGCACATAGTAAGAACCCAATAAATGATGGCATTTTGACTACCGGATACAACTTTCTATTTCTATTGTTAAACATTTTTTAGCCTACTTTTACCCATTAAAACAACATGAAATGAAAATCCATGTGGCTAAATCTTTGAATACATCCTAAATGTTCTTAGAATAAATTTCTAGAGGTAGAAGACTGGATCAATGATGTTTTATACGTTCCTAAATGTAAGTGCCTTACATTCACTAACATGCCCGGGTCCCCACATTCCTCATCTCTACCTCACTTTTAAGTTTTTTGTTTCTTAAATAACTGTTTTGTAAAGTCAGAAAAGCCTGCAGTAAATGGTGCAAAGAGTAAAACATTTACTATTTAAATTTTAGCCACTATTTACATTTCACTTGGGAGAATAAACAAGCCTTCACTGTCATGTTCCAATATATTTCAAGCACTGTTTTACTCTACTCGAGCTTTAAATTTTAAGAGAATAACTTCAATTTATAGTTCAGAACAAACTCAGTGCAATAGCTGTTTAATAGTTGTTCGTTAGACGTCTCGTTGTTTAAAAGTTATATAAGATGTTATGTTAAAAAATGTATTAGAGCTGCCTCCAACTTAGTCAAAATTCAGATTTCCTTGTGGAAACTAAAATTGAGAGAGAGATTTGCTCAATGTGTTGAGATTCAGAAAGCTCGGGAAGAAATTTCGCAGAAGCCCTCATCTTCCCTGAAGACACCACGTGCCACCAGCACCAAAACACACATCCATTGGTGCTTAAGCTACTGTTTTCTTTAAATTAACACTAACACGCCCCCTTTTTCCTGGAAACTGTCATTTCCTGAAGCAACAGCATTGGTGAAAAACCACGTAACAAGAGTCCTGAAAAAGCACACGCCGGGTTGGAGACAGGCACAACCCCAGCCCGGCCTCAGAGTGTCAGCCCCGGTGCCAGCCCGGGATCAAACAAGTTATGCTAAGTGCCTAACTCGTGACAGCCTCCAGGGCTGGACGCCGGCCACGCTGCCACCGCTTTCAGGTCCCCACGCTCTTGCAAGCAGCCTCGCCTGAAATGGCTCGACCCATGGCCCTCACCCCTGAACCAGGGTGTGGAATTAGACTTCAGTCACGCGTCGGAGGTCCTGCGGGATCCTGACCGACCCCTCGGTACTCAGTCTCGGATCCGGGATGGGAGACGGGGCTTTAGTCAAGAGGTCAGACACTACAAGGGACCCAGGTTTCCCCATCCTGCCCTCACTCCTGAGTTGGGGTCTCGGCTGGGTGGGGAAACCTTCGATATGGGTCAAAAATCGTGCAACATCGGAGCCCCTCCCACTTATTCTCAGGCCGGGGTCAGGCCGGCAGAGGGGAAAACTGTCACAGAGGTCAGCCATCACGAAGGAGCCAGCCACCCCCAGCCATTTTCCAGAACGGACTTTTGGGATGGGGACCCGGGTCAGGAGCCAACCTGAGGTCGTCCCCAGCGCGGGGTACGCGGGAATCCTCAGGTTAGAGCTCAAGGATCACGAAGAACCACCCCTCCTTTCTGCCCCGGAGCCAGGGTCCAGGGGTGTTGGGAAGTAGGGAAGAGGCAGCCATAGTACCTGAGGAGAGGCCAGCGCCTGCTGGAGCTGCTGCTGCTGCTCCTCGCTGATCTTCTGCTTCAGTTTCTTGAACATGGCGCAGCGCGGGGTCCTGAGTGTGAATGAGACCTGAGGGGGGAGTGCCCAGGCAGACCCGGCCGCGGCAGCGACCGCAGCTTCTCTACAGCAGGGACCGCGGGGGCCGGGCCTCGCCGCCTGCTCCTGGGGCTCGCGGGCAGATCGGGACTCTCGTCTTGCAGGTGTCGGCGTCGCCGCCGCCGCGTCTCTTCCTTCTGGGTGGCACTGGTTGGCGGCCCCCCATCCAGCCCGGGCAGCGGCGGCGGCGGCGGCGGCGGCGGCGGCGGCGACAACGGCAGCAGGTGAGCCGTGTGCCAAGGGCGCCTGCGCGGCCTACGTGGAGCTCGCCGGCGGAGCGCTACGGGGCGCGGGAGGGGACAAGCGCCCCGTCTGGCCGGCACATGCGCGCTCGGGCCGTCGCTCCCGAACGCCGGAGCGCGGAGGGCGGCGCAGGGATCTGCGGGGCCCAAACCCATTGCGCGCAGGGCTGGACTCAGAGCCGGGCGCCCGCGCTGCTGCGAGCTCTCCACGGACGGACACCTGGGCGTCGGCTCTGCGAAGTCACACGGGGACGGTGCTCTCCTGTGGCTCGGCTGGCAGGCCCACCGCGAAGTGTGAGCGTCGGGCATGGAAGAAGGAGCCGTCAGGGAACCTGCCGTGGGCTCTGAAGGATAGTGTACTTTTATTCGGGGTCCGTGGTGAGGATTTTGTGTCTCCAGTACCGACGTAGTACTCCTGCTGCTCCCCAGAGAGACCCTCCCCGCTTCCTTGACAGGAGGCTCCCGGGCTCCGGTGTTACAGGCCGATATCGTAAAGACCTCAATTATTTGGACATCTGCCTTTGTTTTTTAATTTCATTGAAATCATATATTATCACATACTTTATTCATTCAACAATCTTTATCACGCTAAGTCCAGTTCCTTGGTGATGTTAAAAGAATTCAGGGCCCGCGGAGGGGGCGGGGGGGGGGGGGGGAGACACAGATTCCTAAAGAGTCCACATTTATCCCTAGTACCTGCAATCATCCTCAGAGAGTTTAATGTTTAAGTGCCTGATTCATTCAACACCCTGCACTTTGGTCATCTGCGACCCCTCAAATCTATGTCATCAACCTACGTCTATACCAAATGGCTTCACATGGCCTCAGGTATCAGAATCTGACAGTATGTATACTCATCTCCACATTTTAACAAATTGTATTTACTAGCAATTATAGGAGCAAGTTGCTCTCTAAGATTCCATAGCCTGATCCCTAAATGTATTAGAGCCCGAGCAGGGCCTGCTCTGAACCCTGAATTGACAACTGGGATAAGTCCCCTTACCTCATAGTGAACACCTAGTTTCTTTTTTTCTTTTCTTTCTTTCCTTCTTTCCTTCTTGCCTTCCTTCCTTCCTTCCTTCCTTTCTCTTTCTCTTTCTTTTTCTCTTTCTCTTTCCTTTCCTTTCTTCTTAGGAGTCTTTCTCTCTCAAGACTATAAACGTCAGTAAGCTTTCAGCTGCTCCCAGACTCCAGATGCCTGATATGCATTGTCACCCCTACATTCACATTATAAATCAAAGGTTGCCAATATTATATTTATGCTTACAAGGTCGGACAAGTAAGTTCACGAACTCATCCTAGAAAAAGTGCTATATATCTCATTGCTGAATATCACTATGGTCACCTTTGAAGTACTCCCCTTGGGAAGCTATGCACCAATGTCAGCACCTAGCCCACCCTTCAAAGCAATTTTGGAACTCTTTCTGGAATGGCCAGCAGAGCTGTCATCGTATTACCTTTGATGTCCTGAATGTCATCAAAATATCTTCCATATTTCATCTTCTGGTAAAAAGAGAAGTCATTGGGAGTAAGGAGGGTGTTCTATAGTTGTTTGTTTACTAGCTGAAAACTCCCACACAGACAGTGCCATGTGAGCTGGTGCATTGTCGTGATGCAAAAACCATCAATTTTTTGTGAAAAGTTCAGGTCATTTAACTTTTTCACACAGCCTTTTCAGCACTTCCAAATAGTAAACTTGGTTAACTGTTTGTCCAGTTGGTACAAATTCATAATGAATAATCCCTCTGATATCAAAAAAGATTAGCAACATCGTTGAAACAAGTCCGCGAACTTAATTGTCAGACCTTCGTGTGTATGTATGTATGTAGGTATGTATTTATGTGTATGTGTATACATACATATGGGCCCTATCAAAGCAGTCCATAATAAAAAATAAACAAATAAATAAGAAGAAATTTGAGGCATCTCTTAGAGAAAGAAAAAGGCCAGAAAAGGACTAATTATGTGAAAAAAAGCCTTGCTAGGACACAAAAAAAGAGAGGACAGGGGGACAGGGTTGAAATCATCACATTTAACCACAATTTTGTTGACACAGCTAGCCTCCTCACAGTTACCGTCATTCAGCTTCAGGCCTCTGCAAATTAACATTCATTGTCTGTTCTTAATTAAACCTGTCCTTACTCTAATTCTTCAGCCACTCCTGAATACAAATCACCACCTGCTAAAGGCTCTTGCCTTGGTGCACTTCTCAGAGTCCTGCATTAACCCAGCCAGAGCACTCTGCTTGCCCCAATATTCCATGTTACTATTTTGAACTCATCTTCTACCAGCTGCTCACAGACTGGCACACCTCACTGCAGAATGGAAGGACGTTTGAAATGGGCTTGCACCCAATCCTCATGACCAGAGGCCTCATGAATTTAGTTCCCCAGAGGAACTCATGTGTTCCTATTAAACACAAAGAAGCAATATTCATAATTATAGACCAAAACTGATTATCATTCTTTCACCCCTTCCAATGGCAGATGCCATTCTACGTCTATATTTCAGAAAATGTTCAGAATAACATGATCACTAGGGACTACGCCTCAGAAAACAGCATTACATAGTAGTATGAAGTTCCTTTCCAAGCCTTACATAAGAAAATAGTATGTCAGGAAAGGCTTCTAGCCAAAGAACCAATTGTAGCTGAAATCTTGAATGCTGATTTCCTTCTTTTCTGGTGATTGGCCCTTTTGCATCACCACACAACACACTTTCTTTGCCCTCATCAAGAATCCCGATCCCTGCCATCCACAGAAGTATAGCACAGCAGTAAAGAGCATGGACTTTGATGTCACCCAGATTAGGGTTCAAATACGAGTCAGATATTTTCTAGCCCTGTCATCTTTGGCACTTAGATAAACCACATAGTACAAAGTCAAATACCTGAAGGAAGCAGAAAGGTTATGAGTTAGCACATATGGTATAAGACAGTGGAGGGTGAGGGAAAGTAATAAACTAGATACAAACACATCTAGTACAAACACATCTCCAGGAATTTTAAGTCATTGAAGCAAAACAGTACTTCAAATAAAATTTAGCCCAAAAGCCAGATTGTGATCTCTGAGTCTCAACTCTGTACTTCGTTTTCCTCATCTGTAACATTGTAATACTATTCACAGGAATGTTGTGAAGCTGAAATGAGATGATATGCATAGAGTATAGCTCATAAATGACACTTACAAATTATCAGAGTTTCCTTCTCTTCTTACTTGTAACACTTTCCCTCTATATGTTGACAGCTCCAGCCTAGATCTCTCCCCTGAGCTCCAGATTACAGCATCTCCATTAAGCTCTCACGTTTGGGGAGACGAGAACCATGACTCTCATGCAATTTAGCCAGTGCCCAGTACAGAGCCAGCCACTAAATTTCTGCAGAATTACTTAGTCTTAATACATCCAACTGCCTACTAGACAACTTAATGACCCAGAGGCACTTCAAATACAACATGTCCCAAACTGAAATCATCCACTACTAAACCATCACTTTTGCAAAAAAACAGTATGGCTATATAAAGTTGGAAAACGTTGGAAAAACCTCTCGTGAAAGAAAGGTCTACACAATGTCTAAACTTAGACTATGACTCCCCCAGGAATTTAGCCTACTTTTTCATCCTGGAGTCTTTGCTTTAAGGAATTTTTTTTTTTTTTTGTATCTTTGTTTTTAATTCCCATTGTAGGCAGAAAGTAAGTAAACTATGGAAAAGTGAGAGGTTTCATTATTATTGCTTTTGCTTGTTTGATAAATAGTCACAAAGAAGAGCAAAAAAAATGACTATCCCAGAGTCATATGATCTCAGTTACAGAATTGGAAACTGACCTCAGGCCTTCTTGCCCTTTATCCTGGTCTCCAACTGTAATATGTTCAACAGTTCTGGCTCTCCTCTGAAACACACCCTGCTCAATTTTTTTTTAAAAGCAGTTCAATTTAATTTTGAACAGTTTTATAATTGTTTACATGACATGTCCTAGGGATGTTTACATGATGACTCAACAATTTAATGAGAGGAATCATTTGAAGGAAAAACTTAATACTGGGCTGAGAAAAAAACAATTTGTTTCAAGAATGAGGCTTCTTGGTAACAAAGAAGAGTTGATGAAATGGAGGTGAGGTGTCAAATTCCTTCCTCCTTATTAAGTAACTACTTGATAATCAGACTCCTAAATCAACAAATTCACTCTTGCAAACATTTGGATACTGCTTGTGTTGTGGTTAAAAAAAAAAAAAAAGACACTTGCTTCATATTGAAGATGTGTGGGTGGTGTGGAAAGACTAGGTATCATAATGAATAAGCACACAGACATTAAGCTCAACTGGCTGGGCTCAAATTCCAGCTTTGCCATTTATTAATTCTGTGATGGGGGAAAATTACTTCTGTATGTTCTAGTTTCTTCATCTGAAAAATGAAGACATGTAATTATATCAATCATAAATTTCCTGTGAGGATTAAATGAGTATTTGGATAATAAGTTGGCATAATAAAAAAATTGGATTCATCCCTCATGCCTCAAAATGAAAGTATTAAAGTACTAGGAAAAAAATAAGAGGATTTACTTTATAATCTTAAGAGTGCTAAAAGCCTTTCTAAGTACAACACAAAACCCAGAAACCATTCCAAAAAACATAGTTGAATTTATTAATCTATATGTCTTTTTTTAATTCTGCACGTCAAAATATGCTATAATATAATGAAATATTGTGCAATTCATTGCTCTGCAGGAATGACAACAGGGGTGAATCTTATATAATGTTGAGCAAAAGAGGCAAACTAAGGAATGTATATATACTACATGATTTCACGTAGGCAAAACTAATCTATGGCATTAGAAGTCAAGGAAAAATATTGTCTTGGGGTGTAGAAAGGCATAGCAATGGGGAGGGGTGTTCGAGGGAAGATCTGGAGTACCTGTAGGTAGTATTCTGTCTTTGTCATTGGTGGTGATTGCAAAGAAATGTTTGGAAATATATCTGTCTCCTAACTGTGGTGGTGGGAACACAGATCTACACATGTGTTAAAACTCACAGAACTGTACATCGGAAGTAAAATTCAATTTTACTATGTGTATACTTTAAAATTATAGTTCGCCATAAAAACAAATAGGTGCAAAAATAGGAAAAAGAATGAGGCAGCTCTATGCATAAGGATATGGGAAGATCTCAAGATTTTTTGTTAAGTGGGAAATCAAAGTGCACTACAGTGTATATAACGTGCTACCCTTAGGGTGATTAAAAAGTATATTCATATATATACATATATGTTAGGTTGAATCTCATGATAATGCTGATGTTTTAATTTCAAAAATGGGACTTTCACATGGTTCAAAGTATGTATGTATGTATATTTGTAAACAGGCAACTATTACAGAATATATCTGGAAAGACACGTAAGAAACCAGTGACAGTGGTTGCTACCAGTGAAAGAAACTAGGCAGCTGGAAATATCAGTGGGGGGAGATTTACTTTTATACCATTTTTTTAATCTTTTGAATTTGTCAGGGAGGAGGAGAATTCCCCCCTCTCCACCATGTTTCATTCTTCTGGCTGGACTAATAATAAAATAACAAAATTGACACAAGACTAGATTAATAGGAGAAAAAACAATTTAATACGTGTGCATGGGAGAATCACAATATGATGCTCTCGTTATAAAATGAGGCTCAAAGAAATTATTGAACTGGGCACCTTTTTACACTTTTAAGACAAAATAAATTTGTGAAGAATTTTCAGGACAAAGGGGATAAAAAAGTTTGTACTCGTTAAAAAGGCATATAAGCAAGGTTTGGGTGCTCATTAATGAGGAATTTAAACAAAGTAGTAAATTAGAAAAGATGCAACAAAGGTTGTTTCTACAGACTGTTCAGCTGTAAGTTGTTTAACTCCAGTGATAAGGGGTAAGTTGTCCAGGTTCAGGGAGGACACCTGTCACGGGAGATTTGCGGGAGATTTATTTCCTGCATTCAAGGAGAGAAAGGAGTGTCAAGAAGCCCTCTGGGACTGGCTGCTTGTCAAGTTTAACTTTAATTCAAAGTAATCAATATGTCACTGGGGGATATCTTGGGGTGGCTTGTCTTGGGCCCCAATAAATTCATACCCCAAGCATGTATTAACTATTCAAAATTTTTTAACATGTTAAAGAAGTGGGCAATGGAGCATTACCTTCAAAATGTTTAAGGAAAATTGTTTCTCACCTTGAATTCTTTTTGAGCCAAATAATCAATCTTACACGTGTCTGTAAATGCTTAGGAAAATATTGAAAGAGATGCACCAAACTATTAGTTGTGAATTGACTGACCCTAAACAGCATAATTAATCAAAACAAGGGGAGTGCAATTTTCACTCTTCACTTTGTATGTTTCTGTATGTTTTAAAATGTGTATGTAACACACTTATCGAACTAAGATGTGGCTGAGCCTCAGAGGAAAGCTTTGCCCCTTCCTGCCTCCATCTTGGAACAGGATACTACCCTGACTGACTCCAAAGGAAAACAGACTCCCATATGCAATAGTGAAACATGGATCTCATACTCCACAGTCTAGAATTTCTAGAGTCTCGATTTTTTTAGGGAGAACAAAGGTCATGATTTACATTGTCTAGTGCACAGTACTTGACTCCAAATTATCTTCTTAAACATATCCTTTCCCTCCAAAGCCCCCGCCTCACTGACCTCTCGGTCATGTCACTGTCATAATATCCCCATGCAGACATCAGCCTTGCGAGGCTCAGTCTCCTCCACCGGGTCCAGGGCCTGGGGTGTCTCTGTCTCTCCTTTCCTGCAACACAGCCTCCACTGCCCCACCTCTCCAATCTTGCATTCCCACATCCATCTCTTAATTCTGTGCTCGTGGGCAGGACAGGCAATTGTTACAGAGCTGTTGATTTTGCACTCAGTAAACCAAAACTCCTCTGGTTACTAGGCACTGCCTTCGTAGGAGGAAGGGAAGGAATGTAAACAATAAGTCATTTCCTGTCGTCAATAATTATTTAAAGGATCACACTTGCAACTTAAGAAAATTCGAGCTAAAAAATAAAAGCTTTTTACTGATATTTTCCTAACGATGGAAATTTGTTTTCAACACATAAGCTAAGGATCTTTATCTGAACAAAGGTTTCTGGGCATTAGGTTCCTATAGGAATAGACAATGAAAATTAAAGTCAAGGGGTCATTATTTAAAAAATCAGGCTTGAGTTTTCAACCCAGGGCCAAAAGGACAAGTGTTCCATATTCATGAGGGTCTGGGATGCTCGTGGCTGCACCTTTGAGACCCTCAGAAGAGAATAAGCATGTGTGCCCACCGTCTACCAGGAGTAAGTACCCACCAGCTGCCCTCCATGGTTCCCATGGCAACCAAGACAGTGTTGAGAGACCCTCTCCTCACACTGGACAAACACTGGGGGCCTCTAGTCTCAGCCAAAATTCTACCCACCCCACCTCCAAGTCAAGCTCCTTGTTCAGCTTATGAAAGGCGGAGAGGCATTCCTTTCCAGAAAGTGCTCTCACTTCAGACCACTCCCTGCACACCAGTTCAGCAGCTCCTTGAGGGGCACACCCAGGACTGGCAGTTCCACATTCAACCTCCAGAGAACCCAGAGGGACACCTTGGCTGATGGACATCCTTATGTGTGAAAGGACATTCACACGTACTCCCTATACTCCCAGCCTATGCTTCCAAGCATAGTATATTTCTCATCTCCTGCCTTGATCATGAGACAGTTGAAGGGTGATGGATTCTAACATACGTACATACTACATACATACATACTAACTAACATACATACTACAAACATCCATGTGATACTCCAAATAAATACATTTTGGTTACTTCAGACTTTGAGGCTTTGGTTTCATGACAGAATCATCCTGCAAAAATCATACTCAGTAAACTGCCATCTCTAACTGCCAGAAGTGTGTGGTTCTCGAATTCTGTTCCTTCTTCATTTGAAAGGGCATCATTCAGAGCACACTGACCTGCTACTTGAACAGTCTTTGAGAGAAAAATGATAGTCTCTCCTGTATCTTCTCCCATTATGTATGAGAGAATTGTTGTCCTCCCAGGGCCAAGGGACAGAAGCCAGGGTGAGCTGTCACTCAGCAGTGTGGGATGACTGTGAAAACATTGACATTAGGCAACAGGCCCAAACCACCAACTGTGACAACTCAGCAGCTGCCCCAACCCAGACAGGTTATGGATGCAGCCAAAAGAAGTTGTCCCCAACCTGTTCCTAGACGAAGAGGCTTTGTTGTGGGACAACTTCTCTTCCCCCCACCCCAGGCAACTGCACAACCACACTGATGTATTAGTGACTTACGACAACCAGAGAGAATGGCTCCTGTGCGGGGAGCTGGATTTCTCTCTCTAACCTGCCCTTTCTCGATTCATAAAACTTTTCCACACTCCCAGGGATGGAGGACAATGGCTTTCAAAGGAAAATGCTGTTAGAGTGATGGCAGCACATTGACACCCTGTGCTGCCATCGCCTCCCATCTCTGTTACTTTCCCTGATGTGCCTGGACTTCAAAGTAGTCTACCAAGTCAAGCAGAACTATTCTATTTCTCAAATGTCCCCCTTTCCTCACGCTACCCCCATTTTCTGATACCTTCATGTATAAGTCAGGGTCCACTCAGGAAAGCATAACCCATACCAGGAATGGGGAACTAGTTATATAGGTATTGGAAAATCAAGAGGTCAAACAAGGGACAGTGAGGCAACCTGGAGATTAGTACCGGTAAGACCAGGGAGCAGCTACAGTCTCTAGGGCTGGAGGCACAAGGGCCCGAGGCCTGTTAACAGAATCCTAGAGTCGACCAGAAGCACAAAGGTGGAGCCACCTCAATGGAGATACTCCCCCTCCTCCCACCCTCAGTCTTAACCTGGTGGTTCCCAGTGGCAGCAGCCAGTTGGCAAGGGAGCCTGGGAAATGTAGTTATAGGGTCAGTCCCTTGCAATACCAGGAGTGGAGAGTGGAGACTAGAACATACGACAAAATGACTGGCACTCTCTGAAAATGTCATTTCTGTAACAAATTAGAGATCGAAATCCTCTGCATTCTGATCAGACTACCTCACGTGGTGCAAAATTCACAGAGCAAGGGAGTTAGGCCCTGTCGCCAAGGTAGGACCAACCATGGAAGGTGGCTGGTGGGTACTTACTCCTGGTGGAAGGTGGGCACAGATGCTTATTCTCTTCTGAGAGTCTAAAGGGTGCAGCCACGAGCATCCCAGACCCTCACAAACATGAAACAATTGTCCGTTTGGCCCTGGGTTGAAAAGTCAAGCCTGATTCTTTTTAAAAGTGTTTACCAAAGAGGGTCTTTGGAAAACTAGTTTGGGGAAATAGCATTTGGGAAAGGGAGGGAGAGAAGGAGGGTTGGGAAAGAATCTGCAAAAAAAAATGGGAGTTTGTAGAGGAGATTAGATAAGATCTGATTTGCTTTTTCACCAGAGAAACTTGGTTGTGGTTTAGAGCAGGGCTTCTAAACCTTTAATGAGCATATATATCACCTGGGGATCTCGCTAACTGCAGATAATTTAAAAGGCTGGGGTTGAGAGTCTGCATTTCTAGCAGGCTCTTAGGCCACCTCGATGCTGGTGGTTGATTGACCAACCACATTAAAAGTAAAGATTTAGGGAGACTCTTGAGTTTGTGTAAATGCTGATTAGAAAGATCCAGGAGGAAGAAGGTATTGATCCAGAAAGAGATAAAGATAAAAGATTCCTGAGAATGAGGGAGGGGATAGGCTGCTGGGCTAGATGAAGGGACTGGCCTCAGGTGGAAAGAGACAGATCCCATATGAAAACAGGAGGGAACAAGAGAGGATGTATGCAGAAGCAGGAGGGTTAGCGTCCAATAATCTTGCAAAAGCCTTTTGATTAACATTAAACAGGTTTCAGGTCATATAGGTTTCCTAACTGAGGTTTCTTTTAGAAACTTTAATATACTAAACTGTCTTATGACTCAATTAGACGTTTCCTAATCATAGTTGACTACAGAGCCCTTTCCATGGATTTCCTAGGGGGCTTGTGTTCTGGAAAACACTGACCTACCTAACATATTCCTGGACTTTCCTAGCTATTAAATGGAGACAATAAGATCTTCTCTGACAATTATTTCATAATGATTGTGAAGATAAGTTTGAAAAATATATACATTTCATAGTTAAAAGTTCAATGTAGAGATTCAAGTAGGGAAAGGCATATAGTCCATGTCGTGCGGGAGACGCTGCTCACTGCGCCATTTGTCATGTGGGGGACCCTCCTTGCTGTGCCATTTGTCATGTGAGGCAGCCTGTGGGGTCTCAGCTCCCGCTCCCCACATAAGAATGCAGGATATGGCTAGGCCAAAAAGGAACACCCACGGAGCCATAGATAGGGGAGATGTACCACTATCGTCTCACTGGCGGCACTGTAGTCTCACTGGAGGCACTTTAGTCTCACTGGAGGCTGGATCCATATGACCTGCAACCTGCTGTCCACTTCTCTGCCTACCACCAACCAACTGACCAATCAACGCAGCCACAGCAGTTATATCAGTGACTAATTGGCTAACTGGTAACAGCTGACGGCCAACTAGCCACAGCTGACGGCCTACTACAGTCTACTGCCGGAGCCAGCACCCCTCCACATGAGGCCCGAGAGCCTGGAAACTGCTCTCTGGGACTCTGTCCCCACAGTACATCAATAGTATAGTCCAGGTGATCATCTGAGGAAGTAGAGCTGGCTGTTGTCCGGGAGAGTTCCGAGGGTGGCATTTAATTACCTTGCTGAATTTACCAACGCTCTCCATCTTGCAGGCTCAGAGACTGTTTCCTCAGCACACTGAGAGCAGACCTCTCTCAGAAGCTGATGCACGTCAACCAGTATCTCAAGACAGAGACATAGATTAAAATGTATTAATTTACAACACTGAGGCCTCTATCTGTCACAGGGGCCATGATAACCTTAGTCACTCATCCATGAATATTTATTAATTGCCTATTATATGCTGGGCTATGAAATGGGCATAAGATCTAGGCAGCACAAAGCAGTGTCATTCCTGGAAGTGATACACAGATCTCTTCTCTGTTGACATTGTTAAGCTTGAGAGGATGTGACTCTCGGGCTACTAGAGGACTAAAGGTCTGCCTGCAGACAGAGTAAGATGAAAAGTGGGGACAAAACGATGTTGACAACTGGATGGAGAGAGAGTCCTATTGACAGTGGGTCCGTGGTTCCAGTCCCTGACACCCTAGATTCTTCGGCTCTTCTTCCCACCATCTAAGTTAGCCTGCAATCCTTCCCAGTTATCTGAACTGATAAATTCTCTTTCTGCGTAAGCTGGTGTGGGGACAGAGTCCCCAGGCTCTTGGTCTCACGTGGAAAGGTGCTGCCTCGGTAATTAGATGGCCATTAGCTGTAATCTGCTGTGGCTGGGTGGCCATCAGCTGTTACCGGTTGGCCATTAGCCACTATTGTTTTGTACATAACTGCCATGGCTACGCTAGCAAGAGGGGATTGCGGCTAGCAAGTGCAGTTAGCAAGTGTGGATGGTGGATTGCGGATCATGTGGATCCTACTTCCTACGTCTCGCCCCGCAGCCAGTGAGACTGGGGTGCAGGAAGACCCCCTGTTGGGGTACTGGCGGATGTTTGCTTTTGTGTCTCAACCAGCCGCCATCCAGAATATAGTGGTATGACTCCCCTATCTATGGCTCTGTTGTTGTTCCTTTTTGGCCTCACCGTATCCTGCGTTCTTGTGCGGGGAGTGGGAGCTGAGTCCCTGCATTACAGCTGGTCTTAGGTCCCTTTGTAACTGATAGAGTCCTAACCTTTGTACCTAGTATGTAACTTGTCAGGATCAGACTAAATTTAAGTCATTTAGAGCAGCTGGTGTTCCCTCATGATTCATGAACCTGACAGGGAAGATGGAAGATCCAAGCTAGGCAGGAGGGCTTTTAAGGCTAACATCTGCAAAATCTGAGAAAAGAGACTAAAAAGTGGCATTTTCCTCTCTGTGGCTTAACAAAGCCTAGTGTTGCCACTTTACAAACAAGAAGGATAGAATTGAGCTAGTCTTTGAAATATTTGGTTGCTGAATTGATCAGTACCAGCCTATTTCCTTAGTAGTTTCCCTTCTGTCCATAGCTGCAGCCCAGCCTCCTGCCCCCGGGCCGAATCATAGCCTGATAAAGGAGGCATTTGACTAGCTCCTACCCCAAAAGTCATGCATCAGCATGGATGATGTTAGTCCATTCTGGTTGCAGTGACCCAGTTCTGATAATTGAGCTCTGGTCTCATCAACAGGATCACATCCCAGCATCCCCAAGTGTTCTGATTATTTATTTGGCTTTTGCCTTGTCTCTGTTTCTGAGTTCTTATTCTGGTGTTCCACCTAGTAGCTCATTCTGCCTCCTTTATGAACTATAGGTTTGCACCTTCCTTCAGACCACTGGCCAGCAGGAGCCACCCACTGCCCCATCTCCCTGGATTTTGTTCATTCTGAGTTTCTACCTTTCTACCATGATTATTGTAACAGTCTCAGGAGGCTCAATTAATAACCTGCTACTCTCCTTTCAAGTTCTGAGCCAACTGAGAGATAAACACAGGAGCCAGACAGCTGGAGAACAAAGTATCAGCTTTATCACTGATAAGAGTGATAAGGAGTAAGTGGCATGTTGTATGCCTCATACACTTGTTAATAATCTTCGCTCCAGAATTTAACTAATCAGCAGAGGTGGAGGCATGGCATGCCACGCTAGCCTCTGTACCCTGATGACGGTGTAGAGCTCAGGCTGGGCAGCAGACTGCCAGCACTGTGTCCACGTCACCCAGTCCCCGGTGACAACTGCCCTCATGGACTTCACCTAGCATCTTCTTTGAATCCCCCCAGAAGCAGATGCTGAGACCATGATCAAATGTAGGTAGTTCATTTGGGAGCTGAAGAAATACCAGTAGGAGGGGAAGTGAGGCAGGATAGGAAAGGCAGACCGAAAAAAGGGGACGTGGACATTGTCTAGCCAATTGCCATGAGGACAACTGGAGCTCAGTCATGATTCTGGGAGCCAGTGTAGACCCATAGTCAGACATCCCACTCAAGGGATGAGGAGCTTTGGTATTTATACTAACTTCCATTCATCATTGGTTGAAGGCTAGGAGGGAGTCAGGGTGAAGTAAGGGGAGGGACTGTAATTCCTGGACACCTGCAGCCTGCCACACTGGTGAGCAAAGTGGGCTTCAGTGGCCAGAGAACAGCCCTCAGACAGAATTGCAGGTGCCAGCAGTTGGAAGTTGGGTGGGTGTGCACTGTGGGGATATGAATAGAATACCGCCAGAGTCATTTAGCCTCTGCTTCAATCTTTGACCCCAAGGAGAAGAATCTGAATAAGAAGTTCCTCTGCTTCCTGCTCAGGCATGACTATGACTCAGGCTCCCACCACCGCCTCCTGCACCACCCTGCACCACCACCCCAGGGCAGTGAGCACCTGACCTGAGCTGGACCAGCCACTTTGGCAGCAGCTATCAGGAGGCCAAGAAAAGTGAGATCACATGACTGTTATCTGAGGACTTTCCCCTAGACAAGACATAACTCCTGATCAAGAAACTGAGGAGGAAGGTAGAGGTGTGTCATTGCCCACAACAAGCTATGGGGCAAAGAGAAATATTTCTAAAGTAGCAATAATAAAAAAACTAATTTTGATCAACCATACAGGAGGAAAGACAGAAATTATCTTCTATTCTCTTTATAGGAGACAACATTACAAAATTGGTGTCATATGAAGCAGTAGACAGTCATAAAACATAGGAAAGTGTACAGTAGAGGCATAATGAGCACTTAATAATAATTTATATCCTCGTCTTCTGCCTAGTAGGATGCAGAGACTGGCTGAGACAGTCCTGGCCGCAGCTCCTCGTTCTGTCCAGAGCCACCGCCGCTCTTTGGCATTCAGGCACTTTATCTAGGTCTTACTCAGTGGGCTATTTCCCTTCCTCCCTTAGAGTTGGTGCTCTGAGCCTCCACTGTCCCCCTCAAAATCTGAGCATCTTTGGAGTGACCCGTCCGTCAGATACGTTTATACAGTTGGTATGTGTCTAAACCATTGGGATGGATAGGGACGAGCAATCCCAGGAGGTTCTGAATTTCCAATGTGGATCAGTGGGGAAGGGGTGTTGCCTGATCACTCTGCCAAAAGCATCGCATCCTGGCTCATGCCCGCTTGGCACTGTGATAGCAGTCACTATTGGTACTGCACCCAGATCTTTCTACCTAATGGTGAATTTGGAGCTGCTGTTGTGGGTACTGTGACCTCCTTCTGTGTTTTGCCCTGGGGAATTGCTGTTGGTTGATAGGAGTCACCTCTCAGGAGCTACCTCCCTGGACCTCCCTGGGAGATGCTACCACCACTCCCCACAGGGGCCGCCAATGGCTGACCATCACAGGAATGCAAAGCCTCAGCATAGGGCAACTCTGTTATAATTTACACTTTGTAGTGCTGTCCAGTATAATTTTCTGTGGTGATGGAAATGCTTATGTTTGCTCTGTTCAATATAGTAGCCATTAGCTACATGTGGCTACCAAGTACTTGACATGAGACGAAAGAACTTTCATCACAATTTTTAATTCCTTTTCATTTCATTTAAATTTAGTTACATATGATTAGTGGCTACCATGTTTGATAACAGATCCAGAACCTCCCATGGATCAAGCCAAGGACAGACTTTGCCTGAGACCACATCCTTACTCATCTCTTCCCCTTTTCCTATCCTATTTCACTCCCTGCTTTACTGGCTTCTTTTGAGAGCATAACCTCAATAAATCACATTCACTTGAACCCCTATCTCAGGATCTGCTTCTAGGGAATCCCCCTGACATATTATGTTATAATTATTTAATAGTAAATTACAAAAAGCTTAATCCCTGAATCAAAAATGCATGTAAAAATTCAGTACCAGCCAGAGTATTTTTAGCAGAAAGTATAAAAGAATCTCAAACTCATTTGGCTAAACAAGGAAATGGATTATCCTGTTCCTGAAAATCCAAGGATAGGACAGCTCCGGGGTCGAATAATTCAGTGGCTCAATGACATACTCAAGGACCAAGTTGTTCCAGCTTGCTGCTCAGTCTTCATTTTTGGACTCATCCCCCTCCCCCGCCTTCATTGTCACAGGTGGCTGCTGCAGTGCCAGCCTTCACATCTAGATACAGCCAAGTCCAGAAAAAAATGACCTTCTTTTCCAATGCATCTTTTATTAGGAGCAAGAAAGTCTTTCCCAAAAGCCTCCTGCAGACTTTCCCGCAGTTTCATTGGTCAGAACTGCATCACATGGCCATGTCTAAGCCAATCCCTGCAAAAGGGGAATGGGAAACCCATAATTGCCATAGAATAATCAGGAGCTGTGTGTCTGTGTCCAGTCTCTCCTGAAGCACATGGCTGAGCAGAGAAGGATAGACACCTAAGTACAATATAGCTCCTGTGTGTGCGGGGAGGGAACTGGATAAAATGGACGTTACAGAGACAACCATAGTGTCAACTCCAGGTTTCTTTAGGCCAACTTCTCCTATAATGTGTTCTGTGAACCAGCTGCATGAAAATCACTTAGAGGGCTTGTTAATGTGCAAATTCCTAGGCCTACAGCATTGTCTAATATATAGCAGGAGCTTAAGAAACATTTGTTGGAAGGAAGATAGGGAGAGAGAGAGAGACAGAGACCTATCGAGTTAGCACATCCCGCAGATGGTGTTTCTGCTCACTAATGCTGGAGAACCACTAACTTAAGCTGAAAGCTAAAGATTTACCTCTAGTCTGTGTCTTCATTACCAATCTCCTGGCAGAAGGGAGGCAGTGTGTGACCATGTTGCCACGTGTGCGCCTCTTTGCTCTAACACGCTCGGTGATGTTAAGCTGACAAGAGCGCCTATCAGTTGGCCTTAACATATATTATTAATACGGCTTTCAGCTTCACTCCCTGAATCCATGATTCCTGTTACAACGCTTCATGAAAAATTAATGAGTGTGATAATGGCTTCCACTTTGTGGATTAATATATTGAAAAACATCTAAGGAGGCGTAAGTACGATGTTTGTGGAAAGCAGCATCTGGGACCATTCTTTAATGCAATAAAAGATCTCAGGGGCGATTTTTGGCATCTGGAAAGCAGCAGCCCCAACAGTAAAGGCTAGCTGTTTATCTTCTGAATACTCTAAATGGAGTCTGATATAAAGCCCAGTCTCCAGTTAAATAACATCCATTTACCAGGGAAAGGAAAGCCTGGGCAGTGACAGACATTATGTTGTGGAGCGGGGAGGACTTGGTGGAGTAACTGAATAGTAATCTTCTCCATTTCGAATTGTGGATAATTTGACTCTTTTTGCCAACTGCCTGCTTAACTTATTCGTTGGATATCAAAGAATCATTTCAAATTTAATATATCCAAAATAAAATTCTGGATTATACCTTTACTGCTGATGTTCGTGTCTTAGCTTTTCTCCCTTCTTTGCCTCACTGTCTCTACTCCTTCACTTCTGCTCCCGGATCAATAATAAACTGCTCTCTAATAACCTGCTTGCTGCTAAGTCCTTGCTTCAGTCTCTGCTTTTGAGGAAACCCAAACTAAGGTGATAGGAACGAGCAAGGATTTCTTAAAATATTTCTAGAACACTATTTCAAAGAAATTATGAATATTGTATGCATACAGCACAACGGATATATCCTTGGAAGGATAGCCATGATGAAAGACGCGCAAGAAACTGGAAACAATACTTACCGATGGGGAAAGGAACGGGAACCACAGGAAGGGATGAGAAGGGAACTTACTCTCCATTGTGACCTTTTCTAACTTGAATGATTTTGCCTAGTTAAAAATAATCACCTATTTTAAAGGTAGACATACATGGTGACTCTGAAATCCAGTACACGGGTTAAGCCATCCCAGTATATGAGAATTTGCCTTGTGCCTACATTTGAGGGTGTGCATTCCTCAATCCTGGAATCTCTGCTTGATGTCATAACAATAATTTGCTTAAGTTGCTTTGTAAAGAGAGCCCAAATGTGTAAAGACCTATTGAACTTGGTGGACAGGGTAACAAGTAAGCGAGGATTTATCATATGTAAAGTTTGATGGCTCCAATGAGGAAAAAAAAAAGTGTATTTCACAGTCCATAGGTAGTTAATGCAATGATTTTTACTGTGGTGTCCTCTATGCAGTCTCATTATCCTCAAGGTTTTTAGGCCTTTGGTCTGGAGGTGACTGAGAGTGGGAGGAAGGAACTACCATGGAATAATTAGGTGATTCTCCACTTCAGAATATATGTTGCTAGTCAGCGTTTCCCAAAGGGTAGGTGGGACACACATATCTCTGGGGTACAGGAGGTGATTTTAGGTGGTCCCTGGCCTTTCATGGTGATGCTTTTCACTCATGCCCTACGGGGGAAAGGGCTTGCCAGTTCTAGACAAGACAGCAGAGAGAAATGTGGTTGCAGGACTGCTGACAGTGATGGCTCCTCCTGCTGATGGAGGCCTGGGGACAGAAGGCTGTGCCTGTTACCTCAGTCAGGGTCAGAGATGAGAGGTGACCTCCCCAATCCCAGCTGATGGATGGAGGCAGGGAGAGAGCATCGTGCTGCCTACCTTCTTTGGGTCTGATACTGAAAGTGATACTGCAATTGAATGCATAGAAAACATTATCCTAGAGGATGGATGAAGACAAGTATCAGGGATAAGTCTCTACAAATTATAAAATTCAAGGCCATCATACCCCACACTCTGCAATGCATTTAAATAAGTTGGATCTTAACTGACTACATTCCCTAAATTATTCTCAGACACCTCCCCACCTCCTGTCAAGCTACCAGAAGGCCAGGACTTCCATGCTGGTATGCTCGAGTTTTCAGTATTGGTCACCCAGTATTTCCTCCTTGACTACCTGGGTCCCAGGCTGTCTGCTTATGTCAGACTCAGGTTTCTGTTAGACCTTGGCTGACTCTCTTGAGCCCTGGCCTCAGACCTGCTCCTAGCCATTTCTAACCAAATTAAAAAGGGGATGCTGAATGGGTGGTAGCAACTGAAAAACCATCTGGCAGAGGCCATGAACCAGACCTCAGAAGAGCTAGAAATTAAGAGATGACCAGCCATTAGATGTCAAGAACAGATAAAAAAATTGAAAGTCACTGAAGAGACACATACTTATCAAGTCTGCAGGTAACAGCAAAGAGTGCTGGGTTAGAAAACAAACTCTAGATTCAAAGAGAACTCAGTTGGATAGAATGTGAGCTCAAAACAGCAACATGACATTTTAAAGCGTTTAATAGAAATACTTTGGCTTTTGGTATCATCATGCCATAGCCCTGATGGTAGACACTTGGCTTGGGAACAATTTTATGAGAAAAACATCTTGGGGTTTAGCTCAGCACAGCTAATGTGAGCCTAGACTTTGATGCCTGGCTAAGGAGAACAGGATTTGGTGGTCCCCTTGAATTCTACATATCAGACTACATCTCAGATATGAGGGTCCTGGACTGGGTATAATGACTGAGATGCGATCTTAGCAGAAGGTATACAGATTCCCTTTCCTGGGCACCTATTCGCCACACGCTGTGACTACTGACTGCTAACAGCTCACGGCTGTATCCCACTCCTAAGAAGTCCCTTGTCCAAATGGGAAGCACTTCACTGAGGAAGGTTACTCCTAAGTCCCCAGACCTGCAGTCAATGACAGAGTGACATTGAGTACAAAAGGCTGAACTGCACGTCTAAAGGTGTGATAACTCTGTGGTGCCATTCCTGGTGCAGAGCTGCCATGGGGATCAGACCGAGGCCTGGAAATCACGTGCACTAGAATCCCCATCTCAGATTCTGAGAGAGAAAAACACAGGATGATGAAGGCTCTGGAAATCATATCACACCTAGGGAGAAATGAAAGAGCGGAAATATTTAGTCTAGGAAACAAAAATTGTGTGGAAATATAATAAGCAGCTACCTTCAAATATATAAAAAAAAAATAGCAGAAAAAGGACAGGTTGGCTACAAATTAAACCAAGGCAGAATTTGGCTCAGTATCACAAATAACTTTCTAATAACCAAAGCTTTACAACGTAGGTATAGATTACCTTGCAAATTGGTGACTTGCATGGGAAGTGGTCACCCAGAGTCCAGACAACCATTGGATGGGATGTAGGAGGAGGAACTCTGGGCGCTGTCAGGTGGGTGATTCCCTGGATAAAAAGGCAACACTCTAGTTGTTATTACTCTGAGTGGCCACAAGATAGCAGCAGCAGAGAGGCCACTGAAAGGTGATTCAAAGAAGATTCTAGTTGTTTACACAGATTTGACTCCCATCTTCAGACATTATAGGAGACGTTGTGTATACCATTATAAACCCTGACATAGTTATGACACATAAACTTGCAAAGTAATAATATATTCCCCATATCATATATTTTACTATTGGAAAAAATAGCATCTAAAAATAGAATCCTAATGATCAAGAGGTAAACCCTGATCATTAAGGTTACGCTGAATCAGGGTAAATCCACTTCTTGTATTCTGATAGTTATGCTACTTCCATCTGGTTACACAGGTGTCTAGGTCCAGCCCTGTGTACCTTCCAAGGGGCCTGTGTTGAAAGTAGGCTCAACAATGGGGCTCCATGTTAGGATTGTGCTGGCCTGTGGTCCTCATAGAAAAAATTCTCCACATTGATAGGTTTCTTCTTACACGAACCTCAAAGTCTACAGGAAGATGTACTGGCACTGAGGGCTGACTAACAACTCTGTGGGGAATCCAAATATACCTGTGATTCCATGAAGAGTTCCGTTTGCAACCCTGAGGCCAATTAATCCCACCAGGCCACAGAACCCTGCCAAAGCCTGGTCCCATCTGTGGTAGCCAGCCTCCAAGATGGCCGCCTGCTGATCCGTTCCTCCTGGTGTCTAGGCCCTTGTGTTGTCCCCATCCACATTGAATCATGGCTGGTCTGTGTGACCAATAGGATACTGTAGAAGGGATGGTATATATAGTCTTCTGAGGCTAGGTCATAAAAGACATTGCATGTTCTGTGATACTCTTCTTGGATCCCACTCTAGAAGAAATTGGAAGCCATATTGTTAGGACATTCAAGCAGCCCTACAGAGATTTCCTCGTGGGAAGGACCGAGGCCTCCTGCTAACAGGCAGCACTGACTTGCCATCCACATGAGGGAACCGTCTTGGAAACGGGTCCTCTGGCCCTAATCAGTCCTTCAGATGACCTCAGCCCTGGCCAATACTTTCACTGCAACCTCATGAGAGACTCCAGGTCTGAACTACCCAGCTCTGCTGCTCCTGAATTCCTGACCAACAGAAACTATCAGATAAAGTTTTATTTTTTAAAAAATTAATATTTATTGTTGTTTCATGCTACTAAGTTTTGAAGTAATTTGTTATGTAGATAACAAAAGGCTATTTTAACCCCTAGTCTACTTTCCCACACACACTCTCTTTTCAAATATTTTCCTCTTTACGCTCTGGCTGCTGTCCTCACCACTCCAGTTAAGTGAACAATAACCTGCAAACTTTGAAATGCAACAGACATTTCCCAAGCCTTACATTACTGAATCTCTCTGCTTTAATTGACAGTGGGGATCTTCTTGAGAATTCCTACTCTGCGGCTTCCACGACACTATACCGACTTGGTTCTACTGCTTTTCTCTTTCAGGTCTCCTGCCTCTTTTGCCTCCAAAGAGGCTTCTTTTTCACATGCCATGTAAATGTTGGTGTTGCATCAGAATCTGTCCTTGTTCCCTTCCTTTGACCCTGAACCAACTCTGTGGGTCATCTTGCTGCTCCCGTGGCTCTAATGACCATCGTTCTGCAGGTGGCCACCAAATCCATCTCTCCAGCCCACATCCCGCTGGGAGCTTAATACCCTCACATCCACCACAGCGACTCGCAAGAGCCAATTGTACACACCTCTTCCCAACTCTGTATTCAGCAACGACACATTGGCTGCTTGAAATCGGCCACTGTGGGAGTATTTACACCAAGGCATTCAACCAATGCTACCAATCAGGGCTTTGTCAAGAGCCAGTTGATAAACTTTTATCAGTACATCATTGTTCACCCAGATGCTCTGCCTTCTGTGCTGCAGCCACACTGTCCTCCTTGCTGTTCCTTGTATTCATCAGGAATGCCTCTGTCTCAGGGCCTTTGCACAGGCTCCTTTGTCTGCCCAGAATCCTCTTTGCCCAGATGTCCCATGGTTCAAGTCTTTGCTCTAATGTCACCTTTTCAGTGAGACCTTCCCTAAACACTCCATTTACAATTGCAACACTTCCTCCCTTCCTGAAACTTCTGATACCTACTTCCCACTCTAATGTAAATTCCACTGAGATGGGGAACTTTGTGCCTTATTCATGGATATAATCCAAATACCTCTTAGGATGATTCTGAACACATCCTGAGGAACACATCCCGAGGGCTCCCCTTTACCTGAAGGGGAATGTTCCCAGACCCTGAGTGCAGAAGGTCTGAGACCCTGGAGACAATAAGACCATAGGATATAACTGAATATGAAGGAGAGCTGCTTGGATTAGAAGCAGACAAGATAGATGTGGGGCTGACTTCCCAGCTCTGGGGTCTTCGACAAGTCACTCCACCTCACTAAGATTCTGTTTCTTTGTAAAATGCGTTTAATAGTATTTGTTCCTCCTGTTTTGCAGGATGTGGTGGGAAGTATGGCCTTATAGCTTAAATCCTTATGCCTTATGACCCAGGGAAATGGCCCACTTGCCATTTCCAAGGGCTTGATCATCCAAGGGCTATGTGCATGTTTGCCAACTGTCCTTTGGGATAAAATGTCAGTTCTGGGGGAGGACACATTGTGTTTAAAACTCAGATATCCTGAGAGCATCTGGATGAGGTGGGGAAGGAGTGAGATTAGGGTGATCCAGACAGAGTGGGCCATGTTCACAAAGGTGGAGAAGGGACATGCATGCTACGGTCAGAGGCTGCTAATAAGGGAACGCCAGCCTTTGGGAGAATGAACCACTTCCCACACCCTCTGTGGACTCCAGGATTTCTAACTCCCAGGCCAGCATTTTCTCCATCACTTCATCTTCTTGAAGAACGATAAATGAAATTATGTTAATAATACTGTTACATTTTCAGGTCCAATTCCTGGGGCTCACTGGGTACTTCATGGACCACTACACTCGTGTGCAAGCAGCATGGGCTCTATCTGTATCTAGTTTCCAAGAATCCTATCAAAACAGGAAGTATCCCAGGTTATTGTCCCAACTCTGCCAGTCACCTGGGGCCTTGTCCATTCTACAGCTCGGCATCTCAGACCACCACTTCCCTTTTAAAATACTGGTAGAAGTTTACGCCTGTTGAATCTTTCCTTTAATGACATCTTATTGGCTTTCTCTCAGATGTATTAGTCTGTAATTTCCGGCTAGACCGAGGGGTATTTCTGAAGTATAATTGTGTCTTTAGCGTATGGATAGGTGTGGATGCAGGAATGGTCTGTGCCTTTGAATCTGAAGTTTAACAAGTAATAATAATAATGGTTGATTAACAACTAGGATTAGTCTAATCAAATTTTATTGACAAAAATAACACTAGCCATCATTTGTTGAGGGCTTGTGTTTTGTAAGCCACTAAATTAAGATGAGGTGGGGAGCATTGAAGGGTAAGGAAATGAATCACACACAGTCAGTGATGGAGCCGGGAATCAAATCCAGGCAGACCGACTCGAGTCCATCCTAGTCTTTACAAACCATCACTGCATCCTCATAGCTCTCCACTTCCATAGCTCTTGTTTCTCTTCAGTAATGGCTCCCAGCTCTTTCCTGCCTCAACTCACCAGGTGGGTGATACTTCCTAGCACAACTCACTTCCTTGGCCCATACCGTTTCTCACGTGTTCTGCTCACTTCTCTGTTGGCTGGCTTTAACTCCATCTGCAGCTCTCAGAGATGATGGCCCAGACGTGTGTCCAACAACATCAACTGCAGAAAGCTCTGCTGTAGGAGGAAGGCCCTACAAGCTCTAGACACGCAGGAAAGGACCTTAACACTCGAGACCCACCGCACAGCTTCCACCTGGTTTTCCACACTTCCTTGAAGTCTCCCCTTGAGCCACGCTAAGCAGAGTTCTTGAGAGGCGTTGCTGATGATGTCCTTCTCACGTGGAATGAGCTACTTACCCTCCCCAGCTATTCATGTAACATTCATATCCCACATTTTCCAGGAACATTTTTTTGTACAAGGAGGGGTTCTCAGGTTGCCAGCAACAGAAGCTGACCTTTAAAAGACTTCATCGGAATGATATGGGAAAGCTCACAGAATTCACAGAATTTGACTGGGCAGGCCCAGGAAGAAGAGGAATGAGGATACCTGAGGAGGTATTCTTGATACCTCAGGTAGCAAGAATGAATGGGCAGTCCTTCCAAAGAGCCTCCATCAAGACAGATTTTCTACCCTCAAGTTCCTGTGCTCAAGGTTCAAATTCCTGGAAGACAGAGCGTGAATGGCCTGGTTTGGGTTACTAGTCACACACAGGCTCCTTGGCAACAGCACTTTAATTGACAGTCCCTCCAAGACTGTATGCAATGGGGTGGGGGCAGTTTCTCAAGGGATAATCAAGGTGCTGCGATCAGAAGGGGGAAGGGATGTTGAGCAGAAGCCTCCCCTCCCTTCTCTCAAGCCTTGGGCCCCGTTGCCCTCTTACCTCACGGGGCCTCTCGCCCACCTGTCTTGCCTAAGGTTATTTAAATTGTGTGCGGCAAAGTCACTGTCATGGGCATCATTGTTCTTCCCTCAGAAGTATATACGTCACCTTTCCCCAGTGTCTGTAGACTCCTTGAAGCCAATTGCTGAGGCTCCTACCTAATTCTGTAGGTTTGCTCAGCGCCCCACCATGGGCCAGGTCACAGCAGAATGACCGGCTCCATGTTGGATGGAGGAAGAGGACACCAAGGGGGCAAGAAGCTCTAGGAAAGTGGGACACTCGCCCTGGGAAGCCATTTACTCCTAGAATATGCCTACTCTTAGGTGACAGCAACTAGCTCAAGAGGCTCTGGGAGAATCTGATGAAATGAATTGCACATAGCTCAAGGCTGCCTCACCTAGGTCAGGCTCCTCTAGACTGCCGCCATCGTCATATGTGCTTCTAAAAACTGTCCCTGTCATTGAATCTCCTGTTACACTTTCTTTCCCTCTTAGTTTTTTGTTTAAAGCCCTTATGAAAAATACTGACTCTCCCTCTGTTGACCTACACTTTGGGAAAGATCCTGGGGAGGAGTATAGGCCATGTGGCATCTGAGGCCAACTCTGGCCCTAACTACTTGGTTGGGCATTCATTCATTCATTCATTCATGCATTCATTCAACAAACAGGTATTGAGAACTTACTATGTGCCAGGCACTCCTTGGGATACAGCAGTGATGGAAGAAATTAAGTTCCTGCCTTGCTGGAGCATGTATTCTAGTGGGGAATCAGAGAGTGAGCAGGTTATGAGGCAGGGAGTAGATTACCCACCCTTCCGGGTTTCTGTTTCCAGGCTCTTTCTTGAAGGTAGGAAGCCTTCATCAGCTCTCATGGCTTTTTCAGAGCTTACATTCTAGAAGAATATACAAAGAGACAATAAGGAAATCATTGTCTATATTCTTATTCATGGCAAAGGGGTATCATGTGCCTTAAGAGATAAAGCATAGTGGTGGTGTTGGGAAACATCAGAATCTGGATGATGGGCTGGAGAGAGAGAGAGAAAGAGAGAGAGTGGGGGGGGGGGGTGGAGAGAAACTCTGCATAATACAAGCTCCACAAGAGTTTGTTGGTGCTGTGTCCCCTAGAACAATGCCTTGACACATAATGGCATTGTTACGTCAGACATTGACACATAATGGACACTTAATAAATAACTGTTCAGTGGATGAGTCACGTGGGAAAGGGGAAGGACACTTGAAGGGTGGTTGGGATTTCCTCACTGTGACTCTAGGCCCTCAGATACACCTCTTTCTCTCCTATCTTGGGAATAGTACTCCTTCAACACAGACCCTTTTGTAGCTCCCCTACCTCCTCAGACATTTGGACCCAAGTGGTGTCCAGGCCTGAGAGTCCAGAATTGAATTGTGGAATCTGCTTCTTCCTACTCTGTGTGGTGCTAAGAATAGGTCCTGGCTCATTATCCATTATAACCCCAGGCTCTCCCTCTTCTGAAGAAAACCTTCCCCTCCTAATCTTCCTGTTTCTTTCCCAGAGAGGAGAATGTTTGCTTCCCGGGCACTTAACGTAATTTTCCGTGACGGGTGTGGGCCTGGTGCACACAGATACACACAGAAAGTGGCCAGGCAGGTAACATAAATTATGGTGGACAGTAGGGAGTGTTGGGGACTGTGATAAACTGGAAAGCAGAGCCCTATGTGGCCAAAATTGTACTTTTAGGAAGCACTGTGTGGGCCAAGCAAACCTCATCTGTGGGTGCTCTCAGACCAATGGACCATCAGTTTCTGACGCCTACCAATCATTAGGAACAAGCCAGAAAGACTTGTCAACTTTCGCTCTTTGCTCCGCATCATGTCTCCCCTGAGATTGCTTGAATGGAGGGAGGGGAGAGAGAGAGAGAGAGAGGAGGTCACACCCACTGGAAAACAGAATGTAGGTTAATATCTTAAAATATTATCCTGCTGCATCCACATTTGGCTCGAGTCGAAACTGGTCTTGGGCTAAATGACACAAATTTGCTATAGAGGCACAATGACTGGCTCCAACAAAAGCTGCCTTTGACTACTCAGAGGGGAGAGTCTGGGTCAGAAGGATCAATTTTCTGACAAATCGGTGAATAATTCTGAGTGGAACTAATCAGGCTTTTGTTGTGTCACCCTTCCTTTATAACCCGTACTTGAGTGATTTGAAATCTGACCACACTCCTGTGGCTTCCCAACACCGCCGCCTTCTGCTTTCCTAACATGTGCGCAAACTCACTGCACACGCATGCACACGGAGAGAATAAGAGGATGTAGAAAAATGCATTTTAGGGATAAGAAGATTCAGGGAGATTCTAGAGCCTTCCTGAGCAGGGCTGGAAACAAAGAGAGATGTGAGAGGATGATTATCCGTGGAAGGAATTTAGCTGTCCTTGCCTCCAGGGATCCAGGAAGGTCCCAGGGAGACCTAGCCCTTGGTAACAAATGAGCTCCTCGGCCAGGCGAATTCCTGAAGGATTAAAGGACGGCAGCATTCCCATTTCCAGCAACACTACTAGTTACGGATGCCAAGGGAATAATAGGAGAGTAATCAATTAACTCTTCCCTCAGGATTCCAGTTGATGTTATCCCACCAAGCACTGGGTCTTATCTCCAGGGCTCTGTTAGCTCAGGCCTGGATTGCCCATCATATTAGTTATGGTTATATTGGTTACAGGGAAGAGAAATGGACTTGGGATGACTTAAACAAAAAGGGGAATTATTTGAAAGCTCCTGGGGACTCTTATGAAATCAAAGGAAAGCCAGTAACCACAGCTCAGCAAGGGAGGAAACACCTCCAGGAGTTCATGGTCACAGTGATATGATTGTTTCAGCATGCCTAGGCTCTCTGGCTCTTTGGGGAAAGAGGATCTTGTGGTCCCTGTGACTTTGCTTGGGTTCCCTAGGAGCAGAGAAATTCTGGTGTAAGTGATTTATGGGGATGGGGGCGGGGTGCTCTCAGGGGAAACCGGTAAAACAGTGAGGGAAGCAGGATGCAACAGAAGATAGAACTAAGCAAGTCTAGCCTCAGCCTGATCCCTCAGTGGGGTCTGGAGAATGAAGGGCATTGCAGTTACCCCATCTTGAAGCAATGGAGCCTGCCTTTTGTACCCCTATATCCATCAATTATTGGCTGTGGGCTGCCTCCAAGGGAGGGCATAGTTTCTCAAGCATTTTCGGGCAAGGTGATTCAAGAGACAGGGTAGCTGTGAGCTGCTTGCAGCCAATATTCACAGCAGCTGAGGGGATCTGGGTAGAGCACCAACTGCGTCCATGGAGCCTGGCATGGGCAAGGTGTCTATTCAAGAGCAATCAGCCACTGAGAGAGGCAGAACCTTGAGGTCTAGACATGGCAGCAAGGGCTGTTTCCAGAGGAAAGTAAACAAAAGGGCAGCTATGCCAAAGAGTGTCCTGTGTATCCACTTATATCACTTCCACTGAAAATGCCCTTCTGGTCAGCAATTGATATTACTTGCCTGACCTCTCTCTGTATGCATTTAAATTTGTGACCCCAGGTCTAAACTCATTAAGGAAATGTTATGTTAGGTGCCTAGGTCTGTACCTAGAAGAGGCATCAATAGGTCATAGGTTATGACTTCAGTAGATGTTGCCAAAGAGCTTCCCAGAATGGTTGTATCATTTGATACTGCTTTTCACAACGTGTGAGAGTTCTAATTGCCCCATATCCTTACCAGCACTTGGTATTGCCTTTTTCATTTTAGCTAGTCTCATGGACATATAGCGTTATCTCATAGTGCTTTTAATTTGCATCTCTCTGATGACTAATGAATTCAAACACCATTTCATAAGTCTTTTCCTTATTGATTTATGGGAACTCTTTATATATACTATGAGATATATGAGATATATATCTAACAAATAATATATATATATGTACAGATCTAGGTCTAGATACGCACATACAAATACATACACATATATAGAGTGAAACAAGATATATGTAATTTATATATAAAATACATTATTTTATATTTTAACACAAATATATTATGTATACAACATATTTATATATAATACATATAATTATGTTATATATAAACAGATAATTATCACATATATCTTCTCTCTTTCTATGGCTTGCTTGCTTTTTTTCACTTTCTTAAATATATTTTTTAATGAATACAAGCATTTAAATTTGACTTAATCCAATTTATCAAAGTTTCCCTTTATTTTAAATATTGTGTCTTACTTGGAAATCTCTGTCCATATCACAGTCATATAGATATTCCCTTATTTTTTCTCCTAAAAGATTTATTATTTTATCTTTATTTACTTAGAAATATAATTCACCTGGAATTTATTTTTGTGTTATAAGTTTTTGTTGTTGTTGTTGTTGTTGTTGTTGTTGTTGTTTTTATGTGGATAGCCAATTATCCCGTACCATTTATGGAAAAGACCATTGTTTCCCAAATGGACTACTACTATGCCATTTTTGTCATAGTCAGATGATAAAACATATATGGGTTTATTTCTGGTCTTTCTGTTCTCTTTTATTGGTTTGTTTGTTTATAGTTGTGTCAATATCACACTGTCTTAATAAGCATAGCCTTATATGAAGTCTTAGGGTGGCTGACTTGTCCTGGTTTTCCCAGTACATTCTTATTTTCCCCCACAATTTTATTCAGACATAATTGACATATAAGATCATATTAGTAGAAAGTGTACAACATAATGATTTGATGTATGTAACTTTTTGGGTTTTAAAAAGAAACTATTAAACTACCCCTGGCAAAGGACAGTTGGTTGTGATACCTGGTGGCACAGATCCATTAGCTTTGTTTTCTTTCTTCAAACTTGTCTCAGCTATTCTTCACCTTTTGCATTTCTTCATAAATTTTAGAATCAATTTGTCAATTTCCACTAAAATAAGTCTTCTGAGAATCAACATAGTTAAAATGGCTATATTATCCAAAGCAATATACAGATTTAATGCAATCCCCATCAAAATCCCAATAAAATTTTTTAAAGAAATAGAAAAAAAAATCATCAGATTTGTTTGAAACCACAAAAGACCAAAGCAATCTTAAGGAAAAAGAACAATGCTGGAGGTATCACACTCCCTGACTTTAGCTTGTACTACAGGGCAACAATAATCAAAACAGCATGGTATTGGCAGAAAAACAGACACATAGACCAATGGAATAGAATTGAGAACCCAGAAATAAAACCACATAAATATGAACAGATAATTTTTGACAAAGAAGCAAAAAACATACAATGGAGAAAAGATAGCTTCTTTAATAAATGGTGCTGGCAGAATTGGAAAGCCACGTGCAAAAGAATGAAACTGGACTGGTATCTGTCACCATGTACCAAAATTAATTCAAAATGGATCAAAGACCTAAGCATAAGACCTGAAACAATAAACTGCATAGAAGAAAACATAGGTACTAAACTTATGGACCTTGAGTTCAAAGAGCATTTCATGAATTTGACTCCAAAGGCAAGGGAAGTAAAAGCTAAAATAAATGAATGGGACTATATCAAACTTAAAAGCTTCTGCACAGCAAAAGAAACCATCGACAAAATAAAGAGGCAACCAACTGAATGGGAGAAGATTTTTGCAAACAGTGCCTCCGATAAGGGGCTAATATCCAAAATACACAAGGAACTCATGCAACTCGACAACAAGAAAACAAACAACCCAATTGTAAAATGGGCAGACGACCTGAAGAGACATTTCTCCAAAGAGGGCATACAAATGGCAAATAGACATATGAAAAAATGCTCAACATCACTAATCATCAGATAAATGCAAATACAAACCACAATGAGATATCACCTCACCCCAGTCAGAATGGCTATCATCAACAAGACAAGCAGTAACAAGTGTTAGAGAGGCTGTGGAGAAGAAGGAACCCTCATACACTGTTGGTTGGAATGCAGACTGATGCAGCCGCTATGGAAGGCAGTGTGGAGGTTCCTCAAAAAATTACGAATAGAATTACGAATATGACCCAGCAATCCCTCTCCTGGGTATCTATCCAAAAAAATCTGAAAATATTTATACATAAAGACATGTGTGCTCCAATATTCATTGCAGCTTTATTTACGGTGGCCAAGACATGGAAACCAAAATGTCCTTCGATAGATGAATGGATAAAGAAGTTGTGGTACATATACACAATGGAATACTATTCAGCAGTAAGAAAAGATGAAATAGGACCATTTGTAACAACATGGATGGATCTTGAGATTATAATGCTAAGCAAAATAAGTCAGACAGAAAAAGCAGAGAACTGTATGATTTCACTGATATGTGGTATATGAACCAAAAACAACAAAAGAACAAGACAAATAAATGAGAAACAAAAACGCATAGACACAGACAATAGTTTAGTGGTTACCAGAGGTTAAGGGGGAGAGGAGTGGGAGATGAAGGTAAAGGGGATCAAATAGATGGTGATGGAAGGAGAACTGACTCTGGGTGGAGAACACAAAATGTGATTTATAGATGATGTAATACAGAATTGTACACCTGAAATCTATGTAACTTTACTAGCAATTGTCACCCCAATAAACTTTAATTAAAAAAAAAAGTCTTCTGAGATTTTCATTGGGATTGCATTAATCTATAGATAATTTGAGGAAGTTGGCTGCACATTTTTCATTACATTTATTCGTACATATTTAATGTTTTTTGATATTGTAAATAGTGAAAAATTTTAAATTTTTCGTTTTGTGTTATTATTGTGTTGCTGGTATAGAAATAAAATTTTCAATATTGTCCCTCACCTAGTAACATAGCTGAAGTCACTCATTAATTGTAATAGTTTATAGAGTCTTTTGAATGTTATATGTATACAATCACACCATCTGCAAAAAACGATAACTTTTTCCTTCCTTTGTAATCAATCATGTCTTTTATTTCTCTTTCTTGTCTTATTGTGCTGTCTGAAAACTCTAGTGCAATGTTCAAAAGAAGTGGTGATAGTGGTCACACAGTATTTGATCCTTTTCAAGACATTGTTCTTTAACTTTAAAAAAGTGTTCCGAGGATAAGAGTTTTATGTACTGTGGCCAGTAAGTAGCTTCATGGTGGGTCTAACTGTATCCCTACTTTTTTATACTAACATATACTGCAAGTACCCCTAACTGAAGGCGAATGAGGTGGCTTGCTACGTTCATGTGGTGCTGAAGTTAGGATTAAAAGTCCATGTTTCCTGACAAGCTCCCTGTGAGCACATCTATTGTTTTTTGTTTGCCTGGCATCCCTTCCCACTTTTTACTTTCCCTTTGTCTTTCTCCATTCCAACTATGGGATTCCAGTGAGGCTCCCAATCACATTACTCCATCCTCTTAGCCCTTCCAGAAGTCATGATCTCCAGCTCGTCCCTCAACTCTGGAACTGCTCAAGAATCCTCTTTCCAGTAGACTTCCTTTTTCCCTTAGCCAGAGTGAGATTCTATTGTATGCTAATCAGAGAATAATTATACTCCCTATTCTCTTTACTCTGCCACCAACATTGAGCAAAATGGGAACATATTTTTAAGAATTTAATTGTATTCTATTTATATTTTCTAAATAAATTTTCCTTAACTCACTCAAAACTAGTTACTGCATATTAAAACTGTTAACTGAATTTCTCTTAGTGCATATGCATAATTTGAGTCCACATATTCCAGGTTGATTTATTCTAAGAGATAGCTAACAACCTAGAAAAAAAAGTTTGTTTTTTGTTTTATTTCTGTCCCTTTTGAATCCTCTATTCTAGGAATAGGCAAACTTTTCTGTAAAAGGCCAGAGAGCAAATATTTCAGGCTTTGTGGACCATATGGTTTCTCTCACAAGTACTCAACTGCCGTTGCAGCCTTAGACAGTACATAAACAAATGGGTGTGGCTGTGTTCCAATAAATAGACACTGAAATTTGAATTTCATATATTATTCATGTCATAAAATACTGTTCTTTTGATTTTTTAAAAAAACTATTTCAAAATGTCAAAATAATTCTTAGTTGGTAGGTCATACAAAAATAGGTGGTGGCTAGATTTGTTCCATAGGCCACGGTTTGCCAACTCGTACTCTAGTAGTTCCCTAATTAATTATACATCGTTAAATAGAAGAAACATTGACTTATGAGATTATAAAATAGTAATAGGCATTATTTATGGAATGTATAGTAAGTTATTTGTCTCCTAAATTGATGAGCATGTATTCAAAGATATAACTATATTAACTGGATACTATTTTCTTATTCCCAGGAATTCCTGCGTAACACAGGAGAACGCAGGAAGATCATACTATATGCTAAACTTCTCTGTAGTTGTTTCTTACTATCCAATTTTATAATATACTAATTAAACACTTATTGTTAACATAGAATCAAAGAAAATAAGGGGCTTTCAGATATAAATCGCCTAGTCCTTTACAGAATAATAATGATGCCTAACATTTAGAGAGCATGTGATAGTTCACAAAAATTATAGTTCCATATATCCTCTCTTAAGATCCTCACGACAACCCTGGAGGTAGAGAGGCAAGGTATTTATTATCCTAATGTAAAGAAGAGCAACCTGCCCAAGATTACACAAGGGACAAGGGAGTGGGAGGAATACTGTGGTCACACCTCTGAATCATGTCACAGTAGTTTCCATAAACTGTAATGATACAATTGTGCAATTCAAAAACTGGGTAATGAGTAAACCCTGTTTCACCAACTGAAGAATGCAAGTGTCACCATTGAGGTGTCGGTTTTCTCAACATAAGCCCCACATGCCTAGATCAGTGGGAAACCGAGACCTCTTCTTCTCTCCTAGCTCCACCTCTTTCCCCCGTGTGTCTAGGAACCACAGTGATCACAACCACAGCTGATGGCACTGCCAGGTGTCACCCTAGCTGCTGTGGCACCTGGGAGACTGGTGTCACTACTGACTCCAAAGCATTCCAAAGCTCTGCCCTTGGAAAGCAAGGCCCCTGTCAATTTCCACTGCTGCCCACAGGATTTTAGCACAGTGTCCTCATACCTAATGAAGCCCTGGTTGAGATAATTACACCTTAATTCAGACCAAAGCTCCAGGTGTCATTGAGAGCGTCAGCTACCTCTACTTCGTCCACCTGTGGACACACAGGCCATCTGAGAGAAGTGACCTGGATTGAACTTCCTTTCCTCTTATGGTGGCTGTTACCGATGCACTTCCCCTCAGTGGTTCCACAAAAAAGAAAGGGAAATTCTCCTTTCCTCAGGATTACATATTTAGACGAGTGCACCCACACCAACTGGCTTAGGGATCCCAATGTTAAAATTCTTTGTATTCACTCAGTCTCTTCCCCAGGGCACAAGTCAGGTGTAGAAATAAGGTGCCCTAAAGCCTTTAAGTATGTCTGTACTTATTGATTTAAATTTTAACTTCCCGTTATGGAAAATTTAAAACACACACACAAAATAGAGAATATGGTATTACACCCCTCCCCCTCCCTCAGCTTTCACACATTGATCCTTGGCTAATCTTGTTTCATCTGTCCTGCCATTTCCCCTCTTCCCTCTGAAGTATTTTAGAAGAAATCCTGGAGATCATAGAATTTCATCCTTAAATTATACAGTGTATGTCTCTAATAGACAAAAGACGTTTCAAAAACCTAACCATAGTATCATTATGACACTGACAAATTATTAACCCTTAATTAATAACAATTCCTTAATATAATTTAATATCCAGTCTGTGGTCAAATTTCCCCATTGTCTCAAAAATGTCTCTTTATAATTGGTTTATCAAAGCGGGATCCACATACTATGTTTGGTTGTTAGATCGCTTAAATTTCTTTTAATTTATTAATTTATTTGTTGAAGAAATCTTATCATTTGTCCTATAGAAATTTCCATACTCTGGGTTTAGTTGTTTGCATCTTGGTGTTGTTTAACACTTTCCTCTATTGTTTATTTTCCCTTCTCATAAATCAATATTTATATTTAGAGGCTTGATTGGATTAAAACTCAAAATATTTTGGGAAGTGGCAAAAATAATTCATTGGTGATTTACTATATTTTTTTATTGTACCACATCAGGATGCATATGACATATGGTTGTTCGACTTTTAGTGATGTTAAAATTGATCCAGGTGGTATTAGCCTGATCCATCCATTATAAATCCTACCCATCAATCATTCATTTAATGGTTTTAGTAGCCATTGATGACTGTTATTTAAATCTGTTATTTTATGAGGAGTTAAAAATGATGATTTTTAATTTTATCATTCCATTTACATTTGTTAGGTGGAAATATTTTATACAAAAGGACTTTTCCTTAACAACTCTTGGTCTATTTTAAAATATAATTTGTACAAGAAAGGCAGAATAAATGTTTAAAAAATTTACCAATTTCCATTACCATATTATTTAGCAACTTCTATAGGTGACCTATAGCTTCTTTTTCTCAGTATCATTATAAACTTGTGAATTTTAACATCATTGATGTGATAAATGATTCCAAACATATTCTGTAGGCAATAGTGAGCCACTGCAGGCAGTTCCCAACTTTCAAACATAGAGCACATCTAAAAATGTACCTAAAAATCAGACAACAAACTTACATGTCTTAGGAGGAATCTGTTCCTGGAGAAAAAGTAAGATCCAAGTCTCTAAACATACCTAGACTTTTAGGTATAACCTTTAACAGTAAACATTTCCGGTATTCTGTTTTTGTTCTGATTTTCTTTTCCTTCACTCAGTTTATTGGCTTTCATTTCATGAATGTCTGGTTGTCGGAGGCTAAAGATATACTGCTTCTAGCACACCTAATGATTTCTATCTTTACACCATTCAAATTACATTTATAAGACCTACATTGCTGTAACTGGTATTTGTACTTTTATTTACACACTCAAATAATTGACTACTACTCTAATAACTGAATTGAACCCTACTACGTGGACCAAGAAGGGGATGTGACTCAGCAAGTGGCATGTGCGAGAGCTCAACGCCCTTGTCAGCTGATGTACCAAAAGCCAGATTTGGGAAAGGAGGGTTAGATGTTCTCACAGAGAAGGCACAAAACTGCTATCAACTGGGACATGTTTCTGTCAGCTTACTTGCTAAACTCCACAAGATGATGAGTTACTTTTAGGAGGGCAGGAGCCATGCCTGGATTGTTCGTTTACTCCCAGCATCCAGTAATAGTTTTTTAAAAAAAGAAAAAAATGAAAGAACAACTGAGATAGCAAGGTAAGAGGAAAAATCTGTAATGATTCTGAGCAGTGAAAATCATAATTAGATCCACTTTTTAGTTATATCTCTTGCATACTTTGACTGGGGTGTTGGTATCATAAACTATTTTTCTTTAAAAATTAATTTATCTGAGTACAGCTGTAACACATTTCATCTAGAAATATTTTGAAAAGCAAACAATCACATTAAAGCAACTCACTGATAATTCCATTTCCTAAGGTTAACATTTGGGTGTCTTTTCTAGTATTTCCCTATGTCTGTATAACTACCAAACAATATTGGAATCATCTAGAACATACTGTTTAGCAAACCTTTTTACATTTAAATACACGGTTAACACTATCCCACTGTCACTTGCTCTTACAATAGAAATTTTAAGGGCTATACTCCATTATCATATCTATTTTTAAAATAACCAGACTCAAATCCAATTTCCAAACTTGAAATTCTGAGGCACAGGACCACGGGGCAGTGATTCTGATTAGAAGTGTGCTGAACAAAGCAGGCTATTCCACGGCATGCACAGCTCCAGGATGCGAGATTAACTTCAACAACTATTCATTTAGTTTGGTTTGATTTCCTGCCAGTCTTATGACCAACTTGAAGCAGGTCCTAGAACAGAGAATGTTATGTTTGGTGTCCAGGGAAGTAGCAAACTAGAGGAGCCATCCCAAATTCCAGAGTAATAGATAGAACCAACATTCTCTATACACCAAAGTTATCCATTTTCTGCAGTAAAATTTGAACTAAAAGTTTAAAAAGGCCATATAAGTTAGGTCAAACATCTTGTGGGAAAGTGTAGAAAGGAATGCAAACGGTGAAGCTGAAAAAAGCCGAAAACATACATATGCGCAGATACATTTTGCTTTCAAGATTCCACACTGTGTATATGTCCTAAAGATGAACTTAAGCCAATGTGTTGCTTGCTTCTGCAGTGGTTTCCCAGGTACCTCAGCTAGCAGCCACCCTGCCCCCAGGGTATTGAGGGCAAATAAAAATGTTTTGGGCAGACTGACAATAGGAAAGAATTGTAGGACAAGAAACTACCTGCAATACCCAGGTGGGAGTATCCTGGAAAGTGATGTGCTGAAATACTGACCCTTCCAGCTTGTTAAGTTCTTTACTCACACGCTTATTTTTTGTGACGTGCACTCATCAATGACAAGTGAATATATGACAGTCTAGTGATTCAGGGGAAAATGCAGTATTGTGTATGGAATTGGAAGAGATTCAAAGTGAGTGGCATGGCATTACTAACTTCTTTTAAAAGCTTAAGGAAGGAACAACACCTAGGTCTGAGTTACTTGGCGGCGTATGTATTGCTTTTTGACCATCAGTATCCATTTCCTCATTGTGGTGACAGTACTACATATTTTCTTCTGGCCAACCACTCCTCTTGTACAGTCTATGTTCTCTGGGTGAACCAGAGGTGAAGCACATGACTCATACCTGGCCAGTCACAGCACAGAATTTCCCCAGCTACAGTTATTTCTTAAGGGATGGACAGGTTACCTATTTTGGTTCAATTAGTGAATTCAGGGTTTACTAGGAAGGATCTCCTTTCTGCTGGACTGAAGTCTCTCTCGCAAGACATGAAGTCTGAGTATAAAGACAGTTTGGAGGAGGAGAGCTGAACCTTTATTTATTTATTTATTTTAAAAGGTCTCTGACCTTAAAATGGGCACAAGTGGCAAAAGATAAAAAATTCTACCTCTACGCTTATTTTCACAAGATAGCTAGAAGTGTCTAAAGATTTATAAGAAAATTGATGCTTATGACAATAGAAGAAATGAAACACTACATTAGAATAGTTTATTATATGAGCACTGTAACATGTCTTCTAGGAATATGGCATTGTACAGATTATTTTTTAAGAAATGTATATTCTGCTTGGGAAGATAAGACCAACATTAAACACTTACGCTCTTTAGAACACAAGGGAACTGCAGACAGTAACACACACAGATATTCTGAAAGGCAGTATAAAGTAACTGATAACTATCTGCAAACAAAGTCAGCCTAGAATAACAGCATGAGTCAGAGGCTTTATGCTGAACTTTAGGCTGAACTTCAATACTTGCATTTTATTCTCAAGGCGTTGGTACTTGTATGTATTCTTAATTTTTAGGTGGATTCATATATTTGTATTTCCTACCTGGATATTTCCTCTGACTTACTGACTTGCGTATTTAATTGCCTCTTTAATATCTCCACTTAGATGTCCAACAGGTATCCCAAACTTACTTTGTCCCAAAAAGTCTTTTCCTCCAAAACTGCTTGACCTAGACTGCCTTCTGAATTTCAGTAGATGGCAACTCCACCCTTTCAGCTGTTCAGGTCTAAAACCTGACATGTTATCTTTTATCTTTCTGTTTCTCACCTCTCAAATCCGTTCCATAAACAAATCTTATTGGCTCTATCTTCAACACTTATTCACAATCTAATCACTTCTTACTGTCTTCACTGCTAGCTGAATTACTGCAATAGCCTAACCGGTCTACTGATCTCACCCTTGCCTCCCAGTCTATTCACAATACAGCAGCTGAAACAGTCTCCTCATTTTATTAGGAAATATTTCAAACATACAGCAAAGTTGAAAGGATTTTAAGTGATCCCTTTGCATACCCACCCCCTAAATTCTACCAATGACAGATTATGTAGCTTCTCTGCTCAAAAATCTCCAATAGCTGAACTCATTCAAAGAAGAAAAGCCATTTTCTTACCACAGTCTACAAAACCCAGCAAGATCGGCTCCCTACTACCACTCTTCCCTCTTGCGCATTACTCTTCAGCCAAACTGACCTCCTTGTTACTCAAAGATGGCCAAGTACATTCTTACTTTAGGGACTTTGCAGTTGCTGTCCCTTTGCTTGAGATGTTCTTCCCCCAGGTATTTGCATGACTTACCTCTCTCTTTCTTTGGATCACCTCATTTAGAGGTCTTCTCTGACTCTTCCAAGTATTAGATTGAACAATATATTAATAACTCTAATGTCATCCAACCAGGTTTACCCACATTCATGTCATTCTGAGGTTTTAAAAAAAATGATGTAAAAAGATCAGTCATTTCATACGGTTCAAGCTAATCAAATAACAACACCACCCTACACTTTTATTCTTACCCGGGTTCTTTGTAGCACTTCTCATCATCTTACGTATTACTGGTGTATTGCAAGACCCTTAGAAAATAGGGACTCTGTCCGTTTTGTCCACTGCTGTGTACTCAGAGCACAAACTAGTAGTTAGCCTATAGTGGGCACTCAGGACATATATATTTAAAGAATGAATTCTTCTCACTGAAGCTAGACAATCTTTTGAAACACAAATCTGATCATGTTACTCCCAACAAAAACTCTTCAATTGCTTTGCAAAGAATCCTTTCCAAGCCTGTAAGACCCTGCATGGTGAGCCCCTACTTAATTCTCTAGACCCGTCTCACACCCTCTCCCTCATTTCTTTTCAGTCTCTGGTTCCCTCACGACGTTTTCAATGTTCTTCCTTGCTTTCCCTCTACTTCGACATAAATTTCACTCTTCGGCAGTTTTAAACCTTGGCTCAGTGCACCTCTTGCTATGAGAAGTGATCCCTTTGTATACCCACCCCCTAAATTTATGATGCCCCAGATTAGGCTGCGTCCACTTTAATGCCCTCATGCCTCACGCACCTACCCTTAGTAATACCCATTAGGCATATAAATTTACTTTTGTGTGATAATTTGTCTCCCTTACCAGACAGTTAAGTTTCATGAGAGAAGGAAAGCTTTTTTACTTCTTATTAGATCCCTAGCTTCTAGGAAGTACCTGGCGCATAGGAAGCACTTAATACTCATTTTAAAAACAGATCCTATTGTGTGTTACTAGTGCCTAACTGGGTGCCTGGTACACAGCAGATGAGTAAGTTTGCTAAATGACCAATAATATGAAGGATGTTTGACTACTCATTTACAATGAGTATATAATGCATAAAAGCCGTTACTTGATTACTTGTGATTATGCATTTATATGTAATTGATACCTACGCAAAATTCCAAATTTTCCCCTCTCATCAACCTATCCTCACCACTAAGACTAAAGAAAGTAAATTCCACATCTTTTCTTTCATTTCCTTTGTTTACTCTCTGGTGGAGAAAAGCACGAGCTACGCTGGCTAGGAGAAGCCATACAGAGACAGAATTAGCCATAAATGAGATCTGGCTTCCGAACCAATAGACCATGGCACTCTTATTTGGATAGTTAGATGTTTAAAAACTTTTAAAAAATCAAATGAAGAGCTTTGCATTCTTTTTCCTTTTACTTTAATAGCAATCTCTTTGAAAACATTTCAGTGGTCAGAGGATGTATTAAACCACACATACACAAGTTGTATAAATTTATAGCTTTATTAGGGCAGAATGACATGGAATAGTACAAGCAGCAAAAAAACCCAAAAATCTTACAAAAGAGTAATTTTTAAGTGTGTTGACCCACAGAATTTTTTAGTAAACTGGTAATTCCACACGAGCACCATACATGCTTACTGATGTTGTCATCTGCTAATTTAGGAAAAGGAGAGGAGCCAAATCAAATACAATAGAAATGAATTGTTACAAAATGGTTAATTTTTTGATATAATGAAACAAAAAGAAACTACACAAACCTAAGGAAGATAGCCAGATGTCACTTTCCTAGTTTTAACAATGTATTATAGGTATGTAAATAAGATGGTACCCAATGGAGGAAGCTGGGTGAAGGGTACACAGGACCTCGCCACTATTTTTGCAACTTCTTGTGAGTTTACAATTATTTTCAAGAAAATATAGTAAATAGCAAGTAAATACAGTAAGTCTAGATAAGAAGACATTTTTGGAAAGAGGATATGTTGTATTTAAAACAAATATACACAGTTGAAGACTGTTGCTTTGCCAGGTTTCCATAGGTTTGTAAGGAGTTAATTAAAATTTAAAAAACGCTTCCAACACACACACACACACACACACAGACACTCTACTATAATAATAAAAATATTAGCCTCTGAAAAGTGGCATCTTCTTTGTAATGTTTGAATTAACGATGTTTCCCAGAGATGAGTATAGGGTGAACATAGTATTGTATTTGCAAAGGACAACTTAATTTTGAGAAAACCACAAAAATAAATGTTTCCTCTTGAGAAAGGAAAATTTTTGTTTTTTGACATCATCAAAGAAAAATGTGAAGGATCTGATATGAAAGGAACAAAAATGTACAAATCCTACTACCTCATTCCTCAAAACTGTATAAACACTTGCAAACTTTTTCTTCATCTGTTAATTTGTCCCTAGAGCAGTCAGCACACTCAGATCTGGGGGCATTCACATGTCAAATTATTCCATAAAGAACAGGGAACACGTATTTTTGGTATAAAGATCACTTACCGCGCAGGGAAACACTGTTTGTGAAATAATTCAGAGTGTCCCATTTAGTCAGGACCCCCTTGCAATGACAAAATGTTTAGCATCATACTTTATAACATTCTTGAAAGTGTTCAAAAGACACATGGCAGTAGGAACTCTTAAAACAAGTAGTTTTTTGGATGGCAAATATCCTATAGCGGGAGAAGAAAAAAACAGAGAGCTTCCAAAATTGCCTCCTTTACACTCTACCTTAAAGTACATTTTCATAATAAAATTCTAAAAGTAAAATAGAAATTAGCTTGGCTGGACACTTCACTTATATTTTCCCCTTAAATATTAAAGTACAGAAACATGGTGTAAAGGGGAATCAGGGCCAGAAAGTTCTGAGTTCAAACTTTGGCTCTTCCAGCTACCAGTTTTGTTACCTTAGGCAAGTTGCAATCTCTCTGAATCTCAATGTCTGTGTAACTAAAATGGGTATAATAATCCCCATATATCAAGGTTGGTTCTAGTACTGTAATATAGTTACGTGCTAGCACAATGCTGTGCAAACAGTAGTCAGTCAGTGTGAGCTCCCTCCCAATTTTCCCAGAAGACACAACAAAATATTTTTCTGTTAGTTTAGTATAAGCCAAAATAAGTGGTTAAAGAGTAAAATAAAAAGAGGGAAAGCTCATCCTAATATTATCCAAACAATCTTCAATTAATTGTGCAGTTATGAAAACTAATATCTAATAAACATCATTGAGTTTATTGGTGTTATTCAGGTAATGCATTATTACATGAATAGGCCATCTCTCTTCCAAGTTGGCTTTTTATTTTGTCTTTAACTGATTTAGCAAAATGTATCATCAATCCTTTATTCAGATCATAACATAGTATGATCTTTTGGGAAGATTCAGCTCCTCTCGATCCCAGCTAAAAATCATTTTATTCATGCGTCTGAGAAAAACAGTGACACGGAAAGAAAAAAGTTAAAGGTTAAAGAAACTGTCTCTCAAGACGGATGGTATAATTCCCTCTGCGATCAGCATCTGTTGATGTCTCACTATCTCTGAAGCTCCCTAATTCATGCCTTGAACCTCTTCTACCAGTGCCCCCGCGAACCCTAAAGGGAGAACAAGCTTCCTGAAAACGCAGCAGCACAGAAACAGCCTTTAGAAGGCTTAGAGACAGGTTCTTCACATGGAATCCGTGGGCTTATTCAGGGGATTCCGCAACCTACAGTCGTGTATGAAAAGTTGTGTCTAAGTGTATTTTGTGCCTTTTTCTCAGGAGGCTGCTCAACTGCCACTTTCTCTCGGTGGTCTTCTCTAGCCATCCCATGCTGCCAAAGAGGACGTAATCTCTCTCATCACGCTTGTGTATTTCTTGCAGAGCCTCACACAATCTGTCATTACCTTGTTTGTTTGCTTAAATCCGTCTACCACACTACCCGGTGAGCTTCCCAAAGAGCAGGATTCTGGTGTTTGTCTAGTGCCTTGGACGTGGTGGATCTCGCGAGATACTTCTGGAATGAATGACAGGTCCGTGTCGAGCAGAGATATCTGACGGGCCCCATATCCACCCCTCACCCCACCCCCGGGCATTCTTCCAGAAATAATTTTTTAAACCGTGCGTTTTCATTTTGAAAATAAGGTTTTTCAAGCATTTCAACCACACCCACTCACCCTCGCACACTCGTTTCCTACAGTCGCAACTGCCACCCCGGGCCACTCACCCAAGCCTGCTAGGCCAGAAAGTTTAGCGATGACCAGGACAGGTGCAGCCTTGAACCGGTACACGCATCAGTTCACATTCCTGGCCTTGGTCCTGGGGGCGGAGGCGCTGGGCAGGCACCGCGGGCCCGAGGAGCCTCCTCTAGGCCGCCCCGGGCCTCCGCCCCACCGGCGGTCGCGCCCCGCAGCGCTCCCTCCGGCGCAGCCCCAGCAGCAGCTCGCAGTGGCGGAGCCGGGTGGCAGGAGCACTGCGCCCTGGGCGACGAGCAGGTCACCGCGGGAGAGCCTGGAGCACCTCGCCGGGCGGGTATCAAGCAGATGCCGCATCGCGCGCCACTGAGGCCACAACTGCTTCCGGGTGAGCGGGTCGCCGACCCTGTGGCCCCGCCCCTGCTTCGCCTCCTTACCCAGCCGCTCGGGCTGCGGCTCCTCCCGGGGCCGGTTCCCGCTGTCTCTGCGGCGGCGCCGAGGGGACACCGGCGTGACGGACGGATCGGCCACTGGCGCCTGGAGCCGCTGCGTCCAGCCCGGCCCGCTTGGCCGGCACCGGGGACCGAGTGCGCCGTCCGCGCCCCTCGCCCTTTGCTCCTTGCTCTTCGCCCGGCGGGTTCCCGGCCGGCGAGCCGCGCTCCGGCCCTTCCCGGGCTGCGCCGCAGCCACAGCCCGTGCCCAGAGGCAGGTAAGGGCCGCTCCTCCCGCCGGCCCGGAGGAGAGCAGGGACGGGGCCCCCTTCTTGGCCTCTGCAGCCCGGGGAGGTCCGCGTCACCGCTGACCCCTGCTGGGGGCCAGGCTTCCCGGGAGCTGGCCGCGTCCCTCGGCGGGCTCCGGGGTCGGGGTCGCCCCCTGCCTGCCGCGCTCTCTGGCATCACGCCTGATTCCTAACCTGCACCCTCCATCCGCGCGAGGGGAAGGTGTTACTCCCATTGTAGGAGACATTACATTGGGCTGCTGTCCTGCTTCGGGTGCCCCGGGCGCCTTCTCCTTCCCAGACGCGGCACTCCCTCGGTTCTGTCCCCAGGCAGTCACCCCAGGGAACGGTGTCAGGCCGGTGGAGGGCGTAGCATTTTTATGACATTTGTTTTTTCTTCCTCCTTGACCCGAACTGAAGCGCGGGTGTAACTGACGCTTGCTAGGAGTGTCAGGGTTAATGCTTGACTAATAAGAGGTGTTCTTCACACCCAGATTGTTAAGGTATACAGTCCAGTCAGTCCTGCTTCTCTTGCCTGTGGCTATCCAGCAGGAAGCGGCAGGACCTTAGGAAACCCACCTCTTTTCTTTCTTACGGGAGAAAAAAGTTCAAGTGTGTGCTCCCACTTTTTTTTTTTTTTTAACTGTGGGAGATACAAAGGTCAGGCTGCTGAGATATGGCCAGGGCATTATTGTATCCTAAACTTGAACTAGTTTGTAGCTCATTTTCTTTGAGTTTCTATTTAATGACTCAGCGTTTCTGCTGTAAACCGAAAAACTGTAGCGTAGGTTAATTGACTAAAAGATACATAGGGATAAAAAGTGGCCATTTTTATGTTATCACAATGGGAAGAGAATGTGGATACAGTAATGATATTAGAGGGATGGAGAGCAAGGTATGGACGGATGAGTTCTTCATTCGTGTTTAAAATAACATTTGTCCAAGATAACGTTTTATTTTGGGGATAAATCTGTTTTTGGAGAATGTAAAGTGTTACAGATAAGAGTTAGTTGGCAGGGACTTGAGGTTTGCTGTGGTTTGCAAGTCTGCAGAATTAACCCTGTTTTACCACCATCATGTTCTGTTTAACAAATATAGAGATGATGACCTAGTGTTAGGCACAATAAGAATTTTGGAAAGTGTGATTCATTTAGGAAGTTAGGTCACTACTTTGTGAATCACTGATATGGATCTTAAGATTGGAGTAGAGGAAAGCTAGAAGTTTGTTACTGCCGGTTTAATTAGATGCCTTCACTCATTTTTACGAGTATTGTATTACACTTGGTTAGGTTTGTTGCTGGATATTTATTATTATGAAGTATAGTAAGGAAATAAAAATTGAACCTTTGTAGAATGTTTGGATTTAGAATTGTTAGTTCCTGAATGGATTGTTGTGATTTTTACCCATATTTTGCCCGAGTGGGACAATAAATAAATGAAGGGATCTAGAAACAAAATAAACATCAGTAAAAAGGAGAGCTACGCTACCGTTGTTAAGGTAGGGAAAAGTTCACTGAAAGAATCTGCAATATACAAAATAGTCTTTTGAGGGAAAGGTTTCACCTATTATGCGAAATCTATCCTTAAAAATGTGGAATGAGACTATGTATATTGAGTTCTTATTTAAGTTCTGGTATAGAAGAAAGTGTGTGTTAAAGTTGTTATTTATTATTGGAATGAATTCATTTAAAACTAGAAATAACTTTTTATTGCTGAAATGTAACATGATCATTTTGACTTTTAAAATGTTGTTGAGCAAAATAACTTTGAATCCAAGTTCTTGATACTCTTAGCCTTGTTTTCTTTTTCTTGTTTCTGGAATTCAGCTTATTTTACCTTGATTTTCATTTATAAAGGAACTTTAATTAGTTATCAGTTATAAAGTAATAGTAAGTTTACCCTGTTGGTCTTGCTTACCAAATTCCTTTATCTTTGACTAAATTTTGGCATCTTGTTTCCTTGGATATCCATTCTTATATTTAGAGCGCTCCCTTAATGCTGCTTTTGATTTTTGTCCAGCATTTAATAGTGACATAAGAGTTTCAGTTCCCAGGGAACAGAGATTCCCTTTTGGGAAATCCCTTGTGGAAACCACCGTCACTGACCGTCTTGATAGGTAGATATGCAAGAGAAACCTTCTTAGGTCAGAATTCAAGCATCTCCATAACGAAAGAAAAAAGCGATAGGGAGAATATATTTGGCAAAGTAGATTCTTTCTCAAAACAAAAACAAAAACAGATCCCTATTAGAAATGAGACGGAGGGAGCAGTTTCTTGCAAAGCTCTTTGTGAATTGTTTACTCTGCTCCTAATGTGAAAAGGAACAGAATTGATGATGGATAGAAAAAAGAAAAAGAATTCTCTCTGCAGTGTGCTGTGACTGCTGATGAGAATCACTTAAGAGGAAATAAAATTCTTCTGTCCTAATTCTGTCCTAATTGCGCCTATTAGCTTTTTCCTTTTAGGTAGTTGCTTTCTCTCTGGAGAATCTGAGAGAAGGTCCTTTAACTGGGAAGCCTAACAATTTGTTCAGTTTGCAAATAAAGAATAGACTTTATGACCATCATTCAAAACTCAACTTTTAAAATTCAGAAGGAAGGAATTGAGTAAAATTTACCCTGTGGGTAAAATAACTTTATCTTTTTCTCCATTTTTCCCTTTAAGATAATAGATAGGACACCTTTCGAAATGATGTTTTTTGTATTGCACATTGCACTTTCACTGTTAATACTTTTGGGCCTACAATAAATTGGGCCAGACAATGGGCTAAACACTGGGTTTATCATATATTATACTTTTTTCATTTGTTCTACTATTTCTTTATTTTGTTGGGGGGATGGAGAGAGAATTCTATTTCTTGGAGAATCTCTGAGATTCGCTGCCTGTGTATGCTTTCGTTTTGGTGGTGGGGCCAGCAGTAAAGAGTAGAAATGGTTAAGAAGAGGGAAGAAATGGCATACATGGAAGGAGACTGCTCACTTCAGGCGTTCAGTTGATGTTTGTGGGACTTTTCAAAATTGATAAAACGTTTTAAAATAAATGTCAGGGTGAAAAGGAAGTCTCCTTTCCACAATAAACTTCTAGCCTTTTCTCACTCCCCAGCCCCCTAATCCAAGCAGCTACTGTTAACAGTTTCTTGCATAACCCTCTCCAAATGTTCTATTACATGTGTAATTACATATGTTTAGGAGAAACGTCCTGTACCTTTTATTCTTACCCTTGATATATCTCAGCGATCTTTCTATATTAGCACGTATACCCATCTGACTATTTAAAAAGACTGGATGCCTTACCTAGTGTAACTGAACCATAATTTATTAATTTTTCATAATTTATTTTACCAATTCCTATTAATAGACATTTAGGTTGTTTTTAGCTTTCTTACAAACACTGCTGTAATGAACAACTCATATGTAAGCCTATGTATTATGTAGTCCATAAGTATGTATATGGAATGTATTTCTAAAGTGTGATTGAAAGGTTGGGACTTAAGTTGTGAAAATCTAAAAGTGTATTTCAATCCTATATTGGGCTTTATTTTATAGTAGAGGTTAATGTCTTTCTTAACCTCATAGAAGGAGAAAGGAGCTCTTAATTACTTTGTATTCTTTATCCTCCTCTCCATTTAAAAAATAGTGCAATAGTATTTTTAAGGCAATTTAAAACATTGTAGTGACAGGTGGTTAATTTTATTAGTACTGGTAAGGGTAAAAATACTGTAGCTTGAATACTGGTGCTGTTATAGACAAACCATTTACATTTGGTAATAGTTAAATGAATACCTTTTGTAGTAGGTTGATAGTTTTAGGATTTTATGACCAATATCAATGAACAACATTGTATATAGTTGAAATTCTTGCACTGCCAAAGTCTGCTACTATATTATTAGACACAAGGGAAATAAATAACCCACCTCTCTTCTTTCTTATCTTCCTCATCCTATCTGTTTGTAATAAAATAAACCTCTGTGGAGTTTGAGATCCCGAAATCCTTTCGCAAACCAGAGTGCTATTGATGGGTTGATTTCCCATGGCAGGAGGTAGGTACAGATTCAGTCTGTAGCCACAGAGCATTTGCGAGCAGAATAAGGGAGGTTTATAATTTGAATTTCTGTTCTACAGCTCATTCATGACCAGGAGGGGGTTCAGGAATCTTTGCCCTTTTAAAATAAGAAAGGCTAGGGGAAAAAAAGTGCTGAGGGGCTAACATGTTATGATGAAGTTGGAACTTGTGAGTGGCAGTTTCCCTGGCTGGTGCCCAGGGTCTATTTTGAGGCCTTGTCAAAGCTCGCCTGACAGAACCTACCACATAACTGTAATCTGTCCTGGCCCTGCTGCACGTCAGGAAGGCCTGCGGTTTAGGAAAAGTGGCAACCGCAGAAGAGGGAGCTTATAAAGGACGTTTGCCTTCAGAAGATTAGGGCTCAGTTTTGGGATGAAAATCTGCTTAGCATGCATATCCCAGGATCCAGTTTTTTGTCTTCCTTTTTAAAGGAAAGAGCATGATTAAGGAAAACCATTGAGGGAAGTATTTTAGAAAAATGTGCACACGAAAGAGCGCAGGATTGTGCCAGTATTGATGTTATGTTCTGGTTTTGAGCGTGTTTGCCAAGAATCAGTCACATGTTTCATAACAGGAGAAAAACATTACTGTTGACTGGCATCGGGAGGGCATGCCCCTGGTTGAAATACTCTAATTCAGAGACCTTCACACTCGTCATTGGGATCACAAGGACACTGGGAATGACGGGCCCTGTCCTTTTACAGAATTATTTTGAGTTCATACAGAGAAAATTAGCTTCTTCCCAAATTCTCCTTCCCTTCATATAGAGCTGTTACAGTATCGTGTACAATATCATGAAGTTATCTCTTTAAACTCTTGGTGATTACCAGATGCTGTCTCCCTAGTTTCCTATACCACGAGCTTTCCCGTGAAAACCTTGGTGTTTTCTATACTGAGTGAACGATGCACTTGAGTGTAAAGTTCCTTAACTGATGTCACTTCTCAGTCTGGAAAGCTTAGTGCTCCACCCTTTGGACCAAGGTTCATGTCACCATATTTAACTGCAGCCTGTGTTACAGTTAAGGTTGTTTAAAGAATTCGACATGCAGGGGCGGCCCGATGGCCCAGTTGGTTAGAGCACGAGCTCTCAACACAAGGTTGCTGGTTCAATTCCCGCACGGGATGGTGGGCTCCCTGCAACTACAGATTGAAAACGGTGACTGGACTTGGAGCTCAGCTGCGCCCTCCACAACTAGACTGAAGGACAACGACTTGGAGCTGATGGGCCCTGGAGAAACACACTGTTCCCCAATATTCCCCAATAAAATTAAAAAAAAAAACATTAAAAGAATTCGACATGCAGACTTAATTTACAGATGCAAAGCCTGCATTCTTTCTTTTGCTTTAGATTAGGTTGTGACTCCAGGACATTTAGCTTTTCCCTGCCCTCTGAAATTTGGATTGTTAACATTTGATGATAATGATGTATTTAGTATTCAAGTGAGGACAAAAAAAATAAATTTTCTTTATTGCTATATCTGGTTTATTCCTGTTATTTCCCTTCCCGGTCTCAACCTTCCACTTCTCCTCCTCCTAAACAAAAAACAAACAAACAAAAAATCGGTTACAACAGAGCAGAGGTGAGAGAGTGGTGGAAAGAAGTTGGAAAGCCTTGGGGTACAAGTGCATATAAGGGTGGTTTTATTTTCTCAGAAGTGGTGTATTAAAACCACTTCTTAAAGAATCATAGTTCATCTTTTTCCATTGTTTTCACTTTGAGCCCTGTATATCTCAGTTTTTCCTTCATTATGAACACCACAATTTTAACTAGTTTTGATGTAACACGTTTTTAGTGCTTTAGGAAACAAATTTAATTTTTAAGTTACTTGTTCTGATTGCTCTGTTATTCTTTCATCATCCCCCACTTTCCTAAGTAGAAACATTTTAACAGCTAGGAGCAATCTTTTGGCTCTGTTCTAAGTTAAATAGAGGACAGTATACTGTATGCAGAGGATTAGGATGTTAAAATGTTTATTTCCCTGTTAAATGGTTTAAGGCACTTATAACAACAAACAGTATAATTAGTAAACATACATGTTGCTATTTTTTTAAAAAAGTATTTCAGTTAAGTGACTCAGGAATTATAGGATAAAATGAGAAAAACATTCAGTTTGAGATTAGATATTTCTTCCCCTGTTATGGATATGTTATATCTAAGGGGACAGTCAAGGGAACGAGAGGGTCACTGTTCCCCTGTCTTACCAAGCTCACCCTTTGCTATCCATCCAAAGTTTCTCTTTTTAATTGTGGTAAAATATACATAACATAAAATTGACCACTTTTACCATTTGTAAGTGTACAATTCAGTGACATTAGGTACATTTGCACTGTTGTACAACCATCACCACCATCAAGCTCCAGAATTTTTCATTATCCCAAACTGAAATCTGTGCCCATTAAACGATAACTCCCCAGTCCCCACTCTTCTACTTTCTGTCTCTGGAAGAAACTCTAGGAACCTCAGGGAAGTGGAATCATATAGTATTTCTCTTTTGTGTCAGGATTATTTCATTTCACACAATGTCTTCAAGGTTCACCCATGTTGTAGCATGTATGAGAATTTCACTCCTTTCAAGGCTGAATAATATAGCACTATGTATATATCACATTTTGTTTGTCCATATGTGTTGATGGACACTTGATCTGCTTTCACCTTTTGGCTATTGTGAAGAATGCTGCTCTGGACACAAGCATATAACTATTCAAGTTTCTGCTTTCATTTCTTTTGAGTATACAAGTGGAGTTATTGGATTATATAGCATTTTGTTTAATTTTTTGAGGAATTGCCGTACCATTTTCCACAACAGTTGCACCATTTTACAGTCCTACCAGCAGTGGACAAGGGTTCCAGTTTCTCTACATTTTTGACACACTTGTTATTTTCTGTTGTTGTTGTTTTTTTAAATAACAGCCATTTTTAAGAGCTGGAGGTGGTATCTTATTATAGCTTTGATCTTCATTTCCTTAATGATTAGTGATGTTGAGCATCTTTTCATGTGCTTATTGGCCATTAGTACATCTATTTGGAGAAATATCTATCCAAGTTTTTGGTCTATCTTTGAATTGAGTTGTTTGTTTTATTGGGTTGTTAAGTTTTATGGGTTCTCTATATATTCTGGATATTAATCACTTATCAGATACGTGATTTGCAAGTATTTTCTCCCATTCTGTGGGTTGCTTTTTTACTGCTGATAGTGTCCTTTGATGCACAAAACTGTTTGATGAAGTTCATTTTATCTTTTTCTTCTGTTGTCTGGGCTTTTGGTGTCAGATCCAAGAAATCATTACTAAATCCAAGGAAGCTTTCTGCATGTGTTTTCTGAGTCTTATAGTTTTGGTACTTACGTTTATTTCTTTGATTCACTGTGAATTAATTTTTGTATGTGGTGTAAGGTAAGGGTCCAACTTTATTCTTTTGTATGTGGATATGTACTTTTCCCAGCACCGTTTGTTGAAAAGACTGTCCATTTTCCATTGACTGATCTTGGCACCCTTGTTGAAAATCACTTGACTCTATATGCCGGGGTTTATTTCTGTGCCCTCTGTCATATTCTTTATGTCTTTATGCCAGTAACACACTCTTTTGGTTACTGTAGCTTTCTAGTAAGTTGTGAAATCAGGAAATGTGATGCCTCCAACTTTGTTCTTCTTTTTCAAGATTTTGTCTGTTTGGGGTCCCTTGAGATTCCATATGAAATTTAATTTTAGGAGGGTTTTTCTATTTCTGCAAAAAATGACATTGGGATTCGATAGAGATTGCATTGAATCTGTAGATTTATTTGGGTAGTATTGACCTTTTAACAATATTAAGTCTTCTATGAACAGGGGGTGGCTTTTCATTTATTATCTCCTTTAATTTCTTTCAACATGTTTTGTACTTTTCAGTGTACAGGTCTTTTGCTTCCTTGGCTAAATTTATTCCTAAGTATTTTATTCTTTTTGATGCTATTGTAAATGGAATTATTTTCTTAAATTTCTTTTTTGATTATTCATCATTAGTGTATAGAAATGTAACTGATTTTTTTTTGAGTTTATTTTGTATCCCCTACACTTTGCTAAATTCATTCATCCTAAGTTTTAAAAGCTGTTGTGTTCATTTTTTTTAATGTTGTATAACATATTACACAGAATTATCAGCTTAAAACAACACACGTTTATTATCCCTGAGTTTCTGTGGAGCAAAAGTCTGAACATGACTGAGCTGGGTCCTCTGCTTAGGGTCTCATGAAGCTGCAATTGGGGCGTTATCTGGGCTGAATTCTCATCTGGAGATATAACTGATAAATTTCTGCTTCCAAGCTCACTTAAGTTTTTGGCAGAATTAATTTTTTTGTGATTTTAGGACTGAGACTTCTTGCTCACTGGAGGTTACTTGGTCATCCAGAGGCTGTCCACAAGCTCCTAAAGGCTGCTTTCAGCTCTCAGAGGCGACCTGAAGTTTCTGGCCCGTGGTATTTGCAGATATGGCCACTTCATCAAGCCATCAAAGAGAGTCTAGAGCAAGTCTGCTGGCTAGGCAGTCTTATATAATGTAACATAATCATGGGAGTGACATCTTTGTCATATTCTTTTGGTTAGAAGCAAGTCACAAGTCCTACCCACGTTCTTGGGCAGGTGTTTACACAAAGTTGTGAACAGCAGGAGGGGGGATAATGGGTGGGAGCCACCTTAGAATCTGTCTGTGGTAGCTGGTTACAAAGTAGCACATAGTTTATAAACTCGTTTGTGTTTAAAAAGTAAACTCATTTATGTAAAAGTATCTTCAGATGGTGGAAATGACTGGTGGTTTTCATTGTAATTTTGTATTTCTTCATTATTTTCTCCCATTTCCCCTCAGTACAACATTACGATTTTACAATTTTAAATCACTAGTTGGTATTTTTATTATAACTAAATAAATCCTGTTTACTGCTCAGCCAAGTATTGGTTCTTAAGTTTCAGTTTTTCCAGGGGGTGAAGAGTTACTTTGTTTTTATTTTATTTATTTATTTAGCTTAGTTTTCTATTCACCTTGTTTTTCCCAAATGCTCCAACAGATTTTTCAAGCGTCTATCCTATTTATCTAATTTATTTTGAGCAACATAGTCTATTTGTGAAATATAGAGAAATATAAAACAAAAATACAGTTTCAGTAGGAATAAAATGAGCACCTGTGGTCTCATTACTTGGGTCAAGAAATGAATCATAACAATTATCCTCGAAGTTCCCCGTATGCATTCTTTAGTGGTATCCCTTCCTCTCCAGGTAATCACAATCCCATTTTACATGTTAGTCATTCTTGTGGGACCATCCACCTGCCCCCCCAGCCCTGCAGTCCATCCCACCTTCCATATGTGTATTTCTAATCCATATGTTCTTTAATTTTGAAAAACTGAATAGCTCTCTTCTACCACCTTTTTGTGTCTATCGGTCAGAATAGACTAACCTACTTTAACAAACAACCCCCAATTTTCAGTGGTTTAACACCAAATTTATGTCTCACATCTCCGTCTGCTGTATATTGGAAATAATGGCAAAGGAGTAGTTTGTTCCTGAGTCATCCAGGGATTCAGTCGCCTTTCAGTTAGTGATTCTGCCGTCCCCTGGGGCCTCAGTGACGTTCACTGAGTTCTCTGCATCTGGCTGGAAAATTTGAGGGCCAAGAGAGGGAGTGTAGTAGATTGTATGCAAAGTTTGAGGGCCCAGTCTTGGGCATGGCGTCCATCACTTTTGCTTGCATTCCCTTGGCCAGAACGCAATCAAATGGCTGCTCATAATGGCCAGGACGTCCAGGAAATGTAACACAGCTGTGGGCAGAAAAGGGAAGTGGCTTGGTGAGCAATAAGCCAATTTCTGCCATAGTTTGTATCCCTAAGCTGTATATTGTTTCGTTTTGAAAAACTGAATAACAAGTGTAAACATAGGAAATGTCCATGTTGCCACTATTAAGTGCAGGCTCCCAGGAGAAGATAAGCTGAGCAGAGTCTTCCTCAAGCCCTTTTTGGTAAGTCATTGGGAAAGTTTGTTAGTCCTGGAAAACCATAAGACTCACCACAATCAGGGCATCTGGCCGAGCTGGAGCCTTTACAAGGCACTGAATCCCTAGAGGAAGTATGGTGGGAGGAAGTTTGCTTCTAAGCTCATTATGCTCTAGCTCTCAAGGACAGGTAAAAGCAAAACACTTCTGTGGTGTGAAGTCTTCAGCCATTCTAGGCACCAGGGGAAGGGACAGCAGGAACTTCATCAACATGGGGTCCAGACAAACGAAATTCAGATAGAAACCTGGACAAGGCTCACCTCGGATTAACAAGTCTCCAAGGCTGTGGAGATTTCGGTGACGATGATCCTCCAATGTGTCTCTTGAATCACGTTGCTTCTATCTGTAGCTTTCTCCCTGGGACGTCCATCGTCCTGCTGGGGATCAATCCCCTTCGCTCCTCTTCTATGTTGGATTTATTTCCTGGATGCTAAGCTTTCTCTCTTGATTTTCTCTTTTATTTGATGAAGTATATCTTCTAGTAGCTGATTGACAAAGAGGATAAAAGAGGTAAAATATTTAAGACCGTGCATGTCTGAAAATGTCTTTAATTATCAAGTATGAGAATGGGATGGTTTGATTGGATACCGCTTAAAGGTTGTCTGTAGTTTTCCTTCAGAAGTTTGAAGGAATTACTCTATTGCATTCTTGTTTCCGGAATTACTTTTGGAAATCTGAAGCCATTCTAATTGTCAATCCTTTATACATGAACTGATTTCCCCGCCCTTGGAAGTTTGTAATGTCATCCTGGTCCCCACTGTTTGAAATTCATTCAGATAATTCACAATCACATACCTTGGTGTGGACTCAGGACTTGTGTGAGCGTTGCTTTGAGCAATATGTCTTCTTTCATGTACTTAGAATTTCATTATGTCTCTTAAGGATGATGGTTAATGTTAAACCTGATAGAAAATGATGGTTTTACTGCAGATGACCAACATACATTTTTATAATCCTACTCTGTTTTTTGAAAGCCTCAAAACATTGTGGAATGAAATTAAGAAAATTAAGATTTTTTAATTGCAATTCCCGGTTCCTGTGCCTTTTGTTCACTTAGTCATCTACCCTTCTCAGCCAGTTACTTTTTATCTAACACTTTGTTGCAAAAATTTTCAAACATACAGAAAAATTGAAAGTGCCCCACTGTGAATATTCATGTACCTGCTACTTGGATTCTCCTGTTAATGTTGTATTATACGTGATTACCTGTCTATCCCCTTTATCCACTCCTATCCATTATTTCACTTTTTTGAGGGATACATTTCAAAACAAGCAGCAGATATCAGTGTACTTCAATCCTAAACATTTCAGTCTGTCATCATTGATTAGAATTCAATATTAGTTTAGAAACTTGTTCTTTTGAGGTACAAATTGCATAGAAAGGTATGCATAGATCTTAAGTGCACCATTTAATGACCGCTGTCTCTTGTCTCCTTCTAAGTCAAGTGTTCTAATAAGGGGACTGACACCCATTATAAGGCCATGTTCCCCAAACTTGTGTGTTCATTTAGACTTTCAAACATAGACTTTGAAGAACACAAAGTACCTTAAAAATTTCTTCTTTGTTTTTGTTGTGTAGATGTGTTTGTATAGTATAATGATTCTAGTTCAAGGCATTTTTACTTTTTCAGATTGTTCCATGCTTCAGCAAAAATTCTTGGCGTGCTGGTGATATCACATAATGCATGCTAGAGGAAATAACTTGAGGATATTTTTCTTTAATTAAATGAATAAAATTGTAAAGAAATGCAAGGATTGCCCTTTTGTCAACTCATTAGCTAAATATGTAAAAGAGGTAGTGAATTCAAGACACTAAACATTTATGGCGTGCTTTATAAATTTATTGGGTGGTTGTATTTAGCTTAACCCCTTTCAGCCTCACATCAACCATGTTAAATAGTTGGGACAGTTGTTTCTACTCTACAGATGCAGAAACCACGGCTTAGGCAGTAAGCAGGGCAATTGGTTGTCCAGCTAGTCCTCACTTGAAATTTTGTCCAGTGGCAACAGCTGTAGTCACACTGAGTCTTCAGTTCAGGTGTCATTCCAGATACTGCGATTTGCTTATGAATAACTACCCAGTGTTTTATTGTGCAGGCCAGTGTTCACTGAAATGACAGCTCTGATGCAAAGCCTTACCATGCCAGTGGTTTGGTTCTCCACGATGAACTAGTTAGATATAAAGGTACTGTAACCATCAGTACCCAGGCAGAACTAAGTGTGCTGTATTTATTATAGAACGTGACACATTGTTTTGTCACAAAAGGGAACAGTATCATGATTGAAGTGCCACTTAATGTGGCAAAATCCCTGTTTTTCAGAAGCGTGTTCCATGAGAAGCTCATTGGGAACAGAAAGCCTTATTGATGTACCTGTCTGTTTTGGAAGGTTTATATTCCACAACATCCTGAAGGTGCTTCCCCCTCTTTCTCTTAGATGGACAAATACTTAAAGACAAAACCATCTGGAGAAAGTCAGCTTGACAATATCTCGGTAAAGGACTTTCCAAAAATGCAGGCAGTTCTGTTCTTCTCAGTGGACGTGGAGCTTTAGCTCTTGGTTTGGCGATACCACTAAGGAAAAACTGGAAGAGAGGATATGGCCCCCAAAGAAAAGTGTTCTTGAAGAAACCTCCTTGGGATAGAAACTTACTGAAAGTCCTTTTAGGATCAGACACTGGAAATAACCTATTTGAGTCTACACCCTTATTTTTGTTATTTTGTTAAAAAGCAGTTTTCCATTGACTATGCCGGGGATCTTATTTCTTTTAAGGTTTCCCCCTACCGCTGATAGCATGTTTTGGAGTTATTAGAAGATAGATTGCAGAGAAGCTGAAAATCTTTAAGGATGTCTGCCTACAGAGTACAAATAATATAATTCTTTCAAAAGTGCTAGATTGATTTTTTGAAATAGGTAATGGTTGATCTGCCTCTTGTACAGTTGAAAAAGGTGATAGGACTTGGCCAGTCATATAAACACCTACGTACCCTCTGTAGATAGGACAAGAATACCAAGGAAGACAGACAGGAAGTTGTTCCCATTTCCTACACAACCATTGCCTATCTACAACAGGCAATGGTAGATAACCCAGGTCCCTTTTCATGTCATTTTTCTCTCAGGACTGATTAGCCTGGAGCTTGTTGAAACAGTTTTGAAGCATTTTTTAAGAAGAGATAATTTTTTGTGTAAATCTGTGTGCTAGGAATATCCTAGCAGGTGTAAGGTCTAAGGTAGTGTTAGTTGCGAAAGAAGCAAAATGGATTATGAGAAAAGAGGAGAAAGAAATATATTCACAAGGACCACTAGCCGTGGCTTCAGATAATGTGTCTCAGCTGTATAGCACATTGTACCTAATTCAGGTACGATCCAATCTGGGGCCAGTTTATTCTCTGAGTCTTGGATCTGAATGCTTTTACATTTTTAAAATATTTTGAAATTTTAGAGAATCAAGAAGAAAAAACTGCATCCATAATCCTATCCTTCTAATGAAACCACTGTTATTTACATATACAATACTTCCAGCCAAATCTTTCCTTTTCTTCTGTGATTATTTTTATGTGTCTAGAATTAGAAAATGTCTACGTTTTTGTCTCCTGCTTCTGTGAAATGTCTTTCAGTGTGTCCTTAGAAAGCTGGCTGAAGGACAAATATTGGGTGGTAGATACTGCAGTGCGTTAGCTAAATTGTCACTCCTGTGTGAAAAGGAACTTTGTGCTGCATGCTGCTTTTTTCTCAGTTGGTGGTTAATATTTGTGTACTATTACTATTAAGTGATGAATGGTCTTTAAAATTATGCTGAGTTTGAGGAGGATGGAAGACTTCTGAGAAACTCCTCTGTGCTTTTCAGAAATGTCCTGATCTGTGTGGCTTGCATTTATCAGCTGCTGCTTTCAGACGTTCACTTATTTTTTTGTTCGTTTCCATTTAAGTGAGTCTTTTCTGACGTATATCTAGATATATTTTCTATGGCAAAGTAATCAGCTATCATCAGTCTTCATTCTGATTGACAAACAAAGCAAGCTAGCTCTGTGGGTATAAGAAATGGTATCAGGTAAGATGAAAATAGCCTGAATTTTCATTGGAGAAACTTTTTTGGAAGAGTGGATTGATGGAGTGGTTCTGTTTTATTTTGCCTGAATCAAGTAAATTCTAGTACCATTATAGTCACTTATCGTTTTAATATGGTTCATCCTATCAAGACGGAATTATTTGAGAATTTCTTTGTGACTCACAGTGTAATGAAATTTCACCAGTTTATTTTGTTAAAGGTAGGAATTTTTTTTTTAAGTTGGTGGGTGTTTAGCTAAATGAAGTGGCTTCTTAGGAATGTGTATAGGAGAGAGGAGGGTCATGCAAATTGGGATGCATTCTTTCATGAGAATCTTTAATTTCAAATATGTACCATCTGTTGGAAAGGTTAGATGGTCTGTATCATCCTTGTTATTTAATCCTGAAAGGTTAATGTGTTTTGCTCTTTTATAAAAATAGGCCTATTTCATAATAATAACAATAACAGCTTCATAGATATATTCTTAATATTGCCTATGTCAGTTTTGTTCATCACTGTCTATTCAGAACCTCCTATAGTACCTGGCAATAGCAGGCACTCAGATATTTGTTGCATGGACAGTGTTGGTTATTGTTAAATGCAGATTGTTGTTTTCATTGTTATTGTTATTGTTAATTTCATTTGCTATATTATGTGGTGACGGTTTACTTGGAATTTTTTATTTATTTTTATTTTTTTAATTGGGGAATATTGGGGAACAGTGTGTTTCTCCAGAGCCCATCAGCTCCAGGTCGTTGTCCTTCAATGTAGTTGTGGAGGGCGCAGCTCAGCTCCAAGTCCAGTTGCCGTTATTAATCTTTAGTTGCAGTGGGGCACAGCCCACCATCCCATGTGGGAATTGAACTGGCAACCTTGTTGTTGAGAGCTCATGTTCTAACCAACTGATCCATTCAGCCGCCCCTGGAATTGTTTCTTAAGTTACTCTAAAGAGCCAAGTTGCTTTTATAACTTTAAGGTTCTATGTTAAAATTTCTTGAATATGTTCTCTCAAAGCTTTAGCCTGAATGACTTTTCTGAAATGTTTTTTCTTTCTAGAATGACAATAGACTTCAGAAACAGTAATAATTTTAATCGAGTAGAATCACTGTTGACTGCAGTTTTCTGGGGCTAATGTTATAACTCATTCTCATAGGTTGCCATGGGTAGCATGGTAAAAAGTTGGGAGGTTCAGTAATTAGTATAAATTTAAATATTCTAAATTTTATTGGAATAATTTGATAATGAGAAAAAGTATTTGATTACTAATTAATTTGTATGTTAATACATAAATATAATTTCTCTTTGCTAAAAGAAAATATATAATCGATGAGCATTAAAACTGCACAAAGAGAAATATCTTAAATTATTCTGTTTCTGTTTATTTCAGGGCTGAAAACAGAGTGAAATCACCTTTCAGAATTAAAAGACGATCAAGAAGACAAGATGGGGACTCCTGGTTCTGGAAGGAAAAGAACACCTGTGAAAGACCGATTTTCTGCAGAAGATGAAACTTTGAGTAACATTGCCAGAGAGGTGTGTCTGGAAAACCCCCTCTCAACACTGACATGCACAGATGAATATGTTGTAAAAATGCTGGGGTGACAGAGAGATAGTTTCAGAATGCTTACTATGAATAAAATGTTTTATCTGGCCTCTAAAATACTATATTAGAATAAAATATAGTTAATATTTCTTTACTTGGATATATAGTCAACTCATCTAAAACTACTTTTTCATTTTATTTTTGTGGATTATTTGAGTTAATGTATTGAAATGTATACATTAATTGAAAAATGTATTGAAATTTATAATTAATCTTCAACATTGAAACTTAAGGTAATTAGAACCTTGAAGGTATGATAACTATATTATAGAAATGCCCATTGGGCTACATACAGTTAATATATTCCAGGAGACACTGTATAAATGTTGACAGAAACAATCCTTATTTGGTATCTGCTAGATTCAGTGTCTTAGCTGTTGTTTTAAATCTTTCAGTGGAATTTTTATGTTTAATGTTTAGCTACCCTGTTTCCCTGAAAATAAGACCTAGCCAGACAATCAGCTCTAATGCGTCTTTTGGAACAAAAATTAATATAAGACTGGGTCTTACATATTATGTTATGTTATACAAGACCCAGTCTTATAGTAAAATAAGACCGGGTCTTATATTATGTTCTATTTTGTAAGACCCAGTCTTATATTATAGTAAAATATAGTAATTTTACTATAATTTTAGAGCAAAATATAGTAATACTCCAAAAAGAAGCATTAGAGCTGATTATCCGGCTATGTCTTATTTTTGGGGAAACACGGTAGTAACTGGGCTTCTGGAGCATTTTTGTTTTGGTTTGTTGACAACTCAGAAAAAAGAAAAAAGGGGAAGGGTTGTCACCTATTGAATCACTGGCAACATTTCCTGTTGCATATTGGAAATTTAAGATAACTCCCAGCTGTGATTTCTTAGTGAGGTGCCAACTTTGTTTCAGACTCTAACTCTATCTGCAGCTGTAGACTTGACCATAAACTAATCTGATACATGAATTGCTTAGAAAACAAAACAAAACAAAACAAAACAAAAAAGAATTGCTTAGAGTATCGTATTATTAAATTGTATTCTTTTGGTGAGAATTATTCCCTCATCACTTCCTCTTTGTTACTCTTAGTAAATAACTCATTTAGGACTAGTGCTGTTTCCTTTTGACATATTACACAGTATTTTTTTGACCCAGCTTTTTGTTATATTTTTTTCTGTGGTAAGCTACTCAGCTTTTGAATTAGAAGTGAAATTCCGTAGGAGGATATTTGAAGCCAAGAAAAGTTATCTAAAAACTGACGACAAAATTTTGATAAAATTTATATTACGTTAACAAAATTACTTTAAAAAAATCAGGAGCTATTTTTAGATAAAAAGGTAAAAGGTTTTTAAAAATTAGGTAAATAATACTTTACAACAATCTTAAGTATTTGCATGAATGAAGTATTTTGGAAGCCACATGGTTTTAGTTGAAAATTGAAACTACTCAAAATGTTTACTTCCAAAATTGGAGGGATATGTCCCAATTTCTGTAAGGGGAGAAAATACCAGTATCTTCTAGGCTCATTTTGTACTGTCATTAAGTATTTGAACTCTTATTATGTATGATCCTTCATTTACAAAATTGGATAACATTCTAACATCTAACACTTGAGTGCTTACTATGTAACAAACACTATTCTAAGTATTTAAAAGGCATTAATTAATTTAATCTTTACAAAATTCTGAGATTAGTTTTATTATTATCTTCCTTTTACAGACGAAGAAACAATTGCACAAAAAAGTTAAGTAACTTCCCTAAGGTCACATAGCTAGGAAATAGAGGAGCTTGGATTCAAACACATGAACTCTGGCTCCAAAGTCTGAGCATTTAACCACATACTCTGCTATATTATTTCTGAATCTTTTCCAACTCCTTCATTAATAGCTTATTTTTCTTTAACTTTATGATTTTGAAAGCACTTTCACATTTGGGTTCTCACAATGCCTTATGAGATAGATAGGATAGGTATTATTCTTAGCCTTATTTACAGACGTGGAAACAGATGAAGCGGAGAGATAAATGTCAAAAGGTATCAGAACTGGGGCTCAAATTCAGCAATTTAAAGCCATTGTTCATTTTACTATACCATACTTTCAGAAGATGTGGGCTTTGGAGACGTATAAGTGTGCCTTTAATTCTCTATTGCTTTCTGGTTGAATAGTTCTGTTAGACTTCAGTTTCCACATCTATGAAATGGGAATAATACTGTGTTCCTGTCTCACTGGGCTGTTATCATGATTAAAGGGAATAATGCCTGTAAACCTTTAGCACAGTGTGAGGCTTGCAGTAGGCTATTTTGTTGCTTATTAATAAGTTGAAATAGAAAGTGAGAATAAGATAAAATAGCCTCCTTTTATAAAAATAAATTTATTGAGATAGGGGTTCTAAAACATGGTTGATCATCTAGAATCTCCCAAGGAGCTTTTTCAGTGTACAGATTCCCAGTCTGTACCCCATACTTCTAAATCTGAATCTATGAGGTTCATCTCAGAAATCTATAATTAAATGCACACACACACACACTCCACACTCCCTAGGGGAGTATGATGGATTCTGATGGCCCGTCAGGTTTGGGAACCATGTACCAAAATACACAGAAGATCCTATCTGGCGGGTCATTTTTAAAAAATTGAGGTATAATTGACATATAACATTAGTTTCTGTTATATAACATAATGATTTTATGTTGGTATATATTGTAAAATGATCACCACAATAAGCCCAGTTAATATCCAACACTGCACATAATTACAATTTTTTTTCTTGTAATGAGAATTTAATCTGCTCTCCAAGCAATGTTCAAATATACAATACAGTCACCGTGCTGTGCATGACATTCCCAGGACTTGTTTATTTTATAACAGGGACTTTGTACCTTTGGACCACCGTCACCCATTTTGTGGCCCTTCCACCCCCCACACTCTGGCAACCACCATCTGTTCTCTATGAGTTCTGGGGTTTTTTTGTTTTGTTTTTTTTAAAATATGATTTCACAGTTGTTTTACTCCCAGGACATTGCTATTTTGCTATGAAATAACAGTTTAACAGTTTAATCCAGTTACTGTTATTATAAAAGGATGTTAAAAATCAGTAATTCTAGTTTTCGTTTCTGTCTTCAGAGTTCTGAATACGAACATGCCAACTTTAGCAACTTGGTCAAAAGGCTCAGCTTTAATCTGAAATGTGAAAGGGCCAGATTTTACTATTAAGATTTAAGACTTTATTTACACAATAAGTTCCTAATGTGGGATATAGTACTTTTAAAACTTTAGAGGACATATGGTTAGAAGTTTTAATAATTCCTTCATATGTTCCTTGTGAATCTTCCTCTTTAAAGTTTTCATAACCAGTTCTTTTTTCCTTTAATTAATTAATTAATTAATTGAGGTGTACTTGACATACAACATTACATTAGTATCAGGTCCACTACATAATGATTCGATATTTGTATATATTGTGAAATGATCACCAAAGTAAGTCTAGTTAACATCTGTCACCATACATAGTTACAGAATTTTTTTTTCTTGTGATGAGGGCTTTTAAGATCTACTCTCTTAGCAACTTCAAATATGCCATATGTTATTAACTGTAGTCACCCTGCTGTACATTACATCCCTAATTTATAACTGGAGATTTGTACCTTGTGATGCCCTTCACCTATATGACCTACCCTCCACCCCTGCCTCTGGCAGTCTCTTCTCTGTATCTGTGAGCTTGGGGTTGGTTTTGTTGTTTTGTTTTTGTTTTTAGATTCCACGTGTCAGTGAGATCATTTGGTATTTGTATTTCTCTAACTTATTTCACTTAGCTTAATGTCATTAAGGCCTTCCATGTTGTCGCCAATGGCAAGATTCCATTCTTTTTATGGCTGCATAATTTTCTACTGCGTGTGTACACACACACACACCGCATTTTCTTTCTTCATGCATTCATTGATAGACACTTAGGTTGTTTCTATATCTTGGCTATTGTAAATAATGCTGCAGTGAACATGGGGGTGCATTTATCTCCTTGAGGTAGTGTTTTTATTTTCTTTGAATAAATACACAGAAATGGAAATGCTGGGTTATATGGTAGTTCTATTTTTACTTTTTGGAGGAACCTCTGTACTATTTTCCATAGTAGTTGCACCAATTGATATTTCCACGAACAATGCACAAGGGTTCCCTTTTCTCCACATATTTGCCAACACTTATTTCTTGTCCTTTTGATTATAGCCATTCTAACAGATGTGAGGTGATATCTCATTGTGGTTTGGATTTGCGTTTTCCTGATGATTAGTGACGTTTGACACCTTTTCATATATCTTTTGGCCATCAGTATGTCTTTGGGAAAATGTCTATCCAGATCCTCTACCCATTTTTAAAAATCAGGTTGTTTGTTTTTTGAGTTGTATGAATTCTTTATATATTTTGGATATTAACCCCTTTTCAGATACATGATTGGCAAATATTTTCTCCCTTTTTGTAGGTTGCCTTTTTATTTTGTTGATGGTTTCCTTTGCTGTGTGGAGGCTTTTTAGTTTGATGTAGTCCACTTGTTTATTTTTGCTTTTGTTGCCTTTTCTTTTGGTGTCAAATCCAAAAAATCATCTCCAAGTTTGATGTTAAGGAGCTTACTGCTTATATTTTCTTTGATGAGTTTTATGGTTTTGGGTCTCATGTTCAAGTCTTCAATCCATTTTGAGTTAATTTCTGTGTATTGTGTAAGATAGTGGTTGCGTTTTTTTCTTTTGCATGTGGCTGTCCAGTTTTCCCAGCACCATTTATTGAAGAGACCGTCCTTTCCCTGTTGTATATTCTTGGCTCTTTTGTTGTAAATTAGTTAACTATATATGCGTGGGTTTATTTCTGGGCTGTCTATTGTGTACCACTGATTTATGTCTGTATTTATGCCAGTACCGTACTGATTTAATTACTATAGCTTTGTAATATAGTTTGAAATCAGGGAATGTGCCGCCCCCAACTTTGTTCTTCTTTCTCAAGATTGCTTTGGCTATTCGGGTTCTTTTGTGGTTCTATACAAATTTTAGAATGGTTTGTTTTATTTCTGTGAAAAATGCCATTGGAATTCTTGTAGAGATTGCATAGAATCTGTAGATTGCTTTGGGTAGTATGGCCATTTAAACAATATTAATTTTCTTAATCCATGAGCATGGAATATCTTTCCATTTACTTGTGTCTTCTTTCATCAGTGTCTTATAATTTTAAGTGTACAGGTCTTTCACCTCCTTGGTTAAATTTATTCTAGGTATTTTATTCTTTTTGATGCAATTGTAAATAGAATTGTTTTCTTATTTCTCTGTCTGATAGTTTGTTATTAGTGTGTAGAAACTCACTTAATTGTCCATTCATACATTGGATGGTTGGCATTCACAGAAAGTCCTTAATTCATATTTTCTCCAGTAGGATCATCCCTTTCACACACACACACACAAAATTACCTTACATTGGAAACAAACAAAAACTGATATCCTTTTTACAATTTAAAAGGACAAATAGCTTAATCTTTTTCTGTTTTAGTTAAATCTTAAGAGTTTAATTTATCTTTCCTCATTTCAGATTGCCTTTTGAAGTAATCAGGGAATGCCATAAATAAAGAGAAATAACCCTTTTCTCCTGCTTACCATCTGCTTAAGTTCCCACGCTTCTCAATTGGCCCCAAATCAGGCAATGAGGAGGAGGGAACGAGGAGGAAAAGAAACAAAAGGCATGAATATATTCCTCAAACTCTATAATTTGCATGTGAAAATATAGAACTGGGTGCATTTTACAAAACTGATACAATACACATGACATAAATTTACTGTTAATCATTTCTAAGCATACAATTCTGTGGCCTCATGGACACTCACATTGTTGTGCAGCCATCTTCACCATGATCTCTAGAATGCTTTTCATTTTGTACAACCCGAGTGAATTTTAAAAAGATGTTGAAAAGTTTGAAGACTGCTCCATAAAAGCAGGAATGTGGATGGATTTAGAAGTCACGTGACGTCTGTAGTAGGCAAGTTGCTGCTTTGCTGGGGAAGCAGGGGCTATCCTAGGTATCAGAAGAGCTCAGTGAAGAAGGTGTGGGAAGGGATCACCAGCAAGCTCTCTAGAGCAGTAGAAGACCAATCTGGACCTTTCTTGTTCGCTTAGTTTTGATTGTTCCACACGTTTGGGGCAAATGCAATTAGACAGTTGGCTTTCACTGAAAATTACCCGAAAGCACAAAGTGTTTCAAACTGGGGAGCCTTAGGCAACCAGCCTAAAAGTTGGACAGTGAAGAAGGCCAATAGGAAAAATATCGACTCATTTGAAATATGGTGTTGGAGGAGAGCTTGCTGGGTACCCTGGACTGCTAGAAAGATAAACAAGTGGGTTCCAGAGCAAATTAAGCCAGAAACATCACTGGAGACAAAAAATAACAAAACTTGAAGCCATTTTACTTCGGTACATCATGAGAAGTCCGGGTTCTTTGGAAAAGAAAATAATACTGGGGAAAAGAAAAGGCAGCAGGAAAAGAAAGAGACCAAATATGAGATGGATTGGCTCCATATGAGAAGCCATAGACATGAGATTGCAGGAGCTGAGCAGGGCTATTGAGGACAGGACATTGAGGACGTCACTCATTCATAGGGTTGCCAGGAGTCAGAGCCAACTCAATGGTAGCTAGCCTTTCAAAAGGAGAAAGATGAAGGTAGGATGAAAGCCAGTTATGCGGCCTTACTATAGCCAGTTTGGTGAAGGTTATGGTGCGTGTTTTATGAAGAGAAATTGAAGCCTCTTGAAGGGTTTGCAAACAGTCTTTTTAAGGCATCACCAAAGCCTGGAATAGTACTGCTTTCTTTGTTTTAGAGCTGAAATTATGAAGAAAACATCTCTTCAAATGGAAGTCATCAGAGTGATGCTTATTTTTTTGACTTGATGATTTGAGACTCCTTCCAGCTCTAAAATTCTGTGATTTCTTTCAACATCCAGGACTTGAAGAAAATTCATGCTCATCATGCACAATTCTCTTAAACTTAAAGAATCACTAACAGGCATAGAAACTGATCATCTTTTATAGAAGTTGGACTCTAGCAAACAGAGTGTTCAGAAACTTTATGTTGAGAGCAGAATTTACATGTGTACACATTCGGTACTCACGCCTACCTGTAACAGGAAGGAAGAAAGGAAACTCTATGGCTGTTGAACATTTGTGGCTGTTAGAACTTTTGGATTTCATTTTTTTAAAATAGCTTTATTGAGATATGATTCACATAACGTAATTCATCCATTTGAAGTGTATATAACTCAGTGGTTTGGGTATATTACATTATTAATTTTTTAAATTGTTAAAATACATATAACAAAATTTGCCATTTTGACCATTTTTAAGTCTACAATTTAGTGGCATTCATTACATTCACTGTGTTGTGTAACCATCACCACTATCTATTTCTAAAATCTTTTCATCACCACACACAGAAATTCTGTAACCATTATGCAGTAACTTCCCACTTCCCCCCTCCCAGCCCTTGGTAACGTCTAATCTACTTTATACCCTTGAATTTGTCTATTCTAGATATTTCATATAAGTGGGATTATACAGTATTTGTCCTTTTGTGTTTGGCTTATTTCACTTAGCCTAATGTCTTCAAGATTCGTTGACATTATGGCATGTATCAGAACTTCATTGCTTCCCTCCTTTGTAAATATCTGCATTCCTTTATGTGACTGACTAATATTTCATTGTATGTATGAACTATATCTTGTTTACCCATTTATTTGTTAATGGATATACTTTGTTGGATTTCATTTTGCTGCCTAAGGAGTAATAGCTATTCTAGGCATCTGTTAGTGAAAACCAAAAACTTGTGGGTTTTGATTCTGGATTAGCAACCTGAGAAGAAGTATACAAAGGGAAGAAGTGTGCTCAGTTTGAAAGTATAGTCCAGTGTTCTTGTTTTATGGAATGATAACCGTAATTCCTCGATAGATCTCCTCGTAGCTATTTCGCCATTTTATTTGAGTAATTTATTCATTTTTAGGCCATAACAAATTAAGGATAAACTTTTGGCAAGGGCAGCAGCTTTAAAAATGCAAAGAATTACCATAATCAGAAATAATTATGAGCATTAATATCATCTTTCATTTAAGAAACTTTTTTTTAAAAAAAGAACAAATTTTGAATGTCATTCATTCAGCAAATGTCTGTTGAGCATCTTCTTGCAGATGCTGTGTTAGGTATGGAGGATACGGAATGGACAGGACCAGCACAGTCATTTCTTTTATGAAGCCCAGCTTCTAGAGAAGAAAACAGTTACATAATGGACTAGTTCCTCAATTTTCAGCCCCTTTTTTTCCCCTCGAAATTAATGTCTACATTTAGTGTGGTAATTTCATGTCTGAAATTGAAAGCTGTGATTGTCAATGCATGTCACACCCAGTGGCATTCTTAGCCTTGAAGAAACATAGTAATATATTTATTTACAACTATGTTAAGTGCTTCGAGTGAACAGTAAACGGTTTCCTTAGTATGTATGACAGGGATTTGACAGGCTTTGGGATGGCTTCCCTGAGGAAGCGCCCTTTCAACTTGAGTTTTGAGTGATGGATGGAATTCTTTGGGGGAAAGGGAGTTGTCAGATATTGTGGAGAGCTTTCCAGTCAGAGGGATGAATGTGTGACAGGCTTTTAGGGCTGAAAGAGTATTGAGAATCAAGGATTAAGAATAACAGCAGCTAACATTACTCAGGTCTTGTTATATACCGGGTGCTGTTCTAGGTACTTCAAATGAATTTCATCCTCATGACAGTTCTATGAGATGGTCTACTATTCTCATTTTATCCATGATGAATCCAAGGCATGGAGAAGTGAAGTGACTTGCCCAACAGTTACTAGAAAGGGGCAGAGCTGATATTTGCACTTAAGCTCCTCCTCTTGTAATTGTTGTGCCTCCCATAAGATTGTCGTTAACAATAACCTGCACAGCAAAGAGGAGAACAGCCAGACTGTATAGGCCCGTGGTTCTGAACGAGGGTGATTGTGTCCCCCAGGGGTTATTTGGCAGTGTATGGAGATGTTTTTGCCTGTCATAGCTGGGGGAGGGATGTGCTACCGGCGTTGTAGGTAGAGGCCAGCGATACTGCTAAAACATCCTGCGGTGCACAGGACAACCCTCACCACGGAGAATTATCCGGTCCAAATGTCAATAGGGCCGAGGTTGAGAACCTTGATATAAATTCTTATGGAATGTGTTTAGGATTTTGGTCTGTGTCCTAAGAGCAGTGGAAAAATTAAATGTTTTGTGTAGGGATATGACATGATCAGATTTGTGCCTGAAAGGATGCCTTGACTGTGGATGGATATTATGTCAGAAAGAGGCATCAGTGGAGGCAGGGAGACGAGTCATAAGATTTGCAGAGGTGGCCTGGCCTGGAGTGAGGGCTGTGGGGGTGGTGAGAGGTGGTTGGAATGGAGAGTGAGTAGTAGATGCTCAGTGTGTGGGTCTGGGTGGGTAGCAGGGCGGGGAAGTTTGGGTGTGTGCATCAGGGTGGGTAGTGGGGAACAGGAGAGTGGGGAGGAGGTTTGGGGAGGGAAGATCGTGAATTTATGCTGGCCCGTGTTAAGTTAAGCTGCTTGTGAGGCATCTAAGTGGAGATTTGGAAGAGGCAGATTTGGGGAGGGATATAGATCAAGAACTCAAAGGAATGGTCTGGGCTGCAGATAACAAACACTTGAGACTTGTAAGCATGTAGAAGGTTATTGAAATTAAGAGTATGGGGAATGGCCAAATAGCTCAGTTGGTTAGAGTGCGGTGCTCTTAACAAGGTTGCTGGTTCGATCCCCACATGGGCCACTGTGAGCCGCGCCCTCCACAACTAGATTGAAACAACTACTTGATTTGGAACTGATGGGTCCTGGAAAGACACACTTAAATAAATAAAAGTTAAAAAAAAAAGAAATTAAGAGTGTGGATGAGATTGTCTAGGGAGAAAGTATAGAGTTGAAGATAATCAGCCCTCAGGGTAAGCCCTAAAGAACTCCAAGATTTCAAAGTCAAGTCTCTAGTCTTCCTTAATTCAGTACCGTTAAGTGTTCTCAGTGGTGGTACACAAATTTCTAAAAGATTATGAAATGCGAGTTCTTTTTTCAGAGTTATAAAAAGTGAATGTTTTTCTTTCCATTTTTACCCTGTTAAAAAAAAATCAAAATTCTCTCCTTTGTACTTACTGCTTTTATTAGACAAATCCTTTGGAAGAGTAAATCTAAGTTGTTGTTTTTAGTCATATAGGATTCCTTCTCTTGGCATTTGTGCTGATTAAGGGAGAATTATTGAAGACTTAGTTGTGTATTAATGTGACTGAAAAATATTTGGTGTACTGTTCACTGACATAATGTTCACCATTCCTGTCACTGACAGGAATATTGGGGAAAAAATTCAAATAGCACAATGTCATTAACTTAAATGTGAAGACAAAACTGGCAACACCTTTTTTCCCCCCAAACGATTTCTGCTAGGACTGTGATTCACATTTTCTTCTTTGGTTAGCTGTGTCATTGCAAATCCAAAGCTTCACTTTTCCTGTGCTATCTATCCATTTATTAGGTTGTATTCAGACCTCAGTAATAAAGTCCGTAATCTTAAATTCCCTCTCTTCTAATGTTTTACTGTCAAAAGGTCTCCAAATAAAAGAAAGGTATAGTTTGAGATCAGAAGAAAATGAGTTGAACTCCCTAGATTTTATCTAATACATACTGGTGTTGATGCCCAGAAAAATTTAAATATTTGGTATTTAATTTCATAAATATCTGGTATTTAAGCTTCATAAAAGGTGGTTAAACATAATTACATTGTAAGGTCTAAGAAAAATGGTATGTACCTAAGGTTTTCTACTAAAGGGAAGTTGCTAGGAAATCGAGTAATGATTTTTATTTGTTAATTTGGAAACCATAGCAACACAAATATTATGTCTCTTAATTTGTCTTTCAGGGTTCTTTTAGCATGAGTGTCATGGAAGAATAAACAAAATTAAACACAGTCAACTCTGAAACTCTGAATCTTAGCAACCTGAATTAGTCATTTTCCTTGACTATTTCACTTTCTAGAATTTTCTATTTCAAATTTATTGAAATTAAAGCATACTCTGTGAAGGTTCAGATTATACCCTATGTCTCTTACTGATGCTAGTTGCATGGGTTTTATATTATGGATATACATGCAGGCTGGAAATTCCAGACTTGGCTCAGTTAAGCACATTTCTGTCAAATTACGAAAATTAAATTTGCCTCCCTTTAAAACTGTCACATGATCACAGTAGGATAAAAGTTTTAAAACTAGAGGTTTTCCTTTTTTAAAAGGCATTTGAGTATGCATTTTCATGTACTATTTTTCTTTTGAAAAATACTAAATGCTGAAAGGTTTTGATAATAATATAGGTATCCATAAGTCCACCACCTAACATTAATTGGTGTCAACATTTTGTGATAATTGTCTCAGATATTTCCTTTTAAAAAGATAGGCAGGAGGGAGAAGGAAGACATAAACCATGTTTAGTGTCTACAGGGCCAGCTTTCCCCCACCAACAGGGAACCACTGTCATAAAATAATAAGATAGGCTTCCTGTCCATGTTCTAAAAGTTCTAATGTCTCTATTGTTTTATGAGTTTTTGTGTGTTACTTCCTAAGAGCTCTATAGGCACAGGTGTGTGAACCATCTAGAACCTTGTGGGAAACTGCCAGAATAATAGTGCAGTATGACCAGAGAGAGGTTGGGGAAAGGGAGGAGATGATGCTGGAGAGAAAGTAGGGGCCAGTCATGAAGGGATTTGTGTGCTGTGCAGTTTAAATTAGGTTTTGGAAGTTGTGGTGAGCCATCGAAGGGTAAAACGCTTTCAGATTTGAATTATACTATAATTGTTTTCGCCACCATGTGACTGGTGGGTGGCAAAAAACTAGTTAGGAAGTTGCTGTAGTCATCTTGGAGTGAGATGATGAGAGCGTGAATTAAGGCAGTGAGAGTGGGAATGGAGAGGAAAATTTGGATAGAAGAAATTGTAAAGGGCCGATCTTGATGCGAGCCAGGTAGTTGAGATTTTAGTGACTGAATGTGGAAATCATGTAAGACTAGGGAGGAGCCATATGATACTTTATTTCGGTTTTTGGGTAATGGGACAGCAGATGATGGGAAGTAAAAAGAGAAAGAGGAAGTTTATGGGAAAGATAACTTCAATTTGTGGTATATTGAGTCTGAGGTTCCAGTGGGACTGCCTCAGTGTTTAATAGCCAGTTGGATTAGGACTGTGGGAGAAAAATCTGGATTGGACATGAAGATTTGCAGACTGTCAGTATCACCTAGGGAGGGAGCATAGAATGAAAAGAGTGAGATCAAGCCTGGAAGCTTTGGTTATATTAAAATAATAAGGAGCTAGTAGAGAAAAACAAGCCCACGAATGATTCTGAGGGAGAGAGCACAGAGAGTCAAGAGAAAAACCAGGAAGATTCGGGAGTGGTTAGTGATGTTGGAAATCCAGAAAGGACAAGTGAGATAAGAATAGAAAAAGTTATTGGGCTTGGTAGTTAGAGGTTATTAGTGACTTTTGCATGAGCAATTTCGTTTTCTTTCTTTTCTTCCTTCTTTCCTGCCTTCCTTCTTTTCTTTCTTTCTTTCTTTTTTTTTTTGCATGAGCAATTTCAATAAAGCGATTTGGGCAGAAGCCAGGCTGTCGTCATTGGAATATAGTGGGAAGTGAGAAGGGAAATGTGAGAAAAGTTGGCTATAAAGAGAAGACAGGGCAGAATTGAACCAGGAAGGATTTGTCTGTTTGTTTTTAAAAGATGGGAGAGACTTTGAACCTACTTATGATGAGAAGAACAAACCAATAGAGGGAGAGAGTGAAGACAGAAGAGAGGTCAGATAGTTGGGCAAAGTCCCTGCGGAGGATGGAGCTTACATCAGAGTATGGAGCACGTGTGTGTATGGATGTATCAGGAGGGACGTATATATAACATAATTCTCTTGCCTTTGAATCTTTGACTGATGCATTCAAACTTAAAAAAAAATAAACATAACCTTTGTTTTCCCCCGAAACCGTAGTTCCAAATGAAATTTGACTTGTGGGTAATATTCCAAGGAAATAGTCAGCATGCCCTGTGCATTGGACAGATCCTGCCTTACTTGTAGACCCACTAGACAGATGGAAGATTTATAATAAGATTGGCCTCAGTTGAGTTTCTGATTTGAAATGCCACTGGGAGCTACAGCAAATTTATTTTAGCCCGTTCTCCTGTGTTTATTTAACCAAAGCAGTAACAAAATCCAAATTTAAAATTCAGAAAGTATAAGGATACTTTTGTGTAGTGGGCATCATGAAACATATCATGACTAATCATATTTAGGATGTTTCCTCTCGCTTGTTCCTTGATGTTTCAGACAGATTAATTCAACAGTCTGGAATAGAAAGGATGGGAGGAGAGTTGAAATGAAGAAAGTGAGGTTAGAAATAGGTAACAAAGAATTCTAGGTGAAAGTTGTAAGAGCCTGCTCCAGAGAGGGGGAGTCTGTGGGAATGGAAATTAAATGTTGGATTCAAGAGATACTGTAACGGAAGATTTGGTGAGGAAGTAGGAGGCCTTGAGACCTTGGGTTTTAAACAAGTGTGACAAGGGTTTCATTTCTGGAGACTGGAAAATAGGGAAGCAAAGCCTATTCGCTGGGGGAAGATGAGGTTGCTTTTATTCATTCTAAGTTTGTAACAAGAGACCCACTAGACAGAAAAGTAGGTTTTGGTTTGGTTAGAGCTTGAGGTGCTAGCTTTGAGTCATTCTCCTTGGCTAATAGTTGAAAATATGGAGTTAAAAGATGGAAGGAAAGGCTGTGTACAGTAAAGGAGTGTCTGCATTTGGGGTAAAGTCTTGGTCAAGGAAATAACAAGAATGAAGGGTACAGTTTCACAGAAAAGAGAAGAGAGAATCTATGCTAAGTTGAAAATCTTAGGCTAATTCGTCCAAAGTAAACTTTTACTATTTGCCTAAGGATATGTTCTGATACTTGGGGTTTAAAGATACGTTGTGGCAACATGATTAGGAGTGTTGAATTGAGTCAGATTCTTAGGATGTGGATCTCAGCTCCAGTGCTTGCTCACCAGGGGATGTTGGGCAAGTTACTGAACCTTTCTATACCTCAAGGGGTTACTTTGTGGATTAGAGGAAAATAAGCACCTAGCTTTGCTACGTAAGCGCTCAGATGATAGTAATTATATTAGTGCGAGGTCTCATCGTCCCCGTTCTTTTGAAAGGTTGAGTTTTCATTGTGAAAGATTATTCATTCTGATAACATTATTTAATTTGATAAATATTAAGATCAGAGGTAAGGTTCCCCCTTAACAGAATTACCAGCTTGAACTGGATCCTGATGTACTGCCATATGTTTAATCATTGTTTCCCAAATTTGTGCCATGGAGCATCATCCTTGAAGAATTACTTAGGGTTTATTTAGTAGTATGGTCAGGTTAAGTCTGAGAAATGCTTTTTTATTTTATCTTTTTTTTGGAGATTCATAATATACATTACTAAAGACTGGTTTAAACAAAAGTTTAACCTGACATTTTCCAAACTTACTAGATCATAGAATTCCTTTTCTTGTTTTACATACTGAATTTTATATATTGAAATCTCACATATTTTACTATTAGTTTATGTTAGGCATTATATTTTTTATGTACTCTGTGTCGTCTATTAAAATTATTTTCAATTGGGATATAATTCACATACCATAAAATTCACTATTTCAAAGTATACAATTTCAGTGGTGTTTAGTATATTTACAAGGATTTGCAACCATTGCCACTTTTTAATTGCAGAACATTTCGTCTGCACAAAAAGAAACTCCGTAACAATTAGCAGTCACTTTCCATCTCCTTGTTGCCCCAACCTCTGGATTTGCCTACTTGACTTCACAGGTAATTTTTGAACCTGAATTTCTGGTTCCTGGATTTTCATATTAACTTCAAGAGTGTGGGTCATATCAGCCTAAAGACCCTACAGGTACTTAAATGATTTAGGCTCCTGAATACTTCTGATTTCATGGCTTATGCTAACTTTAAATTAACTAACCTTTTTTTTTGTGGTAAAATACACATAACAAAATTTACCATTTTAATCATCTTTAAGTGCACAGTTCAGTGACATTAAGTACATTCGTATTGTTGTGCAGCCATCACCTCTATCCATCTCCAGAACTTTATCATCATCTTATTCTGAAACTCGAGCCATTTAATGGTAACTCCCCGTTTCCTTCTCCCCCCAGCTCCTGGCAACCACTGTTGTACTTTCTATTCCCATGGCATTTGACTGTTCTTAGATACTCTATATAAGCAGAATCATACAATATCGGTCCTTTTGTGTCTCTGGCTTATTTCACTTAATGTCTTTCATGTTCTTACATGTTGTAACGTGTCAAAATTTCCTTTTTTTGTAAAGCTGAATAGTATCCCATATCCCATTGTATGTATGTGCTGATGTACAAAACGTCCAAACCTGTAGAGAATTTTTGTAAGAGTTTATTTGAGCCAAAATTGATGACATACGCCAGGGAGCAAGATCTCAAATGCTCTGGAGAATAACAGTTTTGCAGTTTCTTTTATGCATTTGAAATTAAGGAGGGAAGTAAGGAAGATTACATGGAGGTGGGAAAAAGCAAAATGAGGGTTGGATTACAGGTTAGTTAACAAGATTAAGTGCCCTCTTGAGAGTGGTCACACCTCTGAGGGATATTGTGGCATTTCAAAGGTGTGTTACCTACATGCACAAGAACAATGGATAGGGTTTGCTTAAAAACCTTTCACTAAAGAAGTTATAGGCCTGGAGCATGACTACCCACCATGACCTGCCCAGTTAGGAATTCATGATGTATTACAGCACTGCTTTTTTGTCCACATACATAACACATTTTGTTTACCCGTTCAGCCATTGATTGACATTTGGATTGTTTCCACCTTTTGACTAGTGTGAATAATGCTGCTTATGAACATGGGTCCACAGATACCTATCTGAGTGTGTGCTTTTGTGTATGTACCCAGAGTTGGGATTATTGGATCAAATGGTAATTCTGTGTTTAATGTTTTAACCAGCTTTGTTTTGAACTTAGTTAAATCTTTGTGGTCCTTTAATATTATGTCCCATTCGTTTCATATGTGTGAGGTGGGTGTTCCATCCGTAGCGGCGATGATTGTATTCTGAGGGGAAAATGCAAGTGTTACTACCTAGCAGCATGCTTTTTGTAGCTATAATTTGTTTAAAACTACATGAGTGTAAGTATAGAGCACATGTTTTGTCTATTCGATTGGAATCACATCAGCTCCTCGCTGCTCCTGGCAGTGTTTCCTCAGGCCTCTGGTAGCAGGGTAGCCTAAGAACCAGACGAAGTAGTTTTAAATCCTGTTTATCTCCTTTAAGCTTGTTTTAGTGGCCTTCATGACCATCTCCAAGGAAAGCAACATCCGCATGTGGATAAGTGGGCTAAGACACAAAGGGAAGGGTGTTTTTGTGACTGACGGCCATGTTCTTGCTCTTTACACAGCGGGCAGGTTCCCATCCCTTTGGTTGTGGAAGAAGTTTTATTTGAGAATAGATTTCAATTATCTGTGATTTCTGTTTAGTGAGGGAAGTCCCATTTTAGTATTGATTGTGCAGAATTGGCCACAGATACTACAAGGATGAAATAGGCATTTTTGATAAATCTCAAAGAGAGGCTACAAGTACAAAGCTAATAGACATGGAAATGAAAATTACTACACATTGCTATGGCTTTCTTAAAGTAAAAAAGAAGTTTGAAAAATTTCCCCAGAACAATGATACTTTGCCATTTAAAAATGTATTTGCTATCTGCTGAAGTTTAACAGCCTTGTGGTCCTTTTTTGTAAAATGCACTCTAGAAAGAAAGTGGTGCCCACTCACAGAGGGATAAAGAAGGTAGGAGGGATTTTTTTGTTTTTGTTTTTTGAAAGAAGGTAGGGCATAGGTTTTTTAAAGATAGAGGTCAGTGTAAAATTCATATGAGAAGACTAGTTGCTCTGTTCACGTCAGTGTGTAGAGGTTGACATTGGTAGATTGCAGTTACTGTGCAGGGTTTTTGCTACGAAAAGGCCAGTTAAGCAGAGTGGGGAATTGCCGAAAGTGGGGTGGGTGAATACGTGTTAACTATTAAACTGTCTCCTCTCCTCCGAAGTTTGCTGTGACCTTGCCAGGCAAAACTAATTGCTCCCTGCAGCGTGCTTCCTTCCCTGTAAGCATTGTGTTTGTCTCCCTCAACTAGATTGTGCACTTCTTTAAGAGCTGTCGTATCTTACTCTGTATTTTCAGCATCTAGCATAATTGCTCACACGCAGTAGACCCTTTTAGACATTGGCTGAGTCACTTCTTAGTGTGAGATTTGGGCACAGATATAACAACATGAGAAGAAGCAACTACTGTAGTTTTCTGAGGAGGATATCAAAATCAGAGCAGGATGTGGCCAAGAACAGAGGAAAGCACTGCAAGAGAGAAACCAGAGAGAAGATTTTTGTTTCATGTGGTACATCAAGCTATTTCCTTGTCGCATTTCCTTGGTGCTTTGGCCCACGACCTGAAACTCTTGTCTATTTAGCAGACATTGAAGCATAAACGTTGTGGGGTGACAGGGGCATGTGACTCTAATGCAATGTGATAAAGCCACAGTAGAGCCACGTGCGTAGAGTATTACTGTGTGAAAGGGGGGGCAATCTTCATGGAGGGTGGTATTGTGGCTGAAGGAGAGACGGGAGAAGACCTCCCGCCAAGCACACAGTCCCTGAAGGAGGCTCCATAGAGCGCGGTAGAGTCCAGGAATGGCGGCAGTTGGAAGCCACTGGCACGCGCGGGGCAAGTACTGGAAAATAAGGCGGAGATCTGACTGGGAGAAACCTTGTTTCTGTTTTCACTTTTCTCCTCTATTCTCTTTGTGCTAGTCCACAGAATTTTTGCTTTAACCAAGGTAATGGGGAGCCCCTGGGGAATTTTACAGAGCAGAATGCTGTGATCAGAAATGTGTTTTGAAAGGCAGCTTGGCATTCTTGTAACCATGTGGAAGATGAATTGTAAGGCAGATTCTGGAGGCAAGTAGATGGAGTTGGGGGCAGTTGTAGTATTCAAGCAAGAGAGGAAGAGTTCCTATTGTATAATTCCATTTGTGTGAAATGTTCAGAACAGGCAAATGCATAGAGACAGAAGTAGATGAGTGGTTACCAAGAGCTGGGAGGAGGGGGCATGAGGAGTGACTACTAACGGGTGTTGGGTTTCTTTTTGGGGTGATGTGAATATCCTGAAATTAGATAGTAGTGATAGTTGTGCAATTGTGTGAATATACTAAAAACCCACTGAATTGTATATTTTTAAGTGGCAAATTTGATGTATATGAATTATATCTCCGTTTTAAAAGAGAGAGAGAGCGAGAGAGAGATGAAGAGTTCCTGAAACAAGCAGAAACAGTGAAAATGAAAAAGGCCAAGATGCATTTGAGAGAAACTCAGGAGTAGAGAATTGACAGCACTTGGAGACTGAATATTGGCAATGTCCTAAATGAAACAGAGGCTGGTTCTGAAGTTTCTAATTTGTGTGATTGAATTGATAGGGAAAGAAATTCTGGAAAAAGTAAGTTCGGAAAGACATGTAATGAATTGTGTGAAATGTTTGAATGTGAAGTCAAGGCAAGCAGTTAAAGGTAAAGGTCCAAATTTCAGGAGAGACTCTGGGACTAGAGAATGAAATGAGTGTATAGTAGTTGACTAAAGAAATCAGTTAAACTGCTGACAGGTGATATCTTGTCAGCAATGGAAGGTAATATCCCATTTGCTCCTTACCCTCCAAGCTAGTGTAGGGGTGGCAGTGGTGGCTGTTTTAAATAAAGCTGAATCTTCATATTACTTTTCAGGCAGAGGCAAGGCTGGCAGCAAAACGGGCTGCCCGGGCAGAAGCAAGAGATATACGCATGAGAGAACTGGAACGACAGCAAAAAGAGGTAATTTGGGGGGAATAACCCTAACTTCATGCTAGTCTCAAAAAAATCAATACTTGGCTAGCTTACTTCTGAAGTAAATCTGGTTCCATTTGAAACATTGGGAATAGTAGAACCTGATATGTGTGTTTTAATCATTCTACGTCAGCAAGTCAAACGCAATATTTGTTTTAAATAATAACAGCAAACACATATAGCTCTTTCTGTGTACATTAAATTATAGTGTTATAAGTGCTTTACTTATATTAGCTAACGTAGTCTTGACAAACAGATGACAAAGTTATTTATGTAATCCTAACTGCCCTAGAATTTCAATTAGTGTGATATCTACATAGTATAACACTGAAATCATTCAGCCTACAGTTTTTAAGCATAGTTAATAATAGCAGAAAATATTCATGTAAGGAAATGAAAAGAAACTGAAAGACTGGTAGGATTCCAATTTTGTGTTACAAAGCCTAGTACCCATGTATAGGGTCAAAAACTACTAAAAAGAAGTGGTTATTCTCAATACTTTGGTTTGTTTATGGTGGGATTATGATTGATTTTATTTTCTTCTTATGCTTTTCTGTAGTTCATAAAATTCAGTATGCTTTTCTCATCAGAAAGAAGAGCAAAAACAAAAAAATTTTAAAGAGGTATATAGAAATTAGGCTGCTTGAAAATGAAACAACTACTCTTTTTTAAACCTTTCTTTCTGACATTGACCTGGCTCTGAAAATTCCCATAAAAAATATTTCTAATGGTGTATTAGTACAAAGGGGAAAAAACCTGCAGGATTACACACTTTATTTTGATATTGGCGGTGGATCTTCTGCTAATGAATTAAACAGAAGTGTGTAGATTCCATATCGTCACAGCTCAAAAACAGAACCAGAAACAGCTGATATGTTGGTAATTTTTTTTTTTTAACTTCATGTATAGTTTCAAATATTGAATGCAATTCTTGGTTTGGAATGAAAATGTTGCAATGCATTGTCTTTTATACTCCTAAAATTATAGTAAATTATAAGGAGACAATTATTAAATATAAGTTCTATTATGGTCCTCTAAAGTACTATATCTTATTGAACATATTTAGCTAGGTAATTTTCTGTATTTTGAAATGGGTAAGTTACTTTGAATCAACGATCATTGCTCTTCAAGGCAAATGTATATGATTAAGACTTTTCAAAGAATGCAGTAATTTGGGAACTGTTCAGTTTATGAAACTTTTGCATTTGTAGCATTCTCATCATTCCTTTGATCGGAAATGGGGACAGATTCACAAGTGGCTGGTAGGCCAGGATTGCCTGTACCGCATGTTGTGATCAGTTGCTGAAATAATGCAATCTTGAAGTAAAACATTGACTAACAGTTTGCAAAGTAGGAGTGTTTGGCATGTTTGAACCGAAAAGGTTAGAGAGTGTCTCTTCTGTCTATAGTGGACCAAATGTGTACTTGGAGTCCAACCATTTCTGTTGTAGTCTACAGCCTCAAACTCATTTCAGGAATGCTCCTGACCAAGAAGGATTGAGTCAATGAATGTGTTTTCTTCCTACGGGTTTGTTCTTCTCTCCCTTAAATTTGTCCCTCCCTCTTTCCTTCCCTCCTTTCCTCTCCCCTACTTCTTTCTCTCTCTCTCTCTTTTTAATAAACTGTGTCAGCAGGTCTTTATTGAGAGATGATCCGAGTCATTCTACGCAACTCTGAAAATTAGTCTTATTTTTTCACTTCACTCAGTTGCTCTTTAAGTCCTCTACCACCACTCCCAAATTGGTTAGCTACAAGAGCAAATTGTGAAGAATATTAGTTAATGGGAATCAGTCCTACATTTGAACTTTTTCTCAGTGTTGATAAGTTCCCCAACTGTCTCCTATTGTAGGGGTTCTTAATTTGGTATGTGAACAGGTTTGGGGGATGAGAGTCTGTATAGGGGTAAGAACCACTGTCTAATTGCTAATAAACAAGCAACTTTCATAAGCAAATCCCTTCTATGGCAACATCTTAAGGTAAAACCAGAATTAAAATGTTTGTGACTGTATTGACCTACAGAATTTAAACTTTACCATATTGTCATTGTGATATTTTAGAAAAGAGAGAAAAAATGTATTTGGTTACCTAAAATTAAGGGACTTCTTATGTCTGTGTTTGTTACTTTGGAGTGAAATTTGTCTATTCTTGTTACTAAAGCTAGCCTAATTAGTTTTACTTGAAGTGTCTTCAGCATGTAACTGGATTAATATTACTAATGATACATTAAGAATGTATTGTATGAATAAAAGAAATCACTTTTGCTTGCAAATTTTCCAGTGAAATATTAGTTTTCTTCTTTCAATTATGGATTATAGTTCTAAAATTAAATTGCCAAAGATTTTAATATCTCACAGCAGACCGACACAGTAAATAAAGAGAAAAGCCTATATTAAAAGTCTAATCTTTGATTCCTGTATTCAAAGGCCATGAAAATAAACATAGTTTCATCTCTGTGAAATGTGTGTGGTTCAGGCAACGAGTGTGATAGATTTTCATGGGAGAGGGAGCATCTTGGGTTAGAGGCTTAAAATGTAGGTGGTGACTAACCCAAGTCTCGACGGATAGCTAGGGCTTGGACATGCAGAGAAGGTGGGGTTTAGTTTCAGATGGGATTAATGATCACTTCGAACCCCTTTTGACATTTGCTTTTACTCCTTTCTAACTGATATTTCATCTCACTTTTTTATCTTACTTTTGCTTCTCTGGCTGCTTTCTGTCTGTGAGCCTGTGGTAGAAGTTGGCGTGTGATGGTCACAATATAAAATATACATTATTCATAAATTTATAATAAAATAAATAACGCATATACAAACAATAGGATTGCCAATTATTAGAAGTTTCTCCATATTAAAAATTTCTCCTAATTTTAATACTTTTTTGTGTGGGGATGGGCTGTTGGGATGTGACTAGGGAAAGCAAGGGTACCAGGTCAGGAATGAAGCTGACTGAGTGCTCTGTATGCCAGCACTGTGCTATGCTCCTGACGTGTTTTCATTTCACCTTATAAAATGGGCACCACCAACTCCATTTTATAGACATGTTGATAAAGACTTACTTAGTCATTGGCAGAGCCAGAATTTGAAGCTATGAGAGAGTACCACCTCTGCTCATGGATTGGAAGGTGAAAGGACCAACAAGAAAAGGGCCTCAGTCTTCTGGGCCTTCAAACAAATAGTCTAAGTTTAGCCAACGATTCTGCTTGTAAACTGGACATCTTAATCAATAGCACGTTGATGACCCGAAAGAGTACATGTAATTTCTGAAGTTTCCTCATTTGAAACCGAGGGAATGGCTCCAGCCTCCACTGAAGTATTATTTGACAAAGAAGATGGCCAGGTATTCATGGGGCTTTTAAAAAATAAAACCACTTTATTCTCACTTCAAGTGAACTTTTAAAAACAGAGTATGTTTCATTTCCATTAATTTAAATTTATCAAAGCATAATTTTTCAGAAAGCCTTTAACAAACACACATCCATCTTTTAAGGCATTGCCCTGTTTGTTTAGCCTTGGATCCTTTATACTAATGAGTTCTCCCAGGACAATGAACATGTATTGTTTCCTGACTGTGGAAGAGAGGGATACCCTGCCTTGAAACTGGCACCTGAAAAACACAGTTTGCTGAATTTTTTTCTGTTGGACCCTGGTACTGTTAATTCAAGAAAAGCCAATTGGCAATTTAGATACTACTCCAGAAATACTTGGGAAATGAAGCTCTTTGTTCTTCCAGATAAGGAGAAATCCCTGAGAAAACGAGAATACCTTGCTCTTTTATTCATATTCTTTCTATGTATTCAGTGTAGATTTAGCTAGTGTAGGATGGAATCTCTATGGCTTACTTGTCTGGTGAGTCAAAAGATCTGAATGCTGGTCTCAGCTTTATAATTTTGTAGAGTTTTACTTAATCTTTTTGTGCTGCAATTTTATTTACGGTGCAATGAAGGGATCAGACTAAAGGATCTCTAAGGACCCTTCTGGCTCTTAAAAATGATTCTAGAGTTGCTGCAAGGGTCTTTCCTTTTATACAAGATTTCCTTCTATTTCCCTCATATTTAGCTCTATGCAAAAGTATTCAAGGTAGGGGGAGTAATTAAAAACTACCTAAATGCCTACCTTTTTAGATAAGAGTGCTGCTGTGTGGCAGACTCTTAGTAAAATATGTGTTTTGAGTCTTTTTGGTGTAATAAGAAGTTGCTTTGAGCTTGCCTTACTGTTTGTACGGTCGTCCATTAGCCATATGTGGGTACATTGATTTAGATTTAAATGGATTCAAATTAAAAATTCAGCTCCTCAGTTGTACTTCTAGCATTTCAAGAGTTTAGTCTGTGTCCATGTTATAATAGGCATAATGAAAAGAAATATGAATTCATTTGTCTTTGCTGCATCTTTAATGTGATGTGCTCTTGAGAGGTAGGTTTTTAAGACGTGCCTTGTGTGGTAGGTGGAATGAAAAGAAAGGATATACTAAAAGGTAGATTGAGCATTAAATCATGTACGTCACTCAAGTACCCCAAATAATACTGGGAGGGGGCATGTAGAATTAACCTGCCTTTGTAGCACAAGTCGCTTTCAACTAACCGAGCTAACTAGCCTAGAACTGCTTACCACATAAGAAACTGTTCCTACTGTGCTAGGTTAATGCACATGCCCCCAAAACTTTTGTGGTATCACCTCATAGTCGAAGAAAGGGAAGAAATTTGCTTAGCTTCTTGCATATTGCATGTGTCTATTATATAACAATAATGTAAACCAGTGATGAATTCCTAATGATTAGACACCTTATTGGCTATTGACTCATTGATTCATACTGGTACTTATAAGTAGACTTCTGAGCAGATTTGATCAAATGCATCCATGTACACAGCAGATGACAAACAGGAGTTTTTGGAATTATACTCAAAGGTCATGACCAAATAAGGCATTAAATGTGGTGTTTCAGTTGAAATGAATCATCAGGCATAGCCACATCTATTTGTTCCACCTGTGTAATGATCATACTGTGTGGCCATGGGGTGTTTGAGGTATTGATTCATTATTGTCATCAGTTGTGACCCCAGTTGGACCAATTGTGTGTAGATTCTTAGTCAGTGCAAATCACTTTAACACTTTGGACTTTGAGATTCTGAAAGATCCGAAGTTTCTTACTGTTTCAGTTGATTAGATTCTAGAGACTAGTCATTCGATTTCACATGACTTAGGACTCAATGCTCTAGTGCTAATAGCTAAACGTAGAAAAGTTTAGAATTGCATTTGATTTAGTCAACTGTTAGGTTGTGGTCAGTTTTGTTTGCAGCCTTCATAAGGCATAACTCTTGAGATTACCAACTTTAAAATATTTATCCAATTTCTTCTAATTATCAGTAGTTTTTTTCATATCAACAACACACAGTCAGGCTATTTCATTTAATTGTTCTTTTCCAGATAATGTAGTGAAAGAAAAAAAGAAATTCTTTACAATGAGCAGAAAATTATAACCCAAATCTTTTTAAAGCAATACACTGTCTCCTTAACACATCTGTGATAAACATTTCTTCTTGCCTTGCATAAACTAACAGTCACACACACACACACACACACACACACACACACACACACACAAAAAGATAAAAATCTACTTTGAGTGCCGAACTCAATTTCTGTTAAGTATACTTATTGCTTATTTTTATCGTGGTATACAGAGCTCTCTGTCATATATAGATTGCATTCTACAAATGGTCAGACATGCATATACTTGTTAAAATAAAAAACATTGCCAAGATTATTTCTACTTTTCTTTTCAACTGAAGCATGTGGCTGCCCCAAACACAGCCTTTGAAACTGAGTTGTTCACACCTGCTTGCTGTGAGGAAGGTGTGGCCGTGCTCTTAACTGACTGTTCTTCAGTTCTGATAGCCAATCCTCTGTTCAGTGATTAACTCTCCATGTACTTTCTTCTTTCCCAGGAAGATTCGGATAGGGCTAAGTATTCCCACCGGTCCAGTCATCATCGTCTTTACCTGGTTTGTAATAACCTATCAACTTGCCTCTCATACTTTTCCTCATTAACTTAAAGTAGTCACTCACAAATTTTTGTTTTTATTTTTATCAGGGAGTTGAGGATGCATTGTCCATGAGAAGTCTTGGCAGTCACAGGGTTAGTATTTTAAGTTGTTCACACCACAATAGCAAAGCTTATATGTATGTCTGAGCTTTCTGCAGCACCATTGCCTAAGCAATCTGACAGTGTTCATATATTCCTTTGCCTTTTTTTAAAAAATAGAAAATATTGGCAAAGTCCTCTCATTGAAAAGTGATGCTTTCTCTCAAATTATTGCTATAAGTAAATCAATTCTAAAATCATGAATATTTTCATCTATTATCATACGTGAATGTATTCTTTTTCTAGGACTTTTGATTTTGGAAAATGATCGCAAAATAATAAGCTTGATTTTATAGACTAACATCAGCATGGTTCTTTCAGATTTTTTTCCTTTCATATTTTTTAAAATAACAAATGGAAAATATTTTGAGGCTTGGGTGACTAATTATAGTTTTATCACATGGAAAAATTGAGCTACTGATTTGAAAAATTCCCTGCTTTTCATACTTATAGGCATAATCATGCTTCAACACTTTGATTACGTTTTCTAGGTATGTCTCAGATTTGTCGCATACATTGTTGTAAATCAAGATGAATGAGAAGTTGCTCATTAAAGGTTTGCATATTGTGTCAAGACACTAATGTCTCTCTGCTTGAAGAATTGTACTTTAAACTTTAAAGCAGTGCTTTTAATTTGCACGTTGATAATAATATTGTCTATATACTCACATCCAGATTTTTCATCGGTAAAATGATCTTTCATGGTAAGGTCTATATGTGTTAATTTCTCCACAAGTCTAGTTTTCTTTCTGTTTTGTATAATGTATTAAAATGCACTATGATGAATTGAGTATGTTCTGGTATACTAGTTATTGATGTGTTTGTATTCTTAAATAGTTCTTTACTCTGGTTATATTTCTTATTGGTAAATGTAATCTGTCTTTTTAGAGTAAGTTAATAAACTAGTTTTTGAATTATAAATATTTAAGTTTAGATTTATAAGAATATTGAGAAGCCTTTACCGAAACCTAATCAGCAGCTTCAGAATGGTTTTACTGGAGAAAAACTTTAAGACAGTAGATTTGTCATGCTTCTCTCTGGAGATACATATTTTTCTCTTTAAATACTTTGAAAAGAATCATACAGGGAGTTAGTCAACAAAAGCTTTAGAAGTTGAGTGTCTTTGAGGGCTTTGAAAATAATCCCCTCTCCCCCTCCCTTTTAAAAATATATGGCTTTTTCCTTTGCTTCCCTTTATAATGTTCATAGTATGAAGTTTCACACAGTTATCATCATAAGCCGGTTATTTGTAAATTTGTATGTGGCCTGAGGGGAACTTGATTATAGTATATCAGTTTAACCTATGGTAACACCATCTGCCTTCTACCTAATTCAAGAATCTTTAAAACAAATCTGCAAACAAACAAAAAGGAAATTTTGTAAGTAAACTAGTAAAGAATTGTTACAGAGTGTCTATAAAGCAATGAATTGATTTTCTTTTTATGGCAATTATATCATTAAATACATTTAAGATATGAGTAGAACTCTCACAGTATTTTATTTCATTGTGATAATTATGAAAATTTGTTACTATGGGAAAAAGAGTAAAGCTCCCAATATTTAAAAAAAATCAGTGTGTAAATTTAAATATTAATAAAAACTTTATACTCTAGAGGATACTCTAGTACTTTTTTGTATGGGAGTGTACATCCAGCACATTTTAAATATTTAGACTTTCCTGGAAATAAGTCTGAAAGTTCACTAATGACATTGTTTAAAAGAAATATAATTGAGATTAGTTTTTCGTTTAACTAGATAATATTGGGAGTTCTAAGTTTTCATCAGATTCTTTGCTTTTAAAAATGACTTTATCATCTACATTAAACTGAATACGTAGACATCTTTTGTTTTCTGTAAAAGTAAATGCGGTGGCCTAAAACACTGACCCAGATTTTATTGGGGCTTGCTGTGTAATTTGGGCTTTTGGTATTTCTCTGCCAGTTTATCTTTTAAAGTTTTATTTTTACTTATGAGCCGTGCACTTAAGTCTAATACTTTTGGAACTCGTATTTGATGTATGAATATTAGCAGTACCTGGATGTGAAGCAGATGTATTTATGGTTTTATGCTGCATTCTTGGGACTTTGATTTTTCCTTTTGTCCAGTTAATTTTCAGGTACTACCTTCTTGCAAGGTAGCCTGCTAGAAGCTGTTTGGGCTGGAAATGGTATCAATGCTTTAGACATTCTGCATAAAAATAAAAAGAGCAAAAATAGTTTAAGACTGAATAGTAAGTTTGGGGGAGGGAGGATTAAATCAAAGCCTTAAATTTATTGAAACAATTTGTTGTTTTAAAAAACAATCTACATAAAAAAATCTTACAAATGCTTGGTCACTGCTTTATTTGCTGAAATACAAGAAGACTATAAGATAGACACCCGAAATTAGAAAATGAGGTGATCTTGAATCAGTGGATGCATTGCTATTTCTCACTGGTGGAGATTTTTACTGTAGTATATACGAGTTCCTGTTTTTATATTAAAGACCTATGTGTAATTTTAGTGAATTCAGTTTTAATATACTTGCAATTTGTTTTGTCATTTACTGCTGCACTGTTTAATTCTGTTGAAGAACCCATCGAAGGACATAACTGGGACACATTGGAGCAGAGCCAGTACACCCAAAAGGAAAGACATCATGGTGTGTAGTCCAGAAAAATGTGCAGTGTTAGTATTATGCATTCATTGTTGACTCTCAGAGTCCTGGGGGCTTAAGTAATGGATACATTCTAATAGAAATGGACACTTACCGAACTTTGTTTTTACAACCTGTTTGCTGTACTTTTGATTTTATTTCCAAATGAAAACCTTCAGGCAAATTTCTCTGAGAGTTAAAAAAATAATGTTTTAGCTGGAGCTCTTCATATTTTCGATTCTCCCTCCTTTGATGAATTATTATGTTTTTAAACAACATAAATACCAACTGTCACTTATTGGGGGGAGTTCTTTTTGTTTATCTAATTATTCTAGTAGCAGTTGGGGTTATCCAAGTTATGGATTTCCCTACCAGGTAGATCAGTAATCTTTTTAAACCACCTTAACTCCGCATTATATTTTGGAAAGGGAAAATTGGAATAGGTTCATTTCAGTTCAGCTTGTTAAATCCTATGGCTTTGTAATACGCCACTGGTGCTACAGAGAGGATAAGATATGACTGTTCTCCTCAATGAACTTGTCTGGTTGGAAGGATGGAATAGTTTATATGCTAGAATGTGGGGCCTGAGTAGTACATGTTTTGGTTGTGGTATTTTTTAAAAAACAAAAAAGATAATTTTGTTAACTGATAAAAGAAGTGAATGAAATTTCTTTAGAGAAGGAACTTTATTTTCAGGAAAATGTCACTCATCGTACAGTGACATTTACCATTGCACATCATTTACCAAATGCATACATATCTTTAGACATTTTAGAAAGTTTTGTATAAACAAGGTTTATCTTTTTACACATGTAGTAACACTCTGTTGCTTGCCCTTTCTGTTAGTTTCAGGATAATATAAGAAAAGCATGCAAATGCAGATATTTCGCTCCAGTACTTTTTGGTATTTATTACAATATCATTTTCACGGACTTGATACCAGTGGTAAAATTGTACCAGTTAGGCTTGTACTATCGAAATATATATTGGGGGTTTCTTCAATATCTTTTGTAAATGGTCATTTCATTGGGCATTAACAGAAGGCCTTTGTTCTGCTTGAACTCTTATTTTAATATTTTATTAGAAGTAGATTATATAATTTGGTCTTCTAGTGTATTTTAAGCTTTTAAAAATTGCAGCCTCTACACCAAGAAATACATTTTACACTGTGATCCAGTATACACGTGGAGATATGTGCCTGTTGTTTATGTTTTCTAAGTATATAAAATACATTATTGAAACGAAGTTTCATGAAATAATATTTACTCTTACTGTGCCTGATACACTCTCATATTTTCTTTTCTATTTCATTTTTTGTTTTTAATGCTGGTTGAAATTATAAATTAATTTCATGAACTATTAATGAGTTGCAATGCAACCTGCACTTAAGAAACCATTACCTTAGATAAGGTTTTGAATAGTGTTCCCTAAAATCCTAACTGGGTGTAAGAGTTTCAAAAGATATATTTATCAAACTACCTGAGGAACTTATTCATTGCTTTTATTTGTTTTATATATTGGTCTTCTGGGTAGGATTCCTTTCAAAATATAAGCTAGAATGCTTAAAAAACGAAGTTTGGAAACCACAAGTCTAAGTAGTTACTGTTTAATTCACTTTTTTGGATTTGAAATGTAGTGGTCCATGTATTATCTTATTATCTTATTTTCTTGAAGACCCTACATGAAATGTGATTTTCTGGTTTTATCATAAATTTTATATATTTTTCTTTGATTTATATTTCATGACACACTTATGTATACTGTGCATTCTGCACTGTGCTCTGAACAACTTCCTAGTTTTGTTCAGCTCTTTCAATAGGGAAGGTTCTTGAGGAGGAAAGGTTTTCAGGTGTGTGTCCACGAGCAAATCCAAGGGAATTCCTCCCATTTTGATGCTGCACTTGTTTCTTGTAAGCTTGACTAGTTATGCGCTCTTACCTCATTGCCTGTTTATGCCTTGCCTTTGCCATGTTCAAATGATGGGAAATGATGGTAGCAGTCACAATAATAAAAAGTGAAACATCTTTGACTTCTTATTAATTCCTGCATTTAAAGACTCCCTTAGGGTATTTTGTACTAGTTTACTGAGACTGAATCATTTCACCATCACTGATTATTAATTCTGTATTTGAAAGAGAACATGCAGTTTTACATATAGTTTAGCAATGAGTATACTAAGGAAGAGTGGGGGGGAGAATATTCTTTAATTCACATAGAATAATAGCCTTTTTGTGTTTAATAATTTTAGGCTTTTAAAATAGTGCTAGATTTTTAATAACTTTGCAAATGTTACTTTTTCCCTCTATATTTCTGATTTTGGAAATACAACCATCATCTTTTTCTGAAATCCAGTATGATCCTCTCAAGGACAGATCGTCAAGACTTTCATCATTAGTACGTAGTGCATGGCTGTGTTAAATGTAGTTTTACTTTATAAACAACTGATGCTACTACTCATAGGTTATGACTAACTTTCATAGGTTGGTTATGATGTTTGGGGGAAAACATGACTAACAAATTAAAAACTGTTGGTTTGCAGTTGTGCCATAATTAACATTTGAATAATTATTTCTTTCAGAGTTTTAGCATCAGATATAAATTATTTGCTTCCATATTCAGGACTAAGATTGGTAGTAATATCTTTTCTTGAAATGATGAACCACCCCGCTGACACATTGCCCTGGAATGCATGTTTCTAGCAGGTTTTTTGATACATGCTGAACTATAGTAGCATCAACTGTGTTTCATGTTAGGTATCACAGGCTAGCAGGTGTGAAGTTTCTAAACAGAAAACAGCCAGCAGTGACAGATGAAACAGCCAGCAGTGTCCACTCATTTTTGCTTGGTTTGGTTTGTTTTTTATGGTATGTCATTTTTGTCAAGGAAGTTACGCTATAGCATGTTTTTCTTAGGTTTATATTATGTCAACAGTTGCCTGCGCTTCTATACTATGTAGATGCCTCTTACAATGTTCAGGGTAATATATGAAAGTAAAGATATGCACATTCAGGAAAAGGAAAAATGAGTTTATAATCTTGATTTGGGATCTAGCTGTGCGTACGCATATGTCAGTAGATCCGCCCCAAGCTGACTCCATAGGTAGGACACTTGTAGCTGCACCTCCTTATTTCAGAGGAGCAGTACATACCTAGATTGGATTTCTTGTCTACCAGTTGGTCAGTTTAGTAGTTTTCTCCCCTTTATGCCATCATTCACACTTGGCTCTGTACTCCTGGGAGAAGTTATGTATGGAGACAGTGCGATCTTCAAAGGACACACATGTAAGGTTATTGTCTAATATGCTGCTGCTACACGGGGCACTTTACCGTCTTTGCTCTTTTCCTCCTGAGCAGGGCATGCTGTCTGGGGCAGTGCAATATCCTGTTCTTTGTTATCTCATCCTTGCTTTTGTTGACCCAAAGGGTTGCTTTTTGGCCTTTAGATAAGGAAGACTGTAGAAGGAGGTGGATTTTCTTGTCCACCCATACCTTTATAAAGAAGATAAAGGGACTCAAATGAGGTGTGGGGTGAAGTTCCCCACAAATGTCCTGCTGAGCTGAGTTCTGATTAAGTTTTTTTTTTTCTTTTTAGCTGGCTACACACTGAGCTAGATGGCACAGGAGTAGGCAAGGGGAAATACAGATGTGTAGAGGCATCATATCTTAGCTGGTGAAGTGCAATGAATCATTTACTGACAGATGGGATAGGTTGCATGTAGACTGCTCTGTGTCTCGTGGATCTTTTGTGTATAATTTTATTAAATTATTCTTACACTTCACTATACAATCATTAATCTTCAAATTAACTTCAAATATTTACTTCCAGAATCATTCTTATAGTCACTCTTATGGAATGAAGAAGAGATCATCTGGTTCTCATAAAGACCCACTGGTTAGTTTTGTTGTATCTCATAGCACAGTATCTTGTGCTGCTGTCAAATTCACTGATTGCTTTTAGGGAACTTAAGAATTATAACTGCTTTGGTGTGCTCCTAAGGCATTATTGAAATTTGGTAGTATACCGAAACATGATTTATCAGAACCTATTTTACAATAATTTTGTTTTCATTTATAAGATTCAATATTAATATACGCTCACCCAGGGGCTAGAGTTAGGAAAGTGTCACAAGAAGCTCATTAACAATGTATTTTCATTTATGAACTGTCCTTTTGTATATACGTACCTCAAGAATAGGTTTAGTGAGATAATTATCTTTATTTTAGAAATTAAAGTCGATGTAGTTGTGGTATTATAGGTAGTACCCAAGCTCACAAATAGTTTTCATTCTGATGGTTTGTTAATAGGTCAAATTTTGGGAACTTGGAATGAATTATCTGGTAGAAACATTAAGGTATGCAGTGGCAGCGTTCCCGTGCTGTCTTGCAGAAAACTCTTTAACTTATAATGTAATTAAACTGCGGAATTAATACCTAGTGCTTTTCAATCTAGCCACCTTGCTAAACAATATTTCTAGGGGGGGAAATGCAGAATGCTCATTTGGGGTACCAGGGACACCTCTTTCCTGTTAGTCTACCACCATACTGGCGGAAGAAGTGCAGTCCCGAGCTCCCTGCTAATTCAGGGTTCTCATGGTAGGTCTCTGACCATTGCTGGGGTAAAAAGAGGGTTAGGAGACTTTGGCTAGTAGAGGAGAAGGGAGGAGAGAATATAAGAAGACGTTAGTGGGAAGCCCTGGAGGGTCTACTCTTGGTAGCTCTGGGGAGAGGTGAGCCATGGTGCCTCACTGAGGGAGTTGTGCAGAAAGGCAGGGTCAGGAGTGGCAGGGGTGGGCTAGGAGTAGGGTGTCCCTGCTACAGTGTCAGCAGTGGGGAAGGAGTCTTTCAGTCAGGGATTGCTTATATTTCCTTAGCCTTGAATCAAAAAGACGGCTGGAGACGTTAGGAAGAGAATCCCCTCCCTTCCCTCCGCCCAAGTAATCACAATATATAAAAGTATTGTTTTGTGAGTGTATTGAAAACGAACTGCCATAGATGTTTTAGACCAAACCATATTTAGTGTGTTCTCACTTTCTCTCTCTTTGGTAATTTAATTTGATCAGCGTATTTTGACAAATAATGGGGCTTGGAGAAGTTTGGAAAAAATGACCGTTTAATAATATCTGTGGCATTGCCAAGTGGATTATAAAAGTGGTGGTTATTCAGTTGTCCTGGATTTTTCAAGGACGTTCCTAAGTATGACATTAGAATAAATCACTTATTATTTCTAGCCCATTTTGCCTGAGGGTTTATCTTGTTTTTAAAGTAAAAAATAAATAAAACATTAGTAGTTGGTTTCAAAACAGTTAACCTTAAAAATGAATTTTTTTTGAGAAATTGAAATTATTATTTTGACTTCTGGTCAATATGATTCAATGCTTTAAAGTCATTGTTTTGTTGAGAAAGGGGTTTGACAAATTTTGTCTTTGTGTTCTGTTAGTTTAACAACGTTTAACCTAAGAAAAATGTGTTTAATTTTGCTTTTTACAGAGTGGCCTCTACTTTGACCAGAGAAACTATAGCAGTCTTATTCATAGCAAACCCACCTCTGCCTACTACACTCGGGTTTGTCTCAAGCTTTTTGACTTCGTGTGTTTTATCTAACTTTAACAGATTTCTAATCTCCTTTTTTGCATTTTGAGTAGTTAGAACTAATCTTGACTGGCTGTATGCACTATACTACTAGTTTGCGGTAATTTAATTCATACAGTCTGCATATGTGTAAGTTTGAACAGTGAGAACTATTGAATCACCATGTTTGTAAATGAGTACCATGTTTTCAATTTTTTCTAATGATAAATATTTAACATACAAAAATGTTCAAAAAATTGCATGGTAACCACCCAGCACCTACCACTCAGATTCTACAATTAACATTTTACTGTATTTCCTTTGTCATATAATTATGTCTGTCGGTCCCTCTATCCATCCATCAATCCATCTTGTTTGGGGGGATACATATCAGAATAAGTTGTGGGCATTGGTACATGTCACGTGGATGCCCTTTTAATAAAAACTTACATGTGAAAATTCAAACTATAAGTAGGCTGAGAATAATGTAATTACTTGTTCAGTGTTCGAATCCTTGTTTTTTTCTGAGGCATTTGGCACGTATTACATCTCAAACACATTAAGTATACGGCACACAGTACATTTCAGATAATTCAGTTGTCAAAACCTGCACACACAGTTTAGGTGCTCCTGTAGTCCACGTCTGATTAGGCTTGGTAAAAAGGAACTGTGTCTTCAAATGACGTCAGGAAAAGAAAGATTTCATTCCTTTCTTAAAAATGCCGTGCCTTGGTGGTGCATGGGTTCACTGACCAGCATAATTTATTTGATTAAACTAAGGCACTTTGTCCATGGCTTGTTTGGAAATATAGGTTTTTTCCCCTAATCTTTTCCAAATCTTGGAAAAGAGTGTTTAGAGCAGTAACTCAGAGCTCGTTTACCTGGTTCCCCACTAATCAGGCTAATGCCCTTTGGAGTCTCTCGTGGGATCATTGAAAATATCCCGGGAGCTGCTGGTGGCTGGGACGTGGCCGTGGTTTGCTAGACTCTCCGCACCGTGGCCCTCTTTTCCTGACTGTGTTCTGAGGTTGCTGTCTCGTCTCTTGACGTTAATGTTCAAAGACCAATAGGACTTAAACACAGAACTGTTCCAAGTGTTTTTCTTTCTTATCACTCAAAATTGGTATTTTTTAAAAAAAATTCTAATGATTAAGATTTTCTCACTTTATATGTTACTTAAGTACCTTGAGCACTGAGGAATTACTAATGAATTGTGGAGTGTAAAATAAACATAAGTCTTCTGGTCTCATGATGGTGAGACCAATTCACATTCATACTCTTTCTCTGGCTTAATTATTTTGTTTTGTTTTGTTTTTGTTTCTTAGCAGTCTTCTTCCCTGTACAGTGACCCTCTGGCAACATCTAAGAGTAACAGGGTTAGTACTTTCTGAGGAGTCTGTTGCCTTCTAAGCTACCCATTGCTTTCCTTTGGGTTAAATCATGCGCTTTTTTCATAGGCCTCCCCTACAGCAAGTTCTGGTCTGCTAAGAAGTACCAGTCTGGTTTGTATTTTCCTCTTCCAATGTGTGTACTCCTGGTGGGGTCCCTGTTGTGGTGCTGGCTCTGGCTTGACAACTTTCCTCCAAATGATCTAGGATACGTGGCTTTAACCTGATGTATACTGCAGGATGTGCTGCTTGTGCTTAAGATACAAAACTTCAGGGGAGTGAAAAGAAGCGAATTCTCTTCCTGGTGGTAGATGTGGCTGGCTGTTGGTAGGCCCTTGCCTAGAGTGGGTGTCCTATAGAGAAGATTGATGTGCATGGGTCCCGCTATACTTGCATACTTTTGTGAGATGGCTGCCCGTGTTTGGGATGTCATATTTTTCTTTGGGACAGCTGTGGCCTCGGCCACATTAATAGTAATAAAGCAAGCTGACTAGAAAGCAAAACAATAGCTCTTTGCAATGTGCAAGTTAAGAGTTGGTTGCTTTCAAGCTGTTTGTGTGTTGTGGTCTGTTTGAGTGGACTGAGCTCTGAGGCTTTGTAACTTAATTTTACCCCGACAGTGGGCAAAATGCTATGTACCTCACTTACCTTTTCTGCTCTATTTTCTCTTATGAGAAAAAATTAATAAATGTGATGTGATGAGTAAAGGAAGTACTATAACCAACATGCTTTTTAAATGAAGTGTGAGCTTGAAGTTTTAATGAGACTGATGTAGGAATGTATGCATATAAATGAATGTTGCCACCTTTAGAGTCTTCACCTTGGCAGGATGTACACTTACACCATTCTTCAAAACTTTTGTAACTGACTACTGCAAAGAAGTTACGATACTCAAAATGACTGTGATGCTGAATAGATAAATGGTATTTCCTTTGTTCTTTAGGTGTCATTGTATGATGGTGGATTATATAACCCTTATGGTTCTCGAACTGTAAGTCTTACCAGGTGGAGGTGGCAAAGAGGGTGATGTGTAGGTTGGCACAGTTTATGTAGAAAGAAAAAGTCATTTAATCTGACCTGTAATTACTTTCCAAGCTGTGGTCCATCAGCTAGCCAATTGTGACTCACCAAAACTGCGAGAAAGTGCATGCTGGAAATCATGGCATAAAGTACGAGGGGATTTAAATAGAGAAACCTCTGGTTCATTAGTTCCTCAGGAAGAGGATGAGAGAGAGTAGACCTTCTCAGGACATCCGCCCGTCTCCCTCCTGCCCTGGGCTGCTGGATTTTGAGAGTGGGAGTGTGGTGGAATCCTAGGCCAGGAGTAACAGCTACCTTCACTCGGGGGGCCAGGAGTGAGCTAGGTCCACGGCCACTTATATATTCCCTGCCGGACAAGGAGCTGATCATTATTGTAAAACCTTTTTTCTTGGAAATTTTATAGCCGTCTGAATACAGTTATTACTCATCAAGAACAAGTTCAGGCCGAAGCAGTCCTGTGGTGAGCAGCCTAGTCTCTTTGCATGCTTTTTGGAAACTTTTGGTTGTTTCATTAATCTGTACTCACAGTTTAGAATATTGAGAACATGGTGTGTTTTACTCTCTTGTGCATGGATTACTGTTTTCCTTAAGTACACAAACTCAAGTACTAATTTGTCCTAAATTGGTGGTTCTGTCTGAATGGGAGTTAGCATGTAATTTCCTAAATGAACCTAGAACCAGTGTCATTAGAATTTTTAAAAACTTTATATTGTCATTGATGTGGAACTTCTTGTCTCTTCAGCCGTCATAGTTCAGTGTATGAGTTGGCTACCCTCTGTTTTTCCTTGCCATCTTTGTTTCCTTCTTCCATTTCACTTGCTTGGAAGAAGAAATAAAACCAGTCAACTTCTAAAAGTTGTTACATAAAAAACAAAACTGGGGCAATTCTAATCACTTAATCGTTCTGGAGTATTAATTTTTTTTTAATTTATAAAAGTAATATTAGCTTAAGGAAAGTCCAAAGTAAAAGTCTTCTGACCTTTTCCATCTATTTCCATTTCTCAAATGCAACCTCTGTACTTAATACATCTTTTTAGATACTTTTATGTACATATGAACAGTATGTATATGGATTCATACATACTGCTCCTCAATTGTTTTCTGTATTTACAGTATCTTTTTGTATTAATGCATAAGGATTTATTTCGTTCTTTTTTTGACATTTAAAAGATTTTTTTTTAAAGTAAACCATGTCCCTACTTTTTCCACTGACTGCCTCTTGAAGTTAGTTTTATGTCTGCACATTCTTTTTTTTTTTTGGTACACTCTTTTTAATCGCAATATGTTATTCTATTAGTGCATGGACTGTACATTTCAAAAAATACTCCCTTAATGATGGACATTTAGAGTCTCAAATTTTTGTTACTACAGGCACTTGTAAAATGAACATTCTCATACAAGTAAATTTTTGTGTACTTTTATGAGTAGATCTGCAAGGTAAATTTCTAATCATGAAAATGTGGGGGTGTCAATATACATTTAAATTATCGTGTATATTGCTATATTGTACACCAAAAAGACTACTAATTTACATTCCAATAGCAAATTATGACTTTAGGAGCTACCTTATTATTCTTGACAATGTCAAAATTGGAGAAATTATTAAAGTGTCTTAATGGTCAACACAGGTTACTTTGTGCCGTGGACTAGGTGAGCTGTATGGTCTTTCTTTTACATATATGTTTGGCTCAGTCCTCCTGCAGTTTCCAAGTGGCCCTTCTCAAGAATTCCACTCCTATAGTTAGTAAAAAATTACTCAGGGATGTTTAAAGAAATAAAAACTTTTTCACATAAGGAGGAAGTTTACTTTTAACCCACCCACTAATAAAATTCCACTTGGCAGGTCTTCAGCCTGGTAGCATTTTTAATATCCCAAGTGTGATGGCCTCTTGCAAACAAAATTATTATAATATATTTTCAGTTAAGTACAGAATCTTGTACTTGTGTGCTGGCTAGAAGCTATTTCATTTGCAAGTTGAGTTCAGAGTTATTATCTTAGTGATGCCAGAATGGTTTCTGAGTGATGTCAGAATGGAGATAACCTATACATACTGAAGATGAGTCTGCTACTGCTGGTGAAAAAGGAAGAAAACTGTAGGGTTATGTTAGAAATTCTCAACTAGTTGCATAAGAATGAATAAAGGAAAATAAGAATCATCATTTCAGTATACTTGATGGTAGGAAATTCTGTCTTTGACTTATATTATTTCACTTTAAAATATTTTGTTTTTTTCTCCCAAGCTGAAACAGTAAATATACTTACCATGTTTCCCCGAAAATACGACCTAACCAGACAATCAGCTCTAATGCGTCTTTTGGAGCAAAAATTAATATAAGACCTGGTGTTATATTATACTATATTATATTATATAGACCTGGTATCATATCATATCGTATCGTATCATATCATATCATATATCATATCACATCACATCAGACCCAGTCTTATAGTAAAATAAGACAGGGTCTTATATTAATTTTTGCTCCAAAAGATGCTTTAGAGCTGATTGTCCGGCTAGGTCTTATTTTCGGGGAAACACGGTATTTACCCCCTAATGGGATCCCAAAGGGCCTAGAGGTTTAAAAATCTTGAAATCCCTAGCTGGTTTGGGCTGGTTTACTCATGAAACACCCCCTACCCCACTTTAATTTAACTTAAAATAAAAGATATAGTTCTATTTTATTCTTTGTGCTTTTTGGAAATATCTTTTGATTTTTGATGATAGTTCTTTATACCTTGAAACACTTTTTGCATTTAATGGTGCACAATAGATGGTGCCCATTATAACGTTCATACAGAGTATTTATTTGCATGTTTCCTGAAAGCTTACCTAATGTGCTCATAGTCACATAAGACCTATAGTGAAATTGCATCTTTTTCATTATCTGCTTTTAATATCTTTAGTTTTTCGATGATGACACTGCAAGTATTGCGTCTTCTGGTCATTCCAGTCGTGGGCGAAGAGAGAGTGTGGTGAGCGTTGTTTACATGCAGACACATACAATAAGTTTTAAAATTGCACATGAAATCTGTTGGAAAGTGAAATTTGCATTTGACAAAATGAGTATTTTCCTCAAATTTAACTTTTATGAATAATTTGCCTTAAGAAATATGATCCTGAGAATATGTATTCTCTGTGGGCTATGTAAGCTTCATTAAATACTTGCCTTTTCACACCTCTTATGTGCTAGTCATTGTGTATTTGAAAGATTTTCACTTTTTGTCCTTTGTTGGCTCTTTTATCCACACGTATTTATGTGCACAGTTCACCGAAAAAGTTTCTCAAGCAAAATTAATGCTTCCACATTGTGTAAAACTCATAACTATGGATTACAAGTCATGTTGCTATCAGTTGCTTTCTTTTCTGTGAATTTAAGTTTAACCATTGTTTATACAATGGTTTTAAGACCTGTGAACTTTTAAAAAGTTTTTGATGGCAAAATTTAAGAATTCTTATTTTAGAATTCAACTGGAGTAATAATTATAGATGCAACAAGTGGCTATGTTAAAGTACAAATTATATAACATCAAGTTATTCTTTTGATGAAGCTGGATTTTGCAGAGAGCTGATGACATTTTTGCTGTATTTAAGAATTGATTTGAAAATTACATCGGCAAGGATGGTGTGTCAGCTTAGAGCTAGAAAAAAGGGCCCAATAACTAAGAGACTACAATTCCTTTAAGAAAAATAGAAGGCCGTTTAATACAAGACATGTTTTGTGAAAGACTGAAAACCTGAGAGAAGGGGAATACCAAGTGTTTGTGAGATTTGTTCCCCAAACCCAGTAATCTAAGGCAGTTGTGGTCCATTGGCAAGCCAGTGAATGCTCATACTTAACAGCTGAAGGAGAAAGAACAAACCACTACACATGAAAGCACCTTACTTAGAAAGCGATGGAATGGAAAGGCAGGGACTTTAAAGTAATGGTGCCTGGGCTTGAACCACTTCTACACCTATTAATGTGTTAATGGCATTTTTTTTTTTTACAATGGGGATGTTACTGACTATCTTTGTAGGCAGGCTTAATATAGGGATTAAATGAATTACTATATAGAAAATAACTATCAAAATTCTGAGCCACCAGGTACCAATAAAATATAAGGTACGTGTAAAGCTAAATTGTAGTACTGTTATTGTGAATAAAAATACTACTGTATTAGCCTTAGTGAAACTTTATAGTTGGAAGCCTTATTTGTCTCTGTGGGTGTGCTTCCATATTCTCTTCCTGGAAGGGAAAGGTTTTTAAGCAAGATAATCAGACAGAGCTGAGGTGAGGAATAGCTGATGATTGAGGTAAAGAATAGTTATTATTTATTAATTCAACAAATGTTTATGGGGTGCTTATTATATGTGAGGCATGTGTTAAATGCTGAAAATAACATGGTAAACCAGACAGAACAGATTTCTGACTTATGTCCTAAGGAAAGAAATAGAAAATAAACTAGTAAAGAAAGAAAAGAAAGTAACCCTGGGACTGTGAAGAGAAAAAGCAGTTGATAAGATAGGCAACATTGAGGAGCGTGTGTGCGTGTGTGCATGTGTGCGTGTGTGTGTGTGTGTGTGTGTGTCTGTCTGTCTGTCTGTCTGTCTCCCTTTGGATGGAGTGGTCAGAAAAGGGTTCTCCAAGGGAAGTAATTTTCGAGCTGAGACTTGAAATGTCAAGGAGCCAGCTGCTTGAAGAGCTGGGAGAAAGCTTTCTAGGCCAGCACCAAAGTCTAAGGTGGGAAAAGACTGGTGTGTTTGGGAAACCAGAAAGAGGCCAGTGTAGTTTTTCATTATTTTGTTCTGCAGTTCCTGGTCTTGAGGAATGTGAAAAAGAGGATACTGTGGAAATTGGGTAAAAAGTGCAGTGAATATCCTACAAATAACTGCATTCAGCATATATGCACTTAGAGTTGACAGCTATAATGAATTACAAATTTTGGGAAATGTAGTAGAAGCTTTAGGTAGATATTATTCTAGAAACCCTCCTGGTGAGAGGGATGCATGTCTAAACATGGGAGACTGCTGGACCTCAGGCAGTAAACGATCTCTATAGAATGCTAGTTAGGATGAATCAAAGCTTATTTGACAGAACTGTGATTTCGTTCCGGAAGGAACCCCTTCACATTTCTGTTTTACTGTTTAGTTGTGTTTTTTTTACATTTGTGTTAGACATTTATTTTCTCGCATACCACAAGAGCTGATACATGTCAGTTTTTACTTTCTTTGCTAAACCAAGTATAATCTGAGCTGATCTCCATCAGACAGGAAATTCTTTCCAGATCCTTTGGTTGGGTGGTACAAGCCCTGGAAGGCAGGGGCCCTGCTCTTTGCTCCACAGCAGTCTCTCACATGCAGGGTTCTCAAAGGGCCTCTGCAGGGTAGCATCTCTGCCCCCGCAGCCACGTTTGGGAGTGGGAAGGGCCTTTTTGCCCACACAGGTAGCCCTTAGACCTAAAGGCCAATGCCCTGGGCATTCTGCATCCGTGGGACATGACACTTCTCACTGGAGACACCAGTATGTCCATCTCCTCCCAAAAGCCGCAGAAATTTCTCCCTTCTTCCTCGGGCTGCTTCTGCCTTATCCCCTTTTCCATGTTTTCTTGAATTCTCTCCACGCCCCAGAGTCCAGTAAAATTCCCTTTAGGTTTGTAGACTTTCAAAACCTACAGCATGGCAACTGCTTTAGGAGGCAAGTGGAGCCAAAATCCAGGGAAGGGAGAGTGTGTCTCTTTTATTGTTGAAGTAGCTGTAGTGCAGTAGGTTCTTCATTTCATTTCATACTTTATGACACACCAAAAAAAAATTTTTTTCCCCTATATGCCAATGTTCTTATCTTTTCCTTCTCTCTTGTCTTAACTTTTAAAGTATCTCATTTTTTTCTGACTGAAAGGTTTCTGCCGCTGATTATTTCAGTCGCTCCAGTCGTAGGAGGAGCATTGTCTCTGAGGTGGATGATGTCAGTGTCCCAGATTTGACCAGCGTGAGTTATTGCATGGGATGGTTCTGTTGTCTCAGGCTTGTGACTAACGGTTAATACGTTAGCGATTTTAAAATTAGGAACTTAATTTACTGCCTAGGAAATACTTATTTAAACACATGAGCATAAAATATAGTTATCTTTTGTTTTAGAATGTATATATTGATATACAGTATAATTTTTAAATAAATTTTTTTCCTGTGGAAATTTTCCCTCATAGGACTCATCAAACAGCTATAACAATTGCAGTATTTTACAAATTTTATTTAATTTATGTCGTCCCCTTGCCATCCCTTTTCCCCCCTGAATTATTTTAAAGCAAATCCTGTACATCATGTCATTTCCCAATAAATAATTCAGTGTGTATCTCTAATTGAGAATTTTTCCATACTCACTATACCATTATCTTACCAAATGAAATTAAAAATAATTTCTTAAAACCATCTAGTACCTAGCCCATATTTAGGTATTCATGATCAGTCTTAAAAATTTTGTTCCACTTTTATTTTGGTGAGTCTGTAAAGTTCAAAGTAGAATTTGAAGGTTGAACAACAAAATATATTACTTAGTAAAGCGTCACTAATTTATAGTAACTGGGAAGAATCCGAGTAGATCTTAAACATTTGGATTATGGCGTTCTTTGAAAAAATGCCTACCTATTCCTTTCACATTCATCAGCGACTGAATTTAGGAAAGACCATCCCTTAGAGGCCTAGAGGCATTTGTCCAAATGAAGGAACCCCACCAACAGATCTCTACCTGCCTGATTTATCTCACAGCTTGACTTGATCTCCGTGACATCTCCTCTTTGTTGCTGGCATTTGTGTTTTGCTCATGGACCAACACTGTATGATTACCAGGCAGGCCAGTGGATGAGAGGCAGCGTTTCTTAACAGGAAATTGAGAGTTTTTAATGGAGAGATAATTATTTATGTTTAGCACATCACTGATTGTATTTAAATAGCTATTTCTGAATGATTTTAATTCTATAAAGTAATTTTAAGTGCGGTCTGTAAGTATTCTGGATTGGTGGCTCAAACCTGGCCATGCTACAGCCCCACCTAACCCTGGGTCAGACCAAGGAATCTCTCTGCACACAAAGTTAGCAGGTGGGCTCGCATGTCTTTCCCCTGAAATATTGCTTCTTTTGTAATTTGCGTAGTACCCTGTTTTTTTATAGATAAAAACAATTTTAATTTATTGTGTATACCTTTTCTCTTAAAAACTTTGAATTCTATTAGCCTCTAATTTGTGATGTCCGAATTAGTGGTTATATCCTCCTTACATGAATTTCTTGGCAATTTATTTTACTAACTGCACAAAAGTAAAAAGGTGGACAATTAAAAAAATCTCCCCCAGCTTCTACTAATTAAAAATAACTTTTCTTTTCCCAGGTAGTTATTTTGAATAAGTTACATGTTTTTAAATCAAATCATACATATTTAGGGTGTATAACACGATGATTTGCTATGATTTGCTATACATACACTCAATGTACATAGCTTATATATATATATGTATATATATACATATATATATATCAAATCATCATGCCGTGTATCTTATTACATAAACAAAAGATTATCTAGAGCAAGTTGGCAAATCTGTTCATCCCTCTGTTATTTTATAGCTTGTGAGTCAGTGGTTTCTACATATATATATGTGTGTGTGTGTGTGTGTATATATATATATATATATATATATACACTTTTTTTTTCATCCACCACAGCTGAAATGCTGTTTCCATTCAAAAATTTTCAATATACTGGGGATGTCAAAAAAATGTATACAAGCAAACCCTTTGGTCAACATTGCTCAAGCAGTAGTTCGCCATAATCAGAAGTGTCTGGACGCTGATGGTAACCACTTTGAGCACCTCTTGTAATTGCAGAAGTCAAACATGACTTGCATTCATCTTTTGTTATCGGTATATATCGAGTATTACAATTTTAATACAGTTTTTCTTTCTTAAGATGTGTATACATTTTTTTGGCACCCTCTGTATTTTGGTCTTTATAGTTTTCAATGGTTATCTAAGAAACCTATATAATATCCTTAATTTTGCCTTTTGGCAATGCTTAAAATATTTGCTGGTCCCTTTTCTGTATCAAAATTTTTTCTCTAATATTTCCTTTAAAGGGTATACTATAATTCAGCTCATTGTGGACAAATTAAAAAATGAACTTGATCTTGGTAAGATTTCTCCCTTCACTAACACTTTTTTAAAAGATAAGCTGGAAATTTGCACTTTTATGTGAAATATCCTGATTTTAAAATGCTGACCATAAGGTCAAAACTTTATACGATACTTTCTGGCTTCCCCATTGTGGATCAAATATATGTATGTAGTCTGCTAGTTTATAACTTCTGAGCTTGGAGGTACTGAAAAAGGGTGCCAGCCCTGATTTGGCAACATTCGTTATATGGTATTTATTCTTGCTCTAACCTGTTGTCTTTTCTTCTGCACTGTTTTCCTTTCTGCCCCATAGATCAGGCTAGAGTAAAGGAAATGAATATATTCACTTCACTTTTACTGATTGCTAATAATTAGACCATTTCTGAATGGAATCCTCAACCAGTTTTGCTTTGGGAGATGATTAAAATTAATTGTTCCCTTCCCTTTTGTCTTTGGAGAATCAGATCTTCTGTTTTCTGGTTGTTTTTTTCCCAAACAATTTTTGAATAGCATTATCATGTCAGTATATAGTAAATTAGAAGTTAATAAGGGATTATAATTTAATGGCTACATTAAACAAACTATACTATAAACAGTTTAAAATTACCTGTCAAACTAAGTAGCTATTTGCTGAAACAAGTTTAAAGACCCTCTTAATCAGAAAATAATAAATATCTTTCTTTTAAGAAGAAACAGAAGTTTCAAAGATTGACAAGGTATATATTCTAAGAAATACTTCTGGCATGTGCTAATTTCAACAAATGATCAAGGAGTTTAGATTTCAAGAGAAACAATCTATAATGTCAAGAGCAAAGCATTTTCAGATGTCCCAGACATAAATAAGGCATTTATCACTGATATATGGGAAAGATTATATTTAAGACTTTACCAGTTGGTAATTTGAAATTCTTTAAGAAAATACTACTTTTGAACTTTAAACATTCAAATGGGAATATAAAGTTTGCCATCATGTACTTTTTTGAACATTAATACTAATACAAAATATTACAAGCTTGTTAGCTAACTCTCTATTTACAACTATTAAGGAAAAATACTCTTTTCTTGATTGGCAAATTACCTGTTTAATTATGTAAGAGTACAATGGCATAGTATTACTTAGAATTTTTGGAGAATAATAAACTATAGTCAACATTAATGAGCAAGTTCTGATGGGCCTTACTAGGGGAAAATAAAAGCTTTGCTTACTAGTTTTTTGTTTGTTTGTTTTAATTTTAATCTACCATTCATTATCCACTTTCTTTTTTTTTCTTTAGCAATTTGATGATTTATTTTCATTATTTTTCTCTATTGAAGTTTGTTTTATAGAATTGTGACCATATAGTACATACTGCCTTTATTTTCTGATTTTTCACTTACTAATCTTATAATCATTTTTCATATCAGTGCATGTTCATCTTTTCCATGTTATTTACATGTAATTTTTAAATCAGCTGTAGTTACCATGTTTTACATTACGTCTTCAGACCTTATTCATCTTACAGTTGAAGGTTTGTACCCATTTCAACTTGTCCATATTTTATACCTTAATATATATTAAACATGATTAAATTTTATTGTATTTAAAAAGCCTTTTCAGGATCTGGCAGACTCTTTGGGTCATCATTACGAACATTAGCTTATAGTTGCAATGTATCAGTGTAGACCCCCTGGCTTTTAGAGCACTGGGCTTTTAGAATACCAGGTTTCAACTAGTTTTTTGTCTCAGTGGAAGACATCACATAATGTAACACAAACGCTGAGAAGTGAGAACTGAAGAGTCTCTGGCCAAGTCACTGCAGCCAAAATAACTGGACTGCGGCATGGCTGCTCTAGGCATTTTTTTGCTGGCGTAACAATCCCTGAGGCTTGGCACATGGACAGTTTGGGTTGCGACAATCGGGATCTGTCAGAAGAGAGAGAAAGCAGTAGAGTCAACATTGCGATGGACAGTTCAGTGATGCAACCTCTGAAATGTAAGATTATTCCAAGCTGACTATCAAAAAATGGGTAGGTTTGGGGGTCATTTTTGTGGGAGGGGGACATGAGACAGAATTTCAAATAGACCTAGAAGAATGTTTCTGAATGCTGTTTTTCTCTTTAACTCATTAGTAGAAGAGAGTTGGAAGATACTCTGAGGAAAATAAGGCAGTTTATTCAGATGTAGTATTTCTTTCACTCTGAAGAATAACACATTAAATATGAGGTAATGTATTTTAGTAGTATAGATGCAATGGAAGATTATTCCTTTTTATGGCAAAAATTGCCAATATAGAAGCTACTTTCATTGCCTGATTGTTACAAAACATTTCATATATGGTTTAAAAAAATCAGTGTGAACTAAAATCAATACCTTTTTAGAGCATTATAGCAAGAAGTAACAAAAAGAGTTCAAAGTCTAATGTAGTATACTTATATTACTGAAATAGTGGCTCATAGTGAAAGTTATTTACGAGAAAATGAATGTGACAAATATGAATAATGAAAAAGAACAGAAAAACTTTCAAATATGAGGAAGTTAGAGTGATCTGAATAGAGCCAGAAATAATGACGTTTTGTGTTTTAATAATTAACTGAGGAAGGTTTTCAAATCTCTAGAGGGTTGGTCTAGTAATTGGAGTCTGGGTATATTTTCATTTAGTTAAATCTCTATGTGACTTTTTTCCCCTAATGGTAATTGGGACAGTATATACAGATGAATAATATGAATACTAGGGCACAAATTCATAAAACTGAGATATGGTTCCAGCTCTGACATTTAGTAGTCGTTCAACCTTCAGCAAAATCTCTCACCTTCAAATTTCTTTTTCCTTAGCTAAAGTCAGGGTTTTGGACTAGACCTTTAAGGAACCTCTATTTTTGAAACATTGTCTATCAGCAGAAGATAGGATAACTCAGTTATGGTATGTCCAGATAATAGGAGATATATGCAGCTGTTAAAATAGAGGTCAGTCTATAAGTACAGATGGGGTATGAGTAATTGATTCCTTAATCCAACAAATTTTGAGGCCTATATACCAGGTGCTTTTGATGTTAGGAATACAGAAAAGAACACAGACATAGGGTTTAAATTAAAGAGAGATCAGACAGTAAATCAGTTAAATATATCATGGGGTCCGGGAGTGACAATTGGCCATGAAGAAAAATGAAGTACTTTTTCTAATCACTGAAACTTGATAAGGGAAAAAAGATATAGAATATATTTGAGACACTATTAGAATTCTTTAAAGACTTGGGAGTTGGTTGCCCTTGCAGTAAACATTGGAGGTCAGGATATGATGTGATAGGGAGAGAAGCTTATTTCTCATACTCTTTTGTGCTGTTTCATGTTTTTTGTTTTTTCTTCTTTGATACGTGTGCATGTATTACTTTAAAAAAAAAAACCCAACAAAACGAAAAAGACAAACAACAGAATCCTTAATGATGTGGGGGAAAATTGATGATATATTTAACATACCAATCTGAACTTTTTGTGGCTAAGTATACTAGTCTTATCTACGTGTCCTGTGTCCTAATAATGTTTAGATAACAAAGTTTTTTTGGTTTTTGGTTTTATCAGTCTTTTCTTTTTGAAGTGTACAAGTCTTTTTTAAGTGTTAACATTTGCAATGCTAAAACTTAAGTTTATGTATAGTTTTCCTTAATATGTTCAAATACCAAGAAAAGAAAATCTCTCTAAAAGCTCTAAACTTTTGTTAAAGGACAGCTTGGTTATTACTTCATGTCTTCCTTAGGGTAAGAATTAAAAGTCTTGACATTTTGTCTTACGTATTTTAACTTTTATTCAGCTTTAGTATGTTTACTTCTAGGTTCAAAACATCAATTGAACTTGGAGAACTGAAATGAGGTCACTCTTTCCCCCTAAAAAAATCAACATGCCTAAGCATCTTTCCTGATTTTTATCTCTGTTCTTTTCTAGTTGGATGAAAAATCTGACAAACAGTATGCTGAAAATTATACAAGAGTGAGTATATAAAGTCCTAAGGGAATTAAATTCTCAAGGTCAATTAAGCTTACTTTCCACTACTATTTCATTCTTTGTTTTACTGCAGTTGAACTGATGGAGATATTCTTCCTTTCCTCATCCATTTCCTGTCCTTGACCCTCCAAATTCCTCGGAGGTTGAATCATGTGAAGCACTGGGAAGAGAGGAGACACTGCACTTTATTTCCCTGAATGTCACCTCTTAAGCTTTTGGCTGTTGTTTTGATTTTCATTTCTCTAGAATTTGATCCTGAGAAGAAGCCATAAACATTGTAAATGAAGTGTCTTTAAGAATAGTGGTGACAAACTCTTATTTTTTTCCCCTTAAGATATATATACATATATATGTGTGTGTATATATATATATATATATTTTTTTTTTTTCCAGCAAAATAACTCCTTTCTGGGAGTTGCTTTGTGTCAAAGTCTCTAATTTTCTTCTAGAATTATTTTTGGAAACTCATCTTAGAGAGATTATCAGGATTAATTTTATGCTATACCCAAAAAAGATATACCAGTTCTGTCCAATAGAAATATAGTGTAAGCCACAAATGTAAGCTACATAACATAATTTAAAATTTTCTAGTAGCCACATTAAAAAGTAAAATTAATTTAAAGAATATATTTTATTTAACCCAAATATCCAAAATATTTCAACATAATCAATATGAAAATTTATTGAGATATTTTACATTCTTTTTTTCCGCGCTAAACCTTCGAAATCTGGTGTGTATTTTACATGTAAAAAAAAAAATCTCAACTTGGACTAACTACATGACAAGTACTCAGTGCTAGGGGCTACTATTGGACATCTCAGATCTATGCCATTTATTAATCCAATAGCACAAGCTCCCATTTAAATTAATTACAGGAAGAGTTGTCTAAATTCATAGTGATACAGGGTGTTGTTGCTCTCAGCTGCAAATAGTATCTCTAACTTTATCAACAAAGTATTAGAAAAAGAAAAGATCCTAAAGAAGCAGCTTCAGGAACTAAATAGGGGACTGCCAATTAGCATATCAATTACAAAGTTATAAAACTATTTTTAAATTAATCTGATGTACTCACCCCAGTGTTGTTTACAGTACAGCAAAGATAAACTTAGAAAACAAATAACTCTCACACAAAACTACTTCCTTCTTCGTTCTTACGAATTCTAGATTCCAATAAAGCGTTTGAGTGAACGAAGTCATGCTTCTAGTGCCTGAGCCCTTCTCTGGGTACCCCCTCCCCAAAGCCAATCTGAATTGCCTGCAGGTTGCACTTGGTAACTTCTCATCTACACTGTATTAGATCTCCTTCCCTGCCCCATTGTTAGTTTCCATAGCGAACATATTTTTAAAGAAACAAGACTTAGAAGTGTTATGTTTCTTTTCTCTAGCCTTCATCTCGAAATTCTGCCTCAGCAACAACCCCTCTAAGTGGAAACTCATCTAGACGAGGAAGCGGAGACACCAGCAGCTTAGTAGATCCAGACACCTCATTAAGTGAATTGCGGGTAAACTGAAATTTTTGGTTTGCTTTTTAAAAAACAATTTTTTGCCTTCTTGGTAGTGTAGTAGTATCCTGGAATTATTTAACATTTAATGTGACGCAGTAGAAAGAAAAGGAGTATGAGTTCTTTAAAAAAAAATTGTGATTACAGTTCAAGAATGTGACTTCGGTCTGAAAGGAAGGCGATTAGTTAATTCTTTTTTCTATTCTCTTTCCTGAACTTTTGATGATATTGGAATGAGTTCTGCTAATTTAAAAATGGCAAAAAAACAAAACGAAACAAAAAAAAAAACCTTTTGAATGTGTATAAAAGTAATTCTCTCAGAAATAATTGGTCATATTTTAAATGGAAAATATGTGGATGTACAAGGAAACAGACTCTGGGAATTATTAGTCTTGTGAGCCATTATGGTATTATTTGGCTGCTTCAGTATAGTTATCTCTCAGTTTTTCATGATAAGACAAAATAATATTTGGGATAAGAGAAATACCTGAGTAATGAAAAGTTTATTTAACCATTAGTTGCGTCTCCATTCTTATCAACTCTTTTATTTGAAAGATGGGGATTTTCAAAATGTATTTATTTAAATGTCTATTTGCTGAGCCTGCTATTTGTGAGCAATGGGACAAGGGCAATAATAAAAATTTCATTCATTCATTCATTCATTCATTCATTCATTCATTCATTCATTCAACATTTACTGAACCTTTGGTCCTAGAGATTTAGGCAGTAAAACACACTTTGGACTTCAGCAGTTCATTGTTTCATAGGGAAGATCAGCTGATACAAACTAGTAAAACCAAGTGGTATGATACAATGGTAGTAGCCAGAACAAGGCTGGTAAGGGAGTTCAGAGAAGCATCATCTAAATTGGACTAGGAGACGAGATAACCAAAGGCTTTTCAAAGGAGAAAAACTGTGAGCTAAGGTTTGAAGGAAGAATAAAACTTAACCAGGCAGCGAAGTTGAAGGGGGAAGGCTTTCTTCCCCGAGAGAAATTCATTCAGAGAACCAGAAAGTTATCTGTGTAGTTAACTTGCCAGAGGATGGGATGAGAAGTGAATAGTGGTGGGTGACAGGGACGGCTGGAGAAGTAGTGATAGGCCCAATCGCTGAGCATCTTGTTTGGCAACCTAAAGTGAATTCAGTTTTACCCTGACACAATGGTGGGGTGTGAAATAGGGGAAGACATACTTTCTGAGTTGCATTCCTAAAGGACCACAGTTTGGAGGAAGCACTGGAGGCGAGGACAGTAACTCTGTGATTGACCAATGAGGAGGAGATGAACAAGTCCAAACTGTGATGGGAGAAGAAAATGTAAACAACTTGCTCTGAAGAGAATACTGGAGGATAGGAAGTTCGTTAGTCAGTAGCAGAGAGAGAGAGAGGGTTAAGAGAAGGTTTTTGTTTTTTTCTAAAGGCAGGATTGATTATTATTTTCATTGGTTGGATTGAGCCAGTAGAGAGAGAATATGAAGGCTGAGAAACGAGAGGGGCAACAGACAGCAAAATGCCTGAGTGAGGGAGAGGATGAGCTAAGATGGATGGGGTGGCCTGATTTGGAGGTTCCCTCTCACTGGCTTAGTAGGGGAGGAGTTGAGGCAGGTGGTGACAGAGTAAGAGTGTAGGCAGGGTGGAGCAGGAGTCTGGCTTGTGCAATGGGGAGCTAGTGAAAGTGGGTTGGGGGTTAGGACAGGGTGGAGAGGTTTGGAACAGTGGCAGTGGTGGCAGAGGAGAGCTGCCCCAGGTCAGCATGGCCATGACTTGGAAGGTGTCAGTATTTACTCTTACTAAGTACCAGGCATAAGTGCTGGGAGTACAAAGTTGGGTAACAAAACTCTTACCTTTAGGTGCTATTTTCTAGGGGGACAAAAGGCAGGAGGAAATAGCCTCAGACTTAGCTTGTGCTTGCCTTGTATTTCTTCTCTGAGAGAGTGACTTCTTTTAGCAAAAGGAGATTTTTGTATCCTGGCATCTGGTTCCTCATAGGTCCTCAATAAATGTCTGTTGAATGTATCAATGAGTAAAAGACAGACAAACCTACCAAAGGGGGAATGAAGGGGACAAGGGAAATGTAATACAGAAATTGTGTATAATCGGCTTTGGATAATTGATCCTGCCTGTTATTGCAGAATTGTATTTAGGGCCTTGTGGCAGTTATTTCCCACATAAATCAAACGTCCAGAATAGACCATATGTAGCAGGGAAACAATATTTTACATTTAAAATTTGACCTGCTTTACTTTTTAAACAAGGATTATGGTAACATTTGGAACAAATGCTTTTCTCATTATTTAAATGGTGTTCTCAAGGTAGTCTCTCATTTGACTTTGTGTTTAAAATGTTTGGGTTTAACTTCCCTCCCTTTACATCCTTTCTCTCAAATTAATTGTGGTCAGTAACTGAAATTATTGAAAGACAACTTTGTCCATATCCATTTATTATATTTTTTAAGACTTCTGCATGAGTCAGTAAAATTTGCTGCTTATAATTATTTTACTACATATTTTACTAATTCTAGGTGAAGCCTTGTGCTCAATTATTTAAATGATTTATAAAATTTTAAAAGTTGTATGTTAAAAATGTTACAATTTATATAGCTTTTTTTCATATACAGTCCCGCCCCCATTTGCTAATGTTCTTTCAACAGGAGTTAATGCCAAGAAAATATTTAACACTTTAGTTTGATTACTCCAGACCTTCCCCAGTCCCACTATCAGCTGATTGGTTTGCCCCTTTTAATGGTTGGGAGTGGCAGTTACATATGTGTACTTTGATTTTTCTGCCTTTGGTCTAGAATATACAAAAGCAAGGTCACATTTTCATATGACTCTTTTGACACGGAAGATATGTTTATGTATGGTTTTATGCAATGGTTCATTCCTATGTCCCACAGGATATCTATGACCTTAAGGACCAGATACAGGATGTAGAAGGGAGATACATGCAGGGGCTTAAAGAACTAAAGGTATCAGGGCCCATTCTTCAGCCCAAGCATGCTGTCTGTACGCAGAAGTGTTGGTAATGGTGGCTTCACGAGTTCTATTAACCCCACTGCACATAGCTTCACTAACAGCGTTTGTCTTTCAAGCATGTGCTTAACCTGCAATGCATAGGAAAGGCGAACTTTCGATCTCTGCTTGTGTTTAAATGTTTAGTATGTAGCTTTTGGAATATTCGGTAAAATATTTTATACCTTACAGTTTTTAAACCTTGTAAAATACTTGAATGTTTCTTGTGTCTTAGCCATACAAAATTGAATTGGGCAAACACCTAAAAAAGTATTCTAAGGATACTTTTTAATTGAGAATCAGACCTTAAAATTCTTCCAAGGTAAATAAGAGAGTGTTGCCTATTTCTGTCACCAAATCCAATCAATATTAAAGGCAGGAGGAAGAAGCATCTAAGAGAGCATTATTACAAATATTCCCTCTGGAAGAAGGACCCTGAAGCCTGTGTTTTCTTTTTCTTTTTTTTTTAACCTTTCGTTAAACAGGGTTACACAGATTCAGTGCCTTAAAGAATTTGGAGATAAATTTAAATGGGCCTTATCTTTTCTGAGCAAGGATGACTACCAGTTTTTAATACAGGTGTCCATGTGAGGTAGACATTTTGGTTACAAATGGCATTTGGTTATCACACTCTTCTCCATGTTTTTATTATGAAATTCAAGCCTAATATGAGGAAACTAAAAGTTCCTCTGAACACACACATGTCCCTATTTGAAATAGAAATACTATCAGGTCTCTGAAAAAACATCAGCAAAACATTCAGAAAGGTGACTCAGGATGTACCCCATGAAGCTAATGGGCAACCCTTTATCAGCCTCCTTGGTGTGATTTGAAGTAGCCCAGCTCCCAGCCAAACCTTCATGCAGGTGATTGTTGTCCATGAGAAACTTACAGGTCAGACTCAGGACCAAAAAAGGTAGGAAGTCCTATCCTATGGTGAGTACCTGTGAGGGAAGCTTGGAAGCTGCTGAGATGGCAATGTGAGATTGTCAGTAAACATCACGAGAATTACAGAGTTAGGATGCTATGTGTTTAGTCTTACTGCTTGAATCTTCAGAACTTAATCCCCCTTTTAAGGTTTTACAGATGTGACTTTTGGAAATATCTTGGATCAAGGGAATGAATCCAATACATTAAATACACTCATATTAAAGTCTCATGTATCGGGAAAGCAAGCGATTCAGGGGCATTCTTACTTGCTTTTTATTTTATTTGAAACATTTTTACTCACCTTTTAGATCTACCATTTATTGCATTCTTTGAAGGATGCAAAAGAACAGATTAAATCTATTTGAGACTTTGAACAGATAAGATCCTTTTTCTTAATTCATGGTGAGTGTATAACTGAACCTGACTTCAGGTTAATATTTATCCTTGAAATGATTTTTAAATGGGAGAAAAATCATTTTTTAAAAAAGATCTGATTTATTATAAAGCATGGTGGTGTGATGTATCTGTATCCTATTTAAAAAGGATGCTGGGTCATTGTTTATGACATTATTTTTGATTAAGTATGTCTGCCTTTTGGTGATTTTCCCCATTCTTGTTAAAACACAGATTGCTGGACCCACAGATTGTGGGTCTGGGATGGGGTTGAAAATTTGCATTTTTACCTGGTTCCCAATAATGCTGTTGCTGTTAGTTTAGAACCCACACTTTGAAAACCACTGCCCTAGACGGATTTAAGTACAACTAATTCCTAATGGGTATCACTATGTAAGCTAGATTAAAATCACTAAAACTGCCTTGATACTTAAATTTAAAACAGTTGTCTATGGTCTGTTGATTAAAGGACGAGTACATTACATAAACTTTATGTCAAATTTATTGTGTTATATATCGTGTCTTTGCATCTACTGCTTGCACTAGGTTTGATTCTGGTGTTCATGCAGTTATGCTCCATTTTATATGGGACTGAGTTTTGAGGAGGATTTTTTTAATGCTATTAGCTTCTAAGATGGATCGAATTCATTCTAAATTTTGCATTGTGTTACGATACTACTATTTAAAATCATTATACAATTGACTTTGCTTATATTCTTTCTTTGGGTTGTATTTGTTCCCAATTCTAGTATAAACATTGCTTGTTAATACAATCCTAGTTTGTGAAACATTATGAAGTGTATGTAAATGCGTGTATCTTTATTGACATAATTTGCGTACCATAAAATTTACAGTGTATAAAATTCAATGATTTTTAGCATAGCTACACAGTAGTATAACCATCACCACAACCCAATTGTAGAACATTTCCTTTATCCCCAAAAGAAACCCCATAAAATTAGCAGTCATTCCCTATTCATCTCTACTCCTACACTCAGCCCTGGGTAACTGCTAATCTACTTTCTGTCTCTGTGGATTTGCCTGTTCTGGACATTTCGTGTAAATGGAATCGTACAGTATGTTGTCGTTTGTGAATGAGCTTTCATTTAACATAATGTTTTCAACATTCATCCGTGTTGTAACATGTGTACCTCTTTCTCCCCTCACCCCCCCCCCCTGTATTTTATGTCTATATAGTCCATCAGATGGATTTACCACATTTTGTTTATCCATTTGTCAGTTGATAGACATTTGGGTTGTTTCCAATTTTTGGCTATTATGAATAATGCTGCTATGACCACTTGTGTACAAGTCTATGTATAGACATAACTTTTCATTGGGTCATATGGTAATTCTGTGTTTAACATTTGGAGGAGTTACCTAACTGTTTTCCAATGCAGCTGCACTATTTTACATTCTCACCAGCAATGTATGAGGGTTCTAGTTTTTCCACATCCTCACCGACACTTACTTTGTTTCTTTTTTCTTTTTATTATAGATTATAGCTATCCTAGTAGGTCTGAAGTTGTATCTCATTGTGGTTTCGATGTGCACTTCCCTAATTACTAATGATGTTGAGCATGTTTTCCTGTGTGTATTGGCCGTGGTATATTCTCTTTAGAGAAATATTTATTCAAGTCCTTGTCAGTTTTAAATTGAATTATGTATCTTTTTTATTACTGAGTTGTAGGAGTTCTTTATATATTCTGGATACAAGCTCCTTATCAGATAGAAGATTTACAAATATCTTATCCCATTCTATGGGTTATCTTTTCAATTTCTTGATGGTATTGCTTGTAGCACAAAATTTTTTTATTTTGATGAAGTCTGTTTTTCCTTTTGTTGATAGTGCTTTTGGTTTTGTATGTAAGAAACCATTTCCTACTCCAAGCACATGAAGATTTACTGCTATGTTTTCTTTGAAGACTTTTATAGTTTTAAATCTTACATTTGGGTCTCTGGTCCATTTTGAATTAATTTTTGTGTATGGTGTGAGAAAAGGATCCAACTTCATTCTTTTGCATGTGGATATTCAGTTGTCCCAACACCATTTGTTGAAAAAAAACTGTTCTTTTCCCACTGAGTTGTCTGGGGCACCCTTGTCAAAAATCAAGTGATCATAAATGTAAGTGCTCTGGCCTGTCATTTCTATTTCACTGATCTTGGTTTGATAAATATTTGTATTAATATTTTAAAAATTTATTTCCAACATTGATGACTTTTTTCTACCGTGTTTCCCCGAAAATAAGACCTAACCGGAAAATAAGCCATAGCATGATTTTTCAGGATGCTCGTAATATAAAACAAGCCCTAATGCATCTTTTGGAGCAAAAATTAATGGAAGACCCAGTCTTATTTTCAGGGAACTATGGTATGTGAAATGTCTTTCCTTTTTAGCTTTAAAAAAAGTTAGTCTTTAGTAGTAAGCTATCAAACTAGATATTGTTACTAAAAAACAGACTTGTAAGCTCTTTTAGGCAGAAAACATAGAAGTAGATAAAATTTTAGGCATTTTGTGGTAGCTCTTTTTTAAATAATCATTTTGTATTGCTTATTTAAAAATGATTAAAATTTGAATAATTGCTAGAAAAACATGTTTATACATTTACATTAGAACAGGAAAGTACTGAAAACAAACATCCAGGAAGTAGCAAAATTCAAATGAGTAGGAAGTTTACTTGTGTAAAGTGAGGCTGTATTCTGTTGTCTCATTGCATTCTGAATACCAAACAAATTGTTAAAAACTACAGGAGTAACATTTCTGAAAACATTGATGATGCTTCATTTTATGACTCTTAAAAATATATGTCGTCTGCTCACTTTTTCATCTTTCAGAGGCTACCGTGCTGCTTGATTTTGTTTCCTTGGATAGCAGACAGCACATAAAGTTCTTATAATGGCGTTATTGGCTTATTACCATCTTTCTGTCTTATGTGCATGTTACTAAACAAGGAGTTCCCCAAACTGCTTGTATTTTGCAAAAGTGCATCTTCATGTGTTTGTGCCAGTGCTATAGTTTCCTGTTATATGTTGTATATAGGCAATGAACATATCTTAGATATCAGGCTGATGACTCTGACTTTCATTTAGGAATCTTTGTCTGAAGTGGAAGAAAAATACAAGAAAGCCATGGTTTCCAATGCACAGTTAGACAATGAGAAGAACAATTTGATCTACCAGGTAGACACCCTCAAGGATGTTATTGAAGAACAGGAGGAGCAGATGGCGGAATTTTGTAGAGAAAATGCAGAAAAATCAAAGGTAATTGTTCACCTTGTATCACGTCTTTCTCTTGGGTCAGAAAATTGAAGCTTCCCATTTAAGAAGTACTGGGCTTAATGGAAGAATGCAGCATACCTGGATGTTTTAGTTAAAACCAATTGGTAGGAAGTTGACAAAACATAAGATTAAACAGGTCCTAAAATATTTTTCTTTTAAAATTTTTATCGTTTATTTTATTAAGGAAAAGTTGTGACCTCTTTTAGTTTCTGAAAATAGAATACAATTCAAGTTTTATCTTTATTTTGTATCTCTTAATTGGAACACTTAATAAGCGAATTACTTATTTCTTCCTGTTTTAACTGGCTGGAACTCCACAAAGCTCCAAAGACTTTCAGTGTGATGATTACTTTTTCTTTTTTTTTCTTTTTTACACTCCCCTCCACCCCCATTTCTCAAGAGAAAGTGTTTTCTAAATGATTGGAGAGAAGTTTTTAATCAGTAATTTAGAAACAGCAGTTTGGAGATGTGGGTCAGAAAGCAACAGATGTTTTCTTTAGAGGTTTGTGAACTATATTATTAAAATGTGCAGATGGAAAATTAAAGCCACTGCCCAAGGTCCAGATTTGCTCTTTGACAACTGCAAAAAACAAATTTGGTTCTCTTAAAAGCTTATTGGATTCGGACTTTCTAAAAAAGGTTTATCGGGGAATATTGGGGAACAGTGTTTTTCTCCAGGGTCCATCAACTCCAAGTTGTCCTTCAATTTAGTTGTGGAGGGCACAGCTCAGCTCCAAGTCCAGTCACCGTTTTCAATCTTTAGTTGTAGGGGACACTGCCCACCATGCCATGCGGGAATTGAACAGGCAACCTTGTTATTAAGAGCTCGCACTCTAACCAACTAAGCCATTGGGCCGCCCTCGATTTGGACTTTTTAAAGGATTGATGTCAGTCCAAACAGAGGACAAATGATTATTACTGCCGAAAAATGAGTTGCCACTACATTGCAAAAATAAAAAGCCCAGAAAATAATTTAGGAACTGTGCATTGGAGAATTGTTAGGAACAATAACAATCTGAGTTTGTACATAATAATGGGGAGAGAAGCTGTTGATATAACCTCTAAGGGACCAGCGTTAATACTGTAGACGCTCTAAGGATTTGTTTCATTGAGGACTGAAAATGCTCGTTCCAGTCTGTTTTGGTAATGTTTAAAAAGTGTTAGGAAGTGTTTGCCAAGAGTTTGTGGGAAGGAGGGATGCATAGGTGGAGTGCAGAGGATTTTTAGGGCAGTGATACTAGTTTGTATAATACTGTAATGGTGGACACATAATACATTTATCAAAGCCCATAGAATGTACAGCACTAAGATTGAACCCTAATGTAAACTGTGGACTTTGGGTGATCATGACGTGTCAGTATAGGTACACTGATTGTAACCAATGTACCACTCTGGCTCTGGGCCGGGATGTTGAGTGGGGAAGGCTGTTCCTCTGTGGGGGCAGGGGTTATTTTCAAACTCTGTGCTTGCCACTTACCTTTGCTGTGAACCTAAAACTACTCTAAAAAATAGTCTTTTAAAAAAAAAGTTAGGATAAGAAGACTTGTATCTAGAACGGTGAAAAAGAAGCTTCTGGGTATTTTCAGTTTGGATGACAGTGGCCGGTTGAAGAGTATGATTTAATGGCAATAAGTGGTTTCTTCTTTGAGTCTTTCGTCAGGCAAATTTTGGATATTCTGAGCCATCATACTTTACCTAGAGTCCTTGGACTCCTTTTTTGCTTTCCCACACATTTTTTAGATCGATTTCTGGCCCTTCTAGCAGATTAGAAGAGAGTCTCATGCTGCGTATTTAATGATCAGAACTAAAGCGAGTTCTTACCTTTCCATCTTCTAAAATGTACTGGAGCATTTTTAAAATAAAAAAATAAATTAAAAAACCTGCTTAACTATTTTAACCATTTTTTTCTTCTATCATTTTCTAAGGTACAGAGATGTCTTAGTATATATAGAGTTGTGTTATTTTATTTTTTTAAATCTTGTGCTTTTGAAATTTGAAAAGTCTGTAAGCTTCAAATACCCTGTCAATCTGTTTAAGGTACTCTGATGCTGAAGACTTTGGAATGGTGTCTCTCAGTAACATACCTTCACCCTGAGCTCTTCTTCGAGATACGAATATGTACTGCCTCATGCAGTAGAATGTTCATGGTCACAGACATACAAAGAGGTTGGGCCCTCTGTATGTTTCATTATAGCAGCAGATGGTGAAGGTAGAGAAGGATCATTCAATTAAAATGATGATACTAATGCAGTTTTTCAAAATGTCTTTAGTGTTTCCTGTTGGGATTATAATTATATCTTCTATACCTCCCTTAGGGACAAAAATGCCTGATTAGTAGTGTCTCAAGTATATTCTTCTTTTCTTAATAGCTATTCATTTTATTAGCAAATTCTGTTGGTTTTTTTTATTATGTGATTTAAAAAAGTTTTATTACAAATTTTAAACATACGAAAAAATAGAGGAGTATAATGAGCTTCCTAAACCCGTCACCTACTCCCAACAACCATCAACCCACGGCCAATTTTGCACTTCCTCCACTCATTTGAAGCAAGTCCTCACCATCTCATATTTTAATGTGAATTTAGGTATAACTCTATAAACAACATGGAATCTTATCTCTCTAAAATGTAACAGTAAGACCATTTCACATCTGAAAAATGAAGAATAATTCCTTTATACTACGTCTCCAATCATTGTTAAATTTTTAATTGTCTCATATATTACAAAAGATTTTTAAAAAACAAACAAGCAAACAAAAGATTTTTCTTTTTTATGCTTAATAAAAATGAGGATCCAGGTAAGGTCCACACATTGGAATTAGTTGTCATGTCTTTTAAGTCTCTTTATTTATAGGTTTCCTTTCATCTCTTTTTTTTTCTTTCTTTCAATTTATGTGTTGACGAAACTGGATAGCTAAGCAAAATAAGTCAGGCAGAAAAAGTCAAGAACCATATGACTTTACTCATATGTGGGATGTAAAACTGAAAGCAACGAAGGAACAAGACAAACAAAGAAACAAAAACTCATAGACACAGACAACAGTTTAGTGGTTACCAGAGGGTAAGGGTAGAGGGGGGTGGTAGAAGAGGGAAAAGGGGATCAAATATATGGTGATGGAAGAACTGACTCTGGGTGGTGAACACCCAATGTGATATATAAATGATATATTATAGAATTGTACACTTGAAACCTATGTAATTTTACTAATCCATTTCACCGCAATACTTAATAAAAAAAGAAAAAAGAAGAAACTGGATTGCCTATTTTACCAGTTTCTGGCAGTCTTAGGGATTTTGCTGTTTTATTCCCATGGACTCTTCAACGTATTCTTTTTTCCTCTATATTTCCTTTAAATAGGTAGTTAGGTTTAAAGTCTTAATCAAATATAGGTTTAGTATTTTTGGCAAATCTACGTCGTAAGTTATTTTCTTTCAGGAGGCCCAGATGTATGGCTGTCTCTCACTGACATTGTAGCTGGATGCTTACATCTGTTAGTTGATTAGGGGTTGCAAAGTGGGATAGTCTAATTTTGTTATTACGGCTCTATTTTCTTTTCTTTTATTATTTTAAAACATCTTTATTGAGATAATTTACATATCATACGATTCATCTGTTTAAAGTGTATAATTCAGTGGGATTTTTTGTATATTCACAGATAGGTGTAACCATCACCACAGCCAATTTTAGACTATTTTGATCATGTCAAGAAGGAACCCTACACCCTTTAGCTGTCATTTCTGTATCTCCTGCCACCCGCAGCCCTAAGTAACCACTAATCTACAGTACTTTCTGTCTCTATAGATTTTCCTAATCTAGACTTTCATTTCAGCGAAGTGATATAAAATGTGGGCTTTTGTGATTGGCTTCTTTCTCTTATATTTTCAAGGTTCATCCATGTTTTAGCATGAAGCAGTAGTACTTCATTCCTTTTTATGGCCTAATAAAATTCCATTTAATGCATATACCACATTTTGTTTATTCATTTGTGCATTGATGGACATTGGTTTTTATTTGTTCTTTTCTCCAGAACGGTGTAAAGTTTATTAACATCTAAAAAAACCAAGATGAAACAGCCAACAGCCACTGAATATGGGATAGTTCCTCATTTATAAATTTTACTGCATGGAGGCACATTTTAATCAGCACTTCAAATAATCAAAAAACTACAGTTTTTCTAGGAATGTCAGGGTTTCACTCTCCAAGTAAAAGATTACTGAAAACATTAAGTGACTGTTCCAATTAGAAACAAATGAATACCTCAAAAACGTATAAAAAAGTTGGTAACTACTACTTAAATATGAAATTTCACAAAATTATTTTTGTGGCTAATTCAATTTACTCAGAAAAACTGGCAAAAAAAAAAAAGCCACACATGAATATGTCTTCATTTAAGTACATAATGTTAAGCTAGTTTAAAAAGAAAAAGGTTAAATTAGGGTTTCCAGAGTTTTAGGAGTCCATCTTCATTGTAGATAGCAATCAGGTTCTGATGAGGATGATGTGTGATACCAATCACATCCTTCTCGTGAACTTTTTCTACTTTTTGTCTATGTTGAATAATGCTAAGATAAACGTTTGTGTATAAGTTTTTGTGTGGACATACATTGTTGTTTCTAGGAGTAGAATTGCTGGGTCATATGGCAACTCTGTGTTTAACCATTTTGGAATGCCAGACCTTTTCTGGCTGCACCATTTCATATTCTCACTAGCAGTTTATGCGAGTTCTGATTTCTCCACAGCTTCACCAACACTTGTTATATTCTGACTTTTCCTCTAGTCTGTCATAGCAGGTGTGGTTTTGATTTTCATTTTTCTGATGACTAATGATTTTGAGTACATGTTTTCATATGCTTATTGACTATTTGAATATCTTTCTTGGAGAAATATCTATTTAGATCCTTTGCCAATTTTTAAATTGGATTGTATTTTTATTACTGAGTTATAAGAGTTTATATAGTTTAGATATAAGTCCCTTATCAGATAGATGATTTGCAAATATCTTTTCCCATTCCATGGTTTGTCTTTCCACTTTCTTGTGCTTTATTTATTAGCATTAGACCATCTTTAAAGATAAATGTCCCCTCATCTCTTATTACTCAGTCGAGATACACTTTACATAAGAAAGGGGAGATAAAGGCTTGATTCTTTATTTACGAGTTTTCAAAATAAAGAATTGATTGTTTAGGATCTTATTATAGTCATCCATTATTTGGTTTTTTAGAAAATACCATTATGAAGTCAAGAATTCAAGCATTTGATGATTTCAATCCATTACAGCTTTTTTCCTTCTTGATTTTATTGTCCAACCTTTAAGTAATGTGAACCTCTTTAGGTTGATTCCCAAGTAATTTTGACATGAGTCTAGTTGTTTTTGATAGCTTCTTAGCTATTTAGCGCAGGAAGATGTTCCATGCTCATCTGGTACATATCTTCATCCAGACCTGGAATCAGCCATTTGTCTAAGGAACCCTGGTTCTCTTTTGGTGGAGCAGTGTGGGTGCTAGGGGTGGTCTGGCCACCAAGTTCATCACTGTTTATAGGCCTTTTTAGTGGATATATCAGGGAAACATGTATGTGGAATATTTAAAAAATAATTTAAGAACAAAAGTTTTTAAAGTGAAAATGTCTTACGAGTTTAGGCTGATGATAGTTCTAGGTTTTTACTTAACCTCCTCTGTCTTATATATGTATATATCCTTTTTCCCACACTACCATTCCCAGTTCTCAAAGTCATAGGAGATAATAGTAATTATGTTATGTTCTATCCTCATTGCTTTATACCACAGCACCCAGAATAGCAATACCAATGTTACCACCAACAATATAATTACTGAAAATAGTTGAACATTTTTTGTTGTGTTCTGTTTGGTTGTTATTTTGCTGCTAGGCTATGTATAGTCCAACCATTGTTTTTAAAAGTAACAAAAGTTTTTAAAGTCAAAATGTCTTAAGAGTTTATGCTGATGATAGTTCTAGTTCATGTTCATGACTCTAGAGTTTTTACTTTTGTTTTACAATTATGGAAAATATTTACATATGTCTGAAGTCTAATTAACAACAAAAAATATATATTCAAAGAACTCAATCTGTCTTTTACCACTGTCTCTTCATTCCTATTTCCTCCTTCCTTAAGGGAATTTTTAAATTAACTGGTTTATTCTTCCAATTTTTAGCCTGAGAAGTATAGATGGATAGATAGATATAGATATGTAGATATAGATATAGTGTAGATATATCTTGCCATTCAAAAAATATATGCAAATATATGTATTTGTATTCTTCCTTTCTTAGAAAATGGTAGCATACTATAAATACTGTTACGCACCTTGATTTGATCACCTATGATTGTAGTATGTAGAGATCTGCCTCATTCTTTTTTATCACTGTATATTTATTCCATCATGTGGATGTACTATAGATTATTCCACCAGTTCCCTATTAGTGGATAATTTGAGTTGTTTGCAGTCTTTTGCTGTTAAAAGTAGTCCTGCAGAAATGACGTACTACATATGCATAGGTCTTTTTGCATTTTCGTATCTTTGGGAGTTATTAAAGTGGGTTTGCTGAGCCAAAAGGTGTAGTAATTCTGCTAGATACTGCTGAATTCCTTTTGTAGGGATTATATAATTTTGTATTCCCACCAAAATACATGGTAGGGCGTGTTTCCTTCCCCATAATACTTTCCCGAAAATGTTGTCAAGTTTTTGGACTTTTACTAGTATTTTAATGAGAAATACAGTTTAAATTTATATTTCTTTTAGTATGATCATCTTTTCATAGTCATAGATATTTCTATTTTTTTTTTTCTTCTGTGAACTCTCCTTTTCATTAGCAACTTTTTCTATATGGAGTGTTTTTTTTTTTCTTTCTAATTTTAGAGGCTCTCTGTAATGGAGAGACGGTAACTTTTTGTCTCTGATATAAGTTGTAAATTTTTTTTTCCAGTTTGTCATTTGTCTTTTTACTTTGTTTATAGTGTCTTTTGCCATTCAAAAGTTTTTATTTTTATTTAGTCTAATTTATTACCCCCTTCTCTTTCTTGCTTGTAGATTTTTGAGTCACTTTTAGTGATGTTTTCCCCATTCCTTGGTTATAAGAATTCACTCATCTTTTCTCTAGTACTATTAACAGTTTCCTTCCTCCCGCCCTCCCTCTCCCCACCTCCCTTTCTCTCTCTTTTCTTTCTGAACACTTCTGATCCATTTGGAAATTGTCCTGGTATATGGTATGAAGTTTGGTTCTAGTTTTCTTTTTCTGTATGGATATCCAGGTATCCCATCATCACTAATTTAAAAGTATTTTTTCTTATTGATTTGAGATGCCCTTTTTGTTATGTCATTGTTTAATATATTTGTATATGAATTGGGTCTATCTTTGGATGTTCTGTTCTGCTCCCTTGGTCTGTATTCATGAGTCATTACAACACTGTTTTCATCATACAGGCCTAATATGTTTTAATATCTAGTAAGGCTTTCTTCTTTTTGAGTATGTTTTCTGTCTCTTTTTTTTTCTTATGTTTTTCTTCCAAATAAACTTTATAACCAACTTGTCTTACCCTGATGAGAAAAAAAAAATAACTGATGGTATTTTTATTTGGTCTGCGGTAACGGTATGGATTAATTTTGGGAAGAACTGATGCTCTTATGGTGTTAAATCTTTTTATCCAAGAAGATTACCATCTTGGTAATGGATTGTATACCTTCCCATTTGTTCTCTCCTACTTCTCTGTCTTCCAGGAATATTTTACATAATTTTCCTCATACAGATTTTGGATATATCTTATAAGTTTACATGTATGTATTTTTTAATTTTATTTTTTGATATTGTGTTTGTTATATTTTCTCTCGATTTTGTTTATATCTATGAAAATTACTGAATTTTGTACATTAATTTTATAACCTGTAACTTTGCTAAGTCATCTCATTGTTCCTAGTAATTTTGCCATTGATAAATTTGGGTTTTCAAGATACATAAAATTTTTTTTAAAGTGTTTTGAAAAAATTTTTATTGGGGGAATATTGGGGAACAGTGTGTTTCTCCAGGGCCCATCAGCTCCAAGTCGTTGTCCTTCAATCTAATTGTGGAGGGCGCAGCTCAGCTCCAAGTCCAGTCGCCGTTTTCAATCTTTAGTTGAACTGGCAACCTTGTTGTTGAGAGCTCGCCCTCTAACCAACTAAGCCATCTGGCCGCCCCTTCGGAAGCTCAGCAGCAGCTGGTTGTCTTCAGTCTAGTTGTGGAGGGCGCAGCTCAGTGGCCCATGTGGGAATCGAACCGGCAACCCTGTTGTTCAGAGCTCGCGCTCTAACCAACTGAGCCGTGCAGCTGCCGGATACATATAATCTTATGAGATGAAAAATTTGAATTTTCTGAACCCTTCCATAAACAACCGAATTTTTCTAAATTACTATGTATTGGCAGTTCAGGTGTGTTTCTGGTGGTCACACTCTGCCTTTCTATTATTAGACTGTATTCCCGTTTGTTGTGTGCCATTGTCTGTGTAAACACTCTCATTTGTTTAATAACAGGAGCTAGAAAGGCAGAAACATATGTGTAGTGTGCTGCAGCATAAAATGAATGAACTTAAAGAAGGCCTTCGACAAAGAGATGAGCTTATTGAGGTATGTACATGAACTGGGGGAATACTTGGTTTTGGAAAAAAATGCATTAAGAGATAAGAGGGGATATGTATTGGGAGCGAAAGGAGTTAAAATACCACGAAGAGTTTATTTGTCTCTTCATATTTGACTGTACCCTAAAGTTTTACAAACATGAAACATAAAGGCAGTCTTAATTAATACCATGTACCCTATAAGCAGTTCCCCTTTTAAGTACAGAAGCTTTTGTATTATCTTTTATTCCTAAACACATTCTTTCCTAAAGATATTTTAAGAAATGGGCAAAAATTACAAAGCACCATTATTCTTTGCAATGTAATGAATGCTGTCTCTGGGGCATGATTCTTGGGGAATAAGAAGCTTGATATTCACTCAGGTAGATACAATTCTGAGGTGGCTAAATGAAAATGAGAAATTGTGAAGACACCTTATATAGAAACAGGCAAAGGTTGGCTGGTGCTGAGTTGAGATTCCTTCTGGTGGAAGGACTCTGAGTTGCCAGTGTTGGCAGCATTTTAGGACTGGGAAGTAGTGGGGGCCACCAAGAAATCTTTAAAAACATTTCTCATTCTTCTGTGCTTGCCACCTTGCATGCCATTTCTGTTTTTTTCTTCTTTTATTTTAAATCCTTACAAAAATTTTTTTTTAATTGGGGAATATTGGAGAACAGTGTGTTTCTCCAGGGCCCATCAGCTCCAAATCGTTGTCCTTCAATCTAGTTGTGGAGGGCGCAGCTCAGCTCCAAGTCCAGTCGCCATTTTCAGTCTTTAGTTTCAGGGTGCAGCCCACCATCCCATGCGGGAATTAAGAGCTTGCGCTGTAACCAACTGAGCCATCCGGCCACTCCTCCGGAAGCTCAGCGGCAGTTCGTTGTCTTCAATCTAGTTGTGGAGGGCGCAGCTCACTGGCCCATGTGGGAATCAAACCAGCAACCCTGTTGTTAAGAGCTCACGCTCTAACCAACTGAGCCATCTGGCCACCCCTCTGTTTTTCTTTAAATGTGGTTTTTCCTCATGAGGTTCTCATTTTTTTATTGTAAGTATGGAGTTAAGTTTGTTGAGAAGGGATCCTACCCACTATTTTGGTGTGTTTATCAAAGGCGTCTAATGTTAATTTCGTGTTGATGACATGAGAGTTATCAGGAAGGCCATCTCTTAGTGATCCCCAGGGCACTCACTCATCCACATCCCTGGGAGCTCAGAACCCACACTCACCCCTCACCTCTCTTTTTCCCTCCCTCTTCTCTTCTCCCATGGACCTGCCTTACTTAACTCTCACTCTCTGTAAATGACTTAAAAAACCATTTAACAGAGGAAAAGAAATTACTTTTTCTTTTTGTGGATTTATGTTACTTGTCTTCATTTTTGAGAATAATTGAATTGAAACGAGCCTGGTGAAAGCAGGTAGAATTTGTGAATTCTAAATGCAGACACATAACCTTTTGAAATACCAAATTACATGTGAAGTTAGTTGTCTTAGTTTTTCCATTTATGGCAAGAAGCATATTATCCAAATTATTTTTCCTGCTGGCATTTTAAAATAACGGGAATCCTCTCCTTTTTTGTTCTTTTGTGTTTTTATGTGTCGATGTCCCAGCCACTTGTTATTTCTTTTTCTTATTAAGATACATACTTTTCCCCTTCTGTGATTTCAGCAGAATAATAAAACTGCTTTGGGAGGTGCTTTTCAAATTCAATAGCTTCAGTTAGAATTGGTTAAATGTTTTAGTTTTTAATTTGATGACTGCGTTTAAGAGGAATTGTAATGCTCGATTTCTATAATTTGTCATTGTACTTTCTTTTAAAGCCCAGGGGGCGGAGAATACAAACTTTAAAAACTTAAATTAGTTTTAGATATTTTTTATGATTACAATTAACATTTCTTAGATGTTAATATCTAAGATGTTTATGTATAAAAAACTTGAATATGATAAAATAATGCTTTTTGGTCTTTAGAAATGCATGGTAAAGTAGATAAGTAATGTTTGACTAGGGAAAGTAGGAAATCTGTTAAACATAAGAGGGTATAAATTGAGCATCATTGTGCAATCAGAAGAGTTGTTTAAGAATTGCTAAATACTAAATTCTAGTTTTTCTAAACACTGATGTGAGTATTCATTTGTAACTCATGATGTTCCTGCTATCATAGATTCTGCTAAAGAAGTTCAAAACAATGAAGCTGAGAGATATGTCACTTGTATTTTTTTAGATCTGCTTAAAAAAAACAAAACCAAAATTCAAAATCTACTGCTTGTTCTCTATGATAAGGACCATTTGTTCATCAGCAAATCTCCATTTCCCTCCCTAGAAATGTAAGTTTTTCCATGTTTGGAAAACAGGCAGTTATCACAGGAAGAGTATACATGTGGAGCTGTATGTACACAGAAACCCGAGCTGGCTTGCTGCCACATAACTGTGGTTGGAGCAGTTTCTCCCAGTCTCCTTGCTTACTGTCACAGCACCATGCCAGTGAGACTCATGTCGCAAAGACACTGGATGCCATCTCTCCTTTTAGCAAGCAGCTCTTGCTTTTCCTGTTCATCACAGACGTTCCTCTTCCGTTCGTTTTCTCTATCAGCTTTATTTTTGTTGTGTTTCCCTCCCTGAAACTCCCTCCCTTTTTTTCTTTCTGCTCTTTTATTATTTCTCTTCCCTTCTTCCTCTGCAGGAAAATCAGCGTATGCAGCAGAAAATAGACACCATGTCAAAAGAGGTGTTTGACCTCCAGGAGACACTTCTTTGGAAAGATAAAAGCATTAGGGTATGGGGCGGAATTGGGCTTTGGTCCTCAGCTCATTCATTGATGAAGAATAGACCAACATAATTTAACTTAGAGATTCCTAAAAATCTGCCCTTTTGATTATTGTTAAGCATTTATACAGTGTGAAATATGAATAAGCAGAAGACAGAAAGAAACTTCTGTGGGAAAATCTGATATTATGTATAGAAAGTCTTTCCAGCTAACTCTGGGCTTGTGAAACCTACAAGTAGGAACTTAGTAAGGAAGTTGTCCTTTATTTCCCTATGATTCTTATCCAGAAGCAGCCACAGGCATTTAATTCAAACTCTGTGGCTAACTTGGTATCCTTACATTGCAATAATTTGGATAAGAAGCAAGAGGATAGGGAGTAGGGGTGGAGGAAAGGTTATAAGCATTCCATAAATCCTTGGTGAGTAAAATAGGAAGAGATTAAAATCAATTTAATTACGGAAGTGGATAGGAATGTAAGATTTACCAGAGCTGCCAAACTGTGACGTCATCTCTAATTATAACCCCATAACTCCCCAGAGCTGGGGCCCAGAGAAGGAAAAAGTCCTCAGTGCTTTTTCGCTAAGCCTTTCAGGTAGTTTCCAAGTACACAGGAGAGTAAAAAAATTCCCACCAGTTCATCCCGTGTGGCCTTCCAGTGACAGCCCCATCTCATGGCACAAGCTCTCGCTTCTGCAGTGGGGGTGTTGTGCAGCCATAGCTGCCAGAGGCTTACCTTGTCAGGGAAGGACTAAGGTGGAGGAACAGACAGAAGGAAACCCTAGGCGTAAGGACATAGTGAGAAAGTCATGATGGGTAGGGAAATATGGCCAAGGTCCCCAAGAGCACCTGTGACAGACATGCCTGCCTGTGTGTGAAACCCTCTGAGTCATACCCTCCGTTGTTAGGGGTGTTCTAGTACCCACTTCTTTTCACACCTCTAGGGACCCTATCTTCTCATTAATAAACACATGGGAAACAAAATCGCTTCATAAGAGTTTGGTAGACTAAAAATTACAAAGCAGTAAAGCTACATTTTAGAGTTTCTAATACTTAAATGCTGAGTTTGTAAAATTCTACACAAAGCTAGAAGAGCCTTGTGGAGTATAAATTAACAATTATGTTTAGAGTTTTAAAATTGTGAACTACTGATTTCATTTAAATTTTCACCTGGGGAATTTAAAATGAGATGTAAAAAAAATATATGGCACAAAGTAGGTAATTTGATAGTTTAGTTAAAATCTGATCATTATCTAGAATGTGTTTTTTTAGGACCTTACATAATATTTTTAACGCATATCTGCAGGTCCATGATTATTGTTTTGTATAATTATCTTAGTATTTTAAACTGACTACTTTGGACCAGCCATAGAAAAATCCCAAATCTATCAGTCCAATAAAATACCTATTTAAAATAAAACATTTTTTTTCTTACCAGAAAGGTGTGCTGATAGTTAGTCTACAAATCGACTTTTTAATTTTCTTGGAATGATTAAATAAATAAGTGGTTACCTTCTTTCTATGTGGTATATAACAATGTGTTCCTTTGGCTTTTTAAAAAAATCAAACTTCAATTAAATTTAATATTTAATTAAATTTAAATTTAATTTAATTAAATATTAAAAATATTTTAAGGTAATTGTAAATTCACATGCAATTATAAGAAACAATACAAAGAGATCCTGTATGTCCTTTATTTAGTTTTCCTCAAACGTAACATCTTGCAGAACTAATATAATATCACAATTAGGATGTGACCTTGATTCCGTCAAGATACAGAACATTTTCATCACCATAGGAGATCTCTCTTTCATGTTGCTCTTTTATAGCTGTGTCTAGCACCTCCCCTGTCCTATTTCAAGCTCCGGCAACACTCAGCTGTTCTCCATTTCTGTAATTTTGCCATGTTAATGTTATATAAATACCTTTTTAAAATAAACATTTGTACAGCATAAGTCCCTAAGGATTAATTCATTCAAGTTGTTGCGTGTGTCAGTAGTTTGTCCATCCTTTGATTTTTTAAAAAAATTTTTAAAAATTGTGATAAAATACAAATAATATAAAATTTATCATTTTTAAGTGTAGAGTTTGGTGGTACCCTGTTTCCCCGAAAATAAGACCTAGCCGGACAATCAGTTCTAATGCATCTTTTGGAGCAAAAATTAATATAAGGCCTGGTTTTATTTTACTATAAGACTGGATCTTATATAATATAGTATAATACCCTGTCTTATAGTAAAATAAGACCTGGTATTATACTATATTATATTATATTATATTATTTTACTGTAAGACCGGGTCTTATATAACATAATATAAGACCCAGTCTTATTTTACTATAATATAAGACCAGGTCTAATATAATATAATATAAGACCCGGTCTTATAGTAAATTATAATTACTTATAGTAAAATAAGACCGGGTCTTATATTAATTTTTGCTCTAAAAGGTGCATTAGAGCTGATGGTTCGGCTAGGTCTTATTTTCAGGGAAACATGGTACATACAGAGGACTTACATATCCATGTAGCCCAGCATAAGACTCACACCCATTCCGACTACAAATATTTGTGCCCCTGTACGATTATACAGAGAATTAACCTGTTACCTCAGAGTTCAGCCTGTTATATATATCTTTCCAGGCTTCTTGACCCTAGAATTTGAGGGTCAAGGATTATTTATATCTCCACAAGCATGTACTTTTTAACCTTAAAAAAAAACCTGTAGGAGCTATAATTGAATGCAAACACTAGAGTAGTGGTTATATGGTTAGGTAATACAGAGGATTTCAGATCCAGCGTGAATATATTTGGTCCAATTATAAGGTATTTCAGTAGTCTTCAAACTTTGTGGTGAGATGAGAGAACTTACAGGATGTATTTTATTTTCCCATCCATAATTATGGGGAGATGAAATTAAAAAGTCCAAAAGTAAAGATAAAACCCACTACTGTGAGATGTGGAAGAGGAGCAAATGGCATACATGAGCATTTGCTAGAATTCCTAGTTTCTGATTGGTCTGTTCCTAAGGGATCTTTTATTTTCAGTGGTGTTGTTTATGTAGAGCATGCTGTGACAGTGATCACTGACCGAGTCACATGTGGTGATTGATGCATGGCATAACTGTGCACGCAGATACCAGTAACCAAAAATAGCTAACCCAACAGATGGGAAAGTGACTGGCAACAGATGGGAAAGTATCGCTTGTGCTTTGTTGTCCTAATGTTACATTTATTATTAATGTAATGGAGTGTTAACATTAGCTTGAAGTGTTAGAGTAATGCCTTATGATATTAGAAACTCAAATGATTAATTCACAGGGAGACTTGAGACATGTCATATGGTGTGAATTGGTGAAAGGAAGTTAGACATTGGCGTTGCAGTTTGGGTAAATAAGGAGTAGGATTTCCCTATGGACTACTTTTCCAGCAACATCTGGGATGACAGTCACATAATTGTGACATTCATAGGGCTGAGATATAGAAAAAGTATGCAAGGTCTTTAGAACCAAAAAGAACTGGATTCATTTTCTGCCTTTACCACTTACTGTGACTTTGGCAAAAAAATATAACGTCTCAGAGCCTCAATTTTCTGATCTGTGAAATGGGGATAAGTGCAGGGTGTATAAGGGAGAAATTATATATATAAATATATAAGGGCTTGACTATATGTATGTATAACAGTGCCTGCCATATAGTTGGAGCTACACAAACAGTAGTTGCTATCATCCCTTATTTACTTATTCCCAGGTTGGTTGCACAATAGGATTAGAATGGTTTAAAAAATTGTCCAACTACTCAGCGTTCAGTAACTAAGCAGTTAGCCCACTTCTAAATCCAACAAACTGAGAGGGGAGTTAGGTGTTGTAGTTTAACTTTTTGGATTAATAGGAATGCTGGCAGAAAACATTAACTATATGAACAACTGTGTAGAGAAAGGCTTTTTCAGGTAGCCCGGCTGTCAGTTCCCTGCATAGACTGCATAACTTGGGTATGCTTTGAAGTCTGGGTTATTTTATCACAAAGAGTAGATCAGATTAGCCACTGATAACCAAAGTGCGTTCCTGCTTCTGCAAGGTCCTCAGCTCTGACAGTTAGGAGGTTCAGACAATGGCAGGGAAAGCACAAGGGAAACACCGCTGGCTTCTCCTGAGTCTTCCCTCCAGGCGGTGTAAAGGGAGCCTTCCCTTCCCTTTACACTGAGGGCTCCTTTAAGCCTGTTCCCACGGGACAAGTGCTTGCTGTTACCCCTCCTGTTTTTCAGATGAGGAAACCGAGGCATAGATAAGTTAATATGTGTCAGGACTCAAAAGGAGATTTAAACCCATATTCTACTCTCCTCTATAGGTGGGCTGTATTTATTTCATCTGTGTGTTATTTTTGTTTTTCACATTTTGAAGGTAAATCAGAAGACCAAATTACTCTTAATTGTATTTAATTAAATTAACAGGTCCTTGAGAAGCCTTTAGAAATTGGGTCTTTTTAATTAAGCAGTATTTGAGGAATATTTTGCTGCACTACTTGGAGAAAATCACTACAGCTTATATTTAATTAAAAATACCTTGTGTATAGTGGTCATTTTTCTTCCAGAACTTATTTTCTTTTTCAAAAAAAAGTCAAGTATATTCTTAAATAAACTATTTTAGTTAAACATGAAATGTGGGATTTGTTTGGTTGGTTCACCAAATGAAAATATAGTAAGGAGGTCAGTAAAGTCAACTTTATTTTAATATAACTGCTATCTTCATCTTCCCTTTCCTGTTTTTTTTTTTTCATTGACTGGAAAAGAAAGATTTGTTTTCCTGCCTGATGTGATATAAGCATGTTATGTGGAACTTATGCATGATTAACCAGTTTCTATTAAAACTCTCTTCTGGAGATGTCTATCCACATAACTTTGTTATTTCCTCCCTTATCTAACTGCTTGTTTCCAAGCTTTTAATGCTGCCTTGTCTTTTATGCCTTTATCTTTGTTTATTTGAATTAGGTACTGCTCTGCTCCCTTTCACTTGCTCTTTTTTCTGTGCCATTCTTTCCTTTGCTCCCTTGTCTAAAACCAGGCCCTAGAGAAACAGAAAGAATACATTGCCTGCCTTAGGAATGAGCGGGATACGCTCAGAGAGGAGCTGGCTGACCTGAAGGAGACGGTGAAGACAGGAGAGGTATGTTAGCCTTAGCAAGAAGCTCATGTGCCCCCGTGCTTTATTCTTCCATTCCTCCTTGTACCTTTCCTAACCTGAAGACAAACCACAGTGATCATTCTGTAGTCCAGATTTGGTAGGGTTAAGTCAGTTCTTCCTCGGAGCTCTATTCCATGTAACTAGTTCTAACCTGGTTTTACCTGTGGCAAACATGTATTGTCGCAGAGTCACCGCACAGAGTGTGTACTGCTTCTGGAGGGCCGTCTTTTGTGATGGTGAATTTTTTCCTTCCCCACAGAAACATGGCTTAGTTATAATCCCTGATGGCACTCCCAATGGTGATGTGAATCATGAACCAGTGGTTGGAGCCATCACTGTGGTGTCTCAGGAAGCTGCTCAGGTCTTGGAGTCAGCAGGAGAAGGTCCACTAGGTAAGAAGACAATGGCGGTTGTGTTGACTTGGGTTAATGTTATCCTGTTAGACTTCCAGCTTGTTCTTATCCCATCTTGGAAAACACACAAGGGCTGTCTGAGCCATACCTAGATCCTTAACAGGAAGAAATCTGGTCACATTGTCTTCAGACATCCTTGACCTTGGAAACCAGCATCTGGGTCATCGTAAGGCCCCTGGGTGGAAGCGCTGTGGGTGTACACACATTGCCTTTTCACTTAAACACAAACCTTCTGTGAAGACATAATCCAGCTTACCCTCCCCAGGGAGCCAGTCGGCTGGTAGGCGACTTTCCCCAGAATGTTTTCTTCCTGGAGCATCTGGTTTTACGTTCTGCTACTTATCCCAGTAGCTCTTAGCCACCTCATTTCTTAAGGCAAGAAGCAGATGACAAAGAAGACAGATATCAGAGGAGTGTTATTTCTAGAGCATGGCTTCTGAGTCTCTTAAAGACTAAGCCTCTTAGATTTAACCCTTTGAGACTCTAAAGACACCTCTCTCAGGAAACCACACAGACGCCCATCCATTGCCTCTACTAAGAATCCTACTCTAAAGGAAGCAAATGGCACAGATAGGTCCTGTATCATCAGCTCACTTTTATTTATTAAAAAACTATCTTTTTTTCTTTTTCATCTTGTTTTCATATGTAAGTTTCCTCGGGGAGTACAATATGGTGTAAAAGGAAGGGAAGCCGAAAAACTTTTAGAAAGTTAATAAGCACATTCTCTAACATACAGAATTCCAGAAATGTAATTGTAGAGCACTTTGATAGAGCAGAGGATGCTCGTTAGGTAAGTGAGAGCTGCCTAGAGAATGGACTAGGATATGGCCACGGCAGGCAGCTCAGAGTGTTTCCTCTGCTTGTTTGAAAGGTACTGAAGAAATCAGAACTTAGAGTTAGCCGTGACGCTGCGTGGTTGTGGGGGGTGCTGGCCAGGTGTCAGCTGCTGCTTTTACTCATGTACGGGTATCTGCTCAGCCCCAGGGGACTATTTTCATGGGTGCTTGGAAAGAAGCAGCCGTCAGGGCTTCCTACTGTAATCCTTACCAGGCTTCCCTAGTAATCCTGCTAAACCTCAGATTAGCTCTGGACAGCCCCCAGTTTGGAGTTGTCCCCCTTCCCTCGCCCACTAGCTTTTGTGGGATTTCGCCTCTTCCCACACCGCGTTCCCGTTTCCTTTGTTCCAGCTTCCCCTCTCAGTCCCACTCTTGACCCCCTGTCTTCTGTCCCATATTTTGTTTTCTCCTGCTAAGGGCCTAGGGAAGCCTGTGGGAGCACCCTTGGCATTTGAGTTGTCCGTCTACTAGTGAAAGCTTGCAAAGTTTTGAAACAAGGAAATGATCTTTGTACTTCAGTGTGTCTTCAAATGGAAAATCACTGCTCGTGGGAGCAGAACTATTTAGTGCCCTGATAAGTATCAGTTGTGTGGAAATATGTGTTGAATAATTAAGTACTTTTTCTTAATACCATGAAAGCCTTCATGTCTTTCGATATTCAGAGCCATTTGTTGTTTATCAGATAATGTTAATTGTTTTTGAATTTGAAGAATTATTTTTAGTTGTTTATATACTACATGGTTATAAATTTAGTTTGCAACTTTTTTTTATCTGTTTTAGATGTAAGGCTACGAAAACTTGCTGGAGAAAAGGAAGAGCTACTGTCACAGGTAAGGCTTTCTGATTGGAAAGTAATGTTAATTAAGTTACTAAATCACATGGTAAACTGTTATTAGCAAACTAATGTTCACCAGAAAGAAATGTGCTATTTCAAATATCAGTACTCAGATAAGATTTGAAGGATAAAAAGATCATTCATATTTTGCCTCTTTGTTTCCTATTCTTTAAAAAATATGTACAGGACACGTAGTTTGAGGGTCAAATAGTTCTACAAAGCTTGTTGTGCAGACGGAAGTGCCCTGCCCTGCCTCTTCACCCTTGCCCCTGACTATTCCTGCTTGGTTCTTTCAGCTGATTCTTCTGGTGTGCATTGTCCTTATGTGTTTGTTTATAACATGGTTATGTTGTTTCTTGATCTGTTTTAGACATTCTCTGTTGACCTCTTTCTGTGGAAGAAGAGCATTTAGCTTTCTTTCATCCCCGTCCCTGCCACAGACATATACTTCCCATCCCCACATCCTCCTAATCCAGGAACAGTGTCATTCCAGTCTGTTTATGTTGCGAGGACTCTGTAAACACTGCTGGCAGTGGAGCCCTGTGGTGTGCTAGGCTTGCCTTTCATCTTTCAAAACTCTTTATTTCCCCTAAAAGTTAATATTGTGGTTTTTGTTTTCATTTGCTTGCTTTTGTGTTTGTTACTAATTTAGCTGCAGACTTTCCAACAGTAGTTTAAGTCCACTCTTCATGTTTTCAAATGCAGCAAGTCTTCTCTGTTCCATCCTTTTGATTCTTGGAGCCTCTGACTCATCCCGTTCTAAACTCCCTCAGTACAGACACAGGTCCACCCTGCGTCGTCGTCTAGGGTTTCCTCTGCCTGTGGTTTAGGCTGGCTTCCCTTTTTGTAGTGTCTTATGCCTTCCTGCTTTTTATTCATTCTCTTATTTGGTACATTCTCCAGTAACTTCCTGAGAAAAGGGTATGTGGGCTGTAAATTTTTCTTAACTTTGGAGGTCTGAAAATGCCTTCATGTTACCCTTTTACTGCATTTAACAGTTTGGACAGAGAATTGTGTGTTACAGTTGTTTTTCTTCATCTTCTTTTTTAAAGAAATTGCTTCATTGTATTTTGGCTTCCTGTAGGGCTGTTGAGAATTTCAAGGACATTGTGATTTTGGATCTTTTGTATGGGACCCCTTTTCCCCTCTCTGGAACCTTGTATCATGCTCTTTCTCCCTAGAGTTCTGAAATTTCATGGTGTTATGGTTTGCAGTTTTCACACATTGCATGGGCCCCTGTCAATTATAGGAATCCCTGTCCTTCAATTCTGGGAACATTTCTTGAATGATTGTCTCCCTTCCCATATTCTGTGTTATCTCTTTTGGAAACTCCTATGTAGTCATTCAAATGTTGACTGAGATTCCACTATTTAACAGGCACCATTCTAGGCATTTGGGATATTTCAGTGAACAAATCAATTTTTTTACAAAGTCCCTGCCCTAGTATACCTTACAGTCTAGTTGGGAGGAGACCAGACAATAAACAACTAACATAATTAATAAGTCAATTGTAGCGTACGTTAGAGGTTTGTGTGAATGTGCGTCTTGTGTTTCTCTAGCCTCATTTAGCTGCATTGGTGCAGGCTTTTACCAGGAGAGTGTAATACGGCAGAGGAGGTGAGGGTGTATGCATGAGTGATGATGGAACTAGAGACTAAACCAGGTAAGGAGGTTAGAGAGGACATCTGGGAAGACATCAAGGCATGGTGGAAAGAAGATGGGAGCAGTGGGATTGAAGGATTTTTGGAGTTAGGGTCCAGAGAGAATGAGCTGGAAAGACCAGGAATAGTGGTTAGAAGAGAAGATACGTGGATCAGAATTATGAAGAAATTGTAGTGATCTAATGATGAGATATAGTACATAACTGTGGATTGAGTGGCTGAGAACAGGGACGGATAGATGGCGAGATCCTTGGAGCGGAGGTGTTTCAGGAACCGAGCCATCAGTTGTAGGAAAAATCCTCTACTCAGATGTTTTTTGAAATTGCCAAGAATTAAGACAGAAATAGTCTTGAGGGAGTGCAAGTCAGGAGCTAAAATGGTGAAGAAAGAGTGGGATGATGGGGGTGGTTAGTATATATAATTTGAAAAGATGAGATTAGGAACGGGGAATTTTAGGGAGGATAGAGGAAGAATAGTTTGGAAACAGCAAGGAAAGCAAGAGGACACCTATTCCATTTTCAAGCTCAGTGGTAGGAGGCTCGTGGGAGAAAGAAACAGCTAGTACTTTGGAAGGTTGCAGAGGAAGCAGGGTTCTGTGAGAGCACTAAGGTAAAGAGAGTGCTCAGAGAAGAGCCCGAGGACGAGGGGCTTTTGCTGATGATGGAATGGTAATCCAGATGGCACAGTGGAGGAGTTTCAGGAATGGTTAGGAGGAAAGACAGTTGTACAGAGCCTTTTGGGAAGGAGCACAGGAGAAGGAGGATGGCCCTTTTTGAAAAGGACATAAACAGGAATGAGGGAGATAATGAGATTAGTCCTGGTTCATTCAAGGCAGGCAGTAATGGCGACCCCGTGTGTGTTCAAAGCGCAGAGGTGTCTGGGAAGCGTGGGTCCAGTCCTAGTGCTGAGTCTTCCCCTTGACCCCTGTTGATGGAGTTGAGGACACAGTTGGAGGAGCCCCCGAGAACTCTGAGCGTGCAGACTCACCCTTGAACCTTGATGAAGGACGAAGGACCCTTGCAGGGCGTGCTCTTGGCCCTAGAGGCAGCTCCCTGGGTGTGGGTGGTGTGTGGTGGGGAAGACGTGGTGTGCACTGTGCTTGTTGCTCTGATGGTACGAGTTGTAGGCATTGGGGAGGGAGGGGGACGTTAGACCGCTGCCACTGATGCTCTCATGTAAACTGTTTATCTCTCGTTCTTCCATCTCTTGCTCTACTTTTGAAAGGTTTTCTCAACTTTGTCTTCTAATACTCGTACTGATTTTCTATTTCTGCAGTCATTTCAAAGATGCAGATATTTTCACATATCTTGGAGGCTAATGGTTTGGTTTCTTGGAGGCTATTGATAGGCTGATGGTTTGGTTTCTGGTGTTTTTTTCTGTCTGCGGTTTGTTTCCTTCCAGATGTTCTTTTATGTAGGTTTATTTGGTCTTCAGTGTAAGAGTGAGGTACTAAAAAGCTGATAGGCAGCTCTGAGCATATGGGTGGGGCTAGTCCAAGTTTCTGTAAAGATTGGTGTGGCTGGGTGTTTTGATGGGAACCTCAATGTGGGAATGTTGGTCTTTTATTTTAGGCGAGTCAGGGAGTTCTAAAGATATCCTTCCGTCTTCTGCCTGAGGGTACAAGCCTAGCTGTCTGCACTCTGGGACCTGTGGGTAGACTAGAGACCTCAGCGTTCAGTACATTTCTGTTCACCTAATTCCTTGTTTTCCACATGTGGCATTCCTGTCTCCACTGGGCCTTGTTATTTCCCAACCCAGAATCCCTGTTAATTTTATTTAGATTCTTTATTTTGCTGCAGAATAAGCTGCACATACTTAAAGTACACAGATGTGCATACCTCTGTTAGTTTTCCAGGGCTGCCATAACAAAGTTCCACAAACAAGGGGCTTAGAACAACAGAAATGTACCGTCTCGCAGGTCTGGAGGCTGGAGGCCCAAGATCAAGGCACCGGCAGTGTTGGTTTCTCCTAAGGCCTGTAAGGGAACTGTGTTCCGTGCTTCTGGTGGTTTGCTGGCCTTCTTTGGCATTCCTTGGCTTGTAGAGAGCATTCTCTGTGTCTTCACATCGTCCTCCCGCTGTATGTGTCTCTCTTCACTGGCATTCTTTTTATAAGGACACCAGTCATTGGGTGAGGGGTCCACCCTATTCCAGTATGACCTCATCTCAACTTAACTAATTGCATCTGCAATGACTCTTTTTCCAAATATGGTCACACTCTGAGGTACTAGGGTTAGAACTTCGACATATGAATTGGGGTGGGGGGGCACAGTTCAACTCATAACACCTGTGAAATGATCACCACAGTCACGATGGTGAAAATATTCGTAACTCCCCAAAGTCTGTGTCCGTTTGTAAACCCTCCTGCGCCTCTCACTCTCTCTCTCCCTCTCTAAGCAACCAGTGGTCTGCTTTCTGTCACTATAGATGAGTTTGCATTTTCTGGAGTTTTCTATAATTGGAATACATCTTTCACACAGCATACCTATTTTGAGATTTAGCCATGCTGTTGCGTGTGTCAATAGTGCTTTCTTTCCCTTTTCATACTGTGCAGTAATTCCATTCTATAGATGTGCCACCATTTGTTTATCCTCCTGTTGATGGATATTTGGATAGTTTTTAGTTTTGGCTATTGTGAATAAGCTACTATGAACATCTTTTATTTTTGGTAAAATAAGGTAGACTACGTAGCCAAACTCAAAAATGTATTTCCAGTTATTTCTGTATGCAGAAAATTTTCCAAATAAGAATATTTAACCTAACTCTTAAAAAAAAAAACCCAGAACATCTAACTGCCCATAGTATTTCCATTTTTAATAAAAGTAACATAAAATACTGAAAAATGAGGTTCTAAAAAACCTACACAAATCATAGAATAGAGCTATTTTTATCTGGACACCTGGTCCTGGCGCTCACTCCCTTAGCGATTTGCTCCCAGCTTGTCTGTAGCACCTTTAACAGGGTGTCGCCTCTAGTGCGTGTCCAGACAACAGCATCTGAGTGAGTGATCTGTGAGGCTGATGAGCGTCGGCCTGGTTCTAGGATGAGGCCGCTGGGCCCAGCTTCCTTTGAGAGGCTGCATCTTGCTGATGAGCCGTTGTTTCTACTCCAGATTAGGAAACTGAAGCTGCAGTTAGAGGAAGAACGGCAGAAGTTCTCGAGGAACGACGGCACAGCGGGTGACCTGGCAGGGCTGCAGAACGGCTCAGACTTGCAGTTCATCGAAATGCAGAGTAGGTACTGGGAGGGGTCAGGCCAGTCCCCGTCTGTGTGTAGGCTGTGTCCCAGGAGCAAGATTGTAAGCGGCCTGCTAATTCACATTTCTCAAGAAAAGCTGTGTTACAAAGATTGGTTAGTCCTGTTCGTCCAGAAGAGCAGTACTGGTCAGGAATGGAACCGAATAGAAGCTTCTGCTAACCTGTGTGCTTCAGGGGATAATGAGAGCACTCTTCCCGCTTGTAGGCAAAGTGATTTCTAGAACATTTTGCAAATAGTGACATCCTGACACTGTCCTCTTCCATACCCGTGTCAACTTGAAGCTCCCATGCAGCACCTTTCCTAATTACAATGTTTTTGGGGAATTTATCTTGGAACAATTGGAGGAATATAGTTGGAACTAACTCATACTAATGTTGAGTAGTTTCAGAATTTTCTCAGAAGTTTTCTTGTTAACTCAAATTAATTTTTATTTGATGGAATTTAAAACAGGGCCATGAAATAAGCCTATTCAGTTTACCTAAATTATTCCAGTTTCTCTCCCTTTCTAATTTTGACCTCTCATTATTTTATAATGCCTACTGTGTTCACAATAATTCCCATGGTAAGGAGAGGACAGAAGCCATTCATATTTAGTCAGATACTGTATAATCATGGATGGGGAAATTTTTATTTTTACAATTTGAATAGTGGCTTTTCTGGTAACTTATTTTAAAATATTGGTTATTCCATGTCCCTTGTCATCTAAATATCCTGAGTTAGGCTAAACAGAAAAGACTTCTGGGATTAACGCTTATGAATGCCCTTTGAGGTTAGTGTCATTTCTTTTATTGGATATCAGGACCCTTGTGATACTTCCTGGTGAATATTTTGTTCTGGAAATATCATTTTGGCCTGGAGGGTAGATGAAGACGGGCATGGCAAGAGGCAGGCTGACGAGTTAGGAGGCCCTAGATGAGCTGATGAGTTGAACGAGTACAGCAGCTGTCGAGTCCTAGAGAGGGAGCAGGGGATAGACTTGAAAGAGATTGGCCTAACGCCGCAAAATCAGAAGGAATCATTGAGGAGGAATGGGCATGCATTTGTGTGTGACCGCTGCCTAGTGCAGGCAGGCATCACAGAGCTGGCATTCACGGAAAGTAGGGAGAAGCGCCCGCTGGAGCTGTACACGCAGTTGCACTGGGTGGGACCATGGGTGGCTGGTAAAGACAAAAGCGGGCAGCTCCTGTGCACAGCGCCTTGGCTGGTAGGCATGGTGTTTTGGATGGAGCTTCAAAAGATGCATGAAATGGCTGAGACGAAGGACTTAACAGGTTTAAAAACAGGAAGGAATGAGTGGTTTGCAGAGTGAGAAAGCAGCAGCACACTTCACTAAGTTGCTGGGATAAAGAATTAAAAAATAAGATGCTGAAGCTTCCGTTTAGAGCCTAGGAGTAGGGGTTGCTCTCTTTGACTCCCAGAGGTGACATTTGGGGAGAGGGTTTTATAACCCTATCACCTTTAGAGTGACAGTAACTGTCCAGTTAGAACAGTCTCTTGCATTGAAGATTATATAGGTAGTTATAAGTTTAATTAAGTGGAACAGCAGAGAAGTTCTTAAGTTGGGTAGGTTATATTTGGTTTATCTCCTGTAAGCCTTATCATTCCCACCCTGTAATCACTTCAGAGAATGATTTTTGTTAGATTTGGCTTGCCGAGGGGAATTTTTTTCTCCCCCGTCATTTCTAAACTTCTCATATTAAATGAGTTACTTCTTAGGTCAAATGTGTAGCTACTGATTTATGGCTCTTCCCATACCACATTATGACATGTTATTGAAAAGCATTTATTTCAGCAAATATTTATTAACGTACACTATGCAACGCACTAGGCCGGATACAGAGGTAGATTCAAGAGAGCAAAGACAGGGCCCCTCTCCTTACATACATATACAGCGTTAAGAAAGCACGATAAATGTTATAAAAGAGAACAAATAAAATGCAACGAGGGAAGGAGAAGTTATAGTTATCTAAGGAGACTCATGAAGGAGGTGAACAGTAAGCATAGCTTTGGAGGGTGGTTAAGACTTAAATCAGCAGGGAGAAAGGGGCACGTGAGCTATGAAAGCAGGACTGGGAGCGGGAAGGTACGGGGCTGGGGTCAGGGAAACCGGAGGGCCCGGTCCCATGGGCGCGGAGGCTTCCTGGGCCACGGCAGCAGATCAGGCTGGCAGGGGCCCCGCTACCTACACACACCATAGGCTGAAGAGTGAATTTTCTTCTAACTCCTGATCCAAGTGCTGCTGCAACACAGGTGCTAGAACTTCTCATTGTGTCCACAGTTCCAGAGCATGGGCTGCTGAGATGCTGGGGTTGCCCTGTGTGCAAGTGTCGTGTCTTTAGGCTGCACCATCCTCTCCTGTGCTCCAGGGGGCGTCATTGCCTGATGGATCACACCTTCACCTCTGAGAGGTGATTCGTTATTCTGTTCCATTCTAGGAGATGCCAACAGACAAATTAGTGAATACAAGTTTAAGCTTTCAAAAGCAGAACAGGATGTAACCACCATGGAGCAAAGTGTAAGTACTCCTGTATGGTACCAAGTGATTTAAATTCCCTTAATACACATCTGCTTCCTGCATCCAAGTGGCTAACCCCATGAGTGCCTGGGCTTCTTTGCGCTGCCTTTACAGTTGGATTAAAGTGGAAAAGCCAGTGAGAATACCTGGCAGGTCACTCAGCCTTCTGTTTTCTGCAAAAATGTAGAAAACTATAGCTACAATTCTATTTTTTGTGGGTATTTCATGAGAATTCAAGATCGTAGTTCACAGCAGAATGCCTTATTGTCCATTTCGTCTAAAAACTTTTCAATTCAGCGAGTCTGCTCTTGCAATGTTACTTTGGCACTTAAACAATATGGTCATCATAAAAGTTAACATGGGAAATTGGCCCTCTAACGACTACAGCTGTAATCCTTTGGGGACATTTCTGGATTTATAAATAGCAGTAGGTTTCTGAGAGGACCTATGACTCACCCTAGGGGGACTTGTTAGTGTTAGATTACTTGGAATTTTAATGACATTGTACTTCCATCTTGGCTGCAAAAAAAGTGGTGGCTCCCAGCGCCCAATAGCAGAGGCCTGTGTTCGCATATTTACAGATTAACCGGCTTGAGGGACAGGTGCTGAGATACAAAACTGCTGCTGAGAACGCTGAGAAAGTGGAAGACGAACTGAAAGCAGAAAAGAGGAAGCTACAACGAGAGGTACTTGTTTTTTATATGCTTTCCGGAATACATTCCTAAAAAGAAAAAAATCCTTTGGAAAGAAATTGTTTGCCGCATAAGGAATTGAATCCTCGGTCCAATCTTAAGGAAACAGCAGGCGAGTCACTTTTCTCTGCTGTTTTTAACCTGTACATTGATTTCCATTTGCTTTTGTTTGGGTCAGTTAGAGAGTAAGAAAAAGGACAGTGTTTAGTTCTGTTTGAGCTCAGGTCCATTTCTCCACCTTCTGTATGTCCTGTCTGTGGTGATGCTCAGCATCACGGGTTGACACCTCTAGCTGACTGAAAGAAAAGGAGGCTGGGATTCTGTACACGGCCATCAGCGTGAGCACTGCTTCCATTTCCCAGCAAGCTGAGAATCAAGTAGCACTGGGTTTTGTTTCTGACCATGTGAAATGACCGAGTTCTTCCTGTCTCCAGTTACGAACAGCACTGGACAAGATTGAGGAGATGGAGATGACCAACAGCCACCTAGCCAAGCGACTGGAGAAGATGAAGGCCAATAGGACAGCACTTCTGGCCCAGCAATAGGGAGGCCCCGCCCCCTCCTACCTGGGTGCTGCTCCCGGGGACTGACTTTTTGTCCATTGATGCAAACCCCTTTCAAGTACTGTTTTGAGTTTTGTCATTAATATCGCCACCTTTGTGTTTTATAATTTATGAGAGAATGAAACAGGTTTGAATCTTCATGGATGAACACTTTGGGTTTTGTTGGTAGTTTGATTCTAGACTAAGAACTGGTCTGTGCTGGTTTTATTATTTCTGTAATTTTAGAATCAAGTTGACTCACCGTGTTCCCCCCGCTGCCTCAGTGACTGGGGGCTCGGAGGTCGTGGCCCAGGTCCTGGAGGACAGCGATTCTGTGAGCGCTCGCTGAGATGCTTGCTGGAGCCCTCGGAAAACACAAGTGCCTTCTCCACAGTGCAGCTCATGCAGTGATCCCCAGGGGTCAAAAGACACTTACCCTGGATACCAGATAGCATTTATATTTTAGTGAAGAAACAATTCACCGGCGGGGAATAATACGTTTCACTCAAATTTATATGTTTGGAGGAAAAAGCCTTTTTTTGTAAAATATTTAAATTTATATAAGAAAATGTTAGAAAAAGATATGGGGAGTGTATATAAAACTTGCTTTATGCATGTGGCAGGGGAATCCCAAGGCCTGATGCTCTTAAAGTAAGAGTAGGGTCCTTAGTCTCCAACATGAACTGTGCTGTGTCTTGTAAAGTATTTCATCTGCTGCTTCTTTGTGGAATGAAACCTCAGACAAGCCCAATGGGGGGGAGGGGAGAGGTGCAGGGCAGGCAGGTGGGACGTCTGCCTCAGAGTCTATTAAACACACCTGTTTGCTGACAATTGGCTACTGATACGTTCATTTTGTTAGAGGAGCCTTTACAACAAATCATGGCAACTCTGCCCTCTTAGCTTGCCCCTCCTTTTCTCTGCTTCCTGAGGAAAAATAATCTGGAATATAGAATTTTTGCTTTCAAGAACTTGCATTACCTTTAAAGGTACCCAGTTCAAGAGTTTTTACATCGAGTGTAACCATTTTACATTGAGTGTGATTCTCTTTTGCTCTCAGAATCAAAGCGGTTTTATGGAAATGATTATTGTATCTTCAGTGTGTTTACACAGAAAAAGTATTGGGGAAAGTCTAATGAATTAAGGCTACATAAGAATAAAATTAGACCTGAAACTAGATAATAAAGTTAACTCAATGTGAATAAAACCTCCATCTAATAATTATTCCCTTCTTCAGAGTAATTAGCCCTTTGTTTTTAAAATATGGAAACCAATCTCATGAACTAAGATGATTTCCTATAAATTATCTTTCTAGTGGTAACAACAGTTATGTGTGTGAGGGGTGGGAAAGCATGTTCTGAAATGCAGATTTAACGTAGAACCCTGCAGCTGGAACCAACACATGGGTGTGGGCTAGCTCTCGAGGCCTTGGAAACCCCTCTTCCGCTTCAACCACGGTCACTCAGCCTGTGCCCTCCCAGGCCGTGGACTTTACTTCTAAGATGCCCTGGTCTATTTTTTAGAAGTTCTCTCTCTCTGTCTCTGTCTCTCTCTCTCAACATTCAGTATTATTTTATGTTAATTTCAAGTGTACAGCATAGTGGTTAGACATTTATATAATTTAAGAAGTGATCCCCTGGCTTGTCTAGTACCCACCTGGCACTATACATAGTTATTACCATATTATTGACTAGATTTCCTATGCTGTACTTTACATCCCCATGACTATTTTGTAACTATCAATTTGTACTTTTTAACCCTTCACCTTTTTCACCATCCTCCAACCCCCTCCCATCTGTCACCCCAACAAATCTAGCACCCGTCTGATACCATAGTTATTACAATATTACTGACTATATTCCTTATGCTATATCCTGCATCCCCATAACGACTTTGTAACAACCAATTTGTATTTCTTAATCCATTCCCCTTCTTTCACCCACACCCCTAACCCCACCCCCCCACATCTGGCAACCATCAAAATGTTTTTTGTATCTATGAGTTTGTTTCTGTTTTGTTTATTTTGTTCTTCAGATTCCACATATAGCGAAATCACATTGCATCTGTCTGACTTACTCCACTCAGCACAATACCCTCCAGGTCCATCCATGCCGCAGCAGATGGCAGGAACCCATTCCCTTCCATGGTCGAGCAATATTCCATTGTATGTATCTCCTCTTCTTTATCCATTCAACCATTGACAGACACCCAGGCTGCCTCCACATCTCAACCATTGTAAACAATGCTGCAATCAACATAACGGATGAACACATCCCCTCGAAGTAGCATTTTGGGTTTCTTCGGATAAATACCCTGAAGTGGGATTACTGAGTCTTTCATTGTCTCTTCTTATTGCCTTTGTTTGTTTTTTATAAGGAGGGTGCAGCTCACAGTGGCCCATGTGGGGATCGAACTGGCAACCTTGGTGTTATTAGCACCATGCTCTAACCGAGGTAACCGGCCACCCCCTTATTGCCTTTGTTTTAAAGTTTGTTTTGTCTGGTGTAAGGATTGCTAACCCAGTTTTTCTTTTTAATTTTCATTTTCATAAAATATCTTTTTCCATCCCTTTACTTTCTGTGTGTATCTTTCAATCTGAAGTGAGTCTCATAGGCAGCATAAGTAAGGGTTTTGTTTTCTTACCCATTCAGCCCTTCTGTGTATTTTGAATGGAATATTTAATCCATTTACATTGAAAGTAATTGTTGATAGATGTATAGTTACCATTTTTTCATAATTTTGATTTTTTTTTTCCACTTGAAGTCCCTATAACATTCCTTGTAATACTAGTTTGATGGTGATTAACTCCTTTATATTTTTCTTGTCTAGGAAGCTCTGTATTTGTCCTTTGATTCTAAATGATAGCCTTGCTGGGTGTCTTGCTTATAGATCCTTACTTTTCATCACGTTGAAAATTCCTGCCAATCCCTTCTGGCCTGTGAAGTTTCTGTTGAGAAATCAGCTGACAATCTTTGGGAGCTCCTTTAAAAGTTACTAGTTGCCTTTCTCTTGCTGCTTTTAGGATTCTCTTGGTCTTTAACTAATTTCCCATTTTAATTATAATGTGTCTTGGTGTGGGCCTGTTTGGGTTCATCCTGTTTGGGACTCTCTGCACTTCCTGGATTTGTATGTCTATTTCCTTCCCTAGGTTAGGCAAGTTTTTTGTCATTAGTTCTTCAAATAGTTCACACTCCCTTGCTTTCTCTCTCCGCCTTCTGGTACCCCTGATGTGAATGTTGTTATGCTTGATGCTATCCTAGAGGTCTCTTAAACTATCCTCATTTGTTTGGATTCTTTTCTCTTTTTGCTGTTCTGATTGGGTGTTTTCTGCTACCTTGTCTTTCAAATCACTGATTCGATGATCTGCTTCATGTAGTCTGCTGGTGATTCCTTCTAGTGCATTCTTCATTTCAGTTATTGTATTCTTCACTTCTGACTGGTTCTTTTTTATGGTTTCTATGTCTTTTTTTATGCTTGCTATCTCTCTGTTGAAGTTCTCACTAAGTTCCTTGAGCATCCTTATAACCATGTTTTTGAACTCTGTCTCTGGTAGGTTGCTTGCCTCCATTTCATTTAGTTCTTTTTCTGGATTTTCTCCCATTCTTTCATTTGGGACACATTTCTGTGTTTCATTTTGGCTGTCTGTGTTTGTTTCCATGTATTAGGTAGGTCTGCTATGTCTCCCAGTCTTGGTCGGGTGGCCTTTTATAGTAAGTGTCCTGTGGTGCCCAGTAGCACAGTCTCCCGGGTCACCTGTTCTGGTGCTCCAGGAGTGTCCCTTGTATGGGCTGTCTGTGCCCTCCTGTTATAGTTGAGCCTTGATTGCTATTGGCACATTGGTGGATGGCATTGACCCTCAGGTTGATTGGCTGTGGGGTTTGGCCACATCCACAGCTTATGAGCTGCTGTGCAGCGGGGGCTTACCCCACAGAGCAGGATTCGCCTCAGTGGGCACTGGTGCCTGTTTAGACTGCCCTGTGGGTGTGCCACTTGTGGGGCTAATTGGGTGGTGCTCTGCTGTGGTCTGAAGCCAACCTCCAAGTATGTTGGTTCTGGGGCTTCTTGGGAGGGGCTCCAGTGCAGGCGCAGGTCACCCACTGCCTGTGACTGGCCAGGGACTACGTTGTAAGAGCGACAAAATGATCCGCAGTTGTTCGCTGCCTGTGCTAAACCTAGAGGCGCATGGGAGAGGCTGCGCTGTGAACTGAGGACAGCTGCTACCAGTACCAGGCCTGGGAGGTTACTTCCTCTGATAAATGCTCAGACACCTGGAGGCCTGCTGCCACCTGCCAGCTTCCTTAGGTTCATCCACTGATAAAGTTGTGTGGTACATGAGTTGAACGAGGCAGGGTCTCAGGGAGTCACTAGAGCAGGGGTGTCCAAACTTTTTTCAACGGTTTTCACCAAGGGCCATATGCGGTAAAACACACAAACAGCCGGGCCACTCACTCGAGGTGAAGCACGTATTGCCTCACCTGGTTTACTTAAGTAAACTAAATATATTTTTGGAATTTGCTGCAGGCCAATTAAAAATGGATTGCAGGCTGCAGTTGGCCTGCGGGCTGCAGTTTGGACACCCCTACACTAGAGTGTGAAGAGTTGTGGTCACCATGTTAACGTAGACTGGTTTGGTGCCAGTGCTGAGCCTGGAGTGACTCAGCGGAAGTCTCAGAGCACGCGGAGCTCAGTCGCTGCTGCCTGGGGCCCGTGGTCTCTGCTCGTGTTCCTAGAAGGAGTGCAATGGAAGTAGGGCTGGCTGCGTGCGGAGAAAGTGCCTCCGCCTGTGAGCGAGTTGAGCGGGGCGGGGTCCCAGCTGAGTCGTCAGGGCAGAGCAGCAGAGCTCACCAGGCCAATCAGGTTCAGATTTGGCCGGAAACATAGGGGGTGGGCTTAACATAGGAAAGATGGCGCCCACCTGCTGGCTGCACCGGAGGATCCCTCACTGCGAAATTGCCGACTGTCCTCCAGTCCACCCGAAGCCACACACCTCAGTCTGTCCCCTGCATGAGGCCCTTCACCCCAGTCACTGTCTCCACTGGAGCTCAAGGTGAGTGCCTGCGAGTCTGTGCACGGGTCGTTTAATAAGAGGACGTCTGGGTTTCCTGCAGCCTTCCATCCCACCTGAAAGGTCAGAATCCCCACTGTTTTTCACAGCCAGATATTGTGGGGGCTCCTCCAGGGGTAACCTCCACAGCTGGTTCTCTCTCTCCTGATTCTCAACCACCAAATGGAGGTTTAGGGCCCGTTCCGCTTCTCTGCCCTTCCTACCAGTCTCTACGTGGCTTCTTTATATTTTTAGTTATAGGACTTCTGTTCTACTACTGTGTTTCCCCCGAAAATAAGACCTAGCCAGACCATCAGCTCTAATGTATCTTTTGGAGCAAAAATTAATATAAGACTTGGTCTTACATTATGTTAGTAAGACTGCATCTATTAGTAAAATAAAATCGGGTCTTATATTAATTTTTGCTTCAAAAAACGCATTAGAGCTGATGGTCCAGCTAGATCTTATTTTCGGGGAAACACGGTAGACATCAGATGGTTCTTCAGGATGACAGTCCTGTAATTTGGTTGTAATTTTAATATGTTCACTGAAGGATGCAGGCAGTGTTTATCTACTCCACCAACTTGGATCTCTACTTTTTGGAAGTTCTAAGTGTTAGAACCTGATCTTGCCCCTTTTGTGGCATAAAAAATATGTGTATCTGTTGTCCCAGCCTTTTCCATATGGAATGGCTTCACTTCTTCATCAGATAGTTTTCTGTTCCTCCCAACGGAATTTTCTTCATTGAGTCTTATAATCTGCATTTGACCTCCAAACTATAGGCATTCTTCCTCCAGTGCTGACTACATTTCTTATAATGCTGATTAATACTAAAGTAGCTGATTTTATGGCACTTATAGTTTAATTTTGTATTTTTTTAATCATCATTCAAACAAGAATACCCAGAACTTTCTTTATCTTAAGCTGCTAATAGTCACAGCCATTAACAAAAATGGGCTACCTTAAAAGGTCACACTAGTTATAGACTGGATAAGGACTATTGTCTTCTCGAGTCTTTTTTTAAATAAAGAACAAATTAGTTACTCTTGGGTTACTGAACATACTCATAAATTATCAATTCAGCTTTCTCCATAGGCTGTGTCATCAGAGCCTCTTATATGTTCAGAACCTCTTTTAAAAGACACCTGAACTATGTCTATCACCTGACATTAGACATTTACCAGAATACACAAAGATTTAAATTAGAGCATGATCTATGAAATCTTAGATGACTTAGATGCCCAGGGGGCTTTCAAAGTACCTTGGGATTCTTCACAATCAGGTATATACTAAGTGAAAATCGATCTAGAAAAACTTTCAAGTGTAATGAAATTAATAAGAATTCATGTTAGGACACATCTGACAATTTATTTATAGTCAATCAACCATGCATACGGAGTGCTACTAGTTAGAAGGAAAAGTCTTCAACCTTAAGACCTACCAACATCAGGATACAAGGAAGAACACCACCCCTGAGTCCATAAATGACCATATTTAACACCTCTCAAAGACTTTGTATAGATCGGGCAGGTTAGCAAGCTGCAGGATATTTCCATCTTCTGTGAAATGTTTAGGAGGCAGAAGGTGTGAGCGGAAGGCTTTGTAGATAATGTGTTCCACAGTCCACTTCCAGGGGCTCGGAGTGGGGCCAGGCACTTCACTCTGGAAAAGACATGTTTGATGTCATAAGCCTCCCCGTTTGCGTCCCAACGTACACTGGCTTCCTGGCTGACATGCACTGCCGGGAAAGTCTCAGTAGCTCATAATGGGCTGCGTTACCTAATGCTTGTGAAGCATCCTCTCTGGGCCAGCCTCACAGGGATCCTAGAGGCCTGAACACGAGAAGAGATGGGGGAAAAGAAGCCACAGCTCTCATGATACTTTCTTCCCTGGAACCTGTGTTTCCATTCAGGGAGAATGTGTTTACTGTGTCTGATCTTGACTATGATGTTTGGACAGCAGTAATAGGAAGTAAATTTCTAATTCATTGCAAAATTTGGGGATCTTAATGTAGCTGTTTACCAAAAAGCACCACAGGTAAGAAATGAAAATAAAAATAATGAGGATTGTTGTGATCCACCCTTCCTCTCCTACAGTTGAGCCTTCGCGGTCTCATGTAAAAAAAGATGTTCTTTCTCATTCATCCTTTCCTTGAAGTAAATTGTTCCAATCAAATGAGATATTCGGCACAGTTTGAGTATGCTACCTTACATCCTCCCCTGGAATGAGATATTCCCTAGGGGCTTTGGCCAGTAGGACCTGGGACTGAATCTGCTCCAACACCTACAGGCTCTGGGGACCCCGGAGTATATCAACTGTCCCTTAGTTTCGTCACCTATGAAACTGGAGCTTATCACTTCACCTCAGAGGATGACTGTAAGTAATCACCAAGGTTACTTACGCATGGCAAGTTGCTACCCTTTGATTCTTAGACTATTTCGATCCCCAACGCCTCCACCCAACGAAACCATCCAAAATAGTTGTTGATTGAAAAGCACTGTCATCTAATCGGAAAAAGTGACATGGAAACCTGAGGAACCTAGGCCCTTTTTGTGTCAAGCTGACCTTCCTTAAGAAGAGCTGGGGATCTCTCAGTAAAGTCTTGTTTTCCTGGCTAAGCAGTGGTCAAATGTAGACTAAGGCAAAAGCTGAAAGAGCCTGGGGAGGCTGGCCCAGAATCTGAAGACTGTGGCCACACTTACGGACTAACACTGGGAGATACGGACCGGTTAGCCCTGGACAGTTTGAACTCAGCCTCCCATCTTTCACTGTGATGGCTGTGTTTTTACATTTGACAGTGAGATCACTCTGGAGGTCCCTCCAGCAAAAGAAAATAAAAATCATGAATAAAAGCTGACCATTGTGTTTAATCCTTATATACAATGAAATCCTAGGAATTTAGAGATGAGCATGTTTCATCTCCTAATGGTTGTGTGAGGGCCCATCCCAGTCCTGGGGTGCTAACGTGCATCACCACAGTACCTGCTGGCCTGAAAGGGTCGACTCCTCAGATATGTACTGCTTCCGGATGGAGTAAAACATAGCACATTCTTTACTGAGGCTTTCAAAACATTCCTTTTCTTCATCCCAGTTCACCTGGTCCAAAGAGAATTCAACACCTCAACACAAGTATGTGCTTTAAACACACCTGATTTCTAAATGGAGATCACAGATGACTTTAAACCTTAATGTGCCCTTTTAGGCTGTAAATTGGAACCGCTGAGTATCACTGGGGGTCGATGGGGGTACAAGGGGGCCTTTAGCTATTTTACCCTTTTCATCTTTATTACTCCAAACGAAGGCGGGGCCCAGTGCCCTCCTCCTAGCACACACCCACATACCCACACACTTAGTACGGGTTTGATCACTTGCCTCAGTGGCTAGTCGAAGAATGAAGATCGGCAGACCCTCTAATGGGGGCACGTAGTTGTCGATCAGAAGGGGCAATCCAATCAGGTTCCCTTCCTGTTTGTAGGAAGAAAGGCCAGGACGGGGCCAAGAAATAATACTATTACAGTTTAGTTTAAACAAATTCCATTTCCCCAGAGCTTCGTCCAGGTCTTGTCCTGATATGTGTCACTGATACGTGTCATTCTGCTGAGCAGGTGCTTGACTGCGTTGGGCAAGGGGGGCGATTAAGAGCCAAGCACCTAAAAGCTTTTTGTCCCGACATGTAACAGAACAACCTTTTCTTTGATCTGCTCACCAACCAATGGTCTTATTGAGAAGGAATGCCCCAAAGTGAAGGGGTAAGAGGAAGAAACAGGAGAACCAGTGGCGCAGCATAAACTCATTCACTAGCTGGCAGGGACTGGGGCGTTCAGCTCTCCTTCGTGTCTGGGTCCTTCACCCTGGGAACAGGAATGGGCACGATGGATGATAAAACTGTAGGGTAGCCTAGAAATGCAAACGCCAAGTCTCCTAATCTTGGACCAACTACAGAATTTGACTCTGAAGGATACAACAGGCATAAAAATGGCTGTCACACACCTTGTCAATTTCCAAAGAGAAATAGTCTGCAAGCATCTCAGTCTTCTTTTTCAGAAACTCAACAATGTATTCGGCAAGCCCTTCTTTGGGACCATCCTCCTCTGTCCAGCCACTCTCGGGACTATCTAGAGCGAGCATGGCGAGGTCAAAGAGTGCTGCTGGCTCCTGGGAAGAGCAAGAACGTTAAACAGCAAGCATAACAGGGCCTCCAAAGAAGCCCGAAGTTTCCCTCAAAACCACTATTAGAAGAGCCACAAAACCATGGTCCCAACTGGAGGTGAGAACCCACAGATCTAACACTCATTCCCTAACAACAAAATCCACAACAAAACCCCTTGTTCCTCACCAATGGCCATTTCAACAGAGGCTGTGCCAGACAAATCGCCTGCCGAGCAGGTGGGAGGGTGAGGCTGTGTGCGAGGAGGCACTTCTCTTCTGTGTGGCTTTAAAGATGCCACTTCCTTATTTCTAGAAAATCACTAGGCAGATTAAGAACATTCCTTTCTTTCTACTGCCTTACCATAACTGAGGCAAGGGGGAGGCATAAGTTAAATGATATTTTAGGTAAATCAGCTTACTAAGGAAGAACACCGAAAGCGATTGTTAAAAATAAGATGGCTAAATTTTCTTCCATTTCTCCCTTTCTGATCTCGTTACTGTGGTCAACCATTTTCCCTTTACATGTTATAAACCCACAGTGCACTGTTCTTATTTTTTCATAATCCTAGAGGATTCAATCAAAAGGACTTAACAATCCTAAATGTTTATACACTCAATAACAGAGCTTTAAAAACATGAAGGATAAAACTAATAGATAGAACTGCAAGCAGAAATAGACAAATTCACAATTACAGCTGGAGGTTTTAATACCCCTTTCTCAATAATTGACAGAACAAGTAGACAGAAAACCAGGATACAGACAATTTGAGTTTCACTATCAACTTGATACACTTGCCATTTATACAACATTCTACTCAAGACCAGAATACAAACTCTTTTCAAGTGCACATGGAACATTTACCAACATAGACCATATTTTGGGCCATAAAACATGTCAATAAGTGTAAAAGGATTCAAGTATGGTTTCTGACCAAAATGGAATTAAATTAAAATCAATTAATCAATCTCTGGAAAATCCCCAAGTAAGAAGAAACTAAATAACATGCTTCTAAATAACCTGAGGGTCAAAGAAGAAATCAAGAGAAATCAGAAAGTATTTTGATCTGAATGAAAATGAAAGAAACATCAAAATTTGTGGGAAGCTGCTAAAGCAGTACTTAGGGGAAATTTATAGCACTTAACACCTATCTTAGAAAAGAAAAAAGATCTCAAATCAGTGACCCCAGCTTCCACCTTAAGAAATGTGAAACAGAAGAGCGAATTAAACCTAAAATAAGTAGAAGAAAGGAAAAAATCAGAACAGAGATCAATGAAAGAAAAATTGAGAAAAATTAATGAAACCAAAAGTCAGACTTGGTTTGAGATCAATAAAATTAATAAACCTTTAGCTAGATTGATCACATAAAAGGAGGATATAAATTATCAATAGTAGGAATGAGGGGGCCAGCCTGGTGGCTCAGGCGGTTGGAGCTCCATGCGCCTAATTCCAAAGGCTGCCAGTTCGATTCCATGGGCCAATGGGCGCTCAACCACAAGGTTGCCGGTTCAACTCCCGTAAAGGATGGTGGGCTCCGCCCCCTGCAACCAAGATTGAACACGGCACCTTGAGCTGAGCTGCCGCTGAGCTCCGGGATGGCTCAGTTGGTTGGAGCGCCTCCTCTCAACCACAAGGTTGCCGGTTCGACTCCCGCAAGGGATGGTGGGCTGTGCCCCCTGCAACTAGCAACGGCAACTGGACCTGGAGCTGAGCTGCGCCCTCCACAACTAAGACTGAAAGGACAACAACTTGAAGCTGAACGGCACCTTCCACAACTAAGATTGAAAGGACAACAACTTGCCTTGGAAAAAAGTCCTGGAAGTACACACTGTTCCCCAATAAACGTCCTGTTCCCCTTCCCCAATAAAATCTTAAAAAAAAAAAAACAGTAGGAATGAGGGAGGTCACATCATTACAGATCTACAGACACTAAAAGAATAAAAAACATTATGAACAACTTCATGCCAATAAATTCAAAAATTTAAATGGACAAATTCCTTGAAAAAAACAGTACCAAGGCTCATTTAAGAAAAAGTTCATTTAAGAAGAAAACGTTCATCTGAATAGCTCTATGAAAAAAATTGAGTTTTTAGTTAAAAACCTTCCTATGAGGCAATCTCCAGACCCAGATGGCTTCATTGGTGAATTGTACCAAACAGTAAAGGAATAAACACCAATTGTACACAAAGTCCTTCAGAAGATGGAAGAGGAGGGGATACTTCCCAACTCATTCTATGAGACCCAATTACCCTGACACCAAAAACTGACAAAGATACTACAAGAAAATGACAAACCAATACCATTCATGAACACAGATGTAAGAATTGTAAACAAAATTGTAGCAAATCAATTCCAATAATAAATAAAAAGGATAATACACTGGCTACAAGCACGGTTCATCCCAGGAATGCATGACTCGTTTAATATATGAAAAGCAATGTAATTAATTTCCTATATTAACAAACTAGGGAAAAAAAACTATACAGTTATCATAACAGATACAGAAAAAAGTAGTTGAAAAAATTCAACACCATTCCTGAATAAAAACTCTAAACAACCAAGGAACAGAAGGGAACTTCCTCAACCTTATAAGGGGCATCTACAAAACTACCGAAAGCAGAACAACTGAATGCTTTCCCCCTACAACAGGAACAAGACAAGGATTTCCGTTCTCACCTCTTCTATTCAACATTGTACAAGGTTCTAGCCAGTGCAATCAGGCAAGAGAAACAAAAGGCATCCAGCCCAGACAGGAAGAAATAAAACTGTCTTTATTCAGACACTATGATCTACGTAGAAAATCTGATGGAATCTTAACTTACTAGAACTAATGAGTGTGTTTAACAAGTTTGCAAGATGCATGATCAATGTACAAAAACACTTGTATTTCCACATACTTGCAACAAACAATTGGAATTTTTTTAAAAAGGTCATCTACAATAGTGTCAAATAATGTGAAACACTAAAGGATAAATCTAACAACAGATTTTCTCCCAAAATTGATCTATAGATTACACATAATCCCAATAAAAATTCCAAAAGGCTTTTTTATGGAGTATGTCACATGTAAAAAGAAGATATGAAACTACAAAGATATGTAGTGTGATTTTAACTCTAAATTAAAATTAGGCAATGAAAAAGTTTTGGAAAAAATGGACTAAAATTCTTGGTTGGGGTTGTGTTTAAGTCATGGGTTTTAGAGAACATTTATTTCTATTAATATTTTTATCTCTACCAGTTTTCTTAAATAGATAAATTAATTTCTGTAATAATAATAAACATTGTTTAAGTTGGCTACCAAATGACAGTTCTGCTTTGTATAAAACTATTATAATTAAAGATACCTCCATATGTAAATCATATAATATACAGAAACTATCCTACGCATATTTAGAAAACTTTAATATACCACAAATAAGGTATCAGGGTAAAGCTATTAATTTCAGAAATAACCAGTTGTTGAAGTTTCAGAAATGAGAGGCAGGAAATAAACTTACCGATAACCTCAGAACACCAAAGTTGGCAAAATCATAAATGAGTATCTGGTAGAACAGTTCTTCACTGAAAATAAAAATGAAATGACTTAAAGGAAAAGCTAAATCCATGCTTGAGAGCCAAACCGTAGGGACAAAAGGGAAAACTAACCCCTGAAACTGGATGGGACACTGAGATGGTTCTGCCTTGCTGTGGAAGCTTTTAACAGGCTACCAAGATCTCCTTTTCCTCCACAGAGCTAGGATTGTAGTGCGCTGCAGCCAGGGCTTTGGCCGGCCTCTACGCACAGGCTCAAGCACTGACACCAGGTTGAGCTTGTTCTCACCCACGCTCTGGTGCTAGGGAAGGTTTTGATACCTGCAGTGAAACTGAAGGAGTTTTTGTTTGCTTGCCTTTTTCCCACTTGTAAAGAATCCTATAAACCACATTCTTTTGTAACTCACCATTAAAAACATTAGGTTGGTGCAAAAGTAACTGCGGTTTAAAAGGTTAAAAATTGGGGCGGCCGGAGGCTCAGTTGGTTAGAGCGCGAGCTCTGAACAACAGGGTTGCTGGTTCAATTCCCACATGGGCCAGTGAGCTGCGCCTCTACCTAGATTGAAGGACAACTACTTGGAGCTGCTGGGCCCTGGAGAAACACACTGTTCCCCAATATTCCCCAATAAAATTAAAAAAAAAATAAATAAATAATAAAAAAAATAAAAAAAATAAAAGGTTAAAAATTGCAAAATCTGCAATTACTTTTGCATCAACCTAATACTATGGAATGTACAGGAGAGCACAGAGACTTTCTACACAATCAGGAGAGGACATAAGGCAGAATCAGCCTATGCTGGTATATGGTTTAGGATGATGCCCTGGCTGGCAACATTTCAAAAACAGCTTTGAGGTTGTGACAACATGGAGGGCCCTAGAGGGTATTATGCTGAGTAAAATAAATCAGAGAAAGATAAATACCGTTACAAATTTATTTATATGTGGAATCTAAAGAACAAAATAAACAAAACAGAGACAGACTCATAGATACAGAGAACAAACTGATGGTTGCCAGATGGGAAAGGGGTTGGGGATTGGATGAAAAAGGTGAAGGGATTAAGAAGTACAAATTGGTAGTTACAAAATAGTCATGGAGATGTAAAGTACAGCGTAAGGACTATAGTCAATAATGTTGTAATAATTATTTATGGTGCCAGGTGGGTACTAGACTAATTGGGGGGATGACTTTTTAAATTATACAAATGTTTAACCACTATGCTGTACACCTGAAACTAATATAATATTGAATGCCAACTGTAATTGAAAATAAGATTAAATCACATCCCCTCAAAACAAAACAAAAAAGCTGTGAAGTATACAATATACTGAACTTACAAAAATACAGAATTGAAATAAATGGTACTTCATAGTTCTGAATGCAATTTGAACCATATAGATCTTGTTTAAAGACTTCATTTTATCAGAACAGATGAAGCATCTGCTATGCCTGCATTACAGTGGGGAAACTGAGGCTCCCAGTGAGTCATAGTCAGTAAAGTGGGGAAGGAAAGAGTTGGATCTAGATATTGCACTCAGAAACTGGTTCTTTGTCTGTGTTTACCTTCTCACTGGGAAACCGTTCACATTTATTAATAGCTGAAATCCTGAGACTGGCCTGGATTCACATCTGACATGAAAGAACATGGACAAAGCTGTGATTCAGAGCCTTGGAAATCATGCACTTAGATATGCTGGAAAAGAAATGAGTCAGCTCACTGTGGAAGCCCAAGGATTCTCAAAGACAATGGACTCTGAACAGGGCTGCACCAAATGGGTTTCCAAGCCCAGGAGGAATGAGTTCCAAATATCCAAGGAGGTATGTGTGCTAACAGTGAACTGCTGAACCGGGGCGGTTTCAAGGTCAGGGAGAGCAAACAGGTTTTTCTTTCGTGTGCCAACTGCAAGCAACATACAGCAGCTGCCCCACTCGCAGGGCCAAGCAGCACTGTGGGGGCCACAGAAGCGCTTAGTGGGGAAAAGTAGATGGAAGGTGGCGGCACCCTCCTGTCTGTACTACCAACTAGAGAACATATTTAATACTGGTTCTTGACTCAACAGGAGCTCATCCACCAACTTCCCTGGAAACAATCAACAGAAATGGCACAGCTGGGATCACCCTTCCTGTGCTCATCAACCCCACTGGCTTGTTTGGTGGCTGGAGTAAGCCTTTGCCACATTCCCAAAGCTGGGAGGCAAGGAGGCATCAGGACCTCTTTCTCTTGTATCCCCACAGTACCCTGCAGTACACAGCAGATGCTAGAATGCTCTATGAGCACTTAGCCCTCAACACCTGGTTCACAGCAGCCAACAGTCACTGAGCACCAAGCACCAGGCTTCTCGGTATTTCTTATCCTCACAAAAGCCTGCAAGTTTATCCCAATTTACAGATGAAAACTCTGAGATGCAGTTTTGGAAAGGAACTTGTCCGCGGTCACATCAATGGTCAGTGGCTGAACCTGGATTTGAGACCACGTGTGTTGGACTCCGAAGCCTGGGCCCTTTCCAACTGCACCAGGCTGTTCTCCCTGGTTTTGGGCCTGTGCCTTCAGGACCATTCGTCAGGCGGCCCTGCTCTTTTCACACACTCACTGACTTACCTGAGTTTGGTGGTGTTGAGCAGGTATAACTTGGTCTGGTGCTGTGCCAGGGCCCACTGAGGATTCACACAGCCCACAAAGGAGTGGTTATGCAGCATCTCCCGCAGAGCTGGAAAACAAACACAAGTAAGTGATGGTATCCCACCAACACCTCTCTTCAGCCCAAAGCACCAAGCATCACAGGTAGAGACAGCAAACAAGCAAAGGTGCTGAGCCAAACTTCTTGAGGAAAACAAATGAGGAATAAAGCATAACTAATCTTTCATAATGCAGCAAGGAATTACCAAAAGAGTCAAGAATACTCAAAGTCCACAATCTAAGGCAAAGCAGGAAGCCAGAGAAGTAAGGAGAGCTCTGAATCCAGCTTTATCCAGATGCCAAGGGAACCTCAGGAGTCATGAACTTTAGTTTCTGCAGGCTCTCAGGTGTGGAAGAAAAAAACAACAGAAGCCTAGAAATGGTTTGAAATGGGGAGTCAAACAGACTATCTCCCCACCACATGAAGCTGAGACCCTAAGGGCTCCCTCAGTGTGAAGGGAAAAAACTACTAACATGTCCCAGGCTCCTGCCCCTCAAAGGTCAGTGCCCACCGGCCTCCAACCTTAGTGCTGGGAGTAAAGAAAAAATTACCTCCCTGAGAATCTGTGACCATCAGCTGGTCCTCATGTGCTTCTGCAGCCAGGATTCACACTAAGCGGGCTGCCTGGAAACCTTAAGTGCAGATTTTAGTTTAAACTGATTCCAGGGCTGACTGTTCCTCCAGGTCTCTGACAGAATCAAATGCAAATTCTCTGGAGAAATTCATCTTCAATCCAGGCTTCAAATAATTCTTCACAGAGACAGTACCAGGAAGTAGCAGTCAAAAATTAGAAAACACACAAAGAAACCAGGCACCAAGAATTCGAGTATAGAAGAAAGCACAGAACCATATCTGCAAAGGTTCAGAGACTGGAAATACCAGCAAAGAAGATAAAGTATGTTCAGTATGTTTAAGAAGTATTAAAACACATGGATGGACCTAGAGAACGTTATGTTAAGTGAAATAAGTCAGACAGAGAAAGACAAATACCATATGATTTCACTTACATGTGGAATCTAAAGAAAAGAGTAAGTGAATGAACTAATCAGAAACAGTTTTGGAGACAAAGAGGAAAAACTGAGGGTTGCTAGGTGGGGGGGTGGGGATAAGGGGGAAGGTGAGGGGATTAGAAAACAGTCAGTAACCACAAGATGGCCACGGGGTTTTGAAAACTAATTTGGGGAATGTAATCAATAATGTTGTAAAGATTTTGTAGGGTATCCGATGGACACTTGTCCCATTAGGGAGACCACCTCAGGGATGATGTAGATGCCTGATCACTGCACTGTACACCTGAAGCTGAAGCTGAACAATAATGAATGTCAACTATAATTTTATATATATAAATATATATATATATTTTTAAATATATATTTTTAAAATATATGTTATATATATATTTATATATATTATATATATATAATATATATATTACAAGAAGCGGAGTACAGCATTAGGAATAGAGACAGTGGAAATGTAATGGCTCTGTGCGATGTCAGGGGGATAGTGGATGGGGGAGGGGGGTTCACACAGTGTGAGGGATATAAATGATAAACGTCTAAGTATTACTTTGTCTTGTGCACCTGAAACTAATTTAAAAAAAAGAAGTATTAAAACAGTAGCAGGAGACTATCAAAAATGATCAAGATTTCCAAAAGAACCAAGTAAAACTTCTAAAATTGAAAAATATAAGAATTGAAATTAAAAATCAAGACAGACTTAACAACAGGTTAGACAAAGCTGGTGAGGTAATTAACTGGAAGGTGGATCTAAAGAAATTATCCAGAACGCAGCACAGAGACAAAGATGGAAAAGAGAGGTAATAAGAGACACCAAACCTCAGCTCCAAAGCCCAGCAAAATCCACACCTGACACAGAGATATTGTAGGACCCTAAAGAAAAGATATCTTTAAAGCACTCAGAGACAAGAGAGATTACCCACAAAGTAATAAACTATAAGACTGAAAGTTGAACTTTCAATAGCAACAGTAGAAGCTGAAAACTGATAGAATAACACCTTCAAGAAAAAAATAACTGCCAATCTGACATACTAAACCCAACCAAAAAACTTTTCAAAATAAGGATGACAAAGCAAAACTCAGTTTGCCACCTAAGCCCCAATGAAGGATGTGCTTAGGGCAGACCATGAAAGGTCAGAGGGAAAGAATGTATGAGCAAATAATATTTGCTAAATCCAAACAAACTAACAGGAACATTGTCTTATGGAACAGTGAGATCCTCACATGAAAACTGTGACTGATACCACACACCACAGATGAATTCCAGGGGGAACAGAGATTCAAGTGTAAGCATTTTAGGAGACAATGTAAGAGCATGTATTAAATTATCTTAGAGAGAGAAGAATTTCCTAAATAAGATAAAAGAGCCAGTCTATAAAGAACAATTCATAAAATCTGCCTACATTAAATCTAAAAATTTCTGTTCATAAAACAAGTGTTTATCAAAAATAATTAAAAAATACCAGATGAGCCCAAAATTGGGAGAAGATATTTCCATGTACCTGATTACTATTCAGAATATATAAGGAACTCTGAAAATCAGTTAGAAAAAAAACAAAAATGCAACAGAAAAAAATGGGCAAAAACCCTGAAAGAGTACTTAACAGAAGAGGAAATACACTGACTCAACTTTATCCGTAACCAGAGAAACACAAATAAAAACCACCATATTTCATTTCACAAACACCAAACTGGTAAAAAGTCTGACCGTATCAAACACTGGAGAAAGAGTGGAGCAAATGCAACTTCTTCACATTGTTGGTGGGACCGTACATGTATCTGAACCCTTTGCAAAATGCTTTGTCATTTTATGACTCAACAGTAACTCTCCTAACTGTGTACCCTGTGGCAGTTTCCCAGCCGGCGGGCCAAGCTCTTGATCCTGTCATGGGTGGGAAAATGGATGGGTTGTGAGAGGCAGGGATGAGGCCATGAGTCCTCCAAATGTCCCTCAACAGCAGAATGAACATGCAATGTGGTCATGAAGTGGAATCTATCACACAGAAAAGATGGATGCATTTTAGGAATGTATAAAGAGGGTGCCAAAAAAATGTATACACATTTTAAGAAAGGAAAACTGTATTACCATTGTAATATTCAATATATACCGATAACAAAAGATGAATACAAGTCACGTTTGACTTTTGCAATTGCAAGAGGTGCTCAAGGTGGTTACCATCAGCATCCAGACACCTCTGATTATGGAGAACTACTGCTTGAGCAATGTTGACCTAAGTGTCCACATGTATCCATTTTTTTGGCACCCCTGGTAAATATATCTCAGAAAACTACAGTATAATTTCATTTATGTAAAATTTAAGACTTGTAAAACTAAACAAGTTTTTTAGGGCCACAAATATGGGTGGTTAAACTACAACAAAAAGAAAGGAAATAATAATCACAAAATTTAGGGTCTAGTTACCCTTAAGGGAGAAGCGAAGGGGATAGGAAAGGCAACCAGACCTAAAAGCTTCAAAGGTGATGGCGTTGTTTAAGCACGTGTCCTTCGTTTCCTTCTGTAGATCCTACACGTACTTGATAAATACGATTTTCATTTACTAATATATCGTATATACGTGTGTGTGTGTGTGTGTGTGTCTTAATGAAAGAAGTAAAAACATTACCACCATTAAGGGGGCTGGGGGACGAGGCGCTGGAGACAACAGGGTAAGGGTCGTGGGGGCAGCAACAAGCCTGCACATCACGTTTTTATTATACTTTTTTTAAAGCTTGGGCATCACAAGTGAATTCTCATTGTTACATAAGTTCTGCAACAGTTCCTCCTCCCCCCATAAGAAGCAGCTTATTTTCTTCAGTTTTAGAGTAAGTGTTCCCCTCTGTTCCCACTGGAAACTCAATGTCTCTGCAGGATGTTCTGTGTAGGCAAAAAATGATTATTTTAAAAGCTGGAGAACATCAAATAATCTTGAATAATGAGGCACTGGAGGAAAGAGAAGCAGTGTAATCCACTAAGAAGGGTCAGCGATTTTTCCACAGATTTGTCATGGAACGTTTGCGGCATCCGCAGCTACTGAAGTGTAGGGGGGGGGGCTGCTCCTGGGCACAGGGCTTCCCGAGCTGCAGCCAATCAACAGCGAAGACCGCCTACAAGGACGTGAACCTCTTCAGGGCCTCTTAGCAGACCTGTATTCCATTCCTCTCCTAAAGACCCCACAGCACTAGAAATTTGTGGGCCTTTCCCTACCATTCTGTCAGCGGCAAAATGGCACAAAGTTCTGTGCTTCAAAGCCAAACTGCACATCTGCGTTCACAAGGAGGCCTTGGGTCCCAGCAGCCTTTTCAGAGAAGCAGTAAGGAAAGGCAAACCCCAGGGAAGGGCAACCAGTCCCCTAGGTCCAAGTGACCACCTGCAGAGGAGAAGCCCTGGGTGCCAGTGAGATGATCAGGAAGCCCCCCAGGCAGATCTCACACGGGGCTCTGCTGAAGTGGCCTCTCTGTTACACAGCGTCTCTCATTCTACCTGATGTTGCAGCCAGTTATTTACTCAACAGTCCCCACGACACTGTGCTACCTTCACGGCAGGAGTCATGGGTCATTCATCTCACTTTCTGCCTCAGGGCTCGGCAGGGCACACTCTGTACCAAGAAGATACTTGACAAATGTCGGCTGAACTAATTTCACATACCAGAGAAATTCATTTGGTGCCAGTATGAGTAAGAACATTTAGACACAGGACTGTTTGCCAAAGACCAAGGCAATAAATTAAAATTGTGGATAAAATGCGAAGCACACTTTCACATTCAAATGGCAGCAAATAACTTAGGACATTCCTCGTCCTCACTCATGAATTTACACATCAGAATTATGGGAGAAGCATAAGTAAGTTATCAGTGATCCGAGATGAGCTTAATTCCATGGAACATTTGACTGGCTACTCGGCCAAAAATTCACCTCACTCGGGGCAGCTGGTTAACTCGGTTGGTTAGAGCATGTGCTCTTAATAAGGCTGCCAGTTCGATTCCCACATAGGCTAGTGAGCTGCACCCTCCACAACTAGATTGAAGACAACAACTTGAGCTGAGCTGCCGCCGAGCTGCCGGTGGGCGGCTGGGATGGCTCAGTTGGTTAGAGCGCATGCTCTTAACAAAGTTGCCAGTTAGATTCCTGCATGGGATGGTGGGCTGCGCCCCCCACAACTAGACTGAAAACGGCGACTGGACTTGGAGCTGAGGTGCGCCCTCCACAACTAGACTGAAGGACAATGACTTGACTTGGAGCTGATGGGTCCTTGAAAATACACACTGTTACGCAATTAAAAAATTAAAAAAAAAAGAAATCACCTCACTTGCTGACTGAATCTGTGCCCACCAGGATGGGCAAACCCCACCAGACTCAGGAGTTGTCTGAGTGTTCAACTTGGACCTCCCTTCAGAACAGAGATTCAAGGGCTTCACCCCCCAGGCTGCTCCTCAGTCATTTACTCAGCACTCTTTTAGCAAATACCTACGGAGTCCATATGCCAGGCACTCTGCCGGGCGCAGTGAGCTCAACAGACACGATCCCTGCATAGACGATACACTGACGAAATACAAATAAGTGTGACTAAGAATGTCATCACAGGGACAGTCTCTTCCTTCCTTCCTGGGCCAGCAGCACAGCTCTATGGGGGAGTAGCCAGGCTGTTGGTCTATCAAGGTGAGGGGCCGACCTCACCACTTCTGAGCTCCAGAGAAGTCCCTGTACAGCATTCAACTCAAAAACAAAGAGCTTCCCCTGCTGCGGGCTATGGGTGGAAACGAAATACCAGCGGGCAGGACCCAAGGCAGAGGTCCCTCCCCGGAATGGAGGCCTGGAGTTTACAAAGCACGCACATGGTATCTGAGGTGTTCATCACAAAGCCCAGGAAAGGCTGCCACAGTAGCATTTTACAGAGCAGGAAAATGGTGCCCCAAAAAGGTGAATAAATTCCCAACAAGCTAAGGAATGGTGCAGCTGGCAGGAGCTTCAGCAGACTTCATCTGGATCCAAAGGAACTGCTCACTCCACTCCGCACGTCACAGCTACTCCCTCTGGAGACCCTACGGCAGCGTGCCTCAGTCTCAGGTCCGAGTCACAGGGTGTGCCTGTCCCGCACAGCCAGCTGGTGTGGGTTTGCATCTGAATACTGGGCTGCCTCGCTGCGTGCAGGTCATGCCCGTAACTACCCACCCTCAACAGGCATGTACCTGGGATGTTCCAACTAATCTGTCCTCTCCTCCATCTTCCACTCCATTTCCTCATCTTTAAAACACAGATAACAGCATCTGCTCTTTCTCCCTTACCAGACTATTCTAGAATTAAATGAGATAACGTGTATAAATATGCAATTTTAGAACATTTAGATTCATCATCTTAGCCTCAGCCATGGACGCCAAACCTGATCAAACTTGATACAGGTTAATTTTATAGTGCACTGAAAATAGTTTGCACCCATTCAGAAATGTATTGAAATTTTAACTTTAAAAGCCTGCTTTGCATGAGGGCTACAAACCCTTAAAGAAAACTGAGTAAATTCCAGATCTGAGGGAGTCTGCCCATTAAAACTACTGCAAGCAAGGAAGACTGCTAAATAAATCAAGGAATAGCCCACCTTTCTTATTTTATTTTAAATGGTTTTAAAAGCTCCCAGTTTGAAAGCCAGAAAGAGGGAAAGAGCAACCGGAACAAATCCTCATGGAAACAAAAATCAGAAGCCAACTGTCAGCTACTCCCACTACTGGCAAGGCCTTAGTCACAGGAAGTTTCTACCCTTCCCAATGGTAGAGACTCTCTATATGTTCCCCCACACGCAGACAAAGGCCCAGATGCTAAGAAAAGAGAATGAACAAGAAAAGGCAAATTGAGGCCTTCCTGAATTCGTTCAAACAAGTGGTGACTGAGACAGAGAAAATGGAGGAGGCCACTGAGTCAGACCATCTGTTTTAGAAGGTTAAGGATTAGTGGGAAAGGTACTAAATTGCTCCTCAGCCCCCATTTCCTTTAAAAGTTAATCCAAGTTGTCACATTTTAAGATACATTTCATAGCAGTATTGATATTTATTTTAATCAAGAACTGTGTTATAGATGAGAAGTGGGGACGCCGTGGCTAACTTGTGTGGACTCACGTGCAGAGCTGCCCTGTGGGGCCTGGAGCAGTGATGTACACACTTGGAGCCTTCCTGGCTGACTCATGAGGGGTGAGAATTGTTGTAGGGACGAGTGGCTGTTCTACACCCCCATCCCTGGGTCAGTTCATCCCCGGGAGATGACTAGCTCTTTCAGTTAGTTTAGAAGAAACGGGAACCAAAATGGAGTTCTCCACTCAGGGACTCTGAAAAGCTGTTTCTGAGGAAGATGATAATGATTTTTACTTTGTCTTCAGGATATAAAAGTTATCTACTGATTCCTTACTCTGTAACAAGTGTTTTACTTACATTCTATCTCTAATCAGCACAATAATCTTCAAGATGAGGACAAATGGAGGTACAGAAAGGTTAAGTCACAAGTCTAAGGTCACACAGTAGAAGCAGAAGTGCCGGGATATGAACCCAGGGCCCTCCAAAGCCTGTGCACTTTCAGCAACAGCACACCCCAGTCAGGCCACGGATTGGAATTTTGCTGATCAGTACACTGTGTTAAGCTAAGAAACAAACTGAAGGTTATTTAAATGACTGCTTTATTCCAACTCCTCTGGTTTAATGAGAATACCGATTAATTCTGATTAAAACCAGTGACGATTTTCCCCTTCTCTCCCAGTTGAAAACTGTCTTTAAACTGTTGCTGCTGCGGGTCAGTAGGGGAAGGGAGGTTTGCTCAGCACACTGCAGCGGCCCTCCTAACCTGAACACTTTCTGCACTTCCAAACACGGGACATGAGCAGTCCCGGCCCTCGGAGTCCCTGACAGACCTGGGCACTTACGTACTCTCATGTCCCCGCTCATTAATTTCTTCCTGGAGACTCAGAACACTGGTGAGGTTAATGATTCTTCTACGGGGGGTACAAGCTGCTGTCATTTCCTTTCGGGACTCATCTTCTACCATTTCCACGTCGGAGACTTCCCGATGCCTCTTTCTGCAATGAAGATAAGGAACTGGCAGATCATCACTGTTCTTTTCCTTTTTTTTTTTTAAGTCAGCCAAGTTTGGTGTACTGCATTTTGGAGAAGGGAGCAGCTGCTCTTAGCTGCCTCTGCACATCTGGGGAGGGATCCCTGTGCTGGTGGCAGGCCAGTAAGGTCAGTCTGCCCTCCAGCACACTGCTCACCTAACAGCCCTCAGCTCCCAGCAGCCGGCCACTGCACACAGGCCTTCAGAGTCCAGCTCAGCCCCATAGAGCTGCAGTGCCGTGAGCAAGGGAGCTGACAAGAGCCAAGGCTCATTCTTCAGTCCTCCATCTACCTCCCCATCGGACAGAGTCATAATAGCCACTGCACACAGCCACGAACAAGACAGACACGCTGCCTGCCCTCACGATGCTGCCTTTCTAGCGGGGAAGTCAAACAGTTTTAAGTAGCAACAAATGCAATGAAAAAAACAAGGTAACATAACAGAATGACGGGGAAGGGAGAGAGAACCTGCGATCAAATGGACAAAGAAGGCCTCTGGTAAGAGGCGACATCTGAGTTGAGACCTGAGTGACAAGAAGCCAGAGTCTTCCTAGGCCAAGGGAACAGTGAGAGCACAGGGTAAGCAGCTCGGTGACCTCAGGTCACCCACAGGAGCAGTGTGAACAAAGTGCCACGAGGGAGGGGACGGTGGTGGGCTAGAGGGAGGGCACGGGGCTTTTATCCCAAGGGCAATGGGAAGCCACTGGTTTTCAGCAAAGGAGTGATACAATCTGATTTCTGGTTTAAAAAGATATGACTGATGTGTGGTTAAATAGCTTGTGGTGTCAGTTCCTCAAACGATCAACAGAAATGTCATACCTCCAGGCAGGGCTGTTGAGAGCATGAAATGAGACGTCTATAGAGCATATGGCACATAGCAGGTGCTCAATAAATGTTAGCATCCTTTACAATTCTCTGGAAAAACATCCTTAGAAGTCGTCTCACTAGGCTGACTCGGAAATGAGCAAACTAGAGTTAAGTAACTCATCCAAGTTCCAATGGCCTATCAGTGCCAGGGTTTTGGAGGTCAGCCACCAGGTGGACGTGCAGCTTGGGCAAAGGACTTCACCCTGAGCTCCAGGTACAGGCACCCGAACACATGAGATAACGAATACCCACCTTACGGAATTCAGTGGGATGTGTTTCAAGAAGCTGCAGATTGTATATTGGAAATGCCCCAAATTAAATGACAGTCATTATTGCTGTTATTCTGCCCTCTTTTTCTATCCTCACTCACCACTAGTTCACATGCTTCAGAGAGTTTCATATCTAATTTGAATTGAGAAAGTACGGTTTCCTAAAAGGAATGAAAGTAGGATGAAAGAGAACCCTCCAGATATTTTGGGTTCTCTGTCTAGCCACCTCTGCTATAGAGACTTTATCAAAAGTCATTACTGAAAATAAAGCGTAAGTCTTCTGATTCTTTTTCCAATGTGTTTTTAACTAATGCTTGGAATTATGGAAATTTAAGGTATTGCAAAGGCCATGGTGATGGGTGACTCTTGAGACTCTCGAGAGTGGACAAGGCCACAGCACTGTTCCATCGGAGGCAGAGGGTGAGTCAGGAGGAGAGGAGATCCAAGTTGTTCATGAGAAGTCCAAGTCAGAGGCGGTTTTATTAAAGAACAAAGGATGCAAATTGCATTTTTCCCAAAAGGCCATACCTGGGGTTGTCCGTGCTAGAAGGGGGCCCTCTCTTCTCTGATGTTTCTGAAGTCGCCTCCCCTTCCAAACTCTGATTCTCGGCAGCCACTTCAGCAGGAGCTGGGAGTTCAAGCATTTCCTCACCTTGCTGTTTGGCACTACAAGTGTCTGTCCTGTCCTCTGGAACCATTGTTCCAATGGCCTGGGGCTGACAGGATGGGGCCTGGCTCACAGGCTGCAGAAAGGCATCGAGCTTCTGTTCCCGGGAGTCTGTGCGGACCATCTGGTGGGCATAGACCTTGTTGCCACTTCCAGAAGTAGACGTGAGGGTCACACCTGTTGATGATTTAACCATCTCCCCAGAGGGGCCAGCAAGACTTGGTAGTAAAGTCTGTGTCAAAAAACAAGACAGCGGGAAGATTCAGAATACAAGGTATAAAAGGCCAGATCCCAAAATGGAGCAGTACTGAAGAAAGAAGCTAGAACCTGGTAAACTCACCATTACTGAATTATTATGCAACTGGTCCAAATATGAAGTATAAAATTAAAGATATACAAATATAAAATTCAAAACTTCAGCAAAATCTTTAAAATCTTAAAATTGGTTTGAAATGGAAATATTCGCATGAAGTTCTCATATTTTTGGAGTTTTCTGCTGCCATAGGAGGATTTTATTTTTTTATTGTGGTAAAATATACATAATCCAAAATTTTCCATGATACCAGTTTTCAGTATACATTTCTGTGGCATTAAGTACATTCACACTGTTGGGCAACCATCATCACCATTCATCTCCAGAACTTTTTCATCCTCCCAAACTGAAACTCTGCCCTTTCAACAGTAGCTCACCATTCTCCCCTCTTGCCCAGCTCCTGGCAACCACCACTCTACTGTTTGTTTTTAAATATATATACTTCCTAGCTCTGTCCACTGGAAAGGCCTAGAAGCAAGGACCACCCTGTAGCAATGAGGACCCTCTGGTCAGAGATTACAGTCTCTAAATACCATTCCCCACTACAGTATATCAGAGCTCCTTGGAGAAGTGGCCAATTTCGGGGCTTGGACTGGGAAAGTACATAGTGAACCGACAATATCTTGCCATGCCAGAAACAAAGAAATGACCAAAGACTAATGGAAATGGGCCAAAACGACAAGAACACCACCAGCTTGAAGGGGCTACCATTGGTCTAAGATGGGATAATGTGAGCATCAAAAAGAAAAATGACTACAGTTGGTTAAATTATATATTACTTTGTTACCAGCTATGACAAAATAATGAAAAAAAGAAAAAGATGGGGAAGGAGAAAGAGCGAAGAAGAGACAGAAAGAGAAAGGAAAATGTCATTAAACATCACTGGAGAGTGCTAGAACACCAACTCATTCCTTTGCAAATGGATAACTGAAGGGACAGAATTCAGCATTTATTCTTACTTTCTATTATGAACTGTATTTCAGGATAACCAAATAGCTCTAACAAATGAGGAAAAGTTATTCTATACAGAAGAATTAATTAACACAGAAAAAAATGATACAATCAGAAAATCATAATCTTGCAATCTTAATGAAATGACTGATTCAGGTAATGGCTATCCATGGATGGTGAAACCATTAAGCTAAATATCACTGGGGATCATTACAATGAAGGAATCAGGCTGTGACCAGCTGAATCACCAAAATGACATAACAAGTCAATATGCACCTCCTGCTGGGACGCGATAGAAAGTACATGGCATCATCTATCAAGAATTCTCGCCCCCAAATTTTTTTATCTGAATATAATCATGCCTCTAAATCTAATTTCCAGTTTATAGAAAACATGGAGGATTGCAGTAAGTTAAATGACACCGAGAAGAAGCAATCAGCCCATCTGAGATATGTAATATTTTACAGGCAACCTTTAGAATAAGCCAACGGGAACAACAAAAAAAGGTAGGTAGGGTGACTTCTAGTTTCAAAGACACTTAAAAAAGATTTAAAAGACATATGAGTAACAGCCACACCTAATGAGAAACTTAACCGGATACACATTTGAACAAAGCTACTATATAAAAGGATCGTTTTTGCATAACGGGGACATTTGAATGTGGACTGGGTATTAAATGATATTATTACTATTAATTTTATTAGGTATAAAAGGACATTAGGTTATACAAGAAAAATAGTATTTTTAAATGCATAATAAAGTACTAAGTAAAAAAATAAATACCTGGAATATGCTTTAAAACACTCCTTTCCTCAACCCCAAGTAGGAGAGGGAGAGAAAAAACAAATATGGTAAAATGTTGATGGTTAAAACTGGGTGATAGGTACGTGGGTATTTGTTATGTGATCTACTTCTTTTTGTTTAGAAATATTCAACAATAAAGAATTAAATAATAAAAGTTAAGATAGCAACTTTGCTCAAAAAGGAAAAAACCTTTCTTCGTGGACAATTTAAAACCCTTGCAATGTATTTACTTCATTTGCCTATGCAATACCCAGAGGTGGGTTTCAGGAAGCAGAAATTTACTACTTTGCAGCCAGTAATTTTAAAGCCCAGAAAACTGAAACAGCTTGTCCAATATAACTGCGTTGGAACAAACTGCAGGCCTCGCCAGGGCTCCTGATTTCATACCAAATGGCTGCACTGCAAACCAGGGCTTTTGCTGTACTGGCCCGGGGCAGTGGAGTGCAAGGCACAAGCTGGGAGCAGGCAAGTGACTCCAAGGCCAAAGAGTCAGGGGCCGGGTGGCCAGCCATGGGCAGGGACAGCCGGTATTGTGAGGACGCCACAGAAGCAGGGACAGCAGTGGGTGGCAGGTCCTCTGCCACACTGCGTCCCCAGGGCCCAGCCCCTCCACGGTGCCCTGTATGCTGTATGTAGGACGGGCCCCCTCCTGTACATCTCCGAGGGAGGAGCACACATGGAAGAGGCGCCCCATGTGTTTCAGAGAGCTCGTTTTCCTAGGAAGTCAGTCTAAGGTCCCAGATGCAGGCAGAGGGAGCAGTCAGGCCTTATGACTCCTGGCCCACAGATAACATGACAATACCTTCACAGTTAGGTTCAAAGACGGAAATGGTACTCAAAGAAAATACCAAAGTAATACCTGGAAAGAGCCTTACAGCAATAGGCAAAAACCTGGGTTCTCACGTCTGACAGGCTACATTTTAAAGGTGGCAAAGGCACCAGAGAAAGAGCCGGGGGACAGCACCCTCACCTGGGTGAAGTACATCCTGGAGGAGTTGGCACCCAGGAGCTTGCTCTCTATGTGCTGCTGCACTCGCTCCAGGATGCTGTCCTCGTGCAGGAAGTGAACTTCATGCTTTGTGGGGTGCACGTTGACATCCACATTCTGGGGGCTGATTTCCAAACTGGCCGGAGAAAAAGAGAACAATGACCTCACATGGTAGGCAATGGGGGAAAAATTCACACATGTTGTACGTGGCGGCCAAAAGACTTGGGAAGGCCAAAATGACAGTGTTTAAAACTTCCAAGGTCAAACCTGAGTGATCTGGGTTCAAAAGCTGCTGCTGCTACTTAAAAAGCTGTGTAGCTGTGTATAAATTACATCATCTTTCTTTGCCTCAGTTTCCTCATTTGTAAAGTGGGGGATTAAATTCATGGAAAGCACTCTGCATGTAACTGGCACATTTATTATATGTCAGCTGTTGTTATCATTCCAGAACTAGTGGAATTTCTTATTATGTGACTAGGGTAAGTCACTTAATGTCTCAGCACCACTTTTCTCATCTGTACCCATGAATCTGTCCCCTCCTTATATTTCAGTATTATATGAGGACCAAAACAAGAATACATGTGAGAAAACTTTCTATTGTTAAAATGTAATACAAAAGTCAGTTTAGAAGCTGTGCCAGCTATCAACTTACTGCCTCAGCTCCAACTGCACCTTTCTGTGGCTGCTCTGTGATAACAGAGCTTTGTAATGTGAACCTTTGTCAGTAGAGGGCGTGGGGAGGACTTAGGAGGAAGGAGTTTCTCTACCAGGTTTGTTTCTTCCTGGTTCAGGGGCAAGCTATGTTATTCACCTTTGTTTCACCACATGGGGGCTCTGAGTGAGATTCTGCTAAATGAGTGAGCAAATGAAGGCACACTGTGCCCGTGACCTGTGAGAAGGGACAGGACATCCTTTCGCTAGTGTGGTGTGTGGGATTCACTCTGATCAGGCTGCTAGCAAGCCCATCTCTTTCAAGGGCAGCAGGATAGAATGTCTGTTCCTTGTGAGTCTTGGGTGAGGAGTTGGTACTGCATTACCTGAGGTACAGGAACGGGTGTGTGTTTTTGGGCAAATATGCTGCATACACCATTTCAATGGCTTTTCTTAAGGAAGTTGACTCTACCAGACGATCTAAAAAAATGGAAGTAACCAGTTAAAGACTGTCCTGAGGGGTGGGGTGACGACACTCGTACCGTGACATGAAATCACCTCAGGAATACGCCTCTGAAATGATACTCACATCAGACTCCCAGGAAGGAAGGGTCCCCGTTACCTGCAGCATCTTCCTACAGGGGTGGGTCTCTCTCCTCTCACCCAAGTAGCAGAAACAAGACCGGGCAGTAAATTCTGCCTCCCCACTTCCCTTCCCCCCAGTCATCCCGGGTGGACTACCTGTGCCCTTGCTGTGCAGTGGGCAGTATGACATCAGCTCTCAGACTTCATTCTGCAAATACACACGTGTCGTGTGCTGGGAGAGGATAAGCTGGTGAATAAACTAATTCCAACTCCAAGTGGTAAGCATTACTAGAGAGATGTATGTGCTAAATATTGAGACGAGGGACCAACTACCTCTGCTCAGGGACTTCCAACTGTGGGGTATCCAAACTGAGACATGAAGGTAAAGAGGTGTCAGGCAGTACAAGTATCTAAATGTATGTTGAAGGTAATTTCGGAAACGAGGCAGATTTGCAGGAGTGGAAAACAATAAAAGCTGGGAGAGGTAAGAGTAAAATCAGAGGAAGATCTATGTTCAGATAACACAGCTCTCCTTTCTCCCCAGACAGGTGACCTGCTGAGGATCTGCTGTCCTGTGTCGGTGTAGCCAAGGTATGTCACATCTTTTTATTTCCAATGAGAAGAGTGGCTGTGATTTTATCAGTAGGGAAACTATTATTCTCTGAGTGCTCACTACATCAACAGCCCCCTCGATAACGTCACTGTACTCTACACCACGTGTCCTGACCACACAGGCCCGGAGCGGGTGTGGGCACCTGACAAAAGGACAGCTCTGCTGAGCCCCTCTGCTGAGCTTTCTGACCTTGCAACATGCCAATGGAGTGTTCCTTCGTCCCTGCTATCTGAGTGAGTCTGCAGAGTGTGTAGCTAACTGAACGACACGCTAAGAGTCTGACGTCTCTTGGCTACTGGGAACTTGGCATCAGGACCCGATTAACTAATGTTAACGCACAGCCCGTACGGTAATCAGCCCCACCAGAAGCAGGGACGTGAGATACTCCGATGGCACTTACTGATCTTTGCTTGTCTGTTCTGTAGCCAACACATGTGTTACAAAGCAGTTATTCTTCACGGTTAGGAAAAAACAAATGAAAAACATTCCGAGCCTTGATTAAAGCAAGCTTTGTTATGTATCAGGCGTAAGTCCTTCCTAATGAAGTAGGGAAAGACCCTGCTAACGTAAATCCATTTGACAGAGTGTGTCTATAAAATACTGGCTCTCGCCTCACTCTTTCCATATTGCTTTGAACTGTAAAATATTCATGACTTGGGACATTTATAGTTGGCAATGTAAGTGGAAGGGGGGGTACTATGCCATTTCCAACAGCAAGTAAACAAAACAAAAATTATAAAATATATGAATTGCTTTAAATAATAAAGGTAAAGGATCTGTATGATAAAAATGATAAGAACTGAACAAATGGAGAGACGCATCTTGTTTCTGGATAGATAATGAAAAACAGTCAGACTGTGGTTGGGATTATTTGTTGTTGCCCTGTTACTCTCTCTCAAAACCGTATAATATGCAATTAAGTAAAACGAAGTATTAATAGAACGCACGATAGTATTTTCTTAATAGTCAGCAATCATGTAAACACTATGTCAGCAGTGTCCAGAGATAGAGACTGAAAAGAAATCTGAGAAAAATCCGAATGTATTTAGTTAATTTCCTCCCTGATTTTCAGTACTATTCTTTGTATCATAAATAACTCTCATTCATTAAAAAGAAAACTCAAGGGGTTTAGCATTCAATTTCTTTAATTTAATAACATTGCCTGTACCCAAGGTACCCCTCTCCCTGTGTCCTGCTGTGTCATTTCAAACAGGATACCTCCATCTAAGGGGAGAACGAAGGCCTGCGTAGGGCCTGCTTGGAGAGGCTCTGACGCCAGCAGGCGACAAAGACATGGTGGCTCCCAGTGGCCTGTCGCACCCTTTCCAGGGCTCCCTCTTAGAGCAACAGCAGTCGGCCAGCAATAAGCGCATCTCAGAGGGCTGAGCAGACTTAGGCCAAATTATAAATGCCTCCTAATCAAACCACATTGTGGCATGAGGTGTTCCTGTGTGTAATCAAACCCATGCATTAGGAATTTTCCATGGTCCCACAGATTCCCCGGGGGATAGATTTCCCCACTTGGTTCTTTTTCACTTACGGTTGATGAACAGTAAGAAGATGCACTTCTTCACTGAGTAGTTTGCATTGGATATGTAGCCATTCATTCTGAAGCCTAGCGTTTTATCTTCACACCCAACTTCTATCAATTCTCTGGTTGGAAAAAAGAAATTTTGAGGCTCCTGAATATACTGGAAAATTCAAATGTTATAAAGAATCAGAGTTGGAAAAATCAGAGCTCCTTCCCATAAACTAACTGCCAAATAAGGGCCCCAGAGATGGTTTGTTGTGGTTCTCTGGGCCCACCCATTAGTTCATCTCCCTGTCCAACCACTCACCATCTATCTGTCCATCCATCCATTCATCCATCCACTTACCCACATAGTCATTGTTTTCGAGCACTTAATGCTATATGCCAAGCACTTCTCTAATTGCTAGGACATAATGACAGGTCCAAGCTCTGAAACTTTATTTTGCTGAAACATATGTATCTTAGTAACTATATCCCAACCATGGGGTTCCCCAAAAACTCATCTCTGCTGAATCCCTTACTATAACGAATCATATGGCAATGGGGCTCCAGTGTGGTGTTCCCCAGGGTGTGTTTAAGAGATCAGTTTAACAGGTGAAAGGAGGTCCTCATACAAGCCACACCCATTTCTGCCTGTGGGCCATCCAGAGAGCTGGTCCCTCGGCAGGCAAAGCTCCTAGTATCAGCTAATGAACTCCTCACCCCTCACACCTCAGGGATTACTTCTGCAAAGGGTCTTCTCTGACTGACCCCTCCCCATCCCAAGTTTCTCCCATTGTGCCTTGTATTTTTTCTTTGTGGCGCCTAGCACAACCCCAATGAATGGCATGATTATTTCATGTGTCTTTCCAACTAGAATATGAGTCCTTTGAGGGCAAGAATCATTTCTGTTTTATTCCCTACTATGCATCTCTACCACACAGCATAGCACCCAGCAAACAGCAGGTACTCAGTAAGCATTTGCCCAATGTATGCTGGAAGCTCTTCATGCAGTAATATGAGCTCTGAGTATCCGAGCAGAGGGTACAGCTTGCAGTGTGTCCCATACACCATCAACCAGCAGACGCTTTCTTTCCAAAATCTCAAGGGGGGGGTGTTCTGGCAACACGCTTTGGGAACTGCTGCTCTATGGGATTTCTAATCTCTTACAGTCCCTAGAAATTTCTTAACAACTAATTCTGAGTCTTACAATTTAGTCAAAAAGCTCTTAAAAGTTTCTATGTATAAAAGAGCTCCCTCCTTGCTCTGGGAGCACAATGTAAAACAATTAATTCAGTAACACTTAATTAGTAAGAAAAGGGTAATTAAAAGCAGACTGACTGTTCCCTAGTTAGACACTTGGTTTTGCTCAAATAATAATTTGTCTTTCAAAGTAGAAAACTGGGTTCTGGGACTACTGCTGCTGCTTTTAAGATTATTGGAAAAAGGGAAGTCAGAGGCTATCTCATCATCCATCTATCCCTAGCACCTGGTACCTGCCGGGCATACAGAAGGGTCTTAGTATTCTCCCCTTCAAATGATGACATACGCATTTTGGGCTTTGTAGAGTCCTGAGATTTACCTAGAATCTGATAGACATGGTGGTTTTGGTGGTAGTGGAACAGTGGCAGAAGGGAGTGCCATGAAGAATCTATAATGTAAGTAATTTCCCCTCTTACGCTTTCCTTGACAATGAAGATTGGGTGACACTCATAAATCTGCTTGCCACCAGATAGGGAAGTCTTTGAGGGCAGGAAATACTGTATTTGTCTTTACATCCTTAACTTCTGGCACACAGCCTGGAATATGGGAGGCAATTAATAAATGTTGAATGATACTAAATGAAATCCTAAAGTGATGATAACGGAAATGTAAGGAAAAGAGGAAGCACTGGAGGATGAAAAAATTCTACTCCACTATAAATATTTTGAAGACAGAGACCTATAGAGAACACAGTGACTCATAGCCAGACCACCTAGGAGATAACATAAACCCAAGAAGTATTAGTAACATGAAATAATGACTCGATTAACAAATGTGAAGCATGACAACAAGCCTGCATATTTGATTAAAGCAAACTCTTAAGGCAGGTGCTATCTTATCTAAAATAACGTGAGGGAGTGTGGAAGATTTTTTTTAATCTAAGTTCTCAACATACCGGCTAACAGCATTTCCAAAGATGGAGCGAATGTTGTCCACAGTTGTGGCATTGGGCAGTGTTCTAACATCAGCTACTGTCTCACCTTGCTGATAAATAGAAGAGAAAATACAACTGACTGTCTCATAGTTGTGACTGAAACATCATAACCTTATCTCCACAGGAGAACTATAAAAAATCCTTCTTTTATAATACATAACCACCCCCTATGAATCAATAACTTACCTTTTTAACTGAGAAACTAATGCCTGAATTGTGTATTGAATACCTGGCAAAGAAAAACAAAACAAAACAAAACAAAACAGTAAGCAAAGAGTGGCCAAATGCACAGTACATGTCAGAGCCCCCTTTTAGTTAAATAAATTGGTGGAGTTAAGTGATATAAACAAAGATATATGCAAACAAAAATATCTTCATCTATCATATTTTACCCACAGGAAAATAAGCCAGCATTGACTTCATGGAGATATCACTGCTAAAAATGTGGTTGAATCAAACCAGAAACAGGGTTCCACTTTGCATCTATAGACTGCTAACTAGACTCAATATCTCAATACAATTACCTCCAGTTTTATTTTCACAAACTCAAAATGTCTGGGTTGCCTCAAGGACATCTTGGGAACCTCGCTGTAACAATCCGTGCAGTCTTTTTATTCTCCCTCAGAGACCCTCAATACAGACCCTCCCCTGCTTCTTCCTCGAGCAGGGTCACTGCATTAAATCTCTGAAGCCGCCCTGGTTCTTGTTCTCCCCAAGAAGCAACTGTCCATGCTTCTTTCCCTTTGGTGAGTCACCCTAGCCTTCCAGTAGATTTATTTTGGGCTCAGGTTAGCCAGAGTCAATTTGGTTTGCTTGTCATCGAAGAACCCTCACTGATACAGAGACCAACTGCTCTCTCCTGGGGACATGAGCGAAAACCCAGAATTAGTGACTAAACCCTGACTAGATACAATATGTGGGCCAGCACTGCTGTAGTCCAGGTAGCTCAGCAACCACTGTCAGTTCACACGCACTGGGACACATTCCTTTGGCGAGAGATCTCAGAGACCCACACCCAGATGCAGGACTGTACCTGCCGACGACTTCCAAAATCTTCCCATACTCTTCACTTGGATTTTTTAAAGCTTTCCTCCTCGTGGGTATGTTGTAAAAAAGGTCCTCCACCTAAACAGAAGATTGAGTTTTCTTGTAATTTCATAGAAGTATATGGAAATAAAGACCCAAGCTGTCCACGTAAAGCTGGGTCTTAATGCAGAGAATCCAACTATATTTATCAACAGCCGGTTCTAAGCACTAATTGGGGCGAGGGAGTGAGAGATAGGGAGCCTTAACAAAGGAGAGAAAGGGTATTTTTTCTGCCTTCCGCATCCATTCACTGATTTCTCAAATGGGTACTGGGGGCTATCTTTATGCCAGGCTCTTCACTTTGCACAGGAAATATGGAGACAAATAAAGCACAGTCTTGCCCAGCACAACTTAGTGGGACAAACCTAAATTTACAATTATAACATCACAGGGCATTCAAACATAACTTTTCAAACTAAGAATTACAAAATTTCTGAGATCATTTGGGGTTTTTGGAAATCGGCTGCGGTCGTCTGGCACAGGAGCCCTCTTAACGTGCCCTTCAAAGCACACGTTCATTCCTGCCTCCCGCCAGCCTCGACAAGCCCAGGGCTTCGTTTCAGGGGAATGTGCTCTAGTTAGGGCTGGAGGCGGAAGGTGGGATGCATAACACGACAGTGGGGTACTTTATGCAACCGCAGAATGGGAAGAGACCAAATGTAACACCACAGAAACAAGGGAGCGGAAAGGACTTTCTCCTGAATAATGATGCAATCACATTCCTCAAACACCCTTTGAGTGGGCAGGTATTCTTTATTCTGTTTGACAGATGAGAAAAGTGAGGTTACGGGACATTAAACAACTTGCATCTGGACACACAACCACTGAGTAGCAAGGCTGAGATTCTAACTCACGTCTTCTAGAGCCACGCTTAAGGTTCTTTCAATGCCAACTACCCTGCCGTGATTTCTGCCACCCCCCAAAAAAAATCTCCCGGCCTCTTAAAAAAGATGAGGGAGTGGACAGCCTGTCATGCCACAAAAGCCAATAATCATTTCTCTTGTTTAGCAGGTGATACCTTAGGGCTTCTATTAACTAGTAGAGATTTATTTTACTATTATTTTGCAAGTTCAGAGATAATTTTTTTCAGTATTTACACAAAGCTCTTTTTCAATAATTTACCCTCCCATGTACCATTCTTACCGTGATCTGGGTCCCCTGATTGCCCGCACATGGTTTAGGAGGAGCTTTCAGCTTTCCATCGGAGTAATTTGCTCTAATCAGGAAATATAAGCGATTATTAATATCTAAATAGAAACAGAATAGATACTTATCCAAAGGATAAAAAAGAAAATTATACCAACGATAGGTTAAAATATATGCATGTCATATATTGTCTTAATTATCATTTTCCCACTACACTACTTGCATACCATTCTAATTGGATACCAAAAAAAAAAAAAATCTCTGTTCTTCTAGCAAATGTGGCTTTTTTAGTTCCTGAGTTCTGAGCTACAGAGAATAGTTTTGCCAGTGTCTAAGATGACAGTAAAGTTTTTTTCAGTAATTCTGTGATCTTTTATTGAGGGACTACCACACATCAGGCCTAGAATGAAGGCAGGACCAGGAACAGTGGGCTAAGTGATCTAGAGAAGAAGTGATCTAGAGAAGGGTTGAGTATGGTAGGGTGAAAGTGTCACAGAAGAGGTGACAATTCATCTGGGCTCGAGGGAGCAATAGTTTCAGGTGGAGAGAGCAGGGAAGACTGTCCAGGAAGAGAAAAACAGAAACAAAAGCATAGAAGCTTTAGAATACGTGGCGGCTGGGGATGTGTGGCGAGAAGAGGCTGAGGGCAAGGTGGACTGAGGGCACATTGGGAGGGCGCTGGTTGCTGTGAGAGTGACTCTGCATTCATCCGGCCATGAAGGGGAGCCACCAGAGGCCCCAAGGAGGGGCCTACCGCCATCCCAGAGGTGAAGAAACTGAAGTTGTGTCCCAGGCTATACAGAAAGACAGTAACTCACACGTCTCCCCATTTTGAGAGAAGGGATTCTAATCATATCAGCCTACCCAGATCCCAGGGTAATACTAAATCACAGAGTCAAACTCCTCTAGCATCAGGGCTGTGTACTCGGAAAAGCTCCATCTTCTACTACTTCACTCATTTGTCAGATGAAGAAGACTGGGAAGCAGGCAGCACTGTCCCTGTTGAAGTGATTTTCTATATTAACTCACAAAAAATCTGTGATAAAAAAAAATTCTCTTTTGGGGACATGAATTAGGTACTCCTACTTGTCTTCCACCAGTGAATGGCCAGTGCTTATAAAAACAAAGATGTGATTTTTGATTCCTTGAATCTGGTTTTCCGCTGTCCCAAGGCCGTTCATAAGCATAAAAACTGTGCCAGCACAACAGTGGGTGGCCACCCACGGGAAGGCGAATCTGCACAGGCGCACGTGTGGCAGGGAGCTGCGGCTCACCAGCCAGTTAAACAACCGTGAGCCGCCAGCATTCCGGCCGCAGTCCTATAATCAGCCAGACTGACTTCCTACGGAAGGGCCACAGGGCAGAATAACGCCCACGCCTACCACTAACTTAGGATACCTGTGTAATAGACACCTTGCTGTGCACTTGTAGTATTTCACATCTTATCCTCTAATAATCCATGAAGTAAGAGTATTACCTAATAATCATCCCTGTGGATTATCAACTAATCCAAAGGGAGGAAAGCAAACTTACCCAAGAGTTTGGCCAAAAAAAGGTAACACTGGTGTTTAGGCAGGATTACTTTGAGAAATAGGCAAAAAGCACTTTTCTGGATGAATACATATGAATGAAAGAAGACAGCACTTTACCTGTATGCGCACTTTCCATCAGCTGTTTTGGTTGTAATAGTAACGTGAGCCACATGGCTGATGCTGGCCAAAGCCTAATAAAGAAAAGGAGATGGAATGAAAGAAAAACACAATGCTGGGTCACCCCGTATCATGTTAGTAAGGGCAAGCGTATCTAAATTGCCTCTTCCATTCCGTATTAACAAACGACAACAATGAGCACTTGGCTCACTCACTTTGATGATATGTTAAAAAAAGACAAAGAATATCAAATGGAATCTGTAGCACAATCACTAGAACAAGGGGAAAAAATATATTAAAAAGTCAAAAAGGGAAACACACCAAAGCATTAATGGGTTACTAGCAATTGAGTTCAGGTGTAGAGTTACAGGCATGTTTAATATTCTTTATTTGTCTTCCAACAATTTTAAAACTTGCCTTCAGAAATAGATAATAGAGTCACTCCAAATACACAACGTTGTACACTTTTAGTCAAAACTGTTTTCTGTAAGTAATTACATGTTTAGAAATATAAATTTAAAATTATACAATTAAGACAAAACGAATTTAAAACAAAACAAAACACCGTGACCATTTTTTCCCTTATAACCAAGATTGGTTTCCCAGCCCTTTGGAACCTGCATCTCCTTTCACCAGGACATCATGGCATATAAAAGTATAACCAGGCACGGTGCTGGGGTGTGTGTGATAGCACCTCAGGAACATAGCCCGTGGCTGGCTGAGTGCATTAAAAATGCACATGGCTCAGGCTAAGATGTCATCAGATGGTTGCTGGATTTCCCTGGTTTATGTAATTGAGCTAATTTTCCTCATTAAAAATGCAAATGATTTTGAGACCCGTGTAAGGAAGGACATGAAACACACACAGTACTGGAGGCCAGGAAGAATGTACCACTGGCAGATGGTCCTACAATTTGAAGTCCTTTGTATCGGCACTGGAGCCAAGCAGACAAGAGCACAAACTCTGGAGTCAAACTCGCAGGGTTCAATCCCCACTCTGCCACTTTTAGCTGTGTGCCCTGGCTGTGTTTCTTAATCTCTCAGGGTCACTTTCCTCATATGTAAAACAGGATAATAACAGAAAGTACTTTGCAGAATTGTCAAGAATAAGAGTTAATACATACAAAGTGCTGAGAACGATGATAGTGCAGAGAAACCCCTCAATCAATCTTCTCCTTTAATTACAGTGAAATAACAACCCCAAAAATACCCTACAACTAGGTTAAGGCTCCAAGAGGTCATAGACTTAGAAACTGACCCGGGAAACCGCAAAGCCAGAATGAAAGTGCTTTGCTAGGGCTTCATCTGAAGCATAGTTAAGGGGAGCATCAGGATAAATAGTCTGGTATTACCCCTACCTATAGCAATTTGGGGCTCACTGTGAGCCAGAGGGCGTTTGAGACCCCTCTGGTTTGATGCAAATTACAGTGACTAGGGTCACAGTTGCCATTTAATTTTTAAAAACTAAATAAAAGTAATACATGCACATAAAAAATTGCAGAAAGGCCTAAAATGAAAAGTAATTGGCTCCATTCCCCTCTCTACCTTCACTCTCTATACATTGGATCTAGTTCATCTGCCTCTCAAATCTCTTGTAATCTACAGGTTCTTGTTCCCTTTTCTGCTTTTCCCCCTTGCAGTTTATTTGCTGAAGAAAACAAGTCTTTTATCACGTAGTTTCCCACTCTCGGTATCATTTACCATGGTCCCCTGGCCCCTATATTTCCTGTGTATTGGTACTTAGATCTAAGTATTGATCAGATTCACATGTGATTTTTGGACAAGAAAACTGTGTAGATGGTGTTGCATTCTTCCATCGATAGACACAGGATGTCTATAGCTATAGTTTATGGTGTATTAAGTATGTATGAATAATTCTCAGTTTCAGCAAATTGAGTTTAGGTTTGTTTAGATTCAAATATACTTGCCACGCAAAAAGTATCGTATCTTATTTACCTGTTGAGAAACATGCTGACAAATGGCAGAAATGTCATCCCAGAAGGAGGTTTTACACATTTATTTAACCCTTAGCTTACCTCACCCCGAAAGCCATAGGTAGAAATATTAGCTAAATCCTCAAAGGACTGCAGTTTACTTGTAGTAAACCTCTCACACACAATATCCAGATCTTCTTTCTACAAGATACCAAAAAATAAGTAAATAATTACGGTACTCATTTTTCCAAATCTTTTTGAATTTACCTTTTCTTGATTGAACCCAAGAAGAAAACTCTTAGGAGAAGAGGTTTTAAATTAGCAGTAACTTCCTCACCTGGCATCCAGAATGCCACACTGACCTGGTGCTCCTTCTGCCTCACTTGTCTCACTTCTCAGTCTCATTTGCTGGTTCCGTCTCATCTCCCCTGACTGTGGAGTAACCCAGGATGCCATCCTTGGACCTCTTCTCTACCTACACTCACTCTGGATGATCTCATCCAGTCTCATGGATTGTATACAACTTTTTAGAAAACGTCTCTATAAAAATCTACAGATACATTTAATTGTACTAAAATATACAATTAACAAAATTTACAATTTTAGCCATGAAATGTATAGTTCTGTGGCATGATGTACATTCACACTGTTGTGCAACTATCACTAACATCCATGTCCGGATCTCTTTCCTCTTTCCAAACTGAAACTGTACACGTTAAACAAAAACTCTCCATTATCCCCTCCCCTAAGCCCCTGGTAACCACCATTCTACTTTCTGCCTCTATGAATTTCACTACTCATATAAGAGTAATCATATGTCCTTTTGTGATTGCCTTGTTTCACTTAGCATAATGTCTTCAAGGTTCATCCACATTGTAACATGTATGAAAATTTCATTCCATTTTAAACTGAATAATATTCCATCGTATGTATATATCAAATTTTGTTAATCCATTCATCTGTTGATACTTGGGTTGCTTCAACCTTTTGGCTGTTACCAATATGTTGCTATGAACATGGTATACAAATCTCTTTAAGACTTTGCTTTCAGTTCTTTTTGGTATATAACCAGAAGTGGGATTGCTGGATCATATGGTAATTCTGTTAAATTATTCTGAGGTATCATCATATCGTTTTTCACAGTGGCTGCGCTATTTTAGATTCCCATCAGCAATGCACAAGGGTTCCAATTTCTCTACATCCTTGCCAATACTTATTTAATTACTTTTAATAATAGCCATCATAATAGATATCAACTGGTATATCACTGTGGTTTTTATTTGTATTTCCCTAACGATTAGTGATGTTGAGCATCTTTTCATGTGAGTCTCATGGCTTTTAATATCACCAAAATGCAATACACAAAATTTGTACCTCCAGCTCAAATCTGTACCTTGTACTCCAGACTCACACATGTATCCAGCTAATAGGCAACTTAAGTTTAACATGCCCCCAAATGAATTCCCAAACTTCCATCAAGCCCGCTTCTTCCACAGTTGCTCCCATCAGTGAATGGCAATTTTTTTCCATTTGCACAGGCCAGAACCTTAAAATCATTCTTGATGCCCCCTTTCTCTCACACCCTACATCAGCAAATTTTGAGCTTTGTCTTCATAATTGACCCAGAATCTCACTACTTCTTACATCTCTCTTGCCCAAACTGGTCCAAGGTACCATCACCCCTCTCCTGTACTGCTCCAAGTGCTTCCTCACTGCCGCTGTCCTGCCCTGATACAGCCTATTTTCCACGCTGTAGACAAAAGAGTTCTTATAAACTTGCCAAACCATGTCACCTCTTTGTTCAAGACCCTCTAAGAGTATCCCACCTTATTCAGAGTAAAAGTCAAAGATTTTATAAGGGCCCACAATGTCCTACATGATCAGTCTGCTTAGCCTTGAGATCTCATTTCCTATTCTTCTTCCATCCCCTCACCCTGTTCTAGACACACTGGCATCCTTACTGGTTTAAACATGTCAGGCATGCTTCCAGGTCATGTTTTTTGCATATATTGTTCTCTGTTCAGAACATTCAGCCTTTAAAGGGTCTCATGACTCACCCCTAGACCTCCTTGTTCCCCTGAACAGTGCCCAGCTCAATAAATATTTATAGTTAGAGCTGAATTTTTCAAACAATCCCATCCACAAAAGCCCAGAGTTTCCAGAATAAGGAAAGGTTCTGCCATCTCCTGCGTATGTATCACAAGATGAACACAAACGACTTGCTCCTCTGAGGTTTTACTTACCCTGATCCCGGTGCCATTGTCTTGGATCTGAATCAACTTCAGGCCACCCTCTTTAACAACCACTTGAATACTTGTGGATTTTGCATCTAAGCTAGCAAGTCAAACAGAAAAAATAATTTATCAGTCTGCAACTAATCTAATGCACATATTTTAATATGAGCCAAGGAAAAAGAACACATTCCAGATAAATATAAGACTAATTAATGTTTTTCCTTTGTCTAACAGGCCCTGTGACTACCTTCTTATCAGTTCACATACTGTGTGAGAGAAAGGGAAGAGAAGGGCAAAGGGAGATAACCATCATTTCCTCTAGGAAAGAAATTGAAATTAGAAGTCCTTTTAGTACATGTCTTTTTCTTACCCTCTTCTCTACTAATTCTACCATCTGTTACTTGAACTTTATTTGAACTTCATTCAAGTTCCTAAATGACCCTAATAAAATGTCATTTTTTAAAAAACCAAAAATTCTAAATGTTTTTCTCTACTATTCCCTTTCCTTTAAGAAAATATATTTACGTTGAGGAACAGAAAAAAAAACTGGCAATGAAGAAAGTTTTTTAAAAAGCCAATAAATCTTTTATACCTTCCAAGAGTAGCCTCAGAGCATAGAATGAGCACCTGCTAGCGAAAACAAATTCAGCCTGGTGCTGCATGGGAAAGAGAAGTTATCAACTCCTTACGCAGAAAATTCTTTATCCAGAAATATGACAGTAAGTTACTTAAATATTAAAGACTTTCTCAGGAGCCCCTGAATTTAAGTTGCATTAGCCATCTTGACTTATTAAAAAGAGCATAACTGGACTCCATACAAGGTCTCTACTTATAGAAATTAATGATAAACCACTGAGCTAATGTTTGGTTTTGTTGTATTCTGATACAGTACAATAATAGGCCCAAAGTGTTCTGTCAGTTAATTCTAACATTATACAAACAAAAGCCAGCCTTATGGTAAGTAAAGTCAAAAGGAGAAGCTGTTCCCAGGTCCTTCTTTTGCCTATCTCCTAATTCTCTTCCTTTCCCTAGGTGGCCCTTTCCGATCCCGTTCTTTCAGTCCCATTACCCTGAATGGTTTGTTTTCACAAATATCTCTTTACAAACCTGCCATTCTTCGGTGGCATATTTTTTTGTCTTTTAATGTATGGATTTTATCAGCATCAATTGATTTTAACACAAAGGATGTGACATTACCTTTGGATACGTTATGAGCATTTGTCTTTTTTGAGGTTTACCTTTCCACGTTTTTAACCTTTGCCCTCCACATTTTGATAGTTCTTTGATAAACTTCAGAATCCACGCAATAACCCATAAAATCAGGTATCTTCGAAGTGCCCCAAAGTAAAGGGCAGGAACTACACTAAGTGGGATCACGAATTCGACAATAGGGAAATCACAAGTTAAACCCAGATAAAGTACATCGGCCTGTTCTAAAATCTCGACAATTTATTTAGAATAAAACTCAAAATGACTTGTACTCATGAATGTGCATGATTTCTGGAATAAGCATGAAACTGATAAGGTACCCTCCGAAGGATGCAGAGATTACTTTTTCCCCACCGAAAATTTTCATACATTTAAAATTCTGCACCTTTTGCAATATAATCTTAAAAGCATTTCCTTCAGTTAATGGCCCCATTAAAACATTCCCGTGTACCCTCTAATTGCGCCCACAATCCTAGAAAAGTCTCGCGACAGCGATCAAAATCACGCCGCGGAAAAGGTAAGAGTTTAGAAAGCAAGACCCGCAGGCCTCCGCCGCTGTGGGCATGCGCCGTACACGTCTCCGCCCAGGGCAGGGAGGCGTGTCCGCGCCTTCCCGAGAAGCGGCCCGTTAAGTCGTAGTTTCTAAGGAAGCCTGGCTCGACTCCCCCGTACCAGTTCTCAATCATCTCCTTGATGGCATTAGCCGGCCGCTGGATAACTTCCCCTGCCGCGATGCGGTTCACCACCGTCTCGTCCAGCCGCCGAATAACGCCGGCTACGAGCGACATTTTGGCGCCAGAGGAGTCCAGGTCACGTCGAGATGCTCACCGGAAGTGCCTTCAGCCAATCACCTCAGGGCTTCGTGCTCACGTCTTAACCTCAACTTTGTTTACGCCGCCCTGCCTACCCCTTCCAGCTGCAGCGCCGCTTCCCAGCTAGGGAGCTATTGATTGGGCAGCTTGAATGCCAGTCAAGTTTCTCGGGTCCGTGGGTTCCTAGGGCTCTTCGTTCCGCCATAAAGCAGCTTCAGCCGACTAGGTAGAAAGATCTGCGCCTGTGCGCTAGAAATCACTGTCCGCTCTTCCGGCCAATAGGAGCGGAGGTGAGGTAGCGGGAGGTTGGTGTCCCGATGCTGGGGTGATCTGGCGCAGAGCGGAGGAGGTGCTTGGCGCTCGCTCCTGCTCCGCCCCTCTCCTTGCGGCCGCCGGGAGGTTGGCCCTGCTCTTCTGCCCTCCAGTAGAATGTGGATGACACCTAAGAGGAGCAAGATGGAAGTCGAGGAGGTTCAGGGTTTCCGGCCCGAGTGGACCCAGCGTTTCTTGGTGGTAGAGCCTCCGGAGGGCGAAGGGGCCCTGTGCCTGGTCTGTGGCCACCTCGTCGTACCCATCTGCGAACGCGACGTCAGGCGCCACTACGAGGCCGAGCATCACTACTACGAGCGGTATGTGGAGGAGGGCGAGCGCGCGGCCCTGGTGGAGCGTATGCGTCAGGGCGACTTGCCCGAGATCCCCCCGCTCACTCCCGAGGAGAGAGCTGCTCGTGCAGGCCTCGGGCTCGCCCGCCTGTTGGCCTTGAAGGGTCGCGGCTGGGGCGAGGGGGACTTTGTATACCGATGCATGGAGGTGATGCTGAGAGATGTATTGCCGGATCATGTAAGCGTCATCGGTGGCATTGATTTATCTCCAGAAATCATCCGGCAGAGGGTCCTGAACATTAACGAGAATCTACGCAGTCAGCTTTTTAACCGAGCCAAGGACTTTAAAGCCTATTCCCTTGCCTTGGACGACCAGGCTTTTGTGGCCTATGAGAACTACCTCCTGGTTTTTGTCCGCGGTGTGGACCAGGACTTGGAGGTGCAAGAAGAGCTTCTGACCATAGTCAACCTGACTCATCACTTCAGCGTCGGTGCCCTCATGGCGGCAATCCTTGAGGCCCTGCAGACAGCAGGGCTTAGCTTGCAGCGAATGGTAGGGCTAACCACAACCCACACTCTGAGGATGATTGGTGAGAACTCAGGACTGGTGTCATACATGAGAGAAAAGGCCGTAAGCCCCAACTGTTGGAATGTCATTCATTATTCGGGATTTCTTCACTTGGAACTATTGAGCTCCTATGATATAGATGTTAATCAGATCATAAATACCGTATCTGAATGGATAGTTTTGATTAAGACAAGAGGCGTTAGACGACCTGAATTTCAGGCTTTGCTAACTGAATCTGAATCAGAGCATGGCGAAAGGGTTAATGGACGATGTCTGAACAATTGGCTTAGAAAAGGGAAAACTTTAAAAGTAATATTTTCTCTAAGGAAAGAGATAGAAGCATTCTTGGTTTCAGTAGGGGCAACAACAGTCCATTTCACAGACAAACAGTGGCTTTGTGACTTTGGCTTCTTGGTGGATATTATGAACCACCTTCGAGATCTCAGTGAACTATTGCGAGTCAATAAAGTCTTTGTGGCTGCTGCCTTTGACCATATTTGTACCTTTGAACTTAAGCTGAATTTACTTCAGAGACACATTGAGGAAAAAAATCTAACACACTTTGCTGCCCTCAGAGAAGTTGTTGATGAGCTTAAACAGCATCTTAAAGAAGATGAAAAAATACTTGATCCTGATCGATATCAAGTGGTGATCTGTCGCCTACAAAAAGAATTTGAGAGACATTTCAAGGACCTCAAGTTCATTAAAAAGGACTTAGAACTTTTTGCAAATCCATTTAACTTTAAACCTGAATATGCACCTATTTCAGTAAGGGTGGAGCTCACAAAACTTCAGGCAAATACTAACCTGTGGAATGAATACAGAGACAAAGACTTGGGACAGTTCTATGCTGGATTGCCTGCTGAATCTTACCCGATTATCAAAGGGGTTGCCTGTAAAGTGGCATCCTTGTTTGATAGTAGCGAAATCTGCGACAAGGCATTTTCCTATTTGACTCGAAACCAACACACTTTGAGTCAGCCATTGACAGATGAGCATCTGCACGCCCTGTTTAGGATCGCCACAACTGATACAGAGCCACACTGGGATGCTCTTGTGCGAGGAAGAAATCAATTGAATCCATGAGCCTTTTGTAGTCCCACATTGAGACAACATTGAGGAATCCCGTTCTAAAAGCAAAAATTTGTCTGATTTTTCAAGTTTACTAATTTGGATCATGGGAAAGCCCCAAGTGTATTCAGCCAAATTGATCATGATTCAAATTCTTCTCACAGTTTTGTTGTTTTGGTTTTTTTTTCATCTCAAGAGGCAGCATGCAACTGAAACATGCGAACACCTTTTTTAGAACTTAATGACAAAATCATTGTCTTTTGATTTTATGGTATAATTGTTTTTAAAGAGGTTTAGTGCCAGTAATGTGAGTGGAATTAGAAGTATTCTGAAGAAATTTTAGCTCTTATTTTAACAAAATGTTAAAATTCTGATACACATAGTCTGAAATTATCAACTCCTTAAATGTATGCTTAAGCCAATTTGCAGAAACTCACAAGGCAGTTCAGGAGTTTCTGAAAAGGAAGAGCGTACATTCAGTGGAAGTATTTTGTCAAGCTATCAAAGTGTTTGTAACTTTTTTTTTTAAACATTTTTGAGTCTGAGGTAAATATTAAGATTACCTCCCTCTCACCTCCTCCCTCTCCACCTCAGCGATAATGATAATTAGTAATCATAGAGGAAGTAATCAAAATTTTAGGAGCAAGAATTATTTTTTAAATTGCTGGTTAGAAAGCTTCCTGCAATTTGGAGATCAGAGTAACCAATTTTGGAGGTTTCCCCTGAATTTTTCACAGTTGGGTGCTGTTTTACCAGCTTGCCTATTAAAGGACTATGGTAAGTATAGAATCTTAATGATTGCCCATTAGTAATTCTTTTTTCTGTTGTAGACAGAAGTTTGACCTTGTCAATGAAGATGAGGAAAAAGGATTTTTCCACACAAGTATCAGGAGGTGTGAGATATTTTAGCTTATTTGTCCTGTCTGCATAGATGTATAACTGCTTTATAAAGAAATCCTGCTCAAAGGAAACATTTTATTTTACAGTGATATATTATCAGATTTTGTTAGCTGCTGGAAATGGATTTATTATAGAATTTGAAACGCCCCCCCCATTCTGTATTTAAGACTGCACAGGTAGAAATATTTAACTCTTTGAGAAGCAGCTTTATTCACAGCTTGTAGCAATTTCGTATTTCTTGTGAGCCATCATGTGCTTTGTGCTAAAACAGTAATTTTCAAACTTAATGTTAACCATGAAAAGGAAATCTTACAGTAAAGCCAAATATGCAAAATGATTTAAAAACAGGACCCAACTTTAGATGTCTTAAGTACAATCTGAAAACTTGTGCTAGAGTCCTGTCTTAACTATTGTAACTCATTATTCTATGGTCACTAATCCAGCAAATTCAAGGAACCAGGATACAACCAAGAATTTAGAAGGAACGGATACCTGAGCAATGAAAATAGATGCCATGGGAACCCAGGCACAAAAATTGTGTCAGTGGTTCTCAACCAGAGGCAGTAACCCCTCTTTCCAGAAGATGTTGGAAAACACAGGGGACTTTCTTTGGTTGTAACATTTACTGGGAGGGTCTGCTGGCATTTAAATGCATAGAACAGCCAGGCACAATGAAGAATTATCCCTCTCAAAGTGCCAGTAGACACCCAATGTATATTATTTTATTTTGAGGGACAAAGAAAATTACCGGTAGAAACAAAATTAGAAGTTCAGGTTGGACAAACTGACAATGCTTGAGAGGGGAAGACAAATTCCAACATTCTAAGTTTGGCTGGTAAGGTGCAATAAAGGCTTTAATAGGTTTTGGTACCTCACAATAGCATTTATAAGCCAATAATTAATATTAAACAGATTAAAGGCTCTACGAGTATTCTGTTTATAGATAATTAGTTGAAGGCAGAAGAGCAAGTGTTAAGTATTAACAAGGTACTTATGCTACTTATCAAGAACGGTCAAGGTGAGATTTTGGTTAATAGGGAGTAGGCTTAAATACTTGGGAAAACAACATAGTGAAAAACCAACCAAACGAAAAGCTACCGGTAATTTCCCAATAGTTTGGAGTATTCTCTGTCATGCAAGTGCTTTGTTGAAAGAACGATTGGAGACCTGAAAGCTGCTCTGCTTTCTAACCCCTGTGCCCTCAAGTATCGAAGTCTTGTACATTTTGTGAAGTTCTAGTATATATTTTGCTTAAGGTAACAATGAAGTTAGTTTGCATCGTACACTTACTGAGGGGGGTGGGGGGAAATACAAGCCAAGGATTTTAAATTCATCTCGAATAATAGAGAATTTATTATAAACTAGTCTTGTTTGTAAAAAAAGAAAAAAGTGTGTATTTTACTGTTTTCTGTATTAAGTAATTCTGTAACTGCATGGGAGTCTTGTTTTTTAAATATTTTTTATAAAATAGTTGTTACTGGTCCTGTTGTATCAGTGAATATAGTTAAAATAAGTGCTATTTTTAAAATATTGTTATCTCCCTATATCTTCCGTTCCTACTAGTTTTCTTGAAAGATGTATCTGTATTTGCAGTCTCCTGTATCGCCACTCAGATGGCTCTCCCCTGCTCCCAACGTCTTTGTCAATATTCTTACCCTGTGATACCACTGACCACTGTCCTTGAAATACTTGTTTGCTTTGGCTTTAGGGAGATAACATCTCCCGGTATACTTGCTTAGTCTTCTTTGCAGGTACCTCTTTCCCTTAAATATCTGTGTTTTGGGGATTTAAAAATTTTTTGGACTGTCTTCTTATTCACATCATCTCTTAGCTATTCCATCTTCCTTGGCTTCAGTTATGCTAGTGACTCCCAAATGCGTATTTCCTTTCTCTTCCTATCCTAATTCAGGTATCTAATTGCTAACTTTGCTGTCTCAAGCACCACAGCATGTCTTTGGTGTTGCCCCCAAACCTGCTTCTCCTCTCATGTTCCCTCTTTGAGTAAATGGCAGTACCACTACCAACCATTCAGTTGCCCTTGCCTAAGCCAAAAACTGAGTTATCCATGACTTTTCCCTCTTCATCCATCACACCTACTCACAAAAACCTTTCTGTTAAGTCTACTGTCTAAACTTTTCTCAACTCTCCAGTGCCACTGTTCTAATTCAGGCCATCAACCTGCCTAAGTGATAGCATCAGCCTCCTCATTAGTTTCTCTTTCTCTGATTTTGATCCCTTTCCACACTGCAGCCAGATTGTTGCAAAAGACGTATCTGGGCATGTCACTCCGCTGCTTTCACCATTGCTCTTAGGATAAGACAATTTCTGCTCATCTTTCAGGTGTTACTTTATATACCACTTCCTCTTGGAAGCCTTCATTGATGCCCTCTAGACTAGGTGCCCCTACCACACGCTCCCTAACTACCCTGTTCTTTCCCAACCATACACTTCACACACTTTAATGCTACTTCTTAATAATCACTGCTAGACTGTAAGCTTTGTGAGGGCAGGGACCGTATTATGCCTTGCTCACTGTTTTATCTCTAGTGCTTAGCCCGATGCCTGGCATTTCAATAAATGTTTGGATGAATAAATGTACGTGTAGTGTTTTGTACTCTTTGAAACCCTTTCACAGCCTTATTTCTCTTCACAGTGGTCCTGCCTTAGATTGCTCTCTGGGTAATTGCTATTCCCATATTACAAATTAAGGAATGAAACTAAGTTCTTTGTGACTAGGAATCTCTTATAGGCCCAGAATTTAACTCAGTGCTTGGCATAAATAGTAAAGCCAGATTCAAACCCAGGTATACTCACATAAATCCACTATGTAATACTAAGTTTTCATCTCCTTGATAAGAAGTCTTAATTTTTTAATTTCCAAAGACAGACTTCCAAAAGAACCTGGATGAAAAAGATTGGACAAGGAGTGGTCTAAACAAAACTTAAGTAATTAGAAAGTTACATTCAGTATCAGAAAAAGAGTGCTGCTTGAGAGTTAATATCCATTTTCCTTTTGTCAGCGTCAACCGTAGGAGAAAATGGCATACTATTTACAGATGGTGTCTGACTCTTCCGGGATTTAAAAGTAAGTAAATCTAACAAAATGTTAGAGGAATGACTCAGTCAGCCCTTCTGGTCACTCAATATTCAGTTCACTTACATTCCTACCTGCAGACTCCCCTCATTTCCTCCCCAAAAGTGGAAGAGGACCCAAAAGTGACATCTAGTCAACATGTACTTCCTTGATTTGCTGTATTTCTTTGGTTTCTTGTTCACAAGCCTCTCTGAACTTAATTTCTGGGTAACTGGAACCTTCAGCCTTCATGGGAGAGCCATACCTTTATTCTCTTTATCCCTGAGCCATTTTGTCCAGTTGAAGGGAGTAACCAGTATTCTACTCTTAATTGGATGTTAGTCTGAAGCACATTAACTCAGAGATCTTAACAGTAGGTATGATAGTCATCCAGTGCTTTCATCCCTGCTGCAACACTGGATTTTAATCAAACTTGGGATTACAGCATTTCTCATGTTTGAGAAATGGCCTCATCCTACTCAATGGGTAATTGAATTTGTGAACTCTGTTCCCTTGCATTTCTGGTTGCAAAATGATGAATTATATTTTATATTGAGTTCATCTCTTTCCTGTGCATTTTGTCAAATTCAGCCCACAGCAATCATAAAGTATTTTTCCTTTAGTAAAGGGTACGTTATCTGCTTTCCAGCTTCTCTCAAGCGACAGTTCTCGCCCGTGTGTAACATGAATTGCCCCTCCATAAGTTATTTCTTCCATCTTCCAATACAGTGTCCTGAATGCCTGCCAATGAAGCCAATGTTCAGTATTTTAGGCTTTTTGAAAACTGAACCAGTTTCTGTATCAGGATAGGTTAAGGTGCCACACAGTAACATCCACAAAATCTCAAGTGTCTCACACAACTTTTCTCTCACTTGGGCAAGGACTTTGCTCTAGGTCAGGGGTGGATCACAGGCAAATCTGCTTGTTTCTGTAAATAAAGTTTTACTGGAAGATAGCCTTGCCCATTTACTTGTGTATTGTCTGCTTTTCCCTACAATTGCAGAGTTGAGTAGTTGTGACATAGTATATGGCCCACAAAGGCTAAAGTATTTACTGTGTGACCCTTTACAGAAAACATCAACTGATCCCTGTCCTAAGTTATGCTCATTCTGGGACTCAGGCTGACCGAGGGGATACCAGATAGGGTGAGGCTGCTCATTTTGGGAAATGAAGAGTATGGCAAATCACTCACAGGCCCTTAAAGCCCTGTCATTGGCTAAAGTAAATCACATGGCCACAGCAAAGTCTAAGGGGCATAATCCTTCCACCTGCCTTGGAAGAAAACCAGAAATACTCGGAAGACAACACTACTGATTAACACATGGTTATAGCTCTCCATTTAGAGAATTTCTTTCAAAATATTTTTCTTTTTTATTGAGATAGAACTTACAGTCAGTAAAGTGTGCAAATACTAAGTGTATACCTCAGTGAATTTATATATACACCCATGGACCCATCACCCAGATCAAGGTACTGAGCGTCTCTAGCATCCCAGTAGGTACCCTGTGTCCCTCCCACACAGTTAACCACTATTCTGAACTTTATCACCATGGATTACTTTTGTCTGTTTTAAAACCTAATGGAAATGAAATAATTATATGTACTCTTGTGTCTTTTGTTCAACACTGTTGTTGCATGTAGCAGCAGTTCATTTTTTACTTCTGTGTAGTATTCCCTTGTATGACTATCACGATTTATGAATCCATTCTAGTATTGATGAAAATTTTGATTGTTTCCAATTGTGGTTATGAATAAAGTTGCTGTGGACATTTTTGTATTTGTCTTTCAGTGAACATACACACCTATTTCTGTTGGGATCCTCTGGTATATATACTCTGCTTCCATACTTCCCACATAATCACATAGCAACCAGAGGGGTCCTTATTGTTTTTCTCATTTTAAATATAAATCAGACCGTGCCACTCCTCTGCTCAAAATCCTCCAATGGCTTAGTATCCAGTCAAAATAAAATCCAAGGTCTTTTATCATGGTCTACACGGCCCTGCAGGACCTGCACCCACATGTACCCTGCACACACCCTTTTCTTCGTACACCATCTTACATCGTATCCTTTATCCCTTCCCTGTTCCCCCTCACTCTGCGCTACTAGGCAGTGCTTGTACATTGGGAAATCAAGATAAATAATTTGACCCTCTCCTTAAAGAGGTTGTAATCTGCATAGATAATTTTCACATAAGCCATGACACTGGCGTAAGGTTATTCTGAATTACATAGCAGAGCCAGGACTAAAGCTATTTCCTGACCCCCCTCCCAGTGCCTTTCCCACTCTGCCATTGCTGTCATTACTAGATTGCCCCCATGACTCCATTCCTTGTAGGGAACTGCCTGTTTGCCAGGTAGAAGGCCCCAGAATCCTCACTGTCCTGCCGTTTGGTTCTGGCTAGTAATGGCTGAGACAGGATCTCTCAGGGCTTGCAGAGGAATCCTTTAGGAGTCTAAGAATTCTTTGAGATGTCATTTTGTTAGATAATTAATAAAAATTATAAAATTTTCATATTTTAATGTGTATTCTGAAATAGTTAAAATAGTATGCATATTACCAGTTTCTAGAGGCTTGAAAAAATTGAAAGGCATGAACTACTGCCACATTAGGTAATTATTGACAATTTTAAAATTTATTTTGTTTTTCTTTCATATTGAATTTTAATGTTTTAATTTTCCTAGGAAATTTTCCATTAAGTTAAGGTTTTAAAATTTATTGAATTGTTCATAGAATTTTTATTTTATCTCCTCTGTATCTCTGGTTATACTTCCTCTCTCATTCCTAGTGTTTGGGCTCTTTTTCTTAATTAGCCTCATTACAGATTTTTATTTTTGTTTTTATTTTTTTGTCCTTTTCAAAGAATTTAGTTCTGTGTTTATACATCAGTGCTCTTGTTTTCTAATTTCTTGATTGCTGCTTTTATTTTCTGTAATTCTTCCTATTTTCTTATTTTTTGGTAGTTTATTTTTTCCATATCCTTGAGTTGGATATTTTTGCACTTTGTTTAATAACCTGTTTCCATTGTACACCAAACCTATTGTCAATGTAAAGTGAATTTCGAAGCCTTTACTATGTCTTTTTTTGCTTTGAATTCTTGTTTGACTGGTGTGGGTAGTGTGCTACCCCATCGAGAGAACTCCTTTAGCACTGAAGTTCATATTTAATCTCTAAAAAACAAGAACATTTTCTTATATAATTATAATGCCGTTGTCACACTGAATAATAATTCTTTGACAAAAAAACTAATGCCTAGTTCATACTGAGATTTCTCTAATTGATCTCAAAAATGACTTTTTATACCGTATTTCCCCCAAAATAAGCCCTAACCGGAAAAGAAGCCCTAGCATGATTTTTCAGGATGACATCCCCTGAACATAAGCCCTAATGTGTCTTTTGGAGAAAAAATTAATATAAGTCCCGGTCTTATTTTTGGGGAAACACAGTAGTTGGCTTCTTCAAATCAGGATCCAAGCAAATCCACAAACCGTGTTTGTTGTGTCTCTGAAATCTTATTTCATCTCCAGGAATGAAATGAGCATGGTGCCTCCCCATCTACCTGCTCCCCATTTTTTTCCTGCCAGTGTCTTTTTCAGGAAACCAGGTCAGCTGTATAGAATGTCACATTCTGGATTTATCTGTTTTCTTTTTTGTCATGTTTTATTTGTCCCTCTGTCTTCCATGTTTTGTGTAGTGTTGAAGTTAGTTCAAAAGGCTTGATTAGATGCAGGTTTAAATACTGTGGCTAGAATCCTGAATAGGTGGTACTGTGTGCTGCTTACTGCCTACCATCAGGATCACAGAGTGGCTGATGTTTCCCAGTGTTCTTAATGCTAAGATTGGCCAATGGTTCAGATGGTTACAACCTGATCCTGCTCTTGTCACGTTCCCTGTCAGTCTCTCACCCGATGGTTTTGATCCATAGATCATTGTTGGCTGAAATTCTTCCATAAAGTAGAACTTTCCTAATTAGAACTATTGGGTTACCTGGAAATATAGTTTGAAGCAGACATGCAAAGGAGGGACAGATCCCCCAGGGTAAGAATTTATTTTGCTTTACTGATGAATCTCCAGTACCCAGACCAGTGCCTGGCACTGGTAGGCTTTGATTAGGTAATTGTTGAATTCAGAATAAATGCTCAGTTCTTCCCCTTTAATTACTGATTTTCAGAGTTAGGAGTTGGTGTCTCTCCTCTTTTTTATTTGTGGACTTTTTGTATTTTAATACAAACTTTTATTTATAAACCTATAGATCTTTATATTTTTATTTTCAGTCAATTTGCAATCATTATTCTTCTGGATGCTCGTGTTGCCTCATCCTTGCCTACTGGGAGCTTCTTTGAGCTGGCTCCTGTATCCTTTGCTGTGATCCTTAGTCTTTTATAGCTTCCATGCATTTCTTCATAAGATGATCCTGGCTCATCTCTACATTCCAACTATAAAACATTGTTGAAAAATTAAAGGTCTTCCCTCCTTTGGGGTAAATCTTCAAGTAACTTTTTCTAAAAGTGAACATAGATGGTGTAGTTTTTTAATTCTACATTTCAAAATGTATACTTCACAACATTTTCTAGGCTATATCTAGGGATGGGTCTTTTTACTGATATTCTTTTCCTATGGAAGAGCTACCTTGCAATGAACTATTTGTCCAGTTCGTTGGCCTTTTGGGTGGGAAATTGGGCTGAAGAAAGGATGTTTTAAAATGCAGGTTTTATTTTATTCAGGTATGGTGAGGCCAACAGATCAGGAAATGACTGCCGTTGACAAGATAGCTTGTTTCTCACAGTTCCCAAGAGGAGGGGGCACTCCACGCGATGCAGGGCCAGGGCCACATGGGAAGCACCAAGGTATGTCAGGAGCCAGAAGGAATGGGGGGAAAGCATGGGTAGGAGCCTCTCTTGTGGTTTCCATGGGAAATGCACGGCAAGGCAGGTAAACGGGATTGGCTAGTTTGAATAATTTCCGCCAGTTCTGGGAGATAGGAGCTGTCTGTCTCTCTAGTTGTCTAGTACCTGGCCATGGGATGATTAGGCCAGAGGAATATTGCCTCCTAGAGTATAAGAGCCAGATAGAGGAGGAAGTGGTTCAGAGCTTATGCTCTGGATCGGCTTATGCTCTCATTTGTATGTGAAAGGCCTGCTCCAAGGGGAGCAGGAATTATGTAGCTCTGTGTAGGAATTAGCCAGCCCTGGGAGGGGCAGTCAGCCTTGAGTCAGCAAGGCCCCAAATGCCAAAGCATGAAGAATACAGCAAATAAGAAAATACAATTAATGCAAGGGGTACCTGCCATTCCTGATCCCATAAATTTCCCGGAAGGGGAAAGGTAAGTACCAGCTCAGGAATAACAGACTTATGCTTGCAGATATTCAGAGGACTCATTTCAGGAGTCTCCTATTCAAGGGGACACTGGCTCTTAACTTCAAGCATGGGCGTGTCAGTCAAGGTCAAGCCAGTGGCTTGATGGAGAATTCAGTTCTGGCTTTTGTGCCTGGCTTGGGTTCCTCACGTTTTCACATAACTAGGAAAGCCAACCAGCTTCAGTACCACCTACAGCATCTGGTTTAGTCTCCCTCTGGTGCATCACATGAGTCAGCAAGACACATGAGTTAGCCTCCTCCTGTGAAAGGAAAATTATTCGTTAGTTGGAATATAAAGGGTACAGTCTGGGGGATGAATGATGGTTACGGTTCCTTTCTGGCCCATAGATTGTGACCTATCTCTGCTGATCCTTTACCGAGTATACTTGACTGTTAGCCCTGCCTTGAACACAGGCAGAAACAGCACACCAGTTATCCAGCCTTATTGGTCAGGCAGCCTGCAAAACACTTTCCTTAATTGGAAGTTTCACATAGATCTTTGTTTGCCCCTGCTTTTATAGCTGCTGTGGAGAAGGTGTGTCCTTCTCTACCTATTATCAAATGTCAATAATTATTCAAGCTGGTGGGTGGGTACATGGAGAAGTCTCCCATCTTTTGCGTATATTTAAAAATTCCATAACATAAAAGGTTTTTAAACATGAATCAAGTTTATACCATTAGGATGGTTATTACAAACAAACAAACAGAGAAAATAAGTGTTGGCAAAGATTTGGAGAAATTGTAGCCCTTGTGCACTTTTGGTGGGAATGTAAAATGGTACAATTACTATGGCACTTCCTCAAAAAATTAAAACAGTACGGCACTTCCTCAAAAAATTAAAAATAGGATTAGCATATGATCCAGCAATTCCACTTCTAGGTATAGACCCCAAAGAAGTAGAAACAGGAACTCAAAGAGATACTTGTACATTTAAGTTCATAGCAACATTATTCACAATAGCCAAAAAGTGTAAGCAATGGATTAATGGGTAAACAAAATGCGGTATACATACGTGGGATATTCAGCTTTAAAAAGGAAGAAAATCCTGTCATGTGCTCCAACATAGGTGAACCTGAGGATGTTATGCTAGGTGACGTAAACCAGTCACAAAAAGACAAATGTTTGATTCCACTAGAGTGTCAAACTTGATACCTAGACTGTCAAATTCATAGAAAGTAGAAAGGTTGTGGCCAGAGGTTGGGGGAAGGGGAGAATGGGGTTATTATTTAATGGGTACAGAGTTACAGTTTTGCAACATGAAAGTTCTGGAAGTGGATGGTGGTGATGGTTACACAGCAATGTGAATGTACTTAATACCACTGAACTGTATGCTTAAAAATGGCTAAGATGGCAAATTTTACATTATGTATATTTTACCACAATTTTTAGAAAGAATCAAGTTTAACTATCTTATAAAGTTTAACATAGGTCTACCTCATGACTCAGCAGTTTCACTCCCAGGTGTTTATTCAAGACATGAAAACGTGACAAAAAAACTTCATTGTTAAAGAATATTCAGAGCAGCTTTATTCATAATAACCAAAAACTGTCAATAAACCCATGTCCATCAACAGGAATTGGATAAACAAAATGTGTTCTATTCATACAGTGGAATACTAATCTGGAACAAACTACGGACACACATAATAACATGGATGAATGTCAAAAATGTTATCCTGAGCAAAAGAAACAGACACAAAAGGGAACATACTGTTTATATGAGGGTCAAGAACAGAAGAATCCAAACTATGATGAGACCATAGTAATAGAAATCAGAATAGTGGTTGCCTGTGGGGAGTGAATGTGGGAAATGGGGGGCGGGGGTAGGGAGGATGGGGTAGCATGCGTGTGTGTGTGTGTGTGTGTGTGTGTGTGTGTGTATTGACTAAAAAGGTCTAAGAAGGAACTTTCTGCATTGGTAGAAGTATCCTATATCTTGACTGGGGTATTGGTTCTACAGGTATATATATTTGTCAAAACTCATAAAACTATACTTAATATCTGTGCATCACTATATGTTATTTATATCAACATAATTAGTATTAAAAAAAAAGTAGTCTCTCTGCTCTCCCTCTCTCCCCTTGGGATCGGTGAAGCAAGTATGGAAAACGTAAAGTGGTTTTTATACTATTCTCTGTGCTGTGATGCATGTCATTTAAAAAAAAGACTGATACTCATTTCTCGTGAACACGTGTGCTTGTCATAAAACAAGGACAGCAGGTCATGCTGACTGGTATAGACCCCTTAGCCAGTGTCACAGGCAACAAAGAGGGAAATGAGAGACAGCAGGTGTAAGCTTTCTACAGCTGTACAGCATCACACTGGGACAAGAGATAATTCCGGAAGGTGGCATGGTTCAAGAGAAAGGTTGCTTGGTGAACGAACAGCAGGCTTCAGCATTATCTTTGGTATCAGTGAAAAGCTGGTTTCCCTGGCAACGAGGCTTACTTAATGAATGGTGCCGGGAAGCAGGCACGAACATGTCCATAGCAAGTGTACAGAGAAAAAGAATGCCTCGTCAAATACTCCCTTTTAGTCTGCATATTTAGGTCTATCGATGGTTTATTTAAAAAATCAGAAAATGCCCAAAGACATAATAAAAAGCTGTGGTGCCCTCACTTCCCCTCCCCTCATTGCTATGCTCCGGTGATAACCACTTATAATCTTTTCTTATATTCTTTTGGTTTCATATCTCTGTATATATCACTAACTCAATTTATCAACTCTAAACATTGTCTCTTTATTGTCTGTCATGATAAATATGCACTTAGTGAATTTGTACCACCCAATTTCTCCTTTCCTTCTTTTTTGCCTCATTTTTTCACAGTTGTATTGGTTTTCGTTCCATTCGTTACTTTTGCAATTTAGATTCTATTCTTAAACTATTTGTGTTTCCTCTGTCAATTTTCACCTGTGTCTCTTGGCTCTGCCCTTGCCTTTGCCTCCATCCCTCCTTCCACCTCATAGTCCCTTGGACCATCCAGTGGAGTTAGGGTTAGGGGACTCCGCTTTTATATTTACATTGTCAAAGTTGAAAAAATATATAACATTCTGTTCAGAAATCCCCCACACTATAACTATCCCCCACACTTGGTCTCTAGGTTTATGATAGAAGTATAAAATTAATAATAAATTGCTGTGACATACTACATTTTTTCCTATACTAATTATGTCATGAGCCCAAATCTCTCAAAGGACAATGCTCCTAGCAAGTCATCAAAGGGACTCTCTTTTCTTAAACTACCACAGCTGTCCAAATTCATACCCCTTTTTTGTTTGCTTCAAATTTGGATCATAATTTTCCTGTCTTATTGGAATTTTTTATTGCTCCTCTCCCCACCCCAGCCCAAATTGGGAAAAGTAAAAGCCTTTTTCATCATAGCACTGATAGTTTCTTTTTTTATTGCAAAATAGTTCAGGGTGTATCTAGAGTTCTTAAGGACATCTTTTTGGAACCCATTGACCTCCTATTTTGATTTAGATTTCTTTCAAAACCTGCTGCAAGCTATCATCTTGGGATTTCTTTTCATTAGATTAACAAGGTTAGTTCTGTTATTTCTTGTTTCTGCATACTCCTCACACTTGATTTCCTGGCCAGCATCTTCAGTTATCTCCTTCAGAAAAGGTAAGTAGTAGATAAACACGCTGAATCTTTACAGGTGTAAAAATGGCTTTACTCTGTCCTCAATCTCAATAGCTAGCTTGGCTAGATACAGATTTCTAGGTTCTAAATTGTTTTTCCACAGAACTTTGAAGATACGTTCATTTAAAAACATTTAATTGTGAAATAGGACACATATACAGAGACGTAGATAAACACAGATGTGTATCTTAATGAATTGTCATAAATACCCTTATAACCACTATGAAGGCCATAAAATACAGTTTTGTCAAAACCCTAGAGGTCTGCACCACCACTCTCCACCCCCCAGCTCATACGCCCCTTTCCAATCACAATGCTGCCCTTCCCTCTTAGAGATATCCCTAATTCTGACCTTTATGAACACAGCTTTCTTGCTTTAAAAAGTAATGTTATCACATAAGGATGCATCCCTAAACACATAGTCTAGTTTTGCTTATTTTTGAGCTTCATATAAGTAGGGTGATACAGTATGTATTATGTCTGACCTCATTTGTTCAACATTATATTTTGAAATTCATACATGTTGTATGTAGCTGTAGTTTTTTTTCATTGCTGTGTAGTATTCCATTGGATAAATCTAACACAATGATTCATCTCTTCTATTGATGAATGTTTAGGTTGTTTCCAATTTGGGGCTCTTGTGAATAATGCTGCTGTAAACATCCTTATGCATGTCTTCTGGTGCTAATGTGTAGAATTTTTGACTGTTGTTCTACCAGTTACTGATAGAACATTGTTAAAATCTCCTACCAGCGTTGTGAATTTGTCTTTGCGGGTCTGACAACCTTTGCTTTACGTATATGGAGGCAGTTATTTGGCACATACACATTTAGAATTGCTCATTTTTCCAGATGAACTTTTGTAATAATGAAGTGGCCCTCTCTAATGCTTTTTTGACCTAAATTTTGTTTTGTCTGATATTAGTAGAGCTTGACCAGCTTTCTTGCATTTTTGCTGTGGGAAAATACATACAATATTAAACTTTGCCTCTTAGCTATTTAAAAATGTACAATTCATTGGCATAAAGTGCATTCACAATCACCCCTATTGTCAACCAGTGGTCACTAGCACCAATTCAACACCAACAGGAATCCCCAATGTGGGGTATGGTGCAGAAACTTTATTCAGTGCAAATAGCTCAATTGTGATACAGCATGGTTCTGAGAACAGCATGGCTGTAGAACACCTCAATAGTGTTACAGCTCATTTATTCATTTATGAAGCAGTACAGCTGTGAGGCAGCCCTGGAGAAAGGCAGCCCTGAGGCCAGGTCCCTCTCTGTACAGCGATGCTCTACTCTGCCCTGCTCTGCGTCTCTCCAGCAGGAAGTCTTTGGCGTTTCATCATCAGTGTTTCAGATCCCGCAGGGGAAGTGCAGTCTTTGGTGGAAAGGGAAAATGTGCTCCCCAAGCCAGAGGGGACCTGACTTACAGAGACAGAAGTCCCTGCCCCTGTTCCCTGATCAGTCTGTCTCATGCAAATGAGGACTCCAAATCCTCACAGTTTCATTGGTCCAAAAGGCACTGTCCTGATTGGTCAGAATGGAGCTGCTCTGATTGGTCAGTGAAGATGTTGATGGGAATATAGCTGCACAGTTCCAATCAGACAGGAAAAGCGTCAGTCATATTGGTTGAAATACAATTCCAGGAACTCCTTTATAAGGACTAGCTGGGATGGCAGGAACACAGTGCAAGTAGGTAGCTTAGTGCGGGCTTCTCTGTTAGTGTAGCATGGAGGCTCCTGTGTACAAATGGCTGTTAGGCTCTCTTATTTTTCAAATTTGAGCCCGGTTAGCCACCAGGAACCCTTCTTGGTAGGTATCCTCTTTCTCAATGTCCATACTATCTTGCTCCAGAATGTTTTTATCATTCCAAACAGAAACTCTCTACCCACTAAGCAAGTGCCCTTTCCCTTTCCCTTCAGCCTCTGGTAACCACTGTTCTACTTTCCTTATGAATTTGAGTATGCTAGGTACCTCACATAAGTGGAATCATACAGTATTTGTCCTTTTGGCTTATTTCGCTTGTTATTGGAGCTTTAAACAAACTTGCTACAAGTTATCATCTCCATGTAAATGCACTAAGCAGAGATTTAAAAAAAAAAAAAGCAAACACACCTGCAGTTTGTAAGGCCCTGTGGAAGAAACAAAGGTGAATAAACCTGTGTCCCTGAAGCCTTACAGACCAGTTAGGAGGAAAACACAAGACAAGGAATGAGCATCAAGGAGTGGCATGTTGGTTGTGAAATGAGTGGCTGGTCCTTTTGCTTGACCTCAGCTGATTTAAAGAAATTTTGTGTATGACGTTCAAATGCCAGTAAGTTGGATCTATAAAGGTGCTGGGCTTGAGGAGGGTTTCTGCTTGGGTGGAGGTGATATCTGAACCTGTCGCCTAGTGGTGTAACTGCACACTTCTGCCTCAAGGTGGCGGCATACCGAAATGAAAGCCACAGCTCTAGGAAGTAATCGTGTTTCCCCGAATATAAGACCTAGCAGGACCATCAGCTCTAATGCGTCTTTTGTAGCAAAAATTAATATAAGACGCAGTCTTATTTTAATATAAGACTGGGTCATAATATAATATAATATCGGGTCTTACATTAATTTTGGTCCAGCTAGGTCTTATTTTCGGGGAAACACGGTAGCAAGTCCCTCTAGATCTGAAGCTGGAGAAATGAATCAACAAGGATCATACCACAGGAAACAAAAGCCCGCTCAAGGTGGCTGTCAGCGGCGTGCTGGAAGCACTTTCTCATTATCATCTCAGTTATCCCTGCACAACCCTTTCTGCACAGTTCCTCGTTAAGAACCCTCCATCACAATCACTTAATTTCATTTGTTGTCTCTCTGTTCCTACTATCCTCCATCAGAGCCCACCACAGGCTTTCTGCCTTTGGAGTCTTCAGTTTCATTTCTGTATGTTCTTCTTTTGCTCCTCCCCTTCTGCCCTGAGAATTAGTTCTCCAGTTCAAATGCAGATCCTTAGTCATCCCGATGAACATGATTTTGCCCTACTCCTAATCTCTTATATAATAAACATTGTCAATAAACTTGTCACGAATACCAATTTGGAACTAGATCCAGTAGTTTTGTGACATTGGTCTCATTACTGATATGTATTGTTTATTCATTCATTCCACAAGTATTGTGTCATGTGAGGGCAAGGAGCCAGAAACACAAAATGAACAAGATAAAATCCTAGACTTCCAGGAGCTCGCTGTCTAGTGGTAAATGACGAGTAAACAGTTATAAAGCAATGTGATATGGGCTGTAACAGACATGAGTAAGGGGCACTGAGCAGGAAGCTGTGAAATTGGGAATCTTGGGCTGGGCGGATGAGTCAGTTCAGGTTTACACACATGGAAGATGATAATAGAGATGAGTCACATAGGGACTTTGGGATTTTATCAGATAGAAGAGGGTGGAAAGGCCATAGCAGGCTGCAAAAATAACAGCATGTGAAAACACCATTACTTCCTTGAACTGTGGAATTCAGTGAGGTCAAAGCAAACCACATGTGGGGTAGCCCCCAGCTTGCCTCAGCTTGCCAGCCAGATCTGGTATTGGTGTTTAGTACGATTTGTGGCTAATTGATTACTAAACTTGGCTCACCTATCTGGCCTGTCTGTGGCTGGGTTTTATTTGTTGGGCACTGTGTTAAATTTTTGAATTAGTTAATAGGAACTTCACATAATAAAATCAAGATTTCTGGTTTCTATAAAAAACAAAATATTTTTGACATCAAGCCCACCTATGGCAACAGGCAGCTGGAGCCACTTTTTTAAAAAAAGATTTTTATTAAAATATAGCTAACATACAATGTTATATTAGTTTCAGGTGTACGCCATAGCTATTCAACATTTATACCTAAAGAAGTGATCACCATGGTAAGTCCAGCAACCATGACACTTGTACCACGTTATCACAATGTTATTAACTATATTCCCTATGCTGTATATTACATCCCCATGACTTAATTTGTTTTATATCTGGAAATTTGGACCTCTTATTCCCCTTATCCTTTCCCCCCCTTTTTAAATTTTTCAATTAGAGTTAACATTCAATATTTTATATTAATTTCAGGTGTACAGCATAGTGGTTAGACATTTGTATAATTTAAGAAACGATCCCCTGACTAGTACCCACAGGGCACTGTACGTAGTTATTACAATATTATTGACTATATTCCCTATGCTTTACATCCCCATGACTATTTTGTAACTACAGATTTGTACTTTTTAATCCCTTCATCTTTTTCACTCATCCCCAACCTCCATCTGATGTAGGATTTCTGATGTGTGTGTATACGCACCAGGATCGTAGTCTCACGAAACCGAAGAATGGAGGCATGGACCGGAGAGGCCAGAGGTTGCAGAAGAGAATAGTTATTAAAGCAAAGAGTTAGAGCTCCCGAACAGGAGGGGGGTACCCGAAGCTGGGATGCCCATCAGATAAAGCAAAGACTTCTATTTTTATACTTTTCCTTGTATATCTAAAGAGAAAAGCTGACGTCTACTGGTACAGTTTTATCAAATTCTCAGCCTTGAGGAAGCTTTCGAGGAGGTTTTTGCAACAAACCAGCTGTCCTGTGCTAATGATGTTTCCCAGGGCTACGGCCTTGAAGATATGACTGTCCTTGTCTATCGTACCAGGGAATTCCTGACTGCCTGGAGTCATGCTGACTAACCTGCCACACCTCCTATCTGGCAACCATCAATATGGCCTCTGCATCTATGAGTTTGTTTCTGTTTTGTTTGTTAATTTTGTTCTTTAGATTCCACATAGAAGTGAAACCACGTTGCATCCGTCTTTCTGTGTCTTACACTCCATTCAGCACAATACCCTCCAGGTCCATCCATGCAGCTGCAGATGGCAAGAACCCATTCCCTTCCATGGCCGAGCAATATTCCATTGTACATATGTACCACCTACTCTTTATCCATTCATCCATCAACAGACACCCAGGCTGCCTCCACATCTTGGCCACTGTAAACAATACTGCAATGAACATACGGGTGCTCACGTCCCCTCAAAGTAGGATTTGGGTTTCTTCAGATAAATACTCTAAAGTGGGATTACTGGGTCTTTCTTTGTCTCTTGTTCTAGCCTTTGTTCTAAAGTCTATTTTGTCTGGCCTAAGTATTGCTACCCCAGCTTTTTTTTGTTTTTTGTTTTTGTTTTTTACATGAATATCTTTTTCCATCCCTTCCATCCCTTCTGTGTTGTGTGTGCCCTCCTGTTATAGTTGAGCCTTGCTTGCTATTGGCATGTCAGTGGGTGGGATTGACCCTCAGGCTGATTGGCTGGGGGGTTTGGTCATGTCCACAGCTTACAGACTGCTGTGAGGGGCCCTTATCCAACTGAGTGGGATTTGCCACAGGGGGCTCTGGTGCCTGTTGAGACCACCTTTGGGTGTGCCACTTGTGGGGCTAATTGGTGCTCTGCTGTGATCTAAAGCCAACCTCCAAGTATGTTGGTTCTGGGGCCTCTTGGGAGGGGCTCCATTGCAGGCTCAGGTCACTCACTGCCTGTGACCGGCCAGAGACTACCCGGTAGAAACTACAAAGTGATCCCCAGTTGTTTGCTGCCTGTGCTAACCTTGGAGGTGAATGGGAGAGACCATGCTGTGAACCAAGGACGTCTGCCACCTGTACCGGGCCTGGGATAGCTCTGCAAAATGCCAGGACACCCCGAGGCCTGCTGCCATCTGCCAGCTTCCTTAAGGTTCAGCCACTGATAAAGCCTCAAGTGGTAAACAAGTTAGTGAGGTAGGGTCTCAGGGAGTCACTAGAGTGGGAAAAGTTGTGTTCAACAGTTAATGTAGATTTTGATCTGATGCCAGTGCTGAGCCTGGAGCTATTCAGCAAGTCGCAGAGCATACCGGGCCAGTCGCTGCTGCCTGGGGCCTGTGGATTCAGATAGTTTTCCAGGAAAATGCAATGCAGTTGGGGCTGGCTGCTCGAGGATTAAGTGCCACCAGTGTTGGGAGATTTGGATGGGGCGGTCCCAGAGCAGCTCACCAGGCCAATTAGATTCAGGTTTTTCTCTTGTCGGGGAGTGTTCAACACGGTAAAGATGGCGCCTGCCTGCCAGCAGCATGGGAGGAGGACCCTGTCACAGGGAGAATGGCAACCATCCTCCAGCCCTCGCTCCGAAGTCACACACCTCAATCTGCCCTCTACATGTCTCTGACACCCCCTGAGTCACTGTTCCTCCATTGGAGCCCAAGGTGAGTGCCTGGGAATGAGAGAGTCTGTGCACGGGCCATTTAAGAGAACCTCTGGATTTCCTGCAGCCTTCCGTTCCACCTGGATAGTCGGAATCCCCACTGTTTATCACAGCCAGATATTGTGGAGGCTCTTCTTCCTGGCACCAGTGCTCTGGTCTGGGGAGGCTGGTTTGGAGCTGGGGTCCCTTGCTCCTCTGAGGGGAACCTCTGTCCTTCCTGGTTCTCAACCACCTCACAGAGGTTTGGGGCAAGCCTGGTTCTCATCTCTGCTCCTCCTACCACTCTTGACATGGCGTTTTCTTTATATTTTTAGTCATAGGACTTCTGTTCGACTAGATTTTAGATGGTTCTCCAGGTTGCTTGTTCTATAATTTAGTTATAATTTTAATGTGTTCAGGGAAGGAGGCAAGCAGAGTGGTTATGTACTCCACCATCTTGGATCCTCTCTCAGCTGAACCCACTTTAGAAGGAGCCTGGCTGTCTTGGTTTGCTACACATCTTACCTCTCCCAGGTACTTACATGTGGCCAGATAAACTCAGTTATGATATATGTCTTGTTCCTGTAGGCACCTGAATTTGTGACCTCTGCTTTGACATCCCACCCGATCTACAGGTGTGAGCTAGAATGAGGTAGAACATACATATGGTTGGAACCTACATGAGGAATAAAGAAAATAATGAATGAACATGCCCAGGCTCTATGCCTTGGACATTAATTCTTGTCTGTGAGGGTGAGAGTGATAGGTCCACCACTGATTGTCATGGGGGCCGGGGCAATAGTACACATGGAGATCCACAGCCTGCCCTCTTTCTCTTCCTTGTCTCATCTCTGTCCCATAGCATGAGGTGTACATGTGTGTGGACAACCCAGCTCACAAGTTCAGTTCTGTCACAGCTTCCCATTTTCCTAGCAAACAGCCACCCCTTGGCTAGCCCTTGGCCTAGAGGTTTACACACCAGCAGTTTGGTCCACTCTCGGACAGATTCAAGAACCAGGTTTGACCAGACCATGAAAGCAGGCCCAGAGCCATTTGGGCAGGGAATTATGGCCAAGATCATGGTGTAGATGGAAGGCCTGGGCTCTGGATGGGCACATCCCTTTGGGCCAGTGGACTCCTCGCCCTCAAAGGGGGCGTGTGGTCAGAGAGGCAGAGTCCTGGAGTCTTCTAAAGCTCATGGCCAAGAGGCAGTGTTAATGCCCTTGGGTTACCTTAGGTAATGAAGTCTGTATTCATTTGCTAGGACTGCTGTAACAAAGTACCACAAACTGAGTGGCTTAAAACAACAAAATGTATGCTCTCATAGTTCTTGAGGCTAGCTGTCCAACAAAATCAATGTGTCAATAGGGTTGGGTCCTTCCTGAGGGCTCTGAGGGAGAATCTGTTCCATGCCTCTCTCCTAACTTCTGATGACAGCTGGCAATCCATGGCATTCTTTGGCTTGAAATGCATCATTTTAATCTCTGCCTTCATCTTCACATAGCATTCTGTCCGTGTCTCTGTGTCTTCATATGGCCATCTTATAAGGTCATCAGTCATACTGGACTAGGGGTTCACCCTACTCCAGTATGACCTCATCAATTACATCTGCAACAGCCCTATTTCCAAATAGGGTCACATTCTGAGGTACAGGGGATGGGCACTCCCAACATATTTTTTTCTGGGGGAGACACAAGTCAACCCACAACAGCGTCTGTCATGAGGTCCCAGGCAGTGATAAGGGAGGTAAGACTCAAATGTTCGCAGAAACCATCTTTCAGCCAGGCCTCCTGCAGTTGGGGAACAAGGTGTGGATGCTTCCAAGGGATAGCTTGGTTCTCACTGATTCTTGCTAACAAGCATTTACTGATTATCTAATATCATGATGCCCCAGTCTCCCTGCATCTGCTTTGATTTCTCCTGCTGCTTTCCAAACCAACTACCTACCTTCACTCCATGTATCTCTTTCTCTACCTGATGCCTTTGGCTGACTCGGGCCCTTATGGCCTGGATGGCTGCTGTTTTTCAATATCTTTCATCTTTTGCTTCTACTACCAGTTGTCCTGGCTCTCTACTCTAACCTCCAATTCAAATTGCTGAGAAATGGTCTGGTCCAGAAAATCACTGTGGTTCCTGCTGGCACAGCCTTCTCACTGGTGGCTCCCATCGGTTTGCCTCAGTGGGAACTGGCTAGTCTGCATTGGTTGTCCTTGGGGTAGGAACCTGCCCACCCTGGTCTAAGTAGCAGAGTTGGAATTTTGTGGTGCAAACCATGGCCAATTATCAAGGAGAAAGCAGTCCCAAGTGGTTTATTAGCAGGTTGCTAAGCGCAAGACAATTGCCCACTCCTTCAAAGGCAAGGTTTCCCAGCCTTGGCACTATTGACATTTTGGGCTGGATAACTCATTGCTGTGGGGGATGGACGTGTGCATTGTAGGATGTTTAGAGCATCCTAGGCCTCTACCTAATAGATGTCAGCAGTGCCCTCTCCCTGTTCCCACCAAATTATGATAATCAAAGTATCTTCAAACATTGCCAAATGTCTCCTGAAGGAAAATCATCCCTGGCTGAAGTCATTGTTCTAAGGGTATGGGAGGCTCCAGGATTAGGCCGTCCAGGTGGGTGTAGTCGACAGACAGGAGTGTGAGTATAAATGCTACTGATTATAGTATACTCGTGTCTGCCTCTGTCAGGGCTGTCTCGTAGGTTTAGAGGGGCAACTCATGCTGTGGGCAGGGTGTTGGTGGGTTCACATGTGAATAGATGTGCCAATCACAGTGGGGAAACCAAGACAGGGTACCGTGTGCGTGTGTTTTGTAGCTACTTGAAGTTGAATGAGCATGTTCAGTGGTTTACTTTTTGTGTATACATGTCTGAGAATGTGCAATTCTTGGTGTGGGTGTAGGTATCTGTGCGAGGACATGTATCTGTATGTGTCCAGGTAGGACTGTACATAGTCCACACTGCCCCTCCTTCTACGTTATCAGAATAGGTTAGTGTCACATATAACACACTTAATTGGTATTCTCTGAGTGCTACACAGGGTAGGAATGAACTCTACTGAATTGAAACGAAAAACAGCAGTTGCTTAAGAGCAGGGGTGTCCAAACTGCGGGCCCGCGGGCTAACTGCGGCCTGCAATCCATTGTTAATTGGCCCACAGCAAATTCCAAAAATACATTTAGTTTACTTAAGTAAACCAGGTGAGGCAACACGTACTTCACCTCGAGTGAGTGGCCCGGCTGTGTGTATTTTACCGCATATGGCCCTTGGTAAAAAACGTTGAAAAAAGTTTGGACACCACTGCTTTAGAGTGATTTTTCCCTACTGTGTACACCTGCGTGCCTCTAGGCATATGTAATGTGTAATAAATGGTCTCCAATGACATCATGCTTTAGTATCAGAATCGTCGGTGGACCAAACTCAGGATCCAAGAAGCACAGCCAAGCCCATTCTGAGCTCATCCGTGTTCTCTAGTCTCAGCCCTTTCACCAACTGGTTGTATAACAAACCGCTCAACCTTCCACTTTTTTATGTTTCCTGTCTGTAAAACAGGGATAATTAATATTGTTAGAGGACTGTTTGAGAGCAACTTACATTATCATAAGGAATTAAAATTAATGCTACATAAATGTTGAATGAAAATAAATTGTACTTCCTCTATTTGGCATTGTATAAGCTCTTCCCTTTAAAAAGATCAACTGATACTTATTTACATACTCTATTTTCCTTATCATCTAGCTAAATGTTTGTCTTTCTTACTTGGTTAGCTATCTGGGTACATAGGGTTGGGTCTGTATCTTCACTTGGTATAATGGCCATTGTGGCCACTAGTGACTCAATAGTCATTTGTTTTCGTGGATGTGTTTGACAGTGAAGATTCTGGCTGAACGAAGTCCTCAAGATGGTCTGTTAATTTTCAGTTATTCAAGATCATTGAAGTGGATTCTTAGACACTTTCAAGGGAGAAGAGCTTGTCATTCTTTCAAGCAACCAACCAACCACAGGTGAGAAGCAGAAAGATATGTAGAGTGATCTCCGGCCTTCAAAACATCATAGTAAGGGACAAGCCACGGAATCAAAGGAGAGAGAACCGTGGATGCTCTCACCAGATACTTCTCCTGTTCTTTCAAATTAATATTCTTTTTTTCCCTCCAGCTTTATTGAGGTACAATTGGTAAATAAAATTGTATCTATTTATAATGAGACATACACCATGATGATTTGATATACATATACTTTGTGAAACGATTACCACAGTTAACACATCCATCACCTTACAGTTACCACTTTTTTGTAATGAGAATGTTTAAGATTTATTCTCTTAGGAAAATTCAAGTGTACAATACAGTGTTATTAACTACAGTCACCATGCTTTTCATTATATCTCCAGAAATTAAGTCATCTTATGACTGAAGGCATATACTCTATGACCAGTCCCTGCTCCAGCCCCTGGTAACCACCATTCTACTCTCTGTTTCTGTGAATTTGGCGCTCGCTCTCTCTGTTTCCACATATAAGTGAGATTATTTAGTATTTGTAAGATTTCCTTCTTTCTCCTGGCTGAATAATATTTCATTATATATCTCCATTGTATTTATCTATCATCTATCTATCATCTATCACATTTTCTTTAGCTGTTCATCTGTTATTTAGGTTGTTTCCCTAACCCTATCTTGGCTATTGTGAATAATGCTGCAATGAAAGAGCAAGTATAGATATCTCTGTGAAATACTGATTTTGTTTCTTTTAGATAAATACCCAGAAGTGGGATTGCTGCATCATAGAGTTCTATTTTTATGTTTTGGAGGAAACTCCATACTGTTTTCCATAGTGGCTGTACAAGTTTCCATTCCCACCAACAGGGCACAAGGGTCCCCTTTTCTCCACATCCTTGCCAACACTTTTTATCTCTTATCTTTTTGATGATGGCTATTCTAACAGGTGAGAGGTGATATCTGTGGATTTAATTTGCATTTCCCTGATGATTAGTGATATTGAATACCTTTTCATGTAACTGTTGACCATTTGTATGTCTTCTTTGGAAAAATATCCAGTCAGATTCTTTGCCCATTTTTTATTTTATTTGTTTGTTTATTATTTATTAAATTTATTGGAGGGTGACATTGGTTAGTAAAGTTATATAGGTTTCAAGTGTACATGTCTGTAATATATCATCTACATATTGCACTGTGTGTTCACTACCCAGTCAGTTCTCTTTCCATCATCATATATTTCCCACCCTTCCCCTCTTCTACCACCATCTCCCCCCTTATCCTCTGATAACCACTAAACTATTGTCTGTGTCTATGAGTTTTTGTTTCTTTTTTCTATTTATTTACTTATTTAAATATTTTATATTAATTTCAGGTGTACAGCATAGTGGTTAGACATTTGTGTAATTTAGGAAGTGATCTCCCTGGCTTGTCTAGTACCCACCTGACACCATACATAGTTATTATTATATTATTGACTATATTCCCTATGCTACACTTTACATCCCCATGATTATTTTGTGACTACCAATTTGTACTTCTTATTGGTAAAAGATGTAATCCCTTCATCTTTTTCACCCTACTTCCCAGCCCCCTCCCATCTATCACCCCAATAAATCTAGTACCCATCTGACACCATACATAGTTATTACAATATTATTGACTATATTCCTTATGCTATACCCTACATCCCCATGACTGTGTAACAACAAATTTGTACTTCTTAATCCCTTCCCTTTTTCACTCACCTCCAAACCCCCTGCCATCTGGCAACCATCAAAATGTTCTCTGTATCCATGAGTTTTTTCTATTTTATTTGTTCATTTATTTTGTTATTTAGATTCTACATATAAGCAAAATCACATTGCATCTGCCTTTGTCTGACGTACTCCACTCAGCACAATACCCTCCAGGTCCATCCACGCCACCGCAGATGGCAAGAACCTATTCCCTTCCATGGCTAAGCAATATTCCATTGTACATATGTACCACCTACTCTTTATCCATTCATCCATTGACAGACACCCAGGCTGCCTCCACGTCTTGGCCATTGTAAACAATGCTGTAATAAACATATGGATGCACATGTCCCCTCAAAGTAGCATTTTAGGTTTCTTCGGATAAATACCTAGAAGTGGGATGACTGGGTCATTCTTTGTCTCTTGTTGTCACCTTTGTTTTCAAATTGATTTTTTCTGGTATAAGTATTGCAACTTCAGCTTTTGTTGTGGTTGTTTCTATTTTCATGAAATATCTTTTTCCCATTCTTTTACTTTCAGCCTTTCCATCTGAAATGAGTCTCTTGTAGGCAGCATATATAAGGGTCTTGTTTTCTTACCCATTCAGCCACCCTATCTTTTGATTGGAGCATTTAATCCATTTACACTTAAAGTAATTGTTGATAGATATGTAGTTACAGGAGACTGTATCCCAGGTGCCAGTCCTGGAAGTTCAATATTTGAATAATAGGATTTCCAAAAAGACAGAATAGGGGAAATGGAGGAGAAGACATAAAAAATAAACAAATAAAAATAAAAATTCAAGCTCATTTCCCAGAACAAAAGAGCTTGAGTTTCAAGACTGAAAGAACACATCCAATATACAATGGGATGAATGAATGGGCCCAAATCAAAGCACATCATTGTGTAATTTTGAAACATTAGGGAGAAACAGAAAAATTTTCAGGCTTCCAGAAATTTAAAAAAAAAGAGAGAGAGAGGTCACATAAAATGGGTAATTGGATGTTTCCAGAATTCTCAACAGCTGTATTGGAAGCTAGTCACTGGAGTAATAGCTTCAAATCCTGTAGGAAAATTATTTCCAACCTAGAATTTTATACCCAGACAAACTATATGGAGGGTGAAGGTTTTCAGACAAGCACAACCTAAAAAAAAATTTACCTGATGATGCATAAAACTGGGGAAAACACCCCAACAATAAGAAGTAGCAGTGTTATTTAGAGATACGAAAATAGCCATCTACCTGATCTGCTAATAGAGACAAAAGTTGCCTCTGGGGAAGAAGTCAGGTGGGAAAGGGAACTGTTCCTTTAACTGTGAGAATGTATAATTTTGATAAAAATATTAATATAGCAGAAAGAGAAGAAACAGTTTTAAAAAGAAAGACTTGACTGTCTTGAGTTGATGTGACTGTTTTGAGGACGATGATGAAAGATACAGAGGACGAAGTATGACAAAAATATTCTGAAATGCTTATGTAAGAACCTGGCTAGGTCTTCTGGAAGCAGAGATTCCTTGCAGTTGGCTCAAAAGAAGAGGATGTTAGAAGAGGTGGTATGGGCCTTTCCTAAATATAGCAGTGGGAGATGTTGGGAAAAACATTGGAGAAAGGATATGTAAACTCTCCTAAAAGTGCAAGAATCAATGATGTCTGGGAAACAGCAAGTAACTCCAACTATTTAGACCCCAGCAGTGTTTCCAAAATTTTTGCTTCATGTTATAATCACCTGGGGAGCTTTTAAAAATCCTGATGCCCGTATCACACCCCATACCAATTAAACCAGACTATTTGGCAGTAGGAGCCAGACTTCAGTATTTTTAAAAGACCCTCAGGTGATTTGAATATGCTGCCAAGTTTGGGAACCACTGGAGTATAAGGAGGCTAAGACTGGAAGGATAGGGTAAAATTGTCAAGAATCCCAAATGCTCAGCTACCTAATCTGGTCTCCATTAGGCAACAGGATGCCGTAGAAGACTTTTAAACTGGAAGTGTTGCAGGGTGGTATTTGAGGAAGATTAATGCACAGAAGAAATGGGAGGAGGTGAGACTCCAGAAGCAAGGAGACTGCTAGCTAGACTGTTTGGCTAGCTCTTCATTCAGAGTAAGCAGCGCAGAGAAGTACATGGGCTGCGTGTTTTAAGTGTGTTTACTGTCATCAAATCCTCTCTGCTTCTGTGGAAACTGTACTGTTCCTTTCTCTAAAACTCTGCGGTGTCCCCCTCCCCGACACAGGGGTGGCCTGGCTGGGTAGTCCCCCAAAAGGAAGCGAGAACCACCAGGAGGCAGTGTAGGCCAAAGCCTTGTCCCAAGAGAGGACAGGGGGCTTTGTTCTCTGATTGGGCCAAATCCGTGGCTTGTGGGAAAGGAATGTCCGTCCCAGAGAAGTTGAGGCCCAAACAGGAGCAGAGGGTGAGAGGGTGTGTGGCTTATAGTTCCAAGAACCGACGGGAAAATGGCAGCCTGAGGTTGTCCTAACTGTCCCCCACCTCAGTTATCACACTGCCCTTCCAGGAGGTTTCCGCTAGTTCCTGCCTGTGGTGAGAGATTTACTAGACCGTAGGCGCCATGAACACGGCTGTGAGCATCAAGAAGTTGGGGGCCTCTTCCCACCTGAGTCCCCAGCGACTAAAGAATGGAGGCTTGAGCTCACAGTAAGTACTTGGTATCCAGTGACTGACTGAGGCAAAAAGGAAGTGGGAGCTCATGGGCCGGTGTTCGGAGCCCCGCAGGCTGTCGCTCTGGTTTCTTTTGTATGAGGGGGACGGAAGGAGGGCGAAGAGGCGAGTCATGACCCTGCTCACAGTTTCCGCGACAATCGCGGTGGGCCCGGGTAACGAAGTGGAGTTCATCGATGGCTGGACCGTGTCCGGGGTGTGTGCGTGCGTGTGTGCGTGTGTGTGTGTGTGTGTGTGTGTGTGCTCAGCCCCTCGTGGTAACCGGGTCGAAATCCCTGTTTTTCAAAGGCAGCCGAGAGCCACTCCATTGGAGCACTCACACGCTTAATGGGAGACGTCACGTCCAAACGCCTCTTTTGAACACAGTGACAAACACCCCCTCCCATCCAGCGGCGACGTGCACGTGACAATCTTCGGTTTCTCCCAACTACGTGGAAACTTGGAATAGGTCTGCGGCTGCACACAGCTGGGCGCCAGGGTCCCCGCGCCCCCGCCCCTTCTCATCACTGCCCCGGCGCTGATCCGCCCGGGAGCAGGGGGCCCCGGCGCGGCCACTGCACCGCGCCGCCCCTGCCCGGTACCGCGGCTTTCGGGCTTCCGCACCGCCCGCTGCGTCCTGTCCCTAGGGAAGCGGCTCCCGAGGCGGTGGCGGCGGCGGGCCCAACGCGAGCCCTCGGGCCCGTGCCATGTGGGACCCGCGGGCAACTAGGTGCGTAAGTGGCGCGGGAAGCGCGGGGGGCGCCTCGGGTCTTCCAGGCCCCTCGCCTCTTCCTAGAGGGAAACGTTTGCGCGCGGGGGCCGGCGACCTCCGAAGCAGCACCCGAGCAGGCCATCCCTGTGGGCCCCGCGCTCATCCCGGTGCAGACCCGGGCCTGTTGCGCGGGGTCGGGCGCGGGGGTGGCTCTGGCCTTCCGAGCCCCAGGGGACGAGGGGACACGCTGCGACAGGACTGCAGAGGCGCGTGGCCTGCCTCGTTCCCAGCAGGGTACAGAACCTGCGGCTCCGGGTCTCACCTCCCACCTCCTTGGGAGGACCCCAGGGCCGCTAGTATGTTCTAATGAGAAGACCAGTGGATGCGCCCCCGGCACACTCTTGGGCTGGGAAGCGCCCCGGCGCGGGGCGGGATTTGCGGGGAACTTGGAGAGTCTGTCTGGTCGATTCCCGGCTGCTGTAGGTTCGCGAATCCAGCACTGGGCAGGCCTCTTCTCCAGCCCGCCCGATCGATCGTGAGCGGGACTTGCCAGAAACGGGCTTGCTTCACGGTCTACAGTCCTCGGCAAAATGAGTCTAGGGGCAGGGGAAGAGCAGGGGCCCAAGGCTCAGAAGCAGAGTCCCCAGATGCCCAGGCTCTGCTTCCGATCGTTTTCAAACGTGGGCTCAGAGCCTGGGAAGGCGCACTCCGCCCCCTTCGGCCGCGAGCCCAAGGAAAGCCCTGAGCTTTTGCAACCCTGCTGAAATTGCACCTATCTTTCCGCGTGCAGCGCAGGCCCGCTCCCCTTCCAGCTGGGGGTCGTTTCTGGAAGGTTGTAAGCTTTGGTACTTCCTAGCGAAAATTTTTAGGGAGATGTGCAATTGAAAAATAAAGAAAAAAATTTAAACAGAGAAAGGGGGCTCTGAGATCTCTAATCCCCAGCGCATTTGCTGTTAGCTCAGTCAACCTTAGCTGGAAGATCAGGGAGCAAAGGACCTTGCGTTCCCAGCACCCAAGTTCTCCCATGGCTGTCTGTGCTGAGCCTCCCTGGTGCCAGGCACCTTTCTGAGGCAAAGCTGTTACACGGATGGCTTGGTCTTTTGTTGAGCATCCTGTTTTGTACCTTATAGGAAGTACTACCTTGTAGGAGAGTCAGAAGTTTGTTTCACCTGTTTTCCGGTCAGCTCTGTTTTGTAGAATTGCGTGATCGGTGCTTGAGTTCTCAGCACCGTTTGCTGGCCCTTGCATTCTCCACAGGGCATGGAGGTGGGATGGATGTGTGCGGCATTCATCCCAAGTCAAATCCCCCTTCCTCAGATGTACGGGTTTCTCAGTCCTCTTTTGACTAAGACCCACAATAGGAACCACACCCACCCACGTGCATATATAAGCATGAAACTGCAACAAGAGCTCCACAGTGTATTTATTCTTTCTACAGGGTGAAGCACAATGACATTTTCTGTCCTATTAAAAAGCTAATCATAATCCATTAACTTGATTTTATGACCAATTAACCAGTTTATGTGGCAACTGCCGGCTCTCTTTGGAGCACCTCAGAGAGTCTTAGGAGAACATCACCATTTCCTTGGGAAGTAACTGTTGGAGAGATGAAGGAGGTTGATATTCATACTCGAGTAAGAAAATTCATACTTGAGTAATGAGAGTACCATAGGACATGGCTATGTGGGTCACACCAGTAGCGTCTGCAAAGGCAAGCTGGAGGATGCTTCTGGTTGCTCTGGTTCTGCCTGCCCACACCAGCTGGTTGTCTACCTTGAGCTCAGTGGGGCCTTGTGTGAGTGCTGGGGAGACAGGGGATTAATGGCTCCTTGTCATTATGCCTGTTTTCTTTTGATCTTTTTTTTTTTTTTTTTTTTTTTTTTTTGAGAAGGAAGTAGAGTGCTTTAATGCTGTCACAAACTCTGGATTTATAAATGCGAAAGGGGATTCTTTAAGTCTCTGCTCAGAATTTTACAAATGCAGTGTCAGGAATGGGGCCATGAACATTTTATAGATGAAGAAACCTAGGCCCATCACTTGTTAGTCATTAGTGGCAAATCAAGATTATATATATGTATTCATCCTCTTCACCTCCCAGTCCATGGCTCTCAGCGACCAAATAGAGACTTTGTGAGATTCTTAAACTTCTCTTTGCTGATTAGTTTTGTTTTTCTGTGCCTGCTACCAAAAGCCCATTACTAAGGTAGATGCCCTTGTATTATTATTATTATTTTTTTTTTGCTTGTTAGGATGAAGCTTCTTTTAGCAGCCAAAGTCGAACCCGCAAGCCTTATGTTTGGGTGGGGAAGGTAAAATGATCCTGAGGATGTTTTTAAGACCTGAAGTGGAGGTTGGGGGTGTGGGCCTCTGGCTGTTGTCAGGAATGTGGCGTTGTTTTAATTAACCTTGAGGAACAAGATCTTTGCCCTTTCAGATGGGGAAGTGGGGCTGACAGGTCAGAGCTTTGCCTTTGTTTTCCAGTCAGTGACACCGCTGACTGTGGGTTCATGGCTTTTGTGACAAGTTTCCTTAGAGTGCACGCCGAGCTTCTTAAGGTCAAAAAAATCCTTACTGTAAGAAATCTTTATAAGAAAGAGGAATTTGGGGGAAATGGATAGTTTTAGTAAAGATGACACTCTAAGTTACAGCAGAGATTGATTATAGGGACAGTGGTGATGGCAGAGAGAAGATTCAGGTTTAAAATAAAAAATAAGTGTTGAAGCAGGTAAACAGGCACCTTGAACCCCAAAATGTCACAGTGCCTACACCAAGAGCAGTGTTCTTCTTGTTGTCAGTGGGGTTGGACATTCTGCCTGACCAGACATTTTTCTTGGTCTCAAATTTTTGAAGTAAACATTGCCTTGTTTCCTTGTTTTTAAGGAAAATCTGGAAGCGGGAATGAGCCTTACCTCTGATACCCTGACCCAGTTTACGTGAGTGGACTCCACGTTTTGCCTTGGTGTTGAACCTTAGTATCAGTGCCCAGCTGGACTCACCATGACATGTGTCTGCAAGCTGGTGGGACTCCTGTGTGTGTGTTGGACCCAGGCCAAATCTGGCTTTAGCTATGACTGTGTTTGAAGTTCCAATGACATTTAGATTGAGATGTTTATATTTTTGTAGGCCCTGGATCCTCCCGTCAATGGAAAGGGGGCCAATTGCTACCTCTAGAAAATGGTGATGACATTTTGGAGGGGTACGGGTGGAAAAGTTCTTTCTCCCTTCTTCCCCGCTAGGTTCTTTGGCTGTTCTAATAGTTAAACTGACAGAAGACAGATTAACAGGAGGGAAACATTTAATTTTGCACACAGGAGAGCCCCATAAAAATATGAGACTCAAAGAGGTGTCCAAAGCAAGAAGCTTTTATACCTTTTAGACAAAGAAATAATGCATTTGCGAAAAATTGACAAGACAAAGGGTTTGGGTTTGGGGTAATCAATTGGTAAAGAAGTAAGAAGGTTTGTTTATACAGCCTCCTCACCCCTAAATCCCCTGTCTCTGGTGATAAGGATGTCTTTCTACCTTCCTGGTACAGGGAGGGCACCTTTCACATGGAGATTTATCTTCTGCTTTCAGGAAGATAAAGAAGGGTCAGAGTCCTTCTTACACCAGCTGTTTCTCAAATACCCTTAATTCAAAATAATCAATATGCTAAAGTGACAATTTGGGGTGGCAGATTCGGTTTCGCTTCAGAGGATGCCAGGCCATTTGGGAGGAAACTTCACAACACAGGGAACATAGAGAATCACAGTGCTATACTGGCAATTTGATTCACTGTGAGAATTCTCAGATCACAGCCTTGAACTGGGATGAGCTTCATGTCCAGGTGTGGCCTCCAGTGCACTCTCCTTGGTCACCTTTGGACCAGCTCGTCCTCTGCCCATCAGGGCCTGCTCTACCTGGAGACTCAAAAATCAGTGACTTCCAGGGCTCACTCAAGTCTGAGCTCATTGGCCAGGTACCAAGGGTCCCCATAAACCGTCCCTCCAAGACTTCCTCTCTAATATGCCCTTTCTGCTCCCCTCAGTGTCTTACCTCTTTTCACCTGTCTATGCATTCTTATTTTTTTTTTAAGGCAGTTCCTCTCCCCACATATCTCAGTGCCCTGTATAGGCCTATGGAGGATGTAAACATATAAGACATACGCGCTGCTCAAGGTGGTGAAACAGAGTTAATGCCAGGCTGACCTGTGGGAAAGGATTCATGGAGATGCAGACGAGCACTCCCAGAGTTCCCTGCTCCTGGATCCTTCCCAGGAGGAAGTATGGGAGGTCAGTTTTGAGTTGTGCCTAGATAGATGAAGAGAACTTCTAGCAGGCAGACTGAAGGGTGCCAGGAGGGAGAGAGGAGTATTCTAGGTAAGAGGAGCAGCTTCTTTTTAAGAATAATGGTGAGCAAAAGGGTGTATACTTTAAACATCAATATAATAATTAATAATAATAACAATAATAGTTGATCCTATGCTAGGCTGTATGGTAAGTGTGTTTCATATATATCTTATTTAATTCTCACAGAAATATTACGAGCAATCCCCATTTTATAGACCTCCCTGTACCAGAAGGTAAGCTTCATGAGGGCAGCAGTGTTTCGGTCAGTCTTGCTCATGCACGTATCCTAAGCATCCATCAGAGTGCCTGGCACACAATTAGCACTCACTCAATATTTATTGACCGACTGAGGAAATGGGGAGTCCAGGCTTGTAGGCAATACTATCCCTGTTGTCCAGTGAGGAAACTGAGGCCTAGGGTTAAGTGAATTGGCTACCTGACATCAGGCCTGGAAGAGGTAAAATAAGACTTGATCCCAGGCTTCTGGATTTTCTCTGCTATCAGGGGGACACATTTACGTCCTTCTATCTTCCTGGCACCAGCCCCAGCCCTGTTAACATTGTTGTGCAAAGGTGCGTGAGAGGGAAGGAGCCAGATGAATTTGTGGCTACAATATTGTGGGCATATAGTTTGGAAAATGCTGAAGGTAGTTGAAATGTGTGTGTGGCGGTCTTAGAATGGGAATCGAAGCTTTTGGGGCTTTACTCTAAATGGGGTTAGGAGCCATGGAAAGTGTGGTGTGCATGAGTGTGTGTGTGTGTGTGTGTGTGTGTGTGTGTGTTAACACACAGTTTTATTTAGAAGGCTGGGAATGTGGATAAATACATCTTTCAGCCTGGCCCCTTTTTTCAAGGCCAAGATTAAGGTTCCATGTTTCAGTAAACTGTCAGCTGGTGTTAGAACTGAGGCTAGAACTCAGATTCTCCTGACACTGTTAAGGGGCTGCCCTTCAGGTGTCCCTGTCTGGGGGAGACTGTTTTGTGTAAGGGGAGCTCCGGGGCACCTCGGGACCCTCCTGATGCCACAGTGGATGGTGTTTTAGCCTTTGCTGGGTTTCTCTTGCCCATCAGGTTGACGGGGAATTAGATTACTCTGGTCTTGAGGGTGGGAAGTGGAATGGAGGCCATTAACCAGCATTTAACATATCACAGAGGGACTTGGCGACATGGAGGGGAGGATGTCTGGGCTGCTATTATTCAACTCAGGTTCTCTGGTGAATGAGAAAACACCTTTGTTCAAGGGCTGCTGCCGCAGGGCGGCTTTGTGCCCTCTGGGGCTGCTCCGAACTTTGCAAACTTTACCATCATCTCTAATTCCCAGGTGCTTTGGTGGGGGGGGGAGGGGACCTAAATAAAGGTAATGTGGCAGTTTTAGGGCAGCCTGGAGTTAACGCAGGTACCGAGTCAAGGTTTATGGGCAACCTGTCCTGGCTGAGGGTTAACTTCCTCATTTGTTTGTCTTGAGGCAGAGTGTGGAGTGCTAATTTCTCAGACTTTCTTTGGGGTTGCTTTTGCAGGGATTTGATTTTAATTTTAAAGGCCATCCTTCTTGGTTTCCCTAGTTACCCTCCCCTCTTTGTTCACCGTCTCTCTCCAGGCTTGTGAACACAGATTTTGGTATCAGGCTTGGGTTTGCTCCTTGCTTGAAGTCTCTTCACCTTGATTAAACCTGTTTTCTGACCTGTGAAATTGGGATAATAATTATACCTCTTTCACTGGCATCATTAGGGATATTTAAGGAGAAAATGCCCGAGAAAGGCTTAGCACAGGGCCTGGAACATAGTACATGCTCAATAAATTTTATTTGTTATCACACAGCTGCCTTGGACTACTCTCTCATTCAAATAGCAAAATGGAAAAATGCCCATCTGTGGCACACACTGGGGAGAAATTGTGCCTATCAATGGCCACCAGCTGGGAGGGAGGCCTCCTTATGTCCTTTCTCTTTGTAGGTCACATGATTGAGACTCCACTGCAGAACCAGGAGTTGAAATTGATCTATCTTTGCCCTTTAGCGATATTTCTTGAGCACCTTCCAGGGGCTTGGTGTGGTTTTAGGGCTTGAAATGACTCTTTCAATGTCCAAACCCTCTGCACACTATCCGAGACTAAAATGTGCTGTAAGGCTCTTAGCTCGTCCTTCTTGAGAATGGCTTTCTTTCGTCTGAATTTACATTTTTCCTCCTTTTATTGGAATTAAAATATTTCTTCTTTTGTGCAATTATGGGGGTAGTAGACAGTACAATTTTTTTTTTTTAAAGTTCTTGTTTGGCAAAATAAAGAGTTGGCAACCCTATTTAGGTTCCCTTAGATTTCTTTTCTGTGTGTGCAAATGTTACTGTTTACCAGCTCCAAACTAACTATAGGATTACTCTTGGTTTGAGCATTTCTAAATCTCTGGGACTATAATTTCACACGGGATTATGTAGCCTTGTTCGCTGACCATCGAATTCTCAACAGGTGCTTATAAATGTGTAAACATCTTTCTCCTTTGTTTTTCCCAAGTAGCCAGCAGCTTTGGGAATTTTATTTCTGTTGGGTTTATCTGGTGGTTTCTGGCTTACACTTTGTGTGATTGGCTTTTATTGAATTTGTGTCCTCCAAGGGAACATCTAATAGTTCAGCATTTCTTGGCATTCCAGGAGGTGGTCAGAAATCCAATACCACCAGTGAAATCATCTAGTTTGAATTAAACACCTAAACCTTTCTTCCTTCCCCATTCCTCTAGCTTACTCATCTGTCTCTGATAAGTAAAGAAACAGCCAGAAAATCATTTATTCATGCAACGCTGAGCCCTTGGGTTGCAGAAATAAGACTTAGTTAAGACTTAGTTTCTGCTTTAAGAGCTCAGTCTATTGGGGAAAGCAGAAAACCAAAGGTCTAGCACGGAGCTTTGGACGCCTAGCAAAGGGTTGGGGGCAGGATACCCGTGATCTAGACCTTGTTTAATGTGAAGTTGTAGAGAGGGGTGAAATAGGCTAGCCACTCTGCCTCTTTTCTTCCTTTCTAGTGAATGAAGGAAACAAACAACTACTTAGGCAAAAAGAGGCAAGTTCTGGAAGACTGCTGATATCTTTGGGAATTAGGGAAGGGACAGGCGCACAGCTGGGCCTCAGGGGCAGTGGTATGCAGAATGGTGGGGCCCCAGAAGCCCCCTCTTTCTGCCTCTCCTGTCTCTGGGTATAAGTATCATATTCTCTCACCCCAGAGTGGCTTCTTCGCAGGGTAGGGGGGCAAGGCCACCCCCCTCTGGAGGCTCCTACCCCATCTGCCACCACTGGAGGAACTCCTCCCAAAGTTCCAGTTCAAACACCCCCATGGCAGGGCTGCAGCCTGCAGGTGTGGCACATACAGCACACCCGCAGGCCCACCTCTGCACTCGGCTGTCCCCTCAGAAGGCCTTTGTGGTGAGCTGAGCTGCCATCCCGGAGCGTGCTTCCCATGGTCTGTCCTCCAGCTGAAAAGGGTTTATTAGGGCCTGTGAGCAGGTGTGGGGCTATTCTTCCCAAAGGAACAATCACAGTAGATTTAGGACCACTTTCTGATGGTCCAGCACTGACCCCTCCCACCTTCCATTCAAGGCCTTGAGTCTCACAGATTCCCTCAGCTGTAACTGCTTAACTGACTGGTAATTTCAGGAAAGCCCTGTGAAAACAGGCAAATACGAGGGCTATGTTTTTAACAAATATTTTCTCTTTGCTGGGTCAACAAAGCAAAGGTTCTGTAAATGTTTTAGGGTTTGCACTCAAATTACATGCATGGACTGCCATGGCGCGTACCATTACCCTGAACCATCGTGGTCCAGGGGCAAAACCCGGGTTCTGGTCCTGGCTGTCCTGCCTGGCCGCAGGTAAGCCGGGATCTCACCTCTGGTGCTCACTGCTGTGTGACCTGGGTCAGGCCCTCGAATCTCTGAGCCTTGGGTTCCTTACTTCGCAAATTTTAGTCCAACCATCTCACTTCATTAAATCCTTTCTACTTATCTGATTCTGTGAACATATTCAGAGAGGTGTTGTTTTAGTTTCCTAGGGCTGCAATCACAAATTACCACTATCTGGGTGATTTAAAACAACAGAAATTTATTCTCCCATAGTGCAGGAGCATTCTCTGCTTTCCCACATCTACTTCCCAAAGATCCCCACTCTTACTAGTTTCGTAAGTGTCCTTCAGAAATTCTCCTAGTAGATCAAGTGCGCACACACACACACGTACATACACCCTTAAGCTCTCCAAGTTTCTGTACAAATTATTCTCCAACTTGCTTTATTCACCTTAATTAGCATATTTTGACGTCTCCTCCTATTTATCTAGATCTGCCTTAAGTTTTTAACAACTGTATAGTGTTCTGTACGAAGCTGTACCATTCTTTATATAAATGCCTCCAGTTGTTGGACTTTTGGATTTGTATTGTTTTTGCTTTTACAAAGAAAGAGGCAGTGAATATCCTCATGTACTTGAACGAAATATGTTTGTAGAATTAATTCCAAGCAGCTAAAGAGCTGTATGAAAAGTTTGTGCATTGAACACATCTATACACAGATGCCACACCACTTATTCCTGCCATCAGCAGTAGGTGAGTGGCTCGACCCATCATCTTGTTGATTTAGGTTTTTATTAAACTATTTGGAGGACTTTTTGATGTATAGAAGCTTTCAATTTTTTATGAATTCATGTCTATCGCCATATGATTTTTGTTTTTGTTGTCATTAGAATGGCTTTCTCAAATGTGAAGATTATGTACAATTTATTTTCCTTGCGTTAAAACTTTTGAATTTATGTAATTCAAGAATCAAAAAATATAAAAAGGTTACAGTGAAAAGGAGGGAATAGGTCTCCCTTCTTAGCCCTCCACCCCACCCCCCGATAAGGGTAAATAATTTTATTTCTAATGGATCCTTCCAGAACTTCTTTATACACATACAAGCAAATGTGAATATATATTCTTATCCTTTTTTAAAAAAATTTTGCACAAAAGGGAGTATAACGTACACACTGTTCTACGTTTGTTTTTAAAAAGTATGTTTTGGAGATTATCCCAGATCAGTACATGGAAAACATCTTCATTCCCCTCTCTCCCTCCCTTCCTTCCTTCTTAAACACTTGTGTAGTAGTCTGTGTGGGAGCTGCATTTTAATTTGTTAAACCGACCCCCTGTTGATGGGCTTTAAGCTTGATCTCAGTCTTCTGTTATTACAGCAGTTTGACAGTGAATAATCTTGTATATCTGCCATTCCTTGTGTGTGTAATCAGTTTGTAAAATTGATCCCCAGAAGTGGAATTGCTGGGTCAAAGGCCATATGTATATGTCACTTAGTTAAGTATTATCAAATTTCCTCCTAGAGCAGTTGAAGATGATCTAAAATTTGTACCTATATTTTTCTCTTAGCGCTTTTATGGTTTCTTTTCCCCAATACTGAAAAAAGAGAGAGATTTGCGTGTGATAAAAGGCACAGATTTCAAATGTACTGTTCAATGAGCTTTAACAAATATATATACCAATGTGGTCAGCACCCCTGCCAAAATAGAGAATATTTCCACCCCCTGGAAAGTGCATTAGTGCCCCTTTCCAGCCAGCCCTTCCTCACTCCCTCGACAGCCACTCTGCCGTTTCTTAGATTTGCCCGTTCTAGAACTTCATCTAAGTGGAGTCACAAAGACACATTCTTTTTTTCTTTAAAAAAATTTTTTTTTTTTTAGGGAATATTGGGGAACAATGTGTTTCTCCAGGGCCCATCAGCTCTGAGTCGTTGTCCTTCAATCTAGTGGAGGGCGCAGCTCAGCTCCAAGTCCAGTTGCCATTTTCAATCTTTAGTTGCAGGGGGCGCAGCCCACCATCCTGTGTGGGAATCGAACTGGCAACTCTGTTTTCAGAGCTCGCTCTCTAACCAACTGAGCCATCCGGCTGCTCCAAGATACGTTCTTTTGAGTCTGGCTTCTTTTGCTCAGCACAATATTTTTGATATTCTTTATGTTGCGGTGTGCATCAGCTGCTTGTTTCTTTTTATTGCTGTATTATTTTTGTGTATTTTATCTTAATACTTATTTCCTTCCTTTGGACCAAATTTTGGTGTATGGATATGTATTAGTTTTCTATTGCTCCCATAACAAATGACCACCAATTTAGTGACTTAACACAACATAAATTACATAATCATTCACAGTCTGTAGGTCAGAAATTTGGGTTAGCCTGGCAGATTTCACAAGGCTGAAGTCAAGGTGTTGGCTGGTTGGGCTCTTAAGAGTCTGCAAAGAATTCTCGTCCAAGCTCATTCATGTTGTTGGCGGGATCCAGTTCCCTGCACTCTAGAGCTGAGGTCCCTATTTCCTTACTGACTGTCACCCAGGAGCCTCTGTCAGTTTCCAAGGCCACCTGATTCCTTGTCACATATTCCTCCCCTCTGTCCTCAAGGCATGCAGTGATGGGTCAGGTCTTTCTCATGTTTCACAGCGTCTGCTGCATCTCTCCTGCCTTGCTCTTCCCTGGCATCTCTGTCTCCAGCCAGAGAAAGTTTTTTGCTCTTAAGTGTTCATGTGACCAGATTGGGCTCACCCAGTCATCCGGATCATCTCTTTATCTTAAGGCCTGCAGTCTTAATGACATCTACCACGTCCCTTTTGCCATGTAGTGGAACGTATTCACAGGGTCTGGGGTTTGGGGCACGGACATCTCTGGGGGAGGTGTCCATTATTCCCTGTACCACATGGTATGAAGTAGAAATTTAACTTCTATTCCAGATATTTAGCCAGTTTACCAACTGATTCATCCTTTCCCTATCTCTTTAAAAAACCACATTTGTCACACATGCAATTCTTTTACAGTATATATTTGTTTCTGTATATTCTGTTTATTCCATGGATCTGCTTACTCTCATATTCATATCACTCTTTAAACATTAGATATGTTTGAAAATGCATTTTTAAATGTTAGAGAATGTTTTCTCTTTTTATTATAACTATCTTGGCTATTCTGGCTTGTTTATTCTTTTAGATGAAGTTGAGAATTCTTTCATTAATTTCTTTAAATATCCTGGTTTTTTTAATTGAAATTTTGTTGAAAATATATATTCATTCATTAATATGGAGAGAAGGTGATATTTTATAGTGAATAGTGAATTTGTTCAGTAAGAAATATGTTGGGTATTTTTAAAAGTCAAGTCATTTTCTTGAGTCAAGTTATTTTTCTCCATGTTAGTCTTGCAAATTTATGAATGTTAGTGAATATTCTATCAGAAGCATTTAACAAAGCTCTTATATATATATGTATGTATATATATATATATATGTTACATATGTATATAATATATATATTTACGTATTTTTTCATTAAAATTTTTCTTATTACCCTGGATTTTCCTTGAAAATCTGTGCCTGTTCCCTCAGGTTAGACAGATACAGGTTATTTTATTCTTGTGTTAATTTAAGCCTGTAAACGTTAAATTGTAAAGCAGTGTGAATATAATTAACCTTCCCAGGAGTCCTCCTTCTGCTTTTCTCCACATAATGAAATGTTCCATTTATAATCTAGAATTTAATGAAAAACATTTTGAAGAACTGCTTAGTTGAAGGACAAGAGTGAGTTGGGCTGAGGTGATTCAAGTCTGACTGTGAATGTCAGGGGAAACTGAGGGCTGTAAAGTTGGCTGTATTGAAAATTCTAAAGAGCTGCTCAGTAGGGATCAAACTTCAGTAGTAGAATAAAACTATTTTATCCCCCTCTCAAATAAAAAACAAGTTGCTCTATGAAATCGTATCAGAAAATTTTCTTCATGCTTGCTTTGTAAGGTCAGTAGCAGTTTTCCTGGCTTGTACTTTGGTTTTGCAGGTCTTTCCTCTTTTTGTTAAGGGAGTAAGGAGGATAGAAACTTAAGGTTCTGTGTTTATGGGGGAGCTATGGAGAAATGAGCTACTTTCTAGGTGTAGTACTGTGTGCACTGAACAAGATGCTTGGAGAAGATCTGGCTCGGTTTACTCAGCACAACGTGTGACCCCATGCTCTGTCCAAAATATGTCCAAAGCAGAAGTAATTCCAAGAGAACCTCGTTCCTGAGTGTAGATATGATTAGTCTGTATGTGTTAGGTGTTGTATGGGATACAGACGGCACGATGCTTAGCGGTGGGAATAAGGTAGTGCGAGGAGAGTGGCAATAACCAGTCCCTGGGCAGAGACCCTGCACACCGAAATTTGGGGCAACAACCCTCATATATCTGCCATTGTCTCACACAGAGGATTAAAGGCTGCATTTCTCACTGAGTAGAAAAATAATATTTCAGATGTTGCACGTTGGTTACTATTCTATCTAGAACTGCACTCTCCAATAAAACTTTCTCAGTGATGGTGATAGTGTGTATCTGCCCTGTCAGGTGTGGCAGCCATTAGCCACGTGTGACTACTGAGCACTTGGCATGTAGCTTTCAAGTGTATTTAGTTTTAGTTAAACTAAATATAAATAGCCACATGTAGTTAGTAGGTGCCATATTGGACAGAATGTTCCAGATAGAATAGTATAGTATAAAGCTCTAAATCACGGTGCTTTCACTCTGAGTAACAGAAAGCCTAACATAAGCTTCTTTTGTCAAACCCAGCAATCCCTGCCAACTTCCTCCTCCCCGGCCACCTGCCATTATAGAGCCAGATACTTGTTTTCCAGATTCCTCTTTCTGACCAGTGAAACACATGAAGAAGTTTACTTGTGGGCTGGGGAAAGTTCTTCTTTTATCAATGAGATGAGTGGTAGCAGGGAGCCAGATGGTTGTCTTCTAACCCTCTATCCTGCCTTGACTGTACGTAGCGCCTGGACTTGTAGCACCATCTTCAATCACAGGGGCACAAAACCAGGCACTTTCGATGGTGTCTCAGGAAGATGAAGAGCTGTGTGCTCTCTTACCCCTGACTTCTGATGATGTGAAAAAATGACTCCTCCTGCTTCAAGCTACCGGTAGTCAGCTATTCTGTTGCCTGCAGCCAAATGCATCCTAACCGATGCACTCACAGAAACAAGTCCAGAGACAAGGCGGGCCTTAGGGTTCTCTCAAACTGAGGGCTCCCACATATTTTCCTGGGATTCCCTGGGCTCCGTCCTCTTCCTGTGAGTGTTGGCTTCATCCTCAGACCAGAATCAACAAGCTGCTGAAGTTCAGGGCTACACATCTTCAGACTTGGTGTCTGGATTCGCAGCTCACTTCTACACTGGACAACACCCCAAGTGACAGATTTGCTTCTGGAAGCTTATTCAGAAAAGGGAGAAGAAATGTTCCTAGAGGCCTCCGACAAACGGCTCGTTAAGTTTCAACGGCCAGAATTGAGCCCCACACCCAGTACTGAACCAATCCCTGGCAGGGAGACAGGATTTACTCATCAGATCCTCCTCAGGAACTAGGGGTGGGGTTGGCTCCCCATAAAGCGAGCAGTTCTGTGGGGAAAGGGTAGGTAAGAGAAACAAAACAGGAGTGCCCCAGGAATGGTTCACTGTAGCCAAATGGGTGCAGTGTCCCAGCCTTCTGAGTAGCAAATACTGTTAATTGTTATTCAGAGCCAACTTTCAAATTTCTACAAAAAAAGTTTAACCTGGTTTTAGTTTTTACAATGACACCGCGCTATCACTGGAATCTAATGAAATCTCCCATGCCACTTATTTGTAAAGCCCCCTTAGGAAGTTTATTTCCTGAGCTTATTACCGTGTGTGTGCTGTTGCATGGCGGCTGTTGGGTGTCCAGGTCAGAGTCCATTCCTCTCCCTGCTATCAAGTAGTGATATTATTTCTAAGAAAATGAGCTAAAGTGGGTCTCGCATTTGGTCATCTAGTGGTTACTTATTAAAAACAAAACAAATAACCCTTTACTTTTAAGATCGGTTTTGTTTGGCACATCACAAGAGGACATTCATACAGCTTATATCCTTATGAAAATCACGCAGTCATCAGGAAAATGCTAATGAAAACCACAGTGAGATACCACATTGGTTAAAATTAAAAAGACTGACAACTAATATCAACAAATGTTGGCAATTTATACCCACAGCACACGGCTATTGAGAGCAGAAATTTTTCCAACCGTCTGAAAAACAGGCAGTCTCTCCCAAAACTATACAGTTTATCTACTCTCTGACCCAGCGATTCCACCCTGGGTGACGTACTCAAAACAAATACGGACGTATATTCACTGGAAGACACATACAAGAATGCTTATAACAACTTTCTTCATAGTTACCTCAAACTGAAAACCCAATGTCCATCAGTGGAATGGGTAAGCAATAAATTGTGGTATAGTCATGCAATGAAACACTGCACAACAATGAGAAAGGTGAGTCTTACACACACCCTGTTTAGGGAAGGAAACCAGACCCAAGCATTTCCACTGTAAGATTACAAGGTGTAAGAAGAGGCAAAACTAATCTATGGTTTAGAGATCAAAATAGTGGTGAAGGTGGGTTTAGACAAGGCAGGGGCGAGAGGGAACCTTCTGGAACCTGGAAATGACCCATATATATTGACTTGGATGGGTTACATGGGTTAAAAATTCATTGATCTGAGCACCTAAGATTAGTGCACGTAACACACATTACGATGTGTTACCTCAATGACCATATTAAAAAAAATTGGGCCTGTTCAAGGTAATGGTTTAGGACATTCTTACTACACACATCTTTTCATTAATATTGCATGGTAATTGCACATGTGTGTTGTCCGACGATTTGACTGGAAGCCCAAAGATCTTAATTGTATAATGTAGTTGTTTTTGTTGTTGTTTTCCTTTATGGTCATAGAAATTACCCTTTGAGTGCCATAAACCATATACATGTGATGCCTGCTGGAGGATGGTTCTCCCCACCGGCAGCTTTACTGAGGTATACTTGACAAATAAAATTGTAAGATTCTTAAAGTGTGCAATGCGATTTGATGTTTGTACACACTGAGAAAGGATTTGGGAGATGGGTTTTTATTTCTGTCTTCTCAGCGGGGCCAGCACGTTAGCCTGGCTTTGTGAGATATTAGTATCTTGGCTGCCTTCCCTTTCCCGGAAGGGCATGTAAATCAGTACCATGAGACAGGGAGGTTTTTGGTACCCTGCCGTCTTATGGGTATATTGGTGTAGCATAGGACATATAAGGAAAATAAATAGTTTTTCTGTCAAACTTGGAGTAGAAATACAAATCTTGGAAATATTCTTTTACACTGGTGTTTTAATGCTTCTTTTTCTCCCTTTCTGGGTTTTTGGTTTGTTGTCATTGTACTTTTTAAAAATTTTAATTGTGGAAAAAAACCACACATAACATAAAAGTTACCATCTTAGCCATTTTAAGTGTACAGTAGTGCTAAGTATATTCACACTGTTGAGGAGAACTTTTTCATCTTGCAAAACTGAAACTCTATTCCTCTCAAACAATAACTCCCCATTGCCTCCTCCCCCCAGCTCCTAGCAACCACTTACTTTCTGTCTCTACCAATTTGACCACTCTAGGTACTTCCTGTAAGTGGCATCATACAGTATTTATCTTTTTGCGACTGGCTTATTGCACTTAGCATATATCCTCAAGGTTCATCCATGTTGCTAGCATGTGTCAGAAGTACCTTCCTTTTGGGGGTTGAATTCTATTGCACCCACAAATATATACCACATTTTGTTTATCCATTCATCTGTAGATGGACCGTTTTTACTTTTAACATTTATCTTATCCCTTTAGTTTCCAATAGGACAGTGTTTCTTAACTATTTTTTTCATTAAAGCCACTCCCAACCTTTTAAGAGATTTTTCCTAACACAGAGCTTGTCCATTGCCTATGAAATTTTAATACCACACATACACTGTATATCTGTTTGTGTATTGTACATCTATATCTATGTTTTTTACATAAAAATATTTACTCCTCAAGAAGCATTTTTTGCTCCTTTTGGGGATGATATTCCCCCTTGAGAATGCATGTTGTAGGGAAAATCACTTCCAGACTAATGTATGTAGAGGCAGCCCCAAATGTGCTAAATATCCTGGTAATGAAAGAAATGGGTCTTGAAGAAAACTTTAAATTCCCCTCTGCTCTCTCTTTTCCCACTAACTCTCTATCTCCCCGACCCCTATCCTAAGTACTCCACCACCTTTAAACAGACAGACAACAGAAAAGAAGAAAAAGGCAACATCCTGACTTTGGTTTGGTTGTGGTAGAGAAGTATCTTTCCCGGTCAAGGTGTAGGGCTGACCTCTCTTCTAGAGGGGAGAATGGCTCTCTGTGACTGCTACCCCCACTTTGGCCGCCCAAATTGTGCTGTTGCTGGGACACTGAAATGGGTGTATGATGCTTTGTTTGGCTCACAGGATATATTTTCCTAAAGAATGTATTTCTACTTGGTACATCCTTGACAGTCACAAGTGACCCATTCTCAGGCTTTTGTGTATTTTTCAAAATTGTGGATTTTATAGTGCATATACTTTACCCCATTAGATTCAGTGGTAACAGAATGGTTCTTCCCAGGGGCTAGACTCTGTGCGTGTGTGTGTAAAAGAATATTCAATATTATATACATTTATATTTGAAAACAAAGCTCCAATTTTTGTAATGCAAAGTAAAGTTTGATGAAAAGCTTTGGAGTTGATTTTTCCTGCCCTTTACTCCCATGTAGTTCCATCACCAGCTCTTACTGACTCTGCCTCCTGAGTTTCTTTTACATTGGCCTATTTCTTTCCACCTGGCCTACAGCCAGTATGAAACGGTTAGTTCTTGTTAATCCCCAGCTTAAAACCCTCTAGTGCTGTACTGTCCAATGTGGCAGCCACTAGTCACATGTGGCTATGTAAATTAAAGTTAGTTAAAATGAAAGAAAATGAACTAAAAAAAATAAAGAAAGAAATGAAATGACATGGAAGAAAATGAACAATTCAGTTCTGTAGTTGTACTAGCCATCTTTCAAATGTATAATAGCCACATGTGGTTAGTGGTGACTGTACTGGAGAGCACACAACAGATCATTCCCATCATCACACAAAGTTGTGATGGACACTGCTGCTTTCCCAGTTGCATTTGAAGATGAATTACAAGACCCTCTGATGGCCCTCAAGATCCCAGGTCGCCCATCTATTGCAGCCAGTACCTATTCCTCCAGCTTCACTTCTGTCCTTTACTTACCTGGCAGTTCTTGAACTGTGAAGCTCAGAGCCTTTGCATATACTGTTCCCCTTGCCTGGACACCTATCCCTACTCTTCACTGAGCTACGTACTCATTGTCTGGATCTTGGCTTAAATCACTTTCAAGAAAGACCTGCCTTCGCCCCTGCAGTTTAGGTGATATTCTTCTTTTATATGCTTCCTTATACTCTCTACTTTTTCTTCTTAAGATGAAAAAATCTATTAACTATAATATTTGTGTGATTATTTATTTAATGTCCATCTCCCTAATAAACAGTAAACTTCTCAAAGGTGGGGATAGTGGTTGTCCTTTCACCGTCAACCCCCCGACGCCCAGTACACTGCCTAGCACAGGGTAGATGCTGTGTAAATATTAAAATTGGGGTATTCTGAAAGTTACAGATCTTCTTGGGAGATACTTAAGTGTTGTGTGAGTATGTGAAAATTTTATCAAAAGAGGCATAGATTTAAAAACAATCAAGAGATCTCACATATTAGGGAGATAGTTATTTATGGTGTTTATTTTTTGCTGACAGTATGAGTTTTAGGATGTAAATTTTCAAGAGTGGTTCAGAGTTGGACTCCTTAACTGGCTTTAGAATCACCATCTTGACTTTGGTGTTCTGTGTAGTTGGGGGCTAACGAGGCAGTAAACTGAGGCGGAATAATTTAAAGTTGATGGACGAAGGAGATTGGTTGGACTGGGATAGCGCTAGGTTTAGGGAAGGCTACTGACCTGGGCTTTGGTGGGCTGGGGCAGGCTGGTGAGAGAGCAGAGGTGGAGTAGCAAGGGGATCTGTTTTATCCTGTTCTATCTAGACACCCAGGTAGGAAAGGCTTGCGCCTAATACTTCACATTTTCCAGAGGCCTTTGGAAAGATTTTGAGTGAGTTTCTTAAGAAAATTCCTTCTCCTACATTTCTCTTCTCCTACATTTGCTCCCCTTCCCCCAAGGAAAAAGAAAGAAAAGCAAAAAAAATAAATAAATAAAAATAAAAACACAAAACCAAATTGGAGTCCCCAGAATGAGTCTGCCTTTGCATTCTTATCCTGGCCTCCTTCCAGTGGGAAGTAGGAAGGAGTCAGTTTTAAGATTGTTCTCTCTGGCCTCAGTTGGAAACTGTCTCTACCCCTAGCATTGCAGAGTTGCTCTTGGATCGTTGACTGCTTTTAGGGTTGTTTGAAAGGACTTTAATTAAAACAACAACAACGACAACAAAAACAACAACAAACCACCAAAACCTCAAAAAGGGAACAAATTTGCTTTCAAGATTTCAAGTAGTACCCAGATAACATATAAAGGTAAAACGTCCCTCTGCCCATTTCAGCTGTCCCTAAGCCCACCCCTGTTGGCAGTTTTTGCTCTATTCCTGCAAGTCAGGTATAGAATTTCATGTGTACATACACAGTGAGTAATAAAAACTACAACAACCTGTGTCTTCTTTCTTTCAACCTTCTTTGTTTTAAAATCCACTCAGTGCATTTGCATTTTTTTTTTTTTTTGCTTCTGTTTCCTTAGATGTAGCTAGGTAGCCCATGACATACCTGAGTCCTGGATTCTCATAGGGACGTAGTGAAACTGACTGAAAGCCAACGCTGCAGCTGTCAAACTGTCTCTATTTGTCTTTTAGCTTTTTGCATCATTAACAATACTGAAAGTGCAAGGGAGTGTTCGGTGTCAGCCAAACTATCACATACTATAGTGATTTGACTGGGTGCTGACCTGTTGGCCTCTTTTTTAGCCCTTCAGAGTGTAGCTGAGCTCTTAAAGTCAGGCCCCCTATGTTTGGATTCCAGCTCTGCCGTTTTCTGTATGACTATGGCAAGTAGCTTAACCTCTCTTTGTCTCATTTTCCTTATATGTTAAATGAGGACACAATCATGCCTACTTCCTGGGGGTTCTTGTAAGAATGAAGTGACATAATGCTGTGAAGCACATAGTAGGGGCTCACTACACATTATCTATCAAGCGGATTGTTATTATGTTAAATTGTTACCACTTGTATTTAATAATTTCATTTTATAAATAGACCACTCTGTTGTTTAAAAAAAAAATAGACTCAACAACTGAGCCCTCTGTGTTCTAAGGCAGAGATAAAGAGCATTCTTTCCTATAATGAGAACGTAACTGTCAATAAATCAATCCTATTAAGAAGCGAAAAGCCTTCCATGTGGTTGGCAATTCACTTTCCCCTGTGATGTGATTGTACCAAGAAAAAGCAGAAACATAAGTGGATGAATACATGTGATGTTTGCCCATTTAACATTAAGAGCTCACTCTTGGTTTCTAGAGGAATATGAAAAAAAAATTCTGACATGAATGTTTTTATTGTATTTGTAAGTACAGTGGAAATATTTTTTTTGGAAATCTTTAAGCCCTTTTAAAGAGTTTCATTTTAATAACATTGATTAAATGTTATTTAAAATAGTAATAACAACAGAATGGTATTAGTGTAAAAAGAGGCACATAGATGGTGGAATAGAATAGAAAGCCCAGAATGAAACCCACACCTATATGGTCAATTGATTTATGACAAAGGAGCCAAGATATACACTGGGGAAAGGACAGTCTCTTCAATTAAATTATGTTGGGGAAAACGGGACAGCCACATGCAAAAGAATGAAACTGGACCACTATCTTACACCATACACAAAAATTAACTCAAAATGGATTAGAGGCTTGAATGTAAGACCTGAAACCATAAAACTCCTAGAAGGAAACATAGGCAGTAAACTTCTTTACATAGATCTTGGTAGTAAGTTTTTGATCTGACACCAAAAAGAAAAGCAAGAAAAGCAAAATAAATAAGTGGGACTACATCATACTAAAAAGCTTTTGCAAAGCAAATGAAACCCATCAACAAAATCAAAAGGCAACTGAATGGGAGAAAGTATTTGCAAGTCATATCTGATAAGGGGCAAATATCCAAAATATGTAAAGAACTCATACAACTCAATAGCAAAAAAAAAGAAAAGAAAAGAAAAGAAAAAAAACCCAAATAATTCAATCAAAAAATAGGCAGAAGATCTGAATAGACATTTTTTTCCAAGGGAGACATACAGACGTCCAACAAATACATGAAAAGGTGTTCAACATCACTAACCATCAGGGAAATGCAAGTCGAAACCACAATGAGATATCACCACACACCTGTTAGGATGGCTGTTATCAGACGAGAAATAACAAGTCTTGGCAAAGATATGGAGAAAAGGGAACCCTTGTTGGTGGGAATGACAATTGGTGCAGCCACTGTGGAAAACAGTATGGCGTTTCAAAAAATAAATAAATAAAATTAAAAATAGAACTAACATTTGATCCAACAATTCCACTGTTGGGTATTTATCCAAAGAAAACAACAATATTAAATTGAAGAGATGTATGAGGTCTGACAATTAAGTTCAAGAATTTGGTGCGATGATGTTGCTTGCCTTTTTTTAATATCAGAGGACTTATTCATTATGAATTTGTACCAACTGGACAAACAGTTAACCAAGTTTACTATTTGGAAGTGCTGAAAAGGCTGTGAGAAAAAGTTAGACGACCTGAACTTTTTGCCAACAATTCATGATTCTTGCATCACGACAATGCGCCAGCTCACATGGCACTGTCTGTGAGGGAGTTTTTAGGCAGTAAACAAACTGTATTGGAACACCCTCCCTACTTAGCTGATCTGGCCCCCAGTGACTTCTTTCTTTACCCGAAGTTAAAGGAAATATTGAAAGGAAGACATTTTGATGACAATCAGGACATCAAAGGTAATATGATGACAGCTCTGATGGCCATTCCAGAAAAAGAGTTCCAAATTTGCTTTGAAGGGTGGACTAGGCGCTGGCATTGGTACATAGCTTCCCAAGGGGAGTACTTTAAAGGTGACCATAGTGATATTCAGCAATGAGGTATATAGCACTTTTTCTAGGATGAGTTCACAAACTCAGTTGTCAGGCCTCTTATGCACCCATGTTCATTGTAGTATTGTTTACAATAGCCAAGATAGGGAGGCAACCTAAGTGTTCATCGATGGATGAATGGATAAACAGTGTTATCCAGCTATAAAAAAGAATGAAATCTTGAAATTTCACAGCATGGATGGACTGCAAAGGCATTATGCTAAGTGAAATATGTCAGGCAGAAAGACAAGTACTGTATAATCTTCTTTATATATGGAATCTAAAACAAACAAACGGACAAACCCAAGCTCATAGATACCAAGAACAGATTGGTGGTTGCCAGAGGTGGGGGTGGGGAAAATGGGTGAAAGGGGATATAAATTTATTTAAAAAAATTTAAATGTCAGATAGCCTCATGGGGCTAGTGGCTTCTTTATTGGACAGCACAAGCCTAGAGTGGGGATATCTATTAAGCTAAGCTCACTCTGTACATCACTTACTCTTTCATTTAACCCTCAAAGCAGCCCTATTGCACTGATGAAGAAAGTGAAGCTTTCTTCATGCCCATGGTTACACAGCTAGGAAATGGCTGAGTGGGAAGCAGGCGTGATGCTCTCATCACTCGGAGATGAAGCTGAAGCACAGGCAGGGCCAGGTTCAAGACTGGACATCAGAGAGTTTCCTCCCCAGTTGACCGGTGAGCTAGTAGAGAACCACATACCCCTGCTAAGGAAACTGAAATGTTGGGAAGCACTTCCCTGGTTCCACGTGCGACTCATGTTGCTGACAGACCTCAAATTGCTGAATTCTAGCAATACGACCTCTGAAGGGGCTCACGGGTCCACGTAAGGACCTCGGCCCACCCAATACCAAATAGCTCAGCAGTGAATTTTGGCCAGGTAGAAGGTTCTAGCAAAACACTATTTTAGAAGGCACAGAGGTGGAAACCCACTGGGGGCTCCCTGAAAGAGAGTTTTGGGGTTTGAAGGTATCCCTGAGCTCAGATTTGCTTAGCTTCACTGATGGCTCCATCTAGTGAGGCTTTGATAACATAGCCACCATATTTGTTTGCATTTGGGCTCTTTCCTGGAGAAATTAGGACCATAAACAGGTCCTGCAGAGTCTGTGGAAATGTGGAGGGGCTTTTGTTAGAGCTAACCCAGAATGGAGGTGGTGGGCCTGAGTTTCCCGGAAGAAAGGCACCCATTCACTGAGGCTGTCTTTTGAGGGATCTGCTGAGAATGAGACATTTGGTGACAACCAGAATGCCTTCCCACTGGCCAGTGACAAGGCTAAGTAGAGAGGGAATGAAAGTAGCTGAGAATCAGGCACCGAGGAAAGCCCAGAAGGACTTGGTAGCAGCCCCAATAAGTACCTGAGGCTAGACACCGGTGTAGAAATAAGCAAGGAGGGCTGCCATTTTGATGGTTTTTCAGATATGCACGTTGATGACAATGGCTTCCACTCCCTCAAACGCCCTTCCTTGAGATGCCTGTGGGCAGCTTGTGAGACATGAAGAAGGACCCACTCAGAGATGTTGCTTGGTGCCTAGAGTCGAGGTTCTCCATGATGCCTATAAAACACATGTTTAATGGAATCAATAAATGAATGAAAGAAGAGCAGAACTCAGAGCAAAATTAATAAAAGGTGGGGGGCTTATTCTGCTTAGTGTAGGCAGAACTGTAAAAACAAACAAAAATAATTCATGGTCTGATTATTACGGTGGTACATTGTAGAGTAATTGGAAGTTCAGGAAGACACGAGGAGGAAAATTGAAACCCTGTGTAACCCTGTTACCGGAGGGGTAGCCCTTCTCGCTGCGGTGTCCGGGCTTGGTCAAACCCGGTGGTGTCTGGGTAACAATTCCAGTGGTGTGACTGTTCATATTCCGGCATAACTTCAGTACATATGTGAGTTTAAAATGTAATTCGGGATTATACACCTTTTGATGTAGCTTGTATTTTTCATTGACTAACTTAGCCTGTCATTAAATGTTCTTTTACAATATGGTTTTAAAAATAACTGCATGGTGTTACACCATATGGACCTTCTACAACTGATTCTAACCCACGTAATGGTGCATTTAGGGAGAGTTATTTCCAGTTTTTCACTGTGGCAAACATCCATGAGCCTAAATCTATCCACGGTAGGGTATATTTCCCTGTAAGCAAAATATGATTGCACCCAGACTTGGGGTCAGTCTTTTAATCATTTTCCAATGATACCCTGTTGCTTTAATTTTTCATCTCTTGCTCACTAGTGAGGGTGATGCTGTTTATCCAGTCTCCATATATTTAACCATTACTTGTATTCCTCTGTGAATTGTCTATTTAGGACCTTACACAGTTTGGTCAGAGTGTTGGGCCTTTCTTGTGGTGTAAAGCTATTTACAAAAGAGGAGTATTAACCCTTTGTTCATTGTTACAGCAATTTCCCTTTTCTAGTTGTCTGATCATGGCCAATTTAAAAAAACATTCACTGGACATGTATGGCTAACAATATTTGACAGAGAAACATGTTTGTATTCTCTAGTTCACCAACTTTTTTTTTTAATGTTCTCCTCAGTCATCTCTCTGTAAATGTGAGCCATGGAATTGAGAGATTATTTAACGAAAAGTGTAGGTGGAATTTTGTCTTCTGACTTGTTTAATAGTCAAGTGCCTCATTCTGATGCAGCTCTACCTGAGGAATGCAGCACAGTTAAAAAATCAAACAAACAAACAAAAACCCATTTCCAATAAGCTCACATGCGTTTAAAATAAGCCACTACTTATGTCTGCTTGGGTCTGCTTCCCCTGTCCCCAAGCCCCTTACCAAGGTTTGAAATGATAAAAAGAATAAGAATGATTATCTGCCCAAGAACTGTGTTGGTTTACAAGGCCCCCAGTAGGTTGTGTGACCCCACAGGTACGTGGCATATGCAAGCGCCTGAACTCTCCTTGTTTAAGACCTTCCCCATCACCTTGCCCTCTCTCTTTTTTTGTAAATTAAAGTTTATTGGGGTGACCCCTTGCCTTTCCTACGGCCATCTTGGGAGGAGGAAATCCTGAGAGCTCTGCTGCCCCTACCTCCTTGGCATCTGCTTCTTGAGGCTCTCCAAGATGCTCTCCTCTCCGCTACCTTTGTTCAGTAAACACTTCCTGAGGCCCATCCTGTCAGCAGGGCTCCAGGGACTTCTCTCCGATTACCCAGGCCACACCAGAGAGCATCGATAAGTAACAGGCAACCTCTCTGGGTCAGATTTGTTACACCACAAATATTTAAGTTCCCGTTATATCCTAGGCCATAGGGATACAAAAATGAGTAAAACAGAAGACACGACCTGAAAGAAGCAAGTGCTTCTCGGGGGCACAGACAAGAAAGCAGGTGATGGCAAATTCAGAGACAAATCTCAGGGACAAACACGTACTCTGGAGCTTATTTTATATGTAGTGTTTTAGGAAGAGAAGAGCTCGGGAGAGGCAGGAGTTGTGACCCTGCGTCTTAGCCCCTTGTATGTGGTGGCTTTTAGAACTGTACCTTCCCTCTCCAATCCACCTTCTGAGTAGAAGGACTATCAGCTGGGTTCTGCTTGTATCACAGGCAATGTGATATTTGTGAAGAGCAGAAACCTGAATTTGAGGTCCGAACTGGGGAATGCCATTAGCAGATCCTTAGGCAAGCGGCGTGAACCTCTTTGAGCCTGTTTCCTCATCTGAACAGAGAGGACAATGCCTCCTTATGGGCAGGCTGTAGTGATGGGTAAAGGAGAGAGGAATGAGAGTGCCTGTTATGGGAATAGCTGCCACTTCTTGAGCCAAACTGCCTGCCAGGATTATGTTGTCTTGTGAATGGAAGCAAACCTCCTTGCTCAGTGCCTCACTTGATCATTAATACAGAATAAATGGCATTGTTCTGGCCTGCCCCTGAGGTCAGAAAAGAACTGAAGAAGAAATGACCTGGTTAGACTCCAGTCAGGTCCCATAGTGGTGAGGGGTGTTGTTAGGGTGTGCCCTCCCCTGGTGGGTGGGGCCAGAATGAACACACTGCCTCTCCAGACTCTCAGCAATGCAGATGTGAAAGGGACCGGGTCCGTGCAGTGCGGGCCTGGCAGACACCCTTTCCTCTGTCTCCTCACAGGATGGACCCCACAGTTTACGCTGAGCTGTTGAAAGAATCTGGCAACCAGGTTTTTAAGAATGGGAACTTCTCTTTGGCCATCAGAAAGTACGATGAAGCCATCCAGATTCTCCTGCAGTTATACCAGTGGGGGTAAGTAAGTGTTTGGATTTTTCTCTCCACCTTTTTTTTTTTTTTTTTTTTAAGTAAGTGGGGATTCTGTTGCTTTTGTCTTAATGTCTTAATGTTATTGTGTTTGTCTTTCTTGTCATTTCTTATCACACTGCTGAGTTTCTGTTTTCTTTCTCCCCTACTTCCTGTTGCTTTTCTCTGTATTGTCAGCTGAGAATCTGAATAAAGAACACCAGAGTAGTAAGAGAAATAGAAAGTGAAACCTAGGGGATAGTTGATAAACATTACTAAAGTTTCCCTTCTGTCTGGTTACTGGATCAGAGTTCCTGGTTTGACTGAAGTCCCCAAACTTCTCAGTTGTCATTCATTTCATCTTTTTGAGTACCTATGTCATTTATCCCTAGTAGTGCACACTACTCGGGTACTAAGGCTTACTTCTTCCCCAGCACCTCTGCTTCTAGTAGACCTATTCCCAAACATTTTAGTATTGTGACATGCTTAAAAATCATGGAGGATCCCAAAGAAGTTTTGTTTATGTAGGTTTTAGCTGTCAATATAGTCTGTATTAGAACTGAAAACTGAGAGAAATTTAAAGTATGTATTTATTTATGTAAAAATATCAACAATAAGTCCATATTAACATAAATAACATATTTTAAAGAAAAATAACTATATTTTCCAAAGCAAACAATTTGGTGGGAAGAGTGGCACATTTTATTATACATTTTTGCAGATCTCTTCAATGTCTGTCTCAGTAGAAGACACCTGGCTTCTCACACCTGCTCCAGCATTCAATCTGTTGCGATATCACATGTCATATAGACTCTGGAAAATTCTCCGCACACATGAGAGAGAATGAGCGTGAAAAAAGACATACTGTCTTAATGTTATTGTGTTAGTTTCCTGTTGCTGCTGTAACAAGTTACCCCAAACTTCGTAGCTTAAAACAGTACAGGGCTGGTTCCTAGTGGAGGAGAACCCCTTCCCTTGCCCCTTTCAGCTTTGAGTGGCTGCCTGTTTTCCTTGGCGTGTGGCCCCTTCCCCCATCTTCAAAGCACATCATTCCAGTCTATGTCTGTCATGACACTGCCCCCTACTCTGCTGTAGCCCGGTCTCACTCTGTCTCTCTCTTATAAGGACCCTTGTGATTGTATATAATATAGGACAGTCTTCTCAAGATTCATAAATTAAACACATCTGCAAACTCCCTTTTCCCATAGAAGGTGACATTATTTGGGGACTATTATTCAGCTTACTACAATTGTGAAAATAATTTGACCTTGTGGACCATCTGAAATGGTCCTGGGGACCGCCAGAGGTTCCCAGATCATACTTGGGGAACAGCCATAGTAGAGGAAGCAGAAGGTGGCATTTGTGGGGTATGTGCAGCCTGAACTTGTACTGAGAAATGGCACTGAATTAAATCACCGAAACATGGCTCTCACCCCCTACCTCCTATCACCTTGGTGTCTCCGCTCTAGCTGGACTTCAGTTGAGTGTAATTGGCTTGGAGCTATAGTTCTATGATTCTGTCACCTCTTGGTTCAGATCAGAACTGTTTCAGAGCTGGGCCTAGAGCTCCTCCTTCAGGGCGAAACAGCCAGCTTTCTTAAAGCAGTCGCGTTGTATATTGGTTATGGCCATAGACTGACCCCGCTCTGTGAGGGTTCAAATCTCAGCTCCACCACTTGCTAGCTGTGTGACCACTGATGGGACTTCGTCCAGGACCCTCACATGATATCTTTTATGGATCTTCCTGGAAGTGTTCCCCTTACCCGTCAGTTGCTGCCTGCCTTCCTGCTGCTGCCAGCTGACATAGGGATTTAGGTGAACGTAGTTTATGGAGCAAGTGCTCTGAGGAGGAGGGAACCGAGGGAGCAGGATGGGGCAGGGGAAGGCTCCAAGCAGGGATGTTGTCTCATCTGGAGTCTGATCCCTCCGGGGAGCTCTGAAGCATGAGTTGTACTGCAGAGCTGGTCCCACTTTGGGGCAAGGGGGCTGACCTTTTGATTCCCATATCAGTCAATGATTGTTTGTAGGCTGGCTGGCCTCTGGGAGTTGTCCTAGGGACAGGGGCTATATTAGTCAGCTCAGGGAGCCATAATAAAATCCCATCACCTGGGTGATTTAAACAACAGGAATTTATTTCTCACAGTTCTAGAGGCTGGGAAGGTGCTGACTAATTCAGTTCTTGATAAGAACTCTCTTCCTGGTTTTCAGGTGGCCACTTCCCTGTGTCCTTATGTGGTGGAGGGAGAGAGAGAGTGAGGAAGCTCTCTGGTGTCTCTTCTTATGAGGGCGCTAATCCCATCCTGAGGGCCCCACCCTCAGGACGTCATCCAAACCTAATGACACCCCCAAAAGCCCCATCTCCAAATACCATCACATTGGGAGCTACGGTTTCAACATATGAATCTGAGGGGGTGGGGACACAGTTCAGTCCACAGCAGGGGCACAGTTTCCTGGGGACAGCATGCTCCCATTAGGCTGAGGGTAAAGCTCTGGAGGCCCTAGCTGCAGCCAACACTCACTACAGCTGGGAATGGCCACACTGGCCAAGGTATCTGAGCTGGACACCTCCACTGGCATCTCCTCCACTGCGGTCACAGCTTCCTTGCCAGTCACCCAGAGGGAATTATGGGTGCTGAGAGAAGCTATACACATAAAGCATTGGGGTGGGGACAGTACTAAAGGTGATTTTTAGTGTGCTTTACTTTATTTTTAAAGATTTTATTAGGGAAGGGGAACAGGACAGTACTGGGGAACAGTGTGTATTTCCAGGACTTTATTGGAGAACAGTGTTTTTTTCCCAGGACCCATCAGCTCCAAGTCAAGCCGCCGTCCCTTCATTCTTAGCTGTGGAGGGCACAGCCTAGCTCCACATCCAGCCCCATTGTTCAATCTTAGTTGCAGGGGGCGCAACCCACCATCCCCTGCGGGAGTCAAACCTGTAATCCTGTGGTTGAGAGCATGCGCTCCAACCGACTGAGCCAACGGGCCGAGCGGGAGCTCAGTGGCAGCTCGCTGCCCCCACTCCAGCTGCGGAGGGCGCAGCTCACCGGCCCATGTGGGAATTGAACCTGCCACCCAGCTCCAACCAACTGAGCCACCCATCCACCCCGATTGTGCTTTATTTTTGTGTTTATCTGCATTACCTAACTTTTCTATAGTGATCTGTGTTCTTCTCTTTGTATTATTTTCACAATTAAAATATTCATTTAAAAAAGATGCATGAGCCTTCCTTTTTCCCCTTGTGTGTCTTGAATTCAATGGCACCTGAACTTCTGTTAACATATTGTGGTATATTTTGTGATTTCCTTCTTTCCACCTGGTTTCAGCACTAACCTTGCAGTTAGTTGTACTACCCCGAGACCCAGGTAAGAGGGGCCCCATCCTGTCATGCTTTAGAGAGCCCCCTTTTGGCCTTTCCCCCTCCCCACTGACAGGATTCTATGAGGCCAGGGGTTTTATCCACCTCGAGCCCTTCCGTCCCCTTTGAGCCACACCGTGGATACCAGAAGCCTAGAATTTCTGTCCATGGACCCTGTTCCTGGGGCCTGCACAGGTCTCTTCCTGCGGTCCATTTTTCTGAGAGCTGGCCAAAGTCAGGGGTGTGGACAGAGCTTGGAATTGTGCCTGTTGCAGTGCAGGATAGAGGCTGAGGTGAAAAGAGAGGAGGAGGCTCACCCTGCCCTGACACAGTCCCTGCAGTTCTAAATATGAATCTTGCCTTCCGGTTATTATAAATCAGGAGGGCAGAGCATATTTTATTGAACAGTTTGTAAGCTTGATTTATGGCCTTCAAATACTTAGAGTAGCACTGTCCAGCGAGACTTTCTGTGATGATGAAAATGTTCTGTGCTATAGAGTGTGGCTACTATTGAGTACTGAATTGTGGCTAATACAACTAAGGAACTGAGCTTTCAATTTTATTGTACTGTAATTAATTTAAATTTAAATAGCCGTATGTGGAAGGTGGCTACCCTATTGGGCAGTGCAGATTAACCACATGGTGTGTGGGCCTCTGTTTGCAGGCCTCTGGGTCCTGCAAATGTTAGGGTGGCCCTGCCAATATACTAGAACAGCACTTCTCCTGGGTCCATGGGGATGGTGTGGTCACGTGTTTTGAAAGGCCCTTCCTGTGATAAGCTCTGTCTCCATGAACATGCATGTGGAATGATTCGCACCTTGTCTGGACTCTGCTAAGGCTCAGTGGGAACTCCAGTCCATTCCAACCTTAGAAGCAGTAACCATTTTTGCAGCATCTTCAGCAGTGGTCTCTAAAATATGAAAAGGTCTGTGGAGATCAATAGGAGATGGAATTGAGGTGTTGAGAACACTGTCATTAAAAGATGGGAGCAGAGGATTTGGGGGCAAGGAAGGACAGATTTGTACCTTGCAAGTGCCCCAGGCTTTCTAGAGGGCTACAAGGGTCAGATCTGATAGGCATAAGTGGGACATTTCCTGCTGACACCCCTTCGTGATGGCAGCAGCCGGCACCAAAACGGTGGCCTTCGCGGAATATTTTCTGTTTTTGCAGGAAGATAGTTTTACCGACCACCAGCTTGTTCTTTCTCATAGGGTTCCCCCCAGGGACTTGGCTGTGCTGCTGTGCAACAAATCCAATGCATTTTACAACCTTGGGAAATGGAACGAGGCATTTGTGGCTGCCAAGGAATGTCTCCAGTGGGATCCAACCTACGTGAAGGTATGTACGGTGCAACGACAGCTGGGGTGGCTGCTGCCTCATTCTTCTTAACCTGCCACCTTCCTTCCCTTCTTTTTAAAAGGGGAGTGCTTCTTTTTCAACTCCTTTTGCACTTCAAACAGATGCCCATCAGGCATGTGAGCAGTACCCAGAGAAGAGTAAAAATCAAGATGGCCAAGTGTTGAAACCTCCTGGTAGGGGAGAGCTGAGCTGGGCCTCTTGGCTGATGGAGTACAGTGGAGAGCCTCCTGGAGCTTGTTTTGTTCTGATGGAGTTACACCAGAATTCATCCTCTAGTCATGTTTTGTGCTGTTTGCAAGCTTTCATTTTAGCAAAGCTTTATTTCAAATGTGAGCTGGGTGTCCGGCATGGCATCTATTCTTCAGGTAGTGTTTCTTACAGTAGAAATTAGCCCCTTTGGAGGGATCTGGGATGTTTGAGAGGCTAGTAAATAATCACTTGATTACTTTTTCGGCTAAAATGTTTTGACTGCCCTCTCCGCAAGGTGCCTTCACCCTCTTGATGCTTCAACGAAAGGAGTGGAAGACACCATCCCAGGCCTTGAGTCGTTCACAGTTAAGCTAGGGAGAGGAAAAGCATGTGCAAAACCAGGGACCTGAAATTCCATTCTGGAGCTAGTGGAGGCCGCATACATCTGAGTGTCTAATTAGTGGTATAGACACTTTATAGAGAGGTTTCATCCATAGGCACTTTATAGAGAGGCTTCAGGATGAAGTGGGGAAAGTGCAGCCCTTTCTCCCTTGCACTGGTTTCAACAGATTGGGTGAGTTACTTTTCCTCTCTAAGCCTTCATTTCCCCAACTATAAAATGAGATGATACCTATGCCTTCGAGTTGCTTCTAGGATTAAGGAGCCATGAAGTAAAGTTGTTCACATTCAGTAAATAAGAGTCTGTATTATAGCCACTGTCATCTGCATTTTCTGTATGGCTGCTAGAAACAACGCGGTGGGAAGTGGTTGGGGAAGTTTGACCTACCGAGTAGGCCAACCTCAAGGGAGGGATTTGTATATTTTATATTAAACCTCTTCTATTGGAGAATGGATACTATAGGAATTATTGAATAGTTTTGAAAATGGGAATGCATTTCTGAGGAGTTCTGCCTAATGACATTTTAGGATTTTCCCTTCCTCTAACTAGGGTAGGGCGGGGAGTAGTTAGGGTTTGCCTACATCTCTGAGGTGGAGGCTGTGGCTGTGGCCCATGGAGCGGAGGGGGTCTTGGGTGATACTCCCGGGTTCTTCCTTGAGCAGTCAAACCTGTAGCAGCTTCTTACAGCATAGCAACCAGGACCACCGTCCCATTTTCATCCAGAACTCCTGGGTGTCTCCCTCCTTCTCCATTGTTTCCCCCTGCCTGCCCTGCCCCCAAATGTCCTCTGTAGGGGAGGAAAGAAAACATCTCCTTTACCCTCTTTTGGTTCAGTGGCTGGGGCCCTGCAAATGAGCCTGATAAGAGAAAGATGAACAGGAGAAAAAGCATACAAGTTTTATTTGATGTTAATTTTTATGTGACACGGGGGCCTTCTGAGAAAAGAAGTGAAAACTCTTGAGAAGCAGGTAGGCCTGAGAGTTCGTATACCATTTTTAACGCAGAGCCATAAATTGTGGAGATGACAAGACAAAGGAGACGGTTTTAAAGACTTCTGGGGGCTGCAAACTGTGGAAAAGTAAATATACCGGGAATCTAGGGGAGGGTAAGGGATATTTTAGCAAGGATTTGTTTGTGAGGCCCATCGCAGTGCTGACTTTCTGTCTTCTTCAAGGCCATAAAAATTCCCCAGGAGAGATTTATGCAGTCCTCATTTCTCATATTTTGGGGTGGCATATTCTGATCCTATTTACCCCTATCCAAAATAAAAAGATGAAACTTAAGTCTGAGGAAGTCAAAGAAAAGGAAAATTCTGTACTAGCTTACCTGGTTGGAAAAAAAAAAATGTTTTTCCCCCTTTTCTGATCATTATCTAAGGTTTAGACTTCCAAATGAAGGTTAAGAAAATTCAATAAATAGAGATTTGGTGGTAAGTGGAATTTTAAGTACCAGTACATGTAGATGGTCAAAGTAGTTGGAAAGTAGATGGAAAGCAGTTAAGTGTTTTTTTGTTCCTACTCAAGCTACAGTGTTGCATGTATGGGAGGCCTTTTGCATCAGTCTACATAGAGGCAAAACTAGATTATTTTCCTTTATTAATTGTAATTTTCCTCTCTACAGAAAATCAATTTTTTTGTTTTTTTTTTTGCCTCTGGTACCCTGTTTCCCCGAAAATCACCTTGCCGGACAATCAGCTCTAAATGCATCTTTTGGAGCAAAAATTAATATAAGACCCGGTCTTACATTATATTGTACGAGACCCAGTCTTATATTATAGACCAGGTCTTATATTAAATTTTGCTCCAAAAGACGCCTTAGAGCTGATTGTCCGGCGAGGTCTTATCTTTGGGGAAACCCGGTATATATTATCTATAACGTGGAGATCGGTAAATCTCTATGCTTGTGATTATTTTGATTGAAAGGAGCAGGGAGTAACTGCTGTGTTTACATGATCATCTCATTCTTTTCTGGAACACTCTAGTCGTAGGATTTTTGTCATTCCTCTCTTCTTGCCCAGGCTGTGATTTGAGGCATGAATAAATAAACCACACATGTAATTGGAACCAAGCCTGCTTCCTTTTCTCTATGTCATATGTTAGATGCTGTGTACGTCACAGATGTGAAAGCAGTGATTTTCTTGCCAGTGAGAAAATGACAGGAAAAATGTGGCACCGAATATAATGTGGCAACCCTGTATCCAGTGCTCGTTAGAAATCTCTGTTTCCATAAAAGGGAGACTTCTAGAGTCCATTTCCCTTGTCGTCAATCTTGCCCTTCCTTTCAGCAGCAGAGGAGAAGAGATGGGAGTATTAAGGTTTTCCTTTTTGTCCCCATTCCAGGGATACTACCGAGCGGGTTATTCCTTGCTGCGGTTGCTCCAGCATTATGAAGCTGCTCGCATGTTTTTTGAGGGTCTTCGACTGTTACAGCGCAGCCAGGATCAGACCCAGGTTGCTGATTTCCTTGTGGGAGTTTTCACCACTATGGGCAGTAAGTTGGATATGGGGAAGCCTTCTTTTTCTTTTCCCCTCCCTCCCTCCTTCCCTGCCTCCCTCCCTCCCTCCTTTCCTTTCTTCTTCCCTTCCTCCTCCCTCCCACTTTTCCTCCCTCCCTTCCTTCCAAGTCCTTGTTATTTTATTTGAAGGGCTCCTAGGGACTCAGGCTCCTGGGGAGATAATTACAGGGTGTTTCTTTGTGGCTAATTTATGTAGTTTGAATCAAACTAGTTTTCTCATTAGAAAGCATTTTGAAAGCTTCAGTGGCTCATGCCTTTGTAAAAAAACAAATTTCTTAAAGCAGTCCCAATTTTGTTTCAGCTCTTTTCTGTGTTGCTATTCAGAGAGCTTTCCCTATTTATACTACTTGTTTTATGTAATTTTTGCTCTTTCTTGTGATTTTCGCATGTATTTCTCCAATGCGTCAAGAACACATTCTTGTTTGCGATGAAAATAACCTGAAAGGGCTGACAGAGGGCCCTGGGAAAGCTGGCAGTGGGCGCTCGGTGTCTGGCTGCGAAGCTCACTGCAGCAGAGGACCCAGCTCTCAGTCTGGGAGTGACGCATGGGAGGCCTTTTGCATCACTGCATTAGATTCTTACTCTAATGACCTGGCCCCTGAGGTGGCTTTGTCAGTGGCCTGGCTTAGGCAAAACCAGAAAAACCACAAAGCACAAGTGACATATCCCTTGCCAGTGACAGAGGAGCTCCTGCTCTGGTTATTTTAGTGAGGTCTGAAGTTCCGCTAGTAACCAGGCCGTTGTTTGCAAATACTATGCTTGATCAAATTTAAGATTGCACTGATTTAAGACGTGCCTTTAATTTATGTTCTGCCATTGAGAAACAACATCGATCGTAACACATATCCCGATTCTAGAGATGTTAGAATGTGAAAAATGTCATGTTAGCATCGCTAAGAAATGTTCTGTGGCTTTCAGAAGAGGGAAAATCACTGCTGATAACAGATTCAACTGTTAAAGAGAGCCAAGTGTCGCCACTGTGACTGGGGGAAGGCGACTTCTGTGGTCTGTGGGAAGAGTTCTGCGGAGTTGGGCAAGTTAGGCACTGAGAAGGGGAAGAGCAGGCGCAGGCAGTGAGTGGAAGTGGTTAGAGGTGGACACGACTCCCGCCCGCAGACAGAGGTCTCCAGGCAGGTGCTGATGGGTCACAGCTCCACAGTCCACCATCTGGTGACAATTACTGAATCTGCTTCCCTTTTTCTGAACCTGATGGCTTGGCCCTTTCCCCACACTTCCTTATTGTCTTCTCTGTGTCTTTTAAAAATCACTGTTCTGTCAGAAGCCAGAGTTAGGACAGTTCTAAACAACTGCTCTTGGTGACTGTCCCTTTAAGAAATCTGGATGCTTTTCTTTCTGCCCTTACCTTGAGAGGCAATGCATCCCATGCTTTTCTATCAAAATACTGCTGTTTGGAGGGGGAAAGTACGCCCATGTCCAATTTCTAAATTTTGAAAAAATATGCTTATGGAAATTTTGTATCCTTTCATACAACATATTGTTGTTTTGATATTTATGTATTTGGGATATTGATAATCCTGGAAGAGGTGCCATGTTATTCCGTCTGATCTGTCCCCCTGGATGCTTTCTCTCATCCATGAGTTTGAGAAATGTAGTTTGAAGGATCATGAGATGCAATAGGTTGATGGGCCACTAGGTTAGAAGAAGGCGTATTGACTAAAAGAGTTGGTAGACCTGGGTTCCAGTCTTGTTTGTCATGAACTAGCGGCATGATATGCCGTGAAGCCTGACCTCATTTCTTAGTTTCTTATCTGTTGGGTGAAAATAGTATTTGTCACATTTTTCTTAAAGGAAGTGAGTTTTGTAATTCCCCTTAAGCTTCCATTTCTTCCTCCATGAATGGAGATACCAGGCACTGCCTTCATGGTTTGTTTGAGGCATTAAATATAAACACGTATCACTGGATTGGATGACTAGAAAAGCTAAATGGATGTTGGCTCCCACTATCCTGTCTAACTCTTAGGGGATTGATTTTCACCTGAATTTAAAATGATTGCAACTTCAGGCAGTTACATACTTTAAAATGCTTTTCTTTCTGATATCTTTAATTTACCATTTGTCTATGTGTGCTCTTAATTGGAAGACTTTTCCCCAAATGTCCTAGACTTTCCCCCCATTAAAAATTTCTCCACTATGAAACTTTCTTTCAGATGACCCCATTGTTTTGCAAAGTTTCTTGCCCTGCTTTGATCATATTTTCACCACTGCATTCTCAACAGAAGTGTGGCAATCTGTAATAGAAAAGCTGGCAAAGAAGGGATTGTGGCACGTAAGTAAAAGGAGATGGTTTTCTTGTGGGAAAGCGCATTCTTTGTTAAATGGGGTCTTTCTGCCGGCACTAGGGGATTATCATTTATTATTTGTTTCTCTTGATGCCCAAGTCAATTTTTTTAACTGTAACACCATTAAAGATGGAAAGTCATTGAGATGTTTTAATTAGTTAGTTTCCTTTTTTTTTTAAAGATAGGAAATATACTCAGTTTGTGGCGACCTCACTTCCTTGCTCTGTGTCGCCATTGTCATCAAAGAAATGTTAAGCCCTGACGCTAATGGTAACATGGAGTGAGGAAAAAATCCATACTGCATTTGCTGTGGAAAACTGTGAGGACCCAGGTGACCTGCCTGTGCTGCTCGGGTGTTTCAGCATAGCTTTAAGGGGCTTCTCTCCAGAGGTAACACTGAGGCTGTAGGACCCGAACCCAGAGCCAGGAATCCATGGAATGGAGGAGCAGGGTGGGCTGTGGGCTTAGGTGTCACGGTCACACGGATGTCTCTGTGTACCCTAATTCCTCAGTTTCTATCTTAGACTAATTACTTCCCCTCTGACCCTCATTTCCTTATTTGTAAGTTGCAGAATATAAATTCCCTCAGGGTTTGGGTGAGGATTAAAAATAATAGACCAAGAGCACCTAATAATATCAGCGAATGTTTATTCAGGGCGTACAGTGTGCCAGACACTGACATAAAGGAGTTTTATAATAACGCGTGGCATGTGCTGAGTGCCCAGTGAATAGTAGTTATCATTGATGGTGGCCCATAAGTGCTCCTGAGAATGGGCCGCTTATGTCCTGGGAGTCTGGTTAGAAAGGGCCTGCTGGGCTTTCTAAAGCTGGGAAGTCCAGGGACGTCACCAAAGCAAGAGCAACCCCTAAGGACTCTAGATCCTGGCAGGCCAAATGACTTTAGAGTACAGAATTCTTACATTTTTGGAAAGGTCATGAATGCCATTGGAAATCTAATGAAATGATGGGACTCTCTTTGCATGTACATGCCATTATGGGACGAGTGTCAGGGAGTTCATGGAAAACGCTTTCAAGTCCAGCCACAGGCTCCCTGAAGCTCACCCCCATACTAAAAGGTCTTGAGAAGGCAGGCACCGAGGATGAGGAAAGCTGGACTCTGGGGAACCGGGAGTCAGGAATCCAGGGCCCTATTAAGAGATCTAGACCTTCTCTTTTTGGATTAGATGGCTGAACGAAGGTATCTTTCTAGCTTCAATTTAAAAAAGTTCTGAAATTCAATGATTGCAGGTATTAGGGTAGATCTATGACTAGGAGGTTTTCAGTCTTCTTAGCAGCCCCCAGGAAAGAGCCCCTTATGTCTCCTCTTCCCCAAGAGGGGTAGACATGAATAGAGTCCCATAGCCTAGGTGGAGAGTGAGGGAATGAGAGCCAGGTAGTTCCTGTTAAGTTATCCTTCCAACCAGCCAGGGAAGGCCCAGGAATCCAGCCCAAGTGGCAGGTCCAATACCCCACTAGCAGTGGGGCCCAGGCCATTTTCAAATATTGGAGACAGAGGTATCTTATTTAAAAAGCCAAGCCAGCCATGAGGACTGTCGGAACTTCAAACATGTCATCTTGGGTTGAACATGGGCAGTGGAACCTGTTTAGAGTGAGCGGTTAAGAGTGGGTGTCAAACTGAAAGAAACGAGAAGCAAGTGTAGCCATGGGCTCAGTTCCTGTGGTCCCACTTCCACTGGCAAGAGCAGTCGCGAGGGAAGTTGATGCTGAGAGTCTGGGTCTCCGATCATGGCTGTGCCAAAACCTAGGACTCTTAGACCTGTTGGCACACCTGGCTGATCTCAATAGGGCCCTCTCTGGATGTGCTATCTGTGTGACCTAGGAAAAGTTGCTTAACCTCTCTGGAACTCAGTTTCTTCAGTGACTTTAGATAGGGTCAGTGGCTGAACAACTGGCTCTCTGAGAAAAAACAAGTCCTGATTTATAGCGTTTGCCAATTTCTGTAGTGTAAATCCTCTCACCGTGGCCAGTTTCAAGCTGCTAATGTGACTACAGGACTTGAAGTTGCAAAGAGCTGGGCACAAAGTCGGCTCTCCCTAGCTGGTAGGAGCCAGCTCCAGCACACCACTCAATGGGGTCGAATGGACCTCAAATACTTGGGGCTTATGAAACACTAATATGCTAAAGAATTAATTGGGGTGGGATATTTCTCAAGGACTTGATTCTTCGGCTTGCTAAGCTTTAGGAAATTTTCAGGGAATTACTTTTTTATTTACCCCACTGCCACTATACTTTCTATAGTCCTGCTTCACAGCTGCTGCTCCTGTCCTCAGCGGGCTTCTAGGAAATGTGGAGAAAGCTTAGCTCTCAGCAAGAACAAGAAGTTGGCTACACAGAGTGACTTTGATTGTCATGGCTCAGGCTCAAAAGCTTGGCAGGTAGCTTAAAAAAAGAGACAGGGCCAGAGGGCATTTTGTTTTGTATGTTTGCGTCTTCATTTTAAAGCTTAAGATAACTTTTGCTCTAATAACCTATGTGGGTGGATAGCATCCTTATTCCGACCTTTTCTTTTTCTCCCCTCATCAGTCATTTCTACTTCTGTCAGCGAGAAAAGACCGACTGCCAAGAAATATCCATGTCCCAGAGTTATCACTGAAAAGTCTCTTTGAGGTAAGGTGGCTTCTTGAAGCCTACTTTTTTACTTCAGCTGTGTATTTGGGACCTTCCCCTTCAGCTGCCTCATGGCATACGTGTTATTTATGATAATCTTATGCTTGGGCCACAGCTCATCCGGGTTTTACTGATTCGGAACGTTATGGGTAAAGGAGTTTGAAGTTTCATATTGATATAGCGACTCCCGTGATTGTACCTGTGTGCTTTTCTTTTCCAGAAATATGTCTTCATTGGACTTTATGAGAAGATGGAACAGGTGCCCAAGTTAGTCCAGTGGCTCATCTCCATTGGTGCAAGTATTGAGACTATAGGACCTTATCCTCTCCATGCCCTCATGCGACTCTGTATCCAAGCAAGTGAGTGCTCTCCCAGTTAAGCCCCTCCTTCCAGCTCTAAGCTCTGAGCTCTGGCGGGCGCTCTGCTGAGCTCAGGTGAAACCAGAATTTAGCCGTTTGAATGTAGAATATTGACAGGATCTGAATAGTCAATGGTTGATCATTCAAATGAATGAAGGCAGCAGGGGAACAGCATCGTTTTTTTATTTCTCCTGGGATCCAGTAGATACAGGAGGCCCAAATTGAAAGGATTCTGTGTTCCTAGACAGATCCTGGCAGGGGGTGGAGCCCTGGGACCCCGGAAGGGAATGGAACAGACAGCCTTGGCTGGGCAGAGCTCCCAGGAGAGCTGTGGCGTTTCCTCCCACTGGCAAAAGCAGAAGGGGTCTTTTTCCTGGTTCAGGTTCATTTTCTCTGTAGCCCAGAGGGCCGACTGCTTTGGGGGTGGGGTGGGATCCCGGGGGAAACACTGGTTATTGCTGATACAGTTTGCTTATGGTTCTTTTAAAGGACTCCTATTTTCATAAAATTAAAAAAACAAAACAAAAACAATTTATCATTAAAACACACACACACACACATACACACACTACACTTCAGATAGAAGCTTGTTTTTCTTTTCCAAGCACATGTGGCATGACTGTTGGACATTTACCCATACTATTTTAGAGCCAGAAGGCGCCAAGAGAACTTGTCTAGACAGCCTTTCTCTTCCAGACGCCATCATCTCCCTGAGAATGAGGGAGTGGGGGCATGGCCAGGGGCTTCAAGACCTGGGCCCCCATCTTTGCTTTAACCAGATTGGCCCCACTGTTATTCATTTTATGTATTCAGGAATCTGTAAGAGATTTTGTTCTTACACAGGGATTGGAGGATAAAACGTTTAAAAGTAAAGTCTGATGAAAAGCAATCTAATCCAGTCTTTGCTGTTTCAAATCAGGCACCTGGAACCCGGAGAAGTCGCCTCTGGTTATGAAAGGCACGATTCCTCATTGTGTTTACTCTTTCAGTTAGCTCCTGTGGGTATAGGCAGGTATTGATAAGATCACATCTTCAGTTTATCCCTGATTCGTTTCTCACCATTGACATGGTGACAAGTGGTGTCTACAGAGTTGGTGGAAGTATGTGGATTTCCTCGCTCCTAGGAGCTACAAGGCGGAGTCTGGGAAAAGAACTTAAAATCTGTGTCCTATTGATAGTCGTGTGGTTGGGTGATCGACTGGGGATACTGACATGACGGGCCTGTTAGGCCCTGCCCAGATCCTCTCTCTGACTGGTGCTCCCCTGCCCATCTGCTCTGAGTGTTGGTGGCTTCAAGAGAATTGCTATTTGCCAAAGAGCAATTCTTTCCAGGGAGGATATCCTTGGACCTCTCCTCCCTCCCTGGGGACCCTGTGGGTATGAAAAGTCAGCCCCTGCCTCAGGTTGGGTCCATGCTGAGGTGCAGCTCACTCTCCAGAGCTCCCCACAGGGTCAGGCTGAAGCAGACTCAGCTGAGACTACATGTCTGCTTGCCTCCTTCCCTGGCCCTGACCTGCTTCCTTCACTGTCTTTCTCCTGAGCTCCCTCTTTCAATAAGTCACATGTACAAGAATCCTTATCTCAGGCTGTTTCTAGGGAATCTGAAACAGTGTGTTGTGAATAACTTTCTGTAACTTATCCTTTCAATCCACAGACTCCTGCGTTTCCCACACCTAGGGCATCCAACGTGTGTTGGAGTCCCCACTTGGTTCCCTCAGTGTGGTAACATTGCTTTGCTTTGCTGATTTTCTGTATGCAGAAAAGAACGTCAGTAACTCACTTTAATTCCCTTCAGGAGAAAACCATCTTTTCAGGTGGTTAATGGACCACAAGCCCGAGTGGAAAGGCCGCATCAACCAGAAGGACGAGAATGGCTGCACCGTCCTACACGTGGTTGCTGCCCACTCCCCAGGATACCTCATCAAGCGTAAGTAGTGACACCATCTGGAGGGCGTGCTGTGGGCAGGAGGACGCCAGAGAACCCACACAACTGACCACTACGTTTTACCTGTCACATCCCGTGACAGGTTCAGAGGGCTAAACTTTGCCTGGAATTAAACATGAGTGGGAGGGTAGACTGTAGGCAGAAAGGAGGTGGGGAAAGAGAAGGAAGAATTGCTGGGCTCCATGTGCTCTGTTGGCTTTAAGTGGCTTGTGTGGAGTTGAATGACTCAAGGACATGGGTTTTTGGCTGCATGTGTTCCCTCGCTCGTCACATAGTTACTACGTGCTTTATTTTGTGCCAAATCCATGCTGGCCACTCGAGGTAAATTGCGAGCCAGATGACAGACATTGTTCTTCATGGCACCTAGAATCTAATGCAGGAATTGTACCCTCCCATACCTGCCAAGGCCGACTGGGTATGTGAAAAAGTGAGGCTTGCACATGCAGGGAAGAGCTGGCTCTTTGATGCCAGTGTACCTTGTTAGCTTGTGAAACAGGAAGACCGTGTACCTCTCCCTTAGCTCTCTGATGTCTCTCGTTTTTCTGGACATTCTCATGGAGAAAAGTGTATTTTTTCTATAAAAGAGTTAGGGTAGCTGTGATGATAAATGGTCACGGACTCTCAGCCCCTGGGGAAGGGAGGTCACCGTGAGCCGTGGGGAGCTTGTGTCTGGTGTCGCTGCAGCCTGGCGCTGATAATGGGAACCAGGCAGTGCTGCCATCTTCTGAGGGTAGAGACGTTGGAAGGCTGGATTTAAAAAAAAAAAAAAAAGGAAACTCATGATTATAAAATGTCAGCTTGAAATTCAACATGCCTGTGGGCTAGACACAACCTGAAGTCTTCCAGTCCGGGACCGCTGGTCTGGTGGGTCCTCCTGGGAAATTGCAGTTTTCTGTTTTCAGCATGTCCCAGGAGCAGCCCAGTGAAGTTTGTTTCTCTCCTGTCATTCCTCATGGAGCTGGGTCCCAGGAATCCACATCTAAGGGATAAAGAGAAAAGGTGTCCTGTGGGTTTTTATTTTGAGCTTTATTGAAATAACAATTTATATGCCATATAATTCACCTGCTTAAAGTGTACAACTCAGTGCTTTACAGCTACCATCATCACAACCAATTTTAGAACATTTTCATCATCCCCAAAAAGAAACCCTGTATCCATTAGCGGTCACTCCCATTTTCTTCCCACTTCTCCAGCCCTGCGCACTAAATCCACTTTGTGTCTCTATAGAGTTACCTACCTATTCTGGACATTTCACAGGAACAGAAGCATGCAATATGTGGTCTTTTGTGTTTGGTTTCTTTCCCTTAGCATGTTTTCATGGTTCATTCATGTTGTAGTGTGTATCAGTACTTCATTCCTTTTTATTACCAAGTAATATTCCATTGTATGGAGAGACCACATTTTGTTTATCCATTCGTCAGGTGATGGATACTTGGCTTGTTTCCATTTTCTAGCTATTATGAGTAATGCTGCTAAGGACATTTGTGTATAAGTTTTTGTGTTGGAATATCTTTTCATTTTTCTCAGGTAGATAACCTAGGAACGGTACTGCTGGATCATGTGGTAATTCTACGTTTAAACTTTTGAGAAACTGCCAGACTATTTTCCAAAGCAGATACACCATTGTACATTCCCACAAGCAATGTATGAGGATTCCAATTTCTCTATATCCTTGCCAAGACTTGTTTTATGTCTTTTTGATGTCCTGTGTACTTTAGCATCTTCTTAAAGACAGTGGTATCCTGGCAAATGTTTGACAACTGGGAGTTCAAAAAGAAAAGTCCTGATTGTAGTGTTCACTGATTTCCCTGGTATAAATATTCCCTGCATCGCTGATTTCAAACTACCGATGTGACGCATTGAACATGGAGCTGGAAAATGTGAAGTCGCACACCATTATATTGCATTTTAAGATAGATGTAAAGAAATATATGAAGATAGATATAAAGAAACCTCATCGTAGATAATAGCACAGCATAGAAAAATAATTAGGAAGTGATGACTTTTGTTTTTAATGTACTTATTATAAGTTTAATTAGTCTAGTTGTTAATGATGGCCGTGTTTATCAACCAGCTCGCACCACTCCTGGACATGTGACTGTTGGTCCTTGTGGACGGCTATGAGCTGGCCCAGCACACCACTGTGGTAAAGCTGTCATTAACCTAGTGATTTATGCAGATGGTTAAAATCTGTGCCTCCAGTCATTGTGCTGTCTTTACACATCCCCATCCTAAAAATCCCCAAGAAAAAATGTTTCCAGACAGGACTCTTGGATTTGCAGGGAAACCCATCTTCAGGTCTCCTGAAATACAGGTGGCTTGAGCGGGGTTTGGGTATTTTTTATTTTTTTAATTGGGGAACAGTGTATTTCTCCAGGGCCCATCAGCTCCAAGTTGTTGTCCTTCAATCTAGTTGTGGAGGGCCCAGTCCATTGGCCCATGTGGGAATCGAACCGGCATCCCTGTTGTTCAGAGCTCATGCTCTAACCAACTGAGACATCCGGCCTCCCGGGTTTGGGTATTTTATATATATGTAATGCCTTGGTTGTTAACTATACATGTTGATGACTTGGCAAAGTATTCCATTTCCTGAGGTTTAAACCAGTGCTGTCCAATACAAGTATGAGAGCCGCATATACAATTTAATTGTTTTAGTAGTTGTATTAAAAAAAGTAAAGCAAAATAGATGAAATTAATTTCAATAATATATTTTATTTATCATTTCTCCCTGATCATTTATCAAAATATTATCATTTCTCCCTGATCCATTGGAGTTTAACGTAAGGTTCTAGTTCTATCTTTTTCCAAATGGCACCTATTTGTCTCAGCACCTTTTATTTAAAAGTCTGTTGTGACCTCAGGGATTTGAGATGCCACTAATTCTGGACTTTCTGTTCTGTTCTACTGGTCTCTTTGCCTCTCATGTGTTACAGCCTTCTTTGAATCACCTTTTTTTAAAAGCTAGTTTAAAAATGGAAAGTACACTTCACACCAAGATGGCTAAAATAAAAAAAAAAAGGATGGTAACAAGTATTGACAAAGATGTGGAAAAATTGGAACTCTCGTACATTGCTGGTGGGAAATGAAAAATGGTCTATCTGCTTTAGCAAAAAGTCTGGCAGTCATTCAAAAAGTTAAACAGTTACTATATGACCCAGCAATATCACTGCGAGGTATATTGAAAACATATGTCCCCACAAAAATATGTATGTGAATGTTCACAGCAGCATTATTTATAACAGCCCCCAAAAAGTGGAAACAACCCAAATATCCATTAAATGATGAATGGACAGACAAATGAGGCGTATCCATACAATAGAATATTATTCAGCCATAAAGAGGAACGAAATACTGATACATGCTACAAATAGCATGGATGAAACATGAAAACATTTTATGCTGAGTGAAAGAAGCCAAACACAAAAGGCCACATATTGCATGATCCCATTTATATGAAATGTCCAGAATAAGGAAATGCCTAGAGACAGAAAGTAGATTAGAGGTTGTCAGGGGCTGGGGCTGCAGGGAGAGAATGGGGAGCGGATGTGTATAAGACTTCTTTTAGGATGATGGAACCGCTCTGGAATTGGATAATGGTAATGATTGTACAACTTTGTAAATTACCCAAACCCAGTGAATTGTACACTTTAAAAGGATGAATTTTATGGTTTATGAATTATATCTCAATCAAAAAAAATTTAAAGGCAAAAAACTTGAAAGTGCATGTTCTTAGTAAAAAAAAAAAAAAAAAAAATCCAAACCAAACCAACAACGACAGCAAACCACTTCAACAAGATGCATGATAAAAAGTAAATTCTCTTCCACAAAGTCAACTACCAAAATATTTTTTGAGTGTCTTGTTAGTAAATATATTTATAAAGTCAGATGTCTTTTTTCTCTTTCAAATAAGAAAGCGGACAAACTCTACATTCTGTTCAGCGACTTGTTTTTTTTCCCCTGAACAATGTGTCTTGGCCATGTTGCCGTTGAAGTACCTGTGCAGCTATTTCATTTTTTAACAGCTCACAGTATTCTCTAACATGACTGTACCCTACTGATGGTTGTTTAAATGGTTTTCAGTTATTTTGCTACTGAAAACAATGCTCAGAGAACATTTTTCTATATCCATCTTAGTGAACTAGTAGAAATGTATCTATTGGGTAATTTCCTGGTTGAGAAATTTCTTGTTCAAAGAATTTGTACACTCTATTTATTTGGATAAACTCTGATTTTATTGAAATTTTAAAATAGATTACATTAAAAAATCTAAAGGTACAAAGGTACACATTGAGAGTCTCTGTGCTACATCTGTGTCCTTCAACCACTCAGGAACCAGTGTTACCAATATTTTATGTTTTCTTTCACAAATATTTTATGTATGTACAAGTAAAAACATGTACAGTTTAAAATGTTAGCCTATTCATACGTGTTTGGATTTTGAAAGCTATTGCTAACTTGAACCCGAGAGGTTGCCCCAGCAGTATGAGATTATTTCCATCTTGAATATTTTTTTGGTACATGAAGAGTCAAGAACTCTGCAGATCCTTTCATCTGGCCTGAATTTCAAACCTACCATTTGAAATAATGCATTATATAATGCAGCATTTTCTGTTCTGTTGGCATTTTGGTAGGGGTTGTTTGTTATGATGGTCCCCCTGGCTCTGAAGCAGCGGTGCAAAAGGCCCAGGGATACAGAGTCTTAGGGAATCACTAGAGCCAAGCAGCAGTTGGACCCAAAGCCTAGATATGGTCATCTCTTAGAACTGAGGAAGTGAGGATGGATAGGGACTAGTTGTATCTGTCTTGGTTACAAGCTACAGACACTCGAAGAAAGAGAATTTATTGGCTCGTGTAACTAAAGAGTTGAGTTTGGTCGAGATGCTCCCAAGGTGTCTTCAAGAATCAGCCTTACCTCTCAGCCCCTCTTTTTCTGTGCTAGGCCTATTTTTAGGCAGATACTCTTTCAGTTGAAGCCACCAGAGCCTTCTGGATTATATTCTGCCAATTTTTCAATCTCAGCAAAGAGAATACCTCCTTCCAATTTTCCAGTAAAAGTCCTAGAAATGTCTCAGTGACTTAACTTTTGTCTCATGCCCTCCGTGAACTAATCGATCATTAGAGCCAGAGGATGGAATGATCTGATTGGTCAGGTCCTGGGAAGTATTTGCCCCTAGAGCTGGGGGTGGGGGGTGGGGGGTTGGGGGGCCTGGGACAGAGCCAGAGGATGGAAAGGTCTGATTGGCAGGTCCTGGTCAGGTGTTTGCCCCTGGAGTTGGGGCAGTGTTAAAGGGTGCTGTGGTGAGAGGCGTGTGTATCTGTCTGGTTTTCACTGCTATCAAATCAGGTAGGCTTGGAATGGGGGAGAAGTGCTTCCTCAAAGGTAAACTGGGTTGTTATTATCAGGAAAAGAGGCAATGGATGTTAATCAAGTAAAAAAATAAGTCTAGTATGTCAGTGATCTTCAAATTTTGCTTCCTCATCTCCTTAGAACATTTTGAAAACTGTGTACCTCATTATACATTTTTAAGTTGACATCTAGAATTTTTTATCTGTGAGTCTAAATAATTGTAAGGAAAGGTAATTTGCAGAATTTTTGTACATATTGATATTTTAAAATAAAGCTGTTATGTCACTCCTTTACTTGTATAGTGGAATATAAACACGCAACAATTTAGTATCTTCTAATGTCCATTTAAAAATTTTAGACAAGATCTTTTTAAAAAATGTATTATTATAAGAGTTTATTTGAGCCAAACAGAGGGTACGCTTAGCGGACAAGCTCTTCAGTGGTCAAAAGTATCAAATATACGTTTTTTTAAATTCATATTTCCAGTTTACTTTTTGAGAAGAAATTTGCCCTAATATATTTTATGCTTGAAAGTCGTATCAGTCATTCAGTGATACTCTTCTGGAACAAAAGTACTCACATAACTTTAACATTTAAATCTAAAGGTTAATTTTTTTTCTGGATTGAAATATTACTAAAAGTATTACTACAGAGACCATGAAAACAACAGGAACATATTACAATTTGAAGGGGGTTAGGTAAGAGGAGGATGGATTGCAATGCATTTTAAAAGGGGCTTGGCAGGAACCTAATGTTCTCTTCGGTGATAGCCTGGAGGTTAGGAGTTTTCATCTATGGGGCAATGCACCATGGTAACTGCATTAGCTTTCCGCTATGTAACAAATCACCATAAACTTAGTGGCTTCAAACAGCACCCGTACTTTTGCTCACACTTCTGTAAGTCTATAGTGATATGACTATAGTGATATGGTCTGTAGTGATATGACTGGGTTTTCTGCTCTGTGTGTCCTGGAGCTGACATGAAGGTATTGGCTGGGGCTGTGTTTTCATCTAGAGTTCCAGGGGTTCTTTCAAGCTCAAGGGATTGTGGCAGATTGCAGATCCTGATGGTTGTGGCACTGAGGTCCCTGTTTCCTTGCTGGTTGTGAGGCACAGGCTACTGTCAGCTTCTACCGGCCACACACATTCCTTGTCACGTGGCCCCCTCTGTCTTCAAAACCAGCAGGGGAGAATTTCTTGTGCATCAGATCCCTTTTGTACTCTCAATCTCTGCCCTCTTCCATCTCTGACCTCTGTACCTTTGACCTTTAGGGCTCATAGGATTAAGTCAGGCCCACCTGGAAAATCTCCCTATCTTAAGGTCAACTGCTTTGGGACCTTAATTTCATTTGCAAAGTCTCATCACAGCAGTACTTGGATTAGTATTTGATTGAAGAACTGGGAGAAGGTATGTGTACGCTGGGAATCTTGGGGGCTATCTTAGAATTCTACCCACCACAAGGAGATACTCAATGGGGAAGAAAGAAGTAGGACTTTTTAATTTTGTCTTATTTTTATAAAATGGAAGAAGGGCGGCTGTGGTGGGGAGATGGGAAAGGAGAACATCGTGAGTGGAACAATACTTAAGAGTATGTGAGGTGGGACAATTAAGTTCGTGAACTGATCCTAGAAAAAGTGCCACATACCTCGTTGCTGAATATCACTATGGTCACCTTTGAAGTACTTCCCTTGGGAAGCTATGCATCAATGCCAGCACCTCGTCCACCCTTCAAAGCAATTTTGGAACTCTTTTTTTCTGGAATGGCCATCAGAGCTGTCGTCGTATTACCCTTGATGTCCTGAATGTCATTAAAATGTCTTCTTTCAATATTTCCTTTATCTTCGGGTAAAGAAAGAAGTCACTGGGGGCCAGAGCAGGTGAGTAGGGAGGGTGTTCCAATACAGTTATTTGTTTACTGGCTAAAAACTCCCTCACAGACAGTGCCGTGTGAGCTGGTGCATTGTCGTGATGCAAGAGCCATGAACTGTTGGTGAAAAGTTCAGGGTGTCTAACTTTTTCACACAGCCTTTTCAGCACTTCCAAATAATGAACTAGGTTAAGTATTTGTCCAGTTGGTACAAATTCATAATGAATAATCCCTCTGATATTAAAAAAGGTTAGCAACATCATTGCAACTAACATGTGAGCTTACTTGTCAGATCTCATATGTGCTTGGTTAAGGTGATGAATGTTAGAGAAGCATGGATATGGAAGTTGGGGAGCAGGCATTGATTCGTTTAACTCTGTGCCCACCTCAGTCTTTGTACCCCAATGGATACACCTGTTCTATTCTGAAAACTGTTGCTTGTGTGATCACAGAGACACCGTGATGCTTGGCAAATATATTTGTCAAAGCAGCAAATGAACCTGGCAGCCAGAGGGTAGGATCTGGGAAGGTGGAAACAGTGACAACAAAAAGACCCTGATGTGAAAGCAATTGCCCCTTTCTTCTGTCCCCAGACAGGCTTTTTTTTTTTTTCTGGAAGAATATTCTGTTTCCTCTCTAGGGAATAAAGAAATCTGAAGTCACAGCTTGCTGTTATCCGTACAGCTGTAACTGTTGCCTAGTAACCAGATTCCCCCTCTCCTTGCTTGTTGCCAAGGAGAGGGGAGAAAGGTATAGAGGAGCGCACTTCTAAACCTCTTGAAAGCTATTGTCCTTCCCACTCCACACAGGACTCCTTGCTTCTGGGAGTTGGTGGATTGCCCAAGGCCAGCAGTTCAGGTTCTGTAAGCAGAGAGGCCTTGGTCTCCTTGGCCCTGGCTGCTCAGGCAGAGAACTGGGAGGACAGCACTGATGGGGACGTCTCCTTATGGAAGGAACCATGACAATGCCCCCTTTTCCTTTTGGCCTGCTCTAGGACAAACAGAGGATGTGCAGATGCTCCTGCGCTTCGGGGCAGACCCCACCCTGCTGGACCGCCAGTCCCGGTCCCCCGTGGATGTCCTGAAGAGGAATAAGAACTTCAAAGCCATTGAGAAAATCAATAGTCACTTGGAAAAACTGGCTGTGTGTTCTAAGGACCTATCAGGTACAGCTTCCAGTGAATTAACTTTCTTGGGGGGCAAAACTGGTTCTGTGATGTTAGATGCAAATCAGCTTATCTTTTCTTGGTTTATGAAGATGGAAGTGAGACTCTCAGGCTTTGGAAAACTTGTTTGCTTTTTTTTTTGAAAGATAGAATGAGACAACAGTCTACAGAGCATCTGCGACATTTGGGGAACTTCACCAGGTTCACCTTTAGATATTATGGGTGTTTTTTGTTTGTTTGTTTGTTTTTTAATGCATGCACATAGTAAAAAAGAAAAACAGAATAGGAGATAATAAAACTCGATCCTTTTCTTCAAAAACAACCACAGCCAGCAATTTAAAATACATGTAGATTACACTGAATTATACTTATGCCCTTATATACTGACTTATATTTCTATTTCTTGATTTATCAGTTTGAGACAACATCTGTTGACTGACTGCTGTATAAGATACAAGTCAGCCCACCTTGTTGAATTTTGTCTAGTAATATTGTTTGCGTCACTTCCATTCTGTTCCTTAACTTTAAGTTTTCTGTGCTTTATCTGGGTATTGATTCTAAAAACTGAAAACCAGTAAATGGCATTTGCACAGTAGGATGATTATGTAAATGTTACACTTTATACAACTGGACCCATAGAAAAGAATTACCAAATGTCCTGACAACTTTGCTCTTTAAATATTGTATATGTATGGTGTCAGATGGGTCCTAGACTTATCAGGAGGACTACTTCGTAAGGTATATAAATGTCTAACCCCCATGCTCTACACCTGAAACTAATATAATGTTGAATGTCAACTATAAGTGAAAAATTAAAAAAACAAAAAATGTGATACTCAGGCTTCCCAGTTTATGTGTATATATATATGTATCTATGTGCACATCTATACCTTTTAGACTTTATTTAGATTTTGTTTAGACTTTAACCTCAGCATATGTATACCAAGCTTCTTTTAGTTCTTGTGCTCATATATGACTCTCGTGGCTCATGTTTGCTTCGATTTCTGCCTTGCTCTGGTAAAGTACCTACTTAAGTAAATTTTTCACGGAGGGAGACATAGATAGTAGACTTAGGGCATTTTTGAAAAGTCTTTATTTTATCATTGTATTGGTTGATAATATGTCTGAGGATAGGCATTGTATTTCATTGACTCCAAGTTTCACTTGTTCCCACATTTTAACTTTGGAATGGGAATGTGTTGCATAAACAGTGACATGTCCCAGTTTCATGGTAGCCTTTTCTGGTAAGTCTGACAATTCTTGGTATTTTTGATTATGAAAAACTCTATAAAACCTTGTTCCTCACAGCTCTGAAGAAATTGTTTCATTGTATTCTAGCCTCCCTTTGCTACTGGTTAGAAGTCTGATGTCAGTCTCCTTTATTTCCCCTTCTAGGATTTTCTCTGTCCTTAAGAGTTCTGAAATTTCCCTAGGATGTGTCTAGGTGTGAGCCCTTATTCGTTCTTCTTGCTTGGCACTTGTGGGCCCCTTTCAATCTAACTTTTTTAGCTCAAGGAAATTGTCTTCTATCGCTTTGTTCCCCTCCAGTGTCTCTCTCTTTTAAAAAACTTTTAGTGTGTTTTTCCAAGACCCATCAGCTCCAAGTCAAGTAGTTGTTTCAATCTAGTTGTGGAGGGTGCAGCTCACAGTCGCCCATGCGGGGATCGAACCAGCAGCTTTGCTGTTGTGAGCACTGCTCTCTAAGCACCTGAGCCATCCGGCCGCCTCCCCACCCCTCCTCCAGTGTCTCTTTGCCATCACTATTAAATGGATGAGCTTCCTGAATTTATAACATGTCCTTCTACTTTTCTTTCATGTTTTCAATCTCCTTTTATCCTTCCCAGATCTTGAACTTGGTCTTCAGCTTTTTCTTTTATAATTCAGCTTGCCCATTGCATTTTTTAATTTGGAAGCTCAGTTTTAATTTCTAAGAACTCTATCTTGTTCTCTGGGTATTCCTTATCTGTGGCAGCTTGTGCTTGTTTACGTTTGCCATTTCTTCTTGGATGGCATTTAAGAACACTGAGAATTTTTTTTTTTTTTTTTTTTTTTTTTTAAAGAACATCCTCCTCTCATCTCTGAATTATTTATATTTCTTTTGGGGTCCGTTGTTCTTTTTCTTGCTTCTCTTTTGTGCTATTGCTTTTCCTTAATTATCTTCTTATCTTTGGATGGTTTACATTTATGAATGAAAGACTAGACTGATTAATACTTAATAGATGGTGAGTGTGAGTGTACTGAAGTTATTTGGATGTGTTTCCCCAGAAACACTCCCTCCCTGGGATGAGTAAGTAGGTGACATGTTGCAGGCAGCTTGTAGGGTGTTGGGGTGGGAGAGGGAGTCAGTGTGACAGACTGGGGTCACATCACAGCTGTCGGGGTCAGAAAAATTTTACATGTTGGAGATTGAATCTGCTTTTCATTTAACATCTGCTCCTCATTTCCCCATCTATGTCTTCATTTTCATGTATTTACTTAAAACATCTTCTGTTGCTCCCATGAGACCATGGGGATGAAGGGAGAGAAGTGTATTTACACAGTCCTCTGTGTTTCATAGATGGTCTTTTAAAGTTGTGACATAGCATGTACAGTTTATAAATGGCCTCTGTTTTAAGGAATTGTGATTTCTTCAGTGAGGTTGTGTAATTCATAAATCATTGTGAAATGCTTTCTGAGAGTTTACGCCTATCATCTCTATTTCAGAATGGTCTCTACTGTTTGAGAGATTGAAACTAACCATCTTTACCAATGAATTTCAAAGTCTTAAAATAACAACACAAAAAGACCACCAGTTGATGATAGAAAAAGGCTGATTGTTTGCAAATTTATTGTTTATTGTTTCTTAGAACGTTGTATATGTGTATATGTAAATTTAGTGTTGTAGACTTTAGCATAAGTTATTCATTTTTATTTCATTTTTAAAGTTTTGATTTCTTTTTAGTTTCCTTGTATAATAGAATCTTTTAATATCTGCTAATCTTAAAATAAAAATTTCATCTTCTGAGACAGGGTCTTATTCTCCTTTCCTCTCTTTGCTTCTTCGCCAGCTAAATCTGGTCCAGGTTTGGAACCAAGAGAAGAGACTCAGTAGAATTGCAGCTCGTCCCTTTTTTACTTGTTAGAATTCAAGGGTACTTGCTCAGCAGAGAAGCACACAGAAGAGGAATGTGCCCCCTGCCAGGCCTGCCGTTTGGCTCACTGGGTAGTTGGTGATGGCCGTCAAGCCTAAAGCCTGCAGTACTTGTTAGTAAACTTATTGTATGTTTGATTACTTTCAAGTTTTCTAGACCATTGCCCACGAAGCTTTCCCTGCCACGCTAGAGGAATATTGAAAGACTATAGGGAAACACTGAGTCAACAAAAGCAGAAGAAACTGATAAAAATCGGAAAAGGGGAGGACGACAGTTATCAGGAAGGGCTAGCAGGTGATGGTGTCCATGGATGGGGTGGGTGACCTTTGCATCTGGCTGAGAGATAAAACCTGAGCAATAAAGGGTCTCACTGAAGATGCCTGCTGTTCTCTAAACCGGGGCTTCCCGACTTTAACGTGCACACGAACCACTGGCGAGCCTGTTCAAATGCTGATTTTGATTCATCAGGTTCAGGGCAGGACCCTGCATTTCTCACTAGCGGCCAGGAGAAGCCAGGAACAGTCAGGGTTATGTAACTGTCTTTACCGGCCTATCACAGCCACCACCAGATGGCAGCAGGTCCACTTCCTGTGGCAGCTGTTGCCCAACTCTTTCGGTAGGACCCAGTACAAGATCATTTGCGTTCTTCTCTGATGCACGAATACATGGCCTTTGAAGTGAGAACAATCCCAGCTCTCTGAAGCTTTCTCTCTGATCCTCCGGCGGTAGCCAGCTGCTTTCTGCTCTGTGCTCATGCTGGCATCTCTAGCACAGCACTCAGGACTCGAACCTTCTCTGTGTGTCCGTTTCCCCCATCTGTGACTTAGAGGCCATGGTTTGTCATCTTTACATCCCTCAAAACCGAGACGGTGCCCTGTTTTCAGTAAATGCAGACATGCAGTATTTACTCAAAGGATGCTCATGATACTTATTATAAAGGCAATATATTCTTTATTAAAGAAAATTTATAAAACATAGGAAAGGAAAACAAAAATATGTTAATTCTACATAAACCCACCTACCCCCAAAATGTAATATGTGTGTGATTTGCTTATTTAGTCTTATTCCATGCATTTACAATTATACATTTTTATTTCCTTTTATAAAAATGAGATGGGTACACAAATTTAAATTGGTAAAATGTGTGTAATAAAACTTACCAGTTTTGCCTTTTTTAGCATGAAAGAAATAGGCAAAATGAAATCTGCTTTTGAAATGATTTATTTCTATTTCCTAACACTTCTGAATACCATTTTCGTTTTAATTTCAGATCTCCTTATATGTATTTACTGCAAATATGACCATTGTAGAACATTTGTAAAAATATAGTTTTATATAAAACCAAAAAATTATTGTAATTACACTTCGGCATATTTTTATCCAGTCTTTTTGTTGCTCAATACTTACACAGTCGCCTTTTTAAAAAAATATTTGATTAATATGCATAAATAACTTCATATCTTGATGTTTCTTTTGCCTCTTACTAAGCTTACACAAGATTTAGGGGAAAAAAACTGAGAAGCTTGGAGCAATAAACACGTTACCCGTACCACCCAGGGGTACCATTGTCAGTATTTTCGCACCTTTCCTTTTATGCATTCTTACATTATTGATATCATTCTCTGGTTTCTTTCCGGATGTCTGGAGCTTTCTCTGATCTGTAACCGCCTTCGTAACTCTTCTGAACAACCGTGCGTTTATGATACAACTGCACATAATTATCTCTGTTGGTATATTTCTATAAGCTTGGTGTATTTCTGTTCAATTTCAAGTGACTTTTATACTAATTCCCCTGGTGGAAAAATGATGCTCCCGAAAAGCATGTAATGACATGAGGCAGGGAGGCAAGCAGCAGGTTCCCATCTGCTACGGTAGTAATAGTGGGTCTTGTTCTGTGTGGCATCTGACGGTCCCTTGATTAGAACGCATTGAGCGTTTGCACCAGAAGTGGGGTGTGTGTGTGTGTGTGTGTGTGTGTGTGTGTTTCTGGTGTTCTATTATTGAAAGGTGATCCAGCTGTGTATCAGAAATCAGAGCAGATAATGTTGGAGCTCTGCTTGGATTCCCCCTTTCCCATGCTGTGTGCTGCCTTTACTCTGAAAAGTCAGCACCTAAGCCTTGTTCTTCAGGATGACAGTTTTGGGCTTATGGAGACTGTTTAGTTCATGTTCCTTCAAACCAGAAGCGCCTGGGAGTTTATGTCCTCCCAAGGCAGCCTGTAGCCAGTGACAGACAGAAGTGAGACATTGAAAGCTTGTTTTCCTCGTCTTGGATGGGGACAGATGTGAAGTGTGACTCACTCCAGCACTCCTCTGTGGGACTTGGCCTGAGCTCAGACTCTGACCTGGCTTCTTCCCTGACCCTTAACTTGCTTCCCCCACTTCCTCACTTGTCTCCTCCATAATGAACTATGTGCACACACATCCTTGACTCAGGGTCTGCTGCTGGGAAACCTGACTGAAGATAAGATGCTTTTTATGTTTTTTGCAATTTCCAAATAGTTCATCTCTTTTAAAGTGTTCCTACTTGGTTAGAACATGACACCGAACATTTATTTGTTCATCTCTTCACAACATGATAGCGCTTATATTGTGGGTCTGGCCCTTTTCATTGGGTGTGAAAATGGATGTCCAGCTTTGCTCCCCTGTCTGTTCAGTAAGATACTGTTTTAACCGAGAGTGCTTTTTGAGTGTATAATCTGATACCATATGAAACATTTGCCCTTTTCAACATTCCACCAGTGGGTGTTTTCAAGTCATGACTACTTTCTCAAATAAATTAAACCAAGGAAATATTGTCTTCCCTTCTTTGGCCAGAGAGATGGCTCCTTGCTCTTGGCTTTTTCCGCTTGCCAGTAAGACACGTGGGTGGCTGTCATGTATGATAACCCCCCGTTATCTGCAGGAATACGTTCCAAGACCCCTAGTGGATACATGAAATTGCGGGTAGTACCGAACCCTACACATGTTATTTTTTTCCCTATACATACATATATATGGTAAAGTTTAATTTATAAATTAGGCATGGTAAGACATTAATGACAGTAACTGATAATAAAATAGAACAGTTATAACAATATACTGGAATAAAAGTTATGTGAATGTGGTTGCTCTCTTTCTCTGAAACTGAGAGGTCTGCTAAGTGACTAAGGGGCAGGTAGCAAATGCCGTGTGGATACGCTGGACAAAGGGATGATTCACGTCCCAGGTGGGATGGAGTGGGATGGTGTGACATTTCACCATGTTATTCAGAACGGCATGGAATTTAAAGCTTACGAATTGTTTATTTCTGGAATTTTCCATCTAATATTTTCAGACCATGGTTGACCGCGGGTAACCGAAACCTTGGAAACTGAAACCGTGGATAAGGGGGGACTGCTGTGGTTGGATTTTGCTGTTGCACTAAGTCATCCTCCTGCTGTCACTTCCCTGAATTGTTACATCAGTTACCTACTGCTGCATAACAAACCACCGCCAAACTTAGTGGCTTAAAACAATAAGCATTGATTTAACTCATGATCCTGCAGGTCAGCAGTTTAGGCTGGGCTGTTCTCATAGCCTTAACTGAACTCCTTCAGGTGTCTGTAGTCTTGCTGATCTTGGCTGGCCTCTTTCCCATCTATGGGGCCTCCGTTTGGATAACTGGGCTGATTCCTCTTTGTTCTATGCTGTCTCTTCCCCCAGAAGACTGATCTGGATCTGTTCACATGGCAGAGGCCAGGGTCTCAAGAAGGTGAATAGTACTAAACAAGCCCTCTTGAGGCCCTGGCTCAGAACTGGCAGAAAAAATCCCATTCCACTGCATTCTATTGGTCATAGCAAGTCTTGAAGCCAGGCCAGAATCAAGGCTAGGGGAGGGGGGTAGTTGCCACCTCTTGATGGGACAAGGTGCAAAGTCACATGGCAAAGCAGGTGAACACACCATGGGGTAGAGATTGTGGTCATTTTTACTCTCCCACAGCTCTGATCTCTGTATTCGGAAGTATCACCTGGTGTTATTTTACAGGACTGAGCAATGGCGATGGACCCATTAGTGAGAGTGACAGTTTCCGGAAGGCCTCCGCACAGCTGGTGAAGTACATGAACTCAGGAAACCGGTTATTGCATAAAAACTTTCTGAAGCAAGATGTAGTTCAGAGGTTCTTGCGCCTCCTTTCTTCTCTGCAAGGTAATTTTTCTCACAACATTCAATTGTGTTAAAGATGATTTATGCTCATTAAAACTTTTTTGAATGTCTTTTAAAAATTAATTAAAAGTGGGTGGCTGGTTTGCTTAGTTGGTTAGAGCGCTCATAACACCCAGGTTGCCAGTTCGATTCCCACATGGGCCAGTGAGCTGCACCCTCCACAACTAGATTGAAAACAACAACTTGACTTGGAACTGATGGGTCCTGGAAAAACACACTGTTCCCCAATATTCCCCAATAAATATTAAACATAAAAATTAAAATTAATTAAAAGAATGTAATGATATACATGTAAAACATTCAAATAGCACAGAACATTCTTCAGTGAAGTCTGTCACCCACACCTGAACTTCTGTCTTTAAATCTCATCCCCAGGGCAATCTCTGTTACTAGTGTTTCATGTGTCCTCCTAAAATTACTCTTCACATAGACTGTCCTTTTTAAAATACCACAGGTGTTTCTCTCTTCTATAGATATCGGCTAATGTTGGTATATAAAGTTATTGTAGAACGAACTGAGTGTTAATTTTTTTTTCATTATGGGGAAATTAGGAAGGTTCCAGAAAAGAACTGTAGATGACAAAATTTAGATAATTAGGGAAGATTCTAGAAATCCTAAGTAGATGAAATGCAGTGTTTTTAACATCGGCAGTCAGTATGGACTATAAAGCATTCACTTGCACATCTTGTAAGGCTGAGGTTTCTCAATTTTACAGAGAGTGCAGGAAGGCATGGCCAGCGGACCCCTAAATGCTCTTCAGGGTACGCAGCACATCTCAGTGTTGAAGGCCTCGAGTTTTGAATCTTTAACTCCATCACTTATCAGATCTGTGACCTTGGGCCAATTACTTACTTTTTTACACTTCAGCTTCTTCCTGTCTGCTTTGGCCAGGGAACTAAGTAAGCTTCCGAGATGATGGATGTAGAACACTTAGTCCAGTGTCCTGCACAAAAAATGCTAATATCCACTAGCTGTCAGGGCAGGTGGAAGTGAGGCAAGGTTGCCAGGCTGATCCTTTCTTCTTGGATATGAGTACGTCAAAGACAAATAGCACACTGAGACTCTAGGATGGGGCCACCTCGTACGGGGTCTAGTAGGTATGGGCCATTCTGTGCAACCACTGCTAGGGAGGCTTTGGCTTTTGAACTTGGTGTTGTCTGACCCATGACCCATGACCCATGACCCATGAAGACTGTCCTCATTTATACTTCAGGCTGTGAAAATAAAACATTGGTGTTTGGTAAAGATCTTCTAAGGGACCGTAAGATGGGAATGCTACTTCTTGACTATCCTTCATGTCTTACAGTCTGTACCCCTGTGTTTTCTCTGGGGGGATTTTGTATGTTGGTGTGGTTCTTCTTTCTCTCACTTTGGCTAGGTTACTTTCTTGGTTCCTCTCTGTCTCTTGCTCTTCCTATCTTTCCTGAAGGTCTTCCCCCAACTCTCTTCCAGCATCTCTAATTCACTCAACTCTTGAATTTTTTTCTTTTTATCCTCTCCCTTTTTGTCTTCTCTGTCTCCTTAATTAGCCACAGGATAAGATATTTAGAACTGTTTCGGTTGAAAGTGGCAGACAGACTCAGACTGGCTTACACCAGCAAAAAAGTGACATTTTTGACAGTCATAATAGGAATACCAGGCTGGCTTCAGGTACAGCTGGCCTGAGGGATCTAACCAATGTCCGCAGGACCCACTATCTCCCATCTTTTAACTCAGCTTTCCTCTGGTTGGCTTCCATCAGACTCTCTGTGGAGACGTGGTCCAGGTCTCTAACCACTGACTTTGTCTAGTTTCTGGACCTATGGACCCATCTCTCTCTCATGTCTGAACAAAAGTCCTTCACTTTTGGTCACAGTGTGTACCTCTGAACCCAATACCTGTGGTTAGGGGAATGGAGAGTCGTGATTGACTTAGACCCAAATCATACGCCGCTCCCTTCCCTGCCACGTGGAATGGAGAGTGGGAGAGCACTGTTACCAGAAGATAAGCGAATAGATTATGGGGCACAAAAATTGCAAACGTCTATTATGAAAGTTTGTATTTTACACTTTTTATTTTGCTGATTCCTGTTAAGACGATAGAGTAGCGTATACTGGGTTCTTTTCTTATTTTCAAATGAATATTTTAAATATTAAAATAAATACTCAATTAGAAAACTTAAAAAAAGATGGGAAGCAAAAGCTTGCAAATGCAAACCAAGTTGCTCTTATTTAGGTAACTTTGATTTCTTCCCTTCTTCTCTTCTTCCCTGCTTTTCTTACTGGTAGAATTGCCAGACAAAATACAGAGTGCTTTTTGAATTATAATTTCCGATGTACAATGAATGTATTTTTAATATAAGTATGTCTCAAATATCGTGAGGAATACTTATACTAACATTTTATTTGTTGTTTATCTGAAATTCAAATTGTACTGGCATCCTGTATTTTTTATTTCGTAAATCTGGCAATTTCCTTACTGAAGATCTCTTTTAAAAGTTTTCCACACTTAAGATACACCAGCATCATGAACTAAGATATCCAGGAACCTGTCTCCAGACATTAGAGATCAGATGGAAATACTTACGTATCAGGATACAAAATTAAGAATTAGGGGTTAAACCATCTTCTCACCATTATCCTATAACTCTTGACTTTTTTATCATTCTATAGTGTTTCCCTGTATTTCAGTGTTGTTTCAACTCATAATATTCTGTAAAATTTAAGCTAGGCTCTTGCTTGTTTGGTCTCAATAGAATGCCCTAACTCAAGTGTTTTTCCTTAAGATGCAGTTATCATTCTGCTCTCCTCCTGGGCCAGGCTCTACTCTCCTTAAGGTATTTCTATCCTTCTCAAGAAGCTCTGTGGGGCCGGCCTGGTGGCTCAGGTGGTTGGAATGCCAAGCTCCTAATGCCGAGGTCACCGGTTCAATTCCCACATGGGCCAGTGAGCTGCGCCCTCTACAGCTAAGATTGTGAACAACGGCTCTCCCTGGAGCTGGGCTGCCATGAGCAGCCAGATTTTGGTGTGAGCTGCCGCCCACTGCTCTGTGCTGCCAGGAGCGGCCGTTGGTCAGCGTGAGTGGCCGGCGGCTGGTGAGAGCTGCCATGAGCTGCTGTGAGCAGCCGACCAACAACCGGCGACTGACTGCCTCAGCCAGGGGAGTGCAAGACTCATAATACCAGCATGGGCCAGGGAGCTGTGTCCTACACAACTAGACTGAGAAACAACGACTTGAACCGGAGTGGGGGGGAAGCAGAAGTAAAGGGGGGGGAAGGAGCTTTGTGAGTGGTTAAGTAGCCTCCCCAAAGCAATTAATTACCCAAAGTAATTAATTACTTGTTTATAGTTCCCCCAGTGCTTAAAACTACAGATCAATAATTCATGTTAATTTTATATATATATGTAAAATATGTGTGTGTGTGTGTGTGTGTGGGTTGGGTTGTAGTTGGGGATAGAAATCAGATGAACCTTTTTTCGGAGTTTGGTATATTCTTATTTTTGAAAGAAATTCCTGCTGACCTGGTCTGTGACATTAATCGTGACTGTGCCAACACCTTCATCAAGTTTTTACTGGAAAAACAGAAATGGCCTGAAGTGCTTCTGCTGCTGACCCGCAAAGTAAGCGGGGAGCCACCGCTCGGAGATTCCCTCATCAAAGACTGCAACTTCGCCGACCTTGACCTCTGCACCATCATCCCTCTGCTCAGCACCTGGGACCATCGCAGGACACAGCTCCTGAGCTGCCTGATAGACGGTGGAGGTGAGGATGCCGAGGGGATGAGCACTGCAGGATTCGTCCCACGGGAGTTCAGGCCACCGCCTGTCCTGGGGTCTTTCACTTGATTTTGGAGACACCTTTAGATTCTGCCTCATTCTCTTCCTCCATATCTTCTCATTTTGAAACAGTGAGGCTCGTCGGTGGGTGGTGCCCTGTAGGAACTCTGCATTTCTGTGAATTACAGTTCCCTCTGTTGTCTTCTCTTTCTCTCTTGTGGGAGAAAGCTCAGGTACGTGGAGGGGGCCCCTGGCCCCAGTTCAGCCCACAGTCGTCACTGCCTCCTGACCTCCAGCTGGACTTTTTCCTGCACCCCATATGCAGTATGGGTCCTGTGGCCTTCTTTTCTAAACAACAGATTGGGATTTGAGATGCTTGTTTTTAAGGCAACAGCCAAATAAATAATTGGTGCGTGGAAACATCTGCTATTTTCACCAGCACAATCACACTTGGCTGGATGTATGTCTGGAGTGTGCGGACATCTCGCTGGATTGGGTTTTATTTTAAAACTAATTTGGAAACACCAATCTCCTTCCACCCCACGTACCCCCACTAACACCACTGCTAACTGTGTGGCCTTGGGCACGCTAGTTATGCCTTCCTCTCCTCACTTATAAAATGGGAAATGATAATAGTCCCTCTTTCTTAGGGCTCTTTGGAATGTTCAATGAGTTCACATATGCAGGCTCTTAGAAGAGCATCTTGGTTGTATGGCTTTCTGCTTGCTTTTCCATTTAAGGTGAAATGCCCTTGAGAAGGAGCCGGGCCTCAGCTCTAAAAGTGCCATAGAAAGCCTTTGGAGGTTGGCTCTACCCACGAGTTTCAGGAATGCTGCCTCCTATAGTTTATTTCTTCAAACTTAAACCTTGTGTGGAGTGTTCCTACCTTTGCCCAGAAAGTATGGCTATCACGGAATTCCTGTTTTATTCCTGATTCACCAAGCACTTACAGAGTACCTCCCTGGGATCAGGTGTTAGGGACCAGGGACAGAGAGTGAATGCGTGGCTGCTGGAGGCGTGTGCAGGAGGGCTGCAAATCACAGCGGGTGGAGGTCAGGGAGCCTGCAGTGCAGAGGGAAGGTGTGGACTGAGCTGGAGAGGTGTCAGGGAACATGGCAGTTGAGGGCAGAAGCTTCGTAGCAGCAAAGGATGTAGGAAGTGGCACTCATGTCCTGATCACCGACTATGGTAGGTATAGGTTAGGCAAGCACTGGGGTTTCCGTTGTTTGCAGGCCCTGTCCCCACGCCTTGGCAGTGCTGATGCTGCGGTCCATGGTCCTGTGGTGGGACGAGGGGAAGCTGGAGAGATGTGAGAGGCAAGGCCCAGGGACAGGGCACTTGAGGAAGTCGCGCTTTCACTCTGAGGGTGTTGGGAAAGCTTTGCCCCAGAAAAAATGGTTGGTAGGAGGACCTCGGAGCATCAGCTCTTCCCTTGGAACAAATGGCAGAAGTGGTCCCGCCCTCCTCAGGTGAGCCAGGCTATACCTTGTCACAGCAATGTAACTCATGGGTGCCCTTCCTCCTCTGCCTCCCCCAGCCTTGCCAGAGGGTCTTCAGAACAGCCAGGAGAGGCCGCTCGTCATGTGCCTGAAACACGAAGACTTCGAGTTGGCTTTCCTTCTGTTGACCAAGGGTGCAGACCCCCACGGCATTTCCCTCATGGAAGGCGATACTCCTTTGCATGCAGCACTCCACATCTTTTTAGATATCAATGGTAGGCCTCTGTTTTTTGACCAGTCTTTTCCTTGAGGAGGGCGCTGACTATTAGAACTGATGCTGTGCTTTTTGGTCTTTCCTATTGTGAAAACCAACGATCTGGAGAAGGCCCATTTCTTGGCGAGGTCCACCCCTGGCTTGATGGGAAAGCCTGACCATCATGGTCCATGGTCAGGGTGGGCTGATTGAGGAGGATGCTTAAGTTTCAAAGTTGACCATCCATAACTGACAAATGCTTTTCATTTATTTACACCATTTTCAAGGGTCCTGACATAAAGGCTCTTACAGGAGTGTTATAAGTTTATTTCAACCTTGGCACCATTGTCATGTGGGCCGGATAATTCTTTGGTATGGGAGCTACCCTGGGCACTGTAGGATGTTTAATAGCATCCCTGGTCGCCACCCACAAGATGCCAGTAGCACCTCCCAAATTGTGACAATCAAAAATTTCTCCAGACATTGCCACATGTCCCTATGAGGAGCAAATCACCCCTGGTTGAGAACCAGTGGGTTATGAAATACTTAGGGAAATTCTGACATGCCCCTGGTTCTCTCAGATCCAGGCGTCTCTGTTCCCTGAGAAGAGTGGCTCGGCACTCACAGAGTTTTGTTTGTGTCTTTCAGCTGACATCGGTTTTAACTTCCTCACCTACCTGTTGGACCTATTCTGGTCCAACTCCACCGAATTTCACTACCTCAACCCCAACATCCAGGACAGCAATGGGAACACGCTGATGCACATCCTCTTCCAGAAGGGCATGCTGAAGCGAATGAAGAAGCTGTTAGACGTGCTGGTGAAGTTTGACATCAACTTCAACCTGAAGAACAAAGAAGGCAAGGACGCACGGCACCGGATTAAGAAGAATGACCCTCTGCTCCTAGCCTGGAACAAAGCTCTCATGGAGAGCCGGCGGAAGAGCCGGCAGGATGCGGCTGCCCACCCGGGGAAATTGCCGAAGTCTGCGGCCCCTGGTCACATATCTCAGCTCAAGTCCCAGGTTTCATCCAAGTTGCTGCCAGGCAGTGTCACTGCCAGATCCCGGCCTGAAGGAGCCATGGTCCCTGACAGCTGGGAGACTCTCCCGGATGCCCAGATGGTAAGGCAGGAGCCTGAAGCTGTCAGGCCCTGCTCTCTGAGAGACCGCCTAGTGCAGGACATCACGGTTTTGATTGAGCGGGTTGAATTGGATACGTCTCTCCCAAGGGACTATCCTCAGGACTCCAAACCTCTGGAGACTGGAGATGGCACCCAAGTAAAGAAAGATGAGCTCCAGCGAGCCCTAGGGGCGGGGGGCTCTGACCATAGTGGGAACAAACTTGCCGTCCTGGAGGCAGGGGACGGACATGCTCAGGCAGGCCTTGGGGCCTCGCAGCTCATTCCTGTTGGTCACAGAGGCAGGGAGGTCTGTGGTGACCAGGATGACCCGAGCGTGCAGGAAGTTGAGTTCTGCCTCCAGGACTTTGAGAATATGACGTGGGAGATCGAGTGCACTTCGGACATGCTGAAGAAGCTGTCCAGTAAGGTGATGCCCAAGGTCATGAAGAAGAAAATCATCCTGGCTATCCAGCAGCTGGGGAATGGTGAGTGGACCCAGGGCCTGCAGAAGCGGCTGAAGCATCTAAAAGGAAACATCCAGCTCTATGAGGCCAAGCTGGACAAAGGAGCCCGGATGCTGTGGGAGCTTGCCATCGACTTCTCCCCTCGATGCAGCGAGAACCCAGAGAAGATCATTGCCACGGAGCGGAGTTCACACTCCATGGAGAAGTCAGGGCGGGTCTACACGGAAATCATCCGGATCTGGGACATCGTCTTAGATCACTGCAAACTGTCGGACTCCATCAGGGCCATCTGCAATGCCTACAACCGGGGCTTGTCCTGTGTCCTGCGAAAGAAGCTGAAGGGTATCAACAAAAGCCAGGTGTCAAACAACATGAAAATCCAAAAGCGGATACCCCGCTGCTATGTGGAGGACACGGACGCTGACAAGAGCCGGGAGCCCGTGGAGCCAGTGGAGCCCGAGTACTTCCCCCCGGCCAGCGCAGTGCAGACGGAGTACAACATCATGAAGTTCCACAGCTTCAGCACCAACATGGCCTTCAACATCCTCAATGACACAACAGCGACGGTGGAGTACCCCTTCCGGGTCGGGGAGCTCGAGTACTCGGTGATTGACCTCAACCCCAGGCCGCTGGAGCCCATCCTCCTCATCGGGCGGAGCGGCACTGGGAAGACGACCTGCTGCTTGTATAGGCTGTGGAAGAAATTCCATGTTTACTGGGAAAAAGCCGAGCGAGCAGAAAGCCCGCTGCTGGTGAAGCAGATCTGGCCAAAGAGAAAGTTGGAAGTGGAACCCAGAAAGGAGGGTCCAAGTGGAGAGGAAGAGGAGGACGAGGACGAGGATGAGGATGAGGACGAGGAAGGTTCTATGGAAATGGAGACGGTGGACAGTGGAGATGAGGAGCAGGAGCAGGAAAGTGAAGCCTGCACAGGGAGAGCCAGTGGGGAGCCTGGGGCGCCTGGCCACGGGGCGGAAGTATGTGCCCCCCACCATCCTCACCAGCTGGAGCATTTACATCAGATCTTCGTGACCAAGAACCACGTCCTGTGCCAGGAGGTCCAGAGGAATTTCATTGAGCTTTCCAAGTCTACCAAAGCCACCAGCCACTACAAACCATTGGAACCCAATGTTCACAAACTCCAGGACCTGAAGGATGAGAACTTCCCTCTGTTTGTCACTTCCAAGCAGCTGCTCCTCCTGCTTGATGCTTCTCTGCCCAACCCGTTTTTTCTGAGAAATGAAGATGGCAGCTTGAAAAGAACCATTGTGGGATGGTCCACGCAGGAAGAACTGACCATCCCCAACTGGCAGGAGGATGAGGAAGAGGCTGAGATGGATGGGGACACTGGCGAGGAGGAGAAAGTTGTGGAAATGCGTTCATGTGACATCGACCCCCGAGTGTACGTAACATTTGAGGTGTTCACCAATGAAATATGGCCCAAAATGAACAAAGGGAAAACCTCCTACAACCCGGCACTGGTTTGGAAGGAAATAAAATCTTTTCTGAAGGGCTCCTTTGAGGCCCTCAGCTGCCCACAGGGGAGACTCACGGAAGAAGCATATAAGAAATTAGGGAGGAAGCGGTCCCCCAATTTCAAGGAAGACCGGAGCGAGATCTACAGCCTTTTCCGCCTGTATCAGCAGATCAGGTCTCAGAACGGTTATTTTGATGAAGAGGATGTTCTGTACAACTTGTCCCGGAGGCTGTCGAAGCTCAAGGTGCTCCCGTGGTCCATCCATGAGCTCTATGGCGATGAGATTCAGGACTTCACTCAGGCCGAGCTCGCGCTGCTGATGAAATGCATCAACGACCCCAATGCCATGTTCCTGACGGGGGACACGGCCCAGAGCATCATGAAGGGCGTGGCCTTCCGCTTCAGCGACCTGCGCTCTCTGTTCCACTACGCCAGCAGAAACACTGTAGACAAGCAGTATGCCGTCCGCAAGCCTAAAAAGATCTACCAGCTGTACCAGAACTACAGGTCCCATTCTGGTATGTCCAGGCCTTGGGCTCACCTACAAGGGAGGTGCTGGGCATTGACCTTGGGCTGCTTTTGAAGCTGCGGCCTAGCTCTTGCGAGGCTCTTGTAGCTGAAGTAAGGATAGTATTTTGGAGTTTGTTAGTAAGTAAATATGCTCATGAGCAAGAGATCTTATGATTTCTGCCACCACTCATTCTTAGGTTGGCAATTCCAGTTGTGGTTGAGTGGAAATGGAGCACTAAGTAATACATCTTAGGGTGTTTGCCATGACATGAAAACATTGCAGGGGAGCATTGACACTGCTGGAGAACTTTATGAAAGCACTTTGCTTATACAAGATAAAGTAATGCGCCAATTGCAAGTCATTAATCCTTAAAGTAGCTTTTCTTTCAAGAAGAAGCCAAAACACAGGGGTGGCCAGTCGTGGGAGATAATATACACTCAGGTGCTTTGAACTTGTACGTCAGTGGTGCCCCTTTTCTGTGCCAGGCATGATGCCAGGCAGTTTACATCTAGTACCTATGCTTACCCCTCAAACAACCCACGAGGTATGCATCATTCCCCTTTTACAGAGAAAGACAGTGAAGCACAGAAGGTTTAAATAACATGACACCAATGCCAGAATACTTCTTTATGGTTTATAGGGTGCTCACAAATTCTGTGTCCTACGTGTCCATGAATAATATACAGTATTCTTTTACCCATTTAGAAACTATTTAATGGGCTCATGCCAGACATCTTTTTGAAACTTCCTATTTCTGCTTAACGTTGTGTTTTGGGATTTCTGCATGTCAGTAATGTGGAGCTCTAGTCCACGCATTTCTAACTCTGTTCATATTCTATTCTGTGATTATAACACAGTCTGTTGTGATGGACATTAGGTTCCTGCTAATATTTTACTGTGACATGCAATCCTGGAGTGAATTAAGTTTCAACATGGGCTGTCCGTAGCTGACAAATGCTTTCCATTTGTCTACATCATTTTCAAGGATCCTGGTAGTAAGGATCTTACTGGAATATTATAAGATTATTTCATGGTTTCTCCACCTTGGCACTATTATAACCCTTTTGTGATCTAATTTTACTTTTTTCCATGTGGATAATTTGTTGTGTTGATGCCATTTACTTCACAGTCCATCCTTGCCTGTGATTTGTAATGCTGTGCTTTGTGTTTTGTTTTGTTTTTTTCTTTCATACATCTGTGAATCTGTTTCTGGGCTCGATATTTTATTTTATTTGTCTTATGTGTCTATTCGTGGGCTATTATCACACTATTATAGTTATTATAGTTACCAAACTTGTCCAACAGCTCTTTGTAATTTGGATTGGAATTTCATTGAATTTGTTGCTCTTTGGGAAGAATTCATATTTTTACATTGTTGAGATTTCTGAGTCATGACCTTGGCCTGTTTCTCTGTTTAGATCTTCTTTTACTGCCTTCAATAATATTTTATTATTTTCCCCAGACATTTTACACAGCTGTTAGATTTGTCCTATACTTTTTGTTGCTATTATGGCTGCCCTTTTTTTAAAAAAAATTTTTTTTCTTATCAGTTATTACTAGTATAGAGGAATGCTGTTAGTTCTTTTTTTTTTTACAGTTAAAATTTTATTCTGAGTATAGGCATATTTGTATGCTGTTAGTTCTTGTATGTTCATCTGGTATCTAACAATCTTGCTGAACATCCTGACTTTTAGATTTTGGCATTTTCCTACAGATAAGGGCAGTTTTATCTTCTTTTTCATACTTGTTATTTTTCCCCATCATATTTCATTGGTTAAGTCCTTAAATAGAAGCAATAACAGGAATTTGCTGTGTTATTTCTGAAGTTAATGGGGATATTTCTATTAATAACATTTCATCATTTAAGTGTTACATTTATTGTAGGTTTTTGATAGATGCGCTTTTTCTAGATGCGTTTCAGATAGCTATAGTTTGGTGGAAAGAGAAAACACATACATACAACACACACATATATATATATATATATACATATACACATATGTACATATACACACATTCATACACATACATATATACACATACACACTCATACACATATGCGCACACACTGTAAAATTAGATTAAAATCCTGATTTGTTTAGCCAAGGATTCAGAAAATGATTAGAAGCCAGGTGGCCTCCCAGAGTATAGCATACACCACACAACTCAGCCCAGCTTTCCAGGGCTCTCGAAGTTCTCATTGGTGTTACCTATGAATCACAGGATCCGGCTGGGTCTAAGAAGCTCATCTTCTTGTTCTTCCATGGTCTTAGACTGGGATTTGTGTGGGAAGAGCTGGCACAAAGGAATTTATGCTCTTAATAGGAAATATTAGCCCTTGCTCTTCCTTCATCTGTTCAGGAAATGTTTGTTGAGCTCCTACCCTGCTTGGCACTGTGTGACCGAGATGCCTAGTTACTTCTTTGTCCTCAGGGAGCGGCTCTGATGGCACCCTCCTTCCATCGTTGGATCCAGTAGAGAGGACCTGGCATGAGTAGTTGAATGAGCCCCTCTTCTGACGTGTATTCCTGGTTCCGCGGTACTGGTCTGGGACCAGCAGCCTTTATGATCAGCACGATAGAGCATAGCAAAGGGAGTTGTTCCTGTGAACAGTTGTTTTTTGTGTTTTTTGGTTTTTTACCCCCGCTAAGTAACACACTTGGATGATTACTACACAAACCCCATTTCCCACCTCCTATCTTGGAATGGAGGCAAGACTATGGGTATATGTTTCCATATACCAGAAAAAGCCCAACTAATATGTACTAGATTTTAGAGACTTTAGAAAACATAAAATGTTAAAAAAAAATTACAAGCTATCTATAAGGCTACTCACTACTAACATTTTGTTTCATTTCCTTCTGATCTATTTTCTGTATATACATTATATGCATTTATCACACTCATGTATTGATTATGCAGTGAATATATACTATGTGTAGTGACTATTTCTCCCCATCTTTTATTCTTTTTTTAAATTGAGATTCACATAGCATAACGTTCACCTGTTTACAATGTGCAGTTTAGTGGTTTCTAACATATTCACAAGGTTGTGCCACCATTACCACCGTCTAATCCCACAACGTTTTCATCACTCGAAAAGAAACCCCACACCCATTAGCAGTTGCTCATGCTCCCCCACACCCCACTCTGTGGGAACTACTGATCTATTTTCTGTCTCTATGGATTTACCTGTTCCGGACAGTTCATATAAATGGAATCTTACAATATGTGGCCTTTTGTGTCTGGCTTCTTTCACTTAGCATAACGTTTTCAAGGCTCATCCATGTTGTAGGATATCAGGACTTCATTCCTTTTTATGGTGGAGCTGTCGTATGCCTTGAGCATGTTTATATAAAAGTTATTTATCTATTTCCTAGAAGGGCATTTAAGTGGATTTCAGTTTTTCACCACAATGAACGCTCTGATACTTTCATTAATGAAAACCTCTGGCCTTTGCTAGCTCTAAATGGGGGAGGGAACCCCACTAGCAGCTGATTTGCTTGGATGCAGCAGTTTCCAGTTGTGCTCATGATTTCTTTATATTGTATACTTTTAATGATACTAGTATTGGGTAGTAAAATTTCCCTTTATTATTTGTCCATAGCAATGGGGACATGTATGCACACTTCATGGTGTTCTACCAGGAATGTAGTATTCTATCCAGTGCTAGGTAAAGAGCACATGGCCCTTGAGAATAGTGGAGAGATCCAGGATGATCTGTTCAATCCAGCTGCAAATCCTGTCATGGAGGGGTTGAGTGACTTCTTGGACCTCGGCGTCTCTATGAAAACTGGGTCTGTCTGGTTTGTTTCACTGGGCAGTTGTGAGGATTAAATGGGATGGTTTTTATGAAGGTGCCTGTTATACGGTAGTCTTCAGTCAGCATCACTGTCAGTGTTACCTCAGAGCTTAGACAAAAAAATGGGACCCAGGGAGAAAGTTCTTTGGAAAAATCTTTTTTTGAAAATCTTTTCTCCAGCGCTGGGAATTTTTCTTGATATGGTCTTCTCTCAGCTGGATACAAACCTGGTGAAAAAGGGCAGTGGAGGCCTTGGTTGCTGCCCCAGCTAACAGCCAGCACTGCTGTTACCATGGCAATGTTGTCTCCAGTGCTCTAAGCACCAAGGAGAGGGGACAGGATAACTCTTGTTTCCTTACCATCTATACTGGCCCCTTGTATTAGCATTCTAACAGCTTTAATTGTTCAGGTTACATTTCTGCCTTGACTCTTGTTTATGAGGTAATTTTTTCTAATAGGAATGTAGGTCGGGAATGAGGTCCCACAAAACCTTAGCACAGCAACACATCTCTGCCTTCATCCACTGTACCCAGAGTAATAAGGCTCAGGGACGAAGTGATAATCTAATGAGAGCTGGAAATTGGCTTGCAATTATATGTACTATCAGGGCCAATACTGCTTCTCAGGAAAAAACAAAACAAAACAAAACAAAACTGAAATAAACAACAACAGAAAACCCCACAGAAACCAAAAAGCCAGCCATATTGTCATGTTGTTCAATGTCTGACATGTGTTTTCTGTTTTATCCCAGGAATCCTCAATCTGGCATCAGGAGTGGTGGATTTACTTCAATTCTATTTCCCAGAATCTTTTGATCGCCTTCCAAGGGATTCTGGCCTCTTTGATGGTCCGAAACCAACTGTCCTGGAGTCTTGTAGCGTAAGCGACTTGGCAATTTTGCTACGAGGGAACAAAAGAAAAACCCAGCCCATTGAATTTGGAGCCCACCAGGTGAGCTTCTTGGAATTGTATGTTTTGAAATAAAAGGCACCTCGCAATTGAAAAAAGAATAGCCTCTCTCCCAGAATGGGTAAGTTTCGGAGATGGGTGAGTGACTAATTGTTATTAATATTTCCACTACACTGGCTGACCAAGTCCATGCTGGCCTCTTCTCTTTAAAGACATTACCTGCCTCCCATAGAAATAGACTGAGCTTTACCAGATTTCTCTATGTAGAATTTGATGGGCTTTTTTTCCCCTCTCATCTCCCTTTTCTTTTTTCCAGGTAATCCTTGTAGCCAATGAAATGGCAAAGGAGAAAATTCCAGAAGAGCTGGGGTTAGCGCTCGTGCTAACAGTTTATGAAGCAAAAGGCTTAGAATTTGATGATGTCCTCCTCTACAACTTTTTTACTGATTCTGAGGTATGTCGTGCTGAATTCTTTTCACCTAATGCATGTATATGTATGAGCTACACTTCCACTCCAGGAAAAGGAATTTGGAGCTGAGTGGAAGAGGGTTTATCACAGGTGCCTGTTTCTGTTTTCAAGCATCATCCATTTAGTGTGGGGTTTGGAGTGTTTGATGTGGGTTTTGACAATGGCTGTGGGTTGTTTCACAGTGTGTCATGGCTGGTTCTCCCCGTGCCCTGCCCTTCCCTGCTCTCTTGTATTCATCTTCTTCTGAATGCCTGGTACCCAAGTGCCAGCTTCCGGTTTTCACCAGCTGCTGTTATCCTTGACTCTCGAGGATGCTCAAGTTGGAGTGAGCTCTAAGGAGAGCCTTACCAATGAAGGCAAGGTTAGCAGTGTCCACCCAATGAGGAGAGAACTGGGCAAGGTCAGTCCATAGAAAGAGACAACTCCGGGAAGACAAATGAGGCTTGGTTCCTGCACACTGGATCAGGTAATGCGGGGGACAAGAACAGCCGCCCTGTCTGGGAGCTCCCTTCTGGCATGGCTTCACCACCATTGCTTGCCGCCCATGCAGACACTGGCAGTCAGAGAGTCCCTGGAATGACCCCCAGTTACCTCTGGGCCAGCTCATTTCTTCGACTTGATGGTCTTTCTTCCCAAGCTCGGTACATTACGGGTAGAGCGACCAACTCAAGACCATTGTCCAGGGTTTTCTAGCCACTGATTTCTCTTCACCACCGTCTTTGGGTGGGAACTCAGGCTGGCTGCTGACTGTGCTGTGGGGTCTCTTTTGGGGACTTAGCTGACTGTGCCCTGGTCCCTGGTGCAGACTTCCCACTGCACATGGTGCATGCTTGAGGAGCTGGTTTTCATATCCAGGTCAGGACCACCTTTAGCTTGGACACCTTAAAATCTGCCCAGAACTGACCCTTTCCATGGAGTCCTTATTTTCTTTTTTTGATCTTTCAAAAAATGTCATGTTTGCCTTGATAATACCTGTGACGAATATTGCTGTGGGTGCTTTACAGTTTATCAAGTACTTTTTAAATGCATTGTTTCACTTCATCCTCCACCGACCCTCTGAGGTGGGATGTATTTTTATTACCCTCATCCTATCGATAAGGCTGAGGGTCCTGGAAATTAAGTCAATTGCCCGTAGGTGGCAGAGCCTAGAACTGAACTCAGATGCCCTGAGTTCTAAATCTCTACTGTATTCCCTTCCTTTTAAAGTCCTGCATGCAAATCAGCTTCCAGAACCTTCCACACTGAGTATACCATTGCCATACCTTAAGTACATTCCTTTTCTATTGACTTTTGCTAATAAAATCAGATGCAATCTCATTAAGCCTGGAACCATTTTTAATCTCTGAGGACTAACTTCTTTTTCTCATAATATATCCATTGGTCATAGTTGGACCGAGGTTCTCCTAAAAGAGGAAGGGGTAAGACTTTGTTGTTCCTGTCCTTTATTAAGTGCCAGTTGTATGCTTGTGCCAGTAAGAAGCTCAAGGAGCTCTGGACTTAGGGATCTATAACTCGTGGTTGCTTCTGCTTGTGATAGAAAAATCCAGTGATTCTGTCTCACCTTGATCCTGGAAATGGCAAAGACCTGGATACCTTGTCCCTATGCTCCCACCAATGGCTCAGTGAATTGCATGAAGTGAAAACAATCACACATTGAATCTTTGGTGACATCCACTTCATCCCATGTACACTGGAAGAACTTCTAGAAAGACCTCTGATGGGGTGCTTTCCAGGGTACCAGGGAATGTAATTATGCGTCCCTGGTACAAAGCACACGCTCAGTTTATTATTTACAACCTCAAGACCTAAAAGCGGCAGTCAGCAGATGGTAGGAAAGGCTTTAATCAAAGCCAAGAGTGACAAGGATCACGTAAGTCCCTGGTCACCTGTGGTCTGGCTGCTCATGTGGGGTTTCTTCCAGGGTGACTGGCTGAAGGCTGTTGAATAGTAATTGCTGTTTGAGATGGGGGAACTGCAGCGAGCTCCTCTCCATCCCTGTCCTCTACTCCCCCACCCCATTTATGTTTCTGGCAGGCAGTCCCTTTGAAGCACCCGTCAGTTGGGTGCGGACGTGTGGAGGGGGCTTCTTGTTGCCCTGGATTGTGATTCTTCTCTCTAGAGGGTTTATTGTTTCCTGTCCAACCACATGGTCAGTAGCACTCTCTCCTGGAACGGGGAAGGAAACAGGGAATGTTGCACCAAGTCCTCTTACAGGATTTTGCCTCATTTGGAGGAGGGGCAGTCCTTCTCCCAGTCACCCCCATACTCTCCTCCTGTGGGGTCCATTTACACTCTGCCCCGGTGAGGAGTCCTTTCCTTCACACTCATGTGAATAAGACCAGAGGGACTTTGAAAGCCACAGCTTTTATGGGCTGCTTAACTAGCCTAGAGAGCAGGCCCCACAACGCTTGGTTTGCTACCATGTTTCCCTGAAAATAAAACCTAGCGGTACCATCAGCTCTAATGCATCTTTTGGAGCAAAAATTAATATAATACCCGGTCTTAATTATTTTTTGCTCCAAAAGACGCATTAGAGCAGGTGGTCCAGCTAGGCCTTATTTTCGGGGATACATGGTAGTAGAATCTAAGCATTTTTCCTTCACAATGGCTGATCCCAATAAAATAAGCTGGATGACTTAATGCTTCTTCCTTTGTTGCCAGAAGTGCTGCAGGCCTCTATTTTTGTGTCTTCGTGGACATAAAAGGCTCTGTCTTGAAAGTCAAATGTGTTTTATTCATGGGAGCATTTAGTCATGTGCCATACAAGCAGCTTTTGCTTCTCGTTGAGCACTTTTAAAATACACTGTGCTTCACTAGCCCTTCCGAGGTCAGTCAGTCTGTGCCTCGTGCTGTCTGCTAAGAGATCCTCTCAAATGTTAAGCACATGTGTCTTTTGCCTGCTTTCTTTGGCATACAATTCAGTTGTCTAAACAGCTTTACAAAGAGGATAGTCATAATATGTCTTGAAGATGTTTTTTTTTAGTTTCCAACTATTTAAATGGTTAGATGATTCACATCTCTTTAAAAAAACCTGTTGGGCCGGCCCGGTGGCTCAGGTGGTTAGAGCTCCATGCTCCTAAGTCCGAAGGCTGCCGGTTCGATTCCCACATGGGCCAGTGGGCTCTCAACTGCAAGGTTGCCAGTTCAACTCCTCGAGTCCCACAAGGGATGGTGGGCTCTGCCCCCTGCAACTAAAGATTGAACACGGCACCTCAGTTGGTGGGAGCATGGGCTCTCAACCACAAGGTTGCCAGTTCGATTCCTCAAGTCCCACAAGGGATAGTGGGCAGTGCCCCTGCAACTAAGATTGAACACGGCACCTTGAGCTGAGCTGCCACTGAGCTCCCGGATGGCTCAGTTGGTTGGAGCGCGTCCTCTCAACCACAAGGTTGCCGGTTCGACTCCTGCAAGGGATGGTGAGCTGCGCCCTCCACAACTAAGACTGAAAGGACAACAACTTGACTTGGAAAAAAAAGTCCTGGAACTACACACTCTTTCCCAATAAAGTCCTGTTCCCCTTCCCCAATAAAATCTTTAAAAAAACCCCAAAAAACCTGTTGATTAATTTCGTAATTGGTTAGCAGCATAACCATTCTCATTTAAGAGGTAATGTTTAAAGCATTTAATCTAATATTTATATAGTTTAAGTTATGGAGTAACTTAAAGGAGGTAATGAATTGTGTCCACTCCATCTTTTCATCCTTGAAAAGGTACATAGGTGGCAAGTAGCACTATTTGAGGAATAGAAAAGTAAAGGCTAGAAGTGTTAACTAGCTACTCTCGCAAGACACAGTAAAGTATGAAGTCTGAAATTGAAATTTCATAGGAATTCTGAACCTAAATACTGCACGTAATCTGGGTACTTTAGCTTCACCAGGGTCTGTAAACCATGGCCCCGGGGGCCAAATCCAGCCCACTGCCTATTTTTGTATGGCCTGTGGCTCACAATGGTTTTTGCATTGTTAAATGGTTAAAAACATTAAAAGGAAAGTAATATTGTGTGGCACATGAAAATTACATTACATTCAATTTTAGTGTTGAAAAAGAACGCTTTGTGGGGACGTACCACAGCCATTTACGTCCTGACTATGGCGGCTTTTGCCCCATAGTAGCAGAGTTGAGTAGTTGCCAGAGAGACCATATGGCTTACGAAGCCAAAAATATTTATTATCTGACCCTGTAGAGAAAAAATTTGCCCACTCCTGGTCCCACTGTGTTTTTAGGATTTGAGTTTAGGTAAAGAGAAACGTGGCTAAAATACCACCTATTTATCAAGCATAGTGTCAGACACTTGACATTGATTATCTCCTTTCATTTTCCCAACAAACTTCGGTAGTTCTATCATCCCCATTTTAAAGAACAGGAAAATGAGACGGAGAAGAGACAAGTAAACAATTTGTCCAAGGTCACATAGCTAATAAGTGAAAGACCTGAGATATGAATTTGTTCTTTCTGACCTCAGAGTCTAAGTTACACAATGTACCCCACAGCTCCGGAATTTTCTTCCATCCTCGGTTCAATAATTTAGTTAGAACATTCTGCCACATGTGTCTTAACAGCTGACCCTAAAAGGCATCTCTTTAAACAGGTTGTGAAAAGGGGTGAGGACACTGGGTTCCTCTCTCTGTACTGTTTCTTGAAATTCTTTGCTCTCAGCATTCCTTCCAGAAGTGGGTACATGTGCCTGGCTTGTCAGCTGTCTTGGTCAAGTGTCTGGGGGAAGTTTTCCCAGAAGCTTCCCTGGTCTCTGCCTCTGCAACTTGAGCATACTCCCCTCACTCTGAGGCCATATGGTGGCCCCCTCCTCAGAGCTGGGGATGAAGGCCTGGTCCCCATCCCAGGAGAAAAGGGGCTCAACTCTCCATGAGGCCCATGGAGGCTGCGCGTACAGTTCAAAAGTATATTCTGTTGGTCTTTACTTTGTCATCATTATTCAGGCTCACAAGGAATGGAAGATCATTTCCTCTTTTATACCTTCATCATCTGACTCCAGAGGGGAAAACCAGCCACTGACTGAAGTGCCCCTGGAGAAACCCAGCTCCTCTCAGGGTCGGTCTGTCATGATGAATCCAGAAATGTACAAGGTGATTTTCTGCCATTTGTCTACACGCTTCTTTGACAGGGAGCCAGTAAACGAAGCTTGGTGGAGAAGATGAGATTAAAGATGGAGCCTGGTACTTGGTGGGTCTTCCTGTGCATGAGCACTGGGGAATGGAGGATGGCAAGGGAGCGGCAGGGATCTCGGTGGTGGCAAACTCCCTTGTCTCCACAGGGAGCTGGGCTTGATGGGTGGGGCACTTTCTGAAAGTGGAAGGGGTGGGTTATACCTTCTGTTCCTCTCTGGACCTCGGCTCTGTTCAGAAATTTTGTAGTTGCTGCTGGGGAACTCAGAAGGCAAGTCCAGGACTATAGTTAGTGGAGACTGTTGTATAGTTAGTGGAGCCTTGACTATTAAGGAATCTGGCCTCCCTTGCCCTTCACATCTCTGCTTCGTCACCAAGAAGGAGGCCAGAGCTAAGAAGTTTTATGGAGTTCTTGGCAGAGGGGGATTGATGGGGCCCTCAAGAGAATGAGGGTGACATCATGGAAAGCTGAACCAGCAAAAGCAAAAACTGGGAGAAGCTACTGTCCTAGTTTTATGTCTCATATAAAGTATAAAGCAAATAAATAGAATAGCAGTTATCAGGTTATTTCTGTAAATGCCTCGAAGGCTTTGCAGATACAAGAAGTTAAATCACTGCTGAGCTTTGCATACTTGTAGGCAGCCACAAATCTGTTGTTGTCTTGAAATGTTATTTAATCATGTAGATCTTCCCTAGTCCAAGTCATAATCCCCTTATATCCACAGTCCCCAGTCCGGGGGTAGATCATGAGTAATTTAGTTCTAGTGATAGTTATAATATAATAGAAGTATATGACTGGTTTAATTTTTAAAAATCAGTTCCAGTAATTGCTCAAGATGTAACCACTGGGGTAAACTGAATGGAAGGTACGTGGGACCTCTTTGTATGATCTTTGCGACTTCCTATGACTCTATAATATTTTAAAATATGAAATCACAGCAGACCCCAAGGGTGGTCCTGTACTAATGGTGTGCTCCCTGCTAGAGCTTTGCCTGTCTCTTCTCCGGCCACAATGAGCTCCTCAGGTTTTCATGGCCTAGGCTATGGCGCTAGCTACTTCTCTACAATTTACACCTCGTGTTTCTCCCAAATCAGAGTTTTAGCCCATTGAAGTGTGTCACCTTCTCGCTACAGACAAAAGGCTCACTCATCATCTTTTCCCTTCATCTTGTCTTTAGCTCCTCAATGGCGAGCTGAAGCAGCTGTACACCGCCATCACACGGGCTCGGGTCAACCTCTGGATCTTCGATGAGAACCTAGAGAAGCGGGCTCCTGCTTTCAAATATTTCAATAGAAGAAATTTTGTCCAAGTTGTGAAGACAGATGAAAATAAAGGTAAGAGCTCATCAAAATATTCTGGCTGTTGGATAGGAAGCGTGTTACTATCAGCTGTTCTTAGAGTGTGGTATAAAGGGTATCGTTTTTTGAAAGCACTTTCTTTTCTATTCTGGGAAATAAGAGTTGCTATTTATTGCTAAGGTGTGCTGGAAAGTGTGGTCGTAATGGGATTGAAAGGGTTAACTCCTTTGGGGAACATCTTTTATTGTCCTTTAAAAGTGAGGGTCATGGGCAAAGGTTGCAGGAAATAGGCTCTGTTGGGAGAATACAAATTATTATGGGCTTTTGGACAGCTGATTGGCAATATCTATTAAAATAAAGGATGCACATACCTTTGGACCCAGTAATTCCACTTCTAGGGATATATCTTGCGTAAAATCTCAAAGATACATGGACAAGAATGTTCATCACAGGTCTGTTTGTAATTATAAGAAACTAAAAACGACCTAAGTGTCCACCAATGCGAAACTGTTTACAGTGGCTCCTCTGGTTCTAGAATTGATGGGTGTCGAGTTGTTGAGGAGCTATGGATACCTTTTACTTTTCACTTTTATACCCTTCTGTGCTGTGTGTAGTGTTTTGTTTTGTTTTTAAAAAAACTGTTGTCATGTATTGTTTTCATAATTTACAAAGACTAGCTAATTGAAAAATGGAGTGAAGATTTCTTGATAGGATAACTGGGGGAGAAATCAGCAGCCCTTCATGAAGGAGACAATTGTCATCTTTGTTGTGGCTTAGCTATTGAGTTGGCCCCTCCAGGCCACAGTTAATTTCTCCAAAGACAGGGGAAAGCACAGGGCATGGCTGCTGTACAGAGGGGTCTGCTGGTTTCCTCAGCATGTTTCAGCCAGTTCTTTAGGGGGCTATTTCTGCTTACAGCCAATGGCTGAATTGGGAACCGGGATTAGATGTTTTCTTCCTGGGCCCTGACTGCTGTGGTTTAATGGGAAAACTTGAAGGCTTGGGGCTGACCTAGCTTCTTATTAGAACCCTCCACCTGTGTGGCCACAGGCCTTGTTCAGGTCCCACTTTCTCTCCCTGGGCCTTCACTTCCTTAACTGAAAGACAAACGAGTGGGTGGGGCCTACTGTGGCCATTTTTACTCTTCCCTACACTCTTTTTATTCTCAAAGTTTATGTTCTGGCACCCATAATAAGAGATTGTCAAGATAGGCATCTGCTTTACTCTCAAAATTCAAAATAAAAAAGGATTCTAATTTATTTTGTCTTCATAGTATTAAGAATACAAGAAAAAGTACAGTCTTAATTGTGTTACAAGCTGCACATGGTAAAGTCTTTGAGAACATCTGTTCCCGCTGTGCAGGGGAGCTTGGGATGAGCGTAGTGACTGCGTGGTTTGGGTTTCTTCAACGTGGTGCTGGCGGAGTTCACTGGCCCTATGCAGAGAGATACTGCAGGGCTTTGCTGTAGGGATAAAATGTCACCAGGGCACTAATAGTGAATATGGACTCAGAACAAGATGCTGCGAAGTCATCTTTGCTGTGGAGCCTGTCAGCCCGCAAGGAGGGGTCAGGCTCTAAGGCTTAATGTGTGTTTTTGCACCTTCTAAATAAAGCTGGTGCGTCTGCCTTGCTCCCCGGTTAATAGCCATTAGCCTGGATATCTCTAGCCCTCTCAGCTCAGATTTGGCCGTCAGCGTTGTTCTGGTAGTCAGTGCCATTCCTGGGCTCGATGAAGCTGTGGCTCAGACCTGCAGGGAGTGTCGCCCACGGCTGGTGCTGCTCAGGGGGCTGAGGGTGGGGAAGCTGATCCAGTCACCAGCAGGCTAGTGAGGATAACAGACGGGTCTGACAGCAGGTCGTTTGCAATAGTCTGTGTCCACCAACGGGAGTGTCAGATTGCTCACTATGATGAGGGCAAAGTCTGCACATTTGGAAACACTGTAAAATCCTGTCACGTTGTCCCTTGGTAAGGCCCGGCCATGGGACTTTGCTGAGAGCTACATAGCTTTGGATTTTCAAGGAGGAGTTATGAAGCCCTATCGTCTTCTAATTCACAGCCGTAGATAAGGAAGGTAGAGCAAAGTTCACAAACCAAACAGCATGCTTTCTCACCCTCACATCCTCCTTCCAAAACCCACAACCACCTGGCCTGGTAAGAGAATCTATATCTTAAAATGAATGCTAGGAAGACAACTCAGGTGTATTTGTTTGCTAAGGCTGCCATAACAGAATACCACAGACTGGGGGACTTAACAACAGAACTTTATTTTCTCACAGTTCTGAGGGCTAGAAGTCTAAGATCGAGCTGTCAGTAGCGTTGGTATCTTCCGAGGTCTTTCTTCTTAGCTTCTAGATAGACTTCCTCTGTGTGAGCTCCTGACATTTCCTTGCGTATGCGAATCTCCTCTTCTTATAAGAACGCCAGTCAGATCGGATCAGGACCCACCAGAACAGCCTCAATGTAACTTAATCATCTTTTTAAAGTCCCTGTCCCCAAATACAATCACATTCCAAGGGACTTGGGGTTAGGATGTCACATATGAATTTTTAGGTGGGGGGCAAAATTCAGCCCATAACAACAGGTTGAAGTGAACAAATGCCAAGAGAAGCAAATTCACGTTGCTTTTTCATTTTAGACTTGGATGACAGCATGTTTGTTAAGACCTCCACCCCTGAGGAGTGGATCGCACAAGGGGAATACTATGCAAAACATCAGTGCTGGAAGGTAAGCGGCTAGACCCGCAGCTACAGGAGGGGTCGTTGCGACGTGTGGCCTCGTCAGGCCTCATGGCAGGTTTCCCACCATCCCATTTTCACTGTGACCGGACGAGGGTAATGGTGCTTGTGCTACTTCTTCTGAAACATCAGGTCACCCCTCTTGCTCCTTCATTTGGCCACGTGCCAGCATGGGCTGATGGGAAAACGGAAGGTCATGGCTTTCGCCCCACTGAGGAACACTTCTATTTGTTTTCTCCTGTATTCTAAGCTTAAAAGGTTTTGCCGTAGTCATATGGTGTTTTTTAAACTGGAACAAATCGTTCTCTTGTTTTTTTCCCCCCAAATCGATCAGACATGGACTTCGCGGCCAATTTGAGTCTGGTGGGCACAGGTTAAACTTTATCACTAGACTGAGCTGACTGACTGATTTCCGGCCACAAGCCATCATAGTGAGCCTAGCGTTCTTCTTTCAGGAAATGTTGTCACCATTAGTCCTTGAAATATTGAAACCAGCATAAAAAGCTCCATCCTTTTCCCCACAGTCGGCATCCCTACACGTCACATGATCTCAGGTGGGGCACCATGGCCTGTGTGTCTCCTGTGATGTAACGGTAATGATGTCTTCGCCCGCAGGTCACAAACACCTTCAGCTCAACAAAGTCATCATGGGCCCAGTCTAATTCCATCTCTTCCCTGTGTCACCTGCAGCTTGTCAGATGTCCCCCCCTCCTGGTTGCGTGATGGCTTCTGCAGGGCTAAGCACCTCATTTCCCTCAGCAGCACCCCAAGCAAGAAGGAGGGGCAGGCCCTCTCTTCTCGTGTATCTTTTTTATCATGAAGTCCCGGTGGACTTCTCCTTACATCTCATTGGTCAGCACTAGATCACATGTCCATGCCTGGCTGTAAGGGAGTCTGGGAGAGCAGTCCCATGTGACAATGCTGGTCCTTCATGGCAGGCAGGTTCTACCATCAGGCAAGAAAGGGAGGAGTGAGTGCTGTGGGTAACTGACCAACCGTGTTTGCCAGCCCAGGCACGATCAGACAGGAACGCATTGCCCTGAGATTTGACTCTCCCAGGCACCTGCAGTGCCCCATGCTGGTGCAGGAGAGCTTCCTGAGAGAATACCTGAAACTGAATTCTGGTCAGAGTGCTTTCTTTCCTTTCTATGCCTCTGTGCTCGTGTCAGACTTGGGTCCAACTCCTCGAATGTTATAGGGAAAGTGCCTGCAATTTCTCTTGCTACTTCTGAACAAATGTTTTGAGACAGTGATTTCTTGAAGGGCTTGTCCTGCTGCTTTCATGATTCTTCTTTTCACTGGAATGTCATAGAGTTGGACCCTAGTGAAGGTACTGGGAAGTGATGACTACAGTGAAATTGCAAGTCAGAATTTACTGGAAGCCACTGTTGGAGGTGCCTTCTCTCTGACATGCCTGGAAGAAGAAACTCTCAGAGTTTTCTTTTTCCCTATTAGGAGAATTTTGTCTCCTGTATGAGGAAAAATGGTTTTATCTACAACAAGTAACTCCTATTTAGGGTTTATCAGTTACTTTTTGCTGCATGACAAACAACCCCAAAATTTAGTGGCTTAAAACAAGTCACTTATGTATCTCATAGTTCTGTGGGTTGGCAAAACTGAGTTCAGCTGAGTAGATCTTCTAGTCTCAGCTGGGGGACTCATATGTCTGAATTTAGCTGTCAGTCAGCAAGCAGGTTGCTTCTGGGGGTTGGCTGGCTCTTGGCTCAGGTGATGGGGATGAATGGGCTTCCAGAGAGAAATTGTGTTGAGCCCAGAAAAGCCACCGGGTGACTTTGGGCCAATCACTCTGTGTCTCTGACCTGAGATTGCTACTATGTACAGTGAGGAGCTGGAAACTTCTCACACATGGTTGATGGAAGATTAACTGAACGCCTGTAAGATATGTATTATGTACCTTTTCCACGGCTACTGGGTACTTCCAGAAGGAACCTTTGAGTGTGAAGTGTTAGCAGTAACATTGTTGGGCTTTGTCCTCGGAGGCTGTTGTCTTTAGCTTGCCGGCACCTTCCCGCTCCTTCCTCTTAGATTGGGCTGGGGTGAGACTCAGTGCTTTGTCGATGCAAACACAGAATGCCCGCTCTAACTCTTGTTCTGTATGTCACCTCCATTACCTTGTGGGTTCTTGAAACCGTTTGCCTTTTCCAGGTTGCAGCCAAGTGTTACCAAAAAGGGGGTGCGTTTGAGAAGGAGAAACTGGCACTGGCCCACAACACCGCCCTGAATATGAAATCTAAGAAAGTCAGCCCCAAGTAAGAGTCTCAGGTCATTTCGGGTTTGCTCTGATGAGATCAGCAGGTAAATATGTTGGTGTCAGGTCAACGGTTCACGGAAACTCTGTTTTGTTTCCCCCCGTCCCAGGGAAAAGCAAATGGCTTACTTGAAACTGGCTAAGACCTATTTGGAGTGCAATGAGCCAAAGCTGTCCCTCAAGTGTCTGAGCTACGCCAAGGAGTTCCAGCTCTCTGGTCAGCTGTGCGAAAGGCTCGGGAAGGTACGCTGCAGCCCACAGCTGCTCCTGGGAGAATTATAGTGCCCTCGGGCAGGTTGACGGGTGGGCTTTCTACGTCTGTTTGTGTCAGGAAGGGGCTCCAGTCCTCCAAAGAGAGAGAAGTCGGCCCTGTTGACTCTAGGCTGGCCCTTCTTTCTCTACATGCTCAAGTGTTTAGATGGCTCCATATGCGTGTGCACGTGCGTGTGTGTGTGGTGTTCATGTCTGTGGGAATGTTTGCGACCTGATAGTAACAAGTAGCCCAAGTGTTCTGATCAAAGGGGTGATGGGCTTCAGAATATTTCTGCCTTCTCTTCCTCTATGTTCATAGTCTGGGGTCTGCCTGGGTGAATGGCTTGGCATTTACACACTGGTCTTTCTATGTTCCCAGTAATCAATTGCTCTGGAACTGTACCCACCAGGTTGACAGCCACTAGCCACATGTGGCTACTTAACTTAAATGTAAAGTTAATGAAAATTGTAAATAAAATTAAAAATTCAGTTCCTTAGTCTCACTCGGCACATTTCAAGTGCTCATTGTTATAGAACATTTCCATCCTTGCAGAAAGCTCTGTTGGACAGAGCTGATGGTCTAGCTACTCACAGAGTGGTCGGCAGGCTGGCAGAGGGCCACACACTCTTACTTGTCTGAGATAAGATTAACGCAGAAGGTGAAGGGAAGTAGTTACAAATTTTTATAGCCATTTGGCGTTGCTGTGACATCCAAGTGGGGATACTTTTCCTAGTGATTCATCGTTTTATTGAGTTATAATTGACATGTAACAGTGTATTAGTTTTAGGTGCACAGCGTAGTAATTTGATATATATATATATATATATATATATATAGTGAGATGATCGCCCCAATAAGTTTAGTCAATATCCATCACCACCCATAGTTACGATATTTTTTCTTGTGAGGAGAACTTTTAGGATTTCCTCTCTTAGCAATTTTCAAATATACACTACAGCATTATTAGCTTGCATCAGCATGCTGTACATTACAAGGTTCTTTTTTTATAATTGGGGAATATTGGGGAACAGTGTGTTTCTCCAGGGCCCCTCAGCCCCAAGTCATTGTCCTTCAATCTAGTTGTGGAGGACACAGCTCAGCTCCAAGTCCAGTCACCGTTTTCAATCTTTAGTTGCAGGGGGTGCAGCCCACCATCCTATGCAGGAACTGAACCGGCAACCTTGTTGTTGAGAGCTCACGCTCTAACCAACTGAGCCATCCGGCTGCCCCTCCGGAAGCTCAGCGGCAGCTCATTGTCTTCAATCTAGTTGTGGAGGGCTCAGCTCACTGACCCATGTGGGAATCGAACCTGCAGCCCTGTTGTTAAAAGCTTGCGCTGTAACCAACTGAGCCATCCGGCCACCCATAAGATTCACTTTTAATGTATCAGTTGTGATGGATTGGATGTGTGAAACCATCTCGTCCTTCCCCACAGGCGGCATGAGAAACGGTGCTCTAGGCGCCCAGCTGTGGCTGGAGCATTTCCCCTCATGGGCTTTATGACCCTCTAGTAGGGAGGTGGGTTTGCACATCTGTATGTGAAATGTAGTAAGTCCTGGATCCTCAGAGCATCCCAGGCACTGGGTGGCGTGGGGGGACCTAATGGGATGTTTGATGTGTGCCCCCAGTGCTGCCAGCCCTGTCCCATGTTTATTATGGGATGTGACTTGTGAGGGAAATGAGGATGGAGTAGGGATTTCAGTGTAGGTGAAAGTTTAACTCTTAAGATTCCAGGAACTAGAATCGTTTCCAGCCTCTCCATATTCCTTAGCACCCTCCCTCCAATCTCAGTACCACCGCCTGGACCCCAAACAGTGACAACTACAGGGGACAGGCCTAAGCCTCTCACTTTCCCCTTTTTGCCTACCAGAACCTGTCATGGCTACACCAGAGACCCCTTGTTTATCTGCCCACCTTGCCTCCGCCAGCCTGCCAAGCGCTGCCTTTAAAGTGGGGCAGGGTGGAGGGAACCAGGAGGCCACAGAATAGCCCATGTTCCCTTCTCCAGGACCTCAGAGCCTTCAGAGTGTGAGGCCACTCTGCTCCTAGAGACACGTTCCCTCTTCCCTTCCACTTCACAGGCCTGACCTCTGGTGTCTACCCTCTCCCACCAGTACATTCTAAGCCCCACCCAGGGAAAGAGTCAGATCACTTTTTTTTTTAATTAGGCCCCTCCCTGGAAGGGCGTTTGAGCCTCAGCCACGACCAGCCCTCTTGTGGTCATCCCACCAAACTAACCAGTCTGACTCCAATTGACCAGTGTGGTAGCAGCCTTTGCCCAAATCCTTAAGCCAATCACTTCCCTGTTCCCAGCCCCAAATCTGTGCTACCCCGGGGAAGAAATGCTTGGGAGGGGGCCACGGGAGTGTAAGATTTCCTTTCAGGGATTCCTCTGCCTCACCTGCTTCCTGCCTCTCTCCAGAGAGCAACACTGGTTTCCCTGGAAACCTCTCAAGGCCCTTGGAGCAGAGTGGGCCTGAGTGGGGAGCTGCCTCTGAGAGCCTTCCCCTGTCCCTCTCCTCCCTCCAGTTGTGTGCACACTTGGCACCGAGGTGGGCCACACTCTAGGAGTTTTCTCTGAGTACTCAGCCTTGTCAAGAAGAGGAAAGGAAATGGGTGGTTAGATGTACTGATTATGGGGTTTTATTGATGTGGCAAGATGGGTCTAGGCGCTCCCCAGTCTGTGAGGTCTCTAGACCTAGAAGAACCTCACACCTGAATCTTGGGTATACTTTGGTCCTTCCTGTAGTGTGTCTCCTTAAATAAAACCCAGCTAAAATTTACTAGAGGGCCTGGCATAGGTATTTGGTTTCATTTAATTTTGATTTTGTTTTCTCTTTGGATCTCCGGTGCATCAAGCAGAGTTGCATATTGTTAAATATTCAATAAGCAGATGGGCCCCTGCTGTGTACCGGGCACTGTGGGTGCTCAGAGGCCTCTGCCCCTGGAAGGGAGACGATAGAGAGGCCAATGGTATATAAGGTGAGCGGTGATGAGGGCCAGGTGAGAGGAGAGAGGGGTCGGTGTTTTAGACACAGGGCAGTCAGGGAGCTGACTTTTGAGCAGAGACTATGAGAATGATTTCTGGAGGGCCCGGAGGGACAAGGGTCCCTGCAGGCAAAGGCCTCAGGCTGGGAGTGGGTGGATGAGTTTGAAGAACAGCAAGGAATCGTTTGGCAGGAGCAGAGTGAGCGGGACAGAAATGGTAAGATGAACAAGAGAGTGTGGCAGGCACCAATCACGTAAGGCCTCGTGGTCCATGGTAGGGATTGGATTTTGTTCATGTGTGGTGGGGAGCCAGAGGAGGTTCTGATTGGTGAGTGACAGGAAGCGAATTATTCGGATGCCCTATGGAGAGGTCTGTAGGCAGCAAGAGTAGAAGCAGAAGGTCACTTAGGAGAGTCTAGTGGTGGCTCAGGCCAAGGTATGTGGCTTGGAATGCCGTGGTGGTGGTGGAGGTGGTGGGAAGGGGTGGTGTCTGGGAAATGCTGGGAGAGCCAGGCAGACAGGATTACTCGTGGGCTGGATGGGCAGTGGGAGAGGGAGAGGAGAGGAGTATAGGCTTCTGTTCACAGCCAACCCACCCTTGGTGGGTACCAGGCCACGTTCACGGCATTTTACTTTGTTCATCCTCTTCCTCTTTTTAGCCAGTCTCCATTCCCATTGTCTTCTCACCGGCAGCCCTCCCAATACATTTACTATATGTTCCCATATGCACGCATAATGGAAGAATAAATAGTAGTATTTTCTATACCTATATATTTTCGGCTTATCTTAATAACATCTTGCTCTGTTTTTCACTTTTTCCGCCTCCTGCTGTAGTGTTACGGTCTGGCCAGGTTTCTGACCGCGGATAGTATTCTAGAGTAGGCATCCACTGCATTTGAGTTATCCATTTCCCTACTAGTGGACGTCCAAATTGCCACCAACTCCTGGCTGCCACACACCGAACGGTGGCGCAGTGCATCTCCTTCCAGGCCTGTCTGAGACCAGGGAGGTGTTCTGCTAGAGGTGGGCTTGATGGCCCCACGGTATGCGTATACTTCACTCCGTAAGTGAAAGTGAGAGCCACGTGGCTTCCAGAACAGCGGTGCCCCACATCCCTAACCAGGTTCAGTGGGTATTGATTTTCTAACTTTTTCAAAACCTGATGGATGTCTCCCACTGTGGTTTTAGTTTGTACTTCTCTGATTATTAGTGAGGTTGAGCAACTTCATTTATCTGTTGGTCATTCAAGTTTCCCCCACTGTGAATTGCTGGTCTATATCCTTTGCCTAATTTTCTGAAAAATCTTTTTTTCTTTTCTTTTCGTGTGTGTGTGTGTGTGTGTGAGTTTGTGGTTGCCAGAATCCATTTAATATTCTAGACCTGCCCAGCCTAGTACAGTGGCCACTACCCACGTGTGGCAATTAAAATTAATTAAAATGAAATGAAACATAAAATTCAGCTCCTTTGTTGCTTTACCCACATTTCACGTGCTCACTGTTCACACGGGGCTAATGGCTGCCATACTGGATACATAGATACAGGACCTTTTCATCTTCACAGGAAGGTCGATTGGACAATGCTGACCTAAATGTTAATGTTTGTCTTCTCTCCGTTAACTGTATTTCTCATGGCCTTTGTTGAACAGTTTTGTCGTAATCAAATCCATCAGTTTCTCTCCTGAAGTTTGTGTGTTTTGGGTTTTGTTGAAGACCTCCTTTACCTCAAGGTCACAAGATATTCTTATATATTTTCCTCCAATAGCTTTCACCTTAGATCTCTGAGCCAGCTAGAGCTTAACTTTGTGTGTGGTCTATGGCGTGATATTGGGATTTAACTTTATTTTTTCCCTATAAAGAATTAGTTTTCCTAATAGTAGCTATGCGTTAGTGTTTTCCCCTAGAGTCTAACAAATTGCAAGACATATGACCATCCTCTTTATTCTTTAAGGTGTTGGTGTATTTTTAAGATAAAAAGTTACGTTACGAATACTCTAAGAGGAAAATTTTACTCTGTCCTAGATAAGAGATGCCGCCTATTTCTACAAGCGAAGCCAATGCTACCAAGATGCTTTCAGATGCTTTGAGCAGATTCAGGAATTTGACCAAGCCCTCAAAATGTACTGTCAAGAGGAGCTTTATGAAGAAGCTGCTGTTGCAGTGGAAAAGTAGGTTTTATTCTCTCCCTCTCCCTTCCACCTACTCTCAGGGGGGTTGGGGAGGGGCAGCCTGCCCCAGGTGGTGTTGTCCTGCTCTTCTGCAGTGTGTGGACCATGTCACCCTCCTTCCACCAGAGTGGTGTTCTTGGTGCTGGGTCAAGAGCTCCTTCAGAGGAGGACTCTGTGTTCTCCTTCTAAGCTTCAACACAGGAACCGAAGAAGGTGAAGGGTGTAGTCTGAGTGCGTATATGCATAGAACATGCACAGCAGGTTTGTGCTTAGTGGTTCTGTCCTCTCACCTTTACCTGCTCAGTTGAGTTTCACTGTTGGGTGGATGGATACAGGTAAGAGCACTAGGGGGCAGTCAAGACTTTGCTTCGTCATGATCTACTGGCAGATGCTCACCCACGCACTTACACGTGTGTGTATGATACGTATGTACATGTGCCTTCAATTGCAGGCCACATGCATTTCATACATGACCCAGCGGAGGCCTCCTTGAGCCTTTAGCGGATATTCCAGAGGTGAAGTGGAGATGGGTGGAGTTAATGGTTGACAAGGAATCTAGAAACAGCATGAGGTTGGCGTCCCCCAGGAGATCGCCCTGGTGGTATGAGACAGCTAGAATTACAGAGTCTGCTTTTCTGCCTTTCTGTTCAGCAGGGGTTTGAGTTCACACATAGCTCCTGGGAAAGTAGGCTATGGATTGGTTCTGTTTTGCTTTACACCAAGTTATACATGTGACAAACATAATTGCCCCAGAGGTTCAACCCTTAGGTTTTAATTTTTAAGTTTACTTTTATCAAAGTATAACATATATTTTAAAATGTGCACATAATTTTCACAATAAATACACTTGCATAACCAGCACCTCGATAAAGAAATTGTTTTCTCTTTGGAAATGGAAAAGTAGGTATCCAGTGCCACGGTTGGTAATTGAGCATATTCCTTTATCTAGGTCTTTGGGGCCATTGCGCATCTGATACACACAATGGGTATATATTAGTCAGCTCAAACTGCTCTAACAAGATGCCACAGATTGGGTGGCGTAAACAACAGAAATTTATTTTCTCATAGTTGTGGAGGCTAGATCAAGGTTCCAGCCAATAGGGTTACTGGTGTGAGCGCTCTTCCTGGCTTGCAGGTGGCTGGCTGCCTTCTCTCTATGTCCTCACGTGGCCTTTTCTTGGTAGCACATGTGGGAGTGGAGGGGATAGGGTGGGAGAACTTGCTTTCTGGTGTCTTTTCTTATAAGGACACTAATCCTGTCAGATCAGGGCTCTAACCTTATGACTTTATTTAACCTTAATTACTTCCTTAGAGGCCTCATCTCCAAATACAGTTACACTGGGGGTCAGGGCTTCAACACAGGAATTTTGGGGACACAAACTATCATTCTAGAACAGGTGCCAGCTGTGACATTTATTGGGTTCCCAATTATCAGGGTGCTACACAATGGTGTGAGTAATGGACCAGGCCAATGCCTTGTGAGTTCATATGACAAAACTGATGGAGAGTTGTTTTTTTTTTTTAATACTTTTAATTATTTATTTAACTTCTCACTTTTCCAACAGAGCACTGAAGAAGCGTAGATTTTTTTTTCCCCCAGAAACATTTTTTTGGTCCCTTATTACTTTATTTTTTTCAGCTTTCTTAAGGTATACAATTGAGTTTTTAGTATATGTGCTGCCGAAGCGAGCACTATAACTGAGCTTTTAATGATGTGTTGAGTTGAGATCTAAGTGTAGTTGTCTGAGTATTAACCAGAGTTTCTCACTAGATTTATCTGAGTGTCCTTTGAATGCCGTGTGTACTGGATGTAGAATTCAGTTGCTAAATGGTGTAACGCAAAATTCAATTGCTAACTGGACATTTTATATTTGAAAGAAAATACCTAGGTAGTTCCTTAAACTTGCTAAAAATACTCCCTACTCCATCAGCCGGTGCTCACATGAGAAGTGTATTCCCTTTCTTCATCTTCATTTATACCCCATTCACACAGGGCCTGTTATACTAGGAAATCTGATGTTTGTAGGATAAACTGAGGCATCACAAGGTCCCTGGCCACTTCTCTGGTTGTGAGGAAATGAATTTTGTCCCAATATGAGAGTTCAAAAGTAAGCATGTTTTGTCGGATTGTTCCAATGCCTTGAAAATTGGTAGTGTGGGATATACGGACTTTGATGAGCAGTTCATTAGTCTTACTCTAACTGAACCCCATACAGACCTGGCAAAAGAAAGAAATCACGAGTTGGTTAATTAGAGGAAGACTAATGTAATTGCTGGAGTGTGCAACCCCCGTCTTCATCCTCTCTCATTAATCACATATCAAACTGAATAGGTTTGTATACCCAAAAGGATTATCATGCTTTTATGAAAGTGTAAGGGATTTATTTTTCAAGGATAATTTTGACTGCATAACTTTTGCACTAGAGATTGACTTTCAGACTTAAGTTTCAATTACTTAGGTTGCAACTGCATTGTATTTCACTAATCAAACACACTAATACTTGGCTCCTTTGGAAAATAAAGAATTAATTTTATCATTGTAAAATGAAGCATTTATAAAGATGTTGGATAAGTTGAGGTCCTATTTTGTAATTTATTTCCTTTAAGTTTCTCTGTGCTATGTTTTGGAGGAAATTTTCTATTGGTTGGGTGATAATGAGTTATCATTTGTGTCATCTGTCATTGTAGGTATGAAGAAATGCTAAGGGCCAAGACCCTTCCCAAACCCAAGCTCTCCTATTCTGCCAGTCAGTTTTACTTAGAAGCTGCAGCAAAGTACCTGAGTGCCAATAAGATCAAGGAGATGATGGCTGTCCTCTCGAAGCTAGACATAGATGACCAGCTGGTGTTCCTGAAGTCTCGGAAACGGCTCGCAGAAGCCGCAGACCTACTGAACAGGGAAGGTCGGAGAGAAGATGCTGCTTTGCTTATGAAGCAACATGGCTGCCTCCTGGAGGCTGCCAGGCTCACTGCCAACAAAGACTTTCAGGCCTCATGTCTGCTGGGGGTTGCCCGCCTCAATGTAGCCAGGCAATTGGATGTAGAACATACCAAGGCCATTCTGAGCGAAGTCCTTGATCTCTGCTGCCAAACCAATCAGCTGTCCGGCATTGCTGAGGCCCAGTTCTTGCTGGGGGTAATCCAGGGAGACTTTCAGAAGCTCAAGGATGCCTTCTTTAAGTTTGACAACCTCAACCACTCAGCTGGAGTGGTGGAAGCGCTCTACGAAGCCACCAACCAGTGTGCGGCTGAGCCTCAGAAGGTTCTAGCCCTGGCTCCGGGGGGCTTGGAAGTCCTGCTCAATCTGGTCAGAGCCCTCAAAAGAGTGACCAACAATGCTGAGAAGGATATGGTCAAGTCTTGCTTTGAGTTTTTTGGGATTTCTCAGGTAGATGCCAAATATTGCCAGATAGCTCAGAACGACCCTGGACCCATATTAAGAATAATTTTTGACCTGGATTTGAACTTGAGAGAGAAGAAGACAAAAGACCCTTTCTTGATAATGACTGACCAAGTGAAATTAGCCCTAAACAAACACCTTTTGAGCAGGCTGTGTCAGATCACACGGAACCTGCTTGGGAAGAACTACCCGGGCATCTGCATGAGGTTTATTGTTGGCTTAAAATGTGAGGATAAAAATTGTGAAGATTTCCATAGGCCTTTGCGGCGTTGTGAAGCCAGGTGTTTGGTTCAGTCAAAAATGCACCTGGTTGCAATCAATGGATTGCTTTTGGAAGCCAAGAAAGTGTTCCCTAAAATCTTAGCTGAAGAACTTGGAGAAATTGATTACATTTTGTCTACGGATATGTATCACCTTTGCAAATCCTTCCTGAATGTCCTCTTCCCTAAGCATTTCCATCAAAGAGTGTTGTCAGAAAACCCCGTGGCATGCAAAGAAATCCTGAAACCAAATTATAAATCTTTCCGATCTTACAGGTTTGCTCTGAAAGAGTACATCCATTTCCTGTTTCAAAACGAAAGGGCACGAAGGCGCCGGGAATCTACAGACCTGTGGCTCAGCGCCATGCAGGCGTTCCTCTCCTCCTCCAACTACCCGGAGGAGTTTGAAAAGCTGCTGCGCCAGGAGGAAGACAATTACCACAGGGAACTCAAAGCTCTAGAGTCTGAAAAAGAGGAACGGGGCAGGGGGAGAGGCAGCAGGATGAGAGGAATAGAAGGGAAATTCGGCATGCTGGCACCCAACAAGGATGACGCGAGTACCGAGAAGACCCACCTGTGCTTCATCCGGCTGCTGGAGAATTGCATCGACCAATTCTACGTGTACAGGAACCCAGAGAACTACAAGAGGCTCTTCTTCCGTTTCATGAACGTCCTTGTCAAGCGGTGCAAAGAACCACTCATCCCCAGCATTGGAAACACAGTGGCGCTGCTGGAGTTCCAGTTCATCCACTGTGGGGTGGTCCTGGCCCGCCTCCGGAAGAACACCATCCTGTGCCTCCCCAAGAGCTACCTTGCGCTCTTGTACTACTGGGAGTTTCTGTGCAGCAAGAAGGACAAGGAGCTCGGGGACGTGTTCTCCATCATTCAGGAGTACAAACCTAAGGATGTGACAAGAGCCGTTCAGGATTTCCGGTTCCACCTGTCCTACCTTGCCAAGGTGCTCTGCGGCTACGAGAATATGGACTTCAACGTCCTGCTGGATGCCTTCGCCGACATAGACTACGTGGTGTCCGGGGAAGCAGAGCGGACTCTGGTGCTGTGCTTGGTGATGCTGGTGAATGCAGAGGCCATTCTGCAGCCGTTCTGCAAATCTCTTCTGCATCGCCACTTCCAGGAGATCGAGAGGAGGCTGCAGCTGATGAGCATGGATTGTCCAGGCCAGGTTCCCGAGAGGCTCCTGAAAGTGGTGAAACAGGTGTTGATGGCAGTCAGTGTGAAGTCGATGGCAGAAGCGCTGCAAGACCTGCTCTTTGAGCGAGATGAAGAGTACCTGATGGACTGCTGCTGGCGGTGGGACAGCGTGCACACCAAAGGGGTCATGGTCCGCGGCCTCTATCACGAGGAGGTCAAACTAAACCGCCTGCTCTGTGTGGACCCCGTGGACTACTCTGCCGAACCGGAGTGTGAGTTTGACCAGAACGAGACGGATGAGCTGGCGTTAGAAGACCGAGATCACCTCCTCGCCACCATCCTTTCCCAGAGGCAGCGGAAGGCTTCCATCCAGCGGAAGTTGAGAAGAGTATGCCTGGTGGTGTCCCTATGCATCAGCTGGAGGAGAAGGGTGAGTGCCCAGACAGAGTGCTTCAGGGAGGAGGCCAGGGAGCCCGGGACTGGGAACTTCAAAAAGGCCGACATCGACAGAACCCAGTGTGACCTGTGTGGAGTGAAGTTCACCCGAGGTCCTGAGAACTATTTCAGCCCCAGTAAAGACTTCGAGGGAGATGCTTCAGAGACTGTGGCCCTTTCTGGGGCCGAGCTGGACGACAAGGAAGGTTGGGAGAGGAATAGCGAGACTTACGAGCAGCACATCTGCCAAGAAGGCCACCAGAGGCAGCAGATGGCCTACCAGAAATACTCTGAATTTTTCCATGACAAGGTGGACCCGGCTATTGACGAGGGCAAGCTGGTGGTGCAGGATATTGAGCAGAGCGTGTGGATCCGTAGTCACCTGGGCTCCAAAGAGCAGAGCCACATGCTGCAGAGGAAGGTCCAAGAGAACATCAAGAAGGTTTCGGATACAGTGGAGGACCTGTACAGGCGGAAGGCCTGGGCTGGTGGTAAGGGGCCCTGGGAAATGGGGGCCCACAGGGTGTTAGACCAGGGCTTTGAGAACACACGTCAGAGTCAGCCCTTTGTCTGACCTGGGCGTGATGGAACTTGGTGTTTGCAGAAACGCAAGCGAGGACCGTGTGTTGTCAAATTAGAGCAAAACCCAAGGTTGGGACCACCCTTCCCCCCATTAAACTGATGGATTATCTTGGGCCAGGATGGTTTCCCCTGGCACCACAGATAAGAAAAGGGCTGCTAACTATGGAGAGGATATAGAGAGAATGTTTCAAGTTTTGAGGACTTCGCTTCTGGCGGCAGAAGGCAGCTGTGGGTCTTTACCTGTCGTTCTCCTTAGGGAAGCACAGAGAAAACTCTTGGGAGGTAGGGGCTTTGGCTCTAGTACTGGGTGCCCTTACAGTGGCCCCTTCACTCAGATCCCTTGTTCCTTGGTTCCCATAGCGGAGGAGGTGATGACTCGGCTTGTCAACATTCTGAGCCCGTCAGTCAGGGATGCACGGGAGTGGCTGAAGAAAACAGAAGTCCACTTAAAGGAGGAAGGTAAGGGGTCCTTTATCCCTGGCAAGGCTCTGGGTCTTGGGGTTCTTGGCTCTGCTGACTTTCAGGTCAATCTGAAGTGGGGCTGCCTCTGATGTCAGCAGTGACCGCTCTCCGTCTGGGAGCATCCGCCCCCACAATCAAATTATTAGCAACATAGAATCTGAGTGTTTCCACCTGACTGTGAGGGCTTTATTCTGGGCTTAAGTTAGTTGCTTTTTCAAAAACCTCTTTTGCCACTCAAGAGCTATTATCAGTGACGTTCAGTCACTACTCACGCTAAAAAACAGTGACTCCCAAGGTTACGCAAAGTATTGCAAAGCCATCTCTTGATAAATATGTTTGCCTGTGTCAATGGTTCATGTAAGTTAATGAATATTTATTGAGTGTTTAGTGTGGATTAATACTGTTCTGGGCTTGGGCATATAAAAGAAACACACTGGTGAACAAAACAAACAAAATCATTGGGGCAACTTGCATGCATCTTCCTACAGAGCAGTAAAGGCTTGTGTAGAATGAGTTTCTCTCCTGACAGAACTATCTTGCCAAGTTCTACGTGATCTGGAAGGTCTTCCCTCTTGCCCATTCCAACTGCTGACCCCTTAGCCCCACCTCATTTCTTCTAGCTTTTGAGTATTTCACCTGCCTTATATTGTTCTGTGAGTCCTTTTAATCCAGATGCTACCAGGAAATCCAGACCCCGGAGCTTGGAAAACTTGAGGGGACCGGGCACAAATATCTGTGCCAATAAAAAAGTCTTTAGAACACAGTCCCTGCCAGATCTGTGATTTCTGAGATTGTTGCAAAAGGAAGATAACGTATATCAACTGAAGTCTGTGGTTGAGTTTAGGTTTTGATTTCTTTCATTAAAAGGGCCTTTAAAATAAGGCCAGAGGAACCAGCCTGTGAGAGAACTTCCTTCTAGAGAAGAGTGTTTACTTTGGCTTCATCTCATCCTGGGAGGCAACGTCAGTACTCGAAGAAAAATCCTGTTGCTGGCACCCTGGTGGAAGGCCCCTTTAATTTAAAACAATTACAGCGACATTAGGTTTTGCTAGTTTGTTATATTTTGCAGTGCATTTGTGGGGGAAGGGGGAAATCACCATTCTACACTTACACTTTGTTTCTTTTCTTTTCTTTCTTTCTTTCTTTTTTTTTGTTGTTGTTGCTTTTTAAACAGGCATCATTCAGGAAGATGAATACGAAAATGAAGTTGAAGACTTTGGTGAGCTTCGTCCTAAAAGACGTGCACGGAAATGTGGAAAGCAGAGGAAATAACTAAGGTTCCCACAACTGCCTCAACCTTCAGAACATTCCATCCTGACTTAGAATTCTGAGTGCTGCGGCAGAGGAGAAAAGGAATGTAAAGCAGCTTTAAAAAGTAGGGGAGTCTAGCAACCTCTTTGCTTTTTGTTCCCGTTACTTCTCTTTCTGTGGTGGCTTAGGGTCTGGCTGCTCCCTCAGAGCGGGGCCCTCTAATGCTTTCCCAGTTAAAGTCCAGCAGTGTTAGTTCCCCTAAAACATGACAGATGAGAGGAGTCATCAGTGAAGGGATAGCTCCTCGCCCCAAAGCCCCCAAGTTCTCTGGCTCCTCCCCAACACGACAGGAGTTAGTAGGAGGGACACCCCTCACCTCAGTTGCCACTGTCCTGGGCCAGGAAATGCCTCCACAGATCCCCCATCTCCTTTTCCATGGCTGCAACATCGAGTAGTGCAAGAGCTGTGTGTGCCCAGTCTCTGCGGGCCCTACTGTCGGCCACTCCTGCCCCCAAGTCCCATCCTGGTCACCTCTGAGCCTACTTGTAGCCTAGTTCATTGCATTATATATGTTAGCCTTTTCTCTCTGTGGTAACTTTTCTGCCCTCCGTCCCCTCCCCTCCCCCATTCCCAGCTGCCTGTGCACATTATGGTTAGACTACCTCAGAATGTAGTCAGGAGTTCCCCCAGCATCCTTTGCGTGGCCAACCTCAGGACCTTCCCCTGGAAGGAAAGGCTGGGGGGTGTGGCCAGGGGCTTCCCGGCCTGCCTCTCCAAGGTGGTCCTAACTCCACCTTGGCTATGGTGCAGACATTCCAAACAGTGTTTTGTATGTAGCCTGGTATATCTGGTTCTTTTGGTTCTCCCAGGCAAGTTTGTCATCCTAGCTCAGGTTGACATTCTGATGAGGTTTGTCCCACTGAGCTCACCACGGTGGGACAGTGACTTGCAGAGATGCAGGTGAGGGACAAGCGGACAGAAAGGGGAGCCAGTCTTATAGTGCCGATCCCTAGGGAATATGGCTGTGAATCACTGCCCTGTGGCTGGTAGGCCCTGTAAGAGGCGGGGTGGGGCGTGGGTCTGTCTGTGGGAGGCCAGTGCTTTCTCCTCCCACCCCCCTGGGCCAGCAGCCATCAGTACAGTCCCATTTGGGAAGCCTTCATGCCTCTCTGATTACTGCCCACCCTTTCCCCAGCCTCTCAGTTCAGCCTGGTGGGAAAGGTCAGGTTCGCCTTGGCCCTTCCTTGTTTCTGTTGTCACCACAGAACCAACTTTCTCCCCATGTTGCTGCTGCTTTTGCTGCTCATTGTTTTCTCTTCATTGCTTTTCTAAATGACTCTCTTTCCTTGAAATGTTTATGTTTCTAATTTTTATTAGGTTATGTTTCTAATTTTTATTCCAGGTGTTTTTTATAAACTTCACTCGCCAGAAAAAAAAAAAAAGGGGAAAAAATCAAATCTGTATCATCAGATTTGTATCATCACATTTTTATAAAGTTAAATCATTTCTCTTACATGATGCTGTCCATTTGTTTATTTGCAATCTCCACACGGAGAGTAAAGGGGTACGTTTGTGGCTGGTTCTTTCTGGTCAGCTGGTTGAGGCTGACCAGGGCAGAAGCTTGCTGTGCCTTCTGAAGTGAAGACATCTGGGGACAGAGAAATAAAGCATAGCCCAGGGCTCACGGCTGGTCGCAGTCTCCTGAGGGCCTGCCTGTGCAAATTCTTTCCCATCTGGTGGCTCCTAAGCATGCAGAGGGTGGACTGTCCAGAGTTTTGCCAGTGTCGTCTACTGGGACTGCTCCCTGACACCAGCATCGCTCTGGGAGGCAGAAGACCTGGAGTCAAATCCTCGTCCTGCCCCTCATGAGCCATGTTACCTGGGTTAAGTCCCATCCGTTCAACACTCCCTGAATGCCTAAATATGGCACCACCCTTGGGGCTGGGGGCCCTCACGATGTGGTGTGGGAAAGAGATGGAGACTGGGAAAAACAACAGCAATAGAAAAGGGGAACGCGTGGGGTGGTAGCAGCATTTATATCACCCAGCTGGGCCTCAGTCTCCCCATTTGGGAAACTGAATTGTCTAAGATGTCTTCCTGCCCTAATGCAGAGTGGTTCTGTGGGCTGTTGGCAGGAGTTTGGAAGGAAGAAGGGACACTGACTTGGGAGCTAACAGTGTCCCCCAGCTCTGTGCTGGCACCTCAGTACCTTACCAAATTGCTGGAGGGAAAACTGAGGCCTAGATGCTATTTCTCACTCTGGGTTGCAGGGCCTGCTATCCCGAGTCATGAGAATGAATAAAGCATGCTTGCTTTAAGCTACTTAGTTTTGAGGAGGTTTGTTACACGGCAGTGGATAACTAAAACAAGGGCCTACTATGCGTCAGGTACTATTAGGCATGTTGCAGCTGTGATCTCTAAATCTTACAACTCTCCAAATTATATAGTGATAATCACTAATTTGTATATGTGTAAAGTGAGGCATTTGCCTGAAATAGTGAGCACAACTCCCTATGGAAGCCCCTGTTATTACACCGTCTGCCATCGGAAGGAAAGGGCTTCAGCCACCTGTTTTCCTGACCTGGTGGGGATCCTAGTGCCCTAGTGTTCTGAAGGATCCTAGAACCCACCCTTGGAACCAAGCTTTCTCATCTCAGCCACCTCCTTTCCGGACCCTGACATCTAGCTGGCTGCGCAAGCTTTGCCAGCAGCTGAGATATCGTTGCCAGGGCAACCTACAGGAGAAGTTACTCTGACCAATGTTACAGGGTTCTCCACTCAGCTCCTGGGTTCTGGTTCCCCTGGGACACTGGCAGCCAGCACTGCTGGCTATCACATAAGGACAGGTCTGCCCCCTAACGTTTGTGGGGACTGGGGTAGGACTGCAACGAGAGGTCTCTCCTCCATCCCTTCTCTTCCCACCATGAAAAGCCCGTTTGTGTGTGGACATTCCAGCCACAAATGCAAGCTCATTATATAGCTGCACCCACCTCCCAAACACTCACCCTTGACTGCCCCCTTCGACCCTGCACACCAGCAAGGAAGAAGCTCAGGATATTTGTGGGGGGGCAGCTTGTTCATATTAGAATGTGATCTGGAGGGGGCCGTGAATACGTACTTTTCACAAGTTTGGGACACAGTATTTAGCTAACAACACAACATTGTGCCACTTTTCTTGTCATTTCTCTTCCTACATCTATCTCCTTCAGGATCCTTGCAGGACAGGAATCAAGCATTCATAGGTTCTCCAGCCATGATTACAATATAACCATCTTAACTTCCTCGGTGTCAAATCTCTCTCTCTCACACACACACACACACACACACACACTTCTCCCTGGCCTTCTCCTGCAGGCTCAGATGTGTTTCTTGGTCAATACTGTGTAATTGCCAGAAATCTGTGTCCCTGGGGTCAGCCTTAAGTGTATGACCCAGGGGATGGAGAAATCAACGCAGCGGGTCACTGCTCTCCCTTTTGCCACAAATATCTTTCCTAAGAAATTGAGACTGGCTTTGCCTGACCTTGTCGATCTAATGATGCTTCAGAGATTCTGGCTGTAGAGCACAAGACCAGGTGGGCAGCAAGGAGCCATCTCCCCACCACTGCCCCCAACAGCCCCCATAGTGGCACAGGCTGGAAGAGTTGCCAGGAAGCCTCCCTGCTTAACCCAACAGACCGCCATTCCTTACCACAGCAGAGAAACAGGTCTGCCAACAACGGTAGACAGCTGATACTCACTCCTACCCACCAGCCAGGAAAATGTGTCTCCCCACTCGCGAAGGGGAGGGAGAAGCCACCAGTGAGGTACCAGGTGTTCTATAGATGAGATGGGTTGTTTAGAATCCTGTCTCCTGGTGCTGCAGAATTCTAACCCTATTCAGAATTCTGTGTTCTCTGCTTAAGACACTTCATGTCACCCTCCTTGGTGGTGATGCAACCTGAATAGCTGATAGGACATTTCTGTGGGATGAGTTGCCCTGGGGAACTAGGACCGTCATCACAGGATTTTTGAAGTGAGCTACAAAGATTGAAATTTGGCTTATACTGGTGGGAATTCAGACACGTTATTTAAAGTCTCTGAGCCCGTTTGGGGATTGACAAAATGGAAATAATGACACAGGCTTGTAGCTTGGTTGTAATATCATTAGCTTCCTTCCTCCTGCCTTCATTTGGTAGATGGAGGAATAATGTGAAAAGGTTTCAGGCAGGACAGGGTGGAGTGGTCAGGAGCAATGACGGAGCCCTGGGGACAAAGCTGGGTCAGCTTTTGAGTGCCCTTTATGTGTGCCCATTTCTAAGAGGGCTTTGTTCCCAGCCACCCAACCTTCTTTTAGAGACTGAGAGTATTTTTTAACCCAAATTTTAGCAATTCTACAGGACAGCTGTTTCAGGGAAATAGTAGGCCAGTCTGTGATATTTGGAGTCATTGTTTTAAGGTCAGGGAGTGGGATGGGGCACGAGAGAGAAACCCCGGAGTTTCTGGAGGCTGTGTCCTCAGAGATCCACACCTGCAACCCGAAGCGACTGTGGCCACTCTTGAGGGTCTGGAGGTGCCCAATAGGTGAACATCCTTTTGTTACACTGCCAGTTGGATATTATTTTCTGCTGTTTCTGTCCCCATTTGGCATTACCAAATCATGATGGAGAAAAGATTGGCTATGCCTGTGCTGGAGAGGCTGTGGGAGAAGGACATTGTCACTCTGCAGTGGGAACAAAACCGGGACAGCCTTTCTAGAGGGTACTTCGGCAACATCTATTAAAATTTAAAAATGGACTCACTGGGGCCGGCCCAGTGGCTCAGGCGGTTGGAGCTCCATGCTCCTAACTCCGAAGGCTGCCGGTTCGATTCCCACATGGGCCAGTGGGCTCTCAACCACAAGGTTGTCAGTTCAATTCCTCGAGTCCCGCAAGGGATGGTGGGCAGCGTCCCCTGCAACTGAGATTGAACACAGCACCTTGAGCTGAGCTGCCGCTGAGCTCCCGTATGGCTCAGTTGGTTGGAGCGTGTCCTCTCAACCACAAGGTTGCCGGTTTCGACTCCCGCAAGGGATGGTGGGCTGCGCCCCCTGCAACTAGCAACGGCAACTGGACCTGGAGCTGAGCTGCGCCCTCCACAACTAAGACCGAAAGGACAACAACTTGAAGCTGAATGGCACCCTCCACAACTAAGATTGAAAGGACAACAACTCCACTTGGAAAGAAGTCCTGAAAGTACACACTGTTCCCCAATAAAGTCCTGTTCCCCTTCCCCAATAAAAATTTTAAAAAAGAAAATGGACTCACCTTTGGACTTAGCATCCCCACTTTATGATTATGATTATTATTATTATTAATTGTGGTAAAATACACATAACACAGTTTACTCTCTCAGCCTTTTTTCACATACAGCTCAATAGTGTTAAGTACATTCACGTTATTGTGCAACCACCTTCTGGAACTTTTTCATCTTAAAAAGCTGAAACGCCATACTCATTATATAATAACTCCCATTTTTCTTCCCCTCAGCCCCTGGCTACCACCATTCTACTTTCTGTCTCTGTGATTCTTGACTACCCTAAGTACCTCATAAATGGAATCATGCAGAATTTGTCTGTTTATAATGGGCTTCTTTCACTTAGAATTCTGCTCTCAAGGTTTACCCATGTTGTAGCATATGTCAGACTTTCTTTCCTTTTCAAGGCTGACTAATATTCCATTGCCTATGTGTTACCAGCATTCCTACTTTTAAGGATTTATATTAGAGAAACATCCCTACAAATGCCCAAATAAACATTCACTTCAGGAGTGCCTGGGAGAATGAAAAATTGGCCGCAACTCAAATATTCAGCAGGGGCATGAGCAAATACCATGAATATGGTTCAGATTTTAGAAAGATCTGAATGTGCTGGCATGGAAATATGGCAAAGAAAAATTTCTCACTGCAAACTCAAAGTAAAGAGGAGGCTCTAAGGTTCAATCAATTTTTTTTTAAATAAATAAAAATTTACCTCCAAATTGCTGTTGTTGGTGTACTTGAGTACTCTGAAAGACTTGGAATTTTAAAAATCGTTTGGAGTGTATTTGTGGTCACACAAAAAAAATATTTTTAGAAATCAAAATGGAGAGGCAGAAGAGGGCAAATATATGTTGCTCAATGAGGTGGTCAGAGATGAATATGCTCCACCCACTCAGGAGTTTACAAAGTGATATTAAAAGGTAGTGTCATGCAGGGTGTCATGCGGGGTCTCAGCTCCCGCTCCCCACATAAGAACGCAGGACATGGTGAGGCCAAAAAGGAACACCCACGGAGCCACAGATAGGAGAGTCACACCACTATATTCTCACTGGCAGCTGGGTTGGAGACACAGGACGCAGGAGCCACACTATCTTCTACCTGCCGTCCACTTCTCTATGCCCACCAACCCCACTTGCTAACTGCAATCCGCACTTGCTAGCTCAGCCACCATCTTCTTGCTAGCCCCCATTTTTCTGCTGGCTTAGCCACAGCAGTTATATTAGTGGCCAATGGTTCACTGGTTACAGCTGACGGCCAACTAGCCACAGCTGATGGCCATCCAATCACAGTTGATGGCCGTTTACTACCTGAGCCAGCACCTTTCCACGTGAGGGTGAGAGCCTGGAAACTGGACTCCTGGCTCTGTCCCCACAAGTAGTGTCATGTGTTCCATGGTGATGATACCCCTGTAGGAACGGATGCTCTTTTAGACATCCCTGAGGTCCCACACAGGTTTGGTTCAGTCCTGTGTTTCTCCTCCGACTGACCCCATCCAACTGATGTGTATCTGCAGCCAGCTGTAAAGAAGAGGGAAGCCCAGCTTCCACAGTTGTCCGTCATTTACACCTTGAACTTTATCACCTGATCCTTATATGTCCTGTTCTTAGCAATCTTGGCTCTAGACCTATCTTTCTCCACAAGAGCATTCTTGCCCTTGAGTCTCACAGGTGATGATATCCTCCTGCTACCTTCCCAGGCTTCTTTCCTAAGCCATGAAGACACACTCATCTATGTAGCTATGGGGCTTCAGACCAAGCAGTCACAACAATACTACTAACCCCTGTCATTCAGTGAATGAGTACTTCAGTACAGGCTCATACAGGTGCAACCCCAAAGAGTACCCACAGCAACCCCACGAGACAGATGTCGTCATCATGTTCGTCATACAGAGGGAAGCTAGGCTCTGGGAGCTCCATCCAGCCTTGTCCCTCAGGACTCCCCCCTCCCGCCCTGGCCCATGGGGATCACAGGGAAGTGTTTGAATTGCATAGATAGAGAGGATAGAAGTTTTCTTGAGAACGAAAATAGTTTTCTTCATTTTCTCTTATCAACGTCCTCCTCCCTTCGGTTTTTGTCTTTTGGTGTGTTTTTTTTCAAGCAGATGTCAGCATGTTTCCAATTACCTGGAGACCTTGGCTGTTTTGACTGCTGACCTTGCAGGTGCCAATTTGGCAACGAGGAAGAGGTGGGAGCATCTTTTTTGTTGCTAAGCATGAAGTCCATTTTCCTGGGTGAGAGCTACTATGGTTGACCCAGCAAAGGGATTCCTTCCCACCATGTTGCTGGTCTTGTTGGCTCAGGAGTGGGGCCCCTGGGACAATGCAGGGCTGGGCCACATCCACCAAAGGGAAAGACTCCCTCTCATGGAATGTTTCTGATTTCACAAGTGAAGAAACTGAACAGACCAGGTTGGTGACTTTTTCAACTTCACTCTGAGCTTCTGGGTCAGAACTGGGGGAAAACTCTATCCCTTTGTGGGAACAGAGCCCCAGAGAGCAGTTTCCAGGCTCTCGGCCTCACGTGGAGTGGTGCTGGCTCAGGTAGTAGATGGCCGTCAGCTATGGCTAGATGGCCGTCAGCAGTAACCAGTGAGCCATTGGCCACTAATATAACTGCCATGGCTTTGCTAGCAGAAAATGGAGGCTAGCATGAAGATGGTGGCTGAGCCTGCAAGCGGTGCAGTGAGGGTTGCGAACAGTGTGGCTCCTGCTTCCTGTGTCTCCCACCCAGCCGCCAGCGAGAATATATTGGTATGACTCCCCTACATATGACTCCGTGGGTGTTCCTTTTTGGCCTCACCATGTCCTGCATTCTTATGTGGGGAGCAGGACCAGAGACCCCGCAGGCCGCCCCGCACGACACCCTTCCACTGGGGCTGTGAGATATTTGAACAGCAGGACAAAAGGCAGAAGTGCTATCTGCCTGGGGTTTGTGTGTCTGGTGCTAAGCACCATGAATTCTCTTGGCTCGTCAAAACTCAGCTCTGAAGAACCCAAGTTGGGTTAGTGTTTTCAGGGAGACCTGCATTTCTCACTGAAGTGTTTTCCTAGAAGAACTCTAGTCTTCTTCCTATCAAGAACTTTCAAATGAAAAAATTGGAAAACAGTGGCAATCCTGTTAGAAGAGAAGGAAAGTGTCAGGCTGTCTGTGCTGGTGGAAGGGAATGTGGCCTGGGCCCCAAGGGCACAGCTTGTGAGTAGGCAGGACACTGCCTGGTGGGGTGTGTGTGTGTGTGTGTGTGTGTGAGTGTGTAGGGGAACTGGGGCATGGAGGAAGAGGGTGCAAGTGGCTGAATTTATCATCTCTTCTGTTTCTTCTTTGCATTTAATTCAAAAGAAAACCAATTCAAAGGAAAGAAACCTTCCAGGCTGCCTGGGGGTGTCCAGGTGGAACTAAGCCATGGCAGTTTACTCCCAGTGAACTGCAATCCGCAAATACCTGTATCTGAGGAGTATTGGCCAGGGGACAAACACTGTTTTGTCTACCCTTGTTACAGGAGGTAGTTTAAAAAATACGGTGGAAGCCTGCAGTCGGAAAGGGTCTCCAAATCCTTTTTTCATCCTGCACTGATGGGAGTCGGTGTGTGTGGGTGGGGTGTGCAGGGAAGGGCAGGGTAGGCTGTGTGCAGTGGGGAGGAAGCTGCCTATCTGGTGTAAGGAAGGAGAACGGGAGATCTTCTTGACGAGGGCCGTCACCCTTTCATGATAGGTGTCTTAGTCAGCTCAGGCTGCCATAACAAAGTACCACAAGCTGCGTGGCTTAAATGGCAGAAATGTATTTTCTCACAGTTCTGAAAGCTGGAAGTCTGAGCTCAAGGTGTCAGCAATTTGGTGTTTCCGAAGGCCTTATCCTCCCTGCGTCTTCACCTCGTCTCCCCTCTGTGCGTGTCTGTGTCCTAATCGTCTTTTCTTATAAGGACACCAGTCATATTGGATTAGGGCCCACTCTAATAACCTCATTTTAACTTAATTGCCTCTTTAGCGGCCCCACCTTCAAATACAGGAGGTGTCTGAGGTACTGGGTGTCGGGACATCAACATGAATTTTTGGAGGACACACACATCTCATAGCACCAGGTAAAGGCATCTGCTTTTCTGAGGAATATTTGAGGAAGAATGAGTTTAGCTGAATTTATTACATTAGCCCCAGTTGTCAAATGGCAGAAAGCAGAGCCTGTGATGGTAAAGTTTTGGCTGAACAAAGGGGACCAAAGGATTTATGGCATCTGGTTGCCTGGAATGTTTCAGGTGCCGGTAGGGCTTGGACAACTGGCTGGCAGGGTGGTGGCCATAAAGACTGCCCTTGGAGCTCTGTCTTCTCCCTCCCTTGAGTCTTTTCTGATCCTACTCCCTGGACGTCTGCATCGCTCCTGCGGCCTCAGTTTCCCTGATCTGCTCATGACTTCAAAGTTAAGTCTTCCTGCCCCAGTCCCTCTTCCCAAATCCTGCGGGACTTCTCCATCCTGATGTCTCACTGGTACACTAGTCAGGGTCCCAAGCAAAATGCTCTGCCCCTTTGGGTCAGCTTTTTGTCCTGATTTATCGATTTTCATGAAAGGTCGATCTCCCCTCAGTCACAAGCCTCGAAGAAGCTGGTTGCATTCCTCACCAAGAATGATCTCCTAAGGGCAGCACTCGGGCTGGTTACCGCTCCGTCCCCCATGCCTATGTGTGCACCCCGTAGTGGGCACCCAGTAACTGTTGGGAGATGGAGGGAATGGATCGCTAACCCAGTTTTATCCTTATGGCTTATTTCTAATCAGTCACCAGGCCTGAGAGATCACTCCGTTTCATCCATCCTCCTGCAAACCTTTACTGGGCACCTACCTTGTGCTTTGACCCCCTTTTATTGACTGAAACTTAGTTGGGTGCTGGGGATGCACAACCGTAGGAGGTGCTAGGAAGGCCATCGAAGGACAAGCTCAGACTCACTTTTCCCTCAACCCTTATTTCCTTCCTGACTCAGGTCTTCATCCCTTGTCGCTTGGACCATGGCACCCACCTCCCACCTCCCAGGGCTGTCCGGCTTTCCCCCTCACTTGTGTCTTAGCCGTGCTCGCTGCTGCTTACAGCTCGCATTGGCTATATTGTTCTGTTACTCAGAGACCTCAGACACCCCAGGGCCGAGCCTGCCCATCGAGCTCTCACCAGCCCCCTTGTCCAGCCTCATATCCCAGTTGCCCTTCTTTGCCCGCAAGTGACCGTCTTTTCTAACTGTCCCCTGCATGTATAGTGTACTTTCCAGCTTCTGCACCCTTGCCTAGCACTAGTTTCTGCCTGGAAGCCCCTTTCCCACCCAGATTCACCTGTTGAAATCCTTTCCCTCCTTTATTTCTCTTCTCCCAGATCTCCACTTCCAGGAAGCCTTCCCTAATTCTCACATGGAAATTAACCTTTTTCTTTGAGATGTGGGAGGAGGGGGACTGATACTCTACTCCCCAGAATGTGGGCTCCATGCCTCTTTTGCAGCACTTCAGAGCAGAAGGGGGAATAGGGCTTTGATGTACGTACCTGCCTCCTAGCTTACGCTGTCCAATGTAGCAGTCACTGGCCACATTTGGCGATTTATATTAAAATGAAATATAATTGAATATTCAGTTCCTCAGTCACAGTAGCCACAGTGGTTCTGTAGTGGACAACACTGGTATGGAGCATTTCCATCACCACAGAAAGATCTGTTGGACAAGGAGCGAGAGCTCCTACCTGCCGGTCCCGGCATTAGGCCTGGGGCTTGGCCCATAGTCGGTGTTCAATAAATGTTTGTTGAATTCAATTAGACATATGTTTTGGAGGGAGAAAAAGAATGAGGGGACGACCGGAAAAAAAAAAAAAAGAATCTTTTGCGCTTTTGAACCAGATTTCCAGTCTTCCAAAGTGAGCTGGCAGCTGCCCCTGCGGAGCAGGAGATGGGGAGAAAGGAAGAGGAGCCCAGGGGCTGAGCACCTACTACTGACCAGGCCTGACGTACAGCCCCCCAAATTTGCTGGGGCTAGTGGGGTGCGTGGAGAAGTGCAGACAATTGCTATTTTAGACACATTTTCCCTACAGATGAGACACATTTTTGGCTTACAGCTTAACACAGAATCAGGGCCAAGAGTGCGTGCTCGAGGGCGTGCGTCTGAGACTGTCATAATGTTTGAGTATGGCCTCCTTTATTCCTATCCCACTTCGTTGTCTTGCCCTGTCCTGCCATGCATTCGGCAGGCTTGGCAAGGGGCCAGGTCACCTATAGTCAAGCTTCTGAGAGGGCATCTGGGGAGACTAGAGAAAATGCAGGGAGGCCCATGCAGCGAGTGAGGAGTGGGGCTCGTGGCCTTTTTCCAGACTGAATCTGGGGCTGTGTGTCAGTCTCAGCTTCAAATAGGGCAGCTCCCTTGCAGTGAGAGCGAGCTGTCACAGGGTTTCTCTGGGAAATCCAGTCTTCAGGTGCTCTGACAGCCAGTGGGAGGCTCTGAGCTCTATCCAGCTCAAATCAAGAAACGGATCAAACTCGGTTGTTTCCCCCATAAATGCTCCCACGAATTAATATCACAAGATGATTTTGACACCTGGAACTCCGTCTATTCCTGGTCAACAAAAATTGGTACTTGGTTCCTTTTCCTCTAAGAATGTTCATGAACTATTTAAGTATAAGCAAGCATGGCCTCTGTGTGGAACACCCGCTAATCGGCGTTTGGAACCAGGTGTCTCACGGCTATCATTGTATTTAAGCTTCCTGGTAACCTTGAAAAGCAGGCAGCGTCCACTTTGCAGATGTAGAGACTGAGCTGCAGAGAAGTTAAGCTGCCAGCCAGCGCCTTTCCCTCACCACTCTCAGTGCTCTGCTCCAGCCTTCACTAGCACAGTACAATCACGAGGGAGGTTATTTGCTGTCCCCTATGGCCATGATAGCGCTCTGATTTGCCCCTCCTGCGGGCCTGATTTCTCTGAGCCAGTGCATTCATCTGGGACCAGATACAACATCAGGCACTGCTGACCCCAGTTAAACCTTTCACCTGCTCCACCACAGCCTGGCACCTTCAGCCCTAAGGAGCCCCCGGCACAGATGCCTCGGAAGAAAGACAATTGTTGGGCAGGACATGAAATCTCCTTGCTGCCTACCACCCTCTCCGGACTCAGTCTCCATCGGGGCATCAATTCCTCGCTTCCTCTCTTGGGCTTTTTGCAGCCAAGCCTAATTTTGCCCCTGCTCACTTCCTCACCTAACACACACCTGCCTCATCTCTCCTGTGCTCCCCTGTTGTCTTCAGTTTTTCCTTCTCTCAGCCCCTATGGCAGATTGTATTTTCCCAAAACTGGCACAGCAACGTTTCTAGCCCCACCTGCTCTACCAGGGCTTTGACACACCTCACCAAGAGACAGTCTATTTTTCCTCCCTTGAACCAGGTGGGACTCTGTTAGTTCCTTAAGGAACAGAATATGGCAGGAGGAAAACTGCATTATTTTCAAAGCTAGGTCCATAGAAATTGATATGGCTTCCACTGGGCTTTCTCTCTTGGAGAGCCCAGCCCCCATGTTGTAAGGAAGTCCAAGCAGCCGCATGGAGAGGCCCATGCAGGTGTTTCAGCCAACAGTCCCAGGTAAGGTCTGGGCCAGCAGCCGGCATCAACCACCACTAAACATGCAGGTGAGCAAGGCCTCAGATAGTTCTAGCTCCCAGCCCTTGCCCCAAGAGATGTCAAATGGAGTAGAGACATGAGCCATACCCAAATTGTAGATCTGTATGCAAAATAAATGTTTTAAGCCACTGTGTTTTGGGGTAGCTTGCAACCATAGTGACTGGTACCCCTGCAATGGACTTTCAGTCCCAATCATTAATAATAATTGGTGCATCCCTTTTCTGTTTTGTTCTCCAGACTTTCCTCCCAAGCTTTTAGTCTAGGCTATTATTTCCTCTGTTATCTATTATCTCCGTTATTTCCTCTGTTAACTGTTATCTATCACCTTAGGCAGCAGCAACTAAGACTGTTAGCCTATAAATATTTTCAACAAATGCCCCCTAGTACTCCTGTCTCTGGCTACGGCTTAGTACGGAGGGTACTGAAAAAATGTATACACATTTTAAGAAAGGAAAAAACTGTATTAAAATTGTAATACTCAATATATACTGATAACAAAAGATGAATGAATACAAGTCACGTTTGACTTCTGCAATTACAAGAGGTGCTTAAAGTGGTTACCATCAGCATAATTTTAGTACAGTTTTTTCCTTTCTTAAAATGTGTATACATTTGTTTGGTACCCTCGGTATATATCCTGTAGGATAAAGTCCACAAGACCACAGACTATGACCTTGTGTATTATAGTTTTTAAAAATACTGTCTTGACCTAGTTCTGAGGCCCTGGCTAGGGGATGGCAAATTCTCCTTCTTGAGCAGCTAATTGAGTTCACATACCCTATCCCCTCTATCAGGTTTTCACACTCAGGGGGACTTGCCCTAATGCCCCAGGGCAAGAGAACTAAAGGAAACCAGGGGAACACTATCTCATGACATAGAGAACATTGATAAAAAGATAGGAATTGTATAAAGAAAATGAGTAGAAATTTTGGAGTTGAAAAGTACAAGTGAAAATGAAAAATCACTTCTAGACAAATCATAATCAAACGGTCTAAAGCCAAAGAGAGAACCTTGGGCCGGCCCGGTGGCTCAGGTGGTTCGATTCCCACATGGGCCAGTGAGCTCTCAACCACAAGGTTGCCGGTTCAACTCCTCTAGTCCTGCAAATACTGGTGCGCTCCGCCCCTGCAACTAAGATTGAACACGACACCTTGAGCTGAGCTGCCGCTGAGCTCCTAGATGGCTCTGTTGGTTGGAGTGCATCCTCTCAACCACAAGGTTGCAGGTTCGACTCCCACAAGAGATGGTGGGCTGCGTCCCCTGCAACTAGCAACGGCAACTGGACCTGGAGCTGAGCTGCGCCCTCCACAACGAAGATTGAAAGACAACTTGACTTGGAAAAAAATCCTGGAAGTACACACTGTTCCCCAATAATCCTGGAAGTACACACTGTTCCCCTTCCCCAATAAAATCTTTAAAAAAAGCCAAAGAGAGAACCTTGAACGCAGCAAGAGAAGCAACTCATCATATACAAGGGAGCCTCAAAAAGATTAAGGGCTGATTTCTCATCAGAAGCTGTGAACTGAAGGTCAGTAGGAAGAGATTCTCTGAGTAGTTAACATTACTCCACTGAGGCTGAAGACATGCACCTAAGATGCGTATGGGTGGGGGATGTCAGAGTTGAGAAGGGGGCAGGAAGGACATCCCTCCTGCTCAATACAGGTCTTCACCCCACCCCTTGCACCCTCAGGCCATCCGGGAAGAAGCCCTGTTGCTAGGTGCTCTTCAACTCGGTGTCAGTTTGCCAGATGTATGGATGGGGTCAGGGAGCCCAGACAAGACACAAAGGACCAGTCAGCTGAAAGGGAGGGTGTAAACAGAGACATGGGACAATCTTTCTGGCCAAGATTTGCATAGTCTAACGCTAAGTATTGTTGCTGTTGACATTGTTCTTTCTGAAAAGATGTTTCAGTCTTGTCTTCCATGGACCAAGAGTTAGGACCACTGACTCTGCCCCCTCACAAGTGCTTCTCTTCCTCTCTATCCTTCAAGGACCTGTTGGGCGCGACCATCCAGACACCACCATACTTTGGGTGAGAGCTTTCTTGCTTAGCAGAAATTGGCTTTGCTCACCTGGGTTCCAAACTCTGTGCCAGTTTTGCCTGTGGCATGGCTGGGTTGCCTGGCAACGGGGCTCAGATAACAACAATGTGCTGAAATGACAGAAGGATCCACCCCCACTCCACCCCCTCACTCCCAAGGTGCTTCTCTTCCTCCTTTGGAGAATGAGGACTGCAGTCTTCAGTTGCCAAGATCATGCTAGGCCAGAAGCAATAGAGAGGCTCACCTTTCCCATCCTTACTCGCTTTCTGTCATAGCTTTCTGCTTCATTCACCTTATGGGATCTAGCACAATTAGACGATAACTTGTTTATTTGTTTTCATCTTTGTCTTCTTCCATTGGAATGTAAATTCCTCAAGAGTTGGAATTTTGTCTATTTTATCCACCTCTGCACCTAGAGCAGTGCCTGTCCAATGCCGTGTTTCCCTGAAAATAAGACTTAGTTGGATCATCATCTCTAATGAGTCTTTTGGGGCAAAAATTAATATAAGACCCGGTCTTATATAATATAATGTAATGTAATGTACTATAATATATTAAAATAATAACATATATATTAATTATATAGTATATATAATATAAGACCGGGTCTTATATTAATTTTTGCTCCAAAAGAAGCATTAGAGCTGATGGTCTAGCTAGGTCTTATTTTCGGGTAAACATGGTAGATATTTCTTGAATGAATGAATGAACAAGTGATACAAGAGTAAGGCCCCTGTGCTCTGGGAGGTGCAGAGGTAGAGTAGTCGGCCTCCTGGAGCCACCTTAGATGTCCCTCCCTCCTTTCTGAAGGGTGGGGAGAAGCTGGGTTGTCAAGCCTTCTGATAACAAAAGATGAATACAAGTCATGTTTGACTTCTGCAATTACAAGAGGTGCTCAAAGTGGTCACCATCAGTTAAACCATTTAGTACAGCTTTTTCCTTTCTTAAAATGTGTATACATTTGTTTGGTACCCTCGGTATATATCTTGTAGGATAAAGTCCACAAGACCACAAACTATGACCTTGTGTATTGCAGTTTTTAAAAATGCTGTCTTGACCTAGTTCTGAGGCCCTGGCAAGGGACTGATAAATTCTCCTTCTTGAGCAGCCAATAAAGGGAGAGGAAAGGGAAGTAGAGCTGGGCAGGGAATCCCAGGCCAGGCAGGGAGTCTGGATTGGCTGCGCAGTGATGACCAGTAGGCAAGAGGGGCACAACTGTGGCTGTTGACATTCTGTGTTGGCTGCACACAGAGCTTACTTTTTTAAAATTCCCTTTTATACTTGGTACCCTGATGCTGAGATGTTTGTAGATCAGCATGCTGAGATTTTTTTCCCCTAGCCTTCCTCACTCTGGTTTTGTTTTTAACGCCTTTTATTGGGAACAATCTCAAACTCACAGAGAAATTGCAACAACTACAAAGAACTTTTCCTGAGTCATTCCAGCGTAAGTTGCTGACATACTGCTCCATCGTCTTCCAAATACATTAGTGTGTATTTACCACAAATGAGGACATTTTCCTACATGCCCACAACACAACCATCAAAACAGGAAAATTAAATTGATATGTTACTACTATCTAATCCCCAGATCTCATTCAAGTCACCAAATGTCACAGTAATGTCCCAAAGAATTCAGTTCAGAATCATGTCTTTCAATTAGTTATATCTCTTTAGTTATCATATCTTTTTAGTCTCTGTTAACCTGGAAAGCTCCTCAGTCTTTACTTGACTTTCTGAACTTGACGCGTCTGAAGATGATATGTCAGGACTTTGTAGAATGTCCCTTAATTTGGGTTGAGCCGGAAAGCTGGTTCCATCTAGGATCTAGCAGACCCACAGCTGAAACAGCTGCTGAGAACGGCAGCTAGAAGAGCTGTCTTTGCTATGTTTTCATTCAAGTAATCCCATGACTTGCAGGTAATCACTATCACCACACAGCAGACCCCGCAAAGCAACATCTCAGCCCTCAGCCACTGGACTCTACCTGGATGCCATACAGCCACTTCAGACAACACCTCTATTTCAAGCTCATCATCTGCCTAATTCCTGGCCCCCATCTGGCCTGCTGGCCTCCAGACCCAGATTTGGTTACTAGAATCACCACCCACCCAGGCTGAAAGCTCAGGTCTGATTTGTGCTTCTTCCTTGTGAGAACTGAGACCACCTGCATCCACACAGCTTAGCTATCAGGACTGAGAACTGGGACCACCTGTTTATTCCAGGAAATTCTTGCCCAGGAATTAAGGCTATGAACCAGTAAATAATAACCTCATTGTTTGCTTCAGGGAATTCCTGTAACCCAGTGTGGGGACGGAGTCCCAGAGAGCAGTTTCCAGGCTCTCGGCCTCACGTGGAAAGGTGCTGGCTCGGGTAGTAGATGGCCATCAGCTGCAACCAGTTAGCGATTGGCCACTAATATAACTGTCGTGGCTCTGCTAGGGGGTTGGTTGGTTGGTATCGTGTGGATCCTGCTTTCCGTGTCTCCAACCCAGCTGCCAGCGAGAATAGTGGTATGAATCCTCTATCTATGGCTCCGTGGGTATCTCTTTTTGGCCTCACTCTATCCTGCGTTCTTGTGCAGGTAGAGGGAGCTGAGACCTTACGTGACACCCAGTTTGTTCAGTTTTGCTCATCTGGGCAAATAGCCTCCTTCTGGGACAATATATTGTTCAGCTGGGCAAACACTTACTTTTGATGTCGGATCTGCCGGCAATTTCTGGGTGTAGGTTGGGATCGTGTCTCGTGAAGCTGAAGAATGTACACACGGACCAGGGAGAGGCAAAGAGTTGTAAAGGAAGGTAGTTTATTAAAAACAGGAGAAGAGGTTGCAGCTCTCGAGCAGGAGGGGGTAACCGAAACTGGGAAGCCCAGTGACTGAGACAAAAGTTCTTGTATACCTTCCCTTGCCTGCTTGGGGAAGGAGGCTAGAGACTTCTAATGGAATTTGTCTATCAGGTTTGTCCTGTTTGCCCACCCTAAAGGGATTACCAACCGATTCCCTATCTATCAAATCGGCTCCTTTGTCCGGCCAAAAGGGATTTATGAGATAATTTATTAACCTCAAGGCGCATTCTCATATCTTTGTCCTGGAGTGAAGGAGACATTCCAGAACCTGGAGTTTCAGGATATGGCTGTCTTTTGCTTTATTCACCAGGGATTTTCCTGTCTGCCTAACAATATGTTAACCAACGTGTCTCACATTGGTATCAAGATTTACTGTAAGACTTTCGTCAGGCTGTATCCCCTGAGGGATAGCAGAATATGCCACCCTGAAGTATGCCACTTTGGCATGAGGACTATTTTGATCTGAAGATAACTAAGCAGAAGTTGATATAAGACAAGCTCTCTGCCCTCCCCTTATTTGCCTAAAAGCAGGACATAAATTTGTAAGGGTGTCCCCCTCCCTTCTTACCAGAAAGGAGAAAAGTTAATGAATGGAGACAACTCTAGATCCATTATTAGCCAAGGGAGGACACCAAATAATCTGCACAAACTTTGCTAACTAGCCCTTATCTACCATTGTTTTCTTCCTATATCTGCCTTCCCACAATTTGCTGCACCTAGAAGCTGTTTGTTTTGCCATTTCTCTAAAAATTTATCATTCTTCTTTTAAGATGCTATATTAGCCCAAGTTCTAACCATCATTTTGAGCTACTCATCCCTGAGTGCTCCCATGTGCATGAGAGCTGTACATGCGAGCTGTACATGCAATACACATCTGCTTATTTTTCTCTTGTTAATTTGTCTTTTGTCAGTCCAATTTACAGGGCCCCAGAGGAAAACCTAGAACGGTAGAGGAGCTGGCTTTTTTCTTTTCCCCGCTACACCACCAATCCTAAACTATAATGTGTTGGAGAAATAGATTAAAAACAGAATGTTCTTCTGACCCAGACGTCCTCTTCACAAAGGGAGTAGAGGAAAAAAAACCCAACACTTTCGCTATCGTATAAGCAGAATGTGATTGAATAAAGTAATACAGGCAATCCACTAAGCGATTGCAAAGAAAGAGATCTCACCCCTTTTTATAGTCAAGCAGATACAACCCATTAATACATGTTTTCAAGATAAATGGTAACTAGTCTTCAACTAAGGAGACTTGAGAGCACCTTTTGTTGCACATGGTTGTCCTAACCAGCATGGTAATTGGGGAGACTCTGTGTGTTGGCTTTCTTGGAGGAGAAACAAACTCAAATCTATGACGGAAGATTGTTTTGCAAATTGGAGCAAGGTGCCCACGGAAACCGAAGCTCTTACCCTCCCACAGGAATTTGGCGGCAGGCGCACTACCTCCCTTGGTGTCTGCATTTCAAAAAGATGGCACCCAGGAAACATTCCTGAGTTGTGACCCTGGAGAGAGGCTTATTTAGCCCTGAGGTATACATACATTTGAAATGGACAGAGACCGAAATTCTGAAGGAAAAGAAAGTGGGGAAAGAAGCCTCTTTTCTTATTTTTAGCAGGGAGAATTAAGCTTCTTTTTAAAAATTTGTATTTGCCCTTGCAAATGTCACAAACTTTTCTCAATCCTAATTAGTTCCTCCTTCCCCCATCCAGAAGACCTGTCTTAAATTACTTGATCCCAGATCCAAACCCCATAAACATCTACCCCTGATCTGCTGAGACAATACTAAGAATAGATCAAGGTGGCAGTCTCCCTTACTGCAGTAAGTTAAGTTACAGTGGTTTTGCTTGCTCATCAGGTTATTTTGGTGGTGTTTTCTGGAAAGTCAGCATTGAAACTTGCATTCTATATAGTCTGTCATTAAGTCCTTTTGGGTCTCCCTTCAAAGTTTCTTCAATGTGTCTTTTCCTAGTCCCAACTACTTGGGACCAGCCCCTTAGCCCTTACCTTGCATGCCACCTCTATTTCTTCTAGTCCATGATATGACTTTCTCCTTGATATGACTACCAAGGGAAATTTTCTGAAATAAAGCTCAGGCCTGTTTATCAGGCCTCTGTGGATTCTCAGCACAAACCAAGATATCCGTAACAGGCTTTTCTTTGTCATCTCCCATCTTTCTCTCTAGCCCTCCCTTTCACACCACAGTCCTCTGTATGTGCTGGTCTTTTAGTCTTAAAGGCCTTCACCACTTGCACTTTTTGAAATATTACCCTAAAGATGATTGTTAAAGAAAAAATTATTCTGGCGCTGGTTAAAATGGTGAGGAAGACTTTATTCAAGACTATTGCAATAGGGGAGAGAGCTCAGGCTCACCTTGGAATATAACAAGGAAAAGTGGGGATTTATGGCCAATGAACAGAGTAAGGGGGGGCGGTCAGTGGATGGAAAATTACTAAGAGGAGACATGAAGAGTGGGGGATTTTTGCTAAACTGACCAACAGGATTCATGCTGAAGGTAATTCAAGAACTTATATATCAGAGATGGGGATGAGGAATTTAATCAGAGAGCAGGGGTAGTCAGTTATCAAGGAGGGAGGGATTCTTACTAAACTGACTTTGCGGCAATCTTGTTAAGACTAGGCAAGCCAGTGGGGAGACAGAATGAGGGTCAACGTCAAGGTCTGTGTGAAAAGAGGACTCAGAGGAGCCTGACGAAAGTTTGGCTAAGGAAAGAATCTTTTTCATTACATAATGTAATAGTGAAAAAAACAAACAAAACACAAACAGTATAGATAGATGCCACTGTTGCCAACATTGCTAATCAATTATGGTACGTTTCCTCCTGAGTGCAGACATGATTTCAGAATTCTGCTCAGTGGCTTTTCGTATTATCCGTGTTTTAAATAAGATTGAACCTTGCTGCAGAGAGTGGAGACTGAGGCCAGATTGCCTGAGTTCAAGTTCAGAATTCACCCACTAACTAGCTGTGTAAGTTTAGGCAAGTTATTTCGCTTCTCTGTTTCTGGGTCCTCATTGGTAAAAAGGGGGTGAGGTGGTACTAGTACCTACTTCCTAGGGTTGTTGTTAAGATTAAGTGAGTTAATGTATGTAAAGTACTTAAAATAATGCCTGGTACATAGTAAGGGCTGGATGACGATGATGACAGAATTAGAGAAGAAGAAACTGAGACCACGCCATTGGCAGAGCCTGGCCTGCTGAGTCGGGGCTCTCTCGCATGCCTCCCCATTCCGAGCCCACCTTGTTAACAAGTGGTGCTGAACAGAGCCCAGGAAGGAGGAAGAGGTGGTCCCCATGCGGTGGGAGATGACAGTTGGGGGCAGTTAATATGGTCAGTGACTGAGGGAGGCCTAAACACAGGGAAATAAAATGACTAACCATGTCAGGAAGAGACACCAAGAAAGCATCCTGCTGTTTCTTCAGCCTCAATCTCTTCCCCTTCCAGAAGCCATCTTGTCAGACAGAACGAAGTCTCCTGATCTAATATGTTATTTGCTATTCAATAATAAAAAGTGCATCCCCACTTCCTCATTCCCTGGTCCTATGGACCTCCAGGTCCCATATGCGTCTCTTGACCTCGGGGTTCACAGCCGGCCCTGCCCCTCACTGCTCAGGGTCTGCCTATTACTCCCCTTCTCCTTGAGCTCCTCAAAGGCAGCCATAGACAAGGAGAGGACTCGTGGCCAGCATGGTACTGAGTTACCCCCGGGAGAAAGCAGACTCCCAGCCTGACCCAGAAGGACCCCTCTATGAAACAATGCAGGAGATGCAGGGAACTGAGCCTGCAGAAAGATTCTTCTATAAATTTCCCAGAGTTTAATTTGTAAACTATGATCTAGTTCTGTGAAGGAGCTGTCTTCTTCGGCCTCAGCTGGTGACTCCCTGGGTCCCCTGGGGTAGGGGTGGGGTGTGGCTTTTGCTCTTCTTTTTCTTTTAACTCTGGTCTTGGAGGGGCAGTAAATATGGAACAGTAAATATATGGGGGAAACTAATGGAAGATAAAGATTATTTAGTAAGATTTGTAATGGAGAGTTATGTCTGAGTCTTCTCTATTGATAAGAGTTGGTGATTAAGAATCTAAGACCCATCTTCCTCTTCCTGGTAAGGGAGAGGAAGACACCTTTACAAATGGAAACTTATGTTACCTTTACAAAGGGAGATTTATACCCTGTTTTTAGGCAGATGGAGGAGGGTAGAGAGCTTCCTTTGTGCCTGTTCTCTCTCGATTGCCTTCAGCTCAAAATAATCCTTATGCCAAAATGACATGTTTTAGGGTGGCCTATTCTGATCCCCTTCAATGATATTTTATTTCCTACAACATTATTAGTTTTGCTTATGTAAAGAAATGGGATTATCTATTTCAAACATATGATACAGAGAAGTGAACATATGAGAAGACAACTCAGTGAATTTCTACAAACTGAACATGTCCATGTAACCAGCACCTAGGTTAAGAATCAGAACATGACTGGACCCTGGAAGCACCCTGATACCTCCTTCTGGTCACAACTGCTACTACCCTGACCTCTAACTTTCTATATCAGTTTTGCTTGGTTTATACTTTACATAAACGGAATCAGACAGTGTGTACTCTCTTGCATCTGGCTTCTTTTGCATCTGGCTTCTTTTGCATCAGTCTTCTTTTGCTTAATAATGTGTTTGTGAGAGTCACATATATTGTTGCTTGTGGTTATAAATCACTCATTTTCATTGATGTGTAGTACTTCGCTGTGTGAATATATCACCATCTATTTAATCCATTTTATTATTGATGGATATTTGGGTAGTTTTTAGCTTCTGCATTATTATGAATAGCACAGCTTATAGACATTTTTGTACACATCTTTTGGTGAACATATGTACATATTTCTGTTGGGTATACACCTCGGAGTAGAAGTGGTGCATCGTAAGGTTTGCATATGGTTGTTTTTAGTAGATACTGCCAAATGATTTTCCAAAATGGATGAATTGGTATTGATTTTTCTTCCATTTTTAACATTGTGGTAAAATACACATAATGTATAATTTACTACCTTAACCATTATTTTTTCTCCCCTGCCCCCTATCTTAACCATTTTAAGTGTACAGTTCAGTGATATTAAATACATTCATACTGCTGTATAACCATCACCACCATCCATCTCCAGAACTCTTTTCATCTTGTAAAACGGAAACTCTATACCGATTAAATAATAGCTTCTCAATCCCTTCTCCTTATAATTGATTTTTATATGTTAGTTATATTTCTGGAAAGCACGATGAACTCTGTTATTCATTCTAATAGTTGATTTTGTTATGTTTTTGTGTGTGAACCCCTTACCTTCATTGAAAACTTTTTAGATCAGAGCATAGGAACATTTTTGTGTTTCCATACAATTTGGTGTGTTCATTACATAATTTGGACAAGAACTATCTCGCTTTTCAGAGTTGCCCACCAGTTTTTTAAATTAACTTTAAATAAATCATACTTTAGATTTGTGTGAGGCACTAAGCCACACTAAAGACATCCTTGCCTTAGTCTCCGAATGTTGGATTTCCTTCAAGTTCTCTGCCATTTTTCAATTTTTTGTATGTTTCTGATTTCCACAGTGCTACTGTTTTCTATGTATCTGATAAAAAAGGCTCAGGCGGTGGGTGGGGGGACTGGCATTTATTAAATGCCAACTCAGTATGAGGAACTGCAAGGTACATCCCAGGTGTCTGGAATACTAAACAAACATAGCACATATTTTTTACTTCCTACTGCTAATTTAAAATTATGCAGCAGTATTTGTTCCCTTTATTGGTCCCTTGTGGGTAAAAGAATCCTAAGTTCAGCGTCACCAGTTCCATAATAACAAACAAAATCCTCCTTGCAAGAAACCTGCTCTCCAGGAGGAAAACATGACCTTTCTTCTTCTGCCTCACATTTCTTCCTTCTTCTTTTTTTTAAAGTTAGGTCTATTGGAGTATAACTTATGTGTGGTAAAATTCACCCTTTTTAGGCATACAGTTCTATGAATTTTGACAAATGTATTTAATTGTATAACCACCACCACACTTAAGATACAAAATATTTCCATTACCCTGCAAAGTTCCCTGATACCCCTTTGTAGTCAACTTCTTCCCTCCACTCTGATCCTTCATTGGATTTCTGTTCCTATAGTTTTGCCTTTTGCAGAATGCCATAGAAATAAAATCATACACTTGTAGTTTTTGTGTGATTTCTTTCATTTAGCATAATGCCTTTGAGAATCATCCATGTTGTCACATGTTTATTCCTTTGTACTAGTATTCTACTATATGGATGCACCATAGTTAACTTATCCATTCACCAGTTGATGGACATTTGGGGTGTTTCCCATTTGAGGCCATTATGAATAAAACTGTTATAAACGTTCAAGTACAGGTCTTTTTGTTTTCATTTCTCTTAGATAAGTACCTAAGAGTGAGATGGCTGGATCACCTAGAAAGTGTATGCGTAACTTCATAAGAAATTGTCAAACTCTTCTAACAAACTGGCTGTATCATTTTGCACTCTCACCAACAGTGTATGAAAATTCTAGTTGTTCTGCATCCTTGGCAGCATTTGATAGTGTCAGTTTTTAAAAATTATTTTAACCATGCTCATAGGTGTGCCTGCCTCATATTTCTACTCCTCCTCCACCTGATAACATTGGTTTCTGATCCTTTTAGAGTGGAAGAGGGAAAGAGAGGACGGAGATGCTGGGGCTATCGTAAGATGTCTTTACAGCTCTGAACGTGGCAGGCATAAGACATTGATTCCTTTACTTGCAGGGGCTTTTGGGATAAAGCCCCCAATCCCTGGGTGAACCTGCAGTCTCTCTAACCAGGTAAAGCCTTCTTTATTGGAATTATGAACTCTTGGTTTCTCAAGGTCAGCTCATGTCATGTAGGTCAAGCCCCTAGCACAGTGTTAGACAATGAGGTGGTAGCCTTAGCCTCTCCAATGCTAAATTCTGATTGTCCTTCCAGGTTGGCCTCCTGGACAATGCCTAAGGCAACACACAGACTGGCTTTGTTGTGCATTCCCCAAATCCAGTCCCCTGGGAAGGACTCTCAAAGTCTTTGCCCAGACGAGCTTTGGGAGTGAAGGATGATTCCATTATAGTATAATCTCTCCTTTATCCATTTCATCCAGCCTATCTCTTGCTCTCTTGATTTCCCCCACGGGAATCAGATAAGGGCCCACTGTATTTCCCTATGTAGGATAGTCAACTTTCTGAAGCCCCTCTTTCTTTGCTCAAAGCAAAGTGAAAAGTACCACCCACTTTTACCTCCAGGGGTGAGGTATGAGTCTCAAAACCACCCTCTTTTAAGACATACAGAACTCTGTAATCATACTGTTTATAAATTGATGTGTGAGGAATTCCAAGGGTCATGCAATCTTTTTTGGGATATCTACTTTGAAAGTCTCACAGGGTCTGTCCTTTAACTCAGTTTGACATCTGATATTTACAACCTTGGGAAATTCATTCCCAACTTCCATTTTCACACTCTGTCATATAATATAACTTCCATTAATCCTAAAAGCATACTTGCAATGGAGGTATTATCATCTTCATTTGTTGAGGGAATTAAGGACAGGAGGTTAGGTTAAATACTTTTCCAAGGTTACCCAGCTGCTGAGTACCAGCAGTAGGATTCAAGGCCAACTCTGTCTGACTCCCAGTTTTGTGTTAATCCCATAATACCATATAAATAAATGTCGCAGGTTTGACTCTTTGGGAGCAGATGCTGAGACAGATGTGGGGTTCATGATGTTTAATAGGAATCGAAAACTGTGAAGGGAAGGGGGAGGAATCAAGATTGGGCAGAGAGAGAAGTTAAACTGTAATGCAGACCCAACGAGGTCTTGGCTATCCTGGTGGGGTGTTCTGGAGTGAGTATCAACCATCAGAGCTGTCCCGAGGTAGACAAATGCCTGGGCCCTAAGGTCCCACCTCAGTCTGTCACCAATGTAGGCTGCCCGAGAAAGGGCATGATCTCAGCGGAGGTGACTTTCTGCCTCTGACCCTGAAGGAAATGACAATGGAGGCAACATGTCCTCCCTTGGGGGGGTTCTTTGGGTGGCTCGTCTCTATGTCTGAAGCATAAAGGAGACCCAGAACCCCTCCTTGAGGCAACTGTCCCCTTCCTAGTGAGAAGCATCATTGGTTCTGGGGTAGCACAGAGAGAAGAGGGCAAGATATTTTGGGAGCTACTTCTGTAAAGGTCATCAGCTGGAAGAGGCGCCCAAGAAGGACGCGTTCTGAGGAGCCAGTGGTGAGCTCTATGTGAGAGGCTGTGGTGCCTGAGGCATGGGCAGCCTCTGCTGAAGGGAAAGTCCAAGTAAGACTCAAGGGTGGATGTGGGCAAGGTCAAGAAGAGGCTCCAAGTTGGAAGGGGGTGGGGCCTCAGGACCCCACACTGAGTGAGAGGCCTCTAGCATTTGGTTGTGCTAAACCCACTAAGAGAGCTGCCATTTTACTGAGTGACCTCTATGCTGACATTGAAGAAGGAGCAAATAGTGGCTCAATGAGGAGCTGGGAAAGAGCATTTGAGGTGGAGGGTACAACATGGGCAAAGATTCTGAGGTGTAGAAGAACTTGACTGAGTCTTGGAATGAGGTCAAAGTCCAGATCACATCAAAATGAGCACGTAGGAGAAAAGGCCTGAGTGGAGCATGAGGGCCAAGCCATGCAGGGGCTGCAGGCTGTGAGGAACTTTGTACTGCACTCGAAGAGCAAGGGACGCCATTTGAGAGTCTGAGGCAGAGGAGAGCCATAGAAGAAAGGTCCAAAAATCTTCAAAATGTGGACCCAAGCTTCTGTGAACAAAGGACATGTTTTTGCTGAATTCTGAAAGGTGAGTAGGAGTTAGATAGATGGCGTAGAGTAGGTGTGTGAGAAGGTTCTAGGCCAGGGTTTGGCAAAGTTTCTCTATAAAGGGCCAGATAGTACATATTTTCAGTTTTCTGGGCCATACAGTCTCTGTTGCTGTTGTCCTACCAAAGCAACTAGAGACAATATACAAATGAATGGGCATGGCTGCATTCCAATAAAACTTTATTTACAAAAACAAATGGCAGGCAGGATTAGCCTGTGGGCTGGCCGTAGTTTGCCAACCACACTATTGGAGGCCAAGGGAACAGCAGGTGCGAAGCCCCTGAGGTAGGAAGAAATGCAGTACAATCAAGGAACTGATTCAAGGCCAATGGGGTTGGAGTTAGTAAGCAAGGCGGTAAGTGGTTCAAAAGAAGGATGGAGATGTGAGCAGGTGCGAGATAACTTACAGTCTTGTAGCCCGTGTCAAGGGTCTGGGATTTTCTCTCACTGAGAAGTCATTGAATAATTTAAATAATTTTTATTTAGTTGTAAACCACATGGAAAAGTGCACATAAATACACAGCTTGCTGAAGTTTTCACAAACTCTATATCCACATAATCAGCACCCAGATCAGAAAACAGAACGTATGAGAAACACAAAGGACTCCTCTTTGCACCTGCCTCCAGGCTGCCCCCCTCCTTCCAAGAGTAAGCACTGTCTCGACTTTCAACAGCAGACATTTGTTTGCCTGTTTTTGTCCGTTCTATAACAGGAATTATACGATATGTCCTCTGGTATCTAGCTTCTCTCCCTCAAAATAATGTCCATGAGATCCATCTGTTTTTGTACCTGTAGCTTATTCATTCTCATTAAGTGAACATATCCCAGCTGGTTCATCCATCGTAATGTGGATGAGCATTTGGCAAGTTTCTAATTTTGGGTTGTTATGAATTGTGCTGTGCAGAATGTTTGTGAACATGTCTAGATAAATATGTCTTTCTGTTGGCTATATATACTTAATGGCATAGTTGCAGGGTCACAGGATGCATGTATGTGCAGCTTTGGTAGATACCACAATACTGGTTTCCAAAGTGGTGGTATCATTTTACATCCTCACCGGCAAGGTATGAGTTTCAGTCTCTACATACTCACCTACCCTTAGTATAGTATTTTGCACCTTTTTAAAATTTTCGCTGTTCTGGTTGTTTTGTAGTGATAGCTCCCTGTGTTTTTAATTTGCATTTTCCAAATGAGTAAACAGGGGAACATCTTCAAATGTTTATGGGCCACTGAAGACTTTTCTGCAAGAGCATGACACACAATCATATTTGCATTCTAAGAAATCCTCTCCAGCTTCTGGTGTGGAATAGGTGGGTGAAGAGCAAGATTCGAAGCAGGAATATGAATGAGGAGGTTATGGCAGTGGACTAGATAGGATGTGATGATACTGGTAGCTGAGATGTAGATGGATTTGAAGGCCACTTTGGAGGTAAAATCGACAGGACTTGGTGATGATGTAGATAAAGGAGCTGAGAGAGGGAGGCATAAAAATTATGGCTGTAAAATTTCTGGTGAACCCACCATCCCTTTCTATTCTGTATTTAGGTTGCTATCATTACATATATTTTCTTTCAGATTTTGTTTCTGTTACTTTCCAAAGAGTGAGGAACAAAATTTTAATTGGAAAAAAGAAACACACCTTGCAATTGTGCGTTTCAAAAAGAAACACAATGCAAGCACATAAGGTAATTGAATCCGACCTTTTCACTCTTCCTTGTTTTATTTGACTTGTCTTTCTTATTCTCTAGGGTTTCTAAATTTTTAATTTTCAGATGGCTCAGAAATGAAACAATGCAAGGACCTAGGTAAATATTACATTGGTGGTGAGAGAATTCTCGGAAGCGCGGAGACCTTGAGGTAGAGACTGCTGGTCTGGGTGGTGAGGTAAAGTGCTTCAGGATATGTTTTATGATGCTCATTCTGTGGTTTATGTTCATTCCGATTTTGGGAAGGATTCAAATCCTATGGGAATCCAAGGGACCCCCAGGATCTTAAGTGCCCCCACACTGAGAAATCCCTGCCCCAAAGCTGGCAGGGCTGAGAGGGCTTCTGTGGCCCAAGAAGCAGTAAGGAGACGAGTGGCAAAGTAGGGAGAAGAGGCCAGCAACCTGATTCCTGGCAGAAGCTCAAACAGGCTATGGCCACAAGTGGCCATCTCTCATATTTTTTATTCTTTTGGGTAAGTCCCAAATGACCATTTCCTTTTAAGGCATAAGGCCTGATTTTACCTAGGGCAAATGAACCCTATCTCTGGCTTTCAACAAAGAAGTATGCACCTAAGTGACCTTGGACCTCCATTCCAGGACCCATATGGCAGACATCAACCATCACTTGCAGTGCCCTGTCCACAGAGTCCGTGTTGGCATGGAGGCACGGCAGCTCCATCTACGAGTTCTTTCCTGGAGTTTCTTTCCTGGGGGAGTGCCTTCTTCCCCTGACCTGACTACCCAGGGCACTGCAGCCAAATGGGCCTCATCCGGCTCATGTAGGCTGAGCAGAAAGAAGGAAACTTGGGAGTCCTGAAATGTTCCTGAGTCATGTTGGATGTTCCATAGTTCAGGTCTCACAGGAGGCCTTGATGTCTATTAACAGAACCGCTTCATTTTTATGTCTCCGGGACACATTTTTTCCCATTGAGCTGATTTCGTATGGGCAGTTCCCATGATGCAACGACATCTGTCTCTAACAGCCCTAAAGACAGACTTTTTCATTGAGAATTGGGCCTGTTACAATGAGCTCTCACTCTTGGTTTCTCTCAAGATTTCCGGTGTGATCCAGATGTTTTCTTCTGACAATTTCCCATGTATAAAGAGGGCCAAATTCCATTTGATGACCTTTGTTTTTTAACCTAATCAGTATCCGCCAGCTGAGGGCTTAAATTGCGTCTCTTGAAGCCTCAAGTTCCCACCCAGCTTCTCACAGCCATTGTGACTCCAGATAAGAGGGAGGAAGATGAAGATGGGATGTTGACACGTATGGGGAATGGTGGCCCTTCTGAGTCCAAGTTCTTGATAACCAAGAAATTTCAAAGAACAGAGGTAGATAAAATTTCAGAGGTAGATAAAGCTGGACTGGAATGTCTACATTTGTGATATTCGATAAATTGCTTAGACATTGTGAAAAATGGAGTGAATAGTATCTATTTCACGTCTAACTCATAGTTTTTCAAGGTCTGAAGCCTCTAGCATAATGTCTAACAGGGTAGGGACTGGGAAAATATTAGTTTCTTTTACCTTTTTGTATCTAAAATTATTTCCCTAGGATAGAATCTTAGAAAGGAAATTACTGAGATAAAGGAATATAATTTTTTTTATAGAACCTCAAAGCTAATTACTTTTCAAAAATTATACCATGATTAAAGGAATGTTTGTGAGTCTCCATCTCACCACATGTTTGCAACATTGAGCAAAATGTTTGTGTCTGCTGTTACGTTGTTTTATTCTCACTGCATTATATTGCTTTGATGGCAACTGCAGTCGAATATTTTCCTATATCTTTTTAATACTCGATGGGCTTCTGTGTTACTTTGCCTTCTGTATACTGGGACTTATATAATACTTTATCTTCCATAAGCTCTCATTTCAAAACGTTATCAAAACAGTTTCATTGTGCTCCTTGTTTAACTTTAACATGAATATCTTATACGTGTGAATATATAAAATAAATCCACCAAGAGAATTCTTCTGTTATTGGTCTTATACTTTAAGGTTTCATGTAAGATTTCAGTTCAAAAATATGCATATATATATATGCTAAAATATGCTAATACACACACACACACACACACACACACACACACACACACACACACACATCTGGTTTGGAAATTGCTATCATAGGCAAAGAGGCTCTTATCTTACCTCTTCCTTGCTGACCTCTCCAAACTTCTCGTCTTCTGACAGGGGTAAGAGGGTTCTGATGTTATCTGCTTAGGCCAGAACAGAGCCTCTTAAGTCACAGTCCATAAAGCTGCCTCCACTCTCTGACATGGGGTAAGTGAGGAGGGTGATGGAAGGGCCTTTTCAATGTGATGTCCACAGACCAGCAGTCTGGACGTCACCTAGGAGTTAGAAATGCAGAATCTCACGCCCCACTCCAGACCTCATCAACCAAAATCTACATTCTTCTTCTTCTTCTTCTTTTTTTAACAGGACTTTATTAGGGAACAGTGTGTACTTCCAGGACTTTTTCCAAGTACAGTTGTCCTTTCAATCTTAATTGAGGAGGACACAGCTCAGCTGCAGATCCAGCCACCGTTGTTAGTTGCAGGGGGCACAGCCGACCATCCCTTGCACCGGCAACCTTGTGGTTGAGAGCCCACTGGCCCATGTAGGAATTGAACCGGCAGCCTTTGGCGTTAGGAACTCGGAGCTCCAACCAAATGAGCCACCAGACTGGTCCGAAGTCTACATTCTTAAAGGTATGAGAATCACTGATACAGGGGAAGAAACACAGTCTTTGCCATCAAAAGACCTTGGCATCAACTTCCAGGCCCACAATGGATTTAGCTGAATAATCTTGGGTACATCACTTAATCTATTGGAGTGTCTGATTTTTTTTTTTTCCTAACATGTAAAATGAGGATGGTAGCATTCTGCTTCACAGGCTGGTTATTGAGGATGAAATGAGCTGAGACCTGGGAACGTGCTCAGGGAAGCAGTCCTCAAACGAGGATCATGACTGAGTCTGGCTTTGCCCCTGGGTCGTTAAAACTGAACTGTGAAATCTGGTGAATTCATTGAAAACTCTTGGGCCTTAAGTGAACTTTTTTGTTTTCACGTCTTGCATTCCACTACCATTTCTATTTCTCTGATTCCCTTTATTAAGATTCTGGGCATTGCATGTAGAAATCTGTATAGATCCCTTGAAGTCACTAAGCTAGGTATAAACTTGAACTTAATTCCCTTATTGTTTTCTGTATTTAGATTGGAAACTGGACTCTGCTAGATAAAGAGGAGACTCACAAATGAAACGTGGTTTCTTGTGAACAGTTTCCCTAAGTCTATGTAGTAAAACGAGAAGGAATCGGGTAAGTAATATTTCCATATATAACAACGAAAAATGGGAAATATACTTTGATTTTTAAAACATATTTCATATCAAAAAACATCTGACAAACAATGGGATCCAATGTACCACGAAATGGGATCATTAGTACCATGAAAACCAGTTCTTGAGACAGGTTAAACATATTGCATGATTTACAGCATTTACTATATTCTCATTGGCAATTATTGTTTAGAATCTACATTTTAGATGGTTGTTTAGCGTTGACTTTGTATTGGAGCAGTTTAAGTGTTTTCTGTTTTTGTATTCAAATTTAAATCTTTATTGAAAAAATACAAAAGTCAAATAAAGCCTTTATAATCTGTTAATCAACTTTTTAAAAAAGATTTTTTATTAAAATATAGCTAACATATAGTATCATATCAATTTCAGCTGTACACCATAGTTATTCAACATTTATACACCTAAAGAAGCGATCACCATGGTAAGTTCAGCAACCATCTGATACTGTACCATGCTATCATAATATTATTGACTATATTCCGTATGCTGTATATTACATCCCTGTGACTTATTTGTTTTATACCTGGAAATTTGAACCTCTTATTCTCCTTCACTTTTTCTCCACTTTCTAAAATTTTTGATTATAATTGACACACATGCAATGTTATTTTATATTAATTTCAGGTGTACAGCATAGTGGTTAGACATTTATATAACTTAGGAGGTGATCTCTCTAACTAGTCTAGTACCCACCTGGCACTATACAGAGTTATTACTATATCATTGACTATATTCCCTATGCCTTACTTTATATCCCCGTGACTATTTTGGAACTATCAATTTGTATTCCTTAATCCCTTCACTTTTTTTCACCCTGCCCCCAATTAAGTGTTTTCCATCAGTCCTTCTATTATAACTCTGTCATTCATCTCTTGTTGCTGTATTTATATCACTATGTGGCTTGTTGGAGAGTCACTTCATCTGACTTATTTTTGACATGGACATAACAATTTCTGCACGTAGATTGCTGTGAGGAATAAATAAGACAATTCATATAAAGCTAGCCACCCAGATCTTAGTACAAGATAGATGCTCTATAACTGAGGTTCTCATCACCAAGGTGGCACCTTCTTAAAGTTCAAGGTGTAGGAGGTGCCATCTTTTGGGAACCAAGTCTTCTGTCACTGTGTGTCATTTGCTTTCATTTTTTTTTTCAGAGGAAACATTCTCTAGACTGTTTTCATTACCAGCGATTTCCATTTGCACTCTCCAAGTTCTGTTTTCCTAAAGACTAAGATAAATACTGTCTGTTCCTGCAAGACATTTGATCGATGATAATCTTGTTCCACAGTAGAGATTTCTCCAGAGCTGAGGCACAAAGTTCTGTAGACATGAAGGAACCAAACGAAGCCCACCTATCCTTTTAAACAAAAGTTATCATGTTGCCAAGTGCTGTGCAATGATATAATTATCAGTTTTGCTTTATTAGACATTTGTGCTTTTTAAATGCTTTCCTGAAAATAGCTTTAAAAAAATTTACATTTTATACCTCTTCTGAAACTTAGGGATAATTTGAGGGATTTTCGTCTGATTTGTTTTTTGTTGCTAAAATGGTGTAAGAAACAAGATTATTAAAAGTAAACCAGAACAAAGGTATGGCTTTTTTTTTTCATTCTTACTCTCTTCTCTGACACAGAAGAGGCTGTGTCATTTCCGTGGGTCTCATGTTCTCCACCCACTCTCAGTATAAGTGGGATGGTCTAAAGATTCATGGAACACTTGCAAAATTCTTGAAATTTCAACCCAGGAAGGTTCTATGCAAGTGTGAAAGACAAAGGCAAGGACTATATACAAAAGACGATGGCTGTCCACACCCAGCCATGATGGCCCTGCTTTCATATTGCCAAAGTAGCTGTGCTGCAGTTGTTGTTTTGTTTTTGACATGCTTACTTGGGAACTTAATCTTTTGAAATTTAGACCACTCATGGGGGTTTGGATCACGCAATTTACCAACTTTAGTTTCAAAAAAATCATCACGATTTCCAAATATTACAAAACATGACATTAAAAAGTCAAGACTAATGACAATAGTTTTAGATCATCTAGGAGAAGAGTTTTTTTTTCTCCCCCCCACTAGGGTTTCTGTATCTGCCAGCTTAAATAGTAGGTCATGCTCACTCTCTCCGTTTTCTTGTCTGACTCCTTATTTCAACTAAATCACAGGGGTAGGCACTCAGGATACCAGCATGTGTTTGATAGCTCTGATGGTTTGGATATAGGAATTGGACTATCACCCAGAAATTATATGGCCATTTCTTACTGAAGACTACACTCGAAGTCTGTTAGGTGGACAGTTCCATTGCACTCAGAGCCCAGGAGGGTGATCGTCTGAGTTTGGAAGAAGACACTACCTGTATTCCCGTTTTGCACTAGGTCGACTTGGCCCAGGAAAGAATTTCTTCACGGCCTGGTGCACTATTTGAATGTCACTTTTAAATATGCTCAATAATATGACATTGACTTATTTCTCTAATGAATGAAGAAAATAGTGTTGGGGAAAAAAAAAATCTTATCCAGTGGTAGTCGTTTGTACCACAGTCCAACCTCCTTATGAAATTCTGATATCTTACCTTCGATAGTATTTACAACTGTGATAGATTAGCTTTGAGGTTATAATCTCAGCCCCTCTAAGATACTGAATATGTCACTACTGCTTGCCACTTGGAAGCATAGAATGGGTCTTTTTTGCGTTGTCAGTGACATGAAAAATACCATTTTCACAATCTCATCCTCATCTCCATAATTTACTGTAAGCACAGTCCTTCTTGACTGTGATCATACTGGAGTGTGGGAGAAATAGAGTTGTTGTTGTCGTCCGTTTCTTCCCACAACATGCTGACAAGGCAGACACTAAGTCACTCTGATTTAATCACGCCTGTGATTGTTACTGGCTCCTTTCTCATTGTGCTAGGACCAGAGGGACTGCTGTTGACCACTGACATGTTCTCTGTCAAAGCTGTATATGGGTTGGCCTTTGGGAACAGACCATGGACAGTATAGAAATAGTTTTTGCTTCAGGTGTGACTGGTGCTCCATCAGCCCTGATTGCAATGCTTGTTTTCCAGGTTACAGCACAACTGCCAAAACCATCTCTCCTCCTGGAGCATGAAAATCATTGAACATTTCTCCCTCATATATGTGCCATGCAGGTGTCAAGAGTTGAATTAGACAAACTTCCAGTTATAAACTAAGTAAGTCACAGGCATGTAAAGTACAGCATTGGGAATATAGTCAATAATATGGTAATAACTTTGTACAGTGACAGATGGTTACTAGACTTAGCATGGTGTGATCACATCATGAGGTATATAAACGTTGAATCACTATGTTATACACCTGCAACTAATATAATATTGTATGTCAACTATATTTCAATAAAAAAAGAGTTGGATTATATTTTGCCGTGCATTGTCCAAATCTAAGCTGAAGTAACTTCTATCACGTACACACACACAATGCAGATCCTAAGATCATACTAAAAAACGACACCCAAGTTAGAGAGTACAGCATAGTAACAGTATCTAACTCATCAGTCTGGTGGGTTCCATGCCAACAGGACGTCAGAATTATGCTTGGTATGGTGGTTAATAGAAATTCAAAGGTAATGTAGATAAAAGAAAAACTGAATTGGTTTGTGAAATTGCTTTGAATTTCATTAGCCAGGCAACTTCTCTGACATTATATCAATAGTCTATACATCAGGCACCTACTTCAGCATTACAGTCTAATTAGTCAACACTGCACCTTTTAGAAAAATAAAACCACGCAACTGTACTTCATAAGGATATGGTTACTCTTAATTTTTTAAATTAGATTATGGATCGAGGGGATTCTGGGGTGGAGGGTCACATCAATCTTATTTGAAATGTATCTTCCCCGAGTGTCGATTCCTCTTCCTTTTTTGATTATCTTTGTGTCCTCGGTGCCTGACATAGTGACTGAATCAAATAGATACCCCCTGAAGTGCTCAATAATTATTCATTGAATGATTATATGAATAATTCAGTCAGGCAGCAAGGTATGGTGGAAGGAGCATTCGAATCAGACAGACCTGAATTTGAGTTTTGCCTCTGCAACGTATTAGGCTGTTGTGTGACTTTGGGTGAGTTTCTTAAGCTCTCCCATTTTCAGCTTTGTCAAACATTTAAAAACAGGATACAGCCTCAGAAAAATGGCAAGAATGGCCTTACCTTATAGAGTTATGAGGCTTAAAAGAGCTTTTGTGGATGCTTCTGAAAGATAGTTCAGAAATGTTCACACACACAAAAAACAAAAACAGAATGACTGGCTTGAACCTGAGAATGAGGATCTGTAATTTTTTTTTCCTGAAAAGAAACTCATCCTTATTAAACATATAAATAAGTACATTTTGGTGGCTTGCTCTTCTCCATTTCATCCAAAGACAGAACACAGAAATGTGCTGACTCTATAGCAAGGGTCTGCAAACTTTTTCTGTAAAGGACCAGATAATAAATATTTTTGGCTTTGTGGAATATGTAGTCTCTGTCACAAGTATTCAAAAGTAGCATAGACAATCTGTAAATGATAGGCGTGGCTGTATTTTAATAAACCTATTTGCACACACTGGCAGTAGGCCAGATTTGTCTGTGAGGTCCATATAATTTGTAGATCCCTGCCTTACAGCAGCAACTTTCAGCTAAATATTAGAACCAGGAAAGGTCTGTCCACTTTCTCTCTGCATAACTTCGTGAACAGCACCCATATCCACCAGAAGTCACCACAGAAGGTGACTTCTATCCTTTATTTAACATTAAGATGAACAGAAAGAATTTTTCTAAGGCCAACTGAAGCGTTGATAATTTTAAATTTTATGTAAGAGAATTTCAGCCCCTAATTTAGGAATTTCTTAATAGCATTCTCAGGTGCCCTGTACATGGCATGACCCATACATATACATTTTGCAAATGTGCACGTGCATTTGTACATTTTTAACTTTGAGTGCCTACACATCTTATTCTGAAATCTTAGAACTGGACCTCACTTATCTATTATCTTTTTTTTTTTTTTTTTTTTTTTTTTTTTTTTTAAGGAACGTTTGGTAAGTCAAAAGAGATCACACATATTTTTGTACTAGAGTCCAGCTTTTGCTAACTCAGGCCCAGTTCAGTGTTGTAGCTATAGTATCTAATTTTAGGCAGTATTTTGGGAAATTGTGATTAAGTTTTAAAAGTAACATAATATCCTGTGATACTTGAAATCTTGCCTTGTATCTACAACTATACTGTAAGGACTTGGAAAGTGGATTAGTAGTTTTGCATATGAATTTGTTCTTATTGCTGTAATAGAGAAACAATTATTTGCATCTTGCTTTTATAGCACTGAGTACCATATTCTTGGGCATCAGGAGGGCCCAGATGGCAATTTTAGCAGGCATTCAAAATAAATGGATTCATTTAAAAGCAAGAGCTTGGGTCCAGGAAAAGAGGTAACATACGTATTTTGATATATTCCTTATCTCATGTCTACAAAGTTAGCTGACACAGTTATCTGAACTAAAGTGAGAAGATAGATTATATGCATCAAGGACAGCCACTGGAAACCCTGTATTTTCTCTGAGGCAATAGTTTTGACTTCTTGCTTTTTGAAGCCTTTCTCCAGTGTGGGCTCAGGTCAACAGTGCTGAGTCTTTCACACCAGACTGAGGCAATTGGGCTGACTTCAGGGTAGATAAGAATCACTGGCTGAATGGAACGTGCCAGTGACTGGGTCAGTTGTCAGCACTGGGGAGAGCTCAGACTGGCCACGAGGCAGTAATTTCAAACACCCTACTTTCCTATCGTTCTGCTGGTAGGAAGGGCGGAATAGTTAGGGCTTTCATCACGGTGTGGCGGTTATGTACGTACTATGTGGAGGTGATGCTTGAGTCAGGGCTGCAGGAGGCAGATGGAGCCATGTATGGAAAGAGACGGCAGCCGAGACAAAGCAGGGAATGTGCGCTAGCTGGAGGGGGATGGCAGGCAGGAGATGAACGCTGGCAGACAGACAAAACCAGAGGTCGAAGGGCCTGGAAGATCATTCTAAGGGATTTAGATTTTAACTCTCAGGGGACATAGAGCCACGGGCAGATTTTCAATGGAGACATTGTGTAATTATAGAGAGCAATTGAGAAAGATTTCCTCATCTCCGGTAAGGCTGGTGATCTGGGAGTAAGGATGGAAAGGATGTAGCTGTGTAGGAGAGGAGATGCTCGGGATGGTAAAGATGGGATGTAATGAGAGTGTGAACAAGACAATGGCAGGCACAGGGGAGGAGGATGAGGGAGAACGGAAGATTTGGTGACTGGATGTGGAGTTGACATTAATTTCTGGGTTATGACTTGGACAACTGAATAAACTGAGACTAAGCATCCAGCAGGTAGGACAGATTTTTGGGGAAAGATGCTGAGTTTTGTTTTGGATATATTTTAAGAGGTGCCTAGGAGATGTCTGTGAGGGCTAGGCAACTGAGCAGGATTTTGAGAGAGATGACACTGGACAAAGGGATGACTCATGTCCCAGGCAGGACAGAAAGGGATGATGTGAGATTTCATCATGCCACACAGAATTGTTTATTTCTGGAATTTTTCCATTTAATATTTTTGGACTGGTTGACCGTGGGTAACGGAAACCATGGAAAGTGAAACCATGGATAAGGGGGACTACTGAAGGCTCTTTCTTCAGGTTATTGCTCAGTAACAACCCTCCCCATTTCCCTTTCCTTGCTTCCTTTTCCACCATACCTGATTAATAATGGTATGGATTATTTCCATACCATTTCTCACCATACCTGATTATTTCATTATTTGTCTCCCCCTACTAGAAGGTGAGTGACTTGGAAGCAGGTCATTTGTCATTTTGTTCACTGTTGGTGAACTGGATTGCTGAAAAAGGTCCTAGGTGACCACTTGGAGTTGTCTGGAACCAGCTAGAAGCAGAAGTTCCTTTTCACATAGTAGTTTCATGAGGTCGTTGCTGCCATTTTGTGATCCTGAGGTAACAAAGTCTGGGGAGAAAAGGCAATATGTTGCGAGTGGACACATGGAAGTCTGGAAAGAGACTGGGTCCTAAGGTCATCTCCGAGAGGCTGAACAACACAGAACAGCCTTCTTTTAGATTTTTGTTATGTGTGAGAAAGAGAAAGACCCTTATGTCTCGGAGCTGACCTGGTGGTACTATCAGCCCAGTCTCAGTGCTCTGTTGAATGTGAACAATTTTGCAGAACACCAATGTCGGACAAGGCCATTCTGTGACTTGAAGGATTGAGGCAAAATCAAGACCACGGTTGTAAACATGTCAGTGGCCATGTGGAGAACTGGCCATGTTTTTCCTGTGCATTCATCATTTCTCGCAGGAAGAGCTTGGGAGCCAGTTGAGGATATGGTATCATCCCCCCCACTCCCTCTCCCCACCTGGACTGTGATTGCAGACCTGGGGCATCTGCAAATATGAGGATTAGACATGTGGTACTGGGAAGGGACATAAGGGTCTAACAGTGCAAGGGGCATTGAGCCGCCTTTAAATGGTATCAGGAAGACTTGAGGCTAGAGGGATGTTTTGCAACCTGTCTTGGAGGCCGCGGATGTGAACCAGAGCGTAAGCAGGTCTTTGAATCTGGAGGGGCAACAAGGATGAAGTCTACAGGACCTAGAGTCAGTGTGTGAGACTAGCGGGAATCGGGTAGTAGGAAAGGAGTGGTGTAGAAAGTCTGGACTCTGCCAGCCAGGAAGGGCGAGGATTGCTGGGGGTGCTGAAGACGTCTGTGGTCTGCCACCTACAGAGAACGTGGGCGAGGCTCACGTTCAAAACCCGACCCCTCCTGGTTCCGAAACCGTGCACAAGGCAAGGAAGGAATGCAGAAAGGCTGGACCCGGCGGGGCGGGGAGAGGCGGGGCTGCTAAGGGTCCCTGGGGGCCACCTTCGGGTGCTCAGTGGCAAGTAGTGGGCGTGGGCCCGGGTTCAAAGCCCGGCCCCGCCTGGCCTCCAGGGCCCCAGGCGGCGCGCCCAGCGGGGCCAGTGCGCGGAGGAAGGCTGTGGCGGGCGCGCGGTTGCTAAGCCCAGCGCCCCCGGAGACGTTCCTGGTAGTTGTCGCCGGCGCGGCGCGGCGCGGTGCGGGGCGGGCAGCGGGAGGGAAGGAGGGGACAGGGCGGGCGCGGGCTCGTGGCTGCTCGGTCGCGCCCCGCCGTCCCGCGCCTGCTGGACCGTCGAGCCGCCGCCCCGCAGGACCGCGGCGGAGCCCTGCTCGCCCGGAGCCCGCCACCTCGCCATGCCGGCCGCCGCGCCCACCTCGGGCCCGCCGCCGCCCCCAGCCCGGCCCGCCCCGCGTAAGTGCTGTGCGCTCTGCTGCGGACCCCAGCGGGGACGCCGCTGCCGGGGGTGGGGGCACTTCTGTCGCCTGGACTTGAGACCCCCTCCGCGCGGGGTAGGGTAACAGTGCCAGCCCCGCGGGGGTGTCCGAACCGCGGTGTGTGTGTGTGTGTGTGTGTGTGTGTGCGCGCGTCTACACCCGCGGAAACTCGCTTCCTCGGGGATAACGCTGTCCGGAGCTGGTTTCCTCGCCAACCAGTGGGCATTCCTGGGAAACGCGTGGGCATCTTTCGAGGTGTAATGGGGCTGCAGAAGAGGGAAGGCACCTGGTGGGGAACTGACATTTACCGAGCAGCTCAGCCTTCCAGGTGCTTTACCTCGAGTTGACCTCATTTCATCCTCTTCACAAACCTGTGAGGAAGGTGGAATTAATCTCCAATTTCTGAGATGAGAAAACGAAAGTGCCCAGAACTCTTGATTTGCCCAAGGCTGCAGGGCTGGACAGCGGTGGGTCTGGGATTGGAACGCTCATCTCCAGAGCTCTCCGATCCAGATGAAGGAAAGGCAACTCCTCAGAACTAGATAAAGAAACACGGGAACGCTGAAAACCATCAGGAAAAAGACTCGACGCATAGCATTTGGGAATTAACAGAAAAAAATAAATGAGTTCGTGAAATACCCCATTAATTAATTTCAAATCTCGGAGAGCATTTACACTGCTTTCCCCGTCTGGCTCCGGGGGCGGTGTTGTGAGGTAGGGGGAGGACAGACCGCACCAGTGCTGGGCAGAGGCGTCTGGGGACACCTTTTCAGAGGATCCGCCTGCTGGGAGTGGGGGGTGAGGAGAAGTAGTGGAGGGAACTCAGTTGTTATTCACCCCCAAGTTAGTCATCCTTTCACCTCACCCCCTCCCTGCTGGCTCCATTTCCTTCCCTTTCCTTGATGTACTGTCCAGGGTGACAGTGGAAGCTGGGTCCTGCCTTTGTCATTCATTGTCTTTCATGAAGCATCTTGGCATTGGGTGGTCCTGTGGTTTGATAACTGTGTTAGGAGCTGTGACGTTGGTTTCGGTTCCTGCTGGCAGAGGTGATCTGGGGCTAGTGTTGAGTTTACAATCCCAATCCCAATCCGCGGGGCTTCCAGAGCAGTAGCCAAGCATCGTGTTTAATCCTTCAGGGGCAAGGTGGCAACAAACAGGATAAAAAAGGAAAGGGATATTAGATTTGGCTGGCAGCCCAACTTCACAAAAGCATTTAAATGTAATATTTGGATTGCTTTGGGTCGTGCCATAAAATGCTTCACTGGAGAGAGAACAGAGGCAGAAAACTGTTTCTGAAAGATGCTCTGTAACTCACTCCATTTAAGGTTTGAAAGGTCTTTGGGCCGTGGTCTTTGATGGTGAGCTAAAAGAAGTGCAAGAAGGGAAAGAGTCCTTACTGAGAACCCCAGGAAGCCTCAGAATAACAGAGATAGAGTCTTATTATGGTAGGCTTTGGGCAAAACTTGGAGGCAGAAATGTTGGACTGTCACAGAGGCTTCGGTGCTGTGCTGTATCCCCTCACAGCTCTTTGCCACCTTTGTGCACTTGGGTGCTTTCACTCCCAAAGGCCAGCCCCTCCTCTCCACAGGAGGATGACCTTGGGCTGCTGGAGTCTGCTTGGTCTACAGGAACTGAGAGCAAAGAGTGTCTGGGAATTGACCTCTCCCCTGGGGGCAGCCCCTCACCAATGACTGAAGTATAAACAATCCAGCTCTCTTACCCTTGATTGAGACACTCCAAGCTGTGACAGACTTTGTCTCCAGAGACCCATTGTAGAGTTGTGTCAGTTGACTTCCCTGGATCGTTTTTTGGGCTTGCTTCTCTTTCTTGTCTCACTTCTTCACTCCCCAGTTTTTCCTAATAATACTTCCTAATAAAACACTTTCATAAGGATTTTTATCCCAGAATCTGTTTCTAGAGAACCAACCAAAAACATGGACCCGCTCACTCTCAACCTTTTTTTCCTCCCATGGGATCCAAGTCAGACTGTATCATCAGTAATGGGCAGCCTGTGCAAGTCTGGAAAGTGCTTTGTACACATTTGCACAAGGTGCCTCCTTCTGGCAGCTGGAGTCCTGTGCCTCGGCACAGGATTAGCAAGCAGGGGTTCAGCACCCCTTAACCCCCTATCCAGGTGCCTTTGGTGGTGCACACAGTGCCCAACAGGGGGGTGGCATGGTGCTTGGGCATGGTGCTCAGAAAAGCAAAGCAACACGAAGATAGCTCAGTTGTCCCAAGATCTCCTTTCTTGGTCTCTCTCCTCCCTCTTTTGCCCAGTTTGAGGGAAATTTCTCTCCCAGGTTTTCCTAAATATTTGGATATTTCAGGCAGATGTTTTTGCTTTTCTCTGGTGAAGCGTCAAGTTGCTTAAACGTCTTAGCTTCTTTCTAAAACCAATAAAGGGAAGGGAAAGGCTGTCTTGGCCAGTGGAACCACAATACCACTGCAGGGATGGTGGTACCTGGTAAGAGAGGGTGGTGGGCAGGTCTCTACCCGCCTGGCTCTCCCGGGCCCTCTGCCTTGACTTGGCCTCAGGGGCTGCTGGAGTCAGAGGCTCTTGCCTGATGAGGTTTCCTTTACTTGCATCCAGGGGCCCACTGTATCTGGTATCAGAGTTTCTCCACCTTTTCCTTTGGTGGCCTCCTGTTACTGTCTAAATTTGGCTCATCTGATGGTAAAGCAGAGCCCCTTTTGAAGATGCATATGTGAGGGAGTTCTTTGAAAACGATGTTCCTGTTAACTGCCAGGCAATGTAGGTCAGAAGAGGGAAATACAAGGAGAGAAGAAGAGTGGGGAAGAAGGTGTCTACTGGGAATCAGGGAGTTGAGTTCCATCCCCAGAGGTCTGAGGCTTCCTGGTGATCTGGGGCAAGTGATTGAACTTCTCTGGGAACCTCAGTGTCTTCACCTTTCTTTACTTAATAATTTTCCAGTGACCTCAGAGGGTTGTTTGATGATCAAAGGGGAGCTATTTTCATTGAATCATCAAATAATGATTGAGCAAGCCCATAAAATCCTTACCCGGGGAGAGCTGGCAGTCTCTCGGGAGCAGTGGTGTATATGGAGGCATCGCGGTACAGGTAGTAAATGGAATAGAGAGAAGCACCAGTTCAGGGGCTGTATGAAGGGACAGGAGGCTTGGAGAGCTGCTGGGGCAGCTCTCGAAGGCTAAGTGTTCACTGAGTTTTGCAAATGTCAGGGTGCCGTGTACTGTGTGGTTATGGGGCTTGGAGCTCTTGAGTCCACCAGAACTGCCTTCAAACTTGGCTCTGACACTTCAGAGCTGTGTGATCCTGGGGAGGGTATCTACTCACTCTGAGCCTCAGTTTCCTCATTGGTAAAATGGGCATGATCAAATTGATCTGAGGATTCAGTGATGTAAAACACTTAGGAGATGTTATTACCAATGGAAAGCATTGTAATTAAAGTTACTTTTTAGGCTGGAGAGATTCTGTTTGAGTGCGTTGGGTTAGTGTTTCTCAAATATTAGGCATAAGCATTATCTGGGGATCTGGCTAAAATGCAGATTCTGATTCAGCAGGTCCGGAGTGGAGCCTGAGATTCTGCTTATCTCACGCTCTCCTAAATTCTGTAGGTGCTGCTGGCTTGAGGACCACACTTTTGAGTGCAAGGCCCTGGGCCACTCCTCCCCAGGTAAAGCCTGAGGCCTTTTGGGGGCCTGAAGAACACTGCGTTTGGGGAGGTGAGGCAAGGGTTCGGGCCTCCTGGGCAGGTCTGGCCTGGGGCTGGGGCAGAGACCGCTGGGACTTGCTATTGTGTAAGGTGTTGCCGACAGGGGGTTAGGGATCTAACCCGACTTCTTTCAAGTGCCTTAGAAACAGCCCCCTGGAAGAAGCTCTTCCTGGCCAAATGGCCAAATGTTGCTTACTTCTCCTGCATGCTAGCCTTGTGGGTGTAGAGATGAATAAGCCACTGAACCTGCTATAGGGTGGTCGGGGGCTGGAGTGGGGACAGTCGTGCAAACATGTGATTGTACGTGGTGAGAAACGCATTCTGTAGAGTTCATGGGTAATGGTGATGGGGGTAAGAGGGTTGGAAAAGGGAGGAACACTTCCTGGTAGTAATTAAATCTGATTGGTTTTGAAGGATAAATCACAGTGGTGGGGTGAGGGAGGAGGGCAGAAGAATAGGGGGAATGGAATTCTAGGATTAAGGAATAAATAGCACGTGCAAAGTTAGGGTGTCATGAAACAGCTCAGTGTGTTCAGGTCTTGGAATGAAGCGTTGTTTGGAGCATGGAGTATTCTGGGAAGGGATTGGTCAGGAAGGCAGAGCTTAGTTCCCAAAGATGTATGTCAGGATAGGCTAAGCTCTGCTGCAGTAACAAATCGACTTCATCATCCTAGTAGCTTAATGCAACAAAGGTTACTTGTCACTCACACTGTGTGACCCTCACAGGTCAGTGGAGGGCCAAGTTGACACAGCTTTTTCCATCTTGCAGACACACCATTTGGAGAATGTGGTCTGTGTAGTCAGTCACCTGCACAGGAAGAGATGGTGGGAGAGTCGCTCTCTGGCTGTTCCGTGCTGTAGTCTGGAACTGATGGATTGCTGCTGATTCCCACGGTCCATGGGCCAGAACTCATTGTGAGGAGCCTGGGAAATGACGGGGGGTATGAATGGAAAGTTCAGAGGCATCACTGTCTCTCCCCCATATGCCTTATTATGGGCCTTACACCTTACTCAAAGGCCAGAGTTTCTCAAATGGGAGTAATATGTGAATTCCTTTAAAGGAAAAGAAACATCTTATAGATTCCTACTGGTGGCTTAAATTGTTTTTATTATAATGCAGTTCAGATATGTAATAGCATTCAATAGGTTTAAACTCTGTGTTTAGAGCTCTTATATGACCATAAAACTGAAACAAATATAGAGGTAAAATATCAGCACAGCTACAAATGAAGGAAATTCAGATTAACTTCGTGAATTTAATGTGATGAAGTTATTTTTGCTAAAACCAAATCACTGTTTCTGATTCTAAAAACAGTTGTTCAGGTTCTTATGAATTTGGTATGCAATATGACATGTCACATGAGTTGTGTAATGGCTCAAGTCTCTCATCAGTTTCCTCACTCTGTGTATATTAAGTCTGATTTGTTACTTTCTCATTAGCCTGCGACAGTTAAAATAATCTTTCTTGCTGCCAACTATATCATCGATGCAAGAATATGTCCGGTGAAATGGTGTGGTAGCACTTGGTCATCACGTGGTCATTCGGATATCTGGAATATGTTTCGATTGATTTTCTAATGATATTCTTTAAAAAGATGATCATGAAAATGAAAGCACAAGGTGAAACAGAAAATAATGTTAGAGAACATCGGAGCCCCCTAGAATATGTCTGAGGATCCCCCAGAATCTGAGAAATAGGTGGAAAACCACCGGAGTGTTTCATGAAGGGGGAGAGATGACCACCTTTATGAGTTAGAGATATCACTTTACTTTATCCAGGTGTGTGAGTAGGTGAGGTTTAGGGAGGAAGGCCAGAGACATACGATTCAGGTCAGGTGTGATGAGGGTGGGCACTAAGGCGGTAAATAGTTAAGGGAATGGAGAGGAAGTGTCATATTGGAGATGCGTCTTGGAAGTGGAATCCACAGGGCTTGGAGATTGGCTGGTTGTGGGAGGTGAGGGAAGGGAAGTCAGGGATGACGCTTAGTCACGGGGGTCGGGGCAGTTGGTGCCGCTGACCAGGGTGGGGACCACACACGTTCACGGAAAGAACAGTAGAGCTCCAGGCCAAAGCTGTGTGCAGCCATCGTCATCATCCCATCTTTTCTAAGTCACTCGAGCTTTCCTAAACCATTTTCTGAGGAACTACTGCGTCTAGTTCATTTCATTAGTGTTCATTTGGATGATAGGAGTGTCTTCGTTAGCCTTTCTATTGTGCCTGCTGTTTCTGACCCAATGGAGAGGTTTCTGGCAACATTTTGCCTAATGAAGCACACACTTTTTTTTTTTGGTCTTCTACATGTTTGAAGAAAGTGGAGAAAATTGTGGCTAATTCTGAGGTAGAAGCTGTGATACCATCTGATGTGAGATTAGCTATCCTCTTCAGCTTTAAAGAGCGCTAGCAATCAACTTTCCACTCTTGTATTTTTTCGACAAACATACTCAAAATTCTCTGAGGAGAGAGCAGACTTGGTGCTGGTTAAATGATCTCTAGATAATTACCCAACAAGGAATGTGGAAACTACCCTTTGGGGAGGCATCGAACACAAGGTCACCCAAACAGACAGACAAAAATGTGACCAACAGAAAACAAATCCTTGTTGTTGCTAGAGTGAAATCTTGTGTTAATTAAAGTTTTCAGCCTTAAATAATTTAAAATGCAACTTGGTGTTTCCTGTTTGTATGAATTATTAACCTAAGGCACCAACTGATGGAAACCTGAGCAAGCTGCCAGATGTGGCTTTGACCCCACTTGTTCTCACTCCTGACAACTTCTTCCTGTCTCTTGGCCTTGGTCCAGGCATCACCTTCGTGGCAGAGCCTCTGAGGACCTCCCGGGAGACGTGTAACCTCCCCCTGCTGCGTCTCTTTGGAACTTGTGATACATGGTTTTTACGTGAGAGCTTACCTGTCACCCCCAGAGCTCGCATACTACTTGAGGGCAGGCACCGTGTCTTTTCATCTTGGAATCCCCCCAAACTAGCGGAGCATTTTTTCTAATAGCCATCTCCACACCCTCAAGCTAGACCAGGGCAGCCTTCAGGAAGCGTTTTTGGGCCTCAGGGCTGGTTGGAGGAGAAGGTTGCCTAGTACTTGAACCTCACACTTAGGAGCGTCCTCCTAATGAGATGACCGGGAGGTGGGTAACCCCCGGGCATCAGTTGACTCCAAGTTCCACAAAGAAAAAGTCGCTTCAATCTGGTATACTTGGTTCCTTTCCGTTTCTTTTTTCTTTTTAAATGAATATGTTTAATGATTTGAGTTTTCTTAACTCGAACACAAGGTGAGACGCTGAGTAGAACTGTGGTGTCCTTTTATTTGTTTTACGTTAAGCAGCCTGACCTGCCAGGTCTGTCTTTAGCATCACTGAAGAGCTGCATCCTGGCGTCCTGATATTACCTTTTATTATCTAGACTCAAATATAAACATGTTCTTACTAACAAGTGTCATTCGTCCAAAGGAAGACTATGATGTTGGGGCCAGTGATGTCTAGGACCAGTCAGAGACACCTACACACAAGTTTTAAATTCACGAGAGGTTATGTTTCAAAGAGAAGACACACAATTGAACCCAAGCTGTTTGTGGTCATGGCATCTGTAACTCTGCACATGGACTATCGGGCGGGATCCTGTGATTCCTATAGCTGCCCAACTCCTCTGTGTACCTTTTCTCCCTATCCTTATTCCCTCCCTCCCTGCGTTCAATTCTAGAATGTTTATCTATTTGTTTATTCTGAGCCACCCAGAAAGGCAATTACAGTACATGGAACCTCATGAAATAGCCTTATATATTTTTACTTCAAAATATAATTAGAAAGTGGACAGGTATAAGGTCAAAATTTAAAAATTATATAAATTGTATATATCAAATTATATTAATAATATAATTATTATATTATTTATGTTATATTATTAATAATACAAATATTATATATGCATATATAAAGCTGTTCTATATAACAGCAATAACCAATTGGAAAATCCCATTTAAAAATAATAACATATGTAATGTCAACATATAGAGAATTCCTAGGAATGACTTTAGCAAGAAATGTGCATGATCAACAAGGAAAACTACAAAAAGGAGAGAGGAAATAGAAGATCCATTTCGATGACTGTCCATTCCAGAATGTGAAGTCCTAATAAGTTAAACATATCAATTCTTTCCCATTGTAATTTGCAGGTTTGCTGCAAGTTAAGCACTAATACAGTTTTTGATGGAAGACAGGAGGGAAATGAGTAATGAAGACAGTAAAATATATTACAGAGCCAGAATTACTGTATCTTGGTACTTACCCAAGAATAGCTGGATTTAAGGAAAAAGAAAACTATAGCCACCCCCATAGATACTACTTCACATGAGAATTTAATATATAATAAACGATCGTTACAAACTAATCAGCAAGGGAAGAACAATTTTTATTCAATATTGGAACAATCGGTTAATAATTTGGAAATGAAAGGAATCTGGGTTGTTATTTCACAGGTATATACCAAAATCAATTCCAGATGAATTAAAAGCCATAGACAAACATAAGTAAATTGTACTTTAATATCAATCAAACCACTTACGAAAGAACGAGTTTGGAAATTAGAAGCATTCAAGGGGATCACAGGTAAAAGTTTCCAAGAGTTCTTAGATATCTTACAGGATGGAGATGGGAGAGGTGCTGACCTATGTACTGGCACCCCACGGGGGCAGTGCTGACGCCGTGTGTCCGCTAGGTAGTTGTCTCAACCGAAGATGCCAGGAAGCTCAGTGGCTACTGTAATAAATTAAATCAAACGCTGATTATTAGAACCTTTTAGTACTTTTTTTATTCTTTTATTTTTTTTCAGTTACAGTTGACATTCAATATTATTTTATATTAGTTTCAGGTATACAGCAGAGTGGTTAGACATTTGTCTAATTTATGCAGTGATTGCCTCAATTATTTTAGTACCCAGTTGACACCATGCATAGTTGTTGTGACATCATTGACTATGTTCTCTGTGTTGTACTTTACATCCCCATAACTATTTTGTAACTACCGATTTGTCTTTCTTACTCTCTTCACCTTTTTCACCCAGCTCCTCAACCCCTCTTCTCTCTCTGGCAACCATCGGTTTGTTCTCTGTATCTATGAGTCTTTCTGTTTTTGTTGAGTTTTTGTTGTTGTTATTAGTCTTTAAATTCCACATATTAGTGAGATCATATGGTATTTGTCTTTCTCAGTCTGACTTATTTCACTTAGCATAATACTTTCTAGACCCATCCATGTTGTCGCAGATGGTAAGATTTCATTCTTTTTTTATGGCCGAGTAATATTCCATTGTATATACTGTGTCCAATTTGTCTATTGATGGAGACTTGGTTGCTTCCATATCTTGGCTATTAAAAATCGTGCTACAATGATCATAGGGGTGCATATATCTTTTCAAATTAGGGTTTTGTATTTCTTCAGATAAATACCCAGAAGTGGAATTGCTGGGTCATAAGCCAGTTCTATTTTTAATTTTTTGAGAAACCTCCAAACTGTTTTCCATAGTGGCTGTACCAATTTGCAATCCCGTGAAAAGTGCATGAAGGTTCCCTTTTCTCCATCCTCACCAACACTTGTTGTTTGTTGGTTTATCGATTATAGCCGTTCTGACAGATGTGAGGCGATATCGCATTGTGATTTTTATGTGCATTTCTCTGATTAGTGACATTGAACATCTTTGCAGATATCTGTTGGCCATCTGGATGTCTTCTTTGGAGAACTGTCTATTCCGTCCCTCTTCCCATTGTTTTAATTGGATAGTTTGCTTCTTTGGTGTTGAGTTGTATGAGTTCTTTATAAATTTTGGATATTAACGCCTTATTAGATGTGTCACTGGCAAGTATCTTCTCCCATTCAGTAGGCTGTCTTTCATTTTGTTGGTGGTTTCCTTTGCTGTGCAAAATCTTTTTAGTTTGATGTAGTCCCATTTATTTATTTTTTTCTTTTGTTTCCCTTGACTAAGATAGATCAGAAAAAATATTACCAAGAGCAATGTCAGAGAGTTTACTGTCTATATTTTCTTCTAGACGTTTTATGGTTTTGGGTCTTACCTTAAAGTCTTTAATCCATTTTGAGTTTATTTTTGTATATGGTGTAAGAAGGTAGTCCAGTTTCATTTTTTGGTATGTATCTGTCCAGTTTTTCCAACACCATTTATTAAATAGGCTGTCTTTAACCCACTATATATTCTTTTGTCATAGATTAAATGATCATGTATGTGTGGGTTTATTTCTGGCTTCTCTGTTGTCTTCCATTGATCTATATGTCAGTTTTTATGCCAGTACAATGCTTTTTTTTTTTTTTTTTAAAGAGTGGGGAAGGGAAACAGGACTTTATTGGGGAACAGTGTGTACTTCCAGGACTTTTTTCCAAGTCAAGTTGTTGTCCTTTCAATCTTAGTTGTGGAGGGCGCAGCTCAGCTCCAGGTCCAGTTGCAGGGCGCGCAGCCCATCCGGGAGCTCAGCAGCAGCTCAGCTCAAGGTGCTGTGTTCAATCTTAGTTGCAGGGGGCGGAGCCCATCATCCCCTGTGGGACTTGAGGAGTTGAACCGGCAACCTTGTGGTTGAGAGCCCACTGGCCCATGTGAACCGGCAGCCTTCAGAGTTAGGAGCATGGAGCTCTAATTGCCTGAGCCACCGGGCCGGCCCCTAGTACCCTGCTGTTTTGACGACTATAGACTTGTATAGTTTGATATCAGGTATTGTGATACCTCCAACTTTGTTCTTCTTTCTCAAGATTGCTGTGGCTATTCGGGGTCTTTTGTGGTTCCATGAAAATTTTAAGATTATTTGTTCTAGTTCAGTGAAAAATGCCATTGGTATTTTGATAGGGATTGCATTGAATCTATAGATTGCTTTGGGTAGTATGAACATTTAAATGATGTGAATTCTTCCTTTCCCTGAGCTTAGTGCTTTCTCTTTAATGCCATAAATATTAATTTTGTATTCAAAAGAGTTGATCAGTTTCTACAAGAATGGCATAACCGGAAATGTTTTACTGGTTTTGAAGATGATGGTCTTTTCCAGAGATGTCCTGTAGTCGGAAGGGAAAACAGGAGCCCAATCACATTAAGGAGAAATAGAGAATAAAAAAAAAATAAAAAAATCTGAGAGCCAGTTGATAGAACCCTGTGGTTCCCCTGTTCTCAGGAACATTTGTGAGTTATTTGCTCTTTTCTTGTTGCTTTGTCTACATTACAAAGCAAAGACAGCAGTGGCTGCCTGGTTTCTTGATGTTTAGCTGCACTTTCTTTATCACATGTACAAAGTAGGTGTGTTTGTTAAGCTGTTTTCTTAGAAAGGAAAGGAGTGTTAGTGTTGAGGTTGGAGTGGGGTGGGGTAGGGGACAGACTGGTATTGCTTTATCTTGCCCCCAGCATGTTCACATGGCCATAAATACAGCGTGGGCTTTTAAATAATCTTAAGTGTGGATGTTAACAAAGAAAAATAAACCCGATACATGGTGGATTTTTATTCTATTGGGAGGAGGGAGTGGGGTTTTAAATCTCTGCCCATTTCAGGGGAAAAAAACCACACAATAGAAAAAGTTATATATTTTTCATGCTGCCTTGAAAAAATGTCAAAAATTCTCAGCGGTTTCTGGCTAGCTGGCTGTCTCCATCTGGAGGCTGGCATTGTGCTTTTTTATCTTACAATTAACTACCATCCGCTAAAAATTCAACCACTAATAATCATATTGTTTCATAGCTTTTAAAGGAGCTTTTTCTTAAATGTTCTTAACCGTGCTTTCCTTACCCTTGCGAGTTATCAGTGTTTGTTTAGTGTAAGAGTTGCAAAACTAGATACTGGAGAATCACTGATGATCACCCTATACTGTTCTTTCATTCAGTCACATACATTTAGTGAATGTCTACTATATGCCACAGTGGTAGGCACAGTAATTTTAATTTACTTAAATTTAAATAGAAAATAGCCACATGTAGCGAGTGTCTGTTGTATTAGACAGTGCAGAGCTAGAGGGTTGGGGAGACAGAGGTTAAACCATCAAGTAAATATTGTCACACCAGTAGTGTTAAGTGCTATGAAGAAAGAAGCAAGATTGGAGACTGAGGGGGATGAAAATCTTCGGTGGAGGCCTTCGGGGACATGATATTAAGGTGATCGCAGACCCGAACAAAGGTAGGAAGGATGTGTGCGAGAGAAATAGTTTGAAGACGCTCCCGGTATCTTTGGGTAATTAATTGCCTTTTGTTTTTAATGACACATGAGAAAAGGAATACCTCCTACTTAAGAATTTGAAAAAATGCCACAGAACACTCAGTGTTCATTCTTACTTTAAAATTTAAAGCCCTTATGGACAGTGGTGTGGGTCCAGGTTCCCTAGAAGCAGAACCCGAGGGTAAGATTTTTGTGTACATAATGTTGTCCATGTCAGGAGAAGGGGGCAGGGGTGCAAGTGGAGCAGGGTGTGGTCTCAGCTGGAGATGGGCCTTAGCCTGAGCCCATGGGAGCCCTGGGGCATGCATTGCACCACCGAGCTGGTCCCACCTTGGGTTACGGGCTGGTCTTTTCTACCCTTCCCCGGTCCGTCAGTCCTGATGATGCGCTGCCCTTTGAAGGCGAAATGGGTGTGTAACCTCCTGGGTGGAATGGCTCGTCAGCAGAGGGTAATTCCTGAGCAATGGTGGCCCTTTAACAGCCACCTCTCATAAGTGGGTAGGGGCCCCCACCTAGTAAGGTATAGGGTGGGCACCTACAGCACTCATGGCTGTGCTGGCCCTGTACAGTGTTCATGACTGAGTACTTTAGATAGATTTGGAGCAGAAACCAATGAAAAATCCTGCGTACGTGGTTGTTTTGATCACCTAGCACATTCCAATGATTATGAACTTAACTGATAGGCTGTTTTCATGAACACTCCTGTGGATTTATTGGGTTCTTCATGCAACACCTGTTTATTGCCGGCCTACCACAGGCCTGGCCTCAGGTCTCTGCGTTTGGAACCTGGCCATGCAAGGCCCATTTATTTAGTAGAGTCCATCCCTGCAAGTTATGTCTTTTTAGCAAATGCCAAGAAACAGCATTGCAAGGGGTCCTGAAGAAGCTTCGCCACAGCTCCTAGAGATGCCAGAAGCTGCCAGGGTTTACCCTGTCGAGGCTCTGAAGCCAGCAGTCTTTGTTAAAACATTTATATGATGCTCTCAAAAGGCCTAGATGTAGCAGTTGGGCTGTTGGAGGGAGCCGGGTAAGGTTCTGTCCACTGAGGTCGGCTTCTCAGCAGAGGAGCCAGCTCACCTGGGTGCCACTGTTGTCAGTCTGACTTAGCAACAGTGTATTGAGTGCTTAGCACGTGCAGGCGACCTTACGCCTGTCATCTTGTTACAGTCTTTGCAGCCATCCTGGGAGGCCGAGTTGGTGGTGGCTGCAAAGGCCCCATGCCAGTGAGGACCACTGGGCACTCCGCGACATGTAGGTGAGGACCTCTTGTCTCTGGCACTCAGGGTGGGTATTGGGGCCCCTGCTAGAGCTTTTTGGATGCCTTTTGCAGTCAGGGTCTTGGTACCATGACTTTCCTACTTTTCAGTTAGAGGAAAACTAAACCTAATCTGAATTCCCTAAAGAAAGGCAAGTTTGCACCTTAATCTGCTTTGCCCCAATATCACTCTTCCTGGTTTGGAATCTTAAAACACTTCTGGGAGTTGTTTTTTAGATCATCCTGTGTATGGGGATATCAGGGACAAGCTTATTTGTTTATTACCAGCTGCGGGAACACTGTGTGACTTTATTTTGCCCAATTGGGATGCTGGCTGGCTTAACAATTAGGGCAGAGCTCAACCGAGTCTGCTTTGCTTGGGTATCAATGCCCGTTGATGAGTCTGAGTCCTGCTCTGTTTCCTCTGGATGATCCCGTGAGCTTTGCTTTATTCCATTATTCAAATGACACCCCTACACATGTCTGAGCCATTGTTCAAAAATATTCAGGGTCTGTGGAAGGATGGTTTCAGTTCTTAATAACTAGCTGTGTGATCTTGGGCTGTTGCTTACCTTCCCTGGTCTACAATTGTTATCTGAAAATTGAGGGTGGTGGACTACTGGCCCTTTCAGTTCTATTATGCAAAGATTTTTTTACCCATATAACCTTTGTGTCCAACACACAAACCCTCCTTGAAATTCTTCTTTGTATCGTCCTTAGATTGGATCGGTGGCATTACTTTTGTTGACAAAGGATGCATATTGCAACATAAGCAATTTTTACCAGTAAATCCAATTGATCATGTAAAGGACCATGCCTTGAATATTTATGGAAAGTTCTTCCTCAGTCTGGTGTACCTGAACCTCAGATAAATAGCACAGTGGAGTTAGTTTATTTATTTCTTCTTGAGTGAACTTGGGTAATACGTATCTTTCATGGAACCTGTCCATTTCATTTAAGTTGTCTTATTCCTTGGCATAAAATTATTCATAATGTTCCCTTATTGTTATTTTTTATATAAACAGCCTCAGTAGTTTTCAAATGTGTCGTCTCTCCTGAATACGAATGAAAGCTATATATTTTTTGGACATATTTCCTCTTACATTATTCGACTTGCTTGCTTTTTAATTATATGTCACACATGAAGTTCATTTTATCAAGAAGTCAAAATAGTTTAAAAACCACTTTCTAAAGAATCCGCAGGCTCTTTGCCACCTCTGACTGGTACAATAATAGGTGCTGGAGGTACCTGCCTGCCCCTCAGTTAAGCATCTGATAAATGAGGGATCAGAGGCTTCAGGCCGAGGCATTGATGGATGGTTCAGATATTCCAAGGGTCTTCACATCAATCTAAGATCCATCCAAACCCAAGCACAAAGATGTAGAAATGAGATAGATGTGCTCAGTCTTTCTAGAGAAAAGCAGATGGAGGAGTTTGCTTTTAGAATGATTTCTGCAGCCTCATCTCTAGGGTGTGGATGGGATGTGGGGAAGCTCTAGCTAGCCTAGTGTTTGTTGTCGTGACACAGGTCCATGGGCTCCAGCGGGCCATTGGAGGCCCTTGGGATGGGATAACCAGACAGAAGAGGAAAATATGGTGAGGTCTTGCAGACATCAACTCAGCTGCAGACTGGTCCCAGGTAGGTGTACTATAGCGCTCCCTTCCACATGAACACGCCCAAAGAGCCAACCTGGGCAGAATCAGGAAAAACAAACCAAATTCAGCCCAAATCAAGGTTGTTGTGACTCACAACTGCAACAGACAGGGAGCAAAATCCAGGTCATAGGAAACAACAGCCGGCCTGGGAGCCATGCCCTCTTGGAATTTTACTGAGCGAATGGTGATTCCCCCCTGACCCCCCAGGGATGAAATCTTGGGTGAGTTGGAAGTGTTAGGAGGAAACATTAAACCCAGGGGTGAGACAGAAAGATAAGCTGTCCCCAGGGACCAGCATCAGATGTCTGGAAGGACAACATGAAGGACAGGGTGGCAGCAGAGAGGCTCCTGTACAGTGGCACACAAAGCAAGGGCGACGGGCATAAAGCCTTCCTGTGATGAAATAATCGGAAGTCGGGAGAAGGGTTCATCTGGAGGAACAGCAGTCGGAGAGAAATGGTTATTGTGTGGTCACTGGAATGTCCAAGGCCTCACCAGCCCTGGGAGCAAATGAGGCCGTGTTAATATTGATGTCCAGCTTGGAGTCCCAGAGTCCCCACCTGCTCACACAGGACCTCAGCCAGCGTCCTCAGAGTCCTCAGGGCAGGATGTCTCACCTGTGCTCAGGTACACTGTGGCTCCTGTCTTCCTTCAGTTGTTGTGTCACTCCTCATCCGCCCCATCCCCTTTGCTGTCCCCTGGCTGTCAGTGTGTCCCCAGGGTCCCACATTGCCCTCTTCCCCTGGGGCCCTGGGGCCTGTGCTGCTTACTCTGTTGTATCTCATTATCTGGTTCCCAGCGTCTCCCCTAGGCTTTTGAAACACTAGCTCCATTGACGTCCATCCCTAACCCTGTGTTCCAAGGGTTGGGAGGTCAGGGTGTAGGTGCCATGCCCTCTCCTCTTTTTAACGTTGCCTCCAATGCTTGTCTCATCCCAGGTGTCCTCCGGTGCCTGTGCACAAAACACCTCCTTCTTCCCCCTTCAACTACCCACTTGCCTGCCCGTTTGGCAACTGGTACAAATAGACAACAGAGAAATAAACTCATCGCTGGGCCAAAGCTGACCCTGGGTCCCAGTTTGGATGTAGGTGGGTCATGCTTCCGTACTCCAGTGTTCATTAAATGGATATGTACTGGTCCAGGGGCTTTATGATTTCTCCCATCATGTTCTGCATATTTTGGTCCCACTAAACAGTTTGGTGAAGCAAGAGATAGTCTGTAGCAGGGCCTCTCAAACTTGAATGTGCACCAGACCACCTGCGGGTCTTGTTAAAATGCGGAATCTGCTTCTGTAGGTCTGGGGTGGGGCCCGAGAGTCTGCATTTCTAACCAGCTTCCAGGTGATACCAAAGCTGCTGGTCACTTGGGGTGGTCAAATTCTAGATCACGCCTCCCCCGTTTCTGTGTGCTGTACTTACAAGAAAGCCCTTTGACAAGGAAATCACGACTGGACTTTTTGTTTCACTGCACTGGTGATGTCATGTTTTGATTACATATCACACATCACTTACTTACATTATGAAAATAAATGTACTGTTTATTATAGTACTTCTTTAAGGAATCAGTCAGTGTATGGGCCACTTTGAAATTAGGGATAGTTGAGTAGTACTCCCAGAAGGATGCTCTGGACCTTCTCCTTGGATCTTTGCTTCTCAAAGTGTGATCTGTGGGCCAGCAGCACCGGCATCACCTGCGACCTCGTCAGAGGGGCAGCATCTCAGGCCCCACCCCAGGCTTAGACTGACTGAATTGGGAACTGCACTTTACCTTGGTACCCGGCCTGTGTGCGCGCGCACGCATATTAATGTTTGAGAAGCCCTGCCCTTTAGACCTCAGTACATCAGAAGTGGTAGCGCGGGTTTAGCCACTTTAGGAGAAGGTATATTCTTTGTTATGGTTAAGAAAGACAGCTAAAAGATTAATTTAGTAGTATATTTTTAATTAGTTAATTATTTTCTTGATCCTAAACTTGATGGTTAGTAGCCCAAACAAAGTAATAACAAATGATGAGAAAGGAAACTGGGTTACTGTGACTTCCAGTCATTTTGGTAGCCCTTTCAGTATACTAAGGTGTAGGGGTGTAGGGCTGACCATCGTGGAACCAGGTGTGTGAGTTCATCTGAATTGTAGCCGCAGATAGGAGCTGACCCCATCAGAGGTAATAACAGCAAAATGCCTGGGCAGTTACTGAGTTTATAAGCTCACACCAGTCAGAGGATCCTAGGATTAGTGACCAGGAAGTTTATCTCCCAAGATGAGCTGTCTGCTTAGACTTGCTGGAGTGTTTCTCTTACTATCCTGTCCCTACTGGCTTTCTATTTCAATTGCGGTACGACTGACAAATTCACCCTGCAGAGTGACAGTTAGCATCGGATTCTCTTTGTCCTTGAGGTGTATGTGGATTTGGGGAAAATCTAAGGTTCCAAGATCCATTTTCTTTTGGAGAAGGAAGAAGAAAACAGAGTTTGAGTGCCTGCTCTATGCTAAGCAATGTGCTGGGTGCCCTCAGCAGGAGTGAGATACTAGGTTTGGCAGATGTGGAAACAGGCTCTGGGAGGTTATATTACATTCCCAAGGTCAGAGCCTGGTAGAACCAGGATTTAAATGAGGTCGTCTCATCCTGTATTTAGTGTTCTTTGCACAATTCTAAAATGCAGCTTTCACAAACTGAAGAAATGTACTGCTCTCCCTTACCTGTATCAGTTGCTCTTTATAAATGCTGCTTTGGCAGATTTCCTGGTAGTCAGTGGATGTCTGTGATCATGTTTTCTTTCACTGCACTTAATCTGTTGAGGAGGTCTGTTGTGTGATGTCTACCAGTGCTGCAAGTAGTTACGCTCAATTATTTATGAGAGTTGGAAGATTGAGACTTGACATATGTAGGTGTTTCATGTTGGGGCTAGAACCGGTTTCCCAAATCTCCAGTGACTTCTGGGTGTAACTGGGTGGAGTCGGGGATCATCATCCCGGAGTTGCATCATCCATGGTCTCTGCTTTTGGAGAGTGTAAGTTTAGTTGAGAGGGAGAATCCTTACATCTATGAAGATGAAGTACCAATTAACTGAGATGTGCAGAATGTTGGTCATGCTAAATGTTGGTTTAATGAAATGAGTAGGTCTATGGCTATGAACTTGTGAGGTCAGAGAAGGTTTGGTGGTGGATGTGAGTCATAGGTCTTGCAAGATGGTAAGGCTTGGACGTGTAGGAGGTGTGAGCGTGGAGTAGGGATGGGATGGGATGGGATGGGTGGGGGCCACTGGATTGTGGAGGGCCTTATATGCTAAGCCAAAGAGTTTGGTTTTGACCTTCTGGGATGGTAATAAGGAGTCACTGTAGGTTCTTGAGCAGAGGAGTGGCTCAGCGAAAGCAGCGCTTCTTGTTCTGCTATATCTGTGGGGTTTAGACTGGCCCTGAGGAGAAACCTTACAAACATTTGTATTTGTGGTGTATGAAGCAAAGCAGCAGAATGCTTTGTTAAATCGAGACCAATTTACGTTCCTTAGGAAGTTAACAGAAAAACAAGGGGCTACAAGAGCATCTTTTCTCTGTGTCACTTCCTGGGAAGCAGCTGGCTTGGTGACCGAGGACTAGGAATTGGGATGTTTAATTTTTATTACCTGTATCCTCATTAACTATTTACTGTTGATGTAAGGACAAAGGTCATATTAGGTTGAACCATATGAAATTTCTTCTGTTTTTTATAGGTCAATATGGGTAGAACTACTGGCAATTTTCTACGATTCCGTTTAGTGACTTTTGTAAGTTGTTGTTGGAGACGGCTAGACACAGGCTGGCTGCTGGCTGTCTGGTCGGGTTGATGGGGGTAGGTACCCGGATAATGCTGCCGACAATCAGCCTAAAGGTCCTCAGAGTGCTGTAGTGCTTGGGAGAGGAGACTGCACCCAGAGCCCAAGGCGTGTAGTATGTTCTTTCTCTCGTAATGTTTGTTCTTCCTGACCACGGACCAGGCATTCAGAGTCTGCTAGTTTTATTATTCTCTTACCTTGAAAGAAGAAAACGGCTCTGGACTAAGAATTTTAAAGGAGGGAGGAGAGCTTGGGGAAGAGAGGATAAAAATAGTTGCATCTTGAGATTGTTTTCCCAGCACTCCCAGTAGCGTGATGCAGACAGAACCCAGTTATGTTGGAGAGGTGGGGGACTGAGTTCTCACTCTGGCCCCAGAATGGCAGAGGTTTTAAATGAGTTCGCAAATGCCTGGGCAGGGACTGAGTATGCCTGAGGGTTTGGCAGAGGCTGACCTGCTCTGTCTTCATACCGTTTGTGTTTGTGTCCTAGGATGGGGGCCACTCTTGTGGAGTCTCTCCTGGGTTCAGGGTTGGGGTGTTCCCAGATTGCTCCCCTACCCCCAGCAGGAATGAGGGCTGATTCTGAGGTTGAGTCTCCTGAAAGTGGCTGGGCACAGCCATCCCAGAGAACATGCCCCTTTCGACCCCAACTCTGGGTACCAGGGTGCCAAGTCATCTGTCATCACACCCAAACTCCATGGTTTCACTCTTTGGGACCTTGAGGCCACCGATCCCATCATGATTTGCTTCTCGGTCATCCTAGGTTACCACTCAACATGGGAGCCCCCACAGTGTCCTGTTCCATGAGTATTCTTCTTTGCCTCCCTGATATCCCATACTGGACCTTTCTCTGGGGCCCTCCCAACCCTCTTCCATACTAAATTCTCCTGCATCTCTAAGGTATTCACTGATTGCTCCCCTGTCTTCCTGGTTCTCTCCTGAAAATCCCTCTCCTGTCCCTTCCCTGGAAAAAGAATTCATTTCCATTTACTTAGCCTAACAAGTACATACTGTGAGAAGCAACTACTCTGTGAGAAGCAACATAAGGAGAACAGATGAGAACACTGGTCCTTGCGTGCATTTGAAGGTCACTTTCCTCAGTTTTCCCAGTGAGGAAACACTAACTGGAATTACTGCTGTGGATCTCTCTCTTTCTCTCTCTCTCTCAGCATCAATTCTCAGACAAAAATGGAGGCAGATTAGAGAGATTATGAGAAGAAAAGAAATAAAAGATGTCCATAAATAGTTTCACTATAAATGTGATTTTTCAGCTCATCAATTTATGGCATGTGGGAAGATCAGTACCAGCCACCACTTGTCATCTAATCTGACACCTGTGTCTAGATGGGAATCATTGCAGAACAGATTGCATGTTATTGTTAAAAAACATTCTGTGTAAATAGGCTGGGCCAAATTGCCCATCCTGGTGCATCTGGAGTTTCTGCCACAATTGAAATGCACTTTAAAAATCAGTTTTAACTTCTTTTTAAAGGAAGCATAAACGGCAGATTCCTACCTGTAGGATATGACATACGGACCCTGTGGGGTAGCGTTAATAATTTGCAGCCCACCCTCATGGTTTAATTGAGCTACACATTCTGTCATTTTCCTGTTTCCCAACGTGGACAGGAATCGAAATTGAACTACTTTTGCCTCAACTACTTTATTCTCTCTGGGTACAGTTGACCAGGAAATACAGTCTTGTTTTATTCATTTATTCAGTTCATCTGGAAATACAATGATAATGAACACATTTTCATTATTACAGTTCTAAGCATTCATATGACCGTGGATTTTCCACCCCCTCTTTTAATAATGAGAAGAAAAACCTTTTGGAGAAGAAAGTTTCTATACCTAGACCTAAATCTTCAACTTTCTTTTTTTATAAATGCTAGTGCAAAAAAATCTCAAGAGTTTTAAGAAATACCCACCATGTCAGGTTAGCCCATGAGTTCTTGTGAAGCCAGATGAAGCTGGGCACAGAATTCTACATTAGATTACATTTCTGTTGATCATACAAAAGAGATATTAAGATCGTGAGGACACTATTAGTAACTAGCAATTATTGTGCCCTGACTGTGTGTCAAGCATTCCTTTAAGTGAATTTTAGTCATTTTTTTGTTTACTCTTCACAAAAACCCTGGGAGGAAGGTGTTAGCATTCCTACTTCACAGATGAAAAAAACTGAAATGTGTGTGATTTGCCCAAGTGCACACAATCAGTGGCCATGCCAGGATTCAAATCCAGATCTGTCTCAACCTCTGTGATCATAATCTCTTCACATATTGCCTCACCTTGAGTGGGTTGAAAGTCAAGCTGAGAAAACTTGTGGTGGGTAAAATGTGGGTTCTTTAAAGTTCCAGAATGTTCTGACCTCTTGTTGGTATTTCCTGGGTAGCAAACCTTACACCTTTTATCTCAGTTTTAGATCCTTAAAGGTCAGCTCTCTTTAGGATAGCAGGAATTGTGTTCTCTGAGTCAGGCCTGGCCAACCTGGGGGTCCCTGGGAGGACTAGAAGAACCACTTCAGGTCCAGTGCTGACTCCGTTCCACACTCCTGGTCTCTCACAGAGGAGACTGGGGATTAGACCTAAAGTGTAAAGTCTCTATTGTTTCAAGCAGATCCTCAAAGATCACCCTTATAAACTGAAGTGGAATCAGTAATCTTTAGTAAAGTTTTGTTGAAGGCCAAAGGGCTCTTTGCACCTATCTTGACTAATACTGTGTTGTCATTTTCCTCTTGCAGGACATCGAGGCCTATGTGACCACTCTCTAAAATATTTAAGCTCGAGAATCATGGAGCGGAGGCTGCATGGCCCATGGCTGCCTGCTGGCCGAGGGAATCTGGAGAAGCCCCCTGCCTCCATGGTGCCCGTGTTCAGCCCGCAGAATGGCCTTCACTCCGCCCATGCTGAGAATAGCCCGCTAAAGCCCAGGGTGGTGACGGTGGTGAAGCTGGGCGGGCACCCACTGCGGAAGATCACCCTGCTCCTCAATAGGCGGTCGGTGCAGACCTTCGAACAGCTCTTAGCGGATGTCTCAGAGGCCTTGGGCTTTCCAAGATGGAAAAACGATCGTGTGAGGAAACTGTTTAACCTCAAGGGCAGGGAAATCAAGAGTGTCTCTGATTTCTTTAGGGAAGGGGACGCTTTCATAGCCATGGGCAAAGAACCATTGACGTTGAAGAACATTCAGGTGGCCATAGAAGAACTGTACCCCAATAAAGCCCGGGCCCTGACATTGACCCAGCACAGCCGGGTCCCTTCTCCAAGGCTGAGAAGCAGGCTTTGTTGCAAGCCTCTGAAAGGGGGTCACCCCTGTGGGGAGACCGAGACCGCCAAGAGCTGCAGTGAGGTGGCTGAGTCCAGGGCAGTCATGAGACCCCAGGGGAAGACCCCTGTGGAGCCGGTGCTGGAGGACAGGGCAAGGGCCCAGAAGAAGTGGGTGAGGGGAAAATGGGAGCCTGAACCCGGTAGCAAGCCACCCAGGGAAGCTACTTTAGAGAGGCATGCGAGTGGAGAAAAGCACCTGGGGGTGGAGATTGAGAAGACCTCAGGTGAAATTATCAGGTGCGAGAAGTGCAAGAGAGAGAGAGAGCTCCAGCAGAGCCTGCAGAGGGAGAGGCTCTCCCTGGGGACCAGCGAGCTGGACATGGGCAAGTGCCAACGGTATGATGTGGAGAAGCTGGTGAGGACCAGGAGCTGCAGGAGGTCCCCCGAGGCCAACCCTCAGGGTGGGGAGGAAGGGTGCAAGGGCGACAGCCACAGGAGCAGTCCCAGGAACCCCACTCAGGAGCTGAGCAGACCCACCAAGCACACAGACAAGAAAGAGAACAGAGACCCAGGAGGTCAGGAAGGTCATCTGCAAGGAGCAGCCAAGGCTAAAAAGGATCCCATGGAAGCTCAGCCTGTCAGAGAGGAGGGGTTGAAGGAGGGGAAGAAAGACACCAGGAACAAGCATGGTGGCTGGTTCCTCAGGGAGCACCAGGCCCACTCCGAGAAGCTCCCCAGGACCCGAGGGGAGGAGCAGGAGGCAGAGAAGGAGAAAAAGCCATGTGTGTCAGGAGGGAGAAAGATGCTTCCCAGAGATGACCAACCTCCAAGGGTAGAAAAGGAGCCCAAGACGAGGCCAGAAGAAAGCAAGCCCGAGAGGCCTGGTGGCCGGAAGCGGCGGCCAGCGGGCATCATCTCGGCCGACGTGGAGAAGCATTATGAGACCTGCCGAGTCATTGGGGACGGGAACTTCGCGGTGGTGAAGGAGTGCCGGCACCGCGAGACCAGGCAGGCCTACGCCATGAAGATCATTGACAAGTCCAAACTCAGGGGTAAGGAGGACATGGTTGACAGTGAGATCTTCATTATCCAGAGCCTCTCTCATCCCAACATCGTGAAATTGCATGAAGTATATGAAACAGAAACGGAAATCTACCTGATCATGGAGTATGTGCAGGGCGGGGACCTTTTTGATGCCATCATAGAAAATGTGAAGTTCCCAGAGCACGTTGCCGCCCTCATGTTCACGGACTTGTGTAAGGCGCTCGTCCACATGCATGACAAGAGCATCGTCCACCGGGATCTTAAGCCCGAGAACCTACTGGTAAGCCCTGACTTTGCTGCTATGGGAGAGGGTGTTTATAGAATATAGGATACAGGAAATATCCATTGCCTCATACTCTGTTACCCTTACGCGCTAGAACGTGACCTTTATCCTGTTTTAACATACTTGTTCCACTATTTAAAACTTTGGTTATCGTTCATAAAAGTTGCTGAGATAAATTGGTTTTCATGAAATTATTGAAAAAGAAACCTTCCAATTGAAATAAAATGGCATATGTTTCCTCATCCCTAGGAGAAAAATACTTCTGCCTTGACACTGACCAGGTGGACTTATTTCTTGGGCGTTTGCATAAACTCTGGCCTAAGTATTGGGGTGTCTACTGATAGCAGCTTCCCCTGCAGGATTTGTGTCCCCCCTCCCATTGAAACCACCTTTGACCCTTTTGAAGATAACTTCTTGCCACGAGAATTCAGAAGGCTCAGCACTGCTGGGACCTGTGTGTGGAGTGGAGAAGAGGCTGGCTCTGGAGTCAGCTAACCTGACTTTGAATTCTGGCTTTCATAGTTGCTTGCTCTGGGAGAAGTCCTTCACCCCTTTGGGCCTCCGTTTTCTCATTTATAAAAGAGAAATAATAATAGTACCTGTTGTGGAAGGTTGAGTGAGAATTGAGCACAAGAACTAGGAGAGCAGGCCCTGACAGCTGGGAGCTGGCCTGACATGCACAGCTCAGCTGTCGTGTCCCCCTGTGGAACAGAAACAATTTCCCAGAATATCAGCGTCAGATAAGGCCAGATGGATCAAGATAAAAGCAAGACCCTTTTATAATCAGGTCCAAATGCAGGTAAGAATAAGATTGTCCAAACCCCAGATACGGCCACATGTCTCCCTTCTGGCTACTGAGTGGCTGCCTCATTTCATTCCTTCCACCTTCTGGGCAAGGATGACTAGAATGCACAGTCACAGAATTACCCTCTTCCTGACAGTATGTAATTCAGAGCAGAATCCTGCCTTTTGGAATCCTTCCCTAAATCGCCTAACACAGCCCAAATCTTACGATAAGTTCAGCGAATACCCTCTTCTTAGGTTGGATGCCTGAATCCCAGTGGTGTGTTCTCCCTTGTGGCAATGAGCCAGTAAACCCAGTGTGGTCCTGAACTACAAGTGTGTTCCTGGGCGTCTTTGTTAGGACAGCACACTTACACTGTCACCCTCTGGCACCTTTATCCCACTTTCTTCTTTATAGCCCTGATCACCAGCTCATCCTACTATATTCTTTTGTTTTCTTTCTCCTCTTACTGGAAAGAAAGGTCTATGACAACAGAAACCGTTTTATTCAGATTGTATCCTGAAACAGTTCTGTCACATGGCGGACATTCATTAAATATTAGTTGGATGCATAAATGAGCACAGACAGAGCGTGATGCCTGGGAAATAGTAAGCATTCCATCGGTGGCAGCGACCGTCCTTATTATTACCTTAGACCAATGCTGATATTAAGTGGGTATCTCGAGTAAGCACTCAAAGCCAGATTGCTGCAGGTAAAGCAGTAGTGAATGGAGACAGCTCCATGAGCCACAATTTTTTTTTGGGGGGGGAAGAAAAGGAGGGACGTGGATTTAGCTTCTTTCCTTTAATTTCCATGGCTGTATACCCAGCCTGGAAACATTATCCCACTGCGTTCATCTGTCTGTAAACTGCTCCCTCAAAGAGAATGAAACGCTGAGTGAGTCAAGCTAATTATCTGGTGAAATGAGGTCTACGAGTACGTGGACCACCGAGTCAAGCAACCATATTTTTTGCCCAAATTCATAGAATTGCTGAACTTTGACTTGTTGCCGAAATGGTCTGAATTACCACCAAATAACTCTCCCTTTGGAAATTCCATTTTTGCCTTAGCTGAGTGTCCTCATCTTTCTTTGCTTGCCTTTTGTTTCTGTCTTCTGGGTCTAGATGCAGATAATCTCCACGTGTGATGTGTGCGGTACCCTGTTTATGATGGCCACTTTGGAAGGGCAACAGAACAGGGTTCTTTAATGACCCTCTGATGTTTTCCCTGAATTGTCCCAGCAGGAGAGGTTCTGACTAGCGCCTGCGCTGGTCTCATGAGCTGAACATTTTGGGCACGTGCCTCATAATGCATTATCACAGTTATACAAATTTTCCAGGATGTGGAATGAGATCATTTACCCTAGAGGACTGTTTTCTTTTGGGGACAGTCATCTGAGCTTGCATTTTCTCGACAAGGTGCGGGAACCAATCTGTCGAGCTGGCCCATTTCTTGGGCAATAGGGACTCTCACTTATATTAAGGGACTTGTCAGCAATATTTAAAATGGAGAAAGTTAGTCCTGCTTTAGATTGCATGGAGAAGTTCGCTTCAGGAAGTAGAAAATTGCAAGGTATTTAGTCCACACATTTAGTGCTAACTGCCTTAGACAAATCATTTGGCAACTCTTCATAGCTTTAAGTAAATAGGTGTTTTTAGTGCCTTTAAGGTCAGTAAAGTGTGTTTGCATGTTGTGTGTGTGTGTGTTCTGTGAGGCAAAACTTCAGAGTAGCTATAATTTTTCAGCCTAAATACGTGAGTTGTTTATTGGTGTTAAATGTAACTTATATTTAGACCCTTTTTTTCTGAATTTGAAGAAAACCCACTTTTTGTTTTGTTTTGTTTTTTAATAAAAAACTTTTTTGGTGCTGGTATGGCTCCTTCTGAAACTGTAGAAAGCTATCTATTTCAGCTATCTTTTGTGGAATGGGTTCATATCTTTTCTCCCCTGTGGATAATTTTGTCAGCTTGCGTTTACCAAAATGAACAGGCCTGTCACATTCATAAACCAATCGTCCTTTTTTTGGGTGAGAAAAGTTCAACATACCTATTGTTATATCAAAAGTTAAATGCTAATGTCAGCGCTTTTTGTTTTTTTCAGACAGATCTGGATTGTTTTGGACTTGACAATGGGATCCTAATCTGGGTTTAGAAAGGTGTTACTCTAAATTTACTGAGATGATAATGACATTGAAAACTTGGTGGGTCTTCTAAGATTTAATATTAGTAAATATCACCATGGTGACTACTGTTCTCTCAAATAATCTTCTCTAATTTAGTGCTCTGCACTTATGTTGAGCATGTATTATCCAAGTAACTTTATGCCTTGAATGAATGGCTGCTGTCTCTATTAACACCTGTCTTTGCACACGGAAAAGTGATTATGTTAGAACTAACTTTTGATCCCATGGCCAATGCTGCTTTCAGAGACTTTCTGAATATGCTAAGAGCTCTTAATGATACAGCAAGCTTATTATGTTGTTTTAAGCAATATAAATATTTGTATTTGATAATTGGGTGCTAGAATAAAATTTTAGGCCTATATTACTGAGTTTGTCTATTTCTACAGATCACATTTCCTGATAAGATGCAAGCTAGTTCTCCTCTTCTTTTCGACTTATTTAGACTCCTGAGGTCTTGCAAAAGAAATTTTAATTATGAGAATTTCCAACTTGTAGAAATATCGGTGTTCATTGCTTCTTCTTCCGGTGTGTGTTCCCTTGGTGGAGTTGGGATGGGCTGTGTGGGGTTGGCTGGGCCCTGGGAGGAGGGAAGGATGGAAACAGGAGCCAGAGAGGTGATGATGATTAGACCAGCCCACACAGGACGGGAAGTGGACAGGCCAGGTTATTTATGACCAACAGCCAAGGTATTCCATACAGCAAATAGAGCTGAGTTGGGGGGCAGGGAGAAACTGAAGAGATGTCAGACAGGAGCAAGGTCATTTGAGAAAATCTGTCCCAGACTAAGGGAAGAGAAGGGACGGTTTTCTGTTCCAGAAACTGGGCTGAAAGGAATGAGGCTGGTGGACAAACACTATAGCCCGGAGTGCTTGGAGCAGAGACCCTGGGAACCCAGGAGAAATGGTGGTGGGGACAAGTCAAAGCTTGGTCAGGGACAAAGTTTGTATCCTCTTTCTGGCCTTTTATTGGTTCTAGGAAGGAATAGGCCCTTCTAGATTTTTAACTGCTGAATGTGACTAGGACAGGGCAGTGACTGATGTCCCATCCCAAAGGTGGCACGGAAAATCCAGGATTAAAAAATGTCCAAACACACTCCTTGCCCATTCTTTCTCTAAAATAAACTCGTTCAGCCATTTTGTTCATTTTAATCCCCTAAGTTGTTTTTCCACTTCTACTCTGATATACAAGAAGGACTCAGTGATTATTGCTCTGTTAGTGGTTCTGCAATAGTTATCTCCGATCAGCATGGCTTTGCTTCTACCAGCTCTAATTGCAATCTCCTTTTCCCTGAGCTTCCAAGATGGAGGTGTCCGTGTCCTCTCATTAATGGTCCAAGTATTCATGAATGCATTTATACACCAACTGCATTAACTAAAAGATGGTAACAACTGTGAAGCATAGCTTATTAAGATATACTTAATAAAATGAAGAAATGTGGAATTCAGCAATAATGTGCAATCTCTAAGAAATAGTACAGTGACACATGCCTTCGGGTCATTGGTTAATATTGATCAAGTCAGCGAGAAGACAGGTTTAAAAGGGATAGAACTCATCCCGAGACTCTCAGGGTGAATTCTGTCAGGAAACGTGACAGTTAACTTTATAGGTTTGTGTCAGTGAGAGAGGCTCTCAGTATCCATTTCTGCAGTTTCTAGGAAAACAGAAACTATCCGAATAGTCAGTGAACCCACATATTGTCCACATAGACAGAAGCTACAGTAAATTTCTTAAAGTCTTCAAAATTCTAGATCCTGGGTCATCTTGGTAACGGAGGATTTCTGTCTTCTGTAAGTTCCTTTTGAAATAGCCACCTAAAAGTAAATTTGAAATAGATAATTTACTATCTGTAGTAAATTGTCAACAACAAAGGCAACTTAAAGCATGATTCATAGTTATTCACCTTGTTGAATGTCTTTTAAAATTGTGACTTCATTCCGCCAAGGAGTCCTGAAGTTCAGGTCATTTACTAAATGACAACGGCCTCCTATTATCCTCTTAATAACTTGTATTCATGTGTGTTGTCACCTGTCTAATAGAGTGATTTCTTGTGAGCCGTTTGAGGGTCTAAGATTAAATTTCTTAAACCTCTGTATTTTAAGAAGGTCCTTAATCTGAGAAAGCAACTCGGTGAATCTCTTCAAGTTTTCAAGGTCTTAAGGTCTAGTTGTCTAATTGCAGTAACATGAAATCCCCTGGTTTTGTTCCAACTTCTTCCACACATCCTATATGTTAGGGGTTATGTAAGAACAAGGAGAGCAAGGATGGAAAGAAGGAAGGAAGGAAGGGAGGGAGGGAGGGAGGGAGGGAGAAAGGATTGAAATAAAGATAGAATTAGAGGTAGAGATAGAAAGAGAGAGAGAGAGAGAGAGAGAGAGAGAGAGAGAGAGAGAGAGAGAGAGAGAGGACTACTCAGCCTTGCTCCTTAATTCTTTCTCTCTCTCATCCATTCAGCCTTGCCAAGTTGATTGGAATGTTCTGACTGAGCCTTCTGACGAGGACTCAGTAGAACTTGCATTCTATGTGGACGTGGATATACTGTTAATCCCTCTCCATCCTTTAATATCTAATGTACCATTTTGGGCAAGGACACTCCACTTTTCCATATTTAGACAAAACCCTTAAAATCCCTTTCAGGCAGGTGAATAGAATAAATAGAATCAGGTTAAAGGATTATTTGTCCAAGAATCTCATGTGGGCTGCACCTCCAGACATCTGGCCCGCCGTGCCTGCTTGAGATGGTCAGTTTCTTCTCGAGGAACCCCCTCTAATGTTTTGACCCTCTCAGATCTCAGGGTACCGCTGGAGGCCCGTGAATAGTTCATGGTGACCACAAGAATAATAATTCTGTTTGAAATAACTTTGGCTTTACTGAGTAGGACTTTGACCTTGGGAATTTTGACACATTAGTTGTATGGCCATGTAATTATGGGCTTGGTGTTCTGCGTAGGTTCATGATCTTTCCCAGGAGGGGGTTGGAAGCAGGACCATAAGGTAAGGATGTGTGTCCATGAACATACTGCCGGTGTCTGCATCCAAGGGAGCAGCATGAATTGTCAGGGCTGAGGAGAGGATGAGGAGGGCGAAAGAACACCTTTACGGGCTCTCCTTCTTACAGCTGAGCTACCTTCCAGGTAGGACTACCTGACTCATTCAGCACCTCTCCAAACTTTCCCGTGCAGAGGAATCACCTGGGATCTTGAGAAGGTGCAGGTGCTGATGCTGTAGGTCTGGGGAGGGGCCTGAGCTGCCGCATTTCTGATAAGCTGCCAGGTGATGCCGGCGGTCTACAGAGCACACTCTGAGGAGCAAGGGCTCAGACAATAAGACATCTGGTTATCTCAGGTAACAAGAAGCCTGGACATGGGCCATTCCAGGGATGGTTAATAGAGCAGGTCAAAAAAGTCAGGGCAGTTCTTGCAGTTTCCCTCATGGCTCCGAAATGTCTATCATACTTCAAGCATCACATTGTCACACTCACATAAAAGGCAGGAAAAGCAGCAGTGAACTCTTGGTGATGTTCTTCCTTTGTGAATTGGAGGAAAATCTTGCTCGGAAGCTCCTCAGCACACTTCCTGTTCTATCTCATTGGCCGGGGTGGGCCACGTGGCCTCCCTTGGAAAAGAGGAATGGTTGTGGTGGTTGACTTAGCTCAGTTATGATTGCCACTTGGGCTGGGCCCACCTTTCCTGATGCACGTTGCCCAAAGGCTGGATAGAATCTAGCTTCTGTTGGCAAGGAAGGAAGCCATGGGAAGGGACCACAGTGGCGGCCACACAGCTACAAACACTGTGTGCTTCTGAGGCCGTGCAGATTCTGTGTCTTCGAGGCTGGTAGATGGGTGGGGCGATGGTGACGGAGGGCTGTCTGGGCCTGATGGTTGGGCCCTGCTGGCCTGTCCATCTCTGTGTGCCAGCCATTCCAGGAAGGCGCTTCGTATGTTTGTTTAAGTTTCAGGTGGCCCTGTGGTGAGTGAGGTTCTTTGGGGAATGCATTTTCCCGTGCTTTGGCCTGTATTTTAGGCTTACCTTGGCTCCTCAACTAGGTGCAGTGAGTGGAGCACAGGAAACGTTCGAAGGACACATTTTCCTAGGATAGTACACTTTTGAGGTGCTCAGTTATGTTTTCTCTTGGGGCCTCTGCCCAGTAGCCTGGCCTTTGGGTACCTCTTCCCTTAGGTGATGATTGGGGGTAGAATTAGAAACTGCCTGCCAGCTATTGCACCGAAGACAATGACCTCCTGGAGTGGGAGGGGAGGCGGAGACTTCCCCACACGGGGCCCTGTCTGGGTTCCCTCAGCCTCTCAGTGTGGTTCAGGGCCCAGCACGACTTCTACTCAGGCACATGCCACTTCTGGGACGGCCTGCCACCTCCTCCCTCACTTCTCTCCCCTCCTCCCTTGTGGGGTCATGGGGATGCTTCAGAGTGCTCTTGCAGGGGTTTTGGTGGACTGCTGGTAGAGCATAGATCTGGGAGACGACAGCTCTCGGGAAACTGTGGATAAGAAGTGCTTGCCAGGCATTTATTGCCAAAGTACGTACTGTATTATCTCCCAACTTAACACAAAAACAAACCCTTGTTTTTTCCACACACACCCTTCACCTACTACCCCATTTTTATGATCTCCTACACATATACACACACCTTGGAAAAGGTGTCTATACTCACCGTTTGCAGTTTTCCATGTTCCATGCTATCCTGGACTCCAGCCAGGCTCTCATCCTCATACTGCATGAAACTACCCTTGTCCATCAGAAACATGGGGCCACAACTGACCCAGCTGCGGGGATCAGGAACCTCAGAGTCACCCTTTCCTCCTCCCTTTCCTCCTCCTCACATTCGATCCATTCTCTAGTATCTTTACCCTGAAGATGACACTCCCTACCTCCACTGCACTGCCCACGACCAAGCCACCATCCCCTCTTGCTGAGACGATGACGGTCACCTCCTCACGGGTCCTTCCTCGTCCTCTAAAGCCATCTTCCTCACAGAAGCCTGAATGAGCTTCTGTAAATGTAACTCAGAACCTGTACCTCCTCTGTTCACAGCTGTCATTGCCTTCCCGTTACACTCAGAATAAAGGCCAAGTTCATTTCCATGGCCTGCATGACGTGGCCTCTGTCTTCTGCTCAAAGCTCCCCTCTAACCACTCACTCGCTCCACTCCTGCTCTTACTTGCTGATCCTACATCAGGCCAAGCGTACCCCTGGACCTTTGCACTTGCTATTTCCTCCACCTGAAAACCTTGCTCCTCAGATTTTAATATGGCTCATCCCTGATTGTTTTCAAATGTTACTTTCCCAGTGAGTTCTTCCTTAGCCACCCTATTTAAAACACCACCTCCTGCCGCTGTCTATCCCAGCCCTGTCCAGTAGAATGTTCTGTGATGATGGTGATATCCGATATCTGCACTGCCCAATACAGGAGCCACTAGCTACACGAGCACTTGAAAGGTACCTTGGCTCTCTGAGACACTGAACTTTAAATTTTATTAAAAAAAGAAAAAGCCACATGTGGTTAGTGGATACTGTAATAGCCAACCCAGCTTTTATCCCACTTTTACTTTTGCATAACATGTATCACTACCTCACATAGTATATTCATTTGAATATTGTTTATTAATAGAAGGCTTCATGAAAGCAAGGAGTTTATCTGTTTCATTCGCTATTCATAGTACCTAGAATAGTACCTGGCACATGGTAGGCATCTAATTAATATTTGTTGAAGGAATATGAGAGGTTAAGTAGAAAAAAATGTCATAGACCTGTCATATGACAGGTCTTTGTCCCCACTGATTTTTTTCAGTCATTTGTATTACTATATCTTTTGCTGTTGAAATGTCAGTTGATTTTAGACATTGGCATTTTGCTGTGAATTGGTTTCTAAGATCAAGTCAGTCCTAATAGCCAGTTGAAAATGGAATAATGGAGGAAAAGGCCGGAGGAACCATGATGGATCCAGAAGTTGGCAAAGATAAATAAGCCTTACCCACGTCAAATATTTTTTCCTCGGGAATCCTCTTGCTCTTTAGTCTATACTCTGCTGCCATCTTCTGTTCAGAGATGATAACTGCATGATCACATTTAAATTATGATCAAAGGAGAGCATGGAGGCGAATTGTTCAGAAAAATAAAGATTCCTCTTGAAGCTTTGAGACCGTCCAGATATTATCTGGGTGCTTATGTAAACAGTATGGACCACGTGGATTCAAAGCAGGATACTTAGGTGTGGCTGGAAAAGGAGGTGATGGATGCAGGTGAGTCAGCCGTCATTACAGGCAAATTAATCTCTCACACTCTTTCCGTTAGAGGGCAACTGAAAACAGAGCCCGGGAAGGACCAGGCCGAAGAGGAGTGAGTTTAGATAGACGAGAAGATAGGGAAATGTGGGGGAAGGCAAGGCAAGATACGTGCACTGGGGCTACTGGCCTGGCCCTCAACAAACCTGGCCCAGGACGGTGTAAAGGAAGGAAAAAGAAAACTCTTTTCCTTTACCCTGCTAGGCTCTGTGCCTGCAACCCGGGACAAAAGATAGGTTAACAAGAGAAAAACAAGAGGTTTTTTATGTGTACATTGCTCATATGTGTGGGAGAAACTCGGTGATGAATGACTGAAAGGGTAGTTAGTCCTTGGGGTTTATACAGCATTTTAACAAACAATAGTACATGTTTAGAGAAGTGACAAGACAGAGGAAAAGGGATGTAGGCTTTTAGGGGTGGCCCAGTGTGGAAGGTAAATGCGTGGGGGAAACTAGCGGGAGGTAAGAGTTGTTTTAGTAAGGTTAGTTGCGTTGATTCCTGTCTCAGTGCACCTCTGGGCTGATAGAAGTCTGGTGATTTAGTGTTCTGCCCTTCCTGGCCCAGGGCGGGTGCCTTCCTCATGGGAAATTTTATGCCCTGCTTCTATGTACGGAGGGGGAGGTGAGAGTACCTTTCCCATATCGGCTGTTTCTCAGGTGTCTTCAGCTTAAAAGAATTAATGTGTCAGCGTGGCATCATTTGGGATGGTATGTTCTGATCCCCGACAAAGGTTTTCTGAGGAAGGGACATCAAAGTGAGCATTTAGTGGGGTCTATGGCTGTCTTCATGGCCACTCCTTGCCCAGTCGGCTGAGTCTGAAGTCCACTGGCCTGATCAAATTACATCTGGTGTGATGTTCATTTGTGGGCATTCTTTGTTAAAACAGGTATCAGTGAAGTGAGGGTCTTCCAGAACTCTTTCTGTACACAAGAATCAGCCTGGGGTCGCGGAGATGCTGGTCCTGGCTCAGTGTATCTGGGACAGCCTGCGAGTTCTCACAAGCTCCCACACGATGCTGCTGCTGTAGGCTGAGGCACGTAGTGGAGGAAGGACTGACAGGTCAGGAGCCCAGGTCCCGCACGGGTCTGCTGGAGGATCCTTCGATGTGAACCCAGAGAAGCCAGACGCTATATGGGGGATCATGGTGCTTGTTTCCCATCTTTGGAAGGGGTGCACCCTTCTTCATTCAGTGTCACCCTAGAGGACAGATTTAGAAAATAGAGCAGAGGTACAAAACAGAGGCAACATAGGGGTGATTCTCCTCCTAAGTTAAGCTGGCCATAACTGGAATGGACTGCTGCATAGAGCTGTGGACACTTTTCCAGTTTGAGATTTCCATCAGAAGTGAACAATAGTCTGGTGGGAGGATGGTTTCGACACGTTTCCTGTTTGGGTGGCAAATTTGATGGTGTCAGAAGTCCCACCGATTCTTGGAGGAAGAATTATTGCAGGAGATTGTCACTCATTTGATTTCAAGGAACGGTCTGAAGCCAAGAACGTGAGATGCCTGCTGAAAAAAACAAAACGAAACAAAACTCACACAGTTAGTGCACAACCGTCAGGGTAATTAACCTGCTTAGGTAGGTGAAATACATGAGAAGCTGCAAGTTACCCGGGCTGCGCTGAAGAATGTTACATAACTCCTGACAGCAGATGTTGGCGACAGAAACATGAAAAACACTCAGCAGTCTCCAGCCACTTTCTGGAAGGGACAAACAACCCCACTGATCTTCACCACCCCCCAGCTTCTGCTCCTGGTGACGGTGGTACTATGGGGTTGATCCTAAAACTCGAAGAGAAAAGCTAAACCACAAAGAGACAAGAAGCAGCATAACATATTTTAGAAAGGTCATAAAACGATTTGAAAAACAGATTTGATACTTGAAAAGGGAATCCATTAGCATCTGGACATTTATTTAACACAATAAAATTTCAAAATGAAAGACTGAGTTTGCACCATGTTTAGTCTGCTGCTAACTACCTCCGTGGAGCCCGGTTTTGGAATTGGGGGGTTCCAATAAGGAAGGGAATTTTGTGATTTTACATAGGAATACGTATTTTATTTTGGTGTATTAAGTCAGCCAGATGCTTTTAATGATGACCTTTTCATTGGGAATATTTACAAATATTTGTGAGGGACGTATTTTTTCACCAATCACCCAGCAAATGTGATTAATCATAGATGATCCATCTGGAAATGCTAGGCAGCGCACAAATTTTTTGTCATTCCCTTCCAAACTAGATTTTCTTGTCTAAATTATTCTAATAATTACCTCCCTGTCTCCTTGTGGGCTATGTCTGCCTGGATACGCAGACCAAGGCAGAATCACATTTTCGTTCTATATCTATGATTTTCCATTTGGTTAGGTTAATTATGGAGACATTGATTAGATTGCCCCATGGTGACTCAGACTCAGTAATGAAGACATTCTGCTTACAGAGACGTGAGCTCACTGGCAGGATCCAGAGCAAGTTCGGAGAACTTCTTGTCTGGGGAGAGCAAGGAGTGGCTGCCAGCCCTGAATTTTGGAGTGTTGCTGTGCCCAGGGCTCTGATGGGACACAGGGAGAACCAGAGTATTTCCCGTTGCACCCCTTCCCCCCCAAGTGCTGGTAGGAGCTTTGGGAACCTTTGTCCCATTCCACTAGAGATGTGAGGACATGTGCCTGCAGACAAGCTGATAATTTCTCCTATAACTCTGATGACCCCAATGAGTCTCTCATTTGGTTGATATCAGTGTTGGTACTTTTTGACCAATATCTTCCCATGTCCTCCATCCCCCAGTCTCTGGAAACCACCATTCTACCCTCCATTTGTATGAGTTCAACTCCTTCCTTCCTTCCTTCCTTCCTTCCTTCCTTCCTTCCTTCCTTCCTTCCTTCCTTCCTTCCTTCCTTCCTTCCTTCCTTCCTTTTCTCTCTCTCTCTCTCTCTCTCTCTCTCTCTCTCTCTCTCTCTCTCTCTCTCTCTCTCTCTCTCTCTCTCTCCCCCCTCCCTCTCCCCTTTATTCTCTCTATCCTCTTATGGATAAATTCTCCTCTGGGCCTGAGACCCTTGATAGTCCCAAGCTTTGCCCTTTATATTGGGAAGAAAGGGTGTCAGGCAGGATGTGACAACAGGTCTTGGGTGGGCTGCACCTTTCCCAAGAGGTAGAGGGAGGAAAAGATGCCACACTTGCAGAATCTTTTATTCAAAGCTTCCTGTTTAGAGATTGTGCTGACTGCTTTCTGTGAGCAAATGAGGTCAGAGTGATGGTTGCGTGGCCAGGCTGCTAACAGGGCTCAGACTACCTTCCGAGAATCTTCCAGGTTTGTGCAGACCCACCTGCAAGGTGCAGCTGCCTAGGATAGCTGCAGAGCAGGGCCAGCCCAGGGCTCAGAGCTGCTGCAGCCAGAGGGCCAGAAGCAGGCAGGTATCGCGTCGCCCAGGTGTGCTTAACTTCCTGCATCCTCGAAATGAGGGGCTGTGAGAACCCTTTGGCTTCTGCTTTTATTTCTTTGCGTCCTGACACCTGTCATGGTGAGGCTCATATGGGGGAGGCCGCTGCCCTGAGTCGAAACATTCTCTGATATTGGGGGGTCCAAACCTCCTATTGAGTTACCCTTCTACCATACTTGTGTGGATACCAACCATTGTTACAGGAGGTTGGAGTTTGGGTTTGTGCCTGATTCGGTAACCTTTCCCCAAAGTGGAAAACCGCCTCCCTAGCATGCAGTACCAGTGTGTCGTCTTCTACTTGCTTGGAGATATGATAGGTTTGCCCCCTCATTGTTTCTTTTTTTAGGTGAAATATATTTTTAGCTTTATTATTTCTTGCATGGTGATGTAAATACTGGCTAAGCTCATCCCCCTGGAGATTCATTTCTTTTAGGTTAAGACCCAGCTTTTCCTGACAGTATCATCTGACGTGAACGTACTTTGAGGGTGAAGGAGGACAGGCAGATGAACTTGGCAGTGAGAGTTGGTTGAGCAGAGATCAGAAAGCCAGTCACCTGGCCCTGCTGGAAGGGACAAGACTCTGTTGGTGGGACATGTTTTGAAGAGAACAAGTGAGAACAGTCACTTCTCTGTGTTCATTTCAGAGTGAGGGTAGATGTCTTCTGGTTTGTTTGTTTGTTTGAAATGCCTAATTCTACCCTTCTCTAAAACCTAGTAGAAGTGAGGTCGAATTTCTTTCACCTTCATGCAAAACATGTCAACACTTAGAACCTAGTTTGTCAGTTCACATACATAGGAATAGATCTTAGTTCAACAGCATTAATTTTTTGTTTTTGTTTTTAGTGTTTATTATGTGCAAACGAGGGCAACCACCTCATTCTGGTTTGCCCAAGACTGTTTTAAAAATGAAAGTTTGTACATGAAAGTTTTAAAAATGAAAGTCCCACATCCTGGGAACCCCCTCAGTGTCACGCAGCCTGGAACTCTCGGTCACCCGAGGGTTAACACTGGGTGGATTACAGACATGGAGTGAAACTCTTGGCATAGGCCTATTTGCTGGCAATTATCACCTGCCTCCCCACCGCCCTCCTTTTTTTAAACAAATGAGAAAACAGAGGCTCACATCAGAAAAGAAATGTCCAAGGCCATCCAGCTGCAACTCTTGGAATTGGAACGAAAGACTCCTGGTCTGTTTGGTTCTTAACTAACCCCCCCTTTGTCCCCTAAATTAGAGCCTTTATTTAACGTTCCTCCATTGCTTGTCTACTTCTTCATTCTAATTCCGAGTAGTTCTTTTTTCTTTTTTCCCCTCTGCCTAGGCTTAGTATGACCCACAGGCCTTTTCTAGTCCTCACTCAAGCTAGTCTGTGCTCAAAACATCGTTGATCCTTGTTCTAGGTCAGGGCTGCCCAACAGAACTCCCTGGGAAGGAGGAAATGCCCTATATTTGCACTGCTTGCAATTACTGTAGCCGTTAGTCACCGATGGCTGTTGAACACTTGAAATGTGATTAGTGCATCTCAGAAACTGAATTTTTAATTTAATTTAAACAGCCATCTGTGGCAATAGGGTGCTACCATATTGGAGAGCACAGTAAATCTGACTCACTGGTTCTTTAGTTGGAAATATGAGCACCTGTCACCGAGATCCAGCTGCGTTTATCAGTGTTGGGCTAAACTATAAGCTCGTGTAGGTTTATTGTTTCTTATCCTGACTTTTTATGCTTGTTGTCTCATTAGTTTTCCTTCCTTGTTCTCATCAGAATTTTGATGGTTTGGGGATTTGGTTATTTTTTTTTTTTTACAGGTTCAGCGAAATGAGGACAAATCTACCACCTTGAAACTGGCTGATTTTGGCCTTGCAAAGCATGTTGTGAGACCTATATTTACTGTGTGTGGGACTCCGACTTATGTAGCTCCTGAAATTCTTTCTGAGAAAGGTGAGTGTTACCATTGCTCTGTGGGACTCTGGCTCACTTACTATCCTGTTTTATTTTTAACATTTAATATTTTGTATTTTTTTTCAGTATGGAGTAGTCAGAAATCTCAGAGAGTTGGCACTCAGCTTGCACTATGATTTTAATGGAAATATTTGAAGCAGATCTCTTTGATCAAAGCATGAGAACTTTTTCCTCATCAGGGCAGCCTTATTATAGAGAAGGGATTGGGGTGTGTGTGTGTGTGTGTGTGTGTGTGTGTGTGTGTGTGTGTGTGTGTTGGCTGGACAGTAAGATGAAAGATGGTGGAGAATTGGGTGGGGAGCTTCGTGGCACTGACCCAACGCTACCTTTAATGGGAGAGAATTGAAGCAGTTCTTATGGAAACTGGCTGAAAAATTCCTCCAAAGGAATTTTTTTGAAATGGCGGGGTCCCATTTCAAACCCTATGAATAATATTTATAACCTGTTTCTATATTGTATAAGGAGCCAATGAACTGTTTTAGTGACACACTCTGTAAAGTATATGAAAAGGAAATCATTATTATTATATGGCTCCAGACACATGAATGACTGTTTAGCCACTGAGGCACTCCAGGAGAAATCCGTTTAGGCACCCTCCGTAAGAAGGGAAGGCTCTGGATGGGTTGTAGGGAGGTAGGGCGAGGGGACAGAGGCATCAGGGAAGCTAAGACGAAGAGACTGGAATATGCATGGAGGTTGGGTGGTAGAGACATTGAGGAGACTCGCCTCAGAGGGCAGTGTAGTTGGTTGTGTATGTTGAACATGGATTCCCCACAATTAGGAAGGCTGGGCAGAGGAATTTGGATTCGGTGTGGCCAGCATGGTAGCCATGGTAATGTGGTGACAGTGGCATAGGAGAACACTGAGCAACCGGAGACATTTTAATGGAGGCATTGATGAACTGGATGAGAGACTATTTGCTGATAGTCTAAGTGAATCTTAGGGGAACCACAGTGTTGGTGGTAGCACCAACTAAAATAAGGTGTTGGAAAGATCTTTTGGGCGATGGGGAAGGGGTGACTTAAAATTTGAACACACTAACTTTGTAGCGGTATCAGGATGGACACACAGAGTTGTCTGGTTGGCAAGGAGGTGACGTTCTAGGCTGAGCGTGTGGTTTTGAGACTCCTCACCTCAGAGGTGGCAGCCGGAGCGGGCGAGATAATGAGCTCCTTAGTGATGCCAGCAAGGGCAGCCAAGGGCAAATTCTTGAGGGAGGCCAAGAGTTAGAGGATGAGAGAAGGAAGGAGGGGTCAGCACAGGACAGGGCAGCTGGAGGCAGGAAGAGGAGGATGAGGACCATACAATGTCACCAAGGGAGGGGTGAATCTCAGGAAGAGGGGAGGCCCAGCAGAATCAGACCGTCCTGAGGGTGAAAGGGGTTTGAGAACTGAGTAAAATCCATTCGAGTTGGCTAGAGAAAGGACATTGGTGGCTTAGTCCCTTAATATTTTCTGCTGATTTGTTTCTTGACAACATTGCTCTGGGGCTTAAAAGTGAGAATCTAACTTACAAATTAAGGCTGTCAAGTGTTTTCCTTTTGCAAAGATAAAACGTTAAAAAGTGTTTGAAAGTGTATATACTGCTGTTGTAAATTTTTGGGAGGATGATTCGGCAATATGTATCAAATACCTTTCCTGTATATTAGTTTGTGTATTTAATGTCTAGAAAGTTATTTAAGAATATAATCAGCGATGTGTGCAAATATTAAATGCAGTAGAATGTTCATCACAGTATTCCTTAAACACTTGTAAACAAAATTAGAAACAGACTTAAACGACAATGTAGGGGATTCATTATATATAACGGGAATGCTCACGGCTATTAACAATCGTACTTTTGAAGAATATTTTTTATATTTTTCATAGGAAATGCCATGATACAATAGTCAGTGAATGACATAGGGTATAAAATATGTACAACGTGATCCTAATTTTGTTAAAGAAAGTGTAAATGTGTGTATGCGTGTGGGGAATACAGCTAGTAATAGCAATCTTTTTATGACCATAAAAAGAGCCAGTAAATAATATTTTGAACATGAGAGAAGGCAATGACTAGATAGGAGGTAGAGGCTGCTCGTGTAGACGGGGGCTCCTCCAAGAGCCAGGTTTTAAAATTTCCAGTACAGTGTAGCCCCATACGAAGGCCTGCTACATGTGCTTAGATCTCAGCTCCTGCCACATGTGACTTCCCACGCGTGTTTGACGTCCCTCAGCTCACCCCTACGCTGTTCAGTGAGATGTTTCCATGGGTCATGCAGTGGGATGTCTCGGCCCTGTCAAATTGCTATACAAGTTTGCAAGTGTTTACTTTCAATTTCTGGGCTTGTTTTATTACAGACCAGTAATAATGGATCACAGAGTGGCAGTGGTCAGAGGAGTACACTTTGAGTCACACTGGTGTGGACCCCGTGTTTGTTGGAGCTGGCAGCCGTGACACTGGCTCTTGTTTACTAAGAGCCCAGGTCCTCTGACACTGAGGGCCACGATTTTCCACTCTTGCTCTCATCGCGTTTGATTCAGCCCAGTCTCAGTTTTGCTTGTGTCTCTGCCCCTGTTGCACAGGTTACGGGCTGGAGGTGGACATGTGGGCTGCGGGCGTGATCCTCTATATTCTCCTGTGTGGCTTCCCCCCATTCCGGAGCCCGGAGAAGGACCAGGAGGAGCTCTTTAACATCATTCAGCTGGGCCACTTTGAGTTCCTGGCCCCCTACTGGGACAATATCTCTGACGGTGAGGTGCGGGGCTTCCCTGAGCAGGAAAGGAGGGTGTGTGTAGCTGGAGCCCCTCCCGGGTTCTGACATCAAAGCAGGTGTTAGGTCAGATATGTAATTAGATACACAGAGGGTCCACTACGGCACCTGGCACGGAGGTGGGCTGGCGTCCTATCGTCATTCATCCTTTATTTTCTGCTGGTTTTATGTAGATTTATGTGGCACTTCGGACACACGTCTTGGCTTTGAGAGTTAATGAAAAAGTCTAACTACCAGTCGTGGTCACCAAGTTAATACTTTTTCTTGAGGCAAATAAAGAACCTCAGCACTGAAAAATATCAAACGGGTAGCCCTCATTCGGAAAGATCAAAGCCTTCTCACATATAGCAGTGTCCATGACTTGAACAGCCTGGAAATGCTCCTTTTACTCATGAAGAACCAGGGGTCCTGCAGGGGCAGACTGGAGACGGGGGGCTCTAGAAGCTAAGGGGTGGAGGTCTGTTATTTTTAGTGGAGCGGAAGCATATGTGGTCTTCCTCCTTTTTGGCCCTTTCACATGGAATCTATCACCTTGTTTCCACTGATTTGTCTGCACTACCCTCTGCCCTTATAAAACTGAGAACTAGATAATTGGGGGATTTTGGGTATTTGAGTCTTTAGCTTAAAAGTAGAATAGGAGTGACTCCCCCCCACCCCTCAATTTCCCTTAAACGTGTTGTCTAAGGTTAGTTATTGAACTACCCTCATCCCCAGCCTGCATCTTCTCGTTTGGGGGTTGGGGGAAGGGAAAATCTTCATTTTTTTACCCCTTTAAATAAGGTAGAGAGAGGGGTGGCTTGCTGCAGGTAGAGTGAGGGTCTAGAGCTGATCAAGGCAGTAGCAATTTGGGAATTCAAGGACTGAAAATAATTCTAGAAAGTTCTATGCAGCTGTCCTTAGTGTAGAGCATGGGTGGCCCCTGCCCTGGGCCCCTTGCCTTAGAGGGCCCTGCTGTGGTGACACCACAGGGAGTGGACCAAGGGGTTGTTTATCCCCGAGCCCAGAGCTCCCCTTCTAGGCCACTTAATTGGGACCCCGGAATTCCTTGCCCAAATGGTCCAGGCCCACTTCCAAGACTGGGGAGGCCTCTTTTCCCAGCTTCTCCCAACAGTGTCTCAGGGTAGCCAAGGAGATGCTGTTTAGGGTCACCCGTGTCCATGTGAGTCTGAGAATTCCCAGTTTACACCTGGCCTTCCACTCCTGAGTCCTTTGAGGGCCTTGAAGGAGTGGTGTGGGTGGGGGTGGACGCAGGGACACTTTGTGGGCAGCATGTGCCCAGCATGAGCTGGGTGGGGTAGGAGAAATTCTGTGGTTTTAGTGCTCAAGGGGTGGCTGACATTGGTGTAGAGGAGGGGGTGAGCCGCTGATCTGGAGCAAGAGGCGGCTCCCAAAAAGGTAAAGAGAAGTAAGTGTTTTTCTTTCTTTCTTTTTTTTTTGCCCCCGTGTATTCTTGACTGATTAGAAGAGTAAGTTCAGAGAGCCAGCTCTCGAGAGCCAACCAGCCATGAAGAAATCTTTCCTGCTCCCTGCCTGCCACCTGGCCCCCTAGTTGTCACCACATCTCTCTCAAGTCAGTTGTGGTCTTGGGCAGAAAATGAAATTTATTTTGAATTTACACTATTTATTACTTAGGTTTCTTTATACATGTTTTTCAGTGTTGTCAATATGAAGGCATATGTATCAACGTAGGAAGGAAGATGGAACATCTTTTATTTAGCAACTTGATGGTTTGATTGACAGATTTAAAATATGTAGACATAGGGTCTGTGGCTTCCATTTGTTGTCTTGCACTGGGCTCCCGGGGTGTTAAGTGGTGAGTTTGGTCCCTGGACTCTAGAGAAATGAATAAACATCCTCTAGAGATGCTCTGTCCAACAGGTTAGCCCTTCGCTGCACACGGCTATTTAAGTGCAAACTAATTAAAAGTAGATATAATAAAATTCAGTTCCTCACTTGCACTAACCACCTTTCAAATGCTCAGTAGCCCCAGGTGGGGAACACAGATATAATAGAAGGTTTCCATCATCGCAGAAAACTCTGTTGTCCAGCACTGCCCTGGTATAACACATGGTGCTATCGTGGATGTTGGTGTTCCTATTTCATGTATGGGGAAGAAAAATTCAGAACCACCTGCCATCATCTTGTTTTCCCCTCTTTCTCTCACTTCAACAGCTGCCAAAGATCTGGTGAGCCGGTTGCTGGTGGTAGACCCCAAGAAGCGCTACACGGCCCACCAGGTTCTTCAGCACCCTTGGATTGAAACTGCTGGGAAGACCAGCACAGTGAACCTACAAAAAGAGGTGTCCCCCAGCAGCGAGTGTCCCTCCCGGAGCCAGCACAAGCGTTCTGCAGAGCAGGCATCATCGTCACCGCCTCAGGCGCCTGTCCAGCCCCCGGTGCTGCTCCAGGAAGGAGAAAAACGTAGAAGCCTAGGAGAAAAGCAAGGAAAGGGGCTTCTTCATGTCATTGGAGAGTCAGGGGAAGGAGAGATGCTCAATATATTTTAAAGCTTATTAAAAAAAAAATCAACTCGAGTCTTAGCGTTAACGGTTGTGACATATTTTTAGATTTGTATATTCGAAGCCTTTAATACACTTGGAGAGGGGAAGACTTGTTATCCGTGAGGAATTTTGGGTAATAATAATGTGTTTTGCTTCCTCTTTGTAATCAGTTTCATGGTATATACTTCATGAGTGGTGCTGATTCGGGTCTCAACTCCCCCTGTGAGATTAATAAGGTGAATCATAGTCTTTCTGTGTTAATAAAACGTGCTCTGAATGACTGAAGTGGGTCGTGTTCTGATGACTTCCGAATGCTGCTGGGGAGAGCTGGGGAATTGTAGTTCAGATGTGCCTCCTGAAGCCAATAAGACTACACATGAATGCTGTGGTGGACACTTGGTTAACGGGCAACGTCTGTTTGTTTAGGATGTGCTGCTCTTGGTCTCTAGCATGTTAGTCTTACTGGAAATCAGATTTGCTGCAGTGGAATGGAAAAGAAGAAACCATTGATTCCTTCTTGCCCCTTCGATATCCATTTCCACTGCTTTTCATCCAATTATGCCTGAACCTGAGTCGCTTCTACATGAAGTGGGGCACTCAGGCTGCGACTATGGTAACATTTCCAGATCACGAGGGAGCCATTTAGTGCATTAATATGTACTATTAAATGCAGTAAATGGATTGCACGCAGACTCGAAGGAGCTCTGAGTGTTCACGCACGTTCTGCTCTGTGGGGCAGACACACGGAGGTCACAGCACGCATGTTCACTGGTTACTGCATTCCAGATTTCTGTACCGAAATGTTGGTTCCTTCAGACGACTCTGGGAGTGTGCATGAGCTGAAAGCAAAACATAATCTCGATTATTTCCCAACTTGACCTTTCTGGTTCGATGTGACCTGGTCAATAACAGAATGAGTCACAAAGTGTGGGCTTCTCACCCCTTCCCTCCTTCCCTCCCCCAGGGTTGGAGGCCTCTGGGTGAAGGAGTGTATGAATCAGGAAAACGTGAGTAACACTGGAGAATTTAGTAAAAGGAATGGCTTGAACAGGTGTTGGAGACGGCAGCTCTGAAGTAATTTAGAGAGAGTAACTGCAGGGAATGGCTTCCTAGCCCCAGTGGGGGCCCAAGGGAGAGGTTGGGGTGGTTAGAATCTAGAATCCGGGAGGAGAAGCCCCTTGGTAGTGGACACTCAGTGTGCTGTCCAGATCCTGCTTCAAGACTGGAGGGAGTAACTGTGCGGCTGCTGCTGGCTGACAGCCCTATGCGGTCACCATCTGTGGAACTGCCCTTAGGGTGAGTCGTCTCACCCAGGATCACAGCCCGTGTCCTGGGGCGGGCCGTACCCAATGACTGGTCCATGTAGGATGTGACCAATGAGGCAATGCTGATGGGCCTCCCAGCTCCAGAGCTCCTCGTGGGGGTTGGCTGAGCCCTGGGTTGAGACTGCATCACATCCCAACTTCTCCCTCTTCCAGTCCTGCTTCTTTCCCTTCTCTTCCAGAGGTGATGATCCTGAGACTGCTCCCTAATAAACCTTTTGCGTGCTAATCTCCACCTCAGTGTTGGCTTCCCAGGGAATGAGGGCTGTGACACCCCTCCACCCCCCGACTTAGAACTGCTGAAAAGTGGTACCAGCTGGTGCTTTAACCTCCGGGGCTCCGAGGTGAGGCCTCCTGGAGCTGGGACCCAGATACCCAAGGAGAGGGTGCTGCCCAGCAGGCAGTGCAATGGTGCTCATTCTGAAAATGTGGAAAGAGACTGGAAGCTGGAACCAATGGCTACTGGAACTTCTTTTGATAGTCACCAAAGGCCTAAATCCAAAAGAGAATTTTCATCTTCATGTTAGCGTCATTTGAGTGTATGGACCACTCTTACTTTCTTTCTCAGTGTATTTTTATTAAAATATAGCTAACATACAACATTATATTAGTTTCAGGCATATACACCATAGTTATTCAACATGTATATACCTAAAGAAATGATCACTGTTAAGTCCAGCAACCATCTGACACTGTACCATGCTATCAGAATATTACTGACCGTATTTCTCATGCTGTACGTTGCATACCCATGATTTATTTGTTTTGTACCTGGAGATGCGGACCTCTTGTTCCCCTTTACCTCCCCCCCTTTTAAAATTTCAATTACAGTTGACATTCAGTATTATTTTATATTAAGTTCAGGTGTACTGCATAGTGGTTAGACATTTGTGTAATTTAAGAAGTGATCCCCCTGTCTAGTCTAGTACCCACTTGACATTATACATAATTATTACCATGTTATTGGCAATATTCCCTATGCTTTACTTTACATCCCCATGACTTTTGTAATGATCATTTTGTACTTCTTACTCCGTTCACCCTGCCCCCCAATTCCCTCTCATCTATCACCCCAACGAATCTAGTACCCATCTGCACCATATAGTTATTACAATATTATTGACTCTATTCCCTATGCTGTACCCTATTTCCCTGTGATTACTGTATAACAACCAATTTGTTCTTCTTAATTCCTTCCCCTTTTTCACTCATCCCTAAGCCCCCTCCCATCTGGCAATCATCAAAATGTTCTCTATATCTATGAGTTTGTTTCTGTTTTGTATGTTTATTTTGTTCGTTAGATTGCACATATAAGTGAAATCTCATTGCATATGTCTTTCACTGTCTGACACTCAGCACAATTCCCTCCAGGTCCATCCATGCCGCCACAGATGGCAAGAACCCTGCAATGAACATATGGATGCACACATCCCCTTGAAGTAGCATTTGGGGTTTCTTTGGATAAATACCCTAAAGTGAGATTACTGGGTCCTTCTTTCTCTGTTCTTAATAGACTTTGTTTTAAAGTCTGTTTTGTCTCATATAAATATTGCTACCCCAGCTTTTTAAAAATTTATTTTCATTTCCATGAAATATATTTTTCCATCCCTTTACTTTCTGTCTGCGTGTGTCTTTCAATCTGAAATGAGTCTCTTGTAGGCAGCATATGTAAGGATGTTTTCTTATCCATTCAGCCCTTCTATGTCTTTTTTTTCCCTTCTATGTCTTTTGAATGGAGCATCTAATCCATTTACATTGAAAGTAATTTTTGATAGATACATAGCTATTGACATTTTATTATTCAAAATTTTTATCTTTTTTTTTTTTTCATCTTAAAGAAGTCCCTCTAACATTGGCTTGGTGATGATGAACGCCTTTAGCTTTTTCATGACTGGGAAGTTCTTTATTTGTCCTTCGATTCTAAGTGGTAGCTTTGCTGGGTAGAGTAATCTTGGTTGTAGGTCCTTGCTTTGCATCGAATATTTTGTGCCAATCCCTTCTGGCCTGCAAAGTTTCTGTTGAGAAATCATCTGACAATCTTAAGGGAGCTCCCTTTTAAGTTACCAGTTGCCTTTCTTTTACAGCTTTTAGAATTCTCTCTTTGTCTTTAACCTTTGCCATTCTAATTATAGTGTGTCTTGGTGTGGGCTTATTTGGGTTCATCTTGTTGGGGACTCTCTGCACTTCCTGGACTTGTATGTCTATTTCCTTCACCAGGTTAGGAAAGTTTTCAGTCATTATTTCTTCAAATAGGTTCTCAATCTCTTGCTTTCTCTCTTCTCCTAGTACCCGTATGATGAGAATGTTGTTACATTTGATGTTGTCCCAGAGGTCTCTTAAATTACCCTCAGTTTTTGGGTTCCTTTTTCTTTTTGCAGTTCAGATTGGATGTTTTCTGCTACCTTGTCTTCCAAATCATTGATTTGATCCTCTGTTTCATCTAGTCTCCTGGTGATTCCTTCTAGGGCATTCTTCATTTCACTTACTGTATTCTTCAGTTCTGACTGTTTCTTTTTAATGGTTTCTATGTCCTTTTTTATGCTTGCTATCTCTTTGTTGATGTTCTCACTAAGTTCCTTGAGCATCATTACAACCATTGTTTTGAACTCTAGCTGGTAGGCTGCTTGCCTTTATTTTGTTTAGTTCTTTTTATGGATTTTTCTTCTGTCATTCAATTTGGGATGTTTTTCTTTGTTTCTATGGCTGCCTCTGTGCTTGTTTCTATGTATTAGAAACAATTAGAAACATAGATTTGCTATGTCCTCCAGTCTTGGCCCAGTGGCCTTATGAAGTAGGTGTCCTGTGAGGCCCAGTGGCACAGTCTCCCTGCTAACCTGCACTGGGTGCTCCAGGAGTGTCCCTTGTGTGTGCTCTCCTGTTATAGTTGATCCTTGGTTGCTATTGGCATGTCTGTGGGAAGGATTAATTCCCAGGCTGATTGGCTGTGGGGTTTGGCCACATCCACAGCTTACAGGCTGCTATGCAGGGGTCTTACCCCACTGAGTGGTATTTGCCCAAGAGAACTCTGGTGCCTGTTGAGACCACCCTTTGGATGTGCCACTTGTGGAGCTAATTGGGTAGTGCTCTGAAGCCAACCTCCAAGTATGTTGGTTCTGGGGCCTCTTATGAGAGCCTCTGGTGCCACCCCAGGCCACCCACTGCCTGTGACCACCCCGGGACTACCAGGTAAGAGCTACAAAGTGATCCACGGTTGTTTGCTGTCTGTGCTAACCCCTGAGGTGTGTGGGAGAGGCCACACTGCAAACTGAGGACATCTGCCAACCTACCGGGCCTTGGGTAGCTCTGCAAAATGCCAGGACACCCCAAGGCCTGCTGCCACCTGCCATATCCCTTAAGGTTTAGCCACTGATAAAGCCTCATGCGGTATACAAGTTGAGTGAGGCAGGGTCTCAGGGAGTCACCAGAGTGGGAAGAGTTGTGGTCACCAGGTTAATGTAAATTCTGGTTTGGTGTCAGTGCTGAGCATGGAGCTACTCAGCAAGTCTCAGAGCACACCCACCGAGGCCAGTCGCGACCCGTGTGGGGTCTGTCAGACTCTGATACGTTTTCCTGGAGGGTGCAATGTGAGCGGGGCTGGCTTTTCTTGGAGAAAGTGCCTCTGGTGTTGGGGGTGGTGGTAGTGGTGGTGTGGGATCCCAGCTGAGTCAGCAGGGCGGAGCAGCAGAACTAACCAGACCAATCAGATTCAGATGTGGCTGTAAACGTAGGGGGAGGGCTCAACACAGGAAAGATGGTGCCAGCCTGCGGACTGCAGAAGAGAAGGACCTCACACAAGGAAAATACCAACCATCCTCCAGTTCTCCCCTGGAAGTCACACACCTCCGTCTGCCCCCTGTATGTCTCCAACGCCTCCCGAGTCACCATCCCTCCACTGGAGCCTAAGGTGAGTGCCTGCAATCAAGTGAGTCTGTGTGCGGGCACTTTAAGAGGATGCCTGGGTTTCCTGCAGCCTTCTGTCCCACCCAGGTGGTCAGGATCCCCACTGGTTTTCACAGCCAGATATGGTGCAGGCTCCTCTTCCTGGCACCAGTACTTTGGGCTGGGGAGGCCAGTGTGGGACTGGGGCCACTCACTCCTCTGGGGTGAATCTCTGCGGCTGAGATATCTCTTCCGGTTCTTGTCACACACAGGTTTGTGGTTAGCCAGTTTTGTGTCTCAGCCCCTCCTACCAGTCTTGATGTGGCTTCTTTATATCCTGAGTTATAAAACTTCTGTTCAGCCAGAATTCAGATGGTTCTCCAGGTTGATTGTTCTATAATTTAGTTGTAATTTTAATTTGTTCATGGAAGGAAGCAGGCACAGTGTTTATCTACTCTGGCATCTTAGATCTCCCTCTCCACCATTTTCTTTTTGAATAATTTCTCCTGTTGACTTCTGTGATGTCACATTTTTCTGGTTTTCCTCCTGCATCCCTGTTTACTCCTTTCGGTCTCCTGCACAGGTTTAGTCTTCTTCCACTTGCTGAAAATTTTAGTTCCATCATTAGTTACTAGAGAAATGCAAATCAAAACCACAATGAAATAGCACCATAAATCTATTAGAATGGTTAAAATCAAATGCTATGATGAAAAGGCTGACCATACCAACTACATTCTGTGTGATTCCATTTATATACAATTCTAGAAAACCAATCTATAGTGACAGAAAGTAGATCAGGGGCTTCCTGGACCAAGGCATGTTGGAAGGATTACAAGGGAATGCCAGGTAACTGTGGAGGTGATGGATATGTTCGTTACCTTGAAAGTAACAATGGATCCACTGGTGTATATATGTCAAACCTTATCAAAGTATACACTTCGTGCAGTTTATTGTGTGTCAATTACACCTCAATAAAGCTGTTAAAAACATATACCTGTGGTATCTTCATGACCAGTCCTAGACTTCAAGACTCGTGTTATTCTTTTACTCCAAACTCTCTCCCTTGACAGTTTCGTCTACACTCACTATCTGTTTGCAGATGATCCTCTTTGTTCCTCCCCCAACTTACTTCTCCAGTCCCGGCTTCTCCTCTAAGCTCAGACCATCTGTCCAACTGGCCAAATGACACATCCACGCGTACGCGTCAGAAGTTGCTCCAGGGCAGAAGGTGTGACTGTCACCCCAAAACCTGGCTCCTTCCACTGCTGACTATCTCAGGGCGTGGTTCTGCTGAGCAAAATGAAAACTTGGGCATCGTCCTTGATACTTCTGTCCCCTACCTTGAATCCCGACCATCTCCATTGGTTTTACTTCCTGAATGTTGCTTGAATCTATGCACATTACTTCCTTGCTTCCCCTCTTGATGGATATTAGGGTTGTTTCTCATTAATTCTTTGTTACAAGCATGCTGCATTTGCCATCCTGTACCATTCTCCTTGTGCACACATGGGGGACTTTTCTCTTCTTAGACGTAGAAAAGCTTCAACATGTCCAGATATTGCCAACTTGAATTTGAATTAATTTACCTTCTCACAATGAGCATTGAAAGTTTCCTCGTTTCCCTCATGGTTTCCCACATATATATTTTTTAAATTACTCAAATGTTAATATATGGATATAATTGAGAAGTGGATATGGATATGGATATAATTGAGAAATACAACACAGAAGCTGCTTCCTAAACGTTGACAATTGTGTAGCTGTTTATAGCTCTTAGAGTGAACTCCTGTAAGTATCTCATTTTTACCTTAAAACAATGGTACCAGCAGGTATGATTCTCAACCCTATTTTACGGAGACTGAAGCCCAGAGAGGTGACCTGACTCAGAAAAGTGGCCTGACTTACCCACTAACATTTGTCAGCTGCCAGATATGGACCCCCAGAATATGATGGTGGATATGGCACAGTATCTGCTGTCAGGAAATGTAGTCTCGTGGCAGAGACAGGCCTTGAAGCTGATAATTTCATGCAATGTGTTAACTGGCATGAGGTCCATGTGCACAGAGTTTCATATATGTTATAATTAATAGTGGTCATTTAGGAGCACACATGAGGGGCCAGGCTCTGTGCCCCAGCTCGTTGAAATTTTCTCAGCTAATCCCCAGACAACCTCATGATACAGGCACCTCACCCCAGCATCTCTTGCATGAATTACCATAGGCAGAGTGAATTTTTAAAACAAAAGTTTAATCGCATCACCTCAGTTTAAAATGATTTCCCATTACATTTGGAACACAGCCGAACTCCTTACCGTAGCCTATAGGAGCTTCATGAGCCGGCCCTCCTCCCATAAGTGATTTTTGTCTCCCACCCCTCTCCACTCTACTAGCTCTGCTGTCATCACACAAACCCTTCTGTGGCTTCTCAAGTGCAGTCCTTGGGGACTTTGTTCTGGCTGTTTCCTTTCTCTGGAATGATTTCTTCAAGCTCTTTGAGTTCTGAGCTCAAATGCTGACTCCTCAGAGAAGCTGCCTCCCTGAGATGCTGTCCCATGCCCCTGTTTCATTTCCTTTAATGCACTTCTCAATATCTAAAATGATCTTGCTTGTTTTGTCTATCTACTTGCCTGTGTCTGTCCTCCCTCCTCTCCAACTGCTAGACTATAAGTTCCAGGAGGCCAGACACCTTCTCTGTCTTGTTCCCTTGGTATCATCAGTGTCTAAAACTGGAAAACTTTAGCCTCAGAATAAATAATTTTTGTATGAATGAAGAAATCCCTGGTTTACTGATGAGGAAATTGAGGACCCAGGTCACTTAGGTAGTAAATGGCAGAGCTGAGATCTGAAGGCATAGTAATCAAAGACCACCTTGCCTAGGGGATGGAAAAGCACACCTCCCCCCTTTTCTGTATCTCGATCCCAAGTTTTATGACCTTGCCTTTGGTCCCACAGGGTGATCACCATGGCCATCCTTCAATGGCATATACTAAAAGCTGAGGTGCTATGAAATTGAATCTCCATAGCTGTTTTCCATTCTTTCTGATGGATGCTTTTTCATATTTTAGCATTTCTTCAATTGGAGTGCATTTTACAATTGACAAGTACTCAATAGAGTTTCCTTTTCCTCTTGAAAGCTCTTATTAAACCTAGGGTACATCTTACAGTGATATTGTCCTAGAACCTGAAAATAAATTACAGTGAAAACTGTAATTCTTTCCAGAAAGTGGTGGTACTTCGAATAAGTAGTAGAAATTTTTCTCTTTCCCTCGGGTTATATTCTTTCTGTTTTACACAGATACTGTACAGAGTAGTCTCAGATATTTATTTTGTTGTTAATGATATATTGTTTTTTCTCCTTGTCTATCTTCCTGATAGAATCTGGGAATTGAATAATACAAGAATATAAAGGTATATTGAGATTTGTTCTGACAAGTTTCATATCATTGAATATACCTGGAGAAGAAAATTTGACCTGAAGAAAAATTACATTGAGAAATCCAGCTGCTAGTATAAAAACTGTGCAGCATAGAGAAAATGATGCTTCGTCTATTGTGATACCTGTGTAATTTATGTCAACAGAAAGCCAATAACTTCATCATGATCTGAAAGTAAATTTCACTTGAGAGATCTTGGGCTCTCTCCTGATCTGATAGAAGAAAGCATACAGGATAAATTCTCAGCTCCAACTTCCCAAAAGAAGTTTGGTGGGAGGTGGGCGTAGGGCAAGACAGATGGCTCTGAGATTTCTCTCCTTTCACATCAGCCATCACCAAAGGCTCCCAGGCATTTGATATAGAAAGAAGATTTATGCAGGAGCACCACAGAGATAACTCTGAAAACAGAAAATACGATTTTCGTAAGCATTCTTCCTAAGACCAAGGAGGTCATTTTAAATGGACGTGTTGAAATTGATGTTTCCCCATCACATGTAGATTCATCCAGTCTTTTTCTTTAAAGCCAATCACAATGCAAGTTGCTTAATTAACCTTTTGGCTTCAGTTTCTCTATCTGGATAGTCTTACATTAATCTGGAAGCACAGATGTGCAAAAATGACTGCATAATTTTATTTTCTGTCAACTGGATTATGTTTTGACTGTGTACCCCATCTGCTGGCTGTTGGGCAGTGATCTCAGCTCACACTGGACCACAGTTCTAGAGTTTTGTGAAGTGCTAAGTCACAGGGAACATGCTTTACGGATCTGTTCCCGTGGGGTTACTGCTGACACATCCACAGTCCCAGCCCACTTCTCTTCTGCCCCCTTGCCACCTCAGGGCCTGGGAATCCTTTGTACAATTGTTCGTGGTCCTATCTCCATGGCCACACTGGTTATTCTTCTTTGGGGTTCTGACCCTTCACTGAGTCTCCTTTTGGATCTCTGGGGCTCTAAGAGCCTGTAGAATTCTCTCTTTCTATTTTCTCAAGCCAGGTAGGATCTCTTTGTATGGTTTGGGGAAGAACCTTTCTTCCTCTTTTCCTCTCTGTAAACTCCTTTCTCCCTCCATAATTCCTCCAAATTCTCCCCTGGGCAGGACTGGAATTAGAATGAGGTGAATGAGGAGTCCTCAGCCATTACATTTAAGGATACACCTTAAAAATTGTGGATTTTTAATTTTTAAAACTATTGCATTAAAATATTATTTCATCTTGCTTACTGAGTGTTTTGGTGGCTCCTTAAATTTTGTGTTCGAGGGTAGTGCCTCGCCTTAATCCCAGCCATGGGTTTTAGAAACCAAACCAGAAGATCCTATGGCTTACTTCTCTTTTCTGTCTTGCCATGTACCCTGAAACCAGCATGAATTGAAGGAAAGAGGGAGAGAAAATGCTGGAAGGACAAACCATAAATTAATATCTCAAAATTCATCTAGCCACGTGGAAGTAGAGGGTTGGGTTCTCTGTCAAAGGCACGTTCCAGCTCTCATGTCTATACTTCTAATGTGAAGGAGAAGAGACCGAGGTTGATGGCTCATGGATAGACATACAAAAAGGAAGATACCTGCTGCCTCATCCACCTTAGTCACCAGTAGCAATTCAAATTGCTTTTCAGCTTAGCTTCTGGCTATGGAAGCATGGCCAACTGACCATGTTTCACTAGCTAGAAAATCACAGCAGAAGAGATTTGGCCCGTGACCTTGCCGGACGTTTCCTAGTTTCATTTTCCTCATTTCTTTGAGGCTCAACTGCTTACTTTCCGGCTGTGGCCCTGGGCTGCTCTGCATTTTTCCACTCATTAGAAAACAAAAACATGTTTTCAAGTGTTTTTTTTTTTTTTCCCTCTCAAAAGTACTATTTCAAACACATTCCCCAAAATGCGATCAGCAAAGTTTGCTTCTATTTTTAGAGGAGGCCCAACTTCTGCCCCAACATAGCACTGTTATTAAGGAGGGGGAACTGAGCCTTCAAATTGGAGGGTGACTCCTTTTACTGTGCATCTTGCTTCAAACTTGCTCTCAAGGGTAAACAGCAATGCCAGGAAAACAATATAAGGTTGTGAAAAGTCAGCAGAGTTGTTCTGCCTGGAATCAGAGGGGCCCGGGCCCTTTGTAACTCGGAAGCAGCTGCTTTTAAGCTGCCTGGAGTGATTTTTTTCAGCCCTCGTACAAATTGTTCAAGGGTTGTTTGTTTTCTCCACTTTGCAGACTCCCTTGAAAAGGACAGAAGCACCATGGGACATTTTTGTCCCACATTTGCTGCTTCTGAGTGTTTTTTTTTTTTTTTCCACCAAGCTTTCTGACACAGACTTCTCTTCCCTAGGCTCTGAGGGACGGAACATTGTTTTCACTCGTATTGTTTTTTCCAGGTTGTGCTTTCATTGCTCGCTCACATAACTCTCAAACGAAACAGAGCCAGCGGTGGCATCTCCTGCCACTCACTTTCTCTCACCTCTGTTTTGTTCCTTCCTTCTCAAGGCACTTTCCTGACACACGAAGCTGCATCTTCATCAGGAATCATGAAGTTGCAAGGAAGATAAGCACCCCAAACTATGCAGCTCGAGAGGAGGCTTAATGCAAGGCCATGGGGGAAAAGGTTTCCTGAGAACCAGAGGTCACCTGCACTGAGTCTCCAGCCTCGCTATCTTTCTGAGGGCCAGTGGGCTCTCAGCTTGGTCTTGAACTGGGTGTCCTCTCCTTTTGTCCCCTGTGCACAGCTTTCTTCAAACTAGCTCCCTGGGTCTTGTTCCCTCACCTTTCTGGGTGTCATGGTGAGCACTCTGGCTCCTGAATCGCCGTTATCTTGTAGCCTGTGTCCTGAGAGCCTACTGGCTCAGTGTCTCAGGGATCCATTTCCAAATTCCTGGGAAAGAAACTGATTGGCTAAGCTTGGGCCAGGTGAACACCTCTAGCCCAATCAGCTGTGTCTGATGGTGGTGGAGGTCACATGGTACATGGGTTGTCCCTTTCAGAGGAGAATGAGATGGGGAAGATTTTCTAAGAGGGGGGTGTGGGCTGAGCAGGAGATCATTAGAATCTTTTGGGCCATTCCTAAGTGACACTTTCTGTTGCTGCTCATTGCTCTGGGCATACTCCTGGTAAGCTTCTCTTTCAAGGAAATATGATCCTCTCCTGATGGTCTGACTGCCTCGTCTTCTCTGTTTTGGGTGCTGATGTTGTCGTATTGCTTAGAGAGTCCTTCCTCACCCCAAGATTAAATATTAAAAATTTTCTTATGTGTATCTTTATTAAATATTTAAACAGTAAATATTTCATCCATCCAGAATTTATTATGGTGCAAGGAGTTAGGTAGGGAATTCAGTTGTATTTTTTTCCTCCAAGTGGTTACTGTGCCTCCTGAAATAATTTTTGACACCTGTGTTTTTCTCATTTTAAAGAATACCTACTGAAACTAATATAATATTGTATGTCAACTGTAACTGAAAAATTAAAATTATTTAAAAAAAAGAACACCTTATCGTATACTAAATTTTGCTTTTGGCTGACTGCAACACCACCCACCCCCATCTCTAGCCACTTTGGTTTAGAGCTGGGGTGAAAGCCAGTTTCCTGGGATCCCATCACTTATTTTCCAGTTGATCCCTTCTCAGAAGTTTGTGCAGCAGACAGTGAAAAGGCAGACAGTTCTTCTAAGGTCCCCTTTGTCTGCAACCTCAATTTTTAAGTTTTAGGCATATGGTTGCTACCCCCTCAGGTTTCCTGCTTTGATTTAGAATTTTTGCCCCTAAGTCGTTTAGTTATTTTGATGGAGATTTCAGAAATGGAAGAGAATAAAATGCGTAGACAGACTTACCATTTGGATTGGAAGTTCTGTGATTTTTTAAGGGAATATAGATGATCCCTTTCCTTAAAGGCAGGATTTCTAAATTGTGGATATGTAATACGTTGTATACTTTGTGCACAACTCTACCTTCCCTCCTTGCCCTTGTCCTGGCTTCTTGCAACCTCTGTGGAATGTACTTCCTTACCCTATTGATGTTGGCCACATGACTGGCTTTGCCAATAGAATGTGAGCAAATATGATGGGAGCAGAAGCTTTAAAGGTGTTTGCCTGTTTAGCTTGACCTCTTGTGGTTCTGCCATTTGCCACAAAAAGAGCATGCTCTAGTTCAAAGATGAGTGACACATGGAGTGGACCTGATTCTGGTCTGTAGACCAAAGCAGAGCTACCCTAATTGACCTGCATATCTACAGATGAGAACGACAATTGGTCTTCGTAAGTCATTGAAATTTTGGGGTTTTTTGTTATGAAGTACACTACAATTGCAGCCAAAATCATATATATTTTGGCTGCTATATATATATATATAGCAGCCAAAATATATATGATTTTGGCTGCAATTGTAGTAGATATATATAAAATCTCCTCTTTGAGAGGAAGAAAATTCTAGCAAACCGTTGGTGATGAGGGATAGAAATAGGAAGACCAGTTAGAAGATGTTAGAAGTAAATCATTTTACATAATATAATTAAAATATTTCAGACAATACTAGGTATACATTTCTTATCCTTATAATTCATACTCAGCCATCAAAGCAAAATAAAATTACAAATTAACTTCAAATAAAGCTATATCAACTCAATGGGATGGATGATGTGTTGCTGATACTACGTGGTCTTGGCCTTGAAAATATGCTCCTTACTGTTCTGTCCCAGCTTCTGCTGAGCTAGGTGTGCTTCTATCACTGTGCGCCCCGCGATGACTCAGTTCTCACACCACTATTCGGCAATTGCTATGGGACTGAGTCCTTTGGCTTCTACTTAGTAGTATAAATGCTTCCTTGAGAAGTTAGTCCGCCTGTGTTCTCTTTCATTCACATGCCACAATGAAAACAGCAGCCCCTGACACACCCTCCTGGTCATATCCTAACAAATGCAAAATAAAGGAAGGCCTGGAATCTGGTTTGATGACTTTCCTTTATCAGTCTGATGATCCAGCATCTGCTTGTATTAAGTTTTTGAGGCTCTCAGACAAACAAACAAACAAACACACACACACAAACAGCTCACAAGTCTTGGAGAGCACTTCGCATCGTCAGCATACCCTTCCAGGGTGAGACCCACTGCATTGAGGCTCTTTCCGTGTGTTGATGGTGCTAAGAGAAAGGAAGAGACAAACCAGACTTTTCACAGTCTGGGCAGCAGGTGGCGCCCTTGACACTTGGAATCAGACTGGGGCCTGCAGTACCGCACGCGTTTCTCAGCTTTAGACAAAATTTGCTGGCGTGGCATTGCAGTGGGTTTGCTGTTTTTTAATCTTTTGAAAACACGCTCTCTGCAATGACTTTATCTGGGCCAAGTCAGCCAAGTTTTTAGGCATGTGGCTGGGCTGCATTTTGGTCCCTGGTCTATGGTCTGTTTTTTTCTGGGCCGTGAAAGCAGCCCTGGCTCCAGCCTAGTAGTTGATGGTTTGCTGGGAGACTCTCAGACCCTCCCTAGACATAGGCAGTCGGCTTGTCCAAGCTGGTTTACTTCAAAGCTCACACCTGCAGGCTGGTGGATTACTTCTCGTGCTAAGACAGGAGTGTGAGGCCTTTGTGCTCCAGTTCTTGATCAGTCTAAGGAGCCCCCAAAAGTGCAATGGTGGTGATTTTACGTGGAAATCATGGAAATCCAGCATGCTTTTCACCAGGCCTGTCTGTGTCCACTGCAGGGATTGTGTGTGGCTCTGAGCTTTAAATGCTTGCATTTTAATTCCTTACTTCTGAGTCTTGTCTTCAGTCTCCATTTTCTATTTCCTCCTGGGTCCCTCTAATTCTAGTGGCAGGTATGTGCAAAGTCTGTTCTTGCCCATAGGGTTGGGGTGCTGTGATTCTGAGTCTCTATTCTAGGCTGAATCACTTTTCTTTATTTTCTAATGCTGAAGCCCCATTCTACTGAGTTGACAGGAAATATCTCAGGTGTTACTGCGGGAAGCTCTTCAACCTGGGGTTGTGCCAAGGTCCTGGGGTCATTCCCAGAGATTAAGCGAAGGGGAGGCCTCTCCGGTCATGAATCATGGGTACACACTGGTTAATGCTGAGACACACTTTTTAGCCCAGCCTATTGGGTCTGCTCAGGTTCAGCTAGGAGCCCCAGAATTTTTGGTGAGGCTGAGAGCTTTGGGTCATTAAAATATTTTAGACAATACTAGGTATACATTTCTTATCCTTATAATTCATACTCAACCATAAAAGCAAAACAAAATTATAAATTAACTTCAAATAAGGTTATATCAACTCAATAAGATGGATGATGTGTTGCTGATACTACGTGACCTTGGCCTTGAAAATATGCTCCTTACTGTTCTGTCCCAGATTCTGTTGAGTTAGGTGTGCTTCTATCACTGTGAGCCCTGCGATGACTCAGTTCTCACACAACTATTCGGCAATCGCTATGGGACTGAGTCCTTTGGCTTCTACTAAGTCATTGGGTCTAGGCCTCTGACACTAGTATCTCCTTGAGGTCTTGTGACCCCCCCGCCCCCCAAATCCCCAAGTTCTGTCTCCATGACTCATGGACTCATAGTCATTTCCAAAATCTTAGACATGGGACACATAGATATCCCCCAACTCTGCGCTGCACACTCTCCTGGCCAGCATAAGTTCTCCTCTCTCCACACCACCTCTGGGCCACCTCTTATTTCCTCACCAGGAAGCTACTACAGAGGACAGAAGGAAGACAAGTTACTGATCTCAAGTTGCTTCTGCATCATATTCTACAAAAAATACCCCGAGGCAAAGAATTACAAAGGCTACTTGCATGGAACCTGAGGGGATAAAAATAGCACCTAGCAAAATATATCTCAACAAAAGTGTTCTGCCAAATGTTTACAATACCTTTTTGGCCTGCTTTGCTTAAGTTGCTCGAGTTCTAGCCCTTGCTCACTTTTCCAGAATGTTCTGTGTCCCCTTTGTCTGCTGTGATTTCTCTGACATGATCTGGATTATCATGGCAGGGGTTTAATGAGCATTTTTTACCTGAAAATAGTCATTTTCTGTACTGGGTTGAGCTGAAAGAACACATCTCCTGAGCACCGTTAGTCATAGCTGAGGCATTTGTCTTCAGAGGCATTGTTGTTCAGTTGTCCCACCCTTATTTTTGTGTTTGCAGTAAGATGTTTGGGGAAAGCTGGATGTTGTCCATCATGGCATTTGAACACTGAAATGAGCATTGATTTTAAAGAGGAGTGGACAAGGTTAAAAAAAAAAAGTCTTCCAAGTTGCTCCCCCGAATAATTTGACAGTCACAGATACTCATTTTGGGCTGAGGACAGAAAGGTAAAGTGACCCTGCTCTCCCAGGGGCAGCCGGGTAAGAATCTCCCCTGTCCTCATTTCCTGCTGCTTTGCAAAATCATCAAGGGGCAGGGCAGGTGGGGAACAACCACACACAATGCTGCCTTCCACCATGGGCTGGCACATTCCAGCACTGCCCCCTGGCTGAGTTGATGTCTAATGTACCCCAGGAAAGAAAAGGAGTGAATTGCTTAATTTCAAATTGAACTGGGGTTTGGTGAAATTTTTCCTCATCATGCTCGTTAAAAAGACCTGAAAAATCTCGATAACTAAACAAAAGTGAGCAAGTGGGAGAGAGAATTAAAGGCAAAGGGCTGGCCTGGTGGCTCAGGTGGTTGGAGTGCTGTGCTCCTAACGCTGAGGTTGCCGGTTCGATTCCCACATGGGCCAGTGAGCTGCGCCCTCTACAGCTGAGATTGTGAACAACGGCTCTCCCTGGAGCTGGGCTGGCTACCGTGTACTCCATGAGTGGCCGGTGGCCAGTGTGAGTGGCCAGCAGCCAGAGAGAGCTGTCCTGAGAGGCTGTGAGTGGCCGACCAATGACCGGCGACCGACCGCCTCAGCTGGGGGGAGTGCAAGGCTCATAATACCAGCATGGGCCAGGGAGCTGTGTCCTACACAACTAGATTGAGAAAGTGTGAGAAAGGTAAAGTGAAACATTGACTTTTCTGAATCCTTTTGGTGAGATTTTTACTGGTGTCTTTAGGCTCCTCAGGGTGGCACATCCTTAAGGGGCCACAAGATGGCGCTGTCGGCAATGTAACGTTAGGCCTCTCCCGGGTGAAGCTGAGATTATCAGGGAATCCGTCCTTGCCTCCAGGGCCCTGTGATCAGGGCCTGAGGAGCTAGCTTTCTGATCAAGGAGTGACCTGAGTTTCACAAGACACAACAAGCGGATGCCTGGCTCTTGCTTCTTGACCCTGTACCTGAGGGATTTGAGTTGTATTGGCTTCTGATAAGTGCTTTCTGTGACAATCTAGGTTTGGTATCTTTCTCATTTTCTTCCCTGCTAGGTTCAGTCTCTCAAAATGGCAGATTGCTCTCTGACGAGATAAAGATTGTGTCATTGAAACAAAATATTCTTGCGCCTGGCAACGAAACCTTCATGGATAAGCTCAAAGTGTGCAGGCCTGCCCTTCCCCTCATCTAATCTCCCTGACTTAGCTTTGCCCCATTCCAGAGGTCAGGGTGAAAGAGAGTGTGGCTAGAACAGGCCCAGGGATGGGGTAGACCTTGGACAAAGGACGGGGACAGGGATGAACTAGTAGGTGGTCAGAGGATGGGTTGTCAATGAGAAAAGGCTCAGATGCCAAGTAATGCTGAAGGTTGGGACGGGGCTGTGGGAGGGGCTTATGCACACACTTTTACAACGGCTAAGGTCCCGTTTTACAATTTTGATAAAGTCCATGTTTCTGTAGATGCTATAAAAGACTGGGGTGAAAATGTCCTAAAGGTTGGAAGAGCCTTGTCAGATAGTTGCTTTGAAATGTCCTGATTCATCTGACGGATGGCTCCAGCTATGGGGAACATCTCTTCCAGGATAAACCGGGACACAAGCTGAGCAGCATCTGCTGGACTAGAATCTCTGATGGATGGTGGGATGGTGGGCTGGGGCATGCGGCCAGCTGAGGGCTGTGGCCACACCTGAGGGTGCAAAGCAGTCGGGGTTCATTTCTGCCTGAATTTCTGTCTTTGAGAAAGAGGAAGTTTGTTAAGGTTTGAATGTCAGTGCTGGGTACAACTAACTCTCTCTCTCTCTCTCTCTCTCTCTCTCTCTCTCTCTCTCTCTCTCTCTCTCTCCCCCCCCTCTCTCTCTTTCTCTCTCAATAGCTAACAGTCCTAATTCCTGGCTTAGGGAAGCAATAAATGCTCAGGGCTGCTTAGCCCAAGTTTGCCTGGAACTAGCTGTCATGAAGAGGAGATAAAATCTCAGGTTGAAATGTTCAAATTGTACAATTTTTCCCCTAATAACAGAATTGTTGACAGTTGTGAGGCCTATACCATTTTAACCTTTTAAAATTGTTAAGGGTCAACCAACATTTTAAAATCAGAGAACTAAATTGTGTTAAATATGCCCAAGACACACTACTGGTTATGACTTCCGAAATGTGAGTTTTCATTTGTTATAAAAGAAATTCTCTTCATATGATGAAAATGTGTTTTTATCTCTGCATGTTGAATAACCTTAGAAATATTTAGGTTTGGAGTGTGTGTGTGTGTGTGTGTAAGAGTCTAAACTTTTAGGACTTTAATTACTTTCCTAGAGCAGTTTGCTTGCCAACTCCCCAGGATTGACTAAAAGTTTCCCAGAGCCTTCTTCTTCTAACATATCCTAACTTCAAAGAAAAAGTTTTGTTTCTTCTAGAAGGTTAGGGAGAATTAGGCCAAGTCAAATACATAGGAGGAATGAGTGCATATATTATCTTACCCAGACCCATACCTTTTCACAGTTGTCTCCTGCACTGTCCTGCCCTTCCTTCCATGAGAAGAAGAAATACTCTGTAACTTTAGCTTCACAGGTGACCATGATTATCCATGAATTGATTACCTTCTTTGACAAAATTCCCTGAATTTTGGGGGTGAGAAATATGGTGAGTGTATCAGTCAGCTATTGCTATGTAACAAGCAAGCACAAAAAGAAGTCTCAGTGACATACAATAATAAGAATTTATTTAGCTCAGGCATCTGCAGGTCAGCTACATGCCTCTGTTGCTCTCAGATGGACTGTTTGCACATCACGAGTTGGCTGGAGGTTGACTGATCTAAGTGGGGCATGACTGAGTGGTTTGCTTTGACTGCAATGTCTGGGGTCCCTGTCTTACTGCAAATCTAGGGGTCTCTTGAGCAGTGCATCTCATCTTTTCTGAACCAGCATGCTAGTCAGGGCACGTCTTTGTCATGGCAATGGCAGAGGTATAAGAGGGAAGGCCCCAATGCAAAAACCCAGCTGTGTTTCATGTCTGCTAAGATCCCCTTGGCCAAAGCAAATTTCATAGTTGATCCTGAAGTCAAGGGATGGGTAAATACACTCATTCATGCTTACACAGGGGAACTGCAAAATCACATGGGAGAGGGTGTGGACATAGGAAGGAGTAAAATCACTGTCCCCCAAATTGTAATCTACCTGCATTGTTCAGAAAACATCAGTGGCTCTGCGTTACCTTTGGCCTGGTACTCAAGGATCTCTTTCCTTTGCCTCTCTCTATAACTTCTTATAGCCCTCCCCTACCCACTTCCCCCAGCCAAACACATTTTAGACATGTCCACATTTGCCTTCCCCTCTCGAGTTTTTGTTTGCCTATGCCCTACCCTACTTTATAGTGGAATTCAGACTCTGCTTCCTCTGAACAGTCCTGCCACTGGCATACCTCCCCTTCTGAACTTAGATTATCGCTCGCCTTTCTTGCATGCTGGGCTTTCTTGGAGGGCTGTCTGATCTACTGCACCTCTGATCCCAACATCTAGCCTATAAGGTGCCCAGCATGCAGTAAATCTGTGCACTCAGTAAATATCTCTATCCCTATCTATCTCTATCTCTATCTCTATCTCTATGTATCTCTATCCTATACCTATGCCTATGCCTATACCTATCTCTATCTATCTATAGCTATCTCTATCTCATCTATATCTCTATATATGTATCTATATCTATCTATCTATCTATCTATCTATCTATCTATCTATCTATCTATCTATCTATTTTTTTTTTTTGGCCAGGAGCTGGGAGTGAAAAAGAAGGAGAAAGGAAAGTTAATCTTCGCCAAACTGGAAGGAGCCAGAGCTTCTGCTTATTCAGCTGTCAGGATTCCCTCTCCTCTTCATTCTCACATTGGAATTAGGACAAGTCAGAGACAGAGTCAGTCATTGCATCGTTTCAAGTCCTTTCATCCCTCCAATCGACCAGTCTTCTGTCTCAATACCTGATTGTCAGCCTCAGTGATTTTCCTCTATCACTTAGGGTTGATTAAGTGATAAGACAATCGGCTCATATGAATTGGGTAGTAAAATATGTATGTATGAGTTGTGAAACCATCTCCTCACAGTATTGGTCCCATCCCGTGGCTCTTATTTCAGGAGGTTTGTTCATATTGCTCCTTCCTCTGAAACGCCTTTACATTCCTAGAAGTCAAGGTCCAATTCTAGCTTGACCTCTTCATGACATTTTTATTCAGGTTGGAGATCGCAAGAGAAATCTTGGCTCTAGCACTGTTTAGGTAAATTACTTCATTACTTTGATTCTTAAGAGTCTTCATCTGTAAAATGAATTGGCTTTTTAAAAGATTAAACAAGATAATGTGCAGAGTGTTGAAGATGGGTATTACACATAGTGTACTTGACAAAACACACCACCACCCTTCTATTATGGAAAATTTCAGAGAAGAAATACACTGCCATGCATGCAGGACCCATCCTTAAATTAGCACCATTTTGCCAATGTTGTTTCATCTATCCTCCCACTTTTTATTTTGCTGGAGAATTTGAAAGCAAATCCCAGATGTCGTATCATTTCACCCTTAAGTACATATAGCAGCTTGCTGATAAGTGTTCCCCTGTCCTTTATCTTTTGCGTCATCCATGGATCTCTCGGCTCCCCAAGCCTTCTTGTTTCTGCTTAGCATATTTAGCACCTAATCACATAGCTCTGCCGTGCTTTTCCTTTTCTTCCCCAAAGGAAATTGCAAACAAGAGATAGAGGATCTTGTTTTGCCTTGCCTCTGTATTCAGCTATATCCCTAATTTGATAATACTCATGGAGCACGAGACATTGTGTTTGAACAAATAAATAATAAAGGAGTGTGAATGTCATCGCAGGCCACTGTGGCTTGGTGAGGATCAAACAGTTGATTTTATACTTGGATAATGAACGAGATCAGTTGTAAAATATGTCAGCAAGGTCTGGTTGTGTGTCAGCCCACTTAGCTTTCAATTGTTGGTTGATAAATCAGGTAATTCTGCAATGTAAGAGAGAAAGTGGACTCTGAGGGCCAAAGAAGACCCATCTCGTAGGTAAGGTGACATGTTTAACTCCAGGTAACAAGCTGATGGAGGTCAGGCCTGTGTAGGCACCTGAATCTCCAGCATTCTATCTTTTATTCTTTTATTATTATTTTTTAAATAATGTTTGGAGTAGGAGAGAACTTTTTATTTTATTTTTTAAAGATTTTATTGGGGAAGGGGAACAAGACTTTATTGGGGAACAATGTGTATTTCCAAGACTTTTTCTAAGTCAAGTTGTCCTTTCAATCTTAGTTGTGGAGGGTGCTGCTCAGCGCCAGGTCCAGTTGCCATTGTTAGTTGCAGGGGGCAGAGCCCACCATCCCTTGTGGGAGTTGAGGAGTCGAACCGGCAACCTTGTGGTTGAGAGCCCACTGGCCCATGTGGGAATCGAACCGACAGCCTTCAGCATTAGGAGCATGGAGCTCCAACCGCCTGAGCCACCGGGCCGGCCCCTCTATCTTTTATTCTTGATTTACTTCTGTGCTCTGTAGAGTTGGCACATTCCTGAAGAAGCCTCAGAAGCTGACTGAGGCCATGAAGTTGGTCCCAAGTAAGGTAGGTTGTGGGGCTAATCTCTGTCCCATGTTCTCTATAAGATTTCCTATGAAAAAGAAAAGGGTTCCACGACTAAGAGGAGTTTGCAAACCTCTGCTCTATAGGATTCTGCATATTCCACAGGTCTGTAGCTGCAGAGAGTCATCTTCAAGCCCCAGACTGCTACTTGATAACATGAGAAGTAGGACTCAGCGTGGTTTCTTCTCTCTCTCTCTCTCTCTCTCTCTCTCTCTCTCTCTCTCTCTCTCTCTCTCTCTTTTTAAAGATTTTTTTTATTGGGGAAGGAGAATAGGACTTTATTGGGGAACAGTGTGTATTTCTAGGACTTTATTGGGGAACAGTATGTTTTTCCCAGGACCCATCAGCTCCAAGTCAAGGTGTTGTCCTTTCAATCTTAGTTGTGGAGGGCGCAGCTCAGCTCCAGGTCCAGTTGCCATTGCTAGTTGCAGGGGGCGCAGCCCACCATCCCTTGTGGGAGTCAAACCGGCAACCTTGTGGTTGAGAGCACGCGCTCCAACCAACTTAGCCATCTGGCCACCTGGGAGTTCAGTGGCAGCTCAGCGGCAGCTCATTGTCTTCATCCTAGTTGCAGAGGGCACAGCTCACTGGCCCATGTGGGAATCGAATTGGCAACCCTGTTGCCCAGAGCTCACCCTCTAACCAACTGAGCCACCATTCCACCGCTCAACATATTTTCTTTTGTTATAATATCAAAGAAATATAGCCAGAAAAAATTTTAACAAGTTTTTTTAAACATGGAGAGGATGGTTACATGACCAGTTCAACAATTCTAACCTTGTTGAACCTCCTTTTATAGATGCAGATCGTCGTAATGGTGCAGTGGGGATGTACCCTCACCCACTTAGACCACCTGGTACCCTCACATCTCTGGTGAGCAGTTCCATGTACTTCATCAGAGTCCCACACTGAGCACATGGAGAACACAACACAGTGTCTCTGCTTTTCTGTCACTGAGATGCTGCTGAAGCTGTGGAAGGTTGCCCAACCTCATGCAGGCACAACTTCAAAATGCAAAGGAGTTAATGCTACAGGGATGACGCTCAAGTAGAGGAGATTGGGAGTCCTTCTCTCTAGTCTCTCTAGTTACTTCTCTAGTCTCTCCATCTTCTGGTGGTACAATTCTGAGATGCACGCTCTGCCGTTTCATGGTGTCCACAGTGGGATCTGAATCCCAGTGGCCCACGATGGTGAAGAACTCATTAATACACTTTCTATTGATGCCAGTGTCCCTCAGCCAGACCTCAGGACCCTGCCGGAAGTCAAACAAAGTGAGGTTGATTAGTTTGCTTCAGTAGGAAGAACACAAATCATGGGCAACTGTAAGAGAGATGTAAAGAGCGCTTTTTTATAGGGAGTGGACTTGTGTTAGGTGATTGTGGAAAGGATTGTAAGAGATGAGTTTTCTTTTTTTTTCTGCATTGGGTGCTGGGGGCAATTTGGTGACTGGGTATTTAATAATTTCTATCTAAGAGGACTCACTTGTGTTAGAAAGAAGGAGACGTTGGATTATTTTTGTGGTTTCACAGTGTCCTTATCTTTGTGTTCAGTAGTGATTATGGAGTGGTCTTGCTTTTGTCTTGTTCTACCATTAGTGGCCTTGTCTAATTATTTTCTGATATTTTGTGGAAATTTTTTGTTGCCAGCTGCCAACTGCCAGCTTTCAAGTCCTTTTATCCTACCCTTCCCCGACTCTCCTCACTCCTTCACTTCTGCTCCCTGGGATCACCCTTCTAAGGAACTACCTGCACACAAGTCTCAGGTTTGCCCTCTTGGAACTCAAAGTAATTCAACACTCTTTTCAGTAACCGGGCACTTTGGGTTCCTGGGATATCTATCTTACAAAACCCAGAGGCAGTTTTGGTTCTCAGAATCTTAAGGGTTTTTATTTTTATTTTTTAAATAGATGACTGTTACATTTATGAGAGTCTGAACACACTTATCTTCTCCCTACCTCATACATATTCATTCATGAATGAAGCACATATAAATTAAAAACAAAACAAAACATAGTCACAGGAGCATTTCACAGCCCTTCCCAATTTCTGCCACCTGCTAAGGGAACTATCAGGAAGGAGTCCTCCTGCCACTATTACTTTCATCCTTAAACATCCCACAGATGTTTAAATAGGACGTTTCCTTCCACTTTTCCCCTCACGTTCTTAGTATCTGGTGACACTCAGTTGCAGCTGGACACTTTAGCATTGGGCCATCCCCTAGTCCAGCATGGACATGCCAGCCTAATAATCCTAGTCACAATACAGTCTATACAGTTGTCCCTCAGTGTCCATAGGGGATCGGTTCCAGGAACCCCTACACATACCATAACCCGAGGATGCTCAAGTCTCTCAGTCAGCCCTCCGTATCCAAGGGTTCCTCATCTGAGGATTCAACAAACTGCGGATCGATCCATGGTTGGTTGAATCAGTGAGTAAGGAACCTGTGGATATGGTGGGCCAACTCTACCTCCATTGAGAAGAAGGTCAGATGCATTCCAAAGCAACAGGAAGGGCAGGTGCTCAGTGAGTAGGATTAGTATTATAATTTTTAACAATGAATAGATTTTACTTTTTTAGTACAGTTCTAGGTTTACAGAATATTTGAAAAGATAGTGCAGCATTCCATACACCCATTCTTCAACACCCCACTTCCATTCCAAGCATACAGTTTCTCTAATGTTAACATCTTGTGGTGATATGATACATTTGTTATGGTCAATGAACCAATATTGATCCATCACTGTTAACTATAATCAGGAGTTTACATAAGGTTCACCCTGTGTTGTACAATACTATGGGTTTTGAAAAATGCATAAAGACACATACCCACCATTACAGTTTCATACAGAATAGTTTCATCACCCTAAACATCTGTTTTTCACCTATTCATGCTTCTTCCTCTCCACCAACCCTCTTGCTCTGTTTTTGATAAATGGATTAATGGATTAGGAAAGGCAAAATAATATTCTATGACCCTGGAATACCAACTAGCATGGTTTTTGCCTTTTCTGTTTCATCAGGAAGGCGAGACTGGCTTCCCCTATTTACAGCCGTTCTGCAAGGAGTTATTGGAAAGTCATCCCAAAGGAGACAAAGGGTGCAAAGTGCCCAGCACGTGGTAGGAGGCTCTGTACAGGTTATCCTTCTTCCCCTTCCTCCATTGTGGGTTAGCTGAGGCTTGGCAGTTGGAGAAAAGGGTGAGGCAGTCATGGACACCCAGGTAACTGTATTTTCTTGTGATAACTCTTTTCCCTGCCTCCACCTTGAGGGGAGAAACAAGACACTTCATTGGCCACAGTCTGGGGAGAGATCTGGTGGAAAATTTTGCTATCTTTGTGCAAGTTTAAGGAAGTCAGAGGACAAGACTTTCATTAATCACCCTGAAAATCCTCTGCTGCCCCATTGCTTGTGGGCGTCACCTGTCCTGAACTATCTTTTTGGGACTGGCTACTCAGAACCACCCAAATTAGCCCCTCATGATTGGTCTGACCCACCCTGACACTACTTGCTGAAGGCTGGCTCCCTCCAGCACGGCCCCCTCCCTTCCCGGCCACCTTGTTCTTTTCTGACGTTGGAATACTTCTTCCTTGATGCAGAGTCACTCCTTCTCTGGCAGGATTTCACAACACAGACATTTCTCTTTCGCACAAGCTTTCATAATGCTGATTGGAAGTTATGCGAGAGATTAATTAGGAAGCTTGGTTTGCAATGTGGAGACAGCTATTGGTACTAACGTGGAGCTTGCTCTACGAACGTAGGAAAAACATTATCACTTACAACTCAGATTCTTTGTTGGAGTGGCTCTGTGCTCGGTTTATCCCAGCAGTGGTGGATCGGTCAAGGTCCTGCAGGAAACAGATGACATGTGCAAATGTAATTTAGGACAGTTCAAAGAGAAGGTGTTTACAAAGGTATAGATTGGGTGAAAGGCACCAAAAAGGAATGGTGAGGCACTGTAGGGCCCAAATCAGTGGGGAGTCATTGCTTCCCATGATGGAAAAGAGGTAGCAATGGTAATGGGAACTTGGCCAGAGCTGTCCGAGAGGGGTTGTCTGAAAGACGCTGTGACCTTGGGGAGAAAAATGCAGCCACTGTCAAAGTGTTGTTTAGCAGGGAGGAAACCAGGGAAAAAACATGCAGCTCCTCTTCCTTGCCCTTCAGTTGCTTGGTGGTACCTCCATTTGCCAAATCCAACCACAAGCCAGAGGGCCAATGAGCTGGGTGATGCATTCCACCAAAGTCAGCCTTCTGGGGTCCCAGGTCAGGGCAGCGAACTGTGGACAGGCGCTGGGGAGCGGCAAGTGGAGAGTACACAGCACACGCGATTGTAAGCAGGATAAAGATGGTAAGAACGTGTGAGGAGACCAGGGCTGATAAATGTGCTGATGGTGAAAGGGAGACACGGCATGAGTGCTGCCCAACCGCCACATGAAATAAAATCCTGCAGGTGCTCGATGATGCTTGATTTTGCAACTGTTGGAAAAAGCGACAGAAAACCTCTTATTAAAAATATCTATAGGAAAAATAACGCACGAAGCTAAAATTCTTGAAGCCCTACCTCGTTACCACCTCCACTCCTATTGCCACCAAAATTATAATAATAAAAAAGGTTTCTTTTTTTTATTGTGGTAGAAAACACATAACGTAAAGTTACCCACTTAATGCTGTGTACACTACAGCATTGTTAAATACATGCGTGCTGTTGTACAACAGATCTCTAGAACTTTTCTGTCTTGCATCTAAAATTCTATACTCATTGGACAAAACTCCCCATTGCCCCTTCCCCTTAACCCCTGACAACCGCAATCAAGTCTACTTTCTCTTTCTAATACAGGGAAGGGCTGTGAGGATTATTCTTACAAAAGGAGGAACTAGGAGGTTGGATTCCAAGCCTGCTGTCCACGTGTTCCAAGACCCAGAACTCAGGCAGACATTAATCAACCACACGGAACAAACCAGCCAAAGGCTGTTAAGCAAAGAGATTCCATTACAGCCATCCTCATAGCGAAGCCCACTACAAACAAGCCACAGGTTGTGCTTTACAAAAGTTAAAGACAAACCTGCCCCTATTCTTCTTAAATCATGCAGAAGTTAAAGGTATACTTACTGTTGTTTTTTCTACTTTCTGAAGCAGTCTGGAAGTCCTTTTTTGTGAGTGTCTTTAGTTGCACTGTTGTGGCTGTCTTGAGGTCCTAAATCGATTCAAAACATTTACCTTTCGTGGTCATTTTGACTTTGGGGAAGAGCCAGAAGTAACACGGTGCCAGATTCAGTGAATAAGATGGATGAAGACACACTGTAATGTTTTTATTTGACAGAAATTGCCATACCAGAAGTGATGTGTGACATGGAGCATTGTCATAATGAAGGATGAAGTAAAGACACTCACAAAAGAGGACTTCCAGAACTGCTTCAGAAAGTGGCAAGAACGATAGGATAAGTATGTTTGAAGTGAGGGGGAGTATTTTGAGGGGGATTAGTGGCAATGCATTTTACTGTAATGTTTTTTTATTTAAACAGTCACCATATCTTCTGATCATACCAAATACTAGTTCATAGCGATTTCTTATAAACCTTTATTTCTGTGTTATCAGTTGTAATGTCTCCTCTTTCATTTCTTTTTAAAAAATATTTTTATGAAAAATATAGCTAACATACAATATTATATTAGTTTTAAGTGTACACCATAGTTATTCAACATTTATATACCTAAAGAAGTGATCACTATGATAAGTCCAGCAACCATCTGACACTGTATCACGCTATCACAATATTATTGACTATATTCCCCATGCTGTATATTACATCCCCATGACTTATTTGTTTTAATACCTGGAAATTTGGACCTCTTATTCCCCCTTCACCTTTCTGCCCCTTTTTAATTTTTCAATAAGAGTTGACATTCAATATTATTTTATATTAATTTCAGGTGTACAACATAGTAGTTAGATATTTATATAATTTAAGAAGTGATTGCCCTGACTAGTCTAGTGCCCACCTGGCACTATACATAGTTATTACCATATTATTGACTACATTCCCTATGCTTTACTTTATATCCCTATGACTATGTTGTAACTACAAATTTGTACTTCTTAATCCCTTCACCTTTTTCACCCTGCCTCCCAATCTCCTCCCGTCTATCGCCCCAACAAAGCTAGTATCCATCTGACACCATATATAGTTATTAAATATTATTGACTGTATTCCTTATGCTATACCATACATCCCCATGATTGCTGTGTAACAACCAATTTGTACTTCTTAATCCCTTCCCTTTTTTTTCATTTACACCCCCAAGCCCCTTACCATCTGGCAACCATCAAAACATTTTTCTGTCTCTATGAGTTTTTTTCTGTTTTGTTTGTTAATTTTGTTCTTTAGATTCCACATATAAGCGAAATCACATTGCATCTGTCTTTCTCTGTCTGATATACTCCACTCAGCACAACACTCTCCAGGCCCATCTATGCTGTCACAGATAGCAAGAACATATTCCTTCCTTGGCCAAGCATTATTCCATTGTATATATGTACCACCTGCTCTTTATCCATTTATCCATTGACAAACACTCAGCCTGACTCCACATCTTGGCCATTGTAAATAATGCTACAATGAATATTTATGCACATGTCCTCTCGAAGTAGCATTTTGGGTTTCTTCAGATAAATACCCTGAAGTGGGATTACTGGTTCCTTCACTGTCTCGTGTTATAGCCTTTGTTTTAAAGTCTATTTTGTCTGGTATAGTATTGCTACTCCAGCTTTTCTGTCGTTTCCATTTTCATGAAATATCTTTTCCCCATCTCTTTCTTTTTCTGTGTGTGTCTTTCAATCTGAAATGAGTCTCTTGTTTTATGAGTGGAACATTTAATCCATTTACATTGAAAGTAATTGTTGACAGATATTGCCATTTTATTATTCATAATTTTGATTATTTTTTTCCATCTTAAAAACATTCCTCTAACATTCCTTGTAATACTGGTTTGGTGATGATGAACTCCTTTAGCTTTTTCTTGTCTGGGAAACTCTATTTGTCCTTTGATTTTAAATGATAGCCTTGCTGGGTAGAGTAGTCTTGTTGTAGGTCCTTGCTTTTCATGACATTGAATGTTTTGTGCCAATACCTTCTGGCCTGCAAACTTTCTGTTGAGAAATCAGCTGATAGTCTTATGGGAGCCCCCTTATCAGTTGCTAATTGCCTTTCTCTTGATGCTTTTAAGATTCTCTCTTTGTCTTTAATCTTTGCCATTTTAATTATAATGTGTCTTGGTGTGGGCCTATTTGGGTTCATCCTGTTTGGGACTCTGCACTTCCTGGGTTTGTATATCTATTTCCTTTGCTAGGCTAGGAAAGTTTTTTTGTCATTATTTTTTCAAATATGTTCTCAATCCCTTGCTTTTTCTCTTCTTTTTGTACCACTATGATGTGAATGTTGGTATGCTTGGTATTGTTCCAGGGGCCCCTTAAACTCTCTTTATTTCTTTGGATTCTTTTTCTTTCTGCTGTTCTGTTTGGGTGTTTTCTGCTACCTTATCTACTAAATTGCTGATTTAATCCTCTGCTTCACCTAATCTGCTGTTGATTCTCTGTAATGTATTCTTCATTGCAGTTATTGTATTCTTTATTTCTGAGTGGTTCTTTCTTGTTTTCTATCTCCATTTTTATGTTTCCTATCTCTTTATTGACGTTCTCCCTGAGATCATTGAGCATCCTTATCACCAGTGTTTGGGACTCTGTGTCTGGTACATTGCTTGTCTCCATTTTGTTTAGTTCTTTCTCTGGAGCTTTGTTCTGTCCTTTTATTTGGAACATGTTTGTCTCTCCATTTTGGCTGCCTCCCTATGTTTGTTTCTATATGTTAAGTAGGGCTGCTATGTCTTCTGGTCTTAGCAGAGTGGCCTTATGTAGTAGATGTCCTGTAGGGCCCAGTAGCACAGTCTCCCTGTTCACCAGAGCTGGGTGCTTCAGGTGTGTCTCTTGTGTGTGTGTCCTCCTATTGTAGTTTAGCCTTGTTTGCTGTGTGCAAGTCAATGGGAGGAATCGACCCCCAGGCTCATTGGTTGCGAGCACTGGCCCTGACTACAGTGGAGGAGCTGTGGTGCAAGGGCTGACCCTATAGAGCATGATTTACTTTAACAGGGCTCTGGTGCCTGGCCTGTCTTCCCTTTGGGGGTGTTGTCCATGGAAATGACTGGATGATGGTCTACCTCACTTTGAAACTGGCCACTGGGTGTGCCAGTCCCAGAGCCACTTGGGAAGGGACTCACTGCAGCCAACTTCAGCTGCAGGTTTTGTCCTGCCCAGGCCCACCTGGCATGAGTCACAAAGCAATCCACAGATGGCCTCAGCCCGCACTGGACTTGAAGGTATCTTCAGAGGCCAAGCCTCAAATTGAGGCTGACTGTCGCTAGTGCCAGGCTTGAGGCTTCTCAGCCAGAGGTACAGGACAAGCTGAAGCCAGATGCTGCTTGTTTGCATTTTGTGAACCTTTGAACGATTTTATGAAAGTCTGCAGTATGAGCTAAGACATGTTGTTTATACAGAAAAGCCACTGAAAGCGGCTTGGGTGTGCCCGAACGTTGGGTGGGGTAGGGTCTCAGGGAATCACTAGGGTGGGGAAGACATAAGGTGATAGTTTGATGCAGACTCAGATATGATGTCTGCCTGCGTCTGCACACAGGGAGGGGGAGGGCTCAACAAAGACAGTGATTTCAACCAGCTCCTCCATCTGGGAGAAAGCTGCCCCTCCAGCCCTCTGCCTGGAGCTAGACAACTCAGTTCCTCCTTGTATGTTCCTGTCATCTTTTGAGCTGCTGTCTGAGCATTGAAGCTCAGTGAGAGTGAGCCTGTCAGTGACTAAGTTCATGTGCGGACCGTTTAGGAGGAGTGCCTAGGACTGCAGCTGCCCTCCGTCTCACTCAACCACAATCTCTGCTGGTTTTCACAGCCAGAAGTTATAGGGACTTCTCTCTCCTCAGCACTGGAAACCTGGCCTGGAGAGCCTGGTGTGGGGCTGGGGCCCCTCACTACTCTGTGGGGGACCTCTGCAGCTGAGGTGTCCTTCCCGATTTTTAATGGTCACAGGTGGGTGTGGGACCAGCCTGTTCTGTGTCTCTGCCCCTACTACAAGTCTCAAGGTGGCTTCTTCTGTATGTCTGTAGTTGTAGGGTTTGATTCAGGTAGACTTCAGGAAATTCTCAATGATGGTTGTTCTGTAGTTTAGTTGTAGTTTATATGGTCCTGAGAGGAGGTAAGCACAGCATTACCTACTCCACCATCTTGACCAGTGGGATATACTTTTATAAGACTGGTAGCTCAGTAGGTTTACCTCAGAGTCGCCACAAGCACTTAAGTAGTGCAAATCCTGACAGTTGGATTTTCTTTTTGTAATGCAAGTGTCTGACTTAAACTTCAATTGCCAAGGCATCCATTTCAAAAATATATCCCTTTTGAGGAAGGCTATCTCAAATAAATGCATTGCTAGCCACATTCTAGATAAAGAGCCAGGCCACCTCCTCCCATTGAGGCTTCTTTGTTTTAGAGATCTTGGTTGATTACTATAACTGAACATTTGAGTTACTTTTTCTTTCTTTTCTCTTCCTAGTCTTTAAATTCCTGTTGTTATGTTTTAAATTCACCAATAAAGAGACCCCATCCTTGACCTCAATAAAAGCCAAACCACCCTCCCCCTACCTTGCTAAGTGTCTCGTGGTGTGCCTTGTAAGCTCCAGGGTCTGTAAGTAATAAACTATCTTTTTCTTCAAAATTTCCTAATGGTTATTGCCAAAGGGCATCTGGCAATCCTAATAAGAACCACAGGGTAGGTCCAGTTGTAACATTGGTTTAGAAAGGGGAGATGTCTGTGGGAAGCGCAGTGGGTCTCAGGAGAGTGCCCTCAGGCGTTTCTAGCCAATAACAATACTATTCATATACTGAGACCAGCACAAAACAGAAATGCTTTGCACTTAGTCCATACAATTGCTATGATGTCACGAGGTGGTAGGAAATTTTCAACTCCATTATAATCTTATGTGACCACCTTGGTATATGTGGTCCATTGTTGATGGAAACATCAACATTAAGTGACATATAATTGTATATATAACACTAAAATTATATATATCTTTGCCCCATTATCTACTAACAGTAGCACACAGGCAAATTTGTTAATGAAATCTGGCAAGAATATAGGGGAATGTCTTAATTTACCTGAGAATGGAGATATTTAGAATATTCTATAACTGGAAACTACCTATATTCAATCCTATTTATTTCTCCATTCTTGATATTAAATGAGATTAGGTCCAATTAGGAAAGTCCCTAGATTGAGAACCTTAAAGTGGAATATCTGGACCCCTCAGGCTTTTGTATGGGTGAAGACCACAGCATCCAGGATAAGCAAGGTTCTACTTCCTGGAGTATCAGTATCACTTGATCCAAAGCTTCTTAAATGCTAAATTAAGCCTGAACATATTGTGTAATAAAATGCAAGACGTATAATAAAAATTTAAAGATATCACATAAGACTCCCAGGAAATTTTGATATTATGGTAGGATCCAACAGCCAGCCTCCAGGACCGCTGAATGTTGAGTTCCCCAATCTCTGCTATTAGTGAGTATTCAGTGAAATGTTTGAGAAACCTGCAGTAAGGGCTTCACCTGTTTAAGGTAGCCCTTGTCATGGGGAGAGAAAGGATCCCAGGTATCATCAATGTCTACCTTTAATATTGTGCAGATGTGGCCCTCATGCTGTTGGCCCTTTTCCTGAGGCCATTCCAGATACAGTGTTGAGAGGAGTTTGCAGTTATTCTGGAGGGTTTTCTTCTTGGCTGACATTCAAAGGGGAACTTTTTTTGCTAGGGTTACAAGGAGGTCGACATCTCATTAACAGTGATGACAGATTGTAGGGGCTCTAAGACAGCCTCATGCCAAATGTGGAACAACCAATATGTTTATGAAATCATCTAATCCATAATCAGAACACATAATGAAAGGGGAAGGTGGCTTGGCATCGGCATTCACAAGGCTGACGCCATGATATGTTTCTGTGAATTACAGATTCAACAAACTGCAATTCATGAGTCATGGGAAAAAAGACCCATCTAGGCAGTTCTTGAAGCTTGTTGAGGCAAGGTGATATCTTTAATCAACCTGAATATGAAAATCACACTCGCTGAGTTATTTTGCTCTTCTGTTCAAAATTAGTTTCCTCTGGTCCTTAGTAGTTTCTAAGGGATTTGAGAAGCAGAGGGGGTAACATTCTTTTCAGTTTTGCTGATTATAAATCTGGTATTTTCTAAAGATGTTATAGACATGCTACAATTCTTTTCTGTTGTCTTTCAGAGGCAACAGAGCTGTGACTTTCAGTGTGCTGCTTGTATTGACCTTGAAAAATTACTTGAGTTGTCTTTCATTGGATAGATTGAGAGTCATAATTTGGCCCCAAACCAGGCTGCAGACAGAGCATCTGTGAGATTACTATGGACTCTGGGGTTTCTTATCATCTTCCGCAGTGGAATGCAACCCCTCTGTGAACTCTGACCACACTGATCTCTATTTCATGGGTCATTAACTGTGTTCACAGCTATTTATTCCTTTATGACTACCTTAGAAAGGCCCCACATATCAGCTTCCACAATCACATATTTGTGTTGTGTTTGGGACTGCAGGTCAAATTTAATATATATTCAACAAATCCATGCCTACCATGAACTTTAGTGTCTTTATCTGGAAGGTGATGATAATAATATTGATTTTTATGGTGGTCCTGAGGGTGAAATGGTCAATAAGTGTGAAGCACCAGCACATTGGTGCTAAATTCCTGTCACTTTGAGTGCCTTTCCCTCACGGCATACATACGCATTCAACAGGTTCTCCCAGGGCAGGGAAAGGTGATGGAGATCAACTATATGCTCCCTCAGTATTTATGGATGTGGGTGGTGCCCAGAGCTAATCAAACCAGGGGTGTAAGCTTATAAGATGAGCATCAAAAGAGGCAGACAAGTGTTGGCTGCATATTGTTGTTGAAATTGTTACATACACGTTTTTTCCTGCTACTCCATATACTTTATAACCTATCTTTTGAGGAAGAAAGGTATAATTTTGTGTTAAATTTCAGCTGCTCTTATGGCCCTGAGGTGCATTGCTCGCTGCAGTAGCATTTACCTATACAATGCTGTAGGATTTTAGTATTAAAGCTAAGATATGTGTGCTAAAAAATGCATTCTATGAGTAACTGGAATACACAGAGGTAATGGGCTTGGCAGTGGAATCCAGTGCTAGGTTTTCACTACACCTGCCTCCTCCCCACTTTTGTTCTTTATTGTATCTGGGATTTTTGAACAATTTGGGCTGTGGTCAGATATGGTCAGGGGACCTGAAGAAACACTTCACAAACCTTAGTATGACCTCAGTATTTACAGATATACCTCTTTCTGGCATAAGGGGATTGTTTCATACTCATGACCTAGTCCTGAGGTTTATAAAAATAGAAATATTAGGCTAATCTATATTTTTTAGAAAGAGCCATTTTCCCCATTATCCTCAGAGAAATAATTAACGACACGTACACAGATATAAGAATGTTCACTGCAGCTCTGTTTATACTAGCAAATAAATGAAAAATGAAAGTATCCATAATTATTATTGAGACATCAATTTCTTTGTAACCCCCACAAAAAGAATCCCACTTTAAATGTCAGTCCCAAAGGAAATTCTCTGAAACCACATCAGTTCTGTAAACTCTTCTCAAGCACAATATCCAGAATGGCCTAAAGTAAATGGTCATTGGCAGGGCCAGAGGGAAAAGGGCCACATCTATAAAATGTGACATTTACTCCTGTCAACAGGAGCCACCTTAAATAATGGGAAATAGTCACAGAGCCATATCTCTCCAAAGTTCTCAGTAATAAGCGAGAAGAGTGAATGCCTTCCCTTGGGGGACCATGGTGTGGTGTGAGGGGGAGTGGTCTGGCATCATGCTGATGTTTTCCACCTGCATTTCAAAATACCCTAGAAGTCTTAGGTTTTATTTTCAAAAATTAATATACATTCTATATCTTACTTCACAATAATCCATCCTTTATTTTAATATTTAAGACGTTTGAAGTTACTATTATAAGTAAAATTGGTGCCCCAAGAAGCTGTGCCATGTTTATCCTGGGCTTTGAGGAGCCCATGGCCTTCTGCCAAGGGTCAGTCACCCCCAGTGTAAAGCCTAAAGTTGGGTGCAATTTCTCTGGCACCCCCTCTTAAAAATACCTGCTTTGATGTTTCCTGAGGTAGTGGTGTCACTTACTGAGGTGGTAACACCAGCTGTGCATAATGTCAGGAGTAAAAGGGAGAACCCAAGAGCAGAAGAAGAGGGTAGATGTGGAGGTACGCTCAGGGGAAGCATGAAGACAATGTGGCACACAGTAGTGGCCTGGGTCCTTGTGAGTGTCAGTCATCCTCCTTAGGTTTGTCTCAGCAGGAACATGGCCACTCTCCTTGTAGTCAGGCATGGACATAGGAAGACAGTCTGATTCTAGGGAAGGAGGCAGGTGCAGTACCGTTAAAATATGAGGTTCAGTCAGTCATTCTGGCTGTAGTTACAGGCGAAAAGAGGAGAAATAGAACGAGTCCAAATCCTGGGCTGTCTTGAAGGAAGTCAGAAAGCAGGGCTCACTCTGTCAGTCCCCTGAGGCCAAAGTAGAATTTCCTTCTTGGTTCCAGACACTTAGATGGGATAGAAAAAGTCAGATACTCAAGAGACCCTTGCAGAGGGGGAAACATGGGTAGTTTGGCCTTTGGTGGGACAGGGGATTCCACTCAGCCTTTTCCTAAAATCGGGGGCTTTCTACTTTGCAATGAAGAGTTGGAAAAGGTAGTCTCCCGATTCCGTTAGCAGCCCTTGGCCTGGTATGATTTTAGAAGGAGGCATCAAGGATGGCAGTAGGACTGGACCCTGGACTGATAGTGTGTGCAGGAGCTAATGACCGCCAGCAGAAAGTAGAAGAAGAGGAAAGGCAAATAAATACTAAAAGCAAGAACATAATCTCAAAGGCAGAGGACTTTGAGAGTAATCACTAGCCAAGGAGTAATAAAAGGATTACTCAGAAGTGACTTCTGGCAGTGTGTGTTGTCCAAGGAAAGCGAGAGGTCGGCTAAGCTTTCGGTGTAGTTTCAGCATGGGGATAAGGAGGCAACATTTGGTTAAGACTAAAAATGTTCAGGCATAGATTTACTGTGAATGAGTCACACACAGATGATCAGCTTGAGCAGCTTGAGGTTGAAAAGGGCTTCAGGACTTCTCAGAGCTTCATAATTCATGAGAATGGCTTGGTGTCCCAAGGAGTTAGATAATTCCCACCATGTTTCCCCGAAAATAAGACCTAGCTGGACCATCAGCTCTAATGCGTCTTTTGGAGCAAAAACTACTCTGTCTACTTCACTGATGGTCTTACAATAATATCCTCCATCTCATATTTTCTCAACCTTCTCGCCTTCTGTCTGCAAGAACCTGCCCAGACTCATGCATCCATAGCCTGGAAGTGTGAGGTTAATGGCCAACTGGGGACAGAAGCTGGTGAATAACTTCTCCTCTCTTGTCCTTCAGGTAGAAAATTTTACTTGGCTTCTTGGGAGGCCCTGATGAGATTGAGCTCCAGTTGTTGACAGCAGGACTTGCTCAATAATATACCATTTTATTGGCTTTCTCTCCTTTCCTGTTTTGCTCTCCCCAGTCTCCCGTTCCTCTGCCGTGGGATTATTACCTGAAATAAATTTCATGCATGCCTGGTCTCAGGCTGTGCTTTCCAGGGAATCACAGGCTAAGATGCTGTCTTTTAGTTATACTCATATATCTTAACCTCATATGTTTACATCTTTGTTCTTCATTCCTTTCCACACACCTAACATTCCATATGAAATAATTTTTCTTCTGTTTGAGGTAGTTTCTTTATACCTGGTATGGGACTGTTGGCAAAATAGTCCCTGAGCTTTATCTGAAAATATCTTTATTTTACCCTTGTTCTTAGAGAATTTTTTTTCTGGATATGAAATTTTAGATCGATAGTTATTTTCTCTAAATACATTGGAGATATCATTCGACTTCTGTTTTCTGTTATTGCTAGTAAGAAGCTGCCTGCAATGATTGTCATCTATTGTTTTCCTTTCTCTGGCGGCTGTTGCAACATTTTTTTTTTTTTTTGGTCTTGGTTTTCTTCTGCAGTTTTGCTATAACATGTCTGAGTATGTGCTTCTTTTTAATTTATTCTGTTTGGGATTTATTTAGCTTCTTGAATCTGTGAATTGATGTTTTTAGTCAGGTCTGGAATATGCTCAGCCATTTTCTTCATATATTGTCTCGGCTCTACTCTTTCTCTCTCTCTCTTTTCCTCCTCTCATTCCAAGTAAATGTATTCAGCCCTCTTATTGTATCTTCTATATCTCTTGTGCTCTCTTCTGTTATTTTCCATCTTCTTGTCTCCATGCATTATATTTTGTATAATATGTTCTTCCTATAAACCAAATTGCTATTGCCTTGTTGGCAAAGTCAAATCTGCCTTTAAATTTTTGTTTATTGCATTTTTTATTCTTAATTTATAATAGGTTCTTTAAAAAATCTGCTGTGTCACTTTTTATCATTTTTAGTTATTTCCAAAACTTTTAAACTTGGCTTTTACGTCTTTGAAACATTAAGCTAGTAGCCTGTATCTGATAGTTACAATACTCTATGAAATTTTTTAGAATCTGTTTGTGGTCTGTTTCTTCTGGTTCTTGGTCATAGTGAATTGTTTCCTGTGTGCCTAGTTTTCTTTGGCTGTATGTTGTACACTGCACTTAGATTTTTTACAGGAATAATTTGACACCTAGTATGCTGGTTCTCTTTCTCAAAAGAGGTCTCTCTCTCTCTCTCTCTCTCTCTCTCTCTCTCTCTCTCTCTCTCAGTTTGATAATTCCTCTTTTCTTAAAAAAAATGTTTTGCCTGGATTTATAGACATCTTTAGCAAGAGGATTGGTCTGATTTACTCAGACTTCCATTACCGGAAGTAGAAATCCCATTCAAGATTTTTGAGCAGGAGATGACATAATTTGTTATCAAATTTAAAAATATCAGATTGGCTGCTGTGTGGATGTTGAAAACAGGGCAAGAGTGGCAGCTGGGAGACCAGTAAGGAGGTCTTGCAGTTGACCAGGTGAGAGATAAAGATAGGATGGGTGAAATGGAGAGAAGTAGACAGATTTATTTCAGAGCTAGGACTGACAGTACTTTATATTAGACTATAAATGAGTGATAAGGGAAAGAATAGATTCGTGGGTGACTTCTATAATTTGGCTTTAGTAATTCAGTGGAAATTGTGCCATTTACCAGAAAGGAAAGAGTGATCACTTCCTGTTTGCCCTCATGTCCTTTTTCCATTCTACCCAGGTTATGCTGTATGTCATACGACCCCTTATTTTCCCGGTCCCATTGTCAGCTGGCTTTTGGTAGATTTGGTCAATGGAGGCAATGGCAGAAGACTGATTAACAGGAGGAAGGGACAAGCCAGGGGTATTTCTCCCTTTAATACTGCGTAAGGTATTTCTAGCAGAGGTTTTGTCTTTTCCATGACTCTAGCTTCTGTCAGCCTTCATGGTCCTAACTCTCTCTGGATGGCACTGGCTTTTGGACTCTAATGACACCTCCACCTGTCTTTTCTTTCCAGCCCTTCAGGTGCTGGTGACTTTCTGCTGTGACTAACATATGGGTTGCTCTACCATCTCTTGTTTCTGTCACCTGCATTATCAATTTCTAGTATTAAATCCTCTCTGTTGGAAAGACCTAGAGTGATTCTGTTTTCCTGACTGGACTCTGGTTAGGACTAAGTTGGTTGGAAGGAGAGGGGAAAGTAAAAACTGTCCTAACATTTGAGGTATCTTTTAGATATTAAAGTGAAGATGTCAGAGGTGGCTTGACTTGAACCCAGAATTCAGGGGAGAGGAGAAGAGATACAAATTTGGGACTCATTAGCATACAGAGAACACTGAGAGCTAGAATGGATTGTGTGGATACCATGGAGAAAGAAGAGGAAGTGTCTAGGACTGCCTTGGGGAATTTTGACATTTGAAATTCAGGTGGAAGAAGAGGAATCTGCCAAAGGAAGTATGAAAGGATTGTCCAAGGAGGGAAGAGGAAAATCGGTGAAGTGTGCAGTTGCTAAAAAGAAGAGAGAAGTATAACAAAGAGGAATGGGTATGTCAAAGGAGTACGAGAGGTCAAGGAATATGAGAAGAGAAAAATAGCCACTGGATTTGTCAGCCTAGAGTTCTCTGATGACCGTGACAAGAGCAAATTTATGGGAAACATGTGGACTGGAGTGGGTTGAAAGAAAATGAAAACAACTCTTCTGTGAATGTTTGCTACAGAAAGACACAGAGGATTTACTTCTCTGGCTGCCAGTTACTTCTCTGGCTCGGCACTCAGTCTCCTTGGATTTTTTACAACAGAACCTGGGGATGCTTCTCTTTGTCTGTGAGGTTTCCAGTGTGAAAAATGGGGACAACATGTGAGCTTCTCAGTTCCAAAAATGAATTCCTTGACTTTATTTTTAATAAAAGTAAGAGCTGGTGTGTGAGACACATGGGGCTATCCCCACAGGGTTGGGGCAGTGATGTTACAGCTCTGACTAGGTAAGGGTGACACGAGCAGGAGTGATCCTGGAGGAAAGCCTTTCAGCTTGGCCACAAAGATGAAGACTGAGAACACTGGACATCTCACACGTAGAGACATTCCCCACCCCCACACTCTTAGCTGTTGTTGAGCAGTATTTCCCAACCTCTTATTATTGTGCCTTATGGAGCCTGGATAGCCATTTTCCTACTTGCTCCTCCCCCATGAAATTTCTAAAACCACAGATATACTGTGTATCTGTTTATGTACCATTGTATATCTTTGTTTATACATAAAATTTTTTTTCACTCCCTGAAAATCATTTTTATTGTGATATCACTCTTGTGAGCATGCATGGTCTGAGTATAATAATTTTTTTTTTATCATCTCTAGTGGAGCTTGGCAATTTTTTTCTGTGAAGAGCTAATAGTAAATATTCTAGGCTTTGCAGGCCACATATGGTCTCTGGTCCCTGTTGCATATTCCTTTCTTTATTTTTTAAAAAACGACTCTTGAAAAATATAACAAAATTATTTCTAGCTTGCTGGCTGTACAAAAACAGGCTGTGGGCCGGATTTGACTCACATGCCACAGTTTGCCAACTTCCTGATTTGTAATGGTAAAAAAGCTTACATTTCAGTTTAAATATGCAATGTTTATTGCAGGTTTATGGCATGGCAGTTTGAAATATTTGATTGTGTTATAGATTTAAAAGCCTACACAGCATTCATTCAGTTATATACCACATAATAATTGACAGTTTCTTGTATACAAAAGGTATGAATAATTTTTATATCAGGACAAAACAACGAACAATGTAACTAAGTGTTCAAATGAGTCACAACAACCAGCGGTATGTAGAACATGCTCTGGATGAAACTGGGGGAAGGCTAGTATGGTGGAGAGGGACTTGCTTTGGGACAGGGATCAGATAGACTTGGGTTTATGTCTGCATGACCTTGGACAAGTCACTTAACCTTTTAGAGTCTCAGTGTCTTTCATTGACAATGCTGCTGACAGTAAGCCACCATGACAGGGCTGTGGGGAGGATGAACTATAGGAAGAATACAAGGTACCTGACCTCCCACAGCATCTCTGGAGTGATAATTTCCTTTTGCTTTCCTTTGCTCTTAACATGACTGAACTGTAGAAATTCATATGAGCGTTGTTATAAATTATGTTAGAAAAGCAAATATATACTCATTTCAGAGACGAAGATGATACTGGCACGATGTTTGTATGATGAGGTACTAATGGAATTCAGGAAGTATGTACAGAGCACCTCGAGGAAAAGAACTACCTGGACAGTCTGGTTTGGGAGGTCTCAGGGGCACTTGGAATGTTCATTTTTTAGAGCATCCCAGGTGATTCTGATGCAGGTAGTACATGGGCTGCATTTTGAGAGGCACTGCCCAATTCTTAATCAGAAAGAGTTGGTTGAGGTCCCCAAGACCCCATAAATATTTAGTTTTCCTACCAGGTTTCCTGAGACTTCAGAATAGTACAAGGGGAAAAATGCCAGGTTCGGGGTAGGAGGTGGTTTAACTTGGATATCTAACTGGACTCTCGGCTGGGGTGACCATTTTAAACAGGCTCCAAAATGAAACCAAGTCTAGCTTGATCGCGGCCCAGGTTGACACCCTAGGTACTCAGCCAGGCAAGTGGCCCCAGCAGACAGAGGGGCTCCCACATGGTCCGAGGTATTCCGTTTGGTTTGGGGCAGAGCCTTGGACAGCTGGCGATTCAGGAAATGTGATCAAAGTCAGGAGAGAGATGACAAGAACTAGATGAGTTTCCAGAGTCTCGGGCCTTGTCCAACTTTGTATGTTGGGGTAAGACAACCAGTTTTACTATTCACCAGCTGTATGACAATGTCTCAGGTCATTTTTCAAATCTGTAAAATGGGATAATAATTCCTATTTTAGAGTGATGCCGTGAGGATGACATAATATAAAGTATTTAAAGGACCCAATATGGTATCTACACACTGTAGGTTCTTAACATACAGGGTTAGTTGTTATGATCATTGCCGGGTGGGGTTCTGGTTCCAGCTGAATCCTGGGGAGCTCATCAGGAAAGCAGACTCAGGCCAGTCTGGCAAGCGCTGGCATCAGCTCCTACATGTAGGCAGCCAGGTTTTGTTTATTTATTTACATTTATTTATTAGTTTCAGGTGCACAAAACAATGTAATAGTTAGACAATTATCATTTATACCCCTCACACAGTGACAACCCCCCTTCCCCCATCCACTACCCCTCTGACATCGCACACAGCCATTACATTTCCACTGTCTCTATTCCTAATGCTGTGCTCCACTTCTTGTAAATATATATATATATATATATATACATATATATATATATATATGTGTGTGTGTGTGTGTGTATATATATATGTGTGTGTATATATATATATACACACAATTTTACATATATATGTGTGTGTGTATATATATATATATATACACACACACACACACATATATGTAAAATTGTGGTTGACATTCATTATTGTTCAGCTTCAGCTTCAGGTGTACAGTGCAGTGATCAGGCATCTACATTATCCCTGAGGTGGTCTCCCTAATGGGCCAAGTGTCCATCGGATACCCTACAAAATCTTTACAACATTATTGATTACATTCCCCAAATTGACTTTCGTATCCCCGTGGCAATCTTGTGGTTACCGACTGTGCTTTCTAATCCCTCACCTTCCCCCTTATCCCCACCCTACCTCCCATCTAGCAACCCTCAGTTTTTCCTCTATGTCTCTGAGACTGTTTCTGATTAGTTCATTCATTTATTCTTTTCTTTAGATTCCACATATAAGTGAGATCATATGGTATTTGTCTTTCTCTGTCTGACTTATTTCACTTAGCATAATGTTCTCTAGGTCCATCCATGTTGTTGCAAATAGTAAGATTTCTTTCTTTTTTATGGCTGCGTAATACTCTGTTGTATAAATGTACCACAGTTTCTTAATCCAGTCGTCTACCGATGGGCATTTCGGTTGTTTCCATGTCTTGGCCATTGTGTATAGTGGGCGGCCAGGTTTTATGGCAGTAAGCAAATCCTGGATGTCCGAATAGGAGTGTGAGGCATTGTGCAATGGCCCTCAGTGCCTTGGACAGAAGACCCAGGGTCCATGCAGCTGAGCTCACAGGGGAAGGGCTCATCCCCTGCAGTGTCGGGGGCTTGGCAAAGCAGCTCCACAGAACTGGGCTTCAGGATCCAGGCCAGCAGGGGTGGCCTGCCTCATTGGGACTGAGATTTCTTCCCTATTCCAGCCAGCAACATCCATTTTTGGGGGGATTCACTTTCAGAGACTTTGTTTTTTGGATTGGGGCAAGTCAAGAATATACATTTTAAAGTATCCAATGACCTCCCTTCCACCAGGGCAAACACTGGAAGATAGGAAGAGGGACGTATGGAGCAGGCTTCGCACTTTTTTGTGTATGGATTTTTGGCAGTACACTCGGAGGGGTCACAGGAATCAGTCTGGCACAAGCAAGCCTGCAGCTACCCCAGCTACCACCACGGTATAGCAGGGTCTCACTCTGCCCTTAAAGCATCCATCACCACACTAGTCTCTGATTTGCCCCTCAGAATCATGTTTCTATTTGAGCTCAAACGTTCCTGCTCTGACCACACTCTTGAATGTACCCAGGGGACGGACTTCTCTCATTCTTCCCTTGCGTACTGTTTGACTTTTTTCTGTGCCTCTTGCCTCTCCTTCTCCCGTACATTGTCCTCTAAGGCACAGAGTGTCAGCTGATGAACCAGACTGTATCCCCTGTTGGAGGAAAAGTAGCTTTTCCACAGACATCAATAGTTCTAGGGCACAGGATGTGAGAGCCATTTGCATAGACAGATAGGGGAGAGAGAGACATCCAGAGCTCAAAGTTGGAGCTGAACTGGACAGAGACAGATGGGGCAGCATTTATTTCTGTGAAAGAGCAAAATGTTTCCACGAAAGCCTTTTCCACAGGAGTTAGTGGTTGCAAACAATTTTCAAGCCAGGGTAAAACCACTCCTTGCTTCCCTGACGTCTTATGGATTAGAAGGATATGTCCCAAATATGGACTGACTCCATACACCCATTGATTAGCTGGGTTGTCACAACAATGCTGGAGCTTTCTGCTGGTCTACTTTAGTCAGGACATGAATTCAAATCAGTCTTTAGAATTCACTTCTGTTTTTCCTCTGGGGTACCAGAATTTATCTGTGATTTCTCTCTCTCTGGTTTGCTGGTGAAAGCACAATGTGTTCATGTTGACAGGATTTGTCTGGCTGAAGGTGTTTTCTGCTGTCATTTTGAATGTAAAATGACAATTATTATTTACAAAAATTTCAATAAAACCTATTCCTGTGGGGGGCAAAAAAATACTAATACTTTTTCTCCCTTTTAAGTTCTTCTAGCTGGGATAATAATCAAAATAACAGAGACAGATTAACAGGAGAAAATAAAAATTTTAATATACGTGCATGGAGAATTCACATAAGCATGAAAATTCCAAACACAGTGAGGCAACATTGGGTGTATGAGACATTTTGGGACAAAGGAGAAAGGGATGGGGGAAGGGGTGTTAGATTTCAGAAGTGATAATGGACCATTTACAGGTAGTTGAAGAAGAGTGGAACATACAACATATGTGGCAGGAGAATTCTTGTTAGGCAACTTAGAAACAATGGGATACAAGGAGTATCTGGTCAGCAGCTTGGAGTCTTCCTGACTAATGCTGGGGTGAAGATTCTTAAGGTGATTAAGTGCAGGCTCCCTTCCTGAAGCAGGTTTCAGTTCTCTGCATCTCTTGATCAGGAAAGGTGGTCAGGCCAAAGGTTCTTTCTGAATCTTTTCTTAAAAGACAGCTTAAAATCAATATCTCAAAAAGCAGATTCAGGGTGGCAAAATTCTGGTTCCCTTCACTCCTTATAAATGAATGCAAAGGTAATGTTGTGTGGAGATGTCATCATTTAAAAACCGAGGACACAAATGTCTGTCATTTGCGGTCTACTTGGTTTTGGAGGCATAAAACAGTTAAATGCATTGCTCCAAATATGCTAACTTTTTACAGCTTTTTGAGTTAATCTCTGATGTTTAAAAGAGTCTGTGTCCATTTACCCTGAGATTTGCAGAATGAAGTACTGACAGGCCAATTTTTTCGAATCCTCTAGGTGAGCATTATTAAAAGTGTGTTCTGAGGACTATACTAGTTGGCCATCTGTTTATGACTGGCCCCCGAGGAGATAAGTATGGAAATGAGAAGATGTGTTTAGAAGTTTGATAAGCCATTGGACATGGCTGCCACATCCAAGCAATGATCAGCTTGTGTTTAAATGAAATAACAGACCAGTTCTCGTGGTAAATTTCATGGTGGGTCACATGTACCATAAGCTGTAAAGGTAGGGCCACGTTAAAAGAGAGAAATGGGTTTCTTGAGCTTGCTGAAGTGGCTTTAAGCTCTCTTCTTCTATTTCTGTCAACATACCTCTTTGGGATTGGTTTATTCGCTATGAGTCTCTGAGTGTTATTCAAACAAAACACAGAAATCATTTAGATACACCTTATTCCCTGTGAATAATAGCGTTGTCAATCCAATTTAGCATTGCAAATAGATTTGTTTCATGAAAGCTTTTAAATGCTAACATACATGATGTTTGCTCAAAATGTGCACATTGGTGCTTAATGTGGAGACTTGCTAACTCATAATTTTTAGTTTAGTTATAAATGTGAAACAAAAAATTATGATAATAATTATTCTCTATGTCCATTGCCTCTGTGCACACTTTCCATGAATAAGATGCACAGATTTTGTTCATTTCCTGTGTCATATTTGTTCTAATTATATTTATTGGTGAATTTATATATTTATTGACATGGAATTTTGTACCTGTTGAATCTAATAATAAAAAATATGGATTACTTGTATATAAATTTTTATTTTATTTTATTTTTCTAGTAATCTATTTTTGTTGTATTTTATAAAACGATGATTTTGTGATGGATTGGAACTTAAAATAACATGATTCTTAACCACATATATGTAGAAAAGCCATTCTATGGTAGTATTTCTCAAAATGAGGTCAGTGGAATACATACATTCAAATCAATTTGTGGAACTTACGCACACTCCCTGGAGCAGAATCTCTGGGACAGTCTTGAGAATCAGCATTTAAACAAGTTGACCATTCTGAGTCTTACTTAATTTGAGAAAGACCTGATTACAACATCAACATATACTCTATGAAAAGCACTATATTAGGTACTTTTCTGGTTTAGGATTCTTGGAGGACTGTTGTACAAAGGAAAGTACAATTGTGTTAGAAGTACCACATCCATCCCCGACTGCTTCACTCAGAACTGATCATAAGGTCGTTGTCAAACTCGAAACAAGAACAGAATCCTGGATGGTGCTCAATAGGACATTATCCCAAGCCACAATCTTGCAGTTTTATTTCTGTGACTGTGGACAATGCTAAATGTTCATCACAATGGGTTGTTGGCAGGTTAATTGACAAATAATACATAAGAATCCACATGCAATGTCATGTATTTATTAACACGATTGGCTCATTTGCCCTGACATTTTCAGTGACTGAAAGGAATCAACATTGTGGCCCTCTTGCAGCTTTTGTTTTGATAGTTAACTGTTGAGGAATAAGGAAATATATTGAAAACTGAATTTAATCATATCCCCTTCCCACTCCAAATTGGGTCCTTTCCTCAACGTTCTCATTTTTATATTGAAAGAAATCATTACTCTATCCTTATATCAGTGTACTATTCTTCTAGCTCAGTAGTTTTGAGAAATTTATTTTAGTGGTGAACCTCAAAATATGTTTAACCCAAGAGAGGCTTAATGTCTCATGGCTATATCCTATTGGCAATCAGTTTTGGTAAATTATACTCTCCTAGGAAAATATACATGTCATCCAGTTTTTCATAGTCTTGAGTAATGTAGTCTGGTGTAAAAAATATATATACTTTCCTTTAAATTAACGTTTATTGGGGGCGACAATTGTTAGTAAAGTTACATAGATTTCAGATATACAATTCTGTACATTATCTATATCTCATTTTTATAATAAAGTTTTTAAAAATGTTTTTGTTTTTTGGAAAAAGGATTCAGTTTTCTATCTTCAAAGTAGATAGACTATATATCGGTAAGGTCTTCTACTGCTCTATTTGGCTTTGGTCCAGCAGACTTCTGTTGGGTGATATGACTAGGACAGGACGAGACAGGGCTTTCTATAGCCTATGGCTTAGAGTAGGTTCCACTTTTGCCTGGGTCTAAGATGCCACTGTTATTATACATACATCAGAAGAGTTAGTATTAAAAAGACTGACAATAGCAAGTATGGGTGAGAAATAGGGCTTCTGGAACTCTTAAACACTACTGGTAGTAAATTGTGTGTAAATTAATATAAACACTTTGGAAAATTCTTTGGCAGTACTTTGTGACAAAATTTCTACTCTAGGTGTATACCCAACAGAAATGTGCACACATATGTACTAAAATCAGTGCAAAATATGTTTATAACAGTATTATTCATAGTAGCTCCAAGCTGCAAACAACTCAGAAGTCCATCCACATTAGAACGGATACATAAATTGTGACATATTCATTCATTCAGTGGAATACTACACAGAAATAAAAATGAATTATCAACACACAGCAATGTGGATAAATCTCACAATGTTGAGCTAAAGAAGCCAGACCCTAAAGAATATTTTCGGTGTAATTCCATTTACATGAAATTAAACCACAAGCAAACTAATGTCTGGGGGCAGAAGTCATGATATTTGTTGCTCTTGGTTGCAAAGAGGGATTTCTGACTGGGGGAGCCACGAGGGTGGTTTCTGCATGCTGGTAATGTATTTCTGAATCTGGGTGGTGAATAAATGGGTGTATTCTTTTCTGATGAGCCTGTATAAGCATAATTTTGAAGTCCTCTAGACATTTGCTATAGTTCATTTGAAAAGATTATTAAAAAAAAAATTGGCAGCTATATGTGTTGGGTTTTTGCTGACCTGAGATAATCAGCCTTCTTTGTCAAATCTTCTGACTCTTACCTTTTCCTTGCTTAAGGGACTGAGGAAGCAGAGGAATCTTTGTTCATAATCCAAGGTAGTTGAGAATGGATGATGTGGTCACATATATTAGGTTGGTCAAAAGTAATTGTGGTTTAAAAGGTTAAAAATTTCAAAAACTGCAACTGCGTTTGCACCAAGCTAATAAAATAAATGGCCCCTTCTCTCTTCTTGGTAGGTCTGGGAGGTACCATGTAACCCAGGCCAAGAGGGCCAGGTTGTGATCAGGTGGCCTGATTGACAATTGGATGGACCTACAGAACAAGTAGAAGCCTTTGTCTCAGGAGCAGCAAGACAGTCCAAAGGGGCGTGGCTGAAGGTCTACTTGGTGAGCACAGATCAGAAATGGGAGATGAAGCCAGCAAGTCAGGAGCCAGGCAGAGCAGGGATGGAGCTGGGCAAGGATGGAGGTGAAGCCTGAGAGTGAGGGGTACTGCCTCCTGTAGGTGCAAGGTTTGGTGAATGGAGAAGAGCTGAGTATAGGGAGCAGGGAACAAGAACCTGACCTAGTGAAACCTTCCATATTTTAATCCTGCAAATGGTCTTATGGATATTTGCTCCAAGCTCAAGCTTCAAAATGGATAAAAACAAGTGCATAAGAGTTGCAGCATGCATGTTGTCCATTAAATGGGACACCTGGAGGTTAGCTGTCTTCTTTCAGAAATGAAAATAAAGGTTTTCTGGCAAGGTGTTTATACTAACTGCTACCTATGGTGCAGTTAGAGCTTAAAATAGCACAAGGTACTATCGGGGGTTGTGGGGGTGTTGTGTTGAAGTTTATTGTCTTTGAATTATTGTTGGGGCCACAGTAAAACACAAGGAGGGAATGTTTTGCAAAAACTGGGAAGTTATAAAGTCTTTTTTATTTCAGAACAATTTGGTTGTGCTAAAATGTCAATTAAATCAGCAGATGGTTAGCTATTCTTTACAAGTTCAATGACATAATTAAAAAGACTGACAAATTCTACGTACATTTATTCCATTTCTTCATTTAGAGACACGTCTTTCAAGTCAATTTTATAACCTTTTACCTGCTGCTCCCCATACCCTCTCCCTCATAATCCTGGCAGTGAAATAGCCTTGGGGTCCGGGGTACTGGCACGATTTCATGTCGTTTCTTCTGGTTCATCTGGATTGTTATCTCAGCTTTTGAAACTGATGGATGATATATTTTTTAATAGTATTGAAAAGGAAAGATGTGAGAACAGTAAACTTGTCCAAAGCCACTCAGGTAGGGGTTGGGAAAGCTAGAACTGGAATTCAGATTTTCTTGTAGCCGCCAAGGGCTTACTCACTGCGTGGGATCGACATGAGGTCTTGCTCATGAGGTCTTGGTGCTTAAATCATTGAATCACAGAAAAGCATTCAACAGTCACGAGGCAAGTCAGACATGGACAGGACACACTAACAGGAGCCAGTGTGACGTATTTATTGGTGTTTAGACCTAATCTGGAGATAGCAAGAAAGCAATAGAAGCTCTTATCTCTGACAGAGGCACTGCAGGGCAGGCCAACAAATTATGATAGAGACAGAAACAACAAGGGACACTGGTCTGTCTGGGTCTCTTTTTATTTATTCTTGACAAATATGATTTATGAATTCTGGTTCTTTTGTCCCATTATAGAATGAAGCTATCTGCTTTCTGCCCTGACACCATAATTTTGTTCTAAGCCCTTCTGTGTATTTGTATGCATTTCCGGGCACATTTGTTAACCTGCTTGTCAGTTCCATAAATCATTATAGATAAGCAAATCCTTCTCCTAACCTTTTGAAAAGATAACATGACCAATCTTTTCTGAACATATTTGTGCCAGGCTTGCTCTGGGGAGATAAATGCGGCCTGCCTTGATGGTGCATCACTAAATAGTAGCATGATTTATGAGGGGGGTGGGGCTTGTTTGTTGTAGCTTACCCAAAAAGAATTTTCAAATGTCTTCTTGGAAGAACCATAGTGAGTTTTAAGGAGACAGTAAAGAGTTTTGACAAAGACCTGTATTCAGGATTTCTGCACTGATTTGTATACACCAAGGTGAGGCAGAATGTGAAATTTTTAGTACGGTACCTTCAATTATCTAGATATTCTTTTTGAGGGATATGAACCTTGTTTATGTTTTTTTCTGTATATTTACATAGATTCCACCATCGAGGTCTCAACCAAGAAGCCTCCTTCCAGCCTTCTTCCAGCTCCTAAAGATACATATATGCAGTCTGCTAGAACGAAGGGAATTTTACTAAGATACAGAGTAGCAATGGAATGTATACCAATGGATAGGGACCGTAGCATAACCATGATATTTCACAGCTAAAGAAAGGATGCATCAATAGAAAAGCACATCCAGCATACGCATCAGAGAAGGAAAATGTAGTATGATTGAGACACAGGAGTTAAGCAGGGATGAGTTTTAATCCCGGTTTGTCAATGGAGTGAACTTGGGCTCTATTGGGAACCGATATTAAGTTCACCTGTTTGGCTGTCTTGTAAAATGAGGATAAGGTGTACCTCAGAGTGTTGTCAGGATTAAAAGAGACATTATCCTGGCTTTCAGTGAAGCTTTTTTTTTCTCTGCGTGGTATGGAGAATTGGAATGATCATATCTACGCCTCAGTGTATAGTCCATGATTATCCTTATTCCCTGCACAGCCTCTCTTTTATTATTTTACTCATTGCCCAGTTTATCTCCTGTTCCCAATCCTGTTTTCTGCTATCAACATGTACCCGCTCCAGGGGAAAGTTGGAGGGGTCTGCAGCATGGTGTTCAATCATCTGACCCACTGCTCTGTGCTCATGAGCTGGAGAGCAGAGCTTCAGCTCCCAGGGCTGTCTTTTTATTTTAGCTCAATCTGCAGCATCTACAGAATTCCCAGATGCTATTCTTCACTGTTGGCAGAAAGAAGTTGAGACCTTGTTTCAGGAAAAACAATCAGTCAATCAATCAATCAATCAAACAAACAAACAGACAAACACATACATGCTTTTCTTTGTTTCCCTTTTCCTTTTCAGGGGACATCATGGGATTTTGTTTGTATATTTGGTAAGCATGCACTTATTCCATTCATGTAGATCTGCAATATATATACATATTTTTATTATGCCCATTTTTTTTTTCTTTTTGCTGTTGGAATAAGGAGAGCCCTATCTAACTTTGACCTTTACCCCTAGTTCTTGCTGTCCTTGGTCCTGTTCTAAATCCATGTAGGTTCTGCCTGAATTCTCTTTGGAGGCAGATGTGTCTAATTCCTAGCCCACTTCATCCTGGGTCCCTCAGCAGGGAAAACAATTTTTTTTTTTAAAAATCACCATTAACTTTTTTTTTCTTAAACAAATGGAGTTTATGACAATCTTTAGTTCCCATTATCTACTGCTGGTAAAGCAAACTGGGCTTTCCTTTTGGGGCCCCTTGCCTCACCAGACTGTCAGTAGCCCTTCTCTTCTTTTCTTTCATTTTTTTTGTCATTGAGGCATTTTATTTGTGCATATGCGTTACATCCCTAGAAAAAGAATCCCAGGATTTTCCCTCCTGTGTGTTTTCATCTTGCTTCTTCATGGTCCATGATGCCCGCTGAGGTTGTCAGTACAATGAAACCACATTGGCGGGATGGGAGCAGGTTGTTCCGCCATTTTTCTAGATCTTTGCGTTGCACATCAAATATGGGACTGATCACTCCACACTTGTTTAACTTGCCCGTGAGGTTCACAACGGTTTTCCCAGCTCTTTGATCACCAATGATTTCCAATTCGCCAATGTAACCATGTCTCATCATCACAATTAGAAAACCGGACGATGACCTTGGAACATGGCCTAATAAGAACCTGGCATTTGCCTCTCTTCTCGGCATTGTTGATGCTCTTGAGAGCATCAGCCAGGACATTCATGTGCACCATTATGGCCGCCCGGAAAGATGGCGGAAAGAGCCCCCTTCTCTTCTTCTAGGATTGTTTTCTTGGAGTTGCAAGATGCAATTTGATGTAGAAAGATCCTGAGGGAGTTGGGAGTTTTGAGGGCTGGAGGTACAGCATCCTGATTGCCATACCACCAGCAAGAACAGGAGCAGAGTTTTATTGTGTAAACCTTGAGGCTATTAACACCTCAAGTTTCATAATTTGGTTAATTTTAATTATAGCTTGTACCCTATAAAATGATCCTTGTTATAACTTTAATTCTGTTTAATTTGATTTTTATATTACCACCATGGGTTTTTTTTCCTTTATTAAATTTTTTTCTTGTCAATAGTTTAAGAAATCCTTATGTGCAAGATGCAGTTGGGTTTATTTTTTAATCCAAACAGAATTTTCCCCTTTTGATAGGGGAATTTAATTCACATTATTTTTGTTCTAATGGAAATATTTAGCCTTTTGACAACTTTCTCATCTATTTACTTGTCTACATATTTTCTTTCCTTTTAATTTTCCCAGTCACTCGTTAAATGTACATTATGCTTTCAGTTTTGCTCTTATTGTTTAATGTTTTCTGAAACATTAATCTCTATTTCTCAAATTTTTAAATTTGAAATCAACTTGATTAAAGGTTCTCCTTGTCATTCTTGGGATTAAGATGGTTTATATTGCCCTCTTCCATCACCATGCCATTTCCTGATCTTTGATACCCTAATTTGGGATTATAAATCTGGACTATTATTACCATTGAATATTTTTCTTTGTATTACATATCTGTAGGTTTGATTCTGTTCTTTCTGAACATCAAAACAGAATTCAATTCTGACCTTCTGTTTTTATTACTTGCACCATTTTTTTCAACGACTTCTTCATTTTTTCCAGTGAGTTTTTAATTTCAGCCCCCAACCTAACAACCCACTGGTTTCCCAACACAATACACTGGGAAGGGTCAATATTGCTGGGTGACCTGATCACTTTAGCCTCCCTCTTTGTAAAAAGAGAAAGATGGTGTATTTGCAGAGTCCTTTGCTTTGTTTGTACAGACTGCTTTTTCTCTCACTATTAAAAACACAGCTGGGCTGTGGGGTGAAGGACTGTTTTACCCTTAAAGCCCAGAACACGCCTGTGTTTGTTCTGGAGTCTCTTCCTGGGAACTATCAGAGTGGTGTCTGGGAGGCCACAGCACTTCTGGTTGTGATTAGACTTGCTATGCTAGAAACAAATCGAGGGCTGGGCCCAGGCTGGCTCTAAGAAGCTGCTGTTGGAGGAGGGAAAGTCTCGCATTCACACTCCTGGGATGACTCGTCAGAAACCTCATGCTCTGATCTCCCGTCTGGTATCCCAGGTCTACCTGATGATCGTCCTCCCAACCCTTAGGTTTCGGTCAGCTTTGCTCAGGCCTTTGTATTTTCCTTCAGATTTAGTGTCATCACACAGAGGAATTTGGATGGCTCCTGAAGTCTTGGGTCAAGATCATATTTAAACTGTAAGACTTGGCTTTAAGCCCCTTCAATGTGAGTCTATTCTGTCTGGAGCTGACTTTTCAAGCTGCTGTCCACCAGCCACCAAGTGGCTCAATGTCAGTCCTTCCTGTCTGAACAGAGTTCCTCTCTGCTTCCTGGTATGTGGTCATCCCGGCACCACCCCTCTTAGCCCGGAATTCTTTTCTGGGCATGAACGTTTAGCAATGGAAACAGAACAACCTTAACCAGTGGCTCAAACTTTCATTCTTCTTCTGTGTGTATGATCACATCATGCTTTTCTCCCACTGTAGATTAGTTCAGATCCCACCTATGAGTCAATATTTGGTGGCTGGGGAGTCAACATTTACAAACATGGTAATACCCAGGGGAATCATGTATACAGAGTGCTGGGAGGGAGGAGGGGAAGTTCGATGAAGAAGGGGAGTGGTCATTGTCATATCATCCTATCGATCATTATAGTGGGGATACTTAGGCAGGCAGGAGAACAGATGCTGGCTAGGTACTAGTCAGCTTTTGCTACAGTAGCAAACAACCTAATTCTCAACAGAGTAAAACCAAACACTTATTTCCTTTTGACATTAAATGAAGGCTATGAATTGGCTGTGATTCTGGAGGGCTTTCCTGGGTTCAAGACATTTTCTCATTCCAGACCTCAGGCTGAAGGAGCAGCCTCTATTTGCTGCTGTTCTGCTTGAAGAAGGCAAGAATGCAAGAGACCATAATGAAGGGAGTGAGCACGTTTAGGTTTTTGCTTACAAATGGCAAATACGTTTCTCCACATTCTACTGACCCACTCCAGTCATGTGGCCAGAGGGTCAGTGGGGTGGCCTGGAAAATGCTCAAAGTCACATAGCAAAAGCTGTGGATGAATGATTCACATCAATCATCGTAGGGGAGGGAGCAGGAGGTGAGAGTGAATGGGAGTGAGGGCAGGACATCACATGCAGACTCCGCTTTTAAGGAACTTAGCATTTAAGGAAATGGAGATGTGGTAAATTGTAAGGGGGAGTGGTAGATCAAGTTTTTTTTGTTTTTGTTTTTGTTTATTTTTTTAATGGAGGAGACACTTCTACATAGAAGTCTAAGAGAAAACACAAGGAGGATATTGTGAAATAATTTAATGCTTTTAGCCTACATTCTTTGAGAGGTTACTCTGTGTGGCCACTTTACATTTGCCATCTTATCAGTCTTCAACAGCTTATGAGTCAGGTACCAGTATTACCTTTGTTTTACCAATGAGGACAGCGATGCTGATGTTATATAACTTGCTTAGTCACGGAGCAAGCAGAGTAGTAGATGGACTATAGAGCCTTGGTTTGTATCTTATTTACTAAATGAAGATGATAAAAACATGTCCTTCTCTACTATGCTCTCCCCCTACAACCCTCCCCACCCCCGTCCCACTGCTCCACCATCCAAGAAATCCAATATGCATTTAGGTGGCATGTCCTGGAGTAGGTGGCAAATGTTTGAGTCACTGAGTGGCACAGGGCGAGATCATTCTGCTCATAGGGTACATTTCGCCCTCCTAACTGACTCCAGGTTTCCTATAAGTATCGGGCAGCTTTGCAATGAATGCACTGGGCCTTTGGTAAGGCTTTCTGCTTCTCTGCTAGATGTCTAGATGGGGCCAAAGCAGCCAGAACTCTTGACGATTGCATCCAGATGTTGCCTTTAGTTGGAAAATAAACAGAGTCTACCTCAGCCTGTCTCTGGATTCAACAAAAGAAGTTTTGCATTTAGTGTACTTCTTGGTGGATTTGCTGACAAATTTCTTTTTATTTAGGGCCAAATGTTCTGAAAGCAGAGCCTGCATTGTATTTGCCAAACATGCATAAGAACACAAACAAAACTCATGTTTGCAAGCCCCAAATAAGTGCTTCTTATGCCATAAGTGCCTTTAGGAAACCATCCAGCACCCCAGTGTGTAAGCTTTCTGAACAATTCTCCATAATTGTGTATGCAAAGGATGTATAGTCACAATCGTGTGAATGCCTTTAATTCCCTTTGATTACATGGTACTCTCTGTTCTACCTTCTTGAAGTGAGGGTTCTTTATATACCAATGGTTTCCTCAATTTCTTGTAGGTTCCTGTGGAGTGGAATTTTGTACAATGAAATTTTCTAATTGGAGCTGGGGTAAAAGGAAAGGGAGGAGAAATGGAAAAGGACACCAAGTTCTGAACAAATAAAAGAAAAATCCAAGTGTAAGTTGTTATATCCCACTGTTCTTCTCCCAAACAGCTCTGTGGGAAGAATAGCATTGGTACCTCAGCCAAATTCCCTCTGGGTGGTGGACAGGCTTAAACAGCATCTGGTACTTCTTGGAGTCTTGTTGGGTAAAGTTAAAACGGTCCAACCATAGGTAAGACAGAGGAACATGTGGGGGAAGCATAGTTCATACTTTTCATTCATGCCTCGTGGTTCCCAATATCCATCCTCACCATCTATGCTGGGGATGGAGGTGAACAAGACTTGTGAGGGAGTCTGGTCATCAGATGGTGGTTGTCCATATGGGACTGTGGATGGAGGCTGATGAGAATCTCCAGGATCAGACAACTGTTATTTCACACTAGCTGACAAGGAGATAGGTTGGCTGCTGGCAGTTTGTTGTCCTTATCACAAGAAAGTGACAAGGATAACAACTTAGCACCATTGTGGTTTATTCAAACCTCTTAATTCTGGTGTCACAAGGCTTAGCTGATTCAAACTCAGGCTGTAGTTTTCAAATTCTCCATTTCACTCTCTCTATTCTACCAGGGTTGTCTTCCTCTCTCCCCAGTGCTTGGTGTCTTTTAATATTATCTTTCAGACAGAGAAAGTTGCTCTACAAGAATGTATTTCTACCTTTCTGATCTGTGTTCTGGCCCATGGCTTCTTTTGATTAGTATTTGAGTGTTTGTATTTTTTGTTTGGGTTCTGCAGTGGATAAATCCAACCCAGCTGTTTGGACTTGGGGAATGAAGTTCAGAGTGTAGGAGTGAGGAACATAAATATATGCCATTTATTGAGATGCTCACACAATGAGACAAACACTGCATTTGGGGCCTCCTGAAACATTTTTTTCCCCTCCAACAGATATGCAAGGCACTAGTATTGTTTCATTTTAACCAATGGGAAGACTATGGTGAGAGTATCAGTAACTTCAAGACCTTGGAATGCAACAGGATATGTCTCCATATACTCCAAAAGATATACTCCAAAAGATGTATTTTTTTTTTTTGTATTGTAATAAAAGCCTAACTTATTGTGGATTGCCAGGGTCTGTTTTCCTGTCCCATTTTCCCTTGGATCCCCATTTTCCCTCGTCCCCATTGCTCAGTGACAAGTCTTAGTGCGGTCCTCTAGCATATCAAAAACAGATCTGAAACCTATGTAATTTTACCAATAGTTGTCACCCTAATAAACTTTAATTAAAAAAAGAAGAAACTGTATTATGCCTATTACTTGTGCATTCAAAATATCGAAGATTGAAAATAAGCAAAAAAAAAAGAAAAAAAAAAGGCAGATCTGATAGTGATAATTTTTACTGCTGCATTGTTGCTACTGTCTCTCCGGTTGGATGCATTTTGGAAATGTGGTTTTGGAGGCTGGTTCCAGAGATGCTGTTTCTAAAGGGCCTTTATAGGAGCGTAAAGGTGCTAGAACAAGGTTTGCCAGTGTTGCTGTTTACAGAATTTTTCTAGACAAAAATGAGGCCAACTAAGAGTACTCTGCAAAGGGACTGTGATCCACCCCGTCACCCCTGCCCCAACCCAGGGACCCTACTTTGGACTGGTGTATCCATCTGCCCAGCTTCTGTGAATTTCAGTGGTACTGGCTCACAGCTGGAAAGCTGGCCTTGGCTGAGGGAAGCTACTGGGCTTGAAGAGCTGCAGAAGTGACTAATACTGGAGTGAAAGATCCTTTACTTTCAGAAAGAACATCTCTAGGGTGTGGATTTTACCCCGTAGACCCTCTGTAGATCAGGACAAGGCCAGTCCATACCTGAGACCACATCCTTGTTCAGGCTCCACCCCTTGCCCTACCCTGCTACCTTCCTTCCTTCACAGGTTTCTCCTGAGAATACGTTCCCAGGAAACCATGTATACCAGATTCTTGTCTCAGGCTCTGCTTCTATGGACATTGACCTAACATAGGCTGCTTGCCTGTTTGGTCTACTCTGAGCACAATCTTGAATGCCATAGCTGAGCAAGGTCTCTTAATCCAACAGTCATGCCTAATAGTAGCCTCTGGAGGACTTATTTAATGGATTTTAGGAGACATTAAAAAGACTATTTGAGAACAACTGAAACCACTTATTGAATAAAAACCATACAAACTTTTCAAAAAAGTTCATTTGCACTTAAATTCATGCAACAGCTATGGATTCTTTGTAATGGGGCTCATATACTAATTTCTAAATCCCTTTTCACTTAAACTTTGGTTAGAATCCTTGACCAGATAGATCTTCCCAATGATAAATGCCGTATGGTTTCACTTATATGTGGAATCTAAGAAAACAAAACGAAGAGAATATTCTCTCTTGTCATCTAGTCTGGACTTTCTTTTCTTTCTTTGTCCATGTTCTCCTGAGGGTAAATTGCTCCTCTTGGCCCACACCATTTTTGTCCTTGGCAGGTATGCAAGGGAAGCAAAGTTTTTGTATCAGAATGTTGAGTCTCACTTTCTCCTTACATACTTGTTTGAAGTTCATTTTATATATCGTCAAGTTATTGGAAAAATGCTTAGCGCTAAATCCTTATTGTTGGGGACAAGTTTCCTTCTCTGCTTTGGGGACCTTTGCTGTCTATCTGAAGACTGCAGCCATGTGCTGCAGCGTTGTCGGTTTGTTCTGCATTACACCTGCCTTTTTTTCTGAAATGATCCTGGCGAGAGTCTGAGCTGCAAAGCATCCCTTTTAGGGTTGAATCAGGGCACCATGACCATCCTTGTTATGACATCACTAAACATCATTCTTATTGCACATTAGAGGGTCCAACTATTGAACTACTTCGTGTCTGATATACTTAGAGTAAATGATTTAGTCTGGTACATATTTTTTGAAGTTTGTAGGTTTCTGAGCATGTTGCCCTTTTATGTTTTAAGTCAGTTTTCTTTCTGGATTCGTCTTGCTGATTCTTCAAATACTTAAAGGAAGGGAAGAGATGAGGATAGGAAATTAATATCTATTCTATCTACTTTCCTGATATAGGAAAGCAATCACTGAGCTAGGCAATGGGCTGGTAAAGATTTTCTTATTTGCAAGATCTCTTCATCCTCCCAAACCCAATAAGCCTTTCCCACTGACATGCCTTCGCTCCCACCAATCCCTCTGCCTGAATGCTTTAAGCTCTTCTTTCTACTTAGCTGTGTCTCATCCATATTTTAAGTTCACGTCTCACTATCCTCAGGAAGTCTTTTCTAAGCGTTCTTGTATCACTTCAGCCTCTTTTGAACTCCTCCAGCATTATCTATATAAAAATAGCAAATAGATGTCATTGCATATGTCTACTCTGAGTGATTGGCGGTAGCTCCCAGGTCTAGTGTGTTGAGAAGATATTAAAATGAGGCTTCATCCAGGCTCATTGGGCAAAGGAGGTATGAATAGCAATGTCAGCCATGGATATCAGTAATGGGGTGGCCCGATGTTTGCCATACTTGTTCCATGCCCCTCATTGATAATTTTATACTTCCTGCTTTGTTTTTTTAGTTATCTCTTAGAAACATTATCTTTCCCTCCAGAGAGATTTTGCACTTACCTAAGAAGAGGACTGTATGCTTCTCGGTAGCCACAGAGTTTAGTTTCTGGCACATAGAATGTTTTCATTATAATGAACCATTAATGATCTGTGCTAGATTAATAACATCTGTAAACCCCTACGGCTTCACTGTCCCCCAGATAGATAAGACCTACTCCTGGGCATTCTCTTGACTATTTAACCCACAATAAGGTAGAAAGTATCAATTTAAGAATTACAGGCATGAAACATGGTTTTACAAAGTTGGAAGAATGAAGATGAGATTCCAATTGATCCAGAAACATCATTAACACATACTCATTTGCCAGTGGGGATGTTAAAAAACATATTGTTCCCATTGCAAAAAAAATGATTTGCGAAAGAAAACCGCTAATTGAAGTGAACTTAAAACTCAAACTGGATCCTTTCATGGAAAACTAATTATGAAGTACATCTTTATTAAATCCGTGGCTACAAACATGTAAAACTCACCAGACAAGGAACATATTTCCTCATTAAGTATAAATCCTAGGAGGGTTTCCATCATTGCTTCAGAGAAAAGACAAAGAGAAATATAGTCAAAATCTGAAGTTATTAAATAACATAGATCAAGGGTCAATCGTTTCCTTATTTAATTTTTCAGTTCCTGAAGTTTGTGAGGTAACATATAGGTGGTTGCTTCTTTGGGGGTGTATAAGTAGAGTGGGTCATATCACCGAGGCTTAGACAGTAAAGCTTGGTTTGTATGTAATTGACGAAATATCAGAGAATTGTGAGACAGCCACAAGCATTTGATCACCTAGTGGAAAGTATAGAAATTATCTGAGGGTAATTTTCAAACTCACTCAACAGCTCAAGAAGCTCAAGAAGGCATAAAGATTGCTTTTGAGAATGACACTCTCCAGTGAAGGAACTAGCAAACACTACAGTTTGATACAGTCCAAAAGGTACACATGTTAAGTGTGTCATAGTTGTCAAGCATTGTGCCCCACACTGCATGCCTTATGAAGATGAATAGATACAAAATAATTAGAGAGGGGATGAGTGTCACAATTACGTAATTATGGATTCAGGCTGGCACTGGGACTAATTGTAGGAGTCCAAGGAGGTTGCTGACCTTTTCTGAGCTTCAGCTTCATCATCTAATGATACTGATTTCAAGTGCTGTTGTATGAACTAGGTGAGATGACATGAGGTAGATCTAAAGATAGTTGAGAGAAAGAGAAGTTGCTTAAATAAGCCTTAGATGGGAAGCTATTGTTCACTGTGGGAAGCTAGACTATGAGATATGGTATGGCTATCCTTCTTGACACTAGTCAGGGTTCTCCAGGGTAACCAAACCAATAGGAGACATATCTATCTATCTATCTATCTATCTATCTATCTATCTATCTATCTATCTATCTATCTATCTATCTATCTATCATCTATCTACCTACCTATCTACCTACCTACCTATCATTTACCTCACACTGATACACCAGCGTACATACATACATACATACATACATACATACATACAACCTTAGTAAAATCTTATTTATGGATAGGAAAACAAGGCTCCAGTTTGTTAATGGTAGACGTGGAAAGGGAACTCGTTCTTTCTGCCCTTTCCTCCTCAATAACCTCCTTCTTTCCCCTCAACCCAGATTGTTCTCACTTCTGGCTTGGATATTCTATAATCTTAGTTCAAAGTTAAAGTAAATTAAACATGCAGCTATATTTCTGTTTATGGTAATATGGCAAATAAGTTACTTCTATTTTAGGAAGTCTAAATGAAGGCAAATACATACAAATAGGAACACAGAGTGATTTTACATCTATGGATACAGCCATCTTTTAAAGGCAAGAAAAGAGAAATCGTCACTTACAGCACAGAAAATGTTCTTAAATTGTATATTACAACTTCTAGGAAGGAAAACAGAAATGTGATCTGTTTACTGGATCTTAATTTCTATGTAGCTTTAAACTGTTTTGGAAAAGTAAACTTTCAAAAGCCAACAGCAGGAAAGACATTTTTCTGCGTTCACTACCTAGGTTATATGGTTACACCTTTTGGAAGAATCAGATGGTATTACAGTGGTGGGTGAGTTTTATCTGAATTGCTGAAAATTGTCATAAAGCTTTATTTTTAAAACACCCATTTTATTTCCTCTGAATATATATAATGTTGCATAGTAATCCTTGACAAAATGCTTATAGAAGACTAATTTTTTAAAAATTAAAATTTATTGGGGTGACGTCAACAAAACTACATAGGTTTCAAGTGTACAATTCTGTAATACATCATCTATATATTCCATTATATGTTCATCACCCAGAGTCAGTTCTCCTTCCATCACCATATATTTGACCCCCTTTACCCTCGTCTACCATCCCCCTCCCATCTTACCCTCTGGTAACCACTAAACTGTTGTCTGTGTCTATGAAGTTTTTGTTTCTTTATTTGTTTGTCTTGTTCCTTTGTTGCCTAGAAGATTCATTTTAAATGATTAATAATTATGTTATATGCATTGAACTTCTACTATGACATATATTTTGGAGTACCTTGGGGGAGATTCCAAATTAATAAAAAAGAGTTAGGTATTATTGTAAGTGTTATCATGATATGAATTCATACTTTTCCTTCATTGGTTACATTAGTAATGAAATAGAGGAAATCAGCCTTTTTCTAAGCATCTGGAATATTTTGTAATTCTTCCAAAGGAGCAGATAATTGACCCTTTTTAAGAGGAGTTAAGGATATTTCAGGAATGTAAGAAGAAAAAAAGGAAAAACACCTAAACGTTTTGAATTTTTGTCTTCACTACTGGACAAGCTCATGTGCATAATTGTAAGATGATAAAGTCATTCATAGTAGAGATGTATACTGCTGGGTTCCTTTAGGCCAGGGAGTGAGTTATGAGACACCTATTTTTTCCATTTCACCTGTTAGTTTTCATAATGATTGGTTAATTCTTAATGAAATTCTGGGTTGATTGGAGAGAAATGAGGATATGGGCAGTGGACAAAAATAACCCTTTAGCTGTGGTGATGCCGTTGTGGTGGTGGTGGGGTCAGTGAGGAGTCCTTACAACTTCAGAACAGGGTGATCCTCTGAGGGATACAAGTAAAACTAACTGGGTTTGTACGAGGTCAGACAATGAAGTTCACGAACTCATCCTAGAAAAAGTGCTGCATACCTCATTGCTCAATATCAGCATGGTCAACTTCGAAGTACTCCTCTTGGGAAGCTATGCACTGATGCCAGCACCTAGTCCACACTTCAAAGCAATTTTGGAACTCTTTTTCTGGAATGGCCATCAGAGCTGTCACCGCATTACCCTTGATGTCCTGAATATCATCAAAATGTCTTCCTTTCAATATTTCCTTTATCTTCGGGTAAAGAAAGAAGTCACTGGGGGCCAGATCAGGTGAGTAGGGAGGGTGTTCCAATACAGTGATTCATTTACTGGCTAAAAACTCCCTCACAGACAGTGCCCTGTGAGCTGGTGCATTGTCGTGATGCAAGAGCTATAAATTATTGGCGAAAAGTTCAGGTTGTTTTTGTCTGTCTTTTCCATGCAGCATTTTCAGCACTTCCAAATAGTAAACTTGGTTAACTATTTGTCCAGTTGGTTCAAATTCATAATGAATAATCCCTCTGATATCAAAATGCTTAGCAACATTGTTGCAACAACTTCATGAACTTGTCTGACGTCATACGTAGTGAGCTCTCCACAAGTGTCAGTTTAAATGTTGGCGGATCTGCCACTATTAACAGACTGAAAGAGACACTAAGGGAGCAGAAGAGTATCTGTGAAGTCTAGAAAGGGGGTCATAAGCAAAAATGTTTGTCATAAGCTTTGTCACAAGCACCAGTGTTCTAGTCCTCTTGGCCGCCATATTGGTCTTGGGGGACGGGAGCATCAGACATTTGGATCTGCCACAAACTCTTTTCCCTACTTTTTTGTGTGTACACAAGTTTATGATTATAATTTATACTGCCATGTGAATTTGCCTGTGTAGGAAGATGTGTCTATCTGTGAATATGAGCATTAATTTTTTTAGCAGTCACCATTTATAGAATGCCTACAATTGTGCCAGCAGTATGTCAAGCATTTAATATACATTATCCTAATTTATCTCACATTAGCCTTATGAGGTTGGTTTTTTGACTGTCCCCATTTCACAGATGTGGACCTCAACGTTCAGAGAAGTCAAATCACTGTCCAGAATCATACTTTTGTTAGGGGCAGGGCTAAAAGTTGAACTCAGGTCTGTTAATATTCAAAGTTACTTTCTGAGTTCTTCACAGAGGAAAGAGTACTTCTGATACTCTTGGTAGTCTGTTTTTTCATTGTAAAGTAATTATCCTAATTGTTTCTCAGATGCTAGACAAGTTGATTAGTCTGAGTGAGTCCATGAGAGACTGATCAACTCGAGGCTAGGACAAAGCTGATTTCTGGATCTGAAAAGCTAAGACATTGGGTCTAGACAGGTGATCCCACTAAACTCTTCACCTGCTCCAGCCTCCATCTTTACCAGAAGAAATCCCAGCCTCGCCCACTCTAGTTTTAACATCACACACCTCGAGAGGGGAGCTACAGCAGGCAAGGAAGAAAATCACCATGGGAGAGTGTCATGAGCAGGATGTGATTACCAAAAAAGCAGTCTCACACATGTTTGTGTCTTTCCACAATGTCAGACTTTATTAGAATAAAGCCATGGATCTATTGCTACTGACTTGGTTTACCACAGACATTAACCAAAGCTCCAGCCAGAGGATAGCCTCCAACAGTTGAAGTAGAGAGGTTTCACACAAGAAGATCACACATGCTTGCAAGCAATAGGGTTAGACAAAGGCAAACAAAGTCTTATGAGAAGAAGGATGAGAGAGGGAGAGTCCTGTGTTCAGTGAGAGTCCCTATGGCGCTGGGGTGCATAGCATAGTGTCAGGCATTAATCAGGCCGGGCTGTTGAGATGGTCAGGAGGCAGGGCTTCAAGTGCTTGGTCTGGGACAAGTGCAAATGTGGCTGTCAGCTGTCAGTGAAGGCCTGAGCAATAAGCTGTCAGAGAGCTCTGATTTTATGCTCAAGACTAGGTGCGGTGCACCCATCTGCAGTCTGATAAAGCTCATCTGCAGTCCGATGAAGCAGTCAAGATGGTCACACCGCACCCTGTGTCTGGAGTTATCTGGTTAGAGCGATCACTGGGTATTCCTTTCACGTGATGCTCTGGCATGACTGTCACTTTGTGACTGACGTAACTATCAGAGTCATAATTAATGCTCTATACAGAGAGTGTTTGTTTTGTAAGAAAAAATTTTTTATTTATCCTCAAATTCCCAAAAGCTTCAAGTTCGTAGTGTAACTATTTACTTTTAGAGATTTTACAATCCATGCCGCAAAGCAGAATACTTTTATTTTAAAATGGATAATGCTAAAGCATGTCCTTGCATAAGTTTCTGATGTCTAGGCTCTCTGTATTTAATGGGTGTAAATATAAATGGTTTATTTTGAGCAATTAGAGCACTGGTCAAAGGTTCTGGATTGTCAGCCTTCAGGTTTCAAAGTGCCCTGTTGAGCTGCATGGGAATTTGAATGGCCTCTCTTCTGCCTGGAGCACACTGCCTCTGTTCTGAGAGCTGGACTGCCTTGCAATTTTCCAAGCATTGTGCCCTTGCTGGTGAATGATCAGCTCAGCCAATTGTTGGTCTGAGGCAAAATTATTTTTCTTTTCACTGAGCAGTATTTGGCACACAGAGGGCACCCAATAAATACTGGTTTAAAGAATGAGAGACCAGAAGTCTCAGGAGAACAGAGAAAGTGGAGGAGAGGAAATAATATAAGAAATGAAAATAAAACATTTATTTGGCTGTAGAAAGGCACAGGTTTTCCGACTGTAATTTCCTACCTGGTGCTAAGAAATATAAATTTCATCTAGTCAGAGTCTGGTAAAATTTTATACCTTTAAGTGGAAAGAGAAAATCCTAAAACCTCTGAGAGAAAAAAAAATACTAAGGAATTAAAAAATTAGACTGACATCAGGTTTTGCACTAAGAACACTAAGTGCTAAAAAAAATTTCTGTAGTGGTCATTATTGGGACAAGTAGTGAAATTTAAATAACTGATGGTTAGATAATAGAATTATGTCAATGTTTAATTTCCTGATCTTGATAATAGTACAGTAATTATATAAGTTTTTTCAGGAAATCCACACTGAAATATCTAGGGATGAACTAACATATTATCTATAATTTATTCTCAAATGGATATAAAATAAAAATAAACAAATGCAACAAAATATTAACTGGTGAATATATGTAAAGGATGTATAGAAGTTTTCTGTATCATCATTGCAAATTTTTGTAATTTTAAAATATTATCAAAATTAAAAGTTAAAAATTCTGTTGAAAGAATGTATTTTGAATTCAAAATGCTGTTATCAGAAACTAATATCAATTAGTTGTGAGGGAAGATTAAGACATTGTCCAAAACCAAATCATAACATTTGCCATCCTCTATGAAATACTTAGTGATATTAGGTCAATGAAATTAAAATATCTAAGACAGAGACTTGAAAACTATACAACACTAGTGAAAGAAATCAAAGATGATATAAGTAAATGGAGAAACTTACTATGTTCATGGATTGGCAGAGTCAACATAGTAAAGATGTAAATTCTCTTGAAACTGATATACGGTTTTAATGAAATTCTTATCAAAATACCAGACATTTTTTTTTATAGATATAGACAAGCTTATTCTAAAATTTATATTGGTATGAACTAGAATGGCTGAAACAATTTTGAAAAAGCAGAATAGAGTGATAAAAACAAGTCTACCCAATTCCATGACTTATTCAATAGCTACATTAGTCAATACAGTGGAGTGTTGACCAAGGGATAAACAGATCAATGGAAGAGAACAGAGAACTCAGAACTAGAACCACACAAGTGTGCCCAACTACTTATAACAAAAGTAATTCAATGGAGCAAAGATAGTATTTCCAACAAACAATGCTGGAACATTTGTATAGAGAAAGAAATTAACCTCAACTTAAGTATTACATCTTATGTAAACATTAACTGAAAATGGAACATGCAAAATGTAAAATTATAAAACTTTTAGAAAAGCATGAAGAAAATCTTTGGGATCGAAGGCTGGGCAAAGAGTTCTTAGGGTTGACATCAATAGCATGATACAGAAAAGGAAAAACTGAAAAATTGGACATTATCAAAATTAAAAGCTTTACCTGTAAAGGACTATGTTAAGAGAATGAAAAGACAAGGTACAAGCTGGGAGAAAATATTTGCAAATCACATATCCAGTAAAGGACGAGGATCCAAAATATATAAAGAATTCTCAAAAACTCAGCAGTAAAAAAGCAAACAATTTAATTAGAATATGGGCAAAAGATTTGAAGAGGTATTTCATTGAAGAGGATATACAGATGGCAAATAAACACATGAAGAGATGTTCAACATCATTAGCTATTAGGGAAGTGACAATAAAAACCACAATGAAATATCACTAGATACCTATCAGGATGGTTAAAATAAAAATAGAGACTACACCAAATGATGACAAGGATACAGAGAAACTCTGTCACTCATATGTTGTGAATGGGACTGTAAATGGTACAACCACTCTGGGAAACAATTAGACAGTTTCTTAAAAAACTAAAAATGCAACTACCATATGACCCATCAATTACATTCCATGGTATTTATCCTAGAGAAATAAAAACATGGTCACAGAAAAGTCTGTACAAGGATGTTTATAAAGGTGTTATTCATGATAGACAAAAACTGGAAATAATTCACACGTCTTTCAACGGACGAATTGTAAACAAACTGCAGTACACCCATACCACAGAACACTACTCAGCAATGAAAAGGGACATTATTGACATTGACACACATAATAACTGGAATGGATCTCCAGTGGATTATGCTCATTGAAAAAAACTAGTCCCTAAAGGTTACATACTCTATGATTCCATTTATATAACATTATCTAGATGGCGAAATATGGAAATGGACAACAGATTAGTGGTTGCTAGGAGTTAAGGCAGCCATGGGGAGCTGGAGGGAAGTGAGTGTGGGATCCTTGTACGATAGAAATGTTTTCTCTCTTGACTCTTGTCTATGTCAACATTCTGGTTGTGATATTGTACTATGATTTTGTGAGCTATTACCACGGGGGAGAACTGGATAAAAAGTACATGGGACTTGTCTGCATTATTTCTCACAACTGCATGTGAGTCCATAGTTATCTCAAAATAAAAAGTTTAATTTAAAAAAACCCTCAAAAAAGTAATATTGGAAATTTTAGCTAGGCCAATCTAAGTTGGAAAAACAGACTCAAGGTAATGGCTCAAAGACAGCAGAAGTTAATGTCTCATTCATGTAACAGTCCCAGGTGGGTTCTTACCCACAGGATAATTTGGAAATGTAGTTCCATCTGTTTTTGATCACCATCCACCAGGGGCTTGTTAATGATTGAGAGTGGGTCACCATATCCAGGGGAATTCTAGTGGGAGGAGAAAGGATGCATGGAGGTGGCCCACCATTTCTCAAAAGCCTTGACCTGGAAGTGGCTCACATTTTTGCTAATATTCTGTAGCAAATATGGCCACATCTAGGTCTGCAGAGGACTGGGCAATGTAGTCTTTGTGGAGAGAGCAGCTTCTGAGATGCAAGGATGGATGGGATGAATATATTTTACTGCAAAGGTTTGTGCCCAAAATCTAAAAAAATCCAAGCAATTTGTAAGAATACAAAAGAAGAAAATGAATGTCCTGACGTTATGGTTCTGTTCTTCCTACCCCGAGAGGTCATCACGGCCAGTGGTTTCTAGTATTTCATTCCAGATTTTTTCTAGGGGTATGTAATCATAAGTAAATAGACCCCCACAGAGAGACTGACCAAAATGAGTGCATGTTCAATATAGCATCAGGCTTTCTCTTTTTACTTACTAATATTTCTTTCCATTGTTCTCTTTGTTTCTGTTTTTCCTCCCAGCCCTTGACACACACACAAACACACACACACACACACACACACACACACACACACACACACACGGTTTTGATTTTTTAAACATGCATTATATTTCATAGTAGAGATATACTGTATTGTTTATTTATATTGCTATAGAACCATTCCTTTTTGCCCTATAGATAGACTGTTTCCAATTTTATGCTATATATAGTAATACTTAAACAACTTTGGGGCAAAAGCTGTTTCTCCATTTAGTATGTTTCCATTTATCAGACTCAGAAATAGAGTTTCTAGGTCTAAGATCACTGGGTTCAAGGCCTTCAGATTTCATTTTTTCACTCTTGCCTCTTTTTAAGATGTCTTCATAAATTTCTCGTCAGCTAAGATTTTCTCTGCAATGGTTTACCGAATATACTGAGGCCAAAAGTCAAGTTTTATTCCTGTATCTGGTTTGAATTTTATTGTTTATTTCTTGGTGTTTGTGACTGTCATATTGGTATGTATGTGGAAAAATAGACACAAGACCTCATCTCATTCTTGGAAAATTGCAGGTTCCCATTCCCAGAGGAACATGGGATGGAGGGGGAGATTTTTCAGTAAAAGGCGGATCTCTGGATCTGTTATCCCTGATTCTGTTCTCAGGATTTGTTGAGGTCATTCATACATGCAGTTCATGTTTGTTGACTTAGCAAAAATTTTTTTATCCCCTTCACCTTTTCCCCCCTTTAAAAAAAAATTTCAATTACAAGTTGATATTCAATGTTATTTTATATTAAGTTCAGGTGTAGAGCATAATGGTTAGACATTTATGTAACTTAAGAAGTGATCCCCCTGACTAGTCTAGTACCCACCTAGCACTATACATAGTTATTACCATGTCATTGAACTTATTCTCTATACTTTACATCCCATCACTATGTTGTAACTACTAATGTGTACTTCTTAATCCCTTTACTCTTTTCACCCAGGCTCCAACCCCTCCCATCTATGTCCCCAACAAATCCAGTACTCATCTGATACCATACTAAGTTATTACAATATTATCGACTATATTCCTTTTGCTATACCCTACATCCCCATGATTATTGTGTAACAAACAATTTGTACTTCTTAATCCCTTTCCCTTTTTTCATCCACACCACCAACCATCCTCCCATCTGGCAGCCATCAAAATGTTCTCTGTATCTATGAGTTTGTTAATTTTGTTGTTTAGATTCCAAATATAAGTGAAATCACATCGCATATGTCTTTCTTTGTCTGATATACTCCACTCAACACAATGTTCTCCAGGTTCATCCATGCTGCCACAGATGGCAAGAACCCATTCCCTTCCATGGTTGAGCAATATTTAATTTTATATATATTGATGGACACCTAGACTACCTCCACACCTTGGCCATTGTAAACAATGCTGCAATGAACATATGAATGCCCATATCTCCTCGAAGTAGCACTCTTAATTACTTCAGATAAATACTTTGAAGTGGGATTACTGGGTACTTCATTGTCTCTTGTTATAGCCTTTGTTTTAAAGTTTGTTTTGTCTGGTATAAGTCTACCCCAGCATTTTTTTGTTTCCATTTTCATGAAATATCTTTTCCCCATCCTTTTATTTTCTGTCTGTGTGTGTCTTTCAATCTTAAATGAGTCTCTTGTAGGCAGCATATGTAAGGGTTTTGTTTTCTTATCCATTCAGCCCTTCTATGTCTTTTGAATAGAGCATTTAATCCATTTCCAGTGAAAATAGTTGTTGATAAATATGTAGCTTTTGCCATTTTATTATTCATAATTTTTTTTTTTTCGTCTTAAAGAAGTCTCTCTAAGATTCCTTGTAATACTGGTTTGGTGGTGATGAACTCTTTTAGCTTTTTCTTGTCTGGGAAGCTCTTTATCTGTCCTTTGATTTTAAATGATAGCTTCACTGGGTAGAGTAGTCTTGGTTGTAGGTCCTTGCTTTTCATAACATTGAATATTTTGTGCCAATGCCTTCTGGCCTGCAAAGCTTTTGTTGAGAAATCAGCTGACGGTCTTATGGGAGCTCCTTTATAAGTTACTAGTTGCCTTTCTCTTGCTACTTTCATGATTCTCTTTGTCTTTAACCTTTGCCATTTTAATTATAATGTGTCTTGGTGTGGGCCTGTTTGAGTTCATCTTGTTTGGGACTCTCTGCATTTCCTGGACTTGTATGTCTATTTCCTTTGCCACATTAAAATAGTTTTCAGTCATTATTTCTTCAAATAGGTTCCCAATTCCTTGTTTTCTCTCTTCTCCTTCTGGTACCCCTATAATGTGAATGCTGTTACACTATTGTCCCAGAGGTCTCTTAAACTCTCCTCATTTTTTTTGGATTCTTTTTTCTTTTATCTGTTCTGATTGTGTGTTTTTTCTGCTACCTTGTCTTCCAAATCACTGATTCAGTCCTCTGCTTCATCTAATTTGTTGGTGATTCCTTCTATTGCATTCTTCATCTCATTTATTGTATTCTTCACTTCTTACTGATTCTTTTATATGGTTTTGAGGTCCTTTTTTTATGCTTGCTATCTCTTTGTTGAAATTCTCATTAAGTTCCTTGAGCATCTTTATAACCATTGCTTTGAACTCTGTATTTGGTAGGTTGCTTGCCTCCATTTTGTTTAGTTCTTTTTCTGTAGTTTTCTCCTGTTCTTATATTTGGGACTCATTTTTTTTTCTGTTTTCTCATCTTGGCTGTCTCTCTTTGTTTGTTTCTATGTATTAGTTAGACTGCTCTGTCTCCCAGACTTGGCTAGGTGGCCTTATGCAGTGGGTGCCCTATGGGGCCCTGGCAGTCTCCCTGGTCACTTGCTCTGGGTGCTTCAGGAGTGTCCCTTATTGTAAGTTATAGACAAGCCTTGATTCCTATTGGCATTTCAGGGTGAGATTGATCCTCAGGCTGATTGGCTGTGGGGTTTGGCCACATCCACAGCTTATGAACAGCTGTGTGTGGGAGTTCACCACACAGAGCAGGATTTGCCTCAGAAGGCTCTGGTGTCTGCTGAGACCACTCTTTGGGTGTGCCACTTGTAGGGCTATTTGGGTGGTGCTCTGCTGTGGTCTGAAGCCAACCTCCAAGTATGTTGGTTCTGGGGCCTCCTGGGAGGGGCTGTGATGCAGGTCCAGGTCATCTGCTGCCTGTTACTCGCTGGGGGCTAACCTGGTAGGAGCTACAAAGTGATCTGCAGCTGTTTGTTGCTTGTTCTAAACCTGGAGGCATGTGGGAGAGGCCGTGCTTCAAACTGAAGACATCTGCCACCAGTACTGAGCTTGGGGTAACTCTACAAAAAGCCCAGACACCCCACAGCCTCCTCTTTTAAGGTTCAGCTGCTCATAAAGCCTCATTCAGTATGCAAGTTGGGTGAGGCAGGGTCTCAGGGAGTCACTAGAGTGGGAAGAGTTGTGGTCACCAGGTTAATGTAAATTCTGGTTTGGTGCCAGTGATGAGCCTGGAGTGACTCAGCAAAAGTCTCAGAGCACACCAAGTTGCTCTGAGTTGCTGCCCACCTGAAGCTTGCCAGACTCTGATAGTTTTCCAACAAAGAGTGCAATGTGGGCAGGGCTTGCTGCTTCTGGAGAAAGGAGAAAGTGCCCTCAGCATTGTGGGAGTTGTCTGGGGCAAGGTCCCAGCTGAGCTCACCAGACCAATTGAGATTCTATTTGGCCGGTGGAGGAGGGCTCAACACAGGAAAGATGGCACCTGCCTAGCAGTTTCATGGAGGAAGGACCCCACACAGGGAAAATGATGACTATCTTCCAGCCCTTGTCCTGAAGCCACTCACCTCAGTCTGCCCCCCATATGTCTCCAACACCCCTGAGTCAGAATCCCTCCACCAGAGCCCAAGGTGAGTGCCTACGAGTGAGTGAGTCTGTGCACAGGCCATTTAAGGGGACGTCTGGGTTTCCTGCAGCCTTCTGTTCCACTTGGATGGTCGGAATACCCATTGTTTTTCACAGCCAGATGGGCTCTTCTTCCTGGCACCAGTATTCCAGCCTGGAGAGTTTGGTGTGGGGCTGGGTCCCTTGCTTCTCCAGGGTGTGGGGGACCTCTGTGGCAGTGATATCCCTCCTGATTCTCTACAGTCACATGGAGCTTTAGGGTCCATTTCACACCTCTGCTTCTCCTACCAGTCTCAGTATGGCTTCTTCTTTATATTTTTAGTCATAGGACTTCTGTTCCGCTAGACTTCAGATGGTTCTTCAGGTTGATTGTTCTATAATTTAGTTGTAATTTTAATGTATTCACAGAAGGACACAGGCACAATGTTTACCTATTCTGCCATCTTGGATCTCTCTGTAGCCTTAGCAAACTTTCACAGAACTTAGCCGTTACTTTCTGGGTGACTACTTCTCTTGAGTTCACAGGTCCAGACACTATACCGAGTTTCTGGCTCTGCCCAGCTTCAGATGCTTGGCTTGGAGTTAGTAAGATCTTCTCCTCTCTTAGTTCTATACCTATCATTAGCTTCATATTAAAACTTTTTATTGCTCAGTCAATCCCACCAACAATCCTGATGCTCTCCTTCTGGTTCTTCTCTTGTGGGAAGTCTGTATATATTTTTCTCCCTTGTCTCCATGGTTTATGACCTGGCCACTTCTCTCTTTATAAAAGCATCTGGACTGTTTTTTTTTTTTTTTTTTTCCTGTGGGAGTTTACTTCTCTCTCAAAAGATTTCACAAGGTTCTGCTCTACTCCTCCAATACCCTTTCTTGGCTGATTTTCTTAGTTTCCCCTCTTGCCTTCCCTGTCTTGTCTCTTTCCCATCTGGTCTCTGTCCTCCTGTGTGCTTTATGCTTGGTTGCCTCTATTTTACTATTAGATGGTAGTAGGGTATGTTTTCTGGCAGCCCCCAATGGGAGATGGAAGAGGTCTGGTTAGCAAAAGGGGCTGATGAAGCACTGTTGGGAAGGCAGTCTAGAGAAATGAGCATACAGTCTGGAGCCAGAGTAGTATGGTCACACTTGTGTGTGTGTGTGGGTGCATACATGTGTAGTAGACAACAGAAAGCTAGTAAAGGAAACAGAAAAGAAAATCTTAGATAGTTAAAGGAAAGAAATCAAGAAAAATATAAGGCGCTTTAAAGAGGTCCAGAAGAAGAAGGAAGGAGGAAAGTTTTCTGAAGATATTAAAAAGTGTCGAGAACACTCTCTATTCTTACAAAAATAAGCGGTGAAGGCAGAAGCCAAACTACATTTAATTAAGGACAAAATTGGAAAAGAGTTGAAACTCAGGCTCTGGAATCAAATTGTCGGTGTTCAAATCCCAGCATCAACATACACTAGCTAAGTGACAAAGGACCGTCTCCTTGTTTCTCAAGTTTTTTAATCTGTGAAATAGGGATAATAATAGTGCCTATCTCCTAGGACTTTTGTGTGGATTAAATGAAACAATACATGTATTTTACTCGGTCGTCTATCAGAAAAGAAGAACTACTCTAAGTAATATAGAAAACCAAATTTATTATAAGGATTAGTCCCTGCAATTATAGAAACTGGAGGAGGAATTAATGCTGGATGTTGTCTCTTCATGTGCCATTGAGTCTAAAGCAACATTATGTTAACCAAGTCAGCAGTTAAATAAGAAAGCTGGGTGTGGTTGAGAGCAAAGACAAACTGGAACCCATGAGGATGAACTGACACACACATCTGTCTTGCTCCACCTGCAAACTCAGTGCTGTGGCTGACATGCAGGAGAAACTGGTGCCCTTCACCAAGATGCCATACCTGCACATGGAGTAGTTGCAGGTAGAGACAGATCAGGAGATGGAGGAACTGATAGTGACAATGTGAGCCAGCTGCCATAGTGCCTTGTGCCTCATGCTGACCTTCCAGATTTCAAGTCTCACTCAAAATTTCTCTTGTGACCTGCACTGACGTGGAGCCATTCGGGGAAGGGAATTCTGGGAGATGTAGTTCCAGTTTAGCTATGTTGTCACAGTGAAAATCCTACAAAACCACCATACCATGTTAAAGACAGGGTGAATAGTAAATGATGATAATAAATGTTAACTAATGGTATGCTTTAATTAAGGGTCCACTGGAGGTGTATGTTTGAGGTACAGGGAATTACTATGTGAGATAGAAATCCTTCTGCTTCTTCCTGTACTAGTTATTGACACTGTCTCAACTTGGCAGGTTGGTCCTTCGCCCTCTCGCAGCTGTGATAAGAGCACTTTTCCCCTCCTAATGCATAAAAGTCTCCCTTCTTAGCTCTTTTCGAGTAATATTTTCCTCCTGAGAAGAGGCTTATTGCAACTACAGGAACTTTGCTCAAAATGGGAAGTTGGTGTTTTCTATGACAAGTGCCGTAACTGCTCACCTTTGGAGTTCTGGCTTATCTGCTTGTGCTGACATCACTGACTCAGACTCTTTACCCGATTAGGGCAACCCTCTCCCTCAATACCTGCCCCACCAGGTCCCGTAACCTTCCCAGCCTTATTAGGAGAATAGTAGGCTGTTTTTTTTCAAGAAACCACAACCATACTCTGGAGATCCCTGCTGACACTCCATGCATTCCCAGGAAACACTGGTCTTCATGTATAAACTAAATGTGTACATAAGGAGTGAAGAATCTGTAACAAGCCCTCTGATTTATCCCTTCCATGCTTCAGTTTATTTGTATGGAAGATAAGGTTGTCAGCCACCTTCCTCAAAAGGATATTCTGAGGTTTCACATTGGTGACTTGACATTTATTAACCAGGGTCATATGAAAGCCTTGATTTAATCTCCGGAAAAATGCCTTGAGTGTTTCACACATAAGGACCATATAAGCATAAAGAATTTTTCCCATAGCTCTTAAAGGAGGTGGCGGTCAGTCAACATGGGTGTGGGCCAATCCTTGGTGTATTCTGTTTACAGTTGTGTTCAGACAATTTAAGTGGAGAATCAGGAGATCAGTATATACTACTCTGGTTTATTAGCTATTAACTATTCACATACTGAACAATATTTACCATATGATAGCATAGACTCCTTTTAATCAACAGCTTACAATAGGGCAACAGCCTCTTAATAGGATAATACCACTTTTGGGATACAAGAGTAAAAATTTTACAGCTTTCTATGTGCCAGTCACTACATCATGCCATTTCATATAAATATCTCCTTTAATTCTCTCGCAATTCTTCCAGTAGATAGTAATATCTCCAAGGCTCAGTAATTTGTTGAAGGCCACAGGCTAGTAAGGAACTAAATCAGGGTTTCCAACCTTGGTTGTTTATATTAAAAAAAAAATCCATGCTCTTTTTACTATATTATAAAACACTCATAGTTGCCTTCTAGGTCGACAGCTAGCTTGTTAAGCATTTACTTTTTATGTTCTTTTTGTGATAAGGTGGTAATATAAGTAAAGATAAAACAATCTTTTAAGGACAGTAGTTGTTATATTTTAGAGAACACAATTATATTAGTAGTATACCTAGATTTATAAAAGAGCAAATAATGCTGTCACGTTTTTTGTGCCTTTATGAAACAGATTATACTCCTTGGAAGAAGGTTGTATAAGTGGGATCAATAACAGCTGAATTCTTGTGAAGGGAAGGCCAAATACATCCAGTTCTGAAGGAAGCTCCAGGGAACTGAAGAATACAAATGTTGAAGAGAATCCAGAAGTATCATTAAAAAAAAAGCCTACTTGTGCAGTAAAATCATGGTGTCCCAGATCATTCCATTTCTGCTGTTCGGTTGGGGGTGTAATTTCTATTTCTCCAAGAGTCAACTATCACCAAGAATCCCTCATGATTCATTGTCTGTGATGTGATGGAAAAGTGACTTTCTAAAAGTAGTCTATTTGCTGTAATTATGGGAATCTCAAATCAGCAACCCAATAAAAATTATTTTGTGTTCAGCAGGAAAGGAAGATGTTAATAAACAAATGAACACGCATTTCACCCCACCAGTAGTCAGCTGAAGAGCTGAAATAGTGAAACTTTCAGAAGTAGGTATTAAAAAGATGACATGAATCCAGGGAAGAGACATTCTCAGCTCGGCCATGTTGCACAATTGAGAGTGTTTGAAGAAATGTCCTGAGATGCTGACAGTGGAGCTGTGTCCTCTAGGGAAGGAACCAGTGCAAGAGCCTGGAGGGAGAAAGAGAAAGAGGCTTGTTGCTGCTCAGATGTTTAGTTCTAGATGGAGGCTTTCCATGGTGACCAAAGGTTGTATTGTTATTATTTATAATTTTAATGGTCATCTAAATCCTTCTACAGAGAATGGGTCTTGTAAGAAGGAAGACCTTTTACCCTGTGGAGCATTTTGGTGCATTTGGATGTGCAAAGTGAGTGAAGAAGCTGGAGAGAAATACTTTTTTCCTTTAAAAGAATGAGGCAAGTTTAGAGCTCCTGGGGGTACGGTGGGAGGGAGAAGAGAGAGGCAGGGAAGAAGAGGGGGGTGGCAGTGTGTTGGTGGAAAGTCATATGCTAGGACTCCTCCTGGACTTCTTTCTGACATCGTCAGGGCAAGTCTACTAAACTCAGCACATGATTTACGGGAGCGGATTTCTCATAAACAATGGTGAGAAGGCCGAGTTTCGCATCCAGCCTGAGACAGTGCAGAAACAGAAACAGCTTGTGGGGGAATAAGAAGAGGGAGGCAAAGGGGTGCCAGGAGAACATAAGTCTTTGGAAATTTCTAGAGATTTGATGGAGGCTTAATTAATTAATTAGAGATTGGAGTTTATAAATAGATAACATGATTAAAACATAGTAACCAGAAGTGGCTACATAGTTTTATTTTTTTAAATTTATTTTTTCAGCTTTACTGAGATACAAATGACAAATAAAATTGTAAGATATTTCAAGTGTACATTGTGATGATTTGATATTCGTATACATTGTGAAAGGATTCTGCCCATCTAGTTAATGGACATATACATCACCTCACATATTTATCTTTTTTTTTCATAATCTTTTGGTGAGAACATTTAAGTTATACTCGCTTAGTATATTTCAATTATACGATAGTGTTATCAGCTATAGTCACCCAATTATATATTAGATCCTCAGACCTTACTTATCTTATAGCTGAAGGTTTGTACACTTATACCAACCTCTTCCTATTTTCCTCATCCCCCTAGCCCCTGGCAATAATTTTTCTACTAAGTGTTTGATTTATAAAAATATTCCACATATAAGAGATACCATGCAGTATTTGTCTTTCTCTGTTTGACTTATTTCACTTAGCATGCCTTCAAGATCCATCCATGTTGTTGCAAATGGCAGGATTTTCTTCTTTCTCATTGGTGAATAATAATATTCCATTGTATGTATGTGTGTAAAAAGCTCCTTTATCCATTCATTTGTTGACAGATCCTTAAGTTGTTTCCATATCTCAGCTATTTTGAATAATGCTTCAATGAACATGGGCGTGCACATATCTCTTTGATATCCTGTTTTCATTTTCTTTGGACATATACCCAGAAGTAGAATTGCTGGATCACATGGTAGTTCTATTTTTAAATTTTGAGGAACCTTCAACTGTTTATAATAGTGGCTTCACTAATTTACATGGAGGCTTTAGACTTTTTCAGGCCATGGACTAGACACTCCTAAGTAACCCTCTGTAGATTTCAAGGGTTAAAAAACAAACAAACCTAGATGGCACCTCTGTTTGGGAGAAGAATTCAGTTTAATCCCCAAACCAGTTATTGAACATTCACTGTTAGCAGAGAACTGTGCTGAGTACACACGGGAAATAGAGAGATTCAGCTGAACATTCCACAAATGTGTGTTGCTGAAACTATGAAAAAGATCAGTCCCTCCCTTTAAGTTGCTTATAATCAAGTAAGAGAGAAGGACAAGCAAGCACCTGGTTTACAAAGCAGAATGAGGTAGAAAGTCCTGGCAGGGCTTAGACAGCCAGAGAGCAGTCGGTTACAGTGAGAAGTAGGTTCAGAGAGGTTATTCTCACCTCGTGCATGATGTACACTTATAGAGATGTTTTATTGAGTGCTTATGATATATAACATGACTTATGCTAAGATCTTTCTATTTGATTCTCTAAACAACCCAGTGAAATGGGCATTATTTGGCATTTATTTTATGGCTGGGGAAATGGCCTGTAAGTTCACACCGGGGGGTGAGTGGTGAGTCAGACTGGAACCCAGCTAGCCTGAATGCAGAGCTCACACCTGTCACTACACTGCACGGGGGCTGGGACAATTTGTGGGAACATCTGGGCAAAAGGCTCACAGTGCCTCCTTCTTGATGCTAAGGCAAGTCTTATAGTTAATCTAAGTCAACAGACTTATCCAATGCAATTTATTTTTAACATCATTCATAGCTTGAGACTTAAAAGTCATAAAATGCAAACAATTCCCATTCTTTTCCCCCATACCCCACCTGACCTGAGCTGTCTCCAGAAACAAAGATGCAGAGGGGTAGATGCACAAAGGGGCCTTGTGGAGGTAGCCCTGTCATCAAATGCCCTTTAAGCTGTTTTTCTGGAGGTGGTGATGATGGATCTGTAACATCACACCCTCGCCTTGTGACTGGGATTGGAGCTGCATTCCCTGCCAAGGAACAGGACAAAACCATGTCTCTAGTCCAGGTCTTGACCTTGATCGCTATCTTGGTGGGCTTTGCTGATTGATTGAACCTGCTATAGGCAAAGGCCATGGTCATCTGTTGCCATGACCTGGATTTGCTAAGAGGTGGGAGAGTGTGCTGGTTATGACAGATGGGGCCGGGGAGTTTTCTGATGATGCCAGTACTCCGTGGTACTCTGAACTTATCCCAAAAGGTAGTGATTTCTTTCTGCATGGCAATCCAGCATGGCATTCTGGCCTCGAGGAGTTTAGAGGCTACTTACTGAAATAAATTTAAAAAATTACCTCCAGTTAAACATGAAATGTAGATGTCAGTTGAGTGGTTCTCAGGGCTATGTAGTTTTAGAGCCGCTGAGCTTGGTCTGGGGCCACCAGAGGAGACCTCCCTTGCAGGGGCTGGGCTGTCTTCTGTAGACCTGAGGAGCCACTGAGGGGTTTGAGAAAGGAGCCAACAGGAGCAAAGCGATGCTGTAGGAAGACGATTCTGGCTTTGAGGTGTGTGCCAAAGAGCCGCCTCCAAAAAAGGCTTTGCAACGGTGGAGGAGCTGTGAGCACACAGTGCCAGGGTAATGCTGCCAAGCAGGCTGGCAGACCTCGCTGTGCTGCCATGGGTCCCTTCTTGTTGCCCTATATGGCTGTAGACTCTGCCCCTCAGGCACAGGTCTCCCTCTTTTCTAGCAGGCTCCCTCTCTTGTTCCTAAGAGTGTCTTCCCTTCTGTTTCAGCTCTCCCAATGTCAACCGTTTCCTCTGCAACCCCTACAGAATATTGATTTCACCCACAGTGCATGCCATCCCATGAGCCTCTTCTTCGGTATTTTCATCTATCCGAATCACCCCAAGTGTGTTATAGTCTCCTTGTTTCTAACAGTCCTCTCTTGATTAGACCTCTTTTCCCCATGCTTTGTAAGTGACTTATTGCTGTGCAACGATTGATCTGTCTTGAAATAGAAGTATAAAGTGCATTTGAAAGATGAATTGCAGCCAGGGGTGGCAATGCTTATCATCTAACCATCTCCTTATCATTGCACCAGAGCTCATCTCTCAGTCTGTTCCCATATCACACAAAGCCAGAGGTCACTGAGACCCAAATTCACCCTTCCCCTCTAGAAGAAACAGAAATTGGGAGGAGGAAATAGATCATTTACATTATCTACTGAGGCTATGAAATGTACAAGATAGAAGAGAAGTGTTATTTCCTTAAGAGAGCTGGGTTATTTCTGTAGGGTCTGAGTTGCAGTCTTCAGTGGTGGTGGTGATAGGTCAGTGGAAGAGGAAAGGGTTAAAGAGAGCGGTGTATGGGAGACGCCTTCCTGAGACCTAGGCAATCAGACTTTGCTTCTTGTGTATAAAATGAGAAAGGAGTAGCTTTGAAATCACAGAACAAATAGCTTCTTAAATCTCTATCAGGGCCCAGTAGGAATTCCATCTGAGAATGTGGGTGTGCCTGCATGCACCCCTTGGATGCCGTCCTACGGACCAAACTGAGGCATCTTTTTTCACTTCCCTCATCCCCAGAAGCTGGCGCAGTCTATTATTTCCCAAGGAAGGAAATAATAGTTTTGCAGCTGGTTACACATCACTACCATGCTATTGGATATTTCCTATTCTCTTTGCTTAGCTTTTTCTGAGTTTTGGAGCTGAGTTTCTTTGTTCCTAGTCTATGTTTGCAGGCTTCTGTCCTTCTTGGCAATATTTTTAAGACACAACCACATGGTTCAGTTAGATTTCTCCTGTCATCTTTCCACCTTCCCAAGTGGCAGCGTGACGCTGTTTCCTATTGGTGCTGTAACAAATGATACAAACTTACTGGCTTAAACAAGACAAATTTATTGTCTTACAGTCATGGAGGTAAGAAGTCCTAAATGGGTCTCATTGGACTAGGTCCCATAGGCTCTCTTGCTGCGGTCAAGCTTGCAGACTCCATCAGCAACACAAAAATCCTGCAGGTAACAGGACACATCTTCCCTAAAAGTCACGTTAGCATCAATCTGTTGTTACTTCAGCTGGTCCTTTTGAGGGTCTCACATTCCAAACTAAAGTCTCTCAAAATATTTTGTCCTTCAGCGGACACAGATGTCTCCCGGAGGTTCTGAGAAATATAGCCTGCTCGGTATGGCTACTGTGCTAATGATTCTTCACTGACAGCTGCTGCCCCATCCCGCCCCCTACCCAGGGTTGCCCGGGAATCTCATCTGAGTCCAGCTCTGCTTCCCACGACTGCCCTCCTGGCCGAGTCCTTACACCCTCACTGTTCCACTCTCGTTTCCACAGAGTATATGGTACTACCCCTCAGATGGCTGTTCTTTCTGTGAGGACAAGTAAAATTTCTTGGGCCCGAAAGCCCACAGAGTCCTTTATTTCCATCACTGGCTCAAGAAGATTTGCCTTGTACTGCTTCATTGCATTAAATTTTATGGTTTTAGTATTACATGTCTGCAAGAGTTATGGATTCTATGGAACTGATTTCTGAATATGTAAGGTTTTAACTTTTTTCTCTATGATTGAAAGGAGAAGAAACAACTTTGCAGCACTCGGGGTAAGCAGTTTCATGTTTCTGATCTCTCTATAGCATAAAGTCTCTTGTGAGGTCCATCGTGAATATGACAGGAATCTGACCCAAATCATAAGATGTCTGTGATTTTTTTTAAACACTTGTTCCTTCTGCTGTGAAGAAGTCTGTGTATGTGTTTCCATTTTGATGATGTTTTAACTTTTATTAACCTATACATTTTTTTTTCTGGGTTCCTAAACTTCAGGATTGATGTGGGATAGACAAGGTCTTACCTGGATGGCTCACTGTCCTTGGGCAATTTCTCTGGAGATAAGATATGAACCTAAATCTTCTTTGAGATGAGATATAGCACAGATAAACAAGCAACCTCCTCCTTCTATCCCTACACCACGCCCTCAGCCAAACCCACCTCCTCCTCCTCACCAACTCCTCTACCTTCCACCTAATCTTTTACCAATACTGCTAATATTGCTCAAATATTCAACACTATAACATGAAGGGAATACACTGTTGGAAACATACTAAAAAATTAAAAAGAATTACCTCACTGCCACAAAATCTAACTCTACAGAAATATCCTCATCTCCACAAAATATTCTCCTTTATAATCCATAAATTCTAGTGAAACTAAAATGTTTCAGGTATTGGAGAAATTATAAAAGAGAGTTCTGAAAAGCTACCTGACACTTCCAATCTAAAATTGCCTTTTTGGAAAGTGAGAACATTTTGGGCATGAGACCTTTGAAGTTTAGTAGACCCAGTTCCTAGTGGAATCAGCATAGATACAATATATTCTTGAGGTTCATTGTTCTTTGTTGTAGCACTAATCATACATTTTCAGTATTCTTGTTTACAATCTTTCTCAATAGACTCCAACAAATATTTGTTGATTTCACTGCAAAAATAACAGCCATAGTAATGACCAAAGGAAAACCTGTGGTTTAAAACCAGAAGCTTATGGTGCACTGTGTCCAGATGTAGAGTCTTAGGTGTGAATACATTTCATCAGTTCATTGTGTAATTTTTTGGTCCTTACCAGTCTTGTAGGTAGCACACCCTGAAGTTGTGATGTGATTCCACCTAACAGTGATTGCTGATTTCATTGAAAATTTTCTCTCCGTCAAAATTCCTTGACCTAATGTTGAAAATTTCCAGGAATATTTTTGGAACCTCTTCACTTAAAAGTGGTTCCTTTACAGTTCTCTCCAGGGTATTATAGAGAATGTTGATTTAAGAAATGACCTTAGTGATTCATCCTAAATGTGAAAGGGGAACCTGTGGTGGACAGCATTGGATGTCATTTTCTTCCTCCAATGGCTTGCACTAAGGAAGTAATTGGAGGTCCTTGCAAAGTGTCTCTCATTTCAGGCCCTCTGTTGCTTGCTTTTGGCTTCCTTGTCTTTGAGAGAACACCTTAATAAAAATATTAAGGTGCAAAAATAAATGAGAACACAGATGACCTGAATACTTTAAACATTTATTTAGTAGATACATATTGAACTTTATACACTGCAGACATGACTTTTCCACCAGCATCCATTAAACATTTATAAAGATTACTTATATATTAGAGAAAAAAAATAAAATGACAATCCCTCAAAGCAAAAACCACATGGACCATATTTTCTGACTACAATACATAACAGTTTTAATCACACACACACACACACACACACACACACACACACACACACACAAATCTAAGAGAAAAATCAAAACAGTAATTACAGAGTATTTAGAAATGAACAAAAATAGGAACACTTTAATATGGTCAAAGCTGAACTCAGAAGAAAGGTCATAACCTTGGATGATTTTTTTACCCTTAAAAAGAATGAAAGTAAATGAATTAAGCACATAATTTTCAAAAACCTGGTTTAAAAGGAGAAGTTAGACAAAGAAAAATATTTTCATGCATAGAAAAAAATGGGATTAGGCGAGTAATCTGAGAGGCCGAGTAAATGAGGCCAGTGGAGGAAATCTAAAAATGATCTACCATTCTTCTTGGAAATAGGTATTGTACTTTTCCAGGGTATATACTTTTCCAGGATGTCAGTACATCCTGACTTCCATGAAGACATGGAAGATATTCAGTAGCTGTTTAAACTTGATGATGAGATAATAAAAAAAAAATCTGCCATTTTTTCATTTTAAAAGAGGAATATAAAATAAATTGCTATTATCTTAAAATTTCAAAGTATATTTAAAAGTTTCTACTACCCACAGGAAGATTGAGGATTATTTAAAACTCCTTATTGGAAACTGAGAAAAAAATAAAAATAAGGGTAAAAAACTACAGGTGTTGTACAAAACACACAAAGAATGGCAACTGAGCAGAATCTAAAAGGCAATTACAGGATGTCATCAAACTAGTTTTAGTTTTTTGTTTGAATTGTTTACAAGTTTTTGTTTTGGGATCAATCTGTTGAACACACCTGCTCATTCAGTTTTCTGGGGATGTTATTTTGGGCAATGCTGAACCTTCTTTTATTCCCAGATTTATACCAGCCTATGCCTTGCTGGTCAGTATCAGAGCAATATAAAGCTTCTCTTCCTCCTGAAACTTGGGGACCCAGATCCCACTTTCTCCTACTCCCTACAGACTCAGATTCCAGAGTAGATTGTCTTACAGCCTTAGTTTTTACTATAATTGTACAATTTTGTGCTTTTTAGTTTTTCATAGACATTTTAATGACAGAATTTTTTTGTATCATCTCATCAAACCTATTAGGGGGGTACAATATTATACGAAGTTTCTCTACTGCAGCATCCTCCAAACTATGTTCCTTGGAATGTTATAATTGATGTTCATAGGTGTTTCCTGGTTCTAAACCCCCCTTTACAGATTCACCATGAATATTAGGAAATTAAAGGCTTAGAGAAGTCCAGAGTGAAGAAGTATGGTTCACATTTAAAAATCTGAGTTTCTATTTAAGCACACAGCATTTTTTTCACAGCTGCCTGGGCCTGGCGCTAGGCTGGGGTTGACCAGTAGACTTCCTCCCTTGCTCTCTTCTCCTTGGAGCAGCCAGTGACCTGACCAACTTTTGGACTTCTGTGGTGTTTTTCTTGCCTTTTACCGGTACTTGGCACCAGGCTATTTACATATGTTGTGATCTTCCCACTGATTTTAATTTTCTCTCTAATAGCAAAGAGGATTAACTCTAATAAGCTCCTACCATGTGCCACCTCACTGGTTTGCTTTAAATATGTAACCCAGATGCTTGACTCTTCCTCTTGATGGAGGAGTGTGTGTGTGTGTGTGTGTGTGTGTGTGTGTGTGTGTGTGTGTGGTGTGTAGAGTTGAGGGCAAAAGTGGTCTGTGCAATCCACCTTACTATTAGCCCCTGGACATCTACACATTGGCTCTCTTTGCAGCCCCACTGCCCACACTAACGGTGCCTCAGATATCTGCTAGTGATGGAGGTGAAAGAAGTTCTATTCTTCACCTTCTGGAGCCCTGAGGAAGGTTCAAACAGTTCTTTATTTCAAATTCACCATGACAGAATCCAAGTCCTCCGGCCTTGGTGGTGAAGTGTCGGGCACAGCTCCCCTGGTTTAGTTACATATTCACTATCCCTCCGCTGGAGGCAGGGGCAGGTGGGAGGGGGTACAAGGCTGCTCCCTCACATGGACACTGTGCCACCCGACCCCTTTGTTCTCATATTGGCACTTTCCTTCTCTGTCCCCTCATCAGAGTCTGTCTCCAGAGGCCTTCATCTCATCCCCATTCTGAAACTGTGGCCCTTCTTCCAGCCATTTCTTGAGTCTTAGAAACCTTCAAGACTTTAGTAGGTCAGACTATCCTCATTCTTGCCATTTCTGTAGACAGGCAGGAGGAGAAGAAATGGTTGGTTTCTCTCTCTCTCTTTCTCTCAGCATCTGTGGCAATTTGCGCTCTGAGGAACAGTTGCCTTTTTCTCTGATATCTGGATGACTCCAGATCTTGAAGGCACGCTAGATATCTTTCATGTGGAGGGTCACTTGATGTTTGCAAAAATGTTTGGGTCTCATTGTGCAGAAAGAATATTTTTTCTCCTTTCTACCATTGGCTCAAATGACAAAGTTCCTGTTCCAGTTATCTATTTCTGTATAAGAAATCACTCCAAAACTTTGTGACTTAAAAATGAAACCGAACCATATTTATCTTGCTCATAAATCTATAACCTGGGCAGGGTTCTCAGCAGGACCCACTGCTTCTCTGTGATGTCAGCTGAAGAAATGGGTGGTCTCTCTACTGGGCCTCTCCTGCATGGTGGCTTCAGAATAGATCAATTTATGTGGTGGTGACTCAGGGTTCCAAAGGTCAGTGTTCCAAGAGATCAAAGCAGAAGCTGCAAGGACTCTTTTGACCTAGCCTCAGAGGTCACGCGGTATCACTTCTGCTGTATTCTATTGGTCACATAAGACCAGCCCTGATTCAATACGGCAGAGGGCTACACACAGGCAAGAATATCCAGAGGCGGGGATCACTGGGGGCCCTTGGAGGCTGGCTCCCACAGCCGCCCCCTATTCAACTGCAACAGACAAACTGATTTTTTAAAATGTAAATTCAATTTTCATAGCACGTGACAACACCGTACCTAAGAGCTTCAGTGGATATTCCACCAGGAAGAAGAAATCGGAACACATATTTTCTATGCTACTTCCAGCCACTGTGTTGTTTTTTTATTAAATGGAATATTGAATTAGAGGCAAAGAGCATCTGTAGTCCGGCATTCCGTTTTACAGAACGGCAGTCATGTCATGGTATCCCCCGTGGCTTTCAAAGAATCCTTCTGATTCTGTACACTCAGTTTTGCACATTATATCAGAGAGGGAGGAAATTCAGATGCTGGCTTTAAAATGAGAGTAAGGCATCCAAACTACTGTGAAACCAGCAGCCATCCCTTTCCAGCTCCCAACTTCCTGCTGAGCAGCAACAAAAGAAATAAACGAGACTAACGATGCTTTGGTTTGGGAAATGGTGCTCACATGCACAGGATGCATCCACTTAAGTCTTTTAAAAACCAATTGTTCTAATGAGTTTATTGCTCTGTAACAAAATAAATCAAACGGACACTGATTCCAAGGTCATCGTGACACTGATTCCAAGGTCATAGTGAATTGAAGTTTAACCACATTAAAGACTAATAGGATGCAAGTTTGAACAAGGAGAAAGGCATCACAGTATCTTGCATTCTTGTAAACATTAGTACAAGTACAGAATAATAGAGACTCCCCTAGTTAACGCTAAATAGGCCCCAAGTTCCTCCGCTTTCAGAGGCTGAAGCACAAAGGATTCTTTCCCATTTACATCTGCTATGGTAAAATATACTGCCCTAAAGAAGAATGGATTGCAATTTGGCTACGTTTCTCATAAGATGCTGTTGGTTCTCCTCCAGGTTTCTGGTTCTCTGGGAGGTGGACTCAGCCTACAAGAGGGAGTGCTGCAGGATGGCACGAGGGAAAAATGCGGGCCCTAGTACAGAAGATATAAAATGGAAGTGAAACATATCACTGAGGCTTTGGGCCACACTCTCTTCCCCAGCTCCATCTCCTTGGGAAAAGGACTGCATTACTGAAAGGGCTGTATATCCTTCAATAAGTAACGGGGTAAGTAACCTTACCCCTACTCTGTCCTTTGTCTCTATGCCTTGTGTCCTGCTCTGTCACCTCTGTTGGTCACTAGAGCAGTAGGGGGGAACTCCCTGTCGGCCACCTTTGGACAGACCAGGTCTTTGCAGTTGGTCTGCAAAGTGTCACCACATCAACTTAGCTCTCACATCTAATGTACATCACCAGGATTTCTTCGGAGGACAGAAGAGACAGCACAAACACAAAGTGAGGGGCCCCGAGGTGAGCCCTGGAATGTTGGGGACTAGGAAGTATGACTTCCTGATGCTCACAGAGAGACTGCTTGGGGTCTCAAATGTAACGATGCTCATTGGTTGGTACTGAGGACAAAGGTCTGGAACCAGAATCACATTTGTCTACATGGATCTGAACCTCACCCTGGGGCCACACTGCAAACTGGAGTCCACTCCAGCAGGTTAACTTAGGCCACATGGGCAGGGACGGAGTTGAGTCCTGGGAGACAGCTGTGGTTACCACCCTGCTGCTGCCACCAGGTAGGATTCTCGCTCGGCCAGAGACTCTTTCAGCCACATCCCCACCTTGGGCAGCCTGGATATGCTGTGCAATGGACCCTCTGTCTTGTGGCTATTTCTCCACAGCCTCAGGCCCTTGAGTCTTGTCTCACTGTTTCCTGGGTGGCTGGGTCAGTGTGACAGCTCCTCTTGGTTGACACAGTGTGAGATGAGGCATTGCAGCAGAGCTTGCTTATTGCAAGAGGAGGAGGGGCCAGCAATCAGACGTTTTCTAGGACATCCAGGGGGACGAGGCCTCTCTTCTTTCCACTGAGGACTCTGATAAAGCCATCTTGTTCTTCTTCAGAAGTCAGGCAGATCTGAATGCCAAGGAAGAAAAAAAACCAAAGTGTGAATAAGAAAGAAGCTAGAACCTGCAGCATGAATCCCTGCTGACTAAGGTCAGCAGAATATCAAATTGGAAAAGGGAGAGCAGTGTCAGGGTGGGAAATTTTGACTCTGTGAGAAAAAGTTTTGGTAAAAAGATAGGCAGAACCCTGGGTTTGGAAATAGGTCCAGTCATTGAATGTTTTCTGAGATCCAGCTTGACGAAAGAGGATCAAGGAAAGCTTGAGAATCTACCATCTCAGGAAGCCGTGGCAGAGTGGAAACTTTCCCTTTCATTTGGAGGTAGAATGGAAAGATCAGAAGATTAGTCTGGGTAGAAAAGGGTGGAAGTGAGGGAGAACCAGAGGAACTCCTTTGGGCAATGAAGGGGGTGACCAACTTGCATTAGTTTGCTTGGGACTTCCTCAATTTTGGCACTGCAAGTCCAACATCCTGGGAAATCCCTCATTCCCAAACAAACTGGATGTTTGATTATCCTAGCAAATATTTTACTCATCAGGCCAAGTCAGAGATAACTCAGTAGTCTATGGACCCTCAATTCCCTCCTTTTTGCTTTTACTCATTCATTCGGCACATTTTCATTGGGTGCCTACTACGTATGTGCTAGTAACCATTCCAGAAGCTGGGAAAGTAGTGGAAAAAAAAAAAAAAAGACAGATCGCTGTTCTCATACAGCTGATTGAGCAGACCTGGGAAGACATTTCATTGAGTAATTTTATGTGTGATGAATGCAAGGGTCATGGTATTTTGATCACTGATTATTCAGTGACCAACACTTAGCAACCTGACAATATACACAATTAATATTTTTTGAATGAATTAATGAGTGAAGAAAAGGGTGCCAATGTAACAATTATGGCAATCTTATCTAGCCTAGGGGGTAAGACAAATATCCCTGAAGAAGTGACATTTAAGCAAAGAGAGGGGAGTATTGTGGGAGGGAGGGAAAAGTGAGTAGAAAATGAACAAATTCCAGTGTCAAGAGATTGTGCCACTTTAGAGTGACTAGCTAGAGCAGTAGTTAGAACGGTGGATGGAGGTGGTGAATAGTGTCAGATAAAGCCAAAAATGCTGGCAGGGCTCAGAATGTGCAGGAAACCCATGGTAAGCCCTGCTAAGTCCCGTAGCTGATGTTCTAGACCTGTCTCATTGATTGGAACTGGGTCACAAGCCACGCAGCCAACCAGCAAGGAGAATAAGACCAATTCAATCAATTCAGTTAGGATTTACTTAAATTATGGAAAGCAGAGATGGACAAGAGAATGAAAATCAAGGCTCTGTAGTACGGGAAAAGCACAAAAATGACTATTGGTATCCACAAACAGTTGGGTGTTAAAGGATTTTAAGTGGAAGAAAGAGATCGATTTCTTTAAAGTAGTTCTTTATTCTTTCTTTTCTTCTTCCCTCATCTCCCCTCTTCTCTTCTTCTCTTGTTACCTATTGTCATTCTTTCCTTTCTCCTGTCTCCTCTCCTTTCCTTCCTTCCTTGCTCTCCTCCTCCCTCTCTCTTTTCAGACAGAAGACTTCCAAAGGCTGAACCAATTTTCTTCCCACTGCTGACCAGTCCTGACCTGTGCACTCAGCTTGCTAACAACAGTGTAGACCTGACTTGGGTGCATCACGTGTGTAGCAGTGGTGAGCTGAGCATTTCAATGCCAAGGTGGGTGCAGTCTATACAGAACAGAAGCACCCCACATATTCAGCACTCCATCTTCAGCCAGCCCAGTGCTTACCTGGCTATCAAGCCCAGCTACACTCAGCTCCTTAGCATTACTCAGAGACTTTGCTTTCCTAATAGGAAACATAAAAGTTATGGTTTTCTATCGTAAAAGCCTTACCCCATTTCTTGCCCTATGTCCCAGAGCCTAGACTCTTTGCTGGGTTGCAGGTTCAACTTGGTAGTTAAACACTCAGCTTTAAATTTTTGGTCTTTTCGTGTTAATTAGAGTTGTTGTTGTTGTTATTATTACTTTAATACCACTCATCCATATTTCTGCTCTGGTGTCTGCATTTATAGCTCTACCACCCTCCTGCTTTCACACCCCCTAGTGTTTAAAGACTATGGGAGCGGACTGGATTTTCCACACTCCTGTCTCTACTTGATATCTGGTTGCTGACCCACTCACTGGTACTCCCTTTCTTCTCCTGTATTGCTCCAAATTCTGCTACCTGACAGTGAAGTGCCCCTATTGTCTCAGTCCCATTTTGCTCCTATTTGGCTAAAGTCCTACAGTCTAACCAACTTGGGGGAGCACGTGTACTATTAACATCAAAGGTTGTCCTCTGCGTTGCCTCCAAACTCCTTAGCATTCCAATGTGCTGCCACTTATAAAAGATAAGCAATCATTTTATTTAAAAAATGATATATATTTTTCTTGCCTATCACTTCTGGACTGAGTCTTTCCCTCAAAATACCCATGAAAAGACAGGGGGTTGGAGGTGGAGAAGAAAGGTCATAACATTAATGCCGAGACTGAAGGCAATTCCACCAGCGGACTGGAATTTCCATAAGACCTTTGGAGTTGAACTCATTGATGACTGAAGCAAGTTGTGCTGCTAGATTAAGGATAAAAAGAAGAGAATTCCCCCTCTAAGGTCTGTCCCAGGCTCAGAGATTCAGCATCTGTCCAGATCAGAAAACCGGCCAGCCATTTCTCTTTTACTATGGGCTCTACTTTCTGATGTAGCCAAAATATACTTTTTCCTTCTCACACTACCCTCTTTCCAACCAATGCCTCTCTTTCTACATCTATTAGCAGACTGTTGTCCTCCAAGAAAGATAAATGACAGGAAGTAGGGCAAATTAGAAATGGCACAAATGTTTCCTGGAGGCAAGTCCCCAGCACATAAAACACAGTGGATGGGAATGGAGACAGAAAGACTGTGGGAGGTCTCGCAAGAAGGCGAAAGTAGTTTTTCATGAACTGCAGGAATTTAGAACGCTGGGGGCAAGAGCAATGATGATGAAAGGAAATCCTAACTCAGCCCAGCAGACCGAAGTATGATGAATGCCTCTTAGATTCCAGAAGTTACTATGAGCCAGGCATAACTACCTGTGCCTCCAACCAAGCACCTCTGAAGACACGGGAGTGGACCCTGAGCTGGACCCACCCTGATCCACTCATCTTTTCATCTGGGAAACCTCAGCTCTGCACCGATCACTCCTCGTCCTAGGATAAGTAAATCGCTTGAGGCAGACACTGTTGGTTGATATCAATAGTCATTTCTGCTCTTCTTCCCTTGCAGCAGAGCCCTGGCTTTGTTCTGTTGTCGATCCCTATGCTACATGACTCAGGAAAATCCTAATGGTCCCAGTCTGTTTCCATTCTTCTTGCTAGTGATTCTCTTAGTGCTTCCCATGGGACTTAGTTTCAGCCAATGAACCAGGATGGGAGGTGTGTTTTCCTCTTCAAAGAGATAGACTAGGAAGAAAATCTTTCCTTATCTGGAAGGGATTCTTGGTGTAGCTGCAGTCATCTGTGACCATGAAGGGAGGTGGCTAATATTTCAAAATGGCAGAGCTGAAGAGTGGAAGAATCTGGATCCCTGACTATGGGATCAAGCTGCTGAATTACAAATTGAAGAACTTGCTTGTAACCAGAACTTTTATTATAGGAGTAAAAAACTACCATTTGAAGTTGATTCAATTGGAAGATTAGTTCAAAGTGCATTAGTTCACTATTGCTGTTATAACAAATTACCACAAATGTAGTGATTGTAAACAACACAGTTCTATAGGTCTGATGTCTGGTGGGCTCAGCTAGTTTTCTCTGCTTTGGGTTTCACAAGATCAAAATCAAGAAGTCAACAAGGTACTATTATTATAATTATTATTTTTGCATTTCTCTAGGAGATAATTCAGTTCCAGGCTTATTTAGGTCATTGTCAAATTCAGTTCCTTGTGATTGTAGGACTAAGGTCCCTGTCTCCTTGCTGGCTGTCATCCAGGGATCATTTTCAGCTTCCAGAAGTCACCTGCATTCCCTAACTTGCGGTCCTTCCTGTACCTTCAAACCCAATAAGGGTGAGAGGAGTCCTTTTCACATTTAATCTCTCTGTGATCTACTCTTCTGCCTCATCTCTCTTCTACCCTCTTCTGCTGCATCTCTCTGACACCAGCCAGATACATTTACTGTTTTTAAGGGCTCAAGTGATTCGCTAGGCCAACCTTGACAATTTAGGATATTTCCTGTCACAGAGTCTATAACCGTAATCACATCTGTAAGTCCATTTTCCATGAAATCTGGATTTGTTTTCTTTGGCTGCTATAACAAATTAGCACAAATTTAGTGGCTTGAGACAGCGCAAATTTATTATCTTGCAGTTCTGAAGATCAGAAATTCTAAAATGAAGGTGTTGTCCAGGCTGCATTTCTTCTGGAGACTTTAAGAATCTGTTTCCTTGCCTTCAGCTTCTAGAGGCCACTTTCATTCCTTGGCTCCTGACACCTTCCTTCATCTTCGAGGCCAGCAGCATAACATCTTCAAATCTCTCTCTGATCTCTGCTTCCATCCTCACATTCATTTCTCTGACTCTGACCCTCTTGTCTTTCTCTTATAAGGACTCCTGTGATTACACTGGGCTCACCTGGATAATACAGGAGAATCTCCCATCTCAAGATCCTTAACCATATCTGCAGAATCCCTTTTGCCATGTAAGGTAACATATTCAAAGTTTGGGGATTAGATCATGAGGCTGTTATTCTGCTTGCCACAAGACGAATGGATCAAGACTATTAATATAAAACATTAAAAATATTGGAGAAAATATGTGCCTATAAGTGAAAGAATAATTTTCAGATATATTGAATGAAGTAGGTTAAAAGGAGGACTTGGCCTCAATGTTTTGAGAGAATTTCTTGAGGTGAAGAGTGATGTAATGAGATGCAAAGAGAACATGCTGCAGAGGAAAGGAGGCTGATCGAGAAGAAAACACTACAAGGCAATAAGTACTAAGTTAAAATAATTATTTCTTCACGTAGGTTGTTAATCTCTTTCTTTCTTTCTTCTTCTTTTGGTACCCCTATGACACAAATGTTATTATGCTTAATGTTGTCCTGGAGGTCTCTTAAACTCTCTCTTTTTTTTTTTTTTTTTGATTCTTTTTTCTTTTTGCTGTTCTAATCAGGTGTTTCTGCTACCTTATCTTACAAATTGCTGATTCAATCTAGTGCTTCATCTAGTCTCCTGGTGATTCCTTCTAGTGCATTCTTTGTTTCAGATATTGTATTCTTCACTTCTGACTGGTTCATTTTTATGGTTTCTATGTCCTTTTTTATGCTTGGTATCTCTTTGTTGAAATTCTCACTAAGTTCCTTGAGCATCTTTCCTTATAACTATTGTTTTGAATTCTGTATCTGGTAGGTTGCTTGCCTCCATTTTGTTTAGTTCTTTTTCTGGGGTTTTCTCCTGTTATTTCATTTGGGATGTATTTCTTTGTTTTCTTGTTTTGGATGCCTCTCTGTTTGTTTCTACGTATTAGCTAGATCTGCTATGTTCCCCATTCTTGGTCAGGTGGCCTTATGTAGTATGTGCCCAGTGGGGTCCAGAGGCACAGTCTACAGTCTCCCTGGTAACTTGTACCGGGTGTTCCAGGAGTATTCCTTGTGTGGGTTGTGTGTGCCTTCCTGTTATAATTGAGCCTTGGTTGCTATTAGCATGTCAGTGGGTGAGATTGACCCTCAGGTTGATTGGCTGTGGGGTTTGGCCACATCCACAGCTTACATGCTGCTATGCAGGGGGCTTACCCCACTGAATGGTATTTGCCCCCCAGGCTGTGGTGCTTGTTGAGACCACATTTTGGATGTGCCACTTGTGGGGCTAATCGGGCTATGCTCTGAAGCCAACCTCCAAGTATGTTGGTTCTGGGGCCTTTTGCTAGGGGCTCTGGTGCAGGCCCAGGTCACCCATTGCCTGTGACTGTTCATGGCTACCTGGTAGGAGCTGCAAAGTGACCTGCAGTTGTTTGCTGCCTGTGCTAAACCTGGAGGTGCATGGGAGAGGTCATGCTATGAACCGAGGACATTTGCCACCAGTACTGGGCCTGGGGTAGCTCTGCAAAGAGCCAGGAGACCCCAAGGCCTGCTGCCACCTGCCAGCTCCGTTAAGGTTCAGCCACTGATAGAGCCTTGTACGATATGAAAGTTGGATAAGTCAGGGTCTCAGGGAATCACTAGAGTGGGAAGAGTTGTGGTCAGCAGGTTAATATAAATTTTGGTTTGGTGCCAGTCTGAGCCTGGAGCTACTCAGCAAAAGTCTCAGAGCACACCAAGGCCAGTCGCTGCCTGTTGGGGGCCTGCCGGACTCTGACAGTTTTCCAAGAAAGAGTGCAATGTGGGCAGGGCTGGCTGCACCTGGAGAAAATGCCTCTGGCATTGGGGAAGTTGTGGGTGTCTCGGTTTCCGTGAGTCAGCAGGGTGGAGCCTAGGAGCTCACCAGGCCAATGAAATTCAGATTTGGCCATGGTGGGGGCGGACTCAACACAGAAAAGATGGCAGCCGCTGCTGGCTGCATGGGAGAAGGACCTCACACAGGGAAAAGGCCGACTGTATTCCAGTCCCTCCCTTGAAGCCACACACCTCAGTCTGCCCCTTGTATGTCTCCGACTCTTCCTGAGTCACCGTCCCTTCACTGGAGCCCAAGGTGAGTGCCTGCGAGCGAGTGAGTCTTGTGCATGGGCCGTTTAAGAGGACGTCTGGGTTTCCCGCGGTCTTCCATCCCACCCGGATGGTTGGAATCCCCGCTGTTTTTCACAGCCAGATGTTGTGGCTTGTTGTGGCTTGTCTTCTTGCCACCATACTCCGGGCTTGGGAGCCTGGTGTGTGGGGCTGGGGTTCCTTGCTCCTTTAGGGGTGCTGGAATCTTCATGACCAAGATATCCCTCCTGATTCCCAAATGCCAAATGGAGGTTTGGGGCCTGTTCTGTGTCTCCGCCCCTCCTACCAGTCTCGATGTGGCTTCTTTGTTATAGTTTTAGTCATAGGACTTCTGTTTGGCTTGACTTCAGGAGGTTCTCCAGGTTGATTGTTCTATAATTTAGTTGTAATTTTAATGTGTTCATGGAAGGATGCAGGCACAGTGTTTATCTACTCCACCATCTTGCATTTCTCTTAAAAACTGTGTTTTCATAAGCATTCAGTGATTAAGTTAAAAAAATAGTTTGGGAAACTAAATAGAATATGATATCAAAATATGAATTAGATGAAAGTTTAGTAGGAAATATGTTGATAATAGCTTGATGGTTGAATTACCTGTGATCTTTATTTACATTTTTCTACTTTTGGGGTTATTTTCCAATTTTCTCCACAATAAATGCAGTTCAATTTTATAATCTAAAAATAATTTATTTTTTTTCTTTAAAGATGGATAGAACACAAACGATAAATAAAAACAGTTCTATAGGGATGACATAACTCTAGGATGAAAAGTATTTAAAAATACTTTATGATATTTAAAGTTGATTTATAAAGACATTTTTAAAATTTCAAAAGTGCAGAAAACATACTCATGTCAGTGCAGACTCTAGTTGTGTTCACAACAAAAGGGTAACTTAATTCTATTTGGTGACAAGGCTTCTGTGAAAAAATAATACAATAACTGAGACAAATTAATCCCAAAGGCAGAAATGTGATTTAATCAAAGAGATGCATTGCATTTATTTTCAGAATCAAATTTCTTCTATTTCCTTGCTAACGACCATTTGTTTATATTTTTAGAGTTATAAATATCATATTGGCTATTTTCTTATGCTTACTAGGTAATTTTAGGTGGCATTGGCCATTGCAGATGAATTCTCCATTAGGCTTTACTCTGAACGGTGATGGCAGCAAGGGAAATGAGCTTGCTAAGCACCCGTGTTGGCCAGGCACTGTGGGGCTTTACACAGGTGATGACATTTGACTCTCACCTCCAAATCAAGAAGGAGATGCTGGGGCTTTACACAGATGATGACATTTTACCCTCATCTCCAAATCAAGGAGCTGCTACTACACAGATTTTACAGATGAGAATATTGATATTCACAGGTAACTTTGCCAAAATCCCACAGGCTAGAGATCCATTTCTGTGTGACACTAGAATCCATGTTCTTGCTACTACATTATACTTCCCTCAATTAACAAGCATGTTTTGAAATTTTACACTTAAAGTAATTTAGGATACTAAAGGGAAACAAATTTTGAATTTTTTTCTCAATAATAGATTTTTAAAATGTAAATGTTCTTTCAAGTGGGTGACATTTTTCAAAAATTGGTTATCACATAATGGCAAAGATTGAAAATAGAAATTTGTGTAGCAGTAAAGAGATTTTAGTGGCTTTTGTTGACCAGTATGCGATTGGAAATAAAAATGCCTTCAGTTCTTACAAAACTGTTAGGTTGGTGCAAAAGTAATTCCAGTTTAAAAGGTTAAAAATAATTGCAAAAACTGCAATTACTTTTGCATCAACCTTCTACTACAGGACTTCAAGTGAGGTAATAAAAGTGAAGGTCACTCTCAAAGTTTCACTTTGCTCACAACACCTGAGAGTTTGTAAAAGAGACTGATACTCTGCCTTTATCCTGAGGGGTTCTGTTTCAGCAGGTCTCAGGTGGAGTCAAGAATTTTCATTTTCAGCAAGACCCCAGGTGATTCTGATTCAGGGGGTCCAAAGATCATGCCTTAATATACATGAGGCTGGACAAATATCTGGGGTTATGGCACTTTCCTAAGGAATTCTGGTCAGATCACGTAGTTCCAAGTTCAGGCTGAAAAGCGATGTTGTGTCTTGAGCATGTCTAATTGAAGAGGCTGGGTTGTCTGGCTTTCCCCTCACCCTGCCGATTGTTAGTTCCACTGTGAGAGTGGAAAATGCAGGTGTAAACCCATTCCCAGAAAATGTTTATTTTGGGAAATATGGCCAAGAAATTGATAGAAGTCATTGAACAGATGTTTTGCTTCTGGAAATTGATCAACTTGAGCAGACTTTAATTTGCCTTCTGGTTTCATTGATTTGTATTTTAATAGCATAAAAACAATGTTTAATCTCAAACAGGAAGAGCAAGATTATTCTGAGAAAAAAAATCAAACATCCTGGCAAAATTATTTAATAACACTTTGCCAAAAAAAGATGAACATCCTTCCCAAACTTATTTCATTCCAAAGACTTTCCAAATTTTTGGAACAGGAAGGATACAGCTGGGTAAACTTGGAGAAGTTTGAAACACTGGCATGGAATCCAGCTGGGAAACATGCTCATTTGCTTTGTTGGCGTATGTGTGGCATTAGAGATGGGGTCTTAGTCTGATCAGGATGAGTCCATTGCCTGGAATCAAGAATGACTCAGGAGGGTGCCCACATGAGCAAGAACTCATTTTTAAGGCGCCCTCTGGTCCTAGGGCACTTGCCTTTATGACATGTGCCTTCCCTGGGAACCGAACTAAATAAATGGTGCTGTACTGTTCAGAGTTTGTTTCACATTGTCCAGGGCGCGTGGCTCAGTGAAAGGTATTGATTTGGAGCTTGCAGACCTATGTTTAAGTCTGGTCACTTAGCAGGTTTTTGCCTTCTTGAGCAAGGCACGTGACCTCTGTGAGCCTTTGTTTCCTCATTTATAAAATATAAATAGTGACTAACCTATAAAATTCATAGGGCATATATGGAACCTCGAATAAAATGTATATAAGCTTTATAAATATTGTATAATATATATGTATGACATTTAAAAATAATAGTAGTGGTAACACTGATAACAATTGTTAGTTATTGTGACAATGTCTAAGAGAATTTTAATCTGTTCTTTCATTCTGTGTGAACCAGAGATTGGAGATAAAAGGTTCTCTCTCATGAAGCAGATGTAAAAACAGGGCATCATAATCCAAAAAGGAATAGCTGTGAGAGTTTTGCACATATTATTGTGGGAGACAGCGTGGTTTATACAATCTGTCAGGGATACAGGGTGTGGTGGGGTCCCCCAGAGGTACTGTTGTTAAGGGGAGTCCCTCAGATGCCACTGGTCTTTATAGGCAGATGATGGCTTCTGTTATCTCTAGGGAGCACATGGGCAAGCAATGTGTTGGACAAACACCAGCTCTAGGGAAAATGAGCAATTTTGGGCAGAAAATGAAGGAGCAGGAGATCTTAAGCAAGGTGTATTTCATGCTGGCACATTGACGGCTTTTGATCTCTTTAAACATACTTGTACTTATATATTCTGTTCACAAGGGACCAGGTAAAGGAGAGGTTGTGTAATTTTTCAAAATGCAGTCTGTCCTAAAATCGGCATACCTTGTAAGCTGTTTTTATAAGTAGGAAGAATGCAGATTTCAAGTAAAACTGTGAAACCAGAGAGCCCCGTGACCCATTTTCCTAAGGATATAAGAGATTTTAATAACCCCAAACCACTAGATGGCATACACCTCTGGAGGATACTTGCATTTCTATAAGCAACAGCTACTGCAATTAGATGCAGTAACGGTGGGATGTGGTGGTGATGGTGGTGGTGGTGGTGTGTGTTTGTGTTTATGCCTGTGGGCATGTGCAAGATCGAGGCCCAGGAAAAATCGCAGCAATCCTGTGTACATTTCCACTAACTGATTCAAAAGACTGAGTATTTTTAACTTCGCTTCTTTTAAAATTTAGTTTTTAAAAATTTACACTATGAAAGTAATTTACATGGAAAGAAAAAAGCCATTAAACAAATCTTCCATTTTTTTTCTGTTTTCCTTCATGTTCGTATTAATTTTTTTACCACTATTGTATCATTAATGTTTAACTTACTCCTTTACTGTTTATAAAACCATCATGTAAGATGGTGATACAGTATTTGAAGATCTCTATCCTCTTGCCTAGGTCTGTCCTCAGTTCTCCAGAGAGAGGAGGTCTGACTGGACATGTCCCAGCAGGGCTTTATCATCATCTGTTAAAGCATCTCCTTTCTGGTCCTGCCTGGAAGGTCATCAGGCCATCTTGTCTCCTGTGCCAGTTTTGTCACATTCCTTCCTGATCTCTCGTTCTCCTATGGGCCATCTGGTGCTGTAGGATCCTGAGATTCAGACAGGCCTGTGGTGTGGTGGCAGTGGTGGGGTTGTGGTGAGGAGCCCATCTGGTTCCCTATGTTTCTAATAATAAAGGGCATCAGACCCCATTTTCCTCTCTCCCTTTGTATTTACCTTGGGAGAGTGGTGAGTGGGATCTGGGTCTGAATTCCAGCATTCTGTCCATAATACTGTCACAACACCATCAAAACTGCCCTGGTTCCTAACACTAGCCACTATAGAAAGTATCATGTTATTGTTGACTTACTCACCCCATTGTGCAAATTTTCTTATTCTCACCATATGGACACCACTGTGACAATTATTATCTGTTTTTGCATAAAGTTTCCCCCTCCCTGCCATATTTTAGATTATTTTCTTTGCTACATTATAGATAATGAAATTTATTCATTCATGAGGTGGAACAATTTCATGGCTCTTAATACATGGCAACAAATCACTAGACAAAATGAGTGAACTAATGTATCCTAGCATTTATAAACATGCCAATTTCACTGACTCCATCCCCAGCCTTTGTTGTAATGTATAGGAAAAATTATATTCCAAATTATTTATCTCTCATATTTCGTAACTTTTACTTACTTGAATGTAAAGGGAGGGGAAATTTAAGATTTTTAAAAGCTGTTCCTCTGCATTATAATTTTAAAAAAGATTTTTCTTTTAGAGATTCTTTTGAATAGCCATAAAAAGATAAATCATTATTTTTTGAGGATATATTTGTTAGTTTGAAAGCGATTAAGTCATTTGGAGCCAAGTGTGGCATATAAAATGGTTGATCAAGTTGGGTAAACAATTTTGAAAAAAGTTATAAATCAGATAAAATTATAAAGTAATGGCTGATTTTCTTGTGGGACTTGGAAACTGTCTTTGAAGGCAATTCCCAAACCGACAATCAAGATGTGTTTTGAGCAACTCTACTGAGGAAGGAGAGTATTAAAATCATTAGTGCAATTTTCATTTTGTATTTCTTTGTAGGGTGAGCCTCATCATTTTAAACCAGAGGTATTGATTGCCTCAGAAAATATCAGAATTGTTGTATTATGAATGCAGATAGAAGCAGTGGCAAGCTTTTGACTTCCAACATGGGAAATTTGAGTTAACTGAGACTTTATTAGGAGAGAAAATAAATTTCTAATGTCTAATTTCCTAAAACATCCCCAAGTATATTAACAGCAATCTTAGAGGTCTGAGTATCTGAGGGTATTTTAGTCTGAAGTGAGGATACTGGACATGACATGAAGGGAGTTGTAGTTCGAGACGGGGTAGGAGGAAAACCTCCCTCTGCTGGAAGAAGACAAAGAGAGGCAGAACAAGACAAAAGCTGAGCTGTGCGTGTCTTCTTACCTCTTTGCCTCTGTCAACATTCCAGGAGTGAGATGGGAGTGCCTAAAGCAAGGAAGTGAAGGCATATACTTACAGAGTGTTCATGCCTCACTTCTCAGGGAATTGACGTCACCATAATGAACTTCACATTTAACATGACAGTGGCACAAGATGGCACCAGACACCTCTACATGAGGTGTAGGGGGAATATCTAAGACATGGACCTGAGGTAGTTCCTAGTTATGGAGTGGTGTGAAGGTGTCATGGTTTCCAGTGTGCAGGCAGAAGCTTGGATAAGGAAACCTGAGAGGGGTCTTTGTGACTGAAGGCAAATGCAGTGAACTGTGGAACACAGTGTCAAATAGCAACAAAATATTCCCAAGAGACCAGGAAAAATTAACCATACATTAGTGGAGGTCAGCACAGAGCCCAAACTGGAGCAGCTGCTCACATCAGAGACCAGCAGTCCTCAGAGAAAAGGATGGAGACTAGATATCCTCACCCTCCTGCCATGATACGTACATTTCCTCTTGTAAACAGATATTACCAAGTGAGCTTCTTAACTTTTTAGTTTTACATGTTTAGATCCTACTACACTAATATTATTGGAGTAAGCATATCTTTTCTCAAAGTGAATACTTTGAATGTGACCCTACTCATTGAGAAATATATGTAGTGCTATGTTTGTTAAAATGACTCCTACCCTATTTTGGTCATACTTGGTATATGTTGTATACTTTACTCACCTGGTTCTCTTTCAGTGTTATCTGCCCCTGTTCCTTACACCCAATGAAGGTTCTAACACATCTAAAAATCTTCTCATTTTGTTGTACTCTCTGAACAAAGTTGGCTGGAAAGAAGCCAATCCTGTCTTGAATTTTCCCCTGAAAGGAAAAAGGAGGCATGCATCCACAATTGTAGCATTCATTGTAATTATAGTAACCAAATGATTTTTTTTCTTAAAGAAAGAGAAACACTTACTTTCCACCAGTCTTCATTGGAGTCCTCTAGAAGAGTAATCATGTCTCCCGGTCTAAAAAAGAGTGAATGAGTTGGGTGGGAAAGTCAAGAGGGGAGAAAAGAAAAAACGGTATTTAAAAGTTGGAAGTAATAGTTTTTCATTTATACAAACAGTACTAAAATAAATAGAAATAAAATTAGCATGACTACACCAGTTCTTCATGCCCAGAAAAAATAATTTTGTTAGATATTGAAACTAAGTGTGGTTTCTATGCTGTATTAAAAAAATAATCCTTAGTTTTATTTTTATACATAGATGATCATATTTGCATTGTAAAAAAACTCCAAAATTTGGAAGTTGATAAGTTTCAGGTGCTAGTTGCCCTTTGTAGTTTGCCCTACGATCCTCCTCCCATTGCTCAGAGGGGACCAGTGTTAATGGTTTCCTGTCTCTCCTTCTAGACCCTTTCAATGCGCTTACATGTAGATATATACAGGTAATTTGATTTTTCTTTTCTTAAATATTGACATCTAGAGTTAGTCATTATTTTTATCATTATCTATGTTTTCTCAGTATCTTTTTGAAAGCTGTATCCTTTTGCTTAGCTCCACTTTCCAGGCCTGCCACCTTTTGCGTTGCTATAATTTGGAACTTTACTCTAGACATGTGTGTGTGTGTGTGTGTGTGTGTGTGTGTGTGTGTGATCTTTCATCAAGAATTACTTGGGTTTAACTGAAGATTTACATGTTTTTGTTGATGTGGTGGTTATTTGCCACTTCTCGATTTTCACATCCACATGTGAAAATGAGTGTTTTGAGTGTTTGGATGTGCGTTTTAATTCCTTCTACTCAGCCCTTGCTGGAGCTTTTACAATCTGAAGACTCATGTTATTTTCAACCTAGGAAAATTTTTAACTATGGTTTTTACCGTTTTTTCCCACTCATTTTCTCTCTTCTTTCTTTCTAGAACTTTCAGTCAACACATGCTGGACTTTCTGAATCAATTATCCACACCTTTTGTCTTTCTTACACATTTCCTAACATTTTTCTCCATCGAAGTTCTTAAAATTTTTCTCAATGTTATCTTTCTGATCACTTATTTTGTGTTTAGGCTCGTCTCTTCTATCATTTAATACATCTAATAGATGCCCCTGGTTCCTTACTCCCAATGAAGGTTCTAACACTCCTTTTTAAGAATTTTTAAGAAAAAAATAAATTTCCAAGGGTTCTTTATTATTTTCTAAAGTTTCCTTTTCATATTTGCTGCTTTCTGTTATGGATGCAATATTATAATGGATTTTTTTCTTTTCTTTTTTTTTTGGGAGGGCACAGCTCACCGTGGCCCATGCGGGGCTCGAACCTGCAACGTTGGTGCTAACAGCACCACGCTCTAAACAACTGAGCTAACTGGCCATCCCCTTATAATGGATCCTTCTGAGGATATTATTATATTTTTTAAAACAATATTTCTTCTCTTTATTGAATTCTTTATTTCCTCTAGGATTAGTTGGCTTATTCTTTACCTTATCACTTCTCCTTCTTATCAATGGATTTTCTCCAACATCTGTGTTTCTTGGTTGTTTCTTTATAGTATTTACTGGAAATAGAGGTAGTTGTGGGTAGCTGGGTGAGTTTCTTTGTGATTACATACATCTGTGTCTGTAATGGCTCTCTCTCCCAAGTGTGAGGGCTAATTTCAGGCCCTGTTTAAGAGAGCAGGGTATGTCCGTCGATATATCTCATTTTTGGATGCATGAATAGGAGGCAAGCTGTCTGGGGGCCTCCTACCTCTACTCCAATGGCTAAAAGAATGAGGGCTTTCTTAACGTTGGTGAGGGAGAAGATAAGCTTGTTTTCCTGCTGAGTAGAGCCACCTTTCCCTTCCCCCAATGCTCTCAAGAAGGTCTGGAGGTCCAGAGTTATCTAAGCACAGTTCTTATTCTTGCTCAGACTTCTGTGCTCACACAGGAGCCCTCCTTAGGCATGGGTTCCCTTTCTTTCAAGTACAGGTATTGATTGAATTCTGGAGTCGAACAACATTGCTGCCAAACATCACTGCTCATTGTAAGCACTGATGTGATGCTATATCTACAGGTAGGACTCAGTATCAGCTATATATTGCTATGACAATGCTGTGTAACAAATAGCCACAAAACCTCAATGGCTCAATCCCATGCTTGGGTGCTGGCTTGCTGTTGGCTGAGATGACCGGGGTGACTTTGCTCTTTCCCATGGTTCTCATACCCCGGAAGGCTAGTTTGGATATTCATGGCAATGCCAGAGTTTCAAGAATAGCAAATGGAAACAGGCAACACAGAAAGCCCCTAAGCCCTTGGCTCAGAACTACATTGTCACTTCTGCCTCATTTTATTGGGCAAAGCCAGTCAAGAGGCCAGTCCAGACTCAAGGGATGGGGTAACAGGCACCACCTCTGTGGTGAGAGGAACTGCAAAGTCTCACGGCAAAGGGCATGAATACAGGGAAGGGCAAAGAATTGGGCTATAATGCAATCAAGCCATCAGAGACACCTCATGCTCTTCTATGAATCTGCTGTGAGTTCAGTATCTCTGTATGTGCTCTTACTTCTAAAGTTTTTTTTTTTTATTTTTCCCCTGAGTACTCTGGTCTCTGCTCATCTTCATTTTTCTCAACTCGATTCTATTTGTTGTAGTCTGCCAGGAAACTCTCAGGATTTGGGGGTCTCTGATAGTATTATTTCTTGTTTTCTGGTACTGTTATGGACGTATTCTTTAAAAAATATATGTATTTTCTGACATTTTAAGGGACTAAAGCAAGAGGGGAAGTAGATTTGTGTGCTCATTTTGCTCTTCTGATTCAATCTCCTCTGCTGTCATTTTCAATTCTCAGTTAATATCTATCTTCGTAGGGGATTCCAAATATAACAGGCTTGTTGCACCTGAAACATTAAACACAACTGGCATTTGGGTATTCCAGCAGTCACAGTTTCATGCTGATGCCACAGAAAGTGAGATGGCTGAAAATCACTCTTTTCCCAGGTGAGGGATTTAATTAAGCAGCAAGGATGAAAGTCAATGCAGAAAAATCTGTCTAGCTCCAGCAGATTTTATTTAACCTAATAACCTAACAAACCATGTGTTGGTATCAACTACAAAGACTTCACAGGTGGTTTGGTAGCAATCGTTCAGTAGGGAATAAAGCTGGAGATTAGGGGAGGCACCTTTTCCTAAGTGTGCAAAAGGCTGCTGCCTGAACCCAACCTCTATTTTTCTAGTCTAGATAGAGACTCACTTTTTCCTGTGCCCAGAAGTGGACAGTCCCTGAGTCCATGGCCCATGTTAACTAAACCACACAGTAGAATAAGGCAATCCCTGAAATACAAGCTATAATTTTATGAGAACCACCAGGCATACTCCTGACAGCGTGATAGAGATTCTGTTCCTGAAAAAGAGCTCCGCCAGCATCAGAAAGTGGTTTGGTGAGCAAGGGGAGTTACATTCATCCAATGTGTTCTTTTTATATTTTAAATGTACCTACTCATTTAACACATATTCTAGGATGCTGACTCTGAAAGAGCCATTTTTCCAGGCACTGGGTATGCTCTGGTGGATAAAGTCCTCACTGAGGCTAATATTCTAGTGAGAAAGTTGCATAATAAACAAGCAAGATTATAATAAAACAATAAATACATAATGTGTATATGTTGTGAATTGTCTTAAGGGCAATGAAGGAATTAAACCGGATGCAGTCATAAAGAAGAGTAGATGCCTGACAGTAGTCAATGCTCTAACCATCTTATGGAGACAGTGAATGTCTCCTTTTCACTGGAGGGAGGAACTTGCTCTAGGGCAGCCCTTGAATCCAAGACAGCAGCTGTCTAACATTTGGGTCAGCCTGTGGATTTGTGCTGCCCCACACCCCTGCCTGGCATCAGCCGTCAATCTCAGCATTCTTTCCCCCTGAGCCTGCACTCAGACTTAGAATGAGTCCTTTTTAACACTGGGCCCCAGGCGGTGGATCTGAGGAGGCATGCAAGATAAAACCACTCTGTGTAATACAATGTTTTACATTTATTTTTTTAAATGTGTTTTGACCCAGTTTTTAAATTCTGGCTAGAGGCTGCTCAGTTCCCCTTAAGCAGCTGGTTAAATCAATACCCCAACCCCTTCCCTTTGGGCTCTAAAACTCCAGGCCACTAGGCACCACCAGCTCCAGCCCTAACTGCTCCGAGGGCCAGGTACCAGACAACTAGGGACAGCCCTTATGCCCTGGAGCCAGGGAAATGATCCCAGTTAACTAATTCACGGGGAGCCTGGGAAACCCAGCTAAGCCCAGCTGTTGGCCACACCTGAGCTGCCCCTAGAGCTCCCGCTTGCTGTTATGTGACTCCCAGAGGCCCATGTGGCCTTGTGTGGCAGGCCTTCACTCTCAACTGGGAGTTCTCTTCTCAAACCAGTTCTCCACTTAGTTCTTTTCTCTCCCCCGTGGTGTTGGGGTGCTATGTCCTGCCATCAAAGAACTAAATCCAAACATTCTGCCCACCTGCTCTTCATAGGGAGTGCCTTGCCATTGCTTCCCAAGGAATGGAGGCCTAATGCCTACAATTCTCCTTCCTCTCATTGGTCCTAGGATGGACATTGCTGGTGTATTGACACCCTGCCTCCAATTGTTTCATACTTCTGGGCTGACCAGGACCCATTCCACGGAACAATTTTTTCTTAGTTCCGGTATCACACTCCAAATGTGTTCAGAGAAAGCCCTGCTCTGGTCTAACAGCTATTCTCTTTTTTACAGGTAACTTGATGATCCTGCTCCATTATGTGTAGATTTTATAATTTAACTCCTTATTTCTAAAGTCATGGGGATGAACTTGTCAGGCCCTCAAATACTTATAAAAGGTTCCCTTTGCTTAATTCAATCAGTGCGTCCTAAGTTCAGGTACAAATTCTGCTTGAACTGGAACTCAGAATTATATAGCATGATACAAAGAATAACACAATTCATAAACAATGGAAGCATCCGTTTCTTATTTGTTGCAGATAGATCAGAGTGCCACAGATGGCCTGTTTTTGTTTGCTCAGTAAAATTTGTATTGGGCCCAGAAGAAGATTTTCAGTTTGGTTATATCATGGTTTTACAGAAAGTCTTGAACTATTGAGGGAACTATGAGCTATCAACAAAAGTAGGAATAAAATAACGAAAGCTAACTACAGAATTGTGGTTTAATCTGTGAGCGTGCCTGTGTGTTTATGTGGTTCTGCATGTTGCTATCTGGGTTCATTTTCAGCACTCTTTTGCTTCTCTCATTTCTCAATTTTCCGCTTAGACATAAGAGCCCATCTCTTCTCCCACCAGGTGAACTGGTTTCAGGGACTCGGAGAGCACCGTGTGCACTGATGATATGAATGATGCAAGTGGAGCCGAGCCAGCTAGAGGGAACTCTTCTGCAAGGTGTTAGGAAGGTGCCTTGGTATTTTGTGGGTCGGAGCTCCGGGAGGGTGGAGTGTGAGTTGTCCGGAGGTCCCCCCTTGCCCAGCCTCTCTCCATTCCCCATGTAGAGCACAGAGTCCTAGGACTGGAGACCCTGACACCTCCTGATGAGGTCACTGCTTCTGAGAAATACCGTCCCCATTGTCTGGGATAACCTGAGACCTCACACTGGTCCTCTTTTGGAAGACATGGTCAAGGCAGGATGCCCTGGGCCTTCTATGCTTTCGTAATGGTTGGGATATACCGCATATTTTGGAAAACAAAGGATATTTGTCTTTCTTTACCCCTTCATCTCTGCCTATGGAGACGAAGAAAATTATATGACATTCAAGTATTTCTTGAATGCTTATGACATATTAGATTTTGAGTGTGCACCAAGTGTACAGAGATGAATAAATTTTTCTAAGCATCAGTTGTCTTATCTGAAGGTGAAGATAATAATTGAATCCACCTCATCAATAGTTTTGAGGACTAAGTGAGGTGATACTTATAAAGAAATGTAGATAAGCCCATAACAGATGGTGGCTATTGTGGTGAAAACATCATTACTGCCCTCAAGATGTTGATAATCTTAAAGGGGAAAGCCATGTAAACTGGTAATTTATAATAAGTGTCATCGTTGAATGAGAAGAAATAGGCCTGGGGGCACAAACAAGTGTGGACCTGAAACAAAAATCCCAAACATATGTGCCTTTTTAAGACTCAGCTACCTCATTTATATTTGTGTAATTATAAACCATGCACAACAAATACATAATGAACTATATTTACTTTGCAAAGCTGCTGTGTGGATTAAATGAGACTACATACGTGGAAGTCTTTAGCACTGTGACTGATATACAATAAGGGTTTACAAATTACATTTCCTCCTAAAAATATAAATCTTCATTTGGAAATTAGAAGATCTAGTGATTACTACCTTTTAATTGAGTGCCCTCTTAGGTGTTTGGAAGGGACAGTTAGTTAATGAAATAGTCTTGTAAGTGGCCCCTGACACTGTCCTTGGGTATGATTCAGAGCTTCTGGAAAGCTTTTTCCCTCTCTTTTACATTCCGCATCTCTCTTGCCCCTCCACTCCAGGTGTGGCAAGGCCTGGGGGCTGGAGCTAATATGCTACCACCCAGGGGCTGATTGCAATGTAGAGGCTGGAAGGATTGAGGAGGGCAGCCAAATAGCCTGGAGCAGAACAACAATGTTCACTGAGTGATGTGAGCATGACATGTTGCATTTTCATGCAAGAAAGAAGGTTCAGAGAGCCTTCACAGTAATACGCAGGGGTTAAATCCACTTCTAACACCCTTAGATCAAGCTGCCTCTTGTACTACCCAAGCCTTGTGAGAACTCATCAGAACTCGCCATTTTAATCTGCAAGTACTTTGAGATATCTTTAATATTTCTCACCCTTTCCCATTCATTAAGCAAAAAGAACCCCCAAGGAAGCTTACAGCAACCATCCTCACTCAGCCAAAATAGATGTCCTAGAAAAACCAGGCTAAGGGGAACAGAAGAAGCAGCCAGCCAAACTGGTCCATTAATTTTAAATCTACTGCTTAATTTTTCACTAGACCTATTTTTCAATTTCCGTAATCCTGGTATAGAGCCATTTAGTCTGAGAACATGGGTAGGTAACAAGGAACTCTTGAACTACACAATTTGATTTTGTCTTAAGCCTGGTATCCATAAGACTGCCAGCACTTTCCCACATTAAAAGACTAGCTCAGAGAAAAAGCATTCAGCTAAAGGGAAATTTGGATGGGATTTGGTAAATTTTCCTGAACTGTCGTGGATCACGCTCTCCAGGACCTAATTGAAAGAGGCATTTGAGTGAGAGGGAGGCTGCTAAACACATTAGTGACATTTGGGAAGATCTGGGTTCCTTGACACAGTGCAGCATCAGAACATAATATGCATCAGAGACTTCCCTCAAATAGCCTTAATTGCATTTTGATGTCCTGGTGACTGTGAAGATTATTTTTAAATCAAATTGGTGCATTAGAATTACATTTAGTTTTAATTAAGTTGATGCATTTGCCAAGCAGTAATGTACTTAGAGAATGGAAACAAGACACCCAGGGAGTCTTATTCTGGCTGACTCTGTCTCAAGGGCTCTTCTCTTCTTATTTTATGGAGGGTGTATAAAACCTTACAGAGTGAGGGACATCATCACGTAAGTTATAGCCAAAAATCCAGTGTGGACCATATACTGAGTATCGGCACTGCGAATCAGAACACTCGCATTCTGGTTGGGGCTATGCCACTGGCCCACTGAGTATCTTTGGATAAGTCACAGTTGTTCTCAAATCTGACAGATAGTCAGAATCCAGAGGAACATTTAACATATAGATTTCCAAATGGGATTTGACTCTCTAGACCTGAGTGGAGCCCAGGAATCTCTATTTTAATAATACTCTCCAGCAGATTCTTATGGCTTCTAACAAGTATTAACCATCTTCACCACAGTTTTCTCCTCTGTAAAATACTACTTGCTCGGATAACCCAACAGATTTGCCAAAAGAATTCAAGGGGATGTCAGAGAAAATTGTGAAAGACTTTGAAATGGGCAAATAAGATTATTGATCTGGGTTTCTAACTCACCTTTCCAGGTCACCTCCCCCTTTCAATGTCTGAGCTGTTATTTTACATTTCCACAAGTTGTAGAAAACTGATGATACGTACAAGTGACTCTTGTCCATAGAAATGCAAGTGAATTGTGTCTGGTGGAATCTAATGAATCATTACCTGGTGAATACTGACCACTTTTGCATGAATCTGTAAATTCATACCAGCACTCGTCATTACCTACATACACGCGGTGCTTGAATTCTCCTTTGAATCAAATGTGATACATTACTGATTCTCTCATTAATTAATGAGTCTAGTAAAATTCTGACATGTGTACATTTTATATTTGTATAAGAGTCATGATTTTACTTTAATTTTTAAAAATTATCCTTGAACGAGAGTGACTTTTCATTAACTCATTCTATAGGATACAAGCTTCCTGGTCTTACAAATACGCTTAACAATCTTAACAGACTTGTAAGAAGTGATGTGAGTGGCAACAGGGGATAAATTAATACATTGTCTGATCCTGCTGATTAAAATATAATTGTCAACCTTATCAGAGAGGAAACCTACCACAATCAAGGTAGGATAGAAAGTTTGGGGTAAGAGGAAGATAAGTGGACTTATAGCTTGCCTCCCTGGGTTACAGCCCTGAGTCTCTACTTTCTACCTGTGAGTTCTCAGTCCTGGTTCTTCTACCTTATCCCCTAAAGGGTAAAGAACCATAAATTTTCTCATTTGAATATGAACAAAACACTAGATGCTTTAAGTTTTACGGAATTTTAAGATAGTCTTTCCAGAATGAAGCTGGAGTGAATGTGGTTATCTCAATATGCTCCTGCTCCTGCAATGAATTTGCACCACCTCTTTTGTAATGGAGTTTGCATGTGCCCCCCATTTGGTACCTCTTAAAGTAATTCTCTTGTTCAGCTATTTTACCTATTCTTCCCTTATCCTTCCTTCATTGGAGAGAGAGAATGACTGCTCACTCACCAAGCTGCACAAGCACCCATGTCCCCTTTCCTGGCTTGGCTGTGACGTCACCTCCTTGCAAAGCCTTCTCTGACTTCCCAAGGCTGCTTGGACGCCCCCGTGAGGTGCTGTAGCAGCATCCTGGATTCTCTCCTGACCCCAAGATCTCACGCTGAAGTGTACCTTCTCGTTTCCTCTTATGCCAGCCCCCAGCCTATGACCACCTGAGCTTTTTGAGGACAGGCTCTATCCGTTGTTCACCCAGCAGAGAGTAGATGTTCATTCATGACATGATGAGCGGCGGATAGATGAAACACATCCTGGAAACAGCCATACAAGGGTTAAAATCAGTTTTAACTCGATTTCCAATGGTGCTTTGAAAAAATCAGAAAGAGATGAATTCAGCCCATCTCATCTGCAGAGGTTCTTGTGAATTTTAGCTAATGAGACAACTGGTTGCCTGGTTTCATTCAGACTCACCCATGGAAAGAATCTGAGACTCACTGCTTCCAAGAGAGAGTCTGGTGATTCAAGAATCTAAATCTTAATTTCGGGTTATAAAAGAAGACAGGTTTTTCTTTAAAGCCCCCCAAAATTATGTGTACTGACTCACATTGAAATAACAGTTGATATGTATCCTAGAATTTAATACATTGAAAAAGCAGTTCCGCTTTTCCTCTCTTGCCTCATAAGATTTGTGTCACTTCTCTCCCTCTTGTTCCTCCCCCGCCCTCCATAATGAAACATGGCTACTACATAAATCTGTTTGGGGAGGACTAATAAAAATGAAAATGTCTTAGATGTGGGAAACCAACGTAGATTCTTTGGAATAGGCATTATATGGTCACTAAAATATGCATTTGATCCTTTAAGTCTTTTATTTACCCTTTTTAAAGATTTTTATTAAAATATAGCTAACATACAATATTATATTAGTTTCAGTGTACATGGTAGTTATTCAACACTACCCACCTGGCCCTGCAGTTATTACCATATTATTGGTTTAATTCCCTATGCTAAAGAAATGATCACCATGATAAATTCAGCAACCATCTGACACCATACCACGCTATCATAATATTATTGACTGTATTCCCTATGCTGTATATTACATCCCCAAGACTTTTTTGTTTTATACCTGGAACTTTGAACCACTTATTCCTCTTTATCTTTTCCCCCATTAAAATTTTTTTCAATTACAGGTGACATTCAATATTATATTAATTTCAGGTGTACAGCATAGTAGTTAGACATTCATATAATTTATGAAGTGATCCCCCTGACTAGTACCCACCTGGCACTATACATAGTTATTACCATATTATTTACTATATTCCCTATGCTTTACTTTACATCCCCATGACTATTTTATAATTACCAATTTGTATTTCTTAATTCCTTCCCCTTTTTCACCCTTCCTCATCCCTCTCCCATCTGGCGATCATCAAAGTGTTCTCTGTATCTATGAGTCTGTTTCTGTTTCGTTTGTTTGTTTGTGTATTTTGTTCTTTAGATTCCACTTACACGTGAAATCATATGACATTTATCTTTCACTATCTGACTTCACTACACTCAGCACAATACCTTCTAGGTCCATCCATGTTGTCTCAGTTAGCAAGATTTCATTCTGTTTTATGGCGAAGTAATATTCCATTGTATATATGTACCACCTCTTCTTTATCCATTCATCCATTCAGGGACACCCAGGTTGCTTTCATATATTGGCTATTGTAAATAATGCTTCAATGAACATATGGATGAACATGTCCCCTCAAAGTAGTGTTTTGGGTTTCTTCAGATGAATACCCAGAAGTGGGATTGCTAGGTCTTTCTTTGTCTCTTGTTATAGTCTTTGCTTTAAAGTCTATTTTGTCTGGTATAAATCTTGCTACCCACACTTTTTGTTTGTTTGTTTCCATTTTCATGAAATATCTTTTTCATCCCTTTACTTTCATTCTGTGTTTGTCTTTCGATCTGAAGTGAGTCTCTTGTAGGCAGCGTATGTAAGAGTCTTGTTTTCTTGTCCATTCAGTTCCCCTATCTTTTGATTGGAGCATTTAATCCATTTACATTGAAAGTAATTATTGATAGGTATGTAGTTATTGCCATTTTATTATTCATATTCATTTTTTTTCCATCTTAAAGAAGTCCCTCTAAGATTCCTTGTAATACTGGTTTAGTGGTAATGAACTCCTTTAGCTTTTTCTTGTCTGGGAAGATTTTTATCTGTTCTTGGATTCTAAGCTTTGCTGGATAGAGCAATCCTGGTTGCAGGTCCTTGCTTTTCATCACTTTGAATATTTTGTGCAAATCCCTTCTGGCCTGGAAAGTTTCTGTTGAGAAATCAGCTGTCAGTCTCATGGGAGCTCCCTTGTAGGTAACTAATTGCTTTTCTTTTGCTGCTTTTTTAAGATTCTCTCTTTGTTTTTAACCTTTGGTATTTTAATTATAGTGTGTCTTGGTGTGGGCCTCTTTGGGTTCATCTTGTTTGGGACTCTGCACTTCTTGGGCTTCTATATCTATTTCCTTCACCAGGTTAGGGAAGTTTCCAGTCATTATTTCTTCACATAGGTTTTCATTTCCTTGCTCTTTTTCTTCTCCTTCTGGTACCCCTATAATGTGAATGTGAGTATATTTTATGTTGTTCCAGAAGCTCCTTAAACTGTCCTCATTTTTTTGGAATCTTTTTTCTTTTTGCTATTCTGATTGGGTTTTTCTGCTACCTTATCTTCTAAATCACTGATTCGATCCTCTGCTTCACCTAATCTGCTGTTGATACCCTGTAATGTATTCTTCATTTCAGTTATTGTATTGTTTATTTCTGACTGGTTCTTTTTTATGCTTTCTATCTCCATTTTTATGTCTTCTATCTCTTTGTTGATGTTTCCCCTGATATCATTGAGCATCCTTATAAACTGTTTTTGGAACTCTGCATTTGTTGGATTGCTTGTCTTCATTTTGTTTAGTTCTTTTTCTGGAGCTTTGTTCTGTTTTTTTATTTGAGATGTGTTTCTTTGTTGCTCCATTTTGGCTGCCTCCATGTGTTTGTTTCTACGTAATAGGTAGGGTTGCTATGTCTCCTGGTCTTAGTAGAGTGGTCTTATGTAGTAGGTGTCCTGGCGGGCCCAGTGTCACAGTCCCTTGGTCGCCAGAGCCAGGAGTTCCAGGTGTGTCCCTTGTGTGGGTTGTATATGTCCTCCTATTGTAGTTGAGCCTTAGTTGCTATTTGTACATCAATGGGATGAATTGACCCTTGGGCTCATTGGTTGTGAGGACTGGCTTTTACTATAGTGACAGAGCTGTTGTGCAGGGACTGACCTTATGGAGAAGGATTTGCTTTAGCAGGGCTCTGGTATCTGCTCAGTCAGCCCTTTGGGTGTGTCATCCTTGGATAAGGCTGGGTGATATTCTAGCTTGGTTCAAAGCTAGCCACAGGGCATGCCAGACTCAGGGTCACCTAGGAGACCTGCTGCTGGCCAAATTCAGCTGAAGTCTATGCCCTTCCCAGGGCCACCTGGCATGAGTCACAGAGCAATTTGCAGATGGCTGCTACCTGCTCTGTGCTTGGAGGTGCCTTGAGAGGGAAATCTGGGAACCTAGGCCAGCTGTCCTTAGTGCTGGGATTGGCGCTGCTCAGACTGAGATATGGGACATGCAGAAGCCAGATGCTGCTTGTTTGGGTTTTGTGAACCTTTGAGAGACTTTAGGAAAGTCTGTAGCATGAGCCAAGGCAGGTGGTTTGTATTAAAGCCACTGGAAGTCGCTTGGGTGGGCTCAAAAGTTAGGTGAGGCATGGTCTCAGAATCACCAGGGCTGAGCCAATTGTGCTAAGCTGGCTGATGGAGACTCAGATATGGCAGCTGCCTGTGACTGCACGCTGGGAAAGGGGAGAGCTTAACAAAAAAAACAATGGCTCCACCAGCTCCTCCGTCTAGGAGAAAACTGCCCCTCCAGCCCTTGTCTTGAAGCCAGACATCTCAGTTTCCCCCATATGTCCCTGTCACTTCTCCAGCTGCTGCCCCAGTGCTATCTCAGAGTCAGCAATTCTGTAAGCGAGTAAGTCCATGCTCAGTCCCTTTAAGAGGAACGCCTGGGACTCCAGCTGCCCTCTGTCTCACTCAGCCACAATCTCTGCTGGTTTTCACAACCAAAAATTATGGAGACTTCACTCCCTGGCACTGGAACCCTGGCTGGGGTGCCTGGTGTGGCTTTGGGACCCCTTGCTCCTTTGTGGGCAACCTCCTCAGCCGAGATATCCCTACGATTTTTAATGGTCACATGCGGGTGTGGGACCAGCCTGTTCTGCATCTCTGCCCCTCCTACCAGTCTCAAGGTGGCTTCTTCTGTATGTCCTTAGTTGTAAGGCTTCAGTTCAGCTAGACTTCAAGTGATTCTTAAAGATGGTTGCTTTGTAGTTTAGTTGTAATTTGATGTGGTCATGAGAGAAGGTAAGCACAGCATTTACCTGGTACATCATCTTGACCGGAACTCTTTCTTTTATTTACTCTTGATCCTATATTTCAGTCTCTCTGTGATGTTTTATGGGTTTGTGTTTACTTGGAGTTATTTACATCTGCTGATTATTTACATGATACATCAACTCAGCAAAAAGCCATAAAAAATTAGTCTTATTGATTTTTAAAAGATGTCTTGGTATGAATAATAAATGATGGCTCTGAGACTATTTGCAGACTACTGAACCCCAAAACAGTGAGGATAATGGGACTGGTTATATTGTTAATATGGAGGGCAGGATTTACTTTCTTCAAAAAGCTAAGCGTGTATTATTAAGTTCTTGTTAATAATTGTGTGTGTGTGTGTGTGTATGAATGAATGTGTACTTGAGTGTGCATGAGTATGTGTGTGTGTGCATGTGAGTGTGAGTGTGTGACTGTGTGGTCATGGAGCTCTGAGTGTGAGTGTGTGAGAGTGTATGTGCACATGTAAGTGCATCACACACACATACTCACCCACTTGGCCAAGAGGATGATTTGACACATGGCCAATGTGAATGCACACTGTGGTATATAATGATAATGATATCAGTGCTGATTATAGTGGGGTTCTCCAATTTACATGTCAAGTAGCGTTGTAAAGGGCCTTGCTTGTGAATTAAGCTGGCAGTCCAGAAAGTGTAATTTTCCAAACTCTTTAAAAAACAACTTGGTAATAAGGGTTATTGGTGGAAATTGTTAGAGACCCTTAATTACAGAAGGTCATCTACTTACTATACAAGCTCATTACACTCAGAGGAACCTGAGTGGCTCTCTAATGCTTCCAGACTGCAAATCATCAGTAATAATTAGAGATCCCACCCATGATGGCCTCACATACTTCATGTCAGTGGTAAAATTCCATGCCTATGGCGTGTCATGTCAGCAACTGCAAAACCTACTTAGAAGATTAAGGACAGAGTATCACAGCCTCCTTGCCTCTGAACCAATTAGATAAAATCTCATTGGATGTGCTCATAGGCCAAAGAGAGCCTTTGTGTTTTCTCTACTAAATATCCTTAGGGTAGTGTTAATGAGGTTGCTCGGAAGACTAGGAAATAAAACATATTGTGAAAGGATGCAAATTCTGAAGAGAAGGTATCTAAAATATACTGTGCACCTCGCTTTGTACAGGACATGAAATTCCACATTTCATTTACATTATCTTGTTAAATGAAATATTAAATGAAATATCCTCCCTAGGATTGAAAAAACTGAGGCTCCATGAGATCAGTTTGCTCAAATTGGTGCAGCTAGTGAGGATCAGAACTGGAAGGAAGGTCAGGTCTATGTGGCTCCCAGATATTGCTCTTTTCTGTCCTGCTACCTGTTCTTTCCTATCTCTGCCCGTGACGGTGGAAAGATAGGGCATTATCATGAGATGTGAGCTCCTGAAGTTTGGAAAGGTAACGGTTAATGAATTTACAAAGGAAGTTTATTTTGCACTGAAACTGTAGCAAAACAGACTGTGTGGAGCCTTTGTCGTTAGACAGCATTTGGAGACTAATGAGAACCACAGCACTTCTAAGAGGAGTACTTAGCGCCTTAAGAATAAGGGGGCAGCACCTGGCTTCTCATCTCTGCGGCTCATTCCTCCACCCTCAACAGTGAGTGCTCAGTAAAGAGGTACCGTAGCAGGGATTCTTGCAAATTGTCTTAAACCCTTTGTTCTTTATGAATACAACCATGGGCTAATTTGGTCTCCTTTTCTATAATTTCTTCTTGACCAATAGTTTCATCATGGGGAGAAGGTGCTTCTCTAGGAAACAGTTCCTGGCTAACCCCTCTGAGCTTGGTTTGCTTCCTCTGTTACAGTTTCCATTATATCATCATGTACTTGATGTGCCCACTAATTGTAGATGTCAGGCACAGCATTAGTTCCTTTCATCTCCACAATATTCATTTGTTCATTCATTAAATATCTATTAAGCATCTACTATATTTCGAGAACTGTACTACACAGATATCAAGGTTAGCAATTATGGATTTGTTCTCAGGAAGGTGAACCAAAGAATTCCAGAAATACATAAATCTAAGTTGAGAAAAGTGCTTTAAAGGAAAGAAACATGGCGTCATGAAAGTATATAACAGAGAAAACTCAGATTGTGGGTATCAGGAAAGGCTGCATCAAGAAAGCAAAACCTGAGCTGGGATATAGTGTGTTCATGATAATCACTGGAATTGTGTGTGTGTGTGTGTGTGTGTGTGTGTGTGAGTGTGTGTTGTGATGATAGTGGTGTTGGGTGGATAGGAGGGTGGGAGAAGGGAGGAGCAGACTGCAGGAAGAAAAATCCCTTGGCAGGTGGTAGTGGGGTCCTTCTGCGGAAGGAAAGAGGTTATTGTGGGTAGAGCAGAGAGGTGAGAACACAAAGTAGAGATGTCATCAGGGATGAGACCGTATGGATTCGGGAGGTCCCTGAAAATATTCTGGTCTTTACACATGGGAACTGGGAGGACACTGGATAGTTTTAAGCAAAGATATATTTGTCATGAGCAGACCTAAAGCAGGCATAATGATTATGTTCTTTTACAAGAGAACAAGCAAAGGCTCGGATGAGCTTCATAGGGGAGGGGTCGTACAGCTAGTAAGAGGCCTAACTTGGACTCAAACCCATGTCAAGTGATGCCCACACTTTTTTTCTTAAACATGTAGTGAACCCTTGTTGATATGATCATTCTCTTTCTCTCATTTCTCAAATCTGTAAAGGAAGCATCTACTTCTGGAGGATGAATAGAACTGATTGGACCTAACATTAGTAAGCTCCTACTCTGTACCAGATATTGTTATCTTATTTAATCACAGCCAACCTATCGGGGCAGGCCTTGTATTCCTATTTTCCAGATAAGAAAAAGGAGGTTCAGAAAGTGAGGTAATGTGCTCTATTGTTAGAAAGTAGAGTAGCTGGCATTTGAATCCATTTTATCTGACTCCATAGTGTAGACAACCCCCAGTACACCGTCCTGTCACCTTAGAGTCCTCTCCACTCAACATGGATGAGGAGGGAAGAGTGGGAGGCAAGAGTAGAAACACAGAGTCCAGGTAGGGCCTGCTATACCAACCCAGGAGAGAGGTGAAGGTTAGGATGGCTACAGTAGATTTGAGGCAAAGACAACCAGCAGGACTTGAACAGTAAATACCGTTTGAGCACAAGGCAAAGGGAAGCCTCTGGTGGCTGGCTTGAAGCCTGGGCAGATGGTGACTTCACCGTGGGGAGCAGGTTTGTGGGAGGGACTGTGGAGCTGCTGCGTGCCATGCACTCCTAGAGTAGGCAGGTAGGGATGTGTATCTGGAAGTCGATAGAGAGATCTGGACTGCTGGCTGTTGGCAGAAAATCTTTCCTGATTACTAAGCAGGTATGTAACAAATGCTTGCTGAAGCGGTGATTCATCTGCTCTGATCTCTGACGGTTGGTTTCGCCAGTGGGGCCTTCTTTGCCCTCAAGCTCACATTCCTAACACCCCCTGTACTCTCACGTTCTTTGTTCTCTTTCCTGAAGACAATGCCCAGCGGGCGCCCCTGGATCAGAATGCAGGTGGATAAGAATGGTATTTTGTTAAAAGGGATTCTTTTCTACCTTATGGTTTAAGGAGAAAACAATAATTCACAAAGTCCCAGTTCCTCATTCAAGGAATTTCACCAAATCCCCAAAGCACGGCCTTACACATTCTAAATCAAGTGCCTGGCTTTTAAAATGGGATCCTACAATCTCTTGGCAAAAGAAAAAAAAATGTAAGTACAATTTATCACTCCAATCTCGCAGTCTATGTAATGCAGACACTTCACTCCTGGGAACGAACAGTCCTGTGTGCTTTGCAGCAGCCTGTAAACGTTTGATGCGGGCCTGACAACTCGACTTTTAATGGCCTGCAACTGACTAAAATAAGCACAAAAAGTTACGACGGCCACCAGGCAGCTAGACATCATTCCTCAGCAGCCCAATAACATTCTATGTTTAGCTGGATTTTTTTTTTTTCACCTGATCACTTCAATATAAAATTCTCATATAAAATGGTGGGACTCACACACTAAGTAATTGTTACAATTTAAATTTGAGACTCCCAAATGATAATCTGAAGAAGGGAGAATATACTGTATTTATTGCAAAGTAAATACCGGGATTGCCAATAAATTACATACACATGACTTGTATTCATCTTTTGTTATCGGTATATCTTGAGTATTACAATTTTAATACAGTTTTTTTTCTTTCTTAAAATGTGTGTATTCATTTTTGGCATCCTCTGTACATGGCACCCTTGTCTTCGTCAACAGAGAGGTAATTGTGGCCCATCAGCTGAAGGCAGAGCACCACCCCAGTGAATTCTAGGTGGGCTCTAACCTTCAAGGCTTGTTACATCTCTGACCGACTCGGGCTTCACTTGGTAAACGCCTTCTCCTCCTGCACGGATGCCAGACTGTTCAGGTAGCATTTACAATTCCAACCAGTGACTTCAGCATGGCAATTCTTACACAATGATAGAGAAAACTCAGATGTACAAAAGCAGAAATGGAAGGAGATGTGGTGTAGACCCTGAACCCTGCTCTGGACAGGCCCAAGAGTCACTTGGAAGCAGACCCTAGAGGAATACTGAAGCACAGCTGCCCTTGGGTGTGAGCCAGGAGGAGATACCAGACTCTGGCAGGATACACACATCTGCCATCGAGGCTGCAGCATGATGGGCAGTGAGCTGCTGAAGTTGACCCAATGGCTATGGAACCAGGAAAAGAGGGTCTGACTGGAACTTTTTTGGTAGCTCTCTCTTTTTAATGGGTTTTGGGGAAAGTGGAAGAGGAGAGGCAGATTTCACTGAGGTGGGGAACCATATCCTAGCAAGTGTGAGAGGGGCCATGCCTGGGAAATATCACAAGCCTGAGGATGTGGAGAAGCCCAGGTAGCCCCAGGGTGGAGAGACAAGTCCTTCCGGAAATGATCTGAAGGGAATGACTGGTGACTGGTAACTCAGCCTGCATGGCATTCAGACAAGTGGAGTCCACCCCTAGATGGAGGGTATTTCACTAACGCTCTGACATTTCAGTAGTTTTCAGTGCTAATTTATCTTTCCACTCTCATCATATTTGGAAAGAACAAATCTCCAAGGGCCCATTTGACTGGAAAAGTAGCCCCTTCTATCTTGCGCTAGGACTGGAAAACACCAATGCCTTTTCCTCGGATTACTTATGTTTTGGGGAGATGACTCAAAGAAAGGAGTAAAGCCTTTTCTTCGAGATAGGCCAGTAAACACCATATTATAAAAATTGTAACAACTACCAGTTACTGACTGTTTGTAATGGCCAGGCACTGTGCTGTAGGCTTTATGAACATTATTCATTTCATCCTCACAAATACCCGAGAGGGGAGAGGTCATTATTATTCTTTTATGCATCAGGAAATCAGTGTAGTGAGATATTTCTAAATTGCTTAAGATCACACAAATGTGAATGCAGGATTGACTCCAGCTTAACTACCCTTGAAACATGAGGAACCTAAACTGTGGTCAAGAGAAAGGTTCAGATTTCCTAAGTATCCCAAAGCTCACCTAAACCTCCTCCTGTGTCATTTACCATCAGTGGGATGGGTCCTACCTCAGGGTGTGAGCCAGGAGGAGGTACCAGTCTCCAGCAGGAGAAGCAAACAGTTTTAGTTTGAGTCTTCAATCAATGTTAATTTGGGTATTCAATACATTTTTTGATTTTTATTAGACATCCGAGGATGCCAAGTGCATTTGATGCTCAACTTGCATGAAAACTCCCATTAGCAGTTCTGTAGACGATGTGCTGAAACAGTGCTTCTTAAAGCATGGCTCCAGATCAGCAGCATCAGAACCACCTGTAGACCAGTTAGAAATGCAAATTCTCAAGCCCCACCCCAGATCTGCTGAATCAGACACTCCAGGGATTGGTTCCAGCAACGTATGTGTTAACCAGCCCTGCAGGTGATTTGATGCACTCTAAAGCCCGAGAATCACTGCTCTGAAGCATGAGAAGGTAGTACAAATTGAATTTTTTTTTTCACATGGAAACACACAGACTTAAAATATTTCTTTCTTTCTTTCATTCATTCTTTTCTTTTTCTTTAAAACATGTTTTTACCTCATTTCCAAATCTTCATTCTCCTGTGGTACAAATTTATACAAGGCAACGTAGGTGTTCATCTGTAATGGGTCTTTGGAAAGAAGTCCCTGAAAGAGAAAATAAAAGAAAAATGAGAGAAGGAAGGAAGAAGAAATGGAGAGAAGCCAGGGCGAAAAAAAAAAGAAAAAAGGAAATGGAGAATTAAAGCAATGTAATCCAGTGTATGGCTCTTAAGTGTTAAAATATCTAACCATTATTAAACACTGTGTTTCAACCACAGGTTTATTTTTAATTTCTTAGCTGAGTTTGATTTCATTGCAAACCATTGGAAAACAATCATGTGGAAGTCTTTGCCAGAGATACTATAGTTTTCTTCAAATCACTTTTTTTTTTTTGATATAGTTGTTCATGAAAGGTTACATGGGGTTAGCCCCAGGAATGAGAATATTCTCTCTATACAAAGAGTGGTGTGTGAGTTGAAGTAAACAACTTCCTAATATTGACTTTTCATTACTTAGCCTAAAATTTGGTATCTAGCATATCACAGGGGACCAGGTATATTCATCTGGCAATTAGTTCATTCACATTGTGGAAAAAAAACGTAGATTTGGGCATCAGGCTTATTTAGTTTATATCATGGAATCATCATCTAACTGAAACCTTGCAATAATTATAATAAAAGTTACCATTTTTGATAGCAGTCTGTTACATGTATTAGCATACTCAAACCTCACAATTGCCCCATGAGGTAGATTCTATTGTCCCTAATTTGTAGACTATACAAAAGTCTTACAAGTATTATAGAAATACTAGCTATTATTGTGAACCAAATAAATGTAACTATATAAATGTCTATACTTTATAATACATGCAGTAAATTAAAAATTATGTAACATAACAAAATTATGGAATATTACGTATCATGTAAATTAGGTATTATACATTCCATACATTTGTATAATATGTAATATATGTATATATACATAATATACAATTATATGCATATATATTATATGATATATAATTGTATAATATTTTAAAATGCATAATGATAATAAATATATTATATACATGTATATATATATGTTTTATATATATATATATAAAACATAAACAAAAGTTGCACAGGACCATATCTTTTTTATCTATGATTCACTCTGCTATCCAAAGCTCACGTACCTTATGCTATATATTTTTATTCTATTCTACTCTATTCTATTCTATTCTGTTCTGTTCTACTCTTTATATAAATGAACATAAAATATATAACTATATACTTATATACTATAAAATAATTGTAACAGATTATGTAATTATATAATTTACACACTATAGGGTATATACCAACTTCTATGGCACTAATATAATGGAAACAAAAAGTGTACAATACAATACTTATCTTTTTTACCTTTGATATATCTTTTATATTAGATATTCCTATTTTACTCCATGTTATCTATTCTATGGCAAATCATGCTACATTACTGCATTCTATGCTCTAAAAATGCTGGCCTGGGACCCACTGCATTGATACATGACCCACGTGGATGGTGACCTGCAATATGATCTAAGGACCCTGTCTGGTTTGCCTTGTGTGACATCCATAAATACCTGGTGGTTTATGTTCTTTGCTTGGTCTCTGAAGTCGTCAGTGCCATTTTCTGGATACGTAAACACTGAAGGAGACAAGAGAAAGTGGGAGCTTTATGAATCCAGTCACTGTATTTTGTAAACATGCCTGAAAAATGTGGCTTTATTTATTCCCTGTCCCGTAGCTTCTACTTCATTTCTCACTGCCTTTTCCTTGTCCTCAGTGACCCAGCTGTCATGTCGCTTTCCACGTCATCCCTGCCTCCCCATGCAGCATTCTGAACCACCGTCTCTGCCTGCACACACCCTCTACATGCCTCCATCTAGCACACATCCTCTTGAATGCTTGGCAATTGTGTGTTCACAACTTTGTCTCCTTTGGCAGAGCTCTTCTCATGAGCAGAAACCACGTCATTCATCTTTGTTAAATGTATTGAATGCTTTGTTAATTGGATGGAAGGGGAGGTATGGCCCAATTTAATTGTATTTGAATTACTTTTTCTAAATACCAGATTCTTTTATCTATTTTCAATATGTTGATTCTAGTTTATTAATGGTATCTATATTCTAGTTTGCCGATTAGAGCTTTAGTTTTAAACTTCAAAATATTTCCTTGATCTCATATTATCAACCCATTGAGGCTGTTACTTGGAATAAAAAATAAAATCGTGTTTCTGATTTAGTTTGTTCTTGGGATGTATAATTCTCTTCCTTTTGCATTTAAGTAGCCGCTCTGTTGCTTTTGATAAAGAACACGGCTTCTCAAAATGGGCAGGAGTTTTCACTGTCCACACACAATGGTGGGAGGTCCCTGATGGGTATGAGAGCCCTGCCTTAGCTACTTTCATTAACCAAGTCTGCCCCAGTGACCAACGTCATGGCCTTATTCTCAACAGGTGTATCCTCCTTAAACACAAATGTGGCAAATGCGTCCAAGTTTATACAATACAGTTATGCTTTCTAAACTAACCTACCAGTTAGATGACTTGATATTTACAAATGACACATTGCAGCTTTATTCTCCCCTTCGGTCTCCCTTGAGATTATCGAGGATCTATCAGTCGAGGAAGAGGAACACACCACAGAAAGCTCTATAACCTATTTCAGTTAGTACATTGACAATCTTCCCTTGTCCTTAAAATGGACTCAATAACTGTGATGTAGAAAACACACTTCAGAACAAGAGCCCTTGTAAATGTACCGTTGCTTAGTACACATCAATTCTCCACAGGTAATAGTTCCAGAGCGTGTGGACGCAATTCCATTATCCCTAAGAAGTCAGTAAGCGGTCATTGGAGGAGCTCTGGTTTGCAAGTAAGTGGAAAATGCAAATCTGATCCCACGGACCTTGTCTGCTTCAATATTTGGCCACTCAACTTAAGAGTTTAAAATGAGCAAGGCCAGCAAAACTTTTCTCTGGTATTATGTGATTACCTGAAATCCTGGTGTAAATACTTGATTCCTTAGTTATAAAACTCTGTACTTCTAAAAGAACATTGAATATTTCAGTGAAAACACGCAAAGAGAATCTTCCTGGAAAATTCTTGATTGGAGCTAAAAAGGGGGATGACATAAGATGCATATAAAATGATTAGTTTGGACTGGTTTTACAATTTTGTAATTTCACATTATTTCAGCTTTTTGTTGAATATCCATTAGGCATCTGGTTCGAACTGTGTATCATTTTTGTGAACTCCACTAAAAATTATTTAAAGTGACCCCAAATGTGTTTTCAGCTATATGATTGCAAGCAGAAATGGAATAGTGCAAAAATGATTTTTAAAACCCATTCCTTTCAGAATCAAGTCTAAGACACTGATTTGAGGGAAAAGGAATAAAGAAAGGTAACTATTTTACTAAAATTATATCATGTACACCTTTTATGTTTGGTGTTTTAAATGCTTATTAAAAATAACTTGGTTGTTGATTTCATCCAAGACAAGTATTCAAAGAATATGCCCTTTACGTAGACATATTTTCTAATGTCACAGATGCAAAAAGAAGTTTTAGTTCTGGCCACAACCCCAAAGGACTTTCCTCTGCTCCTTTTTCATATTCTGTCTGTCTTTTTCGCTCTGCAGTTCTGCCAGGCCCATGTCCACCATTGTTTTCTAATGAGATGATTATTTGGTTTTTCTTCTTTATCCAGTTATATTACTGGCTTACCTGACATTGATGCAAATTTGCATCCCTGGAACAAGTCCAACTGAGTAATTATGCATTACCTTTCAAAAATACATTATTGGATTCAGCTTACTAAGATTTTGTTTGAGATTTCTGCGTCTATTTTCCAGAGGAAGAGTGGCCAGTGATATTTCTTTCTCATGCCGTCTTTGTTTGGTTTTGAGGTTAGTATTATACTGGCCTCAGAAACTAAGGGAATGCTGTTGCCCTTCCTCCTTGCCACTCTTTGTTGTCCTGAAAAAGCTTATATCATGTGGAAATACTTTATTCCTGAAATGTTTGGTAGAATTTACTTATAAAGTTGTCTGGGCCTGGTATTTTCATTGTGCAAAAATTTGAAATACTGATTCAGTTTTTATTATGATTAGAAGCAAATTCAAGTTCTCTATTACTTTTTGAGTCAGAATTTTGGTCATTGATAATTTTTCTTGGTACTGAAGATGCTAAGTGTGTGTTGCAGAAACACACCGTAAATATTTGCATCTGTAATGTGGGAATTGTCCACTGAGGGGGACCAGAACCAGGGGCATCTGCCAAAAGAACCATTAAAACATTTGCTTCCTTTTTTTGGTGACAACTCAAAATTTGAAATTTAGAAGCAGTGCATGCTAAAGGCAAGGATAAGTTTTCCAGATCTGAGCTTGGCATTTTTCCTTCTGGGTGCAATTTCTTTGCTTTAGTGCAACGTAAGGTACTATTGGGCTCCGTAATATCCTCAAGTGGATGTGATTAACCCTGTCCATTTTTGAAGAATATTTCTAGGAATCTGTCTTGCTTACGTTTCATTCCCTCTGCCTGTCTTCCAGGAAAGTTATGATCATATACAGTCAGACTGAAATGCAATTATTGAAGTTAGTCAATAACATAATTATTTGGCATTTCGAGCTGAAATAGGCAGCCTAGTTGTTACTTCTCCCTTTGCTCATGATCTTGGTTCTAGTGAAGTTTCTGGCATTTAAACCAAAGGTGAAAACGGATAACTCTCCCCATCCGTATTTTTGATGCTTCCAGGAACAATGTTGAAAACAGCCAGAAACACTCAGAGCTGCCTAAGATTTTCTATGAAAGAGATGGAAGAGAATACATTCTTAGCAGTAAAAAAATGAGCATGAATTGTCCTCTCTTCTAAGGTGGCTTTGGAAATGTTCCTCAAAGATTTGATGTGACACACTGGCAGAAATAATACCTGAGTGCACTGTGTATTTGTTAGAACATAAATGAAACATGGGCTTGGCAAGGGGGTCCATGGTGAACACTGATGCTTATTTAGCAAGGAGAATCGTGGGGGAAGCCAAGCGCTGCTTCTGAAAAGCCAGCACCCTCCTTGCCATGGCAGTGAGAAGACTAGTGGGAGCTGGGACCCCAGAAGCAGAATGTTTTCTCTGGGTTGTTTCTCAAACCGCATGGACGATGGATGAAATCCAATCAAAGGAAAATGTTTTGAAGCAAACTGCTGCATAATTAATCCCTCTAGCTTCCAAGGGTGTGTTATAAAGAAAGCTACTCCTGATCAAAGGAATAGCTAATAGATCTCCAAAGATTTTTAGAGCTTTATTGCTTGCTAAGGTCTTTTAACAGATTTCTTTGAATGAGGCTGTGAAAGTGTCCTTTAACATAAAAGAGATGGCAAATAATCAGCTTTGGGGCTGACTGTATTACTCCGTGCCTCAGTTTCCTTATCATACAGTATGTGGCGTGTGTGCCTGTGTGTGTGTGTGTGTGTGTGTGTGTGTGTGTGTACTGGGGGGAGGGGTGGACTCTATGACTTGTAATCCTGCTTCTCGAACTTAGTAAAATTCGTATCACAGATTCATAAGCAAATTCTGATTCTGCAGTTGTTCCGGGATGGCCTGAGAGTCTGCATTTCTAACAGGCTCTTCAAGTGGTGCCCGGGCTGCTGGTCGAGGAACCACACTTGGACTAGTGAGTCTCTAAGTTGCATCTGACACTTGATGACCTTATGATGACTCCATTAACAGCAAATATACTTCATATTGATGATTCCTAAATATAGCTCTTCACATTATAAAATCCTATGAAGATCACTTTGAGTAAAGAAACCCCCAGGGCAAATAGAGAACTTAACTACTAAAGGAATGTGCGAGCAATTGCATCCATAAGCTGGACCAGGATGGCTGCGGCAGCTGAGGTAAGAGGAGGGCCCAGGCTGGGCATGATTTTGAAGAGCTGGAGATAAGATCTGCTGACAGATGAGATATGAGAAGGGGTTGTCGAGGCTGATGCCAGAAGTTTGGCCCGATCAATTAGTAGAATGGACTTCCTATTTACTGAGCAGGGGCAACCATGGAAGAGCTGGTTTTTGGTGGGTGAGTGAAGGAATCCAGAGTCCAGTGTTAACTTAAAGATGCCTATTCCATACTCAGATGTCACATCCAGAACGCTTCAGGTGTCTGGGGCAGACAAGAAGCTTCGTGCTGGAAGTGGAGTTTCAGAATCATCTGAATGGGATTTACATTCATTATCTCATTTAATATCACAACACCCTATGGGGTCAGTGTTATTTTAGAGATGAGGGGATTGAGGCAGAGAAAAGCCAGGTCACTGCTTCACGGCCACACAGTCACCAAGTGAAGTCCAGGGCAAGCAGGGACCAAGGACCAAATATGCCCAGCACAATTAGGGAAGAGGAGGGCATCACACTGGTGAAAAGCGTCAGGTAAGGTGCAGGTAAAGTCAGACTCAGGGGACAGAGCAGTTGACCAGACGTGAAGCATTAAAATGCAGGCCTATCTGCTTTATACACCAGTCTCTGGTGAGTTGGTTCTTCAGATGCTCAAGAACTCCAAATTCTGCTGACCAAATTCAGTTGCTGGACCTTCAATGCTGGACAGACTTGGGCTGGGACGGTCCTGCTGTGTTACTGCCCACTGAGAGAGTCCCCTGGCAGTTGGCGCTCTTTAATTTGTCTCTCTAATGGCACTGCTAAGTGCTCAGTAAATGTTTGCATAGATCTAAAAGGACAGTTTTCCCCCTGTGATGCCAAAAAATCCTTACCCTTGCAGTGTGCTTTAGGAGATGTCATGGTCTTGGCAAAGGGGGCCATGGTGAATACCGATGCTTAATTAGCAAGAAGAGTTGTGGGGGAAGGCAAGCACATGCTGCCTTGGGACTCAGAGGCACAGTCCCAACTAGAGAAGGGACATACCGGTACATGGATTCCTAGAACTCAAGAAGTGGGAGTGATACCTTGTAAGATTGCTGCTGACAAAGCAGCTATGGGATATTGAATGCAGAACTTCTGCTTCCAGTCTGGAAAAGGCCGGGCAACTAGGCAAGTGGAAAACCTACCCAGGGTGGCACATCCCCATGCTTCACATCTGGGGTGAGAGTCAGGAGGGATGGCTTCTCCCTCCATGATGCACTCAGCCTGAATAAATGACATACGTCAGGACGTGCAACCTTGCGGGATTAGGAGTGACCTGCGGACACACTTTGTGATCTATATACCTTTGCTGGTGATAGTGGTTTGTAAATACGTTTTGAATAAAGAGTGGAGATGAAGCAGCTGTTTGCAGCAGAGAGGCTCGGCGAGATGCATCCAGAAGGTGCTGGTTATGTTTCCTTAAGCTCTGGTTTCAGAGGCCGTTTGTTGTTAATGTTAACAAGCAACAGGATGCAGTTAGCATTTAATCAATAGTTTAGAAATTATTGTAACACGAGTTTAAGCTATTAGGAAATTAAATAATAATAAAAAATGTTTGGCTCGATTGCACATATCAGAGCCTTAGTTATCTCTTCAGGGAAGGAGTCAAGTGTGAGGCACCACCACCCACCTGGTTTGAGGACTTCAGGTGCAGCATGGAGTACCTTCTCTGTGGCATAGTTTGCTAATCTCATGTAAGTCAGTGGGGGAAGTGACACATTAACAAGAAGACTCTTAAACCCCAGTATCACTAAGTCCATTCAGGAGACAGAACTCAGGGACCGTTATCGTCAAATCACTGAAATCCACTAGTAATTCTGCCCGGTTTCTCTCCAGAATGTTGAGCACTTCCCCAGATTGAATTCCAGGGCCAGCGGAGGAAACAGGGGACTGGAAGTCTACTTTCCCCGCCCACCGACTCACACGACTAACGTGATTGGCCTTTGTGCGGGGCAGTGCCTGATGCCCCATTCCCTCACTCACCGCTGTTGCTGCGTTTCCGTAGGTCGTACCCTCCTCCTGGCCCGTCAGTTTCTTCAGGAACCTCCACAAGATCTGAAGTCTTGGAAAAAAGAGGGAACAGCATGGAATGAGCAGTGTCATATCAGTGGACTAACTGAACAGATTTCGATGTCAGTAGAGGAACTAAGGTGGAATCACGATACTATCTTAAGAATCCAATCGCTGCTGTCTTGTCTGTTTGGCTAACTTCAGAGAGGCTGTGTTTTCCCTCGTGGCCACTGTCCCCCTTTTCAGGTGTCAGTGGCAGTCTCAGTCCTTGGCACATGATAGGTCCTCAATGAGTGTTGCATGAGATGCACAGGTCACAGTTAGGTTTCTTCCCAGGAAGCGACAACAGAGAGAAATCAGAATTTCTGCCCATTTCCTGTCACTTAAAACTTTCAATAAAACTATAGCTTTTTCCATAGGTGAGTTTTAAAGATTAATTATAGAGAATAAGATGCATCATTGAGGGATGCATTACTTAGGTACGAGTTAAATGCTGTTTCCATTGCTGCGAAAATCAATTGTTTTTGAAATACTTATTCTGTCCTTTTTAAAAAATAAGACAAGTCATAGTTGTTCTTCTACTTAGGTTACAGAACAACAACAACAACAACAACAATAATAATAGCAGCACTCTAGTAATGGCTCCCGATCATTTATCATAGAAGTACTTTATATGCATCATCTCATTTATTCTTCACAATAATCCTACAATAGGAACATGAAGCCCAGAATCAGTAACTCTACTTGAGGTCCCACAGCTAAGTAGAGGGCCCGGGGTTCGAACCTCAGGTTTTGTCTATAGAGCTCACACTCTTAAGCACTAAGCTTCATCCAGTGCTGTGCTAGAGTGACTCATGTGGGCTGCTGGGAGCCTTCAGTGTCCTCACTGTTGGTAGCTTGAAATTGGTCACAGTGGGAGTAGTGACACCATGGAAATTGGTAAATGCTACAAATTAGGGTCCAGCCCCAGATGATAGTTAAACATTTACTAGCATATCACTGATTTCAAATGGTCTCTTTCAAAGGGCCAGATGCCCCATTTGTATCTGCCTGGCTCCACCCACTTTACAAGAGGAATTTAGGGGGCCTCAAAGGAGAGTCCCATTTTAAAAACATTTTATTTATATCTTATCAAGAGAAGCACAAGTTTGCCTGTCTAGCTCTCCTAGTCAGCACTAGAACACTTTAGTACCACTCTCCAGAGACTAACTTTTATTACAAAAAATTTAAGTTTTTATTTTTTTCAGCCATTCTTACTTTCATGATGCATCAGAAATATGAAAAAAAAAATGTCACAGGGTCTCTAAGTCACTTTCACCCTGCTCCTTTGAACCTCACTGCTTCTGAACAAAAGTTATTATTCTATTAATTTCATCTCATGAGACTGAAGATTATTCATAAACTTGTTATGAATAATGTTGGCCAACCAACGCCTAAAAGTTTTTGAATTGAATTTCGGCAGGCCTTCCCAAAGCCATTAAACCTTTTATATTTTAGAACATTTGAAAGACCATTAAAGGAAACATAACGATTTAGAACAAGCCAGGTAGCAACTTCCCGACAATGTGAAGCAAATTGCCTCCACAGCCCTGGAAGAAAATCAACCTGCGGGACCGAGCTTTGCTGTGTGGAAATATGTTAGCATTAGGACATGAGACTGCAAGAATGGCAACAGGCTGAAGTTCATTATCATTTGACCCTGCAGGAAGGAAGCAAAATCGTTTTAAAGTACCAATCTATTGATTCTGTTTTCTTCCATGGAGGCAAGTTGGACTCTGGGGAAAGGGTAAAGTGACAGATATTTAAGCACAATTTGATTTGTTTTTGTCTCCCTGTGAGTCTCAGAACAATGCTTTCACAGAACAAAATTCCAAGAACTATTTACTGATGACACCAGGGGCAGGAAGCATGAGTGGACTGTAATGAACGAACACCTTTCTGACATTCAGAAAACTATGCTTTTTGTCCCTAAAACCAGTCTGTAGGGTCCGGATGTTGCTAGAAACAAAGCTATTTTAGACATGAAAGCAAATCTCCCTGATGGTCTTGCTGTTTCTTAGCATGAGTCCAAAGTGTGGAGGCTGATATGTTCATTGCCTGCTGTGAGTGTTCCTGACGCTGTCTCCTCGTCATGCGTTCAGCAGAGCCCAGAAGTGCAGGAACAGCCATCTGGGGCTGATGCGGACAGGTCAGGGCCATCCCTGGGGAATCCTCCTTTCTGCTCTTGCCTCCCTTGGCTGGCTGTCTGTTTGCTTTCCACCCATGCCGGCCTCAGACAAGCATGGGAGATGCATGAGCTGTGAGCACGATGAGCATATATTGGCTCCCCCCATAGATGTGAGAAAGGCCTGTTCAGCATGCAGCTCAAAGGAGACAGGTCTGCCTGCTCTGCCATTGCTGTTGGCAGTTTTCTTTTGGATTGCTGGGTTGTATTTACAAAAAGTCTTGACTTGTAAGGAAGGGGTGGCTGCAGGCTAAGAGCCAGCTAGCTCTATGTGGCTTTGGGGGAAGCGACTTGGCAGCAGTGGCCCTCCTCACTGTGATGAGAAAGGAACTATAACATGGTACATGGGGTTAGGGACATGGTAGCATTCTTGCATCTCTATTCCCGACTTCAGGTCCAGCCTGATGGCCACTGTAAATGTGTGATTCAAGAGCTGTTCACACAGAGGGGGAGCAAAACAAGTGCGAGCTAGTGAGAGAGAATCTGAAAGAGAAAGAGGAGGGGCCAGCAGGGGCTGGTTTCTTGGAAATGAACTTAAGTCCTCTATTTAATTCAGTGATTCTCAAACTTTACTGTGCATCAGAATCACCTGGAGGGTTTGTTAAAACACAGATTGTTGGGCTTCCCCCTCAGGTTTTCTGATTCTGTGGGTCTGAGAAGAAAACACACATTTGCCTTTCTGACAAGTTCCCAGGGAATGCTGCTGCGGCTGATCCAGAGGCCACACATTGAGAAGCACTGATTTAATGCCTGGCAGGCTTTAGGTCCTTCTTAGAAGTTCAGAGATTTTGACTGAGAAGGATGTTCGTTCATTCATTCATTCATTCACCACATATTTAGTGACACTCTACAATGGACTGACAATGTATTGATCAGAGGTTCCCAAACTTTGGTAGGTATCAGGATTAGCTAGAGATAATAATTAGCTAGAGATAATAATTTGGAAGAGCGCACAGATTCCAGGCTTGTTGAAGTAGCACATGGTCTTGGCCTTCATATTTTAGAATGCTCTTCAGTTATTTCTGATACCAGCCAAAGTTTGAGAATCATTGGCATTCAGTAATGGAAATAGAAGTGAGAAGAGTCCTTGCATTTAAGCAGCTTAAGACTAAGCTGGTTGAGGAGGGGACTGGAGAAGAGAGAGAGGGGAAAAAAAAAGTAAAAATTACCAAGCAATATTCAAATCACACGATTAATGACCTGGCTGCTATGGGAGCCCAGGGAAGGGCACCTAACCCAGACCAGGAAGAGAGATGTTGTTTGCAAGGAGGCAGAGACGAGGGGTGGGCAAGACCCAGTGACTGGAGAGGACCCGGCAAGCTGTGCCTGGGGCTGAGGGCATGAAAATGAGGTGTTGGCTGGATCCGCGAGGGTTCTGCGGTCAGTCTTCAAGACTCCCTTGTTAATTCTTCCTCATTCTTCAAGAATTTCTTGAGTGTCCCCTATGCACCAGACCTTGGTGTATTAAATGAATAAGAAATGAGGCCCTGATTTATAGCGGCTCAGTAGCTAGATCAGGAAAGAGATGCAAAAGCAGATCATTACAGTGCAGTAGCCTATATCGTATAAGAAATAATGTTTTTTTTTTAAAGAAAAATTCCTGGAGGCTTGGGGAGGAGCAAATCACCGTGTTTGGGGAGTCTGAGAACTCTTCACAGTGTTTGTAAAAACCAAGCTGGGTCTTAAAGAATTTCAGCTGGGGGGAACAGCATGTTCTAAGGTGTGCAGATGTTAAAGAGCTTGGTGAGTTTGGGGGAAGGAGGGTCTTTAGACAGGCCTCATTTGCCACACTAAAATGCTTGGGCATTGCCCTTTAGGCATAAGCTAGTCAACAGAGTGTTTTAATTAGGAAAATTGAGTCTTTAATTAGGAAAAAGAGTCTTTCTTTAAAAGATGATAAATCTGGAGATACTGCTAAGAGTAGACTCAAAAGGAAGAGGGCTGCACAGTTATTCCTTTATAATAATTTGGAAGACAGATGATGCGTTCAAACCTCTAGCATTGGTGATAGAGAGGAAGAGTACTTTTGATACACATTTCTGAGTTCTGAATTACAGGACCTAATCAGCAATGGAGCATGAATTAGTTTAGACATGCTCATTTTGAGAGAGCTGTAGGACGGGTGTGGAGCTTGGGAAAGAGGATAAGATGGGAAACCTCTAGGGGAGGCATCAGCTTAGACATGGTGGTTGGACAAAAGGAATGTGAGAAAGGTAACCAGGAAGAGCATGTAGAACACGAAGACCAAGCCAAAGCACATTCCTGGAGACCCCCAACCAAGGAGTGACTGGAGGACATGATAGAGGGGACAGGCTGACTAGAACCCTTGAGTGACTCAGGGGTTTCCTACAGAGCCAAGTATGGACCCTGTTAAAGGGTGGCTCTTCTCAAAGATATATTTACCTTCCAAATGGATTACAACCTTTTTTCAAGTTCATAACTCCAGGTCAGAGAAAACCTAGCTAAGGCCTAGATGCTTAATGAAATAAAACAGCATCATCTTCCACTTACTGAGCACCAGTTATGCCAGGTCCTGTGCTGGGAACTTTACTGATACTATTATTATCATCCAACCCCTGCAGCAATAATGTATTTTTATATAATATAAATCCTGTCCATGTGCACTTTGTATGTTTTTATAACATTTAGCACTATTTCTAGCCTTCTTTCAGTAAATGAATGAACATCATCATTGGGACTGCCAATTTGATTTATAGCGTCTTTAGGGAGGTCATCAGGATTAAATATCTTAAAGTGTCACAAATTATACCATTTTGAGGCAATGTCTACTAAAGCTAAATACTTTTCATCTTTACTGTGAAATCCTTCAACACTTGCATGACATAGTTATTATCATACCCTTAACACGTGTGTTATGTTCTTCTTCCTAATAAAGATAGGGTAAGACATATAAAACTGTATTTAAAAAATGCTAAATAAGCCACCATCCTCAGCTTTCTTCTCCATCAGTTTGGTCTTCAGAAATAAGTTGTGAATTCTGATGGTTAAGAGGCATATTTTCCAATTCTTTTGTGTCCCCTCCAGTGCTAGTAAACTGTAAGCACTCAATTCATGTTTGCTAACTAAGTAGTAAAAGAAAGAACTAATTGACATCAATTTTACATTGAGCAAAGAAAAAGAGTAAGAACTATTTTTGTTTCTTCCCTCTCAGATGTTAGTGGAATGTAGGAAGAGCAGGACTTTCAGGGAGTTTAAAGATGGCCTCTAGGATAACCATGTGGTGCTAGTCAGAGGACCTACAAACCTACCTACTCACCCAGCTGACCTACATACCTACCACAGACTAGAATCTGTTATCTTGTGTTGACCCACACCCAGTGAGGACGCTACCTCAACTCAGTTCCTGAGGACCTCTCCCAGGGGTCTGCCCACCCTTCTCCCACAATCCACCCTAATTACTGGATGTTGAGAGGACCCTTTGGGGAAGACCACTTGGAGGCTCATCTGTGTCTTGCCCAGAAGTCCCCAGTCCAGCAGAAGCTGCAATAATGGAACCAATAACTGGGTACAAGCTATCTTAATTGGAAATGTGAATTGGAAGGTCTTTGTCTTTTTGCAGGAGAGATGGTGGCCTTCCACATGAGCTGTTGAGTTGGGCGGCATCTTGGGGAATTTATAGAAATTCTGATTGGGACCGCTAGAGGCAGGATAGTAATAGTAGGTCACAGAGCTGCATGGTACACTCACTTTAGATCAGGTATAACAGGAGAGGTGCTTGGGGTGATGAGTGTCCTGTGGAGAGAAGGCTCACTGAGTCATAGGTCAAGTGCCTCTGGAGGGCAGTTTTTGTGTGAAACCAAGGGTGTACCTCGCCATAGAGAGAAAGGACTGAGAACACGTGAGAAATGGCTGGGTTCTTGAACTCAGATGTATCTGGAAGGAGAACTGAACACAGCTGAGACTCCTTGTTTTTGCTCATTGTTTGGGTCAAATCTTTCTATGTTCACTGACATGTTACCTAATATTGGTGGGAGGGTGAGGGAGAAGGAGGACATGGAAGAGGGAATCAGGGAGTCTGAAGCCAAAAGTGTGGCCTTTGAGGAAAAAAGTAAAAATGATTACTGGGTGTTGGCAACAGAAGGTTAACATTTAGTGCCCCTAAGCCCTTTGGGTTTCCCTTTGGAACCTGCCTGACTCCCAACACACCCACCCTTATGATGCATTTAGGTGGAACCCCTCACACTGCCCTGCCTGAGAGCACCCTTATGGACTGAAGGAGGCAGAGGACATTTACAGAGGTTCTGTGAGGTGAATCAGAGCCATTGCCGGAGCTGCTCTTCTTTGTTCTCTGAGCCAGGGAGGTGCCGAAGCGGAGGGTCTCGTAGACAGGGTCCACCTTATTGCCACAGGCTGCAAAGGAAGAGAAAGCTCATTTGAGACAAAGGTTTCCTCAACTCACTGTCAGGAATGCAGCCAACCACCTATCAAATCTCCTGGGTTGCATCTTGCATCACTTACCACATGCACCAGAGAAGCAGTTTCTGAGCAGCAGACACCCCTGGGAAAATGGAGCTTTTGTGGTCAGCTTTCCTCACAGATGTGCTTCACACGACATGTGCCCATTTGTCAGGTCCCTCCACTGCACCCGGCACTCTCTGCACCCAAAGGCTTCCTGGTGGATTGGTTTTCCACTTTGCTTACCCACCCCCAGGACTCTAATTTCAAGGTTCTTTCAAGAGATCACCTTTACTTCCCCTAAAGAGCTCGGCTCACCCACGTGTGAAGCCTTGAAACACCAAGTTTGCAGTAGGAAGCAAGTATATTTGAAATAATTGGACATTATCAGGCTTCATGTGTTTCTAATGCAAAGCTTTCTAGTGTATAAAATTTGCCCCACCCCCGCCAAAAGGCAAACATCGATGTAGAGATTTTCAGAAAGAGAGAAAGAAATAGAAGTACACTGAATGATATTGTTACAGGATAAATGCAAGCCAGAAATAGCTATAAATAGAAGGCATTATTTTTGTCCTCATTAAGGAATAACTGATATTCATGGAGTTCCTTCTCAGCATTGGTCTATAATTTATTTTTATTTTTACAACAAGTATCAAAGGCGACCATTGTTGTTCTCATTTTATAGGGTCCGACAGGTTGAGTAGCTTGTTCAGACACACAGTTAGTCAGTGGGGAGGCTGGGCTTTAAATCAGGTCTTTCAGGTCTGCCACACCCCCTTTCAGGTTTCCACTCCACCACGCAGCTGATGGGTGGTGTAGCATGTGAGCAGCCTTCAGGACTTGCGTGTTTTTTGAGCTCCATCAGGGAGAGGATGAATATTCCTACAGAATTTGGTCTACCTTATGTGTCCCTTCCAGCAAAATACACAAACAATCATAACCCCACTAAATGCACCAACCCACAAACAAATGCCCAAACACATCCCGCTGATTTTGCAGCCCTGGGAGAGCAGCAGCCATTAATGCTAACATTGCCGTTCAAAACCAAACCCACCTCAAACCATCAATGTCCCCACTCACCAATGGGCATAACTTCTTTAATGCATCCAAATTGTTCGTGAATGAGCAAGGGGGAGCTGTAGTAACGCCGAAACCCCTTTGGCTGGAGAGAGAGAAGGAGAAAGAGAAGGGCTTAATGTCACTGATGAGATGGAGAAAACCACATAAGAACTATAAAAATCAAACCAGTTGGTTTCTCTAAGGGCATCCCCTGTCTCCCTTTAAGTTGCTGACTTGTCCTATAATTTATCCCTGGAGAGCTGGGATATTCAGGTGGCAATAAGCAAGCTACCCTCCACCCAGGAAGCAAGCCCCAGTCCCGGCCGTCCCTGTCCTGCTTCTCCTTCCTCTGCAGCCCACAGCAGCCTCCCTCACATCCCAGCTCATTATCTCCCAGGATACAAATGGACCATTATGCCTTATTTTACCACAGCTTATTATTGTGGTTTATAAAATCATAAAAGGCTTGGGCATGGGAAAGCAGACCTCAGAAGTCAGCCTAAAGGCCCTTGTATGTCTGATGAGCTCTATCCAGAACCACTTGCTTTGTGTTCTAGATTCCCTTCTGTTTTTGTGACCTCTCATCCATGGCCTCTGCCTTAGCCTGTGGAAATCTCCATTGGAGGAGAAGAGGAACAGGTGAGGCAGAGGTTTTTGAGAAGAGGACTTTGCTGATCAGACTGAGCTCTAACAACCTCAACTTACTATTATATATCCTAGTATTGAAAGAGAACTTAGTGGCCCAGTGCCTACTAGAATTCCAGAATTGTATCCAACATTCCTGGCAGTGGTATCCTCCTTGGTTTGGCTACTGCCAGTGATAGGAGGTGGGTGGGAGGAGCTCTCACTAGCCCTCAAGGCAGGCCTTTGGTGACTTTATCTCCGATTGTTAAGACTTGGTACCTACTGATCCTAGGTCTTTTTCCTGGAACCACAGATGACAATAGGATCCTTCTTGTGCTTGTCTTAAAATGTTTTGAAGACAGCTGTTGTGGCCCAAGTTTCTCTAGGGTAGACATTCTTGGTCCCTTCTACAATTCTTTGGTCATCCTAGTTTCACATAAGCTTAAATGTGCTCTGGGTTGCTTTTTATCAATATGTGGCACACTCCTGAGACGGTATGATCAGCCCAGAATGGGCCAGGGTTACCCAACCTCCCTTGGTTTGACCACTATGATTCTATCAAAGTGCTGTAGATTTTTATTACTTTCTCCACTTTTGAGAACGTGGTTAATCTCTATCCCATCCATGACACGCACTGAGCTGTCAACCAATTCAGTACTGGGGTGGGTGACCAACCACCATAGTTTGTCTGGGGCTGGGGGTGTGGTTTCTGGGATGCTTGATTTTCACTTTTAAAACCTGGAAAGTCCCAGGAGGTGGGACTTCCTGTGCTAAAACTGAGACAGTCCCAACTGGGACAAGTTGGTCACCCTGGTAAGGACACAGAGTCTTTTTTCCATGTGGAACATCCATCTCTTAGGCTGACGAACCTCCACCACTGCTCTATTGTTTTGTCAACTAGGAAGCCAAGGTGGCAGGCCAGGGCTTCTGGGGCTGTCTTTCTGGTGTCCAGTTGTCAAGGGTGCTGTAGGGGAGGAGATTAAATGCAGTGACCTCACTGGGGCAGGCAAGTGCCTGTGCAGGGGGTTCTGGGGTTCGGTTCTGGCACAAGCCCTTACCAGCTTGCCCATGCACCGCTGGGGTGCAAGGCCATCCGTGCACTTGTGGTGAATGCTCATCTTACAGGCTTTGCAGCGCAGTCCATGCTTAGCATTTGTTCCTGTCAGACATACAGTGAGCTTTGGTTAGGATACAACCTACTCTTTTCTGGTGTGAAATCACTGAAAAGTGATTACTTCCATAGCCCAGGTAATTCTTCTTAATCTGTGACTTTTGCATGAACCTTTCAAAATGGGCAAAATATTATGCTCAATTCTTTTACCTTCTCTAGCATGTTCTACATAAGGTGTCAGTTCTGGTTTTCTCCACTCCTTTTCTATTCATTACTCCAGAAAATCTTAGCCGCTTCCACTTTCATTGTTCTCTCCATTCAAGCTGTCAAATTCCAGCTTTGTTGCTCTTCATATAAGTCACTTGTTTCTGCTGTTCTGTATGTATTGTTGAGTAGTGCAAGTCCTGAAATTTTGCCATTTTACCTGAATTCCTATCGCTGAGTCTGAGCTGTTGGATAAACTCTCTGAAAAGTGACCAGTAAAGGGGGGGACAGATATCACACTGTGTATCACAGCTGATTATAGATACAAAATGTGGATATCTCAAGATACATAAAATCCACCCTCTTCTCCACCATTGCCTCTTCATTTAAACCACCATCATTCCTTGTCTGGACTAATTCCCAGCTGAACTAGCTTTATCTGTTTTTGCCTTCCTCCAGTCTGTGCAGAGTGACCAGGGTAATCTTAAAAATGCACTTGAATCACCAACTTCTCTTGCTTAACAGTCTTTCAGTAGGTTCTCCTGGCTTTCTGATGTTATACAAAATGCTCATCATGGTGGTGAGCCTTTGTATGATTTGGTGGGAACCCATTTTTAACTTTCCCTCAGGCAACCCTTCTCGTTCACTCTGCTCTAGCCACAAGATCTTCTTCAAGTTCCCTGAATACACAAGCTCTTTAATGTTTCAGGGTCATCAAGCATGCTGCCTTATATGCCTGGAATGCTGTTTCTATCACTCTTCACTTGTCTCACTACTCCTCATCCTTCAAATCGTTTGTCATTTCTTCAATGAAGCTTTCTTGGAAACACTCCCCTTCCACTGTCTAAATTATCTTTCTCCTATTATTCTTTCTCATAGCACTCTGTCACAGTATTTTTTTTTTTATCACAGTTACTGTTTATTTGAGAATTTGTTTTTGTCTGCCTTTTCCTCTGGACTATAAATGTAATGTGGCTAAGGACTGAGTCTGTTCATTTGCTATTGTATACCCAGCTCTCAGTATGATGGCCAATAAATATATATTAAAGAAATTAATAAACAAATTCATAGTCACATATGTATTGAAAGTGGTGATTGATTTAGGTGATTAATTGAAGTTGATTCATCAATGGCGTAGAAATGGCATTCAGAGCTGAAGGAAAACTTGAAGATCATCTATATGTTTTATTTTATTTTACAGATGAGAGGCTGAGGGCTCAAAGAGTAGAATGATTTGCCTTACGTCTGAGGGGGTCCTGCCTAGTTTTACTGTTTCACTGCTTGACCCAAACATTTTCTCCCTTTATTTGGTTTGTTTAACCTACATTAAGATGCAGTTGGGGATAATTAGATGATAAAATAAGAGAGTACAAGAACCTAAAATTCAGCTGGAAAAAGCAATGGGAAAACCCTTGACTGAGCAATTACCTAGAAATCCTTCAGAAGGTATTACCTGAAAACTCCTTTTAGGAAGGATTCGTTTAACATAAAGCATGTCTGCTGTTATAACCACGGAATGTCTAAGAGACATATGAACACACCATAAATTACTGTATATGTGTGCTTGTTCATAAATATTAGCTGGAAAATCTCTTTTTCTTTTAGAGTAACAACTTAGCTGAAAGACAGCATGCCTTCAAAAGACTGGACTTTGAAAACAATTACTTATTTTTTTTTCAAGTTAGAGAATGCTATTTGTGCCCTATGTGAAAATGTAAGTAAGAGCTTCAAAGAAGAAAGTTATTTCATTGTGTGATGGACTCTGAAATAGCACCATTATATATTAAAATATATTTTCCTTCAGACCTGAACATCATAATTTCAGTTTTTCTTATCTGTTCTAATACAATCCACTATTTTGTACAAGTCAGACTACCAGCAATTATTTGGTTTTAGGTGTTCCAATTTTTACTGTGGGATAACAAGAGTGATTGAAGAGGAAAGCTTGTATGCTGTGGCTCAAAAATAGTTCAAAGGAATAATTCACATCACAGCAGTGTTGTTAGTTTACTGCAGCAAGATATGATGAAGCTATGGTCTTACTTGTGCTATTACTAGTGACCGCCATCACAAAATATCACTTGAATGTGACCGTTATGTCTCTAAATAGAATGAGAAAACCGTGATTTTAAATTCAAGTCTCTTTCATGCTGCCGCCTCTTTATTCTTAAGAAAACTACTAACAATCTTGAAGCCTCGGCTGTTTCTTCATCAAATGTAGATAGTATTACTCTCAGGGTTGCTAATATAGTAATAGTGTCAAAATATATGCAAAGGGGATTGCACAGGTTTAAATACTGGGAAACAGAAAGATGTCACTGGACTTTGTGCAAACATGGAAGATTGGCCACATGAGTTTCACACTTGTTCATACCAAGAGATAATATGCTTTGTAATTTTGACCCCATTAAAATTACAGTCAAAGAATAAAAACTTGGTACAGACCCCAAATAACAAGGTTACTGGAAGGAGAAGCAAGAGTAGAAGAGAGGTAAACATATATTTAGAAAATGGAAAGCAACTGGAAGAATGATTAGAAATTTCGCAAGAGAGAGGAAGACTGGCTCTACAAATAGCAGCTTGTAAACAAAAAGGCCATGGACCTTCAAAAACTGGAATTTCAAAATTCTGAGAGAAAATAATTTTCAATCTAGAATTTTATACCCAGCCAAATTACCAACAAGTATGAAGGCAGAACAAACACATATTCAGATCTTCAGGGACTCAAAATATTTACTTTCCATATACACTATCTTAGAAAACTACTGAAGGATGTGCCTTAGAAAGACGAGGTAATAAATCAAGGAAGAGGAAATTGTCAGATCCAGTCAGTGCATAAGAGAAGAACTGACACAGAGGAGAGGTAAATAATATGCTTGTATGAAAATACCGTAATAGCCCTAGACAGGTGCTGTAAGATGAAGTAAGGCAGTAGACTTAGGGAAAATGGAACTTAAACATTTATTGATGTTTTTGAGATTTTGATATTATAATAGATATGGCATTTCACAGATATATGTGAGCATTCATAAAACACAAATATAGGTGCATGAAAAGTCAAGAAAATGAAAAAGGTGACTTCTAATTTGAGGAAATTAAAACCTGTGTAAGGAAGCAAATGTAATTATCGTACAATGCTTGAATCAGAAGTTAGCACTAGCATATAAATTGATTATCTAATTAACACAATTATGATAAAACTACTTGGGAAGGAAGGAGCAAGGAAGGAAAGATTGTGATATAACATTTTTGGGAAGTTGAGAGCAAGGAAGAGGGGAACAAGTAGGGGGTGCTAGAGGGGTGAAAGCTGAATCTTCATCTTCTATAGCAGGAAGCTAATTAATATTTGATTAATCAATAAATAGTAGTAGAAGCAAAGCATTTAGAAATATTAAAATAATGCCAGGAACAATTAAACAGGTTAAAAGTGGCTGCCTTTCAGAGGATGAGACAGTTTCCATTGTAGAATTTTCAGTATCATAAGTATTATCTTTAAGCTAGTCTCATGTACTACTGTGACAAAAAAGCAAATAACAAAGTAAGTTGCTGGAAACTGGGTCACGTCAGCTCCTTGGAATGATCTGGTCCTTGGTATTGGAGATGCAGGAAAAACATGGGTCATGTCATCACATAAACCATCAGTTCTTCCTGAGATTTGAACTTCTGGGATAAATCTAAGACAGTTCTATGAGTTATAATACAACTGAAAATTGTTATGAAAGTTATGATATTCATATGGAATTTTGAACGGATCAATGTGCGCCAATACAACACTGATTAACTATCAGGCACTGGGTTATTTTAGGAGCATGGTCTCATACACCATTACGGATAAGTGAGCTGTCCGTAGAAAACCAAGTGTTGAAACTAGTGAATGAAGTCTATATATAGATATTGCGAGAAAATATTGAAGGGGTATTCTCAATGCAAGTGTCCAAATCAACTACATTGGATTGCAACCCCCCCTTTTTTTAAATGAAATAGATTACATATAACTTTAAAAAAAACTGGCCATAGTCATTTTGATAAGATTTTGCCATTGAGACATTGCTTAACCCTTAGTCAAATTTCATATAGTATCAGAATTAAAGGTAAAAGGATGATTTACAATTGAGATCACTTACCTAGAGAAGTAATATAAAGAATGAGTAAAAATGAACTTGTATAAAAAATGTCATCTTAGTATAGTACTTAAATAAGCAGTGAACAAACAATGGTTATAATTGTTACTAACAGTTAGTTTGTTTCCAGATTGTAGAACTGTGGAATTACTCCTACAATTTATTTGATTAAAATTAATGTAAATTAGACAATAAAATAGACTACTGTGATTTGGGAAAAAACTTTTCAAAAAAATCTAAAGCTATGTATATAAAAATATGAATACCTATAAACAGATCCATAAATATTTCTTGGAATACATAAACTATTTGTAAATGATTCAAAGGTAAATACAGACGAGATACTTCAAAGATGTTCCAGGCCCCTGTTCTTATAGGTTTAGTTACTGGACTCCCCTCAACCCCACCAGTATAGGCCATGGCTGGGAGAGGAGATTGCAAGGGATCAAGAGCGTGCAGAGTCTAGAGAGAGACCATGTCACAGAAGGGTCTCAAAGCCAGAGATATGAAAACAAAAGCAAGGGGTGAGTTTTCAGTGCCTGAGCAGACCAGAGGCATTTAAGGGCTAGGGATTATGAAAACAGTAGTAAAGATGACAGAGTTAGTATTTTTAAACTAAAGTTATAACAAAACCTCTGCTAGATAATAAAAACAGGCATTATAATGCAGCTAACATTATTCATGGTGGTTTACCCTGAATATACACCAGCGCAGGGAATGAAAAAAAATTATGTGGGAATCAGTTAAGAAGTCCTCCATGATGGGAACCCTGCCTACTTTTCTGGCTTTATTTTCAACACATGCCACTCGTCCTTTGTTTTACCACGTCATGTGTATTCCTGGCAAGGTGGCTGGATCATGCCTCTTGAGGGTTGCTCACACTGTGTCCTCTGCCTTTCCTGTTCTACTGCTAAACAGCTTCTCACCTTGAACTGCTAAATATTTTCCAAAGCTGCCTGCACACACACCATCCTTCCTTCCACAACTACAGGACCCACCTCTCTCCTCTCTTCTCTCACTGTTCTAGAGTACCTTTCACAACAGGACCTTGCCATGGAATGGTGGTTTATTCACTTCTGGAACCCCTGAGGCCAGGAAAGTGCTTGGCACAAAGTACACTACTGTCCATCGGGAATGACCAGCCTACTCAGGCCTGGGCCAGAGAGGTGCCCAGGCTAAGAGAAGGTTGGGGCTCCACTCCACTCACACTATGGAAAGAGCTAGATATCTTCTTGTGGCCCTCTGCCTCTGGGAGGCTTGTGTGCCTACTGGGCTCTAATCTTCCTGCAGCTCTTTGCTGTATGGGCTCCCACGTGACTGGTCTTGCCTTCCATACCAATGTTCCCGGGTGACTGCATCCTGATTTGTTGGGACCCAGAGCTCTGTAAGCTCCAGGTGACCCTACAGTCAAGGCCAGACACTGTTCCATCAGATGCCTACCTGGCCTAGGAAGCCAGCTGAAAGCTGATTCTGGGACTCCCTCCTTCTGTCTCTGACACGGTCTCTTCATACGTTCCTTGAAGCAGATGCTGACAACTCTCTGGACCAGAATCAACTTAGCTGTGCCCCTTGACTTTTGTCATTTTGCTTGTGGATTCCCCCTGGCTCACAGCTTACACTGGCCTCTGCTTCTTCCTTCTAGTATGAATTCCATCATGCCTCCCAGAGGAGCTATTACAGCTTCTGTGAATGCTCTGTCACCCCGACAGATGAGAGATGCCTCAGATTTCCGTTCCTGTGTTTACCTCATATGTATTATAGCCCAGAAGTGCCTGCCACTCTACACCTACACAAACCTATTTGTAGGCGTGTGTAAGCATAACTTCAGCCACGATTTCATGCACTGATGCAATGAAAACTGCCTGACTTCACACATATAAGCAATGGCCTGAATGATCTCAAGTAGAATTTTGATTTCTGGGACAGAAATGCATAAATTTTCTATCTTTAGTGCCATTATTAACAACATGAGGCTTCAAAATCTGAATAATCACAGAAAGATGTGAAGGAGCCAGTGCTCCACAGTGGAATTGGAAAGGACGCATACAGAACAGGGCTTGTATTCCCATTACTCTTACACACTACTTCTCTTTGATGCCGAGTAAGGAGTTGGATTTCTTCTGCTGAAACCAAAAGGGTAAAATTAGAAGGGCATTCATGGCCCTTTTAGCTGTGACTGTCTCTTATGATGATAAAATAAAAATACAAGGATGTAACCATGGTCAGTGAGGATGGGATTAGAGGGTCGGAGGAGAAGGAGCAAAGAGTTCTAGGCACCAAACGTTATCCTTAGAAGATTCTAGGTCTACAGCTGTTCTTGTCCCGCACCCCACTTTGGAATAAGCATTCAGATCACATCTGGGTTACAAATAGGCCCTTATAGTTGACAAATGTGAACAGGAATTTTCAGGTTGAGCTAGCTGGCCACTGGAGAGATGCGGATCCAGGTAACCGACACGTGTGAGGGATCTGCTCTAGTGCCCCGTGCAGGCCCTTGAAAGCACGCAGAAGGAAAGTGCAGGAAATAGAGTCCTGCCCATTGCAGACTTCATTGCCAAGCCCTCTAAGTGGGTGATTACCGACATGATCAATAATGTCATTAGGAGTCCAGGCTGCAAATGCATTAGCTGATGTAAATGTACACTCCTGTTTCGAGTTTTGATATGCATTTACTCAGGGACCTATTTTTCGTTTTGAAAATGGCATTGATGTCATAGATGCCTAAAAACAGTGTTCTCATCTTGGTTGATTCTTTTAAAAAGAAGAGTGAAGCCAGGGTGGAGAAGTACAAGTGGAACAATACAAAAGTACAAAAGCAGGGCAATTTTACAACTTATTAAAACTTCCGTGCATACATTGTACTATATTTGTATGTTCGTATCTGGATCTGTGTGCATGCACATGCATATATAATATGTAGATATCACGGTGGGATGGAAGAAGTTGGGCCCAAGGGATGAAAAGGTTTAGATATTAGTCCTTAGCTCTCAGACCTTGGACAGGGCACTCGATCTCTGAGCCTCAGTCTCCCAATCTGAGAAAAGATGTTTTGAACACAAAATGGGAAAATCAAGGGGCCCTCTCTTTGGTAAGCATAACTCATCATGAAAAAGTAAGCAGTGATATGGCTAGAAGATCTACCATCTGCAACTCTGAATAGTGACTTTCCAAGGGCATGACTTCCAGATTCCTTCAGGCTGAAATGGACATTGCAAAACTCAGGATTGGATCAGGTATGGCCCAGAGAGAGCATAGGCTACATTCTACACCGAAATCTCTCCCTTTATAACACAACTAACAAACAAGTAAGTTGATCCTTGTTTTGCAAAAGTTTATCTCAAATACATTTTGAACATGAAGATGACATAAAATATTAAAGAAATGTATCACTTATAGAATAACTCACTCCATGGTTCTTTTATAAATAAAATTCATCCTTATGTATCAACTAGATTAGTATTTTTATTCAAATACTATTCGAATATTTATATAACGATATAAAATAATTGTATTTCATTTATGTATTACTGTGATAAGTGAACTTTTCAGGGACTTCTAACAAACTGAAAGAGACCAAAAGGATGACTGTTCTAAGAGCCATGGCCAAACAAAGAGAATTAGAACTACTACTGGTTAAAGCCTGTGTGAACGGTCCGTGTGCACAGAATTGATTCTTCAGCTTTCTAAGAATATGTCTACCGTGTAAGGTTGGGTTTTCTTTCTTCTGGAGAGATCCTCCAGGGAACTTTATCAAAGAGCTATACCAGGAAAGGTTTGAGAATGAGGAGAGAATATTTTTAAAAAAGCAAGACAAAAATGAATGAGTATGCACTCTCATTACACTATAAATGACTATAGTGTCATTTACACTATAGACAAATGGGCTGCTGAGACATCCAACTTCACGTTTCAGATCAGACTAGGATTTGGGAAGCTTGGGCAAGGGTTGTGGGGAAGTGGTCAAAACTGAGAAGTGTCAGTTCTACCGACATTGGTGGTTCCTTTCCTTTTTTCATTTGCCGCTTTGATTTATATGGAAATGGGGGAGAAAAAAGAGGCTGAGGGCTGGAGAGGACCATGGAGGTTAGTCTTCTCTGGAGTTTACCCCTCAGGAGGGAGTGAGGATGGAATTACCTCGTGCTCACTCTCTGGTACTCATCTCTCCCACTGAGCAGGACACCATCGTGACACTCACCACAGCTTTAGAAATTGTCATCTAGTGTAGTATTTTAAAAATGTAGTTTGCAGGCTAATTAAGTGAAGACATCATTAACAGGAGGGAGGCAGATAGCTCCCAATTCCTTCTTTGAAAAACACCTACATTCCAAGAATCTGGAGATTTTGGCAGCCGAATGGATAACTTCTTCAGAAGAAAATCCTTCAACAATGACAAGCTTGGCCATAAAGTTAGGAGGTTTTTTCCTCCCCCCTTCTGAGGAGTTAGAATAGGGGCCAGAAAAGTTTCTCTGTAAAGGGCAAGAGAGTAAATATTTTGGATTTTGCAGGCCACATGGTTTCTATTGCCTCTATTCAACTCTGCTGTTGTAGCATGAAAACAGACATAAATAAAGGAATCAAAGATTTTCGCTGTTAGGAATGTAGGTCTTTCTTAAAAGCACAGTGGCACAAAGTGAACTTTCGGAAAGTGTGGGATACTCTTTGCTTTATCTCATTTTAGCTTAAGGAAGCTTTCATGGGAACATTCTTTTCGCAAACAGTGGGTGAAACCTGTAATAAGTAAACAAATGAGCATGGCTATTTCCGTAAAACTTTATTTATAAAGAAATTTATATTCCTATAATTTGAATTCTTAAAATTTTCACGTTTCATTAAATATTATTCTTTGTATTTTCTTCCAACCATTAAACATGTAAGAACCATTCTTAGCTCAGGGCTATATAAAAATAGACAGTGAGCCAGATTTGGCCTGTGGGCCATAGCTTCCCTCCCCCACAGTATTGTTTTTTTTTTAATTGAGGTGGAATTCACATAACATAAAATTAACCATTTTTCAAGTGAATAATTCAGTGGCATTTAGTACATTCACAATGTTGGTCAACCACCACCTCTGTCTAGTTCTAAAACATTTCATCACCACAAAAGGAAACCCCATACCCAATAAGCAATTACTTCCTATTCTTCCCTCCTCCCAGCTCCTGGAATCTGTCAGCCAGATTTCTGTCTCTATGGATTTAGCTATTCTTGATATTTCATATAAATGGAATCATACAACATGTGACCTTTTGTGTCTGGCTTCCTTCACTTAGTATGTTTTCAAGGTTTATCCACACTGTAGTATGTATCAGCATTTCATTCCTTTTTATGGCTCAATAATATTCCATTATATATATATATACATATATATATGTGTGTGTGTGTGTATATATATATATACACATATATGTATATATATATATTCTATATATTATAGCTTATTATTAGAAATAATTATTATTCTAATCCGTCATATAAGTAAATTACTCATTCTGATTTAAACTATTAGTGAATGTGGGATAGAAGGATACTCCATAGTATAATGAATACACATCTGAAGGATACACATCTGAAATGAGTCTCTATGATACTTAATGAAGAAACACTGGAAATTCTCTCTCACCAGTCCACCAAAACTGCTCTCATCAAGGTTAGCAGACACCATCACTTGGCTAAACCCCAATTCCTGGTCATAGTTCTTCCCATAATTGATCTACCAGTAGCATTTGACAAGGCTGCCCATTCTCTCCTCGTTAACGTATTTTCTGTCTTGGATTCTAAGGTACATAGTACATCGACTGCATGGTCACTGTTCCCCAGTCTCTTTGCCAGTTCTTCCTTTTCTATCCAACTTTTGAATGTTGGAGGGCCCCAGGGCTCAGTCCTTGGTCCTTTTCTCTTCTCTGTCTGTAATTACTCCCTTGGTCATAGCATCAGATCTTACTCCTTTATATACTACTTATATGCTGAGAACTCCAATATTTATATCTCTTATCTAGAAAAGACTCTCAAACTTCAGATCTGCTTATACACCTGACTACTGGACATTTTTCTATGTGGCTGTCAAATAAACATTTCAAGTTTCAGCATGTCTGAAATGGAATTAGTGATCTTTTTTCCTCAGCACATACTCCTGAACCTATTCTACCTAGAGTGTCCCTATTTCAGTTGATGGCAATACCATTCTTCTAGTTACTTGGGCCAGAAACCTTGGCAGCATCCCTGTCTCCTATTTTTCTCAGGTAGCCCATATGCAGGAAATCCAGCATGTGGGTACTTCCTTCAAAATATATCAAGAATCTGGGCTCTTCTTAATTCTTCCTGCTGTATGTTGATCTCTTACCTGAATTACTGTAATAATCTCCTAACTGTCTTCTCTGCTTCAATCCTTGCCCCTATCCCAGCAAAGTCTCTTCTTCACGTAGCAGCCAGAGTGACCCTTTGCAAATATAACTAGAGTCCTATACTTACTCTATAGAGTAAAAGCCAAAGTCCTTACGATGGCCTACAGAGTTGCACAAGACCTTGGCTCTCCTTTCCTCTTTGCTCCTCATTCATCCGTTTGCTCCACCCCACACTGGCTACCTGGCTGTTATTTACACAGTATGCTTCTACCTTAGGCTTTTGCTGTAGTTGTTTCCTTCACTTGGATGCTCTTTCCTCAGAGTTGTCTCACCTTCAAATCTTGCTCAGATCTGATCTCAATAATGCTTCCCCTGATCATCTCACATGATGCTGCAACCTGCCCCTTGGATCTACAATCCTGATCTTTCCCACTCTGCTTTATACTGTTCTTCTTTCCACAGTACCTCTCACCTTAGAAAACCCATCCATCCATCCATCCATCCATACATACATACATACATCCATCCATCCATCCATCTACTGTCTCCCCAATATTAACTTTACAGGGGCAAAGATCTTTGCCTAGTTTGTCCACTGATGCATTCTAAGTGCTTAGAACAAAACCTGGCACAGAGGAGATACCTCATAAATAATTGTTGAATGAATTCCTATTTAAGTTGGAAGGAAGACAAAGATGCCTGATGTTACTAATACTCAACATGCTACTTGAACCCCTTGAACCCCTCCTCAGTTGAGATCCTTAAGTAAGAAAATAATAAAAAAAAATGAATTGAAGGGATGCCAATTTTCTCCAAATCGTTCTACAGATTTACCAGAATTCCAGTTGAAATCTCGATGGGATTTGGATGGGGGACTTCCAAAATGATTCTAAAATTAATCTTGAGAAGTAAATACTTGGGAATAGCAAAACACATTTGAGAAAGAATCTATTGTAAATCATAATAATAAACCAGAGAGCTATTGGTGCTGAACAAACAAAATAACCAATAAAGTGAATCGGAAACCTAAAAATATACTTAAGTATCTTTAAGAATTTAATGTTTGATAATAGTGACTTTTAAATCAGCAGTGAAAACAAGGAATTATTCAACACATATTGGTGAGTCACCTGGCAAGTTATTTGTGGAAAACACCAGATGCGTAACCCATAGCATATTCCGAACCATAATTTGGATGGGTTAAAAAATTTTCATAAAAGTTGAAACTATTAAATTAATTGAAGAGATACAAATACTAGCTTATTAATTCTTGGCCCTGGTTCCCTGCTCGCCATGTGCTGCACACTCTGCACGTGCTGACATGAGCAGCAGGCTTTGTGTTCCTTTCTTGGAACAATGTCCTTCACGGTGTGGCCATCCCCTGGGTTCCTCAGAGCACGTTCTGTAGTAGAAAGTCAAGCTGCAGACTTCACAGACTATTCCACCTCAAGTGCCTCTGGTTGGAAACGAGAAAGTGCCCATTTCCCTTCAAAATTTAATGGACAGCTTTCAATGTTTTATAGATTTCAAAGCACTTTTTTTTTTTTTTTTAAATCCAAGTGTTCTGAGCAGAGTTTCTGAGCCTCTGCACTATGGATATTTGGGGCCTGATAATTCTTTGGTGTGTGTGTGTGTGAGAGAGAAAGAGAGAGAGAGAGAGAGAGAGAGAGAGAGAGAGAGAGAGAGAGAGAGAGAGAGAGAGAGAGATCCTGTGCGTTGTAGATGGTTAGCAGCATTTCTGGCCTCTGCATACTTAAGGCAGCAGCACCCCTGTCCTGAACTGTGACAACCCAAAACATCTGCAGATGTTGTCCAATGTCCTTAGGGGCAGGGTTGCTAAATAAATTACAGAAAGTCCAGTTAAATTTTAATTTAAGATAAATTAGTTTTTAGTATAGGAATATCTCAAATATTGTATGAGATAATTATATCCCAAATATTGCTTGTGACACACTAATGCTAAAAAATTATCGGTTGTTTTTCTGAAATTCAAACTTAACTGGCTGTCCTGTCTTTTTATTTGCTACATCTTGAACCCCTACCTAGGAACCTCTACCTTGAACCCCTCCCCAATTGAGATCCATAGATGTAGATAAACAATTATTTTCAGCCTTCTATTATAGCTGAGGAAACTGAGGCTTGAGGCGGGGAGTCCTTGGTCTAAGGCCAATGGAAAACAGGGTGCAGAGATGAGATTCGCACCTAGGTTTCTTGATGACAAATTCCCTCTTTGTTCCTGTACACAGAAGAACTGCTTGTCTTTATTCTTGAAATGCTGAAAACTGAGAGACTAGCAGCATCAGGACCACTCGATATGGGGACTGTGCTCAGGATCACCAAGGATTAGGAAGTTTCCATATGTTCTTTGAATTGTGTTGCTATTCCACTCTTGACAGATGGAAAATTGAAGATCAGGTAGCTTAAACAATTTGCCCAGGATTATATAGCTAGTAAGTGGGAGAGCTGCAATCCTCAGTCAGGTCTGACTTTATCCACACCTGACATTGCGTCACTGGCTGGTGTCCTTTAATTACTTATTTCTTCCCCTCAAACATCTAGGTTTGACTGAAACCGTTTAGCTATATTTTCTGGTTGCATCAAGGTACCAGATTTCCATCACATTTGGAAATTGGGGATAAAATGATGAACTGGTCAAGAACTCTTTTTAAATACCATTTCAAACCAAAGCCAAATAGTGTAACCACCTGATTTGCCTTTTGGATATGGTGCTTCCCATGTGAGGAGTCTATGAAAAGAATAGAGAGAGACAGTGGTTAATCTGGATAAATCTGTAGGCTATCTCTTCATCTCATGAGAAATTAAGAGTTGACTGCTATATTTTTCTTTTAAAGAAAACCTGGTATGTTTTGGTTCTTTGTACTCCACGGGAAGGTGCTTCTAAGAATTATAATGAGTTTGGTAGGGAGTGGTGAACTCTCATTCATCCTTCAGTTCCCCACTCAAATGCCACATTCCTTTATGGAACTTTCATTGACCTCTTCCTCCTCAGGTAGAACTATTGTTCTCTTACTTCAGTTCCCCTAGAACTTTAGGTTGGTGTAAAGGTAATTGCGATTTAAAAGGTTAAAAATAATCGCAAAAACCACAATTACTTTTGCATCAACCTAAATATTTCTTGGGTTACATATTTACATGTGTATCCCCAATTATTTATAAGCTCCCCATATTTATTAAGTATCTGTGGAAAGAATGAAATGAATATGTAAGAAACAAATTTATGAAAATTTAAAATTAGCTCTCTTCTCTGTTATTTCTGTACTTCATTTTCTGTTTCCCAAGTACCTAAGGCCTTCTACATAGCTCTTAGTGATGTGCTGAATTAAGAGGGTCATCGAATTTAGTTAGAAAGATACCTTAGTGCCTTGCAACATAAAGGGTGGCCTATGGACCAACATCATTGGCATCACCTGAGACCCTGTAAGGAATGTAGACTCTCAGGCCCCAACCCAGATCCACTAAATCAGGATACGCATCTCACCAAGATTTCCAAGCGATCTACACGCATATTCAATTTTTGAGAAGTCCCACCCTGGAGATCAGTAGCCTAGGGATAGCAAATACATATCGTATGTGTTGAAAAAAGCTTCATTTTGTGTACATGGCAGACATCACTAATCAATCACAATAATTATCTCATTGAGCTATCATGCAGGTTTAGAAGCTTCTTTGGGCAATCATTGGCAATCAATTAGTATGGAAACCAACTTGCCCTCCCAGATCTAGTCAGCCCTCTCATTTGACAGATAAAGAAACTCAGGCTCAGAGAAGCAAAGTGACTTGACAAACATTATACTACTCCTTCATGGCAGAGCTGGTATTAAAATACGTGTCCAGCCTCTTGGTCTAATGGTCTTCTTTTTGCACCATGCTGGTAAATTTAGCAGACATAGCTCAAACTAGGGTTTACAATGACCTCTTTCCTACTATCCCCAAAAGGAGCCCTAGGTTACTGTCACTGTCCTTATAATGTGGAGTATTAGAAAGAGCTTGAGCTTTTTAATCAGAGCAATACAGCTTAATCTGCTCCCAAACTCTACATATCACTCAATAGCGAGAAAGTTTTCTGTAAAAGAGCAAAAAGGGGAACATATTTCCCATCGCATTTGAACTTCAGTCATGGGAACTTGATTAAAAATAACCCATCCTATCTCTCCCGTACTATGAGTTCAATTGAACAAGATGGTTTCCAAGTTTTCCGGGAAATTCACTAATATAGTAATTCACCAGTAACTTGAAATGCCATCAAGCAAGCAGAAAGGACCACTAAAAATTGTGAAGACTGCTGGGCTATCTTTCCCTCCCTATATTCCCTATTCCTTGCTATACTACAACTTTTCCAACCCCTTCTTAGCTTAAAAAAATTAATGGCATTCATTGTTTATAAATGCCTCTGTTGATCTTTCCTATTTCGGTTCTTGACTACTAGTGGAAAAACTCTCCCTACTTCCCCCGCCCCTCACCCGCACTGAGCTTTAAAAATAGCAACAGAAGTTGGGTTGGCTCAGGGCTTTGAGTTTGGAGTCCATAGCCTTTGCCCTCTGGGTCATCAGTTCACATTGTGATACCAGGGTCGCCAAGCTTTCCTTCTGTTTCATGTGTTTGGCTTAAAATTCTGAGAGGCGATGTCGTCCTGGATGATCATTTTCTCATGACTATCTAGGCAATCTCTGAACTTGACACCCTTGACCCCGGTATTAATAATTTCTGCTGCTCTGTCTTCGCCTCTTCTCTAAGGTCTGCAATTTTCACACTCTCATTTGCTTTCTTCAGAATTGTTCTTCTAACTCAAGTCTTGAGAATTTGTATTTATCCTCAGACCTCCCAAGAATGGATTGACCAATCTATGCCCCACTCCTTCTCTACCCCCAAAGTGCTTTCCAAGGAAGTTGGCATAAGATTAATATTAACCTTTCATATGTAAAGATAGCTTTAATAATAGTCAATGGCTTTTAAGTTTTATAGTAGTTCACAAAGAACATTCATATATATCACTTTGTCAGTAAATTCCATGAAGTAGTTATTGTTATTTTCAATCTCATTTGAAAGACACTGGGATTGAGAGAAAGTAAGTCAGTTGTCTAAGGTCAGGTGATCCACTAAACGCAGAGCCAGAAGGCAAGTACCCAGCCCTGACCCCTCTGCACCATTCTGCCCCCTCTCCTGACTCTCTTTTGTAGGTCTGTATTTTGAGTTAGTTGGTAATGACCCGCTTGTAGATGTTCACCGGTACCATTGATGATGACTGTCAAGGGTAGTGAATGAAATTTCACCTTCTACAAATCTGATGGGACAAAGACCTTACTTTCCCCCCTTTGTCAGCTACTAAAAGTTTTAGAATAAGCATCAAGCTAATTCTTCAGGCAATGAGGTAGTGCAAGCACTCCTGAAAGAAGCAGTTATTCAATGTTAGTTTGCTTTCAGAAGAGGTCTGGAAGTATGTGTAAAGTTGTTGAGGAGGTAGAGATGGACAGAAAGAATACAATTGAGGAAGTTCTTGAAACACTTCATGTGAGATGTGTGAAGCCTGGACTGGGGTGGGAGCAGTGGGGATGGGAGGAGGGGCCTGATCTCAGGGGAATCACAGAAGTAGAATTGACAGTTTGCTCATGGATGGGCTTTCTGGAGAGAAGGGGCAGGGAGGAGTCAAAGATGGCCTTGAGGCCCTGGCCAGGTAGCTGAGAGCATGCAGGTGCCATCTGCAGGAGGAGACATCAGCCAAGCGGCAGGTTTTATGGGAGAAGGAGATACTTTGTTCCACTAGGGACATATTTATTTTTACATTGACAAGGCATCTGGGCCCCAAAGTTCTGGCAGTTGAAGTGAGAGACTAGATCTCAGGAGAGAGGGCAGCACATGCCCCCCATGGCAGTAGGACAGGAAAACAGGGAGAAACAAAGAGCCTTGAAAATTACTACTAACCGAACACTGCTGCTTTGGGGTACTGTCTCATTAATCTTTATACCAACTCTATCAGATAGGTATTTTTTTATTTTTCTTTTTAAAATGAGAAAATGAGTGCTCAGAAAACGTTCCTTGAAATCTCCTTTTCAAACAGAGATATCAGGCTGATCTCATGCAAAGGGATTTAGTCCTGTGTCAAACACAGGCTGGTCCATCGGCCCACCTCAGTTTTAATAACATGCAGTTCTTGTTACTTCTCTTTATGGCATTATAAACAGGGTGAAGATGGTACCTGGATCTCCTATTGTAAGGGGTGAGGCACAGGCTGAAGTAGGTATGAATTTTTTAAACCATGATCCGGCAATGTCAATGGAAACACATTTCCTGTGTGGTAGAAGGTGGGAGTGTGGGAGTGTGTGTATGGTGTATGCATGCACGCCCATGTGTAAGGGTGTGCACTCACGAACTTGTTTGTTGTCATGTTGTTGGGGCAGGGTGTGCAGGGTAGCTATAGGCTTCTGGATTTTCTTTCCAGATAAGCTTAGCATGTGAAAAAATAATCTATGCTTTGTTTTTCTGGTTGCACAAAAAGGCAGTATTTGATAAGTTACAAAAAGAATGCTTTCGTAGGATTTTGCCATGCATTTCTCTTGCCCCCATCCTCTGCCCTTAATGGCTGGGTCACAATGTACAGATATCTCCCATAGACACACACACACACACACACACACACACACACACACACACACACCTCTGCCTGGTGCTTTGAGCCTCAGACACATACAGGGGGCTGTCCCATTTTTTACTACTGGCCCAGTTCTATCATTTTATGATGTGCTGTCCACTGTGGCTGCACAACCAAGGTGACCATTCCAAAGTAGGTCAGTGGATCATTCCCTATTATGGCCACTGAATGGAAGTGCAGGCTGCACACTTTTCAACAGGTCTTTATCTCCCTGTATTTATAAATGGAGATCTTATTCCTGTAGATCTCTAGCCTCCAAAACACAGAGCTAATCGTGGGTCCAAAGGCAGGCAGCCTCTCTACATTCGTCTGTCATGGCTTGGGCTGAATCTCAAGCAGGAAGGCTTGAATCAGCAATAGCACAGTCAGGACAAAGTTTTTCAGTTTCAAGTTTAGGAACCCTCACAGTGTTTCCAGGACTCACCGTAGTGCCTACTCTCTGTCCACCCAAGCTCCACCTTCAATGATTTCTGCTTCTTCCTTCTGCCCTGGGCACCATTTTTATTTCTTGGTTGATGGGACAAGGAGAAAATATATGAAGCCCAGTGGGTCTTGTAAGAACATGGAAATATATATATATATATTCAGAATATATTTGCTATGATATTACTAAAGAGCATCTAGCTGGTGACTTGTAGGGAATAACTAAAAATTTAACAAAAACCCACCTTAAATGATCGTTATCTCCTTTCTGGTCAGTTATATATGCAGTGAAAATACTTTCCTGTATTGTCACTTCTTTCTGCTAAAATATGGTCTTAAAAGGCTCCCAAAATACAAATCTCTTCTTTGGGGCACAAAAAAACCCTCTTATTTTTCTGGAAGATCCCCTCTATGCCATGATTCAGGAAATCAACAAAGCACTTGCAAGCATCATGATCTGTAGTTTAATAAGAGGGGCAGTCTCTTTCCTTTGGCTGACTTTTATTTATTTTTTTTACAATTTTACCCAAATCTGACCATGTAAGACTTTAGTCAATTACTAGTAAAATAAACAGTTCACAGGAATGAAGTTCCGCATTTTCTTTCTGACATTGATAAGATAGCAGTAGTGTCTGGCAACTTGGGAAGATTTTTTCTAGAAAGCTGTACACATATAAGGATTCTCTTTTCAGAACTTGGTCCCTTTCTTATTATTAATAGTCATGAGACTTTTAATGATGGGGTGGAAGAGGGAGGCAGTGTCCATGTCTTCCTAACATCCCCATATGTGTGCATTAGGAAAAACAGAATTAGGAACATGTGCAGAAGTGCGACTGGCATCATTGAGACTAACCAGACTCTGACAGTTCCTTTGGCTTCCTGACTTCCCCAAACTGGTCCCCCAGATGGGGTTCAGATATTCTCCCATCAGTGATCTGGCTTCAGGACATCCCAGCCTGATCAACTGGATGAGGGTAGGGAATGGGATGCCCTTGGGAGGCCAGGGAGAGCATCCTGAGACCTATTAGACATACCTTGTCCTCTGAACACTGCAGAGTATTGTGGAGGGAGGCCCAACAGGTCTCAGCTTAAAGTGGCAGGAGCTCCTGCTTACCTCTTCCAGTTTCTATATAACTTCTGTTCCCTTTCCTTTTGCTACCTCTTAGTCTCCTCACTTGAATTTATGATCATGTTAGATATCGGCACAGGGCCTGGCACTCAGTGTTTAATGGATAATTTATTATTGAGATTATCCAGAGTTCCTCCTTCTTAATTCTGAATATTTTGCTTTGTGTATAATAAACATAATCAAAATCATAATTCTGATAAAATATTTCTCATTGGCTAAGTACTCGTTATCTATTCATTCACTCTACAAATTCATGTTGAACAACAATTACAGAATGGGTGCTGGCTTAGTGCTAAGGATACTACAGTGAACACGACACATCATAGCCTCTGCCCTCTGGACTCTATGCTGTCACATTTGCCATGTGACTATATTACATAACCCATCGTCTTTACTCATTTCAAAAATGCCATAAGAGAAGACATATTTTGAAGGGTTATGTACTATGTCGAAAAAGACAATTATAGACAACATCTGCTTTTGGCTGACAATAAAATACAAGAGAACCATATATAATGATAAATGAGTCAAAAGAAGAAATTTAAAAAAATATCTGGGTAAGTGGGGCGGGGGGTGGTAGAAGAGTGTAAAGGGGGTCAAATATATGCTGATGGAAGGAAAACTGACTCTGGGTGGTGAGCACACAACGTAATACACAGATGATGTGTTATAGAAATGTACACTTGGATTAAATTAAATAAATATAATTTTAAAAACCATGGGAGAATTCATGGGAAATATAGGGGAGCAAAAAATAAAATTTCACAATCAAAATGCCTTTTGGGGATAGTGGAGGGTATGACAGATGATTTAATTATTATCATAAAGCAGCAGTTCCCAATCTTTGGGTTTCATGGACTAATATGGAAGGGGAGAGTGTGCCACTAGCTTCAGTAAAAGCAAAGTGGGCAAGAACATAAAACCACAGAATATGGCTGAGGGACATTAAGTGGAAACTGCCAGAAGCCCTGAGTTGGATTCTGCACCAATCAGCCCCAATCTGTAAGAGATTAATTAGCCAAGCAAGTGTGGCCCATGGCAATTTACTCCCTATGCCTTTGGTGCTCGTGTTCACTTCTTAATGTTACTGCAAATATATACTGAATAACTGAGAAACAAGGCAAAAATAAGAGCTTAAGAATGGAGATGTTATGCAGTAGTAGAACAGGTGGTAAATATTGAAATCAGTTAGAACTAGAAATGTCTCAATAGATATATAAATCTTGTTATAAAATATACACATATCTTCAGATTTATTCTCAAAGGTCTGAATTGCAAAACATTGGAATAACAATAAAAATCTGGATTGACATGGGTGCCATATTTAATTTGCAAAAAAAGGAGTGGAAATACTATTGGTGGCGGGGTAGGAGTTGGGATTAAATGTTTTGTGAGTTTATCTGGAATAACAGAGGAGTCAAAATATAATATTTATTTTTACTTTTTTATAACTTGAGAAATGTAGAATAGTGTTTTTTGTAAACCTCATTAGGAGAAGAATATATTATACATCTTCCAAAACACAGGAGGTTAGAATAGGAAAGAACACATAAACCACACACTGCTGCCACACACACACACACACACACACACACACACACACACTGTAAAAAAACGAGAAATGTAAAATAGAAATCATGTAGTAATAGACAGAAGGAAAGCCAAATATTTCACTCATAGCAAAGAATGCAAATCTATAATCCTCTTCTGTTTAAGAGTAAAAATTCAGGTTAAGGAAAAGGAGGAATCTAAGATCCAATGAAGTATATTTTTAAAAGAAGTACTTAGATAACATGACAAGCAAAGGTGTCAAGTTAAAGGGTAGATAAAGTCATATCAGGCAAATATTTAAAAAACCAAGTTGGAAGTATTATCACAGTGGGATTCATGACAAAAATATTAAACAGGATAGGATGTCATTTTATTTGATAGGGATATAATTTACAATTAAGATACCCCTGTGATATCCCTTTGTACACTGAGTAATTCTGCATTAAATTATGCAACACAAATGAAGAGAAAGATGACAGATGAGAAAACTGAGCTTCTGTGTCAAGCTTTCTTTTGGGCAGACTTAGGTCTGCCCAAGGGTCGCCCTTGGGCAGCCTGGATATACTTGGGAGTGCCTTTCAGAAGAATTAAAGATTCTTCCATGTTTTCCTCCTATATTGCTTTTAATTCACTTCTATATCTGTTGGTTAGTATTTGAAGGCAGACTATGTTTTTTCCCCACTCACTAATTACTATTTTTAAATGCTCGCTAAGTGCCAGGTGTGTGCTGAGCTAGCTGCTGTGGGAATAGACACATAAATTAGAGCTGATTGTGTCTTCAAGTAGCTCACCAAAGTCTAATCTGTTTGGGAAGTGGCATGCAAGTTCAGAGAAAACAAGTGGTCACCCAAGAACTGGAGAAAGCATATTAATTTGGTATTTATACACGTGGGACTGGGATAGATGGAGAGATGGAGCAGGAAGGAAAGGTAACCCATATGTTCCAGAAGAAAGAGCAAAACACTAGGGCACAGAAAAATGGGCTCGGAAAATAATATTAGGACCTTCCACACGGAATAGGATGTCTGAGGGAGAGTGGGGAGAAATATAGTAACAGCGGCAGTCCGCTCCTCCTCCTCTCATCCTGTCTTCTCTTGTGGCAGCAGGTCAAGGATTTTTACATTTTCAAAGTGATGACATGCTGGTCCCATGTTCTGCCCCAGAGCATAACTAGCTCCTAACAGGCGTTGCTTCCATTTCTGTGTGAGACTTTAAGATACGTCTTTCCTTGGAGTTCACCAACATCCATTTCTATCCCATCTTTGCTGGAAGACATGTGGTTTACTTTTTCATTTATGTAATTTTCAGTGAGAGATTTCTTAAAATAAACATTACATGGCAGCAGGCATTATTTTTCAGGAAACTAATAGAAGATGGTGGCATAAAAGTATTTTGTGCCCCTTTAATTGAACGGTGAAGGGTATAATATTTTCTGGGAACACTGGGCCTGAATCAACATCTCAATAACTCTTTAATGAACTTGCTTTTGCAGGCATTGGAAAGGCTTTGTGAATGGCTTACATCAAAGAAATACCTGCCACATAGTGTTCAATGGCAGCCAAGCAGAATTAGGGACAAGTAGACATTAGGAGGGAGAACTCTTTAGTTATAATCCATTTGCTCCACAGCTTCTGTTCTCCATTGATAACACCTGGTTGTTTTCAGGACAGCAGGGCTTCGAAATGCTAATGTGTGCTATGAATAGCTAAAGGAGTAGAGTGCACAGCATTTTCTAAACATATATTTTACCGTGGAAAATCCCTCCTCCCCAAATCTAGGGAGCCTACTTCCAGAAGCGTTTAGAAGCTTTTTTCCTTTTAGAAGCTTTTCCTTTTATTGTCTTGAACTGTCTCACTGTATCATCCATCATTGCACCCTTGGGACCCTGGCTGAGTTCAAATCCTCTTCTAGATGAGCTCTCTTTAGCTATTTGAAGACAAAGATCATGTTCTCCCAAGTCTTCTCCAGGCCAAACGTCGCCACCTCCTGCAGACATTTCTCATCTGGTAGAGTCACCATCTCCTTAGGCCAACTGTACTCCATTTTCTTACTTTCACTTAACATTCTGTTTCTAGGATTAACACGATTCTCTCAAGGGGGTTGGATAAGCAAAGAAGATAAAGAAATGATGTTCTGTTGTACTGGGCATTGCATTGTATTTTTTTCCTCTAATAGAAAAACAGCAGATAAGTTATTGCTATTGTTCAACAGTGAAGACACCAGAGATTATTAACAACCCTTTTGGAAAAACCACTGGAGTTTGCACACTGCATTTTAAGATGGACACATAACATGGTTCCAAAGAAAGGATGTGAAATTTAAGAAACATTTCTAGAGAGCATTTGTATTTTCTTATTAAGCTATAAAGCTTCTAAAACAATTGCCCAGTTAAATGATTGATGGCACCTCAGAGTTTTAATTTCATTCTGTGAGTACACAGATTTCACATTTGCTTTTTAATATTCCCCTTGATTTCTGTTTGGCCTTTCCAACCAAGAGACGACTTCATTGGTGAGTGAACACTGCTTTGTCTGTTTACTTGTGTGTGTGTTTGTGTGTGTGTGTGTGTGTGTGTGTGTGTGTGTGTGTGTGTATTTTTTTCCATTCAAGGTTTGGTTGATCTGGCTTGTCTGAGCAATTGGATGAGGTCAGAATAGGTCAGGAAACAATTAAACTAATGGTTAAACAAGATTAGAGCAGAAAGGTCCTAGACTCAGTGTAATGTAAGATTTCCTCATGTTATATTATTCTTTATAATGGTAATGCAATGTTATAGGTACAACAATGCCAAAGGTCCATCTGCATTTTAAATTCACTCCTAGTGGCAGATGAATCTATGTTGTGTCTCGTAGCACTGGAGTATGTGCACAGACGCAGCGCGCTGTTGGTGCCGTTTCCTGGTCTTACTTGTCACACTGATGCTGTACGTGTTGGCTGCTAACGGCGCACAGGCGGCCTTTCTTTCAGAGAATTGTTCTCAGCCAAAAGGGGTCCTCCTTGCCTGAGATATCACACCCCACTTCCTCCTGCGGGCAGCCATGGCCAATGACTGAGTGACAGAAGTATACAAAGGCCAGCTCCTTTGTCTCAAGGTGGCACCACTAGGTGATATAATATCTGTGCTCCAGAGCTCCCTATGAATGGGACCAGTCTGAGGCCATGTCCTCAGCTCCTCCCCCTGCGCCCCCTGCTTCTCTGATTGCCCTTCTCCTGAGGGCACTCCCCACAGCAAACCACGTTCGCAAGTATCTCTATCTCACGCCCGTTTCAGGGATTTTTACCTAAGACAAAGCCATTATTTCCCCCAGTGCTTGCTACATGGACAGGTGGAATGTGAATGATTCTTTGAGTCTGCACTGACTGTACAAAGAAACTTGAAATTTTAGGCAATAAAATCTAACCATTTTGCTAAATATTTGTTTAGAAAATATGAGCCCATTTAATAAGCCATGCCTTCTAAGTGGACGACAACTATAAAGATTTTGTTAATTTAAAAATAGTTTTGGAAACAAGGTATCTGACAGTAAATAGAAGAATGGAGTGCCGTGGAAAAGCCTCCTTAATTGATGGAGTAGACTCATGCATTACTAACTAACACATGTTGAATTGTTCAAGTCTGAAATTTCAATGAGACGCAGATTACCACAAGGAAATACAAAGCTCTCTTGAAATGAGTCATCATAGACAGTTAATTCAATGTAATGACAGAGTGTCATAGATGGAATACATTTAGTTGATTCATAATGAAGATGAGTCCTCCACCCCTAATTTCCATTGCCAAGGCCTAAAGATGGCAAGAGTGGATATGCTTGGTGGAAGAAGTATGTTCATCTAAGGAAGTACAAGAGGATTCTCCTAGTCTAAAGCTAGGTCTTGGGTCCTGTTGACTTTAAGGCTGGGGCATCTAGCATTGGGATTGACAGGCACACTTGACTGTGTATTTCTCATGGGTCTCCATGAGAGCTTGGGTTGATCAACTTTGGCTTTCATAGGTGACCAAATTTTCTGCAAAGGAATAGTCTAAGGAGGTGATCATAAAGGGTAGCAATGTCCTGGAGGCAAGATTAGATGAGCAGGAAGGCATGCCGCAGTGCCTGCTGAACCCAAGAGGCCTGGGACCCGGGTCAACTGGGGAGGAGTAATCTCAGGTGTCAAGTCCAATAGGGAATGAGTTACAGAGTAAAGCAGCTAGAGAAATTATAAATGGGTAGGCAGGGAACGAGGCTGGGGTCCTGGTCTACCTTTAGTGGTCCCATTTTTGTGGCAAGTGTGTAGCCTTTCCAGCTTGCAGGCACAGGCAGTCAGGCAATGCCCAACGCGAGGCCTTGTAAATCCAACTCTGAGTGTCCATTTCAACTCCGAAATCCTAGACAGTGAGGATGCCAGTTTCCTTTTATTTTTAAACAATTATCCATCCACTGGAAAGTGCACCAGTGATATTTGATTTTTCTTGGCCATCATTATATAACCTTTGGTTCTTCATTGAAAGGAAAAAAAGAAACAACTGCTTTAATGTGTTTTCCAAAATGTCATTCTAAGAGGTTAATAGCAGGTGGTCTTTCCCTAGAATTTAGAATATGAAGATGACCTGTGGCTGGAAGAAACAAATCTTCAGGTGATATATGTAGAGACAGGCGACTAGATTTGAAGAGTAAAGAAAGTGAAAAGGGGGAGATCAACTGTTCTCCGTTATTACAGATTAGAAAGCCCTATGCACTGTTTCAGGAAGTTAAGACATTTATCAACCTCTACTTCACCTCACTTCTCTTCCTTTCCTCACCTCCTCCTTCCTGCCTTTTCTCTCTCCCCTTTCCCTCCTGCCTCACACTGCCTCTCTAATCCCTTTCTTCTTTCCTAGAAGGAGTCTACTATTTGGTTTACTTTGTTTTCATCTTTGAAAAGAGAAGCATGCCTTGGTGACTACTTTTTCCCTCTTTCTTTTTTAAGATAAAAAGGAAGCTGCAATATATATTTAATTGTGATGAAGAAACGTATAGTGTAATTCTCTGTAGCACAGGGCGTGTTTTGTGTGTGTGTCTGTGTGTGTGTGTGTGTGTGGGTGAGTTTTCAAAATAATCTTTCAAAATTGTTGCTGTACTTGAGGTGTACCTAGAATCCTCTTTAGAGTAATAGTTGTGACATTCATCAGATGTGAACTCATTTCATTAATCATTTAAAAACAACATGTTCTGTTTGTCTTTTCACACTGGTCACGATGAGATTGAAAACGCAGACTCTTCATCACCTACTTAAGCATCATCATTAGCCCTGCCTTGACAAGGCCTGGTGGAAATTTGTGTGGAAATTGAAAGGGATGCGTCAGACTCAGAAGCTAACAAGGCAGATACGAAAACTAAGTTGGAAACCAAATTCCCCAAGTTCTCTGAACATGGAACATGGTGAGAACCCCTCCCCACCATGCTCAGAGTCAGATGCCAGGCGTTACTTCCAGATGGGGAAGTGAAGTGCAAGGGTGGTATGGCTCCAGGCTTAGCGGAGTCTACCAAACAAAGAAAGTGAGTAATCCAGAGGCCCAGCTCAGCACTGTGGTAGACTGAATTGTTGACCCCATTCTTCACCCCTCCCTGTAACTGTGCCCTTTGCCAGACGGCTTTGAGTGTACACTTCTCCATCCCTTGACATGGGCTTGGCCCGTATCCTGGTGGAATGCTAGCAAAAGCGACAGTGTCATCTCTAATTGAAGGCCTTAAGAAGCTTTGTATGCTTCCACTTGTCCTTGCCATGAGAAGAGCATGATATGGCCAGCCCACTCGTCCAAGGAAAGAGTAAGAAATAAGGAACAGGAGAAGACGAAGTGACTAAGCTGAGTCTGGATCAGCCAAACCCCAGCTGATTTGAATATGCCTGAGTAAGAGTAAACGAAAGCTACTTAAAGTGCTGGAGTTTTAGACTATTTGTGATGTAGCATTGTTGTGAAAATCCTGACTAACCCAGCACTGTTCCTACATGGGGCCTGTTTGAAGGAAGAACATGAATAATAGTAACTAGAAAATGGGAATGTGAGTAGATAATGTTTTTCTGAAGATGAGGACAGGCCTTGTGTGTATGGTCGCAAAAGGGGCTGACATTGCACCCCACTTTGAATATCCCTCTCCTTAACTGGGTCTTGGTCAAGGGTGAAGGGAATTGCAGGACCTTGCCTTCCTGGCCATACTGGAAACCACTGATCTGTTCAAGTTCAATGATGACAGACACTGGCCTCTGGAGGAAGCAACAAACATTCCAAGTCTCATTTCAAAGAGTATCAGAAACATAAGTAAGAAAACACCTTTGAGATGACCTGTGCCTAACAGAAGTTAAACCACACACTGCTCACAAGGCAAGCCATTCATTACAGGTCAAGTGTCTCAGTTAGGCGGTTAGATTCTCAGTGAAATTTGCCTTTTAACTTTACCCCTTGTTCCTAACCCTTCGCTCTGTAGCCACACAGAATGAGTCTTTTGACTCTTCTAGTATTGTATTTTGAAACACAGCTGCACATCCTTAGACTTTCCCACACCAAAAATCTCCCAGGGTTTACTCACAATCTTATTTTGACATACCACTCAGCATTCTGATCACTCTCTTCTAAACACCCACTTGCTCATAAAGTATGAAATGCAGAATTAGAGATAATCCTTAAAGTGTATGCAAAACATTGCTATGTAGGTGAGGGACTAATCACTTATTTCAACATTACTTTTTGAAATAGTTATGCCTATTAAGTTTAAATTTTTTTTCTGTAAACTAATTTGGTTTACCCTCCGAATATCTCTCTTTGGTTCAAGGAGAGTAACGACTATTTTTTCCTTTAATAATAATGATAATAATACCAACCCCAATGGGCTCTCTTTACTGAGAGCCTACTCGGTGCCTGGTACTTCCCCTCTGCCAGTTCATTAATCCGTACAGAACCCGAGAGTGGTATTGTCATCTCCATATAAGATGAGGACACAGGTTCAGAGAAGGTGAGTCGCTGGCGCTAGGTCACCAACTGCATGGAAGGGGCTCCCTTCCAGGCCGTCTGATCCTATGCTCATGCTCTTTCTACCATCCTCACTCCCTCATCTTATTTTATGTGGCGAGAACAAGGGCTGATTATGGCACAGGAATAGCCAGGAGCAAAACATGGGTCATTGTCCTCCCACTCTGTGCATCAAACAGAAAGGTGTCTCTTTGCCCACCTTGAATGAAAAGGCCTCTCACTTGTAAGGTGACATTACAAAGCCATCAGCTGGAAGCCAACAGTCACATGATCGGCCTCAGAGCCAGGATGGGAAGGAATCAACAGAAGCCAGTCTTGTGATCAGCCAAAGTTTTCTTCTATTGTTGTCATGGACACTATTTATGCCCTGACCGGATACCCCTTCCTGGGTGTGCACAGGCAGAATGGCTTTGTTACAACGATAGCACAACCCTCTGCCTAGTCCTGCTTCCTTACCTATTCACAAATACTGTTCCCCCAAAACACTCCCAAACAATGCCCCTGCGTGTATGTCTCTGAGGTACAGAGTCTGTCTGCTGGTACTTGGACCCATGCTACACCACTCTCCCTTGGCTTTCCCGGGTTGTTCTGGGGCCTGGAGGAAGGGGTGGGGGAAAGCCTTACCCACAATCATGTGGTTGCAGACGTCACAGAAAGTGGGCTTCTTGAAGATGTATTCCTGAAAGGCATGGGCCTTGCCACTGCCTGGGTGCAGGCCAGCCCTGGTGGGCGTGGACGTCAGGCTTCCAGGGGCAGGGAGCGGGCTGGAGCTGGGGCTGACCTCGGCCAGCATGTCTGCTTGCAGCTTCACGTCGCTGTTGGTTCGCTGGAAGAAGTTGTCAGCACTTTTGCTCCGTAGACTCTTGGTCTTGAAAGAAAGTGATCGTTTTAGTTTCTGGAGCTGCAATGCAATGACAGAACAGACTCTCTTACAATCAATCGTGCAGACTGACGCTGTGGGCGTGAGGTCCGCTCCACGCACTTCTCTGTTCCCACTGGCACCCTCAGACCCCAGGAGGCTCATATGTGCCCCTGTGTTGGTGGGGTGATGTCAGTGCCTAGAGAGAATTCGGCTGCCGCCCACCCCACCCCTGCCAAGCCAGACTATAGAAAGAGCTTCCATGCTGCCTTTGCTTCTGCCCCTGCTTCTCCCCTGCCTCCTTGTGGTCCCAAGGAGGGTGTCAAAATATCCCATGACACTGAGTTTTTGACACCATTTTTCTTTTGAATTTGAATCATTGGAAATATTAAGTGTACAAACGCCTGGGCTCAAAGGCTGGGTCTGTAATGCAGGGACCTCTGCTGGCCTTTCTCTTTTATGGTCACTTAACAGTCAGATGTCTCTATACACAGCAAAGCAGGAGAAGCCACTGTCAAATTCAGGATCAATCTGGCTACACCAGCCACGGAACACAAACCAGAAACTGCCAAGCCTGTGTGGGTCTGAAGCACACGGCTAAGTAACCTGTGTGCACGCGTGTGTGTGTGTGTGTGTTTGAGGAGGACACAGCGTGGAATTATCCATTTGACTTTCTCTACTCTTCCCCCTGCCCTGCCGCTTGTTTTTGGCCATTTGGCGAATTGGACCGTTTCTCCTTTGCCTTGGGACTCATGAAGGGTCACCAAAATGGGTTTGGAAAAGTACTAACTTCCAAAAGTCTGGGTTTGGTTCAGTCTATGCCTCCAATCCAGCCCTCATGTTGGAGCAAGATGGATCTTTCTGAAACACAGATGTGAGTCATTGACACTGTTGTTTAAAACCCTTCATGAAGTTTCTTTTGCTCTTAAATTTATAGAAGAGCTCAGTGTCGTGAGCTCCAGGAAGGGGCAAATTCTGGATCCTGATGACAGTTTGCACCAATGTCCACCTTGCTCTGTCCGTCTGAGCCACAGTGGCCTTTTAAAAGTCTCTGGTATTTATTCTGTGTTTTTATCATCAGCCCCTCTGCCTAGATAAAAGATAGAAACCACTTAGTCTCTGTCTGGCCTTTAATAGGTCTCTTTGCCTTCATGGTGGATCCTTTTGGAATTGAATAACCATGGGGACACTCAGCAACCCCTGTTGCTGAGAATGAATGTCTGTGGCCTAAAGCTGCAGACAAAAAGGCGCTACACACATTATTCTCACGTGGGGTCAGACACCCCTCCAGGACATGCATGGTGAGTTGGTCTGGCCTTGCCAAGCCTAGCCACCTCTGCGTTACCACTGCCCCATCCCCGCCCCAAATTCTCTCTAAGAAGATCAGGCAGATGTTGTCTGTAGTGCTGGGGGGTGACTGGAAACATGCTGCAGTTCTCTACCTTCCCCTTCACCATGCCCCTTTGCAATGTGACTTTGCAGCTCCTCCCATCATAGATGGAGCCCGTTTCCTCACTCCTCGAATCTTATTGGTTTGGGGAATTGGACCAACAGAAAGTGGGAGGAGCAACTTTAAGCCAATTCCAAGCCCAGACTGCCAGCTGCCTTGCATGCTTCCACCGTCCCTCTTGGAAATGTGCCAAACTGCCATATGAACAAACCCAACTTAGCCTGAAGGATGATGAGACACACACATGCTCCAGTCACCTCCCGTCATTCAAGGGAGACCCCAGAAGCAAAGCCACCTGCTTTGCTTCCCTGCAGGGAATAAAAGAGTCTGGATGAGAACAGAAGAAGTGTCCAGCTGAGTCCTACTCAAATTGTCACCCACAGACCATCAGCTAAAGAGATGGCTGGTCTCGTAAACTGTTAAGTTGGGTATCTATTGTGCATATACAACACAATGCTGTTCTCCCCACCTTCCTTGCACGGGTTGTGATTGTACTTTGTTGCCCATCTGAAGCTGGCTATGGCTGTGTGAAGCCAGCTTTCTACTTCAGGAAGCCATATGGGGGGAGGCCTGCAGGGCCCTCTAGAGAAGCTCCCCTGGGACTAGCATTGGGATATCACCAGCCAGAAAGGGCTAGCGAGAGAAGCAACATCCTACGTGGAAAGGTAAAAAACGGTGGGCCAGCCAAGATTCTTCTCTGTCTCATTCCCTCTGCCCTACAGCCCAAACCCAGCAGAGGAGCTGGAGCTATTGAAGGAGGAGAAAGGAGTAATTTTGGAGTTGTTCGTTGCTGTACCATGATCTAGCGTATCCTGACTGATATAAGAGAATGGAGTCACGAGCCCCTGGAAGCACAGCATTTATTTTGAAGAGGACCTTCTGTCTCCAGCAAAGCTAAGTGAGAAGGAGATATGAAACAATCACTCTCTGAGACTGAGTCAATCCGAGGTAAGGACCTGAAAGCAGCAAAGAGCAGAACAGACTTTCTACACTTGAAGTCCTTCTGGCTCTCCACTGGACTGGGGCTGGAGGAGGGGAAACTTAAACAGGAGGGGAGATCAGAGTTTTATTTTAGACAGATTTTAATAAGTTCAAGTGACCAGGAAGTTAAGGAATCTGCCAAAATTTTGTTGTGGGCTGTGCAAACCAGGACGAGAAAGGTTTATCAAAACAGATAGCATCACATAGGATGAAGTAATTTTCTGTTTTTCCCCCATGGAGTTCAGATGGTTCAATAAATTGGCTACCTTTGTCTCAAAAATAGAACAGTGACACCTCCTCTGATTGTATCCGGGCACGTTCGTGAAGGTTGCAGAGGATAACGTATGAGAGAGCTGAGAATTCTACATGATAAACATGGAAGCAGGATGAGAAGGAAGAACAGGGAAGGAGGGAGCTGGGAGTGTGGAGCTAAGTCTTAGCTTTACCAGGTGATCCCTCTTCATCTTCCCAATCATTCAGTAAAGACTTTGTTATTTCCCCTGGACAAATGGAGACTGAGAGAGGTTAAGAAACTTGTCCAACATCATACAGCTTATGTGAGTAAAGACCAAGGTTCAAAATGAAACCTGCCTTCCTCTAAACCCCATGCTGGTACATTGACAGAGGATGGGTGTGGGATGGAGGAGACCTACCCCTCATCCCCAGGGGGATGGAAATACTTCTGGTGGTCAGTGAGGGTGAGAAGGGATGTGGAGTGGGAAAACACACCTGCTTTGGGGGAGCTATTGCCTTAATTTTGTATGTTTCAGATTTCTTAAAAATTATACAGGGGCATGCCTTCTTTATCAAAGGGGAGCATCAGACATCTCTGTATGGGCTTCTGCTGCCAATTCAGGGAAAGCAATGTGGTGACACCTCCATACACACACTCTGGTCTCTCTCCTGTGTTTGTGTGATTCATGTCACTCTTCTGTCACACGTGGTGTTCTGTGTTCCCCAGAAGTTTAGTATGATGCCAAGAAACCCGTAATATTTTTCTTGCCCTGAGGGATGTGGCTGGAAATTGTGTCAGAGACCTTTGGAGCCTGCCTGCTTCTAGAACTGGAGAATTGGCCTTGGAAGCCAATGTGGCATTTCTTATTCAAGTGGACAGCTTAAAAGAAATTCCTACAAGTTAAACAAAGTCTGAGCACTGAGCTCAAAGGAACATGCTTTCTCCAATTATCCCTAAAAGAGCAGAGGCCAGATGGGAACATATGAAACGCAGAAATAGAAGCAAATTCCTATAATAGCAGATGTCACAAAATGAATCGCTTCCACGCACCACTGCCACAGCCCAGCTCCATTCTATTTATAATAATAATGGTAAATGAAACAGATAGTTTTGAGTACTTTACCATGTTCTAGAAACCTCTCGAATTACTTTATTTCATGTAATCATCCCAGCAACCCTATGAGTAGCGGATCATTCATTCATTCACTTATTAAAATAACTCTTTCAGTAAATACTTATTGGACTACGACTATGAGCCAGACACAGCCCTTGGCTTTGGGGATACAGCAGTGGAAAAAGGAAAATCCTTCCCATTAAGGTTTTAACATCTAGTGAGTGGAGATAGAAAATAAACAATTAATGATATAAATTCTGGTAGGGATAAGGGCTATGAAGGAAATAAAAGCAGAGCCAGGCTGTTTTAGAAGGTGACAAGGAACGCTTCTCTGACAGGTAACATCGGAGCAGAGACATAAAGGAAGTGAGGGTTTAGTTCCTTTGGAGAAAAGCATTCTGGGTAGTGGGGAAACCAAGGACAAAAGCCTCTAAAAGAGAGCAAGAGGGTTGTATTTGAAGAAAACCAAGAAGTCTGTGTGTCTGGAGCAGAGAAATGAGGGAGAGAAATGGCAGAGAGATCAAGGGAGGGCAAGCTTCATGCTGGAACTTGCAGGTCATGGCAAGGGCTTTGGGCAGGGAAGTGACAGGGCCTGACCTTTTTAAAAGGGTTACTCTGGCTGTTGTATGGAAAATAGACTATAGGAGGAAAAGATGGAACAGGGAGACCAGTTGGGAGACTTTTGCAATTATCCTGGTGAGATTTTGGATTGACCAAATATAATTATAGTATGACATGGTTGAATTGGGGGCATGTTTTGAAGATAGAACCAATTGGGTTTATTGAGGGATTGAATGTGGAGTATGAGGCAAAGAAGGGAGTCAAGAATGATTTGAAGTGTTTTGGCTTGAGCAACTGGGTCAACGGAGGAACCACCTACTGAAAGAAAGAACACTGGAGAAGGAATAGGTTGGTGCAGGGAGTGGGGTAGAGAGCAGAATTGAGTTTTGGGTAAGTTAAGTTTGAAATGCTTACTTTGAATTCAAATGTTGCTGCCAAGTAGGCAGTTGGACGTTTGATTCTGGGATTCAGGGGACAGGTCCATGCTGCAGTAACACACCTGGCAGTCATGAGCATATAGATAGCATTTGAAGCCAAGAGACTAGATGAGATTACTAGATAGTGAGTGCAGACACTAAAGAAAAGTGATCTGAGGACACAGCCCTGGAACATGCCAATATTTAGAGCTCAGGGAGATTAAGAACAAATAAAGAAATCTGAGAAGGTGGGCCTAGTGAGAAAAGAGAAGGATGAAAAAGAGGGATGTTTTAGAATCTAAGGGAAGAAAATAATTCTGGGAAGAGAGAATAATCAGCAGCATCAAATGAAGCTTGTATGTCAAGTAATATGAGGTGTAGGGGTTGGCCACTACATGTCTTTAGGAGACCTTGACAGTAGCCTTAACAGGAACTTCCCAGATTCAGTGAAGAGGTGGAAGTGAAAACCTAACAAGATTTCAGGAAAGAATGGCTGGAGGGAAGTGAATGGAGGTAAAACATGGGCAGTTTTGCTATAAAGGGGATTAGTAGAAAGAGGCAGTTGCTGGATTGGGATGTAGCATCAGGAGAGGTTTTCTGTTTTGTATTGTTTAAATATGGAAGATTATTTCAGCATGTTTTCAATCCAGTGACACGAGAGAAAGGGAGGAAATGCAAGAGTGATGTCCTTGAGTAGAAGAGAGGGAGCGAGATGCAGTGGTATTGCAAGAAGGATGGACTTTAGGTTAATGAGGTCGTTTATCCATCAGGGAAGAGATGCATAGGGAGAGAGTTGGTGCTGCGTGGACGTGGATCTTCGTTTTTGATTGCTTCCGTTTTCTCAGTGAACACCAAAACAAGTCTATCTCCTGAGTGAGTGGAAAGGGGAGGTGGAGGGGGGAGATATTGGAAGTTGGAAGAGAGAGAAGATATGGAAGAGCTGTTTCAGAGAGCAAAGAATAAATGGACATGAGCAACGCACAGGAGAGGGATGCGAGGGTGGCACCAAGGGTCCATTTCAGGTTATTATCTCATTTTACAGACGCGTCAACTGAAACCCAAAGTTAAATGGCCAGTAAGTTGCAGACTGAAGATCTACAAGCGGGTCTCCTAACTCCAAAGGCCCCTTAAGCCAAACAGACTCTCATGAGAAGCTTTTCCACCCTGACCTCTTCTTAGTAAAATTTCTCTGCTTGGTGTGCTTTATCTTCCTGGTGCCAGCTGGAATTTTAGCAATAATCCATGTGGTTGCCATGTTCAGCACTACTTCGATGGCAATTAATTGGGGGAGAGCAGAAATCAGGCATCATTAGAGCGATGGAACACAGAGAATTACAGCCTGAAGGTGACTGTAGTGGCAAGCCTATTGATTTATCAGTCTGTTCTGCAGTGGCACATAAAGTTAATTAACCAGCTCACGCTTGATCGTTTCAGCCAGCATCTAAAGTCCGCACTATGTGGGAAAGGGGGGGGATTTGAAGGAAATGAGTCTCCGCCCACACAGGCATAAATCAGGAGGCATAGTCATCATGTCAGTTCAGTTTCCTGCCTGTTGTCATATTAACCATGCAGTAGCCCCTATGGACATCTCTTTTGCTATTTAAGACCACAATGATGCACTGGCTTTTGCTTCTGAATTGAAATGAGGTCATCAGAGAACATTCGGCAAGCAAATGTCTCATCCTGGATGCCCATATGTGATCTACATCTTTGATTTTAAGATGAACATTTTGTTTTCTTTTTCGCATTTTAGATTTTCAAGCATAAGGCTATGTCTTCAGTTGAAATGCTCCTTCTTTTCTCTTTGAAAAGTTATTATTAAATCAATCGATGACAAGGAAACAGGTTATTTGTCATACTGTAACATAATAGTCCCTGTGAATTGCTTCTGAAACCCAGCACCCTTCACACTCCATCAGCCATGCAGATTCACGTCATTTACTCCAAGCTCAGCGGATGCCGTGGTTTGTCAGAGTTCTTCCCACACTCGCCCCTATTATTTTACCCATGGCTCTACAGTCAGAGTGAGTATTGGGATCTTGAGAAATGTGATGTCTATGGTGAGGACTGACTTTCTCACCAACACTTTTACCCATCCACAGCCTGATTTCCTTTAAGGCAAACACAATATATTCCAGGTCCTGATTTGATTTAGTTTGGATGGTGACTTTAAGTCAGAAATCATCTCCTTGTATCTAGCTGGCTTTGTCACAACCACCTGCTAAAACCAGTTGTTAATGAATGTATCACTAAAGCAACAGCTAGTGAAAACAATCAATTGCATACTCTGTCACCAACGAGCTGTGTGGCCTGGGTAGGTCCCTCAATTTCCTTGTCTTGGGTTCCATCAGTTAATGGAGAGGATGGACTCAGTAGTTGCGAAGTTTTCTCCAGCTCTGGCAATTTGGCACAGTGAGGGAACACAAAAGACCTTTCACAGTCTCTGCTTATGGGAAGTTAAAGATCTAATTCTGGAGACAAGGAGCAATGCTTAAAACTATCCAATGGTGACATAAGACCCTCTAGTTATATTATCAAGTGATAGATAGAGTGTTTTGACTGTTGCCTGCTCTAATACGTCATAAAAGGGAGCCATCAATGGGGTCTGAAATAGTCAGAGACATTCTTTCAAACATCGAAGGATGAATTGACTTTAAAACAAATAATTCAACTGTTTTAGTGCTTTGATGACCCCCTCACTTCTAGGTTCTATCCAGGCACCTTATTGTGGAATACAAAACCCTTCCTGATGGATGGGGCCATCCACCTGTCCAGCATTATCTCTAGTCACCTCTCCTTTGCCCCAGGCACACAGACACACTAAGAGCAGCTCCCAGATTTTCAATGATGCCTAAGCCTTCAGTGCCTTTTTTTGTGCCCTAAGGGGCATTCCAATCTACCTGGAAAATGCCTGATTCTCCTTACTTCTCTCTGGAATTTTTCCCGATGTTCCCTGCAGGTACATTGGGACCTTCTTTCCTGTGTGACCCCAGTGTACAGCAGGCCAGTCTGCTGTGGGAAGGGTTGGAACACAGGGAGACAAATGAGTGTTTTCCTACTGACCCTAAACCCTGAAACCAATGGAAAAGTTCCATTCCTCAAGTTCAAAAGGAGAAGGGAGAGGTGGTGATACACAGTCAAGGTAGAAGAGCTGCAGTCGTGGCCAGCGAAGACCAATGAATGGGTGAAACTCAGAAAAGCAGGGGAGAGCCCTAAGATGGACTGAGGACAAGCAAGGGAAGGGAGCATCTTCTAGGGTACAAATGTCAGCTCTCAAAGAGAGAGAGAGAGAGGGAGAGAGAGAGAGAGAGAGAGCACTGTGAAGGCTCTGAGCAGGTTCTAACATGTCCCTACCACTCCCAGACCTCCTCCTGCTGGTGGACAAAGCCAGGGCATATGCATGTTGTGGCCCTGGCAGATCACAGGGGGCATATCTGTTTACTTTGGTCCTCTTTCATGTGTTTCATGGAGATGGCACTGGGACCTTAGGTTTATGGTGGGACCTTGGCAGGGCATATGGAAAAATTAGATTCTTATAGAGACCGGCATGGAATTGATAACCCTGTGTCCTAGAAGAGCATCAGGAAGCAGTCCTCCAGATCATTTCCTCATTTACAGACACCAAGTCAATAAATGGCATACCATTTCATCCAGTTTATCAGGCTCCAAATCTTGGAATCATCCTTGACTCCAATCTATCCCTCACATTTCATATCCAGTCCATTAGCCAATATAGTAGTGAACAAGACTTTCAAAATATATGCAGAACCCACCCACTTCACATCACCTCCACCACCATCATCCCAGTCCAATCTGACATCCTGTTTCACCTAGACAACTGCTTCCTCAAGCCAACAAATGTCAGTTGTATTCTATTTTCTTGCTCCATTGTACTCTACTTTCCGCAAAGTAGACAAAAGTGATTATTTAAGATAGAAGTCAGACTGTTTTAGTTCTCTGCTAAAAATCTTACACTAGTTTATCATTGCACATACAATAACATCTAACATCCTTTCGATGGCCTACAAGGTCCCACATGATCTCACCACTGACCATTCTTACTACCATCCTTCATCACTTACTCTGTTCCAGTCCCTCTAACCTCCTTCCTGCTCCAGAAACACACCAGAAACATGGCCATGTCAGGGCCTTTGCTCATGTTGTTCTGTCTTCCTGCAATGTTCTTTCCTTTTCACAGTTTGCTAACTTCTCACTTCCATCAGGTCTCTACTCAAAGGTCACCTCACAAGAGGCCTTCTCTGCCCCCAATGCTCTATCTCCCCAACCCTCTTCAGAACACTCATTACTATTTTTTTTTAAAAGATTTTTATTGGGGAAGGGGAACATGACTTTATTGGGAAACAGTGTGTACTTCCAGGACTTTTTTTCCAAGTCAAGTTGTTGTCCTTTCAGTCTGAGCTGGCAGGCACAGCTCAGCTCCAGGTCCAGTTGCTGTTGCTAGTTGCAGGGGGCGCAGCCCACCATCCCTTGGAGGGAGTCGAACTGGCAACCTTGCGGTTGAGAGGACACGCTCCAACCAACTGAGCCATCTGGGAGCTCAGTGGCAGCTCAGCTCAAGGTGCCGTGTTCAATCTTAGTTGCAGGGGGCGCTGCCCACCACCCTTGAGGGAGTCGAGGAATCGAACTGGCAACCTTCAGAGTTAGGAGCATGGAGCTCTAACCACCTGAGCCACTGGGCCAGCCCTCATTACTATTTTTTAAAGCTTTTTATTTTGAAAATTTTTTAACCCATAGAAAATTGGCAAAAGTTGTTCAAGGAATGCTGATTTCACCCAAATTTGACAATTATTAATGTTTCACAATATTTGCTTTTTATTGTTCTCTCTAAAATATAGATATTATTGCAATTATTATTGTCATTTGTATTATTATCATTACTGAATATATTATTATATATAATATATATATTATATTATATAATATATATATTATATTATATAATATATATAATATAATATATAATATATTATATAATACATATAATATATTATATATTCAGTATGTATTATCATTACTTTTTGGGAATTATTTGGGAATAAATAGACTTCATGACCCTTTATCTCTAAATACTTCACTGTGTATCTCCTAAGAACAAAAATATTTTTTATGTAAATACAATGCAAAAAATTAACAGTGATGCAACGCTATATCTACTATGCAACTCATATTCAAATTTTGAAATTAATATTCTTCATAGCATTAAAAATCTGCTGCAGACTTTTTAATTGCTTTTAATTTTCATGTATATTTAAGTCTCATTTTATTTGGAATAATGTCTCAGCTATCCTTTGTTTTTTGTGACATTTTTATTATAAAGAGTAAAGAACAATTGTCTTGTGCTATATCCCTCAATCTGGGCTTGTCTGATATTTCTTCACAATTAGATTCAGGTTACACATTTTTGCCAGAAATATCACAAAAGTGATGCTTTGAACTCAGTACATCATATCAGGAGCATATGTTATTTATTTCTGACTTTGTATTTTTATATTATATGCTCATTGACTTGTTTGTTGATTATCTGCCTCCAAAACTAGAATGTAGTCTCCATGAAGGCAGAGAGTTTTCACTGTTCTATTAACTTCTGTGTCTCAGGACCTCAAACAAAGCCTGGCATGTGATAGGTGTTCAACAAATATTGAAAGAAGGAATTCAGGTGTGGCTAATTCTAAAGGTCAGGTACACTTTAAAAAAATATTTTCATTAAAATGTAGCTACCTTACAATATAGTATTAGTTTCAGGTGTACACCATAGTTATTCAACATTTATATATCTAGAGAAGTGATCACCATGATAGGTCCAGCAACCATTGGACACTGTACCACGCTATCACAATGTTATTCCCCTATGCTGTACATTACATCCCCATGACTTGTTTTATTTATTTATTTTTTTATTAGGTTTAAGTGCACAAAACAATGTAATAGACATTTATCACTTATATACCTCACACAGTGACAACCCCCCTCTCCCCATCCACTATCCCTCTGACATCACACACAGCCATTCCCATGACTTGTTTTATATGTGGAACTTTGAACATCTTATTCCCTTTATCTTTTCCCCCCTTTTTTACTTTTTCAATTACAGTTGATATTCAATATTATTTTATATTAATTTCAGGTGTACATCACAGTGGTTAGACATTTATATAATTTAAGAAGTGATCCCCCTAACTAGTCTAGTACCCACCTGGTACTATACATAGTTATTATCTTATTATTGATTACATTCCCTATGCTTTACTTTATATCCCCATGACTATTTTGTAACTTCCCATTTGTATTTTCTAATCCCTTCACCTTTTTTAACTTCCCCCAACCCTCTTCCATCTATCACCCCAATAGATCTAGTACCCATCTGACATCATATATAGTAATTGCAATACTATTGACTATATTCCTTATACTATACCCTACATCCCCATGACTACTGTGTAACAACCAATTTGTATTTCTTAATCCTTTCCCCCCTTTCACCCACCCAAGACCCCCTCCCTGGCAACCATCGAAATGTTCTCTCTATCTTTGAATTTGTTTTTGTTTTGTTTGTTTATTTTGTTCTTTAGATTCCACTTATAAATGAAATTATATGACATCTGTCTTTCTCCATCTGACTTACTACACTCAGCACAATACCCTATGTTGTCATAGATGCCAAGATTTCATTGTTTTTAATGGCCAAGTAATATTCCATTGTACATATATACCACCTCTTCTTTATCCATTCCTCCAGTCAGGGACACCGCAATTGTCTTCATGTCTTGGCTATGGTAAATAACGCTGCAATGAATGTCCAAAAGAACACGTCCTTTCGAAGTAACATTTTTGGTTTATTTAGATATATACCAGAAGTGGGATTACGAGGTCCTTTTTTTTGTCAAAGCTATGGGCTTTGTTTTAAAGTGTATTTTGTCTGTATAAGTATTGCTACCCCAGCTTTTCTTTTTTTTGTTTCCATTTTCATTAAATAGCTTTTTACATTTCTTTACTTTCAGTCTGTGTGTGTCTTTTTTTCCTTTTTCTTTTTTATTTATTAATTTAATAAATAATGGTTGATTTATGGTGATAATGGTTAGTAATATTATATAGGTTTCAAGTGTACATTTCTGTAATACATTATCTATGTACTGCATTGTGTGTTCACTACCCAGAGTTAGTTCTCCTTCCATCTCCATAGTTTTGATCATAAGTGAGTTTCTTGTAGGCAGCATGTATATGGGTCTTGTTTTCCGATCCATTTAGCCACCCTATGTCTTTTGATTAGAGCATTTAATCCATTTACATTTAAAGTCATTGTAGATAGATATGTAGTTATTGCCATTTTATTATTTATTTATTTATTTGTCTTAAAGAAGTCCTTCTAAGAGTTCTTGTAATACTGGTTTGGTGGTGATGAACTCCTTTAACTTTTTCTTGTCTGGGAAGCACTTTATCTGTCCTTAGATTCTAAATGATAGCTTTGCTGGGTAGAGTAATCTTTGTAGGTCCTTCCTTTTCATCACTTTGAATATTTCCTGATAATCCCTTCTGGCCTGCAAAGTTTCTGTTGAGAAATTAGCTGTCAGTCTTACTGGAGTTCCCTTGTAGGTAATTATAGGTAATTAAATGCTTTTCTTTGGCTGCTTTTAAGATTCTCTTTTTGTCTTGAAATTTTGGCATTTTAATTATGATGTGTCTTGATGTGGGCCTCCTTGGGTTCATCTTGTTTGGGATTTTCTGTGCTTCTGAGCTTGAATATCCATTTCCTTTGCCAGGTTAGGGAAGTTCTACATCATTATTTCTTCAAATAGGTTTCCATTTCCTTGCTCTCTCTTCTCCTTGTGGTACCCCTACAATGCAAATCTTAGTACACTTGCTATTGTCCCAGAGGCCCCTTAAACTGTCCTCATTTTGAGGGGTTCTTTTTTCTTTTTGCTATTCTGATTGGGTGTTTTCTGCTACCTTATTTTCTAAATTGCTGATTTGGTTCTCTGCTTCATCTAATCTACTGTTGATTCCCTGTAATGAATTCTTCATTCTGTTATTGTATTCTTTATTTCTGACTTTTTAAAAATGTTTTCTATCTCCTTTTTATGTTTCCTATCTCTGATGGCTGTGCAGAACAGGGACCTGTGACATTCCTGGATTGGGGAAGATCTGTAAAGTGTGCAGGTGAGAAGTCATGCCAAATGATGCCCATTGGGATGTGGAGGAAAGCTGAGGTGTTTCACAAGTTCACAGATTTCTCAACGGAGTTACATTATCCTTGGGGCATTAGAAGTTTCCACCTGTCCAGAGTGGGGCATGATTGAGGCCTCCTAGAGCTCTTGTTTGTAAAATTCCCTATTGATTCAGAAGTGGGAGCCTGAGTGTGAAAGGTGAAGAGGAGAAGCAAGGTGGAGTCTGACTGAAAGAACAGGCCACAGTTCATTTTCCCAATGCAGTCTCTCAAGCCAGGAGAGGCCTGAGCTGGGGTGTTTGTGATAGAGGCAAGAAGGAGGTTGGTGGTGGGGATGAGGGAACAGCAGTGAATTAACTGTCAGGCTAACATTTTGCTTTTGATGGACTAAACTTTTAATACCTGGAAATGAGACTCTTATGACCAGCAATGAAAGCTATGACATACTCAAATGCTGTCAAGAGACAATGAACAGAATTCCAACAAACCTCACTAGAAGAGTATGAGAGGAAAAATATGAGGCTGATAGCTGAGGGCACCACAGTATGTCCAGGCCATTAATAAACTGGTTTCCTTATCTCTGTTTAAGAATTATTTTCATATACATTAGATAATTACTGGCAGGAGCAGAACTTGAACCCAAGGTCTGGAGACCTCTCCTATAGCCTGGTTCTAACATTCTGTAATTATGTTAATTCGATATAATATTGATGTCTTGAAAAAAGTAGCTAAGAAAGTCAATTTATATGCTGAATTTTTTGTGCATCTCCTACATTGTGTGTGATCCTTAACTTTTCATCTTCAAACCGCTGCAGAATAGCTCTAAAGCTTAGATTTATAGGAACCTAGTAAATGGCTTTCGATTAAATAGCTTTCAGCTCTAAAGGCAGCTTGGAGAATCAGAGTGGCAAGTAGAATCCTAACTCTGTTTAGAGCCTCATCCGGCATTTTTCTGGCTTTAACTACATAGCTAAAGATAAGATAGGGGGCAATTTCCTTTGCCAAATGAACAACAAAGATTTTGCTTCTTCTGGGTAATAAATGAAAAATCCCAGAGGTCGATTACACCAACTGAAGGAAAACACTACAGGTTTAAACATTAGCTATTAGGTGTTGGAGAATTATTCCGACCTTCTCAAGTCAGTGGGCTCCGGATTGCTTATCTATGAAAGGGCAACCCAGTGAGAAACTACACGACCTACTTCTTTTTGTAAGTTTTTATTTTAAAATAATTTGTCATAAAGAAAAAATATAAAATAGTAGAGTCCCCACATACCTTTCACCTATTTTCCCCTAATGTTAACATCTTACAAAACCATATTAAATTGATTGGAACCACGAAATGAATTCTGATATAAAACTCTTAACTAATCTATAGACCTTCTTAGAATTTTGCCATTTTTTCCATAATGTCTTTTCTCTGGTCCAGGATTCCATATGGAATTTATTTATGTTTCCTTAGTCTCTTCAATCTGTATCAGGTCCTCAGTCTTTCTCTGTCTTTCATAACCTTGACCCTTTTGAAGGCTTCTAGCCACTATTTTGTAGAATGCCCTTTAATTTGGGTTTGTCTGATGTTTTTGTGTCATTAAATTGAGGTTACATATTTTTGGTAAGGATGGAACAAACTGATGCATTCTTTTCAGTGCCGCATATTAGGAGATACGTGATGTCAGGATGTCTCATTAGTGGTGATATTCGCTTTGCTCACTGGGTTAAGGTGATATTTGCCAGGCTGCGCCACTATAAAATTACTCTTTTCTCTTTGTAATGAATGAGTTTCATGTAGGGGAAATACTCTGAGCCTATGCAAATATCCTGTTTCTCATCAAACATTTGCTCTCAAATTTCAACATCCATTGATGACTCTTGCCAACAGAACTTATGACCTGATGTTTGCCTAATGGTGCTCTTCTAGTTCCATTAGTTCTTTCATATTTATTTGTTTATTTTTGCTTTTGTTTTCCCTTGCCTTTCAAATCAAATCCACAAAAATATCTCTGAAAATAATATCCAGATGCTTGGCACCTGTCTTCTTCTATGAATTCTACGGTTTCAGGTCTTACATTCAAGTCTTAAATCCATTTTGAGTTAATTTTTTTGTATGGTGTAAGATATTGATCTAATTTTGTTCTTTTGCATGTCACTGTTCAGTTTTCCCAAGAGCATTTGTTGAAGAAACTTTCATTTCTCCACTGTATGTTTTTGGCTCTTTTGTCATAAATTAGTTGTCCATATATGTGTGGACTCTCAATTCTGTTCCATTTGTCTGTTTTTCTGCCAGTACCAGACTGTTTCGATTACTCTAGCTTCATAGTATAGTTTGACAACAAAATGAATAAAATTCCTAGGAATAAAGTAAAAAAAGGACGTGAAAGACCTATACTCTGAAAACTGTGAGACGTTGTTGAAACAAATTGAAGATTACACAAAGAAATGAAAAGATATTCTGTGCTCATGGATTGAAAAAATTAACATTGTTAAAATGTCCACATCACCTAATGCACTATACAGATTCCATGGAAACCCTATCAAAATCTCAATGGCATTTTTCACAGACGTAGGACAAAATGTCCTAAAATTTGTGCGGAACTCTAGAGACCCAAAATAGCCAAAGCATCCTGAGAAAAAAGAACAAAGCCAGAGGTATTCTCCTATATTTGTTAATTAGCATTCTACTATAGAATTCTCCAGTTATTCATTCATTCAGTTATTCATTTCAATAGTATGGACTAAGAAATATTTGCTTTATTCTAAGAGTTACAATTTACTACTCTCGTTATTTATTTTATTGCTCAAATTATCACAGGTTTGGTCATTGGAAGCTCCTTTAGGTTGGCATCTCTGTCCTTTTGGACATTCCCTAATTATTTTTTAACACTTCCTTATTTTCTAACACTACGGGATTCTCCAGGCTTATCTTATATTTTCCCTACATCAGTCTTACAGCCAACCATTTCTCTAAGCCTCCTTGGTTAGTTTTATTGAGAAATGGTACTTACAAACTGAGATCTGGGTACTAGATGCACCCATTGCTACTGGGGTGTCATTGATGTTAGGCTCTCTCAGTAGACAGAACTAGTAGATATATGAATGAGTATTCCTACATTTATTTTTGTATCAGTCTATATGTATAACTATTAAAAACCATGAGTTTATGCAGACCCTTTCCCTTATTTATTAAAACATTGTTTATTGTTCCCTGGTTGATATATGTGTGGTTGGATTCTAAGGTAGGGTCCTTTAAACTACACCAGAGGAAGAAGGGAAAGAAACTAGTTGGGAGTAAATACATAGGACATAAACAGAGAAATGGGAAAAAATTTGAGGAGTGGAGAAGCTACTTAAAAGAGGTATCATGCAGTCACTTAATAAATGTTGTTTAAGTGGATGGGAGGACGTTTTCACTTGTACAAATATTTACTGACTACCTGCTATTTGTCATCCATTCTGCTGATAGAATGGATGACGTGCCCTTTGTCCTCAAGGTTTCATCTCACTTGGGGGGAAATATTATGGCAGTAAACTTATGAGGAAAAAAAAAGAAATAATGTAAAATACCGGGTATCAGCATTGGAAGAGTGTTTGAGGCAGAAAGACTATGAACAAAGGAAGGAAAATGAGGAACAGCGCAGGAAGAAAGCTTCAAGTTCAAGGCCTAGGGGGATAGACAGGGACCTGAAGTAAAGGAGCTTGAAAAACGTGTCAATAAGCCTGCACATTATCCATAGCCACAGATAATTGCTGAAGGGTTTTAAGCAAAGAACTTATTCATATTTACATATATGTATATTTACATACTTACACATATACATATGCGTGCATTTGCATATATTTACATATATGTACATTTTATAATAATGATGATGTACATATATGTACATTTACATATTTACATACATATATGTACATTTTATAATATTAATAATGATAAATACATATGGTAAAAAAATTATACAATACAAAAAGGGAACTTACTAAAAATAAGTTTTCTTCTGACATCAGATCCCTAGCTCAACTCAGAGTTAAATCTCCATTAGTAGTTTCTTCTTGTAGAAATGCTCTGGGCATATATCTGCATGCCCAGATATATGCCCATTCTTTAAAAAGAATACCCTCTTTTTAAAAACACAAATGTGAATATGTAGCGCACATCTTTTTCTATATCTTCCTTTTCTGCTTCACTATATATATTGGGATCTTTCTATCATACGTATCTAACAGAATGGAAGATTTAACTCATTCTTTAATTGCACGCTAATATTCCATTGAATAGAGATACTGTGTTAACTAATTGTTCCTCTTTTGATGGACATTTGATTGTTTCCAGTATTTTCTTGAGGCAGAGACCTGCAGTTCATCAAAATCCGTTTTCATTTTATCCTGGGTACATGGTTTTCCCAAGGCTTTTGGCACATAAATGCAGAAATGGGACTGCATTCTTGCTAATGGAATATAATAAAATGAAATGTATCACTTCTGAAACTAGGCCTAAGGCTGTGTGCGTGCTTGCTCTATGCCTTCCCCTTTCACACCAGCTTCAATGGATGTGGTATTGATCCCACTTCAACCACGGATATTATGACAATGCCCTAGAAAGGTAGAGTAATATCTTTGAGGAAAATGGGTCCTTGAATAACCACAAGGAGTATAGCTGCCCCGCTAACCTAAACAGTTTAACTTGCGACAGAGAAATAAATGTCTACAAGGTGTGATAAAAAAATACAGTGAATGTTTAAATTTAAAAAAATTATTACAGTAAAAGACACATTGCCATTAATCCCGTCAAAATACTCCCCTTTGCTTCGAACACACTTATCCCATCATCCTTACTACTTTCTGAAGCAATTCTGGAAAGTCCTCTTTCGTGAGTGTCTTGACTTCATCCTCCGTCATGATGTATTCTCTGTGTCACGCATCGCTTCTGGTATGGCAATTTCTGTCAAATAAAAACATTACGGTGTGTCCTCATCCACCTTATTCACCAGATCTGGCACTGGGTGACTTCTGGCTGTTTCCCAAAGTCAAAATGACCATGAAAGGAAAATGTTTTGTAATGATTAAGGACATCGAGAAAGCCATGACAGTGCAACTAAAGACACTCACGAAAGAGGACTTTTCAGAACTGCTTCGGAAAGTGGCAAGGACAAAGGGATAAGAGTGTTTGAAGCAAGGGGGAGATTTTGAGGGGGAATTAATGGCAATGCGTCTTTTGTTGTAATAATTATTGTTATTTAAACATTCACTGTATTTTATTTTACCACACTTCATGTATTTTTTGAGCCATTGAATATTTGTTGGGTTTCTTTTTTAGCAGCATAGCCTTCCACTTAATGATATGAGTATATTTCTATTACAAGCAGTACTGGAATAAACATTTTTTACATACATCATTGCAGACAGATGAAAAGATATCTAAGAGCTACAGTGCTGAGTGCAAATTTGCTTGGCCAAAAATGTATTTTTAAATTCACAGACCCATTGGTTCATACAAGAGAATGTCTTTTTCTCTACACCTTGGGCAATGCTTGTTATAATTAATTTTAGGTAATGGGTTAAAAAAAAGTAGATGAACTGTAAAACCTTTCAATTTCTTATCTATCAGTAGGGCCAAATGTAATTGTATGTGTTTATAAGCCATTTTATGTGGCTTACATGGACTTAAATGCTCAAAACTTAATATATTTTTTTTAGTCAGTTATAGATCTTTTTGTTGATATGCAAATATTTTATAGATTTATAAAAACTGCCTGCCATTTGTGTGGCAAATATTTTTCTCAGTTTGTCATTCATCTTTGACTTTATTCATTGACTATGTTTACAGTGGATAGATTTAAATTTTTTCTGGAGTCAAATTTATCAACGACGCTGCTGCTGCGGCTGATAATGGCCAACATTTATTGAGGATTTACTATTTGCTTATTTTATGTGATCCTGAGGCTGTTGCAACTCAACTAATGTTATAAACTCACATGGACCTCCCGACTCACTTAAGATATAAGGATTCTAACAACATCCACATGAATACTAAAGAGATCATGGGAAACTTTTCTCACTACATTTAGGCACAAATTCCAGATCTTGAAAATCTCTTTTCATTTAGAAATGAGGGAACATAAAACACAAAGCAATAATATGGGGTCTGTAAAAACTTCTGAAACATAAAATGAGTAAAGATTATAACGCTCAGGTTCTAAAAGAAGGACATAATTATGAAACTACTGACTACCGGAGTAAAAAGTCAATTTTATGTACTCTCTACGCTCTCTATAAACTTGAAGACATATAATCTCTGCATAGTAAGATATGAAAGCTAAGATGATCAAAGCAGATTAGAAAGGGAGGGTTCTGGAGGCATTAAGGAAAGAAATTGTAGCAACTAGTAATACCACAGTAAAATTTAAAACAATAGAAAAAGGTAAAAGCAAGAAAGACTAGCTCTGGAGAAAGGTTCTTCAGTAATGGGAGGGCTATGTTTGAGAAGCTCTCATGGAATACCAAGCAAAAATACAAGCTGAAAATCGTTTGAGAAGATACTATTAGAGAAAAGTATAAGTAAATATTTGGGTCCTGAAGAAGACTTCAGAATGATGAGAGCAGAAACATTTATTTATTTATTTATTTAATAAAATTCCTGAATTTTATTTCAGCTGTTAATTTCACTTTCTTTTTTTTAAAAAAACTTTTTAAAATTAGTTTCAGGTGCACAAAACTATGTAATAGACGTTTATCATTTATATCCCTCACACAGTGACAACCCCCCTCCCCCATCCACTACCCCTCTGACATCGCACACAGCCATTGATTACATTTCCACTATCTCTATTCCTAATGCTGTGCTCCGCTTCTTATAAATATATATATATAATTGTAGTTGACATTCACTATTATTCAGCTTCAGCTTCAAGTGTACAGTGCAGTGATCAGGCATCTACATCATCCCTGAGGTGGTCTCCCTAATGGGACAAGTGTCCATCGGATACCCTACAAAATCTTTACAACATTATTGATTACTTTCCCCAAATTGACTTTCATATCCCCGTGTCAATCCTGTGGTTACCGACTGTGCTTTCTAATCCCCTCACCTTCCCCTTTATCCCCACCCCCCTCCCATCTAGCAACCCTCAGTTTTTCCTCTAGTCTCTGAGACTGAGAAACATTATTTAAATATGAGAGTTCCTGGCGAAATGAGGAAAGAAGACCCAATTTGTCAACGAGGGAATCATCATGTGCCTGGTCAGCCTAGTGACAAGAAACATCTCTTTTCCTGCCAGCATATTAATGCCCCCTGTTAGAACCTGAAGGTGTCAAAAATTAAGAAGGACATTGAAACATATAGGTAGGAAAATGGGTCATCTGTGAAGAAAGAAACCTTAGACTTCAGATTTCTCTTCTATAACATGAAACAATGTAAGACAAATTATGACCCAAGTGTTCTTAATCTAGACAAATTACCATTCAGGAGCAGAGAAAACAAAAGACTGGAAAATATGGAAAACATGAAGCATAAAAGGACTTGTGCTTGAAATAATTTAAACACGGTTAAGTTAAAATGACTGGTATAAACAGTTCACAAAGAAAATTCACCTGTTATAAATACTTAATGAAACAGATGACACATAACTTAGAAGTGTTTCAACAGTAATGACAATAACATGACTTGCAGTAATAAAACATAAGCAGTGTGTGTGTGTGTGTGTGTGTGTGTGTGTGGCGGGGGCAGATTGGGGAATGGAGGAGAACATCAGGTTGTGCTAATTCCCTCATTTTATATGGAGGAAAAGTAACAAGGACAGCAAAAAACAACAGTATTAGTTAGAGCTGACATTTGAGTCTTTTACTATGTGTTGCATACTGTTTGGAGAACTTTAGATGTATCACCTCTTTTAATTCTCCAATCCACCCTATTAGATAGGTCCTATTATTACGACCCTCATTTAAGATACAAGAGGACATTATGTGCTAGTCCACTCTCAATATTAGAAATCAGAAGCACATAGTTGCATAAGAGTTAGTAAAAATGTAAAAGTAGCCATTACTGTATTAAAAAATTTGGGTGATCTTCAACTTACTGGAAAGAAAAGTTCAGATAGCAGAGAATAGTTTAAAAAAAGAAAGTAAAAAAGCAAGGAGCATGAAAACCTCCAGAAACAGAAAATAAAACGACAGAGATGAAAGCAAACATACGACAGTAAGTATTAATGATTATGTTCCTCCTGAAATACATTTTAAAAATAAGTAGCTTAGAAGATTCCCCACTAAAACCAAAGTAACTCCTAGAGATTAAATAAAGGAATGAGCAAAGAGGAGGACAAATGCAGGTAAAAGAGAAGGCTTTGCAGTGTTAATATTATAAAGAGTAGAATGTAAGTTAAAAAAAGTTAGTGGGGGGAGTGGGAAGTTAGTCATTAGGGTGCGATCCATAATGAAGTTGGAACAGTTGTGAGTGGTTATGCACCAAATAACAGGACATTAAGAATGTATAAGCTACAAAACTTTTAAACTGTAAAAATGAAATAGAAATGAATCAGTAATGAAATACTTTAACTGATTTCCTCCAGTCTGTCATAAATCTAACATTGTAAAAGAAAGTATAATATATCTGAACCGTTGAATTTATAATATATATTTAATCAAGAGTATTAAGCTCTTTACACTTCAGTAAATACATTTTTTTTTCCAAGGGCCTATGGAACACCCATTAAAAATTACCTTATAAGCACAAGGCAATACTTAATGAGTTCCTCAAAATAGATGATCAGACAGGATGTAGGTGATGAGCACAGAGCGGAAGGACTAGAATTTAATAGCCAAAAGGTACACAACATAAAAACACCTAACCAACTGGAAATTAACCCCACTTTCTCATTAGCTTGCATGTACACACACACACATACACACACACACACCTGCTTCTATTTTAGAGTACTCAGAAAATAATGATGAGAATAGCAATCATAAAAATTTAGGAGCTATAATCACAGTTGTATTCAGGAATGATTCCAAAGCCATAAAAGCTTTCATTGCTACCAATGAAAGAATGAAAATTGGTGAACTAAGAATGTAACTAAAATAAATTATAAAAAGAACCATAAAACAAGTACAAGTGAACCAGGAGACAGGGCTTAATAGATTAAAAACAAATTAAAGGAAATTATAGAATAGATAAATTCCAGAACTAGTTTATTGAAAGACAATATTAAAATAGGATAAGCTTAACTTAGTCTAACAAGAGGAAAAGAAAATATCTCCACTAAATACACAAAATTTAGAATGAGAAAGGATGTATGATCACACACGCAAGTGATTTGAGATCCTTTACTGACATATGTGAAAATTTGGTTTAAAAAGATAACTTTCTAAAAAAAATATAAATTGCTAGGATTAATTTAGAAATGGTAGAATAGCTGATCAGCTCAATTACTATAAAAATGAGAAATTATTTCTAAATAATTACCTGCAAAAAAGTGGCTGGATCCAATGCTTCATGGGCAAGTTCACCCCAAAATTTAAGTAACACATAAGTTCTATGCCTTATAAGCTGTTCCATAGCATAGATACAAGTGGACGATGTTCCAAATCCATGCTTTGTTAATCTAAAATAAACAATGCTAGAACTCAACAAAGAGAATGTGCTCAAAAGTGTATAAACATCCACATTCTACAAACCATTTCATTTTTGAACATGGAGGAAAACATTCTAAATACTATACTAGGAAATCAAATAAATCTATGTATTGAAATAATTATATTTTGTGGCCAACTAGGGTTTATTCTAGGAATAAAGACTTATTTACATTGTTCTGTTCCCCCCGCCCCATGGCGGACTCTGCTGTGTACCCAACTTTCAGTCCTTCCTTCTCTTTTTCTTACAAAACCCCATTTTGTTTGGAATAGCACTGTGTGAAGCTTTCCTAATAGCTGGAAATGCCCATATGACACAGTTCTGGCCAATGAAATGTGTATCCAACGTAGATTTCTCCCCAGAGTTGATTTTCTGATAAAAGAGAGAGACTGAGTTGGTCCTGCCTTTCTCTTTCTCCTTCTTGTCTTGAACATAGACACGATGTCTAAAGGTACAGCATCCCTCTTGCCATCTCAAGACAAGAAATAAAAGGACATAAGCCAACAGGGCAAAGTGGCAGAGCAGAGAGAAGGAATTACCTGACGGTTTTGCTGAGGAGTGAGCTAAGGCCAACCACTTTCTACCTCCAGATCTCTTGCTTTGTGAGAACACCAAACCAATATGTGCTTAACTTACTGTACGTTAGATTTTTTTGGGTCACTTTTAGCTAAAATCATCTTTAATTCATATAGCAGATATCTTTAACTAGTATAGCACATATATGCTATGCTCCCAGGGGAAATGCAACTTTTTGACAAAGCCAAAATGCTATTGCAGCAAAGTAAATCACTGCAAAATTTTGAAATATGAGGAGACTGGGACTCAGAGAGACTAAGTGTTTGCCCACCGTCATGCTGATAGTAAATGGTGAGGTCAGAAGTCAAATCCAGGTCTCTCAAGATTCCAAAATCCACGCTTGGGCCCCATTCATGCTGCCTCATCACAGGGTGAGTGTGCTGCCTGCTGGAGATATAGGGGCCTCTCCCCCCTCAGACACCTCACCCTAGAGGAATGCTTTCTCCTGGGCTTAGCTGCTATGGTCTCACTTCCTATAATGGGGGTGCAACTTTGTTGGCAAAATATTGCCTGTCTTTCTTGGATGCTTCTTCAAGAGCCACTTTAGAATATCCCCTACCAGCACCCTTTGATCTTGGTCATTCTCCTGACCTGAGATGAGAATATGTTTTGGGTATTTGAGGAATGCCAAGGTGTGTGGCTGTTCAATGACAGAGAGAGAGAGAGAGAGAGAGAGAGAGAGAGAGAGAGAGAGAGAGAGAGAGAGAGAGAGAGAGAGAGAGAATCTCAGAGACCTTGGGAAAAGACTTCGGATTCATTCTCTGTGTGATGTCAGTCATTGCCTGACGTTGAGTAATCTGTATATTAATAAAGGATTGCGCTGGCTTATGTGTGGAGAAAGGACCAGCATTTCTACAGACAGATGATGGCTGGAGCCAGGGCCATGGCTATGGAATGGTAAAAAGCTGCATGTTTCGGACATATTTTGAAGTAGACGCAACATGATTTCTTAACTGGTTGGATGTGAGGTGTGAGGAAAAGAGGATAATCAAGGATGAGACCAGAGTTTCTGGCCTGAGCAGTTGCGGTTGGAGAAGCAGTGATTTACTGAGATGATGGACAGTGGGAAGATGCATGTCTGATGTGGGGAGGGATGAATACTGAGCAATTGTTTCTGATGGGTTAATTTTGAGATGACAGTTAGCTATCCATGTGAAGATGTTCAAATCCCCTAAATTTACAGTCCCAAACACCATACCATACTGTTTTTGTAAGCCAGAGGCCAGATGGCAAGTCACCAGAGTGAACTGTATGAATTATGAGATATGTTTCAGACGAACCCAAAGATCAATCAGGAATTACAAACAAACACCGTGAGATTTTAGCTTTTTAATTTCAATTTGCTGGGGAACCCATCAATATGTTACCAAGAAGAGGGGGGTGTTTATTTGTTTGGTTAATTGTCTCAGCCCGAGATACATAGTGATTCTATTTTAATGCAGACAATAGAGACAACTGTTCCCCTTAAAGATTTTTTTTTTTGAAAACAAACAAAAAAACATATACAAATACACATATAAACATTGTTGTTATGTGGCATGGTAATGTAATCTGTGGCAAGGGTTCTGGGGAGCTGATTGCCCCAAATGGTCATGCTGCCTGGGTCTGAATCCTGGTTTTGATTCCTAATAACTCTATTAACCTTTCCAAGAATGGAAAATATAGGCTGTTGAAATAATTCAAAGAGACAATCCCAATAAGCTCTTAGCACAGAAACTGGGACACAGTTTCAATCCAGTAAATATTAGCTGTTATTTCTTAGTCACAGAAACACGCAATACAGACACACGTAACCCACGGATCACGTATCTTCACACCCAAACACACAGCAGTAAATCTACACTTAGGGTACACGCACTCATATGCTCTACAGAAAATGCCTTCCATTTTCTCATTCCCTCACTGCCTGCCTCCTGCCTTTGACTTGGTAACATTCCTTCTTAATGCTTTTCAAGAATAGAAAGATTATTTTCTTTTTCTTCCAAAAGAGCTGGCTGTTGCCTGCCATGGCTCACGGCTGGCTGTCCTCCTGAATGAATGACAAATACTCTCAGTAAATCACTTTCTCTAAAAATAGACCACCCCAGATAATCTTTAGCTTCAATTCTCATTTCCATACACCTTGAAAAGGAAAGGAAAATTACATTCTTTATAGAGACTAGCTGTTAATCTACTCCAAGCAATGTGACTCAATGAAAATAAACAAATCTCCTCTCCAGTTTCGCAAAATGCCCTAGTTTTGCATCATCTGTTTATTGGATTTATATAAAATAGAAATGGAAGGACGACAGATTTCTCCCAATTCTGCCAGTTGGATGTTCATTCTGCCTGGCTTTATAGATCCGTTTACCTGGAGTATTTTGCCTTGATAATTTAATGTGTGACTTGCCTTCTCTATTTCTTCCTCCAGATGATGTGAATGGATTGAATGGGTACCTTCCAAGTCCGAGTGACTGTGTGGAAGCCGATTTTGCTCTCAGCACTATAAGACAACTGAACTTTGGAGGAACACGATTCCCCAAGAGTTCACTTGGCTTTCTGGGGCAAGGACCATTTGATTCAGTTCACATCATTGATACTGCTGGAATGCATGTTTATGGCAAAAATAATAAAATAAAAAAATAAAAATACAGCACTTAGAATGCATTTTGTATTGGAAAAATTAACACTGTTGGCTGAATGCTAATGGAGCCTGAGTAGGAATTCTATTTGTCTTCTTATAACCTTAATATGCATCAACCAACTAAATTCTGAGTTGGACGACCCTGCTCCCCTCATTTGGATTGATTGAAAAGAGGCAGTCAATCGAAGTCTTAATACTAGATCATTAACAGCTCCTCCAAAGTCTGTTTTGGCACACTCACTTTGGATCTTCACATGGGGAATACTGAATCTGGAAGACTACAGGAAACATGCCAAATCTATATTGATATCCTAGATGCCATTCAGTAAAATCAGGGTCAATGGATTTTTGCAAATTTCATACCTTGACATCATTTTTCATGACTTTGACATCATTCCCTGGACAGAGGTAGCTCCTCTGTACATTAATGCTGCCATTATCTTTATTGTCATCAACCGCTTTATTATTATTATTTCCAGCTACAGTATGTGAAGTAAGAAATCACAATATTTTGCACTGAGACACACACACACACACACACACGCATACACACAATCACTTAGGTACCTACAACTGCAAGTATTAGAAAATCCATATTCAACATAGCTTAAACAGTAAGGATATAGCCTCATATAACAAGATATTGTAATGCAGGGAGACATAGCGGTGGCTAATTCAGCAGCAGAATGACATCACGAAGGACTTGAGTTCTTTCCATCATTTTACTTTGCCTTCCTCATCCCAGCCTTACAGAGGGCTTCCCTGATGGTCTAAAATAGCTACTTGTTCGCAATTATTCAGCAGCAGAAGAGTGACGGCATCTTCCCTTATGTCGGTTCTTATCAGCCTGGAAATCTTTTCCCAGAAGGTGGCCATCACACTTTCCTCCTCTCATTGGCCAAAACCATAACACATGTCCTTCCTAAGCCAATCACTGGCAAGAAAAATGAAACCACCAGGCTTAGCTTAGACCAATTTACCTCATTGGTGCATAAACTGAGAACAGTGTTTCCTGAAGAACATGACTATACAGACACGGGTGGAAATCAGAGCAGTATTAGTATTTTATAAGAAAGGAGAAAGGAGTAAATGGCTCTGGGGTAGGCAACCAATAGTGTCTCCTAAACATACAGAGACCCTGGTAGAGAATGACTGGACTAGTGGTAGGCAAAGGAGGGGGAGTAGGAGGAATCAGGAGGGAAGAAGAAGTGCAAGAATAAGACAAGATGGACGACGGACTTGGGGAACAAGAGCACACAATTCCCTCCCCTAGAGTGTGGGCAGGACCTGGGCATCTCAGGTCACTCCCTTGGATAGGTTCTACTAAATGAGACAGGCGCAGGAAAATCACTCTGCTGATTACTATGTTATATAAAACTCCATCTAGCAGACTGGAGTGAGACTGTCCTGTTGGCCTTGAAGAAATAAGCCGTGTTACGGTACGAGAGGAGGGAGCCGTGTGGCAAGGACCTGACGTGGCTTCTAGTTACTGAGAGCATCCCTGGCCTGCAGTTATTATAGCAAGAAAATGGGGACCTTAGCTATACAGCTGCAAAGAACTGAGTTCTTCAAACAACCGGTGAGCTTGAAAGAGGACCCCACACCTCAGATGAGATTGCAGTGCTGGCCAACACCTCAGTTTCATCCTAAAAATATGTCAAGCCCAGCAGCCCGTTGGCCTGGACCTAGACTCCTGACCCATAGAAACTGTGAGAGAATAAATATGTGTTGTTTTAAGATGCTAAATTTGTGGTATTTTATTATGCAGCAATAGAAACCGATACACCCACGATGGACTATTGGATGAGTGAGAAATAAATGTATTCTTTGGTGTTAAGTCATAAACTTTGGTGGTTCGTAGCAGCTAGTGTTACCTTAACTAAATATAATGGTTAACAAAGTTGATCTTATTAAGGCAGTAAATGCCCCACCAAATGTGCAGGGACTGTCTCCTGTGGAAGTCTTGTCCTAGAGATGGTCTCCTGGGGCTGGCCCACATCCTGGCTGTACCTGCTAATGAAATGGAATTTGAACAGCAATGACATATTAGTTGTCACCTCCAAATTACAGCACTTTTCATTTATGGGATCTGGCTTGTTCCAATTAATTAGAATCTGGGCCAGATACATAAAGCATGATACCTCTGAGAACCATCAGGACTGTCTGTCACATTTATGCAGTAGGAAAGGCCTTGTGTTTCTGCCAGGTGCTAAGACCTTTTTTTTTTTTTTTTAGCAAAAACAAAAACAAGCATATTAACATATAGTCTACTAGAGAAGTATAAGTCCAGTGTTTTTCAACCTTAAAATGTCATATAACTTTTTGAAAAGACCCACTGGCTCTCATGCAAATGAACATATAGTAACTACCATGTACTGTGATTGCAATCCATCTGTGCTTTCTCATTTAATGTTTACCACATTAAAGTGTGATCAAAAAAGAGGCTACGTATAAGTTCAGTGACCCAAAGTAACCTCACAGGGTGGTCCGATCATCAATCCTAACTGGGCAGGTCATGGTGGGTAGTCATGCTCCAGGCCTATAACTTTTTAGTGAAAGGTTTTTAAGCAAACCCTGTCCACTGTTCTTGTGCATGTAGGTGAACATACCTTTGAAATGCCAGAAGTAATACCCCTGGAAGGGGTATTAATTCTCAAGGGACACGTAATCTTGTTAACTATTCTGCAGTCCAATCATAGAGATTTCCCCTCCTTCCTTCCTCCCACCATCATGTAAACATCTTTACTTCTCTCTTTAATTCCCAATGTATAAAAGGAACTGCAAAACTTATTCTCTGGAACATTTGAGATCTTGCTTCCCAGCATGTTGTCAGTTTGGCTCAAATAAACATAAAAATTCTCTACAGGTTTGGACATTCTTACGTCGAAAAAAAATATGAATCCCACTTTATTGATGAGGAACTTGAGGCTTAGAGAGGTTAAATCATCTGCCTAGCATCTTAGCTTTTGAATGGCACAGCCAAGAATCAAACCTAAGCCCATGCGACTCATTCATCCGGACATGAATTCATTTATCATTCATCCAAAATTCCAATTCCAGGCCCCAGTTATGGACTGATAGCTACTAGCACAGCAGTTGGTAAACTTTTTCTGTAAAAAGCCAGATAGCAACTATTTCAGGTTCTGAGGGCCATATGATCTCTGTCACAACTACTCAACTCTGCATTATAGTGTGAAAATGGCCATAGACAATATATAAATAAATGAAGGTGGCTATGTTCCAATAAAACTTTATTTACAAAAACAGGCCGTGGGCTGGACTTGGCTTGCAGGCTGTAGTTTGCTGATCCCTGGTCTACAGGGAAGTCTGCCACATTGTAACACATCCTGGTAAGTGCAGAGAGATGTGTGCAAAAGGAGAAGTGTCCCACCTGTTGGATGTGAAGCTGTGCTGCCTCACACCCCTGCTGCTGGAACCATAGTAGCCACAGGCTCTCAGTGAAGGGATCTGCTTCATCTAGGGTCATGCCTTCTCCCTGGAAGCATGGCTGGTGGATGTGAGGGTATAGGCGTGGAAGCGTGGCTGATGGGTGTGAGGGTTCCCCCAGTTTGGAACAACTCTTATGGGCCACCTTAGCTGCAGAGCCCCCCATAGAAATGGCTGAGGCCTTCGCTGTGGCTGCACTGAAATTTAACATCTCCCTGGGCTCACTTCTCCTTTTTCTCAGTCCCTTCCAGGGTTTGTTCTCCAGGGTGCCTCTTAGTAGACTCCCTGTATGTGATTCTCTACCTCAGAGTCTGTGCAGCGAAGCAGATGTAAGCGGGCCATTTAACCCAGCCTGCAGGTGGGGGGAGGGGGAGTGGGGGGGCTGCAGGAGGGAAGGAGCTGAGGGTTGAGAAGGAAGTTTCCTGAACAAAGTTGTGTCTTAAAGAACCACTAGAACTCTGCCAGTGGGAGGGGCAAGAAGTGGGAGAAGTGGAAGAGTCTCCCGGTTAGAAGGAAGAGCAAAGGCAAAGCTACGGAAGCAAGAAACACATGATGGGTTCAGGGAACCACACGTGGTTCGGAGCTGCTGGAGTGTGATGTGTGGCTAAGGAATGAGCTAAATGTGAGGCTGAGAGGGAGGCAAGGGCCCCATCATGCCAGGCCTTGACAGAGCAAGCTGTTCTACATCTGCGGACGGAGTAACAGCCCAGAGGGAGCTGTGGGTGATGGAGGGAGCCTTCTTCACCTTGTGGCCGTGAGGTAGGGGGTACAGAGGCTGGAGCAGCCTGCGCTGGAGAGGGCTGCGAGGAGTTCTGTGTCTTGGGGAGAGTCTGGCCTCAGGGAGTCCCCCAGATGGTGGAACTGTGCAGACCCTCAAAATATAAGAATATGGTTATCATGCCTCAAGGTTTCAGAGGACACAGGGAAGGCTGGGGCCTTGGAGAGTCTGGTGCAGTCAGTCAGGGAGGGCAAGACCGGATCAGAATGGAGACAAGCTAGAAGGGAGATGGGTGTCTGGATGGGCTGGCACTTGGGGTTAAACAAAAGGAGGTGAGGCCTATAGATCAGGGTGAGGTTGCTTCTCCAGTGAGAATTGGGGAACTGGCAGTTCTCTCTGTTGGTGGCTTGACGTGTGGGCACTGTGGCTTCACCAGGGCAGTCACAATTAAAGGCACAGGGGCTTTAAGAGCCAAATGAGAGGAGAGTGAAGGTTGGAAGGTGTGGGTAGGGACATATCAGGAAGGAAAGGACCTTCGTGAGCTGCTCTCCTGGCACCAGGACCTCCTGAAGCCCAACTAGCTCCTTAAAACACTGTCTAGGCTTTACTATTTCATAGTTATACAAATAAACAAGTGTTATATGACCTTTCAAAAATTTCAAATAATATAGACGTATTTGTAATAAAGAAAATTACTTTATATCTTTCCTATCACCGACCTTAGTATTCTGTATACAAACAACAATTGGTAACAAATTGGTGTGTATAGTTCCAGATCAATTTCTGTGAATTTACTAACCTATACTTTTAATTAAAATTTTCTTTCTATCTATCTATCATCTATCTATCTATTATTACAATACTTCTTGCATAAATGAATTATCTTACACATTTTGTTCTGTGACTTGCTTTTTCCATCTCGGATTATAGACATATACATAACAAATTATACTGATATTTTTCTATGCTATGAATATGGTATATTGTACTTAATCATTGTAATATTGATGGAAATATAAGGCTAGCCTAAGTTTTGCTTTTGTAAGCAATGCTGTAATGAACATTGCCATTCATGTATTTATATGCACAGGTACATTTAATCAGAGTAATATAATAAAAATTAATGTGTGTTGGTGCTATGGATTTGGCATTGTGTTAAGTGTTACTCATTTAATTTTCACAATTACCCTTTGAAGTAGGTTTCATTATGATCCCAAAACAATTGAAGAGACTATGAGTTAGAGAGTTTACGTGACCTGCCACTAATTCCCCAAGAAGAATGGTGGAATGGACTTGCAAATTTTCCTTTTTAAAAAATGTTCTGTTGTTAGATGGCTGGAATTCACTTGAGTTTATGTATTTATTTAGAGTGGATTGACATCAAAATACTGAATCTTTGCACCTAAAAAATGTCATGTCTTTCCATTCATTTAGATCTCCTTATCTGTCTTTCAAATGTCTGCATGTTTCTTTACATTGGATGTTCGTATTTCTTTTTAAAGATATTCCTAGGTATGTTGTTGTTGCTGGTGTAAAGAAAATGAATGGATTTTGTGTTTTGCTTTTTTGAGCTTGTAGCATATTGTCTTGTTAGTCATAAGAGTTTCAACTGACTATTTGAAACAGATGGACTTACACATAAACTGCTAGTAATGGCAACTGTGTCTCCTCGTTTCTAATAGTTATTCTTCTTGCTTGTATTTCCCATCCTGGAACTTCTAGAGCGATGCTGAGTAACACAGGCAAGAGTGTGTTTTTTTGGCTTGCTCCTTACTATAAGGGGACTCGTAATTCATTGCTACGTGGGGTGGTAACTGCAATTTTCTAGCAGATACTCTTCAACAAGTAAATAAATCCTAGTTTATAGGCATCTTTTTGATAATCAGGAATTCCAATTGATTCTGCATCACTGGAGTCAGAGCAATTTTCTTCTGTTTTCTATCAAAGAAGATTGCATAGTTTTTGCATGTTTTGCTTTTTCAGGGTATATTCTCCTTGGTTGTGAGAAATTCATGTTTTCATATACTGATGGCTTTGTGAATGCTTTATCCAGGATTTAATTTGTATCTATGCTCTTTCAGGAGATATGTTGATGACTTTCTTTTCCAGAGTCATCCTAACAACTTAACATTGGATTCCAGTCAAATGTACTTTTCTGTCAGAATCTGAAGCTATGGCAACCTTCAATTCTGCTCAGTCTAACACCCCTCTGGTTCTCATTTTGAGAAGTTCACCTGTTTCTTTAATTTCTGGGGTTATGTATGGATTCTTCTCTATTCTTAAAGTTGAGGAGTATCATTGTGATTCTGAGAGTTCTGTATCTATGTTTCAGTTTTTTTCATATCATTTCATATTTTTGCTTTTCCTGATTGACACTTTCTTATATTTGACTTTCATTGCTCAGCACTTTTCGGGGCCCTTCGTATGAACATATAAATCTAAGTTTCTCTATTTAATTTTCTATTTTATTCATTTTCATTTTAATATTTTATTATTTTTTTCTTTAATTATCTCCTCACCTTTCTTTTAGCTGTTCTCTCCTAGTGGAGATGACTGGTTGGTTTCCTGTTTCTACTTTCAATATCTCCTCAGTCCTTTCTCTTAAAACTTACCTTGCTTTTATTATCTCTTTTTCTATTTTATCTTCCATTTTACCGATTCAGTCTTGGAATTTGTCCACCCTATTTTTCAAACCTTGCATTGATTTTTTTTTTTTAAACTTGTTTTTCCAAAAATTCATTCCTGTGCATTGATTGTTCCTTAAAAAAAAAAAAAAAAAAAAAAAAAAGAAAAGAAAAGAAAAAAAAGAAAAGGAAGAAAAGAAACCAATTCTTTTGATATGGTCACAATACTTCTTGCATCTCTCTGATGATACTCATTAGCAAGTTTTAAAATTTTTGAAGTCTGGAATTACCATGGGCTCTGCTCCTCTGTCTGGTTCCTTAATCCTTTCTGGATGACATCCTAGGCTAATGCCTTAGGTAGTTTAGACAGAAATCCCGAGGCATTAACCTAGGACAAAAGCCTGTGTTTCCAGCTCTTTGCATGCATGGGGAATGAGAAGGAACAACGACCTCTGTACTGGGAACAGCTCTTGGTCACTCTTGTGGGTTTATGTTGGGACCACTCTTTGCTCTGCATTTGCTGACTCTTAGCCTGGACTCTGGAGCTCTGTTGGGAGCATCTGCTCTCATGTCTGTAACTAGTATCTCCAGAACCTTTGACAACAGTTTTCTCTCATTTGGTTTCTCCATCACTTCAGTGTTCTCTGCTTCAAATCTTCCACGATTTCCTCACAAATTCTGCTGATGATATCTTTTCTTGTTTTCCCACTCTGTTACTGATGTACTCTTTCATCATATAGTTTCTGTTTTATCAATGGAACTTTGTGAGGGAAGACGATTAAATACCTATACCTTGTCTGGATTTTGAATGACGAGTCTTTAAGGATCTTTACAGCAGGGCTGACAGTTCCCCTGAACAAGTTACCTTCTCAGCCTCAGTATACTTAGCTGTTTTTAGGATCGAATATTAACTTTCCACAAAGGGATTGTTGGAAGGATAAGAAATGGGATTTAAAGGGCCTAGGAGAATTGAGTCCTAGGAGAATTGAGTCCCTGTTTAGGCAATCAGTAAACAGGGACTCAGTAAATGGCACCTGCTATTACTTATTTGCACTAAAGTGACTTTACTGGGCCGTGTGGAGGGAAATACTATCCATGTCACTAGACAGACTATGAGACTCACCTTGACACAGGACACACAGGTTGCATCACTTTGTTACAGAGGAGCAAGCCCCAGCTATACACAGACTGGGTTTGGGGGGCACGTTAACCAACTGCTGTAAGCTTCTGACTCGTCATCTGTAAAGTGGGCATAAAAACAAGATCTGGGAAGGTTGGTGTGAGGACTAAATATCATAAGGCATGGAAAATGGTATGTACGGGAGGGACCAGGCAGTACATGCTAGCTTTCCTCCTTCCTCCCCCTTTCTCCCCTCTTCTTCCTCACTCTTACCCTCCATCTTCCTCCTTTCCTTCTTTTTCTCTTGCCGTGTTCCCACTATTCTTCTTCTTGGTATTGAACCAGGATCTGGACTATTTATTAATCCTTATTATTTATTAAAAACCCTTATTAAATGTTTATTCCTTCTTCGAGCTTGTAGGGAATAAAAATTAAAAACAGATGTAAGTTCTTCCCTACAAGCTTTACTGCTTTAGGAATGTGGAAAAGTTTAAACCACTCACCCACCCATCCACCCACCCACCCAACCAACCAATAGGGACTGAGAGTCAGAAATGGATAGAATTTCAGTGTAGACCCCTGTCAGCCACATGCCCCAGGCAAGCCACTTCCCTTTCCTGATCTCCACCTCCACAGCTCCCTCATCTGTAAAATGAGGGTTAAGTGAAATGATTTGCATGGATCACCTGGCACAGCAAGTCTGAGGGAAACGGCTGTCCTGCCTCCCATGCCCGGTCTCTTGCTCTGCCAAACTCTGCAGTGGCTTGTTCCCACAATGCAGGGCTTGTTCATGGGTGCAGGCCCTGTGTGGTGACACAGGGCCCTACACTTAGAAGGGCCCTGCATTTGCTTTAACTCTCTGCGGTTGCTGGCTTGAAATTCTTAATAATGTTTGAACAAGGCGCCCCTTTTCATTTCATACTAGACCCCATAAATGAAGTAGCTGGCTTTGCTTAGTGTGACACAATGCATGGCAGGATCCATATTTTTGTCTTCCCAGTAGACAGAGAGGCTCTCAGGTGCCTGAACGCAGCAGCTCTGGAATCCCACAGCTGTCTGTGGCTGTAGCTCTCCCAGTGTCACTGCTATCCAGGTTCTTCAAACAGCCAGTGCAGTCTTCTTTGGGCTCCCTGCAGCCCTTCTAACTATAGCTCTAATGTGGCACACTTGCTATTTATTCTCCAGGTCTTTAAGGTAGCTCTCTGCAAGGTTTTGGAAAGAATATGACTTACTGCCTTTCAGTTAATGACTTTGAAAGGAATGAGCCTTTTTTGAGCATAAGAAAACCTCTAGGAATATGCTGGGAAAGGCAGGCTCACGCTGTGCTTAGGCTAGTATGTGTCCTCGAATATGAAATCCCAAAGAAATGCAGACCTAGGAGCTTCCCGTGCTTCCTTCATGAAACTCAGTTAGCCATCTGCTCCTTTATTTCCAGAGGGACAGAGACTAGTTTTCACAAGCCAATAGGAGTCCAAAATGTAGGCACAGCACCCTTTTTAGAGGCTTGATTTCTATGGTAGTTGTTTCACAATGAACACAGAAGGTTGTTAGGAGGTTTGAGCAAGTAAATCTCAGCCATACGAAGCCAACCTCCTTTGCCTTCTTTCTCCAAGTCCACAGCTGGGGAAGGAGGCAGGGGTGTGGGAGAAGGGCAGAGAGGCTGAGCCAAACCAGCGTGGCCCTGGTGCTTCCCTCCTTGCCAGCTGAATTCATTCTAGCAAGCTGTGGGTTGACAGAGGCCATGGCCAGGGCCCTTACATACATGTAGACCATCTGGAGTCAAGAGGAGGCCTGTTTGTAATTATAGCCAAAGTCATAAATTAAGAGGGTGGGCATTAAGAGGGTAAAATGCAGAGTAGGCAGTTACCTCATTGGCAGTGGTGCTCAAAGTGTGGTCTCTGTACAAGCAGTTCAGCATCACCTGAACCTTTCTAGAACTGCAAAATCTCAGGCCTCACCCCTGACTTACCAGATCAGAGACTCTGGGGCCAGGGCCTAGTCATCTGCATTTTAACAGACCCCCTAGATGATTCTGATGCCCACTCACGTCGGCAACCAATGGCTCTACGGCATTCTTTGAAGGTCATCATAACGCTTCCCAACCCAACATTAATGCCTAAATGGCCCGTCCTGTGGCTTTGAGTTATGGCGCTTGTTGTATAATTGGGAGAAGAACTCAAATTCTCCGCACCTCAGTTTCCTGAACTCTAAAATCAAGGATTGTCTGTGATGCTCTCCAATGTCCCTTCTGCATTATATTTTCTATGCACTGGGATTCAAAAATATATTTTATACACACTCTCAAATAGTTACATGGACAAATGATCATGGGACAGTAGATGAGCCGTTATTTATTGCAATGTATCTATTTATATAGTTCTAGCTCTATGTCAGTTTACATATGTATTATCTGTCTGAAGCTGGAACATGGTAGCCCAGGTTTTGGAGTCAGACTACCTGAATTTGACACCAGCTAGTTATCATCTGTCGAATTGGGAAAGCGCCTATGTTGCAGGAGATGTGACAATTAAAGTGTTCAGTGTCGGCTCTGGCACATAAAAGCTTCCAAAGGGCTGTCACTCTTACTTTATTGCTTTACTCCCTTAGACCTCAGCATTATCGCCACCCACTTTTAAGCACATTAACCCCTTTCTTTCCCTTGTCCATTTCCCCCAATATTTCTCAAAGCACTTGAGCATGAGCACCCCCATTTTGTGTGGGGTTGTGTGAAGCACAGAACTGTCAGTGGCTGTCGGAGCCCACGAAGCCTGCAAACATATTCATACAGGCTGATCACTCCAGGCAACGATTCCAGGTATGGCCTTTGGTTCCTCCATGACTTCAAAGTCAGTCGGGGGAACTTTTGTAAAAACCTGTGAATGTATGTGAATCAGTTTAGCCCAAATCTTTCCAAGAGTCCTGAGTTAGTTAACCCACAGCAGTAGGTTTCTTGGGCGTCTTTATCCTAAGGTTAAAGGATGGCCATATGGGAGGATGAGGTCACGAAGGGTGTCCTGAAGGAGCAAGGCAGTTGAGCCACCTGTCCTGCAGCCATTTCTGTACGACGTACAAATTGGCCAACCGAAATCTCTCCAAGTGCTGTCCCTCTCCTTCAAAGGTTGTTTTTCATGGGGTGGGGTGTAGAAGGTGCCATCCGTGCTCCCTTCCCCAAGATCCCTAGTTTCCTCTCCTTCTGCTCTATGATGCCGTGGTGTGTTAGGGGGTATGCAGCCACTTCCCGTGGCTACAGCTCTCATATGCTTTCATCAGGTGTCTGTTAACCTTTTTTCAAATGTAGCACTCCTTTGCTGACCAAAAATTTTAGCAAAATTCCTAACTGGAGAGTGTGGAAAAGGGAAGTGACTGCCCTGGTTGAAGCACACCTGAGGTAGGGGGCGCTGTTGGTGCCTCACTCATGTCCTCTCTACTGGGACCCTGGTACCCATCCCCCAGCTGCTTTAGTTTGCAGATTGCTCTTTCTTCTGACAAGTGCCCTCAGCTAATGGGAACTGTCTCCCCTGGGAGAGTATGCAACCACAACTCCCTTCCCCCACCCCCGGGGCCCAAAGACTGAGGGATACAGAGTAAAACAGTCCTGCCACATTGCCTAAGGCAGGGACAACTCTGATGCACCTTGTGCTCCAGAGTCCACTGTGGATCAGGCCAAGGCTTCACCAGGGACCACATTCTTGTTCAGCCACGGTTCCTGTTCTGTCCTGCTTCCCTTCCTCCTGGTGGATTTCTTCTGAGAATACACCCTCAATGCACTACTTGCTTCTGAAC